>NC_141677.1:71224323-73624323 GCF_028749965.1 Puma concolor
AAAAAACAAGAATTCAGCAAGATAATTAAGCTCTGGATGTTGTCAAGAATTTTGAGGGTACTTTCAGCAGGCAAAAAACTTAAGAGCGAAGTGGTCCTCTAACTTTATCTAAAATTCAGCTGGTTCCCCCCTCCCTTTCCTGCCCTGAATGGCATCCGATAGCTATTAAAGCTTAATTTCACTGGAGAACTGCAAAGCATTACTTTCGCCAACTTAGGTGAACTTCTTTGGACTATTGAAATTGCCTTTATGTTTGCCAAGTTGGCAAACAAAATATCAGGCTTTGTTCTTTTGATTGAATGCCGGGTTGGGGGGTGGGGGGGGGAAGGGAGTAAGAAAGCCCTGCCTTTTTTTTTTTTTTTTAACACCCCCTCCCTTTTTTGGGGGGTGGATTGTTGTGGAATCGGGGGAGATCCCAGTTATTGTGCCCTTCCCTATCAAGCGAGATAATTCTGTGAATGGAGCTGTGCGTGAGCATCCTGTCTGGCGGCGCTGCTTGTGTCTGCTGCTCCCCTGTGCTGCGGGCGCGCCGCGCGGCTGCAGGGCGGGTGCTGCCCTCCAGTGGAGCCTGCGGCCGGCGCGGGCCCTCGGCGGCCATCGGGGCGCGGGGCAGCATGCCCGCGAGCCGGCGGCGGGAAGGAGAGCCCCGCAACCCGCTCTAGATGGTAAGCGGCCCGCGCGGGCGGGCGGGCGGACGGGGCGGGCGGGCGGGCGGACGGACGGGGCGGCGGGGCGCGGGCGGGCGGCGCGCGGTGGCCGGTCCCGCCGCCTCCCCGCGCGCCTGCCTGGCCAGTGCCTCGCATGCTCCCAGCCTTCACCCGGTTCGCTCGTCACTTTTGCAGTAACTTTAACATTGACGTCCCTTGACTGGGAAGGTGCCGGATGGAGGAGGTCTTTATTTTCTTTTTTTCCCCTTAACTCTCCTTAAAATAAAAATAATAATAATAATAATAATAAATAACGAAAAAGAGAAATCGGCACTACTTTTTTACCGCGAACTTTTAGCTCGTGACCGTGCAGACCTGCTTGTAGTATTTATTGCTTCACTCGGAAGTGACTGTTTGGGGCCGGGTTGGGGGGGAGGTTCGCTTCTTTTCGTCCACCAAGTTAAAGTCACGGATGCTCCACCCTCCTGGCTCCCCTCCTTCCTCTCTGTCCCCAAATATTTTCGTAAGGGGTCCGCATTTTTCTGCTTTTCATATGCACTCGTGCAAGACCCATCTCCCCTTCCCCGCGTCTCAAACTTCTTTATTTAAAACAGAACACCAGAACTTTGCCGCTGATGTGGATGAGGACCGCGGGATGAGAATGGGCAGTCTTTCCAGCTTCTTACTTTACTTCTCCACTTGATTGTGATTTCATGCTAACAGGAAAGGAAACTCTTACTCTCTCTTGTTTGGTTTTGGTTTGGGGGAGTTGAAAAAAAAAATCCCATAGAACTTGGCAGTATCCGTCAGCTTTTTATTTATTTATTTTTCTGGAGATGTTCTAAGTGTGGGTTGTACTTCCGACAAGTTGGGGCACCCCTGGGGTGGACCCAGGATAGGATGATGGGACCGCAGATATCCTGAAGCAGTTTCTTAGGAGGGAGGTTGAAGAAATTCACCAGATTTCCCTGTTCTTTTTAAGGAGGAGGAGGAGGACTGTCTGGAATGTGTTGGCTCATCTTGCTTTTTCCATTTTCCTTGTCTTTTGAGAAAGCCAGAAAATACCGAGTCAAAGTTGCCCATCCTGTTTGCTGCACTTTAGAAGTTATTGTTGCTGAATGATTGGGAGCTGTCCATCAGCCGGGAGGGAAACTTGCAGTTTACTTAAGAAATTGCATGTGTGACAAAGGCAGCTGCCGAGTGTGGTGGTCTTCGTGAATAGAGGGAGGGGAGGCAATTAGGGGCTGTGTGGTTGGGGCTTTTTACTTGTCAAACTGGAGGCTCATTTGCTTTTGTTACCTCCATGTAAAGGGAAATGGCAGGGTTTTGTTTTGGTACTAAGGACCTTAAAGATTGCTGCCTGACACACCGGAAGGCCGGATAAGTCTAGAAAGAGAGGCCACAGAGCAGTATTTTTAAAAAGAAGAAGAGAAAATTAAGAATTCTCACTTTGGGTTATCTTGAAGTCCTTCCAGCCTTTGTTTTTGTTTTTGGGGGGAGGGTGGGGATGGGGTGGAGTGAGAGTTCTTGACTCGTCCGGTGTGTTAAAGACTAACGTCAAGAAAAGAGTCCTATAAACAGGTGGGCAGTCAGATCGGCGAATTAAAAAACGTCTCCCCAGTGTCAGGTGTCCCGCCGCCAGAAGGAACCAAATCTTTGCCACTGGTTTTGCTTCACGCAAGGCAGGTCCAGGAACCCATGTGGCGGTGGGCAGGGGTGTTCTCTTACCTGCATGCAAATCGGAGTTGTGTGTTTGCTTTTGAACAGGGTGAAACGATTTAACACTTGGGGTGGGAGAGGACCCGAAAGGCTCATTTTGTCCTCTGCAAGTTTCTTCTGTCTTTAACCCCTCCTGGAGCCACCCTCCCTCTCTCCCCTCCTTCATGTAAAAGAGGATGATTTCAGGCCTGTGATGTCTGAGTCTCTCAACTCCAATTAAGTTAAACCCACACAAATGTACCCGGCCCTGGATCCTATGAGAGCCCCAGGAAAAGTAAGTCGGGTTTGTGGGATTTAGGGCTAGCCTTTTGCATTCCTCTGCCTTCTCTTGTCTCTCTGCCTGTCTCTGTATCTCTCTCTCTCTCTCTCTCTCTCTCTCATTCTGGGGAAAGCTCACAAAACTCAACAGTCTAAAAGCAAGTTAACGGTCTGAGTACTAGAATGCCAGGGAGCACAGGAAGCTTGCGTTCGTTCTCCTTGCACAGAGGTCAGTTGAAAATCTTTCCAGCACAGTCTTTTACTCTAGAAGGAAAAGAGGGTGTGTGTGTGTGCGTGCGTGTGTGTTTGGCAGACAAGGCCCTACCAAATGTCACTCCCGTGTCACTGTGACAAGAAAATATGCTTCCCCCCCCCCCCCCCCCCGCATTGCAGCCCTCTCTAAGAAATTTGTTTTGAGGGATTTGACAATCTTGCAGATAAAGTGCCTGCCTACTGCACTCGGTTGATCATTTTCCCTCATGGCTGACCGTAATTTCTTAGCTACTCTTAGCGGTAGCTGTGTCCCTGCTGCCCAAGGTAACGGGTGAGGGAGGGGGACTTGGCTTAGGTGCCCTGAGCTGGCTGGGGAACATGGGCCTTCCCCCTTCCTTCACGGATTCTGTAGTGGTAAAGATTAGAAACTAGAAGGAGTTTTTTCTAATTAAGAATTAAAAAAAAAAAAAATTCAGTCTGCCACCAGTTGAACTAGATGGTGAGGTTTCTTTTGGCTTTGTTTTGTTTAATTTTTTCGTTTGGTTTTTGAGGGCTGCTGCGTGTGGAAGGGGGCTAATTAACAAAGTAACGATAGGCACCGGGAGTGAGACCTTGGGAGCATTTTGAGTGAACCAGGGCAGAAATTTGGAGCCTTCTCTAAAGATGCTTTTTTCCAGCTCTTTCAGGGAAATGCATAAAGGGAGGGGAAGCTGGGAGGAAGAAGAAAAGTGAGAAAAGCAGTAAGGGAGGAGGAAAAAAAAGCTGGCCCAGTCCCATCTTGAAGGTACAGAGAAAGTTTTTTTTTTTTTGAGGTGGAGAGAAAGAAAACCAAAGCTATTATGTACCCTAGGGATACAATTTTAGTGGGCATGGAAGATTTGAGTGGGAAGGGAGGCACAGTGGCCTCCGGGCTCTCTCTCTTCCAGCAGTTGGGCGGTTGGCACCTCCATTTGAATTGCTGGGTGAGTAGTGGGGTGTGCGTGCGTGCGTGCGTGTGTGTGTGTGGGTGTGTGTGTGTGTTTGTATCCTTGCTTATGGTCTTGACCATTAAACCTCAGTTCCTTTTTTTCTTGTTTTAAATTCAGACGATGGGAAGGAAAAAACAAAGCAAGAATAAATGGTCAACTCAAAGTTGTGCCCTTTCACGCTATACTTTTCCATAGCAGTTTTGGGGGAGTGGGGAGAAAGGGTTAAAAAAAAAAAAAAAAGATGCGGAGAGAAATCGTGACTCTCATCACAGTCCTTCCTGCTACACAGCCATGCAGAGCCCGCGAAGCCGGCTCCCCAAGTACGAGGAAGGAGTAAACTGGGATCCGGAAAGGGGTGGTGGGGTTTAGGATTTCTTTTAACAAATAAATTTCTCTCCTTCACCCACCAGGGTGGGCTCCACTGGAAGAAAGAGAAGGGAACATGACGTGGCCTCAGAGAGGAGCATACTTTCAAAGCTTGAAAGGTCTTGGAGCGTTCAGGCTTTCACAGTAGCAGGGCTTGTGTAAACTGTATATTTTGGTTTCATATTTAATGCTAACTTTCTGTTGCTCTGTCTTTATAGTTGTATTTATTTTCAATCTCCAAATGTAGATGCCGGCCTTTCAGGGCTACAGTCTTGCTTGTGGTGTCTGTGTTTTCTAAACTTCGTAGGAAATGTGTTTCGGAACCCTGAGCAGGAGACCATTGTGGTGTTAATGATTAGGAAGAAGGTCCTTTTGCAATACCAGTTTGGGGCTTAGGTTACACTGTATTCCGCTCAACTGTTGGGTCAGATCCTTTGCCACAGCTGTAAGGGCATCCTCGAATTTGGAGGCGATTCCTATGATTACTTTCATTACTATTTTTTGCTGTTGAGTGGCCAAACACAGGAACATTTGCAGTGGTCAGTCCGCTCTTAGATCCGATCTGGGGGGAGGGGAAGGAAAAAAAATGAAATCTGCAACAGACTCTAAGAGTCCTTGTGTTTTCAAGATCAGGAATTCAACCCTAAACAGCCTATTAAAACACAAAGTGGTAAATAACTTCTGTGAGTCAAGCATGAAGGAATGACAGGTACTTGCCTTGGTTTGCCTCTCTGGTTGTGTGCAACTTTTCTAGTTCAGCCTACGATCGTGTAAACTGTCCAGAAGCGTGGGGGAAGACAGTGCAAGCTGGCACCGCAAATGTGGAAGTTGTGTTGCTGTAAATTTCCCAACCCAGCGCAGTCTCCCTTTCTGAGATTCCTGAAAGGTTCCAGACCTTTGTTTACTCAAATTACTCGGGTTACTTAATAGCAGTCCTGCTGTTTCGGTGGCCGCTAAACCTCCATTCTTGATTTCTCATGAGAAAGGAGTTGTTTGAAAGGGTGAATTCCCGACTCCAATGATACAGATATTATGATCTTTGTATTGTCACAACAGGCTCCTGCTTCGGCATTTTCTAGAAGCAGCAGAGCCTGCAAGCTTATATTCTCAGGGAAACCTCCCTTTTGTGGTTTGGGGTCGGTGGGGGGCCCGGCTGAGCTATGTAATGGAATTCTTTCCTCCTGCAACATTTTGGAATGTGATGAAATCTTGCCATGCCCTCCAGATTACATACTTCTGCACACATTTGAAAAAAAATTTTTTTTAATTGGACTTTGCCTGGGTCATTACTTCCAACTCAGCTTGCTTTTAGAGAGGGTCATGTCCTTTTCACGTGTATCATTTATCGAGACTGTAGATGCCCACTAAAGGGTGCCCATGTGTGGGAGGGACACTAACTTGGCAAGATAGAGAACAATGCAGCACCCCCTTTGCACCCATCATTGCTGACATCCTGCTGAATCCAGGGGTTTGACTCATTGGTGTCCTTTGGGCCACAGGAACACGTTCATCCCTCCTCTTCTGTTTACCTGCTCCTTTCTAGGGAGAAATTCACCTGCTCTCTGAAGGAAACAGCTGTTTGAAAGAGCTCTTATCAGACTCCCATGTAGCAGGCATGAATTTCAAGTGCAGTACTGTCTAAATTCAAAAGTTGGGCACAGGGTGTATTAAAAAAAACAAAAGACATTTTTATACAGCTGGTCATTGTAAATAAATTAGAAGAGCTGTATCAGGTTTTGTTCACTACTTTCTCGAAATCCCCAGGATGTAATAACCATTATGTACTTAAAATTTACTCTAAATCAAAATTGGTGATTTCCTTTCCATTATATTCAGGAATCCCTAGATTTGGGGTTGTTGGGGTTTTTTTTGGAGGGGGGTGGGTAGCCTGGAAATCATCATTATTATTTTTTTTAAGTTGTTTTGAATTTGAGCTTTTGGATTTCCTCATTTGGAATAGGTTAGTTTTATTCTTGGCTCTGTTTTGCAAATCTGCTCTCCTAGGAACAGCTGTACCCTCTTACCCAATTCTCAAACATTCTCTGTAAACTTGGACACTCAACAAGATTGATTATGCTAACACTAATCATTTAATACCCAAGTAGTAGAGAAATATCTTGCGGGAGGGTGGAGGTTGCGAACCACCGGGAAATTACTTAGGGGTGAAGTGGCTGGTTCCTCATCTTGGCGACCTTGTGTGGAGGATTAGGACAGTCAGAGGACCCTGTTGTGCCTGCCGTACCCCCTCACTGACCTCCGCCATGCTGTGGCATGTTCCTGGAGGGACGCGGGCAGGAAGAAAACCCTGGGAACTCACTGGTCAGGGGCCAGCCTGGACCGGGCCGGCCAAGACTGAAGCTTGCACGTGCTTTAAAGGTTAGCTGGGGGAAACACAATGGGATGCTTTCTTTTTATTGGGAAATAAATGAGAATGAGTGGAAATAAATTATGTTTAATGAACTTAACTGGAAGTAATTGTTCAAGAGCCTGTGAAAGCACAGCTTTGCTGGGTCGGCCCTCGGCTGCGGCTCTCACAAAGCCAAGCAGCTGGAGCACATCTTTATTTTCCAGGTTAGAATGTTCCCCTTCGGGTGCCCACTCCCCCACCCTGACACCTCCTCCTGACTCCCAGCCTTCCCCTCCTCCTTTTTGGGGATTAAGGGAAGATCATTAAGAGCAGAGTTTGGCCCCCTAGACCCTGAATGCTTGGCAATCTGTTTTGTGTGTTACCAGCTGGATTGTTAGATTATGGAAGGGACCGGGGGTTGGGGGGGGGCGGGGGAGAAGAAGGCCAAGGGCTTAGGATGGTTTGAGTTAGTTCTATGTATATGCATGTGTGTGAGAGAATTTGGATGAAAATTGACTGCACATTTATTCTCTCTCTGCCTGCCCTGTTCAATCATTTCCCCGCACGAAGAATTTTACTGCTTGTGTGAGTATATGAGAAACTGTGAGTCGGCAGAATTTTGTAGAGAGCCGGAGAATCTCTCTTCCTCTCCTTGCTGTCTAAATGGAGTTGATTCTGGGGTTGGGGGAGGGTCCAGCCATCCATAGTTTGCAAAACAAAGCAGCAGCACCCTGAGTCAGGCCACCTTGGGTTGCAGAAGCTGTCGTTTTGCAGCCTGGTGGGTTTGTGCCAGAGACCCCCAGCAGCGCGGCCAGGTGAGGTGAGCTGTGCAGTGGAGTTGCAGGGTGGGCATTTGCTGCAGGTCACAGGCAGACCTCCTTCCTCTTAACCACCTCATTTCTCCAAGCAAAACTTGGACCCCGCGAAGCCTTCTCTCTTATTTATTATTTTCAGTAGCCATGTACATCTCGTCCGGGGAACGTGTGTGCCATCAGCGGGGAGCAGGGCCTTCGGGAGCAGCAGCATTTGACCACGAGTGGGCCCTGTGCGCTGCACTAGGCGGGGCCTAGCTGGCTGGGCTTCCATAGCTGGGAGGAGAGAGGGGCAGGGCAAGATGTTTCCAGAAGCCCATCTGGCCAAGCGTGGAAGGCCGCTGTCACCCTTTCCGTCTGTGTGTGTAGGAGCTTTGCAGGATGCGGTAGGGAGATGTTCAGTAGGTAAGCAGGGATGGGTCTGTGCGTGCAGGCCCGGATCCAGCTTGCCGTGAGGGCCTCCTTGACGTCATTCCAGAAGCGGAAGTGGGCGCTAATGGTCGGGAATGGGTGGTTGAGGCCGGAGGCTTACTTTTGCTGATGTTCCACCACTCTCTGGTCCATAGCCTGAAAGAATAGGACTAGTTGAGTCACAAAGGGTTGTTGACGAGTAAGAAACAGCCCCTCCTTCAGCTCCAGCCCCTCCTCTTCAGCCATGGCTCCAGTGACGTGCGAGCGACATCATTAATGTTTTGCTAGTCGCCATTGGCCTTGGTACAGCTGTAGTAAGCGGCATCTGGCAAAATGCACGGGGATGAGCTATAAACCCATTTTTTTCACGTAAACCTGGAATGAACAATGTCCCTTCCTGAGGCTGATTTCAGACCCTGGGAGGGCTGGGTAACCAAAGACCACTGAAGACCTTCCACGCTGGGGGGTGGGGGGGAGAAGGCGGACAAATGCCCCTCTGTGCCGCTTTTGTTTTATTGTGCTGGGCTCCTCAAGGCACTTTCTGGCCCCATTTTTCTTTTGCAGAAAGGGAGAGCAATAGGGGAGTATTGAGGAGGAGGGCCGGCAGAGAGGCCGGGCCAGCAATGGCTCTATTTGTTTTCAACGTCTGCTGATTAATAGGTTGCGAGGTGAATGGCCAGCTTTCATTCCCTTTGGGTTCCCCACAGTTACAGAAGGTTGCGGGGCTGGGGTTAGGGGAGGGTAGCAGGGAGATCTAGAAGTGCCTGAACCAGTCTTTCATCCGTCAGGTTCCACATGGCGAGCCCTGTTTGGACGGGTGTGTGGGCGCTTGGCGATGAGGGTGGCACGGCCGAGTTGCGGAACGCTGGGCTTAAGGGTTCTCCAGAGGTCAGAGGTCAGCCACAGGGGCGCCCCCTCCCCACCCCGCCTCCCCCCACTGTAGTTGGATGAATACTTCGGGTCGAAAGGCTTTGTGCGCTTTGAGGGCTGGTAAAGGACCCTTTTTTTTTTTTTTTTTTTTTTTTTTTTAATAATTTTAACCATTCAGTGCTCAAAACCCATAAAGGATAATGAACAGAACTGGGGAAGGCTTTGCTTTGGGCAGCAGCCATTTCTCCAGGTAGAAAACCAAGCCCTAATGACTTATAGCCAGATGAGGATTTTTGTTCCCTTTAAAATTTTTTTTTTTTTCAACGTTTTTTATTTTTATTTTTGAGACAGAGAGAGACGGAGCATGAACGGGGGAGGGGCAGAGAGAGAGGGAGACACAGAATCGGAAACAGGCTCCAGGCTCCGAGCCATCAGCCCAGAGCCTGACGCGGGGCTCGAACTCACGGACCGCGAGATCGTGACCTGGCTGAAGTCGGACGCTTAACCGACTGCGCCACCCAGGCGCCCCAATTTTGTTCCCTTTAAATAGGTACTGGTGACTTCATTTCATGGGTTCGAGGTTTTTTAGTTGACTTTTTCTTTAGTTTCTTGTCAGCCGGAACTGACGGTGTGTGCAAAGTGTTTATCACCTGATCCCTGCGGGACCCTGCTACTGCTTCTGTCTCTGAGGTGCAGAAATATCCCATTAAATGTCCTCATCCCCCACCTCCTGTAATCAGCCACAAGTTGTAAAAAACCCTGATAAAAATCCCTGGTGCCCTGTGGCAAAGGTGTTCTCGCCGAGGCAGGGAGCCCCGAGCTACTCTTAACTTGGGGTGTGGGGGAGGCAGGGAGGACAGCAGGGAGCACTGTTTGCTGACACTGGGTCTAGGTTCCAGAAACTGGTAGGTGGCAGTGTGAGGAACAGATCCCTTTGTGAGTCCTGAAGCCTCTCTGTCCGGTTGGAAAGGTCGGCCCGGCCTACGCTCATGGGGAGCAGCATGCACGGTGGTGAGCCCCACCCCGGCGCCAGTCTCTGGGGGGGGGGGTGGGGGGGGTCAGGTCGGTGAGTGTGCAAGACCTGGAAGCACTACCCCCCTCGAGCCTGTGACCTGGGACACCTCCCGTATGGAACTGATAAGAGCTGCCAACCGCTTGATAGGTGTGTTGATGAGGACTTGATGAAATCCGTTCTACTCAGCACCGAGGTGGGTCTGGCACCAGGGCCGCATTCAGCAGCAAGGAGGACCTGTGCTGGGGTTGACCGTAGAGCTTCAGCAGGTGGTCAGGGCTCCTCTCTCCCGTCCTCCCCTCAGATCGTCTGGACGAAGGGGTCTGGGTGGCTCTGATCTGGACAGAGGGGTCTAGGTGGCTCTGAGTTCCAGGTGCTCGCGGTGTGGGGGTGTATGGGCAACCGCAGCATATGACTCCCGGACCTTATGTGGAACATTTTATTAATGTTGGCCTTTCACGTGGCCCAGAGTTGCCTAGTTTTCATCATATTCTTAGCGGGTTGGATGCTAGTAACTAGGCTCGTCCGGCAGCTTTTGATGACTGCCACCATCCCGACCTTGAGTATATGTTAGCTGTCCCTGGAGGTAATGACTTTTTTTGCACCCCTTAGGTAGTTGGTTTTCTTTTTTCATTTTATTTATTTTAGAGAGAGAGAGCATGAGTCCGGGATTGGGGGGGGGGGGGGCGGGGAGGAAGAAAGGGAGGGGGAGAGAGAGAGAGAGAGAGAGAGAGAGAGAATCTTAAGAGTCCAATGTGGGGCTTGATCCCATGACCCTGGGATCATGACCTGAGCCAAAATCATGAGTTGGACGCTCAGTCGACTGAGCCACCCAGGCACCCCACCCCTCGAGGTAGTTTTGAAGACATACCTCACATTTAGATAAAGTAGCTACCTAAAAAGTACCTGATTTCATGTTGCAGTTGTTTGCGTTGAATAGCGGACTCGGTCTATAAAGAGATAAAAGGGGGACAGACGCATATTTCGTGGGCTCTTTATCCACTAACACCCCCAGCATAGATTGTTGCATTTCGGGAAGGTTGTCTGTGTCCTTCCCCTAAGAAAGGTACTTTTCACGTTTGAATTTTCTTAGGGTGGTGACATTTTTGAGCACAATCCTTAAAGACCTCTTTATGGAAGTGGGAGCTGTAGCGCCCAGGTGTCTGAGTCGATCAGGCGTCCAACTTTTGGTTTTGGCTCAGGTCACGATCTCACAGCTCTGTGGGTTCGAGCCCTGCATTGGGCTCTGTGCTGGCAGCACAGAACCTGCTTGGGATTCTCTCTCTCTCTCCGGCTCTCGCAGCCCCTCCCCCACGCATGCTATCTCTGTCTCTCTCAAAATAAATAAATAAACTTAAATTTTTTTTTTTTTTTAAAGTGAGCTCTGATCACAGGGGGAGGGGAAAGTCTAAGGGACATTTTCTGTTTGGGTCGGTTGGTGTTTGATTGATACGAACTCTGACTTCAAGGCCCTCACCCTGATTCTGGAATGCCCTTGGTCATCTCCAGCTCTTTTTATTTAACTTTCAGCTCTTCTGTAGGCATTCTTATTTATTAGCATGATAGAGTAATGGTTTTTCTCAAAAGAGATAACAAATATGTTTATTAATTGAATACCACATTTTTAAGAAGGGCGTTTCGCCTGACAGAACGTTGGCCAGAAAACACCCATACGCCCTTGCCTCATAATGAACATCTTGCCTTTGAAATAAGGAGCGCAGTCTGTGGATGCATTTCCCCTCTGGGAATCCGATTAGAAGATACTGGAAGGGTAGCCAACACCACCTTCAGTGTGCCCTCATCAGTAGTACTCGCTGGACAGTATTTTCCCAAAGCTTTTTGTACAGGCCTGTTGTTGGTCGCTGTATAGGCATGGGCCTTAATTTTCACAGCACACTCTGAGGTCGAGCCCGTTCCCATCTAGGGTTTGGAGAGACAGGACAACGGCCTAAGAGAGATTGTACAGCTAGAGGGGTCAAGTAGAATTTCGACCTGGGTCTTGCTTGAATTCATAGCCTTCACTCTTGGCCACCGTGCATGCAGGCACTCATGGTCACCGTGGTGCATGCCAGGGGGCTCTAAAACCATTTTTAAGGCACTCTTCTTATAAAGTATAAGACTAGCCCGTTTCTGAAGGCCTGTCTAGCTTAGTTCTACGATTCTGAGTAGATGCCGTTTTAGTCAATGAATCTGTGAAATTGGTCCTGGCCTTCTCTTCTTCTGATGTTTACGGTTGCAACTCAGTTGTTCTTCTGCAACTTAGGAGTCTCGCCACTCCACAGGCTGGGCGTGACAGGAGACACAGAGTTCTAGAAGGCACAGTCTTTGTCATTAAGGAACGTAGCTACAGCGGGACCAAGAGAGGTACATATGTGGCTCTAGCATGGGCATGATGTGACATAGAAAGAAAGGGCTGTGGGGTTCTGAGACTGGAGAGACAGGGCATCTTCAAGAAGAACATACTTCCATTCACAACAGCAGTCCAGGTGTAGGCAGGTCATATGAGAATGGTGAGTAGACCCTGGTTTCTGTAGGTATGACTTTATTCCTTCCCCTGCTTGCTTGGGAGCTGGTCAACCTGCAGAGACGCGTGGTTTCCTAGGGACCAACCTGGCATACAGTCACGATGAGAAGAGAGAACCACGTCATGCTAGGGCTCCCATTTGCCTTCCTCTCCTAAGGCTGGGTAGCAGCAGCTCGGGGTCCACCCCCTTCCGTGCTAGTGAATCTTGACAGGAAACTAACCCATTGGCCAAGCTCAAGGGTGCAAAGTAACATGAAGGCAATGGTGTCCAACCTTCATACATATTTCTAAGAGGAAGAGGGAAAATGAACTTTCACGTCCTACACTCAGCTCTCCTGTCACCCAGATTCTGTCTTCGTCTTTTGCTAGAGAAGTAGAGAAAGGTTTTCTCTGCATTTCCTGTTAGTCCTTCTTGGAAGGCAGCCATGGAATTGGTGCTTCTGAGCTGTAGACAGACGCATGCCATGGGCCACTTCTCCCTAACAATAAACTAATAAGTAACAATAATAAACCACCATTCCTGTGCTCACCATGTGGTAGGTTCTGTGGTAAGCTCTTCCTGTGGACTTTCGTAAGAACTAGGACTTGATTGGTGATTAGGACCCCAGGTCTCTTAACCTTGGCACTTGTCTGTGGCCACGTGGTTCTCTGGTCTAGGGGTTCATGGCTGAACAGGTAGAGCTGCCACGTGAGGTCCTCAGGAGGCCGACTGGATGCCTGGGTCCTGAGCCCAGATCTACTGAATCCGGTTCCTGCTGAGAGATTTCCTAAGATTGGCCATCCAGATTTGTGACAAGTGTCCTGAGAGATGCTTGACTCAACCAGAGCTGAGAACTGTAGGTCCCACTGTCAACCACCAGCCCTTCTACTCCCATCCCGTGCTTCCTTCCATTGCTTATGGTGGTCCCGCTGCCCAGAAGTCATTCAACCTCCAAGTGACCATCTTCCCCGCTTTGGGTTACCTCTGGTTCTTCCTACTCATCTCCTAGTTTTACCCACACTTACTTTAAACTGTCTGGGATCGATCTGCCTTTTTTCATTGCAGCAGGTGTGTATCTTTCCCACCAAACAAAAAACTTCTGGAAGGTGGCAATAGTCACTTTCAAAGGAAAGTGGTCTTCCCTCCCTCCAGCTGTGTCTGCCCCGTCTTCTCCCTCCCTCTCCTTTCCTCTTTCCCCTCTCCACCCCAGCCCACAGTGAGAGTTCATTTGCTGGTTACCTTTCAATCTGTCCTGAACAGAAATGTTCCCCCCAAATAATCCTCAGTGCATGTTCATAAGATGCTGGCTTTGGCCTTGGGGCAGCAGCCCCTCACGCCGCTGGCTGTGGCCTTGTTCAGACCTTCATGGCTGCTAGGGAGGTGTTAACCAAAACTCCCTCTGCTTTGGTGCTTTTTAATTTCAGTGCTTTGATTGCGAACTGGTAATTCACAACATAAGGCTCTTTGAGCAACCAGCTAGCCACCTCTGAATGTGTCCACTTGTTTATGGGAATCGTTAAACCAAGCTGTTTTAAGTGTTGACTTCTTTCTCTGTAGTTTTTTCTGGAGCATCTAAGAAGGCCATATTTTCCTTTCCAAACATGCTTCTGAAAAAAGTTAGGAGTACCTTTTACCAATGCCTTCCCCGCAATTAATTGTGAGAAATACTCTTTCTATAGTATACCCCTTCCTTATTCATTAAAAAAAAAAAAAAAGGACAAGAAGAAAAATGCACGGCGAACGAACTGCTCCGTGGTCCCTGAACTCGAGAGGCACTAGTGGGCAGCACTGGAACCTTACTTCTTTTCTTTTAATGCAATTCCTTTTCCTTGATGTTAATGCAAGTTGTGCCTTCCTAAAAGTAATAAAAGGAAATGAAGACACGTTCTGAAATGAAACTTGACTCTAATCCATTCATCATCTAATACTCGCCTCTTTATCTTCGCTGGTACCTAATCTGGTTAAATGTCCCTGTTGTAGGATTTTAGTGAAAATCCTCTATGGGGAATAGGGTTTTTTTGCAATTGGATTACTCTCAGTAAATGGCCCAGTAGTTCGCTTGTTTCAGCTTAATTTTTTCTTTGTGATCTTGCTGGGCTAAGTTATAGCACAGCAGAGCGGAGGGGGTGGGGTGGGCTGAGAGAGGGGCTGGGGGGAAAGAGGAGAAGAATTCAGGAAGGTCTGGTCATGGCAACTGGAAAGATCTTAACAAATGCTTTTCTTTTTTTCCTGTTTCTGTCTACCTGTCCACCCTTCTTGAACATAAAAATGCCTGTACTTTGTTTTCTAGAACTGCCCGTTTCTAATCTGCACACCTTTTATTAGCCCAATTTATCATCGTCCAGTTAATTTATTAGCGTTCCCCAATGACTTCCTAATGAAATTCCTAATGAATCAGGGCTGCTGTAATCTGCATAAAATATGCAGGTGCTCGCCTGCCAGTGTAGGGCTTTCTGGTAAAGTTCACACTCCCAACCAGACCAGGAGTGGGGCTTTTCATCCATGCTGTCTGTAAAGGATTGTAGCATGCCCGCTGGCTCCCAGGGGCAGGGGGATGTTAGGAGCGTGGGGTGGTGGATAGGGGAGGCCGAGTGGGTGGGAATTGGGCCCTGCCACGTTTCTTGTAACGGAAGGTTTTCCTAGCTGGTCCCCTGGGAAGCCTTGCCTGCCTCCTGAAGGTCCCTCCGGTGGGGTCCTGGGGTCAGAGATTCCTCCCCCCCCCCCCCCACCACCACCTGCGGGAACCCAGTAGGCCTGGGAGATTAAACCCCCATTGCCGATTTACCTGCCGACTGGGAAGGTGCACACTTGGGGTCCGTGACGGGGTGGCTGTGGAGGAGGCATTTTAAAAGCCAGGCTCCGTAGGGAGGTCAAAACAGAAGCACGCCTGCCCAGAGAGCTGTCTTTACAAATATCTGTTATTTTTAATGCACGGATTGGGGCCAGGGCTGCGGGCGGAATTGAGTGCATCTTACAAAGTCCAGGAGGGAGGGCGGGGTCCAGGGAGCCCACGGGTCCTGTGTCCCCCAGTGTCGAGCCGCCAGGAACCAGCGTAACGTTGGCCTCCTGTTCTCCCCACAGTCGAACAAAGTACCGGTTGTGCAACACCCTCACCATGTCCACCCTCTCACGCCGCTCATCACGTACAGCAACGAACACTTCACCCCGGGAAACCCACCTCCACACTTACCAGCCGACGTAGACCCCAAAACAGGTAGGCGGTGTGTGCGATGCCAACAGGGCGTGCGGGGTCCGGGGCCGCCTGGCCTGCTGGGAAGGGACGGGGGAGTTCGGGATGGGCTGTGGGCCGTGGCGGAGGGGCTCCTCATTTCCCCTCCTGGGGTGCGGAAAAGAAGCTCTTTGGGGAGACCAGAGCCTGGTGAGGGAGTAGCCTCTCCTGTGTGGAGTGCTAACCATCTTTCTAGAGCCCAGAATGCCCCAGGAAGGGCTGGCTATGAATCATGCAGTGTTTTCCAGGAGTAGCTTGTAACGAACTCCGAGAGCCTCAAACAGACTTGGAGGCAGGAGTAGTTGTGGAGGCATCCCATGGCCTCCTTCTCAGCTTCTTGGGAGCACAGGAGCCCCAGCAGCATGGCTCCCCAAAGCCCTAGTTCCCCTGGCGGTCAAGGGACTCCAGTCACCTGACAATGACTTATTGCTGCAGCCGGAGGAGACCGCATCACTGGATCCCGCGTTCTCTTTGCTGGTTTATTTGGGTTCTTCGTCCCCTGCGATATCCTGGGTATCATCGAGCCCATTATACAGATGTGAAAACTGGAGTCCGTGTTTTTCCTCATTGCAGCATGGAACAACCCGCCCAGTCTCAGGCAGAAGGTGTCACGTCATCCGTCAGCCTTGGCGCTTTTCCCCTCCTTTCCATCCCACATACACATGGGCTGCTTTTTCCCCCAAAGAGGGAAACAGAGAGGGCAGGGTCACTGGCCACCCTCCCCGTAACAAGATTTGAAACCAGCAGCCGGCCACAGCTCGTGGCGGGGTGGCCGTGGGAGAACAGCTGAGGCCAGGACAGGCTGGGCGGTGCACTGGGTAGGGTTCTTCTAACCAGCTAGTTAATTAGAAGGATGAATTTTAAATGGCTGTTATCCCGTGTCATCTGGTCAGAGGGGATTGTTCGGTGTTGAGCTGAGGTGGATTGCCCATTCATGCTGCCTTTGCCGCCGCCAAACGAAGCCACACGTTAGCTGGTGTTCGCCAGCCTCTGAGCCCCCTTTGTGCTCATGGGGGACCTCGCCTAGTACTTGGATGGCTGGAGGAGGCCGCCAGCCGGCCCCAGGCTCTGTGAGTGAATAGCAGCATCAACGTCTCATTTAAATAATGGCAGTACAGGGAATAGCTTTTAAATGGTTATCGTAAAACATATGATTAACGTCTGCAGACTGTTTACTTTTCCTCTGCGAACATTCTTTCAAGTGTGCAAATGGCTTGGTGTAGGGTCCAAGACCAGCTAATCTGTTTGGTTTTTGTAATAGAGAGAAAGCAATGTCTGCATGAAAATGTCACCCAGGGAGACTTAACTTACAGATTAAAAGCTTCCTGAATGAATTAAAAAAAAAAAAAAAATGGAATAGTTTTCATCCACGGACATGCAGCTTACTACCTTCAATAGCATTGTTCGTTTTCTTCCCACTTCTGCTGCATAGATCAAGTTCCTCTGTCGGAATTGATTCTAGCGCTCTAGCTTTCCCCCGAATCGATGGCAGGATGTGCGCCTGCGGCGTACGTAAGCGTGCAGTGGGGCACGGGCCTCGGGATGTGCCCAGATGTGCCTCGAGAGCCTTGTTAGTGCTCACGATGCGGCAGCACCTGGTCAGGTAGGGCCGATTCTCCCAGGTGCCTCTGCCCTCGAGAGAATTAGGTTCTAGAGTCGAGCCTGCCAGGTCTCCAGCATCCGCTGGTCCTTTCAGTTCAGATTCTACCCTGGAGAAGAGGCCGTGGCTCGTGGTGAGTTTCTCCCAGAGCTCATCCTCTAAGCTGAGGTCGGAGACATTCTAGGGGAGTTAACTTTTTTGAAAGAAGACAAGAGTAACCTTTCCAAAGGCCGTAACTTAAAAGGTATGTTAGAAACCTAGGGGAGTAACTCTCGTGCAGGCAAGTCATTAGAATTAAAAGGAGTGAAGGCACAAGTTGGGAGGGCAAAGAGAATTTATATGACTTGATCACCTACTATGTGCCAAGCCCGTCAGATTTGTTTTTTTAGTTTCAGTAATCAACACTGATCACATAAGGCAGAAATATGCAAGATGGCATTTTCTGAGTCTGCATTTACCCAGCGTACCCATCCATCTAGGATGAGATAAACCAAGTTTTCAAGGTAGGGCGGGGAAAGATAATGAATGAAAGTTAGCCACAACTCTTAACGATCACAGTCCCGAAAAGACTCATGCTAGCGTTACAGAAGAGATGTGTCCGTCGTCCCTTCCCTGTTCCCATCCCCTGACAGTTTCTTTTTCCTTCTCTTCTCCTTCGTACCTAAAATGCTGCTTCTTCTCTCAGGAATCCCACGGCCTCCGCACCCTCCAGATATATCTCCGTATTACCCACTATCGCCCGGCACCGTAGGACAAATCCCCCATCCGCTAGGATGGTTAGTACCACAGTAAGGAGTTCCATTTTTTTAATTCCCTTTTTGTTTCTTACATGGGCATGCTTATTATTTATTCTGTGCGTGTGTATGTGTGTGCGTGTGTCTCAGAAGACGGGTTGGTGAGGGAGGGCCGCAGTGGGATATGTTGCAAAGATGCTCCTTGAGGTGCCCTGTGGGGAAGCAGGTGAGTCAGGAGCCATTCAGGTGGGTTTTGTAGGAGAAAGGTCATTGATACTTAGCATTCTGAACCCACAGCCCCCAAAGACTCTAGGCTTCTCTCTGTGAACAAAGGTGCCCTTAAGGCACTTGGGGAATTGCAAAAGGCTCTGAGGGCTTCTATCAAAGGAAGCTGATCATGGCACTTCTGCCGGTGGCAGCCCACAGTGGAGTCCTGTCATTCATTGGTTTGAGGCGACACGAGAATGGAAACAGGCATAGCGTGATTTTGGAATCCAGGGGTGAGAGTGGAGGGTTATCCTCTCAGAAACCCCTAAACCCCAACACCATCCCGACCTTTACTCCCAAGGCTGGCAGTAAGAGTGGAAAGGTCTGTCTGTTGAGAAGTTCCAGTATCCAGCTAGGGTCTCCCTGGGGTTCTTGGTTCACCTGATTATGAGGGGCTGGGGGGTGGGGGGAGGAGGGTCTGGAATCCCCACTCCAGCATGTGGGGCCTTCCTGAGTGTCAGCCGGGGTTCCTGGCGGCGTGCAGGTCTGCAAACTGCCTTTTACGATTGGTCTTCCTATCACCCAGTCTTGCTTTTATAGTACCATCCATTAACCTTCCTTAGACAACTTTTCAAAATGTGTGTTTCAAAACCAGAGTAGAAAGGCCTTTAATGCATAAGCATATTGGGCGCGCGCGCGCGCGCGCGCGCGCGTGCGTGTGTGCGCGCATGTGGTCTCTGTTTCGTGATTGTGTTTTTGTGTATGTGTTTCTCCATGTTTATCAGTGATCTCCACTCTAGAAAGCAAGGACGATTTGTTGTCTTAACCAGAATACCTCCTGGTAAAACTCTGAACTTTGGGTCTTGGGGAAGATGCCCTTTCAAAGTTCTGATGTAGTTACCTCCCCCCCTCCTGCCCCTCGCCCCAGTCTACCCTTTTTTCTCTAGTTGAACAGACACTGCCCTGCTGTGTGAAAAGTAGCTTGTATGAGGTGGTAGCCATACCAAATACCAACCATGGCTGTACTTCCTGTTTCTTTCTTTCTCCTTCGTTTTGTTTCGCAGGGTAGACATGGACGTGAGTTTGTGTCCCGTTTCTTTCTCGGAAAATGGGGCCATTCCTCCAATAGTTCTCTGTCATCGGTTGCCCCGTTCCGCTGATGGGGAGATATTTGAAGGCTAGATAAAAAGGAATAGCCAACTCAGACAACCCTCTGTCAGAAAAAGTTGTGTGTCTTTCATGAGGATGCTATTTTGCATGTTGCTGTATTTTTTAATTATTGTAATGAGGTGTGATTGTCTATTGGTTACCCACAATTCTTCTTGGGGACTCTCCCCCCGGTAACTCTTGTCAACACTTGTTAATTTGACAAAAGGCTACAAATTAAGCTCTGTTAATTTAATGTTTTCTCACCGAGATCTAAATACCGAAAGAGGCCCAAAGCGCAACTGAAGTCCTTTGATTCACTGTACTTTATTTTGGTATAAATTTACATTCATTATTGTTTTCCTTTGGATGTGTAGCCCTCAATTAGTGTGATGGCTCCATTAAAGCAAGCGAGACTTCGCCTTTAATTATTACAACAAAACACCTAGTTTCAGCTTGGGGAGAGGGTCTCTATTGACATAAGCAGAGGTTATAAAATTTAATTAGCCATTCCTATCAGATTTATGGCATTCAAATTGTTCTGTGTTTCTTCCCTTTGATCCTTCCTGTACAATCCCCAAGATTTTTGTTCTGATCAAATGAGAATAAAGCTTACTGTGCAGAGAGAACTTTCCCTTTTTCTTCTTTTTCTTTCCCCCTCCCCCCCTTGTTTGCACTCTTACTTTGTGCCCCCCTCTTTATAGGCAAGGTCAGCCCGTGTACCCAATCACGACAGGAGGATTCCGTCACCCCTACCCCACGGCTCTGACTGTCAACGCCTCCATGTCTAGGTGAGTTCCAAGAACGGGCGCCTCCGACCAAGTCGACCATGGGTGACTTCTCGGAAAGTTCTCTGGCTAGCTACCAGGCCATCCGGGGGCGGCTCCTTCGTGTAGTTCCAGTGGTGTAAGACCCAAAGGGCGCGTTGGGCTTTATTCCTAGGAAGTACTGAGAAATTAACCTGGACTTGTGAGGTAGGTGATGTTGAAGTCTCGAGGTCGAATCTCGGACTCCATCAATGGAGCGGTTTTTCCTTAAGAATTTAAGAAGGCCAGAAGACATAGATAGGACCTCGCGGAACTTACGGAAGTGTCGTTCCTCTGTTGCCCCATGCTGGGTAAGAAAGGGAAGGGTGAGGGTCATTTTATTATTGTGTAAAGGACAGTTTGAGGAAGGGTGTGCCCTTTTCAAAATCCAGACTCTTCACTGTCCACAAGCAGGGACACCCCTGCCCAAACACAGCCCTCTCTAAAGCAGCACTGTCGTGTAGAATTGTAAGGTGAGTCCCGTATGGAATTTTAAGATTTTAGTAGCCACAGTTTTTAAAAGGTTAAAGGGGGGGGGGGGGGGGATTAAAAAAACCCCAGGTGAAATTCTTTCTAATGATGTATTTTGTTCAGCCTAATATTGTCAAAACATTATCATTTGGACATGTTATCACTGTAAAGCAGCTACTAAAGAGATGTTACGTTCTGGTTTGTACTTCGTTTTTGAAATCTGATACGTAGTTTGCACTGAACAGCACAACTCAATTTGGACCGGCCACGTTTCAAGTACTCAAAAGCCACGTGTGGCTGGTGCCTACCATATTGGCCTGTGTAGCTCTAAATTTTGGAAAGTTAAAAAAAAACAAAAAAAAATCACGTGTGTGCAGAGCAAGAATTTGAAGAGAACCCATCAAATAACCAGCAAAGAATTCCTACACCCTGACAAAGGACAGAACGATGTTTACTCTCCTTAAGAAGGGACCATCTTCAACTTCTAATTCAAATATTGTGGCTTAACAACCTCCACACCGACTTCCCATACTTGGTATGAGATGTTTTGCCACGTGTACTTGGATATAAATGGTGAATTCTTCTGTTAAAAAAAAGAAAAGTCGTGTGTGTGTGTGTGCATTCGTATCTTTTTAAGGCTATCCATATGTGTGTAACACACACACACATATACCCACACATGTGTACCTAGATCTTTCGGATCCCCTGTTCTCCTTTTCCTCCCTCTAATTAATTCTGGCTAATTTTTCAGTGAGTGCTAGTTTATTTACAAACCGGTTGGCAGCAGTATGTTTAAGTAGTCACTAATTGCTCCTAATGATAGTTTTATTTTCTGTTCATCTGATTTTCAGTCAAGTTAATTAAATCGGTGGAGGTTTAGACTTTCCTGATGGGCTGCAACAAGTAATCCATTTTGATGATGGCCCATAATTAAATTAGCATGCATTACATGGCAAGGATGCTGCCCTAGCATCTTCCCCCAGTCTCTGGAGTCAGCATGGGAACCCAAGGCCAGAGGAAGGGACTGGGGAGACAGGACAAGACAGCTCCTTTTCCTGCTTACAAGACCGTGATTTCTGGTGGGGGGGGGGGGGGTGGAGAGTAAGGATCACTTTCGTTTAAGAAAAACAGGCCGTAGAGCCCACCTAACATTTGTCATTACACCACGGAGATCACGTAATTTTAAAGATCCCACTTCCCAAGTGTGATAAACGATCTCCGTTTCAAAATCCACACCAGCATTGGTGAGGCGGGAAAATGCTTGTGTGTTCTCTTCTCCAGCGAGAGGAGGAAGGTTATATTCATTAAATAATGTCATCACAACCTTGCAAAAAGCATGGGAACGAATAGGGAGTCTCCCAGGAGGAGAACTGCTTCTGAGCGGCCCCTAATCCACAGCTCATCTTCCCGGCAAACCAGCATTTACACCGCGCACCTGATTGTTTTTCATGTTTGTTTATTCGGTGCGTTCTAGAGGCTAAAAGCAGTGAAATAATCGGAGGATAGGGATTGGGGTTAAGCTTATCGATTGAATTATCATTAGGAGGTTAGTCGATGATTTAGAGGTGGGCAGGGGGGTAGAGGAAAGGAAGGAAACAGTGGGAGGAAAGGTTAGGGGCTCAAGGTGCAGGGGGGAGGCCGCCGATTCCCCAGGTAGGCCTTATGAAAGGTAGCTAGTTAAAAAGCGTATACAGCAAATTAAATACATTATTGTGGTAATGGGGCGACAGAAGTATAGGTCTATTATACTTATGGCAGTTATAGGAAACGTAGGCAGCTTGCCCTGTTCCAGAACACCCTTTGATATTCATTCTATTCAGCAGCGGGGCCAGGACTTCTCAGAATTAAGTGATGGGTCATTATACTTTAAACACCATGGAGAAGCCTAGATTGGCAATTAAACAGCTCTTGCTGACACTCACTTGTGCCACCCTGTGACCCCCTTTAGATTGAGATGTTGGAGCTCCGGGCCCTCAGCCCGCTAAATTGGTGCAAGGCTCTTCTCCTGACGAGAGCGGGCTCTGAAATCTGCCGGCTTCAAAGGGAGAGAGATCATGTATAAACCATAATGTGGGTGCACCGTGGCTCACAAAAAATAAGGCAGGAAGAGATGAAATGTTACAAGTGCAAGGGGGAAAATGAGAGAATAATGACAAACCTAATGCAACTCAAAGCAGGATTGTTGCACAGGAAAATGCATCCCACTGCTTGTGCATAAAATCAAGGCCGGCAGATGACATCCAGTTAACAGAAACGTGTCAACAGTGAAGTGAAGTGAGCGCGAGCAAGAGAGGAGCCCCTGAGACAGCCAGAAACAAAAATTAGTTGTCCTTAACAAGTTAAGGTTCATCATTATATTCTGGCTTGGAGCCATAAAAGCAGACGGGGGTATATAATGAGCTGCTTAGAATTTTTAGGGTGTTTATTGCATTTCATGAAATAGTTGTCTGCAGAAAGGAATTTCTTAAGCAAAGGTATGCATATAGATCCCCCCACCCCCGCTGCCCCACCGCCCCGTTTCTTTCTCCGCTATGCATTTTTCAGATATATGAGTATGTGTGTAGGCATGTGAACTTGGAAGCATTCGTTCCTCATGGCCGCGTCGGAAATTTTGCCCCACCCCAGAATGTGCTCGAACTGTGGTATCTGCCTGTGGTGTTTGCTGTGGACACACACGCACACGCACACACGCGCACGCACACACACAGTATTTTCTCTCTCTCCCTTCTCTCACCCTTTCTATCTCTCTCCCCACCCTCCCCCTTCTCTGTCTCTCTCCCTCTCTCCCCACCTCCTCTGTTTCTCTCTCTCTCTCATATGTCTGTACACATATTCTCATTCAGCAAGAAGAGAACATATGTATTTGAGGAATGTCAAGCCTTTAAAATTCACAGTAAAAGCTGCCACTCTACCCACCACTTCACCCAAGGGCTTCCAAGAACACATGTTCTTAACTTATGTTTCCTCAGAGGCCCTTGCGCAGTGGGAAGGAACAGGGTGTAACATAGGAGCCCAAGTGCCTCCCGAGGGTTTGCTTTTCATTTTTTCACAGAAAGGGAATGGAGATTGTTTGGCTTTTTTGTTTCTCTCTCTCTCTCTCTCTCTCTCTCTCTCTCTCTCTCACTCAGAGTTTTTCTCCCCCCCCCCTTTTTATACCCTAAAGGATCTATACATGGTTCTTATTAAAAAATCACGTCATTGTTGCCAAACTCTGACACTGGCTTCCATTTGTAAAGGCAGTGGCAGGAGAGGGCCACATCAGGATGGAATTTCTGAGTCAAATGTCCTCTGTGATTCTGAGCCCCTTCAAAAATCTACATCATTCACTGGCATTTTCTCTATTGATCGACGAAGATTCAGTTAGTACTTTAATTTTTTTGTTTTACCCTTTTGCACACTAACATTTGCTGCATTATTTGGATTAAACAGAAACTGGGTTCATCTCCAGTCCACATATGAAAAGCCCCTTGTAAATCTAGGATCCTCTTGAAATCCCACCTTGATAAACCCTTGTTACCACTGCCAGGTGCCACCGCACTTGGCTGCCTAGGGAGCAGGCGTCCGTTCTCCGGATGGTGCGTGAACTGTTCTGGCTTGGGTTTATTCAGAAAGCATCAACTGCTTGACCCGGGTTCTCCTTCACCTGAATAGCACCCGGCTTGCTCACGTGTATAATCTGGATAACCTGGATTGGAGCCTGGAGGCAGCCATTTTGGTTTCGTTCAGGGTTCTACCCCTGTGCCCCTCACCCTACTATTCTCTGTGGTAGTATTCTTTTAAAAAGGGTGGTTCTTGTAACCCAAGCATATCAGAAAATGTGAAAGCTGTTTGATCCAGTTGTTAGTTCACAGATGGGCCAAGATGAACATTTTACAGTTAGCACATGGGGCGCCTGGGAGGCTCAGTCGGTTAAGCGTCCGACTTCGGCTCAGGTCACGATCTCGCGGTGCGTGAGTTCGAGCCCCGCGTCGGGCTCTGTGCTGACGGCTCAGAGCCTGGAGCCTGTTTCGGATTCTGTGTCTCCCTCTGTCTCTGACCCTCCCCCGTTCATGCTCTGTCTCCCTCTGTCTCAAAAATAAATAAACATTGAAAAAAAATTTTTTTTAATTAGCTCTTTATGTTCTGGCTAGTCTATACTGTAGGGAAATGCCAGTTCAGGGCCTAGGGAGGATTTCAAAGAACTTTCTTAAAAATGGACAGTTTTAGAGGAGAAAACAACCTTTATGCGTATATTTACAATTTTGATAGTCATTTGGAAGGCCTTTGAATGCATAGGCAGTCTATTACGTAAAAGTAATTTAGGAATCCTAGAATTTTAGTGCGGGAAAGGGTATACAAATCAGAATTCAAAGCTTCATTTGTATGTGTGTATACAATACAGATTTTTCTTTTTTTGTTGTTGTTTTTTGTTTTTGTTTTTTTGTTTGTTTTGTTTTGCATCTTTCCCTAAGAGGATACAAGCTAATTATTTAAAATGTCTGTGACTTACGATGAGAACCAGATGGGAAATATTTGGATTTTCCCCGTCTCTCTGCCTCACTTTCTCTCACTCCTGTCAAAACGATGGAGGCACATCGGCAAAAGAAAAAGAAAAATTTTATTGCACTCCATCCACAGAACGAGGCCCTAATGAGGCCTGCGCAGCATTGTCAAAAATGTGTGTATACTTGGACCACGTTAATATTTTATTTAGCTGTCAATATTCAACAATAGATTTCACCTTTCATTCTAGAGCTGATTAGGACTTAGGAGATTGTCTTCTTAGATGCCACTAATAATGCCTCAAAAAACAAGTACACGTGTGATTTCCAGCAGGTAGTCTAAGCCTCCTTTTCCGCCCAAGTACATCCGTTATATTTGTCTTTCGCTGAAGATGTTAAAAATCATAATGTCTCTTGTCAGTAGCAATAATGAAGGGGAAGATTAGCTTTAATGACATTATGAGAATCATTATGTTTAATTTATCGCTAATTAATGCTGACAGGTTTCATATGCCTTGGGTTGCTTTCATGTGAGTGTTACGTGCTGGGTTTTTTTTGTTTTTTTTTTAATTATGTGTACACATCCCTCCCCATTCATTCATTTTGATTCTGACGATTTACACAGCTTCCTGTCTTCCAGGTTCCCTCCCCATATGGTCCCACCACATCACACTCTACACACGACCGGCATCCCCCACCCGGCCATAGTAACGCCAACCGTCAAACAGGAATCCTCCCAGAGTGACGTCGGCTCACTCCATAGCTCGTGAGTGTTGTTGATCTTTCGGCCGCTCTTTCATTCCCCATCTTGTCTAGCCCATTTGTTGACGCGGTGGCCATTGGGTGGTAGCCCGGCCCATGGTTAGCCAATGGAGCGTGTGCCCCTGGGAAACACCCGACTTGGGTGGCCTCTGGACTCTGAGAGAGCACAGCGCTCACGGTTGGCACCAGTGTGGGTGTACTTGCGTGCTTGGGCGGCCTGGGGTTCGCAACCACGTCCCCGTCTCTCACCCACCACGGAACGTTGAGAGGCCCGGCCTGAGAGCACGAGAAACCCCCGTCGGGAGCGAATCGGCCACGCTGTGCCTTCCCCTCTGCCTTGGGAAAATTGTGTGTCTGAGACACTTGAGGAAGTAGTTACGAAATCTCTCTCTTCCCCCCACACCCTCGCTAGGATGTTTTCGTTCCGTTTTCCAGGGTGGAGAAGACTAAAAAGTGGAAGCGTGCTTCTCGTTCAGGACTGCTGGGTTTGGGCGTTGAGCAGACAGGGAGACGGGTTCTCTGCTGTGGAGGAAGTTGGGCTTTGCGATCGTTTACTGGGTTGTGTCTGTCTATTCTGTCTGTATCCAGAAAGCATCAGGACTCCAAAAAGGAAGAAGAAAAGAAGAAGCCCCACATAAAGAAACCTCTTAACGCGTTCATGTTGTATATGAAGGAAATGAGGGCCAAGGTCGTGGCCGAGTGCACGTTGAAAGAAAGTGCCGCCATCAACCAGATCCTGGGGCGAAGGGTAGGTAGTTCCCTCGCTGGGCAGAGGGGGACGAATGGACCGGGGCCTGGTGGGTAGCATGACACAGCGTCCCCGTCCCTTCAGCCACGTTCTGACTCCTTCAGTGGTCTTCATGGAGTCAGGACCAGAAACCCACATTCGAAGGATCTTCTGAACACCCACCGCCTTCATCCTCCCCCAGCCCCAGAGAGAGCACAGAGAGAACGAGAGAGATGACCCATCAGGTTTCGTTTCAGAGTTCCCGTTAGTGCCAGGACCCTGCAGATCAGACCCGTTTCTCATCCCCGGCCGCGGTGTAATTTGTGATGTTTTGCATGCCTCTCCCCGCCTCTGTGTCCCCTCCAGTGGCATGCGCTGTCCAGAGAAGAGCAGGCGAAATACTATGAGCTGGCCCGGAAGGAGCGACAGCTTCACATGCAGCTGTACCCCGGCTGGTCTGCGCGGGATAACTATGTAGGTGTTCGTTTTTCTTGGAACTAGAGTCTGTGGAGATGGGTCGAGTGTTCGTCTGCCCAAAGGGAACGCTCCCTGCCAACTTGAATCAGGCCTCAGAGCCCTCCAGTCTGCCCACTCCTGGGACAGTAGCGTCTTGCCCAAGCGCCAGAGTGGGGGGCAGTGGGGGGTTGTCTTGGCTCCCAGTATGGCTCCATCAGCGTGCCATAGTTCTTAAAGGAGGAGGGCTTTAAGAGGGAAAAACAAAAGTTGTCCGATGGCTGTGGTGCAGTACAAGTTGAAAACCTAGTTTGTCCTGAGAGGAGCATGATGGGAGGAGGATCCCTGAAAGCAGCCAAGGGTCGTCACCCTCTGGAGGGGTAGATGAAATGCCTCAGGGCCCAGGAAAGGTAGGAAGGGGGGCTGTGCCGAGTGACGTGTCTTCCTGGGCTCAGTGCCGCCTGCAGGATTTGCCCAGTTTCCCCTCTTGGGTTTTGGAAAACACTGTAGGATTGTTGTTTCTACTTATCACTGGGGTTGTCATACCTGTGATTCCTCTTCTCTCAGAAACTGGCTCTCCTCTGGAGACCTCTGTCCCCTCTCCCGGTTAGCTCTTGATCCGCAGTTTCCCCAGTAGCGTCCTGGGTGGGCTCTCCTCTCTCAGTGGAGGAGATGTCTCTTATTTCGCCCGAGACGTTAACCCCACGGCATCAGGTTTTATAACGTGGTCTTGAACCGTCCACTCTTTGGGATGGGAAAGACAAGACTTGCCCGAATGCCAGCAGTGGTCCCCCCTCCCATTTCTTGTCAGTGGCGTGGAGCCACGGAGGATTCTTTCACCGGTCAGCGCTCCCGACCTAGCTCTCCCACGGACAATGTCCGTGGTGAAGACGCTCTCCGTATGTGGGTTGAGATCAGTTCAGTCGGTGTGGGTTGTGAAGGTAACTGCGCACACAGCATCTGGGGACTCGGAGTTAAATCGGACGTGTTTACTCTCAAAGCCTACCTGCCATCAGGAAGCCACAGACATCCACGTGACTACGTGGGCCCCGAGTGGCCGCTATTTTCTGCTTGCTTTAGCTGTTTCTCCTACCTTTTGACACGTGCTTGCTGCCTGCTCTTCGAAGGGGGCGTGGAGAACACTGAATGTTGGGCTTGACCCCCACGTCTTCATCACTGCCCCCCACCCACCTCCCTCTGAGCCCCCCTGCCCTTGGCTGGCAGCCCAAGACCGCTCCCCCTGGGAGCTGAATCCGTGCCGATGCCTCTCCCTGGAATGTCGGCCGTGGTCAGGGCCCTTGTCATTCACAGATGGTCACACACAGGGTCTTAACTGCTTGGGACCCTTTACATTTGTCCTCAGCCTGTGTGCCGTGGGGAAGCCTTTCTTCTGGAGCGGAAAGGAAGAGGAGGAGAAGGTTCGTGCTCACCCACAGGCTTGCTGCTCACCCCCACCTGACCTTGAGGTGGAGATTTACAGCCGCAGCCTCCACATGAGCGGCCGTCTCATTCCAGGACCCCTGTTCTCCTGGTTTCTTTCGGGGCAGAAGCTCTTAAGATTTCACCTCCAGCTTCTGCCTGCTTCAGACCCAATTCTTTGAGTGATCTAGGATGTTGGCACAGAGACAGATTCTGTTCTGCTGTCGATATCGCTTCCCCAGCAGAGATTTGGGGTCAGGGTAGGGCCTTCACGTACAGCTTTGCAGAACGCGCAGTGCACAACCCTGCAGAGTGCCGTGTGCACTCTGGTCTACGTGCATGGTACCCCCTGGAGTTGGGCAGAGGGACACCTCCACAGAGATACAAGGCCAACTTTGGGATAGCTCCCAAAGAATGCTGCTGTTGACCTCCCTGGGAGTCAGTTAGACAGGTGTTGCCCCGGGCTTTTCTTGAAGTGCTTTCTAGGTTTCAGAAGGTCCATCAGGCCCTGCCAGTGACTTCAGCTCAGCTCCGTATTCAGAAGAGGTTTAGTGTAATAAGGGAAGCCTCTGACAGGACTTGAGAGACCGTTTCATTTTTAAAATTTTGTTTGTTTATTTATTTATTTTGAGAGAGAGTGTGCGTGCAAGTTGGGGAGGGGCAGAGAGAGAGGGAGAGAGAGAGAATCTCTGTCAGCTGGGAGCTCAGAGCCCGATGTGGGGCTCAAACTCACAAACTGAGATCATGACCTGAGCTGGACACTCAACCGACTGAGCCACCCAGGCGCCCCAGACTTGAGAGAAAGTTTAAAGGTAGATGTAGATTTGGGGCTGAAAGAGCTTTATTTCTTGAATGGGGTACTGTGAGACTCCTGTCAACAATGGCTCCTTACACATGGCTGTGAACACACACACACACACACACACCCTCCTCCCTCCCTCCTGTGCCCCAGGAAACAGTCTGGAACAGATGTCAGAGTCAAAGGTTTTATGGGTTGGACTGTGGTGGAACTTGTTAACCTGGGGAGTTGTCCTTAACTGACTTGACATAGAAGTTTCTATACGTTACTCTGGTCATTGTAAAGTCCAGAAAGTCCTGGAAAGTTTCCTGAGCCTCTTTCACGTTCCTGCTTGTCCAGTCAAGTGGTAACAGAAAGCTTTAGATCACTCCTTAGCAAAAACAGGATTGAGGAAGACAGTCCCACGTGGGTCGTGGGACTGGGCACGTTCTGGGGCACAAGAGAAAACAGCGTGGTCCCATAGTGCTCTCTAATGTGTAACCTAAACTGACAGCCTTCCATGGGGACTAGAGCCTCCGACCACCTTTCAGAATATATTGCGGGAGATTGGAAACGGGTGAGCGCTGTATTAACGGAGGTGACCGCGAAGCCCTTGGGTGTGTGGGTGCCAGCACCGCCCGGAGTTGCAACGCTTTCCTGTGCCTGCTGTTCACTTCCGGCTCCTAAATACGCTGGAACTCGCCCCTCCTGCCTGTTCCTAGATAGCCAGGTGGCACTTTGCTGCTCCCCTGGGAGGGGCCCAGACACGAAGATGGGCTGTCGAGGCTCATGAGAAGGCCCCGTGAGCTCCTCTTTTTTAAAAAAATTTTTTTTAATATTTAAGCTGCTCATCAAGGAACATGAAATGTGTCACAGTGTTTCAAACTCCAGGCCAAGACAGACTTCCCGAATGGTACGTGCCCGGAGATCTGAGAGAACAGAGGGGCTTTCTCTGAGAGAGACACTGTGGCTCTGAGCCCGTGGATGAAGCAAAAACCACGGCGTCTGCACCCTGAGGTTCTAGGGCCTCACGGGTTGCCAGGTTTACCCCCTGTGACTCGTCTTTTCTCTTCCGGACTTGCCATCAACACCCCTTGAGCACTTTTGGGCAGAGGCAACATTTAGATATTCTGAAACAGACAGAAGTGTGGGCCCGTCCTGTTACTGGTGACGTTTCAGACGTACCGGGCCTCTGACTCCAACAGATAGATCTGATTCCAGATCTACGGAATTCCTCCCTGTTCCCATGCCACAGCCACAGCCACAGCCACCAGCAGACAGTAAAGGTCCCAGGCTGGAGACTGTGAATGATCCCATGTAACTGATCCCCTGTAATCAATGAAAACCCTTCCCCAGAGGACACGGGATTAAATTCGAAGGCAGCACAGCCCCGTAGGTAAGCGCTGTGGAACCCAGGCTGCCTGAAGTTCCCGCCCTGGTACCGGCCTTGGCCAGTCGTGTGAGCTCAGGAAATTCACGTAACCCCTCTGTGCCTGAGTTTCCTTACCTGTGAAATTGGAAGGGGGGCGCCTGGGCGGCTCAGTCGGTTGAGCGTCCGACTTCAACTCCAGTCATGATCTCACGGTTCGTGGGTTTGGGCCTCGCATCAGGCTCTGCACTGTCAGCACAGAGCCTGGAGCCTGCTTCGGATCCCCATTCTCTCTCCTCTCTCTCTCTCTCTCTCTCTCTCTCTCTCTCTCTCTCTTTCTCTCTCTGTCTCTCTCTCCTCTCTCTCTCCCTCTCTCTTCTCTCTCTCTTTCTCTGCCCCTCCCCTGCTTGTGCTCTCTTTCTCTCTCTCTCTCTCTTTCTCTCTCTCAAATAAGCGTTTTTCTGCCCCTCCCCTGCTTGCATTCTCTCTCTCAAAAATAAATAAGCATTAAAAAAAGAAGAAGAAGAAGAATTGGGGCACTTGGATGGCTCAGTCAGTTAAGCGACGGACTTCGGCTCAGGTCGTGATCTCACAGTTTATGGGTTCGAGCCCCGTGTCAGGCTCTGTGTTGACAGCTCAGAGCCTGGAGCCTGCTTCAGATTCTGTGGCTCCCTCTCTGTCTGCCCCTCCCCAGCTCATGCTCATGATCATGCTCTCTCTCGCTCTCTCTGGAAAATAAATAAACATTAAAAAAATTTTTTTTAAAGAATTAAAATTGGGATGGTGCTGTAGTACCTGTTGTATAGGATGGCATGAGGGAAAAATGAGTCAATATGCATAGCGCATTTAGAATCATGCCTGGCACATAGTATGTGCTCAGTAAATGTTAGCTGCTATTACTAGTAAAGCCCCAATGAAAGCTTTTTTTTTTTTTTTGATTGAGTATGAGGACCTCTTGGCTTTAATAAGGAGGAGGTCTGCGTGGGGCAAGGGGGCTTTCTTAGCCCACATGGCCATCTCCACATTCATCTGTCCCTTGGCTGTGCGCTCTTGGGCCACTCCCAACCCTGTCCCTCCACACCTCCCTGAATCTTCCTTGATCCGTTCTTTTCTCCCCTGCTATGGAATCAGATGCTCTGGGTCGGGTTTGAGGATGCACATAGGTAGGTGGGGAAAGAGGTCTTTCCCTCACCCTCTGCTGACCCCTCCTCTTCCCCTTCCAGGGCGTGTGTGTCCCTCTAGGGGGTCAGAAGCATTCTGGGCGCTGTGGGTGTGGATGGAGACAGCGCTGTGCTCCCCTCTTTCTGCCTGCCTTCCAGGGGAACCCAGATGCCCTCTCCCGTCTGTTTCCTGAAATAATTGCTTGCATTTCATCTCTTCATCCAGGGGAAGAAGAAGAAGAGGAAAAGGGACAAGCAGCCAGGAGAGACCAATGGTAAGTTAGAACGAGGAGGAAGGAGGAAGGAACGGTACTTACGAGGACCACTCTTTAACGTTAGGTTTCTCTCTGGGGGAGGCAGGAGAGACTCAAGGCCAGGAAGATGTGGGGGAACCCATCTTAGCCAGCCTTTTTTGTTTATGCATTTTAATTAATTGCTTCATGACTGCCCTTTTAAAGCTAGTAACATTCATTGTTGCATGAAAAGCACATTGTAATTCTAGTGGAATGTGTTTTAAAATAACTGGAGAGCCTGTAACAGGAGGGAGGTAGGCATGCCTATGCGGGACGTATGCAGTCTGCTTATTTTGTGTGTGTCTGTGTGTAGGGATGAGGAAGGGGCCGCGGGAGGAGGAAGGGGTGTGTGTGAGTGTTTGATATTAACTGGGCTGTTCCTGAATGTTCTGATGCATGCCTTTACAGTGGTAAATTGCACCCGATTTAAATTAAGGAGGTTTGTCATTCTCTAGAAGAAATTAGAAATACTGCATAGGCAATCTCAGAAGGTCCCCTTGGAGAAGGCCAGGCTTTTACAAACAACAACAACAATTTTGAAGGCTTTGTATAATTTGTTCTTTTTTTTCAGAACACAGCGAATGTTTCCTAAATCCTTGCCTTTCACTTCCTCCGATTACAGGTGCTAATGTCATTTTGAGTCATTAAAATAGTCGATAAACTGTTTTTTAATTTTTCTTGCCATTATAGTTTTATTAACATTAAACACGTATGACATTTGAACATCCTTTAAAATGACCATCTACACGGTTTCGTATGTTTCGGTAGATTTTTTTTTTTTTTTTCAGTTGCTTTTATTGTTTTTTTTTTTTTTTTTTTTTTTTTTTGGTTTTTTTTTTTTTAATTTAATTTAACTTTTGCTTTGTTTATTTATTTATTTTCCCCATAACAGTTGTTTAAGCAGTGATGACAGTGACTTAGTGTTGAACTAACTGTGCAAATTGAATATGCAGTATTTCTTTAAAAGAGACTGGTTAAAACAAAAACAAAAACAAAAACCAACCAAAATGGAAGGAATTCAGTAATAAACCTCCTTAATCTAATGGCATTTTCCGTTGCTCCCACTAAGTTTTCTCACGCAAGCATGCATTCGCAGTATGATTATTTTCTCCTTTGCTTTTTTTTTTATTTTAGTTTTTTTCTTCCTTTTGCTTTTCTGCTCTTAATTTGCAAACCCACTAGCATTTTACTGACTGTACCTGCTTAAAAGCTGCTATGAGCTTCTGACTAACCCCAAACAGCTCATTGACACTGCCTGTTCACCATCATTTGTTCTTCTGTTACTAGTAATGAAAATCGGTTTAAAAAAAAAAAAAAAAAGAAAAGAAAAGAGAAACAAAACCATTTCAAAAGCTGCAATATCCCAGTACCACAACCCTTTTCTTTCTTTATTTCTTTCTGTTTTGTTTCGTTTTGTTCTGTTTTTATTTGTAGTTGTTTTTTTTTTTCTTTTAAACTGTTGTACTCTGAGAAGAGAAAAGCATGTTACAAACTTAATTCCCTCCTTCGCTTTATTTTCTTCTTTAAGAAAAACAAATTGAGAGAAAGCTGGAACCAAAAGAAAAAGAAAAAAAAGAGAAAAAAAAGGAAAGCAGAACCAAAAGAGGAAAACTATTATTTAAAATTTAGTTTTTCAGTATCTAACTTCCCTTTATCCGTTCAAAACGAATCGGAGAGACAGTCCTTAAAGAAGGGATACTGCAGCTTTATTTGCAACAGCTAATGTCACCAGTTGAATAAGAATGTGATTTTTACCTTTTTTTTTTTTTTTCTAATTAAAGAAAGTTAAAAATCGAAAGTCGATATTTTGTAATTAGTAACCAGGTCATTGATTTATTCCCTTTTTTATTTTTATTTTTTTCTTATTTGTATCTTTCTCTCCCCCCCCCCTCTTTCCCCCTCTCTCTCTCCCTCTCTCTCTCCCACGTCCTCCTCCTCTGCTCGCTTCTCTCTTGAACTCATTCAGACCTGAGCGCTCCTAAGAAATGCCGAGCGCGCTTTGGCCTTGATCAACAGAATAACTGGTGCGGCCCTTGCAGGTGTGTATAGATTTCCCAGATTCGCTGTGCTGGTTTGCAGCTGGTCTATTCGGTCCTTTTCTCCCCCCTTCTCTGGCCTGTTGCTTTGTAGCTCTGTGTGTTGGTCTTAGGAGACACGAGGGTGCGGGACACTGCTCTGTGAGGGATGTGCTTTTTCTCCCCGCTGCTGCTAGCCAAAATGCCACTGTAAAACAGCATCATTTGTGCCTCCTCGGGTCAGCGACAGCCAGCCCCAGCGCGCCCCCTCCCAGGGACTGTTGCCTGCCAGCCCCCTTCCTCATGACAGTCCAGGATGGGGCTCAGTGACATCCATCGTAATCCTGGCCTAGGTAGAAGCCAACAACGTCACCTTTTCCCCTCCTTCTCTCTCTATTTTTATTTATTTCTCCTCGTTGTTTTTTGGTTTCTGGTTGTTGTTTTCTTTTTTTTTTCCCCCGTGTGTGTGTTTTATCGTTTTGTTTTATTTATTTATTTTTTTTCCTTTTGACTCATAGAAGTCTTTTCCTTTCATGTCCTTGGTGAGGAAAGAATCAAATAGAACCGAGGTGCTAGAGAAGACGAGTCAGCTGTAGCTGAGATGACCCATCCAACCGAGCATGACCCACCATTGTGTTGTATTTTTTGTGTTTACCTTATGCTAACAGATGCAAATACTCCAAAGAAGTGTCGGGCACTGTTCGGGCTTGACCGACAGACTTTATGGTGCAAACCATGCAGGTATATTTACCACTGTGAGGCCTTTGGGAAAATCAAAGCCTTCTGTCCTTCTGATACCTTAGTGTGTCGATATATTTTGACCTCATTCCCATCTACTTCCCCCCCCCTCCCCCGGCATCAATGACTAATGATCCTCATCCTTCAAAATTTCCTTGCTAATTTTATGCCGTGTCCTCTCCCCACTTCCTCTTTCTCTTTCCCCCCCACCTTGCTCTTGCAAATACCATATCCGGATCCCTGGTAGGACTGAGACCACAACCTTAACAGACCAGGACGGGCACTTACCCTTTTGCTTTGAAAGCCAGCATCCTGGAACCGGCCCGGTCCGTGGCATGTGTGCTGAGCGTAGAGAGCCACCATTTCCAGAGGTTTGAATGAGCTCACACCTGGCAGCAGTAGCATCCCCGTGCACTTGGGAGTCGAGACCCTTGGACAAGGGCTCCGGGGCAGGCGTTTTTGGTTGTGTTTTGTTTCGTTTTTCTTTTACGTTTCAAAACCACATGTCTCTGTACAGAGGAGTCTGGTTAGCTTGACATTGTTTTACAGTGCTGAAAAGAAGCGTGGCATTGAACGGCGTGCACCAGCTGAAGGGCTGCAAGCGACGAGTCATGCAGTCCCATACTGCAGCGTTGCTAGCCTGCAGAATTAAAATATATATTGTATATACTGAGAGAGAGAGAGAGAGAAAGAGAGAGAGAGAATATATTGCTTCCAAAATGAATTAGAAGAGTGCAAATTAAACACCGTGTTGCACCTGCAGGTTTCCACCCAAGCTGTAATTTCAGGGAAGGTGTAGGTACTTCCTTCTTGGTGGAGGGATACCAACTCGTTCCTGTCTCATTTCCTTTCCTTTACTGACCACCTTTGGTTAAATTTGTTGTTTCTTTGTTCTGATACAAGCAGTCTTTGAATTTGGAATATTATGATGGTAGGTATCTCAACTCCCCGAACACGCTTCCCTGTTTGTAGTGCCTCCTTGTCACGTGTCCCTCTCCTCCATGCCTCTGCCATGTGTTCCGTGTTTAGACATTAGATCAGATGTCCATCCCATTAACGTGCATGCCCACAAGTCTCCCGTGTCTCTTCCCCTCCCCCGATGCCTTACGAGGGACCGGCGAAGTGCCTGGAGTTGGCCAAACGTGTAGGGGAGAGAGGGCCCCGAGCATCTTTATTGAGACAGAACCTCACAGACAGCCCTGTGCCCACTGAGCGAGGATTCCAGGCCTTGAGAGAGATTCTGCAGTCACCCGTTCTGTGACATGGCAGTGTTCACAGAGGTGACAGATACCAGTCCCACGCAGTCCTGGGGTCTTCTGTGGGCAACAGAAAAGAGATTCGGGATGAACTAGATGAAGAGAGTTAGGTATTTAAATTAGGCCTACCCAGGGAAGACAGGGCCTCTGCTTACCCTATCTAGGCAGCGAATCTGTGGCAGAATTTTATTTGTGCCGAGTAGGAAGATAATTAGCTGCGGAATCCTGTTCTGAGACACCCTGTCATGGTGAAGGATTAGCTAATCGCGGGGCTCACTCCTGAGAGGGTTTCTCACGATCTGTAGAAACGTATGGCTGAGGCCATCGTGCCCACCTCGCAATATGGTATGTCGCCTAATTTGGGGGTGGAGGGGGGTGAGTGGTGGTTTATGAAGATGAAGCCCTTTTTTGTTTCAAAAGCACTTGCTTCAAGTTAGAGGTGACATCCCCCCCCCCCCACAAAAGTTACCATTACTAGCATTGGCCTGGACGGACATCCCCTCCTCAGACACAGCCTGCACCTTGTTTAAAGCCAGGGTGTGGTTATCTTCCTCAGAGGCCAGAAGTTTCGTTGACCTTCTTACAGAAAACAGGCAAAACCCAAAATCTTTGTAGCTGCCCCATAAACACGATTTTCAAAAGTGCAGCTCTGAGCGGCCGGCTGTCGGTACGCAGGCCGCTGTCCCTCCTCATTCCTCGGGGTTCTTTCCCCCCTTGGCACACCGTTAGAACTTTCCTGCTGGCCACTTTACTTCTGGTGGGGATGTTTTCCCTAAAAGCATTAGCAGATGCGTTTTAGCCGGTTGAAAGGGCGTAATTCCAAAACAGGATAAGGAAGAACCCTTAGCTTCCTTTCCGAGTAATTCCATGAGAAGCTAGAAGTGGAATTTTAAAAGGCCACCCCCTCGACTGGACACGGAGCCCGCGTGGGGGAGGGCAGGCGGATGGGTTTTGCCCCCTGTTCCCCTCAACTTTTCCTCTTTGCCAGGATCTGGCCCGATGCTCAATCAGTAGGACAAAATGTGCTTTCAAGAAAGAAAAGCAGTTTACAAAATGAGGCGTTTTCTGGCCCGTGTGTGTGTTCCAACTGCCTTTTGCTCGGCCACCTGTTAGAAGGAGTGTCTCGCTGTCCTTCGTGGTCTTCATGTCCCATGTTCAAAATGCTTCCACTCATCCCCTCGATGTAAACCTCCGTGTCAGAAGGAGGGCGGGAGGGTGAGGGGAGCGCCAGAACCGCTCCCAGCCAATCAGGGCTCTGCTCGCTACACAGGGTTTCTAATTTTATTTGACATTTGAGGACATTTTAACAAGATTCTGTTTTGAGCCCACCAAGTTGCTTTCCCATCTTTTTACTCTGCCCTAATATAGCATGGAATGCTGCTTGACGTCACTCCCTTGTTTCCTGTTTCTCCTTTTCTCTTCCCCCTCCTCCCTCCCCTTTGTCCTTGTTCTCTCTCACTTTTGCTTATGACCCGCCCCCCATCCCCACCCCGCCGTCCTCCCATTTTTTAAAATGCATGGACATCTTAGTTTTTTAAGCATGTTTTGATCTGCAGGCTAAGGTGGTTTAAAAACTCTGAGAGGCTTAATTATTTATCTCGGTTTCTGGGATGGGAGCAGAACCCACAGTCTGTTTCCGTCTATCCCAGAGGAGAAAAGGAACCTTTCCAAACTGAAGGTGAGGGGGGCTGCCCTCGCACCCCTAGAGTTCCTTCCCACCCAGTGGGGGATCAGGTAGGCCCTGAGGCCTCCACCCGGTGGGCCTCGGCGCCCTCCGGGAGGCAGGGAAGGCCAAGCATGCTCCCTCCCACCCTCCCTTCCTCCCCACCCTCCCGCCATCTCGCTGAGTCCACACCCCACGCACTGAGGGGCATGAGCAGACACCTCTGGGGGCACAGACCCGAGGAGGAACTCATTACACCCCCTTCCTTTCAAAGGCCAGTGACATCTGACAGCGGCTGCCTTCAACCAGGCAGCGTCTTCCCGCTTTCCTGGGATGGGAAGCCAGCCGCCCGGCGCTCACACACACTTGTCGTTAGAGTGTTATCAGCCACTGTTTTAACTGTGTTCAAGGGCTCCTTAGGTCAGCACATTCCCTGTATCTGCGTTATTTTTATAGCATGAGTGGGACTGATGCCCGGGATCACGTTTCCTACCAAATATCATCCCATCGGACTGGGATTAATAGTAGGAAAAGCTTTGAGGTCACATGCTCAATTTCTTGAATCGATTTCCCCAACCTTTTGATGATCAGCAAGAGAGGCTCTGACATTCTCATTCCTGTTTCTTATGTAAACGAGAAGCGTAGAGGGGAGATTCTGGTTTTGGTGCAGGGCAAAACTAGGCTTTCCAGCTTAAACGCTAATCCTGATGACCCCCAAACCCCAGACGTTCCATGCTGTGTGATTCCCTGGTACTTCTTCTTCGTCGTCACTTCCTTACGACACGCTGCGCCCTCTGTCCACTGGCCTCGGCATATTGACAAGGGCAGGATGCCCCTCCGTCCCATCCTCACTGTCTCTCCTTCCAGCCTTCTCACTCTGGGTTGGGGGAGGGGAAGACCCCAGATCTTTAAAAAACAAACCAAAAAAAAAAAAAAACAAACAAACAAACCCAAAAATCAACTTTGAATCATAATTTAATCCACAACCTGCAGGCCATACAACCAGTTATTCTTGTTCCTTTGGATCATTTTCTGTTTTTCTTATTCTTCCCCCTCCCCCACCTTTGTTTATCCTCTTCTACCTGTTTTTGGTGGTTTTGTTTTTGTTTTTATTTTTTTGTTTTTGTTTTTTAATTTATTTTGTTTTATTTTTGTTCCCCCCCTCCCCCTCCTCTCACCTGATTCTGACCTCTCTTGATTTGGTGTGGTTCTTAACAGACAAGCCCAAAAGCTCTCTGGGCGCCGGCAGCCTGGCGGTGGTGGCCGTGGTGGTGGCGGTGGTGGCGGCAGTGGTGTAAAAACGTCTAAGCCTCTTGCCTAGCACTGCCTTCAGCTCTGTGGGCTCAACAGTCAGTTTCATATTGATAGGAGGCGCCTGGGGAAGGAGCTCTCTTTCTCTTTTGCACACACACACACACACACACACACGCACACACTCAGAGCACCGGGGGTAGGGTGGTGGCGGTGGGGTGGGAACGGAGGGGATGTGATGGGCCAGCCAGGGGACGTCCAAGCCGAAAGAGAAAGCACACACTTGTCAGGGGAATCGCAGCGCGGATGCAGCCGCTTTTCTGGCACACGGGCGCTGCATCATCAATCCAGTCTAGTCTGCTCAGTGGTATCTGGGCCCGGGTCGGGTCGCGGCGGCGGGGGGGCGTTAGTGGGGGGCGAGGGGAGCAGGTAGGTAGCGGGGGGGGGGGGGGGGGGGGGGTGGCGCTCCACCAGTAAAATGCTGTTTGCCAGAGCAGGCTCAGATGGGGGCGGCAGTGAAGCGAGCGTGGCACGCCCCCCCCCCCCCCCCGCCCCCGGCGTAACTACCTGTCCCCCCCCCTCCCCCCCCCCCCGCCACGGGGCTTGCTGGCTCTTGGGGCACAGGTGACTCGAACTCGGCTCTGAGCAGTAGATAACGCTCTCCCTTGGCATCTTTGCCCCCTATTCACGGAGAACTCTCTCCCCCCTGTTTCTAGGAGAAAAAAAAAGTGCGTTCGCTACATACAAGGTGAAGGCAGCTGCCTCAGTCCACCCTCTTCAGATGGAAGCTTACTAGACTCGCCTCCTCCCTCCCCCAACCTGCTAGGCTCCCCTCCCCAAGACGCCAAGTCACAGACTGAGCAGACCCAGCCTCTCTCGCTGTCCCTGAAGCCCGACCCCCTGGCCCACCTGCCCATGATGCCGCCGCCGCCCGCCCTCCTGCTTGCCGAGGCCGCCCACGGCAAGGCCCCCGCCCTCTGTCCCAACGGGGCCCTGGACCTGCCCCCCGCCGCCCTGCAGCCGCCCGTCCTGTCCGCCTCGTCTCTGGCGCAGCCGTCGACATCTTCCTTACATTCCCACAGCGCCGTGGCCGTGGCCGTGGCCGGGACGCAGCCCCAGCCGCTGTCCCTCGTGACCAAGTCTTTAGAATAGCTTTAGCCTCGTCAGCCCCGGTTGGTTTGCGTAGTGTTGCGTTCCGCTTCTGTCCACCCCCCCCCCGCCCCCCAGCACCCCCCCAGCACCTCCCTCCCCCCCCGAAAGGTTTCGTTTTGTACTCTCTTAATTTTGTGCCACGTGGCTACATTAGTTGATGTTTATGGAGTTCATTGGTCAATATTTGACCCATTCTTATTTCAATTCCTCCTTTTAAATATGTAGATGAGAGAAGAACCTCATGATTCTACCAAAATTTTTATCAACAGCTGTTTAAAGTCTTTGTAGCGTTTAAAAAATATATATATATACATAACTGTTATGTAGTTCGGATAGCTTAGTTTTAAAAGACTGATTAAAAAACAAAAAGGAAAAAAAAAAAAGAAGCAATTTTGAAGCAGCCCTCCAGAAGGAGTTGGTTCTGTATTATTTGTATTAAATACGAGCTTGCGAACCAATCATTTTACATCTGGTTTTTAAACCATAAGGGCACGAGGAATGCAGTGCCGTTACTCTTTTTTTTTTCTCTGTGTGAAACAACTTTAATTGTGATGTTACTTGTTATTGTTTAAATGTACAGAAACAAAGGGTTAAATGTGTTAATATACCTTGTTCCATGGTGTTGTTCTTTTGGGGGGAGGGGGATGCTACTCAACCATTAATGGAATCACAACGCTGTTGGACCAGTAGTATTTATTGCTTTAGAGATTGCTCGTCGAACCTGTATGTCGTCCCTTTTAAAATATGTTTTCCTTTTTCTTGAAACTGTATAAAGTTTTTTTCCCCTTAGCATAAGCATCTTATATATAACAACTCATTTGTACAAGGTTTTTAAGTTTATATATAAAATGTGTATATATATTTTTTTGTTTCTCTTTTTGACTTTTTTTTTTTTTTTTTTTTGGCCGTATGAAACCCAGATGCCGCCAAACGGACATTAATAGTTGCATTTAAGGATCAGTAGCATTAACGAAAGTTGCTTTAAAAGCCATTATGTAAAACAAGACTTGAAAATTAGTGAGGGAATTTTAGCGGACGCTGTCTGAGCAGCAGCGGGAACCACCCTGTTTCTCCTTTGAACTCACAGTCGCCAGTTCTGTGCCCTTAGGACGTGGCCCGACTGTGTGCAAAACTTTATGTGCCAAAATTCTCAGTGACTTTAGCTTTCTCCCTCTTTTCGATGCTGTAATTTTTGTTCATCATGTTTTGCTGTGATGTTACATAGGTAGATTTGTATGTAGTTTTAATGTCACCTATAACAAGACGTGTTTGGTAGCAGATTGTCCAGAAAGCATTTTAAATGAAGAGGTATCAAACCCTTAGGGGCCAAAATTCTGTATATTAGATTACTCTTAAAGGAAAAACCAGCTGCCGCTTTTATGTACACGTATTCCATACGAGTAGGTGGCAAACTTTAAAAATAAGAAAAACCCTAGGCATGTTGATGTTGCAAAATGCTGTATAAAGCTGACACCTGTTCACTCAGTGCCATTGTAGTTGACATGAAGCGATTGTAAGACTGTCTCCGATTTTTCTCTGGTTTATTAAAATGCTAACTATAACATTTTTTGTGAATACTTTGAATGTTTCCTAACAGTTGTGATGTTACCGTTCCGTTTTATGCTCTTATTCCAATTTCATTTTTAATGGTTTGGAAGCCATTTTTGTAATGAATAAATGTTCATGCTGTACAATATCTGTAGCATGCCGTTCTGGATTAATAAAAGCAACTTAGTATGTGCAGATGAAGGCTGGTCACTTGTTTCTGTGATTTGGATTTTGCCTCTGGGGAGGCTGAATCTACCTTCACCGGGACTACTGTCTTCCCAAGCCAGACCGTGACACCGGACCGCATGGTTGGTGTGGGTGGCGGGTTGGGACTTGGGTCTCAAAAAGTGGCCTTGCACTCCTCTGATGGGTCGGGATGGTTTCCTTCCCCCACTCGTTCCCAGTGCCTCTGTGCCTTATCAGTGTCCCTGGTTGGTTCCTTCCTGAAAGCCAAGCACAGTCCCAGAGTACATGGCGCTCTTCTGGCTCTAAAACGGCCATCCTGGGGACACCTGGGTGGCTCAGTCGGTCGAGCGACTGACTCTTGATTTCGGCCCAAGTCGTGATCTCGCAGTTCGGGAGTTCGAGCCTCGCATTGGGCTGTGCCTGCTTGGGATTGGGCTGTGCGCTGACAGGAGCCTGCTTGGGATCCTCTCTCTCCCTCTCTCTCTGTTCCTCCCCCACCTGTGCTCTCTCTCTCTTTCTCTTTCTCTCAAAATAAACAAACTGAAAAAAAAGATTTTTAAACAGCCGTCCTGGTATATCTTAGAGGTCCTTCTCATGGTATCCCGCAGAAGGGATTTAATTTGGGATGATGACACGTAGTTAGTTCACCAGGAATCGATTTGAGACACCACATCATTACCGCTGATGTGAAAGTGTTCTAACTTCTTTCTGCGAGTTGCATGCGGGGAGAGATGGCAGGGTGTCGGATGGCAGCGAGCCTTGTCGAGCAGGAAGGTTTCCAGAAAACTGGACCAAGACGAGTCACTCAGAGGCTTGTATGGAAGGGTCTTGCGGTCCATGGGACTCACGTTCTGTGGCTGTGCCCTGGCGAGGGTGCAGGTTCATCATCATCACGAACCAGGGGCCACAGTGAAGACCTGGCGGTCATTTCTCCCGCCAGGTAGGATGGATGGATGCACAGGTACGGCCCTGCTACTGGAAAGTTCGTGTTAGGCCTCTTTGCTCTCACGAAAGCGCTATGTTAGCACCTGTTTTCACTAACTGAAAGAAACCCGAAGAGGACTTTGGCTTTCGCGAGAAAAAGGCGAAAAGTGAAAATAGCGACCAGTATTTGGCCGCGAGGCGTTGCAGAGGCAGCGAGAGTGGCCCCGGGAACGACAGTCAGCATCTCAGCGTCAAGCTGCCGCCACTCTGAACTGTGTCTGTGAGCACCTGTGCGCCCCTCCGTTCATTCTGTGTGTCCGGAACGAGGATGTGTCCTAAGGTATCAGACGAGGCTCAGGGAGGTCATTTGGGGGTCTGGGAATGCTCAAAATTTTCCCCTATAAATTCGTGGTAATTGCTGCTTCGCTTGACGCCTGGCTTCAGCTTTTACCCGAGGTTCCCTAAGACTGCGCTGCTCCGGACAGCGGGGGAAACCTGTGTATGTTCCACTCATCTAGGACAACTGTACCTTCCGGGGACATGATTTCAATGGGCCTGGAAGCTGTTCGTGTTGCTGCCGTTGCTACTTGAGGCCACGCGGTGTTGTCATCGAGGGCTTTAAAGTTCCTGCGCTTTGCTCGAGCTGGTTTTTGTTCTGTCGCCTCTCAGTGATTTCGTTCTCGTTTTGCTTTGTATTCCCAGAGAGAAGTGATTCTGGTCGCCCTTCCCCATTTTATTTTGCACACTGGGCCCAGAGTGACCTTTGAAAACACAAATCGGAACAATATCTGTCCTTTGCGGCCGCGTGCCTAGTCTTTATGTGCCTTTTCTCGTTTAATCCTGAACATTACCACCTGTGCTCGATATTATTTCCCCTGCCCCCCCCCGCCCCCCCACCCCGTGCTTTATTTTCTAAAACCGGGTTTAGAAGCTCTGAGTTTGTGCCTTGTCCAAGGCCACGCAGCTAGTAGGGTGGAGGGGCTGGGATTTAAATTCAGATCTGACCGCAAACGGGCGTTCTTCACTTATGCCTCCTTGTGTCGTAAGGCTGGTCCTCCTCCCAGAGTGATGGGACAGTCCTTTTGAAGGGTGTCCTTGTTTGCCCCCACTTCATCCACTGCCCCACACGCTCACCCACACCCTTTTTCCCCCTCTCCTGGAAGGTTCGGCTCCGCTCCTGCAACCCCACTTCCTGCCTGGATAACTCCTCATCTTTCAGGTCTGAGCGTAGACAATAGTGAGCGATGTCTTCCTCCTATGTGCTCTTCCGGCTTCCTGTTTTTCCCTCCCTTTGATCCCCTCGCCCACTGTGGTGTCAGTGGATGTTGTCTAGGCCACTAATAGTGCCACTTAGCACCACTGACATCTTTTGTCGTGGGGGACTGTCCTGTGCATTGTCGGATGTTAGCATTCCTGGCCTCTTCCCCCTAGATGCCGGTAGCACCCCCAGCACTAAGACGTCCAGAAAATGTCTTCAGACTCTGCCAAACATCCCCTGGGGGGCAAACTCGTGCCCCGTTGAGAACCGTGGCTCTAGAGAGCCCTCCAAGAGGAGGAAACGTGGCTTTTAGGTTCACTGCTCTATACTAAGGTCCTGGTTCGGTGCCCGGCACATAGAGGGTGCTTTGCTACATATTTGTTGAAGGAAGGAAGAAGTGTGGTTAGCCAGCTCAACGTGCGTATCTTGAGAACCAGAGAATGGCACCTTAACAGAGTGCTTCCGAATTTTGTGTTCTTCGATCTCCCTAATCCTTCCTTAAGCCTTTCAGCCATGCGGGAATGAAGCTCAGTGCCCTTGTTACAAAGGCAAAAAAAAAAAAAAAAAAAAAAAAAAAAAAAATTGGGTGGAGCGGGGAGGGGATGATCCCTCTGTCTTGAGCCAGCCTGAGTGAAGATCACTTTTTAAAATTCAAAGTGTAGGGGCACCTGGGTGGCTCGATCCGTTAAGCGTCTGACTCTGGATTCTGGACTCTGGATTTTGGCTCAGGTCATGATCTCACAGTTCGTGAGTTCAAGCCCCGCATTGGGCTCTGCACTAACAGTGCAGAGCCTACTTGAGATTCTCTCTCTTTCTCTCTTTCTCTTCCTCTGCCCCTCCCCTGCTCTCTCTCTCTCTCTCAAAATAAACAAAAATATTCAAAGATAGGTCACCCAGCCTCATGTTGACTGCCTCACAGCTTTGAACAGTAATACCCTGGGGCCCTCCCCACCCTGACAGGGAACTTCCTTTGCCCCAAGCCTGTCTTTCTCCACAGTTTAGGTTCCAGGCTCCCAGAGGCCAGGCCAACTCCCTGACCTTTAACACTCTCTCTCCATCTGTTGGGTTTCTTCTGACCTCGGAAGTTCATTTCTCATCCGAGCATCTTCTGATGTCACCCATCTGTGGGCGTGTTGTTACTCAGAGACCCCGAGACCACTTCTAGGAGCTCATAGCCCTCTGATCTCTGAGCCACATCACCTCTGCCCTCGGATGAGACCCGACCAAAGAAGTTTGTCTGTCAGGAGAGTATATAGTTTCCTGTGGCTGCTGTAACAAATTAACACAAACTTAGTGGCTTCCAACGACAGCTCTCCCAGCGCTGGAGGCTGGAAGTCCGGAACCCAGCTGTTGGCTGGGCATGTTCCCGTCGGAGATTCTGGAGACTCTCCCGGCAGCTGCCTACAGTCCTGGGTGTCGCTGGGCTCGTAGCCAAATCAGTCAACTCTCTGCCTCCATCTTCACACCGCTACCTCCTGTGTGTCTGTCTGGAAACTTCCTGTGCCTCTCCCCTTGAGGATGCACGTGATGGATCTAGGGCCCACCTGGATCATCCTGGCTGAGCCACTTCCTTCTAGATCCTTCACTTAATCACACCTTGTGCCAGATAAAACAATACAGGTTCTAGGATTTGGACATGGCCTGTATCTGGGGGGGGGGGGGGGGGGGGGGCGGGGCGGAGGGCAGCATTCAGCCCACTACGGAGGCATTTGCTGATTCTGGGAGACTACAGAGTCTTAGCACGGAAGCCTCCAGAATGGGCAGTGGTACTGCTAACGGGTGGTGGTTTGGGACAGATCCGTGTAGAAAGTGGTTTTCCGTTTTCGGTAATGGGAGGTTTCGTTGTTTGTTCCGATGATGTGGATGCGTGGAGGGTCAGGTAGGTGCCTTTCATCCGGATCTAGGATGTGAAGAGAGGACAGACCAAGGAGCAGTGCAGAGAACCTGAGCTTGGAGACTCTTAACACCGGACTCCCGCCCTGTGTGTCCTTGGGCAGTTCCTCCAGCTCACAGGTGGCGACAACAGAACTCGTTCTGACAGATTCTTGTGAGGCCGTAATTCAGCACCTGGAGAGGGAAACCATGGTGTTTATTGTTATTATCAAAGTACAAGGCCAGTCAGAGCTATTTCTCCCCCCATTATTTCTCTTCAGGATTCTGTGAGTCCTGCCCTCCAAACCCAGGTTGGAGAGTGGGACACTTTGATGTGGAAGACTCATCTCTGGTTGAGGGCCCCCGGGACGCTGTGACTCACCGACAGTTCGCCATCTCGCCCGAAACTCGATGGCTCCATAAAAATGGCTTCTTCTCTTTGGGAGGCCACAGCACTAGCTGGAGTGCTTTTTGTGGTATGGAAATGTGTTTTTAATTAAAGCCCTTTGGAAAGAAACGAGGGAATAGCTGAGGAATCTCTTGTGAATGGTGGCTCGAGCAAATGCCAGAAGCCTGGGCTGGGAATCACTGAAAAACAGGGCATAGATTTGACTTTCTCAAGAATCCCCATCTGTGGTTGGCGTCTTCATCTTCCGTTTCAGATGTGGCCCAGCGTTCCCAGGCGTGTGGCGGCGGCAGAGGCCCGGTGTGGGTCTGATGGGCACCGGCCGATTCTGACTCTGGAGTTTGGGGATTTTTTTTTTAAGGTGGCATTTCGTGAGTGCCCTTAGTTGAGCTGTAAGCCCGTTGTTGATTCACTGGTTCATTCAACGACTAATCTTCGAGCACCTGTTTGCACCAGATGCTGTTCTGGGCTTGGTTTTTCCCTCTGAGCCGAGTTCTGCACCCTCTTACGGGACAAAGGCCACCAACATCCCCAAGGCCTGGACAAGCTGCTCATCTGGAAAGTGGCTTTATACAAGGATGAGGGCAAGAGGGTGTGCTAGAAACTCCACCTGTGTTTTTCATTTAACCCCCGTGGGATAGAAACCGCTCTTCTGTTCATTTGACAAGGGTAGAGAGTGAGGCCTACGGAGGTTAAGTGGTTTCCTGAAGGCCGTGGATCTGGGAAATGGTGAGCCTAGGATTGGAACCCCGGCAGCCTACCCCAGGAGCTAGCATCGCTGAATACGATGCTATACCGCTCCTCACAAAGGCACAGACCATCTGAGTCGCTGGAGAGAGACAGAGGGTGGAGTTCATCTCGTTCATGGACCTTGTGAAAGGCTTTCGCTGGGAGGCAACATGTGTTTTCTCTCCCTGTCTTTGCAGGAGTTTTTTTGTTTTTTGTTTTTCCTCAGTCTGGTTTCTGTGCATGTAATAACAATAAAGACAGTCGATAATTACATGGATTGAGCTATTTTGGACTCAGTGCCAAAATATGTAGGTTCCTAGAATTGGAAGAAAATTAGAAGTGTACGTATTATAATGTCGGATATACATATTATATCTGTTTCTGGGCTTGTGGGTTGCAACCCCTTGTGATAGGTTAGGAAATCAATTTAGTGGATCGAGGCCAACATTTTAAAGACATAAAATGAAACTGAATTAAAAAAAAAAAACCCAGAAGTCGGGGCACCCGGGTGGCTCAGTCTGTCGGGCGACCGACGTTGGCTCAGGTCATGATCTCGCTGTCAGTGAGTTCAAGCCTCGTGTCAGGCTCTGCGCTGACAGCTCAGAGCCCGCAGGCTGCTTCAGATTCAGTGTCTCCCTCTCTTTGCACCCCCCCTCCACGTGTGCTCTGTCTCTCACTCTCAAAAATAAACATTAAAAACAAAACAAAGCAGAAGCTTTGCCCCTTCTTATATCTCAGCTTAAATGAAATCTATATTAATCAGATTAGGCTACACTGTGCTATAATAACAAACCAACCCTAAAATATCAGTAGCTTTATACAGTAAGGGTTTACTTCTCAGCCGTCTCAGAGACGTCTCCCGGTCCCGTGGAAGAGGGAGAAAAAGCAAGATCACCAGGACGTTTTACAGACACGTAAGTGATGACCATCACTTCTACCTGTATTCTATGGAAGAGAATTCAGTTGTGAGGTCAACCTAAGTCCAAAGGAGGCTGGGAAATGTCGAGAAGCACACACGTGTGAATGAGCGCCCTCCTTCGTTCCTGTCCCTTTTTTTCTTTATCAGAGCACCCCTCTCTTGCCCTCCTAACACTTCCTTGCACATGTCACACACACAGCTGTGAAGTTATTTGCTTTTTTATCTGTTTTTTTGTTTTTTTTTTTTTATCACTTATTTATCTGTTTTTCTGCAAATGGTCATTCTTCCTTTCTCTCTGGACCAGGGATTGTCAAATTATAGCCGGCAGGCTAAACCAGGCCTGGGACCCGTTTCTGTAGAGCCGTGAGGGGCAATTTGACATTTGTTCAACAGTTGCAAAAGAAGGAGAAGAATTACTTTAACAGAGATGGCTTGTGGCCTGTAAACCCTCAACTATTTACTATTTGGCTTTCACAGAAAAAGTCTGCCAACTCCTGCTCTAGGAGTTAAGCTTCTGGAAGGTAGGGGTGGTGTCTCTTTGCTTCCCCCTGTGTCCACAGAGCTCAGAGCAGAGTCTGATACCTGGTAAGTGCTCAGTAAATATTGTTAATGAGTAAATGACACTTTTTTTTTTAAGGGTGTCATTTGATGAGCGTACGTTTTTCATGTCCGTGAAGTCTACTTTATCAAAATCTTTTATTTTATGGTTAGTGTGTTTAAATCCGACTTAAATATTGTATCACTCCAAACTTACGAGCACAGTCTCCTCTCTTGCAGAGGCGTTATTGTTTTACTTTTCACATTGAGGTCGTATGATCCGCCTAGAATTGATTTTGGTGTATGTATGATATGAGGTGGGGGTCAGAGTGTTTTTTTTCCTAATCCTTTTTAATTTTTATGTTTAAGTAATCTCCACACCCAACACAGTGCTCGAACTTACAACCCCAGGATCAAGAGTCGCTCGCTCTACCTTCTGAGTCAGCCAACTGCCCCAGAGTTATTTTTCTGTAAACATACATCTGGTTGACCTCGCATAATCCATATGGCAGTATGATTGCGGATCTGTTTCTTGACACGATGCCACCAACCTTTTCTGCCTGGGTGCCAATACCACATGATTTAATTACTGTGTCTTCGTAATAAGTCTTACTATCTGATGAGATCAGATCAGTTTTGTTCCCCATCAAGATTATCATGACTTCCTGGCCCGTTGTATTTCCGTATACATTTTAGCATTGGCTTGTGAATTTCCATACACGCACACACAAACACACAACCTGCTGCATTTTTTATTACGATCGCGATGAATCTGTTGTAATAATTGGGGGAGAGCTGACATCTTCACAATATTGGGTCCTCTCATCCGCGAATGGCCTATCCATTTACTTGTGTATTTCTTAATTTCCATCAGCAAGATTGTATAAATTCGCCAGATCTGCCACAACAAACTACCACGGATGGGATGGTTTAAACAGCAGAAGTTAATTTTCTCACAGTTCTGGGGGCTAGAAGTCTAAGATCAAGTCGTTGGCAGGTTTGGTTTCTTCCAAAACCTTTCTCCTTGGCTTGCCAATGGCTGCCTTCTTGCTGAGTCCTAACATGGTCTTTTGTGTGTGTGTGTGTCTGTATCCAATTCTCCGTTTTTAATGTTTATTTATTTTTGAGAGAGAGAGAGAGAGAACCTATGCACGAATGTGGGGGAGTGGGGGGAGGTCAGAGCGAGAGTGGGAGACAGAGAATCCCAAGCAGGCTCCAAGCTGTCGGCGTCGAGCCGGCACGGGGCTCAAACTCATGAACCCGTGAGATCATTGCCTGAGCCAAATCGGATGCTTAACCAACTGAGCCACTCAGGCACCTCCAGTTCTCTTCTGATAAGAACACCACACCTATAGGCTTAAGACCCACCCACATGACCTTCTTTTACTTTATTTACCTATTTGGGGGTGGGGATGGAGGTAGATGCATTTCAGCCCATAACGAATGTCTTATACTTCTATGGAAAGAGGTTTTGCATGTCTTGAATTAAATTTGCTCCTAGATATTTGATGTTTTTTGCAATTACCGTAACTATTTTTAAATTTCTGTGTCCTCACTGATTGTTGCTAGTGTGTAGAATTCTATTTGACTTTTGTATATTGACCTTTTCCTCCAACAGCCTTGCTAAATTCACACGTAAATTCTAGCAGATTAGCTCTAGCTTCTTTTGGATTTTTCTACTCCCACCATTATTTTATCTGCAAATACCGTCCATTTTATTTTTTCCTTCCTGATCCGTATACTCTCCTCCTTGCTTTTTTTTTCTTTTTCTTTATTGTGCTGGCAAGAGCCTCCAATAGAAAGTTGAATAAGAGGGCTGGTATCAGGCGTCCTTGTCTTTCTTCTGAACTCAAGGAAACACATTCACTATTTTACCATTAAGCATAGTATCAGCTGTTTTTGTAGATTCCTGTTTTGTAGATCAAATTAAGAAAATCCTTGTCTAGTCTTAATTTTTTGAGAGCGTTTCTTATGAACTCATTTCAAGGCTGAAAAGACGGGCCACAGTTAGATTATACTTGTAGCACATTTATCTGACAAAGGACTAATACCCCAGAACTAAAAGAAACATTCCTAAACATCACAAGAGAAGGAAGCTTAATGAATTGAAAGTGGGCAAAAACAAAGCAAAAGAAAGCAAAACAAAACGAAACCAAACAGGACTAGGTAATTGACAAAAAAGGATATCCAAATAGTCTATGTTTAACTTTGGTAGAAGACCGTAGCAGTTTCATTCCTAGTGGCCAAGAACTGGATACAGCCTAATTGTCAATAGTAGAATGAAGAAACTGTGATTTTCATACCATGGAAGGGTCATTCTCATGCAATGCTGTCAACTCCTCTGGATTTTTCTCAGAGATGGTATATTCTCCGTTGCACTGAAATAGTGAAGATAACACAGGATGGGTGAGGGGGACAAAGGGCCTCTCGGTTGTGTGTCTTGCATGGAACAGGTAATAAAAGACTGTAGCTATGATTACCATATATGGTCTACAGCATGGAGCCTGAGGAGGGAGTCACCATGGCTAAAAGTCCTGAAACAAGCCTTTTGAAAAAAATGTTAATGCCCCCTGTTCACTTGATTTATGGGATTATGAAGAATTCAGGTGAAGCAATGCTAACTTCCTCTGGATTCTAAAGGTAGCAGTGATGGCTCCTACTTCCAATGAACCCTGCGCCGCCTACCCCCTCCCCCAGATTCCTGTTAGCTTTATGAGATCAAGTATGGAAGGAAGTTGACAGTGAAAAGAGTGGATGGAGTGGGGCTTCTGGAATGGCCTCTAAGGATAAATGATACTAAAACCCGATTAAAATCCTGTTAACAACTGTTCAGAGAATACCCTCCTAGAAACCACTCTGGTATCTGTGCGTGCTTTCCAGGGTGCAAGAATTGACCAGGGGGGTGGGGGTGTAAGTAGGAAATCGTGGGCATGTTAGTGACATTAGAGGCTACTTTTGGTGTCAGCCAAAGGTAGTGGAAGGGTTTCTTGTTTAGCCCCATCCTCCCTGGGGCATCCCAACTCCCAAGAGGAAGGCGTGTAAACAGGTAAGTTCTATCCTTCTGGGTAGGAACTCCAGGAGGGCTTGGCAGGCAATAGAGTCAGACTGTTTCGTCTCTAAGAGCTGGAAGAAGGACCGGACCAAAGAAAGTGAAGACAAGGGGCCCCAAGAGCGTCTTCCTACCTGAAGCCACACAGCTGGGTGCTGGCAGAGGCTGGGCTAGATGCCATGATTCCTCCCAATCTAGACCAAGATCTTTCTAGTGACTGCCTGCTGCCTGAATTCTCTGCTTTGTCTTTGATGTGGGGAATTTTCATTCTGCGGCCAGCTCCGAGGTTTGTTCCCAACCTTGGGTCCGTGTCCGGGTTTGTGACTCCACGGTGACAGAGGACCAGATCCGGGCTCTCCAGCTGTATGTGGGCACCTCCAGCTTGCCAGGCACCAGACTAGGCTCCCTGGTGTCTAGGACAGCATGTGCTGTTTGTTCTGGCCCCAAATGCTATGACGGAAGCTATCCCCTGTCCATTGTCACGGGAAGGAGCTAAGTGACACATGTAGCATCGGTCAGCTGAAAAGTGGCTCAAATGCGACCTACGACTACAGAGCCAATTCTCTTCAGTTAACCTGTGAAGAAGAGTCTTCAGGAGGAACTGAGCCCTGACATTTCTTTGAGGTTGGGGAAAAGTTGTTAGGACTAGGCTGGACTGACACATCTGCCCACCTGTTCCGTGGGGACCCTTGTGTCCCGTGGCTGCCAGCCCCTGGGGTTAGGGGGATGCATGGCAAGCGGGCACTAAGGGACTCTGTCACCGGGGCTGAGGGGGCCTGGATGCTTCTCCTTCCTTGGGTCCAGGAGCTGTGACCTCACCTGGTACCGCAGCTGTGGTGAGCGGTGGCGTGAGATCACAGCCCCAGCCAGGCCTAGACGCGGCCCCCAGATGTTCAGCCCCGGAGGCCAGGTGGGTGGAGGATAGAGGTCTGTAACTGCCGGGGCCTGGCATTGGGGGGCTCCTGAGTGCAGCTTGCTGAGGTGATGCTGGGTAAGTCTCACTCCTCCCGCCTCAAGGCCCAGTCGGGTCTCTGAGGAGGAGGGCACTGGACTTGGGAGGAGCCTGCCTGGCCTCTGCAGCCCGGCCTCCGTTCTCAGAAAGGGGCTGGGCCCACCCTGCCGCATCCTCCCACCCCGCCCTCCCCCACGCCCCCCTCCACCTTATATAATGGCACATTATACAACATCGCAAAGCAGGTGGTATTTTTAAAGACAGCAAGTGAGCATTTTTTTGGCCTAAATTTGGGAATGAAACAGATGGATTTTTAAGACTCTGGGCTTTTCCTATGAATAGTAACCGTTGTTCTCCTCTGCTTTTTAAACACCAGTTTCAAGACCACCTCCAGCAACCAATCAGCACTCTATTTAATTATAACAAAATTCTTAGCTCTGTCTGCTGCTGCTCGGACAAGTGGGGGGCTCTGGATCAATTTCTGGAGCCAGGCGGACTTGCCAACAACAATTTTCCTTTTCCCAGAGGGCCTCGGAGGCCTGGAGCAGCTTCCAAGGCCTTCCTCTCCGGCCTGCTCAGCGTGGGCTCCCTGACAGCGAGTTTGAAAAGGGTTATAGAGAGGCAGATAAATGCCCGGCTTGTTGTAGCCTCCTGACAGCGCCGACCCCCGCGCCAGTGAGCTCATGCCCGCCTCATTACGCTTGGTGCCAGATTTTTTCCATTAGCAGGTAATTGAGTAGAAACGAAAATAAGCGAAGTTTGTTTCATCCCTTGGATTTTCTTGCTGGGGTTTGAAAGAAAAACACTTTAGCTTCGTTAGTGGAGGAGTGTCCTTGAAAACGTATTTATGTTTTCCAAGTGATTTGTCACTTGGTAGGTGTAATTAGCTCGCTCCCTGGGCCTCTCTCTTCTTGGTTTTTATTCTTGAAGGGCCACAATATCCAAAGAATAGGAGCTGGTTTCCTGGGCCCCCCCTGGCTGGCTGACACCCAGTCTTATGGGTGGATGTGAATGGTAGATAGCTGGTTTTTCTCTCTCCTCTTTCTCTCCAGTACACACACACACTCTCTCTCTCTCTCTCTTTCTGAAAAATCGCCCGTAGGCAACCCTCAAAGCCCTACATCAGGCTTCCCTGGCCCCTACCCTTCACCTGGCCCTCACCTTCACAGGTGCTCCAAGTAGATGGTGCCCCTGGCTGGAGGGTGGGAGTGGGGTGGGCAGGGAGCCAAGCAAGGCTTTGTCTTTTTTATTTTATTTTATTTTATTTTATTTTATTTTATTTTATTTTATTTTATTTTATTATTTTATTTTATTATTTTATTTTATTTTATTTTATTTTATTTTATTTTATTTTATTTTCTCTTATTTTCTCTTATTCTATTTTCTCTTATTCTATTCTATTCTATTCTATTCTATTCTCTTTATTTATTTATTTTCTTTGCCGCTTGCTCTATGTGTACCCCAGCCCAGCTTCTGATTTCACAGTTTGCTATTCCAGGAACAGATGTTGAGTGAGGCCTGATGCCTTCCTGCTTCCACCTCCCCGGCTCCTGTCTCAGCCGGTCTGTTTTCAGTTTCCTGAAGATTCCCTATCGCCTCCCAGCCTTAAGTTCTCCATTAATTAAGGCTGGAGCTTTCAGAGGGGCGTTAGTTTGGGGCGGGGAGGGGAAGGGGGGGATGGGAGGGGGCATGGTCTCCATACTCAGGAGTATTCATCTCACAAGGAGCACCCGGAGGAGAATCCTGGGCCCCCCCCCCCCCCCCGTTTCGGTCGCGAGCCCCGCTGTGATGCTGGCGCGTGCTAAGGACCGTCACCTCAAAGAAAAGGTAAGGAAGCGCTTGACTGTGGACAACATACCGCCATGCGTTCTCAGCGGTTCCATGGGCCCCCATGATCCCCACGGTGAGAATCATCCCAGCAGGCGTGCAGGGCCGATGAATCGATACAATTTAAAGCAAAATTTTTCCAGAACCCTTCACCCCTTCACACCCCTAATATAGAAGTCTTTCTGAGGGGAAGAAGTCTCCAGAAACGTGTCACTTTCCGATGAGCAAACTTAGCTCACGTGTCTGTGTTCCTGTGGTGTTCCACCACCAGTGATGATGAGCATAGCTAACAGGTTTACATCCCTTTCTGTGCCAGGGCAAGGCGCCCTTCTAGGCGGGGCGAGTGTAGATTTGCCCAGAGCTAACATTCCAGGGGAGGGTGGGGAGACAGACAATGAGCAAGTAAACAAAAGGGCCACTTGAGATTCACAAGTCGGAGCTGCAGGGGAAATAAACACAGTGACAGGCTGGGTCAAAACTCGGGAGGGTCAGGGAAGGCCTGACCCTCAAGGAGGTGTTATTTCACCCGGGGCTGGAAAGGTGAGAGGGACTTTTGGGTCTGTCTCCAATGTAAGGCGTGAAAACCAGCTCACATCACAGCGCTCACGCCTCTCAAAGCTCTGGCAGCCACTCCATTTCACAGACCGGCACACTGAGGCTGGGGGGGGCCCTGAAGGGGGTGGGGGGGGACCAGAACTGGAGCCTCTCCGAGCCCCAAGCCCGTGTTCTTCCTTTTTATAAAAATAGCTCTACTGAAATATAATGTACGTACTGGAGAACTCTCTTGTTTTAAGTGTACAAGTCAGTGTCTTTGAGGAAATTTACAGAGTTGTGCAAGGATTACCACAATTCAATTTTAGAACATTTTCATCACCCCGCAGAGGTCCCTTCTTTGTCTTGTGCAGTCACGCCCCGCTCCCACGCCCAGCCCCGGGGCAACCACCAGTCGCCTTTCTGTGTAGACTCCCCTTTCTTCCTGGCACCGTCTTTCGCGTCCGACTTCTCCCACTGGGGGAAGTCCGCTCTCCTTCAGGGTCACGGCGGGGGTGGGGGGGGCGGGGAGGATTCGATTTAGGGAAAAGTCTCCCCAAAGACGGCATTAGAAACCAAGGAATACGATGTTGTTGGGGAGAGTTGAGCGGCCACCAGCTAGGGTGATACACCTAGGAATACTTTTGCCCCCGAGAACCCATGGTCTCCCTCTGGGGCTTACGCCATCCTGTGGAGAATGCGAGACTTCGCGTGCGATTTCTGGGGCCCGTCCGTGTCGTAGCGGTGCGTGTCAGAAGTCAGGTCCTTTTGGGTGTTAGGTGGTGGTGGTCCGTGGCAGAGATCCACGGCGTCTTTCCCCTCCGTTCACCAGTTAATGGACTTTCGGGTTGCCTCCATTTTTGGGCCTTCGGGGTTTTTACCCTTGAACGCCACACTGACGGGCTGCCTTCTCCCCATTGGAGGAAAAGCCTGTGGGGCCTCTCAGCACTGCTTCCGGAGGATGAAATCGTCCTCAGTTCCCTTGTCTGTAGACTGCGGGTAATAACCTTCAGGCCGTGGGGCTGTGGAGGCAAAGATCTGCACGTCCTATCCGCCCGGTGCCCGGCAGATGGCAACCGCTCAGCCAGTGTGTGTCAGGGGCCCTCCCCACCCCTCGTTCTTCCCGCGGGGAAAGATGCCCCCTCTGAAACCTCACCCGTGGCCTTCCTCCCAGCTCCAGCTTCAATCTGTGTCTTCTCAGATTATGTAATGTCTGACATGATTATTTTCTCCTTTCTCGCTGGTGTTATTCAGGTCAAACCCAACATTGTTCCTTAACAGGAATCTCAAGTATTTCTCTCCTCTTGGCGCTCTTCTTCTGGTCTCTGGTTGATACATTTCCAGGGACCAATTGATATCATCTGCCGCTTAGAAACTAGGCCTCCTGGGGAATGGGGCTGGGCGGGGAGATCACATGGCCCTGTTGCAGCAAAAGGAGCACTGGGCCGTGAGTCCAGAGACCAGGCCTCGTACCCAGCTGGGCTGAGTGGCCTCTGGGGCCAAACCCCGGAGGCATTTGAATTAACTTTTTCTTTTGGCAAAAGGCATCCTCTTCACGCATCTGTCCTCAAAGCGGCAATGAGAAATTGCCTTTGCAAGTGTCTTGTAGGGGCACCTGTGTGGCTCAGTCTGTTAAGAGTCCGGGACTTTGGGCCCAGGTCACGATCTTGTGGTTCGTGGGTTCAGGCCCCGCGTCTGGCTCTGTGCTGACAGCTCAGAGCCCGGAGCCCGCTTTGGATCCCGTGTCTCCCTCACTCTCTGCCTCTCCCTCTCGCGCGCTGTCTTCTAAAATGAATACAGGTTAACAACAACAACAACAACTAAAAAAAAAAAGTGTCTCTTGTATCAGATGGTGAGGCCCTTAGAAAAAGATGGATAGCATGTATCCCCACTGTTGTGTGGGGGCCTGCCTGGTGATGCTCTCCTGTTTGGGGGATGGGTGGGGAGGGGAGGGGAGGGGAGGAGGGGCAGGTATGACCACAGAACGCTGGACAGTCTCAGGCTCCTGCCTCTTTCCCTTAAGATCTGTAAGAATTTGATGTGGGTACTGGGCCCAGTGTGGCAGGGGAAGAGGGACACCGTGGAACTGGCCTGAGTGAGCCTCACCCTGAGACAGTGTCTGCCCTTGTAAACTCCTAGGCAGTGAGGGCCAAGGAAATGCCCCGTAGAGGCAGACCCGTGACAGTTGTGTCCCCTGCACATGCTTTCACCCGCTCCCGGCCTCCTCGGCCTCTCCCCTTGCCCCTCCCTCCGCTTCCCCGCCGTTTTCTTGTTTTCCACGGGCCAGACCTGAGGAGTAGGGGCAGGTAGGGCGGGGACTGTTGGGTCAGAAAGGACCCCTTCCTGGCAGCCACCGAGCATCGCGATTAGGGGGAAGAATTCTGATGCCAGCCGGCCTGGGTCTGGGTTCTAGCTGGCGGCTTCCCGGCAGGGCAGGGTGGCCAAGTAGAGGAACCTCTCTGAGCGTTGGTTTTCTTGGCTGCAAAGTGGAACTAAGACACTGCCTCCTTCTGGGAGGCCCAGATGAGATTAAAGTGCTTGAGCCAGTGTTTGACTACCCCACGAACTTTAGTTATTATCACTGCTGTCTGGAGCAGGAGAGAGTAAGGCCTGGCCAAGTGGAGGAGAGAGACACAGTTGCCTGCATGATGTATTTTTGGAAGGCCACCAGACTCAAACTTGCAGAACACTCTCGTCACCTGAAATCCCCGCCCCCGAGAACCCATGAGGGTCCCGAAGGCCCGCTCCGCCTCTCAGGTTCCTATTCAGACGAAGATACCCCACAGGAGGGTTTATGGCGCCACCCTCTCAGTGGAGGTTCAGAGACAGAGAGGGTGTGTGAGGCCCAAAGGGAGGTGATGTCCCAGAGCCAGGAACATGTCCGTCCTGGCTCCCCCGCTCCTGAGCAAGCACGAGGGTCAACTGTCTGGCCTTGAATTATCCCGATTAAAGGCAGACATCAGATCAGGTTGTTCATAAAGGGTCTTAGAGTTGGAAATGATTTGTTTTCCCCCTAACACAATATTTTCTTCTAGAAAGAAAGAGAAAAGAGGGTGAGTGGACGGATAAACGTGTGCATGAATATGGGGTCGGGAAGCTCGGAAGCTCTCATACGTTTATATTGTTTGTCTTCAAAGCAACTTGCCATCCCATGTCTTGTCGTCTTGTTTGAGAGAGAAAGTGACTTGGTCCAGTGACCAAGGGGCTGAACCAGACCAGTTCCCTAGCCAGTGCACTGATAAATGTTTAACAACTAGCACTTTGTCGGGGAAAGCCCTGACTTGTAACACGTTCCAATTGCTATGGTGTAAATCTCCTACCATGGCCAATGTCAATCTATCCGCGTGACCCCATTGTATACAGGGTTGGGAAGAGATGATCATAAGCATGCCATTAATATGGTATTTCCACCACATAGATACAATAGACATGCGTGGCCTCAGAAGCGTAGATAATAGTAAAATCAGCAGTGCGTTTTGAGTGGTTTTCACCTTCGCTGTTAATATAATTTATTGGGTTGTAAATGCACATAATTCTTTTTTTTTTTTTCAACGTTTATTTATTTTTGGGACAGAGAGAGACAGAGCATGAACGGGGGAGGAGCAGAGAGAGAGGGAGACACAGAATCGGAAACAGGCTCCAGGCTCTGAGCCATCAGCCCAGAGCCTGATGCGGGGCTCGAACTCACGGACCGCGAGATCGTGACCTGGCTGAAGTCGGACGCTTAACCGACTGCGCCACCCAGGCGCCCCAATAAATGCACATAATTCTTAAAAACCTGCTTGAGGCACACGGAAAGATGACCACATGAGGAGAGCAAGCTAAGAAGAGAAGCCTCAGGGGAAACTAATCCTGCTGGTAGCCTGATCTTGCATTTCCAGCCTCCAGAACCATGAGAAAATAAATTCACGTGGTTCAAGTGGGAGGAACGAAAAACTGGCTCGCAAAATTACTGGAAATTCAACAATCAGCTCTCACAAGCCGGTTGGAGCTGGATTTGGTATTCTGCTGCCTCCAAACCATGGGCCAGTGGGAGTCCATGGAAGTTCCTCAAACCAAGCCTCCCCCTTGCCCATCTCTGAAGTAGTCCAGTTAGAGGACACCCACTGCAGGCCCGGCCAAGATGGCTGCCCTCATTGCCCGTCCGTTGAGTCCTGGGCGTGAAGGGGAAGTGGCCAGGCTGCGAATGCATCCTTTGCCATGCGCCACCTCTTCCAAGGAAGTTGGGCTTGTCCTGCCTGAGTCGGGACTGCTTCAGGAAGAGGAGTCAAAGGCACTCAATTTTCAGCCTGTTCACTGCTTGAGAAAATTCTAGCAACTCTCACAAAGGGAGGTTTGTGTGAAAGGAAAAGTGCTTAGGGGTCCAAAGAAATCAGAGTGGGGAATTCCACTTTCCTTCAGGGATATTGAAGACAGAAGTTCCAGAGGCCAAATCTATTCTCTTGACTTCCTGTCAGGGGAGAAGGGCATTGTGGGTAACCTCCTCCCAGAACAAGAAGCGAGGTCAGGGCCGAGGCCCCATGCAGGCTTGAGGCCTGCTTGCTCCTGTGCTCTGTGCTGGGCCTGGCCGTCGAGAGAGCCGGCAGGGAGCCCTTCCTTTCAGCCGCCTCTCTCCCGCCTCACCCATGACTCCCTTGGGCTTCTGCCTGCTCCAGGGGAGCCCATGGAGCATTATCCTGGAAGAAAGCCATTAGGGCTGAATAAGCAGTGGCTGCTTTCTGAAGGAGCCGCTCTGCTGCCCCAATGACTGCCTGGCTCCTGGCCCTGGGCCATTGTGGAAGGACAAAGCTGACACACAACAATCCCACGACAATCTCCTCTCAGCCCTTTCTTCTTTATTATTGTTATTATTACCTTTCAAACACTCCAGCTTCTTGGGCTCGTTATCTCTGGTGAGGCCTTTGGCCAAAGTGTATGGGGGCCACTTCTCCCTCCTTTGCACCCCCTTGCCCTCATAGGCCCAGCTTCACTGCCGTCTCTTTGACAAAATACATAAAACCGATACTGATCGGTTAACATACATGACATCTTTAAACTTTAATCCATTTTCCCTCTCTCAACGCGGCGGGCCGGCCTCTGTAGAGGTGCCCATCCATTGTTCCCTGTCAAAGCCTTCTTGAGTGGGTTTCCCACTGAGTCACTTTTGTGTGAGTCAAATCAAGATTATAGGTAGCGGAGAAGAAAAAGCTGAGAAGAGAAGGTTAGCCCCTCATTTTAGACTTTAAGAAAAATCTGCCAGCAGGGGCCAGTCGGAGTGGGTAATGCACATGAAAGGCCAAGTCCAAGCTGGGTCGCCTGTGTCACAAGAGGAGTTTTTCAGGGAGAAGCACACAAAACACACATTGTCGTGGTCGCACACAGAGACATAAATTTAGGAACATGTTCGCCCTTCGCCTGAACATAGTTAGCTCTGATAATGAGGAACAATGAGCAGGAATGAAGCCTCCGGGATTGAGTAGAGCGAGCATTGACACTTGTTCATCCCACAAAAGTGGCTTCTCTCTCTCCTCTTTTTCTTATCTCCCTCCCGGTGCCGAATGACCCTCGGCTGCTCACCAGTGTCCTCCCGCACCCTCGCCCAGTAGAACGGTAGAAAGGTCAGGTGTCCGACAGGAGGACAGCTGACCTCTGTGGCTTGGTTGGCTCTTCCGGATTGGACAAAAAGCCATTCTGGCACCTGAAGTCCCTTGGGGGAAAGCTCCCTAGAGGGTGCTAAACTTTCGCAAGGGACAAGATGGCCGTGGGAAGTTGGAATGGGGGTGCCCGGGGCTCAATCCTGGCTGTACCACCTTCTGTTGTGGGATCCTGGTCACTTACTTCATCTCCAAGTGCCTCAGTTTCCTCTTCTACTATGAGATGATGATACCGCCTCAGGGCTTGACAGGAGGATGAGATGCCTATAAATTGCGTAGCACCTGGGGCGCCTGGGTGGCGCAGTCGGTTAAGCGTCCGGCTTCAGCCAGGTCACGATCTCGCGGTCTGTGAGTTCGAGCCCCGCGTCAGGCTCTGGGCTGATGGCTCGGAGCCTGGAGCCTGTTTCCGATTCTGTGTCTCCCTCTCTCTCTGCCCCTCCCCCGTTCATGCTCTGTCTTTCTCTGTCCCAAAAATAAATAAAAACGTTGAAAAAAAATTAAAAAAAAAATTGCGTAGCACCTTGGAAGTACTCAGTAAGCGTTGTGCGTTAGTGGTACTCACGCGTGATCAGAGTTAGTGGCTAGAGTAGTAAGGTGTGATAGTATTTTCAGACAACAAAAACCTTTGCAACAAGAGGAGTTAAGAGAAAAACGATTTGGAGATCAGCCTTCAATTAATTAAAAAAAGCCAAGTCCCCAGAAGCTGCCGTTCCCTAAATATCCTGGTGAACAAGGCTTGCATCAGATGGTCTCCAGCGCGGTGGTTAAAAGCCGGGTTTGAAGCTTGAGTCCGCCACTCCCTGGCTGGTTGCATTTAGGAAACCTACTTTATCTCCTTCAACCTCTGTTGTTGGTTTTTTCCCCATTAAAAAAAATAAATAGGGGCGCCTGGGTGGTGCAGTCGGTTAAGCGTCCGACTTCAGCCAGGTCACGATCTCGCGGTCTGTGAGTTTGAGCCCCGCGTCGGGCTCTGGGCTGATGGCTCAGAGCCTGGAGCCTGTTTCCGATTCTGTGTCTCCCCCTCTCTCTGCCCCTCCCCTGTTCATGCTCTGTCTCTCTCTGTCCCAAAAATAAATAAACGTTGAAAAAAAAAATTAAAAAATAAATAAATAAATAAATAAATAAACGTTCAATTTGCATATGGTAATATTCACCCCTTTTAGTGTGCCAGTTCTATAATTTTTACAAACATATGCAATTGTGGACCCACCACCACGATCAAAAAACCATGTAGAGAATATTTCTAAAACTCTCCAAAAATGCACTCTTTGTATTCAATCCTTTCTACCCCCCCCACCCCAACACCCCCTGCAGCCACTGATCTGTTTTCCGTCCCTATCATTTTTCCTTCACGTGAATGTCACATAAATGGAATGCACAGTATGTGACCGTATAACTCCAGTTTTCTTTCACTTGGCAAACTGCATTTGAGATTCAGCCCTGTTTTCTCCCTGTATTGCCGAGTAATACTCTATGGCTTTGAAGAACCTGTTTGTTTCTCCATTCTTCAGTTGAAGGACATTTGAATTGTTTCCAGTTGGAGGCGATTGTGAATGAAACTGCTGTAAACATTTACATACAGGTTTCATTTCCCTCTGGTAAATACCCAGGAGCGTGCTTGCTGGGCCATATGGTTGGTGTATGTTGCACTTTATAGGAAACTGCCAACTTGTTTTCCAAAGTGGCTGTACCACTTTGTATTCCCACCGGCGATGGATGAGAATCCCAGCGGCTCTGCGTCCTCGCCGGTGCTTAATAGTATCAGCTTTTAGGGGTGCCTGGGTGGCTCAGTCGGTTGAGCGTCCGACTTCAGCTCAGGTCACGATCTCATGGTCCGTGAGTTCGAGCCCCGCGTCCGGCTCTGTGCTGACAGCTTGGAGCCTGGAGCCTGCTTCGGATTCTGTCTCTCTCTCTCTCTCTCTCTCTCTCTCTCTCTGCCCCTCCCCTGCTCGTGCTCTGTCTCTCTGTGTCCCAAAAATAAGCAAAAACATTTTTTAAAAAATTAAAAAAAATATTATCAGCTTTTAAACCGTTAGCTATTCTAACAGGTGTGAACCTTGGTTTCTAATCTGTAAAATGCAGACCATAGCTGTGCCTTCATGGTATTTTTGTGCATGTTAGTTGTTGTGGTCTATGTAAAGCACTTAGCCTAGCACAGTGCCTGGCAGGTAAGGGGGTTGCTAAATGCCAAGTTGCATTACTTATTCTTCTGTCCAAGCCCCACATTCTTGCATGTGATGGATACTGTACATTATGCTTCTCGAGGCCCCTTCCCTGCGTGAGAACATCAGCCTATGTTGGTCCAATTGCTGCAGGGCTCTTTGAAGAGACCACTTTGTGTCTCTTTAAAACCAGGCTCTGTTTTGTCTCCCTGGCTCTGTGCAAAGGGACCACGCAACAGCTGCCGGCTCCAAGCCAGGCCAGTCCCCAGGCGCTCCGAGGCCAGACTTCGGTGAGCAGGCCGTCTGGGCAACCCTCCTGCCACCGCCTGAGGCCTGGGGGTTTTTCTTGGCCTGCTCTCACCCCTGCTGCTGGCCATTCCTTGCCTGCTTGCCCTGCCAGCCCTCAGCTCCCGGCCGGAGGCACAGGGCTCTCCACGCTCGGCTCCCTATTAAATATGGCTTAACAAAAAAAAAAAAAAAAAAAAAAGCAAAACGGGTTTGTGAATCAGTCTCTAGGGGATTTGGCCTGGGAGGTATCATGGAGGGAAACAAACTGTACAAACACTCCTTTCAAAGCGTGGCTGAGCCCTTGGCCTAATCACAGTGGTCATCGTGGAGGCCGGAGACGAGAGCGTTCATTCCCTTTCCTGACAGCAGCCCCGTGGAGAAGTGTTAATGTGCCAGGTAGCCCTGATATTCAGCAGCAGCCCAAGTTCCCAGGGCTTTGGGCAATCTGGCGGCAGGCCTAGAGATACGACACAACGGGCTTAAGTAATCCAGACAGCAAACCTAAAGAAATGTGGGGCAGACGCAAAGATATCGGGAGTTCAGCCTCGGTGTTAGGCAATGTGCCTAAATAATGCAAATGGCTTGTAGATAATGGGTGACAGGCTCAAAGACACGAGGCAGTGGGCCTAAAGAAACCAGGCGCTGAGCTCAAGAAGTCATGTTAGGAAGAAGGAATACAGGGGACAAGTCCAAAGTGGGGTCACGTGGCATTGCTTATATGGCACTTTTGTGTGAATGAGAAAAAGTCACCCCCCTCTGGGCAAACACAAATATGGTCCTGTGGGTGCCCTACTTTGGGGAGCAGAGCATCCCCGTGGCTGGATATTCTTTGGCAGGACACGTCATGGCCAACATCCACGGCAGCCCTGGGTCCAAGGGCACTATGTTCCCCTAATGCTCCTCTGGGTTTCTTTCCAAGTGGCTTTTCATGGCCATCAGATGTGCCCCACCTATGAGTTAAGCTCTGAGCAGGCCCTCCTGGGTCACTGGGATTGTCTTCAGAGATCATGGCTCTACAGTTTCTGGGGGAAGAAAGAAAGGCCTACCAACAAGGGAGCTTGAGCTAATAGCCAAAGCAAAGCCTAGTCTTGGAGAGCCCTCAGCATGGGGAGGGAGAGGCAGATCCTGAAGTCATGATGGCACAGGGATGGCTGTCAGCAAGAGAATGACACCTCCACCCTCCTCCTTTGTCCCAGGAGGAACTGAGAACGGCAGGGGCAAGGACCTGGTAAGGGCCATGGAGTCATTCAGTGCCAGAATGCAAAGCAGAATTACAAAAGGAAGACAACTTGAACCTCCCTTCTCTTAGCTTCTGGGGCCCACACTGTCTTCGTTCTTCTTCTACCTCTCTCTAGCCATTCCTTTATGTGTCTTTGCTGGATGGCTCCTCCTCTTTCGTACTCACCGCCGATGTTGGTGTATCCGGGGCTCTGTGCTCTGTCCTCTCCCTCCATGTTCTCTCTCGCCAAGAAATCTCATCCAGACCCATAACGTGAAATGTCACCTAAAGCAGATGATGCCCACATCTCCATGCCCAAGCGTGTTCTCTCCCCAGAGCTCAATCTTGTGAAGCTATCCTACCAGGTGACACTTCCCTGTGGGTATCCAATAGGCACCTAAAAATGAATAGGGCCTAATAAATCCTGATCATCTGTCCTAAGCCTTCTCCAGCCTCCTGTCCCCCCTCATAGGAAAGGACACTTCCATCCACCCAGTTTCCTTGAGATCCCTTTTCTTCATCCCATCTCCGTATCCAATCCATGAGCACTTTCTCTCAGTTCTACTCTCTAAACATGGGCAAGTCCAAACAATTCTACCTTCCAACATGGGCCCATCTACTTGTCTCCATTATCCCTATGACCATCTTGGCTCAGGCCCACATTACCTCTTGGGCTAACACAATAGCCTCCTAACTGGATGCTCCACTTCTCCTCTTGTCCCCACCCCCTCCAACCATCTCTACAGGTGGTTGGGCTAATCTTTTAAAAACATGAATTCTATCACACCACTCTCAATGTAAAACTCTCCAATGGACGCCACTCCCCTCGACTAAAATAGAATCTCCTGATCATGGTCTGCGGGGCCCTACACAAACCAACCCTTTACTATTTCACCAGCCTTCTCACAAACGTTCCATCCCATTAGCCTTTCTTCTGTTGTCACCTCCCATGTAAGGTCCTTGGACAAGCCATCCCATTCTTGGAATACTTTTCCCACTGGCACGAGGCTGGCTTTTTTTTTTTTTTTTCTTTTGTCATTTGGTCTCAGTTCCATCTCTAGAGAAGACTTCCTTGTCTATCAGTCTCAGTCTCAACTATCTACCTGATCAAGCTCTATCACATTCGTTTATTTTTACTTTCCATGTAACACTCATCACTCAGATGATTTTTCTTGCTCTCATATTTCCTGTCCTTTCCTTCTACAACGCAAACTCCCTGAGAATAGAGGGTTTGTCTTTTTCCCACTGGTTGGCAGAGTATCTCGTTTATTAAAGGTGTTCAACAAATATTTGTTATGTGAACAAATCATTGAACGAATGAATGAATGAATGAGTGAGCACTGGATTTGTAGACTGAGAACCTGGGCCCCATCCATCTGCCCTGTGTCCTTGAGAAATATATTATTATTCATTAACTCTGCACACTTTCCAAGACCCTGCTGTAAGAGAGGCCGATGGATAAGAAGTCCCTGCCATGAGAAGTTAACAGAGGGACCCCGGAACCAGCCCAGAGGAAGTGATATCTAAATTGAGTCCTCGAAGACTAGGAGGTATTGCAAGAACGGTCTGGAGAGAGGGAACAGCAGGTACAATTTCCTGAGATGAGAGAGAGAAAGCATATTTTGTTTCAGGAATGGAGAGGAATTGTCAATGGCTGGAACCATACAGTAGAAAGAATCAAAGAAGGAAGTAAGAAGGATGGAGGAAAGGAAGAAAGGAGAAAGTAAAGCAGGCAGGGAAAACTTGAACCTTGTCTTCTGGAGGCTTCTATTTGGAAATCAGGAGGGAAGAAGTCCGGATCCTGTCCTTGGCCTTCTCTTGTCCCAGTCCTCCAGCCCTAGCTACTTGGACAGTCCCCTTTTGGTTCTCCCCTATGCCTGATGAGAGCAACAGAGGACACTCCAGGGTGGTCTCGGTCTACTATAATCCCCCACTCATCTGGACAGTTCTTTACAATTCAGTAGGCTCCTTGAACCTCAATACAACCTTCATTTACAGAAAACTGAGTCCCAGAGCCAGAGGGATTTGCTTGGAGCTACAGAGCTGGAATGAGAACCAGCTTTTTGGCCCTTGGCTGGAGCTCTCCATGCTGTGCGACAACCTCTTTTCTCCTGAAATATGTCTTCTTGGGCAGAATCTTCGCCTCCACCCAGGGAGTGTGCTATGAAGGAACTGAAAGCCTGACCTGGCACTTTCCAAGGGCCTCCTGCTGTGTTCCCTGTGCTCCAAGAGCTTTGTACAAGCCATTGGTGCCATTGATGGCTCTGGGCCAAGCTGACGGCATCTGTTCTTACTTAAAGTATTTATTTTGAGAGTCAAGTGTAGTTGAGCTGCATATTTTTTGGCCGAACCAGGCTGGCGATGGACTTGGCCTGTGGTGATGCCTGGGCTGTTGAGGAGACCCAGAAGTGGGTCCCCTCTATTAAGAAGGCCTTCTCAGCCCTGGAATTAGGCAGCTGCCCCATTTCTTCCCAAGTCCCTGGTGAATGGTGTTATATTCATGACATACTAGCAAGGGATGAGCGGAGCCAGGGAGGGGGTCCATCCTCTCCTGGCTCTCCAAATCATTGCATATCCTTGGGCAGATTTCTCTGTTCTGTTGGGCCTCCTGTGTCACGTGGAGACAACACTACCTGCTTCACAGAGTACCTAGGAGTCGCTGCGAGGTAAGTGGGAGAAGTGAAAAGTGCTGGTCAATCAGAGGCAGTTGGGATGATTGGTCAAGTGGCATGTGGGGTGGCCTGGATGTTTCTTGGCCCTTGCCTTAGTGTCTTGAAGACACAATGACTCACTGAGCACCGGGTCAGCAAGACAGCTGTCACTGTCCTCAGCAATGAGAACCTTCATGTGAGCTTTTAATAACAATTTTGAGGGCCAATGTCATTAGGGGCTGTGGTGCCAGGCACTGTGCTTCACAGGTGTTGTTTTGTGTAATGCACATGAGCAGCCCCAGACATCAGGATGATTCCTCCTCAATTTCTCTGGAAAAGCCAGGGCCATGCTGTTTGCCTGTGGGGCAGTTCCTATGATGCTTCTGCATTAACCCTCCAACATGGCGGCACTGTTGGACTTCCCATATACGTTAAGAAAACTGATTATGTATTTACTTACTGGGAGCAGCCATTTATTACGTAGGGTGAGGATGGTTAAAAGGGACACTAGGTTGAAGAGGGACTTTGGGAAAGACCCAGAAAGTCTACTTTGAGTGCATAAGCAGTGTCAAAGAAGCAACCTTGAGATTAAGGGTTGGAAACATGGAACACAAAGGAAGAGCGTTAGAAGTGTTTGTGTAGAGGGAAGACTCAGGGCCAGGCTGCTGACTTCAAGCATCTGGAAAAGTAGAGATGAAGGAGAGAAGGCTCAGGCTGTTCTCGAGGCTCTGGGGGACACAAGGGTCAGAGCAGAGAAGGTTTTTCCTCTGTAAGAGCCTTGTGATGGTGGAGTGAGCTGCTTCCACTGGGGCTGGGCCGAGAGCACTCTCCCTGTAGTTTTCTCTGTAAGAGCATCCATTTTTTGGAATCCTTATGACTGCCGTTAATGTGAAAGTGAAAACAGGAGGGTGCCTATTGGTGCCACTATGTAGAGGGTTCCCAATTCTGGACAAAGGCTGCACCAAATAATCTTTTTAAATTGAAGTGTAGTTGACACGCAATATTGGATTCGTTTCATGTGTACAATACAATGATTCAACATTCGTATATGTTATGAAGTGATCAACACCATAAGTCTAGCTGCCATCTGTCACCATACAAAGTTGTTATGATATTAGGAGCTCTGTTCCCTATGCTGTACATTACATCCTCTGACTTATTTTATAGCTGGAAGTTTTTACCTTTGAATCCCCTTCCCCTATTTTACCATCTCCTTACACCCTCCCCTCTGGCAACCACCATATTTTTCTCAGCAGCCATGACTCTGTTTCTGTTTTGTTTGTTCCTTTGTTTTTTCTTGTTGTTGTTTGTTTGTTTGTTTGAAGATTCTACTTATAAGAGGAGTCATACAGTATTTATCTTTCTCTGTCTGACTTACTTCACGGAGCATAATACCCTTTGGGCCCATTCATGTTGTCACAAGGCAAGAATTAATTCTTTATTATGGCTGGGTAAAATTGCATTGTATTTATATACCATATCTTCTTAATCCATTCATCAATCAGTGGACCCTTAGGCTACTTCCATACCTTGGCTATTCTACACAATGCTGCCATGAACATAGGGGTGCATGCATCACTTTGAATTAGTGTTTTCATTTTTTTCACATAAATACCCAGAAGCGGAATGGCTAGATTGTGTGGTAGCTCTATTTTTAATTTTCTGAGGAACCTTTATACTGTTTTCCATAGTGGTTGCACCATTTTGTATTCCTATCAACAGTGCATGAGGGTGCCCTTTCTCTGCATCCTTACCAACACTTGTTATTTCTTGTCTTTTAGATACTAGCCATTCTGGCAAGTGGGAGGTGATATCCCATTGTGGTTTTGATTTGCATTTCTGATGATTAGTGTTGTTGGTCATCTTTTCATGTGTCTGTTGGCTATCTGTATGTCTTCTTTAGAGAAATGTCTATTCAGGTCCTCTGTCTACTTTTTAATTGGATTGTTGGTTTTGTTTTGTTTGATATTCATTACATAAGTTCTTTATATGTTTTGGATATTAACCCATTATCGGTTATATCATTTGTAAATATCTTCTCCCATGCAGTAGGTTGCCTTTTCATTTCATGGATAGTTTCCCTCACTGTGCAAAAGCTTTTTAGTTTAATGTAGTCTCATTTGTTTATTTTTGCTTTGGCTTCCTTGCCTGAGGAGATAGGTCCAAAAAAGTATGCCAACACCGGTGTCAAAGAGCATACTGCCCATGTTTTCTTCTAAGAGTTTTATGGTTTCACGTCTGACATTTAAGTCTTTAATCCATTTCAAGTTTATTTTTGTATCTAGTATAAGAAAGTGGTCCACTTTAATTCTTTGGCATGTAGTGGTCCGGTTTTCTCAACACCTTTTACTGAAGGGACTGTCTTTCCCCATGGTATATTCTTGCCTCCTTTGTTGCAGATTCATTGGCCCCCTAAGCATGGGATTATTTCTGGATCCCTCTACTCTATTTCATTGATCTATGTGTCTGTTTGTGTCCTAGTACCATATTATTTTACTTACTTTAGCTTTGTAATATCGTTTGAAATCAGGAAGTGTGACACCTCCAGATTTGTTCTTCTTTCTCAAGATTGCTTTGGCTCTTTGGGGTCTTTTGTGGTTCTATACAAATATAATATTATTTGTTCCAATTCTGTGAAAAATGCCATTAGTTTGATAGTGATTGCGTTGAATCTCTAGAGGGCTTTGGGTACTATGACCATTTTTTTTTTTTCAGTTATTGACTTATTTTTAGTTATATCTACACCCAACATGGGGCTTGCATCCCTGATCCTAAGATCAAGAATCATATGCTCTTCTGACTGAGCCAGGTAGGCACACTGGGTATTATGAACTTTCTAACAACATTAATTGTCCCAATTCACATGCATGATATATTTTTCTGTTCATTAGTCATCTTCTTTCATCACTGTCTTATCGTTTTCGGAGAGTAAGTCTTTCACTCCTCGGTTAAATTTATTTCTGGGTATTTTATTCTTTTTAATGCAACTGTAAACGGGATCATTTTCTTAATTTCTCTTTCTGATAGGTCGTTATTACTATATATACATGCAACAGATTTATGTATATTAGTTTTATACCCTGAAAACTTACTGAATTCATTTATTAGTCTCAAATGATCTTTTAAGTAAGAATCCATTTGAATTACCTTCTGTTCCTTAAAGGATGCTAAACATATTTGTTAAGGAAAAGATATCTGTGCAAGGGGAATAATTGAGGAGTCTGCATTTGCAGATTTAAAAAAAAATTCAAAATCAATTTTATTGTACCCAAAACAGTGGAATTAACTGTGCATAATAAACTATTATATATATATTAAACTATATATAATAAGCTATTATATATATAAATATATATATTTATATGTAAATGTAAATATGTGTATTTTAAGTTCTAGAAAATAAAGTTTGTTTTCGCAGATAGTGATAAACAAAATTAAAACTGCATACTTTAGCAACATCAAAGGCTCAGTGGGGCAGGCAAATGACTTGAGTAGGGAGAGCAGTGTTTGACTTCCAAGCATCTTAAGGGCAGGGACCTGCCAGCTGCCTCGTTCAGTGCCTAGCACACAGTATTCCAGCACGTAACACAATGCCTGGCACAAAGGAGATCCTCGATACATATTTGCTGAGTGAAGAAAGTTATATTATTGTGTGAACATTCTCATGAGTGTGCACATACTTTAAAAAGCATAATTGGGAACAGCCTTTCTGAAGGCTGATTCACCATAATCCGCCTTAAGGAACCTGGTTGTTTCCTGGCATTTTTATCAACTACGTATTCTTTGAATTTAAAAAAGTGTACTAATTTTCCAGATATTAGGATGTATCTTGCTTTTAAATCTTTAAATTTTTATAAATAAAGGCTTTTTTTTCCCCTAGTGAATTTAAAATTTTCTTTTTATAGCTTCCACCCATTGGTCTAATTCCACACAGAATAAATTCCATATTTCAAAAGAGCTATCATGTCTTTTGTTTAAAAAAAAAAAAATCATGTTCTTTACAACCATGTTGTTTTTTCCTGGCTAAGCATTCTCATTGTTAAAAAAAAATTTTTTTTAACATTTTTATTTATTTTTGAAGGAGAGAGAGAGAGACAGAGCATGAGCAGGGGAGGAGCAGAGAGAGGGAGACACAGAATTCGAAGCAGGCTTCAGGCTCTAAGCTGTCAGCACAGAGCCCAATGCGGGGCTCGAACCCACGTACCGGGGGATCATGACCCGAGCCGAAGTCGGACGTTTAACCGACTGAACCACCCAGGCACCCCTCCTTAAGCATTCTCATTGTTTAGATGTTGATCTTGAGCTATTATGATATTCCAGATGTTTTACCATCCTAATTATCATCTTCTGGATTTGATTCAATTTGTGCGTGGCCCTCTTCAATTATGGTTGGTCCTCAGCGTTTATTGTTAGACTATGCTGACATACACAGCCTAGAGGATAGAGTAGGACAATCACCTTCTTTGTCTTAGGTCTCTATTTTTTAGCCTAAGAATATATTGATTTTATTTGGGGGGAATTTATTCATTTAAAAATTATACATGAATATTTTATCTTCTAAAAGTCAATTAATCAAAGAATATATAACAATGTATTAAACTTCTCATTACCTTCCCTTCATTCCCAATCCTTTTTTTTCCCCCCCTTTTTGAGAGAGTGAGAGCGTAAGTGGAGGTGGGGGGAGGGGAGAAGGAAAAGGGAGAGAGAGAATCTTAAGCAGATTCCAAGCCCAGCACAGATTTGGAGGCGGGGCTCGATCTCACAACTGTGAGATCACTATCTGAGCCAAAATAAAAAATCAGACGTTTAATAGACTGAGTCACCCAGGCACCCCCCACCCATTCCCAATTGTATTCCCCTCCCTAGAGGCCACTTTTCTTCATTTGTATGTATTTAAACATATATCTAGGCTTTTGTTTCAGATAAACATATTTTTATATATTCATCTTTTTTTGCTGTCTGTTTTTCATTTAATTCTTTTTTTTCTTTTTAATGTTTTTATTTTATTTTTGAGACGGAGACAGAGCATGAGCAGGGGAGGGGCAGAGAGAGAGGGGGAGACACAGAATCCGAAGCAGGCTCCAGGCTCTGAGCAGTCAGCACAGAGCCCGACGTGGGGCTCGAACCCATGGACTGTGAGATCATGGCCTGAGCTGAAGTCAGACGCTCAACCAACTGAGCCACCCAGGCACCCCTGTCTGTTTTTCATTTAACAGTATTGCTTGAAATTTTTCACGTGTGTACATATATTTTTTTAAGTGGCTTCATGGTACTCCTCAATGTGGACATGCTATGATTTATTCACGGACTGCCATACATTGACATTGAAGTTGTTACCATTTTATATGTTTTGCTATGGCAAACCATGCTCTGATGAACACCTTCATGCTCTGACATACATTCAAATGGTTCCTTATCCTAGATTTGCAGAAGTGTCTAGTTGAGTGCACTTAAAAATTTTTCATCATTATTGCCAAATTGCCTTTCAAAAAGACACCAAGGGGCACCTGGGTGGTTTAGTCGGTTAAGCGACCAACTTTGGCTCAAGTCATGATCTTGCAGTGTGTGGGTTCAAGCCCCGCGTCAGGCTCTGTGCTAACAGCTCAGGGCCTGGAGCCTACTTTGGATTCTGTGTCCTCTCTCTCTGCCCTTCCCCCATTCATGCTCTGTCTGTCTCTCTCAAAAATAAAACAATAAAAATAAATATTAAAAAAACAAAAGACACTAAAACTGGGGGATAAAAAAGACACCAATAGCTCACGAGAGTGCCCATTTAATTGCATTCCCACTAGCACCAATATGATCAATATATAATTTTTATTAAGCTGATTGGCCAAAATTCATAAAGTAATAATTTAATAATGGCGAAATTGAGTATTTTTTTAAAATATGTTTTGTTTCACCATTTTTGTATCTATTGTGAATTTTGTGTTCATATTGAGTCATTTCTAATAACATTTCTCTTTTTCATGAATTGTTTTTAAAATCACATTCTTAAACTCTTCCAAATTTTCTTCCTTCCTCTTTCTCTTCTCAAATATATCCTTCCTGAATCCTCTGTGAGTCTACTAACATAAGCTTATAGCTCTATAAGATTGAAGTATAACTGGGGGCTTGAGTGGCTCTGTTGTTTAAGAATCTGACTTCTGATTTTGGTTCAGATCATGATCTCACAGTTCATGGGATCAAGCCTCACATTGGGCTCTGCACTAATAGTGTGGAGCCTGCTTGGGATTTTCTCTCTCCCACTTTCTCTGCCCCTCTCTCACTATTTCTCTCTCTCTCTCTCTCTGTCTCTCTCTGTCTCTCTCTCTCTCGTTCAAAAAATAAGCAAATAAACATTGCCATTTTAGGTTGGTTCCACCCTTCCTGGATTCTATATTTTCCTCTTTCTTGGTTTATTCTGTTGTTTCATTAGGGTACAACCTCAAGTAGTTTCAAAGAATTACTGTAAGAGGTGAAAATTTCAAGTCCTTGTTTATTTGAAAATGGCTTTATTCTACCACTCAACACTTTAATGACAGTTTGGCTGGGTATAAAATGATATGAACAAAATAATTTCAAAGGCATCATCTCCTGGTATCTAGTGTGCTGATGAGAAATATGATGCCAGTCAGGTTGCTGGGCCTTTAAATCCTCTGAAAGTCACTTCCATCAAAGGGGGGCTTGCAACAATGAAGAGAAGTTCAACAACAATTGCTGTCCAATTTTGTGCACCTCAGAGATCAAAAGCAGCAATCAGCAATCAGAACACAGATCTGATATTCTGAAAACAGGGTCTTTTTTACCCACCCTGGCTTCTGCAAGCTGTGTGCAAGCTGCTCTAGGAATATGTGCACATCTGCCTTCCACCTGGCTGGGGATGGGGAATGGGTAGCTGCTGCTGTGCCAAGAGCTGAATTGGCTGAAATTAACCAAATTTATTGTGCAAGGCTTCAATAGACTCCAGAGTTACAAAATAGTTACATCAGGGGCACTTGGTTGTTCAGTTGGTTAAGCATCCGACTTGGGCTCAGGTAATGATCTCATGGTTTGTGGGTTTGAGCCCCTCGTCAGGCTCTGCTGACAGCTCGGAGCCTGAAGGCTGCTTCAAATTCTGTGTCTCCCTCTCTCTCTGCCCCTCCCCTGCTTGTGCTCTGTCTCTCTCTCTCAAAAATAAATATTAAAAAATATTTAAAAAATTAACAAACAAAATAGTTACATCAGATAGATTCTGCCACTGTGATTGTTGTCTAGTAGGAAGATTTTTGTGTTTCCTCCTCTGCCATTTTCCCAGGATCATTTGTGTAGTTATTCCTTCTTAGATTTCAATTACATGATATTTGATATTCTCTCACAGATCACTGTAGTTCTTTTCATTTACAAAATTATTCTGGGAGCACCTGGGTGGCTCAGTCAGTTAAGCATCCAACTTTAGCTTAGGTCATGATCTCATGATTCGTGAGTCTGAGCCCCACATCAGGCTCTGTGCTGACAGCTCAGAGCCTGGAACCTGCTTCGGATTCTGTGTCTCCCTCTCTCTCTGTTCCTCCCCTGCTCATGCTCTGTCTCTCAAAAATAAATAAATGGCAAAAAAAATTTTTTTTAATTAAAAAATAAAAAATAATTCTTTCCTTTTTATTGGATCATTTCTTTGCTCTATCTTTAGTTTACTTATTAAAATAGCCAAATGTCCAACCTGCCATTAAATCTATTTTTAAACATTTTAGATTTTTTTTTAGTTACAGAATTTTTATTCTTTTTTTAAAATAGTTTTTATTTCTCTGCTGAGATTTCTTCCTTTTGCTTGTTCGTATTCATATGAGCTTCATATTCCTACTTGCATGAATTACTTTAAAATCTTTGCTAATTTCTACATCTGGTTCATCTTGCAAGAAGTCTCCAATGATTGCCTTTTCTTTTGGGGATGAGTCATAATTTCCTGCTTCTTCCCATGACTAGTAATTTTGGAGAGTGTCCTGGACATTTGGAATGATACATCGAAAGAACTTAAAAGATTCTGTTACAATCTTCTGAAGAGTATAGATATTTTTGCTTTAGCTGGCATTTAACTCAATCAGACTCAAACTTCACATTCTAAGTCTTCTATGGTTGTTGGCTTAGCTGGACCTCTTGAAGTTGGCCTCACACCAGCATAATTCAGGAGTTAGCACAATTCATTTATGAAATGGAGGCTCCCCTTCTCTGATTCTCTCCTTTCTGACTTTTTCTCTCACTCTTTCGTTCCTGTGGTCATCACAAATTCTGTCTTGTGGATCCTCAAACCTGTGAGACTGTGGGTTTCTATCCAAGATTTAGTTAGTTGCCTTACCATCTGTCCTCAGGTGAAAAGCTCTAAAAATGAGGAATTCACTCATTGCTGCTTCCTTCTTCCAAGAATTGACTCTCTTCCAATTCCTGCCTGGTTTTGGTTATTCTTCATGTCCTTTAATATGTATATATTATAGTTGGTACCTGAAGGAGGTTTGTACTAATAGGAGGTACTCTGCCATTACCAGAGGTTTTCCCCATACACTTTCTTTTTTTTTTTTAATTTTTTTTTCAACATTTATTTATTTTTGGGACAGAGAGAGACAGAGCATGAACGGGGGAGGGGCAGAGAGAGAGAGGGAGACACAGAATCGGAAACAGGCTCCAGGCTCCGAGCCATCAGCCCAGAGCCCGACGCGGGGCTCGAACTCGCGGACCGCGAGATCGTGACCTGGCTGAAGTCGGACGCTTAACCGACTGCACCACCCAGGCGCCCCCATACACTTTCAACACATACTTTTTCTTTTACTTTTCTGTTAATGTCTAGATTACATGCACATGCGTGCACACACACACACACACACACACACACACACACACACGATAAATTCTAGCTTGCTTTTACTTTCCCGCCTCCCCATCTTCTCATGTTCTCATGTTGACGTCATTTGAAATTTTCCGAATATTAATTTTATACATTTATTTATGCATCAAAATTATTTGCATTTAACTATACATTAAGTAAAACTCTGTCTTGAATTCCTCATCCACTCCTTTCTTGTTTTGCTTTTTCTAAGTAATTATTTCAGAGAATATAAACATGGTAAAGTTTGTGATTTTCTGATTGTCAAAATAATATTTATTTTGTCCTCCCATTTGAATCTAATTTGAATGGATATGATTTTACAGGTGAAACATTACTTTCTCACACTTTTGAACATATTGCTTTACTGTTTTTCTATCAGTATGCTATTGAGAAGTCTGATTCCAATTTTATTATTATTTTTTGTAAATAAATGATTATTTCCTGCCTGGAAACCTTATAGGATCCCCCCCCCCCAACTCTAGCCTCAGTTTTATGAAGTTTTACATGGTATGTTTAGCTCAAAGTCATCTTACTTTTCTAGGATCTTAGTGGTTCCATCACTATGAATGATCAGCTCTATAAAATTATTTTTTCTATTAAAAGAAAACAATTTGTTTTCTCTGCTCTGTTTCCTTCATTCTTTCCAACTAGAAAAATTTTTTAAAATGTTTACTTATTTTTGAGAGGGGAGGGAGGGGCAGAGAGAGGGGGACAGAGGATCCAAAGCAGGCTCCACGCTGACAACAGAGAGCCCAGTTGCAGGACTTGAACTTGCCAATGGTGAGCTCATGACCTGAGCTGAAGTGGGATACTCAACTGACTGAGCCACTCAGGTGTCCTCCAACTAGAAATTAAAAAACAAAACAAAACAAAAAAAAAACTTTAATGTTTTTATTTTATTTTTGAGAGAGAAAGACAGAGAGTGAGTAGGGGAGGGGCAGAGAGTGAGAGGGAGACACAGAAACTGAAACAGCCTCCAGGCTCCTAGCTGTCAGCACAGAGCCCAAAGCGGGGCTTGAACCCACAAACGGTGAAAGCATGACCTGCGTTGAAGTCAAATGCTTAACCGACTGAACCACCCTGGCGCCCCCAACTAAAAATTCTTTTAGTTGAATGTTGGAAAAACAGAATCTAGACTCCACATCTCAACTGTTTTTGTTCTATTTTAATCTTACTGTTGTTTTAAATTATATTTTGCACAAATGCCTCAACTCAGTTTTCTACATGATTAAATTGCTCTTTGGCTATTTCATGCTGCTTTCCAAGCCCACCTCGTAATGTTTTTGTGGCCAAAATTTTAATTTCCAAGACTTTTATGGGATTCTTTTTTTTTTTTTTTTTTTTTTTTTTGAGATCTTAACTGGACCAATTCTAAAATCTTTTTCTGGTGCCTGAGTTGGTTCCTTTAGTTTTAGCCCTCGTGCTTAAGATGAGCACCTCTCAAATGTTTGTTCCTTCTCAATGGCCCCTTTCCTTTTATGTTCAAGATTCTATGTGTGTCTGCCTGTTCCTTTTAAATGGGACTTGGGAGCGAGATTTGGGAGGCCAGTCTGCAAATACTTTATCTTTATGGTGAAGTAAAGAAGTTAGACCACAAACTTAAATTACGTCTTTGACACAAAACTTAAGAGAACTTAAAAGGAGAAATGTGCAAGACTACCGTCCAGCAGAGTGTAGACATTGTACCTCGAGAAATATCTGAAAATGCTGACTTTTCCCCATGTTGGGAACATGGTGCAGGAATAAAGTTTCCAGAGAGCAGGAAAGGCAAAGATGACGATGGACTTCCAAGAAGAAAAGCTCTGTGCTTTGGCGAAGGGCCCTTCTTATTTAGAATCATCATGTACTTTAACGTGCCATTTGTAGATGACATTGAATTCCGCAACGCAGGAAGGGAGCAGGCTTCGTGTGGCATAATTGGGCCCAGCAGAGTATAACTAGTGGGGACCGGAGGACCTGACTGTCTCCCACTCTCTGCCCTCACATCATCTGTGTTTCCCAAGACCTGAGAAACAATGGAAATGAAATGAATGCTATAGCCGAACATTGCAAATCGTGGTCCTGCCTGAACAGCATTATTTCTCTTGGCCCAGTTTCCCAGGGCATACCGCTGGGCCTAATTTCTGTGCTCACATATTCTGCTGGGACTGCAGACCCTTAAGAGTACGAAAAGAACATAGGCAGTGTTAGGAGCGTGAAAAGCCATTCAGCACATTGATGCTTCTCTCTTGTAATACGGTCTTTCCCCCAGGATAGCATCTAATTGCTACTTGAACAAACCCACTGTCTTTACCTCAACAGCCTTGCCCAGTAGGCCATTGCAAACATTTATTATTCTTTGAGTGACAAAGCTCTTCCCATCTATCTCTTCTGAATTTGTTTTTTTTGAACTTCCTCTTCTGCCCCCACTCCTGTCATAGAGGCAATATCAAAAGTAGCAACATGCATTGATATTATCCACTCTGCTAAAGATCTTGTGTACTTCAGTGATACCCCCTTCCATGTCTTTTTTGAGGTTGGAGGATTTTTTTTTAACCTTTCAGTAACTTGTACAATTTTCTCAGGAAATCAGCATGAGAGAAAATATTTGCTAACATCTGACTTCCCTTCAACCAAATCTACCTGCTCTGGAAAAACTGCCAGAGAAACACATTTCCAGAAGGTTCTTTTTGGAGACAAAATGGTTGTCTTATTTCCCTGACTATTTCTTAATATGCTCAGAGGAAAGGAAGGATGTCAAGTGTTTATTCTGATGATTCAAAGAAGGAGCTGGAACACGAGCAAGGGGGTCTTGGAAAATAATGCTTCCACCTGATAGGGATAGTTGCCATTTATATGGAGTAGCCATGCTAAGTCAGGCCTGTACTACAGAATCTCCTAACCTCATAGCAACCCCACAAAGTGGATCTTATTATCGTTACTATTTAATTTTTTTTAATGTTTATTTATTTTTGAGAGAGAGAGAGCGCGCGAGAGCACGTGAGCAGGGGAGGGACAGAGAGAGAGGGAGACACAGAATCCGAAGCAGGTTCCAGGCTCCGAGCTGTCAACACAGAGCCCGACAGGGGGCTCGAACTCACGAACCACGAGATCATCACCTGGGTGGAAGTCGGAGGCTTAACCGACTGAGCCACCCAGGCGCCCCTATCATTACTATTTATAGGTGAGGAACCTGAAGCTACATATGTAGAGATAATAATAATAATAAATGGCGACTTCCATTTAGGGAGCATTTGCAACATGCCCTGCATCTGCCTGTCTCTGTTACATAGATCTCACCTGACATAGGTGACATAGTCCTGACAATAACTCATGGGGCTTTCTGTCTCTGACACCCTAGCTTACCATTTCCCTGTCCGATCACTTTGACAATTATTGAGTCTTTTCATGTGAGATTTCCTCACTGCCTGATTTCCACTGATTTCCGAAATCCTTCCTGCTATCCAATGCACTGATAGGCCGAGCAAAATCCTTAATTTCAGAAGGCCTTGTCCATTGCCTCACCTAAGTTTTAAAACAAACTCCGAACGTCAACCATGGTAGGTGGCTACAGCCCCATCTCCGGGCAGGTCACATGATCCTTGCTGGTCGGATGGAGTCCTCCTTCTCCCTCGTCTCAGTGATTGGTTCAGTGATGGGCATGTGACCCAAAGCCGATCAGGATCCTTTCAGGACTTCTCTGTAGAGGCGGTAGGAGGATAATCTCTTTCCTTCGGGTTTTGTAAATTGGGTGGAGGTGAATCCGAGGCCGGTAGCTGCCATGTTCCTTGCCACCTGAAGGAAGTCTGTACATCAAAACCAACCCAGAGAAAAACAGCTAAAAGATGAGGACACAAAGATTTAACAGTATCTTTTAAGCTTTCAGATCCAGCTAGCTCTGAAGGCAATTCTACCCTCCGGACTTCCTTGTGATAACAACAAAGAAACATCCCTTCTTACTTAAACTGGTTTGAGTAGCCTTTCTGTCCCTTGCACCCAGTGGTGTGCTGGTAATCTGGCTGTCTATGGAGAAAAGAGAAAAAGAAAATTGATTTCTACTGTTTGCCAATTACCGTGGTGTAAATGCTCCCGTTGTGGCAGATTTTCAGCTGCCGGGGTCTAGCCAGCAGCTTGCCAGTTTCTGAATGGTTAACAATTGGCTTTTGTGAGCAGGTACCGGCCAGCACCAAGAGAGCACTGGGTGCAACTAAAAAAGTCCCTGCTAATTTGCTTTCCCGCAGGGCTGTTGAGATGAGAGGGGAGGCAGTCAGGGCACTTGACCAAGCTGCTTCTGCCCTTCTGCACCCCAGAAAGTTCTCAGATTCTACAGGCACTCCTAGATGGGGGGGGGTGGGGGGTGGAGAAATGCTCCCCATAGCACCACCTGGCAGACTTTTAATTCAAAAACTTAGGGGCGCCTGGGTGGCGCAGTCGGTTAAGCGTCCGACTTCAGCCAGGTCACGATCTCGCGGTCCGTGAGTTCGAGCCCCGCGTCGGGCTCTGGGCTGATGGCTCGGAGCCTGGAGCCTGTTTCCGATTCTGTGTCTCCCTCTCTCTCTGCCCCTCCCCCGTTCATGCTCTGTCTCTCTCTGTCCCAAAAATAAATAAACGTTGAAAAAAAAAATAATTCAAAAACTTAAACTTCCGCCATTGTATTTTTCGAAAGCGTAGTTTACGGCCACCCCCCTCATTGGAATCACCTACTGATCTGAGTCTGCATTCGTAACACGTTCCCCAGTTGATAGATGTACCCCACGCCCTGAGCATGAGCACTGCTATTCTCCCTCTGGTTTGGTGCATGTGCTGTGTGCTCAAGTAGGCCTGACGTGTCGCCCAGTCCTGCATGTGTCTTGCCTGTGCCTCTCGAGAGAGCCCTTTGGTATTTTTACAACATGGTCATCTCTGTCTTGTGTGAGATCTAGTATTTCAAGAGGGAAAGGGCCAAGGGGCAGGGAGATGAGAGGAGAATGTGGGGGATTGTTCACTGATAAACTCGTGTTCTTTCTCCTCTCACTCTCCACTCTCAACCTCTACCTCTGCTTTCTTGTATTTTCCTCTTAATTCTCTTTTCTTTACTCTCTGCCACTCAATTTCCAGATCTATGAAATGGGGATAGAAAGATGAGCCCATGGGGCATCTGGGTGGTTCAATGGGTTAGGCATCCAGCTCTTGATTTTGGCTCAGGTCATGCTCTCACGGGTTCATGAGTTCGAGTCCTGCGTTGGGCTCTGCACTGACAGTGCGGAGCCCGCTTGGGATTTTTCTCTCTCCCTCTCTCTCTCTCTGCCCCTCCACCCCCCCCCAATAAATAAATAAACTTAAAAATTAGCCCATAGGGTAAAGAGGAGGAAACTGTCACACCCAGCACCCAGTACCTGGTAGCTGCTCAGTGCCTCTCAGCGTCACCTTATCCTCCCTTTTTCTTCTCTCTTGGTAACTGGCTGTCCCCTTGAGTTACCGTAAGAGATCTGATGGACCTACAAACTGAGACAGGTGTCTTTTTAAACCCATTTCCAGGTTTCTAGAGGATGCACGTTCTGTGTTGATATTTGTGGATTCTGCAGTTGATTTAAAAGAAAAAAATTTTTTTAACGTTTGTTTATTTTTGAGACAATGCAAGAGACAGAGTGCAAGCGGCCGAGGGGCAGACAGACGGAGACACAGAATCCAAAGCGGGCTCCAGGCTCTGAGCGGTCAGCACAGAGCCTGACGCGGGGCTCCAACTCACGAGCTGCGAGATCATGACCTGAGCCCAAGTCGGACGCTTAACCGACCGAGCCACTCAGGTGCCCCGTGCCGTTGAGTTTTTAAATGACGATGTCATCTTATTGACTGGTTTCCCGAGGAGGTTTCCTTGGGTTCCACAGACGGTGAGGAAGGGGAATGGCTGGTCTGAGAGCCTCTGGTCTTTGCAGCAGCAGGATCCCACTTGCACCAATGGCAGTGACTCACCCTGTATTAATTGCACTGCAATTATCCCGGGGAGCCTGAGTTTCCTCTTGATGTCTCCTGTCTGGTTTCCTTGTGACCCGCGCAGCTGTCTAATAGAGATGGCTCTTACGACTTCTTAGTTAATGTGGTTCGTTATTTCCAGCGCTGCCTTCTGCCTTCAGTGGCTGGAGGTTTTTCCGACTCTGACTTGGAGACTTTCATGAGTTGTGTCTTCAATCAGAGCTTGGTGCTGCCTGCATTGTCTGTGGGAAAAATTTCATTTGCAAATCAGAAGAAGTTCACAGACTGTGTCGCCGTGTTGCTTCGCGAGACAGCGTTTTCATCTTCTGCGCGGCTCTCCCCAGTCACCTCCACGTGCCTTGGATGAGGAGAGAAAAGTCCCTCTCTTCCAGACCTCAACGAGAGCTGTGTAGACAGAGCAGGAGGCATGAATTTGTTTGCTCCTCAGCCGTGCTAATTATCTGCAGAGGGCTTCGGAACGAGGCGGTGTCTCTTCTCCCCGCGGCTTGCCACACGCTGGGTCATGCCACAGAGACCAGGATGTCTGGAGCCCCTAGAAGCTTCTGATGTCAAATGTCTTTAGGAAATTACAAAAATCAAAACCAACTCACCTAAAACTTTCTATTCCTCTCAAAACTCAGCAGACACTTGGATGGCTTTGGGAAGTTTCTGTGGCTCCCACTCGTCCTTTTCTCGGCTGAGGCTGAATGCAGCCCCGAGCCTGCAGCTTCTTGTTCAGGGACTACTTCGTGACTCAACCAGTTTTTATTGACAAGCGGACATCTTTAACTCTCTATCAGAAACAGGAGGTCGTTTAGAAGGAGGGTAAAAGCCTCTGTGATCTTAGGGTTCATTTTCATCATCCAGAATGATAGCTGGCCTGGATGTAATGAGAAAGGGAGCCTCCTTAGGGAGTGAAAGTGGCAGTGGTAACGTCTGGACCCAGGCAGGGAGGGCCCCGGATGCTGGGGCCTGAGAGGAGCATCGGGCAATGCCTAGGGAGGCCACCCATTTCCACACAAGAGCCAAGATGGTTGAGAGGAGGCAAAAGGGAAAAGAACGAGGGCAGAGCAAAGTAGATGGATAGTGGCAGCATCGGAGCAATCACATAGACAATGGGGGGGCTTAGAGGTGAGGCTGAGGGGACAAAGAACAGACTCCCAAACAGCAGAGGCAGAAGCCGGCGAAGAAGGGGGAGACGTGGGATAGTCCTGTGGTAAGGAATACGGAAAACCTCGCCCACCTCAGCGGTCCCCCAAGACGCTGACTGCAACCCCCTTGGACTCTGCTCTGCGTGAGGGTTCAAGGGGGGGAGGTTGTAGGACAGTGGTCTGAATGGTAGCCTCTAAGAATATCTCCGTGTCATACTCAAAGAGCTGAGCTCTCAGCTATCCAGGAAATTCCTGAGATCTGGAATAATCCATTTCCCAGCAAAGATGAACGGTTAAAGCTTTACGTCCGAAGACACGATTCCCGTCTTTAAGGAGCTGATGTGAAATTGAACAGAGGAACATTAATAAAAACTCTATGATGGCTTATTGATGATAATGATCAAACAGCTACTACATACATATTCATCTCTGTGTTGGATGCTCTATTTACCCGGTCGATGATTTTCCTCAAACTTCATGAGGTGGGTATGGAGTAGGCTGTGGGGGTTCAGACAAGGAAATGATTGTGGTTGGATAGTCTCAGATGGTCTCCTTTAGGGCTGGTATTGAGCAGGATTTGAAGGATGAAGAGAACTCAGAGAAGTGGGATACACTTGGGGGTTGGTTTGTGGTAACTTTTGAATCATTCCTTCATATATTGATTCTCCTCGAAAGTAATGAATACATCCCACTCTCCCAGTTTCCCCTGCCTAACTGGGTAATCTCCATCCATCCCTTGTACCTAGATCGGAGAATTGCGTTTCTCTGGCTTGCTGAGGGAGAGCAAAATGATGGCGGCTGCAAATAACTCCTGTTGGCAAGACCTCCGGGGGCCAGAAGAGGAAGTCTTTGTAGTTGAGGCTCTGTGACTCTGTGGAATCATGGATTGAGGTCCAGGTTGATGACACTCTTGGGAAAGCCTCTTACTAGAGATCAGTGTGACATTACTGGCCATATGGGTTTCAATCTATGGTAGCTAACACTTCCTAGCTCAGGAACCAAGAAGTAAAAAATTTGAGTAATGACTGCCCATCTACTACCTAGGTTTTCAGGAATGAGAATGCTCTGTGTTTTTAGGGACAGTCACTAGGAAACCTTGAACGTGGCCTTTGTATTCCAGGGTCAGTGCTTCCACGTGTCTCTTGAGCTAGTTAACGAGACCAGAGGTGAGCTGGAGTTGGTGTCCTTTTCTTTTCTGAAGAAATGAATACATAAGGGTTTGTGTTTTGTTTTGTTTTGTTTTGTTTTGTTTTTGAGCTACTTTTCTTCAAACCAGTTCCCTGCAGAGCTACAGAAAAGATGTGCTGAAATGTCCAGGGTGGCTGATGTCGAAGTGTAGACTACCCTGTCAGTGACCCTTTTGGACCCAGAGCCCGAGTGTGGCCAATTCAAGTGGAAAGCAGTCATGGAGGCTCTGCCGTGTATCTGGACTGAGAGAGGAGCCCAACGTGACAGAGTCCTTACTCCCAGGCAGTTTACAGCCAAAGGGGATGGATGAAGGATACACACAGTAACTCTGACACGAAGCCGAATAGGCCGTGTGCGTGTCAGGGGCTCACATGCAGAAAAAGTTACATCCGATTGGTGGAGGTCCGTGGTTCGGGGGGGATGGAGCACACCGTCATGATCTTTGAGGGGCACCTGGGCAGCTCAGTCAGTTGGGCGTCCGACGTTGGCTCGGGTCATGATCTTACAGTCAGTGAGTTCAAGCCCTGTGTCGGGCTCTGTGCTGACAGCTCAGAGCCTGGAACTTGCTTCGGATTCTGTGTCCCCCTCTCTCTCTGCCCCTCCCCTGCTCATGTTCTGTCTCTTTCTCTCTCTCTCTCAAAAATAAATAAAGAAGACCTTTGAGGACATGGGGCACCTGGGTGGCTCAGTTGGTTAAGCGTCTGACTTCAGATCAGGTCATGATCTCACCGTTTGTGGGTTCGAGCCCTGCACCAGGCTCTATGGCTCAGAGCCTGGCGCCTGCTTCAGATTCTGTATCTTCCTCTCTCTGCCCCTCCCCCACTCATGCTGTCTCTCTCTGTCTCTCAAAAATGAATACATTTAAAAAAAAAAAAAAGAACTTTGAGGACAGAATAACATTTGAGAGGACACTTGAGGCAGAATTTCTTTTGTTACTGTTTTATGGCTAATGCTTATTTACTATACTTTAAAGTTTAAAAACAATACATATTTATGAGCAAATATTAAAAAGCATATAGAAGAAAATGAACATGCTCATAATCTCAGCACCTAGAAGAAAACAGAAGTAACATTTTGGTGTATTCCTTCTAGACTTTTCTCTACGTATACATGTCTACATATTCACACACACACACACACACACACACACACACAGGCACACACACAGACAGAGTTCACAAAATTGGGCTTATACTGAATAAATACTTCTGAGGTCCTACTCAACAGAATAACGAGTTTTCACATATCATTAAACATTCTTTAAAGCCATGGTTTACAAAGTCATTACATACTTGTTCCATAATTGATTTGGCCAATTTAGTCCAATTAGACATTCAGATTGTTTACATTTTTCTCCCAGTCAAGCTTTGCTGCATCTTCTTCCACACGAATCAAGTAGAAAAAGTTTTGATATGCAGAGATCAGGCGTGAGGGTAGAGGTGGAGTGGGTAGAGGGCATCCTGGGAAGAGGAGCGGGCGTGAGCAGGTGTCTGGAGGGGCAAAGCATAGAGATGCGTGGAAAAAGCAAGATGTGCCATTTGGCTGGAGGGTAGGTGCCTTTAGGAAAGCGGTGGGCAATAAGGTAAGTCTGGCAGGTTGTAGAGAACTGTGACCGGCAGACATTGGCCAAGAGGCGATGGGGAACCGCTGACAGCTTTCGAAAAGGTCAAGACTGAATCGGAAGCGTTTAAGGGGGTGAGTCTGAAAGTCGAGTCAGGGTGGAGTGCAGGGAGGGTGAAGGGAGATGGGTTAGGAACTAGGGCAGCACAGCTCGGATGAGAAGGAGAGAGTGGTTGGAGGCCGTGACTCGTGACTCAGAAGTTCATTGGGAATGAGGCCAGCGAGGACTGAGGCATCAACGGACCGATGATTTTGAGGTTTAATAACTTGGGAGAGTGGAGAAAGCCTGAAGAAATTGAGGCCTGGCAGGGGCAGTGACTTGTCCAAATTTGTGACCTTGTTAGGGGTTAGGCAATGCCAGAAACCAGATGCCCTGCCTTCGCGTGTTAACATGGGGAACGCGAGCCACCCAGCGTTAGCTGTTAGACATGGTGGGGCCTGGAGCCCGTGCCTGAGAGCAGGTCAGCCTGAGGTGAACGTCTGTCAGCGTGGCGTTGAACCTCATTTGCTTGGTGGGACGCGTACTGGGGACTGTCCAGTGATTAGGTAACAGGTCCCAAAAAAAACAAAAAACAAAAAAAAACACCACCCACAAAAACCAAAAAAACAAAAAGGAACTTCTTCGTTTTTTTCAGACTTCGTTCTTCACCAGCAGAGTAAGACAAAGAGGCAAGAGAGGCATGTTTGTGGCTTCAGAGGGCGGGCCAGAGAGTTCTCGCCTCACGTGGGAGGCCCTCTCTGGATGTGCAGCCCCCGCTGGTCCTCGGTTTCGGTAGCATCGCCTCTCAAGACACGCTGGCTTCCTGGAGCCCCCCGGGGCCACCCTGGAAGGTGTGTGTCACTCGTCCCATTGGGTGGACATCTCGTTAGGCTGCTGTGCCAAGTGCCCTTTTATCTCATGTTTAAATGGTAGTTTTTCTCTGATTAGTTTTGCCGTATCCAATGGCTTTCGGCAGCTTCAAAAATCAAGACCAGTGCTTAATAACAAAAATAAAAATAAGAAGAAGAGAAAGAAAAAGAAAAAGAGAAAAAAAAAAAGAAAAAAAAAAGCTCACCTGATCTCCCCAGCATTTCACTGCCGCTTTGGAAATTGAGAGCTGTGCGTGGGATATTGGCGGCTAACAACCGTGGAAATAAAAAATGATTTTTGATCTCAAGGCCTAATATTATTCATATTTTTTATAGCCTCAAACAATGTCTTCAGATAATTCAGGTAAAGGCAAGCCAGAAACAAAACAACATCATAAAGGCATTATTACATACAGACACTTTCAGCTACGCTACACGCCTCACAGTGTCTTTGAACCCTGGATGATGAGAGAACCGTTTCACACTCCAGGGAATACTCTTGGAGCTGTTTTTACTTCAACAGAGGGTAGTGAAACAAAATTCTTTGGCTTTAGATATGTGCTCGGCACCCGCTCCACAGAGTTCTCTCCCTTCCTGTGTGTTTACCATCCATCAACGACCAACGACTCCATTTGGGAGGCCACGGGAAGGGCTGTGGCATTCCCAGGTGTGCTCCCCACCTGCGGAGCAGGGTCCTTAACCTTGGGGCCCAAAGATCTGGGCCAGCCCTCTGAGTGGGTGGGGGTTATGGAGCCGAGAGCACAAAAGCCTTTCATCAAGGAGAATTTGGCAACGGTGTCTTTCCGAGCCCTTGTTCCGCCCAAAATAACACTGGCCAGCTCCATCAAATTAGATAAGGGCTGGGGACTGGGATGTGCTTCGAAAGGACAGAGGAAGCAGAGAGAGGGAGAAGGAAGATTCTCTTGGGGGAATCTCTCCCTCCTTATTGAAACTATCCGTTCTCTGGTTTGAAAATGCCAGTAACGTCTCAGCCAAGGAATGCATTTTCCTTTCCTCCCTGCCTCCCGTGTTCTACGGTCAGAGTTCTTTACTCGGCGTATTAAGTTCAAGTCTCAGGTTCTTAAGCTAGACTTCCCAGCTGCCTCGGCCTGAGGGGTCACTACTGTCCTTCCCTCCCACCGCATGGACAGCCGTGGCTCTCATCTGGTACCTGCTATATCCTTCCTACAATTGTTCAGTTTGCCTGGCGGTGTTGGTATACCTCCTGATCTTTAAGTAGATTGCCAGACGACAATGTTGATTTCGCCACCTCTTTTCTCTTTGTTCCTCAGCAGCATCTAACAGTTCCTTGCAGGGGGTTGATATCCAGTTCGTGTGGGCAGGTCCCGTGGCCACTGTTTCTCCATCTCACAAAGAAGGTGAGGACTGAACCCACCGATATGAGTTCACGTAGGCAGAGTCACAGGTATGCAATTAGTTCCAGAAGTTTCAACGCACTCTAGTGTTGCAGGTATTTCGAGAAGGGCAGGATTGACCAGGACGTGATTTCCCCAGCCAGCGTGTTTTTCACGGTCCGGCCCCTGCCACCTCCGTGAGAAGCCTTCCGTCTTGTTCTGAACCAGAGCGACGACCCCGCTCTAAGCTCGTAATATCTGTGCCATTCAAAAGGCAGTTGGCCCACACAATTTTTTGTATCTTTCTAAAAAAAGTTTGTTTATTTATTTTGAGAGAGAGAAAGAGAACACAAGCGGGGGAGGAACAGAGAGAGAGAGGGAGAGAGAGAATCCCAGGCAGGCTGTGCAGAGCCCTATGCAGGGCTCGAATCCACGAACCGTGGGTTCATGACGTGAGCCGAAATCAAGAGTCGGACGCTTAGCGGACTGAGCCACCCAGGTGCCCCAGTGCACACAATTTTGTATTCTAGATTTGCTCGCCCATCTCACTGCCGTTAAAAAGCCCCAGGGAGATTAGAATTGTTTCTCACGTGGTATTCACACCCTTGTTCCAACATTCTTCTCTGTGTGTCCGGCACGGCTTTATCATGTCCTCTGCCGTCAGTAACCGTGTGTCCAGTGAACTGACCCGATCTGCTTTCGTCTCTGAGAAGCCTGCTGGGGTCTTGTGAAGAGGGAAGCCTCTTATTTATCTGGAAAGCATCCACAAACCCCTGGAACAGCAAGAGAAACAAATGCTCTCAGTTTCCGTTTCTGCCCCATCCGTTCCTTCCCGAGTTGGCTTCCCTGCCCTCTCTGCACCCGCGAATGGGCAGTCATCATTTCAACTGGCTTTTCCTCCTGGGCGACATAGTCCCCAGCCTTGGACTCCGTGTGTGTTGAGCTAGAACAGTCACTCACTGGAATCTAATTTCAGTTCTACAGAGGTTAATTTATCCTTTTTCAGGCTATGTACTCATTTAATCCAAAATTACCCGGCTACTAGCCTTCTCGATAGCAATTACACCCTACGAAAGCAAACTACTGAGCTTCGTGTATTGCTAATGGCCTTTCTTTCCCTAGTTTTCCTTAGGGATAAAGTTGAATGGGGAAATTAGTCGCATTAAGCTGGAAAAATAGTGAACAAAATACATATTTTATATTTAAAAAAATCCTCCTGCTACCAATTATGGTCTTTATTAGAAACAGGTATTTTCACATTATGGGGCTTGTCTTTTTATTAAACAGAGCAAACCCAAATGAATAGTTACTTAAGAGGATCTTTTAAATAAATACTCAAGTCCATTTTAATATCTAATAATAGTGGCTGCCTCAAGTATTCAGATTTTAGCATAACCGGCAGGAAAACTGTTTGATGTTTTAATTATGTCCCTGAAAATGCTGAATGGGTTATAAAAAGCAATTTGAAGAAAATAAAAAAAGATTTTTTTTTTTTTATTATTAGTGTTTTGGGAGAGAAGACCTTTTCCACATCCCATTAAAAACCTTTCTGCATTGTAAAAAGACTGTCTGCTGATACGTAGGCCAAATAAGCAAAGGACTTGCATCTGTTGTAAGTGTTCTCATTTGGGGAGAAAAATCTGGAAATTAAAAAAAGAAGACCTCAGAGGAACAGTATTCTGAGAGGGGGGAGCTGTGGAAATTGATCATGCCTTGAAAGAAAGAAAGGAAGAAAATCTTTTAATTACATTTAAAATTAGCCAGAGCCTCGTGCTTGTTCCCAGGAAGGTTCCCGGGAGGATTGGAGTGTTTCTGATGTAACTTGCTACCCCGGCCATGGCTGATGTCATCACTTCAAAACCCCACCTGGAGGTCTGGACTGTGGAGCAGGCAGTGGGGACATTCCCAGGCTAGATCCCCTGGCCTCAGGTCATTCTCCTGGGCAGGACTGGGGAAAGCTGTCCCCGAGGGGAGGGAAGCAATGAGAAGGGGAGACATTTCCAAGGAACGGAACCAGATGTACACGCTGCGGTGAAGGTGATTGAGGCTCAGCGGCCGCTGGGCCCATAGAAGCAGGAGAGGGAAGGCTGGATTTGGGGTTAACTCTTTCTTCTCTCGGTAGGTGGAGGCCTGGTCTGGTGCGGGCCTGGCTCCCAGATAACATTCAAGCCTTCTTCCCAACGGCCAGATAGGAGGCACCCTGAAGAGCTCAGGGAAATAATCCTCCATGAGGCAAAATGAGCCCTTTCGCTGTGTGAGCTGCCCCGTGCGGGTCTATGCAGCGCTCTCCCCAGGGAATTCTAATTCTCATTCCTCTTCCTATTTCCAATCACTTTGCCCAAGCTGCATTCCAGACCGATGACCCTGTTGACCTCGGTATTTTCTTAAAACTCCCCCGACGAGGAGTAGCCCATCTCGAAGAGCAGTGCCAGCCCAGCTCCTACCTGAGAATCACGTGGGCAGTGTATACAATGCAGATTCTGCTCCGGCAGGTGTGGGGACGGCTCCCGAGGAGGGCCACGCTTTGAGCCAGAAGACTGCAGTTTTCCATTTGCGGTTGCTTCTATTTCTGCCTTTTAGACTAAACAACGTATATTTTAAGGGATCAGGATCCTAAGCGGGTCTCTTTAGAACAGGGCCTTGTAGCACAGCGGTCTGTATTTATAGTGCAGGTGGATCCTGGTCCTCTGAGACATTTTATTCCATTTAGATAGAATGTTAGTCAACTAAGTACACTGATTTGTCACTGGGTACCAAGGAATGCCACCCTCCTTGTCCTCAAGGATCTTAGTTTTTGCTCACGGTGTCTTCTTTGAAGCATTTTTTTTTTTTCTTGTGCTGTTGTTTGGAAAAGCAGGCTCGATTTGTTTCATTTGTTTATCAGCAAATATCAACCACATCCCTCCTATTTACAGGCACTGAGCTGGGAGTGGGGGAATGACTAGCGGAATAAGACAGTGGTTGCGAGTCACAGCCGAGGAGGGCTAGACTCTCACGTTTTGCGGAGTGCTGCTGATGCGCTCAGCTCGCTTAGGGCTGCTGGGTTGTTCTCACATTTGCCCAAGGATCTGAAGTGCTCATCCTCTCAATACCCCTTAACATTTAGCTATGAAACCATGCATACCCCAGAGATGACATGATGAGGAGCCCGCGGGGTCACTGACGCTGTAGGAGATGTGTGCAATGTCATCTCTTTTAAGTTTTGCGGCAGCCCTGCGAGGTGGTTGTTATTATGCCCATTTCACAGATGGAGAAGTATAGAAGCGTTATTCAAATGTATTCAAAGTCATGTAGCTCTAAGCATCAATAGCTGACACCATTATATCGTTATGACGATCTTTTTTCCCTGTCTTCCTGCAGAGAACAGCTGCAGACTGAAAGATGGTGAAAGCTACAAGGCATTTGAGGACTAACCATTGTAACAATAGCTGCCAACCCCTCCTCTTTGTAACTGAAATGGATTTGCAACAACATTTGTCGGATGAACAAACAAACACGTGACTTAAAGAACACTACAAATTAAAATTGAGAAGACATCACCCTTCCTGGATGGTATCAGGTTAGCTTCCTAGATCATGAAACTCCCAAGAGCAAACAATTCATTTTATTGGAATAGTAGTTATTATTATTACACTAATTAGCATCAGTAATGTGCCCAGCACGGTACACTTAGTATACAGCACTTCATTTAATCTTTACTATGACCTTTACAGATTAAACCAAGACTGAGGTTCAGAGAGGTTCTCTTGCCCACTGGCCCAGCTGGCAAGTGGCAGAGAAGAGATTCAAACCCAGGACTTGGATTCTGAAGCCCAAACTCTGCCCGTTGTACCACACGGCCCAACGTGCAGCTTCCTTTAGCGGCTTGTATACGATGGTTTTCCTCTTGTAAGCATTTGAAAGCCTTTGCAGATGCTGTTGGGGCTCCCTCACACCTGCAGACAGTTCCCAGACACAGTCGTGGCTTTGTGGTCTCTTGGCCTGAGGCATTTTCTGGCCTCCTGATTGACAGGATCACGGGGCGAGGGGAAGTGCAAGAGAATGAATGCCCCAGAGAGATCCTCAACCAAGGAGGGTTGGGAATTGGTAGATTGATCCCCCAGCTTCCTTGCCTCTCTGACGGATAATTCAGAAGGATGCTACACCGTCTGCCGGGGTCTGTGTGAGACTGAGCCCCGGTCATGCACGCAGGTACCCTGCTCAACATCACACACTTTGTTGGTCCCACATCCTTCTCCCTCGTAGCGCTTTCTTGGCGTATCCCTTAAATAAACTGCTTATGCCCAAATATTTTCCTTTGGATCTACTCCGGGGAAAACCCAGGCTAAGGAAGATACCACCTTTTCAGCGTCCAGAGAAGTTAAAAAGCCCACCACGGTGACCTGACCTGAGAATCAAGAAATGATTACAATTGAATGTCTTCTTTGATGGAAGAGAGGTCTTCCTTTTTTCTCTTTATGTCTCTAGATGGAAGGCTGGCTGGTAAAGAGTTCGCATCTAGGTGGTCTCCCCGCCCTTTTGGAAGGGTGAGTGGATTTCCTGGAGTCACGTGGCTTCTGCCAAAGTGGGGATTTCCTGTAGAGTTTTGACAGATGGTGAGGAAGGTTTAGCTGGATGCCTTTGCTCCTGGCGGCAACCAGATGCTGTGGGTTTCAGTGCTAAGGTCTTCAGGTGCCTGCTGCATGCTCTCGAGGCCTCAACGTAGGGAGAGGGGATGCTCAGAAGGACCCAAACGTGAACCTGACTATGCCACCCTCTAGAGCTTGCAGAGCAAGCACTTAATGCCAACGGGGTGAAAGAGGAAGCAGCAAACAAAGTAGGAAAAATGACAGGGGTTTGGTAAATCAGGGTTGAAACACTAGCTCTACGATTATTCTTTTAGTCATTCATAATTATTAAGTATCTACTCAGTGCAGGCTGGAGTGGTAGAATATTTAGCCTTGATCATCCAAGTACTGTGCTAGACATTTCTCCTTTAATTACTGGATAGAGGGTGCCCTGAAAGGTCCAGGAGAGGGGATATGGCTAGGATACCATGAGACACCTGGGAGGTTTGGGACAGTAGTTAATTAACAATGGATATAAAAACATTTCAATATTTTAACAGCTTTCTGGTCATACAAGTGCATGATCACTGAATATATGTCTAGTATCTGGTACTATGCTAGGTGTTGGGAGAAAAACCTGTAAAACTGAGCAGATTTCTTTCTTATTGTGTGGGGAAATAGATTGTGTTCAATTCATCGCACTAATGAGCGTATCATCATAAACTAGGATCGATGTTCTAAAGGAAAGAAGCTTTGCTAGGAAAGTACAAAAGTTAGGAGCCTCACACAGTGCTGGGGATCAGAGAAGGTTTTCCTGAGGAAGGACATAAGCCAACGCCTGCAGGAGAATTCAGTGAGGAGTGGAACAAGAACTTTACAGAGAGGGGACAGTATTCTCAAAAGAGTCCTGGGATGGAAGGGAACATGGTGTATTGGAAGGATGGGAAGATGGAAAGAAGGTCAATGTGGCTTTGAGCAAGGGGAGTAGGTGGGGGGAGTGGTTCAAGATGACTTCAAGGGCATGCCCGGGTGGGGGGTGGATGTGGCCGGCGAGGCAGGGCTTTGTGAACATCAAAATTTGGGGTTTTAGGGGCGCCTGGGTGGCTCAGTCGGTTAAGCATCTGACTTCGGCTCAGGTCATGATCTTGCAGCTCGTGGGTTCGAGTGCCGCATCGTGCTCTGTGTTGACAGCTCGGAGCCTGGAGCCTGTTTTGGATTCTGTGTCTCCCTCTCTCTCTGCCCCTCCCCTGCTTGCACTCTGTCTCTCCAAAATAAATAAACATTTAAAAAAAAAAAAAGATTTGGGGTTTCATCTCTAAGACCACTGAAAGGTTTTAACAGGGGGAGAACACGAGCAGATTCAGTTTTGAAAGGATCACTTTAGCTGTGGTTTTGAGAATGATTGGGGACAGGAGTTAAGGGTCCCGGGAACAGGTAGGAGCTGGGCAGGAGGTGACGACAACCTGCTCTAGGCTTGTGGCAGAGGAAATGGAGGGGACACGGGAGGTGATAGATTGGGTGCAGGTTGGATCGGGAAGGCGTGGTGATGGTGCATCTTGAGGGGGTTTCCTTGGTTTCTGGTTCCTTTAACTGGAGGAATGATGGGTGATGAGTGGTGCTCTTACTGAGACTGAAACACCAAAGGAGGATGAGTCCTGTGACCTTGGGAAATCTCATCCCCTCTCAGGGCCTCAATTTCCTCATTCGGGTCTCCAATTCCCTCCTGCTGACATGGACAGGCAAGGACAACCGAACCTGCACTAAAGGCCATCGGCATCTTCAAAAAGAACTCTAAGCTGTGCTTTCTAGGTCATGGTTACTTAAAATATTAGAATATAAAAATTTTAGGTCTCCTGTCCTGTTTCATTCCCAGAGCTACACATATTAGAGATAAAATTCTTGAGTGGTATTCTTTCATTTTTCTACTCCAATGAACTTCACCTCCTGTGGGGGAGAGGAGTGGACGTACACGTCTTGACATGAGCTGATAATGTCACCCTCTGACGTTGCTTACTTTCCCTGGTTCTCAGAGTTCTTGTTCATGAAAAGAGGGGGTTGGATCCGGTGAACCCTGAGGTCCTTTCCCGTGTGCACGTCCTCTCTTTCTTTTACTTTGCTAGCTCATTTGTTAGCTCATGACGTTACTCATGTGAGCCTTCTGTTGCACTTATTAACTTGTAGGAAGGGCTGGACTATTTTGCTGGGCAGGCTGGGAAATCTCCCAGGAGACTTTGCTGTCAGGTACGCAGGAGAGGGCGGGATGTCCTGGGCCTGGGTCAGGGACGTTTTTGGTGGGAGGCCGGGCAGGAAGCTACATGCCCCAGATTTGTGAGGGAACACCTGCTAATTCTTTGAGGATTGAAGAAAAAGAGCTCGGTCCAGGCTGAATATGAAGGGAAGGCAGAGTCAGGTCTGGACTCCCTGAAACCTAGGCATCCTTTGTCCTCACTGGAAGGGGGTACGAAAGCCTTGATTCCCCTCAGTGCCTCAGAAGAAGGCTCTGGGGTGTGCGGTCGCAGTGCCTTGGTGGGGCATTCCCCCTCTCCCCTTTTATGTTATTTAGTGTACAAATCCATTAGCATTGCTTTTTCTCGGGCATCCAAGATGCTACAGCCTATCACTCAAGTCATTGACATGGCATTTCAGCCTTTCTTTGGAAGACAATTGTGTCTTTAGTCAAAGACCTCTTGACAAGAGAAAATGGGAACCCGGGATGGAATAATGCAGCCGAGTGCTTTCGTACACCTGCAGAATGCGACTCTGTGCGCCATTATGTCCCAAATTGTTGTGCTGAAAGATTTCTCTTGTTTACATCTCTTTATACCCCAGCATTTAACCTTGGGGCTCCGCAGACGGAGTCCCCTCCCCTCACCTTACTGCAGCAATTCTTTCCTTTGTGGCCCACATTTTATGTCATTATGTCGGCGGCGGTCATCACATTTGTGTTTATTTAGCTGCGCTGCGGGAAGGGGCTTCTGCCTGATTCCCTCCACTTTGGTGACTCACTTTAGGTCATTACCGACTCTAATCTTCTTGGTTTCTTTAGAGACTGCGCCCCCAAAATGAAAGGGAGGAGGCACGTGCCTAAAAACCTAACAAACAAGAACGTATTGAAAGCGGCGAGGGGTCATGATCTTGTCCCCGGAGTGCCCATGCGAGTAAAGGCAACACAGACATGTTAGGAATAAGCCACAGTTGCCAACGTGGCGAGGATGCGTTGGTGGTTTTTAGCCCGTTGAGGGTGGGCTTAAAACAAAATTTTTTATTATGGAAAATTTCAAGCACCTACAAAAAAGAGAAGGCAGTGGGTGGGAACGTAAAATGATGCGGCGGCTTTGGGAAGCAGTTTGACAATTTCTTAAGTTGCCGAACAGAGAGCCACCATCTGACCCAGCCATTTCCACTCCTAGGTATATACCCAAGAGAAAAGAAAATAGATTCCGTACAAAAGCTTGCATACAAGTGGTCGTAACAGCATTATACGTGTTAGCCCCAAAGTAGAACCAACTTAAAAATGTCCATCCGCTGGTAAATAAAATGTGCTGTAGGCACGTGATGGAATAGTATTTGGCCATGAAAGGAAATCAAGGTGTTGATACATGCTGCACCGTGGATAAGCCAGTCACAGAGGACCTCGTATTGCGGGACTCCTTATACATGAAATGTCCGGAATAGAGACCCTGTGGAGATGGAAAGTAGATGAGTCGTTGTCTAGAGCTAAGGGTGAGGTGGACTTCGGGGATTACGGCTGAGGGGTGCGAGGTTTCTTTTTGGAGGTGACGAATATAAGACTGTGCTGATGGATGCCCAACTTTGAACCTACTAGAAGTCTTTGGATTGTATGCATTAATTGGGTGAATTGTATGGTACAGAAATTGTACCTCAATAAAACTTAAAAGAAAGAAAGCCAAGAGCTAGAATAGTATGGCGAAGCACAGGTGCTATTGGCTCAACTTCAGTTCCAGCCTAGAGCCAACCTTGTGTATCCTGCGTTTTCACCCCCTCCTCTTGCACAGTGATGTCGTTTTGTTGGTATTTCAGTCTGTACCTGTAAAAGACAAGGGCACTTTATTTATTTATTTATTTTCAACGTTTTTTATTTATTTTTGGGACAGAGAGAGACAGAGCATGAACGGGGGAGGGGCAGAGAGAGAGGGAGACACAGAATTGGAAACAGTCTCCAGGCTCTGAGCCATCAGCCCAGAGCCTGACGCGGGGCTCGAACTCACGGACCGCGAGATCATGACCTGGCTGAGGTCGGACGCTTAACCGACTGCGCCACTCAGGCGCCCCAAGACAAGGGCACTTTAGAAAAATATGATGCCAAAGCCATTATCACATCTTAAATTTAACGATAATTTCTTAAAAAAAATTTTTTTAGTGTCTATTTTTGAGAGCGAGTGCAAGCTGGGGAGGGTCAGAGAGAGAGAGGGCGACACAGAATCCGAAGCAGGCTCCAGGCTCTGAGCTGTCAGCACAGAGCCCAATGCAGGGCTCGAGCTCACAAGCTGAAAGATCATGACCTGAGCCGAAGTCAGACGCTCAACTGACTGACTCACCCCAGCACCCCATCAATAATTTCTTAATATCATCAAATAACCCGCTGTTCAGATTTCTACTTGTCTTTTTTTTCCCCCCAGTTGTGGAATCCTGACTCTAATTGTCTCCACATTGAAAATGGTTGAAATATCTTTAGGTGTCTTTTAATCCATAAGTTCTCCCTCCATTTCTCACCCCCCCCCTTCTCTTCTTAGTTAAGAACCAAGTCATTTGTCCTACAGAGGTTCCACAGTGGACTTTGCTGTTTGGATCCCCGTGGTGAAATTTAACATGTCCCTCCGTCCTCTGTGCTGCTTGCAAGTTGGTGGCTCCACCCAGGGCTGTGATGAGATTCACAGGTGTATTGTGTCCTTCCATCAAGAGACACTAGGTGCCCAATTCTCTCTCTCTTTTCTAACAGCTCTTGATGCCAAGGCTTGGATCCATCAGTTCATCGGGGATGGTAAGAATTAAAACACACACACACACACACACACACACACACACACGCACACACACGCACGCACGATTCCTTCCCCATGTATTAAATGAATTCAAAGTTCTTGATCCCACTTCCCTGCACTCATTAGAGCTAATCCTGTCCTGACACATGGATTCGTGCTCTTTGGAAAAGGAACCCAGCGAGCTGGGAGGTACTCTGAAGCTTCCCTTTCCCCAGAGCCCAGCGAAAGGGATTCAAATCGTTCTGTGTGGGAATCAGAATGTCAGACGCCTGCTCGTCTCCTGCCCCCTTCTCCCCGAATGCCCGTGCCTCTGGCCTCTTTTCTCTTCTCCTGGCACACAGCACCCGTCTACACCTCCATGCTTTTACTCATGCTGTTCTCTCCCCCTGGGTTGTCTCTATTGTCTACCTGATTTGCTTGCTCACCTATTCACCCAACATTGATGGACCACCTGTTCTGCACCCGGCCCCATGCCAGGAACTGAAGATAGAAAAATAGGGAAGAGTCTGTCCGTACCCTTAAGAAGCTCACAGTCTGTTGAGTACAGGGGATGGACAAGGAAAGGGATACTCCTGAAATTCTTCTTATCATTGTAGATCTAGCTCAATTATCACTTATTGTGTGAGGTCTTCTCCTTCCCTTCCACTCCTCGAGCAGAACTGGCCACTCTCTTCGAGTGACCCCTCTGCCCAGGCTGCGGCTCTAGTATTTTCCACATCGAGGTAGAGTCAGAATCATGGCTGTCTGTGTTGACTGCATGATCATGAGCTCCATTGAGGAAGCTCTGTATCCCACTTACCTTTGCCTTTTGTTTCTATAACTTATTATGTGTTCTGGAGCAAGTTACCTAATTTCTCTTTGGTTGTCTTGTGGGTAATATGGAGCTGACCCTAGGACCTGCTTCCAAGGGCTGTGTGGAGGATTGAAGGGATAGTTCACGCGTAGCCTTCGGGTGCCTTTGTTATCATCTCTAGGCTCAGCAAACAGCTCGGCATTCGCCAAATATTTGCTGAATCACTGGCTGATTAATGAATGAACGGGATGTCATCTTCACTTTTAATTAATTTACAAATTTCATAAGCAAGATGAGTGGGAAAATACAGTTAACAGGGCAATGTGGCATAGAGAAAGGACTTTGGATGGAGAGCTAGAGGACTCAAGATGCTTGATTCAACGTGTGTCCTCTAGAACTGTGGTTCTCAACTGGGGTGACTGTGCTCCCCCCACCCAAGGGGCCATCTGGTGTTGTCTGGAGATATTTTGGTTGTTACAACTGGAGATGTGGCATCTAGGGGGTAGAGGGACGCTGCAAAACATCCTGTAATGCACGGGAAAATTCCCTCTGCGCCATTGCCACCCCAAACTAAGCATTATACAGCCCCAAAGTGTCGATTAGTTCTGAGGTTGGGAAACCCTGTTTTATTTTATTTTTTTATTTAAAAAAAATTTTTTTAATGTTTATTTTTGAAGGAGAGAGACAGAGTGTGAGTGGGAGAGGGGCAGAGAGGGAGACACAGTATCAGAAAAGCAGGCTCCAGGCTCTGAGCTGTCAGCATAGAGCCCGATGCGGGGCTCAAACTCATGAACCGCAAGATCATGACCTGAGCTGAAGTCGGACGCTTGACTGACTGAGCCACCCAGGGGCCCCAAGGGAAACCCTGTTTTAGAGCCTTCCTACCCGAAGTATGGTTCACAGACCAGTAGCATTTGTATTATCTGGGAGCTTGTTAGAAACACAGAACCTTGGGCCTTAGCAGAGACTTAATGAATTGAAATTTCCGATTTAGCCAGATCACCACTATGTGATGTATATGCTCACTAATTTTGAGAAACAGTGTTGTAGAATGGTGCTTCTCAACTTTTAATGCTCATTAGAATCACCCGGGGACAGTAGAGGTGGTGTTAAAAAAATCCCAAAGCCTAGGCCACGTCCTATAATCTTAATTAAATCAGAATCTCTGGGGTAGTGCCCAGGCATCACTATTTTTAAAGCTCTCCTTATTGATTCCAATATCATCCAGGGTTGAGAATCACTGATCTAGGAGCTAATAGTCTGATGGGGTGGAGAGACCTCTCAGTAGATTGAAGTGCTTGGCGATAGCTGGTTTTGAAAGAATATAGCCTGGGTGGAGGACATTAAACCATCAACAGGGACTAGTTTGTTAGGAGCTCTCAGAGCCCAGAGCCCCCACTAAGACAGGTGTGACCTTGGGCAAGTCAGTCATTCCCCATGCCTACCGTGAACCCCACGTCCAGTGTTGTCTCAGTTTCTTTGTCTATTAAGAGAAGATCTTCAAACTGCCTTCTACCTCAAACCTTCTGAGTAGCCCGTAGTGTTGGTTTAATGGGGGGTTGGTGCATGAATGAATAAGTGAATGAAGGATCTTATATTATGTGAAACAAGTGGCCTAGACCACAGATGCTCTAGGGGTTCAGGAGTAAGGGCTTACTCATCAGTGACGGCTTTGTGGAAGAAACAAGATTTTAGTGGGGCTCTGGGACAAACCCTCCAATAGAGGAAGAAAACACATCTACTTCCTTTTCTTCCTGTTGGGGAAGGGATCCTCCTTGGGCTTAGTGCCTCCAAGGCGACACATCAATCTCGAACATCTTCCACCCTGATTTATAATGAACACGGGTCCCTGTTTCAGCATAGCTGTATGTCATTAGCAGCCATTTTTAGAGATCAGCAGGTAGGGGCTTCTCTCCCTTATGGGGTTGCAGGAAAAAAGGTTCCACAACTTTCCACAGCCCCTGCCTCCTGGTGCTCTACGCGAGGCAGGAGCCCGGTTCCTCTGTAACCCCCTGCACATTAAAGCTCTTCACTTCTTAAAACAGATGATGGCTTTAAACGCCAGAATGAAGGGTTGGAAATGGACTTAACCTCATCAAACGCTTCCATATCTGATCTTACCTTCCGAGCTGTGGATCCTGGCCAACATGAAAGGGTTCCATTTGCCGGCTGACTTTCAATGTGGGGTTATTTTTTTCTCTCTCAGAGTTTCCCTGTCATGCCAGGTCGAGGAGCAGGGTAGGGATGTGGTTGGTGCTTGGGGGTGGATGGCCCTGTTCCTAGTATTTGGGGAGCTAGAGAGATGGAAAATGTCCCCCCGCCCCCATGAGGCTCATCGGAGGACTTCTGCCAATTTCCCTGGGAAAGCCGTACTTTGGCAATGAGCTAAGTTGAGAGAAGACATTTTCTTTCATCGGAGGCCAGCATCCCAAACTCCTTCTTATATTTGGGGAACTCTTTGCCCTATGAGTCTTGGAGGGGAGTAGATGTGAGAAGGGACCGTGCTCACTCCCCTGGCCCTCTAGGCAGCTAAGGCTGGGACATGTGACCTGGGCTCAGTGAATCAGACTCCCCATAGGAACCCCATTGGAAGCCCTGTCGGGGAACCCCATCGGAAACTCTGGGTGCTGCGTCACAATGCCAGCTCTGCCACCATTCTTCCCTTTTCTTCCCCTCCTCCCTCCCCATCTCCTGGGCGGCTGTGTGTCGTTCCTTACCTCCAGCCACACCTGGCTCAGCGCTGGTCTTGTCTTCCTTGTCTCTGGTGACCCAAGCCTGGCACAAAGCCCCAGAGATACTTCGATCGTGGGATAAGGCAGGCAGGGCCAGGATTAGGGTGAGGCCAGCAAGGTGTGGAACGGACTCAGCAGGGCCTTGCTCTCTCTCTTATGAAGCCTGACTTCTATCCTACCAGCAATGGGAAGCCACCGTTAGGTTTTATTTTTTTTTTTTAATTTTTTTTTTTCAACGTTTATTTATTTTTGGGACAGAGAGAGACAGAGCATGAACGGGGGAGGGGCAGAGAGAGAGGGAGACAGAATCGGAAACAGGCTCCAGGCTCTGAGCCCAGAGCCTGACGCGGGGCTCGAACTCACGGACCGCGAGATCGTGACCTGGCTGAGGTCGGACGCTTAACCGACTGCGCCACCCAGGCGCCCCGCCACCGTTAGGTTTTAAACGAGAGGGATTTGTGAGGGCAGTTGGGAGATTTTGTGACCAACTCTGCATTTTAAGATCATGGCTGTTTCTGTTGGAGAATGGATCCGTGGAAGCAGGAAAACCAGGGTAGTGATTTAAGCTGGAAGTGAGTTATCTGGACCAGAGTGGTGGCCCCCTCCATCTCCTGGGTGCTTTTTTTCCATGGCCTGCTTCTGGATTCTTCCTTCAGACACCCAGCTCCCCCTGCTGCCCGAGGGCACGCGTGTCTACCAGTGAACCCACAGGTGGCGGTGGGGGGCCAAGTTTGAGCCCTCAGCTGGGTAGTGGGGGGAGTTTTGAGGGTGGAGGCCCGCTCTGTCCTGGTAATACAGAAACAAACAAAAGTAACACCTGACCAGATATCGTACCCTTGGAATCTTAAGCTCTTCAACTCTGAGGGGCTTTGAATGTCTTTGAGACCAGATGCCTGAGGGAGGCGTGGCTCTCCCATGCCACACTCTGACAAGTGACTGTTGAGCGTAGTAAACAGGTTTCACGACAGGAGCCTCACTTTCTCCCCAGACCACTGATCTCCTCTTGGGCAACTCGCGTGGATTTTCTCCTTTCTTTTTGACTCTTCCCTGCTGTTCCTGTGGTATGACACCAACCCTTATGGGGCTGCATACATGGGTCTGGGAGCTAAGTTCTTTTGGTGGGGCTGACCCCCAGGATGGATCTCGCTCTGCGTCCCTGGGCCCTGGGATGGAGGGAAGCAAGCCTCAGTACTGGGTGAGAATTATCTGGAGTCCTGCTGTCAGGGTGAGGAAGATGCCAAGTTTCTGGGCATTGCTCTCACTTTTCAAGTGGTGCCTCCCAAGGTGCTCGACCTTCTGTTCTCCCAGGAGAACAGACCGACCAGAGTAAATCTGAACCAGAGGGGAGCATGGCTGGAAATGACCTTGGGCTGGAGGTCCCCATAGGAAGTCATCAGCCCGTCAAATCACCTTCCTCTTTGGCGCAGGCTTTGATCTCTCCTGAAATCCAGGTCAAAGCAAGGCCTCAGGCATCTTTCCCCAAAAGCTGTGGCAGATGCACCTTTGCCCGCCTCCCCTCGGCCCCTGGACAGCAGCGGGTCCTTCTGGGTTCCCGCACTCCTGCGGAGTGGTGGGGAGCTGCCCGCTGGCACCTAGGCCGAGCAATTAAGAAACTGCATTTTTCTCCTCCTCGCCTCCCTAATTGTTATTTTTGTCCCTGCTTTCAAACCATCCCTGGTTTTCATTTCATCTTGCCCCAGCCTGGTGCGCCCGGCAGAAAAAGCCAGCTTGCTCAGTGGGAGGCAATTTTCCCAGCGTGTCCAGCGATAATTCCAACACGACTGCTTTGTACATATAATTATAAAACCAGGGGCCACCAAAGTGCACCTATAGAGCAGAGTCTTGACTGTTCTTGGTTCTGTTTTAATTATTAAGCCTTAAAGCAAAAACTAGGTTTCAAAGAAAACTTTCTGTACAGTCCTCAATAGAGTTAAAGGAGGAACATTTTAAGCTGATGAGCTGACACTTGTAGAAGCAAATATATTAAATAAATCATGATTCGTTTTGGGGGCAAAGTCTGACTTACATCAACTCTGGAAAAAATGGATCTTAATGAGTGACAGTTGGGTGTTTTCTGTCACTTCCTGAGGTAATGGCCGCAAGCTGACATTGCTCAGTGGGTGTCTCATACTTCTGAACAAAAGTTTTTTGGAGTGAGATAGACAAGGTAGAAATCCCAAGGTGACTGGGAGGAATGTCTAATGAGTGGAAAGACATATTTACTGGCAGTCTGTGTGTAAGCTGTGACAGTTGACAGAACTTGATTGTAACAAATATAGTTGATGAAGAAAAGGCTGACAGACTGGGAGAGGGGGCCGTGGTTGGGGCGGGGGAGGGAGAGAGTCAAAAGCCCTGCCTTGGCTGAACCCTGTTAATGGTAAGTTGGGTGGATACAAAGCTCGGAGTCATGAAAGGGAGTCAGGATCTCGCACTGACGTCTAAACACAGAAATGTGTTGAGCTTGCAGGAGGTGGTAACAGCTTCAGATCTGCTGACCTTTTGGCCCATAACTTTAGAAGCTAGTGCCTGGGACCAGACGATGACCCCAGCTCTAGGGACATATGTAAGTTCTGTGGCTTCTGGACCCGCTCTATACCCATGTCTGCGGCCCGGGCAGGTCTGGGGTCCTTAATTTACAGGTGCCTCACCTGGCCAGCTATCATGACCAAGAGCCACTGGGTTCTGGCCCCAGTGGGCACCAGTGAGGCTCACGTGGACGTGGGAGGGGGACGGAGCAATGAGGCCCTCCGTAAGCTTCCGCTGACGTGTGCCCCTTACCTCCTTCATTCTAAGGTTCCCACCCCCCGCTCCGCTCAATTTCTCCTCTGCACCCCACCCCCTCTCTGTCCCCAGCACAAAAGGAGTGATTGGCCTCGAAAAGGCAGAGCTGCCTGGCATATTAAATGATGACACTTTGTAACTGACTGGTCAGGGCTTCAACAATCGGCTTGCCAATGAGCTCTGCACTTCTTCCCCCAGGCAAATGTCACACTGAAACTAAACAGGATCTTTTTTCATCCTACATGCTGTTTTCTATGCCACATATTATTTTATAGTTGAAAATAGGCTAACTCTTTAAAATGCACGGAGTCTGCTGTACTTTCATCGTGGGATCATTTTGGAGGAGAGGCTGGCTGGGAGGGAGTGGGAGCGGGGAGAAGAGAGAATGTGTCGAGCGGTGATGAAGGTTTGGTCAACATCTTGACCTTGACTTTTTTTTTTTTTTCTTTTTTAAGGGATGACTAAATGAAGGTAAAATTTGGAAAATTTAAAGGATTGGGACAAAAATGGATGGAGGTGAGGAGAGCAAGGGAGACTAACGGGCCACGAGCCTCACCCATCAAGCTAGGAAAGTGATTTGTCTTCATCACCATTTTCCTATTTCCGTTGACCAGGGCGAGTATTCCTTACCTGCGCGTTGGTTTTCTCTCTGCTCTGTGATTTGGGAAATGGGACCCATTCCTGGTGAACTCCTCAGAGCTGAGGAAGGTAGCAGTTTCCTGACTTTGACGTTGCCCCAATGAAATGGAAAACCCTTTCCAGTGATGTTCACGTGACCCACTTTCTCCAGGTGGGTTCTCGTCAATTTGATCCACTGCCTTGGGAAGAGAGGTTGGATAAGACAAAGCTGAGTGGAGTCCTTCCCAGGCTATGAGATATGGGTTGGCTCAGTGTCAAGGCTCTGACTTCATCGACTTCAGCTCAGTGGGTTAACTTCCATTATGGACCAATGATTCCTGAAAATGTCTCCTGTATGGCACAGTCACTTGGGGTGGTAGATGGGTGGATATCATGACTCATCCAGAAGCTAGGCCTTCTTATCAACGGGACAAGAACTTTTAGAATGAGATTCGGAGCATCGGGGAGGTGGGAGACCAAGTAGAGAAGGCCCTGTAGGTCAAGGAAGAGGGTGCATTTGGTTTGGGTTGACGCAGTTACATTTTGGGGAGAGATGAGACACAACTGTTCCTCTCTTCTACCCCAGAGGCACAGATCTGTTGTTACATATTTTCACTTGTTCTTAACTTGAGCAAGAGACCTTTTCTTGCTGAGCTGCAGCACCCTCATCTGTGGAGTAAAGTCAGTCTAGATAACTTTGGATGTCTCTTCCTGCTCCAAGGGTTTTGGATTTCATGACCCAGCTTAACAGGTTCCAGGGCCCTCTGCCAGGACCTGTTCTTTTAGTTGGTAACATCTTCAGGGCCAGTTCATTAGCCTGCGGCTCTGAAGCCATGAGGCCAGACTCAAAAGAATTTAGGGATGAGCACCCAACAGTATCCACCCAAAGCCGAGACTGCCTTGTTTTGGCTCTCTGGAGCTAACAACTACCCGCAGACATGCTCCCCATGCTGACAGCCGGTGCCGGGCCGGCCCAGGAGGCTCCTGGTGAGAGGGACCCTACGGGGAGTTCTCCAGGAGTGGGAGCGGCCCCACTTTCCTGCAGAGGGCCCGGTAAGGCCGCCTCGCTATAGGAGCGGGAGGGGCATGGGGAGGGGCCCCGCAGCTGGCTTTGGCCTTACCTTTCCTACAACAGAAAAGGGAAACCTTTTCTCAAGGCTCCTCTGGCTCAGCGATTTCTCACTTCTCCAAAAATTGCTTTCGTGCGCCAACCCCAGCTTCTAGATCCAGCACTCGCCAGTCCCAGAGCTGGGGTAGAGCGTGAGGGCCCGCGGGCTGGCTGGACTTCCAGCCTGTCCTTGGCTGCTAACCAGCTGTGTCGGGAAGTCTCGGCCCTTGCACAGGTTTCAGCTTTCTGTTGTGTACATTTACCAACAAACGTGTAGTTTTCTGATTGAAGTGGTGGAGGGACCATGTCGTTCACCTTCTCGACCTCTCTCTGCGCCCCCATCAGCCTCTCCAAGGCATCCCTCTGGGGCCCCCGGCTTATGGGGGGACGTGACAAGTGCATGGCCGCCCAGGCCCCTTGGGCCCACCCCTCCAGCTGCACCTGACTTCCCCTTACCTTCTGCCTGAACTCATTCCCAGCAGAGGAAGGAAGGCACAACCTCGGGGTTCACATCCTCAGCGGGTGGAAAGTGCTTTTCCGGTGTTCTGAGGAGTCTGCAGTGGACTGGATGGAGCTCAGTGGGATCTCTCCTTTCCTCGAAGCCTCAGCTTATTTTCGTCTCATCCCAGATAAGCACATTCTAGCCATTCTGGCTGCTTGAGGTCGTGCCCTGTGCTGATGGGTGGAGACAAGATGGCACCTGCTAGGCTTAGCCACTTGCTGTCCAGGCATTTGTCTTCCCCGGGGGGGGGGGGGGGGTAGGTGGAGAGCAGGAGCAAGTGGAGGTCTGGGCCCAGGCCCCTGGTCTTGGGAAAGCCCTCCACGCTGGGGAATAGTGTCCCTTGCTCTGGAGAGCAGAGGCATCGTGCCTCTGCTACCACGGCGCACCTAGGGGATGCCAGAGGTTGAAGGGATTCTAGACACAGTTGCCCTCCCTTGTGCAAGCGATCTGAATCCTCTCCAGAAACGTCGCTGGCCGCAAACACGGGAGCAGGGCAGCACGAAGACGTGAGACTGTGCTATGCTCCTTCCCCTGAACGACAGCCACTCCAGGAGGCGGGGTCAGTGGTAGGTGAGAGCTAAGCTGTGCAGAACGCTGGCTGCAAACCACGCCCTGCGTCCACACGCTTCGCACAGTTCATCTCACTTCATATAGCAACCCTCTGAAACGCATCTCTCGTTATCCCTGTTTTATAGACGAGGAAACTGAGACCTAAGAAGGCTAAGAAAAGTGTTCAAGATCACATCTACAGGGAGGAATGGAAGGAGACCCGAAACCCGGGGTTTTGCCACTCCCCGGGGACCAATCTGTGATCCTTTCTGAACTATTACATCTTTGGCACAGCCACAGGCCAAGGGGATGGGCTGCACTGGATTTCTGTCCTGCTCGGACACTTCCCAGCTGTGCCACCCCGGACACACCAGTTCCTGCCACAGAGGGTTGTTCCAAGGACATGTGAAACGCTGAACGCCCACGTGCGTTACACACCAGCCGTCCTGCAGTCACAGTGCTGGACCGTTGGGGTGCCGACTGTCAGGTGTGTCCCAACCCCTCCATGCACATCATTGCATCTAAAGGTCGCGACCGTCCTGTAAATTACTCATTTTATCTCCTTTTCCCTGATGAGAGGAATGAAGTGCGGAGAGGTCAGGGAATTCACCTGAGATCACACAGCCAGAGGCACAAGTAGCTGGGAAGCCAGGCAATCTGACTGCTCAAGCTGCCTCTATCGCGTTCTCTTTTTACACGATGTCATGAGTTCAACCCACATTTGTGGAATATTTATTACGTGTCTAGTGTTGTGTTGGGCACTGAGGCTACGTCGGTGAGCAAAAAATCAGATGTGGTTTCTGGTCTCTGATATTCCAGAAAGGTAGACTGCAATCAAATGTGTGCCAATATATGATAAACGTGGAATTGCAACTATAGAAAGAATTTATGGAGGAAAGGAGCATGGGGCTCCACGAACCTGTAATAGGAGTCTTGACCCAGTTGGGTAAGGCAGGGAGGACTTCCTGGAGGAAGTGACAGTTCATCTGAGATCTAAGGGGTGGGTAGGAGTGAGGTAAGTAGCTGGTGGTGTCGATGGTGGGGATGGGGTGTGTAAGGACATTCCATGCAGAGGGAATCTAAGTATGGAGGCGCCTGGCGGGAGGAAGCGTGAACAGGTGCGTAGAGCATGGTGGAAGGCAGAACCGGGTACATAATTTGCAGGGCCCAGTGCCAAATGAAAATGTAGGTCCCTTATCACAAATTGTTAAGAATTTCAGGGTAGTGAGAAGAGGTACCTGCTATTGTATGTGGGGCCCTATGTGGCTGCAGACATGACATGCCCATGAAGCCAGTTCCAACCAGAGAGAAGGCTGGGGAAGGAGTTGGGGCAAGTCATAGAGCCGTCAAAGCCAAGTTTAGGATTCTGTCTCTATCGATCTGTTTCCAGAGGGTCACTTCTGGGTAGAGAAGCGTTTAGAGGGGAGTCAGCTGGGTGAGCTCTTAACCCTGAGGGCTCCGGCGGGTCCTCGACCTCCCCAGCCTGGCCAGGTCTTCTCCTGTGTGGGAAAGGGAGAGTGATGCCCACCCACATGATGATCAGAATTTGTGAACAAACGCCCTGACCTTGGAGCCTTCTCATGGCTAATCTGCATGGGCCTGACACAAAGGGTCCATGATGAGGGCTGGTAGATGAGCGTGACTCCCTCCAATGTCCCAAGCCAAGGAGGTAGGGGGACAGGTTGTGTGTGGGAGTTTCGAAAGAGCTTTTTAAAAAGGGGGACCCCAGAGTTTAGGACGTTGCAAACCGAACCCCCTTTTGCTTTCGTGTTCAATTTCAATGCAAAATGGCTAAAGTATTTATCCAAATAAAGCAAAACCAGCCAGAACCGTCTCTTCTGAGCCACAGAGAACTTTTCTGAGCACCAAAATCAATGACTTTACCCCCTCCTTCCCCCAACCTGGGGTGTTGTATGCAGACAGACATTTTACTGTGACAATTATAATAGCTCAGTTGGAAATTACCGTCTGGCTAGGCAGCTGAATCTATGCCTGGATCCAGCTTCAAACACAGGTATCAGGGGCAAATTAGCAGCGACATCAAGTTTTGGATTTTATAAAAAGTGCCAGGTTGGGAGAAGAGAATTGTTCCTGCCGCTGAGGGTGAAGGTTAATACTCCGGGCCTTGGCTGCCCGCGTCCGGGGCTCCCCTACCCCACACGGCAACTCTAAAGACCGCCAGGCACACTGAAGCTCATTATATTTTCTCTCTGCATAGAACTCCCCTGCAACGCCCATGCTCTCTTTGATTGCCATGGAGAAGGGCCAGCTATGGGTCCCAGGATGTTGGAGAGCTGTCCTTCCCTGCCCCGTGGCCCCCTCACTCAGAGGAAGGCCCCTGCCTCCTCCCAGGGATTTCTGGGTCTGGATGGCCAAAGACCCGGGTGTCTTCGGGGCCTCATAGTTTAGGTTAATTACGCAGAGGGCAAGGCATTGACGCCTCCTCTCTGGGATGGTTGGCAAAGTCGACTAGACTCAAAATGAACCGCTTTGATTCCATCTGCAAAATTAGATCAGATTTGATAAAGTAAAGATGTACCCTTTGAAGTATTCCCTACCAACATAAGTGCTAAGAACACTTGAGTGAAGGAATTTGAGCAGTTTTGAAAGCAGCAGCATAGAAGCTTCAGTGAGGATTGCAGCTAAGGGCATGCCCAGAAGGCACGGGACTAACTGCATCTATCCTGCAGGCAATAAGCAATTGCTAAAGATTCCAGACTTCTCAAAGTTCAGAGTTCAGCATGGAAAAACTTTGTTGAACTTGTGATAGGCTGGGCTCTGTGGTTTGCATTCTGTTTTCAGAGGCTCTCAGAGTCCCGGCAGTCCGCCTCGGCACGGCAGGAACAAGGCTGTTTTTTTTTTGCTTTAGCTTCCACGCAGAGGTAGGAATTAAGCCTTCATATGTTTTCCCGGGGTATGGTCCCTCCAGAGCTACAGGGCAGGACATCAGTGGGTGAAAAGTGTCTGTTTATCCAAATGAAAGCCAGAAGATCTGTGTCAAAGCCCAGCTCTGTCACCGTCTAGCTGCGTAACCTTGATGGAGTCCTTCTGTGTGTCCAAGCCTTCGTTTCTTCATCCTTCTGACATTCCACTCCAGTTACCGGTTACGGTCCCTTCCATGTGCCAATAATACCTACCTCTCCATTGAGCTCTACCCAAACTCCGTTATTAAGCCCATGGTAGGTGCTGGGGAGAAGATGCTACATTAATCACTGCGTGGTCCCTTCTGGTCCAGCAGGGGACAGAGAAACCTGAACGAGGGCTGTAAGAGAAAGTGTCGGGTGTGGCAATAGGTGCACGTACAAAAGGCTATAGGAGCTCAGAGGAGGGAGCAATTGATTCCACCGGGGGGGGGGGGGGGGGAGCCAAGGAAAGGCACAGAGGCGAGAAAAGAGGCTCCGAGCTGATGAGCTAATGAACAAGAAAGCATTTTGCAACGTGCGGAGGGTTATAAAAGGTACGCTCTTATTCTGATTTCGGGTATTACGAAACAGCATGCAATCTGGATTCTTTTCTCTTAGCTTGGACTGGATTGATGGTAACTTGGGAAGCTTAAAAGGACGAAAGGATATAGTAAGGGCTGGAATCAAATAACCAATGTTGAAGGGAAATTTAAAAAAATCTATGTAAGCTTGTGAGAGAGGCCAGTGGGAGGGTACCTCCCACTGACTTGCTGCCGTTTGGGCTCCCGAGGTTGGGGGAGGCGGCTTGCATGCTGTATCCTGGAGGTCTCGCCTACCTTGAGATGATCTGGAGGTCCAGATCTTGGCTCCTGTTGTTGGGAAACCCAGGGAGGCCCCGTAAGTGCACCATTTCCCCCTGTATTATGGGGTGTAAGAGTAGTGAGAATAGGCATCCTTGCCTGGGTCCTGATCTTGGGTGGAAAGCATTCAGTCTGCCACCATTAAATATGACGTTAGGTGTAGGTGTTTTGTAGGTGTTCTTTACCAAACTGAGAAGCTTCCCTCTATTCCTAGTTTGCTGAGAAATTTTTTATCATGATTGGGCGTTGGATTTTGTCAAATGTTTTTTTCTGCATCAATTGATAGGATCACACGGTTTTTCTTCTTTAGCCTGTAGATGTAGTGGATTGATTTCTCTAATGTTTGTTTAGGTGTGAGAGACAAAGAGACAGAGAGCGAGTGGGGAAGGGGCAAAGAGAGGGAGACACAGAATCCGAAGTAGGATCCAGGCTCTGAGCCGTCAGCCCAGAGCCCGACGTGGGGCTCGAACTATGAGATCATGACCTGAAGTCGGACACTTTATCAACTGAGCCACCCAGGCGCCCCAGGATTGATTTTTGAATGTTGAACCAGCCTTACATACCTGGAATAAATCTCACTTGGTCACGGTATATAATTTTTTTTCTCCATATATCCTGCCGGATTCGATTTGCTAATACCTGGCTGAGGGTGTTTGCATCTACGCGCATGAGGGACATTTGTAGTTTACTTGTACGGTCTTTATCTGGTTTCAGTATTGGGAGAATATGAGCCTCATAAAATGAGTTAGGAAATAGTCCATCTTCTCCTATTTTCTAGAAGAAATTCTATACAATTGGTACTGATACTCCATTTTAATAATACACCATGAAGGCAATTCTGATTTTTTTTTTTTTTTTTTTTTTTTTAGTTGATCTTCTAAACTCAGAAGTCATTTTTGATTGCGATTGGGAAGATGGCTTTGTATCACACCCTGAGCCTGGGGAGAACAAAACCACAACCCGGTTCCAGCTGTTTTAATCTAACCCACCTGAATACGATTGCTGCTTTACCATGCACTCCCTTTGGGGGTCTCAGCCCTCACTCATGCAGTGGCTCATTCGGCGCACCTGGGGCCCGTGCTGCACGTGAGCACGCCGTGTGACAGGTGTCACCTACCCAAGTAGCTCCATTCGGTCTCCACCCTCTGCTCCCCCCTCCTCACTTCCCCTTCCCTCCTCCCTCCTACTCTCGTCCTTGACCTCGGGCACGGGTTGAGTTTGGCATACTCCTCAGCACAGGGCATAACATCATGGCACCCCCTTTCTTTCCGGTCTTCACGCGCTTCCTCCCGCACGGCCGGTGCTCATGCTAATGTGTCTGACATCCTGTTACTTTCCTATTGCTGCTGTAACAGATTAGCACCAATAGGGTGGCTTAAAACAACACACATCCATTATCTTACCGTTTTGGAAGTCGGAATCCCAACGTGGGTCTCACTGGACTAAAATCATTTGTTGGCAGGGCTGTGTTCCTTCTGGAGGCTCGAGGGAAGAATCTGTTTTCTTGCCTTTTCCAGCTTCTAGGAGCTGCCTGCGTTCTTTGGCTCCCAGCCCTCTTCCATCCTCAAAGCCAGGAATGGCTGGTCTAGTCTTTCTCACCTGTATCCCTCGTACATTCACTGTCCTGCTGTGTCTTTCATTTGCAAGGGCCCTTGCGATTACATTGGGACCACCCGGCTAGCCCATGACCGTTGTTCATCTCCAAGTCAGCTGATTGGCAACCTTAATTCCCTTTTTGACATAGAACATGACATAGTCACAGGTTCTAGAAATTTGGATGTAGACATCTTTGGGGGTTGTTATTCACACAGATACATACGTTAGGGACATGGGCATCATTTAAAATGTACAATGTTATTTTGAGTGTGCAAGAATTCTTTATGTATATGAATGGAATTGGACGATCAATCTCTTTCTGACTCTTACTTTTTACTCCCAAACTACGTTTTTAGGTTCTACCCATGTTTTATATATGGATAGTATGTTACTCCTAACTCCTACAATGTATTCCATAATAGACACCCCCCCCCCCATCTTCTTCTGATTCATTTCCAAGTGACGGGCACCTAGACTGCTTCCCACCCCCCACTGTTAAAGACACTGTTGTGATGAATAGCCTGTGTCTGTCCCCTGATGGACCTGGTTGCATTTTCTTACTTAATTTTCACCAGGTAATGTTAGAGAGCTCCCTACAGTGGCTGCCCCTGTCTATACCACCACCAGCAGTGTGCCGGGGGCCTCTTTCAGCTTTGGGCTGCTAGCTCCTACTATTTCCCAGCTGAAAAACAGCCAGGAAGGGGAGGAAAAGCAACATTAACTCAGCACGTACTATGTAACCTACTAGATGGTGCTGTGTTGGATGCTTTCTGTTTTTATCCCCTTTCATTCTAAGATGATCCTAGGTGGTTGATATAATTGAACCCGCTTCAGAGCTGGACAACGTAAAGCCGAAAGGGAGTAAGTTCTTTGTCCAAGGTCTCACGTTTAGTAAGGGCTAGATGCAGAATTTGAATCCAAGTCTGGGCTAAGCATTCATCCTCGGCGCTCCCATCAGCCCCGGACACATGTTGCTCTCCACACGTTCAACTCGTTGTCTAGAAGGGTGATTAAGAACATGGGCTTTGGAGCCAGACTTCTGTGCAAATGCTGGCTCCGTCACTTAGTAGCTATATGATTTGGGGCGAGGAGCCTAACTGCTGGCTGTCTCCGTTTTCTCATCGGTAGAAGGGAACAACATCCTTCAGTTCGGTTTGCAAACCACTCGGTAGGGTGTGGTGCACCAAGGGGCTAAATAAACGGTAGGTACTGTTGCAATATCGCACCTGTGTCTCCCCATCTACCCTGGACTCTAAGCTCCTCACAGCCAAAAACTGTGCCTCATCCATCCATGTATCTCATTCACCATAGCAGCTAGTACAGTGCCTGGCTCACTAAGAACTATTGAAATACTCCGTGCCACAGCTCATTCTAACTAGGGTTGACTATTTCCATAGCCCGAGTGGTGAAGGGCCTTGGATCTCCAGGCTATTGATAGGGTAAGGGGAGATGAGGGTCTCTGACCCCTATTCCTTTAGTGATCTTTCTAGACCTCACTCCTGTCTTTATAATATGTGTTGCTTCTGGTCCCCATCTCTTGCCCCTGTCTACCCTGTCTCTTAAAGCCCTGTTTCTGCTCCCCTCGGTGGAACCAAGGTGCTATTCTGTCGGTGTTGTACAGGTTTCCCCTACCGGGGGTGGGGTGGGGGTCACATTGCCGTCGGCATTGCTTTTCCTCCTCTGCCCGACTCATGGCTTGCCTGTCAATTAGGAAATCCTGCACCTGTGTGATTTCCTTGAGCGCTTAATAAAAATTGGGCGATTAGAGAACCTCAGCACTTTCTTAAATAGTCATTAAACAATCATTACAGATGGAAATAGCTACAACCGGCCGCTGCGAGAGGGAGCGTGTGGCTCCTAACGACATAATCCTTTTTCAAGTCAGAACGAATGTGCAATCAAAGCACAAAAGGGAACAGTTTCAAAGTTCTGAGCCTGCTTAGGCAAAACTATAATACGTCAACCAGCCTAAATTGGCGGCCGAAATGTTCAATGAGAATTGATACATAACATAGTGTTTCAAGTAACGCACCGCTTAAGCCAGGTGTTTTTGGTTTTGTTTTGTTTTCTTCTCTCTCGCTCCTTTTAGGGACGTCCTCACAGCCTTTCAAGTCTGGGCACTGCTGTCTGTCTTAGCTAAGCTGGAGATGCTCCGATTGAGACAGGTTATAACTTAATAGTTGAAGCAGGTCCTCAGGAGGCTTTCTTAAGGCTGCTGGGGTTTGAAAGCTAGATCCGATATTTAAGAGCTGTGTGACCTCAGGAAAGTTACCTAGTCATTCTGACCCTCAGTTTCCGCATTGTTCAACAGCAGATGATAACAACCTGCTGCATAAAAAGCATTTATTAAGTGTTAGGGAAATTATTAAACCCTGTTTTTTGAGGCGGGTGCTCCTGCAGTGGAACGCGAGTCATTTCACTGTGAAGGCTTCTCTAGTCAAAGACATCAACTCTCTTCCACGTTCCATCAGTTACCATGCCGGAGGGTGCATACGAATCAAAGGGACTTGTTTAAAATGCACATCCCTGGAGTCTACTGGGAGTGATTCTCTTTCTGAAAGGAGTGGGACCCGGAAACCCCTCATTTTAACGAGCACCTAAGTGCTCTAATGCAGATGGGGTCAAAGGCTACAGTTCCCAAAGAAATGAATTAGACACCCACAGGGAGCGCTGGGGCTATCGTCAACGTGTATCTTACTGTGGATAATTCAATCAGATTGCTTTCCGATGAATGCCTAGAACCAGCCATCCTTGAAGGAATAGCAGTTTTGGTAGCTTGGTGGGAGAAAGGAGCAATCCTGGTCACCAGACATACTTGGAGAACCTCAGTTCTAGATGCCGGGCGCTGGACAGCCAGAGGCGTCAGCAGGCAGAGACGCATGCGCTCCTGGAGGTGGAAGTTGTCATAGATAAAGCGTGGTTAACTTGTAGTGATTCCCTCGACTTGCTCTGCGGCAAAGACCAGCCTTTATGCCATGGAAAATCTTTTTGCTTCCTTTCGGTTGTGGATGGCTATTTCCTATCAGGGACAGCACTCTCTAAGGTTGTTTGATGCTTTTTCAGACACACAAGGTGACTTCTTAAGCAAAGTTACCGTTCCGGTGTATCTTTTGTGGTCCGTCTTCCTGTAGGTATCACTCACTTAGTCCTGGGGCTGCAATCCCCAGGGTCTCTCTGGCTTTGGAATGTTAAGTAATTTACAAGTCTGGCCTTCTGAGTCAGGACGCACAGAAGCTGTGAGTTCTTGCCGGATGTATTCCTGATGGTCTGGTTGTCCCGACTGGTAGCCCGGGAGTTCAAATCAGCACCTACTGGTCAGCAAGGCAGAGGGCAGCAGGGCAGACAAGGAGGGGCTGGAAGAAGGGTCCAGAGCGCAGGAAACAAGGACAGTTATGCCTCGGTTGACCTCTTGACAAGATTCTCTGCAGAAGGGAAGTGATGGCAGTGATGTGGCAGGGAAAGTCCCAGACCTTCATGTTTAGGAAGACATTTGTCCCAAATGTCAGACACGCAAAGTGTGAAGTGAAGAATGGGAAGACTCTTTAATTTTACCCATAAATAAATTGCAATGCATATGCAATAAAACTAAGTCCATGTCTTGGATGAATTTAGTTGATTCAGGGTATTGATTGGACAAGATCTGATATCTGAGAAAAATTTTGTTGAGAGCTGAGAGTAGGGATGAGGTGGTCTGATCAGTAATAAGAAAAGGTACAATTTACTCCACTGTCCTATTTCATAGCTGCAGGCATCAATTTCTTTTCCTTAAGATTTGTATTTCTGTTTATAAAAGCAATATATGCTCCTTGTGGAAAACTCTGGGAATAGCCTTCAAATATATGTTCTAATCAACACACTCACACACACACACTCACACTGACATACAGTCATATGCATAGATTTTTATAAAATTGAAATAATGCTCGAAGAAACTGGTTTGTAGTCTTCCTTTTTTCACTTGCAATTATGAAAAAACCCTATTTTAATGCAAATTTTTAATTCCCTATTTTCAATGGCTCTGTTGCGATGTGTCATTATTTATTTATTTTTTTCAAAAAAAAATGAATCCCTATTATTAGGCACTTGGGCTATTTTTATTTTTTCCTACTACACAGAATTGTGGTGATGAAAATTTATATATGTAGATCTTTGTACACATTTCTGATTATTTCCTTGGGGGTGAAATTCTTAGAATTGCTGAGTCAAAGGATATGCATTTTTTTATGGTCTTTGGTATATATTTGTCAAATTGCTATTCAGAGAAGTTGTTTCAATTTTCGTTTCTACCAGAAGTCTAGGAGGGCACCCATTTCCCAGCTTCCCTGTCACCACGACATATCGCTATGGATTGCTTTTAATGTATCTTGAAGTTCTTTAGACAACTCATAGCTACCTTATCATTTTCTGCCCGATCTCCAAATGGTTGTCAGCTAGAGTTTGGATGAAATTATGTCTTGTGCCAGTTTTCTGAGATGGGGACAGACGCGGGAACTGCTAATTTTCTTGACCTTGAGGATAAGCATTTAGAGTAAGAATTGTCCTGCCCCTTCCCCAGTAAAGAATTAGAACAAATCCATCATCTCCTGGTTCCCCCAGGAGACTAATCAGATTAAGGCATCCCTAACTGGGGTGGGAAGCTCTTTATTTGCAGAAGGATGCACATTCATTCAGACGGTGCCAGAAATAACCCTCGCATCACTAAACAGATGGGGACAGATGCTCAGATGGGGTTTCAAGTGGGATCAAGTAGGGTCTGACAAGAGTTGTATCGTTTGCTCATCTTCATGGAAGTTCCCGTCTTCCGGACTTCGGAATTGCTCGGAAAAAGGATATTTGTGGCACCACACGGTCCCCCCAGACTGCCCGCATGGAAGCCCACTCTGAACTTATGACTCTTGGGCGCCATGGTGACCCCAGCGCCAACGGGCTGTGAAAACACTCAGGACAAGCTTTCCCTGAGTTGACAGGAACCAAAGCCTGCTGCGGCGGCTAATGTCTGCATCTGTGTGGGAGACAGCTGCCCCGGGGCCTTCCTGAGAATGCCTTGCTGGCCTCTTCTGACGGAAGCCAAGAACAACAGATTAGCACAGAGGCACTGCCACCTTCCCCTCTGAGTCAGGATGCATGAGAGCTGTGAGTTCTCACTGGATGTATTCCTGATGCTGTGGTTGCTCAGACTGGTAGCCTGGACGTCCAAATCAGCACCCGCTGGTCAGCAGGCCAGAGGGCAGCAAGGCAGACAAGGAGGGGCTGGGAGAAGGTTCCAGAGCGCAAGGAAGCAAGGCAAACGTCTGCTTCCAGCTAGAAAGGAGTTAGAGTAGACCTCAGTTGGGAGCCAGGAGGTCTGAGTTCGAATCCTCACTCTGCCATCACGGGGCTGTGTGACCTCAGATAATCCATGGAACCCTTGGGCCCTCACCGTCCTCAGTGGCCAACAGAGGACATTGTTGGCCAAGGTAAGGGTGTTTTTAACTTTGGCTGTCTGAGCAGGAAGAAAGGCGGTGAGGGAAGATGGAGAGCAAAAGGAAATGAGATCTTTAGAGCAATGCTTCCCAACCCTTTTCATGTCTTGATGCACGTGAAAATACTTCTACCAACTGCCCCTCTGGGGTAAACGGAGGAGGCTTCTCTGAGCCGGAGGCGCCACGCTGGGGGCTCCGGTGTCTTGAAGGCTGAGGACATTGCTATCTCAGGCGCCTCCAAGGGGATACTCTACCACAGAGGACCCGAGCCCTGAAAAAATGGTGCACACCTCAGGACCACGCTTCAAATAAACAGAGACTGTCCTGAACCATGAGATGGGGGTGAGATAATCCAACCGTAATTCACTCATGGCGGCTTCTTTGATGACCTCTTGGGCAATATCAAATTCCTGCAGAGATTTTGTCATCGAGTCTCTGCCCGCTGTTGCTGCCTGTTGGTGGGGGTGGGGTGGGGTGACCAGGAATGAAGATCCTTTGGGAAAGACTGCTCGGGAGGAGGGAAGCCCAGGGCCCCCACATCTGACCAGTTTGATCAGTGCTTTAATCCCGAAAAGCAACCCTACATCCTCTTCCTGTCTTCAGTCTTTGGGGGACAAGTTCTTGAAGCCAGAGGCTTGATTGAAGGGATCAGGCATTCCATTTGGGGGTCCTGCCTGTCTCTCAGGCTTTTCCTATTTTGTAATAACAGGCTTTTTAGTGTGTCTTATTTATTTTTTCCATCCACCCTAAGAAACGATGAGGTAACCGGGCCCAGATAATTGCCGCACACCTGCAGGACGCAGGCCTGGTGCCATGAACGCAGTGGAGAGAGCGTCACGCCCCTGGCCACACAGATCAGCTGGCCGTCCCGCCCCCTCCTCCTGCACACCTGCAGAGGCCCGTCACTTGGGACAGGAGGGCCTATTAGGGCTCTTGTAATTGAGATGGGGTGAGGGAGTTTACCCCGGCTCCTCTGGAGTGAGAGAGAAGGAGCCGGCTTAGATGACAGGAAACCGTCCCCTCTGCTCCGTGCAGCGGACTGAGAAAGGTGGCCTGGGTAATAATGGGGCTAGCTAATCCTGATAGTCATAAGGGTAAGAGAGTCCATCATCATAATCACGGCTAATGGACTCCAGATGGAGAAATATAATTGTTCTCATTAACATGGTTACACACACACACACACACACGCACACGCACGCATACCCATGCACGCGCACTCAGAGGCCCATTCTGCCCACATACCTGACTCTGATAAGGACTGTCAGATAAGAACAGCCCACACCACAAAGCTAGATGGAGGGCATTGTCAATTATTCCTTCCCTGTTTCCCCCTTCCACAACATCCATGCATACGTAATGGTTTCATTAACCTCGAGACTCCTGCAGATGAGTTGAAAACCCAGGCTTACACGGCCAATTAATTGGCTGTACATTTTGCACGGCGTATGGAAGTACATTTCTCCTGCCCCTTCAATACGGCCTGGCTTTTCGGCTGTATTTCATAAGTGTTAATGTAATGTTGCTGAAAGGAAATATGGCCCAAAGCAGGAAACCTCCCCCCCCCACCTCTCTGGGATGCAGCTGTTCATTTGGTTTGGGCTGTTAATTCAAACCACTCCCAGGTGCCTATTTCATATTATCTCTTGTTTAGGACAAAATAAAATGAAACTGTCAAACCCTCTCTGCCTCGCTCAGCGCTGGGCTCAATAGCCCCATAAAGAGACCCCGGGCGAGGAAGCAAGTTCTCCGAGCAAGTGCTCGAGAGAAGGGCAGGCCTTCCAGGTGAAAGTTTGACCTGCAACGAATCCACCTTCCCCAGAAAGGCATCATACGGGTCCTATAGCGACTTCGTTCCTACCTCTGGGCCCTGGCATTTGACCTTCCTCGCCAGGAATGCCATTCCCGCTCTGTTTCCTGCTCTCTTGCAAAGTCTCCTCCCTGCATCTCTCCCTGAGCACTCTACTTTTCCGGCTGAGACCTATAGTAGGTGCTCAGTAAATGTTACGCGTTATTAACATGTCTACTTCTTGAAGCAAGTCAGTTGTTCAGGGCTCATAAAATATTTAATAGAGTAAGAACTCTCAGGTGGATTCACCCATGATTTGCATGTATCCCAGAATTCTATTTATAGCCATACTCTTGCCTTTTCTATAACGAATGCCTCCCTGAAGTGGACATTTCTCTCTGCCATCTGCTGTTGGCCACTCTGCCATTGTGCCAGACGCAGACGCTGAGGGAGGGGCTGGGAACAGCAGGAGGGGAGGACAGATGTCTTTGCTGGAGTCCCAGCGTCCTCCCAGGGAGAAAGATGCGTGGCTTTTAGGATGTTCTGTCAGGATGTTCAATGACTGTTTCCTTTTTAGCCAAAGTGATCTCTCACTTCCGGCAGCACAGGAAGAATGGCTCCTTTGGGTGGTTTTTACAGCTGAAGTTTCTGGGTCTAGGTTAGGTAGTACCAGGTACCCCTGTTAGTGAGAAACAGTTCCTCTTGCTGACTGAGTTTCGATTCCAGTCCCTGGTCCACTCGGGGCCTCTGATCAGTGGGGATCTGAACATCTCCCCAGCATGGTCCTGGCAAACCTTGGTCAGCTGTTGTTTGACAGGAAGGAGGTGGGCCCAGTGTCTTTACTTAGTGGCTTTCTAAAAGAGCCACATCAAAAGCAATTCTGCCTCCACGCTTCACACAGGCCACCGGATCTCTCTCTCTCTCTCTCTGTCTCTCTCAAGTCTCTGGCTTCTGTGAGAGACTGCCAGCCAGGGAGGGTGAGGCCAACGTGGCCACAAGCACACTTCATAAGTGAGGAAGATTTCTAGGAAACAGGATTTCATAAGTGGCTGCCGGAAAATGCTAAGTGAGATGCCTTTTTGTTATTGTTGTTGTCATTTTTAAGTATCCTTCAAAGGATCTGGCCACCTCAGACTCATGTCTGTGCTGTTCTCTAAACCGTTCAGAGACTAAGAGCATCCGTGCTCTGGAGAAGAAAGCATCGCACCATGTGTTAGCGAGCACGTTTTGTATTTTTGAGCCACTTTTTCTGTAGCCTGGGGCCTGATTGATTTTAGGTTCAGCCTAACATCTTGGCCTGAGATCCTGTGGAGAGTTGGAGAGACTTAAAGAAACAATTCAGACCCAAAGCCCTTGTTTTTTTTTTTTTTTTTTTTTGAGAACTGACCCTTCCATCTGTTGACAATCAAATATTGAACCTATTAAGAGTGGCAGGTCCCCAAGCTGGGAGGAAGGAAGGAATTTCCCAGAGTCCCCGGAGACAAAGGACCTTTTGACTACACCTGGGGGTGAAGGGTGACCAGCCCAGGTCAGACTCAGCCGGGATCAGATGAGCGGGAGCAGCTGGTGGGACGCGAGCGGGGGTCTGCCTCGCTCAGTCCCGATTTGCCGAGTGAGGGGGCGAGGAGAAGGAGCGTGTAGAGAGCGCATTTGCCGGGAGACACGCCCGAGTGTGGACTTGGGGCCCCTTGCCGGGCCTCCCTGTGCCCCTCAATCGTGCTTTTCCATGGTCTGTGTTTGTGACCTCCTCCCCCACCAGACCTTCAGCTCCTCAACAGCGGGAGCTCTGACTCCCTCCTCTCTGAAGGGCCCGGGATGTAGCAAGTGTTCATGGAATAAATAAATGTGGAGACTCATAAAGGGGGTTTCTCAGAGCAGGGCCACAGCTCGCTCTTGCAACACATCTGCATGAATGAGGGAAGTCACCCCTGGAGGCAGACATAGGCCTGTGGGCACATGGGTTGATGGGGGAAGCACCCCCTCTCTTGGCCGAGTGTGTTCATACAAGGCGCATTTTGAATAAGGGCACACAGTGGCCATCCTTATGATTTAGAAATTGGGGCCGATGTCCCAAGCCCCGTCTGTCGGGACATCCCGGATCACGGTGGGCTGATGGATGGTGGTCTCTGAGTGGGGCAGGAGATGGCCAGAAGGCAGCATCTTACCCCTGCGGCAGTGACCCCCCCCCAACTTTAAGGTCTGCACGTGGGCTGTCTGGCCGCCTTTTCCAGGGTCTTCTCTCTGCCCCCACCATCCTCTGGCTGTTCTGTTAGCAACGCTGGGCCCCTCTGGTCTCTTTAGCCAGCGAGTTCACCAGTAGCCTTTTGGTTCACACAGACCTAGGCTGGATTCCCGGTTCTTCTCTTTGCCCACCTGCGAGTCCTTTGGAGGACGTTTAATGTCACCCCAGCTGCACAACGGGGACGTGGCGAGGCCATGTGAAGAGGTTGTGTCCGCAGGGCCCAGGACCGTGTTGGACGAAGAAGTCTTTCCCAAAGGTGTGCAGGAAGGCCCTGCCCACCCGAGCTTCACCATCAAGACCACATATCTTCCATTCTTCCTGCCCAAGACCCCCTTCCACACCACTCACGCTTTTGTTTTGAGGTGGCACAGAGCCGGGACCTTGGGAACAAATGGACCCAGTGTTGACTGCAGGCCCACAGTGTTGATGGGCTTCATGCCGGGTCCCTCAAGCTGAGGTCAGCTGAGAACTGTCATGGAGGGCTGCTGAGTTGGCGATCAGATGGATGGGTGGGGACTGTTCACTGTACTTCTCTTACAGTTACTCTTTAGTATCTAGACATGGCCCTGTCTTCACTGCTCTGAAGGATCCTGGTCCTTTTGCAACTTCTCTTCCTGTTTTCTTATCCCCATGGTGCCCCGTCAGAATGAGCTGTAACTGTGAGGATCCGCTGAGAGAACCACATCCACTTCCCTGCCGATGTGAAGGACGTTAAGAATGCAAAGCACAGAGCGCAAAGAGTAGAGTTCTTGAATTTCTCAGCTCAAGCCCAGCATATGAACCATAATCTGTGTATTTATATTCTCAGCTTTCCAGACAGACAGTGGGACAGGTCGAGGGCAATTCTCGTTCCTTCTCATGGGAGTTACATTCCTGTCCAGCATGCAAATGGAAAATAACCCTACACTCTAGCTACAAAGAAGAAGAACATGCTGTTTGGGCAAAACTGTTTCTAGTTCCATCTTGGCCAGCTCTTGGCGCGATTTCTGCCGGCCGCGGAGCGACCTTTCTTGTTTCAGCTCATTCAGCGGTAAAATGGGGCTATCCTCTCTGCCTCGCCGGCTTCGCGGTTAGGAGTTTTAAAGAATCTTGCCTTGTTTCAGCGGATTTCGTGTGGCCCACTAGGAATACGTGCTCATCAGAGAAAGATGAGCTGGCAAGCCCTCAGTTCTAGTCTTCTCTGATACCAACTTTATACCTCATCTTCCGTTTCTTGACTCTAGGGTTCTCAGAAACTACACTAGGGATTTCATTGCAAAGGCTGTCTGCAGAGGCCCACCTCAAGAAATGAATCTGTTAGTTCTCCACTTGCCAAGTGGAAATGAGAACAATTCCTTTACTACTTCCTTTTTATTTTTCAGATTTTTAGATTTTTATTTATTTTATATATTTTTTATTATGCCTCGTAGCAAGAACTATCAAACTCCACCCATTGGACCAGAGTCCCCTGCGGTGTTACTGAAAGACATGTCCCTCATGTAGCACACGACCTACACTTGTGAGTTCATCGGCCTCAACCTCAGGCTTTAACAACGTGCAGTTACTTCCTTGGCGTATGGTTATGGGAAACGAAATGAGTTGGTAGGAGGGAAAGTGTTTCCAGAACAATAGAGTGTTGCTAATGCCAACCTAGAGTAACAGCAATGCTTCGTCGGCTAACGTTTCTTTCGCTTGTGAGTAACTCATTCGAGATGGAAGGGGTTGTGGCTCTGTTTATGTGGTTTATATTTTGTGACTTATTTCTCAGCTTAACACGGGCAGGTGGTTCAGGAACCTCCACCTATTTGAAACGTATTCTGTTCCTATTTCTCAGAGCCCTACTCTCTCTCTGGCAGCCTGAAATACTGGTTCAAGTTCGCATATAGGCAGAGTATTTGGGGACATCAGAGGGAGCAACCTTTTCACCAAGGAAGGGAAGGGGCGACAAAGGAGAGGAGGAGGGAAGTGCTAAGTATTGTACCTTGTCCATAGAGTTAGGCCAGGGATGAATTAATCCCTGATGACACGCTGGAAGAAACCAAACAAACAACCCCCCCCCCCCGCCCCCCGCCTCCACTCCACACACCGGAGGACCCGGCTTTCATTTAACAGTCAAATGGTGAGAAAACATCAGGCCTCCTTAATGATGAAGAAACCAAGTATTTCATCCGGTCGGGTCTGCAGTGAGTCAAGGGGAAGAGGCAGTGTAATGACCAGGCTTGTCCGTGACCATTTGGCTTGTAGCCATCATCAGAGCCTGGGACTGCAGCGAGGAAGGACCCAGGGATGAGCTGGGAGCCACACACACGGCCCCGTGCTCCGTGCAGTGTAAACAGCCAGTACATCTGGGTGCCTCGTGCTCTCGTACCTTAGAGTGAGGGAAGACACAAGGCTCGCTGAAAGATGACCTAAGCCTGGGGAGCGAGTTGGATGGAGCAGCGGATGATGAAAATGGTTGGGGAGCGTGGTGTCTCCTCCAGCATGGCGGAAAAGGGGCTGGATGGGTTGTGTACCTTCATAGGTGTGAGGTTTGCATTCTTTCTGAACCAGAACGCTCAGGGTCGACTCTGGCCGTGGCCGTTGGGGGCGGTGTGGTCCACTGGCAGTGGTGTCAGTAACGCAGGAACAGCAGTAGCCACACGTGGAGAGTTTATTGCCGGTCGGAGGAGCCGTTTGGCCACGGCCGACAAAGGGTGATGGTGGTTTTGCTGCTTAGCACACGTGCTTTCTGCTCCCCTCTCTTTGGTACCGCAGACTGCCTCCCATGTCATGGAGTCGGTATCAGCCCTAATACGGCCTCTTCCTGGCCATGTGATTGGTTATGGAATTAACATACAGCTCAGGCGGGGCCAATTGGAGTCCTTCTCTGAGACGAATATATGGATACCGGGAGAAGGAAGCAGCCCTCCTTCTGGTTGGATAGCTAGGCTTGGAGGCTGTACTTTTGGAGTTTCTGGTGGCTAGGCTTTGTAGAAAGTCTGTCCACCACAGGAAAGAGCTGGGTCACTCTCCAGAGAGAAGCAGAACTGGGACACGGAGAAAGAGCCTGATGACTTCACTTGGGCCCCTGGATCCAATCACGATTGAGGCCAGATGCACCCTTGTGTTCCCAGTGAAAGGAGCCAAAGAATTCTTGGTGTTTGTGTGAGCTAATTTGAGCCGGGTTTCTGTCACCTGAACCTGGACAGTCTGGAAGAGGTGGGGGTCAGGGGTGAAGGTGGGACTGAGCAAGTGAGAGGTCAAAGAGGAAAAGGAAAGGAAGCAGAAAAGAGTGTGACCCGATGGCCCTCGTTAGGAAGGGGTGGGGGGGGGGGGATCTACTCTGGTTTTCCGAGACTCCATGAGACCTGACCTTTGAGAAAGGACACTCATTGTTGAAAGGAAGACCTCCTTTCGTCAGGGAGTCGGTCTCATGGCTCCTGGAATGCAAATGTCCACAGACATTCAAGTCCCCTCCCCTGGTCCCTCCAGGCCACTCCTCGGCTGACCGGTAAGACCCTTCATGAATGACATTTAGTTACGATGCTGAGGGTAAGCTTGGGAATTGGACAGACTTTGATTTCTAACTTCAGCCCTTATCAGCAGAACAGCCTCAGGCAGATTACTGATGCTCTCTACCCTCAGTTTCTTCATCTTGAAGATGGGGCTAATAATTATATCCACCCGACTGCAGTGTGGTGAGAATCCCATCACCCAGTGCACAATTTCTCATGAGGGGGGAATGGTAAAATAGATTAGAAGACACCCATAGTAAGGAGGAAAACTAAGCAATTTAAAGCATGACGATGATTTACCGGGAGGACCACGTTAGTACAGTGAAGATTTTTTTAAGTGACATGATTCGAGGAAGAGTCTAATTTCTAGAAAAGGGAATTAGAGGTCATGTACTCAAAATAATTGAAAGCGGGGACGTGAGGAGACATTTGCACAACCGTCTTCCTAGCAGCACTGTTCCCAATCGCTCAACAGTGGCTGCAGCCCAGGTGTCTACCCACAGATGAATGGGTCATCACAACATGGCGGACGTATGGGTAATTGCTCAGCCTTAAGAAGGAAGGCAATTTGGACACCTGCTACAACATGGATAAATCTCGAAGACGTGATGTTAAGTGATACAAGACGGTCACAAAAAGGCAAATACTGCGTGATTCCACTCCCAGGAGGTACAGAGAGCAGTCAAATTCTTAGACGCAGACAGTAGAGTGGTGGTTGCCCAGGGGATGGGGGAGGGGGAATGGGGAGATGTTGTTTAGTGGGTACAGAGTTTGTTTTGCAAGATGTAAAAAGTTCTATGGGGGGACGGTGGTGATGGCTGCACCACTATGGGAAGGTACTTAATGCCACTGACCTGTGCACTTGAAAATGGTGAAAGCGCACATATATTAGGTTATGTACATTTTAACCATAAAATGGTTAAAAATGGTGACAATGTGCATATTTTATGTTGTGTGTGTCTTACCACAATTTTTAAAAAGGAAGTTAGAGCCACGTGTATAGTAAGGATGCATTTCCATTTCGACAAAAGGACACAAGTTTTGTGTACGTGTTGAGCAAAAGGCAGAGTGAGTCACAACAAGTGGCTCCGGCGATTCTCTGTGGGGGTGAGTAGGTCGGGGGGGGGGGGCAGTGTTGCTTGAGACACTTCAGTATTGTCTAAATTGTTACCACGATCAAATATTGTTCGTGCCATTTCAACGAATAACATTAAATTATAACTATTTGTGTTCTACTTGGACACTTTCAAAGTGTCTCTTGGACTAAAGAATGCCGGGGCTGTTTTGGGAAACAGTTTGGCAGCTTTGCAAGTGGCTTATGTTACCTTATAATCCAGCAGTTTGCCTCTTAGATACATACTGAAAACATATGCCCCCACAAAAACTTGTAGGCTCGCGTTCATAGCAGCATTCTTCATAATAGCCCTCAAATGGAAACAACCCAAATGTCCATCAACCGATGAATGTCTCAACTAGCAGCACAAACACACAATGGACTATTATTCGGTAATAAAAAGGAATGAAGTAATGTTACAGGCTACAGCACGGACGAACCTTGCAAACATTATGCTCAGTGAAATAAGCCAGACACAAAAAGACCACATACTGTAGCATTGTGTTTTTATGAAACGTCCCAAAGAGACAAGTCCACAGGGGCTGAACGTAGATCGGGGCTAGAGGTGGCGGCTAAAGGATGCGTACTTTTAAGAACTGCAGTAACGAAAGTATTCTCCAGTCGACTCCTGTTGACACAATTCTGTCAATATTCTAAAAGCCATTGAGCTGTTCGCTTTATGTATTTATTTATTTATTTTTAAAGTTTATTTACTCATTTTGAGAGAGCGAGCGAGCAGGGGAGGGGCAGAGACAGGGAGAGAGAGGATCCCAAGCAGGCTCCGCGCTGTCAGCGCAAAGCCCGACACGGGGCTCGAACCCACGAACCGTGAGATCATGCCCTGAGCCGAGACCGCGAGTCGGACGCTTAACCCACTGAGCCACCCAGGTGCCCTGAGTTGTTCGCTTTACATGGGTGAACTAGGGGCACCTGGGTGGCTCAGTGGGTTAAGCATCTGACTCTTGGTTTCGGCTCAGGTCATGATGTCACAGCTCGTGGGTTGGAGCCCCCCGTCGGGCTCTGTGCTGACAGGTCAGAGCCTGGAGCCTGCTTCAGTTTCCATGTCTCCCTCTCTCTCTACCCCTCCCCCTGCTCATGCTCTGTCTCTCTGTCTCAAAACTAACTAACTAACTAACTAACTAACTAAAACATTAACTGGGTGAATTGGGTGGTTTATGAACTACATCTCAGTAAAGCTGCTATAAAACAAAACAAAACCCAAGCCTTTTTGTAAGTTATAAAATCAGTCATTTACATCAAGTTTGGGAGGCAGATATTAAATGAGGAAACCGACCTCAAAAGCTAACTGAGGTCCCTTGAGAAGGAGGAGAATTACTAAAGTCTGGCAGGATTACTGTTTTTTTTCCCTCTTTGTATAATTCCCACCAGTAAAATGTCTCACAAAAGATGAGATCAAAAGGACGTGTGAAAATGGAACCCAAGCATTCCTCATCTAGGGAATACACCCACGAGCCACGATACACGTCAAGTGGACTACGACTCAGCAATCAAAAGAGGCAGGTGACGATTTGCGCAACAGCCTGGATGAATCTCAAGTACATTATGCTGAGCGGAAGAGGCCCAACTCGGAGGCTGGGTACCGTATGATTTCATTTCTACGACACTCCGGAAAAGGCAGAACCGTGGGGACACAAAACAGAACAGGGGTTGGGAGGGAGGGAAGGGTTTGATTTTCAGAGGCAGCCAAGGGAACTTTCTGGAATAGTGGAAATGTTCTGTATCTTGATGATGCTAATGACAACACAACAGTAAGCATTTATCAGAACTTGTGCAACTGCGCTCTAAAAATGGTGATTTTTACCATGTGTAAATTGTAACTTAAAAAATGGGAGAAAGGACACAAAGACCACTTGGATGTTTGGGGCGGTTGGACAGGCACGGAGAAGAGATATCTGGCCAGGGAATGGGGGCTGTCACCGTCCAGTGACCCTCATGTGACTCGTAGGTCAGCGGGGTTTCCTAAAAATTTGTAGACGCAGACCTGCAAATCCCTGAAACGTGTAGATGGTGTCAGCTCTCGGGCCCCTTTGCCTCCAGCCTGTGCACACACACGGGCTTTTTGCCCCACATCTGCCTGCAGTGGTTTCCCCAGAATCCGTTCACATCAGGCCTCCAGGGTTTGGCTGACTTCACAGAGGGAAGGAGTGGGGCCACAGGAAGGCCTGGGCCTGGGTCCCTGCCATCCATCCGGCACACTTGTCTTCCTTCCCTTCCATTTCTGCTCCCTTCCCCTCTTCCCGGTTTGCTCCTGGGAGCTCCAAATTCTTTCCCTTCGTTACACGGAGGAGCTGAGCCCCCACCCCCGCCCCCCCTCCACACTCCTTCTCTCCAGAGAATTTCTCCAAATGATCCCAGTACCCAGCAGAACAAGGGAGCTGCTTTGCATTAAGAATGTCTTTGGTGGGGCGCCTGGGTGGCTCAGACGGTTAAGCATCCAGCTTCGGCTCAGGTCGTGATCTCTGGGTTCACGAGTTCAGGCCCCCGTGTCAGGCTCTGTGCTGACAGCTCAGAGTCTGGAGCCTGCTTCAGATTCGGTCTCTTCTTCCTCTGCCCCTGCCCTGCTCGTGTGTGCACGCGTGCTCTCTCAAAAATACAAAACGTTAAAAATAAAAAAGAATGTCTTTGGTATTAGAAGTAGAAAACTTCCTCCCCCCTTAATTAAACTTGATATTTGGGACGTGGACATTAGCCAGGATGAGCACACCCCACGCCTTTGTGAGCATGCAGAGAGGACCCAGCTCTGGCTCAGGCCTCCACCTGCTACGGGGACAGCTTCTATAGATATGGAGCCATCTGCCCACCGACACAGCCACAATGCCGGTCGCTTCCAAGTGCACCGAAGGGCAGGTCCCAACATGGGCTCTGCGACACCCCAGGTTTCTCCCACCTTCAGGAACCTGCCTTGACAATTCATTACAGCAATTTGCACTCGGTATTTCCTCTTGTCCACGTTTTCCTTTATGCTCACAGCCCCCCGCCCCCCTTCACTTCCTCCATTTGTCATCTCTGTCAGAAAACAGGCCCTGATTGTTTCAGGCCCAAAGCCTCAGCCGAAGCAACCCCAGCCAGCCCTCATCACCCTGCTAATTACCAGCCGGGCTGCAGGAACCCCGAGGTCCTCCGGGGGAAGGGCCTGCCGGCTCCCCAAAGAGGCCGCTCAGGGAGTGACACACAACCACCCCCGGCCTGGTCCTTCTTCCCACTCCGAGCCCTTTCCCCTGGTCTCTGGGCGAGCATGAAACAATTTCCTCTTTTCACGGGGGGCTCGATGGCAGGCAGATTAATGATGGCGAGCCCAGCTCAGAGGCCAGCCTGCCAGAACCATGTGCGGGGCATTCCGCAGTCCCCACGGTGGCCTGCAGGAGGGACCGTCACAGGCAACAAAAGACACAGCTGAGTTCCCAGCAGTGGGAGCAGCTCTAACCTGACCCGGAGTTCCACTGTGGGAATGACCTTCCACCTCCGGCCCCTCCTCCCTGCTCCCCCAAACCTCCCGCCCCTGGGCAGCCAGCCCTGAGGCTCCTTGATGCTTCTAGAAATAAAGCACCGGCAACAGCTAGCGGCCCAAGCCGTAAACACCCAGTGTCTAGCATGGCCCCCATTAAGGCTCTGGCTTGGGGCTAGGATGGGTGGCCGAGAGAACGAGGCTCTCTTGCCAGCAGCTCTCTGCCACCGGGCTCTGTAATAAAACTACAGGCAAGCCCAGGACTAGTCGGGAGTTTTCAGGGGGCTGTTTCTTTTCTTCCTTCAGTGACATTCTTAACAGACTGGTGTGCAGGACTGGCTCCTCAAAATGGGAGACAGTTGGTGCCTGTGTGGGCCCGACGGGTATTTGCTTTGGAAACACGCAGCATGACAGGGTCTGTGAAAAAAGTCTCAGCGGTCAGGGGGACCAGTCAGGTGTCTAGGGAGCCAGCTGTGCTCCGAAGGGCAGCCTGCAGCTCCAGAGTTTCCTGGGAGGGCTTTGCAGCAGTGACTGTGGTATTGAGAGCAAATATTGGTCCTGGGAGCTATCCCCCTTGATGGAGGGGAAGCACTGCTCCCCATTTATGGGGATCTCCCCATCCAGAAGACTGGTTCAGATGCCAAGTTCTCATGCGCCGGCTTCCTCGCTGGCAGGATCCTTAGTTTGTTGGGTTGGGCGTTCTTCTGTGGCCAAGTTGCCCGCTTAGATGGTCAGCTCCAGGGGCACAGATAGCTAAGGCCCCACGTAGTACTATGGCCAGGTGTGTACAAAAGGAAGTGGGATGGATTTGGAGAGCCCAGAAGCGTTTTGATCACACAGTCATACATGTACATTTACACACACACCCCACCTCCCACATACACACATACCTCACCCACATTTCCACCATATCTTTGCTATATTGGTGTTCCTTAGCTAACCTATGTTTTGGTTTTTTACGACTGTATGACTGTTTTAGGTAGGAAAACAGCCAGGCTTCCTCCCAGTCAGATCTCAGATCGTCTTAATGCTTTCAGCTTAGATTTCCTATTTTGTCTCATATCAGTATGACCACACCTACTGTATTTTTATCATTCTTTTAACATTCTGTGTCATTTTGTTATCATTTTGAATTGTGAATAGCATCAAGCTGGATTTCAAAAATCTGACAGTCTTAGACTCCCCCTAAAATAATTTTGTCCGTTCATATTTATTGAGATCAAGAATATTTAGACTTCTTTCTGACACTTAAGTTTATGTTCTCTAGTCTTCATATATTGATATTTATCATGTTCTTTTTTTGTGTATTAGGATAGAACTTTTGAGTTTTGGTCCAACTTATTTTTTTTCCCCTAAAGTTTAGAAATGTCTTATCTTCAGGGCACCTGGGTCGCTCAGTCGGTTAAGCATCAGACTTTGGCTCGGGTCGTGATCTCACGGTTCGTGAGTTTGAGCCCCGTGTCGGGCTCTGGGCTGACAGCTCAGAGCCTGGAGGCTGCTTCAGATTCTGTGTCTCCCTCTCTCTCTGCTGAGCCTCCCCTGCTCACTCTCTGTCTCTGACTTGCTCTCAAAAATAAATAAACATTAAAAAAAATTAAATAAAAAAAGAAACGTCTTGTCTTCTGGGGATAGGAATGACTAGACTAGGAGCCGTGAGACAGGGCTTTATTCTGTGTGGTCATGAACTAGTTGTACAACTTTGGGTAAGTTACTTCCCCTGTTTGGGCTTCAGGTGTCTGTGCCACAATGAAATAGTTGGGTGAAATGATTCAGAAGGTCTTATTCACCCAGGTGTTAACATGGTGTGATTTGGGGGTCAGTTGAGGTCCAGCAGAAGCTCTGGTCTCTCCAGGGAATGTGCACCTTCACAACGGAGGGAACATCTCCACAACCACTCTTCCGTGGGGCATCTGCTGCCTGGAGAACTCCGACTTGAACCTCATTGGGACAGCGCATCTTTCCAGGGGGAAGTCAGGCTCAGTTCCTCCCTCATCCGGGTCGATCACGAGTGGGATGTTTGTAACACAGCAGTGCCTATGTAAAAATCCTCACACGTTAGCATGTTTTATTGCATGATAGAAGCCTTTATTGCTCACCAACTGCAGCGTTCTCCCCTATGTTTCCTTGCAGTTAAGCAGGTCAGGTGACCAAGCCTGGCCAATGGACTGTGGGCCCAAGTGATTTCTCATTATGAAAAGTGTTTCACTTTTGGGTCAAAGCATTTAAGAGCTAATACCTGACCCCCTACTGCTCTCTTTTCCTGCTTCAGTGTCCAAAGACACACACGGATGATGGAGCTCCTCTGCCTGGGCCCCCGAGTGACTGTGTGGACCAGAGTTCTCTGCTGACTTCCTATGGACATGTAGCATTAGCAAGAAATAAACTGATGTTAAGCCACTGAGCTTTTTTTTTGTTTGTATTTTATTTTATTTTATTTTATTTTATTTTATTTTATTTTATTATTATTATTTTTTTATTTTTGTTTTTTAAGCCACAGGTTCCGTAGCCCATTCTAACCATTAGATGTTACAAATGTATCGAGGCCATTATGAAGCATGTGCAGGCTCTGTCTCCTCAACCTGGATATAAAAGGTTCGAGAATAGAGGATGACCAACCTATTTAACTCATTCCTTTTACCCTGGCACTGGTAGCTTAAGTTGCCAGAACCCAATTACAAACTTGTGAAGCTCCCCCACCTCGGAAATGTTCAAAGCGTTAGCTCAAGGCACTTCTCTTTCCATGTCTCCTGCTTGCAAAATCTTCATTCACCTCTCATTGTGCAAGGGGTCAACTTCACAATCCCCGACACGGTCACCGGGTCCCGCACACCCTGCCCTGCCTCCTGCGCCGTATCATTCCTCACTGCTCTCCCCCTGCTCCCCCACCCTGTCCTCTCTCAGCTCCTCACACGCCAGGCTCGTTCTGCCCTAGGACATTTGCACAAGCTGTTCCCTGTGCGTATCATGCTACATCCACAGCTTTTCTCCTGGGTTACTCCTAACCATCTTTCAGGTTTTAGATTTGGGGGAAATATATGCTTTTATATTCAAGCATAGTTAACATACAGTGTTATATTTTTTCAGGTGTACAATATAATAATCCAACAATTCTATACATTTCTCAGTGCTCATCAAGGTAAATGCACTCTTGGGGCGCTTGGGTGGCTCCGTCGGTTAAGCGTCTGACTTCGGCTCAGGCCATGATCTCGAGGTTTGTGAGTTCGAGCCCAACATCGGGCTCTGTGCTGACAGCTCAGAGCCTAGAGCCTGCTCCTGATTCTGTGTCTCCCTCTCTCTCTGCCCCTCCCCTGCTCATGCTCTGTCTCTTTCCCTCTCTCTCTCTCTCTCTCTCTCAAAAATAAACATTAAAAGAAAGGTAAGTGTACTTTTTTTTTTTTGAGAGAGAGAGAGAGAGAGAGAGGGAGAGAGAGAGGGAGTGCAAGCAGGGGAGGGGCAGAGGGAGCAGGAGAACTAGAATCTTAAGCAGGCTCCGTGCCCAGCCCAGAGCCCCATGCGGGGCTTGCTCTCACAACAGCGAGATCATGACCTCAGCTGAAATCAAGAGCTGGATGCATAATTAACTGAGCCACCCAAGCGCCCCAAGGTAAGTGTACTCTTAATCCACTTCATCTATCTCACCCATCCCCCCACTCTCCTTCCCTCTGGCTCTTAGGAAATATTTTTAATGCCCTCCGCCACGTCAGGTTATGTGGTCTCACGACGTTGTCTTCCTCATGCCGTGCTCAAGGTATAATCTCAATTGTGATTAAATAATGAGTTGTGCAATTATTTGCTTAATGTCTGTCTCCTCACTGAAATCTGAACCCCAAGGGAGCAGGGATGATGTTCCTCTGGTGCCGAGCACAGTTTTAGGCGCACAGAGGTCATGAAGGGTGATGAACGAATGAATGGTCGGCCCTCAGGGTCTGGAGGAATTTTCTCCAAATTTTAGTGTGCAGCAGAAGCACCTAAGGGGCTTTAAACAAATAAATAGATAGATAGATAAACAAGTAAATAAATAAAATACACTTATTATATATAGCTTATAATATGTATATATTTATTCATATGCAAACATACATATTGAAAAAAATTTTTTTAATGTTTTTATTTATTTTTGAGAGAGACAGAGGGAAAGAGAGACAGAGTGTGAGTGGGGGAGGGGCAGAGAGAGAGAGAGGGAGACACAGAATCCCAAGCAGGCTCCAGACTCTGAGCCGTCAGCACGGAGCCCGACGCGGGACTTGAACTCGGGAGCCATGAGATCATGACCTGAGCCGAAGTCGGACGCTTAACCGACTGAGCCACCCAGGCGCCCCACAAACATACATATTTTAAACTGGGGCAAAAATATACATAACATACAATTTTAAACATATTCAAGTGTGCAGGTCAGTGGCGTTAAGTACATTCACATTGTTGCGCTGTTATTGTCACCGTCGACCCACAGAACATTTTCCATCTTGCAAAGCTGAAACTCAATACCCCTTAAACAATAACTCCCCATTTCTTCCTTACCTTGCTCCTGGCAACCATCATTCTACATTCTATCTCTATGAATTTTTCTGCTCCTAGAGGAAACACAATTTCCTCTAGGAAATGAAAACCCAAATTCTTGGCCCTGATTCCCCAGGTTTCAGATTCCGTCCATCTGGGGTGAAGCCTGAGAATCTGCATTGCTAACAAGCTCCCAGCTGATGGAGATGCCGTAGGTCCAGAGACGGCCCTTTGTGAACATGACTCTGGAGAATCCAGGGTAAATACCTCGTAGTAGGTTTTTGTCACATCTCCTGCAGCCCCTGAACACATTAGGAGTTCAGAAAATGCTGGTGACAGATGGGTTGATTACACTCAACTACACATAGAAGGACAAGTGAGTTCTTTTGGCTAAGACAGAGGTCTCAGTTCTACTTATTGTATTCTCCTGGGAGATTAAAAAAAATTATTAAGGGATGCATGCACGGGTGGCTCAGTCAGTTAAGCATCCAGCTTTGGCTCAGGTCCTGATCTCACAGTTCATGGGTTCAAGCCCCATGTCAGGCTCTGTGCTGACAGCTTGGAGCCTGGAGCCTGCTTCAGATTCCACGTCTCCCTCTCTCTCTCTGCCCCTCCCCAACTCTGTCTCTGCTCTCTCTCTCTCTCTCTCAAAAATAAATAAAACGTTAAACAAATTAAAAAAATTATGAATATCTGAGTCTCACTGTCGATAAATAAACTAGAATCTCAGGGAGTGGGGTCCAGGCATTAGTGTTTATTGATGCTTTCTAGGTGATTCTGTTGTGAAGCCAGGCTTGAGAATCAGGAGGCTAAGAAAGAAGTGGGAGGAGGATGATCAGAGGAGGCAGTTGGAAATTAAAAAGACAAACACCCCCCGAGACTGCACCCCTTGAGTTTTGTAGAAACACCTTTGTGACCTGAGCACGGAAATTATTATTTGCCCAACCATTGGGGAGAGGAGACACATCTTCCCAGTGTAAAAACCCCTTCTCTAGGGACCAGTTATGCTGTTTTCAGAGATCTGGAGTAGCGGGAAGAGATATCAGTATGGAAGCTGACCTCTTTCCAGCCAACTTCCCCCGGAGCTATTATTTCCGGACATCACCTCCTATTTCCATGAGTGTACAAAGTCATCCTCGGGTATACACTTCAGGCTTCTCCTACATTTGCTCACATTCACAGCCATCACCATTTAGTTTTCTCAGCAATACTGGCATAAAGTTCTTCTCTTTATCCATTTAGGGAACGTCTTGGTTAATGTGCAGTCCATCTTGCTAAATTAAACGTGGCTGAGGCTTCATTCTGCAAAGGAGTCTGCTTACCAGCCTTTTCCAGCTCTGGCCGCCTGAATCCCGGCAGCATTAGTTATAGGTCCGCACTACTCAAAGTGTGGTCTGCGGACCACTGTTAACCAAGACCTTGTACTGTTCCTGCGATACAGAATTTGAGAGTCAATATTTAGACACATCTATGGCACTCTGACGATGAGGTGGCATTTCATTCTGAGTGTGTGATCAGAAGATTTGTCTTGGTGAACAGGAACTGACCAATTCAGGTATCGTTGACCTGAGTGGAAAGTTGCATGTGGTTATGAACTATGGATATGTGCCATGGGATAGGGTGCCATGTTGGTCTGTGATTAAACTCAATTGCTCTTTGCCATTAGTGTATTCAAACAGGACTGTATATTTTATTGTGATTGTTTTTTGGCATTTCCTTGATGACTACTGAAGTTGAGTTCCTTTGCTTATGTTTATTGGCCTCTTGTTTATCCTGTTTTTTAAAAGCGGCTGTTCAAGTGTTTTGCCCACCTTTCTACTGGGTTCCTATCAGGTTTTCTATCTGTTTCTGTTGGGTTTTCAATCTTTTTCTTATTGAGGACTGGGAGTCATTTCAACATTCTGTATATAATGCCTTTGTTGGACAGGTGGAACTAAAAAAATTGATGGACTAGATGGAATTACAAATTACAAAAAGATTCTTCACCCAGATGACTTGAGAAGCAAGACCACAAGGATTAACCCTGTGGTCCTATTCATGACAATACCTTGCAAATTTCTTTTTTTTTTAATGAAAAATTTTTTAATTTAAATTTTAGTTAACATATAGTATAATATTGGTTTCAGGAGTAGAATTTAGTGATTCATCACCTACATACAACACGCAGTGCTCATCACAAGTGCCCTCCTTAGTACCCGTCACCCATCTAGCCCATCTCCCACCCACCTCCCTCCATCAACCTTCAGATTGTTCTCTATCATCAAGAGCCTCTTGTGATTTATTTCCCTCTCTTTCCTTTTTCCACCTCTTTCCATATGTTCATTTGTTTGGTTTCTTAAATTCCATATATAAGTGAAATCCTATGGTATTTGTCTTTCTCTAATTGACTTATTTTGCCTGGTGTAATATATTCAAGCTCTATCCACGTCTTTGTAAGTGGCAAGATATCATTCCTTTTGATGACTGAGTAACATTCCATTGTATATATATACCACATCTGTATCCATTCATCAGTTGATGGACCTTTGGGCTCCCTCCATAGTTTGGCTATTGTTGATAATACTGCTATAAACACTGGGCTGGAAGTCTTAGCCTCAGTGATCAGATGACAAGAAGAAATAAAGGGTATACAAATTGGCAAGAAAGAAGTCAAACTTTAACTATTTGCAGATGATATGATATTCTATGTAGACAACCCAAAAGACTCCATCAAAAAATTACTAGAACTAGTACATGACTTCAGCAAATTGCAGGATATAAAATCAATGTGCAGAAATCTATTGCATTTCTATACACCAATAACAAAGCAGCAGAAAAAAAATCAAGGAATCAACCCCCATTTATAATTGCACCCAAAACATTAAGATAGCTAGGAATAAACCCAATTAAAGAGGTAAAAATCTATACTCTGAAAACTATAAAAACCCTTATGAAAGATATTGAAGAGTTCACAAAGAAATGGAAAAGCATTCCATGCTCATGGATTAGAAGAACATTGTTAAAATGTCTATACTAACCAAAGCAATCTGCACACTCAGTACAATCCCTATCCATACCCTGGGTATCCATAAGAGATTTTATAGATTTATTTTTAAGAGATTTTTAAGAGATTAGAAAGAAGAGTTAGGAATTTATACATAATATCCTCAGGTAGGACTATTAAAGGTGCAAGAATGAGATGCCCAATCCAAGTAGTTTAAACAAGAACAGGAATAGATCAGCTGACAAAACTGAGACGGAGTCAGACATAGCTGGATCCAGCCAGCTGCTCAAGGGCTCTCTCTCTCTCTCTCTGGTCTCCATCTCTTGCCCTACATTCTCTTGTTGGCTTTATTCCCTGGAATATTCTTTCTTTTGGAGAGAATGGCCCTCAGGAACCAGGCTTACATGGTTCTTACTTGTCCTACCTTGAGGGACACCCTCTGTCTCCCAGTGTCCATATAAATTTTCCCAAAGGACTTTGGTGGGCCATGTTTGGATTATAAGCCCACCAAGGGACCAGTCTGAGTTCTGGACCACCCCATCACAGTGGGGCGGGGGTACGGGGGCGGGAATAGAACTGTCAGCCTGAGAGCCCTGCCAGAAAATGCTTGGTTAAGGGGGATCAGTACCCAAAGGAAAGGGATGCTGAGTGGATCCACAAATAATAGACGTTCACAACTTCAACTACAAAGGCAAAGGGGAACCATGGGAAACTCAGGAGTGTGCACATGTTGGCAAAGGAGGAGGGAGATACAACGTGAGAGGTATTTCTGGCATCACTGGGTGGTAGGAGCAGGAGGTGACTGGTGGCAAGGAGACATATTAGGTGCATATACATTTAGATATATGGTTCTCTCATTTACTGATTCATCACTTAGCCTCCCAATAAATATCCGTTGAGCACTGATCTTTTGCCAAATGTTCTCTCGTAATGGTATTACCGTGATACATGAGACAGATATAGTCCTCGACTTTATGGAACTAATAGTTCAGTCATTAAATTTCTCAGAAGTGTTTTGTTTTGTTTTGTTTTGTTTTGTTTTCTAAAAAAAAGGTAATATAGCCTTATCACTATGCAGGGCATAAACAAAACCAGTGGACTGGGCCATGCTAAGAATTTAGAGGCCAGCAGTCTTTATCACGAGGGATATCTTCCACCAGAGACTAAGGATGAGATAATCCCTGCTAATAGGTATGGCATTTATCTCTGAGCTTCCTGGCAGCTAAGGCAATAAGGGAAATCTGTTGAATTGCTTCACTCTCATTATCTGATGCCAATTCATCGTGGAAAGGCAAATCTTTCCTTGGGTTCAGTACTTGGCAGAATTTATTAAAGGGCCTATATAAAAATATTTGGAGTAACATCATAAAATCTTGTCTCCTAACCTGACAAAATGACCAGGGGCCTTACACGAGTATTCCACACAGCAGCATTTTGTGCCTAGTCCCCCTCAATTTCTCCCCAAATCAGCTTCAAACAACATGGAATCAGAATAATGTCGTATCCCTTGACATAAAATTCTCTTAGGGAAGCCTTTTAAAAACTTCTTTCTATTGTTTCTATATCCTCTTCTATATACCTGTGGTTCCACTTGTATATCTGCATGTCTCTGAATTCTGATTATTTATTGATATATCTGTTCTCCTCATCTTCTCTCTACTAGATTTCAGTTTCTTAAGGACAGATCTCACGCCTATTAAAATTCTGTGTCCCCAGTATCTTATCACTGTATCCAGCCTAAGAGGGTGAGTGTGGTGGCAATGGACAGAAAGAACGAAAGAAGGAAGGAAAGGAGGAAGGAAGGGAGGAAGGGAGGGAGGAAGGAAGGGAGAGGGGGAAAAAGGAAGAGAAAGAGGGAGAGTATTTATCCAAGGACAGAAAAGGAGAAACTTATCAAAGAGGTCCCCAGGCTATGCTGAAAGAGGCCAGTTTGGTCTAATGGAGCACAGGCAGTGAATAAACAAGGGAATTTGTAGGAAGGCTATTCAGGAAAGCATGAAGAGTCCATGAGAAGACTAAACCTTGTCCTGTTTTAACAAAACTTTAAGAAATTGGCATGTTCAAAAAAAAAAAAAATCAGTGCCCAATGGGGATTTCCATTAGTCAGTTATGATAAAGAGATAAAGAAGTCCTATTTTGACTCTATCTTCCTATTGTCTCACCAAAGGCCGTGGTGGTCCCTGGGGTATGCTGTTTGGGGACAGACAAGGCCAGAGCCCATGGGCATGACAATCCCAGTCTTGTCCCCGGCAGGCTTGGACAAGGTGTTTCAGGATGGGGGAGACGAGTACCATGGCGTCTCACATACCCAGGGCCATTTTCAGTCTTCTGTTGCTCTCGGCACGCTCTGATTTTGATGGTCCCACCTTATATCATGTCAAAAATGTTAAAAGCACTCACATTATAGCGCCATTTACTTTTTGCTATAAAGGAACTTCAAAGGATCTTTGTGATTCTGCTTTTGAAATGATATGGCTCCAAGTAACTCATTTATTTTGTAATTAGTCATGGTTTTTCAGGTTTCACAGCTAATTGTGCATGGCAAAGCAAGAAAATCTAACCTACAAATTGCATTCAAATGCTGTAAAATTTAAATGCATTCTACAGTTAACAAGTAATGACATTTGTATATATCAATTAAGCATTTACTTGTCTTTAGTTTGCACTTTGCTTTTAGTGTTTTGGAGCCAATGGTAGTTCAGATCTCAAGTATCTCTGTTAGCCCTTGCAAACAAAGACTGTGGGCCCCAGGCACAGTGCCTGGAGTGTGTCACAGGCAGAATGGCTGGCACATGTCATGTCAGGCTGGACAAATCTCTCGATGTCAGAGATTTGATGTTAAGAGAAGGGCACAGTCATTTTGCTTTGAATCCAGGGCTCACTAATGCCTCTCCATCATGTGAGGGCCTCATTAAGAAGGGGTAGTAAGTTTTATAGCCGCCCGTCTTGTTACAAAAAGAGTTCCGGTTCAGACTCAACATTGTATGTAGCCCAGGGTTCACGTCCCGGCTGTGCTCTGGATAACTGTGTAGAATGAAAGAATCCTTTGAACTCCAGGAGGACTTCGTTTCCTCATCTGTGAAATGGAGCCAATGGTAGAAGTCCATCATCATTCCTAAGGCTGTTGGGAGTTTCTTTTTTTTTTTTTTTTTTTTTTTAATTTTTTTTTCCAACATTTATTTATTTTTCGGACAGAGAGAGACAGAGCATGAACGGGGGAGGGGCAGAGAGAGAGGGAGACACAGAATCGGAAACAGGCTCCAGGCTCTGAGCCATCATCCCAGAGCCTGACGCGGGGCTCGAACTCACGGACCGCGAGATCGTGACCTGGCTGAAGTCGGACGCTCAACCGACTGCGCCACCCATGCGCCCCGGCTGTTGGGAGTTTCAAATGAGATAATCTATGAGAAAATTATTTATTGAAAAACACCAGCTTTTGGGGCGCCTGGGTGGCTCAGTCGGTTAAGTGTTCTGCTTCAGATTCTGTGTCTCCTTCTCTCTCTGCCCTTCCTGCGCTCAGAGTCTGTCTCACTCTATCTCTCAAAAATAAATAAATGTTAAAAAGAAAAAAAAAACCCACCAGCTATTAAGATGGTATAGGGCAGTCATTCTTGTTTTAAGTTTATTTATTAATTTTGAGAGAGACGAGAGCGAGAGAGTGCACATGCAAGTGTGTGGGGTGGGGACAGAGAGAGAGGGAGAGAGAGAGAATCCCAAGCAGGCTCTGCACCGTCGGCGAGGAGCCTGGTGTGGGGCTCAAACTCACAGAGCGTGAGATCACGACCTGAGCCGAAGTCGGACACTCAACCGACTGAGCCACCCAGGCGCCCCAGGATGGTCATTCTCAATCCTGGCTTCAGTTTCAAATCACCTAGGGGGCTTTAAAAAACAGTACTGAAGTCTGGGTCCCACCTGAGACCAATTACATCGGAATCCCGGGGGAAAGAGAGCGATAGTTGGTTTTTTTAAAGGCAACCCCTTCTGGTGATTCTGGGGTGCAGCTGATGTTGAAGACAGAGGTGTCGAGAGAGGACATCTGTGTCCATGGCTGTAGCAGCTGTGCCCTAACCATATGCATCTTGGCATGACTTTGGCTTGCTCTGGCTGCCCAGCGTCTTGGCAGTTGGTTCTGTGAACTTGGCAGACACAGTAGGGCTCATGAATACACGTGCTTTCCTGGCACACAGCCAGGCTTTGCTTCCCGGGCTCGCAGCTCCATGGGGCCACGGGAGCGAGTTCAGGCCAATGGACGTGGGCAGGAGTGATACCCACCGCTTGCTGGCCTCCCCCTACGTGTGGGTTTCCTGGGACTGCCATTACAAATGACCACAAATAGCCGGCTGAAACAACAGCAATTAATTTTCCCACAGTTCTGGAGGCCAGAAATCTAAAACCAAGGTGTCAGCAGTTTGTTCCTTCTGGAGCCTCTGAGGGAGAATCTGTTCCCTGCTCCTTTCCTGGTGCCTGCTGGCTCCAGAAATCCTTGGCAGTCTTTGGCTTCTAGAAGCCATAGCTTCCATCTTTGTGTGACTCCCCTTGTGTCTCTGCCTTAAGCCTCCCTCTTTTCTAGACAAGGACATCAATCATCAATTACCTAAATCCAGGATAATCTCATTCCAGGAATCTTAATTATATCTGCGAGACTTTATTTCCAAATACAGTCCTGTTCACAGGTACCAGGGGTTAGGACTTGGACATTTCTTTTCTTTCTTTTTTTTTTTTTTTTTTGGTGGTGGGGGGGGGACAATAGTCAACCTACTATACCCAATAAACAACTCAAACCAAACCAAAACACTCTCACAGGTCATCCTCCAGCTGTCCCTCCCCACATGTGCCGGCTGGAGAACACTGTGGGGCTTGGAGGAGGGCGGAGCCACAAGATGGCAGGAGCCTGGATCCCTGCATGACTACTGAACTGTGATGCGTGGGAGGAAGTTGTGTGTACCAAGCCACCGTGATTTTGAGTTCTTACAGCGGTTAGCCCATCCTGACCAATGAGCAGATCTGACACTCTTCCAAGAAATTTATTGTCTGCCCAAGTTGCCTGTGAAATTAAGCACATCTATAGACACCGTTAGCTCAGGAAAGCATCTTGGAGGCTGTCTATTCCCAAACTCCTGCTTCAGCAATGAGGAAATTGAGACTCAGTAGTGGTCAAGGTTCAGTAGTGGAGGCAGGACCCAGTCTCATACTCTGCGTTAGTTTCTAAGACCTGCTGTAACAGGTTTTGTGGCTTAAAACAACAGAAATTTGTTCACAGCTCTGGAGACCAAGCCCACCCTGTTCCCTCTGAAGCCTCTAAGGGAGAAGACATCCTTGCTTCCTCCGGCTGTCGGTGGCTCCAGGAGTCCCCTGGCTTATGGTAGCATCTGTCCAATTTGCCTGCTTCCATCCCCACGTGGCCTGGCCACCTCCTCTGTGTTCCTTCTCTTCATATTTTCTCCCCTTTTTGTAAGGATACTTGTCATTGGACTTCAGGTCCACCCAGTTAACCCAGGATGATCTCAACCTGAACTCTTTAACTTAATTATATCTGCAAAGACCCTTTTCCCAAATAAGGTCACAATCACTGAGATGGGGGGTTGAGTTGGACACATCCTTCTGGGAGGCTACAGCTCAGCCCAGTACTCAACCTACAGGCGGATGCTCTTTCTACCATCATCTCTTTAGCACTTCCTCTAATTGTCTTGTTTCTCATCAGGGTACTAACTGCACATGGTGTGGAAAATATGAAGGATGCCACCAGAGTTCTACCAAATTAAGATTCCCATCAGGGGGGAGGAAGAACTTATTTGGTGTCTGAAATCAGGGTTTGCAAAGGATACGAACACACAGATTGGGAGGGCTACATGCACCCCGATGTTTATAGAAGCATTACCAACAATAGCCAAACTACAGAGAGAGCCCAAATGTCTACTGACTGATGGTGGGTAATGAAGGCGTGGCGTACACATACAATGGAATAGTACTCAGCCATCAGAAGAATGAAATCTTGACATTTGCATCGACGTGGTTACAGCTAGAGTGTATTATGCTAAGTAAAACCAGTCAGAGAAAGACAAATACCATATGATTTCACTCACATGTGGAATTTAAGAAACCAAACAGACAAGCCAATGAAGGGGAAGAGGAGGGAAACAAACCATAAGAGACGCTTAACTAGAGAAACACTGAGGGTTGCCGGAGGGGAGGTGGGTGGGCGATGGGCATTGGGAAGGGCGCCTGTGATGAGCCCTGGGCGTTGTATGTAAGTGACGAATCACTGAATTCTAGTCCTGAAACCAATATTGCACCGGATGTTGACTGACTAGAACTTGAATAAAAAGAAAAAGAAAATCAGGGTTTGGCGCCTGGCTTGCAAAGAACCCACGCTCTCCTTAGACACAAGTGAGTCGTTCCTTATGGACTTCCCACCACGCCGGTGCCATCATACGGGTTATTTCATTTGGCTCTCAAAACCGCCAGCAGGAGGGTGGCCGCTGTCACCAGTTTTATCCACGGGAAAATCGAGAGTGGGACCGATCGCCCGGCAGACCCCCAAGACAACAATTGCGTGCAAGCTTCTGGAAGACAACAATTGCGTGCAAGTGCTTCTGGAAAGACCTGGGAAGAGAGAGGAGGCGGGATGGGGAGGGGAAGGCGCCAGCACCAGTGTGTTAGCGGGCGGTGCCACAGGCAACCGGACTTGGGTCTGACTGGGGGCCGCTGAGCGAGGGCGTCGAGCCCATCTCGGAGGGGAGGAGAAGCTCTAGCCTTTATCCAGCGACTCCCGTCTGATACCAGTCTGGGGCTAGCTCCAAAGCGTTAGCCCCCTGGCTCTCCCAGCCTGCCCTGTAATTGGGCAGGACAAGCCCCGGTGGTGGGAGAAACCCTCAGACAGAAAGTTGCAGGTGCTCAGAAGAGGAAGCCGTCGGTGCCACGAACACGGACAAGGGCCGGGGGACAAGGGCAGCCTGCCCGTGTGCTTTGCCTCCGAAGCCTTAGCTCCTTCCGCCTTGTTCCTCACACCAACTGGGGGGCAGACATGTGGCCCGAACGCCTGCCCCACGGCCGGCGCTGCAACCAGTGCTTCCTGAAACCTTCCAGAAGCCTCAAGGCTTTGAGAGCAAGTCCGGAAGATTCTTCCCTTGGATGCTTCTGCAGTGTGTGTTTCTGTGTGATGGGTTCTGTGTGACCCAGTGACATGCATCATACTTGAAATATTTCCACTGCTGACAAAATAAATCCGCTTTCCCCGCCGTAGCGCTCAGCTTATTAGGGGAAAATGAAAAAGGGGCATTAAATATTAATGCTGCATATTTTCCCGTCCCTTGGCGCCTTCTGTGCCACTGATCACTGCCCAGCTAGCACAGCCTTCTGTCTTTTTTCTCCCGACGATGGTAGGGGACAGAAGGGACCTTTGACAAGGCAGCGAGGGACAAGAGTGTAAAATGGGACTCCGACTGGTTTTCTAGGTTCCGGCTTTGGCACGCCCCTGTCTCCACCAGACGCCAAAGAGGCACCAGGAAACTTCATCTCCAGTGGGAAGCTTGCCACTGTGCTAGTTTCGGTTGGAAGCGTTCACAGCACAGAGGAAGCGGTACCTCGAAGGCAAGGTGGCTTCTGAGGAGGCAGGCAGGGAGAACTGAACCTCAGAGAAGCAGTCGATAAGTCCTGAGCTAACAGACCGAGGAGACCGCTGGCTTTGCCCCTTGTTGGTTCGCTCACAGCAAGCGTTCGGAAAGGCGTCTCGCTGGTTAGGCCAGGCCACGGAGGAGAGGTGCGGAGGCAGCTTTCGGGCCTCGGAAAGAAAGTCTCCCAGAGACCTTGGTGTCTCATTTGGCTCATTTGCGGAAACCTCCGTGCAGAAATCAAACACGAATCCTTAAGGAGCATCCTCTTTTAGGATGCTGGGAAGGTGGATTTCTTAGGAATTTTTTTTTTTTCAATTAATTTTTCACTGGGCAAGTAATGCATTAATCCAGTTCAGTCATTGCGCATAAGGCCGGGGTGGCTTTTTCCCCACTCTCCTTCCCTCGTCCCGGCGCCCTCCCCTCACTGCCTGGAAGGATCACAGTCAGTGGTCAAGGGGAGGAGTGCTGGAGACTTGTGTATATGTTTGTTCGGTTTTTGATGCTTCTTCTCAGAAGAGCTTCCATAAATTTCAGGCGAGATCTGCTGTGATTTGGCCTTGTGACTGCTCTCTCTTGTCCCCAGGTGTCCCCCCTCCTCCACTCATGCCATTTACACACAGGCCCGGGACCTCTCTTCCGGTGACCAATCCCCTGTCAGGGCTCAGGAGCCTTTGAGGGCTCCGTGTCTCGTGGCGTCAGCTTTCCACACTTCTCACGATGGTCCCGCCCTGCTCCCTCCTCGTCTCCCTGCCCCCGGTCCTCTGGTGTCCGGCCGGGGGTCCTCCCCTCTGGGCCAGCGGACGTGCACGTCGCCGGGCTGGCCTCTGGCCCTTTGCTCATGCTCTTCCCTTCTCCTTCCTTCCTGCTTGATCATGCTCTTATTTCAAGACTGCAAGTCCCCTGGAAGCTTCCTCTTGTCTGTGCTGGTGCCCTGGGTCTTTCTTCTTAGGACTCCTCTGCGGTTAGTCCTGGAGGTTCTGGGAGGTTCCGGGCTGTGTTTGTTTCATTTCATTCCCAGCCACAGGGATCTCAGATCAGGGTCTGTGTCTCAGTCATCAACATGAGCAGTGCTGTGGTGGAGACCTCCCATTTCCCAGGCTGTGTTCCTGGCACTTCACGACGGTCCTCTTCCTTTACTCCATTCCTGTTTGTGGCAAAGGATGCCGGACTGGGAGAGGTTGTGTCCCTTGTCAGAAGTCCCGCAGCTAGTACGGGTCAGGGGCGGGATTCAAACCCAGGGCGGACTCCCAAGTGCATGAATAAGAATAAATGTGTGCTGTGCACCTGCTGACGGACTTCTCCTAGTTTTGCTGGGCCAGTGGCCCTTTTTTTCCTAGGAGCCTTTTCCTGAATCCATGGACGATTCCTAGGGGGTGATGAGTCCCCGAATCCGTGGCTCCCTCCGCTTGCCCTCCACCCAGGGCCTCGGCGAGCTAGGATGTAGAGGGGTTGAGGGAGGGCTGCCTCTCCAGCGGGTGTAGGCCTCCAGGGACCCGGCGAAGCTGTCAGCAATTTAGGTTAAATGAGCATCCAAAGGCCAGCACTGCAGAGAGATCATGGGAAGACATTATCCACGGTTGTTTACAAGTGAGAGTGACAAACTCCTTAGCGGCTTTCTTGAGGAGAGAACACGTGTCCCTTGAGGGAAAATTAGGCAAATTGTGCGCCTGTTCGGGCCACACGGGCTCAAATCCTCACTGGGGAAATTAACTTGTCACTGGCTTGGCTGTCACTTGGGCTCTTTCCATGGCCTCCTGTGTTTCAGCATCACTGCAGCCGCAGGGAGATGCGGTACCTCAGCGCTTGCGTGGGGGGCGAGGGGGCTTCGCTTAGGGTGCTTTGCAGGCTGGCTGGAACGCTCCAGCTATTCAGGATAATGATAACCTGTTCCCTCTCCCACACCTGCCAAAGCTCCCTGGGCTCCCCTCCACCGTGCTGCTGTCATATGCCCCCTCTGCTGCTCAGAAGGAAGCGCTGTAACACAGCGTAAGGTTCCCTGCTTCCAAAAGGATCTGCAGATGGCACGTGAGAAAACGGCTCAGCGGTCAGGTAAATGTGGAGAATGCTCTTTGCAAGGGTCTTACTGCGGGACTTCTCAGAGCCTTTAATGTGCTAATGTGTTGAATCACTCTCCGAGAGAGGATTATCACTTACCGCAAATCTTCCATCATGGGACCCTTTTTTAGAATAAAACATCTGTTTCCAGGGAGTGTTGGTATCACCCTGTGATGCACCGGAATATAGAAAGAATAAGAACAGTAGAGCAGATAAGACCGGGTGAGAAGGTCTTCCTCTGGACCCCTGTTTTCTTGTCTCAAAGCATGGTGGATAGAATATCTTCAGGGAATTGTCGAGAAGGGTAGGTGAGATACGGTTCTTGGTGCCCAGTGAGAACTTGATTGACCCTGGATTCCTCTGCCTCCCCCTCAGACCCAACACGGCTCCCCTGTAACAGGGCCCTTCTCTCAAAGGGGGCTCTAAGGCTGACGTGCATTACAGCCATTTGCATATGCATTTTCCCTTCTCACACAAGATCGGGAGCCGCATGAGGGCAGAGGCTGTATCTCTGTTCCGTTAGTCCCTTTATGTGTCAGCGAAGTGCCTGACTCACAGCAGGTGCTTGACGTGTGGTAATTACATTCATATCAAGTCTTGTCGCTTTTTCAGGTACGTGGGATCTCAGGAGTCTACAGATCTCTTGGAAAGTCTTCAGTCTATACATGAATAAATGACCTGAGGGGGGGTAAGTGGGTCCCCCTTTCACTTTTCAATTCAGTGAACCTTGCCGTGCATACATAAATTTTAAACACTCTCCGATTTGGAGGAGGGTCAGTTTGTTTTCTTCTATTCAGGCCTTCAACTGATCGAACGAGGCCCACCCATTTTAGGGAGGTCAACATGATTCTTCTGGCTCCTGATGTAAATGTTAATCTCACCTTCCCCGCCCCTGAAACACCCAGAATCATGTTTGATCAAATATCTGGGCACTCTATCACCCAATCCACTTGACACATGAGATTAACCATCAAGATCTCCTAGTTGCCAAATTCAGTCTTGGTTCTTCAAACCTCTTATTCTGCATATTTCAGACCAGATGCCATTTTCACATCACTGAAACTTCTGCCTTTTTGTCCCCTTCCCCAGGTTCCTGTGGAATTTCCTTCTCCCCAGCCTGCAGTCCAGTCCAGGGATCAAGATTGTGCTGTGCAGCCTGGTTTTAAATCCTGGCTCCTTCGTTTGCTAGTATTTGACCTTGGGCTTGGTCTCACTGTCTAAAAAATGAGTCTAGTCAATGTTTGAGTTCTTTTTTTTATTTTAATATTAATATTATATTATTTAATATTTTTAAATTTTATTTTTGAGAGAGACAGAGACAGAGTGTGAGCAGGGGAGAGCCAGAGAGAGAGGGAGACACAGAATCCAAAGCAGGCTCCAGGCTCTGAGCTGTCAGCACAGAGCCTGACGCAGGGCTCGAACTCACGAGCCGTGAGATCGTGACCTGAGCCAAAGTCGGAGGCTTAACCTACTGAGCCACTGGGACACCCCTACGCTTGAGAAATTCTTAATGCTATCCCTGAAACATACTACATGCTCAATACAGGATGGTTACTATGTCTTGATGACCTGTCCCGGGGTCTATTCCCCGTCTCCTTTTAAATAACTATGTTCCCCAGAGCTCTCTTTTCTTTTTATTCTGGCCTCCCTTTCATTGAGAACTACCACTCAACTGGCCAAGCACCACCTTCCACTGCTGGTTTCGAATATAATCTCTGTATATGAAACTTCTGTAAACCTCAGATCATTACTTGGTGGCCAATAATATCCCGGTTTAGAAACTCACATAAACTTTTATCCAAAGCCATCAAATGACTTTGAAAACAAATTGTTAACCTTCCCCCTTGCAAAAATCCAAACTTATAATAAAACTTTTATTTGACTTCAAAAAACACAATTGCTGTTTCAACTTACTCTCCCATCCCCTGCCCCCCACCCACCTCCCTGCCAGAAATCTCTACAGGTAGAGAAGTTCAGATAATTTCATAGGATTTAGATTTAACAGGAACAACACGAGTCCAGTTCCTCCTGGCCAAAGAATGTTTCCAGAAGGTTTGAAGGCAGAACTGTCTCGTCTTCCAAATCATGGCTCATCCCCCAAAGTATTTAACTGCAATCAATTTTTGAGTTTTGAAATGTCGCCTGATTTCCCCTACTTCCTATAAAGAAACAAGAAACAAAGGCGAGCGTGCACACACATATATTCCAGGAGAGCTGGCCCTTCTTACTGTGAGCCACTTATCGTGATCCAAAAGATTTACTCAGAGGCATAATTAATTGGAACTTGTTTCAGTGGAACTTTATTTCCCTTCATCTCATTACAGAAACAAAAGAAGATTATAGGCCAGGGGATCCATGAGGTTTCAAGAGAGCCTACTGATGAATGAAGTTGGAAGGAGTTAACACACGGTCAGAGATGGTTAACATCCAGAAATTCTTACAAAGCAACGGCAATTCTTTCCCATTAATCCCGCCTTGCCCCTTTGATCTCGAATGGTACCATGGCTGCAAGTTAAGGGCAAAGCTAGCCTGGCATTAAAGAACCCCGGCGACCTTGCTCTGGAGGAGAAGGGTTCTTCAGGAACATGGAAGATGAGAAACAACGACGGCAATAATCATAAAAGCAAAAACAAACACACAGAGCAGCTGTTCAGAAAAACACGAACACGCAGAGAATCGTTTGGGGAGGTTTTCGAACTGGTGAATTGTAAATCGGCCGTCTGTGCTTGTTCTCACGAAGGCGTCCGTGTTAATTTATCACCAGGTCAGGGTGGAAACGGACCAAGTTGGGCCTGGAAACGTTGGGTCACAGTTGCCCGTTTTTGTAAGATGGGTAGTCGCATGAAGGAGAGGGGAGATACGTGAATTTCCCCTTTGTCCTTTGTTTTTCTTGAGATTCTTAGAGTTTTCAGAGGCTCTCAGAACTTCCAGTAAGGAAGCCTGTGGATGCGTAAGAGCCCCACCTTTATGGCAACTATTTGTGATGCCAAAAATGAGGAGGGTCTCAGGGGACCTGTACTCTCATTTGTATCCTCTTTGGACTCAATAGACGGAGCCCCAAATCTTTTTTAACCTTCTTTTAAGTCTGGAAGGGGCCGCAGGCCATTAAACATTCCTTTAATTCTGGAAATGGGGAGAGAGGGGTGAATATGGCTATAGAGTAAGGATGTTATCACCCGGCACGGCTGGTGGTCAGGCTTCATGCTCAAAATTGCCCAATTAAAGAAATAAAAAATGTAAGCTCTGTCGGGAAAAAATGCAAATAAGGTGGCTCGGGGTTAAGATTTTGAGTGGTTTGCTGGTTAAAATTATGCACTTGTTTATGGGGGAAATGGATTTAAAAAAAAATCTATATACAGTTGGATGAATTAGGCAACCATCTATTATGTAATTGAACAACAACGTAATCCATCATCACGGTGGCGAGGGCAGCCAAAGCCATCGCAAATTCAGGGGACTCCTGCTCTTTTATTCTTTCTACTTTAGCTATTGGAAGAGCAAGAGTTTTGGGGAGTTGTCTCTTTTTGTTTTGGAGGGTGATATCTAACAGTGCTTTCTTGCAAATTTTAATTTGGGGGGGGATGGGGTGGGGCTCCAGGAGCTCGGGCAGGACTAGGGGGTATGTGTGTTCGTGGGCCCGCCCCTGCATGAACTTGCACCGGGCACATCCCAAAAGGATATTGATAGTGGATGTCATGGTGCACCCCGGAACCCTCTTCAGAACTGGGGTGCCTATTCACTTAGCGGCTGGCGCTGTCGGCTGTTGGAGGCTCACAACCGAGAACTGTCCTCAGCCAAAGGGAGCTGCCTTGTTGGACTGTGTGCCCCATCCCCGTGGCATCCTGCATGTGATGGCTGGTCCATGATATGGTGTGGGGGGCGGGGGGGTAGGGGTGGTGCGGGAAGGAACGTCAGCCTCCTGCCTGGATTCAGAATGACCCTGGGGGCCGTCCAGCTCCAGAGCTCACTGTGGGATCAGCAGAAGCCTCTGTTGTGGCGGCACCACAGCTCGACCTCTCCCTCTGCCCCGCTGCCCCCTGCCCCCCTCACACCCCTCCCAGCATGGATCGGAGCGCTGCCCTGGAAACCTCCTGCAGGCAGACCTCCCAGGGTCCATCCAAGAAAACTGCCCGCGGGCCACATGTCCCCTCTTCATTTCAAGGGGGCGGGAAGTGAGAACTGGCCAACGCATCACAGATCCGCTGTGCCATCACAAAGGCACTTGATTTGATGATGCAGTCCCCAAAGTTTCTGGAAACGGGGCTGGTTTCCTCAGGACCTGAGAGCGCTCAACTCTACCACCCATTTAGGCAAATGACTTAGACTTTCTCTGTTTCTTTATCCATTTAATAGTCTAAGTCTCCCCTAGGGCTGTTCATGAGAGGGAATGAAGAAATGGAGACAAAGCGTCCAGGGCAAAGTTTACGAACTCAAGAAACGTTAGCTTTTGGTAGTGGCAGAGTGGAGTGGCCTCCTGGCGCCGTGACATCGGGTGAAAAAATGTTACCCTCTCTGAGACTACGCTTGCTCACCTACAAGATGCAGGGATGCTGCCCACTTTCTATGCGGATTCTGGAGGCAGAAGAGAATGTATGCAAAGGGCGTGTGGTACTAACAGAAAGTCAGTCGTTAACTATTGTTGTTATTTTGAGGAAGTTTCTCTTTGATTGAGGGTCCCAAATGCACAGCAGCGAACCCATGGGCCCGCGGAGAGGTTATGTGGATTGTTCCGTATAGACAGCCCCAGACGGAATGGGTCCCAGCTTTCTCACCGATGGTGGGAAGTTGCCCTGTGTCTCTGCCTGCCCAGTTATTTGTTGTTTGTTTCCTAGCAGGGAAATAATACGTGGAACTTGGCCACCGTAGGCTGGAGTCTCACCATTTTCTGGGAATCACCTCATGCCAGGATCTGCAACCTGAGTGCCGGGTCCAGAACAGGGAGCCCTGCCAGGCCACAGACAAAGGCCCCTTTGGTCTCTGAGCTGGCGTTAGCCACTGCCTTGGCTGGGTGTCCGCCGATGGCATTCAGGTGTCATGTGACCATCCCTCCTTAGAGATCTCCAGATAGAGCCTTGGGCCATTTCTGGGCATCAAGTCCCATCCATGACTTTGTGAGGATATAAGAAAAATCACATTTTCACGATAAAATACCTCCACGGACTGAGTCAATACCAAAGAAACCTGCCCTACTCCAAGGGAGGAAGCCGGTGTTGTGGTGCCATAGAAAAAGCCCCAGGCTTGGTCTTCTCTGGTGATGTGTGCCCAGGGATGGCTGGTTTTAGGGAAAACAATCACTTTAGTTCACATAAAAAGCAGGGATCCTATTAGGAGTATCCAGGGGCTGCTCTTGGGACTCAGTTGCAGGAAGTTCAGCCTGGCCTCACGGTAAGTGGGAAGTCACCCCCTCTCCCGGGCCCCTAGGACAGCTGTCCCTACAGCTCCTCAGATCACCTGCTCAGCTCATCTCCCCACACAAGAATTGACCTGCCTGGCCTTCTTTCTGCTCCGCCTTATTTCATTTGCCCATGGCTTTGGCTGACCTTGGTCATGATTCCACACTTGACACTCTCTGCTCCTCCTAGCCCCTTGGCACAGTCGAGACCAATGATCACCTTGTTTAAACCCCGAGGAAAGAGAATCTGATTGGTTTAACTTGGCTCAGGTGTTAGCTCCTGGTCCGATCCCCTGTGATCAGGGGAAATGATCCCATGAAGACGTCACAGCTGTGCCTTCTGGAGCTGTGGACAGAGCTGTGCCTTCTGGAGCTGTGGACTATGTCCTCTAGTCAGGGGACATAGCTGGTAAAGAAATCACGAATATTTGGAAAAATTGGTTCAGCTTTCTGGGTCTTACTTTCCCCAACTGTGAAATAATACTAATTGTTATTATATTGGTCATTAAATGTCAGATGTAACCAGTTTACATATGGAAACCAATTGACCTCCACACCCCCACTCCTGTACCTGTTCAGTTCTCTGGGGGCACAATATGATAATCCCCACCCGCAGCTCATAGGATCAAGGAAGGCCATTCTTCAAGGAAGTTCTCTCGGGTATTTCTGGGAACCCTGAGGAACGTGTGTGCATTCCAGAAGTCCATCCAAGGTGGTGGGTTGCCATCCCTCCCAGCCTCCTTGTTCTGCGTGATTGCTTCTTTTGAGCTCAGATGGGAATCTCTTGTCATCGTGTTGACACTCACCCTTGTATATCTTTATCCCTAACATGGATGTGAATTCCTTCCTTCTGTCCCCAAAGCATAGCTAAAAGAGAATGGAGATGATATTTACTGCACCCCCCTCCAGCTTTATGGAGTTAGGACTGACAAACACAAATTGTATATATTTAAGTTGTACAACATAATTTTTGTTTTGATGGAATGTTTGTGGACAACAGAACTTAACAAAAAGACAAAGCTTGGCCTGGTGTACCTTCTACTGGGACTTCATGAGGCTAGAGGACCCAAAAGGCATCCTGAGAACATTTCTGCTGGGGGATTCAGGCCACTCTCAGGGAGGGGAAGAACTTCATCCCTTCTAGCTTGAAATGCACCTCATCCCTTCGCCAGGATTCAGCCCAACTCCCAGGAAGCCTGACGGTGGGAACTGCTATCACCTCTGGAAGAAATGCCCATTCCTACCTGTCAGGTTGCTGTCTGAGCCAATCACGATCATCACCGACCTTTCCGGATTCGCCGAGTCTGGCTTCTTCAGCATAAATAGCCCCACAGGAGCAACTCAATGGCCTGGGACCAGCTTTGGGGGCCAAGACTGCCTCTCCCTTCTTGCGGGGGTAGATCTTGGCACTCGATCACTTGTGAGCTCATTTTTGGTCAAAAAAACAAACTAATCTCCCAAGAATATACAGGGATTTTTTTTCAAGTCTTGGACACTGAAGTTCCAAGTTTTACAGAAAAAGAATTTCTAACTTTGGGATTCATCTGGAGAGTCTCCAGCTGACATTTGTAAATGGTATACATTAGGATGAGAACTGGCCTTACCAGTAGGACCAAAGAGGCTCAGCGATGTGGCCCTTCCTTAAACAAAGGGACTGTCTGTTCCAAAGACAAATTCATTTTTCCCCTTCATAAACTACAGAGACTGTCTGAAATTCCCAAAATGGACGCTTTCCAACCCCAAATATTTAGAGCCCAGTCTCTTCCAAGCACCTTGTTCTAATAAATTACTTTCTTTGCTGCTCCCAGCCGCTTTATGAGGTAAGGTATTACTTCCCTTATTTTACAAATGAGGAAACTGAGGCTCAGAGATGTGTGATAATTAACCTAAGGCTAATAAATTGCAGGGTGGGATTCAAACCCAGCTTGGACTTTTGTCCTACCTCACCCTGTCCCAGGACCCTTTCCAGTTCCAACATTCTGAATCCACGGTCCTTGTGGCCCTGGGAAGCTCTGAGCCTGGCATGCGGGAAGGTGGGCTGTGGTCCCCAAGAGGGGAAGCCAAAGGACAGCCCAGGCAACCTAATTTGCAGTGTCCGAGGCAAAATGGAAAGGTGGGCTTTTGTTCAGAAGTCATTAAGAATTCAAGACCACCACAGCAGAGAGGTAAACCCAGCAAAGGTCCCTGTGAGCCTTGGGTCACGTGCAGGTCACAGGCCTGCGGACCTGGCAGCCTGGATGTGTCCCCTTACTCCTGGGAGGAGTACCGGCCACAGGGTGACCTGGTGCTGGAGGAAAGCAGGCTGGTTTCTTTTCCTTTTTCTTTCTTTTTTTTTTAAAAAAAGTTTACTGTTTATTTTTGAGAGAGAGGGCAAATGGAGGAGGGGCAGAGAGAGAGAGAGAGAGAGAGAGAAGGAGACATAGAATCCAAAGCAGGCTCCGGGCTCTGAGCTGTCTTCGCGGAGCCCGATGCCGAGCTGGAACCCACGAACCGCGAGATCAGGACCTGAGCGGAAGTTGGATGGCCGCTCGCTGGCGAGCCTCCCCAACCTGCTCCCGGGGTCACGTGGTCTGCTCCCGGGGTCACGTGGTCCGCTCCCGGAAGAAAGCGGGGGCCTGAGAGGCTGTGTGCGCCAGAGGTTTGCGGTTTAGCTCTTTTCATTCCTCCCGTGTTGTCGCTGTTTCCAACGCTTCGTGTGGCTTTGGAGGCAATGGCTTGAGCCTTGATAAGATACAGAGAAATCGGAGGCAAGGAGGCCTGGTGGTAAATATGGAGCTTTTATTTGGCGCCGCAGGTGTCCCTCGGTCCTGCCTGCTCCCGGGGCAGGCACGCCTGTGGGGCCGAGATGACCTGGAGCGGGGATGGCCAGAGAGCTGTGCTTGGAGCCCAGCTGCAGAATAACACTTGGAAACCTAAAACCCAAGGTGGAAAGTGAGAGAGAAACAGAGAAAAACAAATCCCCGACTCACCCACCGCCGCCTGAATGAAGGAGTCGACAGAGGACACGGCTGTAGGATTGTAAGTGGTCGGCAAGCCCTGCTGGCAGATGGGATTCACCCAGTTGGTTCCCCCAGAGACAGGCATTTGGGCACTTGTCTGGGTCTCCTTAGGAGGCACGGGTTCCCAGGGGGGTTTGGTTCCAGCTGAAGCCTCCCCAGTTCTCAGGTGACAGGTGTTTGACCTACACCTCTTGAAAGCCCGCTTCTGGCCTTGTGACTCTTTCAGGGTCTCTGGTATCCTGTGGGCAGCCTGGCGGCTAGCCTTGGGGATACAGTGGCTAACAGTCAGGTGTGGGCCCTGCCGTCCTACAATTCTCAGTTGGAGGGAGAGCCAGAAAAATGAGCAGGCAGGTGGACAGACAGGGGAGAGGAGGGGAGCCTCACCTCGAGGAAGCCTCTCCCTGCGAAAGCATTATACCCGTAGAAATCTGAAAGAGGAGTAGAATTTATCCAGGTGTTGGAGATGGTGGGGGTGAGGGGGGATTCTGGGCTGATGGGAAAGCATGCGCAAAGGTCAGGAAGTAAGAAAGAGGAGGTTGTATTTGCATGGTGGGCATGACCGCTAGGAGAGACCTTTCTAGCAACAAACGTTAGTTGAGTGCCACTACGTGCTTCGGTAATAGTGAGCCAGCCCACAGAATGGGTTGTGCCACTCTCCAGTACTTGCTCTTCCAATGGTAGACCCTTATTTCTCTGTCCTCCTGCTTCTTCCTCATACAGCTCATACATCGACTGGCTCCCTTCCTTGGGTTTATTCCATGTATTAGCGGAATACCAATAACATTGGAAGAAGCAAGAAACATGGACATGAATTTCACTTTCAAGAGGTTGCCCAAGAACAAGCAGTTGGTTGATGAGATGGCTCCATAGAGGTAAGGCCTCAGAATCTTGACCTCTTGTTTCTCCACCGTCCCTGAGGAGTTGTTCTTGAATGCATGCTCCAAAATGGCCCTCTGTCATGTCAAATTTCGATGAGGTAAGATAGAGGAACACACACTCTTTTCTTTTAAGGCTGTGGCGTGGAAGTCACAGACATCATCTCTGCTCGCATGCCATTGGTCAGCACTCAGTCATGTGACCACCCCTAGAGGCAGGGCAGTCTGGGAAATGTAGTCAAGGTGGCTCCCGTTTTCAGAGAAAGCTCAGGGGTAAATGGATCTTCAGATGACTAGCCGTCTCTATTCTGTTCTGTTTCTAGTTTGTGATCTTGGAGATGTGTCTTCACAGACTAACGTTGCAGTGATGATTCCTGTTTGGTTTAGCCCTGAGCTCCCCATCTCTCATGTGGACACTAGAAAGGCAGAGAACATCAATGTTGGAAAGCTAAATATCATCCTGTGCCCAAGCTAAAACTTACAATAGACAAGTCAGGGGTAAAACATTTGTTGGATGTTTTAAATCAATAAAAATTTCTCCTCTAAGGGTCGAGCAAGGGAGGTCTACTCACTTCACTGAGAGGAGTTTTGTGATGAGATTAAATGCAAAATCAGTCCTCATTTGGGCCTTAAAAGCTCTCCGTTGAGAAGAGACAAGGAAGGCAATGGACTTGCCCACAGCCCTTAATCAAGGCCCGGCCTGAGTTCCTCAGGCTTTGTTGTTTCGAAAGGCGAGGGTGAAGAAAAATGATGGATTGACAAGGAACGCTGGTGGGGGTGGATGTGTTCCCTCAAAAGAAGGGAGTGTGAGAGATGGGCTATCCCTGAGTAAATGGGTTCAACCAGACAGATGATCCAGATAATCCAATAAAACACTTCGCGTTTTTGTGACTAATCCAACTGTCATAGTCCACGTCCAGGAGCTCAAACCATCAAAAGGTGATTCTGAGTCTTGTGTTCACTTTCTGGTTTGCCTGGAATTAAGTTTTCATCTCAGCCCTATCTCCAAGCTGCCTACTCATGTTCCAGACAATAACGCCCTAAGTAAGAAGAAATTAAGAAGCGACCACGGTCATTTCACACACTCCAGAGCCCAATGCTTATAATTTGGGGTTTATTGGCTGTTGTGGATTGTGCATGTCTCACGATTCCCGGCCCTCCTAGTCATGCTAGGTAGCGTGGAGATTGTTTGTGTACGTGTGTGTGGCTCAGATTGAGAGGATTGGGGAACAAGGCTCCATCCCAGTCCTGGTTTGTTGAATTCATTCTGCTGACCAAGCTTGACTATGGCTCTTTTGGTTAATCCATGTCTCCATTGTCAGCGGCATAACTTAGCAGAATGCCATGTTTCTGTCATGTTTGCCTGCCTTCTGGCTGTGACGCCAACCTCCCCCTCCTCCCCCTTCCCTCCCAAGAGTCCATTGCAACCTTTAAAAACGGAAGGAGTGCTTCTCAGAGGCTGCAGGGAGTCAACCACACCACAAAAATGAACGATATGGGACCATTGGCAATTTCTTGTCAAGTAAACCTACATTTGCCTCTCAACCCAGAAGTTATACTCTTGGATATTCATCCCAGAGAACCAAAAACTTCGGTTTAGACAAAAACCTGTCCCTGAACTTATCAGCTTTTAGTCAATAATCGCCTGAGACTAGAAACAATCCAAATGCCCTCCAATGGGTCAATGGTTAAATGCTCTCTCTTACATCCACACTGCAGAACGCTCCTCAGCAATGAAAAGGAACAAACTTTTGAGATATACAATGTATTAGTCTTGTTGGGGTTGCTGTAATAAAGTACCACAGGACTGAGTAGTTTAACAACAGAAATCTAGGGCCTTACAGCTCTGGAGACTGGACGTCTGAGATCAAGGTGTTGATAGGGACGTTCTCCTTCTGAAGGTGCTAAGGAAGGAACTGTTCTCACCTGTCTCCTACTTCCTGGCAGTTCCTGGGCTTGGCTCCAATCCTTTATGGTGTTCTCCCCATGTATGTATCCGTGTCTAACTTTCTCCTTTTCATAAGGACATCAGTCATATTGAATGAGGGGCCCACCCTACTCCACTAGGACCTAATCTTAATATCCACAGCAACCCTACAGCCAAATAAGGTCACATTCTGGAGTGTTGGGGGTTAGGGCCTCGCCATGTGAATTTGACGGGGACACAATTCAACTCAACATGTAACAACATGGATAAGGGCATTTTGCTTAGTGAAAAAAGCCAATCTCAAAAGATTGCATGCTGGAGGATTCCATTTACGTTACATACACAAAATGACAAAACTCTGGAGACGGAGAACAGGTCGATGGTTGCCAGGACACAGGGACAGGAGTGGGGGGGGGTGAGTCTACAAAGGGTTGCATGAGGGAGTTTCTTTGTGGTGATGGAATAGCCTGGATCCTATTTGGTGGTGGCTGTATGAATCTAGATGAGGGATCACATTGTATTGAACTACATCCCTCTCCCCCCAACATGCAGGAGTGCATAAGAAAACTGATCAGTACTGAACAAGGTTTGTAGTCTAGTTGACAGGTTTATACCCATGTCAAGTTTCTGGTTTTGATATTGTACTAGTTATACAGAGATGTCACCATTGGGGGAAGCCGGGTGAAGGGTTCACGGAACTATCCTATCTACCATTCTATGACATGTGCAGTCACCCCACCTTTGTTCTCTGCTTGCAAAATGAGGAGACACGTCCAGGTGACATGGGCAGCGAAGGGCAGAGGTCAGAACACAGATACTCATTCATTTCCCTCCAGACTTTCACCTAAGTTTTGGTTTTCTAGATTTTCAGATTCATGTTAGGTGAGATCTGGGCTGGTAGCCCCTCTCAGGACCTCAGCTTCTTAGATCAGCCATTGCCTGACTCATCCACCCACACCTTTCCTTGAAGTCCTTGTGCCTGGGGAGCACCTCACCTCCAGGACGCCTGGGGGCCCGGCTCCCTCTGCCGGCCTGGGGAGTCTTGTCCGTCCCACCCCCACCCCTGCAGAGAGCAACACCACCCTCCCAAGCCAGATTTGCTCCGGGCCCTCACCTGCATCACCCTGGTTTTGTGGATCCCAAGCTTTGGTTCAGATGACCTGGCTTCAAGGCTGGCTCTGATGCACAAACTTAGGTCAAGTCACTTGTCTCTTTGCCTCGGTTTCCTCAACTGTTCAGAGAGGGTCAATCCTTACTATCTAATTTGGAAGGCTGGAATATCCTAAAACTTAACCATTACAGTTGATGGGAAGGTTTCATGTAAATGCAAAGTTCTCTTTTAATGACCTCAGAATAATTTAATAGTGATTAATTATTAAGCATCTCTCACATATTAAGCGCAAGTAATACCTGTTAATTCTTTCTCTTATTTAAAAAAGTTTTTTTAACGTTTATTTATTTGTGAGAGGGGGGAGGGGCAGAGAGAGAGGGAGACACAGAATCCGAAGCAGGCTCCAGGCTCCCAGCTGTCAGCACAGAGCCCGACACAGGGCTCGAACTCACAAACCGTGAGATCATGACCTGAGCCAAAGTCAGACGCTCAACTGACTGACTGAGCCACCCAGGTGCCCCAGTACCTGTTAATTCTTATAAGTGTTATGGACTTCCTGGAACTATACCAAGCATGCCTAGGAGATTGCCTCTCTGACCCTACTCACTCGGACTGCACCTCTAAAAGCTACGGGAATCTTTGTTTCTGAGTTTTGATCCAGGAGATCAGGAACTTTGTTTGCTTTCAAAAGTCCACATCGATCTTTTACCCATGATCCCTGGGGTGGTGGTGTGAGTGAGCTAGGTCGACAGGCTCTCAAGAACTGATTGTGCCCACCTCTGCCCCGCTCTTAACTTGGTGACGTCATACTGGGGCTTGAAATTGGCCATGGTGAGAGTTTTTATACCACGGAAGTCAATACATGCTACAAATCAGGAGGATGTGTTTGTTTCCCCAGAAGCCTTGGCAGATCCATTGCAAATGGGATTTCTGGAGGCACATTAAGATATCTCTAAATTCCCAACGTGGATGGGAGGATTTGGCCACCAACATAAAACAGTAATCATGCATGCCCTTGACAAATCTGCTCTAGAGTTTGCTGTGTTACCATGTGCAATCACTGTCTTCAGGTCTTCATTCCCTCCTCTGTAAAGGCGAGGATATTGATGAGGTCTACCGCCTACCCTCAAAGCACTTCTCAGGTTAGCTTTTCTTATTGTGCTTTTGGTTGCTACTATTTTTATTATGAGGTTCTTTGTCTCTGTGGGAAGGTAGGTTTTAAGCAGCTGACCATCCCACCTTTCTGAGAGACAATCCAGTATAATGCTGAGAGGACAGACTCTAGAAGTTTCCACCTGCGTTCAAATCCTTACTCTCTTACTTATTAGCTGTATAACCTTGAGCAAGTTGCTTAACCTCTCTGTAGCCCAATTCCTCATATGTTGGGTGGAGATTATAGTAATACCTACTTCTTAGAGTCACTCCAAGGATTACATGACTCAGTGTGTATACAGCACATTAAGCAGTGCCTGACTCAGAGTGAGTACTGTTAGGAGTCTGCTATAATTATTCTGAAAGTGATTGTAGTGGATTGAAGATTATCCCCCAAGAATTCGTAACCTCCCCCAGAATGTGACTTTATGTGGAAACACAGTTGCGATACATTCAAGTAGGTAAGATGACAATGTTGGAGTAGGGTGGGTCCCTAATCCAATGTGAGTAGTAAGAAGAGACAGGACACAGAGACAGACAGAAAGACACACACACACACACACACGGAAATGATGCAAAGGTACACAGGGAGAACAGCACGTGATGATAGAGGCAGAGATTAGCTTGGTGCCACCACAAGGAAGGCCAGCATTGTTGGCAAGAGCCAGGAGCTAGGAAGGGGCAAGGAAGGATGCCCCCCTAGAGCCATCAGAGAGCAAATGACCTTGTCTACACTGTGATTTTGGACTTCTAGCCTCAATTTGCTGTGAGACAAAAAATTTTGCCGTTCTAAGCTAACCAGGGTGTGATCATTTGTTACAGCAGCTGCAGGAAACTAATACAGTAAGGTTTGAATGAGGTTGGAATACCCTGTTCCACAGCGCCCCTTGGGAATCCACCCCCCCCACCAGCTGTGTTTTTAAATATCTTTTCTGCCTTTGCTCTATTGACTCTTTTTAAAAAATCTTTTCTTAAAGGTAATCTCTATGCCCCATGTGGGGCTTGAACTCATGACTCTGAGATTGAAAGTCACGTGCTCCACTGACAGAGCCAGCCAGACGGCCCTGCTCTATTGGCTCTTTCCCCAGGGGCAGGGCTCCAGTAGCACGTGACCTCCTTGCAGCTACAAAATGGTAGCTGGGGGTGACTTGGCAGGGATGTGTGTGCGGGGCCGGCTGAAGGAAGGCTCAGGGTTCACGGTGTGGGCTACCCCAGGGATCCCCTAAGATCAACCTCCAAATATCTGCCCTGGAACAATGACAAAAAAATACACCAGCTGGAAAGATGAATCTGAGTTTATGAATAGCCTTTAAAGGGGCTCACTCGTTTTGTACACACGTCTTCCTCTCTGGGATGGTAGCTCTCTTTGCCAGAAATTCTATTTTGCTGACTTTTTATTTTCGTGATTGAAGGCAAAGATTTTTCTAAGCCCTATTGAAAGGTTACTGGCTTTTCAGGGCTACATACGCAACTCGCCTGTCGCGTGGGGACGTCATACCTCATAGCGTGGCAGCGCCGTGTGCACACCCATAAAACACAAACGCCCAGTGGAGTTTGAATTTCAGATAAACAGCAAAGACTCTTTTTAGATATGTATGTTCCAGTTAAGAAAACGTAATGTATTCGGGTGAAATTCGTATACCATACCGTTAACCATTTTAAAGGGAATGAGGGCATGGTGTTTAGTATGTTCACTCAGTTGTGCCACCACCGCTTCTAACCGGTTCCAAAATATTCGCGACACTGGTAAGTGGAAGCCCTCATTTGTTAAGCACCTTCTCCACATCTCTCCCTCCCCCGGCTCCTGACGACCACCAGTCAGCTTTCCGCCGCTATGGGTTTCTCGGTTCTGAGTAGTTCGTGTAAATGGAATCCCCCAACATGCGTACGCGTCTGGCCTCTTTCACTTAGCATGATGGTTTCACGGTCTATCCGCCGTTGCAGTACTGCATCCCTGTTTACGGTTGAATAATGTTCCTTTGTGTGTGCACGCCACAATTTGTTTCTCCATCACCCGTTGATGGACGCTTGGATTGTGTCTGCTTTTTGGATATTGTGAGTAGACGGTGGGCTTTCTTGTGAAGCACTTTGCTGGCTTTATTTTTCCGCAAGAATTTCGCACTGGTGATGCTACCTAAATGGGGAACACAGAGTCTCAGAGACACGAAATAACTGCCCTTTGGATCAGGCTGCGGGGAGGAAATAGATGGCCCATTCAAAGGGGGTAGCAAGGAAGGGTTAATGAAGGTATTATTGATAGAAGTTTCCAGCAGGGGTGAGGACGCCCATAAGGGATGGAGAAGCGCCCAGTGCTTGCAACAGTGGGAGTCGTGACTACTGCTTGGCCTGTAGGAGTAGAGGGAGAACGATGTTAGGATTTGGAGGAGAAGGTAGGACAGGGCTGCCTGGCAGGAACCAAGGCCCTCCAGAAAGAAAGCCATCAGCTGACAATCCACAGGTGATGAGTAAAGAGTAGAGGAATAAACACCAGGATCTCCCTTTTCTCATGCCCTCCAATCTCCTACTTCCATTGTCCAGACCCAACGGGGAGTCTAGGGTAAGGGAAGCAGCCCTCCCGTAGACCAGAGTGGAGAAGGACGGAGAGCGTCTGGGGGCTCTGAACCATCTCTGAATGAGGATAGAGTGTTGCACACCGTCATCCATCGGCTGAGGTTCTGGGGGCTTTTCCTCTGCTGTTTTTTCTATAGTTGTCAGGAGATGGGAATATACATCGCTCGTGTGCTGTGTTCATCGTGGGCCTCTGTGGGTTTGAACTCTGGTGGCCAAACAGCCCTGGCACCTTTCAATATGTCTTCTTTTCCTCCCTTCTGCTTTCCTTCTCCTCTTTCTATCTCTCTCCCCATGGCACGCGGCAGGTGCTCGCAAATATTTGATGATTCTCATCACATGATGTGATGCCGACCTTCATTTACTCTGCTATAAAGAGCACCTTGCTGGCACCAGCTGATAGCTGGTAGCTATCGGACGTAAGTGGGTGACGTGGTTCTGATTCTAATCTCAATTCAGTTCATCTTACCGTTAGGGTCTGAAGTCTCCTCTATGTTGACCTTTCACGCGTGAACAGTGACCTGAGGTGGTTGTCGTAGGAGAAGATGGCTGTGGGCGCATCGTGGGACGACCTCGGGTGGGATGAAACGGGTGGCAGCCTGAGAAAAGGCAGCTGAGTGTTCTGTACCAGATGTACTATGCCCAAGCTGAGTGGCTCAGACAATTCCTTTGCCTCTTGGTCTTCAGTTGCCTTAGTTTTCTCAGCTCTAAATAAAGACAGCTCAAGCTGCAGATGTCTTCCAAGGCCAATGGTCCAGCAACCTATCACCACCTTACCTTGGTGGGGGCGCTCTGCCTTCCTTCAGCTCATCGAGAAACGTCCAAACAGAGCCATTGCCGAGATACCCAAAGCAAACAAGCTGGACAGACTAAAGCCCATGAAGCAACCCATCTCCACCCATGAATACAGTGCTTCCTTCCATTTCTTCTTTTCTTTCTTACTTGCATCCCAACCCCCACTCTTTGCTTTCTTCTTCTTTCTAAATTCAAAACAGTGAGAACTACCTTCTAGCTCAAGACCCAACATGTCCATTAATGCACGTATGGTCTGTTACTTAGCGCTGGACATTTCAGAATCAATTTGTGCGCTTTGGCCAAAAGCTGCAAAGCCTACATCACGGTCCCTCCTGCAGGCTCGCTAAGCATAAAGGAGAAATACTCTTGTCTGCAGCTACGTGTAGCTGTTGTGATCTTCTGTAAAGGAAACAATTTTCATTGTTCACATGGGCCCAGTTGTTTATGTGCGCTTCATTTACTGTTGTGTTTAGCAACCAAGACTCCTTTAAATCTAGGGCTCAAGATCCATTTAGTTTTACAAGTTAAGCCAAACTCCTTTTTTCTGTAAGTGCCTTTTAAAATTCTTGGATAAAATCAATAAACCATGAAATGTCTCTATTGAAAAATGATATGACCAAGCTCTCCCTGAGAATTCATGGGTTAAAATGTGGTTTGAGGCTTAAAGGCCCATTAAGGTACTACTGGATTATGGTGAAATCGTTCTGAATGTGAACTTTACTGCGTTTGACTTAGAAATGTAATCCAGCCCCGGGTCCTCAACGCACAGATGCCAAACGCTGCTTGTAGGATGTGTTAGTGATGGAGGCAGCAGCTTGGCATGGCAGCTTGAAGATACGATGTCTTCAGTCTTTACTGTCAATGATCTGGAAAGAGGACCATCTCCCCACTGGGCACAGGGAGAAAATGATTACCTAATTATCAATGAGGGAGTGTTAATAAATTAATATGTGACACAGATATAATACACATGAATTTTCTTAGGACTCCACCATCTGGATTTTGAAATATACATCACAGGATTTTGTTTTGAGCCGAGGAACCTCCCCATCCTCAAGTTGAATGCCCACATTTCCAGATATGGAGACCAGGGCCCATGAGGGTGTTGATTGGCCCAGGGTCACCTGGTGGTAATAGCTCACTCAAACTGGGGATACTGGGATTCAGTGAGTGTGATGTTGAGAACTTTTCAGAAGGAGAGATCTAGCCCAGAAGCTTTTGTTGTTGTTGCCCAGTGAAGGACTGGGTGAGAGAGATGGTTATGGATTCTGAAGTTACACAGACCTAGGTTCAAGGCTCAGCTCTGTCACTTGCAGTCCTGGGACATTAGGCAGACCCCTAACTGTTCTAAGTTTTAATTTCCTCACCTTTGTAATGGGAATGATGGGGATGGCAATGGAGGTTGCCTCGTGGGTAGTGGTAAAGACTCAGCAAAACAGGGTGGTAAAACTTAGCTTCATATATGGCAAGCGTTGGCTGAAGTCATGGGATCATTGTGAGGGTGCTTCTCGGCTACACCTTTACTAATTCTGATTCATACGTAGGGTCAACAGTCACAGGGAGAAATTAATGTTCCGTATTGTCATGTGCTGCCATTGGTCTCTGTGTCGAAGTTTTAGACGTTGAAATATGACATGTGCCTTTGCCCTGTATAGGGAGTTCATAGTGGAATTTGCCAAAAGCATCTCTCAAATGAGCCAAGACTGATGTTCATAATGGGCGGATGGGCATGTCATAGACATTAAGGAATTTTTTAATGTAAATGCCTGGCACACAGAAAGTAACAAACACATGTCTGTTGAATTAAATTACACTGAACAAGAGGTAGGGAGGTCTTGCCACCAGATGTGATAGAACCCAGGAAACAGATGCTCCATTTAAACCTTCTTATCCCATGGAGCAGGAATAACATCTACCACTTTCATAGTCCATGCCCAGGGCAGACATCACTAATCCATCCCAGCACTCCCATCCTCCCATGGTATATTGTTTTCTATGTGTAACTCTCCCACTAGGTGATGGGTCCTTAAAGAATGCTCTATTTCCCACAAATCGCACAGAATAGATGCTTAGTATTTGCAGAATGGAGGAGCTCAGAGAGATTTAAGAAGTTGCCCGAGGCCACACAGGAAATTTGGCACTAATTGAGTTTGACATCAATTGAGAAATAGAGACAGGAGTGGGCAGAAGGAGATGAAAACACCATCTTTATTACCTTCATAGGGAGGTTGGAGGATGTGACTTGGGTCCATGGTAAGCTGGCAACAGTGAGCTGGTAAGTGGTGAAACCCAGATGCAGACAGACTCACCTCTTAGACACAGGCAAGCAAGCCTGAGGTCCAAAGCACACCTTGACTTAGTGTTCCCCCAAAAGCAGAGCCTAGCAGGTAAACTTAGGGAATGGAAGGGCAGAGTTGAAGCGAGGCTCTCTGCAAGCAGGTGGATCCCAAAGAGAGGCAGGGGAAGGGGCGAAGCCACACATGCTTTCGCCCCCAGCCCCCATCCGCTAAGTAGTTCTTTCTCCCTTGGAGAGGACATGAGCCATCAGGAGGCTGGAAGTGATATGTTATGCTGAGGGTTTCCCCCCAAAACACGAGGAGGAAGTTAGTGATCCTCTGATAGGCGCTGGGCAGCAAATCAAATACTCACCTGATAAGGGTTCAGCACAGTACTGAGTGCACAGTAGGTACACTACAAATCTTAGCTTCTAGCCCACACATTACTGTTCTGAAATTCTTTTTTTTTTTTTAATGTTTATTTATTTTTGAGAGAGAGAGACAGAGCACGAGTGGGGGAGGGGCAGAGAGAGAGTGGAAGACACAGAATCCGAAGAGCTGTCAGCACAGAGCTCTTGACGCGGGGCTCAAACCCACGAATGGTGAAATCATGACCTGAGCCAAAGTCGGACGCATAACCAACTGAGCCACCCAGGCGCCCTGGCTCTGAAATTCTTATACAAGCGTTCAAAATGCTACTACTTGGAAATAAAGTAAGAGCTTCCAATATTGTTGGGTCCACTCAGCGTCTCCTCTCCCCTTTCCCGACTTGATCATCTATAAGAAAAAGGAAAAGCACATTCTCAAGGAGCTGAACTCCCAGCGTGCATGAGGACACTGCCGCATGCCAAGTAGATATGGACTTTTGAGCTCGCAACTGGCTTGGTGTGATCAACGTATCCCATCCCGGCCCTGCTCTTCACCTTGCAGAACGGGCTTCGCTCGTGGCCACGACTTCAGGGGGCACAGGGTCGGGTTGTTCTCCACTCCGCAGCGGTGTCACGGCCCTCATCTGCAGCGTGGGGAGCTGTACGAACGCACAGAGAGAAGCCCCGCGGGGTCAAGGGGGGCCACAGTGTTTGGCCCAGCTGGGCCTTTGCAAAGAGCCTCCCTGGGCTTCTTTTCTTCCACAGATCACGCTCTTCACTGGTATCCTACGTGCCATCCTGCCTGTTTTCAAGTCTGGAGACATAGCAGGTGAGGTCATGCCCTGAGTTATCTGCATCGGAGGAGCATGTAGTATATATATATATATATAGTGTGTGTGTGTGTGTGTGTGTGTGTGTGTGTGTGTGTGTTCTGCTGCCTGACTCCCCATCTACTCTATCAAGGCCAACAGCCCTGTGGGTAGGAACAACACCAGCTCAGGTGCAAGGCCGTCAAAAGCCAAACTTGACCAGACGTTGCACAAGTGGCTCCTTATCCTTCAATTTCCTCATCCGTAAAATGGTGATGATGACACCTGTTTCTACTAGTGTTCATGATGCACATAAAGCATTTGGTATGCAGCACACAAAAATACCAAAGTCTAGTTTCTCCTGGTGCACTGTTCGTACTGTTGTTTCAGAATGCATTTGAGATGTTCTACAAGAAGTACATGCACCAAAACACGTAATTAAACAAAAATTGCCAGCGAGAGAAGGATGGGAATGGAAAAAAAGCCATGAGGACTAAGGCGAATGTACGTGAGAACCAGACAGGTCGGCTGTGGTGGGAGCAGGTAGTGGATGAGGAAGCAAAGGAATGAAACTTAAAAAGTCAGACTGTAAGGTCATATATGGTTGCTGTAATAAGTTGTCAATTTAGTTCTGAGTTTCCTGGCAGCCAAATCAAAAAAGGAAACGACTCAGGCCGTGTGGTACAACCATAATTGAAAATTTAGAATGTAGAAGGATCTAGCTCACCTACTTTCTTTCCTGAAAGTTAACAACATACAATTCTGGATTATTATATTATTTTTGGTGTGTGTGTGTGTGTGTGTGTGTACATGTGCTTACCATAAATAGCTGTCTACATACACAATTAAAGCTGTTCACAAATTGTCAGGATATTATCTATCACTCTTTAAAAAATTTTTTTTAAAGTTTATTTATTTTGAGAGAGACAGAGACAGAGAGAAGGAGCAGAGGATAGGCAGAGAGAGAGGGGGACAGAGGGTCCAAAGCGGGCTCTGTGCGGACAGTAGGGAGCCCGATGCGGGGCTCAAACTCATGCACTGCGAGATCATGACGTAAGCCGAAGTCAGATGCTTAACTGACTGAGCCACCCAGGTGCCACAGCATATTACCTACTATTCTCTCTCTCTCTCTTTTTTAATGATTTATTTAGTTTTGAGAGAGAGAGAGAGCGCACGCTTGAGTGCATGGGGGAGTTGCAGAGAGAGAAGGGGACAGAGGATCTGAAGCAGGCTGTGCTGATAGTGAGCTACATGTGGGGCTCGAACTCACGAACCGTGAGATCATGAGCTGAACCACAGTTGGACGCTCAACCAACTGAGCCACCCAGGCGCCCCTTACCTACTATTCTTAAAGTCTAGGATCATTTCATTTTGGTCGAGTTATACAGTTCACATTTAAAGGCTACTACTTCCTGTGTCCTGTGGCCTATTTTGCTTCCAGTCTTGAAGCCATTTGCAAAGGAAAGTTGTTCTTGACTCCGTAACGGAAGCTTTCCAGATAAGCCCACTCACCCTATTCCCACTGAAGCATGGGAGAGATGTCCCAAGCTGTTCATGGTATTGTACCGGCCCCTCCTGCTTAGCCCCGAGTCCTTCCTGTAAGGATTATGCCTCTCCTTGCTTTCTGAGTCTGAGCGTACGACATGGTCTGTTTCCCACGTGCAGCTCCGCTCATCAGCAGTCAATTGGCCTTCTTGTCTCCGCTCGTGGATGCTCCTTCAGGTCTTGGATTAGAGTGATCTTGGTGCCTTCTGTGGTCAGTCTGAGAAGGGGAGCTCTGCTAGAGAGCCATTTGGAACCCAGTCCTGCGATAGGATGCCACCCCTCTGGATCACCAAGGGCATAAGGATTCAGACAAATGGAACATAGGAAGATGTCAGAAACCCATCTCAATCCTGGGAAGAGAAGTGTCATAGATGACGTCTCAAAATGGCTTCTGGGTGCTCCCTCTTTCACCTCATACAGTCACACCCAAGCACCAGTTATGGGCAGCCCATAGGTTGTGAGAGTACCTTGGTTCTGAACGCAGGCTTGTCCTTGCTTCAGTCGAGTTGAATGAACTTGAGATCAGAAGCTGCTGTGCTCTTAAATCCATTGCCGTGTTTGTGCCGAAGGCATGATTCTGACCGACCACTCCCAGCCCATGATGCAACAGGGGCATTAAGGCAGGAATGTTCCTGGGTCAGTCAGAACTCCTGTGATGGGTAACTTTGGCTGGAGGATTCTCACTGGCCTTGCCATGTTTTCCTTAGCCTACACAGTAGTCTAAGATGCTACCATACTAACCAACTGACTAACCAACTAACTAATTAACCGACTAACTAACTAACCAACTGGCCAACTAACTAACTTCTTCCCACTGTGGTCTGATAGCTTCCCCAATCTCTTCCGGCTTCCTTTCCATTCTCTCCCACAGACAGCTCCCCTAACGAATGTCTTGCCATTTGACCCCATCTTGGTGTCTTGTTTCTCAGAGCACCCCGTCTGCTGGCTCGACCGGGCTGGATTTAGAAGATGGCTCCTCCACGGTTCTGACTTTGGAAGCTAGCTGTTGTTTGAACCTTCAGCTAGAGTCCCTGATGGAAATACCTATACTGACAGGTGCTTCCTCACGGCATGGTGGCGTCAAGGTAGCCAGACCTTGATGGCTCCAAAAGGGGATGCCTCAAGGAATAAAGAGGAAACTGTGTTGCCTTTTTTGACCTAGGCTCAGAACGTCATTCTATAGGTTACAAGCAAGCCACAACCTGCCCAGGCTCGAGGGCGTAGGGGACATAACCCCCAGCTCTTGCTGGGAAGAACGCCAAGGTCACATCGTAGAAGACAACTTGGGATGGGAGATACTGTTGGAGAAGGCAGTCTGGCATTCTAGATTATAACTTTCTATTGCCATGTGGCAAACCATCCCAGGACTTAGTGGCTGAAAACAACAATTCTTTTAGTCTGATGATCCCTAAACGTTCTGAGGGCTGACATGGCTCAGTTAACACATTCTCACTTGAGGTCTTCATGCCTTTCCAGTGGCTGGGCTGGAGTCATCCAGAAAGGAAGGCTTCCCCGCCCCCACCCCCATAGGCATCTAGTGGGGCGTTCTGACAGCCAGCTGGAACCTCATCTGGGGAGGTCAGCTGGAACAGCCACACGTGGCCTCCCCAGATGGCCCAGGCTTCCTCACCGCATGGTAGCTGGGCTCCAAAAACAAACATCTTGAAAGGCAGCCTGCAGAAACTGCATACCTTCTTATGATCTAGCCTTGGAAGTCATGGCATCACCAAAGCCAGGCCTTATTTAGGGGGAGGGGCACCAGACTGCACCTCTCAAAGACTGTGTGGACCCATTTTAACCCACAGCAGGGGGCGTAGCACATGCCATTTGCAGGACGTCTTCTGGTGCATTCAGGAGAGCTGTGGAGGTGCCACGGGCTCGGGGTAGCTTCACAGCAGCCAAAGATTACTTTGTGCCAGCCTGCTTGTCCCTCGCGAGGTCATCGAGGGTTTGTTTTACTCGTACCCCCAGCCACAGCCGCGTGGTTCGTTGGTGGAAGACGCAGAAGTGGAACACTTGTATCAAGACGGATGGTATCCAGCGATGCCAAATTCCCCCCCCCCCCCCCCCCCCCCCGTGAAAGCCAGAGGTTCCTTACCACCAACTGCGAGTGTGTGTATTTTAAAAACTCACAGCGGCTTCTCTGTGACTATCTGTTTTCATTTCGCCTTTCCCTCCCCCAGGTCACACACGAAGATGTTTTTCAAAACAGCAAGTTAAGAAAGTGAAATTAAGTCAGTGACATTTGCCACTCAATCTCACTCAGCATCCTTGCTCCCTGGACGCTTCTAGGTGGAACCTGAGACGCTGAGTTATTACTAGTTTTCGCTGTCCGTCCTCCCAGGGTGGCAGGGAGGGGGTGGTAATGAGAGGAAATGTAGACAGCTCCCCAATTCCATCAGAAGTTTCCCTTCCCACGAGGGTGTAAACGGTTTTTATTTTTTCACCTGATGATGTAAAAGGAAGGCAGCGATTAAGGGAAAATATATTAATGACACAAACATTCCGCAATTACTTTGCTAAAGTCAAGAAAAACTCCGAAGACCGAATTACTTATCTGTCAATAAAATTGAATTGAATTAGCAGTTTGTGTTTTGACACCTTCTCCTAAAAGACAGCATCCTGAAAACCAGGTCTGAAATCGCCTTCACTTTCACAAGTGGGGACCCTAGAATCCCATTTCTGCCATAGTGCTGTTTTCAGACAGAGGCTGCCTCTTGTAACATTTGCAGGTGTCATTCCAGGGGAAGAGGATAGAGACTTAAAGTTTCACTTTAGTTGTGACAATAATTCACATTATGTTAAATGTTGAACTGACCCTAGCTGCTACAAACAAGCTGATAGCATGTCTCCAGAAAATCTGGCAGAGGCTTCGTTATTTTGAACTCATGTTTTCAGGTTTTTTTTGTTGTTGTCGTCGTTGTTGTTTTTGGTAGAGAGATTTATGCTCTGTGATACATATTTTTGTCTCCGTGAGAGTTTCCAGATGCATATGTGGTTGTATCTGGCAAAGAAAGTTACTAAACGCTTTTATTTTATGAGGTTCTCTGGATGACGTATTAGGGTTGCCCTATTAGGGTTCTTGCCAATCCAAGTGCATGCCCACCATGCCAGCGTTCTGGTACCTCCGTGCCGTTGCTCTGTGCTGACATCCCCACGACTCAAGAGCTGCTCTTTCTAAATACAAGACAGAACCTGGGACGAGGGGTGGACTTGAGTATATTTATCTTCTCCAACGCTACAGGTGGTTCTGGGCCATTCTTAAAAATGCCGAGTGGACATCAGCAGAAACATGATGAAAGAAACAGACTTATACATCTCGGTGTTTCTGGGGGGTGTGAAGGCTACACCCATCAATTTTCTCATGAGAGGTTTAAGTGGGTTTCCTTGGGAAGCACCTCGAGGATGCAGCAGAGCTGAGACCAGTACCCCGGTAGGACCCAGGAGCTGACCTTGCCCTCGTACTCAGTTCTATGTTTGGGTCTGTCTCGCTGAGACCGGGACCAGGAAGCAGGGCTGGACATTGTCCCCCGAGGCCGGCAGGCATGAAGTGGAAGGAGAAACACAAATAAATGAAGAAAGGAACAAGACACGACCGCCTCACGCAGCTCCTGACCCCCAGGATGCGTTAGAAACAGCCCGTCCCTGACACTCAAGTCAGAACTGAGAAGCTGGGCCGATTGCTTACAGATGCCATCTCGCGGTTTATTATTCCGTGAGCTGATGGGCAGCCTGCCTGCGCCTGCTGGTCTGAATTCTGGGCTCTTGGAAGTGCCTAAGGAAGAGGGAAGTTTTTAGAGCAAAGTGCAGTTTTGGGGAAACATAAGAATGAGCAGCAAGCCACCTTGGGGGCCTTGGTTTGCTTGTCCTTACAGGAAAGATTGTCCTTTCTTACTGCCTGCCACAGCAGACTGTCCTGTCCAGCCAGCTTCACGTGCTTTGTTTTCAGGGTTTGCAAAGAGAATGGTAAGGCCTTGTGCAGCTGTGATGAGGCGTGGCTCTAGCCTGTGTGTGCGGCCTGTGCAAGGGAAAGGCAGCCCGCGCTGAGTCAGGTCTGACTGTGCAACACAGATGAGGAAAGTGAGCCTTAGGTGCTCTCTGCATAGAGTTCACACTCTGATGCATGAGGTCCCTCCTGATCTTGCCGAACACCCTCTGGATGGATGCTCAGCCTCTTCTGTCCTTCCACTCGGTTCCCGTGTGCCCTGCCTGAGCCGCACTGCCCTCCTGGCCACCTGCTCCTGCCTTCTCCAGGGAGTCTCTCTGCGGAGATGCCCGCCCTCCTCCTGCCTCCAGCTGCTGAACTCCTTACCCTGCAGGACTCGACTTCCGGCGGCCACCTGCCGTAGAGGCCATCTCTAACAATGCCCTCCCTCCCTGCAGGGGCAAAAGGAACAAGGGAGAATCCAGACATTCGCAGACCTGCAGAACTAAAGGTTGTAGCTCCAGACAGCAAAATAGTTTTGAATTAGGACACAGCCCTGGACAAACACCAAAACGGGAGCTTGGCCATCATGCATTTGCTATGACCTCCGAATGGTGTATGCCTCCCCCTCTAAGACCTTGTGTACGTGGAAATATTTTGGGTTAAAGTGTCCTAAGGTACTCCCACAAAGGCCTGATGAGTTTAGAGCACCTGTAATTAAGTCTATAGAATGAGGCAGGTCTGGAAAAAGATTGTGCATGCTGCTATTGGCCGATGGAGCTTCCAGAAATCGGATTGATTAAACATACACACACACACACACACACCCTAACAGAGTTTCTGAGAGAGCTCTATTTCCAAAAGTGCCACCACACTGAACAAAGAGACAGTGATTGTTCAAGATGTAAAATAAACCTTGGGTCTTCACTGGTTATGGGCTAGAAAAGCATGCAGAGAAAGTTGTTCAACCACCAGGATGGGCATATTTTCCAATGCCATGGAAAAGGAAGGGTAATGGAAAAGGAAGGGCTTCCTGGAGAGTGTGGTCAGAAGCCATGGAGAACAATAGGCTATGGAACTTCTTCCAGGAGTCATGACCAAGGTCTAATGGAAGAGCGTTCCTGACCCTCCCTGTAGGGCTTCTCAGATTTGCCGAGACAGATTTCAGAATTGCAGCGAACCACTATTTGTCAAGGTTCTCCAAAGAAATAGAATCAACAGGAGATAGATAGATAGATAGATAGATGATAGATAGATAGATGATAGTTGGATAGACAGATAGATAATCTCTCTCTTTTTCTCCTCTATCATATATATATATATATATATATATATATATATATATTACACACACACCAGGAGGTATTAAATATTATTAATATTTAAAAAATACATAACATATATAATGTATTATATAACATATAGAATTTTTAAATATACTATGTATTTATATACAACATAGAGACAGAGACAGAGACTTGTCCTTTTGAGAATTTGTTCTTCACCATAAGGACTTGAATGAGAAGGCACAAATTGCTGAGTTAAGCTCTTCACAGCAAAGCCCAGCAGACGTCAGCAAAGCCACAGCTGATCCAAAGCTCTCACTGTCCCTGAGCAGGAAATAAAAGTTATTGAAATCACCGAGACATTATGGATATTTGTTACTGCAGCAAAAGCTGACACATACAATCAGTGTAGCTCACTGATTGGGTAATCCAGATCAGGTGGTCCAACCCTCCCTTCCAAATGGGAAGACTTTAAGAATTATACAGATACTACCCCAATTCCTCACCCTATTTTGTCCTTATTAAAAGAACAAAGCTATTTTAAAGACATATTAAAGCCTTAAAATATATTCTTGTTACAGAATTTTGGGCACCCTGGTAAACTCTGAGAGTTCAACATGGATGGCTTAAGGATTTCAGTGTAGAAGGAATGATGACTGTCAGTGGCTATCAAGCTGCTAAATATTCCCCAGTCAGCATCTCAGATTGAATCACCCTAATGTCAAAGCACCAGGCAACCCAGGATGACCTTCACAAGGCAGATTCTACTACCTCTTGTGCTTTGTCACTCCTCCTTCTGTTGGTGTTTGAGTTTAATAAAAAGGAAAGGAATTTGGGGCTTCTCTTCTTAACTGTGTCAACAAATTCCAAAAGCCATCTTCAATAAGAAATAAAATTTGAGAAAGCACAACCCTAGCCTAAATCACTTGGGTGACTTGTTTTCTGGAAACAATAGAAAGTCTTAAATCCCATTCATTTTTTCCTATTTCTTCCTCCAGCTCTTTACTTAATTTGGGCTGGGAAACTAAACTAGTCATTTTCAGTTCTGATCCTGAGGCCCCATTCCTCCATAACTGAGTTTAAGTTTCCAGCTCTGTGGGAGGATATAAAATTATTTTTGCTATTATAACTTGGGTTGAATTTTTTTATATATATAAATGAGAACATTCTTTCTGAGCAATAAAAGACTCAAATTCACAAATACAAGGAGTGACCTTGCACAAACAGTCATGATACTGGATCTTATACAACCCATCTGGATATTTTAGGAGCAGGGCAGACCAAGAGTGCTCATGTAAAAGGTTCGAGAACTAGGTTAAAGAAAAAAGTATCCTTCTCATCAATGTGACTCATCCACCCTCCCTGGGACCGGCAAAATGACTCAGACTTTCAAGTAGGTGACAATGCTTATAGAAAAATATGACCTAGCGGTTTTCATCAGGACTTCTCAGTGGGCTGGTTGTCACTCTTTTGATTCTCCTGTCCCTGAGGAACTTTGGGTATTTTGGTAAGGTATTTTGGGCCTTTTCACAGAACGGTCTAAAGGACCCTGCTGACAGTTCACAAGTAACCCTCTGAAATGTCTAGATTCTTATCTTCACACTCAAAGGCTGCAGTAGAAAGAATTGAAGGAAATCTCTGATTAAACTCGTGGGAGAAATCAAGCCCCGAGGCCATATGCACAAGCCCACAGGGCCTGCTTGGAGCAGACCTTACTCAGATCCAGAATCTGTGTCAGTCTTAAACTGAGGTCGGCTCCGAGTGCACAGCCAAATTCCCAGGCTCTGTGGCTGTGCCCTTTGCCTCTGTTTCGTCTATCTGGAAGTAAGAGGCATTGGTTTGCAGAAAGGGGCCACCAGGAGGCTAGGATTTCGTATCAGCTTTGCTCAGGCCAGCTGGGTCACTGCAGACTGATTTCTTCTTGGTTCATGTTCTTCATCAGCTGAATGGGGATGATTCTATCAGCCTCCTTTGTTGGGTTATGGTCACAAACAGTAAGATAATGTTCTTAGAGCCTTTGGAATGTTATGGAACACAAAGGCACTCAGAATTTCAGCCACTATGCTATTGAAAGGCCCTGCTATTAGGCGTGTGGATGGCTTTCAGGCAATTTCTGTGTCTACATGAGGGTGCTCAGATGGTTTATGGGGGGCAAGAAAACAACACTTGGGGATTAGATTTGGTGGACATACACATGCCAATGGCAAGCTGGCCAAGGTCAAGGTGTAATGCTCTGGTTCCACCGGAAAGCTTCGACCTTTCTCAGTTCCCACTATGGGCACACGCGGACCCAATCCTTGGGGTTTCTCTCTCTCTCTCTCTCTCTCTGTCTCTGTCTTCCTGTCTCTCTCTCTCCCTCTCTCTCTCTCTTTCTCTCCCCCCTTTCAGCCACAGCCTTGTCATCTATTCGAGGACAAATCCCAGCTCTGTCTCTCACTGGCCAGGTATAAGGGAAGTGTCTCTCAAGTCAAATTGAGCCCCATTTTGCTGTACTTAATGCTGGTTAGGCATATTCAAAAGGAGCATGATTTTGAATCCAAAGACCTCACAGAGTAAAATCTTTGCAGAAGGGCCTTTGTGAAGGGACAGCGAGGGGGTAAATGAAGGCATCCTACCCACATTAAATCTTCATGAAAATGGTCTCTGCTCCTGTATTGCACCCCATCCTTGCATCGGTGGCTTCTCCCTGACCTGTATCACTTCTCTCCCACCCACCTGTCTCTATTGTGTGAAAAACTCTCATTCACCTTGGGGCTTCTCCTACCTGCATAATGCCTATTATCGAGACAAGGCAACGGGCATCTGTAGAGATTTGCCTCATGGTGGTGGCATTGGAGGGGACTGAGGTCTGAGGATGTTGGCAGGAGGTCTTTGATTTACCGGTCAGCTCTGCTCCTCACCCCACTTCCCAGTGGACGGAGCTGGTGGCATCTGCTCTGTGGATCAGAAAAGAAAGTTTGACATGGGCGGGGTTTGACGTGCGGTCCCAGGACCACAACCTGCAACCTCCCACCTTCCCACCTTCTGCCCAACTCTGCCAGGAAGAGAAGCCGAGGACCAGGGCACAGGTGCACCCGGCACTCAAAGTCAGATGCAGAAGCTGCTGCTTCTTGTCAATCAGCACAAAACCCCACACTAATCACACTTGACACGGGGTGATACTTTCCAATTGGATGCAGTTTAGAATTCTTAACGGCGTTTTTATAGACATAATTTCTTTGATCCTCCAACAGCTCTGTGAGGTAGTCACATCTTTCAATCATTCAACAAATACTTGCTGAAAGCTCTGTTTAGGGCGACCGAGGGGGTTCCTGGGACATGGGGCTTTTACTTTTAAAACCAGGACAGTCTCAGGCAAACTGGGACACGCTGAGCATTCCAGGCCTCAGACCTCCCCTCCCCCCAAGCCCCCACCCCAGGACGAACAGGATGGAAACGGTGCCAGCACACGGCCCCTCCGCGCTGGTTGTTTTCATGCTTTTGATATTCTGCTGGCTGTGGGACTGAGTCAGTGCGATCCGAAGTTCAGAGAGGGTTACATTCTTGTCTCCATTCTTCAGATTTTGAATTCATTCGTCAGGGCTAGAGCTGGACCCTGCATAAGGAAAAGACAGGTGAATTATGTATCGTCTGGCTTTTAAAGAGCTTATGGCTTAGTGCTGGTGGGGGAAAGGGGGACACTAGGAAAACCATGACCTGCTGGGGTTTGGGGTCAAGTCTTTTTTTTTTTTTTTAACGTTTATTTATTTTTTTTGGGACAGAGAGAGACAGAGCATGAACGGGGGAGGGGCAGAGAGAGAGGGAGACACAGAATCAGAAACAGGCTCCAGGCTCTGAGCCATCAGCCCAGAGCCCGACGCGGGGCTCGAACTCACGGACCGCGAGATCGTGACCTGGCTGAAGTCGGACGCTTAACCGACTGCGCCACCCAGGCGCCCCATGGGGTCAAGTCTTTAAAGTCTTTTGCCCCACTCTTTTTTTTTTTTTTTTTAAGTTTATTTATTTTGAGAGAGACAAAGAGAGTGCGAGCAGGGGAGGGGCAGAGAGAGAGAGAGAGAGAGAGAGAGAGAGAGAGAGAGAAAGCATCCCAAACAGACTCTGTAGAGTCAGTACACAGCCTGGCCTGGGGCTCAAACTCCCGAAACTGTGAGGTCATGACTTGAGCTGAAACCAAGAGTCGGACGCTTAACCGACTGAGCCACCCAGGAACCCTCCCCCTTTTATTTTTGCCTCTTTTGTCTTCTTTGCTGCCTCCTGCCCACCAGCCCCATCCCCACCCCATGTACCCTCCACCTCCCCTGACGTTTCTCCCTCCTACCACCACCTGATCCTGTCCCATGTCTTCAATGGTTACCTCTATGCGGATGCCATTTATTAAGACTGAGATTAAAATAACAAAATTGATTAAATGCCTATTGTGTACTTCTGGTGAGAAACACTCTGGTCTCAAATAGACCTCCCAGGAAATCCCTCCTGGGGGAGATGATACGCCGACCAAGAGATAAGAGTTTCTGTCCACTTGTCAAGAATGTCATTTGATTGCTTTTCTGGGACAGAAGAGCTTAGGGTGAATGTGGGCAGCAGGAGCCAGATTCCTTTGTGTCACAAAGCTCCCTCTAAAAGGCAACCACTTGTCCTATACTTTTCGGAACAACCAGGAACCTTGCTAATTGAATAGTGTCCCATTATGTGACCAGATCATGCATTTCCAGGAAGGGCAAAGTAATCCAATTTGTGCTGAAATGTCAGCCCAAGCTGCAGATACTCTTTTGGTATGAGCTGCAGCATTTTCTTTGGCTGTTGTCAACAGTGTGGTTTCTTAACTCTGAAAGCTATCTGAGGCATTTGGCACGGATCCTCATCTGCTTGGAGAAGTATGACTCTCCACTCATTGTTTTTCTGAGGAGTCATGTTTTCTGGTTTTCGCTGGCATTGTGGGCTGGGTGTTGTGTTTTTCTTGGCGGTGGGGGGGATGGACTGAGCTCTCCTTAAACTGCATGAAGAGCCTCATGGAAAGAAGGATTGTTGTCACCCTTTACTGAGGGTGTGGTTGTCAGCCCGTATAAAACTGTCCAGTTGTTTTGGTTTTTTACTCATTCACTCTTCCATAAACATCCATGGAGGGCTTACTGCATGCCAGACATCCTTTTGGGTGCTGGGAAGACAGCAGAGAACAAGCCATTCTGAGGAGGTGACATCTGAGTTGAGATCCCAGTGATATAAAGGAGCCAGGCATGTAAAGATCTGGGTGCAGAATGTTCCAGGCATTCGGAATAGCAAGCATTGGCCCAAAAGGAAAGAGCTTAGTTTGTTCAAGGATCAAAAAGGAAAGAGTGGCTGGAACAGAGTAAGCATGGCAGGGGCATGGTATATGATGATGGGGTCCAGACAGGTGGACACGGTCTAGAGGACACTGGGACTAGAGATTCTATTCTAAGGGCAGTGACGAGGCACTGGAAGATTTTTTTTTTTTAATGTTTATTTATTTTTGAGAGAGAGAGAGAGAGCAGGGAAGGAGCAGAGAGAGAGGCAGACACAGAATCCGAAGCAGGCTCCAGGCTCTGAGCCATCAGCACAGAGTCCCAAGTGGGGCTTGAACTCATGAACTGTGAGATCATGACCTGAGCCAAAGTAGCACGCTTAACCAACTGAGCCACCCCACCGCCCCATGGAGGATTTTTAAGTAGGAGAATGAAGGGCCTGATCTGATTTTAAAAAGGAGTATTCTGGGTGCTTTATGGGGGAATGGGTTAGAGAGCAAGAGTGGATCAATAAAAAAAAAATACTGCAAAATCCTAGGTGAGAAATGGTGGCGGTTTGGAACAGGGTAGTGGCCATGGAATGGGAGAACGGTTGAGCGATTCAAGATCTGTTTGGGAGATAGTACCTGGTGATGGGTTGGATTTGGGGTGTGGAGGGGGAGAAAGGGCAAAAGAAAAATCAAGAATGAGATCCATGCTTCTGGCTTGAGCAAGAGGGAGGATGGTGTCCCCATTAACAGAGATTCGAGGGACCACACGGAATCTCGAGTGTGGATCGGGTCTCCAGGCTCTACTGCCACCTTTGGGACACTGCTTTCCTTGAGCCCATGATACACGATCCTTTTGGTGTCATGTTCTATCAGCAGGAGAATAAATTTCCAGTAAACTATAAGAAGCAGTGAATTGAGACACAGATATGATTTCCTTCCCAGGAAGACAGGAAGACCGAGAAACACACACACACACACACACACACACACACACACACACACACACCCATTTTGAGCATCTCATGTGTATAAAATAAACAGAAAATTGCCTAAGATGTCATTTTTTTTTTAGTTTTTTTTTTCAACATTTATTTATTTTTGGGACAGAGAGAGAGACAGAGCATGAACGGGGGAGGGGCAGAGAGAGAGGGAGACACAGAATCGGAAACAGGCTCCAGGCTCTGAGCCATCAGCCCAGAGCCTGACGCGGGGCTCGAACTCCCGGACCGCGAGATCGTGACCTGGCTGAAGTCGGACGCTTAACCGACTGCGCCACCCAGGCACCCCCTAAGATGTCATTTTTTGAAGAACTATTTCATTTTCATTATCACGGACAATGAAAGCAGCAAGGATCGCCAGTTTTCAGTGAGTGAATGTCAAGTGTTCAGGAATGGCTCTAGGTGCTTTACATATATTATTTCATTTAGCCTTTTCACGACCTACGAGGTCCAATGAAGATTTTACTCCACTTTTAGAGGACAAAACTGAGGCTTAGAGAGGTAAAGTAACCGTTCAAGGTCACACAGCAAGGGAGTGGCAGAACCCGGATTGAAACCCAGGTCTTTGACCCCTGGCCTGTGCTCCTACGCATCTCACATCCGGTTCCCCTTGGGCTATTGGCTGAGATCCCTTGTCTATCCTCAAGGCTGGGATAGAGGTATCATTGCAGCTGGACAGACATCCAACTCCAGGCAGCTGGGTGCATCCACACCATGCCAACAGCCTACGGTGGTGATAATGCCTGGTCTCTCATGAGCAGAACATACTACAGCTATTCTAGAGGCAAGGAGAATTCACCTTGGACTGTGGCTACTGGGAGGGTCTTTTGTTGGAAACGGGTTAGCCTCTCCCACCCAGGAGAGAATTTGGAGACGTTTGGAGGCATTTTTGCTTGACCCAGCGACAACGTGTCGTGTGTATGTGGGGAGAGGGTTGGCGCGCATAGATGAACCGTCCCGCCCCAAATGCCAAGAGCACCACTGAGTCTCTGAACTCTAGGCACTATGTGGGAGGCATTTCTCTTCTTCAAAGAGGCCAGAAAATACTGATGGTTGTTGGCTATGCTAACAGAGCCCTGATTTTGGATTTGGACTGATGACCTACCTCTGCCTTCAGAGATCTTATAAGGCCTTGGACAAACCAAGGTAACTTTGGGGTGTCTGGTGGGGCTGAGGTGGATGCTCTCTTTTCCTCCATTGGTTTTTTTTTTTGGGGGGGGGGAATAAACAAGTACTTAACCGGGGAGCTACAGCTGGCATTGCGGGTATTACAATCCACGCGAGAGTCCTTAACGAGGAATATCTGATTATACGAGGAAACTAGAATCTGTTTGTTTTCTGTTCATTTAATTTGATATTTTAATGATGCTGCTAGTTATTTGAAATATTCTATTTCAATATACCCTTTATTTATTGTACTTGTACCCTGAGGCGCGCTGGCAAAGAGTGACATGTTTCAAAGTCTGCCCTCAAATAATAAATTTCCCTTGGAAGCCAGAAGCAGAGAAGTTTTATATTGGGAATGCTTTAGAATATTTTTTAAAAAATCAGTCCAAATTGGATTCCAGAGATAAGTACAGGGAGACTTAAAAAAAAAAAAAACCCAAAAAACAACTAACTCAATTCTTAGGTGTTTTTTTTTGAAATACAGAAACCAATTCAAAATAGAGTAAAGTTGTGGGTCAGATAAATGGAGATGCTGAGCTTTAATTCTAGCTGTTGGGAAGTAGCAAAATTAACCAGTAGTATCTTTGAAGGCAGCAGCATTACCAGTTTTCTCCCTCTCCTTCCCATTTTCATTTCAAGCCAATTAGGACTATTTGTATATTTGTTTGCCTGTTTATACGCCCTCTCCCCCTGTGGGTTGCAAGCTCTCTAAGCTCAAGAACATCATCTGTTCATCCTGTCCTATATCCTTAGCACCCAGACAGGGTCTGGCACATAGTAGTTGCTCAGTAAATGTTTGCTCATTGTGGTAGGCTGAATAACGGGCCCCGAAATTAGGTCCAAGTCCTAATCCCCAGGATCTGTGGTTATGTTATGCTACATGACCTCAAGGACTTGAAGTTCCAGATGGAATTACGTTTGCTAATCTGGCTGATGTTAAAGGAGATTATCCTGAGTTATCTGGGTGGACCCAATGTAATCAGAAATTCTGTTAAAAGTAGAAGAGGAAGGCAGAGAAGGTCCTCTCCTCCAATGTGGTCTGAGAAAAACTCAATCCTTCGTTGTTGGTTTTGAAGAGGGTCAAGGCCAAGGACTGTGAGCAGCCTCTAGAAGCTGAAAAGGCAAGGAAATGGATTCTTCCCTAGAGCTTCCAGAGAATTCAGTGCTGCCAACATCTTGACTTTTAGCTCCATGAAACCCATGCTGAACTTCTTTTTAAAAATTGTTTTAATTAAAGTTTATTTATTTTTGAGAGAGAGAGAGAGAGAGAGAGAGAGAGAGAGAGAGAGACAGGGTGTGAGCGGGGAAGGGGCAGACAGAGAGACAGAGAGACACAGAATCCAAAGCAGGCTCCAGGCTCCGAGCTGTCGGCACAGAGCCTGATGCGGGGTTCAAACCCATGAGATCATGACCTGAGTCGAAGTCGGACGCATAACTAACTGAGCTACTCAGGCGCCCCAGCCTGTGTTGAACTTCTAATCTCCAGAACTGTAAGATAATACATTTGTGTTGTTTTAAGCAATTAAGTTTGTGGTAAACTGTTACGACAGCAATGGCAATGAGTGCACCCAGTGAGTGAACCCCAGTCCCATTTATCCACCTATATGTGATAAGAATTTATTGGAAGACCTACCATTCATCTCCAGGTTCTATGGCAGACGCTGTGATTATCAGCGCCTCTTCCCACCGCAGGGCCTTTGCTCATGCCATTCCCTCTGCCTGGAGCTCTTATTTCATCTCCTTAGTTAGCCGTCTCCCCCAGACTCATGAAAGCCTTTCTTAAACCCTTTCAGTGCTTGAAACTTCTCCTTAGAAGCATTTATATCAATTGTGGTATTTTAAAATGTATGCAGTGAAGTATGTTAAAACTTTTTTTCCTGTGAAATCTAACAGATAACAGAAAACTACATTAAAAAGTGTGGCTTCATGGCTTATTATAAAGCAAATAACATTGACACCACTCTTCAGCTCGAGAAATAGAATTTTGCCAATAGGCCCTGAAGCTGTCCAGAGGGTGCCCCCCTCCAAAAGTCACCACTCTCCTGGCATTTATGTTCATCTCTTCTTTGTTTTATGAGCTTCCTCCTTTGTTTTATTTTTTTTTTTAATTTTTTTTTTCAACGTTTATTTATTTTTGGGATAGAGAGAGACAGAGCATGAACGGGGGAGGGGCAGAGAGAGAGGGAGACACAGAATCGGAAACAGGCTCCAGGCTCCGAGCCATCAGCCCAGAGCCCGACGCGGGGCTCGAACTCACGGACCGCGAGATCGTGACCTGGCTGAAGTCGGACGCTTAACCGACTGCGCCACCCAGGCGCCCCGCTCCTCCTTTGTTTTAATACTGGAGCGTACATCCCCAGAACCTCCTTTTTGTCTCGTTTTGATATGTCTTTTAAGTTTTTGTTTGTCAACAGCTTCGTCCTCTGTGTCTTTTTCCTCCTTGTCGTTTATTTGTGAACAAACTCAGTTCTGTGAGTTTCCCACAGTCTAGATTTTGCTGACTGCATCCCCTTGGTGCCGTTGAACATGTTCCTCTGTCCCCTGAATCTCCTGTAACTGAGAGTTGGCTTTTAAGGCTTGATTGGATTAAGGGTCAATTTTTTCCCCCCAGGGTGAGGGGACCGGCAAGACTATATAAGAGGTGATATCTTCTTCCATCAGGAGGCATATAATGTCTGGTTGTCTCTCTCTTTTGTGTTGGTTCTTTGATGCTCAACATCTAGCTCTATTCATTTATTGCGAGGTTGGTGAAATGGCGACACTCTATTTTTCTTTCTTCATTTACTAGCGAGAATATTTCTAAAATGGGAAACTTGCCTTCAACTTCTGTTTAGTTACTCCAAGGCACAGTTTGTGTTGGAAAGGGAGGATAAATGCTTGATGCATTTGTCAGGTTTCAAACGAATAGCTAGGCTAACATTTTTGTAATTAATTGCTTAATGTTTTTCTCTCCTCTAACATGTATCCCCAACCCTTATGAGGGCAAAGCCTGGACCATTTTTTGTTACCACGAACCCCCTGGGTCAAATATGGCCCCGTGACGTCATTGACACTTGTTAGGTATTCATTGAAAGGACAGATGAACGAATAGAATGACCTCTTTTCTTTCCTGCCTCTTCCGTTTCACTGCCCCTCCAATTTGTCTTCAATCCTCCTTTAGCTGCATGTAGTTACACTGTGGGTCAAAATGACTTGGATCAAAAACATAAAATTAGTGAGGAAGTACCTGCAGAGGCATCAAAAGGGGCTGCAATACCGTGGCTCGAAACAAAAATATTAATTTAGGGCATTTAATGTGAATACCTTGTAAGAAAGCCAAATGGGTTTTTAAACAACGTCGACTTGATTTTTTTGCTTATCTTCTAAGTGATGTCCCCTTAGGGGGCTTTCTAATGAGATCCCGAAGAAGACGTAGCATTATTATGGCTGAGAATTAACTAAGTGTCTGCCTTTTGAATGGTTCAAAGTGATTCCATATTGAATATTAAATCTGTCCTTGAAAATACCCTGTGAGGGGCCCACCCTATGAGATACGGAGGGATGAGGATTATCATTCTCTATTTAAAATAGGCCCAGGGCAGTAAAAAGAGTCACCAGTGTCTCATGGCAGGGGTAGGGGTACAATTAGGGCTGGATTAGGTTCTAAGTAGCTGGTAGAGTTTGGACTGGACCGGACCTTAGGAAGCCTCTAGCAGCGCCATCTTTTAAGCATGTATTGTCACAATAATGCTAAATGACAAATAGTTAGGACCTTTAGCAGCACACAGTAACGAGCACTTACCGCTCTCACGTCTGGGCTCTGCAGCACTGCCGATCTTGGCTGGACTTACCACACGTCTAAGGGTTGGCTGGTAGTTGACTAGGGAGCCCAGGGGGACTTGGCCTTGCTCCATGTGTCTCTCGTCCCCCAAGATGCTGGGTTAGAGAGCACAAGGAAACCCCAGAGCTTCCCAAGGCTCCACTTGGAACTGGCACGTTGTCACTTCTGGGGCATTCTACCGGTTAGGCGAGTCATAAGACTGGCCCAGATTCAGGGAACGGGGACACAGACTCTGGTCTCTTTGGTGAAAGAAATTGCAAAGTCACTTGGCAAAGAAGACAGATTCGGGGTGATGGTGGTGAGGAACGGGGGCCCTTAGTGCAAACAGTCAACCTCCGTGCCATCTCCCCTAACAGAGGAGCATACCACATGTCACGGGAGGAACAGAGACGTGCCCAAGGTCACTCAGCAGAAAGCGCACTACAGCCTAAGACTCGTGCCTCCCACTCTTGTGGCCTTTGGGCTCCAACTGAAAGCCACGAGATGTGATAGGAACCGACATTCATTCGGCGGGCAATTCAGCAAGGAAGGAGTGTACCGCACGTTAAGCATTTAGGGCTCGCTAAGGGCTGGAGCAAGTGCTGGGGCCACCTCCCGATCTCCAAGGCTGGGCCTCACTCAAGTTCGCCTTCATGCAGCATCTGGAGCCAACGGGATGACCCGGTGCCCGGGGGGCAGATCTTCTGTGCCGAGCCATTGCTTCGCCCCATTCCAAGTGAGAGCCCTTGCTCCCTGGCAAGACCAGGACCAGCGAAAACGGGACAAGGAGGGACAAGAAGGCTCCTCTTCGGTTCTTCCTCTTCCTACTCTTTCTCCTTCTGCTGTTCTGCTTCCTCTCCCACCCCCTTTTCAAAACAACTCTTAAGACAGGCTGGGAGACTGGCCAGTCACTTGTACCTGAGTGTGAATTTTAGTCAAAGGATCACTTCACCCGTTTACTCAAAGGTTGGCTTCTGGGTAGTGGAATCCCAGGTTCCCCACCTGTCCTTCTTGGCATCCTAGAAGTCATGCCCACAGGAGGCCGCTCACTCCCCTGAGACAGGAGACTGCCTCTGGCCTGTAGAATAGAATCCCAACGTTTTCCTGCTTTGAATGGAAAGGTCACCTCAGCATCCCCAGGATGATACCCCTTCCCTTATCACCCAACAGGTGGTTTTAGCAAAAATGGGTTTTTGTACCAGAGTTTCCCTTGGACTCGAGGGGAACATAACGCAGTCATTTTGGGGGTCTGTTTAGTCTCAAAGGGAAACAACTTACTAATTAGGCTAAGAGTCTTTACAAAAATATGTTTTCGATTCCACTGATGGTCAGTTACAGGCGATAACACTGTTAAATGTAGTGCCTAATAAATCTGGAAAAACTACCCAATAAATGTAAGTAATAACAATGATTAACAATAAATTAAATGCAGAGAACCAGGAATGTACCACATTATTTTTTAACTAGTTTGGGCCATCGGGTTCTGATTATTCAGTTTGTCCTGTGCACCTGGAGTTTATTAGCGTGTAATACAAACTAAAGGGTCCCTCAGAGAGGCCACTGAAAGGACTTTAGTATAAAACAATATACAAGTTTAATAGTGCTAACTGACCTTGCTTTCTTTTACAAAAACATATCTTTGTAACTCGAGCCCCAAGGAAATGTAATGCTTTTTACCTAATCCTGATTGTTAATTTTCCTTTTATTTAATTTAGAAGGTTTCATTTGTTTCGTGAGATAGGAAGATACAATTTATAGTCAGTAATTCTTCCTGCTCTGGAAAGAAATTCACAATGGCTAAATATTTCGTTCCCTCGTCCGTGTCTATAACAAGGAGAGGGAGAAACAGACAAGCAGCGTATTTGCTATTAATGGCAGCTGGTTAAAAACCCACATTTTAAAATAGCCAAATGAAATGGGTACATGTGTTTATAATCAAGGTGCATTTCACTAATTTTCCCTAAATCTTTAAATATTACTTCTTCTCAAATGCCAGAAAATTGGGCTCCTTCTCAGTTGAGGACAGGAAGGCAATGCCAGGCTCTCTGATGGAGGAACTTGTCTATAATTTCCCTGAATGTTTATCTTGCAGGTGCTGTCTAGAGGGACTGCTACATTTCAGTGACAGGATCTGCCAATACTAGAAAGTCTCTGTTTGCAGATGTCTCTCCCCTTTTTGAAGGTTTTCTAAGATGTTCTCAATGTCTTCTAGAAGAAGGATGTGTTCAGTGCCCCTCTCTTGGGGGCTGCTCAGTTCTCCCATCCCACACCTTCATCCCCCAACTGAAGGCGTTTGCAAGAAACAGAATCTTAACTAGGGTCAACTCCTATAAATGTCTGAAACTTGAGGTGCCCCCAGCAAACATGACGTCTGGCAAATAGTCCATAAAACTCTGCTTTAAAATAATTAAATGAAACGGTCTCCAGGGAGGGCAGGAATGGCATTGCCCAGGGGCATCAACAGAGCGTGACACTCTATTTTCTTTAGCCCTGCTAATCAGTATGGTGGCCTCAGACCTCCTGTACCCTTTCGGTGGAGCCTCAAATCCCACACCTCACTGGCTAACAGCCTTCATTTTCTAATCAAAACCATTTTTTGTTCAGAAGCTAGTCTTATTTCAGAAAGACTGAGTGAGTTCCACTTAGGTTTAGAAGAGGAATCTTAGCTCCAGAAGGACGATGGCTTGACTTTCTAATCAGAAGGCTTGGGTCAAGCAAAAGGGGGATTGATTTCTCTACCTGGGCTCTGAAGGAGCATCGTGTAACCCAGCCCGGCTCCCCCCACTTGGCTGTGTGAGAATGGGGAGGAGGAGGGAGAGAGGGAAGAGAGATGGCGTTTCTAGAGGCTGCAGGCAGGAATCTCCCTGGAAGAATGTGACTATTCTTCCAGGATGAAGAATATTCATATATAACTTCCAAGATGAAGTTATTCCGGGATGGAACTGAGAAGTGAGTACAGTCCTTCATGAACACTTCTATCCTCTATGACTTAACTGCTGTGTGACCTTGGCAAGTTTCTTAACCTCTCTGAGCTTTAGTTTCTTGTAAAGGCTAAAGTTCTTGTAAAGACTAAGTGAGGTATTTCATGCAAAGCACTTAACTCATAGCCTAGCAGATATAAGTGCTCAATAAATGGTAACTATTTCTTGTGGTTAGGGGGCTATTACATTATTGTCTAACCAGCACCTCTGGGGGGGGGGATCAAAGATAGGAGTCCAGATCAGGATTTCCACTAGTGTTATAGTTTAATTTCTCTCTAAAAAATAAAAAAAATCAGAGCGCTTGCTACCTAAATGGGATGGTGCTAAGGATTTCCGTATTTAGAGTCAAAATTTCTTCCTTGGGATTTGGGGGCTTGGGGTGGGGGCTGAGCCTCTCCATTTAGGTCCTGAGGAAATCTTAGCAGTTGCTTGAATGCAATCTTCAGTTTTGTTGCTGTGCGATCCTCTCAAAGAGACACTGTAGAGGAGGGAAGGCTCTCCAGCCTTTCTAGCTTGCTTCTGGGAACAGCTGGAAAGATCTCTGTGGTCCTCCAAAGAAGACAAAAACAACACTCCCAGTCTCTCCCCCGGCTTGGTGTTTGGAGATGAAAGTCAGGTTCCTTACAAAAAGGAATGTTTATTAAAGAGAGACACTTTCCTTCACCAGATTTTGAGTGTGTGCGTGGGGGGGTGGGGGGTGGGGTGGGTGGGGATTGCATGAATTCCTTTCGAAATTTGCTCAGCGTCCCAGGCAAAGAGGGCGTTTCGCTTGCTCATAAGACAGAGGACATTTTCGAGACTTGGCCGTTCCCCCCGTTTTCTTAGTCACAGTACAGTTTCATGTTGTAACCATTTTTCATGCACCTTGCAGCCAAGAAAATAATTGTGGCGAGATGATTGGGACTCGGTCCTTAAGTCAGGTAAACCTCCGTGCCATCAGTGATGTAGGGAAACGCACTCCGGGTTGAATCGTGAGCGACACTGGATGGGAACCTGGTCCTGGGCTTGTGCTGGAATTGTCCAGCTGTTCTTTTATCCTGCATCCAGAAAGCCGGTCACAAGTTTCCTCGGTTCATCTGCGCATTCCTGATGCTGCCTCTAACATTTTATTTCTAATTCCCCTGATGGCCGCAGTGAAAGTTCCCGGCAGAGATTGATTGCAGGGCATGACCCAAATTTGTAACTGGCCACAAAACGCTGTAAAACAAAGTTCACCGAATACCTTCCAGCTGATTGTAAGTGATTTTCAAAAAAAAAAAAAAAAAGATCTGGATATGTTTTTCTCCTTCTTTTTTTTTTTTCTTTTTCCACATAAAATATCGGAAAAGAAGGACTTTTCGCCAAGCGCTGATTTCTGTAGCCTCATCTGTAAAGCATGCTACGTGACAAAATGGGCCGCGTGGACTTGCTCGCTGGGAACAGACCGTGAGGGCAGAGAGGAGGTGCGGTGGCAAGGGAGGTGAGGGACCTGGGTTCTAGGACACCTTGGAAGATTTCTTATTCTCCCTCGTGTGCAAAATGCAGGAGAGCATTTGCTAAGCCACATCTTTGCAGAACCCTGCAGCTCTTTCCTGAAAATGGCACAGGGGATGGCTTTTCCAGATTTGCAAAGTATCATGACATTATTTGAAAGAAGCTTCTCAACTCCAAGCTTTTGCCCACACATCTGTCTCATACCTTTAACACCTGCTTGCCCGCTACAAATGGGCAAGCATCAAAGATGCTTGCAACACTGAAGTGTGGCCTGGAAGAAAGGATTTACTTTCCCAGGGTGTCCTGAAGCCATGTCGTTTAGTCATATTATTGTCAGCGAAATCGCTCCTGGAACTATCTCCTCCTACTTTCCTCACACCGTGGAAAGAAATACATCAGAATGTATTTGCTCTAAGATTCAGGCACATCCGGGCTTGTGGGAGAGGCTGTGCACTGTTCCCCCCCCGCGATCCGTTTTCTGAGGAATCCGGGAGCAGCCTGGTTACAGTGTGTCCCAAGAAAGAGAGAGTGCGAGCCGGGAGCCAGGGCCGATGGGCCAGCGCTGGGGAAGGCATGGGAGTCTCATTTAGTCTTGTCACTCCACTTCCAAAATCTTGTCCTGAAGTTCCCAGGCACACGGGCTCTGGAGAAGCTGGAGAAGGCACCAACCAGCCAAGGCCTTGGTGTCTTTATGCTAAGGGTGTTAGCAACCTCAGGAGAATGAGTCACTGAACTCACCTCCATCAGGACAGTAGGTGCAGACTCGGGCTATTTTCAGTGGCACTGAGACCTTCAAGTCAGATGCCATCAGGATCTACAGTACCATCTCAGGACCCTGACCATCAGAAGCCACACTGATGATGTCCCTGCAGAGAAAATGAGCTGACCCACCATGATGTGGCCTGGGCTGGGGGCACAGAAATGCAGTTGGTCTATCCTACGGGCAAGAGGGAGCCATTGAGAGCTTTGGAAGGAGGGACTCTTGGTCGAGATTAGTCTTCTGGATGATGTTCTGGCCCATTATGGACAGGTCAGATGGAGGGTGAGAGGAGGCTGGAGGCAGGGAGACAAATCGGGTTTTGTTGTTGTTTTGCTATAGTGTATTTTAGAGATTCATACTGAAGGCCCAAGCTAGGCTGAGGAGTAGAGGGGCCCATGTGAAAACTTGAGCAGACACCATGTCCCGCTGAAGGGAAGTCTCATCTAATCTCCAAAGGGCATCTTTATACCAAGTGAGTCACAGGGCTCGTGCTGTCAGAGTTTGGGGCAGTAATCCAGTGAGATAAACCAGAAGCGACTAGACAGTCATCAAGGAACTAAGCAAACTGCTCCAAACCCAGGCCTTTCCCCTGACCTATGTGCCAAACTGCCTGCCCTCTGGGGCTTCTCCAGATTAGAAGAAATGAAAGATGGGGCAGAAATGGCCTGTGATGAAGGACCTTGGTGCGGTGTGGTCCCCTGGGAAATCCTGGGGCCTTCTTTGGGGTAGAAGGTATCAGAACCGGTGTGGCATCCAGGGATCCGGCTCCCCTGTAAATGTTGTCTTCTTTTCAACTGGGTTCACCCACTAAACGGAGGTGAGCACAGGATCGACTTCATCTGAGCTGACTTTCCTGGAGCGAGGAGCTTAACGCCCCAGTTGCGAGCACTGCTACAATCCCAGCTATCTCATTTCTCTTTATCTCTTACTTTTGGGACAAAAGATTATTTTTTATAGGCAGATGAATATAAAAATGAAGTTATATGGGCAAAAATGGAGGCCTAGAGTTTAGTAGAAAGAGCCCCAGGCAGGCAGGAAGCCAGGATCCTTGAGTTCTTTTCCTGGCCCTTGCACTGACTAGCCGCACTGACTTGGGCCCCAGTTTGCTCCTCTGTACAATGGGAAGCTTCGACTTGGAGACAGAGAAGGCCTCTCCCAGTATACACTCTCTTCAGTTTTAACTCCATGACAGGCACTTTCCCTGCTCATGGTTACAGAGAAACGAATTGACCATTTCAGGTCTTTTCAGCGAGAAAATATGCGTGGGGGTTAAGAGCCCAGGTGCTGGGTTTAGAACTTCACTGCGTAACAAACTGTGGCCTTGGGCAAGTTCCTTAGCCTTTCTGAGCTCCGTTGTCCTCTTCTGTGAAATAGGGGCCAGATGTGTACTTCGGGGTTTGAGGTCCTTCTCTGAGCACAGGGTGTGGCACACGTGGGGACCTCGAGCGATGATGGTGCCTGGCATTGGGGATGCTCGTGTTGAATGGGACCCTTTCAGTGTGGAGCGAGCTGGATGTCCGATCCTGGATCTGGAAGGAATCAGCAGTACCTCTGCCATCCCGCCCCAGCCCCGTGGAGTTGGCTCGTCTTCTGTGGAGTTGGCTCGTCATCATCTCTTTGTCCTCTGCAAGGGGAGGCTCACCAAGAACTGGACCGTAGGGCTCCCAAGCAAGAAAAATTAGATACTGTTTTGATGTTAATATTAAAGAACCAGGCCATGTGTTCTGTATAAAATTGGAAATTACACGTAAAAACAAAGAGATAAAGAAGTCACCCCCTGTGATAAGCCGAACAGTTCTTTCCTCTTCCCCAAAGATATCTACGTCCTGTTCCCCGGAAGCTGTGGATGTGTTGCCTTCCACAGTAAGAGGGACTTGGCAAATACAGTTAAGTTAAAGATCTTGAGACGGGACGTTATCCTGGATCATCTGGTGGATTAGATATCGTCACGAGGGTCACTTTAAGAGGGACGCAGAATGGCCAGAATCAGAGAGGGCACTGTGACAAGGAAGCAGAGGCCGGAGTGATGTGGGGCCAAGAACCAAGGAATGCGGGCCGCCCTTCGAAGCTGGAAAAAGCAAGACGGTGGATTCTTCCCCAGAACTTCCAGAAGGAGACTTTGATTTTAGCCCAGTGAGACTGTTTTCACACTATTTTTTTTCCTTAGAGTTTATTTATTTTGAGAGAGAGAGAGAGAGCATGAGTAGGGAGGGGCAGAGAGAGAGAGAGAAGGAGACAAAGAATCCCAAGCAAGCTCTGCACTGTCAGAGTAGAGCCCGATGTGGGGCTCGAACTCACGAACTGTGAGATCATGACCTAAGGCAAAATCAGGAGTCGGACGTTTAACCCACCGAACCACCTTTCTTCACCCTCTGGCTTCTTGTTTTCACACACCTGTTTTCACACTTCTGACTTCCAGAACTATAATACATTTGTGTTGTTTTAAGCCACTAAGTTTGTGGTAATTTGTTATAGCAGTGACAGAAAACTAATACACACACACCCCCAAAGTCACCAGTGCAATTTAGTATATGTGTGCATACCCTTCCAGATCTTTACGCACCCACACACACGCGCGTGCACACACTCACATTTTTATTTTTATTTTTAAAATTTTAACCAACATGAGATCATACTGCACATCCTCTTTTGTAACTTACTTTTTTGGTCAACTCTACCCTTCCACTTTAGTAAAATTTTCTCTCTCCTAAAAGCCAGACCATATTTAATTTCCCCCAACTGGAGCCAAAATATCCATTACAGGTGCCTGTCCAAACTGCAGTATAAACCAATACTACCAATAATACCAATACGTTGCGTGCACTTGCGATGGCCTTCGGATCTCTTCTCTATGCCACCGACTTGGTGAAGAGGTCAGGCCAGAGGCTCTGGGACATGCCCTGCTGTCTCGGTTTGTCTGGTTGTTTCCTTGGAGTGGTGTTTCCGTTGCTGCTGTACCGCCCCTATTTCTGATAAGCTGGATCCACTATCTAAAACCTGATGGGCTCTTGGGGCGCCTGGGTGGCTCAGTCGGTTGAGCAACTGACTTCGGCTCAGGTCATGATCTCACAGCTCGTGAGTTCGAGCCCCACGTTGGGCTTGGGGCTGATAGCTCAGAGCCTGGAGCCTGTTTTGGATTCCGTGTCTCCCTCTCTCTCTCTGCCCCTCCCCCATTCACACTCTGTCTCTCTCAAAAATAAATAAACATTAAAAAAAAAACAAACCTGATGGGCTCAATTACACACTTTGGGCTAAGATACAACATAAATGATGCTACGTATTTGATGTTACCTCACGTGATTTCCAGCCCATCTACCAACCCACACACTGCTCTACACTCTTTCTAGAACCAGAACCCCCAGGGCCGTGTGAGGTTGCAGAGGAATGAGTGATTCACTCTGATTTTGGGGACTAATTGTGTGTAAGCAACTCCACTCCCAGGAACTACTTAAATTCAAGGCAACTCATTTGCCAGCCTAATGGAGCAGAGCCCCAACTCAACTCCAAAGGAGGGCAAACCAGAGGAAACACAAACTTGCAGACCACATTCAAACTCATAAATTACTAGGAACAAACTTGAAGAAAACAAGCAGGTTCAATTTCAACAGACCTTTCCCAGCTAGGTGTACTAACATCTGACTGTTTAGACATCATTAAAATACATTGCACCCAATATGTTTACCCACCGTCATCTATATTACCCGGACAGGCCATTCATCAGCTTGTCAATTTAAATGGATTTCTATATATAAGTGATTGTAATGTGCAGAGGACTTTAGGGAGAAATTTGTTGTGCCCACATATTAAAAAAATGCAAACTGCCCAACAAAGCCTTGTTCGAGGGGACGGTCTCGGCAAATGAGGGACAACACTATTTTTTGCCCGAACTATAATTTTATTTCAAACCATTATTATTATTACCAACAACAATAATGAAAGCATTATAAAGGATTTTTTAAATGTTTATTTATTTTTGAGAGAGAGAAAGGGAGCATGAGCAGGGGAGGGGCAGAGAGAGTCAGGGACAGAGGATCCAAAGCGGGCTCTGTGCCGACAGCCGTGAGCCCAATGCGGGGCTAGAACTCAACAAACCGTAGGGTCGTGACCTGAGCCGAAGTCAGACACTCAACCGACTGAGCTTCCCAGGCACCCCAACGTTATAAAAGATTTGTAGACAAGACTTTTTTAGGTGACGATTCTGAAATTGGCATTAATCCGTTGGCCCGTGGTTGAACTATTGCATCTTGCGTACGTGTGTGTGCACTTGTGTGTGTATGTTTTCCATGATGCTATCCAAACGTTTCTCTCACATAATTAAATGTATTGGTGACATCACAGGAACCAAGCAAACCTTTGGATTTATATCACTTTTAGGAGATTATAAACTCAAATTGGAGCTTTCTAAAGTCTTACCAAATCTTAGGCGCTCTCAGCAGGAGTATAGTATTTCGAGGGTCATTGTAATGCGTAATGAGAAACTCTGTGTGCATTCTGCTTGCTAGCTCTCCCTCTTTCCTCAGCCCTAAAGCCTAAAATTTCAATGCGTTCTAGTGAGAAACTTACAGCATAAAAAAGCATGCTTTTGGCAGAAATCAGAAAATAATAATGCTCCGTATTTTGTCATTTGGGAAAAGAGATTTAAAGGGGAAACCTTGAAAATTAAAGATATGAGCAGAATGAAACTAACCAAAGAATGCTAGATAGATTTTTTTTTTAAAAAGAAGCTTCCCCAAAGACATAGGAAGGCGGTGTATTCTTTAAATTTCTGCACTGCTCTTTAGCATGAATTAAAGATGGAGCCAGTCTATGAATGGACATTACTTGCTTAATGGGAACACCAGATGCTGACATTTAGGAAATATAAAGAAAGCTAAACCCTTGTAAAATTTTATATATTATCCCTTTCACCAAAATATGAAAAACAGATTAGACGGGGGGAAGGAAAAGTTCTTCTATAAATAAATTTGAAGAAACACTGGACCAAAAGGAGACACTTGTTTAAATACAATGTCCAAGGAAGAAAAATTGTCAAATAAACAAGAATCCCCACTTTCGACTGAGCAGCAAAACATTCTGGGTCTCCAGGCTCTGAAGCATAATTGTCTCCGCCCTGCCCTTGGAGGATGCCTTTCTGAACCTAGGCTTCTTCGGCAGTCACATTTGTTAGGAATAATAAATAAGAGGAGCTTCGGATCTGGAACTTTCTTTCAAAGATATGTAGACATTGTAAAGACATTTTTTATCAAGTGTCTGTTGAGATTTATAGGTTTATGTTTAGCCTAGATCCTTGAATTACTTGTTGCTTTTCTTAGCCTTCTTTTCCCCTAACTCCTTCTTCTTCTTTTTTTTTTTTTTTTAATGTTTTTAATGTTTATTTTTGAGAGAGAGAGTACGAGTAGGGGAGGGGCAGAGAGAGAGGGAGACACAGAATCCGAATCAGGCTCCAGGATCTGAGCTGTCAGTGCAGAGCCTGAAGCGGGGCTTGAACCTGTGAACTGTGAGATCATGGCCTGAGCGGAAGTTGGGTGCGTAACCGACTGAGCCCCCCAGGTGCTCCACCCCTAACTTCTTTCAATGCGTCTTGGATCCTTACTGCTCTAATGTCATGAACAATTTGCCATCTGCAGGGTTGTCATTGTCATTGAACTATGTGAAGGAGACGTAGGCAAGAGCTCCCATCAGAGGCCTGGCTACATAGCTGAGTCGGCAGAACAGGTGCCCACTGCATCCAGCAACAAGGAATCTAACTGCTGGGAGGGAGAAAACACCCTTAATTCTTGCTTGATGGTTTAAAAAAAAATCACTCTTCTCTGTTCTTGGAAAAGACAAAACAACACAACAGAGACCAGCTCGTTTCCCTTAGTACTGATGGTGTTCAGAAGGGCCACCGAAGGATTGAAACTGAGACATTGAGTAGGAAAGTTGGCAGAGTGAAGCAGAGGGAAAATCCCTGGGCTGGGCGTAGGGCATTTTGGATATAGTCATTTCCAAATTGTATTGTCTTGGGCAAGCCCTTGGCCCACCTGGAGCTTCTGTCTCCTCATCAGTAGATGGGAATGGCACGCCTATCCCTTTAAGCCAGCCCTTGAGTGGAATGCTGTCTGAGACCTGAGGAATCTTCCAGAACCCTTTACTTCTACCCCTTGCTTGGTTTTCACCGGCTTCTGAGTTGGTCCCATCTAAACCCAATGTGGAACTCTTCACGTTGTGATCCGGCCTTGGTTGTGTGCAGGCCGTTTGGAAGGGTGCTCACGGGGGATCCCCTGGGTGCCTGTACCTAGGCCCTTGGCTTCTTCCTTCTACTCAGCTTGGCTTACATCTCACCTCAGCCTCTCTGAATCGGTCAAGTTGGAGCTCCACACACAGCTGGCACTAGCACGCCCTTCTCCCCCCGCTCTGCTACTTGGCAAATTCTAGTCCTCGGGGAAGGTAGCTTAGTAATATTAGCTAACATTTACTGGGCCCTTACCAACCACTTTATTAATCTCCTAAGGCCCTGGGAAGCAGACACAATTACTATCTCCACTTTTTGAAAATGATCTCCAATTTGCAATAGAGAAAACTGGTCGCAGAGCTGGTAATGGGCAGAGCTGGGATTTGAACCCAGGTCAGGGATTAGCCCACTTCTGTAGAGGGTCAGAAAGCCAGTATTTTGGGGGTTGGCGGGCTGACCAGTCTCTGTGAACAGCTGCTCAACACTGCCGGTGTCGTACAAAAGCAGTGACAGACAACATAGAAACGTACGAGCAGGGCTGTGTTCCAATAAAACTTTATTGGTCAACATCTACATTGGAATTTTATTTAATGTTCATGTGTCGCAGCGTATCATTACTCTTTTGGTTTTTTGGCGCGTTTAAAATGATAAACATCACTCTCTGCCACACAAAACAATATGGGGGGCTGGATTTGGCTCATGTGCTGTAGTTCGCTGATCCGTGACCTAGGCTGTTATTCCTGGAGCCCCTGCTCGTCACCACCTCGGGATGCTGCCTCCCATTTGTACCTTTTCATCCCCTTCTACAGATGAAGAAGCTGAGGTCATACAGAGCTGTCAGGGAGGGGGCCTGTGGAGCCCAGAAGTCCAAGTCCAGTGCCTGGACTTTACCTTTAAGTCATGTCAAGGGGCTGAGGGAAGTCAGAGCGACTGTGTGTGCTTCGTGGCATGAATACAAACATTAAATTAGATCGTGCGCCTGGCATACATAAGAGATGCTCCCTGGAGTTTTATTTTTTTTGAATGTGTGGAAGCTCTTAGAAGCTATACGATACAAGCGATTAGGCTAGCTTCAGAAAACAAATTTCCTAGTGAAAATGTGTTACTACCTTTTACCGGTATTTACCTACTGCCTCATCTGTGCCAGGTCTACAGGGCACTGGTATGGGACGGTGAAGATAACGGGCAACTTAGTTTGATGGCAAAGACAGACATGCCCATTAAGTGATTAGCACCCAAAGGATTAATTGCTACCATGAATGGGGTGCAGGGGATAGAACCACAGCCACGTCCCAGGGATGCAAACCACGCATGCTGGAGGTGAAGGGAGAAGAGACTTGCAGGCTGAGGGAACAGTATGTGCAAAGTCACTGATGTATGGAGGTTTGGGGTGCCTTTAGTGGGAGGGAGCTGGGGGGTGAGTGGTAGAAATGAGGCAGAGGAGGGAGGACCAGCTCTACAAGAACCTGTTAGTCTACGCCACGCTCTGGACTTGATCCCCTGGGACCTAGCTCCTCAAACTAGGGGGCACGCTAGGGAGTGCACAAAGTTGCAGGCTAAAGATGAGGTAGCTTTCCTGGGCATTGATTGTACTCAAGAAGTTTAGAGAAATACTCCGTTTCTTTTTTTTTTTTTTTTTTTTAATTTTTTTTTCAACGTTTTTTATTTATTTTTTTTGGGACAGAGAGAGACAGACCATGAACGGGGGAGGGGCAGAGAGAGAGGGAGACACAGAATCGGAAACGGGCTCCAGGCTCTGAGCCATCAGCCCCAGCCCAGAGCCTGACGCGGGGCTCGAACTCACGGACCGCGAGATCGTGACCGGCTGAAGTCGGACGCTTAACCGACTGCGCCACCCAGGCGCCCCGAAATACTCCGTTTCTAAATGAAAACGAAACCAAACAAACACCTAAGAATATATTGAGTAGAGTAAAAAATCCATATTAAAGTTTAAGATGAAGCTCGATATTTCACAGAAGTTTGGACTCCACCCCACACCGCCATAACTTTCCTGTTAGAGGGGATAAAATGGAAAGTTTTGAGAGACAAGCAGGGGGACAGGGGAGACATGTGACATTGTTAAGTAGTGCGGCCACACACCAGATTTGGTCTGTAGAACTCTAAGGCTGGTGGTAGCCAGGAGGAGAGATGGGAAGGAGACATCAGAGGTGTGGGGATGAGTCAGGGCCACAGTGGTAACTGTGCCCGAGAAGGTGGAATAGAAGCGACTAGTACAGAGGAAGTTCGATTCTGTCATTAAATGTACATCCCCCTCCACCTAGAAGCAACAGAAGGAGAAATGGGCACTTGCTCTGGAGTCCAAAGACCAAGATTTGAACCCCACAGTTGACTGACTGTGTGACCTTGGGCAAAGCACTCCGTCTCTCCGGAATTGCACTTTTTTTCCTTCTTCTGAATGAGGGGAACTCTGCCTGTGCTGCCTTCCTCTAAGTCTTCGGATCATCGAAGATACCATCCATGAGCACTCTTTGTAAAGGGTCCAAACACCACTTGTGGGTTTCAAGGGAACAAAAGGCCAGAGCCCTTTCTGCTTGGTGGCCTCTCCAAGAAAAAGGCGATTGCTATTCCCCCCCCCCCCCCCCCCCCCCGTGTTCGGCTGTTGGAGCTGCGGATCAATTGCGACGAGGCTAAACAAAAAAAGGTAGTCATACGTGATCAGCAGAATGGTCCAAATGATGTCATCCATCAAGATGGACACTGCAATTTGCCAACTATTTTCTCATAAATCAAACCGTGGTCCCTCAAGGAAGAGGGGCAGGGCTAGAGGAGCCAGCATGGCAGTGCTTATCGGGAGACCAGACGCAGGGAAGCCAGGGAAGCGCTCCCTTAAGGATACAGTAATTATTTTCACTCGATGGGAAATCAAGAGGGGCACGATGGGAGGGAGAGCTGGAGAGTGTCTGCCTCACTTCATTACTACTCCCCAGGCAAGGGACACAACATATGCTTTTCATTGGGAAGCCAATAATTTTGAATCGTGGGACAGGTGAAAACTTAAATGACATTTGCAAACCTTGATTTATTTCTCTGCTTAACTCCGGAACATGCTTTAGACTCCGCTCTATAAGTTTCCATAGATTAGTGGTCAATGTCAAGAGTTTTCAATGACATATTCAAGCGTTTCCTGTCCCTATCAGTTAATTAAATATTTTCAGTACTAATCTCTTCTTATTGAAATGGTTTCCCTTCTTTCGGTTACGGGTTGGGAAAACAACGATATGAAGTATGTGCTTTATTGAAAACAAAATAACAAAAATAAAAAAGAATACTTTTTCCCCCACGTGCTATTTGACTTGCTGGAAATCTCATTAAAAGTTATTTATGAGCTGTTAGGGATCCCATAAGGATTACACCTAATTCAGTCTGTAAAGCTTTTGAGTTTCTTTTACATGAAGGACCTCCTTCCCCATTATTCTACTTTGGTTTGCACCCAAATAAATACTGGAGATCAACTTCTTGGCAGAAGAGGGCTCCTCGGTCCCTAACCTGACCGTCACTCACGTGACCCAGGCAAAGTTTGTACCTTCCTCCCCTTTCTGCTGGACGCGATCGGCTGGGACCGGTGTAATCAAATTGAGGGCAAACTTGTGGAAATGACGAAAGATCATTTGTGCTATTCTATGCATTCTGGTGAAGACAGCACTAGCCTAGGCATCGTTTCCATCTCTGGGATTTGTACCTTCTGCAACTAACCATGCAGCCAGTCCTCACGGACTATACCATTTTCCTCTCCTCCTCCTCCCACAATTCCCTCTGAAACAAGAAAAAGGAATTTGATCAGAATGAGTAATTTCCCGGTCCTTTTATAGGCCTACACGCCCGTTATTTTGCTGTTTCTCGCAACTTGTGCTCAGGCATCTGGCCCTCAGCTCACCAAAGACTGACACACCCATTTGGGCATCTTTTGTCCTGCTAGACTCTTCAATGACCTGTGCCAGATAAAGATGCCTTCAACTTCCAAAGAATCTTCCTTGTGTTCGTATTTCTAAGACACAGGGAAGAAGGTAGGCATTCGAGTAGCCGGATATTCAAAACGGAATTTTGGCCGTTAGAAAATTGGCCTGAAAAGTTAATGATACAGGCGTTCGTACTATAACCATCAGGGGCAAATGTACTCATATCAGTGTTAGCTATTATTAGTAATATTATTATCACTATCAGTGCTCTTGCTATCTTTTCTACCAAGAGCCTGGCCAGCAAATTGTTCATTTTTCTCCAGCTGTCTGCATACCCTCATACACCAGCTCGTTTCTCCAGTCGAAAGGCCAGGCATCGATTCTACCACGTCCCTGGTGAACCAGCCAGCCAGATCGAGTATTAATCTGGAATATCATTCCGGCCACCACGGGAGTAGCCAACAATGGTGTCTTCACTTACAAAACCTTTCCCTCCTGGATCTCAGAGTACTTACCGTGTGCGACTAAAAACTTAGCCTACACTTCTCCCCTTGGTCAGGAGTCGGTACCATCAGAACTAGTCTAACAATAAGGCAATGGCTGCCTGTTTCAAAGGAGAGTCTTTCCTCCTTAATGTCAACCATCTGGAGAAGTTTAACGTTCTATATTCTTCATAAAATTCTACGTAAGAGGTCAGTTTAATTTTTTAAGAGTCATTTAAACATCCTGAGTACATTGTCAGCCCCCAAGCAAGAAATGCCTCTCAGGCTGGACCAGGGAAAAACCACATGGGTTGCTCGTATGTTTAGTCTAGTACAGAGGTTCCCAGCCCTGGCTGTACCTAAAACGATGATGCTTGAAGACAGATCGACTCTGTCTTCCCCCACCTCCGGAAGTTGTAGTTTTTGTCTTGTTTTATTTGTCTTGTCCTTAGGATTCCCAGGTAATTCTATTGTGGCAGGCAGGGTGAGAACCACCAGCCTGAGTCTGAGGAGAAATACAGGCTCAGGTGTTACTATGGTGAGACCTGCTCAGACTACTCAGCACCCTGCCCTTGCTATAATTAGGCGAGGAATAAACCCATGCGGCCCTGACTTATCCTCTGACTTCAAACATAGCCTCAGAGCTGTTACCTCGCCATGCTATAGGTTGAGTTGTGTCTACCCAAAGATGTTGAGGTCCTGACCGCCCCGCCCCCCGAGCACTTGTGAATGTGACCTTATTTGGAAAGAGGGTCTTTATAGATTGTCAAGTTAAGATGAAGTCATTAGGTAAAATAAATTTAAACAACTTTTTTTAAAATGGGAGCCTGGGGGGCTGAGTTGGTTAAACGTCTGACTCTTGATTTTGGCTCAGGTCGTGATCACGTGGTCCATGAGATCGAGCCCCGTGTCGGGCTCTGCGCTGACAATGCAGAGCCTGCTTGGGATTCTGTCTCTCCCCCTCTCTCTCTGTCTCTGTCTCTGTCTCTCTCTCTCTCTCTCTCTGCCCCTATTCTGTTCATGCGTGCAGTCTTTCTCTCTCAAAATAAAATAAATAAACATTTAAAAAAATGAAGTCATTAGGGTGGGCCCTAAACCAATATAACGTGTCCTTATAAAAAGAGCAAATTTGGACATGGAGACAGACACGCACAGGGAGAACGCCATGTGAGGATGAAGGCAGAAATCAGGGTGATGCTCCACAAATCAAGGAATGCCAAAGATTGGCAACAGAGCATCTGAAGCTAGCGGCAAAGCCGGAAACAGATTTTCTTGGAGCCCTGAAGGAGCCCACCCAGCTGAGACCTTGATCTCGGACTTCAAACCTCCAGGACTGTGAGGCAATAAATGTCTGTGGTGTAAGCCACTCAGATTGTGGCACTTTTTGTATGTCAGTCCTAGGAAACTAATGCACCAAGTGGGTCAGTGCAACATACTTAAAATTTTTTTTAAATGTTTATTTATTTTTGGGAGAGAGACAGAGCATGAGCGGGCAAGAGGCAGAGAGAGAGGGAGACACAGAATCCGAGCTGTCAGCCCAGAGCCTGACGCGGGGCTCAAACCCGCGAACCGTGAGATCGTGACCTGAGCCAGAGTCGGACGCTCAACCGACTGAGCCACCCAGGCGCCCCTCCATTTTTTCAATGGGTAGGGCGATGGCTCAAACCCATGAACCGCGAGATCGTGACCTGAGCTGAATTCGGACGCTTAACCAACAGACCCACCCAGATGCCCCAAGTGTAACATACTTCGAAACTCCAGGCAGGTGAAGTTTATCCAGCCCATGCGTCACCCTTGGCTGCACCCTGCCCATAAGGGCGACCAAGCTGTTCAACTAGTTCTAATAGTCTGCAAAGTGAGGACAGTGAGCACAGGGCAAATAATTGGTACTTCTTGGGACTACTAGTGCAGGCTTCTAGGAGGAGGCGACGACTTTGGATCTGAGCTTTGGAAGAGGAGTATTTGCTTCGGTAAGAGTGAAGGGAAGCAAAAAATGTGGCAATGAAGGTACTCCAAAGTGAGGGGCTGCCTCAAAGTGAGAGGCTGCAGGTGAGGGATCCTGACAGGAGGAGGAAGGAACAGCCCTGGGGGCGAGGGGGGGGTGTGTGGGCACGTGTGCATGTTTGGCGTGGGGAGTTGAGCCAAACTGACAGTAATAAAAGCAACAGGAAATATTCAAAGAAAGCATGCTCTAAATGGAGTACCGCACGAAGCCGTATTCAATCCCAGGATTGCCCTAACGCATCTCGCAGGCTATTATTGTCCCCATTTTACAGATAGGAGAAACGAAGCTCCAAGAGCTGAGTCAGGCCCTCACAGTTGACCACTGTACTAACACTGCTCGCTAGTTTTTACTTGGGAGCTACTCCCGGGAAGGGGGGTGGGGTGGCATGGATGGAGATAGATAAAGGTGGTCTAGAAGCAAATGCCCATCTTTACTTGACAAGGGACTGAAGCAACCCCAAAGCCTCCATCCACGTGTGGGTCCCAGTCTGCCCCCCTTGGCCATTTCCAGTTGCAGTCCCTCTTCCGGAGGTTACAGACGGGCCAGGGAGATCCATACAGAGCGGGGCGTGCTCTCGGATTGAAATCCGGCTTTGTTCTTCAACTCCAGTGTCATAGGGGAAAGCAGAGAGGGGAAGAGAAGGAAACAAAAAGTTTCAGCCTGTGAGTAGTATTTGCAATGTGATCTATGCGTTCTGAGCCAAGTTACTATACATGCTCTGGGGAGAATTACAAATAAATGACGAAACATTTTGAAACATGGCTTATACCTAATTAATCATGGAACTTGAAGAACAAAGAAAACATTTCTTCAAAGTTTCTAGCATTTTGCCTATTAAGTGGAGAGGGTGGGGGGGAGGGAGGAGAAATCTCCATGCCCCGTAATGGATACACTATGCACTTCATTTGGGGAAAGAAGCTCTTAATCTCCCTTGGCCGCCTGCAACCTCGGAATCCTTACGTCTTTAATACTTTATGTCAAGCATTTTCATATTAAAGGGACTGAGAGCTTCCAGATCATGAAATATTCCTTGGCTTTTTGTCCCTTGATTGCTCAGTCCAAACAATACTGGTTTTGAGATTAGGAGATCGTCAGGAATTTCTTAAGTCCCCGTGCTGTCTCACCCTGAGATTCCGGTGTCCTTCTTACACCCTGCCACTACTCAGCGACATCTGTGGGCATGTGCTGCTTTGAAGCCAAAGCTCTGAGGCCCAGGTTTTGTGCCATGTCTATGTTATTCTGCATGCTTAGCCTCTGAACCTTGATTTCCAAATCTGTCAAATAAGGATAATAATAAATACCTTGCTGATGTATTTTGACCGTTAAGTAGAATAATGCCACAAAAGCACTTAGCCTAATGCCTAGAACATAACTGCTCAAAATGGAGTATATAACTGAATCTTCCAGTTTTTTGAGGGTACTTTTGGCATCCTTTCCCTATCCGTAGACTTGGCCAAGGCGCCATTTTGCTTCTCCAGCTGAGGCACTTCTGTAAAACTCTGTCTCACCGGCGACGGATTCGGAAGTCAAAAGTGACTTTGCACTTGGTAGCCAGCGTTTGCAGCTCCAGTGGGGAGCCATCGTCCCACACTTTCTTCTGGAATTTTTCCATAGTCACTCCATGTGCACTAGTGTGGACACAACAGGAATCAGAGATGTGTGGGTTTTCCTTCCAAACATTGTCACTTTGTCTTTATGTGGCTTTGGACAAGCTGAAGAGGTTACAAAAAATATACTATATTAAAGTGGTTGTGAGGAAAACCTGGAACCTGAACGCCGCTCTCCCCGAGCTCGGTGTAGCAAACAAGAATGAAGAGAATACTTGGGCAAGGATTTTCCGGAGCTATGGTGAACATCTTCCAAGTTTCTAAGTCTATTTTCTCCTTCTGACTTCTAACAGCTTAGGCATGGCCATGTTGGGGTTGGCCATTCAAAGATGCTGCCAGGGACTTTGAATCTGGAAGGGACAAAGCAGAGGCTCATAGAGAAGTCTGGAGTCAGGTGGTGGCACCAAATGGCCGGTGGTCGTGGTGCCGAGGATAGCATCGTAACCAGACAACGCCCAAGGCATGACCTCAACTGTGTTTGTTGTCCTGCAGCTCTCTTGGTTCGGGGTCATTTTCCATCTCAGCTCTCCAGGCTTCCTGTAGACTGTAAGCCATGTGACATCTTCCTTTTAAATTCCTTTTCTGCTTCAGTTAGCCATTGGGCTACTTTGCTCACAAATGAGAATCCAGACTGAGACAAAATCAAGATACGCTCACCGCCCACTACATGCCAAATCCCGTATAGATGAGGAGACTGAGACCCAGGGAGTGGCGGTCATTTGTCAAGGTCACCAGGCTGGTCAGAGGTGGTGCAGTGGTTTGAAACCCTGTCCGCCTTTCCACTGAATTCTTTCAGCAAACAGAGCTAAAGGGTAAATGTAGAACCCATGACCATCTACATTTGCACTGAATTAGCTTTGAAGATGGGTTGTTTTTTTTTTTTTTTGCAGGTTTACAGTTGTGACCTGGCCTCTACATTTCCTTCCTCCACCCTCCTTCTTGCCCCACTCCCTGCCCTACACTGGACTAGCAGTCTGTAAATTGAGTCAAAAGTGAAATATCTTTTAGTGCCTAGAATCAGTCCCGGTCTGTGCCTATGAATCAGACAGCCACTTGTTCCAAAACAGTGGAACGACTTGGCTTCGTGTCCCTCATCGAACTTGGTGTTGGTTGTGTGTGCTGCTAATTACCCTTCTTGGTTCATGTCCCCTCGGTTGATGCCTTTAGAAATTAAATGCACGTGCCTTGTACGGGGTGGAGTGAGGGCTTGGCTCATTTGGTTTCCATTTTACCCATCGCCCTACACCTGCCATTGTACCAACAGATGGCATGGTCCACACACTCTGGCATCGAAGGATGGGACGTTGGATGTTGCCATCTGCCTCTGGACCTGCCGGATTAGTGTACTTTTCTGCGGGGGTGGAGTAGCTTTGCCAAAGAATGGCCAAAGAAGCAACTGGAGTGGATATCCACATGCACACTCCCATCATCTTCTCTGTCTTGAACCCAAGGAGAGAATTAGCAGCTCTCTAAGCACCTAAGTTACATACCACAGCTTTCCTGGAAACAGATGTACATAAAACCACTTTATTCTTGACCTCACTCCAGTGTATCTGCAGAACATCAGTCTGGCCAGAACTTGGTCATCTTACTTCTTTTTCACTGTTTTTTTTTTTTTTTTAGAAGTCAATTATTGAAGATATTGGGTAGTAAAAGCATTTTAAACTTTATTACTCTCTTTTCAGTATTAGATACAGAAGGTCTCGGTCAGTGATACAGCGTATAAAATATAGAAGCAGTGAATTAAATGCAACTTGATGGTACATGTTGTACCTTAATGAAAACAAAGGCTCAGGAACACTATTTGTGAACGTGTTACCCAATAAAGTGTTAGCAAAGGAGCCCATAAAGCTGCCAGAGGGATTTAACCATTGCTAGAACGAGAGGGAAACACTATTCAGTTGGGCTGGACACAGAGTGAGGTCTGCTGACTTTATCACAAATGCCAGAGGTTTTTTTTTTTTTATTATTATTATTTATTTAAAACACATGGAAGAAAAGACAGTTGGGTTTGGCACCAAAAGGTCTTGTGGTAAAGAAAAAAAAGAGGAATATCCAAAAGTGCTCAAAATAACCTAAGGGGGAGAAACAGATGTGAAGAAACAAAGGCAGGATGTCATGGGGTGCCGCGCTGGTCCATTTAAAGCGACGGCAAAAGGCGAGAGCACTTCTCCATGGCGGGTGATAGACACGAGCAATTGAACAGTTCATACCCTCTCTGTTGTCCCTGTCACGAGATTTGTAGGTCGCTCTCAGCCAGCCACTGGGGCTAAAGGGCACAGGTCATGACCTGCTGATTTACCAAAGTATGATCAACTCACACAAATTATAGGCGTAAGAGAGTCCTGACAACTTCAATATGATGTGCAAGGAGCACAATTATTTGTGACATGTGAAGCCAGTGTGAGACCATAATTCTGTCGCTGCGTGACAAGGCATTATTAGCCAGGGCAGGCAGCGGCTTGAACCAGGAGCAGCTGGAGGAGAGGCGGAGAGAGAGAGAGAGAGAGAGACAGAGCGAGCGAGCTCCATCGGGAAGGCCCGTGATGGGCTTTCTCTCCCAGAGTGGCAAACAGCAAGGCCCCCTTTGTGGAATGTGGGGGCGCTCCGAGGACGAGGCGCCCTCCTGCTATCAGGTCCTGGGAGGATAAAGAGGAGGGTGGGGGGAAGGGGGGGGATGAGGCACAGCCCATGGGCCTGTGGGGGGCGCACAACCAAGGTGTTGTCTTTGAAACTGAACTTGGTGTTTTTGAGGAGGCCCGCTGTACCGCAGCACGGTTTCCAGGGGCAGATGAGGTGGGGTGGGGGATGCTGGGCAGAAACCTCCCCTCCATCAACCTTCCTTCCCGACGAGTCCTCTCTGGAACTTGCAGTGTGGCTGCTGGGTGAAGGAGGAGACGGTCTAGGGGCCCTCTGTACTTTAGCAGTTTCTGCAGGGGATCAGTTCAAGGGAGGTGTAGGTAAGCGTTTTCCTCCTGGGAATGGGGACCGGGGCTGTCCCCAGCATCCGGGCCCCAGTAACGCAGGGCTTCCTCAGGCTGCATGTGGGGGGGTCACGCGACAGCCGAGGGGCCCACAGGCTTATCTGCGAAGCGAGGAGCCGGACTGTGTTGTGGGTGTCTCCTGCAGAGGGTGGCTGCTGTGTTTGGGGGCCGCTTCTTAGCTCGGTGACTTTTGCCCCACTGTTGGGCAGTGTGTGGTCAGGACCTGAATTCACGCAGTTTCCAAGAATGTTCCCTGGACACCTGCTGGGTGCCAACCACTGCCCCAACAGCAGAGAACCCAAGTGAGAAACACCTCTGGGTGCCCCCGAGAGCTTGCGGTGGGTGAGGGTAGGCAGATGACAAGCGATTAAAATCCACGGAGGGGTGGGTGCTGTAGGGATCGTGGGCGAACCACGAGGGCGTGGCTCACTTCCTCGCGTCATTCGGACAGCTGTCGGTGCAGGCCTCCCACCCCACCGTGCGATACAGGTCTTCTGCCTCTCGGGCTCTGCCTCCTCCCCTGCTTCACGGCCATCTGACGTCTGGAGGCCTGACCCGAGGGTCACCCGACCCGAGGGTCATCAGCGGCAGGCACAGACAGTTGCTATAGGCAACTCTGTAGAGCAGCAGTCAGCACTGGGATCGTTTCTTGTTGCCGTTTACTGTTCCTCCTCCTACATTGTGAGCTCCGAGAGGGCGGGGCTCTGTCTGGCTCTCCTCAGTATCCCAGTTGCCTAGAACGGTGTTGGCACAAAGTCCTTGCCCGGGAAATGCATGAATGCCAAGCACTGTTCTTCGTGCTCTTCTTAAATGCATGAGCCCAGGGGCGCCTGGGTGGCTCAGTCAGTTGAGCGTCTGACCCTTGACTTCGACTCAGGTCACGATCTCATGGTTCTTGAGTTCTGACGGTGCAGGACCTGCTTGGGGTTCTCCCTCTCTCCCTCGTCTGTGCTCCGCCCCTGCCCTCTCTCTCTCTCTCTCTCTCTCTCTCTCAAAATAAATAAACCTTAAAAAAAATAAATATATGAGCCCATTTAATCCCCCCAACCCGCCAGTGAAATAAGCATGTTAGGTATCTGTTGCTGCATAAGTTATCAGCTTGCAGGGTCACGGCTGAAGATGACAATATTCATTATCTCTCACGGTTTTGTGCCTGGGCTGAGCCGATTTTTCTTCCGGTCTTGCTTAGAGCTTTTCACGAGGCTGCACGTCACTGGGAGCTTGGTCAGGGCTTGAACATTCAAGATGTCTGCTCATCCTCCAGGCCCCCTAATTGTGTGCCAGTCGAGCCTCGACTTCCTTACAGCATGGGGTCTGGGCCCCCAGAGGGAAGCAGCAGAAGCTTACGGGCCTGGGCTCAGGAGTTCCACAACATCACTTCCTTCCCATCCCGTCGGCCCCAACAAGTGCTGAGGCCAGCCGGTATTCGAGGAGAGGCGAATGGACCCTCCCTCTTGACGCCAGGAGTGGCATTTGCCTCTGCAGATGGCGGGATCGTATCTGGAGACTCTGTGTTACAGTATTATCAGCCTGCTTCACAGCCGTGGACACTGAGGCTTGGTGAGATGAAAAGATGCATCTAAAAGTACGTGGGAAGAAAACAGCAGAACCAGGGTAGCAGCCTGGAATAGTCTGACCTCACGTTCGGTGTTTGTTGCTCACCGATGACTCTTCGTAATAGCCCCTCCTGGATCTCGTGTGACAGAGCTGGTCTCTTCTGTGGCTCTTCCTCTGCTGTTTACTTTCTCATCACAGTGGCCAGGGTTTAGGAAGGCTGGGGCTCCTTAGACCCAGAACCTCATCCAGCCTCTACAACTCATAAACCGTGTGACCTTGAACAAATGTCTGGACCACTCTGAGTGTCTTTTCTCTATCTGTGAAGTTGGACGGTACCCTAGGGGGTAGCGGCCAGACAGGATTGTGGGTGGTTATAATAAGGCTGTACATGTAAAGCACTCCACACAATACGTGGCACCTGGCAATCACTCAAAGGGTGACTGTTTTAAGGTGACAAGGATGTCTTTCGCTGGACCGGAGATAAGCCCTCACAGACATGTTTCATAATTATATTTAAAGTGCAAGGATTCCCAGGTCATTGAGCAACACGCTCGTGTTTAATGTTAATCCGAAGATACGTTCTAAAATCAGCAAGAGTATTTTTAGGGACTCGCTTGTTTAGGATGTATTCATCATACTCTTCCCTGCAAGCATCTGACTAGGCATCCTGCCATCCTGTTTCTATAGGGAACTTTCCATCAAAAAAGAAGAAGAAAAAAAAGATGAGCAGAATGATATGCTGGGATTGCCGATAGACATAAATCTAAGTTACTAAGAGAAAACTAAGGCCAGACAAACAAACAAACATCCTCCGAGGGCCCCTTGTGTCTCATCCTTGATTCACTGGATTATTCGAGACTCTTGGGTATTAGAAGTAGCATGGCAGTCCTGATTCCAGCCAGCCTCTGAGAGCGAGAGGGGAATTTATGGTCAGGCTTTGGGAACTTACATAGCGTCGTCATCAGAAATCACCGTTCCCACCGCCTAGCTCTGCTTTTCCCATGGCCTCCTTTCCCTCTCCTTCTTGGGCAGCCTCTGCTTTGCTTCCAGTTCCATGGCTCAAAGAGGGAGGCCCCTTCTTCTCCTGTTTTTTTTCTTTTTAATTTAAAAAAAAAACGCCAAAGATTATAATCAGCTCAGGTTGAGCCCATGTGTGATGTAACCAGTCACAGAGTTTCAGGGAGTAGAATCTGATTGTCTAGCCTGCGTCAGGGCCAGCTTCTCTAGCCCGGGGGTAGGAATTCTGGGATTACTGGTCCTGTGGATTGAGGGACAATTGTGCAAGGGAAATGGGAACCTTTAACAGATTCTCCTCAAGGACGGTTACAATATGGCAGAGCTCTAGATTTACCGAAAGCTCCGGGAAAGAATTCTTGTCAAGATGAACACAGCCCCTGTGTTGCTTGTGGCTTGGGTGGGGACCATTTTTCTATTGATTACCCCTTTGTGCCCTACTGGCTGTGTTTATTTGTGGATATTTATTTTCTTATGGGCATAAGGAAATGCTCAAAATAAGTATATAACCTTCACTCAAAGTCCCAGCTTCTAATTTAACTACCCTAACATCACCACATTTATTCCACAACCCCTAGATTAGCCAGCATTCGCTCAGTAAGCCAAATTTTGTAAAAATATTTTATTTCTTTTATTTGTCCCCAAATGTTTCCATTGTATACAAAAATGAGACAGTGTTCCTTTCGGGGAGAAGGAGTTTCTACTTTGGGTTTAAACCAAACAAAATAATATTTAAGGAAACATTAAATAAATTATTTATCATGTTGGTCAGCATTTGGGGGGGAATATAGCTTAGATAAACAGATTTTTAAGGTCAGCCACTCTAAGGGCTGAGTTTTTTATAAAAAACAGCCTCTGAGGTGCTTTAATAAATCTTTAAAAAGAAAAAAAAAATCAAGCCCCTGTTTTCATTACTGAATCATTTGCTATTGCTGAATAATGGTCATTCAAGAGGTAAGCTTAACCAGCAGGCCCCAGTAGCCACGCTGGGAAACTCACAAGTTATGAAAAATCTGTGTTGATAATGAACACTGCTGGTCATGCTTGGATTTCTGTGAAAGCAGCCCAGTCCTTTGGTTGCGTTTTAAATCAGATAAATGGACAGAACTGGCTGATTTGGGTCATAAAATTGTCAAATGAAGATAAATTCATTCCTACTCGATGGGAAACTTCAGAGGAGAATTAGAATAGATGTAAGTAAAAAAAAAAAAATAATATGCTTCTTTCCCCTCAAAATAAACGGGTACCAGATTCATCAAGTGGCTGTAATTCACCTCCTGGGTCGTCCGTCTTCTCAAAGTGCAGCTGAAGGCATCTTTTGGGCTCGTTTCTACTGCTAAATGGCATTCCTCAGCCAAAGAAGGGTATGGAGAGGAGAGGAAAGGATGTTTGGATCCCAAGAAATGGACGTGGAAGGGGTGGAAAGCAAGGGCATGGAAGAGGCCGGAGGAGAAGAAGTGAGAAATGGAGAAAATCTGACGTTGTAGAGACTGGCCAGAGAGCAGCGCTGGAGGCACGGCTCACTGTGGCTCTGGTTTCATTTCTTTATGGTTCATAATTTGTCCGAAACGTGAAAGCCTCTCATGACCACCTCTTATCTATGCACTGAGGCAACATCCCCGGATGTGGCCCTGAACTCCCCCCTTGGTCTTGAGAGGAGGCCTGGGCTGGGAATGAGCCCAGAGGTTCCGAGCCTCGTCTCTTTCAAGGGTGGAACCTGCCGCAGAATTTCATGGCTTCCAAAAAGAGGATATTTTTTGTTTATAAGCAGGAAGGAATGTCACTAAGGAGTTGGGGGTGGGGGTGGGCGGGGGTTGAGGCTGCCTGACCATAAAGTGCCCCAGGGTTTGAAAGTTCAGGAGAAGAGAGCTTGACTAACCGCATCTGGGACTTGAGGTTTTATTGAACTGGTAATGAAAATAATCTTTGCAAAATATCTTGAAAACATTTGATAAACACAGACTGAAGCTGCCACCTAAACACACGGAAAGAAAATAGCCTCACATTCAGGTTCGCAACCTGTTAACAGCCGGTACCGTGTTAGGTGCAAAGCACAATGGTTAGGAACGCAGTCTTCAGAGCAATGCAGAACCAAGTACAAGTCCCCGCTCTGTTCGTGGTAGAACCGTGAACCTGCTGCTTTACCTCCCTGTGCCTCAGTGGCTTCATCCATCAAATGGAAATGGATGCTGCCTCGGTGAGCCACCACGAGGACCTGACTGGGTAAGTCGCGTGGAAATGCTACGATGAAAGAACGTCAGAGTGGCCACAAAGCCTTCCCCTCTCTGCATCCACTCTTGTGGTGTTGCAGGCATCCTATTAAGAGGTAGAGTCTCTTTGGCCACCCCTTGAATTTTGGTTGGCTGTGTGGCTTGGGACATTGGCAAATGTGAACGAAGCAAGCGGAGACTTGAAAATTGTCCACCAGAGTTTTCTTTCTCTCGCCGGGCTTGGATCCCAGGGACTGCTTTGCAGCTGAATCCGAACCAGCCTGTTGGACCGTGAGGCCACATGGAGAATCACAGTGACCCAGCGGACAGCTTGTAGACTGTCGGACATGTAAGGGAAGCCAGTCTAGATCGTCTCAACCACTAGCTGACCTATCATGATACAGGGGAGTGCCCAGGAGCCGGGAGCAGAAGACCACCCAGCCAACCCATAGAATTGGAACCTAAATAAAATGTGGTTGTTGATGTGAGCCACTTGTCGTGGGTGGCTTGTTCTACAGCAAAAGCTAATCGATACAGGTGGCATCCATCCTATTATTCGCCTTGTCGATTAGATCAACCAGTTTTTCAATTTGAATTTTTAACGCCTTTTTGTTCAGAAGATTTTCTTTCTGTGGAGATGGACTGGGGAATAGCAACATCTCCGGCAGCTCTTGTGAACAGTTTAGTAGTTTAAGATAACTGCAAAAGCCGAGATATAAAACTTCAATGAGATTTTTTTCTGAAGATGTGTTAAAGTTTTTCCTTCCATCATATTTCTAAAGTTTGCCATCAACATTCTCAAAGCCAGCATAACGTGCAAAAGAAAATAACAAACACTGAAGCTCACTGAAGTTGTGTGGCAAGATGAGTCAAAACAGAAAGTCGCTCTTAAACAGTTCTGAAACCCTGAACCCAGGACCCTACCGGAACTAAGAGACACAAAACCGAGTAAGAGGTAGGTAGGTCAGTGCTTTGGAAGCCATCCACAGTCTCTGGGGGGTAGTGACAAGCTTTGCCAACTATTCAGGTGTAAAGGAGAGAAAAGAGTTTCTGGACCAAAGCAAAAGGAAGAATTTTCCAGATAATTTAGGCCAACTGAACACTCTTGGCCGAATTAATCAGCGACTTATAGCCCAAGTGCATCTGATGGCTTCCATTATCTGGACAGCTGTCTCATTCTTCCACTTTCCTTGGAATATGTATGTTCTTTGGCATTCCACCTTCCTTTTAGTGCCTACATTCTTCATCCAGGTTGCCGTTTTCTGAGGTTTTGAGAGTCAGATGCTCGGTAAATTCTGGACGCAGATCTTTGCCTTGAAGAGTCCAAAGCATTCATTCGCTTAACAAATATTTATTATTCAATTATGAGGTGCTAGACACGGTGCTAAGCACTGAAGATGCAACAGTGGCCAAAGAGACCAGATGGCTTATCTTGCAGTGTACGTCTAGCGAGGGAAAGAGGTTCATAACCGGACAATATCATGCCATGTGAGAAGTGGTTGCGGAAGGTCAGGGCACCGTTGGAGAATCTTGGATGAGCACCCAATTCAGACATGGGCTCAGTGGTCAGGAAGCATGTCCCAGAGGCAGTGGCGTCTAAAGGTGAAAGATAAAGAACATGAAGAAACGTGACTCGGTAGAAGAGTCTGGCGGGCCCAGAAAACAGTATCGTATGGCCCGGCCTGAGAGAATCTCAGGGAACTGAAATTTTCAGCAGGGCCAAATGCTTGCATCAGCACCAGGTGCCAGTGGGACCTCAGTGGCGCTGAGGGGCATGATGGCGAACGCGGCCACAATCTGTCTTCCCAGTTTTACCCAAGAGCCATGGTTAATTTCAGGCGGTAATACTCATCAGTGCTCTTAGCAGTTGTATCTGTGCGGCCAGAGAGCATACAAGTGGGGACATACCAGCTGGCCAGCTGGTGTTCTGAAGGGACGTTGACCCATGACAGGTGTATACCCCTCAAGGTTAAGCCAGACTCAGTAGCACTTTCGTTATTCTCCTGAACCAGCGGTGAGGGTGAGGGTGAGGCCCAGAACGCAATGAAATTATGCCTGTCATAAGAAAGGACTCTAATTAGAGTTTTTTTTTTTTTTTTTTTTTTTAAATTTTTTTTTCAACGTTTTATTTATTTTTGGGACAGAGAGAGACAGAGCATGAACGGGCGAGGGGCAGAGAGAGAGGGAGACACAGAATCGGAAACAGGCTCCAGGCTCCGAGCCATCAGCCCAGAGCCCGACGCGGGGCTCGAACTCACGGACCGCAAGATCGTGACCTGGTTGAAGTCGGACGCTTAACCGACTGCGCCACCCAGGCGCCCCTAGAGTTTTGAACTTTAGAAATCCTCGTGGGGCGCCTGGGTGGCTCAGTCGGTTGAGCGTCCGACTTTGGCTCGGGTCATGATCTCGTGGTTCGTGAGTTCGAGCCCCACATTGAGCTCTGTGCTGACAGCTCAGAGCCTGGAGCCTGCTACGGATTCTGTGTCTCCCTCTCTGTGCCCCTCCCCTGCTCATGTTCTGTCTCTCTCTCTGTCAAAAATAAACAAACATTAAAAAAAATTTTTTTAAATGGCTGTTTCAATTCTCTAACACTGCACAACAAACAACCTCAAAACTCAGCAGTCTTAAACAGCAAACATTTATCACCTTACAATTTCTGTGGGTCAGGAATCTCAGTGCAGCTCAGCTAGAAGCCCCTGAATTATGATCTGTCACGAAGTTGGAAGCCAAGCTGTCACCCAGGACTGCACTCTCCCCCGAAGGCCTGAGGATCAGGGGAGGATCCACTTCTAACCTCATTTGTGTGGACTTGACTGTGTTCGGTTTCTCATGGGCTGTTGGGCTGAGAGTCTGGATTCCCTGCGGACTGCAGAAGCCCCTCTCAGTTGTTTACCATGCAGATCTTTCCGCAGGACACTTTCCAGTCTGGCGGCTGACTCCTCTTAGAGCTAGCAGTGTGGACGTGGGAGAGGGCATATGCAAGAGCCTTTTTATAACCTAATGTTGGAAGGGGCTTCTCATCGTTCCCGCTATATTCCGTTCGCTAGAGATAAGTCAGTAAATCCAGTCCACGCTCAAGGGATTCTCTCTGTGACAAGCAGGAATAATATTTACCCTGCAAAGTTTTTAAAGGATAAAACGAAGTGATATCTGGGAAGTGCTGGACACATGTTAGCCCACATTAAACGGTGTGGATTCCGTAAGGAAATTGCTTTGTTTATGCTTAATATATCCATGAGCTATTGTCCTTTATCATCTTCCACTTACGCTTTTTGGACGAGTCACCTCGCAGGAAAAGCCGACACAACAACTCTTCTCCTACAACTAGTAAGAGGTCTAGAACAAGAACAAAGGTAAGTAGGGGACAGGAGGGAACAACAGATAAACAGGATGTGGTGCTGGTGGGTCTCATCAGAGGACAGGACCCCTGTCCATCCTCTGTTTTGGTTTTCTCTCAGGAATCAAGTTTTGCAACTTGGAGCTGTGAGATCAGGTGTTGTCCTAAGCATTTCACATATATCATTTAGTCCTTAAACTATCCTTTGCAGTAGGTGCCATCATCAACCCCATTGTAAAGTGGAGGATGGAGGAACTTGCCAGAGCTGATGCAGTAGGTGGGAGATGCGGGTACCAGTGACGCCAGAAAAGGCAGCTATCCCAAACTCTATACCACAGCGGTGTCGCATGGGGCACAATGCCTGTGGCTCATTTCAGGGAACTTGCATGGGGTTGGCACAATTTTCTTGCCTCGGTGGGAGACCGGTGTGCCACCCCTGGACTCCGTGAGGATGCGTAGCCCCTAGGCTCCCCTGAGAACTCAACTCCTGTTGACAGGCCAGTTTGGTCCAATCAGTACGTTGGTTTTCCTCCAATCTGCCGAACGGCTTCTGAAGCTCCTCCCTTCAGACTGTGGTTCTTCCTGATAGCATCCTGGGCTCTCAGGTAGAACCAAGAAAAAGAAATTCATCTGGGGGAAGGCAGACATATACTCTCACCTCCTTCATGCAGGCTCCTTGTAAAGTCACCCGTGTGCTCCCCCAGCAGAGGAGAAGTGGACCCTCTCCTCCCATCTCCACTGGAGTCCATTTTTCTGCCCTGTACCCCCTTGGACCATGCCAAGCACCCCAATCTCTTTCTTTGTCTAGACCCTACCTGACTGGTTCCCTGAGCCCCAGGGTGTATACCCCCACCCCCACCCCACTTATAAGGGAATAATAATCAGACAGTGATCTCCATCTAAAGGGGATGAGCCCGCTCGGGGGGCCTCACAGCGACACATGGCATCCCCTCCTCTTTTACAACACAAAATTAATTATTTTTCACTCTTCAGGCCAAGAGAACTTTTAAATTCAATAGATTTCGGGCCTAATTACTCATCTTTGCCCACTGGCCTTCACAAAACCTGCTTTATAACTGCTGCAACCAGAAGGGTGGGCCAGAGTTGGGACCAAGATGAGATTTTACAATCTGGAAGGAGTTCCAACATGTTTAGCAACGACTGACAGAGAACAACTGTTTCTACCCAGGACGTTCGAATCTATGCCAGGGAAGCAGAGTAGTGGAGTCGTGGAAATATGGAAGGGAATGTGTGATAAAAACAAGGAGGGTTGCAATTAACATCCAAATAAAGGGTGGAGGAAACCCACTGAATATGTTGGCATCTGGTAGATTTCAAGCTCAAGGATTAAAACCTCCCAAGTTAAGGGAGCAATTTTTGGTTTTCCAGCAAGTACCTCTAGGGGCAATAATTTTCAGGGAAAGGTAGCTCATAACCCTGAATGTAGTATTAACATTGCAGGCTGCTTGCCCAAACTTAATTTTCATTTGCATTATTGGTTTGAAAACTCCCCTGGGTTCTTGATCCATATCACGCTGGCACATGTCCTCGCAAAAACTGAAATGCTGAGCCAGCGTTTAACTCTGACTGTTTTACTTGACTTGGGAGAGGCCCAGAGAAACTTACGTTGCTACAGGAAGAGTGATAAAACTCTCAGCCCTACTCCTGAACGGATCATGTCACCAGGGAGATATTTAGAGGGCTGGATTCTTTTCAGATGAAACCCAAGAATGTCAGGGGTTGTGCAAAAGTCTCCATGACATATGCATGTGTGTCTGTGTGTGCGAGTATATAGGCATGCATATACACGCATCTTTTTTGCAAGCGAATTGCAGGGAGAGGTTGGCTACGACCACACACAAATTTGGATCATTGTTCATGGGGTGCCTCTGATAGTGATAGCCAGATCGATTGCCATGCTGTGTTTTCAGCCACATTTACAGCTGTGACTTGTTTCTCTCCTTGCCAACTGATGAATCAGGTGAGGGATTTGGCATTGCCTATCTTACACAGGAGGAAACTGAGAGATTTGCCTTAAGCCACAGAACCGGAGGGTGAAAGACAAGACTAGGAGTCTGCACTCTGCGACCTTTGCTTCTGCATTCAATTCTACTTCCCTCTTACTCTGAATATCCTATACTGAGAAAGAAAAAGCCATCTGTGTGATCTCCCAAGGAAAGATCCCAATCAGTATAAGCCATTCACGTCTGCTGCCCGCAGCAAGACTGGAAACTTACAAGAAAAACCTGCTTCCCAGCTCCACTCCAGCCCTGAAGGGGGCCTCAGAGCCTCCTGCAATGCAGCCATCGTGCCCGGCTTCTTAGTGAGATGTGGCCAGGAAGTGGTTTTACTGGCCCCCTGAAGCCCTCTGGTCAGACCTAACCTCTGGCTCGTTCCCCACTGCAGGAGGCATTTGCTTTCTGGTTGCCTACAGCACCTTGAGTTTCTTATGGGGAATTACCCCCTTTCTCCATCTGCCATTATGTGAAATCTAGGCAAAGGTGAAAGTCCAGGTGCCCACTTGTCATGTGGAAGCTGAGGGCATGGGCTCCTCCCTCTAGATGCCTCTTTGTCCAAGCAGGGCCAGGTAGAGGGCGATCAGATTTTCTCTCCTGGCACTTTGAATGGAGGCTTTCCCAGCATGTGTCTCCTACTGTGTCTCCAGCTTCCTGCTTCCTAGGCCTCTGCAAGTGGGAGATGGCCCGGGAAGCAGAGACCTCTTCCTGTTTCACCCTCGCTCCCAGGCTGCTCAGAAAAAGAGCCAAGATCGTGTTTCCGAGAGGCCTTTTATTTCCTGGGGGCTATCTGCCTGGCTTCATGGGAGAGGCAGGTGGTGTTGGAACTTGGAAGCCATGGAAGGCTTTCCGGATGGCCTGAACAAAGGTGTGGAGGTGGAAAGCAATGAATCTAGTTTTCAGTACAGTGCGTGTATAGGACAGGGGTAGGAGGTAAGGCTGACGCATCAGGTTGGCATCAGTCTTTGAAAGCTCCTGAACGGAAAGTCAGGGAGTTCGGAAAGCAGTCACGGAGGGGATAAACACTTCCACAGTCAGCCCATCTGGACCCTGCTCCCCTCCTTCCTCTCCCTGACGCCCTCCTGGCTTACTTTACTCCCTAGCTGAGGTCTGAAAACCAGGTTGGGGTTCTATGGATGACCACTGCATCTCTGGAAGAAAGTATGGACTAGACCTTCCCATTTCCATGACAGGAGGAGAGGAAAAGCCTTGTAATTACTGCTGAATATGGTCACTGTATGAGCTTTCTCTGTTTATACTCTTTTGTCTGCCCACCCCTAGAAGCTGACGACCAGGTTCTGCAATTCTGCCCTCCAAATGTCTCTCATAATTGTCACCTCTCCCTCTCTAAGCCCTGAGGCAGCGCATGAGGCATCTAACTGACCTTCTGGCCACAGTTGTACTGCCCCTCCCACAATATGCTTTACCACAATAGAGTTCGGTCTTATGATGCATCACAGATCATTTTTGTCTGACCAACTGCCTTTGGATAGATCCAGTTTTGTAAATTTGGCACGGAAAGCTTGTTGTGATGTCCTGGCCTGAGATCCCTAAGATCTGTCTGCTTCCCCCACTGTTTCCACCAGCCTCTCCCACAGCCTGGCTCCCTGCTTTTGCTGTCTCACACCTCCACGTTTTTACACCCATTCTTCCTACCTGCAACGCTTCCTTCCACACTTCGGTTCCACTGTGGAACTCTCGCTTCTCTTTCCAGACTCTGCTTAAATGTCACAGTGGACACAACGCCTCATATAACAGTCACCCATTGAATATTGAAGACGGGTCTCAGCAAAACCTTTCTGCCTTTCCTGTGGCCCCAGCTACTCTTTCCTTTGGCCTCCCAGCGTTCCTTGAATGTAGAGACCTCTACTGCAGCACTCCCTACCTTGCATTATAATCTCCTATCCCCTCATTGAATAGTAAGTAGTCTTCCTGAATCCATAGGTATAGTGCGTGTGTGTGTGTGTATGTGCGTGTGCGTGTGTGCTCCCCCCTAGCCTGCACTCATTCCTCCTTCACAACATTGTCTTCTAAGAATTCTCACTCCGCAGAGTCCTCTGTAGGCATTTTCTCTCATTGCCCAATACAGCCAAGTAGAGGTTGTATGACCTAAGTTTGGCTAAGCTGGCCCCACCACCTCTGAATTTTGTCTGAATGGCAAGGATGAAAGAAAAGGCTAGCATTCCTGCACGGTGCCAGTCCCCACGTGAGATGATCCAGAGGCTCCCTCCACAGAGACCTAATACCTAGTTCCTGTCCGTCGCTGGCCAGATGCTGTGGCTTTCCTTTCCTGTCTCAAATCTTTCCAGTAGATTCAGTCTTTCCTTGTTAAGTTCATTGGTGTGAGTTTCTGTTGCTTGCTACCAAAATAACCCTTGGCTGCTGTAAGGAGATGAGGAGAGAGCTGAGAGAGATTCTCGAAGACACCATGTCTCTGTAGTTGCAGTGCTGGAAGAACGGGAGGGTTCTTTCTTTCTTGGACAGGAAACAACAATTCACTCAAAGCAGCTCAAGGAAATGGGGCGGGTCGTTGAAAAGATACGGCTCTTGTGGGAATCTAGGAAAGGTGGAACGGCCACGTCTCAAGTGGAGAGGAACTGAGGCAAGTCGGGGAGGTAAGTGCTCTTGCTCCGGCTCGTTCTCGCTGCACCTGTTCTGTCCTATTGCCGACCCATCTGTCTGCCTCACTGTCGTTGCTTCAGCTCGCACGGAGGCCCGTGCAGTGACGCCACCTGCCCCACATGAATGCCCTCGGCGCTCCTCACCTCTGGGCACAACAGGACACGTCTTCGCCGCCAGCACCTACAACCCTTTGTTGCAGGGCAGATCAACGGTACTAGGGAGTCCACGCCCCTGGGAGCAGGGAGCCGTCCTCAACCAATGACCAGGAGTTGGCTCCCTCTCCTCTTGGCCAAGATGACTCCGAGGCACACAGCTGAGTTCCCCAGCAAGATGAAACTCCAATTGCCCCCTCTGGAAATGTGTTTGACTGGCTTGCTCCCTCCCCTTCGCTTCCCCGTTCCCTGACCAGTGCTTGTTGGGATTGCCTCTCGAGTAAACTCAAGGGTCTACCTCTGCGGGAATACCTTAAAACAGCCCATAATGGCCCTACCCCAGGGCTTACATGACCATGCAGTTTGAGGACCCCCAGCCCACTGGCACCTTCATTCTGTCTCACCTCGTGCAAATTCCAACGAGAGAGATTGACCCTCTTTTTTAGTGAGAGTTAAGCTCATCCTTTTAAGTCAGGCTGCATTGAGAGATGGCCGGGACGCCATGGATAGCCGCCCCCGTCGGCTAACACCCCCGATCCTGTCATCTCTAGCAGGAGGGGACAGTCACAAGGTCGGTTGCTCCGTCCGCAGCTCACACTGTGCAGAACGTACCTTGAGTCTCATCTGGGGCCATTTGGCTTTCAGGTAACTATCACCCAGGTGGTTGCATGGGAAAATCAACAGGAAAGGCTGTTTATTGGACATCAAATAATTATTTTCAAACAGTGCTTTGATAGGTTAAGCACAAAAGAATCGGAAACATATGGATTAAATTTCCATTGAAATGCACATTTGGGTTTGAAAATTAACAGAATGTGTGCTTGGGAAGGGATTCCCCCCACTTTTCTTTTCTTTTCTTTTCTTTCTTCTTTTTTTTTTTTTTGCTAAGCCAGATTATTTGGAAAGTAAGTCAGGAATTTTTCACAGCTCAAGCACCCTCCCCTCTACGCCCTGCCTCCCTTCCCTTTAGCTTTTCCCTCACAGAGTTAATTAATAAAAGCAACATTTATCAAATATGACAAGTCAGTCTATGTACGTGTCACGTGGGGTTGGGGGGAGGTGATAATCTGCAGGATGGATGCATTTCAGGGAGACTGGAGGTCATCAGTGCTGCGATGACTCACACCCATTGCACATACCCCATGCGTCAAGCACACTGTGCTAAGCGCTTAATATGACCATTTAGCCCCAGGAGACCCCAGCACGAAGGCGCTCTGTCCCCATTCCTCATTTACAGATTAGAAAGTGAGATTTAGGGTTAGTGGTATATTTCCCAGGTGCCAGTAGCTACTAAGTAGCAGAGCCAACATCTGAACTCTCTCCTTCTATCTTCAGAAACCACTGGGTTTCTGATCCCGCTTTCTCTGTGAGTGGAGACTCCTACAACCTCTGAGTCGGAACAGGGTTCTAATACCAACCGTTTGTTTCACAAAAGAGGAAACTGAGGCCCAGAGAGGTGAGAGATCAAGCTAGATGAGTATGTTTGGGAGGCTTGTTTAGACAGACAAGCTATTAATCAGCATCATTCATCTGGTAGCTTTTCCAAGTGTTAGAAATTGGAAATACGCAAAGGAGAAAACCCTTGGTTATAGCTGTAATGTCTAGTATTCCAGTTCCTGTCCCTTGTTCTTTGGATGGGAATTGTTTATATGAGATACAGTCAGAAGGGTGAGATTTGTTTACCACCAGGCTTGTGATAATATTGGGAGTTCCCAGGTCTGGTCTTCTACCTAAGCCAAATGGATAACATTACATCTAGTGGAGATCTGAAGGCCAGCGGATGGCCCACAAGTCCTAAAATGTGTTTCCCAACCCCTGCCTTGCTACCCAATATTTCCAACAATAGTCCTTCCTTTCACAGTGTGGTGTCTCCAGGTCGTCCAAGGTCTAATGAAAATGTGTTGCAAAGGAAGGAGAACAGTTTAGACTCTAAAAGTGAATCAACTTAATGGGTTTCTGGTCCCAGAGGTCACAGTTCTTAGGGAGAGGGATGTGCTTTGTCCCTGTCCAGGAAGCCAGAGGGAGGGGACCATTCAGCTGACTGGTGTCCCCTCGTCAGACCCACAGCCACATAGAGACATTGTCATTGTCAAGGTTGCTCTGGCTGCAAGGGAGAGAAACCCGCTCAAACTACACCAAGCCCTAAGTGGAGGCCTTCAATAAGGACATGGGAGTTTCTTATGCAACCCCAGAGAAGGCAAGGCAGCTGAGCCCCAGAACCAGAAAGACATCAGGTATCAGGGACACTACTCTTTCAGACTTTCTCTGGTCCAGGCTTCCATGGTATCTTGTCTCTGCTTCTCTCTGAGGTTCTGCAGACCAGTTCTCTGCTTCTGGACAAACTTGGCAGAGGATAACCGCACCAGATGGTACCACAAGGAGTCCAGTCTGAAAGACTAATGACAATTGCTGCGTCCTAATTGCCATTTCCTGAGAGAGAGCATATAATTTATCCAGCTTCAGTTTCCTATAAACTCTTGGTCCCATCCCCTGCCGCCAGGCAATCTGGATCCCCACTACGACCACAGCTGCATGGGTCAAGTCCTGCGGGTGGAAGGGAGCGGGGTGGCCTGGAAAGAAATCCCCAAAGCTGTGATACCTTGGAGAATGTTGCGGAGACTGCTGGCTGCTCCCCAGTCTTTCTGTTCCCTTTCTTCGACAGCAGTAGAGCCCTTTGATGCTTCCTGGGGGATATGCTCTTCCAGAATAAAGACGCTATTTCCCAGCTTCCCTTGTGACTTCCCAGCTAAGCCCATGTGACTCAGCTCCAGCCAATGGGATATAAACAGAGGTGGTGTATACGAATTCCAGGGAGGGGTCTTTACCAGGAGGAGCGATGCTATCTCCTTCCCTTTCATGGCAGATTGGACATGATGTTTAGAGATGAAATAACCATCCTGAACCAGTACAAACCACACGTTCATGATGGCAGAGCGGAGGTTATGATGGAGTCTGAGACTCTGCTGACTGTAGGCAGCTGTGCCAGCCAGGACTGCTCAGGGACTTCCTTGAGGCAGAGAGACAAACATCTGTCTTGTTTGGGTTTCCTATCAGTCTCAGCCAAGCTTCGTCCTTTAAACTAGAGGGCATACAAGGTAGCAAACTTGGGAATATGCTGCCTTTCCGTATTTTATAGTTCCGGTGCACATGCGTGCTCAGGTACACACACGTACACACACACACACATAAACACACACACACAGTCACCATAGAGCAAAGGTGGAGAGAGCCTTTCTTTGGCTTGCATCATCTCTAAACTACATCTTCTTTCTTACATCTGCTGCAAGGCCTGTGGCTTCTGTATCTTCCTCCTTGCGGGCATTTGAAGTCCACTGAGGGATTATCTGGGGAGATATTCAAGACTTCTAGGAGGATTTCTTGCTAATGGACAGATTCTTTCTCCTCCTAATGATGGGTGAGCTTCTGGAGACCACCGAAGCCCTTTGTTCTCTGTTCTCAAGGAGACAAACTGTTATTTTTTTTTCCCTCTGAAGAAGCTTCTTATCCGATGGGTGCAATATCACAAATCATTATGCCAAATAGCAATGCAAGTCCCACTAGAAATAATGCATCCATTATTTCATTTTATCCTTGTCGTTAGAGCTTCTGCTTAATTTAAGTTAGAATAAAGATAGCTGTGGGTATTCCCTGCCGGAGAACTCTAATCATGCTCTTTATTGAATATTTGCCATTTCCTATCTGAATCTTCCTCTCTTAATCCATTGTTTCACAATTAAGAAGTTCTGCTGCTATTTTGATCTCACATAAAACCTCTGTAGTTCCACAGATGCCTGTTCCTGGGCGTCCCTTATGTCTTGGGGAGACACCTGAGAGTAGGGTTGAAAGGCTAATGTGTTCTGGTAACTTGGTGGTTTTAGTCGTGTTAATGAAAGAAAGGCTTCGTACAGAGTCACCCGGTGGTCTGAGAAAGTTAAGGAAGTCACTCAGATACCTGAGACAGAGGGCAGGAATGAGGACCATCTGTACGAGTGTCTCTTTCCATAACCAGAAGGTGGGTTGGAGGGATGTGGGGGATCTGGCCAGCAACTGGTCCCCCTCCCCCAACAGATATTTGCTAAAGGGTTGATGTGCGTGAGATATTAAAATAAACAGTATCCACTAGAGACAACATGTTGGTAAAATGCTAGGGAAGGCAATAACATCAAAGGTATATAATATCTAGTTTATGCTTCCATTCTGTGTTGTTGCTTCTAAGGAAATCCTCATAATGCCATCAGCCAACAAAGGAGTGATAGGTGAAAACCCAGTATGTCCGACATTTGCCAGATGTCATGAATCAGATAGTAAGAAAAGATGCATTTTCTGACCCCCTGAAGTGACCTTCTAATTCAGTCTCAAGGAGGGAGTGATATAACCACGATAGACTGATAGATACATTTATAAATAGTAAGAATGACTCAATCAGTCGGGATATCTATCACCAAATGATGGGGACCAGCTAAAAATAATTTCAGGGGCCAAGATGAAAGGCATGGCCGAGGGCTCCTTAAAGGCATTAGATCTCTCGGCAGATCATATGGGTAGACTCCAAATGAGTATCAGAGATGGGATTATAACATGATATGATATATGATGCGTAACGTAATATAATACAACACAGTACAATATAATACAATATGATATAATACAATAGTGGTAGTGCTCTGGAGTCAGACAGACCGGGATCAAATCCCATCTTCACACAGTAGCTGTGCCTGCAACCTTGACCAAATTACTGAACTTCTCTTTGAAGCCCCAGCTTCCTCACATGGAAAACAGGACTGATAATAACAACAGGACCTATGTTACAGGATTTTGTGAGGATTAGATGAGATAACACACATAAAATGGTTGACTTATAGTAATGCCCATAGATCTTAGTTATTGTATATGGGTAGTGATAATAGGCCTAGGGTTAAAGGCTGTAGCAGATACATATTTAGTTACTCATTTACAACTGTTTACTGAGTACCCACTTTGGGCCAGCCCTGGGGATGCATTGATGAGTGGAAAAGAATGAAGGTTCTGCTCTCTCTGGGCTTATAGCATAAAAGGAGAGATATATATCAATCAACAGTGACACTGTGGATCCATGAGCATAAATGGAGAGACATACTTTCAAAGGAGGGATCACAGTTCGGTGAGAGCAAAGCAAAGGAAGCTGACCCAAACTGGGCATCCAGGAAGGCTACCCAGGGGATGTGCAGACCGAGCTGAAGGCTAAGGATTGGGAGGAAGCTTGTGAGGAAAGGGGAGAGGAGAGAACGTGTCGCAAAGACAAAGAGAAGGGCAGGAGCGAAGGCAAGTTGCCGGCCCGGGGAGGGGTGGGTAGCAGGTGGTCGGCTGAAGCTGGAGATGGGGGTGAGGGCCTCTGAGTCATGGCCAGGGTAGGGGTCGGCAACAGGAAGGTTGAAGATGGAGAGAGGAATGGCAGGAGGGAGACGTCCAGACTATGGTGGCCCCGGAACCCACATTAAGGATGTTGATCTTTACTCCTCCAGCAGGGGGTGCTACATCTGATTTGAGTTTCAAGAAGGTCCTATGGAGGCAGAGGTTCTGCCTCCTCCTCTCAGTTCATCCTCCCAACCACTCACAGCCAAATTACAGTGACTTATGTGGAAGCCACTTCCATGGCTTCTGTCTGATCTTCCCGCAGAGATCACAGACCCTCCAAGGGCCAGAGATGTGTGCTCCGTGCACTACCCACAGTGACGCACAGTCTTGAAAACAGTAGGCGCTTTGAGGGAGCACATACCTGACTATAATAAGGCAAAGCCAAGTGGAAGGCAATGTCTCACTTTCCACAGAGAAAGCCTACTTGAATATAGGCCCTTTTATGAAATAGTACAATGTTTACTTCCATACTGAATGGATCAATTTACTTGCATCTTATATAAAGTAGTAATAGTTATATTTAGAAATATCATTCTCCCCAACCTTTTTCTTGTGTTTTTTTTTTTTTTTTTTTTTTAAAGTTCAGGTCATAAAATAATTGCATTCAGACTCTTCCTAGGCGCCTTTATCATTTGCCTTTGTCATCACTAAGGCCGTTTTTGAATAATCTAACACTGCGTATCACCCCCACTTCTAAATTGTTCAAGACACAGCACTTTGAATCCAGGTAAGATGCTGTAACTGAAAATTTTATTCCAAGCCTCAAGAGGTTTTTACGTTTGTCTTGTGGGTGGATATTTATGATCTCCACAAGGTCACCACTGGCAATGTGCTTTTTTTTTTAAAGTGAATTTTAAAAGGCTTGCTTAAAATATCTTCAGTATTTTTAATGATGAAGTCATATCTTCAGAAATAACAACAAAATCTGTGTTAAATATTTTTACCTCTCTTTTCCCCCTGATGTTATCAGGTGACATCTGTAGGCCTCCAGTCTTCTCTCCCTCACCAACCAGCACCAGCTGAGGTCACTTCAGGCTGATGTCTTCCTCCAAATGCTTCCTTGATGTTCAAAAAAAAGTAATTGAGAAAGTGTCAAGAATGAGGGAACTTTGCAAGAGCTTCTGTTCTATGGAACAGTTGTCAGGGAAACATGTTGCCTTATAATCAGACTTGTATGGTAGTTGCTTGTCAAATGAATATACTTGCTTAGCTCACCTTGTGATCGTGGCTCAAGGGACACAGGAAAATGTGGAAGCTTTTCCTGGGAAAAGTATTGCATAATTTTTAAGAACATATTTCATTTATCTTAAGCCATGGTTCTCAAATAGGGGCAATTTTGCCCCCCAGGGGACATTTGGCAGTCCCTGGAGACATTTTTGGTTGTCACATCTGGGGGAAGGGTACCCCTGGCATCCGGTGGGTAGAAGCCAGGGGTGTTGTTAAACATCTGCATTACATGGGAGACCTCCGTAGCAAAGAGTTATCGGTCCCCAAATGTCTATAGTGTCAAGACTGAGAACCCTGGCTTAAACTGAGTTGATAACAATTGGCTTAACCAGAATCCAGGACAATGATTGGCAAAATAAGGAATGTCTACTTCCTAAGCATCCTCAGCCCCACCCCTTCTCATCTTCAGGTTCTGTGTTTCCTCTTCTTCTGGAAGCTGGGCTGTGAAAATCAACTCTTCTCTTTTGCTCTCCTCTTTTCTTCCTTCTCTCATATCTGCCCCCCCCCCCAGTCTCTCTGTACATGAGTAAATGAGGGAATCCAGAATGCTTGTTTACTCAGAGAGGGTTGGTTTTCAAAAGGTAGGAGTGGTTCTTGGTCCTTCCTACTTTTCTCTCCCAAGTCTGAGCCATAAGATCCAGATGGTTCTAGAAATGGAGCAAGTGTCAAACCAAAGCATGTTGAATTAAAATAGCACCTGTAAGAACATGAGCCCTGGAGCCAGGGGCTGAATCAACTGTCTATCACTCACTAGCTGGGTGTCTCAGTCAGCTCAGGCTGCTATAACAAAATACCACAGACTGGGCGGCTTAAACAACAAACATACTTCTCACAGTTCTGGAGGCAGAGAGTTTAAGGTTAAGGTGCATGAAGATTCAGGTTCTGGTGAGAGCTCTGCAAGCTCTGGCTTGCAGGTGGCTGCCATTTTGTTGTGTCCTCACGTAATCTTTCGTGTGTGTGTGTGTGTGTGTGTGTGTGTGTGTGTGTGTGGAGAGAGAGAAAGGGGGGGAGGGAGGGAGGGAGATCTTCCTCTTTTTTTTTTTTTATTTTTATTTTTTTAACGTTTATTTATTTTTTTGGGACAGAGAGAGACAGAGCATGAACGGGGGAGGGGCAGAGAGAGAGGGAGACACAGAATCAGAAACAGGCTCCAGGCTCTGAGCCATCAGCCCAGAGCCCGACGCGGGGCTCGAACTCCCGGACCGCGAGATTGTGACCTGGCTGAAGTCGGAGGCTTAACCGACTGCGCCACCCAGGCGCCCCGAGATCTTCCTCTTTTTATGAAGGCACTAATCCTGTCATGAGCACCTCCCTCAAGACCTCATTTAAACCTAATTACCTTCCAAAGACTCCGTCTCCAAAATATCATCACATTGGGGCTCGGGTTTCAGTATGCGAACTTTGGGGATCTGGGGACACAAACATTCAGTCTAAAACACTGGGTAACCAAGGGCAAGGGGTTTAATGTCTCTGGACTTCTGTTTCCTCCTCCATCTAGAAAATGAAGATGGTACCTCAAGGGGGGTGGTGAGGACTACACGAGATACTGTAAGTAAAGTGTTTGGGACAGTCATGCACACGCGTGCCAAATTTCGCAATTTTTGTGAATCCCAACCACCACAGAACTCATAATATCCACGAGTCGTTCTGGTGTACTCCAATTACTGGGATTCTCCTTTCTCTGAAGACTTTCAGAGCCTCTCGATAATGCCACACAAGGTACTCCTCAGTTCTACTATCTCGTATTACTCATGAAGAGATTGTGCTGATACGTCCGATGCACTGGCCTTCACAACCAGACCATAACCCCCTTGGAGACGGGGCTGCCCTTAATGCTTCTTCATCATCTGTGGTAGTGATGGGACGGAGTATCGGGCTGCAGTTAGACCCACCTGTGGGAGACTTCTGGGTCTCATCCCTGAAAGTACGTGGGAATATGTGTCTCTTCAGTCGATGTTGCTGTCCAGCCAGTTTAGCGAACCTTTTTTGTTACAGGAAGTAATTACCAAACACTTCTTGGCTGTGATTAAGAGAAGACACGAGCATAAGCCGAGGGCCTCCTAGACACCAGGCACTGTGTCGAGTGCTTTCTACGCATGGGTTCCCGAAAGCCTAACAGTCTGCTGGAGTAAATATCATCACCCTACTTTTTGTGCACGAGGAAACTGAGGTGCAGAGAGGTTGAGGTCTGCCAGTCACAGAACTGATGGAGAGTTCAAGCTGTCCCACTCCAGAGCTCATGCCCTCAAAGCCACCCCACGCTGCCTGCAAGTTGGTGGATTACTGGATCATTTGATGGCTTCCCAGTAGCTGCCCTATTGGTGGGACCATTGCGTCAAGCTATATACCCCATCACTCACAACCCCTCACAAATACTTGGTTCTTAAAGTGTTGAATTCCTCTGATCAGAATTTTGCCTGACTGCAGGGCTGAGGGTATGTTGTGGAAAAAAAGAAAAAGAAAAGGAAAAAGAGAGGGCCTTTGGGGAAGAAGGTTCGCGATCACACGACCAGCCTCCTCTGAAAGGCGAGCCAAGGAGACCACCCTACATATCCCTTTGCAGGGATCATTTCACCGTTTGCTATTTTGGTTGCTCTTAACTGACTTCCCAGAGTCCTGAGAAACATATCCTCATGCCATTAAAAAATATGTAGTGCTGAACCCCTAGTCCCTCCCTCGCCCCCCATGTCATGGATAAATGCACAACCTGCAGCCGTGACGTGGGGAACCCTTCCCCGCTACGTGAAGCTGCTTCCAAGCAGCTCGCGTTAGCTTCCGGCCGGTGTGTCCCCGACGCAGAACAGTAGGGAAGCAGGAAGGTCAATCCATCATCAGTCACGAGTTAACCCCCTTTTTATTTTAACACGGGACTCAGACGATTTGAACATGCTTGTAGGAAAAATTGCTCTCCCTTTCCCAAGTGATCCTGATGGATACTGATGTTTTTATGATTATTAATAAAATCTCTGAGACAGAATTTTATGGGCGCACAGAGACTCTAAAAAGTCATTCTTTGCCTTGGAAAATTGTGTATGGTAAGGGTGATAGAGGAAATTTTTAATAAGTGTGTTCAAGTGGAAAATCAGGGCGCAAAAGACGGAATTTTAAGAATCTGCTCTGGCTCCTTTGGACATTGAACTCGCTTCCTGCGAAGGCCTTCCGGGATGTGTTTCCCGAAGATAGTTCACCCCCAGGAAACAGTTTCAGTTTAGGTGGACAGAAATCTTTTGGGGAAAAATGCATTGTTAACTATTCATTGGCTCGTGTATTTTTTTTGTTCGCTTGTTTATTTGTTTTTATCATCTGTCTTGCCTTCTCCCTTCTTCCTCTTTCCTTCCTTCCCCACGTCAGTTCTGTCAACATTCTCTTCGGGATTCCATGGATCTACCTATTCGCTGAAACGGTGTAAAATCAAAGTGACTAACAAAGAAACCCCCGTTCCTTTTTAGCCTCCAAATGAGATGGGTTGGAAAAGGAGACAAACACCACGGGACTGATGACTTAAACATCGATGCGCCCTGAGCAAACAGGAGGGAAAGAGCGGCCGACACCTGCTTGGTAATCAGCTTTGTCATTCATGCAGATATTGTGAGGACAATTCCTTGCCGAAGCCTGGAAAATCTTAGCTTTGTTCGGTGCAAGGCAACAGACAGGCCCTGTTTCCAGGCACAGCTCTTGCTTCAGCAATCAAGAGTGGCCACGAGTAACTCTGGACCTACCTACCTGTGGATCTCCTTGACCTTCGCCAACACTTCTGCCTCCTCCCCTGCCTCTTCTTCCCCCAGTGTTGGGACTCCTGTCAAATCCTGTATTTAAAACGAGAATCCTGGAAAAGTTGGTCATTGCCAGCACGTAATGACAAGTTGGCTAATTGATAGTGTGCCTTCAAAAACGGGAGTAGGACAAACAAGGCAGCTAATTTTGATAATGAACAGATTCGCGGCAAACAGGCGACAGCATCCTTTGCATATGGTTCCACACCAGCCGTGTGTTTGTTTGGATTCTATGTTAATTTTAGAAACTGTAAAACACCACATGCCAAATTGGTTGATTGAAATAATGCTACTTCCCAGAGGCTGACAATCTGTTGTTTCTTGCAGGAGGCAAGAGGTTACCCGATGAGTGTTGACTTAGTTGTAGGCAAGAGTCTCATGGAGAATAGAGACAGTTGTCCAGGTAATTCACTGCCTCGGTGAACTGGATGCTTGGAGTATTTTGATGCTGCTTTATGTCTGTCTGTGTATCCCTCGATTCATGCATTTGTGCTTCTATATGTTGTGTAATTGGTTCGATTCCCTTTGCCAGTATAAATCTTGACTCGATTTTGATCTGGAACATTGCCTTTTTTTTTTTTAATGTCTATTTATTTTTGAGAGAGAGAGACAGAGACAGAGCTCAAACAGCGAAGGGGCAGAGATCGAGGGAGACACAGAAACCAAAGCAGGCTCCAGGATCTGAGCTGTCAGCACAGAGCCCGATGCGGGACTCGAACCCATGAACCGTGAGATCATGACCTGAGCTGAAGTTGGACGCTTAACCAACTGAGCGACCCAGGAACCCCTGGAACATTGCCTTTTTAGTCAAAGTTATACAGAGTATTTTTCCTAAAGGCATGTCAAGGAAGTTGGTCATCTTAAATAATCTATAAATATTTATTCCTGAAAGGGAATTGATTTTTTGGACTTTTAAAACCCAACAACATATAAGTTGCTGTGTTTTAAAATGAGTGTATGTAAGGGAGAAAGAAAGGAAGAGAGGTGGTTTGGTTTGTGATTTTAAATTTAGACAAACTGAAGAAACATACTCTTTCTTTAAATAAATAAATACTGTCTGCTAAATTACATTGTTGAATTTTAAATCCTGTGATAAAGTGGTACTTACCAGGGCTATAAACAATAAAGATAAACATTTCTGCTCTTGTGGGACTTCTATTTAAAAGTAGGAAAGATAATTTTAACAGAGCATCATATAATGACGAGCATGGTAGCCAGCTGATTATAAAATTATAAATGTTAATTTTTGAATCACGTTTTGCAGACGTGGACGCCGGGCACGGTTATATATGGTCAGTTTCTGTCGTCAGTCTCACCCAAAGAAACCATTCGCTAGGGAAAGACTCAACACTGAGCGTTATTTAATGGGAATAAAACAAGACCATTCAGGGCAGGTTTTGCTTGAGAGAAGTCCCCTCAGAATATCAGGGAGATACTTCAGATAAACATTCAGAATTACCTCCTGGCTAAGCAAGCAAGCGGGGAAAAAAGAAAAAAAAAAGGAAAGAACAAGAAAAAAGAAAAAATCTCACCCAAGACCCCCGTGGCAAGTGGAAAGGATTTGGAAGAGCTCGTAATTTGGGCTTTCAGCTGTTTTGCTGGGTTGTTAGTATTTGGTTTTATCCAAGAGCAATTCTGGATTTTAAGGCATCCTTCCTTGTTGCAAAGATAAATAAACAGAAATTCAGACTTTCAGGGAGAATTGGACTTTTATTTCCTTCTTCCTCATTAGAACGTATTTAGACCCCTATCCCCACCTCTTTTTCAAGACTTTCTGTTTCATGTTAACTCTTTAAAGAAAAGAAAGAGGCACGAAACAAGCAGCAAGAGAACCTTGGGTGGGGGTTCCTGTGAATGTTTTTAGAAATAAAACACAACTCTTCCTTTTTGCCTTAACGAGCATTTAGGAGGCCCTGCGATCAGGCCATCGGTAATGAGAGAGAGGCATGGCTTTGCTTCACTATTGTAGTTTAAATAGATTTGGAATCCAGTGAAATGGTTTTGTTCTAATTCTATCCTTTTTTTCTCAGTTCACTGACTTCTCAAAGAAAGCCTTTCCAAAGTAGCTGGCAGTTTCCAGTACGATAAGGCGAGGGAGGGGGACATTTTTGTTGCTGTTTGCTCTGTCCTGCCTTTTCCCCACTTCAAGGATCTGAGGCCCCATGGAAACCCTTGGAGTACTCATGGCCAGTATGGACTGTTATAAATAAAATACAAATCAAAAGCGTCATTCCACTGGCTTCTTTAGGTTCTTAAGCAGAAGAATGTTCTGATCACTGAAGCCATTTCAGGGCCCGAAATTAGAAAGTAATAAAAAATATCACACTCTCCCTGGTGGGTAGTACATTTAATTGGTTCCCCAGCAGGAGTCCAGCCTGAAGTCAGAAAGGCTCACTCTCTAGATCTCTGCTTCCAAAGGACCGCATGCAAACATGACCAAGTCAGTAAGAAACTGAGTGAAGGGAAACCGGAAAACCAGAGACAAATGCAGAAAAGAAACAGCTCAGGGCTAGGAAGAATAAAGAACAAAAAATGCATTAACCCCAAATTTCTTTAGCCAACACACCAACATATGCACAGACCAGGCAATAAATTGTTGCGTTTAGAGCGGCCTGGATCAACATGCGTGTTTAGGGCAGAAGTGACTTTGGAGTCAGCTCTGGTTGCAGGACGTTCTTCGGAAGAAAACGGACTGTCCTCACAGACTCCTGACTGTTTGGGATTTGTCTTAGAAGACCGGCCAGAGCCTTGATTCGAAGCTCACTCACGGCCTCCGGACGCGTGGCCGTACTGGCCCCGTGAAACACGCTCTCCAGAGTTTGGATGCGGAGTAGTTGGGACTTCACGGCAGTCGCCGGGACCACTCAGCCCCACAGAGCCTGATACTCTGCTGCCACCTTCTGTCCCAGCCTTGACGCCGAGAGGCTGTTCAACTCTGGGCTGTCCAGAAAACTCGGTGACTATCCCCTCTGCCTTTGAGGGTCAGGCCCTGGGTGACCTGTGCCCTCCCGAGGCATTCGTGCCTCTCTCTTCACGCCCGCCTGGAGGCCTGTCCGCTTCGGGTTTGGCCCTTTGAAATGGCTTCTTCCAGAACCAATCTCAGCTTGTTTGCTTTCCTCCCTTCCTCCCAGATCTCGAAGTTTCCATAGGGAGAGGGGTCTGGAAAAAATGCAGCTGAAGGCAAAGACGGGGCTTTTTGTTTTCAAACCGTCAGCACACTTCTCGTCTAAATCATTGCCAAAGACAAATGGGATGAAGTGGAGGAAAGGAAAAGTGAGGTTGAATAGCAGGAAAAAAGTCCTGACAGCAAGATCTATTGCCCTGTGGAGAGGCGTCCCCCGGGGGCGAGCTATTGGAGAGATATTTAAAACTTGAGTGGACAAAACATTAGACCCTTCACCGCAGGGAACAATTCTGCGGCAGCTCCTGGGACCTGGCCCCCGTGAGCGCAGAGGTCCTGTCCAACTCCAATTTTTTATGATTTCTCAATTGACTTCCCGTTCTATAAAAAGTGTTCAGTTGCCGCTGAGGAATCCAACTGCTTTAACATCCAGTTTGAGGTCAGGATGGTTTCAGTATACTTTCATTTTAGTGCCACATTAAAAAATGTCCCCACGCCTACTCTCTTTGAGCCAAAGGAAAGCAAATTCACATAATTAAGCCTCTAAATACATATTTTAGGCCAGAGGATGGAGTAGTCGGCCCTTGACAACTGGCCGCGACGTGACTCTCAGAGCAACGACGGCTTTGCAGTACAGCCTTCGAGAAATGCTTTGCCCCTCCCGATTCTCCAGTTTGGGTTTGTTGGTCTCGTTGGTCAGGATGATGATATCCGATGCCAGTTGTGAACATTTGGATGGGCTGGGAGGTGGGATAAATGGCTTCGCTCTGCATCTCATTGCTAATGGCTCCTTCTTTGTATGGATTTCACACTTAGCAACCTGCTGGCCCCGACCGGGGAAGACCAAGAGAGCAGGAGAGAGGTGGGATGTGCGGTCATGTTCTTCGCCTGAAGATTCCTGCTCCTTAGGGTGTCTGGGTTCAGCCCTCCAACCGGTAATTATCAGGCTCCCATTAAGTGCTGGGCACTGAGCAGGGAGCTGGGGTGTCAAAGTGGAAGTGGGCGAAGACAGACAAGAAAACCAATGGGGTCCCTGGGATAAATCTCTCAGTGGCTTTTGGCTATTCTTAGGGTACAGTTGAAAATCCCATATTCTGCAAAGCATCCTGTGATCCAGCCCCTGCCTGCTTCTTTGATCTCGTCTCCGTCCTTCCTCTGGTCTCTGAGGCATGAGCGAGCTTGGATCTACTCTCTTCTCCCTGGTGAGCTCTGTTCCTTCTCATATCAATGCCCTTCCGGGCACCCAGCCCAAAGCCCACTGGTCTTCCTCCAACTCCTTCACCTAGTTAATGCTTCTTCCTATCTCTCAGCTCCCAGCTGAAAGGTCATTAGCACAGAGAAAGCCTCCCGGGCCTCTGGGCCTACATCAGGTCTCTCGAGAGTGTCCTCTCTCCATCAGAGCCCTGCAGACAGCTAACGAGTCCAGGGCTGGGGGGGTTCCTGTCCCTCACCCCTTCCAGAACATGATCCGTGTAAACAGGTACCTCCCCTGTCTGGCTGGCCTTTGCCGACCAGAGCCTCCCTCAGGGCCTTGTCCATAGTGCATGTGCCGAGTGGATGAACAAATGGAAGACTGAATTAAGAAAGTCCTGCAACACGGGTACGTGCAGATGCTGTTGAGTCAACAAAGAGACAATGGATTCCACTGGAAGTATTTTCTAGCAGAAGTGGTCATTTAGCTGGATTTTAAGGAAAAAGCCAGAGTTTCCCTATTGAGATGGGCCCGGGGGGAGTTTCTACAAGGTGCACCCCCTCGCCAGCCTTGGTAGGGCGCCATCTTGTAATTTCTGATTACATATCTGTGGTAAGAAGTTCAAACATTGCTGAAATGCCCAAGCACTACAGGTTACCAGCCTTACTCCCACCCTGTAGGCATAAACCTTGGTCACGGAGAGTGTCTCCTGGTAGAGTTTTTGTATACCTTTCCCCCCAGGGATTAAATTATTTTAAGTAATGTTTTATTCCACCCAAAAACATATATTTACATTGCCACAAGGAAGAGGCCGACTCCTTTATTCACTTCAGTGGGAGCCTTGGGCAGGTCTGAAGGAGTTCATAGGTCATTGTTTACTTCCCAAGAAACCCAGAAGATGCATTAGAAGAGATTTTTTTACTTTGTCGCAATAAAACAGGTCTGGCCACAACTTCTAAGCCCTGGGAAATGGGTTTTAGTCTGGAGAGAACTTTCCATTGGTGTGGTGACTGTTGGGTTATAAAGATGGTTGGAAGACAAGATATACCAGGAAATGTCAGTAGAATGGAAAACATAATGTGAAGGCGTTGATTCCCAAGTTCAGGTAGCTGGTATATGTTGCATGACCCGCACGGAGCTAAGTGCTTTACATGTGTTGTCCATTCAGTCTCCATGACAACCTTGCAAAGTGAGTCCTACTGTTATCACCTCCATTTTACAGATAAGAAAACTGAGAGTCGGAGAAGTGAAATATCTCGCTCCCAAGTCAGCAAAGCAAGTGAGTGTGGGAGCTAGGACTTGGACCGAGATAGCTAGCACCCGCACCTGCCAGCCTCATCACTCGGTTCTTCTGGCCTCTGGCCAAGTCTAAGAAGGGGAGATGTGGACTCAGGAGTCCCGGCTCCTCCCCTCTCAGCTTTGGGAACAGGAAACACTTGAATTTCTCCGAGTCTCAGTTTCATCCCTTATAAAGGGGGAAAATAATTGTCATCCCACAGGGTTGTTGTGGTGACTAAATGGAACTGTACACGGAACTGTCTGGTCAACTCTAGCACGTTCTAGCATTTTCACAAGTGCCTCTTACTTAGCTAATTTCACAGCATCATAAAGATGGCCATGCTTGGCTGGGTCGTCTGAGAAGAATCATGCTAAATGAGAGGAGTCATTCCCATCAGAGTTGGGGGTGGGTGGGGGATGGTGGCGGTTCTTCCCACCAAGCTACCTACCCGGCTCTCGTCCGCATGCCCCATCTCCAGCTGCATTAGCAGTGTGGCTCTGTGTCCATGGCCGTCCTTATGATGGCTCCTTTTTTAACCATTATGTTATTTGCCTTTGCTAAGTTATTCATGCTTATTGTGAAAAGTCAAATAACACAAGAAAGTAAAATTGCCCATATTTTTTAACACTCACCTCTGGTTTTCAAAGTCAGTCACTTTTTGGTCCTTTGCATGTGGGGTATAGACTCCAAATCACCCCAAACAGATTCTTGTTAAAACCTACGAATATCATCCTGCCCTTGAGTCTTGTCGTGAGAGGATAGCAGGCAGAGTGAATAAGGAAAGTGAATCTCCTGAATGAATCAGGTGGGTAGTCCCAATCCCAGCAGGTCAGAAGCAGGTTTTTCTCCTGCTTCAGATTGTTCACGTTTCTTCAATACCACGCAGGGGGAGAGCTGACCTTGGTTTATAACATTCCCTGTGAAATGTCTATTTTTTTTTTTTTTTCTCTAAAAGTCTAAACACTCGCAGAGAACGTAAATATACCTCCTCTCCTGCTCCGTGGCCTCTGTCCCCCAGCAAACATGTGTGAAATCTCACACGTATTCGTGCACAGAGGCCGGCTGTCTGATTCAAGATGACAGGGCTGTTCTCCATGTGTCTGTCAGAGGCACCGAGCCCCCAAAGCCAAACGAGACCAGATGGGAAACCACAAGGCCAGTCCCCTGTCCTCTGCAGTGTGTTGTCACCTCGTTTGGGTGTGCATCGAGTGAGAAGCCCAGTGAGGTCAACTCCGTTTCTGAGCTGGGCCTTAACTAACGCGATGGCTTTCCACACCTAGCTTGTCGTGAGTCTCTAGCCCAGTCTTGTCCTTAGCCTGACCACCTACGAGCCATTGGTTCACCAGCTTAACCTTCCCTGATATAGGACAGACGCTGGAAAAGAACTCAGGTACACGGTGGGGAAACAGAACAGGTTGGAAACAACTGTTTATCATGGGCTCATGAGCTGCTTTCCTGGTTTGGGCTGAGGAGAGCAGAGATCATGGTGCTCCTCACAGCTTTGGCTGTTTCAACATCTGGGTGGATTCATTGTCCCAGTGGACAAAGGGACGTACTAATAGTAACACACAGAACATTTCAGACCTTTACAATTTGCCAAGACCTTGCACATTAGTGACCTCCTCTTAACCTCTTATCTGCTGTGAGGAGAGCAAGGATACCACTCCTATTTCACAGAAGAGGATCTTGGGACTCGGGAAGGTTGAGTGGTTTGCTCACGTTGGGATGGAGCTAGCCTTCCTTTGCTCTACTCTCTCCCCCAGACATGTCCAGAGAACTCCCAATAATCTGACGTTAATGGGGCAGAGCCTGGTCTTGGACGAATGACTGCCGGATGCTGGGCTCCTGACTCCTTCCTGTCCCCTCTCCCCTTTAGGCCCCATTTTCAGTCCCCTCTTGGGATGTGTGCGGGAAGGATGTCCTAGTCACATGGTCTTCATCTCCTCCCCACTCAGACACTTGTCATGGTCTAAGCAGAAAGTTGACAGTGATTGGCGGCTGACGTGTCTTCTTTGCGGACTACTGGGGAGCAGGCAGGCAGGCGTTCTTTTTCGGGCTGTCCCAGGTGATATTTTTCAAACTTGTTTTTGAAAACCCGAAAAATCAAATCTGGTTAGTGTCTCGCTCTTCCGGAAGGGGTGGCTGTGGGTAGCATCAGACGAGGTGATCCTGAATTGCCCCAGGGTAGAAACAATCGCTGAGAGAGAAACATGGTTTTTGACCTGCAGGAATTTGAAGGAGTGACACACAGGAGATGCGTTGGTCCTTGGTTCCAGCACTCAGGGCCGATCAAAGACCCCAGTGTTAGCCATGACCTTGGCCACTCATTCCTATTCGGATATGCTGGTGACCACACTCGGGCACAAACCTACAAAGGCCAGCTACTTGCTTGTAAGTTGCATAAAATTCCACCAACTGAGATCTGCCTTATTTAAGCAATCTTCAGTCTTAAATTCTAGAATTATCTTGCCCTCTGTTCGTGCAGCAGGCTTTTCTCCTGCTCCTTCCCAGTCATGACTGTCTGTTTATATCATGAGTGGCAGGATCAGGACCGGAAGGGTAGCTGGGCTAGGGCAGCAGTAAGCCCGTCAGTATTTTTATTGGCTGAAGTGGAACAGAATGTTCCTTTTATATTAATGATAATAACGACTCAAGCACTATGCCAACAGCTTTGAAACATGATCTCATTTAATCTTAAAACTAATCAGTTAGGTTAAAGTATGTTACTTGCCCCATTTTACAGATGAGAAAGCTGAGGCTCACGGAAGTTCATTAATTTGCGTCAAAATATACATCAGCAGGGAGAGGTGACAGCCACACCCAGAACTCTCATTTCAGAACCTTGTACTTTGAGCTGCCACCCAGTGTAGACCAGTGATTCTCAAACTCCAGGTGCGAATTGGAAGCAAAATTTGTACTTTGGTATCATCTATACTTTTGCAAGTAAAATGTTACTAACGAGTAAGTGCCCTCGGTGACACAGCCTGGAAGGTAGGGCCTTTCTCCCAGTTGAATCTGGGATGAGTCTATTCTGCAGTCAGTAATTCAGTCACATGGTGGGTTCAGCCTGGATTCTGTGAAGGCTCCACGATGCTAACACTACAGGAAATCAAAGTCCTCAGGTACAAAAACTCTTATTTCTTGAACCAGAGATTGCCTGATAAAATACAGATACCCAGTTAAATCTGTATTTTGGATAAACAATGAATACAATTTTAAGATGAATATGCCCCATGATATATTTGGGATATACTTATCCTTCAAAAACGATTCATTGTTTATCTGAAATGCGAATTTAATTAGGCATCCCATACTTTTGTTTATGAAATCTGACAATCCTTTTGGAACTCAAAACAAATGTATCTGAACAAGCAAACAAACAAAAATGTGATGTGACTCTGGCATCCAAGTGCCTCTCTGACACACAATTAATATGGTAATAATAATATTAGCTCAACACCGGAACACCAGTATTTCTGTGAAGCTTGAATGGTTTATGTAGGATCAACTGGACAGAGACTTGAATTAGAATTGGCCAAATTGTTGCTGTATATATAGGAGGTGGTTTTTGACTTCTGACCAGTGATTTCCAGTCCTTGGCGACACATAGGAATCATCTCTGTCTTGTAAGCTTTAAAAAATACCAATGGTTGGGGCGCCTGGGTGGCTCAGTCGGTTAGCGTCCGACTTCGGCTCAGGCCATGGTCTCACTGCTCATGGGTTCGAGCCCTGCGTCAGGCTTTGTGCTGACAGCTCAGAGCCTGGAACCTGCTTCAGATTTTGTCTCCATCTCTCTGCCCTTCCCCTGCTCATGCTCCGCCTCTGTCTGTCTCTCTCTCTCTCAAATACAAAATAAAACATAAAAAAAAAATACCAATGGTTGGGCTCTACCTCAGAGATTCTGAAATCATTAGTCTGGGGTGTGGCCTAGGCATGGGGATAACACGCTGACAATGAAGATCTCTCACATTCCAAGCCTTCACAACTGGTGTATATGAAACAGTGGTATAGGTATTCAGAAGAGGGAATATTCTATGAGTGGAATGGCCCCAGTCAGTTCCCTGGATGAACAGGGAACCCAACAGGGTGAAGGTTTGGATAAAGAGAGAGGAGCAAGCAGTTTTCCAGGGGACGAAAAATGGCTTGGAGCAAACGAGTAGAAAAAATGTGCAAGCCAGTGACAGAAAACAGAGCAGTCAGATTAAGGCAGCACTTCTGAGTAAAAGCAAAAATTTTTATTGAATTGTTTTCATTTATGTGTATCAAAATAATATATGAAGTTGTGGGAGTTTTAGTAAGTACAATAAAGCAAGATAAAAAACATTCAAAATCACTTTTAAATGTTCACTGCTTTTCATGCTTTTTGGACCGTTATTGAGAGCATAACTTTATATCGTAACCATTTCACCACGTCACCAGAAATTCTTCATGAAAATTTATACAGGTTGCGGTTGTTGCCGTGATAGTGTTATAAGTATCTCAGACTTCCTCCAAGAGTTGGACGTTCAGCTTCTGCCAAATTTTTCATGCATTTGGCGTTTGTTTTTAGATTTGTAAGAAGTGAATGGGAGAGTCCAAATACAGGGCTTTTCCTACTAGCCCATGGACTGAAAGCATGTGCAGACCCCACCCTCACACTGTGCTCTTGCAGTCCCTAGAGAAGAGCCTCAACATTCAAGCCAGACATCAAGTTCATCGCCAAAGTCAAGATGGCGCCCACCTTGGGGCACGCCAAGCAATGTGTCGGGCTTTCTCTCCTCGGCCCTGAATCACAAGTCCTAACAAATGGAGGTGCCACTTCTCTTCATTACAGACTGCTGTCTGGCCAGAGAACTACTGTTGGGACCTAAGATGTTTTTCACACCCAATTAAATTGGTGTAATTGGATGGAATTGCAACTTCTTTGCGTCCAGCTGTGAACCATAATCTGTTTCACACCTGAGTGTTGTTTTACTTGAGTTTTAGGACTTTTCCCAGAGTTGTGGAGATAGAGTAGAAGGAGAGAGCCCATGCCCACTTTCCAGTGTGTAGATGATTTTTCCTTTATTTGAAGGAGTCACTGGCAGTTGAACTGTCATTGTTAACTTCCCTTGGGCTAAGATTCTACTTTGACCTGGACGTCTCAGCATCTAACTCTCTCTAGGGCCTGCTGTTTAAAATGGCTAAGCAATACAGAAATAGTCCGATCCGGAAAAAACCATTGGTCAAGCTTGAGACTCAGTTCATGTACCAGCTGTGAACAAAATGGAATCTCATTCAAGGCTCATCTGGCCCGCTTCTCAAAGCTGTGGAAGCGACAGGTAGATCACACTACTTTGTTACATTATGATCAGTTTTTAAAGACATGAACCAGATGTACATTTTGTGGGTGGGATGATACATTTAATTGGAGGAGACCAAAGCAGTGTGAAGTGTATTTGATGTAATGATGTTTCATAAGAAGTCTGCACTTGGAAAAGAGGGTATGTTGGGAGGGGTGTTATCTGGATCTACGATCTGGACTTGTTTCCTCCCTTGGGACACCCTACCTCTCACGCTGAACTTGTGCTCATTCCTGACCTTGGTGGATAGCCACCGATTCTGTAGAAGACTTACATATTGGATCACTGGTTCTCATACTTGGTGTGCCAGAATCACCTGGAGGGCATGCCAAACTCCAGATGATTGGAGCCTGCTTCTGATTCAGTAGACCTGGCGTGTGGCCCAAGAATTTGGCCCTCTCTCAAGTTCCTAGGTGATACACTTGCTGTTGGTCAAGAGATCAACTTTGGCAATGACGGCGTTAGGTTTTGAAGTTCTTTTAAGAAGCATCTAATCAGGATGGTAATTCCAGAGCCATGTTCTGCCTCCTTCATTTCCTGGGCAGGCATCACTAATCAGTCATGCTTCTCTTTCCTCATGGGACCTGGCTAACCTCAAAAATCTTTCCGGTAGAGCGGTTTAGAACCTTGCTCCCCAAAGTGTTCCGTGGACCAGTAGCATTGGCCTCATCTGGGAATGTGACAGAAACTTGGAACCTCATGCCCCACCCCAGCATCTGAATTTAACAGAGATCCCTAGATGACCTGTATACAGAATAGTTTCAGAAACACGGGTCTAGGCAACTAGAATTACATTGGAGTTGAGGCCTGTGTGTTTGATATGGCCCAACCATATCATTTTTCAGATGAGAAAACACAAGCCCACAGAAGTCAAATGACTCACCCTCCTAAAAGTACTAGATTTTCCTGGGCTTGCCCAAGTGACAACTTACTTAGAGTGTTAGCTGATAACCTTCAAAATGCATCACCAGTCCAAAACTCCACCATCCCTAGTAATATCACTGCATTTTTATATGTTTTTATTTTTTATTTTTGTTGTAGAGAGAGAGTGTGTGTGTGCATGCAAGTGAGGGAGAGGGACAGATGGAGAGAGAGAGAGAGAGAGAGAGAGAGAGAGAGAGAGAATCCCAAGCAGGGTCCATGCTTGGCACCCGAGCCTCCATCCCACAACCCTGGGATCATGACCTGAGCCAAAATCAAGAGTTGGACACTCACCTGACTGAGCCACCCGGGTGCCTCAATATGATTGCATTTTTAAATGCATCTTCGAAATGGGGAAGTGTGGACTTCAAGGGCAGATGTGTGAATGACTGAATATCAGTGGGGCTAATTGGTTCCTCCCAACCTCTCACCCCCAACACCTAATTCCTGGCTGGGATTCTGGGCTGCAAGGATCCAAGGCTCCACTCCACTCACTGCTGCTCTCCACAGAATGAAATAGTAGACTCTGGACTCACCAGCTTCATCATCCTAGAAAGATACCCATGTTTCTTTTCTCAAAAACATCCCACAGCATTGTAGGCAGGTGTGGAGAGAAGAGACTTACTATTTTCTCATCTAACAAACAAGGGTTATTCAATGTTGGGAACTCTATTTAAGATGAGAAGGGAAAGGCCCAGCACTAGCTTGTACATGGAGCTGGATGGGCCCATGGTGATGAGCCAGTTGGTGGGTCCTCAGTCCTGGCCAGCAGAACCCCTAGAGGGGATGTCCAGGGCTAGGAGTAGGAGAGCATGATACAGGGTAACCCCAATTTATGGGTCAGGCAGGCTTGATTTGATCTGTCCCACCACCATCCTCAATTATTAAAGAAACAAAGAGAGGGGTTCTTAACTTTAAGTATGGCTCCCTTAGAGAATCTGGTTGAAGCTACGGACTCTTTCTCATCAAACAGAAGCGTACATTTGGGTCATGCACATTTGTGAATACGATTTCAGGGGTTTTATAGCCCCTGAAGTCCAGCCATGGACCTCTAGGGGATTCAAAGACGCCCCCCCCTCCCAGGCAAAGAACTCTTGATCAATGCTCTCAGTAAGTGCTTGTTCAAAGCACACAGCTGGTTAGTGGCAGAAAGGGCACCAGGCCGCCCTAATTCTCTGCTCAGGGCTCATTAGAGGACCCCAAAGTCTACCATTCAGAGAAACTTAAGGTAATAGCTCAAATTTAGGAGCTTAACCTAGTTGAGCTCAAACCTCAAAATAATATCTTGCCTGTACATCTCTGAAAGTCAAATGAAAAGCAAAGGTCTCAATTGATGTGTTCAATCTATAAATATGGATTAAGCACCTACTATGTAAGAGACTGTGTTCTAAGCATCGACGAAGCAGCAAACCAGTCAGATACTGGCTCTGCCCTTGGGACATCTATGGTCCAGCCAGGAAGACAGAAAAGGAACAAGTACTAATTATTATAAGTTGCTGCTTAATGAGCATGATAAAGGTTATCTTGAACTCTTTTGGAGAAACTATACTAAATAAATCATTAACTTTAATACTATAAATAGTGTTAAACCCTCATGTTTATGAATAATTAAAGGTGCTTCCATTATAGAAACACAAAGCTCAGGGCACCTCTGCTTAGCTGTGCCTTCTGTGAGCGGCTTTCCCAACCTGCAGGCTCAGCTTTCGCATGTTCCTGCGGGTTTTCACTCGACGTATGTGCCCTGGTGCCAGTCCTGCCTGTGGGAGAGAGTAAGGGTGAGCCATTTGGAGCCATGGCCAGACTCACCGATCTGAGCAGTCTGTAAATATTTACAGTATCTGGGGCATTCCTCACATCACATGCTGGGGATAATCAGAAACACGAATGAACTCAAGCCGACCCCGTGTTACGCTATGGTAAATATTTAGACGGTGCGTTTTGGATAGATGGCTAGGGAGCTGTGGGGAAATGGTTGTGGCCTCCTGGTTGTAAAGAAGAAAAAAGATCATCGTCATTCTATTTCCAAACGTCTAGAATGAAGCCAGGGGAGAATGAAACATCCCGTTTGGGGAAAGATTGGTGCTCAGGCCCTTTCTTACTTTGGCACTTGGAAACTCAGTTTTCGTGTGTGGGTACTGGATTTGTGGGGAGCTGGTGCTTCTCGGCACAGCTCTTGAGTCCATCAGAGATGGGAGATCTGGTCAATGGATCTATGTCTTTCAGCCTCTTAAAGTTTATTATAAATGCTGTTGGCTTTTTTTTTTTAAGTTGCAAGTGCATGAGAAGACGGCGAGGTGAATCCACTCCCTGGCTTGGTGACCAGCTCACGGTAGGAAGTGATAACTTGGTGGGCCAATGGTAAATGTCTCAGTCCATTTGGGCTATTACAAGATACGACGGGCTGGGTGGCTTATAAACAACGGAAATTTATTTCTCACCTTCTGGAGGCCGGAAGTCTGAGACCAAGGTGCCAGGATGGTCAGGTGAGGGCCCTCTCCCGGACCGCAGACTTCTCACCGTGCAGGGAAGAAGCTGGGGGAACTCTCTGGAGCCTCTTTTACAAGGGCACTAATCCCATTCACGAGGCTCCGCCCTAATACTATACCCCTAATACCATCCCCTTGGGGGTTAGGGTTTTGACATAATGAATTATAGGGACACAGAAACATTCAAACTACAGCTGTGAAGAGAGACCCGCAACCTGAGATATGAGCCACACTAGAAAGGGGTCCAAAGCGTCCAGAGAATTTTCTTGTTTTTAAAATATCCAGGTGAGGGGCCTCTGGGTGGCTCAGTCGGTTAAAGGTCCGACTTCGGTTCAGGTCATGATCTCGTGGCTTATGAGTTCGAGCCCTGCGTCCGGCTCTGTGCTGACAGCTCAGCCGGCTTCAGATTCTGTGTCTCCCCCTCCTCTGTCCCTCCCCTGCTCATTCTCTGTCTCTCTCTGTCTCTCAATAATAAATAAATGTTAAAAAAATAAAATGAAAATAAAATAAAATAATAAAATAAAATAAAATAAAATAAAATAAAATAAAATATCCAGCTCAGAGAATATGGCTTCACACCTCTCTCTCTGCCAAGCTGAGTCTCAGAGTACTCTGGCGATCACCATTCAGAGGTGTTGGGGCAGGCCTTGCTCTTGGCTCACTGCTTGGCCTGCATTGGGCTTGGCTGCGCGGGGATGCTGGGCTATCTGGGGAAGCTGGGTGAGCTCTCTGTGACCCTCTTCTACCACCACTGAGGAGATCACTGATGTCAGCGTGCTTTCCGGATGGGGACCGGGTCTCCGCTCACATCTGGTGTGTTACCGCACATGCAGGAAGGAAGGGCTGAACGAACTCAGGACAGACACATCTGGGAGGGAGCCCAAATGCCATCTCCCAGAGCATTTCTTCTCAAGACTTTTTTTTTTTCCCTAGAAAACGTGACCCCAAACTATCAGAATCCAAACCGTAGGCAGTTCAAGATCGGGGTCCAAATCAACACAGGTGGGGCAGGTACAGGGACAAGGGGAGGCACCCATGTTGTGACCTCAACCCAGTTCGAGACCCAGTTTGGATGATTCATATTTAAATTCATTCTTCCATCCCAGGAACAAGACCATATTTCCCGCCATGTTTAAAAAAAATTCAGTCACGTCTCCATCGTGATCCACTCGAATCTACACACGAGGGTGCTGCCCATGTGCGTAAGTACACCCCCCACAGGTGTGGTTGTTTCCTTGCGCAGATAACTAAGACATTAGAGAGGAAAGTGGTTGTGGCCGTTTTTAATGAAAAGTTGAAGATAAGTGTTGACTTTGGGGGGACTGAACCAACCCACAAGATCAGTCAGAAGGACTGAACCAACTTAGAGAAAGAATCAGTGATTCTTGCCAAGCTCCAAGCATACCAGGCCACCGGTCTTGGCACACACACCTATCTATGGGGTGGGGGTGGAGGAAACGCCACTCGGCCAGATGCCTTCTGTCCTGTCCTGCTTCCTGTGCCCTGTCTGTCTCCTCCAGGTATGTCTCTGCCATCCAGGAAAATCCATTTTCCTGCCAATCTCTTGGAGACTTCGAGCAAATGATCTGTCTCGTTGTCACCGTGCATTTAGAGTTTACTCCCAGCCGTTCCCTGGATGGCTCCATGAAGTTCAGGCAAGAAAGCGCTGTGCTCGGCCAAATAAAAGGAAGCAAAGATCATCTCATGGAGGTAGAAGAAAGAGTCGTGGCTTTGAGGAACATGGCTGAGTAGATTTTCGGACTTGAGCAATGACCTGGGCTGGACGTTTTTAGCAGCAGAAGCCAATAAAGGAAATGCCTGGGCGACACGGTGTCTGCCTCCTCATACATAGCATGGAACCTACCCACTCATTAGTACCATCGGCCGAGTGGCTGCAGATGGAAATGGAGAAGCCCACAGGCACAGCGGAATTAGTAGGAACAGTCTTTAACTTGGTGGGCTGTGACATAATTTTCCATTATCACTCGAAAAGCCAGAGGATAACTCCATTCTACCTCCATCTCCTAAGCCTTTTTGACTCTCTATTGGACACCAAATTAGCACCTCTTTTTGGCCAAGCTGTGACCTTTGCTGAGGACTCGTTCCCAAGATTTTGTGATTCTGAGATCCCCAATACTGTCCACCCCCTGGGTCAGATCAGCCAAGGGTTGTGGTCTCCTGAGATGTGTCCCTAGCTGGGCCAGTGATACGTGATATTTCTAACAAGAGGGGGCAAGAGTAATCGATTCTTTGGTTTCTTCGTGTGTAAAATGGGGATGATCTTTCTTGCCACTTGGAGTGGCTATAAGCACACAACGAGACGGTATGTGTGAATCACGAGGAGCAGTGTCACTCCAGCAGAGAGCAGGTGCACAGGGATTTCAGCACCTTTCTCCTGTGGCAGGGCAGGACCCCACACACATATGACGGGGCAAGGGTGTTGGAAGAAGGTGGAGGGACCCCATCCTCGGCTGCAATCACCTGTAGATGGAAAGTGCTTCTAAACTCTTTCTTTGTGACGTAACCCCTTTGAGAATCTATTGAGGGGCACCTGGGTGGCTCAGTCGGTTAAGCATCTGACTTCAGCTCAGGCCATGATCTCATGGTTCGTGAGTTCGAGCCCCGCATCAGGCTGTCTGCTGTCAGCACAGAGCCTGCTTTGGATCCTCTGTCCCCTTCTCTCTCTGCCCCTCCTCTTCTCTGTTTCTCTCAAAATAAAGAAACAAACTTAAAAAAAGAGAGTAAGAGAATCAAATGAAATCCATGGTTTCTCTCCATATTAAAAAAAAGAAAGAAAGAAAAAAGTAAGAATGCTGGCAACCTTTCCCGAGCACTTCTTATGTGCCAAGCACTATGCTAAGTGCCTCCATGGACTATCTGATCTCTGAACAACCCTAGAAGGCAGATACGACTTACTATTGCCAAGTGCAAATACTGAGGCACAGGAAGTTCAGTGAACTTGGCCACAGCTATACTTAGTGCATTAATTTCTTGCGCTGCCATAACAAACTATAACTGAGTGACGTAAAACAACAGAAATTTGTTCTCTCACAGCTCTGGAGGCTGGAAGTCTGAGATCAAAGCGTCCATGGCGGGGCCGTGCTCTCTCAGAGGCTCTAAGGGAGAATCTGTTCCATGGCTTGCTCTTAGCTTCTGGTGCTGCTGGCAATTCTTGGCTTTTCTTGGTTCCCGGCTGAATTACTTCAGCTTCTGCCCCTGTTGTCACGTGGCATTCTTCTCTGTGTGTGTGTGTTGTCATTCTATGCCTCTCTTCCCCTACTTCTTACGAGGATGCCAGTCATACTGGGCTAGGGCCCACGTAATGACATCATCTTAACTATTACAACTTCAAGGGCTCTGTTTCCAAATAAGGTCACATTTTGAGGTACTGGGCTTAGGACTTCTACATGGTTTCTCCCCGCACCCCAAACGCAACCAACCCATCACATTTAGTGAGTAGTAAAGTCAGGATTTAGACAGGCGGCCTGGCTCCAAAGCCTGACCCCTCAACCACCGTACTGAACTAGTTCCATAAAAACACACATACACACATGCACCAAAAAATTGTATGCAATGCCAAGGGTGTCTGGACCCCTTGAAGCCCGCTATGAAATATTAGGCAGTAATATTTCATATATTAGGGAAGTGGCCTTCCCTTCCCATCCAGGGGGCATTGACTCAGAAATCCAGGGCTGTAGGGACAGTGAACCTGGACAGCTGTGAGCAGGAGGCCAGGGCAGGTGACGGAGGGCCGCAGAAGAAGAACTTTGCGAGAAGTGGACTCTAGCTAGAGGTGGAGCTCCGGAGCCCTTAGTCTGGGGAGCGGTCCTGAGGATGCTCCAGACACAGGGGCACTGTCCTCAGAGGACCCAGTAGAAACCAGGCCGGATAGGACTTCTTTATTGCCATTATTTATAAGCACCTATTGTGTGTCCAGCCTGGTGCTGGGGTGTAGGGATCCTAAGGTGGATCCCAAGCCATCTCGGCCCTCCAAGCTTTGGAGCCTGGTCGTATAACAGTCAAGAGATGCTGTGGCTCAGAATCTTGGTGCCTGGGCAACAGTCAAGCCAACAGGCACACTTGAATCTATGGAAGAGCCGGCTCCCTGTCCGGAAGAGACCCCAGCCAAGGGGACAGCGTGGCCATGGGGCTGCGAGCCCTGAATGTACCAAAGTCAGGTCATGCCTGAAATCCAAGCCACTCTTCTCAGTTTTCAGTCCTACCTGGTCCTTTTTGTGCCCCTGTGCCATTGTACCTTCTTCTGCATGAAATGCTCTCCCCTCTGTGTCTGGTAAACTCCCTTCTACCCTCCACAGCTCCTAGAGCTTGGGTGTCGATGCTCTACTCTCGGCGAGCTGCTCTCTACTTGGCCCCATTTGTTCTACAGTCATTCGGGACCATCATTTGCCTGTTTCCGACCTGGGTCACCCGGTAGACAATGGGACCCCTGAAAGCAGAACATCACCTTCTTCATCCGTGGGTCCGTAAAGCATTGGATGGTGCCCGTCTCCTTGTTAGATAGTCAGCACGTGGTGATGTCTTTTGACTGAATACAGGAAGGCTTTGTGATAGGCCTGAACTCACAGGTAAGAGCAGACAACTGGCCACACCAGGTAGAAAGGAGTGGCCAGTGAGAGATAGGAAATAGGCAGATATGTCTGCCTCTGATGCTCCTATGGAACTATGGGGTCTTCTAATCAATGCCTTCATGGGTAAGGGTGCAGCTTGCTGGCAGATGCCACAGGTTCAAAACCTAGCTCCTAAACTTCTGTGTCCTTGGGAAAATTACTTGGCCTCCCTGATCCTCAGTTTTCTCACTTGTCAGGTGGTGATGTTAACTACACTATCAGGCGGTGGGGAGTCTGCCAGTGCATGGGAGACAGAGAGGAAATTGTGACATACTTCATACCATTCCTGACACATAAATAAGCCCTCAATAAATAGTTATTATTATTTTTTAATTTCTTTAATGTTTATTTCTTTCTGAGACAGAGAGACAGAGTATGAGCGGGGGAGGGGCAGAGAGAGAGGGAGACACAGAATCTAAAGCAGGCTCCAGGCTCTGAGCCATCAGCACAGAGCCCGATGCGGGGCTCGAACTCGCAAACCGCGAGATCATGACCTGAGCCGAAGTCGGTCGCTCAACCGACTGAGCCACCCAGGCGCCCCGATAACTAGTTATTATTATGAATAATATTTGTCATTGTGGTAATAATGACTCATGTTGAAGGCACCTATGCAGACCAGGGCTGGGGTCTTAGGGTTAGCTTAATAAGGAGCATTTAACCCAGCCCCTTTCATTGGACACGGCTCTCAACAACAGGTACCAAAATCCTTTCAAAGATTGGCAAGAGTGTTCTTTCAAATGACGCAGCCTCTTGACACAAAGTGTATTTTCAAGATACAAATGATTCTTGAAAAATTACATTTTCAGGGGTCTCTTTTACCCTTTCAGCAATGGTCCACGCATCCTGAAAGTGAGGTGTCTGATCCTTCTCAGAAAGGATCGAGATGAGGAAATAAAATTCACTGTCAGAGTGGGCTGTGTGATCCCTGGGGAGCAGCGGGAGGAAGGCGCTCTGTGGGCGGGCGTGCTCCCCGACGTGCCATGAAAAACGAGTCTGGAAGGGACAGCTCACCCAAACTTCTCACCAAGAGACCCTTGGAACTTTCTTCCTGCACATTTTAAAGACCTCTTTTCCTTCCAAATCCAGGTCCGTATTTCCGAGCAGGAAGAGTCCAGAGGCCATTCTGAAGAGACTCAGCATGATGTCCTCAATCGGTCACCAGCTCTCTCTGTGCATCTTTGGGCAGGTTACTTAACCTCTCTGAGCTTGGTGTCCTCAGTTACAACAGGGGCCTTGGGCTAAGTGATGGAGGCACTTTCCAGTTCTTGCCTTTATTGATGCTTATGTCAAGGAGGTAGCTATTCGCCCGACGAGCCTTGTGTCCACCTCGTGGTGTGAAACGCCTGTTCACAGGGAGGAGGCCGGTCAGAGGGGCATTCAGATCTCAAGGCAACCACCTGGCCAGGTGAGGGGCTTGGGGCACGTCTCTCGCTATCACCAAATCTCAGCTTTCTCTCCTGCAAAGTGAGAGAAACCTTCCCTGCCCTCCTGGGGAACAGTAGGGGACACTTCAGTGTCCAGCCCAGCACTAGCCAGGCCTTGGGGAAGGTCGGTTTCTCTTTTTTTTTTTTAATTTTTTTTTTCAACGTTTCTTATTTTATTTTTGGGACAGAGAGAGACAGAGCATGAACGGGGGAGGGGCAGAGAGAGAGGGAGACACAGAATCGGAAACAGGCTCCAGGCTCCGAGCCATCAGCCCAGAGCCTGACGCGGGGCTCGAACTCACGGACCGCGAGATCGTGACCTGGCTGAAGTCGGATGCTCAACCGACTGCGCCACCCAGGCGCCCCTCGGTTTCTCTTTTTTACTCTCTAACGCTCGCCACCGCCAGCTTCTGTTCCCCATCCAGACGCTCCGCTCTTCCCTTCCCGTTCTGGCAGAGCCCAGACCAGGAAGGCGCGAGTCATGGGAAAGCATCCTTCTCCCCTGTTTTCCACCCCTTTTCCCAAAATTGCAGCAGCGAAGTGCCCTTTCCGGATTCGCGCACATTCCTTTTCTGATGAGGGGGATGCGAACAGCATCCAGTGCTCGTGGTGGGCTTTGCCCTGCGTGCTTTAGGGGCGTTCTTCGAATCTTTTTGCTTCTCGCACAGCGAGGATGGTATTCTACCCATTTAACAGATGAAGAAACTGACACTCGAGGACGGCTTGCGAACTCGCCCAGGCAGCAGGATAACAGTCACCATTCTGGGCAAAAGGCCAGCTTCTTGATGGACGAGGTGCTCCTCCCCGCTGCTCTGGTAACAGATTTCCTGCCTCACGTCACCTTGGGCACTTGGGTGGAGGTAAGTCAGAGCTTTCAGCCAGGCAGGAAGGAAACGGATGCGTGAGGACGCTGGGGCCGGGGAGGGTGGGCAGTCAGGGGCGGCGGTGGCTCTGGGCTGCAACCTGGTGACCCCCTTCCCCCAGCACCCCCCTCCCCCCGCCTCGGCTCTGCGGCTGCCTCATGGAGAAGGGTGACCACCCAGTGGTGCCAGAGGTTGTGCTTCTGGGGGACCCCAGAAGGCTCCGCTTACACCCCCGGTGTTTCTGCCTGGGAATGGGGAGAAATCCGGCCTCCAGGGTGGGAGCTGGCACTCCTGTGTTTCTCTTTGCTCCCAGGTGCTCCCCAGCCTGTGGCGTGAAGGTGTCCGGGAGTGATCATGGCTTCTCCCCCCGGCAGAGAACTGTGAGAAAGAGGGATCAGGGAGGGAGGTCCGTGGACCCAGAGGCTGGAGAGGAAGCTGCCAGCTAGGAGTGAACACCAGGCCGTGCGTGAGGGTTTTTCTCCCACCCCCCCCCCCCCCAGCGTGTGTATGTGGCTGGGTCCCGCCGGGGGTTCACGCCCTAAGCTTGGTCTGCTTGTCTCCCTCCTGAAGCCCGAGGCAGGATTGCTCCGTTCCAGACCCAGTTCTTCTCCAGAAGACAGTCCTGGGGTGGGAGTCGCACCGGGGCAGAATTTAGGGATTAAGAGTTCACGTTGTCCGGGTTTGAAGCCTGGTGCTGTGGGGCTGGCCGTGTGAGCTGCGCAAATTGCCAAAATGCTTGGGCCTCAGTTTCCTCATCTGTAGAATGGGGATAACCACGAGGCCCTGCCTTTTAGGCTCTTTGTGTACGAAGAGGAGGAGCGTAAAGCATTCGGCAACAGCTGCGACACGTGGCCGGGGTTCATTAACTGTCGTTAAGCGTTCAGAATTCTTACTGGTAACAGATCCTACTCAGGTGGATCTTTGGGTCATAACATTAGTCCAACCTGGCAACTTTGGGGAAATCTGCTGACCCACGCTCCCAGATCCAACAGTGTGCCCTCCCAGACAAGCAGAGGTCTGCCAGTGACGGTCACTAAACTTGATCCGACCCTTACTGACTCGTAGGGGCATCAACAACGGCATTTATTGTTGATGAGCTTATCTGGCCTTCACTCTAACCCGCTGAGTCAAGTCCTGTTCTATCTTTGTCATCCCCTGCGTTGGGGGATGGCGTCCTGTGCTGAAAGTCACACTGCCAGAAGGAGGCGAAGCCAGCGCTGGAAAGCACAGCGTCCTGAGCCACTGGGGCTCTGCTGCCTCTTCAGTTGTAGCTATCCGTGCAAACTCAAGTCACTTCTCATCTCGCAAAGTAGAGGGCTGAAGAAGATTCCAGAAAGGTGGCAAGGGGGAATTTTGTCTCGAGTTACCTTCTGATCTTGGTAGCTGTCCTGAATCCCCGCGGAAGTGGCTTAACTTTTCCCTTGGCCTAGAAGACAGAATGCGTGAGCTTAACATTCCTCGTGGTCACCTGGGAGCCAACATAAATGCCAAGTTAATCCCCAATGCAACAGAATGGAAAGAAAACATATGGTCTCTGGCGTGGATTGGGGATCCCCCCAAAAGATGCGTTACCACCCTGAAGGTCACCTTATTTGGAATTAGGGTCTTTCCAGATACCATCAACATAAGATTAGGGTGACCCTGTTCCAATCACTGGTGTCCTCACAAGAAGAGGAAAATTTGGACTGACACGGACAGACAAGGGAAGAAGGATGTGTGAGGACAGAAGCAGAGGCTGGAGAGATACATAAGCCAAGGAATGCCGAGGGTTCCCGCAATCACCAGAAGCTAGGAAGCGGCAAGCAAAGATTCTCCCTTGAAGCCTTCAGAGAAAGCATGGCCTTGCCCACACTTTGATTTTGGACTTGTGGTCTCCAGAATTGTGAGCAAATAACATTTCTGTTGTTTTTTAAAAACATTTTTTAATGTTTATTCATTTTTGAGAGACAGAGAGAGACAGAGCACGAGTGGGGGAGGGGCAGAGAGAGAGGGAGACACAGAATCCGAAGCAGGCTCCAGGCTCTGAGCTGCCAGCACAGAGCCTGACAGGGGGCTTGAACTCATGAACCGTGAGTTCATGACCTGAGCCAAACTCCGACACTTAATCAACTGAGCCACCCGGGCACCCCTCTGTTGTCTTAAACCACCCAATTTGTGATAATTTATTAGAAAAACCCTACAGATCAAATACGGTTTGCTAGAAGGGAAATTCTGGGGATACCTTGGAAACTTTCATCTAAATGTACCTGAGAGACGGGGAAACTGAGGCCCAGACTCATGTGCAGGGCAGTGAGCTTAGGGCAAATCAGCAATCACACCGTGGAGGGCCACCTCAGCGTCAGGATAGAGGACAACTGGGTGTTTTCAAATTCTCAGTGAACATAGACAGTGCCCAATGTCACCAAACAGAGTGAACCTTCTGCCCAGTGAGGGGTTTGGGCTCCATGACACCACACGTCTGGTAAGAGTGCTTCAGCCCTGTGGGAGTGGGTCCCCTTCTTGGGCAGACATCACTGGACCTTAAGGAAAGCTGTGTTCTGCTTCCTGCTCAGGAAGATTGGCTTCTGTGCAGATTCCGAATGTCAGACAGGCTTTGTGGGCTCCATTCTTCATGTTCCGGAAGAAGGCCTTGACTGGAGTGCAATAGTGTCCAACGTGGTTGGTATTTGAAAAGTTTCTATGTGGAAATAAGTGGGCACCATGGTATCGACTTGGCTCCCCTCTCTGTCTCCTACTTTGAGAATACTGAGTATACTGAAGGCTCACTAATGATCTTCTGGAAGGAGGCATTAGAAATCTTGAAGTGATCTTCCAGTGCATGGAAGGCCTTTGTCAATAATCCTCTGAGGCCGCCTCTCCCCACCCCACCCCGTTTAGGAAACGTAGCTCCAATTATCTAAATACTGGGGGGAATGGGATCTGGCCACACAGATAGTTATCTCCTTGGTTTTACTTTGTAGGTGTAGGTACAACCCCACCCCATGCCCGCATCATGTCTGCCATCTTTGGGAAATGGACGATTTCCTCTACTTCCTGTCTTATTTATTTACTTATAATTATTCACCTGTATTATTAAGTTGTTGCTTTTTATACAAATGCGTGAGCCATTCATTTGAAAAATTCACTACACAGTTGAATGTTTGCCTTTTCTTAGACTTTGCCATCTTTCTAAACTACCATAAGTCCTATTTTCATCTTCAAAAACTCTATTGAAATCTGAAATTACCACTGTTTTCTTCTTAATAAAGATGACAGTCAATTCAGTGATTGACTTCAAGATCAGCAGTTACTATTTTAGGTTCAGATCACTGCGTGAGACCTGTAATCAGGAAATTAACTCCTCTGAGCATGCAGAGGACTGGGTTCCAGAGGTTTCTTTCCTGACCTGGAAAGAATTTAAGGAGCAGAGGTGGTCAGTGGCACTCTAGTGGGCTTTATCTCTCTCTTTTCTAAGTTTTACCCTTAAAAAAAGAAAAGATAACTGCCCTTACTTTCAATGTGAGGGAAATGGTGTGCTTCTTTTGCTGACTATGGTTGGGGCAGGGGTGGGGGTACTTCCGGAAACAGACACACATAGGAAGCTACTTTCCATGGCCCTTGAGGGACAAAGAATCCATCTCCTTGATTGAATTGGGTAGATTCTCCAGGAAAACAAGCATTTTGACTAGGTCTGGGCTTCTCCATTAATTGATCAGCTATTTGCCTGAATTGTCTATTCTAGCAATACACAGGTAGGTTAGTGTCTGAGTTCCCTGAAGGATAATGCCATGGATTTCTCTAGATCTCTTCTCTCCCTCTCCTCCCTTTCTCCCTCCCTCTCTCCCTTCCCTGCTCCCCTCACCAAGAGGCAACGACTTCACAGGAATAGCCACACTGGCCCCTTCCTATCAAGGGTCATGAAGAAAATGCTTCAGGGAGGAGCCCGACCCCTTGTGGCCCTGGCGAAGCCAAGCCTAATTCCAGCCTCTCTACCCTACCCCCAACACATGGGCCTTTCTACCCTACCCCCAAACAATGCCTCCCACCCCCTGCAGTCATATCTAACTACCCCTAAGCCCTACTATGTAGAAATTCTGGTGTTGCCTTGGAGTCCATACTGTTTTCTTGCGTCAGAACCTGCAGAGACATTTTCTAAGGTAGGTAGGGAGCCCTGAGGGTGCTTAGGTGCTAGAGCTGAAGAGAAGCACCGTCTCTGCTCAGGGCACTATGTGGACCCTGGCGGCCCTCTAGACAGTGGGCCACGCGGCCTTCCCCTGCTTGGCTTCCTGTTGCACAGGGACCCCATGAGGACCCCTTGGAGCCCTGCTGCCCAGGGCCCTGCCCTCCTCCTACTTTTCTGAACATTAGGCCTCCCTTCCCCACCTCTGACGTCCCTCCCCGCCCCAGAGTGGCCCCTCCTCCACCAAGAGCCTCAACCGGACCTTCCCCCTCCCTAGGATGCCTCCAAATCCCCTCAGAGGCATCTCTTTCCGGAGGTTCTGAGGCGGGTGTCATCTCTCAGTTGCCGGTGAATATATTAAAAATTCTTGATAGCGATGCTTTACTCTTAAATACAAAACTGGCCCTTTTCAAAGGCCCCCCGAAGGGCCAAGAACATGCCCTGACTATAGAGAAGGAAACATTTTATCCCAGTGATTTTTAAGCAGAGAAACGCCCAATTGGACCACCGAAGTGTGAAATCATTTACGCTGCACGCCGGGCGGGGGCAGGCACCGGGCTCCCAGGCCGAGCCCGGGCCCAGCTGGCTCTTCCTGACCATTGCCTCCCCTCTCCGACTTCCTTCATTAGTGCTCACAGCGCCGGTAGGAGGGCACTGAACTGCCTCATGCCTGCAAATTAATTGCATGTCCACAACTTTGCAGAAACCTCTGCTTTGGCTCTGGAAGCTTCCTTCTGACACGGATGGAGAGCGAGGCCTGGCTTCCAAGGTCTTTAGACTGAAAATGGGGCAAAATGGGATGGGTGGGTTGGGAAATGGAGGCAGAACTGGCCTTGGGCTACTCCTGGGCTAGCTGTGTGACCTGGGGCAAGTTACCTCACCTCTCTGAGCGCCATTTCCCTACCTATAAAATGGGAATAATACTAGTACCCGCCTCCTAGGGTGGGCATGAGGATTAAGTGATACAAATGCTTATAGCACTAAGCATAGAACGTGGCACCTGCTATGTGCTCAGTAAATGTTCGAGATCGCCAGCACCAAGTTCTTCGTTTACGGTTCTAAATTTGGCCTTACGGTTCTTTGCGTGGAAAGAGCCAGGAACCAAAATGATGACACCCCACACCACCCACAGCCCTCCCCCCACCCCCTGCATCCTGCTTACTGCCAGGAGGTTTTGGTGCAGGCAAGTTATCACTGTAATAAGTGCTTGTGAGCAATGTCCATTCTAGAGGGTTTTTTTTCATGGAGATTCAGAACAGCTTTGTAGAAAATGGGCTCCTATGGCCCACAATGAGACTACATGTCGTCAGAGGTGTCCCCGCAGAGGCTGGGGACCCTCATTTATGACCTTCGAGAGGGAGTTTTTACCTGGCAAGGGACATCTGAGCCCCCTCCCTTCAAAGCCCCAGGATCCGTGCAGCCATGGAGACCGTAGCATTACGTACTAGCCCATTGACCAGGGGCCACTGGCCTTTTGTCAATTTTGTCATTTCAGATTTTTTTTTTTTTAATTGAGTTTTTACTAGTGCTGTACCAGGTCCCCAGGAGCTTCTCATGGAACTTGACTCAGAGAGAGGAGCCATCAGCATTGGAATGAAAATATACGTGAATGAATGGAAGAGGAAGACCCGGGGAAGGGGACCGGTTACTGTAAGTAGAGTGGGCAAGGAAGATCTCTCCTAGAGGTGGAATTGGGTCTGAGACAATGAGCCGAGCCAGTTATGCAAACAGCAGAAAGATGAAGATCCCAAGCAGAAGGAACAGCCCATGCAAATACCGTGGGGTGGGAATAGTTCCATGGGGTCAAGGGACAGAAATAAGGCTTGGGGGCTGAATCCTGCTCCAAGGGGAGGGGGCAATACAATAAGGCTGGACCTGCAGACGGGGCCCAGTCCCTGCAGGGCCTTGGGGACCGTGGCAAAGACGTGGGATTTTGTTCGGAAGCAGTGGGAAGCCACTGGAGGGTTTTAAGTAAGGGTGACACCATGGATATTGACCCAGAGTGAACACATTTGAATACAGGACCACCCTTTGTCATGGGCTCTTTCAAATGTTAAGAAATTGTTTTGCAGGTGTAGACCAAAGTAGGGAGGGAAAAACCCCCGCCAAGGAGTACACGGTACACGGAAGTAAGTGGGGGAGGCATCCTGTTTTACAATAAAATGTGCTTTGAAATGCTAGGAACATATTCCCAACCAATTCCTGAGTCTTTGGGACTGCTTTCAGCTCACTTGAGCTGTAATGAAGGTGGCCCTTATCAGCCTGAGCTTGAGCTGCCTTAATTAGACCCAGATTCTCTATCTTTAAATTGGTCTGACATCAAAGCTGGAGTTATAATTGCAGGTGATGCATTTGCAAGTCGCATTGTTATGTAGAATGCGGCTGCCAGCAGGTTGTGCTGGGATTATTGAAAAGCAATTTGCAGGGGAGGTCTATGGGGGAAAGGTAGTTCACCTCACTAAGCCTAAAAAAAAGCAATAGATAGCTGGAGGTCTTGGAGAAAACATGTTTAACAAGAGGCATTAAAAAAAAAAAAAAACCTTCAGTATTTTACCAGCTCTATTTTGCATGCACATCTGGCCTAAGCCACTCCTGGCTCTGAGACACCTGGCTGTGAAAGTCCACGTCGGTAGAGGTCATGGCTGGTCTGCATTCCATATGGCTGTGGGACTGGTCTGTGGGTCAGAACAGGTTATCAGGAAAGCTCAGGCAGCTTGAGGCAATTCTGTGGCCACTCACCAATTCCCCACTCTTGAGTTTTGGAACCGGGAAGATTTTAGGCTTCCAAGGTGCTCACAGAAGACACTTGACTTGATTCTTTGGTTCGAAGGGAGGTTGTTTTTTTGTGTGTGACCGGATGCAGAGCCTCACTGGAGAACCTTTTCTTGTCAGTGAAGGAAGATTGCCACTCAAGCCCTAAGTCCTAATACATGGACGTATTCCTGGGTTTAGAGGGAGGGTGGATGGGAGCGTTGGGGATTTGAGACCAGCTGAGAGGAAGATGTCTTAGAACTTAGAAGAGACCACTGAAGTTAAAGGGTCACTCAACTCCTGAAGCGTAACTTCCAAAACTTCTGGATGGCAATACCATTGAGGAGACCCATGTTCATCCGTTAACTACTGAAACGTATTGCTTTGCATGTTAGCTTAAGATATCCAGAGAGAGTGTAGGATCTGGATTTCTGGGAGTTCGCCTAACTCCTTGATGTGTTAAGTGGGACATGGCAAACTAATTGCTTCCTCCAGCCAAACCTGACTGGATGTAGTCGCCGCGAAATTAAGATCTCCCAGAAAATGTCAGAGAGGCCTAACAAGGAACCTTGTATGCAGTCTCTCCCTCTTTTCCTACATTATCATTTCTGGAGCTGCTTTGTAAACATGAAGTAGCTTGTCATGGCCAAATCCAATCCTTGGGGTCATCAATGACGTTGTGTTTTTACATTGGTGTCTACAGCCCAACAACTGGTCACTTCTGTGGGGCGAGAAGAGGGTAGAGGGTAGGGGACAGCCATCTGTCAAAGGTTTGGAAACACTCCGTCATAGGGTTGACTTTTTCACTTTTCAATTTTGCCTGTTCTGGTGGTGAACCATCTTGACCTCTGGAGTGGTAGGTGACCTCTCGCTTCGTAAGTGGGGATAATGTCCCTGAGCAAGAAGCAGCTTTATCTCTAAAGAATTTCTGCTGAGGGAAGGGGAGGTCACGTTAGTCACCGAGGACAGGGAATCCAGGCCTTCGCTCCAAACCACGTTCACTTTTCTAATCAAACTGGCTCATATGATTCCAATTATTTTTCCATCCTCTCCAAGGGCAGCGGGCCATAGGCTAGGCTGATGACCTGTGAAATTTCAATTTTAAAGAATGAAACTGGTTTTGATTTATTCAAAAGCCAGCCCATTCCTCTGGTTCTGTGTAGATGGAGAGAGGGCAAGAAGAACTGCCAAAAGGCTGGGTCCCATTTGACGACTCCCGTCCCCCAGCTTCGGCAGCCCCTCAGGCCAGGCTGCTGTGCCCAGGACACGTGGAAAACTCTCCCATGACTTGACACACAAGTGGCCTGGAGGCACGGGGCCACACATACACTCCTGATATTGTTGGCACTGCAGCCTGGGTGGGGTTGTGCGAGGCGGGGCACCACAGGCATTCTAGAAAACGCGGGTTTGTCAGAGAGGAAGTGACTGGGTCAGCATCCACTGTGCTTGACTTCCACCCCTCTCTATTCTCCTTTCCCTTTCCTGGTTGACGTTGTTGAACGTGGGGTCTGGGGGAGTCCCTTCTGGACTTTAGTGTGTTGGCCGGAGAGAGCACAGAGCTTCTTCTCTTGGTAGAACCTTCTCCTTCGTTCCCTCAGACTTGGCACTGACTCGTTGAAACAACCTACGTGCCCTTTGTCTTATTAGCCTCATCCTTCCCTTGGAAAGCTACCCGGTTGTTGGAATGAATGGAGTCAGTGTGCGTATGCATCTATTGATGTGTGTGGATCTTAAAAACACAATCCTGGGCTTAAAAAAAAAGAGGAGTAGAAGGAAGTAGATAAGACACTATGATTTACATAAATTAAAGTAGATGCACATAAAGCAGCCGTACATGTAAAACAAAAAGATTTCCCTAAACACATTAGAAGAGCGCCTGCAGAGGAGAGGAATGAAATGGAATCTAGGGATCAAGAGGAAGAAGTAAGGGGGAACCTGGGTAGCTCAGTTGGTTGGGCATCCGACACTTGATTTCGGCTCAGGTCATGATCTCACGGTTCATGAGTTCAAGCCTCACCTCAGGCTCCGTGCTGACAGTGCAGAGCCTGTTTGTGATTCGCTCTCCTTCTCTCTCTGTCCCTCCTTCACTTGCATGCTTGCTCTCTCAAAATATATAAAGAAACTTAAAATTTTTTTCTTTAAAAAAAGAAGTAAAATGAATGAATGAATCAATCTATCAATGATGATGAGGCGTCATGAGCTCGAGTATGATTAACTCAATACTGCATCCTAAGGGTAGTGAAAATAATGAAAAGCAATGTAATTTTGACGGTCTTCTAATGTTAGACCTGAGACTGGTGCCCAAGTGGTGCCATGATGCCAAGATGACCAGCTCAGCCCAAATCCTTCCATGGGCTTCAGACCCAGATGCAAAGGACACAGCAGAAGACAGGAGACATGCTCCCAGGGCGAGCACCTTCCAGAGGAAGATGTCCGTGTCAGAGGGGGCTATTTTCTCCTTCCCTGACTCTGGCCGCTTTTCCCCTGCCTTGTGATGTGAGTTGTTGTGGGGCCAGGAGTAGGTTGGCCTTTATCTTCACCATCTGTAAAATGGGGTAATGCCAGCACGTCCCTCATAGGCTTCTGTCGGGAATGAATGTCTAACTGCTCTGCTCTCAGTACAGTGCCTGGCTTACAGTAAGTGCTTGCCATCAGGACCATAACCACAATAATACTGGCTAAGAATAATAGTAATGACAATAGTAATAAGTCTTGTCAGAGGAAGCATTTTTTTCCTTCTTGCGTAAGCCTTGCTCCAAAGGTCCATTTTGGGAGTTACTCAAAAGACCTTGGTGTCCAGCCAGACGGGAAGTCAACAAAGTCAGTGAGGTCTTCCGAGATTCTGGAAGAATGTTGTCAACCCTTTCTTTCTTTTTTTTTTTTTTTTTTTAAGTTTATTTATTTTTGAGAGAGACAGAGACAGTGCAAGTGTGGGAGGGGCAGAGAGAGAGGGAGAGAGGGACTCCCAAGCAGGCTCCATGCTGCCAGCACAGAGCGTGATGTGCTCACGAAACCATGAGACCATCTGAGCCAAAACCAAGAGTCGGACGCTTAAGCGACTAAGCCACTCGGTGCCCCTGGTTTTCAACTCTTGAGTCTCCTGAGGATTCCTAAAAGGCTGGGGCCACAGCAAAGAAAGTCCTGGCAGCGACACTGGGTACTTCAGTGCGAGTGATCGGAGTCGAGAGTCCCAGCAAGAAGGAAGAGTTGCCAGTCAAGTCCCAGCGTGCTGCGGAGGATGAATAAAGGATGAATAAAGGATGACCCAAGCTGCGTGCGGTGACTGCCTGCTTGCTCCCAACCTCTTAGAGTCTCTCGTTGTTCAAACTATCTCAACACTTCTCGTTTCATTTGGGCCCTGGGGCACTCTCCTGAGGAGGGAGTATGGAAGTCTCATTTTCCAAATGGAAAAACAGGCCCAGAATGTCCCAAGCCCAAAATGTACATTAGTTTTAGACCTGGGCCAAGAACTCGGGCGCACTGACTCCCAAGTCCAGGGCACGATACAGTTAATAGTGATGGCCATGATCACGACAATGGCTACTCACAAGTGGTCTGTATGAAGGGTTTTATATTTCATGTAGTCCTTACAATAAACCTGTGATATAGATGCAGTTCCTATCTTCATTTCACAGATGAACCAGCTAAAGCACAGAGAGGCTGAGTACCCTGCCTAAAGTTGCACAGCCTGCAAGTGGTGAAGGAAGGGCACCAACCCGAGTGCGTATCACTCCTCTTGCTCTCTTCTGCTGCCAGGCTAGGCATGAGGACCAGTCCCTGCTGCTCTGGGTCTTCTCAAGACAATAAACTCCCACGGACTCGAGTGTGGGTCAGTGCCTACCCTCCCATCCTGAGATCAAGGAAGAAAATTTTGTGCCATAGAGCATGGAAGAAGACGTGGCTATGGTTTCTGCAGCAAAGGGCGCTTCTGAACTTGGAGATCTGGTCAACCACAGACCTGTCCGCTGTATTCAGTACTCATTCTGAGTTTGGCTGGGGATCTAGACAATTTTTCAAGGGCACCAGTACTTTACTAAGTTCAGTACCCGGTGCACCCTTTTGTTGACTGTCTGAGGATGACTGGAGTCCAGCCTGTGCTGAACACTAACTGCCCTGTGGCCCAGACTATGGGTGCATTGTAGGAGCTGGTATGAGTGGTGGGATTGGGTAAGGAGGAGCCTCATCCTGAAGGCAAAGGCTAATCCATATCAAGAGCAAGGCAGGGTTGGGTCAAGTGTGCTTTGCGCCTGAACTTGATACATCCATTGCTTAAATTTGCTTTATTTTCTCTTTCTTCCCCCTCCTCCTGTTCACCTCCAGCCCAGAAATGCAGAGAGAAAGCTGGGTGACAGCTCCGTGAGTTAAAGTAAAAGTCAGATGTTCACATCCAAGGACACAGTCTGTCCCGGAGGGCCTGGAAGATAGCAGGGGATGGCCACAGAGGGCTACCCTCCCTGTTGTATTGTTCCCTCCCATTCTAGCATACTTTATTTTGCATCCGCTCTTTGCTGGAAAGTCTTTGTGAAAAAAAGGAGAGATGCGGGCTAGGGCTGCCGATGGGTAAGAGCTGCGGCCTTCAAGAGGGTCAGGGAAGAATCCTAAAAGGGGTGCTAAAAGTATTACGAGTGTTGGGGCGCCTGGGTGGCTCAGGCAGTTAAGCGTCCGACTTCAGCTCGGGTCATGACCCCGCTGTCTGAGTTCAAGCCCCATGTTGGGCTTGGCGCTGACCGCTTAGAGCCTGGAGCCTGCTTTGTATTCCGTGTCTCCCTCTCTCTGCACCTCCCCAACCCCCACTTGCCGTCTGTCTCTCTCTCAGAAATAAATAAAAACAAACAAAAACAATTTTTTAATTAAAAAAAGTATTATGCATACTAAAAGTATAATGCCAGTGGAAGCAAGAGGTGGGAAAGGTCAAGGTGGGATGGCGTGAGAGTGGGCACCACACTTGGCTGGAAGGGGAAGGGGAAGGGCCAGAGCGTAAGCCCAGAGTGCCAAGAGGCTCATTGGACTTGACTTCCCTTGCACTTCCCAAAGTGTGAGCAGTGGAACCCTGCACGAGTGGCATTATGCTAAGAGGGGTTCCGGGGAGGAGAGAAAAGTCTGCTCAAATAACTTCTGGAAACACTGTTTAAATTAAATTAAATGGTTTCTCTTTACTACGGGATATATCAGAAACTTTATTATAAAGATACCCACTGCAAATCTTCATGGGGGGAGGATAGCCTATGTAGCATTTCCCAAATTTATTCCACCGATGAATCCATTTTTTTTTTTGAGGTGAGGTTTATGAGATTAGCTCTAGAAAATGCTTTCCCATATACATGAATTAGGAAGTGATTGGGGAAGGGAACCAGTGAAAAACGAATTTTACTCTTAGTTCCCTATGAGGCCTACATGAACCCCTACCCTCCTCAAACCCACTACTGTACTTCCCCTCAACCCCTACTCCTTGAGAGCTGGTTCCGTGCTTAGTTTTACCAACTTTGGGGACATCTCTGCTCTGTAAAGTGCAGTGAGACCTCAAGCCTTGACATGTTTTGAAATTACTGGGCAAGACCGTGGTTCTAAAACACTTGGAGACATGAATCCATTTGGAAATGTGCTGGAAGCTATGAATTCTGTTCCTGGGTCGTGGGGTGGGGAGGGCTCCTAGATTCATAATTTTCATATAATAGGAAGGGATTTTCTGAACTCCTTAAGACCCATCTATGGAATATCTGCATGTACACACATTGGCTTGGTGGGTCGTCACCATTTTTCTTTGTGCTGGTACCACTTGGATGCTTCAATATGTGGCCCTATTAGTCCTCTCACAAAATTGGCTCTATGGCCTTTATGTGACTTCTTTGCCTGGGGAATTATCTACACCGACCAGCCAGAAGCTATTTTCTGGGAATAGTACTGGGAAGAAGCATGGGGAGACCTCTACAAATTTTTTTTTTAATGTTTATTTTTATTTATTTTTGAGTGAGAGAGAGAGTGAACGAGCTGGGGAGGAGCAGGGAGAGAGGGGGACAGAGGATCTGAAGTGGGCTCTACGCTGACAGCAGAGAGCCTGATGCAGGGCTCAAACTCATGAAGCGTGAGATCATGACCTGAGCCGAAGTCGGACACTTAACTGACTGAGCCACCCAGGCCTCCCTCTCTAAACATGATTTTAATTTAACATCTTTGCCTTTCTTTGGAAACAGAGAGGAGACAGACAGATTGAACGGCCCATTCAAGAGACTCTGTCCTTCTCCCGACTTCTAAAATTGGAGGGGATGGGAGATAAATGGAGGAGAAACGTTAATGTTGAGCCTGCCCTGGAGATGCCGGTAGGACCCAGTTTCCCTAAAGGCTTTTCTTCAAGCTCACTTTGAGGATAGAATCAGGCAGCATATTTTTTTTTTTTTCTAAATATATTGTTTCTCAGAGAGCACGGAGAGGTCTGGTGGCCACTGTCTCTCTGTTTTCCATCCACACTTCCCCATTGTTTAGGAGCCTATTCTATCACCCCTTAATTTCCAAACCTTCTTCTTGTGTTATTTTATTTTAGGTACCGCTCCTAAGTATTAAAAAGCCGGTTTGGGGTATTTTTATTATCCAGTCTGGAAGTCCTCATTCTTAAATATGATGGCTTTGATCCATTCACATTTATTGTGATCCCTCAGCAGCTTGGGTTTATTCAAACTGTTTTCTTTTGTGTTTTTTCATTTATCAAATCTTCCTGTCTTCCCAACTTGCTTTGTATTGAACTTAGTGATGAGAGAAAACATTCTGTTTCCTTTTTATCTCAAACAAAGACTACATATGAGCGATTCCCTGACCTCCTTAGGAAATTCTATCCTTTGTGTCCTGAGTCTCCCTATCTCTTTATTTCCCCGAGGCCTGGAGATCTAGTGTAGGAAGGAAAAAAACTGGGTGCAGAGCCAGGAGAGAATGGGATGTTGCTCCCTTGGTCTTTTGCCCACGTAATAATAGGGGAGAAAGACAAAGAATGAGATCAGAGAGAGCAGCAAACAGAGGAGGTGACAGCAGGTGGCATAGAGAGCTACCAGACAGAGCCAGGGAAAGCGTCACAATCTCAATGGTAGAACTTGATTCACAACAACTTGTGGACTCTGCCTTGGTGGCAGAGGGATTTCAGCCTTCTGAGTCTTTAGGACTGGTAGGAAGCGGGTAGGCTTTCTCTCTGCTCCTGCCCTCATTATCGGCTTTTTACTCCCATGACTGTGACTAATTATCCAGCACTTAGAACCCACTCCCACGGCATCCAGATGTCAGCAATTCCTTTTGGTTTCCCGAAGACTCAGCCAGCCCCCAGCTCTGCCAGCATCTCCAATAGCTGGCCCAGGAGACCAGTGGCCACACACTTGCCCTAAATTTGGCCGGGCTCTAGGAACAAGTGGTCAGGGCTGTGTTGAGCAGATTGTGTGTGTATGTGTGGCCCAGCCGAAAGCTCTTAAAGCATGCCCCGAAAGACACGACCCATAACAAGCACTTGTAAATTGCTCCATCATTACGTCTCCAGTCAGAGGTCGAGAGTTGCTGTAGTCTTTTAATGGAGGGGGAAGAGTCCGGTGCCTTGGTGCTCCCCACTAGCCTGGGTGCCCCTCCCTAGCCTGGACGAACTATGCACACGTAGACAAATACTTTAATGGACCGTATGAGGCAGAGAGGTTTGTAGCAAGGCCAGGAGGCCAGGGTCGCTGAGCTCGCTTATACGGAAGAAAACCAAGTCAAGCCAGTCTGACTGGACTGGCTGACTTCATGCTTTATCCAGATGGACACTGAGTTTTGCTCTCCAGTGATTTTCTGAGACAGTGGCCTGCTGTAAGCTGGCTTGGCCTAGACATAGAACACACACAGGCTAAGCCGGGGGGTGGGGGGTGGCACTCAGCAGTCTCCACATATAGAATGCAGTTGGGCCATCCCGAGGCCAGGGCCCTAGATGCAATTCAATTCAAATGATATCTACTCAAGATATCTCTGCTAGGATGAGTTTTGGGGGCTCAGCAGGATAAACACAGCCCTCTGGGCTTCAGGGAATAACATGGCATGGGGGAAGTGAGATTTACACACGGACACTGGAAAGCAACAGGAGAGAACAGCCAAGACACCAGCCCTGGAAAGGTGTCCCCAGGGCTGCAGAAGTCTGGGAAGGCATACACAGAGTGCTTGGCATGCCAGGCTCTGGTGCCCCTCTGGGCTTGACCCTCCATTCTGTTTCTGTTTCTGGATTATGTGGCCTTTGGTAAGGTATTTTCTTCACCTATAAACCCACCTTACTGAATTTTGTGAACATTCAGTGAGGTAATAGCCATCAAGTTCTTAGCACGGGGCAGGGTGCATAGTTTAAGTGCTCAGTAAACAAATGAAAGCTATTATTGTTTCTGGAGGAAGTGGTCATTTCAAGGTCACCAAGGCCTCACAGGGAGCAGAGAGAAAGAGAGAACATTTAGAGCAACAGGAGCAAAGAATATGAATACCAGTTAATAAAAAGGACTAACTCCAGTATTTTGGGGGCAGGCAGGGTTCACGCATTCAATAAATATTAAGTTACTATTGGCCAGGCAACATGGAATACAGTGGAGAAGTAGGCAGAAGCGATTACTGTTCTCACTGGTCATTGTGAAGGAAGAATTGGGGGAAGGCATTGGAATATTCTGTCTGATCCAAAACAATAGTTAAGTCAAAGCTGAGGGCTTTGGTATGGACAGGACAGACAACGGACCCAATGCTCACCATCACGTACTTTCGAAAATCTCATCTTCAGAATTCCCTTCTTAGCAATTTCACCATGCGGTGTGGTTTATGGAATTAACTGACGTCATGGAACTTTCTGGAACTCCTAGAAAGTCATACGTCCCTGAACATTACCATCTAATGTAATGTGAAGGGCACCGAAACTACAGAATGGTGGACAATTGGGCCACCTCGTCAGCGTCTTTCTGCTTCTCCCCTAATTGAGTCATAGAAGTGCTCTTTTTTTTTTTCTTTTTTTTTTTTCAACGTTTTTTTTTATTTTTTTATTTTTTTTATTTTTGGGACAGAGAGAGACAGAGCATGAACGGGGGAGGGGCAGAGAGAGAGGGAGACACAGAATCGGAAACAGGCTCCAGGCTCCGAGCCATCAGCCCAGAGCCTGACGCGGGGCTCGAACTCACGGACCGCGAGATCGTGACCTGGCTGAAGTCGGACACTTAACCGACTGCGCCACCCAGGCGACCCAGAAGTGCTCTTTTTGATTTTACTACAGCTGTTGGGGTAAGCCCATCCTTCTAGCCGATGAGAGGTTCAGGAACAAGCATGGGACTCAATGGAGGATAACACAATATGAGAAGAGGTAGGCTGGAGGCTTCTGAGAAAGTCTGTCTTGTTTCTTAATGGAGAGCATCCAGAGAACGTCTCCCTATGTTATCTCCTGATGGACACAGCAGAGAAACACTCCACTACCCTGACGCCATGACCAGCCATGTTATAACCACAAGGGAAGCCTGCCTCAGGATGATGCCAACTCCAGAGATGCCACGTGGAAGGAAAGGAAGAACACTGGGTCCTTGATCCAGCTGATCAGCCAGAACCAACTTGGAAGCTCATCTCCCTCTGGACTTTCTGCACTTGGGATATGACTATACTCCTCAGTGTGTAGGTCTGTGTATGTGGAGTTTTCTGTTACTTATGCTCTAGCATGTCCTAATGGACATACTTGATAAAACAGAACCAGAAATTTATTTCTGTGCTTGTACCTCCAGTTGGCTTCATCGGGGCTTGGGTCCTTCCCAAAGGAGAAATACTCGGCTCGACCCAATCCCTGCCTATCTTACAGCCTGGGCAGTGCTCGTAGGGATTCTGGTTCTTGTGTGGATGGAGCCCTGTGGGAGACACAAGTTGTGGCGATACCAGGCTTCTGGATTAAGTCGGGTTTGATAAGAGCAAGCACTGCTCCAGAGCTTTCTGTACATCAGGGCCACGTCTGAGACATTTATATACTTTATTTACTCTTCTCAACAGCCCTGTGAGGTGGGTCCCAGCGTTATATACATTTTGTGGCCAGGGAAGCAGAAATGTAGAGACACTAAGTAATGTGTCCAGAGACACATTACTTCAGCTAAGTGGCTGAAGCTAGATTCGGATTCAAGTCGTCTGGCTTCAGATTCTGTGCCACTAGCTGAATTGTTTCTCATTCGAGGGGGTTCTATGATCCACAGATAAAAGTGCGTAAGGGAAGAGGCAGAAGTGATCAATTAAAATAGAACTCACTTGAAATTATAAAATGGGAAAAACACACCTTTAGACTTTCATCAGTCTCCAGGGAAGCCACTGCAGCCTTTGGAGAACAGAGCATTAGTTTGAAGCAATTACCCCTGTTTCTTGCTATTTCTTCATAATCTCGTCTCCATCATTTCTCTGTGACTGTTGTTCTTTTCATCTCTTCGTGTGTGTTCAGAACAAGCGAAATAGCAACCTACCATATCAGACTAATTCTGCAGCGTCTGACCGTAGTTACTTTGATAAGAATTCTATATTTTTCCCTACCATGCAGGCAAAAAGAAAGTTCTGAAACGAAAAGAAGTCCCACGCGAGCCTTCTCACCGCCAAATGGATCGAGCTCACCCCACCTTTTTTAATTTTGCAGAACATTTGTGTTATGTCTCCATGGTATACCAGGGGGCCCGGTAGGGGAAAGAGGGCCTGTAGGGATGAGGCGCCTGGCCTGGCCATACGGTGGGCCGCAGGTGCTTGGGAAGGCTGGCCAATGGGAGAGACCTCTTGGAACAAGACTGACAAGTCACTGCTGGCCCCAGCCTAAGGCCTGATCTCCCTCCAGCTCAGCCCCAGGTCACCAAAAGGAAATGTATCTAATTTTCAAATCCCTCCTGGAGCCAAAGAGAATTCCAGCGAACCAGCCATAAACACTGAAAGAGTCTTGTCTGATTTGGGAAAACATTCCATTGGATTTAAAATGAAATATCCTGTGACTAATCTCATGTAAGACCGGGAACGGGCCTAACTGTTCAAGAAGACTCCAGAGAGAGACTTCGTCCCTCCCCCACACCTCTTTGGGAACGGCAATAAATCAGCCCGGGCTGAGTTTTCAAACAAGGATTGGGAAGGGTTTGCTGTTTGATCCTCGAGACCCCCTTCTTCTCAATTTGTCACTGATTTCCCATCAAGAGAGTTTGTGCAACTGAATCCCCGATGCAATTCTGGCACTTTGTAAGCCAGTAAATAAAACCCAAATGTTAATTCTTACGAGCACGGCATGCCCTGCCAAGATGTGAATAACGTACTGCGAGAGACCCAGCACCACGAATCTCTATTGAGGCAACAAGTAACAGAGGGGCAGAGTCGGGGGGTAGATGGGGACGTAAAACCAGAAAGGGAGGTACAAAGGGAAGAGGAGGAAGAAATCCAGCTACCTGTTGGGATATTTGTCCTGTCCCCTGGACTTGACCGGAAGTTTCTTCTGGCCAGCCCCAGGCAGTAATAAGAACCAGGGACAACTGTTCCGTGCGCCTGCGCTCTATGGAGCACTTGCCACGTATGTTCGTTTTTTTCTCTACAGTGATCTAGGAGGCAGGTTCTGCCGCTGGCCCCTTCTGTAGATGGAGAGTCGAGGACTCGGAGAAGTTATACCACTTGCCCCACAGGATGGAGAAGAGGCGCGGCCCTTGTTGGGTACCAGAGCCAACTGGGTCCCACTGTGTGCTGTCTGCCCCAGACGGTTGAATGTGAAGTGTAGGTACAGTGGCCACCTGTCCCAGGGTGCCCAGGATTGAAGGGGGTCCTGGGGAGCGGGGCTTTCCAGAGCTAAAACCAGGGCTGTCCAGTCAAACTGGGAGGCATTGGTCATCCTATGAGTGGATGGTCTGACGCTGAGGAACCTCCTTAGGCATTTACATCAAGAACGTTTTCAGAAAAACAGGCACTCGACGCTTGTAGCTCTGTCTGAGGTCACCTGGCAAGTCGGCCTAGTAAAGGCAATCGTACTTTTTTGCCTATAGGGCAGCCCCTCCCCCATACCCTCCTGATTTATGACAAAGGAAGAAGCAAATAACAACAATGACACATGCTACTGTTTAACAAGACCAAAATTTCCCCTAAAACAATCTCCTAGGCCAAGACGGGAAGAAATCATCTTCCATTCCAGTTCCAGAATGTCTGTAAGCAAATTATGATTTTGGTTTATTACTTTTAACCGGCGGGTCAATTTAAAGGCACAGAGGTACCCTTTCGTGCTTACCGTTGGATCCGTGTGAGGCAGAAGGAAGAATTCCGGAGCAGGGACCTCATTCCAATTTCGGGCCCCCACTTCACGAGCCGAGACCTCTCACTTGTGAATTATGCTATAATCAAGCCTCCGTCCCCTTGAGGAGTAAAGTCAATCTTGGAGTCCATCCAATAATAATAGTTTCTACAACAAACAAAGCCGTGCGTTTGTAAACAGTTTTTACATGTGTCATCCGACTTGCGCTCCTGGCAACCCTGTGAAACAGGGTGGAAAAGACAAGTTCCGTGCTCCATGTTCCGTGATGGGGAGGCCAGGGTGAGAAAAGGATAAGAAACGTATGGAAAATCATACATTTAGGGAGGGGTGGAGTGGAAAATCAAATCTTTGCCTTAAAAAAAATTTTTTTTTGATGTTTATTTATTTTTGAGAGAGAGAGAGAGAGAGAGAGAGAGTGGGGGAGGGGCACAGAGAGAGGGAGACACAGAAAGGAAGCAGGCTCCAGGCTCCTAGCTGTCAGCACAGAACCTGATGCGGGGCTAGAACTCACAGACCGCTAGATCATGACCTGAACCAACGTCAGGCTCTTAACCGAGCGAGCCACCCGGGCGCCCCCAATCTGTACCTTTTGATTCCCCATTCGATGTGCTTTTGTGGCACCTTCCTCTTACGGTGTCAGGATAGTGTAAATATTTCAATACCAAAAAGACTTGAGGTGAACTCCTGGAAGGAAATGGATATATGTAGAAGGTAAATATCTTTCTATTTCCCAAACTGATCATGGTGCTTGGCACACAGTAGGTAACCAGTTACCCAGCTTGAGGCAGAGGGGACGAGGGAACGTTCTTGGCTACACCACCGACTGGACTGAAGTTTGAATCCTAGCCCAGCTGCCCGAGAAGCACCAGGCGAGTCACGTAACCTCTGTGCCAACAGACCCACCCCAGGCAGAGGTGCAGGTGAAAATACCCTCAAAGCTGCTGGGAACGCTTGCAATCCTATCAGTGCTTCATAAGATGTAGCTATTGTTTTCTGGTGCCAGGATCCTGGACACCTCCTTAGGCCCGGGCTGGTGATGGAAATAGACGACCCAGGGCACAGGGCTCTAGTCTCTGGAGGCAGGCAGCGGACCAGATGCTTTCTGACCTTCTGTCACGTTTAACTCCCCTTTCCCACCAAAATGAGAGGGAATGCTCTCGACTCCCGTCAACACAGTTACGGTGCTATTGGTAACCCCTTGCACCTGCGCCTGGGGCCAAGCCACAGGTGATAATTAGCTCTCAGAAAGCGGAAGGACATTAGCTCCAGCGTCTTGACTCTGTTCCAGTTGAGATAATTAAATAAAGTGCCCACAGGTGGATCCAGTTAATGAGGCCATCAACTGGGTTGCCACTGAGCCAGCCAGGCACGGAGGCCCGGAGCTGGCGCATGCGCTTACCCTGGATGACTAGGCCGTGGGCATGGCCAAAAGCACGGAGCATTCTCCCCTCGTCTCTTCTCAACCCTCGGCTTGTTCCTGCCCTCAGTCCCCCAGACACACGGGTGTCCTCAGGTGCACTGACTGGCCTGGGAGCCGGGGACTTGTGCTCCAGGCTCTGGAGCTAGCTCAGTGCATAACCTCCTGTGAACATCTGACCTGTCCCTGCTCCGCTTTTTCAGTTGTAAGGAGAAGGAAGCGGTTAAGGGGGCAGCTCACGAAACTGGAAGAGCTTGGGGACAGCTGGGTTCAGTCTCCTTCTCTCCTGCCTCTCCAACACTGCTAGTTTCTGCTTCTCTCTTCTTGGCCTCCTTCTGTCCTCCTGTAAATAGGCTGTTCTACAAATAGGCAGTCTTCAGCCACCCCATATCCATAGCCTTTCAGCGATGGCCAAGTAGGGCTTCCTCCCAGTTACAATTTTTAAAGTTTATTTATTTATTTGGGGGGGGGCAGAGAGAGAGGGAGAGAGAGAGAGAGAGAGAGAGAGAATCCCAAGCAGTCTCCACACTGTCAGCCTGAAACTGGACACGGGGCTCGAACTCAGGAACCGTGAGATCATGACCTGAGCTGAAATCAAGAGTAGGAGGCTTAACTGACTGAGCCATCCAGTACCCCCTCCAGCAGTGACAATTTTTAAATTCTAGGAGAAGACCTGATTGGTCCAGCTTAAATGACAGGTTCAGCTTGTGGACCAATCATTCTGGCTGGGAAGGGACAAGAACTTGCATTTATCCAGAAGTAGATCTATTGCTGTATCGCCAGAAGCCACTTGAATTGGAATCTTCCACAATGACAAAAGTTTTGCGCACAATGACCCTTCCCTCCTCTAAAGAGCAGAAGCAGGTTGTGTTCCTGGTGTGTGTGTGTGTGTGTGTGTGTGCGTGTGTGTGTGTCTGGGTTGGTCCTTGGGAACTGGAATAGATATTTCCTTATAGAAATAATGTTATGAGTAATGGTTATTCTTCCAGATCCATCTAAGTAGAGGTTAACTGGATGACCACGGGCAAGTTACTTAGCTCTCTGACCCTCAGTTTCCCTGTCTGGAAAATGAATAATGAGTAATACTGAGTAACAATGGGTAAAATGAATAATAATGGGGCTACTTCATGTTGAGGTTATTAAATAATTCGGGTAGATTCAGTCCTTAGCTCACCTGCTGGGTAACAGTAAGTTCAATAAACAGTAGCCATTGCTAGTGGAAAGTGAAATACTGCATGTTTGTGTCTTAAAAAATAGTGGCAAGCTTCACTTTTAGTGAAACAGGAAACCAATAAGATCAGTAAGTGATGAAAACACTGTTTTTCTTTATCTCAAAGCACTGGCAGGTGCAGAAGGGTAGGTTTAATTAAAGAAGGGTGAAAATATTCCAATGTAGTCTTGGGAACAGTTTCAAGGACCTTATGCAGGAATGTCCTCTTTATGGCTAATTTTGCTGGTCGCTTCTCTCCCACCACCTCCACTCACCTCTTGCTGACAATACTCATTTGCTTGAGGTGGTTTCTGAGACTTTTTAAGGGGGAGGGGTGGACTCAAAATAGGACCTAGGAGAAAACAGAGAAGAGACAAGAAGAAAGATGCAGCAAAAAAGGGTTATCTTGATGTGTCTGAAGAGAGTGCCACAGACAGAGATGAAGAATACAAAGGAATAACTACTCTAACTGTTGACTAATAGCATCGTTACTGCTCAGACGTGTATGTGAGACAAGACACTGGCTGAGATGCAACATGAGTTCCATGTTGCAGAGTGGGGTTCTGGAACATGCATCATTCCCTTCAAGGGGATGGGTGGGGAGGACATGGGTGTGGTTGCTGGTGCCGACCCCCAAATGGTGGAGGAGACCAAGTACAGTTGTATTGGTTCTTGAAGATCTCCGGGAAGGTACATCTCGAGGGGGAAAATGGCAGCCATGTTCAACTGAGACTTTCTTTGTGTTTTGTGCTCAAGTCCCCTGCTTTGATATGATGAATGCCCTGTCCTGCAATATGCTGTGTCTAGGTAAGTATTGCCTTCTTGTCCACCATCATAGTTGGGACCGTGTTAAGTCCCCAGTAGGCAATCTATAGCCATGGGAGGCACGGAATACTTGCAGATCAAAGTTACTCTGAACATTTCTCTCTGTGGATCAGTCAAGTTGCTCCTGATACTGATGCTGCAGGACATTTTAGTTAACTTAGTAAAAGGGAATGGAAATTCCTTTGACTGTTTTCGTTCATTCATTCGTTGGTTCGTTTGTTCATTCGTTCATTCATTCCACAAATATTTCTTGAGGGCCTGGTGTCTATAAAGCTGTGGTGACTGCTAGGGCCACATCAGTGAACAAGCCGTCAAAGTTCCTGTCCTCTGGTAGTCTACATTTTGTGGGGGAAGAGAAGTGAAAGACCGCCAAGTACATATAACGTGTGGTAAATGCTACCAGTGAAAATACGGAAGCATATATGAGAGAATATAAGGGATGCCTGAAAATGAACAGGAAGTGAACATTTTGGTCCCCGTTTCAGAATTAAGATCTGCATTCTTTTCAGAACTTCAGTCGTACTAAGAGTCATAAAGGGAATGCAGACTCATTATGGAAAACCTGGAAAACATAGAAAGCGTAAAGATACAAAAATCTCCCATAAACCACTGTTAAAACCACACTTACTTTATGCCTACTTGGGATCATATTGCATAGAGTTTTGCAACCTGCTTTTTCACTTCAAATTACATGGTGAACCTCTCCTCCGGTCATAAATATTTAATTTAAAACATTTTAAATAACTGCATCCTATGCCATTATATAGATGTGCCATAAATTATTTAATCATCTCCCTATTGTTGAACATTTGGTTTGTTTCCACTCTTACAAATATGCCTCAGTGATTCTCCCTGTTCCTAAATCTTTGTTTGAGATTCTGTTGGTTTCTTAGAATAGTTTCCTAGCCAGTCAGTCCTCAGATATCCATTGAGCAATTATTACGTGCCCAGCAGATTTTCTTTTGCTTTTCTAGCCTGATGGTTTGGTACTGTTAGGAATTCTCAGCTATGCTACACTCGGTTTCGTTCACCTGACAAAGTGGGCCTCTTTACCCCCATGTGTGTTGGCCTCAGTTGTGCCCTTGGGTCCAGGGCATGAGGGAAACCCGGTCTTATGTGAATGCCTCTCTGTATCGAGTCTGTTCCATCTCGATCTTTCTTCTGTTGTTACTCCAACTCTGAGGTTGTGTGCTGGGCTCTCACACCCAGCCTTTCTGTGCCTTACCATTCTTTTAGGGGCTGAGGACTATGGCAGGAAGGGTCCCCAGAAATTGGACCGGGGTCTCCCCATGGGAGTATATGTGTACTTTGGAGGGCAAAAGAGAAAGGGAGAAGCAGGCAATCCCAAAGTCAGCGTGCAGTAAGATAGAAGATGAAAATCTACGTGGGGACAACTGGAAACTGGCCCACCTCCCTCTCAACCATTTCTTGGGATGGACTGAAGGAGGACTTGGGTTTCTAGGGCATGTCGTTGACCTGTTCCGTTAACTGTTCCTAATCTGTAGGCAACCTCTGGGAAATTACAAGGATACTAGAGTAGGTGGGTTGCATTGATGGCCCCAGATCATGGCTTCCCTCACTGTGTGCTTTGCCCTGTAACTCTGTAGTCCCTTCTCACTCAGATTATGGCTTAGCCATAAGACTTACTTGGCTAATGGGATCCTAGTGATGTGGTACAAATAGAGGTTTGAAAGCACAGATCTACATCCACAACCGTCTTGCATAATTGGGCTCCCTCTCCATTGCCACTCTGTCGTAAGAGCATGGTGAGGCTAGCCTATCGAAGGACTATAAGAGCTGTGAGAACCTAAAGCCATCCTAGGCCAGCCAGTCCTCTGCCACTCTGCCACTGACTGCCGACACATGAGCAAGCCCAGCCAAGCTCAGTGGAGGCTGCTTAGGTCAGCTGAACTGACCCTTAGGCCCTGAGGGGAAAAAAACAAACCATATATTAAGCCTTGGGTTTTTTTTTTTTGTTATTGTTGTTGTTGTTACTCAGCAATAACTAACTGATAGAGACATTAATACTGAAGAGTAGAGAAAGGGGGGCAGTGGGGGGAAAAGGCGAGCAGAAGGCACCGCGACAGACCAAAACACTCAGAAAAGCCCCAGCTCTGAATTCACATTAAGCACCACTGTATAGCAGGAATCCCACCCCTGTGATTACCCTTTGACCTCCAGGGTTGAGCTTGGCTACCCTTGCTGTGGAGGCATCCTCCCTTCTGGGTCTTCTGATTAGCAGTCCCAGGAACCAGAATTGTCCACGCTTGGAGATATCCCCAGGGACCAGCCTATCCTGATTCTGGGGTTCTAGAACTGCACAACCGTCAGGAGAGGGCACTGGAGACCCCACCTGGGATCACTGAGGGCTCTTTTGTCCTTGTCTGCACTTCTGTCTTCTCCCTACCTACGTGGCTGGCCTCCTGAGCTCTGGTTTCATTGGCTACTTCTCATTCGGAGCAGCCTGCATGACTGTATTTCATTATGGTCTCATTACTGGGTCCCCAAACCAGACAGCACCAGGTTGGGGGGGGGGCGGGGGATAGGTAGGATGTCAACAAGGTGGATCAGTCCGCCTCCAGCACAAACCAGTCCCGTTTCCACTGTTTATCTTCTTGCCCCCTGTCACGGACACGGACCGGGCCGTGAAAGACACCCCTTGGGGAATCTGAAACACACAGAGATGGCTCACTCAGTGCAAATAAATGGCCATTCCTTCTAGTTTCTTTTTCCTTCAAGCCGGCTTCCAAACTGGAGAAATGCAAGTCGCCCTCCACTCTTCCCTCGATATTACATGGTGGTTTCAATCTCATTATTGTTGCATTATACGTAGCACATCTGTTACTGGTCAGGAGCCAACTATTTAATTCTATTAGATACATCTATACAGCAAAGTGATAATCTACACCAGGTTTGTGGAACAAGCACTTAATACTTGGCAGTGAGCAGCCGAAGGCTTGATGTACAAGCAAGAGAATGTAGGAGGCCCATCGTAGCCGAGGGTCGCAGGCGGCCAGAAAGCTCGCCTGCATTCTCCCCTGGCCGGCATTCCAGTGTGGGAACCGAGACAGTCATCGGCTTGTTCCAACATCTGCAAGATATTGATGGAGAATGAGGGAGGTGAAGAGGGGAGGGAGAGGGGAAACGTTTACCTAACCAAATGCTAACTCTTCCAAGGGGATTCATGTCAGCGCAGACTAAATGATGTGAGAGTTTTAGGCACATGTGGTAGTATTTACCCCCCAAGAAATGGACACAGATTCGTGTCTTGTTCAGTAAGTGCAGAGCCTTAGACACGCCTTCTGCAGCTGCCCCCGAATTCCTATTTGCGTTTCCCGGTTGCGTGTCTGCACACTGTAGACTGGTCTGCTCTCAGCACAAGGACACAAATGGCACTGTGTGCAGGGACCTCTAGCCAGGACTCTGATTCCACGAAATGCTGGCTGGCACAGCTCCACTCTCTCCCTAACACCCCATCTTGCGCACAGTCCACAGCCATTCTTGCTGTCTTGAACCCTCACTAGGTCACTTTATCTCTTGCATTTTTGCCCAGAGGGCTGGAGAGATGGGGAAGGAATACTGATAGAATCCCGGTCTAGGTTCCCCTCCATCCAGAAGGGAGACTCATTTTTAAATCTCAAAATTGGTGAGGGGAAGTGGGAGGGGCAGGTCGAGAAGAAATCATGTCTCATATTTCATTGATGCTAAGTAGGGGGTCATCAATTTTAAGATGCATTATTATTTTATATACCACCAAGAAAAAAAATGCTGATTCTTTAGTTACGATATGCCGTCCATTAAAAGACACATCGCAATTTCAGAGATGTGAAAATACGGGGACACAAATATACATCTCAGGATGTTCAGCCCCGGGGATCTCCCAGGACTGGCCACTTATGACTTGTGTGACAGTGGACAAGTTATTTAACACCTTGCACCTCAATTTCCTCATCTGTAAAACGGGAACAGTGAGAGCACACAACTCCTAACGTTGCTGCGAGGATTAAATACTAATGGATATAAAGTGCTTCAGGGAGATGTTATGTAAGCATTTACTTAACTGTGTGACCTTGAACATGTTGCTTAATATCTCTGTGCCTGTTTCCTCAGTTACCAGATGCAGGTAGCAATGCTGTTCTGTGCTGTTCTATTTACTTCCCTTTTTTTTTTTTCTTTTTTTTTTAATTTTTTTTTCAACGTTTTTTATTTATTTTTGGGACAGAGAGAGAGACAGAGCATGAACGGGGGAGGGGCAGAGAGAGAGGGAGACACAGAGTCGGAAACAGGCTCCAGGCTCCGAGCCATCAGCCCAGAGCCCGACGCGGGGCTCGAACTCCTGGACCGCGAGATCGTGACCTGGCTGAAGTCGGACGCTTAACCGACTGCGCCACCCAGACGCCCCTATTTACTTCCCTTTAATGTGGACCAGTGTTTGGGCCTGCAGGAGAATGGGTAGAGAAGGGGAAATGGTTGAAGGAAAGAATCCACTATGGCGAGTGGACTCACGAGCCAGCAAGACGACCCTTCTTGCCCTGGCCCTCCCAGTTGTCCGAGCTGCATCTTTGGGCACTGCCTTGCTGAACCCACTGGCCATAACAGGCTCCCTGCCCTCTTTTCCAGGGCTTCCGGGGAAAGATCTAGTTTGTCATTGGCCACCTGTCTTTGCAGTCGATGTGAACCGCAATCGTCTTTATGTTCCAAATATAGTAGATGTACGCCTTTGTCCCAGGGATGCTTTCAGAATCATTCGCCAAGAAGTTTCGTATTTAGCCTCATGGTTACTTTTCTCAATGGCCCCGGGGGGAAGGGAAGATAGTACTATTGATTCCCAATTACTAAACGAGGAGACCGAGGGCCAGAGAAGTGAAGTGTCACCCAAAGTCACATGAAGCTCCTTCTCTTAGACGTACATCATGGCGCTTATACTTGGTGGTTCATTGGGCTTCCACTTGCCTGGATTCGATGCCCCTGCCTGCAGTGACCCTTCCTGCAGAAGGATTATACACTCCTGTCTGCTGACATCAGACTTGGCCAGGTGACTTCCTTTGGCCAGTGAAATGTGAGCTCTGTCCAAGAAGAACCTCTAAGAGCTGTGCTTGAGTTGCCATATGTCTTTTCCTCCTGCCACAGAGTTGGCGAAGTTCCGGTCACAGGCTGCTTTATCGCTGGGTCCCCTGGTAAGGACAGTGTGAAACAGAGTTGCAGATGGCATACAGTGGACATGTCACGTGAGCGAGAAGCGAACCTTTGTGGCTGTAAGCCCTTGAGATTGTGGGGTTGTAGGTCACCACAGCAAGACCCAGCCTCTTCTAACAGATACAGTGTGTTTTAGAAAACATACCCTCCGTGCACAAGATTTAGCATTCCTTTTACTGCCCTCTACCTTTGCAAACATTTGCTGTCTTAGAAGATCGTTCACGTGGCCTGGTAATGGTGGCCTTCGCTTCCTATCTTTGCACATACCTCTCTTCTTCATACAGTCCCGATTAGCTCTCTTGGCACAAAAATGAAATATTTCCTCAAACATTACCTCAAAATGTGACCTGATTTGGAGATAGGGTCTTTACAGAGGTGATTAAGTAAAAATGAGATCATTAGGGTGGGCCCTAACCCAATATGACTGGTGTGCTTATGAAAAGGAGACATTTGGGGGCACCTGGGTGGCACAGTCCATCGGGCGTCCGACGTCAGCTCGGGTCATGATCTCATGGTTCACGGGTTCGAGCCCCATGTTGGGCTTTGCACTGACAGCACAGAGCCTGCCTCAAATTATCTGTCTCTCCTTTTCCCTTGCCCCTCCACCTACTCATGCTCTCTCTCTCTTTATCAAAAATACACATTAAAAAAAAAAAAGAAAAGGGGAAATTTGGACACAGAGCCATGCAATCAGTAAGAATGCCCTGTGAACATGGAGACAACCATCGATAAGCCAAGGAGACAGGCTTGGAACAGATTTTTTTTCCTCATAGCCCTGAAAGGGAACTGATCCTGCCAGCTACTTGATTTGAGACTCCCAGCCTCCATACACGTAAGCCAATATATTTTTTGTTGTTTAAGCCAACCGCTTTGTGATAGTTGGTTATGGCAACCCTAACAATTATACCTAATATATCTCTCAATTTCTTAAGATCATGGAGATGGTAACAAATCAGCGGTAACAAATTAGGGCAGGATGAGAAGGAATTTGGTAAATAAACAGTAGGGATGGGGAGGAAGAGATCCTCCAGACAAGGGCATGGTATCAGCAGGGCGCAGAGTGGGGAATCCACCTTGTGTGCTTGAGGCCTGGAAAGTACACTGGTCCCGCTCAGGTGTAGGCTGAGAGATGCTGGAGGAGGTAGGTTGGGACCAGGTCATGGGAGCAAGCCTTGGTCTTAATTGATAGGTTAACTCTGCACGCTCTCATTTTTGACAATCAGAAACTGTTACGGCTTTCTGAGGGACTTTCTAGTAGTTTGGGGGTTTTTAGATGGTCAAAATTTAATCAGGACCACGTCGATGTGAGCAAAGGAAATCATCGAGTTGGGACAATAAGGAATGAAGTAATGAATGGTTTTCTAGACTAGTTGGCTTTGGTGAAGTAAATACATCTCCCTCTGGCTACATGGTTGCACGTATTGCTTCCTGCAGAAGCTACTTTGTTGGTCAAACTCCTGATATGTCTCCTCACTTAGCAGGGACACCTCAATCGCCACCCAAGGAGATGGCATACTGAGTCTCCACAGGCCTGTTTTTCCCAGTTCCTGGCATCAGCCCCCATACCTGAGGCAGTCTATCCACGGCAGGCAGAATATTGCAACCTCTGACTGGCCAGAGTTGCGTCTGCAATGAAGAGTGCTGCCCTACATCTGCCATAGAGGAGCCCGGCCTTGACCTGATCTCACCGTGTTCACCCCATTCGTGTCCATGTGGCACAGCCTCTGTCTGCCTTCCTGGTTTTCAATTCCAGTTTTCTCACCTCTCTGAATTCAGAGCACTGAGTGCCTAGTGCCTTGGGCCTCGATGACTCACCATCTTGAGGTTCTGGCAAAGGTGCCCCTTCCGGTGACATGGACGTCATGCCCGGAGAACCATGGCAACATGCCCCACTCCTCAGATCTGTCTCCCATGGACATTGACTCCATCCAGTCTGCATTTACTGTGTAGTTTGGGTAATATAAAACCGGACGATGGGTCACCCTTCTGAAAGGTAGTCAGCAACCTTCCAGACAGGTCGGTAATCAGGAGGCCGCCCAACTGGATTGCCAAAGACCCTGAATACCTCACGTAAAGCCCCCTCCCCCAAGATAGAACCACAGACTTTCATTTCCGTGGAGAATGGGGCGTGCTTGTTACTTCTGATCCTCAAATGCATATGAAGGGCTAAATGCCTGGTTTTGAAGGTGCCTGGGGACCTTTAGATAAATGATGGCACTCAGAAACCAGGGCCTCGTGTTACCGTTGAGCTGCCCACAACTGGCTTTCCTCACTCTAAGTACCTTGGCAACAGTGTCTTTTCCAGCTGTACGTCTCTTACTTAATGGGGAGCCCGTCCAGAGCTCTGGAGCAAAGGCCATGAGATTCAAATCCCATTCCAAGCAAGTGAGTGACAAGCAACTAATTTCCAAAGCTGTGCAGCGGATATTTTTTCTTCCTTCAACCCTCTGGGAGAGAGAATGATGCAAATGAAATACCCCAAGGGGGAGTAGCTTGTTGTAACTTATGATTAATCTTGAAAAACCACATGAGTTAAGCATTCCAGTCCTGGAGCTAACCCGAAAACCAGGAACATGATACCACTCCCTCCTCGCACGCCGGCTCGTTCCCTCACTCCCCCGGTCCCAGAAATCTTAGGTGCATTCCTACAATGCAGCCTTCTTGCCACTCAAGCCAGCGGAAGGGTCCTTTGTCGCGACCAGCTCGGAGAAAGCAACTGTGGGTCTGTCCTGGGGACAGCTCCTTTAATCAGAATAACAGCCCGGTGCATTTTTAAAGCATTTTTCTCTTTCAAATACGATTTTGTTGTTCTTCATGAAAGCCCAATGTTAGGAGGCATTTCCTCCTCTCCTCAGTCCAATAAAGATGCTTCTGGAAGCATGCTGGGCCATGTCTGACCATAGAAAAAAATGGTGATGGTAAATAGAGTCTGGGACAAAACTTGGGCATCCCACCTCCTCAAATTCGGGCATCCAGGCGCCCCCAAAGGGCTCCCTGCGAGAAGCCCACCTCTGACTGTGAGCAAATCATTTTACCCCTCAGGCTTCATGTCAAAAATCAGACTAACATGCCCTACCTCTGAGATTGCTTGGGGAAACAAAGTCACTATGTTATCCATTTGTGCCTTGGCTTCCTCTCTTGGGCTTTTTAAGAAAACTAAATGAGCTCATGCATGTAACATGCTTAAGATCATGCCTGGCACAGAGTATGGAGTAAATGTTGGCCATCGTTTTCACTGGCTTTGAATAAAGTCACACTAAAGATGGCAGAAAGGAGAAAGTGTGTCACCAGCAAAAGCATGAATTACTTCTCTATGAGCATAGCTGTCACGCTATTTCCCTGAGCAATCCATTGGGCAAGAAGTTCTCTATCCCAGCTTCAACTGGCTGCTGCCCCGACTCTTCTCATTTGCCCCAACAGCAAAGCAGGACCTTTGGACAAGGCTGTTGTGAGTCAAGGGACATTTCAATATGGCCCTTTTGATGCTGAGCCATCATAATGCAAAGAAGACTCAGAAAAATTAAGAAGTAGTGAGGACAAGTGGCCTTGAGTCTTGAACCTCCCTCCTTCCCTGAGTCCAATTTTGTCCTTGAAACGAACCCTACTGGAATCGAAGAGGAAGTGTTGCTATTTCCACAATTCTTGTTAATGTGTTTTGTTTTTCTTCTTTCTGTTTCTTTAATGGAAAGATGAAGCATTTGTTTTCCACGCCGCATCCCAATTATCCTGGGTCCAAGTGCTGATGTCAGATGTCTGTCTTCTCCCACAGACCACCCAGTGTTCTCAGACAGTGCTCCTTTCCTGGCGCTTGCTGTGGGTCGCTGGCTTAGGAGGCTCTGTGGTCGGGAAGTAACTCATAGGCAGAGTTGGGCCAGTTTTATCCTAGGGAGGAAGAGGCAGCATCACTGGCCACCAGCTTGGGAAAGCCTGGTTTGGGGGTACTGGGGTGTCCAGGCTGGCAAGGCATTTCATTAACTGGCCACCATTTATGCCTTCGTTCCCAGCTTATTTTAACGAGCTGCTTCCGGATTTAATCTCCCCAATGTTCTGCCTCCGTCCTTGTTTAATCCTGCGGTCTGATGGGCCCTTATTTATGCACATCAATACTGTTTACAAACATGAAAGCCGCCCAGCAGTGTTTGAACTTTAGTCTCTGCCATTGGTTATCGATAAGGAAAGGCAGGCCCGTAGGTGGTGCGTCAATACCGCCAGGTCAATATTGCACGCACAGGCAAGATCCGGGCCTTTCTGCATGGTCTGGGGGAGGCAGAAACCCATCCCACCAGTCTTTGCCCTCGAGTATCACCATCTTCTTCCCCATTCCGAGTCACCGATCGCCTCTGGGGCTGGTTGGGTTGTTGAAGAAGCTTGCTGTTGCAGCAAGAGAAGAAACCCACCATTTGGGGAGAATATCTTTTTTTTTTCCCAATGGACCCAGAGGGTCATGGTTCTCCTGGGGGTGCCGAAATCGGAGTCAGTTTTCTGCCAGGCTCCCACGCTTTGGGACAAGTCAGAAGCTCTCTTGGCTTCCCTTTTTAAGCCTAGAAAATATGTCTCAATGGTTGAATGTGGTAACACGCACAAAAGCGTTTTTTGTAACACGATGCCGGATCACGTGGGTTGTGCAATGGTTTACGGAGCCAGGGAGACATGGGTTCAAACTTCCGTTCTGCAACTCACTGTCTGGGTGTCCTCCAGTGCTTTCCACAATGTCTCTAATTCTCAACTTAGCCATATGTTAAATGGGCTTAAGAGTGGTACCATTCTGAAAGACTGTTTCAGGACAAGATGAGGTTAAATATAAAGAGTGTATGTAGCCTAGTACCTAAGACCTAAGAAATGCTGTTGCTCTATTATGATGGCTATTTGATTAAATTATTATCATTATCATCATTGCTATTATTATTATTATTATTATTTCAATTCCCAGGTCAGCCGCTCCTTTGCTGAGTGAACTCAGAAAACTTACTTTTTGCCCAAGCCCTGGTTTCTTCAGTTATCGAATAGGAGTCATGACGCCAACCTCTCAAGATTCTCTGAGACTTAAGTGAGAATATTGTGAGGGGCGCCTGGGTGGCGCAGTCGGTTAAGCGTCCGACTTCAGCCAGGTCACGATCTCGCGGTCCGTGAGTTCGAGCCCCGCGTCAGGCTCTGGGCTGATGGCTCGGAGCCTGGAGCCTGTTTCTGATTCTGTGTCTCCCTCTCTCTCTGCCCCTCCCCTGTTCATGCTCTGTCTCTCTCTGTCCCAAAAATAAATAAAAAACGTTGAAAAAAAAAAGTGAGAATATTGTGTAACCCACGGTGTATTTGACTGGTGTATTTGAGTTCTCTCAATGCGTCATCCCCTAATTGTTATCTTCCCTCTTTCCTTCTGTGAGGAGATGTCAACCTCCTTTCTCTTTGCAGCAATCTTTGCAAATCTGAGGGAAGCGTGCTTAGCCATTTTGTTTCGAGCCAGGGCGAGGAAGGGCAAGGTTTCTAGGTGCTGGCATCGGGACATGACAACAATGTTGGCTTCCCTCAGGTGGTGACTTGGGTACGGAATGCCCACACGGCCTCTGGATTTTATGGTTTTTGTCTGTTGTCACTTAACCACTTCCTCCTCCTCTCTGCATAATGCAATCTGTGGGTGGTTAATTCAGGACTTCGTTTTGACAAGTTCCTACATGGGACTCCAACTTCCAAGGGGATGAGTCCCCACGGCCCATGTGCTGTGTGACTGAGAAATCACGTGTTTCTATGACTTTTGTCATCAGAGCTGCCCAAGCCACATATACATATTTAGCATCGGATGATGCTCTGAGAGGCCCCGATTTTTACTGAGTTTATTAACTGACTGGGGTCTTTGGGATTGGCACCTCCCCCAACTGCAATGACTCTCCAAACAAACTATTTAAATAGCGGCCTTCCAGGAGGATGGCCAACTCATCCTAATTTGCCTGGATTTTCCTCCCCTGAGTACTGAAAGATCCATGTCCCAAGAAGCCACTCCACCCTGGGCACCCTACCACATTTGTCACCCTACCTCTCCACGTGGTCAAATTATCTGCCCTCTAAGCTAACGATGAAACCAAAAATCTTGGGACCAATTGTGGGGTATCTCCAGCAGAAAGGAATGGGGACACCCAAAGAAACCTGGGCTCCGAGGACTGAGACTTCAGTGTCTCCTCTTCCCGCAGAGAGCATACGAGGCAGGTCTTTCCTAGAAGAGGTTCTGTGGAAAGGACTAGATGGTATGGATGATGGGACACACCATTTACTTCCTATGAAACATGACCATCCGTTTTCTCCACTCTCTACCTCTCCTCTGAGCCTTATGTAAGTAAGACCCCTGGGGGTAAAGCAATGCCCAAACTAAATCTGAAGAAAATATTGGTATTTCTCCGGGCTGAAAGGTCATAAAAACTCTATTCTCTTCAAGAAAGAGCAGCAGAAGCCACGCTACCAGACAGGTCAAAGAAACTTGAGAATTCACTTAAGCATAAGCAAAACAAACCAGGCTAACGATACTGTTACATTCCTGGTATAGCCGATGTTCCTGTGGACTTCAGATTTTAAAGAAAGGAAGTTAAGAGAGGAAAGCAAATATAGGAACGAATGTTTCCTGGGAATGTGCTACATGCCAAGCACTGTGCTGTTTACATGCCTTGTCTCATCTATTTCCAGAAGCCAGCCTAGAAGACAGATGCTATTATTATTTGCATTTTGGAATTGAAAGCATGAGTTTCAAAGATGTTGAAGTAACTGGTCTAAGTTTGCACAGCTAGGAAGGGTCAAGGCCAGGATTTGGACTTTGGTCTTCAGGGCACAGAGCGATGATCTTGACTAGTGAGCTCCACTGGCTACCACTGTTTTGTCTTCCCCATATATTCAACCTCGCCATTGTCCCCGTAGATTTTTAACGTTTCCTGACAACTCTTCAGAGATGCTCTGCTCAAGATGAGCCCAAGTAGTCCACGCTATTTTAATGCTGGCGGGCTCATGCAGGCACTCACACACACAGGCACACCTGCCGGTAAAAATACAGAGACGCAAATGGAATCGTTGAAAAACACGCAGCTTTTCTTTTAACGTTGAGCTTTCCATGCGTGTGTCTCAGGGACTGTCAGCCAGGCATCAGGTGTAACAATCTAAATTCTCAGGGATATGAAGGGGGTGGGGGTGGGAGAGGAAAATGCCGGAGCAGTGGAGGGGGAGCTACTGGAACGTAGAAGGCTCTTTGTAGCCCATGACCCTGCCCTCTCAAGTCTTCAAAAAAGTTAAAAGTTTTATGATTGGGAGCCTTGGAAACAGCAAGGGACCAAAATCTAGCTTGTGGCCAACCTGAGCCATCACCCCCAGGAACAGGTGCACAGGAATTCATGGAGGGCGAGGGAGGCTGGGACCTGGAAGAAACTGGGAGGAGGCCTTAGTGGCTGAGCTGGGAGGCAGACTGGAATCGGCAATGTGAGTCAAGATGCCCGGGCAAGATGGCTCCAAGCGGTATCTGGGCCACACACATTCTTCAAGTCCCCAAACTTCTGGCCACATGTTTTCAAAATCCCAGACTCTTGCTAGCCCAAGACTCTGAGAGTAAGGAAGTGCTGTCCTGGTAGCTTACCCCTATCCAGTTATGTCTGCCAGAACTTTAGGGGCTGGAAAAATCTGATTCTGCCACAAAGTTCCTTTGAGTGCCTCTTCTTTCTCTCCTCTCTACCTCGGGTTCCTTCCCCACCAACCAAAGAATGTCACCCGTGTTATCAGATACTTTGGGTCTGCCAGCTCCTGGAAGCAGGGTGAACTGGAGGTATGAATCTGGAGTGTCCAGCTGCCTTCATTGTTGTCCCTTACTTGGAAGCAAAAACCAAAGACAACACTGGGAACACGCGGTTGACAGTTGGGAGATACTTCCCCGGAGACACCTTTAGCACTAAATTCCCAGAGTCCTCCGTGCACTGGAAGTTATTTAACTTACCTTTGAGAAAGGTTATTCCTCAACGGACACTGTCGATGGTTCTGTGCCTGGGACCTGTCCTAGGAAACTCTGGAAAAGTTTTGTTTAACATCAACAAGTCACTACTGGGTCTCCTAGACTGTTAATGTGTCTTTACCCAAACGAGAGACAATGTGTAGCTTTTGAAAACACCATCTTCACAAGGTAAGGCATTAAGCAGTAAATCTGGACTTTTTTCTCCCCCTTCCCGGTCTACCTTTTTTTCTTGCTAATTGGCAGAAAATTAATGAACGAGGCACTGATTGAACAGATGCTCCTCATGGAAAAAGGCAGAATTGGAGTTTTTCTTGCCCTCTTTTTTTGAACACATCAAGGAGGTAGTAACATGTGGCAGGTCAAAAATTAAGAGAAGGTAACAGTACAGATTGTAAAGAACACAAAGGGGTTGGAGTATGTATGTGTGTGTGTGTGTGTATGTGTGTGCGTGTGTGTATTTTCTCTTTTGTTTTAACTTCCTTGCATCTTTTTTTTCTTTTCTTTTCTTTCTTTTTTTTTTTTTAAAGCTCCTATTCGGCTGTAGCTCGTAATTAGCAGCTAGGCCTCTGGGACCCAATTAACCAATTCAATTAACAAAAAAAGCACACAAGTCACCCTGACATTTGTCAGCCATTAGGAAGGATGTCAGACTGGCAGTTTCAGCCGAAACATTAATGGTGATTAGCTCATTTGCGACTCACTTCACTCCACTATCCTCCTGGAGAAGCAGCCTCTAAGCCACACTGTCCAGAGCTATGGGCCAGTAGCTTGACTTTCAAAGGCCAAGGGAAGACTCCCTCCTAGCTCTTTCACTGGGTCAAGGGGCCCCATCCCAACCTCGGCTAAGGCATGCCTACACTTTTCCCAAGTTCCCACTAAGTCCTTTTGGATAAACCTAAATACCCTTGGCTATTTCTCCAGGGCATGAGAATTCAGCAAAGGTTTCTTTATTAAGGATGAAGTTTAAAAAATCTCATTGCCGTTATTTTTGGCCTCTTGCTTCCCATGTTTACTTCCTGCAGTCAGCAGGCTTGCCATGGCCAGCTCCAGGAGGCGGTTTGTTCATTTGGGCACTGCCTCTGTTCTTGGAGTTGATTAACTCCAGCATCTTATATGATGCAGACAGGTGTTTATGTAGTAGCCATGGCTATCTTTGCCTCTGATCTCCCTTAATTTCACTCTACTTCCCTGGAAGCCTCGATTTAATAACAAGCAAGGAAGCCTCTGTAAATAAAAAGCTCTGGTGCATGGGTTGACAGACAAAGGGGAGGTCCTGAAATATCAGAGCCTAGGTGGTTTTCTCCCAGTGTATTCCTCTTCCTTACTTTAGCCAGTCTTGGGGGAAGTTCCCAAGGCTCTTTGCAGCAGCCTGAAGAAATAATACTCAGAAGGTATCAGAGATCGCACTTGGACACATATAAGAGAAAGCTCAAGTAACCATGACTTAAATGCTTGGGGATTTATAGTTCTTGCCTGTCAAGAGGCCTGAGGGAGGCACTCAGGAACTGGTACAGCCACTCCACAGCTCCATGAACCTTACCCCATCCTCTACCCTTTTGTCCCACTCTCTCAGCTTATGTCCTCATGGTTGGTTGTCCTCATGGTTGCAAGATGGCGGCTCCCATGCTTCCGGGCATTGGAACTGCGTTCCAGGAAGGAAGAGAGGAGGGCAGGGAAAAAGGCTAAAGCCTTGCAAAGTCTGTTGTTACTGTTATTGTTTTTTAAATCAAGAAAACCATCGTTTTCCAGGCAGCTCTATCCAGCAGACGTTCCCTTTTGATTGACCAGAACTATGTCATAGGGACACCTCAACTATAAGGGACCCTGAGATATCGGGATTTTCTTGGCTGGATACATTGCTGCCCTGAACAAAATTGAGATTCTGTTGGTAAGGAAGGAAGGAAGGATAGATATTGGTAAACTCGCAGCATTTGCTACAACCATGTATCGGATCCCTATTAGGGGGGGCATGTTTTCTGTGCAAGATCCCCGTTTGTTGGTGATGCTCTCCCTGTTTGACGGATCAGACAAAGGACACTCAGAGAGGTTAAGTAGTTTGCCTCAGATCACACCGCTGGTAAATGACAGTGCAACAACTGAGATTTAGATGTGTTGGATCCAAAGCCCGCCATTAACCGCCAGGCACCAGCCACGGGTTCTCAAAGACTCAATCACAGCCACACGGCAAAACCCCCTGCTGATGAAGATTTTGCCCAGTTGGAAAACTGGGACTGGAAAACTCAGAAGGTGCTCTCGGCCTTGCAGCTTGCCTCTGTTGTTTGCCTGGTTCCGAGCCACATGCTAATAACCACACATATGGGTTTCATTTCCCCCAGAGCTGGCCCAAGTAAGCCCCCAAAGCCACCTTGCTTGTCACCCTCTGCCCCTTCCCGCCAGCCCTCAACCCCGGCTCACACACAAAGTTGACCCATTCAAACTGGAGACACCCCAGGCTGTGCAATTAGGCCGGAGAAGAAAACAGACCCTATTTCAAAAGGTGACTCCCTACCATTTTGAAATAAGGCTTCATTAATTGCAGGCCCCTATTGATTCATTACCATGAAACAGCCTGGACTGCTTGCCTGTAGCATAACCTTTCTCAACAGAGGGAGCTGGACATTCTTTGCAGGTAATCTACAGGGCCCAACAGCAAATATCTAGAATCAGAACTATTCATGCATGAACAATATAGCGGCTCCTTATTGTTACGCCCATTGTTCCCGCACAAAGAGCAGCGGGCAGGTTAAATCTATTTTAGCTGGGAAGGCTCTACAGAAATCCTTGCTGCCAAGCATTTGATACTGATCACAGAGTCACATCAGGGAACAGCGGCTGAAAGGAGGAAGTCATTTTTATTGCTGAACGTGAGAGGTGACAACCTCTCCTCTGCTCTGGCTCCCCAGGACTTGGGCCTCTAAGTGGGAGCGAAGGTTTTGTTTTGTTTTGTTTTTAATGCCACTCAATGAGAGGGGGTTTTGAAAGGGGGAGACGGTACGGATAGTCAGGGGGAGAAAAGGTATTACACAATGTCGCATTCAGGCAACATATGTGAACTCTGGATTCATTCAATTTTAAAAACACGTTCCCAGGGGAATCAAGTGTACGCGTGTGAATTAGAACAAAGGGTGTGGCAGCTCAAGAGTTGGCGTTGCCTAAATGGCACCATTTGGAACCACGAATCCGGTGTAGGAAAAGAGGGACTTGATTCCACCCTGGATTTGCCTCTCTTTGGCCAGGCAGGGCAAATGCCCCTGGTTCAATGAACCCTCCTTCTGTAAAGGTTGAGCCCATCGGGGATGGTCCTTTGGAGATTTTTATAATGACCAGCACATGTGAGGGCCGGAAGCCAATGGGGAGAAGATTCAGCTGGGTAAGATACAGAAGGGACTTAAAATACTATTGAGTCCCGTCCTCATATTACAGCAGCAGAGATAGGACCACGAAGGGAATGTGGCTTTCTCTGCTTGCTAGTTCTGGGATTAGAAGCCAACTTATAACTTTTTATCCTCCGTGGTAGTTTTGAGGAAGGAAGACGGTGCCGAATGGGGGCAAGAGCGTAGAGCCAACAGAATGGACACCAGCCATAAACAACCACTCATGCCTTCCCAGTGCGTCTTAAAGCTGACCGTCAGGCCTGCTCTAGACCCCAGGAAACTGTCATGGCGCACACCAGGGGTGGAGTCAGTGGAGGAACCTCCGGCTGCACGGCAACGAGGAGAGAGCAGCGGACAGCCATCTCTTGGCCAGCTGGGGCTGCAGGAGACAGAATTAGGGAAGAGGGTGATGCCGTTGGTTGCTTGGAATCACCTATCCCACAAATATCTAGAAAGGTGTGTGGAAATAAAATGAAAAAGGCAAAGGCTACGTAATCAGAGCTTTTGCCATAGCAAGGAAGTCAGCCCCCATCACTTGTGTCTTGAGAGAGACTCAAAGGCAGGCAGGAGAGGGGAAGCTTTAGAGTGAAAAAGGGAAGCTTCAGGTGTGGCCTGACTGGAGGCTGTTGGCCCGGGGAAGCGACGTAGAAGTGGAGTGGCCTGAGTGGTTGGTTAGGGGTCCAGGGGACATACGTGGCTCTCTCTGGTTGGTCCTAAGTGAGAAGCAGGGACGACAACCAGGGAGGCCGTCAGTTATTAATCGAGTCCTGGCTGTTTGGGGCTGACTGTCACAGACGTGACGGTTCAGCCTCCTGGATTGTCACTAGAGACAGCGGCCTGGCCTCCTGGGCTGGGCATTGCAGATGAGGCGCTCTGGCCTGTGGGTCCAAGTCCTGGTTTTACAAGTGGTCAGGCCACAGTGCCTCTGCATTTTCAGTCCCTCAAGCGGATGAGGCCCAAAGTTGAGGCCAGACTTCGTAGGCCCTCAGGTTGCTTCCAGCTTGGTTCAGTCGTTTCTTTCCCACCACGCTTCTCCTTGGGAAAAATAGAAGGAATTGCACCGATGTGCTTAGAGGTGCCTCCCTTACAACCACAACCCGCTCCTCACAGATTGCGGGTGGAGTGCTCCCCAACCAGAAACGCTGCTACAACCGAAAGGTGAAACTGGCTGCTTCATGGGGGAAACACCATGCTGCTTTGTGAGCTCCGTCCCTAAGTAAGAGCCACCTCTGGGAGTCTCACGCCCACCTTCTTCCGCCCCAGCTCCCACACAGAATCAAGCAGATTCACAGTCAAGTCCAGGGAAGACGCCATTCTGTTTTTGGATGTGTGTTGTGCTTCTCACGGTCTTGGGTCTAATGCCGCGTGCTAATATCGCTCGCCATGGGGCACCATGCGTGTGCACACATACATACGCACATGTGTATATTTCATCATCATGATTTATAGAACTTGTATTGACATATGAGACGTCCTGTGAACCCTAAGCGTAAGAACAAAGTGTGTGTGATGAAAAAGTGCCCAGGGGTGCCTGGGCGGCTTAACTGGCTAAGCATCCCGCTCTTGGTCTCGGGTCGGGTCACGGTCTCGCAGTTCGCGGGTTGGAGCCCAGCGCCTGGCTCCATGCTGGCAGTGCAGAGCCTGCTTGGGATTCTCTCTCTCCTTTTCGCTCTGCCCCTCTCTCTCTCTCTCTCTCAAAATAAATAAATAAACTCAAAAAAAAAAAAAAAAGTGCCCCAGAGACTTTCACAAGAGCAAACGTAGCAGTGTCTTTAGAAGATGACATAAAAGGTAGCAGAAGTTGTTTGGTTTGTGACAGTAAATGTTTAAATTAAACAGCTAATACAGAGGGGCGCCTGGGTGGCGCAGTCGGTTAAGCGTCCGACTTCAGCCAGGTCACGATCTCGCGGTCCGTGAGTTCGAGCCCCGCGTCGGGCTCTGGGCTGATGGCTCAGAGCCTGGAGCCTGTTTCCAATTCTGTGTCTCCCTCTCTCTCTGCCCCTCCCCCGTTCATGCTCTGTCTCTCTCTGTCCCAAAAATAAATAAACGTTGAAAAAAAAAATTTAAAAAAAAAAAAAAAAAAAACAGCTAATACAGAGACATTTCCTGTATCCTTTACCCCTGCCCAGCTTTATGGAGGAATAACTGAAAAATAGAACTGTATCCATTTGAAGTGTACAACATGAGGATTTGATATGCATATACGTTGTGCAATGATTACGGAGATCAAGATAATTAACACATTTATCACCTCACAGAGTTTAACTCTTTTTTCTTTTTGGTGGCGAGAACACTTGAGATCTACTCAGCAAATTTCAGGTATTCAGTATCATATTATTAACTATATTGTTACTGTGCTGCACATCAGATCCTCGGAATTTCCTCATCTTATAACTGAAAGTTGGTCCACTTTGACCTACATCTCCCCATTTCCCCCTCTGCCCGGCCCCTGGCAATCACCGTTCTAGTCTCTGTGTCTATGAAATTGATCTCCACCCCCCCCCCCCCCCCCGCCCCAGGTTCCACATGTAAGTGATAAATACAGTCTTCTTCTCTGTCTGGCTTATTTCACGTAGCATAATGCCCTCCAGGTTCATTCATGTTGTTGTAAATGTCAGAATTTCCTTCTTCTACATTCCGTTGCATAGGTACATATAGATATATGTAGAGGGATATGTAGATATACATTATCTCACGTTGTCTTTATCCACTCATCTGTCAAAGAATATTTAGGTTCTTTCTAGATCCTGGCTATTGTGAATAATGCTACAATGAACATGGGGGTGCAGATATCTCCTTGTGATACTGCTTTTGTTTCTTTTGGATACGTGCCCAGGAGTGGGGTTGCTGAATCACCTGGCGGTTCTATTTTTAACTTTTTGAGGAACGACAACTTACGTTCTCGCTGACAGTGTATAAGTGTCCCCTTTTCTCCATGTCCTTGCCAACTTTTGTCATCTCTTGCCTTTTTGATGATAGGGATGAGGTGACAGCTCATTGTGATTTTGATTTGCATTTGGTCACACCTGGTTAGTGACGTTAAGCATCTTTTCATGTACCCATGGGTCACTTGTCTTCTTTAGCAAAATGTCTGTTCGGGTTCTTTGTTCAGTTCTAACAGTTTGGGGTCTTTTTGTCTTTTAGTTTTTGGGGTTTTTTTTGTTTTGTTTTTTTACTATTTGAGTTTTTACTATTGAGGTGTGTAGGCTCCTTATATATTTTGGAAATTATGCATTTTGGATATATTATTAGATAAGTGGTTTGCAAATATTTTGTTTCCCATTCTGTAGCTTGCTTTTTCAATTCGCTGATTGTTTCCTTTGCTGTGTAGTTTTTTTTGTTTTTTGTTTTTTGTGGGTTTTTTTGGTTTGAAATAGTTCCACTTGCTTCTTTTAACTTTTGTTGCCTATCCTTTTAATGTCTTATCTAAAAAGTCATTGCCAAGACCAACATCAAGGAGATTTTTCCCACTGTTTTCTTCCAGGAGTTTTTTTTTTTTTTTTAATTTTAATTTTAATTTGTCTTCTAGGAGTTGTATAATTTCATGTCTTACATTTGAGTCTTTAGTCATTTTGAATTAACTTTTTTAATGTTTATTTATTTTTGAGAGAGAGAGACAGAGAGAGGGAGACAGAGCACAAGCAGGAGAGGGGCAGAGAGAGACAGAGACACAGGATCTGAAGCAGGCTCCAGGTTCTGAGCTGTTAGCACAGAGCCTGATGTGGGGCTTGAACTCACAGACCACGAGAGCATGACCTGAGCCGAAGTTGAACGCTTAACCGACTGAACCACCCAGGCACCCCTGAATTAACTTTTGTGAGTAGTATATGATAGAGGTCCAGTTCACTTTTTTGCAAGTGGATATCTAATTTTCCAGCACCATTTACTAAGGAGACAATTCTTTCCCTGCTGTGTGCTCCTGGCTCCCTTATCAAAGATTACTGGATTATGCAGGCCTGGGTTTATTTCTGGGCTTTCTGTGTTCTGTTCCATTGGTCTTCATGCTTGTTTTTATGCCCAGTTCCATACTGTTTTGATGACTAGAGCTTAGTAATATAGTTTGAAATCGGGAAGTGTAATGCCTCCAGCTTTGTTCTTCCTCAAGATCTGACTATTTCAGGTGCTTTTTGATTCCATGTGAATTTTAGGATAGTTTTTCTATTTCTGTAAAAAATGCCACTGGAATTTTGATGTGGATTGCACTGAATCTGTAGATCACTTGGGATTGTGTGGACATTTTAATAACATTAATTCTCCCGGACCAAGAATATAAGATATGTCTTTCCAAAGAGGCTTGAGAGTCAAGTAAGGGCCAAGTCCTGTAGCAGGCCTTGTCTACCATGCTTGGAGATAGTCCTTAACTGAGTAGACACTTGGGAGTTCTGACTCTCAAGAGTCAAATGATGTGGTCCGATTTGAGGTCGAGGAAGATTGTTCTGGTAGTTGGGTGGAGGATGGATTCGTTAGGGGACAGACATGCTGCCAGTTAGGAGTCTGCTTTGGTGTTCTGGGAGGAGACGATGAGGTCTGATGCATAAGCAGTACACGAGTGGGGGTAGGAGCAGAGAAACTGCCACTCAGTATGTTCCAAACTCAACCAAAATCTTGAGAAAATACTCCCAAACTGGCTTGAAAGCCCGTCAACAGAGAGCTTCGTGTCACTGAAAGCAACAAAGACCCACGAGAAGTAGCAGCAGGGCAATGACGTCATGACAGAGGGGGAAGGGACAGAGAAGCTGGGACCTCATGTCATTCTTCTTTGCTTCTCATTACATTGCAGGTTTTTGACACAAATCAGGTACTCAATGAGCGTTCTTTGAATAAATGAACAGTTTCACTTTGCAAGGTTGTCTGTCACCTTGAACGAGTTTATCACTAACCAAGATGCCCTTGGTTAGTTGAACTTTTACCCCAAGGTCTTATTAAGTCCCAAGCGAAGATTATCTGTTCATTTGTTAAAGACAGCGCGAGTTAGGGGGTCTGAGCCTTTGGGGTTGTGCACACTGTGGAGCAAATGGCCTCGGTGTTAAGGAGCAGAGGGGAAGTTTCAAGTCAGATCCCAGACTCTCCAGCCCTCTCTCCCGCAGCCCATATTGTCCCAAAGCATTTGTCCTTAATGGTCAATCTTGAGTGTATTTCAGGGGAAATTTAATCCATGTGGTTTTGATTCATTTACACTTAACTCATCAAAACACTTACTTTTTCCTGGGAGAGTTTGTTGCCATTCGGGGAGCATTTTCAGATGTGATAAAAGCCTTTAAAATGATCAGGGAAGAGGCTGGAAGTCGGCCATTGATTTGACATGTGAGAAGGCTGAGGTCCGGTCTTGGGCTTTCTTTGCTGTGGGTCAGAGACGGCCAATTTCGGCCACATTTTTCTTCCTTGATCTTAGAAACAGACGAGGGTAGAGAAATATGGAAAACTGGAGAGAAGCCCCAAACTGCAAGCCGTGTAGAGCATGGGAGATGCAGCCCTGGACCCACGGCTTCAGACTGACTGGCAGGGAGATGGGGTCTCTAATCCAGCCACCTTGCCCCAAACTCCTTGCCAAGTCCAGTTCATGTGGCCTCAGTCTCCTTGGTTGTTGAATGGCTCCAAATCCCGGACCAGTAGATGGTTACAATGGGTGCAGAACAATCTCGATCCTCTTGATGTACAGACGAGAAACCAAAGATCAGAGAAGCAAGTGACTTGCCTAAGGTCACACATCACGTTAGTGACAGAGGAAAGTCAAAACCAGGCCTCCTAAATCCCACTCCCGCATCCCCCTATTATCACATACATGGCCCTGCCCTGAAATGTAACGAGCTGGTTAACACACCCCTTGCTCTGTGTTCTCCTGAATGTCTGTTGGTATCAGACCCCACGGTAAGCACTTTGTGTACAATATTATGAGGTGCAAACTTGGGCAAGTTATTCAACCTCTTTCAGGTTCAAGAGATGGTAAACATGGTGCTCAGGAGTGGAAGCCCTGAGCCACGTTACCCAGGTTCAAATCCCAGCTCTGCCAGCGACGAGTTAGCTGACCTTGAACAAGTTACTTAGTCTTTCTTTCCTTAAGTTCCTATCTCATAGTACTATTCCGTTATAAGGCTGGATGTTCTTATTATTTCAGACAATCCTTTCTAATGTCCCAGTGATGTAGCTACTCTAGTTACCACCGAACTGCAGGTGAGTAAACTGAGGCCCATTACAGTTGTGACAGTTGTCCAAGGTAACTGGGAGGGCTAGAATTCAAACTCAGATCTTTCTGACTCCCGAGAAGCAGATCTCTGGGATTTACTGGATAATAGGATGAAGTATATTTGTTTATTTTTGTTTATGTTTTCCATGATACGGGCATCGCACAATTTCTTACATCTTTAATATCTACAACGCAAAAACAATTAGGATTGATGTTGAGTACCAAATAACATTTCAAAGGAAATTTCCGTTGTATTTTCAGCACCCAGTTTACTGATGTATTTTGAGAACGTTTCTATATTAGACAGGATGCTCTCGGGACTAAGAGACCGTAACTGTACTCAAATTTGCAAACACATCGAATGAAATATATAAACTCGCGTGACTAGGAAAATTCACAGTTGAACCCAGCCACTCAAAAGATGCCACCAGAAATCTCAGCATCTCCTTTCTCCTCTTTTCTGTGGTCTGTCCTCAGTCTCACGTAGGGGCAAACACAGCCACTGGCAACTCCAGGCCAATGGGCTTCCAGCTTAGCGACCCCTTCAGAAAGAGGGTGGTGGTGTCCCCAGATCCCAGCAACACCTCAGGACTGACTCTCTTTCGGTTTGGCTGAGGATTCATACCCACCTCTGAAATAATCCTGCCTCCAGAGCGTGAAGATTGGCCAGAGCTGGTCAGGTGCCCATCCCCAGAGCAAGTAAAGAAGGTCAGCCCCACTCAAACCAGAAGACCAGGAGTGGGGAAGGGGAGCCCTCGCACAGGAACCCCCAGGATGCTGGTACGAGAAGAGGGGGAATTGATCCCAGCCAGTGGAAACCTCCTCAGATGTCCACTCCCACTTGCCAAACACGCATTGAGAAGAAAACCCCAAAACGCTAATCCTCCAACACTTTGGTAACAACATTTTTTTTCTCTCTCTGAGAAACGCTTTAATCTGCCCAGATTAAAGACACGTTTGGGGCGCCTGGGTGGCGCAGTCGGTTAAGCCTCCGACTTCAGCTCAGGTCACGATCTCACGGTCCGTGAGTTCGAGCCCCGCGTCGGGCTCTGGGCTGATGGCTCAGAGCCTGGAGCCTGCTTCCGATTCTGTGTCTCCCTCTCTCTCTGCCCCTCCCCCGTTCATGCTCTGTCTCTCTCTGTCCCAAAAATAAATAAACGTTGAAAAAAAAAAACTTTAAAAAAAAAAAAAAAAAGACACGTTTGTCCACACGTGGAGCCAATAGATAGCCTGGTTAGGACAGAATTGGTCCAATGGACCAATCCAACAAGCATTTAAGTGCCTCTTTAGGCCTGCGGACAAGCCACGTGTAACATTCTAGTCAATTCCATCAAACCTCTCAAGACAGCCTTCAGGGTTTGGAGTCTGACCGACCCGCGTTCACACCTAGCTTCAGCAAGTGTTTTCTGAGTGACCTTTGGCCTCCACTTCCGAATCTGTAAGGACGCTCACACAGGGCCTATGGCACAGGGCTGCCCTCAGGGTGACATGGGATAACAAATACGAGGTCCAGTAGCTGCCGCTGTGGGAGTCACTCCGCAAAGGGAGAGGCCTTCCCTTTTCCCTTCCTCAGCCGACTCTTTGCCGACCCGACTGACCAGATGTTAGATCTTCTTCGGGTCCCCTAAAGATGGGCACTGACCTGATCTTGAAAGCTCAGACACGCCCCCTTCAGGTGGTAGGAAGAGGAAGCAGAAAATAGGCCATTAATTAGCCAAACACACACCTTAATGGTCACCTGGGGCTTTACCTACGGCTCCAAAATGCATATTTAAGCCTTTATATTGAGCTTTGATATCAAGGCTTCGAGTTCTAATAATAATAACAGCAGGCGTGGAGCTGGAGCCTAACACTCTTTCCATATCTCACTTTATGCTCACAACAGTCCCATGATATCACTATTATTACTCTGTTTACAGATAAGGAAACTGAGTCTCGGAACAGTGCAAAGCTGCCACGATCAGTTGCACGTGTGGTCTGTGTGCATCTCGCCCCTCCCGGGGTTGTGAGGTGCGTAACAGTATTGGAGGTTGCAGGCAGCATTTGTTTGCATTTACCATACGTCAGACACGGTTACACCTGTTTAATTCGTTAGTCCTCATGGCCGTCCCGTGCAAAACCGAAGAAACCATACGCAGGGCCCCTAGCTAAGTAACTTGCCCAAGATACCAGCTAATAAATGGCAGAGGCTTCCAGAATCCCTGTCACAACATCCTGCACTTTTCCTGCGTAGTAGGAATATAATTTTATAATGACAATTAAACAAAAATTTTTATGTTTATTTATTTTTGAGAGAGAGAGAGAGAGAGAGCATGAGCGGAGGAGGGGCAGAAAGTGGGGGAGACACAGAATCCGAAGCAGGCTCCAGGCTCTGAGCTGTCAGCACAGAACTCGATGCAGGGCTCGAACCCAAGAACCTTGAGATCATGACCTGAGCTGAAGTCGGATGCTTAATTGACTGAGCCACCCAGGTGCCCCTTACGCTTATAAATAATTCAGTCTCCCCTCCATCCCCCAACTAGATGCAACTTCCAGGATGGCAGAACGGTCATTCTTGTATCCCCGGGACACCACGGGACTCCTGGCTCAGAGTAGGTGTATCGAAGAACGAATCAATGAGTGAACAGAGCATATAAAACGGCAGGAAGAGTTTTAATAGCAACAACTGTCCACTATTTCACACCGGATGACCAGTGTGGGCATCCAGGGTGGTGGTAGGGGGGGCTGGGAACCCGAATGCAGGTGCTGGTGCCAGACTCTACCAGGGGCGCAAAGTCCCCCAGTGCATCCAAACTGAGGTTAGCTGGCGGGGACGTACTCTCTAAAGCACCACAAAGTTCCTTGGCCCCCACGCAACATCTGGCCAAACAAGCTTTCTGTTTCTCAGACAAACTAAGACAACCCAGCCCGACGTCCAAAGTGGCCACTGGCCAACAGGCACTTGGGTTCAACGCTGATTTTGTTTAAACAGCTGAACGTGCACCGGAGAGATCCAGCCTTTCGGCCCTGGCCCTCTTCTCTCTGGCTGAGGACAAGAGCATCTCAGGTCGGGACTCTTAATCCTTCTAAACATGAAGGAGGATGTGCTCCTGACTGGACGCCAAGGCGCCCCAGCGCCCAGAGAGGCAGCCTTTTGGGGGCGGAGTGGGGGGGGCCTAGAACTTTCAGAAATGCTGCCATCTTGTGGTGCCTTCAGGCCAGAGCAAGGTACTCGAGCCAACGTCTCCAACAAACCAGCGCCTGGAGGGCTCCTCCCCAATTCACATTTCCCTTTTCCTCATCTTTTTCTACCTTGCCATTACCCTCCCCCCTCCCCCCCCACCCTGCCCTGCTCCAGAGTGGAAACAAATTCCTGTTTGAATATCGTTGGGGAATTTGGAATTTTTCTTTCTGAAAAGAGCACAACTTTCGAATGCACTTTTAAATTCTTAGGAGCTTTTTGGAATTCTTTCTTCGGAGAGAGCACTTCTTCGGGAGTCCATGAGGAGAGCCCCCAGTGGGTGCGGCATCCTCCCTGCTTAGCGCGCAGGCCATGAAGGCTAGACATGTTGGCTCCACCTGCGTGGACCAGAGCATCTCCTGCTGGCCACAGAAACCCTGTGGTCGACGTGAGTTTTACCCTCAGCTTCCGAAAGCTCCTTTGCAAACTCTGTGGTGTTCCACTGAAAGATTCGGCCTGAGTTAAAGAATCTGTTGATCAGGGACACCAGCAAAAGACCCCCCCCCCCCCCCCCCCGCACACACACACCAGGGCTCCTGGGAGAAAAGCCATTTGCCGATTGCAAGGCGAGGGCACCAGCAAAAGACCCCCCTCCCCCCAACACACACACACAAGGGCGCCTGGGAGAAAAGCCACTTGCCGATTCCAGGGCGAGGGCACCGAGTCAGCAGACTGTTCGCAGTCTCTCGTCCCTCCCAGAATCCTGCCGCGTCCTGGGCTCCTCATCTGAGGATCTCCTCTGAAATGAAGAAGCAGAGCCTGGACCGGGTGCTTAGAGGCTGATTGCTAGAAGACAGAGCTCCAAGTAGGCCACGCAGACGGTGCACGTTTGCATCACAAAGCCCCAAACCGCCAGCACCAGCAACCTGCTTCTGCCCAGGGTGGATTATCTGCCCCGGGGCCAGCCTTCGGCAAAACTGTCAAGGGGAAAATAATGATCTTTTGCACCTCCCAGCTCTCCTGGAACTTATCAGATCCACAGAGGGCAAGCCCCTGAGGGAAGGGGATAGGACGCAGGACCGGCACGTTTTGATAGAAAAGGGAGCTGGATCTAGGAGGCTCCCCAGAAGGAGTGGGGGGCCCTAACGGAGCCTGCTGAGCCCTGGGCTGAGTGGTTAATGGGGGAAATAATAGTTATGGCCACAAAGCGTTTTTGACGGATTAAATAATTTTAAGTCACTCCAATAGTGCTGCTGATTTATAACTGGTAAACAAAAATGAAATAAAACGTCACGGGTCTTTGGAAGCAGCATCAATTTTTCCCACGCCGAGGCCCTGCGCTGCGTGTCAGAGGTGCAGGGATGAAGCACCCGTCCTGGCGTGTACGAAACGCCGAAGGACCGGAGTTGAAGGCACCCTGGAGTTTTGGTCACATAGAACTTTTGGGAATACGGTTTATGGGACGAGGAAAGGTTTCGTAGAGGAGGCAGTATAGAGGGGACCAGGATGGAAACATGGGCGTGATGGGCAAGTAGTGCTGTTGGCCAAGCATTTCCAGCTCCTGCCCCGCGGGGAAACCTGATGGGTTTGCGTTTCCTTTCACTCGTGGCCCCATGTAGTGGGTTGGAGCCACGTGACTAGTTCCTACCAACGAGTGTGAACAGAAGCGCCGCGTGTCACTTCAGGCCAGAGTGCTAGACCTTCCAGAGCTCTCTCGTTCTTTCTGGCACAGTGACACATGGGATTTGAAACGACGGCCGCTCCATCAGCCTAGGTCCCTCCACGATTCCAACAGTCAGAACCCCTGCCGCCCCATGATGGACTTGTAGAATGAAAGGCAGATAAAGCCTGTTATTTGGGGGGTTGTAGCACACCCAGCCTCTCCTCACTGGTAGAGTGGGCTTGACTTAGATCGATGATTCCTTATCAGGGAAGAGGGTGTGACTTTGAACCAGTCACTTGCCTTTTCTGAGCTTCATTTTCCCCTTTTACATTTTTGCTCCTTCAGGCAGAAGGGGAGGGAGAGAGAAATCCCAAGCAGGCTCCACAGTGTCCGTATGGAGCCCCACGTGGGGCTCGATCTCACAAACCCTGAGATCATGACCTGAGTTGCAATCAGGAGTCAGACGCTTAACCGACTGAGCCACGCAGGCGCCCCAGAGGCTTCATGTTTCTCCCAACGTGACGACATCGTCTCAGAAGTCTGGCTGCTAAGGTCCATGCTCCAGAAGGAGAATCTTTCAGTCGAGAGTAGCACTAAGCCGTTTAGAGAATGGTCCAAATAGACCATCCTGTCGCTTCTCCCACTAACCTAAGGAGGTAGGCAGAGCAGGTACTTTGTGTACGTGTTGAAGATGGAGGAGGTTGGGTTTTCTGCCTTTCTGGTTTCCCCCACACCTCCGCTCCCCCTCCCCCTCCCCCCCCCACCCTCTCCCATGCTTGCACAGTGACCTCCATGTATTCAGGCGCTGGTTTCCGTCTCTGGGTGTTCATCAGAATGTCTGGCGGAGCTGCTTTTATTTTACTTCTTTAAGAATTACAACAATTTATTTGTATGTTTTGAAACAAGTTCTGGACTATGCCACGGCCTGGGTTTCGATCCACCCCAGGGGCTCCAATCTACAATGACGCTCCTGTGGAGAGAAAATGGATGCTTGCCACAACGGCCCCGAGATGGGATACAATCCTAAGGTGTCTTCAGGAAATGAAAGGAAGATACCGTTGTGCGTGAGAGACCCTCAGTTGTGGAAGGAGGCTTAGGGATCGCGAGTCCAGCATTGTCAGGTGATACAATGAGAAAAATGAGACCCAGGAAGATCAAATGACTGGCCCCGGATGATAGAGGAACGATAGAATTATTGGAAGAAGACAGACCAAATCCTCAGTCTCCCAAATTTCCTCGTGTTCTTTTGCAAAGTGACAATTTGCACGGCCTCACAGGGATTCTGGGCAGTCCGTCGGGGGTGGGGCCTGGGATCCTGTGGTTTTAAAGGGCCCTGGGGCGGGGGTTGGGGGGGTGGTCCAAGAGGCAGCCGGGGTTGGGCCCCTTGGAAGCGGGCCTGCGGTAGGGACTGTGAAACTGACAGCGGGATCCTTTCGGTGGGGCCACAGCGGGGCCTGGCAAGGAAGCTCCAGGAAGCTTGCTGGAGCTCAGGGAGGCTTGTCCTCTAGGGGCTGCCTGGAGGAGGCTCTCCAGGTGCCCACAGACTCAGCATGTATGGGGCCGAGCCTCACAGTTTTATGTTATTGTCGAACTGACTTCAGACTGGGACTTCAGACTGGGACTGGCCAGGCCTGGAGTGTTTGGGATTCTAAGAAGTGACTATGGCTCTGCCTTACTGATCAAGACACAGAGGCTCGCAGAGAGCTCTTGGCATGGCTGAAACGTGAGGAAAAGGAGGAGCTGGGGCCAGGCTGCATTCGTTTGCTGTAAGAAATGACACTAATGTAGTGGCTTAAAACAACACACCCTTGGGGCGCCTGGGTGGCTCAGTCAGTTAAGCATCCGACTTCGGCTCAGGTCCTGATCGCGAGGTTCACGAGTTCCAGCTCTGTGCTGACAGCTCGGAGCCTGGGGCCTGCTTCCTATTCTGTCTCCCTCTCTCTCTGCCCCTCCCCCGCTCACGCTCTGTCTCTCTCTCTTTCTCAAAAATAATCAACATAAAAAAAAATTAAAAGACAAAAAAACACACCCTTAGTATCTTAAGGAGTCAGACACAGGTCTCACTGGCTAAAAATCCTTCTGGAGGCTCCAGGGGAGAATTCATTTCCTTGCCCTTTCCAGCTTCCAGAAGCCCTGGCATTCCTTGGCTCGTGGCTCCTTCCTCCATCCTCAAAGTCCCTAGCAGGGCATCTCCGCGCCCCTTCGGCCAACACCCCTCCCCCTATATACGGTTAGGGAAGTTTCTCTGCTTTTGAGGACTCACGGGATTACTTTGTACCCACATGGATCATGTCCCCGTGTCCACTGAGCTTTAATCACATCTGCAAAAGTCCCTTCTGACATCGTCGGGTAACGTATTCACAGGTTCCAGGAGATTAGAGTGTGGGCATCTTTGGGGACCATTACTCTGCCCACCACGCGGCCTCCACTCTTTTGCCTCCTCATGCGGAGCGCCAGGCCTACACCCGAAGGTGCGTCCGCCCTTTTCCCTCCCACCCCTTCCGGCCTCCCCTCCACACCGGGAGTGACAACACCTCGGGCTACATCTGCTTGCAAACCGCTTGCGTGGTTCTTACCCAAAGCCACCATTTGGTTCAGAAATTACATGCAGGACTAATTGTTGCTTGAGGCTACTTGTGAAGTGGGGATAGTTTGCAACAAAAAAAATCCCAGCACAAGGATTCAAGGTAGGAAATGAATTGCTCTGGGAGTGGGGACAGGAAGTGCACACACACACACACACACACACACACCATTTGAGCCCAACGCTGCACCTCCTTCTCAGAACCCACAGAGGCTTCTACAGGTCAGGGGATGGTGACAACACATTTTTCAAAAAGTTTTGTTCAACCCACACTGCAATGGACGCAGAAAGGCACAGCAAAGCTAGCTGTGGACTCCGTCTGAAACGGTCCTGGTTCTGTGTTCATTAGAGAGACCTCGCCTGGCGGGCTCGGTCCGTTAAGCCTCTGACTTCAGCTCAGGTCATGATCCCGTGGTTTGTGGGTCTGAGCCCCGGGTTGGGCTCTGTGCTGACAGCTCAGAGCCCGGAGCCTGCTTCGGATTCTGTGTCTCCCTCGCTCCCTGCCCCTCCCCCACTTGCACTCTGTCTCTGTCTCAAAAATAAACATACATTTTTAAAAATTAACCAAAAAAAAAAACCCCAAGAAAGACCTTGAGCAAGTTATCCCCTCCCTCTGGTCAGCTTCCACGGCTAGCAGACGAGAAGGGGAGGAGCTTACCCGTGGGCTCCTCCCACCCCTACTCCCCGGGCTCCCGGAGAGCTCAGAGCTTGAGTGAGTGAAAAGTCCTAGGCACCTGGTCTGGCACTAGGACGCACGCGTCAGCCAATACGGCTCCCGTCGTGATGTGATGTTGTAACTCACCTTATCCTCCTTTATCCTTGGCTGTGTGATGTGCAGTCGTCATCTTATTTCGCTCTCACAACAAACCCAGGAGGGGGGAGCGCTAGGCTTATTCGGATTTTCCAAATGAGGAAGTTGACGCCTAGAGGTTGGACAACAGGTGTAGTAGGGTCAGACGGCGTTAAATATCTTTGGTAGGGTCACCTAGCTTTGCCCAGGCCGAACGGGGACAGGCAGCTGGGGACACAGGGCCCAGAGTCTCCACGTGTACCCGCAACATGCTCCTCCGGGGCGCTTACCTCCTTGTCTTGTGGCTCTTGGTCCCCTTCCAGCATCACAGACCCTCAAGGTTCCCTCAAGGAGCAGTCATTGTCAGCCGAAAGCAGATGCAAAGAGAACATCAGGGAATATTCTTTCACTTGTCAAGTGGGTTTGAAGGAAAAATTGTCGAGCTAAAAGAAAAGAGGAGGAGTTGAACCAAACTGTTTAGAGATGGCCTTTGACAAAGAGGAATTTAAAAATTAGAAATGTTTGAGCGAAATTCGTCGTATGTGGACTTTAAGATACAAAACAGGTGAACATAAGGGAAGGGAAGCAAAAATAATATAAAAACAGGGAGGGAGACAAAACAGAAGAGACTCTTAAATATGGAGAAGAAACAGAGGGTCGCTGGAGGGGTTGTGGGAGGGGGGATGGGCTAAATGGGTCAGGGGCATTAAGGAATCCACTCCTGAAATCATTGTGGCACTATATGCTAACTTGGATGTAAATTAAAAAAACAAAACTAATAATAATAATAATAATAATAAATGCTTGAGGTGCCTGGGTGGATCAACATGGTGAGCGTCGGACTTCAGCTCAGGTCATGATCTCGTGGTTCATGGGTTCGAGCCCCACGTCGGGCTCACGGCTGTCAGCACAGAGCCTGCTTCGGATGCTCTGTCCCCCTCTCTCTCTGCCCTTTCCCGCTTGCACTCTCTCCCTTCCCACCCCCCCCCCTCCCAAAAATAAATCTTTAAAATGAGAAATGTTTGATGTTGATTTTCCAAGTAAACACATTCAGTGATAATCCCCAATTGAAGGGGGCCTGGTGCCTCTCAGTTTACCTTAGCTGCCAGGGAAAGTTGGGACTGAAATCCAACAGTGTTTTCCTGAAAGAATTCTCCTACCTCCCCATGCATGTGCATGTGACTTAGAGTCTCTCAAACTTTATTTGCATGTGTTTTTGTTTCCAACTTGACATGTTCCTTCTTTATTATGAGCCACCTCGAAGAGTTTCGGTCAGCTTAGGATACACATAGCACAGTGGAGGTAGGGGCAGGATCGTAGCTCAAGTCTGAACTGCCATCTGCCAAAGAGGCAGGCACGTGGGGTCCGGTCTGAAGGACCAGGGGCCCACCCAGCAAGAGTCGACCTACCCGAGAGATGGGGGAGCCTCCTGGGATAGGACTCATCCTAGGGGAAGGGAGAATGGATAGTGCTGGAAAAGATGGGGGGGGGGGGGGTTGGTCCTCCAGGTGTAGGCAGTCAGTCAGGTTAACCTCCCATCCACCCACCAGAGCTGGGCCCGAGTCCTCGGAGAAGGGTCCACAACATTAGATGTTGAGTAGAAATTGAAAGGGTAGGAAGAGGGGAACCTGGGTGGCTCAGTCGGTTGAGCTCCCAACTCTTTTTTCCAGCTTATTTATTTTAAGAGAGAGAGTGGGGGAAGGGCAGAGAGAGAGAGAGACAGAGAGAATCCCAAGCAGACTCCCTATTGTCAGTACAGAGCCCCACCTGGGGCTCGATCTCATGAACCATGAAATCATGACCTCAGCGGAAATCAAGAGTTGGATGCTTAACTGATTGAGCCACCCTGGGCATCCCTGAACTTCCAAGCCAGTTTCTGCTCAGGTCATGATCCCAGGATCGCAGGATCGAGCCCTGGGTCGGGCTCTGCGCTCAGTGCAGAGCCTGCTTAAGATTCTCTCTGTCTCTTTCTCTCTCTCCTTCTGCCCCTTTCCCCAACTCGTTCTCTCTAAAAACTAATAAACAAACAAACAAATAAATAAGAAAGGGTAGGATGAGATGGCAAGCTGGCAGAGGTCGCTGCTCCCTTCCCTGACCCCAGCCCTGCAGATGCCCTAGAGGCCAGAGCAAGGTGGATGGAACACACAAAGTGAGGGTGCACGTGGTGTGGAACTCCGAAGGAGGCGGAAGACGACGGGGTCTCCGGGTTGGGGAGTGGGAGCACCCCTGGTGCAAGAGGGTCTGTTCCCAGGGCATGGGAGCGTTTTGAACGTTTGCTCTTTTCTCTTTCTCACGTTGCCGGGGCAGATGGCTGATCACTTTATCTCCCGTGGGATGCACAGCAGTGCCTGGTCAGTGGCTCCTGGGGGCGGCAGAGAAGCATCAGGGCGAGCCCCAGCCTCCGGGTGGAAGCATCATGTAACTCAGTTTTCCCCTGCCCTGTTCTGCGTCCCGGATCCTCCCTCTCCTGAGGCCCCTCCTCTAATACATCACTTGGACAAGACTTCCTGTCTTAGGCTCTACTTCTGGAGAACTTGACCTAGGCCAGTAAGGTAAATGGAAATACATGAGTAAGGTGACAGAAATGAGTCCGAATATATTAGTAATTGTAAATAGGAAAAATTCAGGATTCAAAAATAAACAGATTTCAGATTGGATCAAAAGTAAAAACCAAACACATGAATAAAAACCAAGCTATCGAAATATACATAGTAAACCCAAATTCTGTGTTTACAGAACAATGCGTTTAACACAGACAATACATCATGTTTTGAGCACACACAGAACCTAAACAAAAACTGGTCTAGACTTAGCCACAAAAGAAGGCCCAATAAATTCAAAAGAAAGAAGCCAGACAATGTTTTCTCATTGTGTTTGGAAAATAGGAAAGCAATATCTAATTATTAGTTAAAAAAAAAAAAACTAACTACATCTGTTAGGTAACTAAAAAGTGGGCTGTTTAATTACTCTTGAGTCAGAGAGAAAATCATAAAGGAAGTTCTAAAATACTTAAAGCTGAAAGCAAATGAAAACACTATATGTAAAATTTGTGCAACAGATAAAAGAGGGGACATATGGCATTAAATCCATTTGTCAAAAAAGAAAAAAAGACCCTGAAAATAAATCTAAGCTTTGATATTTAAGCTTTTACACTTTTTAAGTAGCAAAAAAGAAATCTCAGAAAGGCATGATGGGAAGAAAAAATAAATACAAGAGCGAAATTAATGAAACAGAGGACAGAAAAAAAAAAACCAGATTAAGACTAACAAGACTGAAAGGTAGCATTAAAAAAAAAATTTTTTTTAAATGTTTATTTATTTTTGAGAGACAGAGAGATAGAGCACAAGCAGGGGAGGGTCCCAGAGAAGGAGACACAGACTCTGAAGCAGGCTCCAGGTTCTGAGCTGTCAGCACAGAGCCCGACCCGGGGCTCGAACTCACGAACCGGTGAGATCATGACCTGAGCTGAAGTTGGACGCTTAACCAACTGAGCCACCCAGGCGCCCCCCAAAGCTAGCATTTTGAAAAGGTTAACAAGGAGAGACAAACATCTGGCAAAATTGATTTTTTTCACTGAAATTTTGGTTGAGAGAATTGTGGATTTACATGCAATCAGAAGAAATGATGTAGAAAGAGTCTCACGTCTGCTTTCCTCAGTTTCTCCCAAAGGTAACATTTTGCAAAACCATAGCACAAAGCACAACCAGGATCTTGACACGAATACAGTATACTGATTTTATTTAGAATTTCTCAGTTTTACTTCTACACATTTGTGTGTGTGCATGTGTGTGTACTTAGTTCTGTGTAATTTTGTCACACTTAGATTCATGTGTCCACTACCCTGGTCAAGACACTGACCAGTTCCTTCACCATAAAGACCTCTCATGAAAAATCTAGTTTTAAAAAAGGGAGTGAGGATATAAATATCTGATACATGAGGAAAGCAGATAAATACTTATAGATGCAGGAGAGAGTCATAAAAGAGTATTATGAACAACTGTGTACCAAAAACTCAGCAAACTTAAGCAAAATGGAAAAATTACCAGAAAAATATGAAAGCCAAAACATTGGGGTAAGAAAAAATAGAAGTCATGAATAGAAATAACTAATAAAGTAATGTTAAACCCCCATATCAAAAAATTTTGGAAGTTCTATTAAATTGTCAAATTAAGAGATAATCCCTACTTTATACAAATTGTTTCAGAAATCAGGAGAGAAACTTGTCACACATTATTTTGTGGAAGGCCGAGGCCTCTTCTGAACACTTAGATAAGACAGTAAAAAGATAATAGCTCGGGAAAGATTAGCCAACCAAATTCAACACTGTAGCTAAAATAAATAGGAAAGTAAGCTGTATTTCAGCGTGGAAAGATAGTTTCACTTCAGAGAATCTAGTAATGTTGTTCACCGTATTAATGTACTAAAAAGAAAAATTACATGGTTATCTCAATTTATCCAGGAGATGATTTCAAGGACGTCCAACATCTAATTGTGATTTTTCAACTCAGAAAAAAAGGTAAGGTTACTTTTTAAAAACATATAATATACATAATAAATTTATGTACTATATATACATATACGCTAAAGTTAGAAGATATTCCATTCAATGCAACAACAGAAGGAAAAGAAACGAAACATGGAAATTGTAACAATTAAAGAAAAACTGTCTTTCTTTACAAATGGCAATGATCAGGGGCACCTGGGTAGCTCACACGGTTAAGCATCCAACTTCGGCTCAGGTCACGATCTCATGGTTCGTGGGTTTGAGCCCCGCATTGGGCTCTGTGCTGACAGCTCAGAGCCTGGAGCCTGCTTCGGATTCTGTGTCTCCCTCTCTCCCTGCCTCTCCCCTGCTCACACTCGGTCTCTCTCTCTCAAAACTAAATAAACGTTAAAAAGAATTTTTTTTTTAAATAGTAATGATCAATGGAAAAACTTAATGCTCAGAAGTGTTCACAAGATGGCCAGAAGCAAGAGTAATTTATGTCAATGAAAAAGTCATCTCTGACTTCTACCTAATGGTCCTGTTGAAGTTACTGGACTAGGACTTACCATCCTACCATAAACAACTAGAAAACAGAATAAAATACAGGAAGCAGCTGTTTTTAGGCATCGAACAACTGGCAGCAGGCAGCACAGGACTGTGGTCTCTGAGAAAAGGCAAACAAATGAGGTAAACCCTACGATCCCTGCCCTTCTTCCTGGAGGAACATTCTAGAATACAATCCACAAGCAGGAGAGTCTCAAGCAGTTCATAGCTGCCCCACTGAATTGAGGAGAAAGAGAACAGAGGCTTTGGAGAGGCTGAGGAGACCGGATCCTGTGGGCAGAGAACCAGAGGGGAAGAAGGTCATCTGAGCACATGTCAAGTGAAAATCCATGAGACCAGGAAAAGAATTTTCCTGTAAGTTTCTACTGTGAGGCAAACAATTTTCAGAGTTCACCCAAGGCTGGGAGACACTTGAACTGACCAACTAAAGGATAGTCCTTGAGCATTTGGGATTTTCAGCAGAGTCACTGAAAAAGTCACACCATAGTGGGGCACCTGGCTGGCTCAGTCGGTTGAGCGGCCGACACGGCTCAGGTCATGATCTCGAGGTTCATGGGTACGAGCCCTGCGTCTGTGCAGGCAGCTCAGAGCCCAGAGCCTGCTTCGGATTCTGTGTCTCCCTCTCTCTCTGCCCCTCCCCTGCTCACAGTATGTCTCTCTCTGTCTCTCAAAAAGTGAATAAAAACATTAAAAAAAAAAAAAAAGTCACACCATAGTAGTAAGACTAAAGCAACCCAGAGTAAAACTTTAACACTTAAAAAAAAAAGCATAAAAACAAGACATTCTACTATGGCATGTTAATAAAAATAGTGGGGTACTAATGCAGAAATAGACAAGTAGACAAATGGAATGAAGAAAAAAAAAACTTAGAGACCCATGATACATGATTTTTAACAGGGGGCCCTGGGATTCAGTGGAGGGGAAAAAAGTGAATTATTTAGTATATTTTGTTGGGGTAACTGGCTCACTGGATGAATAAAATCGTGGCTCTAATTCAAACCACATTCAAAAATGAACTCAAAAAGGCCTAAATTTGAAGCAAAAATGCTACGTCTTCAATAGAAGACTATGTAAAAGAATGTCTTTTTGACATTAGAGTGGTAAGGATTTCTTCAATTAGACACCAAGACATAAACCACCTGGCAAAGATTGGTGACCTCGACTGTATCGAAATTAAAAAGAGCTGTTCAAACATGGCCACTGGAACCACGGCTAACTGATAGGAGGCCGAGGGGGAGGAGATAAAGAGCATTGCGGAAAACCAAAAGAGGAATCGGGGCGCCTGGGTGGCTCAGTCGGTTAAGCATCCGACTTCAGCTCAGGTCACGATCTCACGGTCCGTGAGCTGAAGCCTCGTGTCAGGCTCGGTGCCGACAGCTCAGAGCCTGGAACGGCTTTGGATGCTGTGTCTCCCTCTGTCTCTGCCCCTCGCCTGCTCATGCTCTGTCTCTGTCTGTCTCAAAAATAAAAAAAAAAACAAAACAAAACATTAAAAATAAATAAATAAAACCAAAAGAGGAATAGACCCTAGAATGCAAGGTACTGCAAGTGAACGAGAGGAAACCAGGAAATCCGATGAAAAGACGAGCACCATTCCTAGAAGAGGAAGCTAACTGGCCAGTACATTTATGGAGAACTGTTTAACCTCATCGGTAATGAGAAATATGTAATTTAAGATAGCAGTGAGAGACCCCTGAGTGGCTCTGTAGGTTGAGTGTCCGACTCTGGCACAGGTCATGATCTCACGGTTTGTGAGTTCGAGCCCCGCGTCGGGCTCTGTGCGGACAGCCCAGAGCCTGGAGCCTGCTTCAGATGCTGTGTCTCCCTCTCTCTCTGTCCCTCCCCTGCTCGCCATCTGTCTGTCTCTCTCAAAAATAAATAAACATTAAAAAATCAAAAATAAAACAAAATAAAATAGCAACGAGATACTCACTGGCAAGAGTTTGAAAAGTCAGAAAGAAAAGACAAAATGTTAGTGAGGAAATGACCATCCAGTCAGCTTTGGTGCCGGCAGTCGGCACAGAGCATCGTTCTCCAGAAATACAGGCACCCAGTGTCCACAGTGAGCTCTGGGCTGCTAGCTGGGTGCCTGGGCAGGAATGGCCTAGAGCCATTTCAGGTGTCGCAAGGTGGGGCTGTTAATGAGCTCCCAGGGCTGCCCGAATGCGGGCCAACGGGAGAGAACATGTCCAGACACTTGTCCAGCTCGGATCGGAAAATTCAGGAAGTGGGGTGGGAGGGCTACAGAATGCAATTTCTTTCCACTCAGGAAAGCCCAAAGACAAGGTGGGAGAAATGGAGGCCTGTCACGGGGCGTTGGAACACTAACACCGGCCCCTCGTCTCTCATTCTTCCCAGGAGGGAAAGAAGGTGGTGGACGTGGGTGAGGTCCTCAGGCTTGGCTCCCCTGGTCCTTCTGGCATGCTCTGAGACCCTGCGCAGGGGCCCTCTGTGCCTCAGAATCCTCATCCACGCTGAGGGAAGGGGTCCTGGCCCCAGCCTACCTCTCAGGCCAGGTTACGTAAATATGAAGGCCTATAATTCCAAAAACACAAGCGGTGGGCTGGACCATTAAGGAGTGTTTGCTTGGCCGCTTTGAGGTCTGACCTATTTATTTTTCTCCAGGAGTTTTTTTGGAAATTCTCTTTATTAAGGTTTTTCCTTCCTTCCTCCTTTCTTCCCTCTGACTTTGACGTCAGCACAAAAGCCGGCGTGGGCAGAATTTGGGTGTTTAAGGACACTGCAGAACAGTCCATTCCTGGCCCTTCCTCCCTCCCAGGCCCTGGGCTCTGCAAGAGTTCCGCTGAACCCCAAGGACAAGGCTTCTCATCCCCTGTCCCCCAGAGGTCCCCTGCTGGTCCCTCTGTTGAGCAGCCCAGGAGGGGTCCCAAGCAGAAGCCTCCGGATCCAAGGTTAATCCCGGGCCTCCTAGGCCCAAGGCTTTGTCACACATCCCACATCTATCATTCCAAAAAGGAACTTTGGGTCTGCAAACTGTATCCCTCAGAGAACAGTCAGGAAGCAGGACAGACTTGATTATGGGATGAGACTCTGGCCACCAGCTTCACATCCCCTAAAAATTTCCCTACCTGGCTGACAAACGTCTCAGAATTTGCCATTGGAACTAAAACTGAACAAGGAGAACTTGAGCCCAGCCAGAAGTATCCCACTGAGGCTTATTAGTCATTTCTGCCTCGGTGTGAATGAGATACTCCGAGCCTTTCCTGAGGGTCGAGTGTGAGAAAATTCTAGAAGCTTCCAGAAGACTGCCTGTCATAGGAGAACTTCTAAGAGGGGAGGGGGCACAGGCAAGATAGGCGAGGGTGCCAAAGACAAACCCCACCCACTCCTGACTGACCCTGGTTGGGACTGGCCTGCCCAAAGACTTCCCCACCCCCATCCCCTGGGGCCTGTCACCCAGGCTGGACCCCCTGCCCCTGCCTCCCACACCCTCCCTGCCTTACTGTCTCTCTCTAAGGCTCTCCTCCCATCCCTTTTCCTCTTCTCTTTTCACTTGCCATGTTACTATCATTTTTTTCTTTTCCTTTCTTGTATGATTCGGCTTTCACTTTCTCTCACATCTTACCTCACTTGATTCCTTTTACCTTCTCTTTCAGGGTCTCTTTCGCTTTTTCTCCTTCTCTTGCACTTCACTTGCACTTTCTCCCCTTGACCTTCCTCTGCAGCGCTCAGCCTCCCTTCCCCTCAGCCTGCCCTCCCTCCCCGAGTCCTTCTGGACACCCTTTAGTCGAGGTATCTGTTACTGTAAATGCTACGCGTCCAGGAGTATACACTCTTTTTTTTTTTTTTCCTCTTTTTCCCATTTCCTTTTCTTCCCCCCTCTCCGGTCTATGCCTCCTCTCCCCTTTTCTGCTCCTTCTCTCCCCCATCCCCTTCCCTCCAGCTGCGTGAACATCTCAATTGTACCCTGTCGGCAGATCCTTGCTGGCCTGACATTTGCTCCTAGGTGCGTCTGCTTTAACTATCCCCACTGAAAAATTAAACCCATCTGCCCCAAACTGAAAACAGCCTCTCCCCCGCCGGGGACAATAAATATTGATCACTTGAGGCATGATTGGCTTTATGATGTTTGATGACAACCGGTATCAGTTACAGAACTTACATCATTTAATAAAAAAAAAATAAAAAATAAAACTAAATGAAAAGCCCTAGCAGGGATGTTACATGTCAACAGACATTATTAGATGTCAAAAGAAATACGTTTTCTTCAAGAGCCTGAAATCCAAACAACGTGAGGGTGCTGGGGAGGGGTTGAGCGGGGGGGGGGGGGGGGCGGGGGGGGGAGTTTGGACAGCTCTTACGTGAAGTTAGGAATATTGTTTCTTTTTGCGATCGCCCTGATTTGCTCCGGTTGTGTTTTCCTAGAGCCCTACTGTAGCCACCAACACAGAGCCTCTCTCCCCAAATCCTCTTCCCTTTCATTATCTGAAAAGCTGAGCCCATTTGACATCTCCCTCCTTTCCCCACGGGAGACCTCTCAGATGCTCCGGTGGGAGAAAACTGGATATACTGAAGGGCTCCCTAGCTGAAAGCCGCAGAGGAGGCGAGAACGCTTACTTGTGTCTCTCTTTTCACTGTCACTAGAAACTCAGGACTGTCTGGCTCTGAAGTTGAAAGCAAATAACCCAAGACCTGCTCTGTGAACCTACCCGTGCTTCCATTTATATGCTGATAAGTTCAATATAAATAGTGGTACGAAAGGGGTGACCGCCAACATTTCTATTTGGAGCACATTCACTCATTAAAAAAAAAAAAAAAAAAAAATAGAAGGGTGGAAACAGTTACTGCTATTTAAAATGTATTTATGTGTTTTACAGAGCTGGGTTCTGACTACCTGAGATACTTCCGGAGGCTCATTGGGTATATTTAGAAGGATCATAAATGCTTGTGGTCTTCAGCCTGGTTTCGTGAATCAAGTCCCTGCAGGCATTTTGTAATTGAAAAGGTTAACATGGCTTCTTCAAATTCCTCACTTGACCTTCCTCCCCCTCCCGGGAGCTTACGCTCTGGGAGAATCAGGCTCCTTTTTAATCACTGCAGTTGTTGTGGTCTTTCAAAGAAGGTTCTGGAAAAAAAAAAAAAAAAGGAGAGAGCAGACCTACAGTAGGAATACAGGGATTTATGCTACTCGGCCGTGCGTTTGTAAAACAGGGTCATTATTAATCTCCGCCCGACGGGGGTCCCTGCGGAGGTCCCAGAAATGTTATCTGAGGGAGTGGTTTGAAAATGGAGAAGGACTAAAAGGTGTCTCTTCTGGAGGAAGGGGGTGCCACTGGGAGGTCTCCGAACTTTGGACACTTGGCAGCTGGGGGCTTTGGGCAAGTCATGTACCCTCTCTGGGCCTCGGATTTATCGCCTGTGAAGTGAAAATCCTAATACCTTCCTCTTAGGCCTGTAGTGGAAATTCGATGCCAAGTGTCTGAAGCTATTTGGTAAACAAGGGAGGGCGGCCTTCTTTCACTCAGAAATACTTTGGACCACTGACCGGGAGCCAGGGAAGCTGCTGGGAGCTGAGGAGGGAGACAGAAGGTGCCAGAGGAGCAGTTCTGGGCCTGATGGTGCCACCCTGTGAAACTCTGGCCTGGGAACCTGGAGGCACTTGGAGCCTGGGGGGAGGGAGGGGGGGCGGGAATTTCAGGGAAGGTAAGGGATGTGGGAGGAAGTTAAAAAGGCCCGGTGAAAGGGCAGCTGGGTCTCACCCGTCCAGGAGATGGAGGGTGGGCAGTGGGGGCACTGGGGGTGGGGGGAGTTGTCCAAGGCCGACAGAACCACAGCGTGGGGCTCAAAGAAAAGAATGATGCTGAATTTGGACAAAGGAGGCACATGGAGGCTGGAGCATTGCGTTGCATGTCCCTGGATGAACAGGACGGCAAGCAGAATGCAAGGTTCGTTAGGAATTTGGGGGCTATTGCCGTCGTGTTCACGCTCCCAGGATATGCCCTGTTTTCTCTTCGTGTGGTTAAGGCTGGAACGAAACTGGAATGCTTGGAAGGTCCCATGTCCAGGTTCAGACAGGTCCTGTCAGACTCAGCCCGTTACCTGACAATCTTAGTCACCTGAGTGCGGGGGGGGGGGGGGGGGGGGGGGGGTGGCGGGGAATTGGCAGGATTCTCTCAGAAATGACTTTCTTGTGATTTGTCCGGCAATTTCTTCCTTCAGCCAAACCAGAAAAACCACTGAATCTGAGGTATTTGGCGTGGGTGGATGGTGTTCTGGATCCTTTAAGGGCAAATGGCTGTAAAATGAAAATGGTTCCCTTAAAAGCCCACGCTTGAAGTGTGCGTCTGTGTGTGTATGTAGGGGAGGAGGTCCCTCGTTTTTTCCAAATGAACTTTTTCCAAATGAACTTCCCCGACTTAATTAAGAGCAAGTGCTAACAGATGGGGAGGGTGTATTTCATAATAGAAACGGCTTCTACACCACTGACCACCATGAAAAAAAAAAAAAAAAAGCACTGGTTTGTACCCCCCCCCTCCCCCCCCACTTTTGGAAGTTGCCCCTTTAAGTGAGGTAGGAAAGTTGGAGCTGTTTTCCTCCAAGGAATTTAAGGGAATCAACATGTTTTCCTTTCCTGGTTGCATCTGTGGTTGGATTGCTTAAAATATTTCACTTCTTAAAGTAACCTCAGTTTGTTACACCAGATTTTTTTGTGTCTTGTTTTGTTTCTTTCCCCCCGCCTTGTTTTTGTTTTGTTTTGTTTTGAGGTAGCGAAGACCAGCTCCAGGGGGAAAAAAAAAAACAACCAAAAAAAAAAAAAAAAAAAAACCAACAACCCAGAAACTTCTAGTTGTCAGACTCGGAATGCATATCAGTTATGCTGGAGACAATGAAAACATCAAAAAGCACATACAAGCCATAAAAAATTCAGGTCCTCTGAAGCAATGTGGGACATGCTTGGTTGCGCTCCTCATTTGCATGTCAGTACCCACAATGCTCTGCAAGTTCCCAGATCTTTCCACGCAGACCCAGTGTCTGAGCTCTAGGGAACAAAGTGAAAGGTTCGCATGTGTGCTTGTGGGTGAGAGAGGCACTTTGGTATCCGCAGGAGAAGCAAGGCGGGTGTGGGGCGAGAACTGCTCCCACCAGGGTGATTATCAGCCAGCCCCTTAGGGCTTAATCTCAGGCTTGGGAGCTCTACCTTGCCTTTTGTCTTTTGTTTTTTTGGATTTTTTTTTGTTTGTTTTTGCCTTCCTCTTCTTCCCTTTGCCCAGATCTGCCGAGATGGTGAAGCCACGCTGTGCGAGGGAGACGAGAGTGCCAACCTTTAGAAGCCCTGACGGATGGGGGGTGGCTACAGCACTTGCCTGGAATTTGAGATTTTTGTGCCGCGTGTGTTTTTCGATGCCGGACCTCACTCCAAGGCATGCTGTCCTCTGGTGCATTGGGGCTCCCACTCACAGCCCTTGCTTGGTCAGTGTGAAAACTCAGAGGTGCCACCGTGATCTGCTGCTGGGGACCAACACGGTGTCCTCTGACTTCAAGCTTCCCTCCCACGCACGCACGCACGCACGCACGCAGGATGCTTTTCTCTGCAAACCTTGCTGCCCAGGGAGCCCCACGGAGCCATTGTCTGGATGCTCCAAATTCCAGGGGCAGATTGGGATTACAGGCCCCAGACGAAAAGCTGGTGGTGGGGGGAGGGTGGACATAAATTTGACCTCGGACTGGGCATCCTCAGCCTCCTGGGTGGTCTTGGGTGTGTCACTGGTCCCCCCCTCCGTTTCTCCTTTCCTGCCCAAGCCTGTGCTGTCCTGGGAGCATCTACTGAGCATCAGTGACTATTATTACACCTGTGAGTTTAACATGACCAACCATTCTGGGACATGACAGAATACCCCAAAAAAATAAAAGTAAAGCTCAATCTTTGAGGCTTCTACCTGGAAGGTTTTTGTCTGGGTTTGTACTTTGATTTTTGAGCTTCCCTTTTCTCAAAGCTGCAAAGGAGTTCTTAGGCTAGATTAATTTAGCGTCAGGAAGATTCGGGCAGAGGCGTGAACGTGGATGCACGCAGGCTCTGAACCCACCCCTGACACCCCCGAGCGTCTGAGGTAAGATCGAAGTCAGCCCCCACCTGGAATTTCAGAAGCTGCCCGGGAACGCTGGAGCCAGCAGAATGGTTAGTTTGCTTCAGCCTCTACACAGTGATGTACAGTCTGCTCCAGCAGTTGCCAACATTTGAAAATCAGGAGCTTTTACAGCAATTTTTAAAACCTCTGAAGATGGGGCCACAGTAGGCCTCCGTTGCTAACTAGGAGCCGGGAGACCGCGCCCCCTAGGGGTGGCGGAGGCTCTCGGGTCCTGCCGCAGACCGCCCTCTCTGGCCCACCCAGGTCCCCCAAACCCACCCACTCCACGTATGGATGTTCCTGTCTGGCTTTTGCAGCCTCAGCCTTGGCCAGTCTCCTGCTCTGAAACCCTGAGTTTTCCTACTTTGTTACAAGTCACATCAGCGTGAGGATAACCCCACCCCCGCTGAGCTCTGACAGCTTTTCCTGGTGGCCGTCCAGGAGAAGCAGGACCGAGGGCCTTGACTTACAAACACCCCCACCTTTTCATCCCCATCCCCAAACATGCTCTGCTTTGGCAAATGTGTTTGTCACCTGCTACAGCCCCAAGGAGTCTGCTCGGGCCTCCCGCCTCCTCTTGGCTTGCACGTTTCCCTTCGCTGCCGAGGCCGAAAGGAGTCTGGGGTGAGGGGTGGGTTGCAAGGTTTGGATTCTTAAAAATTCTCTCCCAGATTTGTTGTGTCTAATTTGGGCTGCAAATGGTTTTTGTTGTCAACGGCTAACCACTGTTTGGTCTGCATAGTCATCTCTGTTGAATTTAGATGGTGGTGAAAGCCCAGTTTGCCCAAATACAGCCTAAATACATTTACACATTTATTCCCACATGTGTCTTTAGGTTTCTGACTGTCTCACCACACCTCAGACGTGGCCGCGGGTGGGAGCGTCCTGGGAAGAACACGGGCAGGTAACTTGACCCTCTGCTGTAAACTTCACCAAAAACAAAACAAAACAAAACAAAACCCTGCAAGTTGACCCAATCAGATGGTGAGCGATAAAGATGCTTCAGTGCGAAGGTGTTAGAAGGAGGGCTTTGAGCAGAATTTGGTGGTTTCCTTACAACTGAAAAGACAAGTAATATCACCAGAAAGAAGGAGGGGAAATAAAGTAGAGAGATGAGAAAAATAAGTAAAGTCACTTTTCATCCGTAAATAAATAAGCATTTTAAAAAAGGTGGAACACCTTTTAAACACCTTTTAAAAAGGTGGCTCAGGGGGTTAAGCGTCCGACGATTGATTTTTGGCTCAGGTCATGATCTCACGGTCGGTGAGAGGAAGCCCTAGGTTGGGCTCTGTGCTGATAGAGGCTGCTTGGGGTTCTCTCGCTCTCTCCCTCTCTCTCTCTCTCTCTCTGCCCCTCCTCCACTTGTGCATGCTCTCTCTCTCTCTCTTGCAAAATAAATAAATAAAAATGCGTTTAAAAAGAAAAAAGAAAGACTACCTCCCACCCCACATTTAACTGGGATTCTTTATCAACATCAGAGCCTTAAACGTGCTTAATTGTCCACCAAGTGACAAAAGAGTTAAAACAACAGGTGAGGCCAGGTGTTAATAATACTGACAGTGACAGTTAACATTCACGGAGGGCTCACGATGGTCTAAAAACAGGGCTGAGGGTTAGTACACACTTATTCCTTTAATCCTTATAATAACTCAGTAAGGTCGATATGTTATCCCCATTTTGCAGGCAAGAAAACCGTGGTTAAGTAATTTGCCCAGAGGCCCAGAGGTGCAGAGGGACAGGGCTGGTGCTCAAACCGTGCTGCTCTCCAGCATAACGTGGGCCTGGACAGCAAGACTGATGCCCCCCTCACCAGCTGGCCAGAGTAAAGGATCTGCCAGGTGGCCGGCCTCAGTCATGAGTGGCTTAGGAGCTGGCACTTGGGTGAGGCCAAGAAGGCTGGAGAGAGACGAATGGTGTATTTGGCCCACAATTCCTTTGCTAAAAATGACCCCCAGGGATGTACCACGGGAGGCCCCTCTCTGGTGAAAACCTTGATCTTCAGAGATTATCCCACTCTGGAAAAACTGACAGAATGGGCCACTTCCTGGAAGATTCCACGGTTTTCTCACCCGGCATATGTTCTGGAGGATGCAAAGTGTGCTCGTTGTCTAGGGGTGCCCGGTTGTCCCGGTGAGGCGATGCCTGAAGCAAGGACAGAAGGGAGAGGCAGAGTCGAAACTGGGAGAAAGTTCCATCTTCCTCTGCGTCGTGTCTGAAGACAGTGTTGAGGATGGGATGGGAGCCTGAGCTTCGAAGCACGCGGCTAGAAAAGATGCCAAGAATCATCAGTGAACCTAGAGTCCAAAGTGGGTAACTCTTCATGTGATGATTTTCAGATATGGGCAGATGCTTCAACAGGCTGGTCTGGGCTGAAAACTCGGCTTTCACGTGCCCCTGCCCAGAGACCTTGAGCACCTGAGGCAGAGGCATTGGGACTGTGGGTGATATTAAGAAGAACAAGGGAGATTCTCTGCCTTCTAGCAGCTTAAATCATTCCTCTGTTGCAAGGCAGCTCTAGCAGAGATTCAAAGCTCAGTGGAACAGAGCAACGCATTCCAACGGGGAAATGGGAAAGTGTGTGACGGGGCAGAGAGCCTGCCTACTCACCCTTCCATTGCCCAGTGTGGACCCAAAAGTGGGGCATTAAGCAAATGTCTGTTGATGAGTGACTGCTTCAATCAACGATTGAATTTTTCTAGGGCTCTTGGAAATATTTGTGGGAAAGGTAGAAAGTGACTGTAAGGTGTATCTGTCAAAATTAGACTTGCTGACACTTGAATTAACAGTTGTGATGAAAATTCGAGGTTTATTTTTCTTTCATGTGACGTGACGTGTAGAGGTTGATAGTCCCATGGCAGTATGGCAGCTTCACAGCCACCAGGGACTCAGCGTCCTTCAATCTTTCTGTTCTTCCATCTTAAGTTCGTGAATTCCACTCGTAAGATGGCCTCGTGGTATCAACATGGCTGCCGGAACTCCATTTATCCCGTCCATGTTTCAGGCTGAAGAAGGAGGAAGGAGAGAAGAGCAGCCTTCTCAGAAGCCTCAGTTGACACTGCCATTTCGTTGGCCACTTACAATGGCAAAGGAGACCAGGAAATATGTTCTTTTTTTATCTGGGCACGTTGTCAATCTGAGTAAAATATTGCTTCTGTTAGTAAAGAAGAAGGGAAGAGCGGATAGCGGGTAGATGATGACTGCGGACTCGGCCTTGAGAGAGTCAGCCTTCTTTATGGAGAGCAAGCAAGAAAGGAATTCACCAAGGTAACTCCGGTCTCCCTCCTGTCCTGTGAGATGCACAGCTTCGAGACATTCTTTACGGCTGCCTGATGATGTGGCAAATACAATATGTGGGTGCCTGGGGCACATAATTAGTTCCTTCACGATTCAAATCCTACTGTTAAGGGCTTAGTTAATTGCATTGACTTCTCCTTCATTATTTTCAGCTGTGTAAAGTGCCTCTAAGACTGCTCAGGCTCTATTTCCTAACGAAGGTTCTGGTGAAAAATGGAATCTGACAGGTATGTGGACAGAAATGCCCTGCAGTGGCTGACAGAGCTGGGCATGTTAGCCAGGGAGGTAGATGGACAGATAGGCAGATGAAGTCTTTAGTAAATACCAACTATTACTTAATAGCAAACTTACTGCCTCTCACTGACTTGTACAGGCTCTTACAGGATATTTAATGACTTCTGCTAAACAGAATACTAGAGTTTCTCACTTTTTTTAAGGCTACAAAAATTAAAGCTACTGTATAAGACGAGTGCCAACTTTCCACTCGTGTGTTTGTTCAGCTTTCTTCGCTTTCCCCCCAAATGAAAGCCAAATAGAAGCTCTTGGTTTTCCCAAGATGGCAACCCAACGGCCAACCATGTGTTCTCAGGTAAGGGCTCCCTTGATACAGAGAGCATAATGGGACTGGATGTTTTCCAGTTTTTTTTAGCCCGGGGCTTGGGAAACTGGATTAAGGTTTTTGAAGAGGGAGGCAAGAATGTGGAATGGAAGCTTTTGGAGTTCTGCCCATTGTTAGCCTTGGAGGATCGCTGAAGGGATGGACCACCTCGTGGTGAAACCGTCCGCGTCTTGGAGGCATGGTAGAAATTGCCAGTCCTTGAAGGAGCTTGAGATTATCCAAAATCCCACATCTCACCCATTTGCCAATATTTGAAAAAGGGCTCATCGAAAAGAGGAAATAAATTCTTCATATCGTTCATACTGGTAATTACTTACAAACATCTTCCTTTCTAGTTTCACTGCCAACTCCATAAAACAGGGAATAAGTCATTCTTGTTCTCTATTCGCTTTTTTCCCCAGGACATAAATAGTGCTCAATAAATTGAGACTTGGCTCCTCCAATCCCCTTTGTTGCCAGGCTTTTGACACGTTTTCTCCTGGACGTTTTCTTTGTATGTTTTAAGTTTTTTTTTTTTTTTTTTAATTCTTTAAAAAATGTTTATTTATGTTTGAGAGAGAGAGAGAAAGCGAGAGACAGAGTGTGAGCAGGGGAGGTGCAGAGAGAGAGAGGGAGACACAGAATCAGAAGCAGCCTCCGGGTTCTGAGCTGTCCGCACAGAGCGCAATGCAGGGCTCGAACCCACAAACTGTGAGATCATGACCTGAGCCAAAGTCAGACACTTAACCGACTGAGCCACCCAGGCGTCCCTGTATGTTTTTAGTGATTGAGATTAGGTTGCACATATACATAACTGTGCATAATGTAATATACGATGTCATGTAATTGAATGGGGAATGTAATTGTGTACAATGCTTTCTCAAGTAACATGAGAGCATAAACATGTTCCTACATGTGTTCATATAGGTTGAGCTGCTGTAATAAAGAGACCCCAAAATACAGAGGCTAAAATAAAATAGAATTTATTTATCTCTCATGTAATGGTCTAAAGATAAGCTAGGGCAGGTGGACAGCTCTGATCCACCAGGCAATCCAGGGAACAGGCTGGGGGAACACTCTCTCTAATACATGTTCTCCTTATCTTGACCCCAAGTGGCTCTTCTGGTTTTCATCACTTCTAAGCCAGAGAGCAGAGGGAAAGGGAGAGGGAAGGACAGACAGCTTCCTCATAGAAACCTAATCCAGAAGGCTCAGGCTTCATGTGAGCTTACATCTTATTGGCCAAAACCTAGAACATGGCTGTAGCTAGCTGCAAGGGAGGCTGGAAATTGTAGTCTCCAGCTGGACAATCATGGCACGTTAGTGCTTCCCAATGGATATTAATCTTCGGTGTTTATAAATGAGAAGTCGGAATTACTGGGAATTCTTGGAACTTCCTAAATTAGTCTTAAAAGAATTCCTACACTTTTCATAGTCTTTTCTCATTCTATGGATATCTAACAATATTGGTTCAAAAAATAAGACATACTAAGCTTAGTGAATTTACAATGACAGCTTGTAGTAAATAATCAAATATTAGAAAATACCAGTGAACAGTATCAGGTAATATTCAGATAATGTAACATTTAGATCTAACAAAGTTAAAGCGCTATACAGAATTACATGTCAAAATCGCCAATTTAAGGACTTACTTTGCTCCCCAAACTTGTTATTTCTGAGACGATCATTTACAGGGTATATACAAAGTATAACACATATAAATGTAATGATATTTGTTTTATTTGCAAGAATGACTTTCCATTCAAAGCAATCAGGGTCATGAACACATAGTTGGTTTTTGTTTGTTTGTCTAATTTTTTTAAATGTTTATTTATTTATTTTTGAAAGAGAGAGAGAGCAAGTGCAGGAGGGGAAGAAAGAGAGGGAGACACAGAAACCGAAGCAAGCTCCAGGCTCTGAGCTGTCGGCACAGAGCCTGATGCGGGGCTTGAACTCATAGACTGTGAGATCATGACCTGAGCTGAAGTCGGACGCTCAACCAACTGAGCCACCCAGGCACCCCTACGAACACATACTTGCAACAAGCTAAGAGCTACAAACAAGACCGACTGAGTAGGGGTACCTGGATAGTTCAGTCAGTTAATTGTCTGACTTTAGCTCAGGTCATGATCTCACAGTTTGTGGGTTCAAGCCCCACGTCGGGCTCTGTGCTGACAGTTCAGTGCCTGGAGCCTGCTTTGGATTCTGTGTCTCTATCTCTCTTCCCTTCCCCTGCTCATACTCTATCTCTCTCTCTCAAAAATAAATAAACATTAAAAAAAAAAAAAAAAAAGACTGGCTGAGTAGATCATGACCACTCCACTTCCCATGTGCTCCCATCTTGGTTCCTGAAAATGTCAATCTTAACCTGCCCATGTTTCCCGCTCTTGCTTTTCAGTTGACATTGATGGATTCAAACCAGTAATGTCTCTGTATTAATTATTAAGCTTTGATTCTTTAAAAAAATTTTTTTTTTACATTTATTCATTTTTTGAGAGAGAGAGAGAGAAACAGAGCACAAGCGGGAGAGGGGCAGAGAGAGAGGGAGACACAGAATCCGAAGCAGGCTCCAGGCTCTGAGCTGTCAGCACAGAGCCCAATGCGGGGCTCAAACCCACGAACCATGAGATCGTGACCTGAGCCCAAGTCGGACGCTTAACCGACTGAGCCACCCGGGTGCCCCTATTAAGCTTTGATTCTTGCAGGAAAATTACATTACTCTTTTTCCCGGTCCCAGTTTCTTCACTAATTTTTCTTTCAGGATTTGGAAAAACATAAAAACTTCCCAAGAAATACTAGAAAGGAGTCCTCACATGGAAACCTTAGTCAGGGTGAGAGTATGGGAGAGTTGGGGGTGGGGGGTAATTCTATTACTAAAAGACAGGAGAGAATGAATTCTGGAAGGTATCTTTGCTCAGGACCAGCTACATAATTTCTGGGCTCAGTGCAAAATGAAGGTGTTGAGTCCCCTTGTTCAAAAATTATTAAGAATTTCTGGATAGTAGCTATAGAGATTATCAAAAATTATTAAGAATTTCTGGATAGTAGCTATAGAGATTAAACCCCGTGTGGGCACCAAAGACAGGACCCTGTTTAATTGTGCAGGTACCACACCCATGAAGCTGGCCCTGCTTCTGCTCTATCACATTATTTACATTTTTTAAAACATTTATTCATTTTTGAAAGGCAGAGAGAGAGACAGAGCGTGAATGGGGGAGGGGCAGAGAGAGAGCGAGACACAGAAACAGAAGCAGGCTCTCGGCTCCGAGCTGTCAGCACAGAGCCTGACGCGGGGCTCGAACCCACAGACCTCGAGATCATGACCCGAGCCGAAGTCGGCCGGCCACTTAACCGACTGAGCCACCCAGGCGCCCCTCTATCACATTATTTAAAAATCTTTGTTAATCTCATTTTAAGTGGCTGCGTAGTGCTCCACCGCGTGGTTGGTTTGGTCTCAGGATATGCGTGGAAACTTAGGATGTACTGCCCAAGATGTGGAGCCTGAGTTTAGACACTCCTTAGGGCTGCCGACCCCAGTTGTGGCCCGTTACCCACAGGGTTTAAGTCTGAGCCAAAGCCAACCAGACAGAAGTAAGTGGTAAGCAGTATCGACAGGCAGATCAAGCTAAGGCTGGATGGAAAGCCATCGGTAAGGGCAGAACAGCAGGCCAGGCAAAGGGGCCTGTCCTCAGAGATAGGACTAGAGATAAGCCCCATGGGGGGTGTCGTTCAGCCAAGAGCAGCTGCCCTTGTGCTTGGAGCTATCTGGCCCTTCTCTGGCTCTTTCCTAGTCTGTGTATCCCTACAGTAAAGGGTAGGAGAAACGCAGGACTAGTTATCTCTGGGAGCCAAAGGCATCTCTGACCCTGTCGTTCAAAACCGAAATGATCTCAAGTAACACACAGCCATTCTGTGCCTCTGTTTCCCCATCTGTAAAGTGGGACCCATGGGGGTCCTACAGTTCTAGGGATCAACACACTCTTTCTGTCAAGGGTCACATAGTTTAGACTTGGCAGAGCAGAGGGTTTTGTTTGGTTTTGTTATTATGAGTTTTTGGTTTTAATAATATTTCCAACCTCCTCTCGTTGAAACTTTAAAGTATTTAACACAGTGTCGTTAACCATAGTCGCCGCGCTTTCCCTAATAGTCACAGAATATATTCATCTTATAACTGGAAGTTTGTACCCTTTAACTAGCAGTTCCCCACTTACCCCAATCCTTGGCCCCTGGCAAATACCATTCTACCCTCTGCTTCTGAGTTCAGCCTCTTCAGAGTCCACACCTTGGTGAAATCATACAGTCTTTGTCTTTCTCGGTGAGCTTGCTTCGTTTAGCCTAATGCCCTCAAGGTCTATCCATGTTGTCACAACTGGTAGGATTTCCTTCTTATTTATGGCCTAATTTCTTTTATTTTTTGAATTGCGTTACGTTTGTCAGATAACATTGTGTGAGCTTCAAGTGTAGAGTATGTTGATCGTGCGGAGGTGATGCGTTTATATATTATAATAGGCTTTCATCACAGTCTATCACTTCACATAATTATCCTTTCATGTTTGTGGCAGGAATAATTAAGATCTGGTCTCTCAGCAAACCTGGTTATTACAATAGGACATTGTTGTCTATATTCCGTATGCTGTGCGTCAGATCTCCAGGGTTATTTGTCCACCGGCTGCAAGTTTGTACCCTTAAGCGTTTCCCCTAGTCCCCCCCGCCAAGCCTCTGGGAATCACCACTTCACTGTTCATTTTCATGGCTTTGGCTCTCATAGATTTCACACAAAAGTAATATCATACAGTATTTGTCTTTTTTTTTTGTCTGATTTGTCTCACTGCGCATAATGTCCTCAAGGTCCATACGTGCTGCTCTGAACGTCAAGTTTTCCTTCTCTATCTCATGCCTAAATACTATTCCATTGTGTGTGTGTATCTACCCCATTTTCTTTATCCATGTATCTGATGACGGGCACTTGGGTTGTTTCCGTATCTTGGCTATTGTGACTAACACTGCAGGGAACGTGGGTGTGCAGATCTCTGTGATACAGGGCGTAGGGTTTTCGCCACAACCGCCCCACTCTGCTGTTGTGGAGTAAAAGCAGTCACAGGTGATACGGATGTGGATGGCAGTGGCTCTGTTCTAATAATACCGTCTTTGCAAAAATACAAATACAGTCCCATTTCATAGGACCGTTACGAGAATGAAGTGAGCCTAGTGCGTGCAAAGGACTTGTCACAGGCCCCTCCGTAATGACGGCCACTCCCCTGTGCAGCAGGGAGGGCCGGCGAGAGCAGCTGGGAGATGGCTTCACAGCTTCCCAGCTTGGAGATCTGGCCCCTCATTTCTTAGCAAGATACTGAAAGGATTGTCTTCATCAACTTTTTCTTCCTGAGAGCCGAAGTGCTGAAAGGAGGCATCTTGACATTCTTCTAAACAGACATCATGGCATACTTCTCCCCTGCATTAGTCACTCTTTGTGATCATTTTTGAAGATGAATGCTCTCTAAGATGTCCTTAGAGACACGCAGCTGTCGCCGTGAGAAGAGTCTTTGAGACCTTTCCAGCTCTTCCTTTCCATATTGCACGTTCTTAAAAGCACATCCCTCCTCGTCAGTGTCGTCAGCTTGGTCCTCCAAGGAGAGCACTTGGAGAGGAGTTCTCTTGAGCCTGAGACCCCTGGGTGGGCTGCAAAAGGTTGGACGTAGCTCGGAAAGATGGCATCTCCGGGACCGAAACAGAACCGATTCCTGCACTTTCTTCCATCACGGAAATCTCCAAAAGAGGATGATGCGAGGGAGGTTCTGAGTCTCCTGTAGGGTGGGACCTAGGAATCTGTCATTAAAGAATCCTGTTAATGAGGATCATGATAATACTTTCAATAAAAGGTCCCCCGGTGAGTCTGCCGCTCAGCTGAGTATCTTCTTAGCTCTTGGCCATTCTCCCGGCTGTGGTTAATTCCCCCTCGATGTTCCAAAACCCCACTCTCCCAAACCCCGAGCCCTACAGCTGCCTGATTTCCTCTTTTCTCTGTGCCCTCGCTAAGTTAGCCAAAAGGCCGAGGGCTCCGTGGGCACGTTAATACCTGCAGCCGTGGTTCCGTGCTCCAGGAAGGAAACGATTTCACACTGGACTGGCCGGCAGGGAGGGCTGGAGCCTGTGCGCTCGGCCTGTGGACTCAGGAGAGCTGGGGGCCGGGCGGACTTGAGCGTTTCCAAGTCAACGCCGAAGGCTCATACGCTGGTGGGTGGCAACGTCATTGATTTTTCTTGAGATAATAGCTCAAGTGTATTTGCTCAGTGTCTTTCAGAACCAAAGGCTTGTCTGATTTTATTTTTTGTTTTGTTTTGTTTTTTGGTGTTGGCTTGTTCTGAGAAGAAAAAGCTTGAGCACCTGAAGCGAAATCTTGGTGCAGTGTTCACTGGTTCCTGGGGCCGAGTGGGTCGCATTCCTCTATCAAATGCATTGACGCATCAACAGATATGTAATAAGCATCCGCTGCGGGTCGCGGTGGGCACTGAGAGGCTTTGGGAGCAGCCTGAGGCCCGGAGGTTTCTGAGATGGTTGTCCCGCTCCTGGTGTCCACAGTTCTCACCCTGAGGGGCTTCTCGGTCCCAATCCCAGCTCTGCCAAGAAACTGATCCCAGACGAAAGTATTTTAAGGGAACGTGGACCCGCGGCTCAGGAAATCAGACTTATTGTGTGGTCTTGATGGCCCGCCTCCCGTATCCGATCCTTGTCTTATTCCCAGTTAGCAGGTTCTCTTCCTATGTTTTGACTGCCTGCCGTGTGGTGGTGCAAAGTGTTTTACACCTGCTGTCTGGTTTGCACTTCCCAAAACTCCGGCAGGCAAAGACCATGATGCTCATCTGACAGATGAGGAAGCTGAGGCTCAAAAGAGATTATTTTGCCCGGGCTTTGACGCCAGCTTGTCTGACACCAAAGCCACCGCTCCTCAGCCCTGTCCCCGATGAGCTCCTGCCTCACACGGCAGCTTCTGTGACTGCATTCAGGTGCGTTTCCAGAGAGATCTCATCTGCACCTTTAGACACCCAACCCTGGTCTTTCAAACCAAGTATCTCTTCACTATCATGCGTTTCGTGGGGGAAATGGGACCTTCATATCTCAAAAGACTAGCTATACTAGAAAACCGCTCCTGTTCCTCCAGGTTGTGGTGGATTCCCGGGGAATCGCTCAATCAATATCTCTAAACCAGTAGCTCGCAAAATACAGTCCCTGCACGAGCAGCCACGGCATCACCTAGGAACCCAGAAATGCATGGTCTCGGGCCCCACCTTGGCCTACCGAATCAGAACCTCTCAGGACAGGCTCAGGAATCACGTTTTAACAGGTTCTCCGGGCAACTCTGACGCCGTTTTCTTAAACGGCCATTCCTGAATTAATTTTTTTAAACATATTTTAATTTTTTTATTTTTTACTTATTTATTTTTTTTAACGTTTATTTATTTTTGAGACAGAGAGAGACAGAGCATGAACAGGGGAGGGGCAGAGAGAGAGGGAAACACAGAATCTGAAACAGGCTCCAGGCTCTGAGCGGTCAGCACAGAGCCCGACGTGGGGCTGGGGCTCGAACTCACGGACCGTGAGATCATGACCTGAGCTGAAGTCGGACGCCCAACCGACCGAGCCACCCAGGTGCCCCAACATATTTTTATTTTTAAGTAATCTCTACACCCAGCGGGGGCTTGAACTCACAACCCTGAGATCACGAATCACACGCTCCACCGACTGAGCCAGCCAGGCGCCCCTTTTCTTAAATTCATTTTAATTTAAAGCATGGAGCTTGTCTTTTGCAAAATACCTGTTGATATCCTGAGGAACTAGTCATGAATAATACACTCTGGGAAGAGTCGATTCTCATGATCCCAAACTGTATGTAGGACGCCCACTTTGAGCATGTTTATCAGAATGAAGCATCCCAAAGCCCTATCAGAAATTCAGGAACATCAAGAAGAATTGTTTTGAAAACCAACTTTGGGTCCACATACAGACACTATGTTGCAAAACTCCAGGGGACAGCTAGGCGAGCGAGGGGGGTGGGTCCCCTGGCCTTGTGCAAGGGGCAGCCTGGACCCTAGCCAAATAGTGAATTAACAAAAGTCTCAGAGGACTCAAATGTTTCCATCTACCAGAAATCACTTAGAAGTGAGGTGTTCGGAGGAGTCTAGGAAAAGGATTTTAAAGATATTTAACTCTCAAACTGCATGAAAACATTTCAGGATGAACTTTGCCAAGTATAAGTCTCCTGGCAGATGAAATGGCATTGAATACGGTCATATTTCTGCTCCTTTAAGCCTAGGTTGTGTACATTTTCAAAGCATTTGACAAGAATACTTTGTATTTAGGTAACATCTTTCATCCCCAAGCTTCAAGAATCTACTAGAGACAGAACTGGCAAGAAAATTTCCAACGTGGAGGTCCCCTCCCCCTGGTGGGATGGTAACTTGCCAACAGAAGTAGGAAATTTGCAGACAGGAGGTCCCTGGCTAACTACCAGCATGCTGTCTGATATCAAGACAGTATCAGAGCTTATCAGCCCACAGGGAAACCAGGCTGGGCAACAGGACCGTGGGCTTCATATTTCTGTGAATTAACGTAAGAAAAATAAACAGCATAGAAATTTCTTGTCCTCTCTGCGGTGCCCTAAGAACTTCACATTTAATCAGGACATGCTTGCCCCCTCCAAGCCCCAGCGATGCCTGAGAAGTGCCCCAAATTACTTCGCATTAGATGCTGGCTGCAGATTCAGCAGGGAACCAGAAATGTGAGACGCAGATAAAAGTTCAGCACGGGGAGATGGTGAGAAGGGCCAGTTTTGAGTGCCCCTCTGCTTGGCAGATGACGCCGTTGTCTCTTATTTTCACGTAAAGCTTATCATTTTCTCCCTTATACGTTCTCATCATAGACAATTTGGTGAAAATAGAAACGTAAGAAGCAAAGAAACTCCCGTTTTCCCAAGAGAATCACTATTAGCAATTTGGCATACTTCCCTCCCGTCCTTTTTCTATGCATTTTTGAAAACGGAATTAACATGATGAAATATACACAGTCCTGATTCTGGGGTATTATAGTACAATCTAGGCGTATGCCTATGTGTTGTGTGTGTGTGTATGTGTGTGTGTGTGTGTGTGTGTTTAATCCTGCAAAAGCAAATGAGACCATACACTCTTGGAGGGCAAGGACTGGGTCTGTCTTTTTTATCGTAGTCATTCTGGGAGCTAGCACAGAGCCCGGCAACAGTAATGGTATTGAAAAAAATTACAATGGGCAATATTTCACTGAGTAGCTACACCAGAACATGTGTAAGCCTCCCTCTAATGTGGACATTAAAATTGCTTCCAAGTTTTCACTATTACAGGTAGTGCTGACATTCTGTTAGGCTTTTTTTTTTTTTTTTTTTTTTTTGGATTATTATCTACAGCAGATACTGTCAACATCCATCCACCCCTAGGCCTTTCCCAGGGGTGCCTGAAGACTGTCTCTGGATGGTCTCTTGGTTCCCTATGCCACCTGCCTGGACTTGTTCCCTGGCCATGGAAATGGCCTCGGACTACAGGCATGGGCCAGCACTACTGTCTCTGAGCAAACCTCAACCAATTGAGGATGGGAATTCCAGCTTCCCTGCTCTGCAGGATGACAAATGACACAACTGACAGGGTGCGTTCTCCACACTGTCAGACGTCAGACGGTCCTCACCAGATTGAGCTCCAGCTACCTACCTTGTCTGACTCATTGGTGTTATCTATCGTATTGGCTCTTCTCTCATTCCTGTTTCCCGCATTCACCCACTCCCTCATCACGCTTCCTGGAGTCACCTCCCAAAGAAACTGCTCACCTGCACCAAATCCTTGTCTCAGGCTCTGCTTCTGGGAGACTCCAAACTAAGTCATTAACTTTGGGTGGAGTTTTAGAAGCAAAACTATTGAGCCAAATCAAAGGACTTCTTTAAAGATTCAGGATAGTATAGGTGCTGCCGTAGCGAGCCCTAAAGATTCGGGATATATACTGATAGGCAAGTCATTTCCATAGAGGGGTTTTAGGGCTCTTTTGTCAACCCTTGATTTCATTCTAAGAATTTGGACCAAGAGCTGGATGTTTAAGGAGAAGAGGAAAAGAAGTCAACACACTCACCTGCTGGGGCTGTAGCATAAGACTTAAGCCATTTCATCTGAGTTCACTCTTTTGCTGTTCACATTTCTCTGTTGTTTGTCTTGCTTCATTTTCTTCCAGGTTCTTGGGTGGAGGCCAATGGTTATAGAGTTTTCCCTTTTGTCTCTACAAATGGAAAGAGAGGGAGAATAGAAGGAAGGCAGCAGAGAAAAGAACATGGGAGAAAGGACAAGTGAGGCACTGCTTTGCAGTATTTCAGCCTTGGTCCTCAGTTACAACCAGGGTTTGGTATTTTCAGGGGAAATGAAAAGAAACAGACGTTGCTAGAAGCAGGTCCATGAGGAGCATGTTCTGTTGTGTTCCAAAATAAAGCTACATATTTGGGGATTGTCATAGTGAGCCGGAAAGCATGGTTTCCCCAGGGAAACAGGAGTGGGGGTTCCCACCAGCGTTACTGCTGAGGCCATGAGTGCAGAGGAAGAGAAAACCGGCGCCGTTAATCCTGAAAACGACGGACAAATCACTCTCAAGACTGACTGGATATTCCAAGAAGGCAAAGTCAACCTTGGCTGGGTGGACATTGGGGATAGAAATGCGAGGAGATGTAACGTTCATCTTGTTGTGTGTTGGTGAGGAATCCCTTTCCGTCTACGGTTTGCACATCGCCTGTGCCGTTTTGCGTTTTACGGAATAAAGAGACGGGTGCTTTGGTCAATGTCGGTTCAAGGGCAGTCATTAAACTGGACGTGTCCTCCCTCCAGCCAGAAAATGTCAGATGCCTCCCAATTGTCTAGGTCCATACAGGCTTTTCAAAAGTACCCCCCCCAAAGAGCTCTGTTCCCCTCTGGAGGATTCTAGGTTGCTCCTAAATCCATTGTGTGGGGGGATAGGGAGTCACAAGGCACCTGCAGACTTGATGTCCACTCGCCTGTAGGGGCAACACTAGCAAAGTCCCACGTTTGGCTGACACGGGAGGACCAGTGGTTGCTGCGGACGGCTCCGCATGGGAGACACTGCTTTATGCTACTGAACCACACTTCCTTTTCCTTTGGGACACACAGCTAGACAAGGCATCCCAGCCTCCCTGGTGGTCAGGTGGCAGGGTGATATTTACACACGTCCTCACCTGGCTCCTGGCTTTCGTGCCCTTCTCCACACCCTATCATTCTGCCATTCTCTCAACTGAATGTGCAGGCCTCCCAGGCCCCAGAGGCTGGTGGGGAATGACAGGACTGTGGAAGCCAGGTCCCCGAAATTCCTGGCTTGGAGGGGTGACCTGCCCAGGAGAAATGCTGAGCGGGGGTAACACAACGGGACATCCCGCGAGTGAGTGAGAAATCCTCTTTCGCTACGTTAAGGCACCGACGTGTGGTAGCTGCGTGTTAAGGCCTTGGCACGACCTGTGAGTACCTGCTGTTTCCTGGCGCGTGGGTGCCCGAATGGCAGGGCCACCCGCGCTGCTCGTCCTGCCAAACGCCACCAAGGTTCGTCACGGGGAGGAAGGCTCAGTCACAAAGCAGTTGCAGGTGAACGACGCCCTTTCCGCACGCCCGGGACCACCGAAGCGGGACGCGTCCAGGTCGGCCGAGGGGGGTGTGTGGCGTGAAAAGAGTAGAGACTCGCCGTCCTCGGGACACCAAGCAGCCCCGGCCCGGCTCTGCCCGGCAGCGCACGGAGGCGGGCGTCAGTCCGCCTCCGAAGGCAACTCAGGAGCTGTTCAAACCCACGCGGCCTCCCCTTAAGAAACCGCCTCGGGGCGCCTGGGTGGTCAGTCGGTTAAGCCTCCGACTTCAGCTCAGGTCACGATCTCGCGGTCCGCGAGTTCGAGCCCCGCGTCAGGCTCTGGGCTGATGGCTCGGAGCCTGGAGCCTGCTTCCGATTCTGTGCCTCCCTCTCTCTCTGCCCCTCCCCCGTTCATGCTCTGTCTCTCTCTGTCTCAAAAATAAATAAATGTTAAAAAAAAAAATTAAAAAAAAAAAGAAAGAAACCGCCTCGTAATCCAAAGCCACACTTGCTGACGTTCTTCTTTCCCCCGTGTCCCTGTGATATGGCCCGCGCGTGCACAGTCGCTGCTCCCCCCGCCCCGTCTCTCTCCACCCCAAACTCATCCCCCAAGCCCTCCTTCTAGCCCATCCCGCCTCACCCTCCCTTTCCAGAGCGACTCTCTTCTCCGGCTCTGTAAACCGAGCCAGAATTTCTGCCGTCCCTGCCTCCAAGTTTCCTGTTACGGCTCATCGGCCCAAGGGATGCCTTGGTCATCAACCCAGAAAGTCCTCGTGAACGAAAACAGGATTCTCAGGGGTGGCCTTGGGGCAGTGCCTGGGAATATACATGAATTATAATAATAATAATTATTATTATTATTACAAACAAATTGATTTTCAGCTCCACTCCTTAAGAGTCAAGTGACCTTGAGTAAATTCTTTTTTTTTTTTAAGTTTATTTATTTTTGAGAGAGAGAGAGAGAGAAAGAGAAAGCGTTGAGTTGGGGAGGGCCGAGAGAGAGGGAGAGAGAGAGATTCCCAGGCAGGCTCCACACGGTCAGCGCGGAGCCCGAGGGGAGACTCGAACCCACGAACCGTGAGCTCATGACTCGAGCGGAAGTCGCACACTTAACCGATTGAGCCGCGCAGGAGCCCCCTTGAGCAAATTCTTTACAGCCTTTAGCCTCAATTTCCTCCCCTGTAAGATGGGGTCGATGGAACCTCACTGGCTTCCCATCGGAAGGGGATGAGGTGGAGTGTGTGTGAGAGCAGTTAGCGCACAGCGGGCAGAGAGCAAGGTTGTTCTCGCCCTTTCTGAACTTGACTCTTTTGCTCTACGGGAGGAGAATCAGGGTGGGGATCCAGCTGCAACAGCACAAAGGAGGGTAAACTGAGGCCCCAGCAATCAGCAGCACCCCGCCTTGCTGCCAGCTGCTCCAGAGCTCACTCCTGAGTTTCCTGGTCAACTTTCAAGTGACCTTGAAGGAAGAACCGCTTTTCCGCATGCCTCCAGCTGCGCGTTTCCACCACAGGGGAAACATGCCCACCCTTTGTCCCCCAGGGTGGGTTGTGAAGGTTAATGAATTGCTATTTGTGAAGTGCTTTGAGATCCGTGGATGAAAGGCCCTATGAAGTCAAAAGCATTCGGATGATGATTAAATTGCCTTGCCTGAGGTCAGACAGCGCAGGACTAGGGGAGCCGGAAAGGGAAGACACATTCCCTTTCTTCCGTTCCCTTGCTAGAACAACTAAGACCGTCACCTGTTCTTGTGACGATGGGCCTGTCCCTCTGCGGGTGGATGTCCTCGGGCCTTCTCATCCTGGCTCCTTTATTCCCAGCACCCTGGTTAGGGCCAGATTCAGACTCCTCACCCACCGCGCTCATCGGAATGCTGAACAGCTCCCAGCTCTTGGGGAGAGCTGGCTTGCAGGGTTTTTAAAAGCCTGGGGAAGCTGTTGTGTGAGGGAAGAAGATTCACACTTGACCCCGAGACCCTTCTCGAGAAAGCAAGGACGGTCTTGCCTCTGCCGACTGGGCACCCAAACTAAGGAAGTCCGATGCCCTGGCTGAATTTGGGGGTGGGGGGCGGGTGTTGGACACCACCAGAATCTCCTGCGCCCCGCTTTCTTGTCTCTTTCTTTTCCTTTTCCATTCAACCAACCTCGCCGTGGCAGAATTTGTTTTACAAACATGCCTCCACACCTTTGTCTTTTCCTGCCCCCACGTAGGCGGTTGTAGAGACACCTCATTGCAATTCAGACACCTGTCACTTTCGGATGTCAACGTGTCTGTTGCCACACTGATTAGTTAAGATGAAGAAAAAAAAAATACGGTGCCGTATAAATAAAAAATTAGAGACTGTCACGTTGTGTAAAAAGGGCCCACCTTCCAAGCCCAGATCTCGGCCAGGCAACATTCCTTCCGATTCCCGGGTATCCCAGCGAAGGGGAATGCTTATAATGTCTTGTTTTTAGTGATTAAGTGGTTAATGATTTAATGAACTAAAAAAAAAAAATCTCATTTGTTGCTTCCCTTGGACTTGGAAAAAACCTCAAAGAGCTGATTTTCTGTGTACCTCAGTCCAATATTGCTACCTGCTGGGATACGAACACAGTCTCTAAATAAATTGCTAGTGGCCTTAGGCGGGTGGAAGGGTTTCCCTTTGATCCTGCTAGAGCAGATGAAGTCAAATGTTCAATCAATCAATCACATTCATAACTTGCAGCTACAATCGGGCTGACAAGAGCCTATTATTTATTTTTAAAATCATATATTTCATTATTGCAAAACACACAGGCTCTCACGAGGGGGAAGAGACTAAATTATTGATAAGCCATATAGATGACGGAGTTTGTTGCTTCTGACATGCTTGTCGCTAACTATTGTCAGGAAGAATTTACTAAGATGCAGAGCCAGGAAAGTTGGCCAGAAATGTATGTCGTGCCAAAGCGGAGATGGGAAGAGGAAACTCTAATGGCCTCTCTCTCTTATTGAATTCTTGTAGGTAAAAGGCAGCTGAAGGCAGAACAGGTTTCTATTGTAAAGCAAGACTTGAAAAGCCCCCAGTTTGATTGCTACAGAGCAGGAGATTTGGTTCTCAAAATAGCCATGCGTCTGGGAAATGAATTTTTGCTGGTGTCTGTGCATTCCTGGAAATAACAATCGTAACTCTCCAGAATTCCCACATGGACCAGGGCCAGGCATATTTATTCAGTATTGTGTGTCAGGGGCTGGGGGGTGGGAGGCGATGCGTGAACACAGCCTGAAGTGGAAGGCAGTGAGGAGGCTCGCTCTGGACCCTAACAGTGGGAGAAAAGGGGGCGCTCTCCCCGTACCTCACCCCTCCTACCCCCTGAGCTGCCAGGGTGCCCTCACTGGAGGCGGCCTCCTTACGGATGTGCAAGTGAAATTCTCCAATGGACTTAGGAGGCAGAAGACCAGTCAGGAAAATGCTGACCTCTCATTTCTGCGTGTGCCTTTCTTTTCTGTTTCCTGGGGCACTAGCCGAGAAGGCCACGGCTAACCGTGAGCCTTGATGATGCTTACAGTCACCACTGACCGCCTTGTCTGAACGCTGAGGGGTCGGACAGGAAGATCGCTCAGCATCGTCACCTGGCTGTCACCTCCACGTTAAAGAGGACGCTCCTGGGTTTGCTGGGAAAAAGAGCACCCTGGACTGAGGGAAGGGAAGATGTTTTATTAAGGGAACGTAAATGTTCACTCATACGGATCAAATTCTATTAGAACAAATACTATTACATTTGAACAAAAACAGCTGTGGAACTAAAGACCTTCTCATACCCACTTCCCACCCCCGCCCCCTTTTGATTCTCCCTGGATCCCAAGTACAACGTAAGTAAAATGCAAACTCCTTTGGAGGTCCAGTTGAGATTTGACTCGTACTCCTGAATTATTTGCTAATTCCAAGATGATCCCCCAGGGGTTGGGATGGGGGAGAGAGTGCTATGGGTGTGCCCTAGAATCAAAGTTTTCTCAAGGCAGAAGGGCCCTTCCAGATCAATCTGCCCACTGCCTCCATACCTCCTCTCTTTATTTCACAGACGAGAAAACAGGGTCAGAAGCTGGAATCAGACAGCCGGTTGGTGGCAGATGGGGAACCAGATCCCGGCCTCCAACCCCTCTTCCCTAAGGTAACCCAAGGAACTATTAACAGAACTGAAGTCAGAAAAGAGGTGTCTCAGCTGCCGGTCGAGTGTTTGACCTACTTATTACATGATGCTGCTTTCTGGTGTAACATTCCAATCTGTGTTTGCTTGGTTTTCAGACCGGAAATTCCATTTAGAACCCAAACCACCAGAAAGCTCACCTAATCGCACATGGTTTCACAGTGCTGACCCCAGACAATAAACCGACAAGGTTATATAGGAATAGGATTTGGAAGTAACTTTTGGACCCATTGGAAGATGCTGCATCAACCTACCAGGAGCCAGGAGCCCCTCCTGCTTGGATGGCCACTTCCTTCGTGTGTCACTCTTGGCTGACATGTCCCCTCTCTGGGGCACAGGTTTTTGTCCATGATGTAAGGAGTGGTCTATGTGTGCTGCAAGTCAATGTCTGGCTCCAAAATTCCACATGAAATCCTCTCCAGTGACATTTTCCTTTTATTGTTTGAACATTTTGCAGGCTAAGTTAGCACACGTGGAAACTGAGCCAACCAAGGAAATTAACGCACCAGAAGGAGCCATACCTTCTCATCTTCGTGGCACAGGGAAAACAACTCTTCACTGGGAAAGTGAGGAAACCTGCTGGTGAGTGCTGGCTTTGTTGCACTTAGGTGAGTCGTGGAACCCAGCGCATCCCAGTCTTCTCATCTGTAAAATGGGAATCTTTTATTCCTTTTCTGTCCACTCGGCTGGGACAGATTGCTATGCAGATCTGAATCCATCACATAAGTGAGAAGAGGGAAAAAAAGAAGCTTCCAGTGTACCAGAGCAGTAAAGCAGTAGCATCTCTTGGTGGTGGGAATTGACTACAGACGAGAGAGCTGGCTGCAACTATGAGATTACATTTTTAATTACCTTCAGATGCTGACCTATATAAATAAGCATGTTTCACTTCTTTGGGAGGGAACAGGAGAAAGGGATAGGGCGGGACTCATTAACTTCCCGGCCATGCTTTTTTGCCGCAGTTTTCAAGGAAAATCTTCCGGAGGAGGAGAGCCAGCTGCCTTTCTACAGTGGGAAAGAGGTGGCCGAAGAGACTGTCCCTTCTCTCGTTGCCATCCTTTTCTCTTTTCTGGGCTGCGAGGTGCATTTGTGCGCTAACGGCACACTGGCAGCTCCCCTCTGACAACGTTCTCGAACATTCCAGTCATTTCCTCTGTGTGGCTTTTTTCCCTTTTAAAGTCCGTGTGCCGCACTCTTTGGTGAGAGTTGCTACCTCAAGAAGGCCTGGAGTACCCAAATAGGCTTGGGTTGCAGGATGCCAGACAGATGGCTTTTTTCCCTGGCAAGATAAGACGATATTAAGTATGGTTTTGGGACTAGTCTGTCTCCCAGCGCCGGTCCCCTTGGGAGCCTCCCGCCCGATTGGTCAGTTGTATGATTACAATGGGCACTAATTATACCCAGAAGCGAAGGAATAGCAGGCGTAACTTACAAAGCCCTCGGTGATAAGGGTCTGGATAAACACAATGAGATAAAAACGACTTCATCCTTCCAAAAGGACAAAGGAATTACTTCTTGAACAAATGGGCGAGGTAGGAAAACATTTAAACAGAGAACACAAAACAGAAATGCATCCAGCTTTTTATTTTCGTTTATTTAGGGGAGCACAGGCAAATTGGGGTTAACCCTGTGTGGACCACAGGAGAGTCAGCAAAGCACAGCCATCGACTCATCCCGCCTGGATCCTGGGAACGCTGGGATTTCACCGTGAGTCCTCCGTGAAGGGGATCCTCAAGGGTGAAAGCCAAATGTGTACATTTAAGACCCCAAAGATGTGCCCGTAAGCCAAGGAACAGCCCCAAACCACACCCCGATACAAACGCCCTTTACCTCTTTCTTCCAAATGACTCAGCAGCAGCTGTGCCCCAGACTATGACCTCGATTTCCGCCTGTCACTCTTCCCCTAAGATTGGTCATCCAAGAGGGTTCAATGGAGTCAGGATGGCTGTATAATCACATGCACGAGAAGCAGCTTGTGCACACAGCGGCCACGAAGGCCACACAAACCCTGGAAGGAACTTCCCGGAAAGAGGCTGGTGGAGAACTGGAGGAAGGCACACAGAGAAGAATCACTATTTCCTCAGGCTGGCTGGCCCTGGTAGCTGGTGCACACGACTAGACTTTTCACTTATTTCCTCCCTAAGGACTGGCTTGCTTCCCCATGATTTCAGAGTGACTGGGGAACCAGGTGGAGCTGTGATAGCCAACCTGCTGCACTGTTCTTTCCCTTTAGAGCCTCTAGCCACACAGGTCAGGACACATCCAGCCCTAGTCTAGAATAATAGACCCTTATCACACCCAGATCCTGGGTGGATTTCACGCCCTGGGGGCAGATGGTTTTGTGGCAGACAAACTTATTTGGTTTGATTGAGCCAGGGAGTCTGGAGCCCACGTTCCATGTTCTTAGACTTGTCCACAAGGCCCCGTGTGGTCTGACCCCTGCTGCTTCCGCTGGCCTCATCTCCTACCATTCTCCCGCTTGTTCACTCTGATCCAACCACGTGGCCTTCTTGCTGTTCTTGAAACAGGCCTCACCCTTGCCCTAAGACCTTCCCACTTGGCCTTGCCTCTGCTGCGGCAGTCTCCCCTTAGATATCTTCATGGCTCCCGCTCACTTCCGTCAGGTCTGTGCTCAAAGACATCCTGGTCAGGCCATTCCCGAACCGTCTGCATAAAATAACAACAACCTCCCCGCCCCGGGCCTCACTCCATTCCCCTGGGAGAGTTTTCTATGAAGCATTTACCACCGCGTGACGCCCATTGTATTCACCTATTTGTTTATTTCCTCTCTTCCTCACTAAATGAAGCTTCCTGAGCAACGGGACTTGGCTTCATTCATGCTGCAACCCCAGAACTTAGCACAGCTCCATAGGGCTATGGAATAGCTGGTAGAACATTATTTCTGTGTGTGTCTGTGAGGGTGTTTCTGGAAGAGATTGGCATTTGGATCAGTAGACTAAGAAGATGGCCCTCCCCAGTGTAGGTGGACACCACCCAGTGCAGCCAAAAAGGCAAAGGAAGCATGAATTTGCTGTCTCTGCTTGAGCTGCGGCATCCGTCCTCTCCTGCCCTCTGACATTGGCATTCCTGGTTCTCCAGCTTTGGGACTCAGACAGTACCCACGCCATCAGCCCCCGACTCTCAGGCCCTCAGACTTGCACTGAATTATACCGCTAGCTGTTTGTTTTTCAAGCCTGCAGACGGCAGACCGTGGGACTTCGTGGTCTCCATGATCACATGAGTCAGTTCCCGTCATAAAGCTCCCCGTATACACCATATATATCTTATTGGCTCTGTTGTCCCACAGAGCCCTGACTGATACAATAAGTGTGTCACGTGTGGAACCTCACTCAAGCCTTGTATTACTCATGAGAGAACAGATGCAGTGATATTAAACTACACAAGACCACACAGATGGTGAGTGGGGAGCTAGACTCAGACCCAGGCGGTTTGCCTCTGAGTTGGCACTCTGAACCACTGGGCTCCAGAAGCTGCCCTCTGAGTTCTTGATCAAAAGCATAATTTCCAGTTTCCAGCTCCTCACCAGCTACCAAAGCCCAGCCGAGCACGTGAAGGATGCATGGTCCCTTTATTCTTCCACATCCCCCATGCTCTGGGTCTGGATAAAGGACACATCTCGATCATTAGAGAAACATGGGTCTTGACCCTTCGTGATTAGTTTACTGAACTGCACACGGAGGGCGTTACACGATATGGCTGTACAACGGCCCTCCTTATCCACAGTTTTCACTCTCCGTAGTTTCAGTTACCCACAGTCAACCGAGGTCTGGAAGCGGGTGATTGCCTTGTGACGTATGGTCAGAAGGTCAGTAGTAGCTTAATGCTACATCACACGCCTACGTCATTCGCCCCACTTTATCTCATCACGTAGGCCTTTTACCGTCTCATGTCATCGAAAGAGGAAAGGTGACTCCCATCCCATAAGCCATTATGAGAAAGAGAGAAATCATATTCCCATGACTTTGACTAGAGTATATTGTAACTGTCTTATTTTGTTCTTGGTTATGTGGTTAATCACTCACTGTAACTAATTTATAAATTGAACTTTATTTCAGGTATGCACCTATAGGAAAAAACACAGTATGTATAGGGTTCACTATCACATGCAGTTTCAGGCGCTCACGGAGGGCCTTGGGAGGCATCTCCCACAGATAAGGGAGTATTACTGTGTTGCTTTGTCATTTGTTACAGTAAAAATGTCACGAGGGGCATTGATCTTGGTATAAGTGACCTGTGAGCGCTCCTTGGGGATTCACGGGGGAAGGTTCTCAGGTCTAGTATCTAAGCAACAAATAGGCATGCGTCGAGTAACGGGTGGTCTTTCCCACTCCATATCGCCTCCTAGGAACTTAGAGACAAATATCTGGTCCCACCTCTAGCAAATGGAGAGATTTTCCCGGCCCCAGACTTGTGAGTTAGCCTCCCTCGCTGGGCACAAGATGACTCTTCTAGTCTTGGTTTCCTTTCCCTTTTCTTCAGCTGTTTTTAACTGGTCTTGCCCTATTCTATGTCAGCGAGTGGGGGGGGGGGGGGTTGTGTACACATTTGTGTAGTTTGTGTGTTTCTTCAGCTTAGGAAACAAATACGGTTACAGTGCCTGCAATTTTCCAGCTCATTTCATAAGCACCATCTGCCCTCTGTTAGCAGAATGTCTGTCGTGAAGGCTCCCCCAGCCTCCCACCCAGGTTGGTCTTTAACTGAAGTCTTTAAATGAAGAAGTGAAAGTTTCAGTCCTGCCTCCAATTTCCGGATTCACAGAGAGAAATAACTGAGCCATGTGCTGGGTTGTTGATGTAGCCACATGGTGTCTTGGTCCTTTGCAATCCACCCCTGTGTTTGAGATCCTTGCCGTGGTCCTGGGCACTCCACCATGGACCTCTCGTTTGCCCTTTCAATTCACCGTCGTGGAAGCCATTTATTCTTGAAACACATCAGCCACGGTGCCAGGCATACCTCCCAAGCTGGGCCACCTGCCGACCCCCCAACAAAACTCCTGGGCTCTTGGGATGTACTTTTTGCCATTAGTCCAGGCAAAACCTCCCTTTTATGCTCTCCATGGTTCTTCTAGGGAATCCTAGAAGATTCTTACTAGAGGGCTTCAGCCAGAGTCATCCTATCAGATTTCTCTAACTTTTAATCCAAGAAGCAGTGTTTAGGGTCCTAATCCCAGTAGGTCCTGAGCTTTCATTTTTTTATTATTTAAAAAAAAAAATTTAATGTTTATTTATTTTTGAGAGAGAGAGAGAGACAGAATGTGAGCAGGGGAGGAGCAGAGAGAGAGGGAGACACAGAATCCAAAGCAGGTTCCAGGCTCCGAGCTGTCAGCATAGAGCCCGACGTGGGGCTCGAACTCACAAACGGTGAGATCATGACCTGAGCTGAAGTCAGACGCCCAACCGACTGAGCCACCCAGGCGCCCTGGGTCCTGACCTTTTAATGCAAATGAGTCCACACCCTCCCCAGGGCTGGGCATCCCCCAGGGCCCTTGCTGCCCTCCCAGGTCAGTGTCCAGCTTACCTACTCTCTATTTTGTTTATCTCTGCTCTGCTCTAAGCTTTAGTATTTCCTCTCTTCTGCTTGCTCTGGATTTAGTTTTCTCTTTTTCTGGTTTCTTAAGGTGAAAGGTTATATCATTGATTTGAAATCTTTCTTCTTTTTATACCCACGTATTTACAACTGTAAATTTCTCTCTGAGTACTGTTCTCGCTGCCTTTCATGAATTTCGGTATGTCATACGTTTATTTTCATTCATCTCCAAGTATTTTCCAATTCCCAAATCCTACCAGTTTTTATTTCTTCTTTGACCCATTGGTTATTTAAACGTGTCTTGTTTAATTTCCACATATTTGTGGATTTTTCAGATTTCCCTCTGGTATCAGTTTCTAATTTTATTCATTGTGGCCAAGGAACGCATGATTTCAAACTTTTTAAACTTAAGAACATTTGTTCTGTGGTTTAACATAGAGCCTACCTTGGAGAATATTCCGTGTGCGCTTGAGAAGCATGAATATTTCCGGTTGCAGGGGGAATGTTCTACTGATGCCTGTTTAGTCTAGTTGGTTCACAAAGTTCTATTTCCTTGCCCTTCTTCTGTCTAGTTTCTCTATTATTCAATTCAAGTTATTAAAGTGTTCAACTATTATCGTTCAACTATTTTCACCTTCCATTGTGCCAGTTTTAGCTTCATACATCTCGGGAGATTGGCCGTTGTGTGTATATATGTTTCTAATTGTCATATACATCATTTTCATGGTTTCCTTTGGTTTTTTGTACACGGCTCCTTTGATCTCTTTGAGCATGTTTAAAATCGTGGATAGGAAGTCTTGGTCTAGTATGTCTAACATCTCGGAATTCTCAGGAATAGTTTCTACGAATCACTTCTTTTCCTGTGCGTGGACCACACTCTTTTGTCTCTGTGCATTCTCCACAGTTTTGTTGTTGTTGTTGAAAACCGGACATTTTGAATGTTATAACGTACCAATTCTAGAAATTAGATTTTATCCTTCCTGGGGTGTATTGATGCAAAATGTTATAGTTGTGGTTTCTTTCATGATTTTTCTGAGCTAACTTTGTAAAGCCTGTATTCTTTGTCATTTGTGATCACTTAAGACTCTCTTCCATTTGTCTGGGGATCAGGTAGAGATTGGATTCAGGCTTCTTTAGATGTCTGCAACAATGACAATAACAAAGACCCCCATGCCAGCAGGTGGGTTTTCTGTGTACATGGGGGGCACATCCTCCAGGCTCAGCCAAGCAGCTGATGAGTCCGCTTGAACCTTTACTTGTCTCTTGGGCAGCACCTGAATGTCAGCCAGCAGTGGGAGCGTAGGGCCTCCTCAGCTCTCCCCTGAGCGTGCAGACAGCCCTGGGCGTGCATTGCCCTTCAAGATCCCCAAGAACATGTCAGAGCATTTCAGAGCCCTTATTTTCCAAAGCATCTCATTCCCCAGCCTTTCCTCCCCAAGTTTTTGGCTGGTCTACTGTTGTTTGTGCCGACTGTTATCCACTGCCCAGGCCGCAGGGACTGATACATTGGTCTTTAAATGTTCTTGACAAATGCCCGGTGGACAGCTGTGTCTGCACTGGGAGAGTTCTGAGTTAAGCAAGGTGAAGGCGGGCCCTTTGAAAGGTTCCAGGGGCCACCGGACGGGTCAAAACAACCAACCACAATTCTTTGAGAAAAAGATCTATTTTTCTCCCTCAAGGTGCTGGTGCCTATACTGGTGATAGGGACCATTGCCTTCAAGGACACTGCTGAGTTGGGGAGTAGGGGCTGGGGCCAGGGTCAGTTAGACACGCCACACAGCTCTCTTACTGAGGTTTCATTGTTTTTGTTGGTTTTTTTTTTTTTTTTTTTGAGAGGGGGTTCCAAATTTTTATTAAGTGTCTCCCCTGTTGCTATATGCTTTGGGTTAGTTTCCAGAATTCCAAAAGAGTTGATTCTGAGTTTTTTGCCAGGTACTTATTGCTTTTGTGGAGGGATAAGCTTTTGGAGTTCTCTGCTCTGCTGTTTTCACCGATGTCCGTCTTGAACTTTGTAAGCGCCGACACTGGGCTAGGCAGTGGGGATGCCGAAATGCTTAAAACTGGCTTCAGACCTCTGGGAGTTCACAGTGCAGCAGGGGAGCAAGATTCTAGTACATGAAGTAATGAAGCTTGGTCCAAAATAACAGCTGCTCAAGGACAATATTCCTACTCCCAGGGAAGGTCATGGAGGACAGAATTCTCTAGGGAGAAAATGGTGTTCGTCCCAAGTTGTTGTTACTAGTAGTTTCCCAGGCATCTCCTTGCCACCTCCCTTAGGCTTCTAAAAGCTACTCTCAGAAGTGGAAGCTGCCGCTCTATCCCTTTTGGTACTTGTTTAGAACAAGGGCAGTCCTCTCCTACACAACTCAGAACTGGCCTTTTCGAAGCTTCTCTCTTTACATTAGCTATTAATCGCAACCTGAGAACCTGGGACTTGGAGAGCATTGATTAGGCCTAGGCTGACTTGACCTCGTTTGGAAATAGATGGCCACCAGATGAATAAACACGCTGTTAGAGGCTCTGGTTAACTTGGAATGGTGATAGGCCACGAAAGCATCCAAAGAACTGTCTCTCAGTGGCCAGTTGAGCTGTGCTGTCTTCCAGGCAATACTTTGTCAGCCCCAAATGCATCTATTTCATCAAAAATATTTTGTGTTATATACTAGAGAGTTTGGTAGAGACAAAATTCAGAATAAGTCAAGGTCCTTGGTCCTAAGGAAATTACAATCCTTAGAATGAACAGAAACTCTCTTTTCTGGGACTACACAATACCAAAATGCACCATGGAGAGTGCTAGTCAACTATTTGGACACATCCTTCCCTCCCTTGGCTCCTTCCTTTTCACTTTTTTTCCTCCTGCTTTTCCCTCCCTTCTTCCCTTCCTCTCTCCCACCCTTCCTTCCTTCCTTCCTTCCTCCCTTCCTTCCTTCCACCTTCCTTCCTTCCTTCCTTCTTCCCTCCCTCCCACAGATATAAGGTGTGCTCACCACTGCCTACCAGTTAAGAATAAACCACTAATAAAAATAGACTTGGTTTCTGCCTTCATGGAATTCACAGTCTGGTAATTGAGTCAGAGTAAAAAGTCAACCACAAACAACTAATTACCACTGATTCCAGGAACGATAGAGGCTTGTGACCTAATCTCAGGGGTCATGAATTGTATCCCCAAAGAAAGGATATCTAATGGGAGATAAAGAGGAGAAAATAGGAATGATCCAGGAGACGTAAGAGAATTATTCAGGAGGAATGACTAGGAGATGTGCAAAGGCCCTGAGACAGGAGGAAATCTGAGAATGGGGAATGGAAAACAGGCCAGTGTGCTGGGCATGAAGGGGGAGAAGAGGCAATGGTACCAGATGCAAAAGGAGTAGAGCAGAAGCCAGGTCATCCGGGGTCTTGAGAGACTGAATTGGACCTTATCCTAAAAGCAATGGAAGTTGTCATCATTATAAAACCACTGTGTGTTGGGGGGGGGGGGGGGGGGGCGTGTCTACACTTGTACTCTAAGACTCTAAGACTCAGGTGTCTCCTCAGCCAGGATAATTTAAGTGTATACATTTCCCTTGTATATGTCATTCTGATCCTGCACCCTCACCACAGAGAAATAAAAACCTCAAACTTGACATGGCTAATATCTCAGTTGCTTGCCGTTTAAAATAATCTAAGATGAACTCTTTGGAATAAATATTTGGTCTTGTCTTTTCAGAATGTGATCTCGATTCATTCTGGAGTTTCCTCTTCTTCAGCCCTCCTCCCTGGGACTAAGTGTTCACTGTTGTAATTGTCTGTGTGTGGTGGGGGGCTTCTGCCCCGTCCTGGCATTGTGGGAGACGCAGACCTATGGGCATCTCCCTCTCTGCCACCCCTGGGTCCTCACCAAGCTCTCCAGAGATGTGTCCCATCCCATGGTCCCTGGTGGCTGGTACCTGTAAGTGAGGCTGGGCTTCCCATTCCTATACAGCCCACAACGCCCCCCACCAAAGTGGGGAGTACTCAGTAGCTAGTACTCAGTCGCCTCCTTCTCCTCTCTTTCCTTGGTTGTGTGACCATGTGGTAAGTGAACCTCTTCAGAATTCATGGCAACTGTCAGACAATTGTCCGTGCATTCTAATCCAGTAGCTGGAACACGTTATTCTGAGACACCCCATTCTCTCACCCGTGCTGGGGTCCCCATTTGGTCCCAGTTTGCCAAGGACTTTCCCAGTTTCCAAACTGAAAGTGCTATGCCTGGGAAACCCTTTAGTCTCAGGCAGGTGGAGTCGACTGGTCATCCTACACCTGGTCCTCCTCATGGCCGGTGGCCGGAGGCCAGGCAATCAAGGTCAAGAGCACAGAGATGAACCCACCTCGACTAGATAAGGAAGCACAGTTGCCCAACCCCAAGAGAGCCACGGGCTTTAATGTGGGGGTTCGTTCCACCTCGTGGAAATACAAAACAACCTCCTTGCTTGTATGTTTGCCAAGGAAGAAGTTAGTCACTGCAGAAATGGATTTGATAAAAATAAATAAATAGAACACACGCTTTAAAGTGTAAGGATTAAGTAGCTAAGTCTTATGCTGAAGTCAGAAGGGAAACAAGAATCTTAGGTCATGTATCTAAGTTTACACAAACACCATCTAACTCTTATTTATTTGGTTAACACTTTGGAGCAGGGGAAAAAAAGTCAAATGTTATAGTTTCAGCATCAAAAACATATGTAAAGCAGCTCTTACTCTCCTGCGCAGTTGATGGAAACCGCCCCTTTGGAAGGGGCGCGGAAGAATGCCTTTGTGTTGCTGAGTTTTTATGTTCTTGACTTACCAGATCAAGGACAGATGTGAATGTATTTTTCGACTTCATAACCAACAGGGAGTATTGCAACTTAAAGCAGCTGGGGGAGAAAGCTGTGTATAATACAACGGTTCTTTCTGGAAACGGACTTACCTCAGTGGAAAAACTGGGAGGCATCAGGGTGGACACTTTGACTCACTGGGAGAAATATGGGGGTGCATGGGGAGATCCTGGCGCTTCTCTGGTGTGATGGGAAGTCCCTTTTGTTACCTCAGGGGAAAGAGCCCTCTTCCAAAGAATGCCCAGCTGTCTTTTCTGTCTGAGGCCCCAACCTGGCCACAGTGCCACTTGGGGGCGGGGCCTGGGTGGGGGTTTACTTACCAGGTGCCGAATCGTGTGCTAAGTGCTTTCCATGTGTTATCTCATTGGATTTTCAGAATCATCTTTTTTATGGTGGGTCCTCAGGCTCTTATCCCAAAATGCATGGGGCCTGATGTGTTTAACAATTAAGACTTTCTCCCCAGATTTTAGTAAAGAAAAAAATACGGGCATAGACCGTGTAATACATAACACCCCTCTGTAGGTCTGCGTGGGCACCCCTTGATCAAACACATTTGTGCTTTCACATTTGGTGGGATAAACCAAAGTTTTAAATTGCTTCACACGAATTCTGGTCAGACGTCGCCACTAAATGAGTTTTAGTGCTAAACATTTGAGGAAAAGGGAAAAGCTTTGTGTTTTCGGAGCTTTTTGGATTTCAGAAGGACAGAAAGGAGATTTGGATCTGTCCTACAATGCCCACGTAACAGATAAGGAAGCTGAGGTGAAACATGTTCGTTGTCTGTACCTCATTCTCTTCTAATTTTATTTTCTTTTTATTTTTTTAAAGTTTATTTATTTATTCTGAGAGAGACACAGAGGGTGCAAGTGGGGAAGGGGAAGCGAGTGAGGGGGACAGAGGATCCAAAGCAGGCTCTGTGCTGACAGCAGAGAGCCTGATGTGGCGCTTGAACCCATGAACCATGGGATCATGACCCAAGCCGAAGTCAGACGCTTCACCGACCCAGCCACCGAGACGCCCCATTGTCTTCTAATTTTAAACATTTGTCGGGGCGCCTGGGTGGCGCAGTCGGTTAAGCGTCCGACTTCAGCCAGGTCACGATCTCGCGGTCCGTGAGTTCGAGCCCCGCGTCGGGCTCTGGGCTGATGGCTCGGAGCCTGGAGCCTGTTTCCGATTCTGTGTCTCCCTCTCTCTCTGCCCCTCGCCTGTTCATGCTCTGTCTCTCTCTGTCCCAAAAATAAATAAATGTTGAAAAAATAAATAAATAAACATTTGTCAATTAACTCCATGTCTTTTGGGTCAGTGCTCAGTCTTTTTAGCATTTGAGTTCAGCTGGTTCTGGCTGGGCCTCCTTCCTGAGCTCAAGGCTGACTGAGGGGACTGAGTTTCTAGTGCCCCACTGGGTTTCTCAACCGCAGGGTGACTTGGCACCCCCCTGCCTTTATTTAAATGATTTTTACAAAAATAAGATATCCAAGGACTCCCCTACCATGGCTTGGGAGTTCTAGAACATTCCATGTGGCTCTAGAACATTCCATGTCTCTTGAGCAGTCAGTGTTTCCAGGGCCGCAGGGAAGGGTCTCTGTCCATCCACACACAAGGACGTTGGCTCAATATGTAATAACCATGAGCCAGAGTTGGTTTTGGGGGGAAAGAAATCAAAGGTGCTGGCAGAGCGAGCAGGCATTTTCCTGAGGGTGAGGTGCACACAGGTACACACAACAATGAGGTGTTTGTGGGCGAGGCCCAGGCCAACTCTACCAGCAAAGAGCCGGTGGCCAGACTATGAGCCGGGTCCTCTCAACTGTGTGAGTGAGTGAGGGTGGGTGTCTCTCTGAGCAGGGTCCAAGCCAGTCCCCTTCTCAAAGGCAGAAGCATCCTTGATGATTTCTGCCCTCTTCCCCCTCCCTACTTCTGGCCAAGGGAAAGCAAGGGGTCCAAGCTGGAGAGGCCAAAGCCATGACGAAGTATGTGATGGGCTGGGGGAGTGGCCGCCCCCATCCCTGCTGGTGACACTGTTCCACCGGCTGATGGACAACCAACGAGTTCTGCATAAATCACAATTAGGAGGGTTTGGAGACAGCAAACTGACTTCTGCCTCTCCAGGCAGATTGTGAATGTCTTTCAAGAGGGTGAAAGGGCCTGGCTCTTTATTCAGAGAGCCAGCCATCAAGAGTTGGGGATGGAACAGAACAGTGGGTCCCACTGTGGCAGATAGAAAAGTTCTGGCTGAGTGTAGAATTCTGCTGTGTGCTTGGCTCCCCTGCTGACCCAGCTAATGTTCTTACTTTCAAAGAACAGGTGGAAGTCTGACACGCTCTCTGAAAAGAGAGAGAGAGAGAAAGAAAGAAATCTTCCCTGAGGACTTTAAGAGTGACTTTTCTTCTTCTCTATTTCCGAAGGGACTTGGCCCACGTTCTTGCCCTGGGAGAAATTGCTCCCAAGAGCTGAGGGAGTGGAAAGAGAAGGACTCCTTAGACCCGCGGCCTCAGTTATCTTCATCTGTGAAATGTGAATAATGGCGACACCTACTGGAAATACTGCTGTGAGGAGTTCTTGTAAGGGCAAATGCCTGGAGTGTGTGCAGGCACTCGGTAAATTAGTTACTATTTTATTAGTAGTAGTATTGCTATGGTGATGCCGGTGATGGTGATGATGGTGGTGATGGTGATGTTGATGATGGGGATTTGGGTCAGAGTCCCCTCTTCTGGCCTTGGGTGCAGCCCCGACACTGCAGGTGATGCGACCCTTTGTCCCACCTAGTCCTGCCTACTCTGGGGCTCCCCTTGAAAATGAGCAGCTCTGGGATGAACTGGGCTTACGCAGGCAATGACCTCCCCTCCCCAGCATCCCCTGGGGTCAGCTCCTCCTTCATCCACTTCAGGCCCGCTTGGCTCCCGGCTTCCTTGGTTAAGGGACAGTGCCAGAGGAGACAACAGTGGCGGTCTCCCCCAACAGTTCCTGGGTGCTGTTTTCTCACTGAGGTTTCTCGTGCTAGGGAAAGGAGGACACTCAACTACTCAAGTGGGCTCCCTGGGCAGGTTTGGCTGTGGCCCTTGCCCAGGTGCTCCTGACATCCGGACATGCCCAGTCACTACTCCCCAATACCCAGTCGTGCTGGACCCGGTCATGCTTGCCTCTGATACCTCTCCCCATAAGCCTGGGAGGAAGGGCCTCCGATGCCCATTCCACAGATGAAGAAATAGAAGCCCAGAGAGGTTGAGTATCAAGCCTGAGCTCACGTAGCCAAGATGTGGAAATGGCCTGGATTCAAGCTCAGGGCTGCCCTCCACGAGCCGGTGTTCTCCTGGCCCTGCCTTATGCCCAGCGGCTCAGATCAACTGCCAGGGAAGCTGTGGTTTGCCACAGAATCCAGACGAGGCCTAAAAGAGGAGCAAAGGGATACGGGCCATTTTGAAAAAAGAGCCCAAGGGAAAGGGACTGGAAATCCAGCTGCTAGGGGACTGACTGCAGCCTGTTTTCCAGAGATGAGATCTGAGCCCTCAGCCCACCTCCGGCCTGATGCAGGAGGGGTGGGGTAGAAGCACCATCCAAGTTCCCATCCAGCCTTGCGTGGCCCTTTGGGCTGGCTCCGGGGGAAGATCTTGCTGGGAACCTTGCTGGGAGACTCCCACGAATGTGCTCAGGAAGGATATAATCACAGGAACTTTCCAGAAAACACGGGTTCCCACCATTACTCTCCAACCACAGCCTTAGCTCCACTCTTGTGGGGGGCTATAAACCTGACCAAAAAGACAGGAGAATTTCGGGAATCTTTACCTGCAGATAGTCATCAAATCCAGCCCCTGGCAACAGTAGAAAACTGTGCTCCCACTCCAATGACTTCTGCAGCTGCCATTCTCCTGTTTCCTTTGCCTGGGATGTCCTCTAGCCAGCCTCCTCTATCTGGTGAACTCCCAGACCTTCTCCAAGACCCAGCTCCAATGGCAGCCCCTCTGAGAGGCCAGCCTGGACCCTTCCAGGAACATGGTGAGTGCTTCCTCTGAGAACACAGACTGGAGTTGTCAGTTTCCTCATCCATCATCCTCAGTAGCAGCACAGTGCTTGGGATACAGTAGGTGCTCAATAAATGCAGGCGGAGCCAATACATTCATGAATAACAGCCCATTTAACATAGAACTTACGGAGAAAGCCCAGCCTGTTGTGGCACATCTCATCTGCAGGTTGATGGTAGTGGCCTTAAAAAAAGAAACAACCACAGCCAAGGCCTCCGCTTCCTTCTGAGACCTGGGTGGAGGCTGGGAGATTCGGCCTTGGTAGCCTTGTCTTTACTTCCCTCTTGTGGCCAAAAGTTACTGCTGCATCTGGAAAAGCCAGGGTTTTTTTTTGAGGCTGGGGAGAGGGAGGTATTTTTGCCTCCTGGAGTTTTTTTAGGGTCCCCGAGTCACTCTGATCCAGTCCCAAATTTCCTGGATGTACCTGTGACCCTCCCTCCAGCGCCTTGAAAATGTGTTACAGTCATGACAGAGAGATAACCAGCAGGGTCTGACCGGCCTCCAAATGAGCATCTAAGAGACTCCAAGGGTCCATCAGCTCTGGCTTAAGACTGTTGGGTGCGTGGGTGTGGAAGGGAAGGATATGACAAAGTATGTGGTAGATACCTGCCCTCAGACACCTAACAGTCTATTTGCGACACCTTTGCAGGAAGTGCAGGATGACACCATGTGACGCTGTATACTAATAGAGAATCATAAAATTGTCTGCCAGCCTAACAGCCACGCTGTGGAATCGGGCAGCCTCGCATGTACATCCCGGTCCCACCACTTACTGCCTAGGTGACCTTGAACAAGTTACTTCATCACTCTGAATGTTTCCTCATCTGCAAAACGGACCCAGTAAGAGCTCCTCCTTCGCGGAGTCACGGTCACTAAGCGAGATGACGTGTGTCAAAACCTCAGTATGGGGCCCGGTGCGGAGTGATTCCCTTAAGCGTTAGCCGTTTTGGTTATAAGTAAGGTTTTTAATTGTCCAGTGCAGGTAGAGAACGGGGTGGGGCGTAATAAAGAACGGGATAAACGCGTTCCTAATCATGACCTTCCTAAAGGCAGATCCCAGTTTTCTTCTTCTTAGAGCTCAATGCAATATGATATTTATTAACATGATAGTTCATCGTGGGCAAGATGACCCACAGGGCTACCTCGTTTTCAGGCTACTTGCAAGGGGTAGGCTATCAGTTGGCTCTAGCCAGAGTCAACTTGTTTCAATTTCTCCCTCCTCCACCCGCGGCAGACATCACTAATCAATCACGTCTCCCTCCCACACCCACGGGCAACATCACTAATCAATGACTTCTCCCTCATAAACCCACGGAAGACATCCCTCCTATGACACGGCAGACATGACTAATCCATCATAGCCCTCTTTCACACAGAGCAAGTCTATAATCTCAGATTTCTCAGTATAGAGCTCCGGGCAGTTACAACAATTAAGCAGAGTGGGAAAATGGCATACAATCTAGTTAACCTTTTCAGGTCTTGACACATGGATAGTTAAAGATGTAGAGAGGAAGGGGGCCAGAGGGAGTGAGGTAAGCTGAAATGTGAGTGAGAAGGCAGCTCTTCCAGGAAAAGGAAGTAAGTTAGAGAGAGGCTGCTTTATGGGGCCCCTTGGCTCTGGGCTGACTTGTAGCAGCGGGCAAAGGGAATCACTGAAGGTCGTTGGGCAGGTGTTATTTGGGGGGCAAGATCTGTCTGGCTGCTAGTGCCAGATGGTCCATAAAGGGGCCTGAGCCCCGAGGAGGGGTGAGGAGGGCTGGAACTCAGGACAAGGTGCGGAGGGAGATAAAGGCCAGGCATGCTGGACGGGAAGCTGTGGTGAGCTTGATGACTCCGGGCACATTAGGAATAGAAGGAAGTTGTGCCATCAAAGCTGCTTTCCTGGCCCTGAGCTCTACAGGCTGGGAGAATAATGGCACCTCCAGCAGGAAGGGGGGCTGGGGCCCAGAGAAGAGGATGTGCTTTGTTTCAGGCATTGGAGGTGCCTTTGGGACATCCAGCGGCGATTTCCTGTGGGCAGCTGGAAAGGGGAGGTTGGAACCAGGGCTGGAGCTGCAGATATTAGAGAGGAAGAGAGGAAAAGGTTAATGCTTTACAGGACCAGGCTCTCTTTTACTCAAAGCAGTTTGGGTAGGAAAAGAGAGTGTGCATTCAGGAAAAAGATGAACTGGGTGAAGGTCATGGCTTAATTAAGAGGCATTCGCTGCAATCCGGTTTTCCAAAAGATACTGCATATCTGGGTCAAGTGTCCTTTTCACAATATCACCTAAATTAGTAGGGAAAAAATGTTTTTTTGGTAATAGGGTACAGTAAGTCTCATGCTCAGGACCCCTAATGTCCCTACTGCTAAGAAAGAAAGTGTATATTTAACTGAAATACCCAAGCAATCAGAAGAGAGGTCAGAGAGACAATTCCTTTATTAGGAAACTCCATTTCCTAATGCGTGATAAAGTCACTTGATCTCAAAGGTCAAACAGACCTGGATTTGGACCTCAGCTCCACACTTCCTAGCTGTGTGACCTTGGACAAGATACTTAACCTCTCTGAACCTTGGTTCCCTCCTTCATAAAATGGAGCTAATAGAGTACCTAGTTCACAAAGCTGTGGTAGTAATCAAATGAAATGATGTATATAAAGGTTTAGTCCAGGACTCGACAAGTAATAAGCATTGAATGTTTGAGAGCTGTCCTTTTATGTTACCGTCTTTTTTTTAGGAACAGATTTTAAACAACCAGTGCATCTTTTCATGCCTGATAGGAATCCTGGGAAGTCCTCTGAGGGAGACAGAGAAACCCTACACTGATAATGCACCGGCCAAGCACATTTCTTTTGTGTAGGTCCGTCACATCACCCAGTAAGAGACAAAGTGGAAGAGGCTTCCGGAATTCTCCAGGAGATGAACAGCCTACTGGCCACCTTTCGTGGGCTTGTGGGCTTGTGGCCCTTTCCTTCCCCCTTTCCACCAGTGTTTCCATGACACAGGAGTTCCAAAGGTAATCACATGGACGTGTGTTAAAGCCCCCTTGACTCATCAGTGAGGATGCCCTACCAACCCAAAGGAGATGACCTTGAGCCAAGGCCAGTGAGCAGAAACGGGGCCCCTACTTGACCCTCGGTGTGTCCTTGAGGGAGACTTTGGAGAGTTCCTACCACCGATGGCCAGCAACGAATTAACAATCTAGAAGGTTCTGGAAGGTTCTGGTTCATAGGTGGAAGTTTGGGCCAGAAAGACAATTTGTTGAGGGTTAAACTCGGACCATAATAGCAGTACCTAACATTTGCTGAGTAATTACTGAGGGCCAGGAACTGTTTCAAGTGTGCACCAACTCATTCCCTCTTCACCATGACCCGTGAGGGAATTTTACACATAGATCACTGAGGCCCGGGTATGTTAGCAAACGAACATCTACACTAAGTGGCAGACGAAAGGTTTGAACCCGGGAAGTCTGACTTACAGAGCCCGTACTGTGACCACTGTGCTACCGCTGTGTCCCAGGGCTGGGGTCCACACCTGAGGGACGGGAAGGGCCACAGCATGAAGCCTGGCCTGAGGAAAGACTTTGCGGCAAAGGCTGTTTACCCAGGCCCGAGCCCACCTCAGTGGAATGTTCTGCCTGGTGCCAGGCGCCCAGATAAAGAGCCTTTTTGTCAGATGTTCCCAGGGATGAGTCACCCTCAGGAAGCTGCTGGATTCTTCTAAGGGCCCCTGTTCTTTTATCTCCTTGTTCCTTTCCTGGGGATAAATAGGACACTGCGAGAATTTCTTTAATTCCTATATTTACTCATAGGTTCTTCTCATCCCCAAACAGTGTTTAATAGGAGAGGTAAAAAGTTTCCTGCTGCATCATCCTCCCCCTCCGGGCACCGGAGGTGCTGGAGACACGGCCCTGGGACCTAACTGAGCGGCTGTCCCGGTCGGAAGCGTCACCCAGGGGCCCAACCGCTGTCCCCGCCTCTGCGTCCGCTCTAACGACGCTGCTGAAAAGGGCGAGGGCGGGAGCGGAGCAACAGAAAGCAGGAGATGCTCCCATGATCCCAGCTTCAGGGGAAGGAGCTAAGGGGTTCATTCCCGGCTGGGGGATGCCCAGCGAAACATACTCTTAGGACATCCTCCCGCAGCCACGGACACGAAGGCGTGGTGGGGGATGCTAGGGCCTTAGGGCAAACCTCGGGCAGAAATGGTAGAGGACAGATGTGTGCAAATGTACCTCCGATCACAGGGCCCTCGGAGAGTAAGTCCACAGTGACTTCATGCCATCCTATCCCTGGGTCCACACAGAGTCCAACTCAGACTCAGGAAGGCCGTGGCACGGACGACTGCAGCCCGCTCAGTTCACGATCCACTCATTCGTTCGACACGGGTTCTCCTCACGGAGCACTTCCTCCGTCCAGGAGTCTCGCAGCAAGGTAGGGACGCGGAGCCAAACCGACAGAGTCGCCCAGAAGCCTGCTGTCTGGGGGGGGGGGGGGGGGAGCAGACCTCAGGGTGCAGCCCCGAATATCCAGAAGTCCAGACATCCGAGAGGTCCTTCCCTGTTGGCACGACGGGGAAGACAGAGAGTGGTGAGGGGACCCCCACGTGGGCCTTGGGGGGAGGGAAGCGACAGCGGAGGTCCCTCGGCCTCCCCACGAAGCAAGCTGCCCGCCGGTTCTGAGCTCGAGCCCCGCCAGGCCACCCCCACCCCCCGCCCCCGCCCCCGCCCCTCCGCTCATCCTCAGGAGGTTCTGTTGCAGATGAGCCTGGTGGGACTGGCCCAGGTCGAAGGTGCAAAGCCATCCCTTCCCCCCTCCCCCGTTCCCACCCCCGCAACCCAACCGAACAGCCCTGGCCACAGGACAAGAGCAGACGGGGGCACCTGGGCGCCTCCACCTGGAGGGGCAGCAGAACGTCGCATGTGACAAAGCCGGCAGGGCCCTCCGCATAGCACCTGGCGCATCGCAGCCCACAACGAATGGTAGCTATTTGTGTAATAGCGTTAGGCGCATTTTTTACCACCCTCCGATTCTCAGACATTTGGAGTGACGTTAGCGTCCGAAGATCTGGATTAGAGTCACGGCTGTCACCTCCTCACCATTCCTCATGTCCATCAGCATCTTGCGCCTCTCTCTCCTCGTGGTGCGGGAAGGAATATCTGCTCTACTGTGTTGTGGGGATCAAATGAGACAACAGTGGGAAAGAGTTTTGTGAGTCAAGTCCAGTGTGGGTTGAGACGACCATGAACCGAGGGCACTCCGGGCTTCTGTCCCGTGTCTGCGGTGAACCCTCCGTGCCACCCAGAACCTCCTCCCCTCCTCTGAGGCCTTCCAGCCTCTCTTGGGAATGAAGGGTTTCCACCTGATTCCCCCATCTTCAGTGAGACTGTAAGTCTCTTGAGGACCAGACCCGTGTTCATATACAACTAAGAGCAGCCATTCACCACATTTAGGACATGCCAAGCATTTTGCAGACCTCATATCATGTTCTTCTTTCCAGATCCCTGCAAGGAAGGGACTGCTGTTATCCCCATTGTCTAGATGAGGAAACTGAGGCTTGAAGACTTAAACACTTTGCCCAGGATCCAACAGCCAATGTCTGACTTTTTTTTTTTTTTTTTTTTTTTTTACCAGAACCCACGGCACAGGTCCGAACCTAGATCGGTCTGACCCCAAGCCAAGCGCTGAGCGCCATACAATGTCAGGCCCAGGTGGGCACTCGGTACACTTATTTAGCTTGGTTACTTTTGATTTCTATTTTATCCCCACCCCACACCTATAAGAAAAGACACCAGGCGAGAATTCACTAATCGTCGCTCACAGTCCTCTTTAACCTTATGTGGGCCCTGAGTAATTCACACCGATAACCAGTACGGGCACCGCCTCTGTCCCAACGTAAGCAGCAGGTTTCTGAGCACCGGTGATGGCCAGGTCCTTCTGGAGAAGCTGGGACTATGGTAAGTGACCTAGAAGACAACGTTCCTGTCCTCAAGGGGCGTGTGTTCTGGGGAGGACGATGGGCAACAGATACAGAATGGCCAACAGTGAATAGAGCCATGGGGAGAATAAGTCCCCATAGGATAAGAAGAAGGATAAGTATAAATAAGGAATAAGAGAGCATGATGGAAGTTGGGTACTCTTCAAGCTGAATAGTTGGGGGGAAGGTGTCTCCACGTGACATTTGAGTGGAGACCTGAAAAAATGAGGAAAGGAGCCACGCGGAGACTCGGGCGGGAGCGGTTCGAAGGGCACCCCAGGCAGAGTGACCAGCAGGCATCCCGACCCCAACAAGGGGCATGTTGGCGGCACATAGAGAAGAGCAAGCTGCTCGAGAGGCTGGCGTGGGGCCGGCAAGGGGAAGCAAGGTCAGGTGAGGCCGAACCAGTGGACCGTGAAGGAGCCTGGGGTGCTTGGTAGACTGCGAATGAGACCAGAAGCCACTGGGGCCCATGGTAGGCTAACAGAGAAACGAAATCATTCTTGATCTTCCCTGGTAGAGACCAGTGGTTCTCAACCGAGGACGATTTTGCCTCACCCTGGGGACATCTGGCAAAGTCCAGGGACATGTGCGGTCATCACCAATGGTGCGTGGTGGGGAGCCGTGTGCTGCTGGCATCTAGCGGGTAGAGACCGGTGATAACGTTAACCATCCCCAGGTGCACAGGACAGCCTCCCTCCCCACGGGCAAAGAAGTCTCTGACCTAAACTGTCAACGGTGCCAAGGCTGAGGAAGGTAGGTGCAGACCCCAGCACGGGCAGTGTGCTCTTAGGAGGATGACAGGGGCTCACAGACGCCATATCCAAGTCCCTGGAGCCCCAGACGCCCCCATAGCAAACATCTCAGCACCACTGTTGGTATTTCCTTCTCCGCTCCAAGAACCACCTAATTGGGACACATTCCAGGACACTTCCTGCTCCTTGGCGCCTGCTGTGTGTCTAACCTCGGGATGATGAATCTTCTGTGCTCGGGGCCATCCGTATGTGTACGCAGCCCTGACGTTTTGTGTGCATCCTACATCCTGAAGTGTAATTTATTAGGCCTAATCCCTGTCTGGGGTAATGGTAAGTCCTCCCTGTAGAAATGCCGGGGAAGAGGATATTCCCCATTATTATTTCATTAGGACACCACTGGGTATTCCAGGAGTCCCCGAGTAGATATCGTGTGCTCCTCGGATGATTTAGACAAGACAGCCGGGGGCCTCGCTCCTCCCAGAACTCAGCACAAATATGCACAGATTTCAATTCGTGCATCTTAGGCTCCCTTCTTAGTACTACATTCCTCCTTTTCACGCCATGCCTGTTTTGTTCTTCTGCACCGGGAGGAAACACAAACATTTTAAAGAAAAGCATCGGGTGTTTACTGCTTTCTCCACAATGTGAGTAGTAGATCCGAAAGTTGAATGTCAGCAGCCAAGATTTCTAACCTCGAAACTTGGGCCTCTAGTTTCCCTCTGCCATCAGCACTGATGGGGGCTGCTAAGGCAAGTTAGCGTTTCATAAGTTGTCTTTCCTCCTCTGGCCCAGCCTGTCTAAAGATACAGAGTGAGGGGAGAGACTCCTAGCCTCTACTTCCCTCAAGGATACTCAACATTCTCTCAGTCATCTGGCTTTGCCCTTAACTCCCACCCTGCTTCTCATGTTCAGGGTCAGCTCTAACATACCCTGGGTGGTAGGTTTTAAGGTCGCTGGATTCTCATTCCCTAAGTCACGAAGGTAAATTGTTCTTTGCGGGTTCATTTCCACTCAGAGATACCTTCTTCGGGGTCCTTCTCTTTCCCGTCCTCTTGCGTGGAGTCTCCAATCGATTTGAGTTGGGATGGAGTCATGGGGCTCCTTTTTCCTAACACTGCAAAAGGGCTCCTGCCTTCCACAAGGTCACTCAGCTTGTGGCTTCGCTGATCACTTCAGGCAGCAGCTGGACCGGGAGTGGGCCAAGGGAGGGCTGCGACTCAAAACCTTGGGCTCCACCCTAACTGCACACCTCAGGAACTGAGATCTTCGGGTAAGTCGTTTCCCGGCTCTGAGCCTCGGTCTCTTCATCTGGCAAGGGGGGATCACGGCACTTACTTCTTTGTGTTGTGGTCAGCAGAAAGTGAAACAATGCCTATCAAAGCAGTTTGCAAACAGCAAGGGGGCAACTTGAATGTTATGATTCTATTCTAATACAGCAGCCCCCTTGTTCACAGGGGATAGGGTCCAAGGCCCCCAGTGGATGCCTGAGCCACAGAGAATACATACATACATACATACCTATGATGAAATTTATCATAAACTAGGCACAGTAAGTGATGAACGCCATTGGTAATAAAATAGAATTATAACAGTATGCTGTAATAGACGTTATGTGAGCGTGGTCTCCTCTCTTTCTCTCTCGAAATACCGTGTCGCCTGTCCTCACCCTTCTTCTCACGATGATGTGAGATGATAAAGTGCCTACAGGATGAGACGCCGCGAAGTGAATGGCCCAGGCACCGCGATGTAGCGGGAGGCTACTCTCGACCTTCTAATGATCCGTCAGGAGGAGGATCCTTCCCTGCTGGACCGGCGTTGACCACAGGTGACAAACCGCAGAAAAGTGAACCGCCAGACAAGGGGAGACTATTCATGCCATTTTGCTGTAACTGATGGAATGAGAAACGTTGGGTGATGGGAAAGGAACAGCTTCTCCCCTCGGGGTATGGTCAGAGTGCCCAGGGTTTGGTCTGTGCCGGGGTGAGTCTGTCATGCCAGTCGTTACCATTGTAGCTGAGTGGGTAAAGGGAGAAAGAAGGGGGCTGCATCGGGCAGGTTCAAGTTTCCACATTTGAACATCCTGATGGCCAGCCTTCCTGCGGGAGAAAAACAGCTGATAACATAGGACAACAAGAGGACCCTCTTCTTCCCCCTTTCACTTGACGTCCAGCAATGCGGTCACGGAGGAAAGTTCGCACAGTAAGTTTTGAAGTCATTTCTGTCTGGCTCATCAATAGTTGCCTTATAAGAACTATTCCGTGCCTAAGAAGCATTGTAAGCCTTTTTAAGCTCCAAAGATTAGGGCGAAGCAGGGAGGGTGTTGGGAGGAAGACAGATAAACAACAGACTGGAGAGCATTCTCCATGCAGAGAAGTGGATTCGGTACTTTGGTTGGCTTAATCCCCAAATTGAAAGCAGCCCTGAGCATCGTTCTGAGAAAGGAGAGCCCAGATGAGAGAAAGCCCCTCCGCAAAGCCCCCGCATTGAGCTGTTTGTGGAAACGAGGATTGTGTCCTTCCCTGCAGCCAAAGGACAGAAAGGCAGCCCACGGAGGACAAATAGAGGGTGAGAGTTTCCTTGGGACAGCCCAGGGAAGCAGGAGACGGAGGGGCACAGAAGCAGTGGCCGCATGGATGATGCTCACGTGATGTGTCAAACCACCAACCCGTCTTTCCTTCTCAGCCTGGGGATCACCAACTGCCTGTTTTCACACCTCTGACAGCACGAGTGTTGGGCTCTTCAAAGACTGCGCGGCAGGACAGGCCAGCTTTGCTCCCAGTCCACTTGCAAAGGACCTTAATACGCACACGAGAAAGCCAACCCCTTTCTGGTGACAGACCTGGTTTCCAAGTCTAAGACCGCAGCCTTGTTCAGCAGAGGTAGGCGTTGGATCCAAAGGAGGCCAAGTCTAGGCTTGAAGGCTGAAGATGGCCATCAGAGAGGCTAATGGGACATGGGATCTGAAGGTGCGTCCCAACACAATCTGTATGGCCTACCTGGAGTTGGTGGGTCATCCAAGAGAGCTGAGAGCCTCCAAGAGGACTGGGCTCCTTTGGAGGTGTTGGGGACTTAAAATAAGTCACATGAGCTTGTAGTCATACCTACGAAGACTGAACTGCAGCATCTGCAGGTAGGACCCCGCAAGCCCCAGCTGTCAGGGGCGGGGATGTGACAAACCCAGCACAAAGCAAGACCCTGCAGAGTGGAGCTGGCAGGGAGAGGGCCTTCAAGGGCCATGGGAGTGGCTGGCCCAGTTGTGTTAAAAATCAAGAAAGAAGAGGAAGAGAGTAATAGAAGGGCGTGAGATGGCTCCTGGCTGAAACAAAAATGGCAGTTTTTCTGTGTGCTTGTGTCGAAGGCTGTGAAGAATGCCAGGAGATTTCAGACCAACCCAGGAGCCCAGCAGGGACACCAGGAAAGGGGGGTGAGGTCTGCAGGTCTTGGTGGGTCCGCAGGAAAGTGACAACTGGATGCACCACTTCAAAGGCCACATGGGGAAGCTGACCCCCAAGAAGCTGCCAGCTCCCTGTCCTCATTCCTCCAGGCTCTGAGAACACAAGGAGGGACACCCCCCCCCCCCCACCGGAAAAGGACGTGGGAACCTCAGGGGCATGTCAGTTTTCAAGTGCTTACTGACTCAGTTCAGGGTCACTTGGGCTTCTAACTATCTTTCTCCGCCCACAGTCCCATGGTGAGGAAGGGTGTTGGGTCTGCACGCCTTTCCAGGACCTGAGATGTTCCCGGGAGCACAGCGTATGGTCAGGATGGGGAGAACCTGCTAGAAGATGCATCGGTCCATGCAGCTTGCCTGGGAATCTGGAGAGAGGTGCAGTGATGGAGAGTTACACAGTCTTACCTTGTTTCCCAGGTCCTCTGTGGCACCCCTCACATTCCTTTTCCCTGCTGCAATTTTAACTGTCTTCACCTTTGGGGGGGGGAATAAAATGAAGGAATATTTTAGGAAATATAAAATATTTTATTTTTAAAATTATTATTTTTTTTTTTAATTTTTTTTTCAACGTTTATTTATTTTTGGGACAGAGAGAGACAGAGCATGAACGGGGGAGGGGCAGAGAGAGAGGGAGACACAGAATCGGAAACAGGCTCCAGGCTCTGAGCCATCAGCCCAGAGCCTGACGCGGGGCTCGAACTCACGGACCGCGAGATCGTGACCTGGCTGAAGTCGGACGCTTAACCGACTGCGCCACCCAGGCGCCCCTTAAAATTATTTTAAATGTTTTATTTATTTTTGAGACAGGGAGAGACAGAGCGTGAGCAGGGGAGGGGCAGAGAGAGAGCGAGACACAGAATCCGAAGCAGGCTCCAGGCTCTGAGCTGTCGGCACAGAGCCCGACGCGGGGCTCGAACTCATAAACCGCGAGATCATGACCCGAGCTGAAGTCGGACGCTCAACCGACTGAGCCACCCAGGCGCCCCGGAAATATAAAATATTTTAAAGCATTTATCAACACCGCTGAAATGCACACTAAAATTTTTTTAAATTATATCAAAGTCGTATGCACTCGTGATTTTTGAAAATAATAGCATTCAGTGGTGTTTAACGAAAAACAACCCTCTTCTGTCAAGCCCAGAGGCACCTTCTTAATTTTTAAACTGCCTCTATTTTTATTTCTTCTGGTGATTTCCTCCACGTCTCCAAATATTCTGCTTCTACTACACTTCTTGCTTTGTCGGTGGCGCCCTTTGTCTCTCAACCATCTACTTGGGTAGATGAGGATTTAGGTCCCTCAAGCTCACCCACCTCTCATTCTCCCTTCTTCCTAATAGAACTAAAGCACGGACTGACTTCCTCTGTTGGTCACCTCTGTCTGCATAATGTATGCATCTGTGTGACTTTAAGATATATGCTATTTACATACACACACGTTTACGGATGTGTGGACTGTCGTGTCTGTCTTTCCTGCGTTACGTCATTTCTGTTACCGTGGAGTCATCTACACAATCTCAAAATAGTTGAAAAACCTTGGATGGGTAGAATTAAGCACACACAGTTTTGTTGCTGTCCCATAGATAAGCAAAAAGGAGAGAATGAAATAGATGAAGAGCTGGCGTCCCCAGCCCTGGCCCAGACAAAGTGAAGGGATCAAGGTTCACCGTGATTTTGCCCACGTGCACATCTGCCAGGGGGCAGTCAAAGGCCAAGAGAAAGACTGAAAGCAGAAAACCCTAGAAGCAAATCAGCACAGGCTGTTGCTTCTTGCCTGCAGGGCCCCCTACCCCCCACAATCTTCCCTCTCCACCGGTCAGCTCCTGGGTTTTTCTTACTCACTCCAGGAGCAGTCACCCCCAGGAATAGTCACACTCGGAAAGATTTACCCCCAGGAACAGTAACTCCCAGGAACAGTCACTCCCAGGAACAGTCACCCCCAGGAACAGTCACCCCCAGGAATAGTCACCCTCAGAAACATTTACCTCCAGGAACAGTTACCCCAAGGAACAGTCACTCCCAGGAACAGTCACCCCCAGGAACAGTCACCCCCAGGAATAGTCACCCTCAGAAACATTTACCTCCAGGAACAGTTACCCCAAGGAACAGTCACTCCCAGGAACAGTCACCCCCAGGAACAGTCACCCCCAGGAATAGTCACCCTCAGAAACATTTACCCCCAGGAACAATGACCACTCCTCTTGCAGAGGTTCCCACCTCTGTTCCTGCTTCCTGTCCTTCTTCAGCCGCTCATGGATTCATCAGATATTCACTGAACAGCAAGCCTGTGCTTGGACGCTGAGAACACAGGCATGTACAGGACAGAAAAGGTCCCTGAACTCTGAGAAAGGGCTTGAGTGGCCTTTGAAAGGGACAGCCAACAAATAAATGAACTACATATTGTGGAAATTCCCTAAAGGATGTCAAGATAGAAAACAATAGACCTTCCCTTCTTGGAAAAGAAATGCCACTAGGCATTTAAAACTGAGACCACAGAAGACAAAGGAGCCAGGCATGCAAAGAGAGGCCTGAAGGAAGGCTCAAAAAAAGGAAAGTGAATGTGCAAAGGCCCTGTGGCAGTGATGGGGAACAGGGTGTCTTTAAGGCACTGAGAGGAGGCTCTTCAGCTGCAGCTTGGCAGGCAAGCAGGAGAATGGTCCAAAGTGAGGTTGCCAGAAGGCAAGGGCCAGACTTCTCAGGCCTGGTTGACCAAGTAAGGAATTTGGATATTAGTCTAAGTACAGTAGAAAGGCACTCAAAGATTTTAGCAGGAAAGAGACATAATTCCATTTTTGTGCTTTAACATGTCCTTCCTGGAGAATGGGCTGAAAACATGGGGGTTCCTCTGTCCTAGGTAGAGTCATGGACACCCCATCTTTCTTGGGGAAAGGGGTCCATCTTCTTTCCGGATGGTATCATCTGTGGCCACCAAGTGGTTCAGGGATCTGGGAGAAAGGAACGTGTTTAACAGAAAAGCCGTTGAAACCAAAGTGCCTGCTTGGCCACGTTTAACATCACAAACGGCAAAAGGTGCAGAGGCCGAGAGTGTCGTCACCCTGGGGAGTGGAGTCCGGCTGGGGAGAGAAACAGCAGAGTGATGGCATTCTTCTCGGGATTTCAGACTGGGAACCTGAAGACTGGAATTACAGCCACATGCATTTCAGTCCTCTATTAACATTTTTTTTTTTTTTTTTTTTTATCACCTGAACTCTTTCCCGGTCTCCCTGGCTCCACAGCAGGGGTCCCCATGTGATTTCTGCAGAGATCCACCCCCACTTTCAGGGACTGGGTTTGAGGCCCAGCCCTTCCACTTTCAAAGCCTTTCCCCTGGTCATCAGAGAGTGTCTGATTGGGGCTGGGCTCTGTGAAATCCTGACTCTCTCTTCTCACCCCGCCCCCCCTCTCTTCCTCTCCCTTCCCTCCACCCCTCTACTTTTTCCTGTCCTTTATACTGAGTTATCTGTTCAGAGCAAAGCCATCTCCCGGAACTGCGTGGATGGGATCTTGCCTCCCATCAAAGCCAAAGAACCTTTCTCCGGCTAGTGGTGTCCATGAAACTTTGAACTGCTACAGCATTTTGAGGCCACGCTTCCCTCCTTGGAGCTTGTAGGGGGAAGAGTCCCTTGCGAGGGCCCAGCGTGGGCTGGATCAGCCCGAGGGGCCTGGTGGGTCAGGGGCAGCTGATTACAGGGAGGCTGGAAGGCACTTGTCTTGGTGAGCAAGGGCTCTAGGGCCTGACCGCCTTGGTCCACATTCTGGTTACATTTCTGATCAGTAGTTGGATGGATGGCAGGCTGATTACCCTCTCCCAGTCATTTCTCAGCTGCTAAAGGCCACCCACATTCTTGGCACAGGGCCCTCTTCCCTCATGCTCAAAGTCTGGTCTCTCTCACACTTGGAATCTCTCCTTCTTTTTCTTCTGTCTCCTCCTTTGACCCAGCCAGAGGAAGTTCTCTGCTTTTAAGGACTCATTTCTTTAAGAAATTGGGCCCACCCAGATAACCCGAGATCATCTTTCAATTTCAAGGTCCATGCCCTCACTCACATCTGCAAAGTCCCTTTTGCCATATTAATGGGTTCCAGGTTCCAGGGAATTTGGGGTTGGGTATCTTTGGGGGCCGTTATTCTATTCTATTCTATTCTATTCTATTCTATTCTATTCTATTCTATTCACATTCCCTTAGAAACCCAGTTCAAGTTTTATATCTTCTAAAAAGTCCTGTTTGAGGGGCACCTGGGTGGCTCAGTCGGTTAGACGTCTGACTTTGGCTCAGGTCGTGATCTCGCAATCTGTGGGTTCAAGCCCTGCATCAGGCTTTCTGCTCTCAAGCGCTAAGCCCGCTCGGGATCCTCTCTCTCTCTGGCCCTCCCCCATCGCGTGTCCTCACTCTTCTTTCTCCCCCTCAAAAATAAATAACCATGGAGAAATAAATAAATTAGTTAAAAGTCCTGTTCAATCACTTCTAAGCTACCGAGCTGTGCAACATTGAGAAAGTCACCTGATCTCTCTGTCTCTCTTCTCCATCGGGTACAGTTGTGTGTAGGTGAGCACTTAACAGCTGGATCTCCGGGGTGGGGAGCCCCACGCTGCAGCATTTGCCAATTTCTGTAATATAAATATTGCCACGTGGTGGATTTCAAGCTACCAAACGTAGACTAGGAGAAGAGATATTGCCATCACGAACAGTACGGGCCAGTTCCAGCACTGTGAGAGCGAAAGCAAGGAATTGTACCTCCATGTAAACCAAGGAATTGACTAGTCGATCCAAATACCACTGGTGAATCTGTGATTCTTTAAAATCTTGGAAACTTCTGACGGCTCTCTGTGTGTGTCCCCTGGGGCGGGTGCCATCTCCGGTGTAGATGTTGGAAAGATACCTCTGGGAAGAACATCTCAAAGAACCGATTTCATGAGAAAGGCTGGAAGAAAGTCTATCTAGAAAGGGATCTGAAGACCTCTGCGGTCTGCTGGCCTCAATGCGATCACAAAGTCCCAAATCTAATCACAAAATGTGCTTGGCTTTAAGAAAATACAGATTTTTTTTTTCTAGAAATGCATTCAGATGTATAACGGTTTTATTGTGATTTCCTTGGGTACACATACGCAAGGGGAGGAGTCAAATGAAGAGTGCCAGCCTCATAAAAGATCCATTAAGATGTTATAGGGGTACCTGGATGGCTAAGTCGGTTGGGCATCTGACTTCAGCTCAGGTCATGATCTCGCAGTTCGTGAGTTCGAGCCCCGCATCAGGCTCTGTGCCGACAGCTCGCAGCCTGAAGCCTGCTTTGGATTCTGTGTCTCCCTCTCTCTCTGCCCCTCCCTCCACTCATGCTCTGTCTCTCTCTCTCTCTCAAAAATAAATAAACATTAAAAAAAATTTTTTTGGAAGACTGTTCTCATATCTCTCATTAGAGTTTTTTTTTTTTAAATATGAAATTTATTGTCAGACTGGTTTCCATACAGCACCCAGTGCTCATCCCAACAGGTGCCCTCCTCAATACCCATCACCCACCCTCCCCTCCCTCCCACCCCCCCATCAACCCTCAGTTTGTTCTCAGTTTTTAAGAGTCTCTTATGTTTTGGCTCCCCCCCAACCTCTTTTTTTTTTTTTTTTAACCACCTCACGCCAGTCAGAGTGGCTAAAATGAACAAATCAGGCGACTATAGATGCTGGCGAGGATGTGGAGAAACAGGAACCCTCTTGCACTGTTGGAGGGAATGCAAACTGGTGCAGCCGCTCTGGAAAACAGTGTGGAGGTTCCTCAAAAAATTAAAAATAGATCTACCCTACGCCCCAGCAATAGCACTGCTAGGAATTTCCCCAAGGGATACAGGAGTGCTGATGCACAGGGGCACTTGTACCCCAATGTTTACAGCAGCACTTTCAACAATAGCCAAATTGTGGAAAGAGCCTAAATGTCCATCAACTGATGAATGGATAAAGAAGCTGTGGTTCATATATGCAATGGAATACTACGTGGCAATGAGAAAGAATGAAATACGGCCTTTTGTAGCAACGTAGATGGAACTGGAGAATGTCATGCTAAGTGAAATAAGCCATACAGAGAAAGACAGATACCATATGTTTTCACTCTCATGTGGATCCTGAGAAACTTAACAGAAGACCATGGGGGAGGGGAAGGAAAAAATTTTTTTTAATAAAAAAAATGTAAAAAGAACCATTAGAATGTTCTATAAAGTACATTAATAATCTTGCCTCACAATATGTGCATTTCCCTGATCCAAACCCTGAACGCCCTAACTCCACCATTCCTACGTGTGGACACCAATGCACAAGATAGGCTCACAGCAAAGGTCTTCATGGGAGCCCGTGGGAGGGGTCAGCTGAAGCCAGAAATGGCAGGAACACGAGTCTTGACAGGGAAGGGCGCCTGTTTCTGAAAGAAGCAATTCCCGTGAGCCCTCTGACAAACGCTCCCTTATGTATTCGCTGCTAGGGCCGCTTCTATCTCCTTGGCTGCAAGGGTAGAGGTCAAGGATAACATCTGAGTAGGCTCAGACTAGATTTGGGGGCCTATCGTCTTCAGAGGGCGCCACTGCTTGTGTCTAGGCCTGCCCTCATCCCTCTTCTCCTTCCTTCCCCCCTTCTGCGATGCCTGCGATCTCCCACACTCCCGAGGTGACACATAGACATCCATTTCATTCGGCAATTAGTGAGCACGTATTGTGCGCCATGTGCTGAATGCCCAGAGATAAGAGAATCACAGTCTCAGCCCCAAAGTGTCCCCACCAGGTGTGACACAGCAAGGTATTAAGGTCGTAAATGCACACAATGCCACAGGAGTCTTCAGGGTAGAGAGAAGACTCCAACTTCTAGAGGGAGAAAAATGTCACCAAGAATTCGAGCTGAGTCTTGAAAGAGAAAAGGATGGAGTTCTCCAAAAGCCAGAGGTGGGAGAAGATGTTTCTGGCCCGGGGAACCAGAAGTGGAGGTAAATGAAGGCATCAGGCAGGCATGTGACTGGAGCTTTGGGTGAGTGTTGAGGATGGAGGTCAGGAGAGGTGGGAACAAAGCCGGGGAGGGGCACGTAAAGGGTCCAGGGGCCAGAGCTTCTATGTCAAGCTAATCAATCTGGACTTTGTCCTGTAGGCAACGAGGCACCTCTGATGAGTTTTAAGCAGATCAGTGACACAACCAGATTGACATTTTAGGAGACGGCTTGTCTGGCACGGGCGAGGTGGGGTTTCAGGGCAGGGCTTAGAAGCCGGAGGTTACCGCGAAGGTCCAGGTGGCGATGCTGGGGACACGGGCCACACTGTGGCGGCGCTGCTGCCACAGCGGCTGAGAGGGCAGACAAGAAAGACATCTGGAAGGAAAACACTCAGACGGACACCTCACCTGCCTCCTTTGCACCTCCCCCCTGCCTGGGGCTGGGGGAGGGGTTGCGGGGAGCTTGGACGCGGGAGAAGCACACGCCCCAGACCCCGGCAGGTCAGAGGAGAGAAAGTGGACTCTGGCGAAAGGAGGTTCCTCGAGACAAAAATCACCTGTCTCCAGGCCAACTGATAAGCTCGGACGGTACAGTTGCAGAAGTGGCTGTGGGGTGCAAGGCACAGTGACAGCACGCAGATCAATACTCTACAGTTCCGGGAAGAGGGGAGATGAGCGGGGGCGAGGGAAGAACCGGGTCTCATATCTGGGAGGTCATTGTGATTATGAAGCATTCCAGCCCTCCGTCACCACGTTGGCAAAATTGGCAGAATGAACTACATTCTACGGTGGAAAAACACTGAAGCTCCAGAAAAGTTGCTGATTTGCCCGGAGGGACCACGTTGACGCCAGAGGGCGCTAGAGCTGGACCCCATTTAGCTTCTGGCCACAGGGTCCAGGCTTCCTCTTCTCAAATTCTACCGCTCCTGTCGTCTGTTCCACGCGATCTAACACTTGGCCAGTTTCTGTGTCACAGGGCAGTAGTGATGGCTTAACATCTGAGGTCTGTGCTACGCGGCAGGAGCTGTTCTAAACACTTTCTGTGCTGTGAACTGATCTAAGCCAAGCTGTCCATCCCACAGCTGTCAGGCTTTGGGGGAAACAAAAGGAATTTCTGCTAACTAGAGGGGGATGGGAGCTACATGGCTCCCATGTAGCTTTGTTACATTCTGCCACATGTAACAAAGAGGCATAAAATCACCCACGTGTGGGTCCTTATGAGTCGCAACTCTGCTTTTGTAGGCACTCTGACACCACTTTGCAGGGAAGAGTCACTTTGCAATCGTGGGCCAGCCGGCCTTTGGGTTGGACCAGGAATCAGAGGCAAGACCAAAAGGATATCTAGACCTAGAAGTTTTCTGTGTAGGGTTGGGCAGCCGGCTTCACCAGATTCTTTTACTTTGTGTCTGCCAGGTCACGAAGCCTGCTCGGTCATTCGGTCTACCTGTTATCTTAAATGTCGCTCATTTCACCCACAAAATTTATTTTTTTTAACCTCCGTTATACTAATTAATAGGGCCCTTGGTGCAGCTTTGGATAGTAATATTTGTTTGTTTGTTTTTTTAATTTTTTTTCAACGTTTATTTATTTTTGGGACAGAGAGAGACAGAGCATGAACAGGGGAGGGGCAGAGAGAGAGGGAGACACAGAATCGGAAACAGGCTCCAGGCTCCGAGCCATCAGCCCAGAGCCCGACGCGGGGCTCGAACTCACGGAGCGCGAGATCGTGACCTGGCTGAAGTTGGACGCTTAACCGACTGCGCCACCCAGGTGCCCCTGGATAGTAATATTTGAAGCCCCTACCGTAGACAGTCCTGGAGGGCGGGTCATTTAACAAATGCTTGTAGAGCATTCACTACATCCTGAAACGATATCAAGCATTTTGAACTTTACCCAACACAACCCCCTTAATGGTAATAGCAACCCCATGAGGTACCTGTTACTACTGCCCTCATGTCCCAGATGAGGAAACTGAGTCATAGAGAAATTAAGGGATGCTTCCCCAGGTGGGGAGCGAGGGCCTTGAAAGTAGAGACTGTGGGTGTGATCTGTCCTCCAATCTCTACCCTCGGAAAGACACAAGAAATTCGTGTTGGTGGCAGATAATAATTACCAATGTGGCAACTGGTTTTACTGAATGGTGTGAGGTTGGAGTGTGTGGGTAGGTAGAGCGGTAGCTGAGTTATCTTGCAATGACCAATGGGACCCACGTGGCACCTGTCATTCTTCTAATATGGCTTCCTCCGATGTCTATGCATCCGGTACGGCTCAGAGTTGGCCTCAGCAAGCACCTGGTTTTATAGCTACCGATTTGCCTAGTTGGCTTTCCTTTGGCAGAGATAAACGTCCCTGTGCATGTACGAATGCCATAGTACCGGCACTTAATGGGTTCTTCCAAAACGAATGAAAGAATACACGATCAGGGGAGATAAATCACACGCTTCTGTGTGTGTATGCATGTGTGTGGTTTCCATGTCTAACGCCTTCCCATATATCATCACAGTTAATTTACCCCCAAATTATTTAAGATAGGCTCGGGGAGATGAAGAAATTTGCTTAATTGGGGCTTCTGGGTGGCTCAGTCAGTTAATCATTTGACTTCGGCTCAGGTCATGATCTCGTGGTCCGTGAGTTCAAGCCCCGCATCGGGCTCTGTGCTGACAGCTCAGAGCCTGGAGCCTGCTTTGGATTCTGCGTCTCCCTCTCTCTCTGTCCCTCCCCTGCTCTCTCTCTCTCTCTCTCAAAAAAAAACAAAAACAAAAAAAACAAATAAACATTAAAAAAATTTTTTTTTAATTTGCTCAAGATCACACGGCAAGCAAATAGCTTGGCCACTAGCTCTGATGCCAACCCAGGCTCTTGCCAGGACAACACAGGGCTAGCAAGCAAATGTGCTTAGGAAAGATGTCAATGTCAGGCCCTGTCTAGAAGAAGTACATTTAAGAGGGGTGGGCGCTCAGAGGTCTGCCTCCTGCAAGAGGAGAAAGGCTTTTGGAAATAGCACGCTGTACTCAGAAAGGCGACGAGTCTAGACAGAAAGGGACACCCAAATCTCCAGACCCCACCTCTCTTTCAGGTTTTCTATACGCTGGAGTGGGGGTGGAGGGCTTCCCAACATGCAAAACGTATGCAAGAATTTCATTCAAAAATGTTTAATAAATCAAAGCCGCACTTAGAACAAGAAGCATCACATCGCCCAGGTGATAGCTCTTTGTGAGGCTGAAGATCCAAGGGACAGACTTGTGTTTCTGCAGAACTGATTGATGGGATGGGAGAGATCGGGGAGGAAAAAAAAAAAAAAAAACCACCCCACTCTCTGCCATAGACAACCACCGAACAGAGGAAATTTAAAATATGAGAGGGAAGATTGAAGCCCCACGGAAAGATTAAAGAAAGGAAAGAACTACAAATGGGCAGATCAATTATTGTGTGAAGATCCGGAGGTGTTTAATTCATATCGGGCTGCACGTTGCACTTGGAAGTCACACAGCTGTGCGGCACGGATGGTTCTTGTCTCTTTACAAACTTCGCGGATCACAGGAGCCACGGCCACCAACGGCCAAAGAGCAGGGCTCATTTTGGCAAGAGACGGCCGGCGAACGTGTCAGTGGAATTCTCCATCCTGTTTATCCACTGCAGCCTGTGCTCATCAGATTGCAAGGTTTTTTGGGTTTTGTTTTTCAAATCGAAATTGACCGGAATTGACCCCCCGGGGGGTGGGGGAAACCCTTTATTTTTCCTATAAAACTGACTTAAGTGTCATGAAAATCATGCCAAATGATCAGGGTTTTCCTTTATCTTTGGCCAGTGGGGAACTCAGCTATAAATAAGCTCGGTTTATTAACAGCGCAGAATTTATGATTTCCATAATAGCAGTCTGGTTTGCTGCTTGATATTGATTGCTCCAATTAAACATCCGTAATTGCCCCCACGGACCTGATTCAGCCTGGCCACGAATGTGGCTCCGGCCATCTTGAATTAGACCAAGGATGGACTGGGGATGCTTATCCAAAACTTGACTGAACCATTCAGGTTTCCTGAGTCGGATTTTCCAGCTAAGCAAATTCCGGCTAATAGTCGGGGTGGGTGCTGTGGGGCGCCACCAGATCCCTCTCCACAGGTGGGGCCCTCTTTCCCTCAGCTGCCTGGTACTGGCTGCGGAAGGCTCTCCGCTGAGTTCCTCTCAGAGAATTTCCCTTCACCAGAGGTGCCTTGACCACACTCACACTCCTTCCATGGGGATAGCCCACATCCAGTGACGGGATGATCCCAGTACAGAGGCCTACCCCATGGCTCATGGCAGGACAACACTGAGGGCCAGCCCAGCTCTAGAACTTTCCGTGAGATGGGCCTCTGTTGTGACTGCGTTGCAAGCCAGCTTCTTCCTCTACCTGTCCCGCTCCCCTCACTCCCCTAGGAGTAGTGATCCTAAAAGCACTCCCCAATAAACTTCCTGCCCACAGATCCCAACATCTCCGTATGGGTTTCCCAGGAAACCCAGCCTCAAACAATAGTGGCTGATGCTGGAGGACAGGGTTTCCTTACTACCCACTGGGCACATTGCTACCCCCAATAATATATAATAGTCAGTATGAAGACAACGTGGAGATTGACCTGGCAAAACTACATCCCAAGACCCTGGCGTCCACGCAGTAGAGTGGGAGGGGCTTCAAACCTGGCTCTGTCTCAAGCTGGGTGACCTTGGGCGATGTATTGAACCTCTCTGAGTGTGGTTTTCTTTGACGATAAAATGGGTCAAATCACCTTATGGGGCAGTAATAAAGACTATATGAGCTTAGGAGTGTAAAGGCACCCGCAACACAGAAGCTGCTCCATAAATGTTGGTTTGTTTTCATAAACACAGCGGGGTGGTGGACACCCTAGTATCTCCTAAGTAGGAAAAAGGGGGTGGGCAGTACCCACAAGTTTACGGTGGACGTGAACATACCGGGGAGACTTGGTGCAGCACGGGGAAAGGTACCCCGGCCCCCTGCCAAGTTAACAAGGCAACTCCCCAGCTCCCTTTCCCCCAGAGGAGGGCCCCCCCCCCGGAAGTTAATGGATCAGGCAGGGGCCTCGGGGAATGACGGGAAGGAACAGGAGCACTTCCCTGCAAGATGTCTTCTCTTCTCTGGTTAGAGAAGGGTTTACGAATTAAAAAAAAAATTTTTTTTAAGTTTATTGATTTATTTTTAAGTTTATTGAGAGAGACAGAGACAATGCAAGTGGGGGAAGGGCAGAGAGAGAGAGGGAGAGAGAGAGAGAATCCCAAGCAGGCTCCACACGGCCAGCACAGAGCCAGACGTGGGGCTCGAGCTCACTAAACCGGGAGATCATGACCTGAGCCAAAACCAAGTCATACGCTCAACTGACTGAGCCACCCAGGCGCCCTGGGAAGCCTTTCTGAATTTAATGGAAGCCCAGTCACGTGAATCTGAGTGAAGCTCATCATGAGAATGTAACTTCATGAGGCTGGCACCTGACCCATCTTCTTTGTCCCATACAGCACAGGCATGCTGTAGGCGCCCAATAAATACCTGCGGAATGAATGAATGAGCAATCGTCCTTATCCCCATGCCCCACAGAGTTCTGATGATTCTGGAGCAGGGGGCACACTTTCTGAGGGCAGTGGTGTCACATCAGCCCAGGCCCCTCCACTGGCTTCCGACGTGTCTCCATAGGGGCCCCTTCAAGTTGTGCAATGCTCTAGCTGTATCCCGTCACTTTCTCCGGGATCGGTGTTGTAAATACTGTTTTATTGGAACACAGCCCCGCTCACTGGCATAAACATTCTCTGCGGCTGCTTCGGTGACAAGGCGGCAGGACCCAGCAGTCACGACAGAAATGCACGGCCAGAAAAAAACGAACATATCCGTTATCTGGTCCTTTCGGGAAAAGGTTGCTGACCCCTGTCCGAGAAGGAACATGTGAGATAAAGGTCCCCTCCGTGAAGGGGTTCATTCCTTCCCTGGGCTGGAGACTAGACTCACTGAACACGGGGCCCTTTCATCTCAGAGGGTGGGGGGCTCAGCAAGTTTCATCCCACAAAAAGACGTTAGTGATATCAAAGCCAGCATGCTCTGCAAATCTACTCTATGGGGGCCACTGAGTTAAGTAAGCACCTTCCCTCTGTGCTCTCATGTGCACCTCTCAGTAATGCCATGAAGTAGCAACTATATTTTCCCCACTTTACAGATGAGGAAAGTGAAGCCCAGAGAGCGTAAATGACTGGCTCAAAGCCCCACAGCGGGGATATGTGGGCAGAGTGGGGGCTCTCCCAGGTCTGTTTTGAGTCACAGCTGCTGTTCACAGGTACTCCTCTAGGCTGCCCCCCGCCCCCCAGACTACACCCCCCCCCCATGCTGAAGGCCCAGCGGGAAGAAGAAGACTGTTGTTACGTAAATACAAATAAACACAGAACAGGTTGGTTCAGACCCGTTGGTTGCTGTATAAAAACAATCCCTAACCAGTACGTCAAAGAGTGGGTCTCTGGCAAGGTCACCGTGAGGAAGTCTTTTCTTAGGGTGGCAGAATCAGCCCACAGAGAACCAGAGTCCCAAGGCACCCCCTCCCCAAGGCAGGATAGGGGCTCTCTCCAGTGGGATGGAACCCAACTCTTGAGAAAATGTCACCCAGAACTTGGACAGAATAGATTGACCCGATAGCATCAGACACCCACATGGGAATGAGGACTAAAGGCTCTGTGTTTGAATTTAAAAACAAAAAAAACCCCAAAAAACCAGAGATCCCAGGGAGGTCCGTTCCAACTCCCCAGATACAGACATATTACACGATAAGCTAACCCTTTTGTCTTCCTCAATTCAAAGGACTACACATTTTTTTAGAGAATTCTCTCCTTTAGGGCCATGTGCCGAAATTTATTCAGTTCCACACTGTTGTGATAACAGAGCCTTGGGGAAATAGACAATATGTGGGAGGCCTGCAGTGATTACACGGAGAGCAAAATTGCTCAATTTTTGCTTGAGATAAAGGAGAGACTACATGTCAGGGAAATCAATCCGTATTAAAAAGATGAACCACAAGTGTGCTGAGGTCACTTCCTGTTGACCCAGGAAGAGAAGCTTCTGGTTTTCTGAGACTCCACAAGATCAGAGGTTCACGAGTTCACACAAGGCTGTGGAGGGGAAAAGAGACGCCTGCATCACTTCAGTGATTCGGTGATTTGACTTGCCTAAAAATGTCTATTTCTTCTTATAACCAACTGTGCAGGTGCCGTGAGGTCTGCAGTTTAAATGTGGAAAACAGCAGACCCCCCCCCCCCCCCCGTGCTCTGCCTCTTTGGCCCTTGCTCTGTGGTCAGAGAACCATCAGCAGTGGCCTCAGAGCCACACGGGTGACCCACGCAGCAAACATCCCCCACCCACAAGGATTTCTGGTCCGTCACCTTGTTTCATTCTTTTTCACACTTATCACTAACCAAAAATTAACTTACGCAACGTGTGCCCCTTGAGAGCGAAGTTCTCTCTGCCTGCCCCGTCCCTGCTTTGCCAATGCCTGGCTCACGGCAGATCACTGGTGCATATTCGATGGATATTAACTTCGTGAACAAGTTGAAGCATGTTTGAAATTTCACAAATACTTTAGTTTCTCACATCGAGCTGGTTATGCTATTGGAGGTGTCCTGATTATAAAGTATCCAACTGTCACTTTAGGGGGCCCTGGGTGGCTCAGTCGGACAAGCGACTGACTTCAGCTCGGGTCATGATCTCGTGGTTCGTGGGTTCGTGGGTTCGTGGGTTCGTGCCCCTTGTCGGGATCCAGCTGTGCTGACAGCTCGGAGCCTGGAGCCTACTTCGGGGTCTGTCTCTCTCTCTCTCTCTCTCTCTCTCTGCCCCTCCCCTGCTCATGCTCTGTCTGTCTCTCTGTCTTTCAAAAATAAATGAACATTAAAAAAATATAAATAAATGAGTAAGTGAGTAAATAAATAAATAAGGATCCAACTGTCACTTTAATAAAGCGGTTATTCATCTAAGATATACGAACACCTACCATGGGCCAGGCAAGTGCCCGGTATCTATGCCAGGAATCCAATGGCCAGCAAAACAGAACGCCTGCCTTAGGAGCTTTCGGTCTGGTGGGAACAGTGGGCAACGAAGATTCGTGAAATAGTAATACAGGTCCGCAGTCATGACCTTGGTTAGCGCTATGGAGGAAAAACACACGAGGCCTTCTGAAGAAGTCATGTCTGTGCTGAGACCAGAAAGATGCATTGACTGGGTGAGTTAACCAAGTAAACTTGCTCAAGAGCAATGAGGGTTGGAGTTAAGAACAGAGTTAGGGTGGGAGTGAAGATTAGGGGAACACAGGGATGGGTTCAGAGAACTTTCCAGAAAAAGGGACTGGTGTGTACCTGTGTCATAGAGGTCAGGTGGATATTGACCAGGAGCGAGTTGATGGCTGCCTGAAATGGAGAGAAAATAAGTGGAGAAAAGAAGACATATTCGGAGTTATTTAGGAGGTAAAAACGATAGGACTCGGTTTGTCCTTCAAGGACATCTCGTGGCTGAGGCATTGACTTTGGCCTTCTCCGGGGCTGGTACCCATGGGGCCCTTCGCGGCTGGCAACCTGTCTCCCAAAGGTGGAAGCAGCCACTGAGCGGTCCTGCGTGTGCCAAATAGATTACGGCACATGGGTGAGCAGGAGCCCCGAGCGAGCGCCCGCCTCAGCTGGCGGCAAGGTTTCAGAACCCGGATGCCGGCCCCGGGCAGGAGGATTCCCGGAGCCCTCACATAGATTACTGTGGGCAGTCAGGTGATTACAAGAGCTCAAGATGATGCTTATTAAAGAAATCAATAAGCGTGTTCCTGAGAACCCACGCTTGAGAGGTAACGTTGCTTTATGGAACCTTACCTGGAACCAGGGTAGCTAAATACAGAACACAGGGAGGACCGGCCCCGGATGTGAGCATCACGGTTTCTTCACCCTCTTGATCAAAGAAAGACTCCAAGGAAAGGAGAAAAAAAAATAATTAAAAAGCAGAAAACCTGATGTAATGAGATTTAAAAGAAAACTTTTGAAGCCAACAAGCAACCATGGGCAATGCTTCAAAGGGCCCAGGATCAATGTTTGTCAATAGCAGTTTTGCGTCCTTTATCTTTCATGAATAGAGAGTGTGATGTTGTTAGGAGCCCGTCCATGCCTTAATTCTGTTTAGAGATTTGATGAATCAGAACTCCGTTAACATTCTGTCTGAATCAGCGACGGCAAAGGCCTGTAGCGGAAGCCTTACCCGACCGGGGCTTTCATCCCGTGCGTGGGACGGTAGTTAACTATCGGCCCTTCCGCATCGAACACTCGCCAGCCCCCGGGGTGCACCCAGGGGCTGGGGCTCTTTAACCCTGCCACTTCCTTTGGATACTTTCTCCCCAGAAGAGAAACCACCCCGTGACTCAGCCCAGCTCCAAAGTGGCCATTTGTTTAATCAAGATAGTTGGTTTGCAAAACATTAAACAGTATTCGATGCCTAGTTAATAATTGGCATCCTTTGTTCTTGAGTCCTTGGGGACATGTTTCCCCCGTAAAGGCATAGACAGCAAAAGAAATTGTGTGTCGAGCAAAACAAGAGGCCTTCAACTGCACAGATGCTCGCCAGAATGTGTCATCTCCATATTGTGCTGGTAACAGCTCTGGTGGGAAAGGCAGCCATCGGGGTAAGTGTCCTTTTCAAATATCCGTAGTTGAGAGGCTGAGGTTATGAGGCGGACCCGGGTTCGACCCAGGTTCAAGCACCCGGGCCGGGAGTGACTAGAAACTTGGGTTGTAAAAGGCACGTGTTGTCAATCTGAATACATCCTGATTGTAAGAGTCAATGCAGCCTGTAATGTTAGTTGCTGTCGAGAAGCCAAGTCCATGAACCCACGCAACTGACTCGAGCCCTCGGAGCAGAGTCTCCGTGAGCACCTTGCCACTAAGGGGACCGGGGCGAGCAAATCTGCCAAGACGAGGGGCTCGGAGAACCCTTTGGCCTGGATCTCCGAGAACCCTTCGAGAAGCCATTAAAAGCTACAGACTCTTTGCACGTGTTGACAGAGGTACAGTTTTCTGGCCATCTGAGGCAACAGTAGGGGAGGAACCCCTGTGATTCGGCTCGAGGGGAGAATCCTGTTCGTTGCGTATGAGTCTGGTTTTACTTAGGTGGATGAGTTTTGGAGAGAAGCTTCGTGGGTAGCTTTTTCTCCCTTGTCCCTAGCAGATGGGACAAGGAGGGTCAGCAGGGGCCCAAGGGAGGTGGGGGCGAGCAGGGAGAGGAAATGCCATCTGCGGGTCTTACGTGGGGACCGTAGGCATTTGGAAGCAGATGGGCGGTGGAGATGTCGGCCCCTGCTGTGTGCCTTTGTGGTTCCAGAGTGTCAGCTGGATCTCTGTGGGCACAGGAGAGGGGCCATCAACAGAAACAGAGCCTCCTGGGGTTCCCTACCAGATGTGGTTTGAGGCATGAGCATGGGTTTTGGAGCCAGCGCTTTGAATCACAGCTTTGCCACATTCTAGCTGTGGAATATTGGGCAAAACATAATCACGCCGAGCCTCGGTTTCCCCTACTGCAAACCAAGTGACAGATAATCTGTCACAGATTTGGGGAGGGCCATGGCTGATTGGATGAAGCAATGCATTGGCTTTCAATAAATATTAGCGCTTTCCCCTTTAAATTTCCAGAATGAATACGACATCTCTATAAGGGGAGGTTGGGTGGCTCAGTCGGTTAAGTGTCTGACTTCAGCTCAGGTCGTGATCTCACAGCCTGTGAGTTCGAGCCCCGCATTGGGCCCTGTGCTGACAACTCAGAGCCTGGAGCCTGCTTCGGATTCTGTGTCTCTCTCTTTCTGCCCCACCCCCATTTGCTTGTATTCTCTCTCTCTCTCTCTCCAAAATAAATAAACATTAAAAAAATTAAATCAGAGAATGTACCCCTTTGGGGGGGGGCAGGTAGAGAAGAATCAAGGGATGACAACAGAAAGAGCCGTCATAACCCCTTTATCTTATTAAATACCTTTGCATTTTATTTCCCATTCTATTCCATAGAGCTTTCCCTGTAGGCAGCAGATTAAATTTCAGATTTTCTCATTAGATGCTTCAAAACCAAGAGCTTCTCCTCCCCTTTCGGTAAACTTTCCTCAGACACCTTCCTTTGGCCCATATTAAGCTGTCAAGTGACTCACCTCTGAGAGAATTTTCTTTCACCAGTGATGACTGGTATATGTGTGCTGTGGCTGCAGTTACAAATTTTCAAGCCCCTACATCATTTGATTGCTTGGTGGATGTCTGGGGACAAGACCCAGCAGAAATACCATAGGTCTAGAGGAAGAGGTGGAAATTATCAGAGGCCCACAAGGGGCCCAGAGAAAGTACCAGTCGGAAAGAATTAGATCCTAAAGTTTGCAGGCAAGGAGAGAGTTGATGCAGTCTGTTTGAAGTTCACACAACGGTAATGGTCCCAAAAACTCCCTTTGGTGCAAGCCCCAGTGAATTTTTAGGGTTAGCAATGAAATTATAAGTCAATAATGGATAAAAGAGAAAATATGAGAGATAGCCTTCGGGCAATGAGCTTAGTCAGTTCCAAAGAGAGGATTCAGGGCTTTGGAATGTTTTCTTACCCCAGATGTGTGCCAGACAGGTGGTCGGGAAGGCGGCTTGCGTTCCACGGGCCAGTCCACAGACATCCAGGGGAAAGTGGCCAACTCGCTCAGATGCTTTGGAGAGTGCAGGGGCATCATCGAGGGGAGGGAGCCACACAGCCAGATGGGCTGGGCAGTCTCTTCCACCCCACGTAGCTAAAAATAATCACCAACTGTTATCATTTAATGAGAAATCCTGTGGGCCAGGTTCTTTCTTTACAGTGGATCGGTTCATCTCTGGGAGGACCCTAAGAAGTAGGTAGTGTTATTGTTCCCATTTTACAGGTGGGAAGATGGACAGCTTGGCCTCTAGTCAAGCTGAGCTCTACCCTACAGGCTGCTGTCCACTGTCTGGATGAGGTCTTTCGCCTGGACTCGGGCTGAAGATGAGATTTCTTCCATCCACAGAGCTTCAGGGACATGGTCCTCTGTGTAGGGGCAGGAAGCTCTTAGTCCAGGGGTTTGTTTGCTGGTTGGGGTGCAGCGATCTCCATGTGCCCCTGGAACTTTAAAGAAAAGTGGTCACAGGATCTACAATCACTATCCATTGGGAGGATGTGTGGACACTCTCCCATGAATTTAGGTCATGCAGCAAACCCTATAATGAGTTCTCCATGGGCTCATCTCTAACTTAGATTTTTATTCAGATATCCGTGATCCAAAGAGGTATTGGACAAATGTTATTGTCATGGGCACCAGAAATTCATTCGAAGTGCCTTCCTGGCCTGAGCTAGAGTTGGTTTTCCTGAATGAACACCTGTCTCCAGCACAGCCTTGTACTGTTGCCCCTGTGCTATGGATGAGAAACGCACCCAGAGATGTTCAACTAACTTCCCAGCCAGGACCGAGGCTCAGATCTGTCCCACTCCTTGCCCGTTACAGGAGACCCACTCAACTGTATTGAGGATGTGCACCGTGCCCAGGGCTCAAAAATCTCTTCTTGCTGTGGTTCTTGGCCACTGGGCTTGGCCATAATGGAATTTGACCTTCTCCAGGGTCAGAAGCCAGAGGACAAGGCTTGGCAGGCCATCCCTAGAGAGGACAGAAGACAATGGCTTTTCTCTCCCCAGCAATGCACCTTATAATTAAAACACATGTTTGCTCCCATGTCTAGACTCCTTAAACCCTCGAGTTTAAACTCAACAACTCTAGAACTCTAGTATCCTCCCAGGTAGAGCACCACAGAAAGTTTTGAAGGGACCCGAATCTGCAAACTGGCAACTTGGGAGTCCATTCTGCTCACAGACTGAGTTTTCTTTAGGGGGTAAAAGGTCAGCCGAAGAGTATTTTAATTTTCTTTCAATTGTTTGGCAACATTTGCAAATCAGAACACTTCACATAGAAGCACAAATCCCCAGCTTTTCTTGAAAACCGGACATTTTATTTTTTATTATTATTATTTTTTACGTTTTTATTATTTTTATTTTTTTGAGACAGAGAGAGAGAGAGAGAGACAGAGTGTGAGCCGGAGGGGCAGAGAGAGAGGGAGACACAGAATCCGAAGCAGGCTCCAGGCTCCGAGCTGTCAGCACAGAGCCCGACGCGGGCCTCGGACCCACAAACTGTGAGATCATGACCTGAGCCGAAGTCAGAGGCTCAACCAACTGAGCCACCCAGGCACTCCCAAACCAGACATTTTAGTAACATGGGGCTCACGTACCTGCTTGGCACCAGCCAGATGAGGGGCTACCATTCCCAGTTTCAGAAGAAACTTGAGTGCGCCCCCCCCCCGCCCCCCACCGAGTCCATAGGCCCTACCACTCTCTACCACTGATACTCTTTTGCTGGATGGATTTACATTATCGGCCAGGTTCTAAGTTGGAGAGAGAGACAGAGACAGCCCGGGTTGTCTGTTATTATGCAGAAACACTATGGATGTTGAAGGATTGGAGCCTGTTTTGGATGGTCAAGTAACTGGGTTCAGCGTCTGATTAATTTCAGGGTTCACATCTGCACAGCCCCCAGGACCGAACTAGGCCTTTGATGGGAAAGTAAGAGCCACCCCTTTCTAAGCCTCAAGGTTCCAGAATATCCAAGTCTCCTTCAGGCCCAGGAAGGACGTCACTCCCTCTTGCTGGAACCACAGAGTCTTAAGGAAAAGAGAGGGACTGAAGTTCACTGCGACTTCTTACAGATTTTTTTTATACAAAACTGATCCAAAGCACAATTCCAACTCATTAGCTTTGGCGGTATATGCTGGTATTTAGGGAAATCAGGTCGCGGGAAATCACATGTGTATATAGGCACAGATGTATTTATATTTTAAATTCATTAAGGTTCCCTAAATGCAAAAGGAATTCTGCTGTCACAGAGAAACAGCATGGCAGAATATTCGGCAGCCGGGATTTTAAATAAAACATGCTTTTTCTTCATAATTAATATAACAAGGTTTTCTGGCTTAGGACTTGGCAAAGATCCCAGGAAAAATAAGGGGGTGGACTGGTGTGACGTGCCTGTGACCCGACAAACAAGTTCCATGAAGAGTTTATGCTTAGCAAGCTCTCCTTACTCGTGCCCATGATTTGCAAGAGGAAAAAAAAAAAAAAAAAAAAAAAAAAGCAAAGCAAAGAAAAACTCAAACTCTCCAACAACAGTAGCTAATAATCATAATCATAGCACAACCATTTGTTAAGTCTCTATCATATGTCAGATACTGTGTGCCTAATGTTTATTACTTCATTCCCAAGTGCCCAATGGCTTGGGCACCCATATCATCCTTATTTGACAGATAGGAAACTAAGCTACAGAAAAGCTAAGGAATCTGTCCAAGATGGCCACCCCCGGAGGCTACAGAATGGGGATTCAAACCCAGGTCTGCCCTAAAGCCCAAACCGGTTTCTTAATGTGTTTGTTAAACAGAGTTACCTTTTCTCTAGCTCAACAGATTTGTTTTTAAAGGAAATTGTCACTACTATATTGGAAAAAAAAAAATCAAAGAAAATGACGTCACTGAATTCTAACTGGCTACACTTGCCACCCAAATGCTCAGAGCCTGAAGCCTGCTTTCTCCTTGTTGGAAGGGGAGGCTAGCAAGAGGTAGAGAGGATAGAGACTTACCGGCAGCACCCAGTTCTCCTTTGTGATGGGTTTGGAAGGGTTTATGGTGAAATTGGGAAGGGAGTGACCGTCTTACGCTGTGCCTGATGTCAGGTCATGCCCTGGGGAGCACCAGCTGAATCAGTTTGGGGACCACCAGTTCCACACCAAAGGAAGCACGGAAGTCAAGGCAGCTTCAGGATCATGCCCATGTGGCAGAGGCCTCAGACCCATCTCACTCTTTTGTCTTGTTTGTTCATTTGCCTTTCCAAAGGCCTTCCACCTGCACTATCACACCCAGAAAGGCGTGTGTTTATCCCTCGTCCTCAATCCTCCCCAATTCTTTGCAAAAGCTGCACTCCCCACAAGCAGCCATATGCCCTGGAATAAAACATGAGGGTAAGGACGTTTTTACTTTTACAATCGGGGAAGCTGAGGCACAGAGCGACTCAACAACTTGTGCAAAGAGGAGAGATCAGCCCACAGTCTCCCTTGGCCAGGAGCTTCATGCCTAAGGCAGGTATAATCAAAGCGAGGCTGAGGGCAAAGTCACCTGGGTACTGGTTCAAAATTCATGTTCTGGGCCCACTCCAGGCCCATGGACGCACGATATCTGTGTATAGGGCCCAGGAACCTGAATTTTTTAATTTATTATTTATTTATTTATTTATTTATTTATTTATTTATTTATTATTAGAGAGAGAGCGCTCCAGGGAGGGTCGGAGAGAGAGGGAGACAGCAATTCCAAGCAGGTCCTGCACTGCCAGCATAGAGCCCTACCTGGGGCTCAATCCATGAACCGTGAGATTGTGACCTGAGCAAGTGACCAAGACTCGGACACTTAACTGACTGAGCCACCCAGGCGCCTCAGGAAACTGAATTTTTACCAAGTTCTCCAGAAATGAACGGCAAATGCCATGGAAGTCTTCTACTCTCCCCCATCCCATCTCTGCTTGTCACGTGAAGCTACATTCCAGCCCTCAGTCACCTGGGCAGAGGCCTGAAATGGGCTCTAAAGCTCTGAGCGTTAAGGTAGAAAGGCTACGCAGGTGATTGACAGAGCAAGGAGATCTGGCCTCGAGTCCCTCCCCTGCCCCAGTCAGTTCATGTCCTTATAGGAACACTCCATCCCCCTGGGCCTTACCCCTCTGTACATGAAGAGTCCAGACCCACTCCTCTCCACAATGCACAATGCACCCTTGCTCGTCACTATGGTCCTGCTTCACCCAGGCTCCCGAGAAGGAAGCCACCCACACAGACCGCGGGCCAATGCTTTCTTCTTTGGCTGCCGTATTTCCCCCGCTAAAGCCTTCCCTCCTTGCCCTGAGGTTCAGATTAAAGCAAAGCCACAGCGAACCCTGCCCATCCTGAGACAGCCCTGTGTGGTGTATGTACAAAAGCAAGAAAGGCAAGATTCCTTGCGACTAGAAAAGGACTGAATGGCACCACTCTATACCTATCAGGATGGCCAGAATTTTCTTAAATGGAAAGTAACCAGTGTTGATGAGGATGTGAAAGAATTGGAACGCTCATGCACTGTCGGTGGGAATATAAAATGGTGCGGCCACTACGGAGCACCGGATGGTGCTTCCTCAGAAAGTTAAACATAGAACTACCCTAAGACCCAGAAAATTCCACTCCTAGGTATAACCCAGAAAAATGGAAAGCAGGGACTGGAACAGATATTTCTACATGTTGCCATGTGCATGGCAACTTATTCGCAATAGCCAAAAGAGGTAAACAACCCAAGCGTCCCTCAACAGATGAATGGATAAACAAAATGGATAGACAATGGAAATCTACTCAGACTGAAAAAGAATGAAAGTTTGGTATATGCTACAACATGGATGAACCTTGAGAACGTTATGCCTAGTGAAATAAATCCAGTCACAGAAGGATAAATATTGTGATTCCACACATATGAAGTACCTAGAATAGGCAAATTCAGAGCCAGAAAATAGAATACAGGTTACTCGGGTACTGATCAGGGGAGGGCGGGGAGTGAGGAGAAAGTTATTATCTAATGGCTACACACTTTCTGTTGGGGATGATGAAAACGCTTCGGGTAAAGATAGTGTGGGATGGTTACACAACAATGTTCGTGTAACTAATGCCAGTGAATGGTACACTTGAAAATGGTTAAAATTAAAAATATTGTGTTGCGTGGATTTTATCACAGTTTTGGGGGGGAAAGGACTACGTGGTTTTGCACAACTGTGAATTTCATCATAGTTTGTCTGCAGCCAGAGCCGCAGTGGGGGGATGGTATGGGGCAATACTTGGGTTGGTGACGGGAACACGGACAACCTCTGTCCTCTGTCACCACCACATCTCACCCTGACCTTGAGCTCTTTGTCCAACAGTGAGGACTGGCCTGCTGAACGCTGCACTCTTGTCTTTGGCCCACCCTTTTAGGCCAGTGACTTCAGCTTCACTTGGTCACGGGGCAGAGTTATCTCCCACCCAACTGCCCTTGGGAATAACGCGGCTTCTCCGTGTTGATCCACAACCAGCTCATGGTAGAACATCCAAGGAGGAAGGGATGGAGGGATTAGAGTCCCAATCTTTCTTTAAGCTTATTTATTTTGAGAGAGACGGAGTGCGCATGGGGGGGTGGGGGGGGCAGAGAAAGAGGGAGAGAGAGAGAGAAAATCTGCAGCAGCCTCCACATTATCATCGCAGAGCTCAACACAGGGTGGGGCTCCATCCCACAAATCTTGAGATCATGACCTGAGCCGACATCAAGAGTTGGACACTTCACCGGCTGAGCCACCCAGGTGGCCCTAGAGTCCCAATTTTCTATTGTTGGTTGGTTCATGCTAAGCCAAGCTTCTGGCCCCAGAGGACAGGTCTTGCACCACATCTCCCCTCTTCTGCGTCCCAATCCTCTGAGAACATTTTCCACCAGCTAATTCCTGGGATTCGCCAACTCAGACTGGTAGCCTCTGCCTTCTTGTTGTCCAGAAGATTTAGAATTCTGAAAGGCAGAGGAAGAACCTGAGCTGCAATAATCTAGATTAAAGATGAAATCTCGAAAAAGCTTAAACTCGATTAAAGAGAGGACAAAATGGATTAGACTCCCATGCTCTTCACCCCCGGGGAGATTACGCTGTAAATCAGTAAGACTCAGGGACAATATCCTTCTCTCTGCCCTCCCTGTCTTTCCCCCTAACAAACCTTAGCCTAGAAGACGCTAGAAGATACTAGAAGCTGCTATTTTATCCCTGTTGAGACAAGGAACTGAAGCGGTAAAAGAAGGAGGCAGCGGCTTGCACACCCCCCTGATCTGAGTGCAGATGTTTGTTGAGATGCGTTGGCCACCGTGGCCTGGCCGAGGCTCGAGCTGACTTTTGTACCTTCCACAGCTGTCGCTGGTGCCCAGCAGTCCTCTCTCTGTCCTCCCAGGCCTGGGCCAGCCCGGACAGGCCTTTCATAAAGCTTTCCAAGGACAGAGGTCTGATTTCACAACCTGCCTCTTGTAGAATTCGGTAGTACTTCTGTTTCTTTCTCCTCCATTCTTCCGTTAAAGCGTACGATTGCCACGCTCTCCTCAGCCCTCATAGCGACGGAGGTTAAGGGCAAGGGCTCCGGTGGAAGACTGGCTCCATTCTATCCTGGCTCCAGCAATTTACTAGCTGAGTTACTGTGGGCATCCTCACCTCTGGGAACCGGTTTGCTCACTTCTGAAATAGACACAGTTATAGTACCTCCATGATCAAGCATCGTGTGCCGCAAACGAGACGGAATGCATGTAAAATATCGAGCACAGTCCTTGGCACACTGTCAGCTCTTGATGTATGCCAACTGAGACCACGGTTGTCTCCTCCTCCCCCGCCCCCTTCTTATTCTTTTGCTTTCGTGGTCTTCCTCCTTGCGTTTGCAAGTCCCAGGAGTAGGAGTTGTATCGTTTTAAGTGTCTCCGTGGAAAGACTGAACGCCAGAATGGGATGAAACATTGTGCCTCCCCATTCCTCCACCCCCATCACCCAGGTTAGTTTCAGGATCCAGACTTATGGCATAAATAACTGGCTACTGGCCTGGCCTCTCCCATATGGTCCCCCAGCTACCCAGCCTGTGTTTGGGCTGTGGGTCTCCACATGTCGCTGCAGCCTATCTCTGCAGGCGGACCCAGTGGCTCACAAAACGAGTGGGCCTGGTCTGGATCCCTGACTCGCAGCCCAGGCTGCATCGCTGGGCGGCAGCTGCTTCAGATTCGCCGAGAGCCAGCGGGATCTGCAGGGCCCCCAGGCCCCAGAAAGGTACAGCGTTTTGTTTGGTTTCTCCCGAGAGCGAGGGCTCAGCTCCTGGGAAGGGCACGTCTGCCACCTGCTGGCTGTGGGCAGCGCAGCACTTGGCTGGCCCTCCCGCTCCGGCTCAGAGCTCAGATTTGGGGTTCTGGCTCAGGTCCAGGCGTCAGAGGGCCTTGCCCACGCTGGGCCCTGAGGAACCATGTTCCTTGAAGTCCTCTCTCCTGTCCTGCCCACTTCTCGAAGGCTGAGCGTGGCCAGGCACGGTCCACACTGTTCAGTGCAAATGGGAGAATTCAGGGGCTATCTCCTCTGGGCTGGGGGAGCATGGGGAGAGGGGCAGGCCCTGCCCTCCGGACAAGCTCCGTGGAGGGAAGGTGATGCAGGGCGAAGGACCGGATCGACGCAGAGTTGGCAGGAGGGGTCACATTTGCACTCAGGGCCGTCTCACGGCCCTCCCTTGGTTACCGCCCTGGTGCTCAAGCCTGGAGGAGTCACCTTCGGATTCTTCTACCCCGTTCAAGTCCCGAAGCCCAGGAACACCCTTAAGACCTGAACTCGCCCTTTCTCCGTCAGGCTCCCCACTATCAACCCCCTTCCCAAACAAGATACCCCGCCCCCGCCCCATGTCATTCTTTGCAGAAACCAGGCCGGATGACCCTGAGGCAATTAAGCAGGCGTGGGCCCCGTCCAGACAGCAAATGGCCACTCTTCCTCTCTGCATGCCATCCCCTCCCCAGCGGTGTATGTCACAATTTGCCAAACCTACAGAAGAGTGGGAAGAATAAGGCTCACAATAAGATTCTCTAACATCAGTCTACACTCCAGTTTCCCGATTGCCCCAACAATGTCCTTTACGGCTTCTTTTTTCTTTTTTTAAATCCAGGACCTCTCATGGCCTTGGGTTGTCACGTCTCTTTACTCTCACTTAGTAAAGAACAGCCTTCCCACCTTCTTTGTCTTTCACGGCACTGCCATTTTTGCAGGGCCTCGGCTAGTTGTTCCGTTGAACGGCCACAACCTGCGTCTGTCGTGCTTCTCGTGAGTAGACTCGGGAGAAGCATTTTTGTCAAGAATTCCACTGTGGATACTGCGCCCTCGGTACCTCAAGTCACGGTGCATTCTTTTTTTTAACCTGCCTCTTCTTTTTTTTTTTTTAAAGTTTATTTCTTTATTTTGAGAGAGAGCGCACGCGCACACGTGCGTGAGTGGGGGAGGGGCAGAGAGAGAGAGAGAGAGAGAGAGAGAGAGAGAGAGAATCTTCATCAGGCTGCACGCTCAGCGCAAAGCCCGATGTGGGGCTCTATCTCACAAACCACGAGACCGTGATCTCAGCCAAAATCAAGAGTCGGACGCTTCGCCGGCTGAGCCACCCAGGTGCGCCTTACCTGTCCTTTCCAATGTATCATCTGCCTAGTTCCCAAAACGGTTAAGGGGGCCTACAGTCAAACAGAAAATTCAAACCTCTGCTGAGGGGAGAGGAGGAAAGTATACCACACTCCCCGGGTTGATACGAGTGCTGGGAAAATGATCGCATTGACCAGTGTCTTCTGGTGGCCAAGACCCAAAAGGGAGAACTGTGCGGGTGACAGAGCCCTCCTTTTCCAAATCAGAGGTCGGCAAGCTTCGCCTGGAAAGGGCCAGATAGGAAATATCTGGAGCTGTATGGTCTCTATCACGACGCCTTTGCCGTTGTGGCACAAAAGCAGTCGAAGACAACACTTAAAAACAGGCATGGCTGTGTTCCAACGAGACTCTGTTTGCCATTGAGCGTCCCACTCTTAGTTTTGGCTCAGGTCATTATCTCTCGGTTTCATGAGACCGAGCTCTGTGCCCGGAGCCTGCGTGGGATCCTCTCTCTCTCTCTGCCCCTCCCCCACTCACACTGTCTCCATCTCTCTCAAACAAACAAACTTAAAAAAAATTGTGTTTATAAAACGACACCTCTGGGTTTGGCCCCAAGGGCCTTAGTTTGCTTACCCTCGACTTAAGTAAAAGAATATATTTCCAGCTCTTAAATGAATAAAACTTTCTTCTTCCGACAAGTACTGTGCTCTAAAAGGAATTGTTCATAAGACTGTTTATTTATTCAACAAAAACTTTTTCGGGGCTGTCATGTGCCTACTCTCCGTATGGGGTAATACATCAGTGATGAAACAGACGAGATCTTTGCCTTTCTGGAGGGCAGAGTCAATGTAAGAAATAGATACCATGCAAATAGACAAGAGCGGCATGGCAGAAGAACTATGGAGGAAATGAATGGGTATAATGACAAGACAGTGTGTGGGGGGCGTGTCACACCCACGGCGAGCTGGGGAAGGCCTCCTGGAGAAAATGACATTTAAGCTAAGACCTAGCAATGGTCACGGGAGAGAGCCTTCCACATAGAAGTAAGAGCAGGTGCAAAGGCCCTGAGGTGGGAGGACCTTGGCCAGCACCAGTTTGAACCCGGGTGTGGCTGGGGATTAGTACTGGGCAGTGGACGGGAAGGGTATGGCCGGAGGATTATAGGTTGTGGCAGGTGCTTGTGTTTTCTTCCAAGAACTATGAGAAGGCACTGGAGAGTTTTAAGCATCTGTCCATCCCCCGTCCAAGGAGCTGTCACCCAAGGCTCCCCCAGACTGGAGTGTGAATCCGAATCTGACCACAGCTGTGTGACCTGTGAGCCTCAATATTCTCGTCTGTACATGGGCTAATAGAAGCCTCCTCATAGGGCCGTTATAGGAATGAAATGCAGCAACGCACGATCAGGCAGAGAGGAGAGGCTCCGTACGTGTTCATCACGGTCAGGGACATGGTTGTCAATACCTGGGCAGCCATGCCACAGCCTGAGCCCGGGTAGGCACAAGCACCGAGTCCCTACCAAGGAGAATCCTCAACGGGCACGGGAAGAAGGGGAGGAGGGGGCGTCTTCAAAGAGGCCCCGCCCCCTCCCTCTAACCCGTCCCAGCTACAGCCATCCGAAAGCACCCAGCGCTCCTGATCCTGATATGTGACCCTGGGAGAAGCTCCTCTCAGCTGGCAGGAGCTCGGGGAGGCACCCAGCCAGCCAGCAGACTCAACCTTGCTCAGCCCTGTGTTGGTTTTCTGTTTTCGTTTTTGCTTTTTTGCAGTTCTCCTTGATGTCTTTACTCGTAGACCCGGACCCAGGTGAGTGTGTGCATCGTCCAGGGGCTCCCCACAAGCTACAGGCTGCTCTGGGATGGAGGAGAGGGGACCCACGCGTGTAAGTGTTGGCACAACCTCGGCGTTCAAAGGGTTCCGAAGTGCCATGGACCCCTTCAAGAATCTTCCCGGAAAGATGCTCTCTTGGGTGTTTGTCCCTCCACGCACACGCACAATGCTTTGCTAAATTTCGAGCTGCCCGCGGATGCCCCCGATGCCCTGTCTCAGGACCCCAAGGGAAAAACTGCTGATACAGTTAAGTCCCTTCATTTTACAGAAGAGGAAACTGAGGCGCAGGGAGGGACGCCAGAGGTTACACAGCCCAGTAGTGGCTGAGATGAGATGAAAAGGCCAACGCAAAGTGAGGGTGGCATGGGGCAATTACTGGCTCCAGGCAGGCCAACCTGGACCCTCACTCACTTCACCCCGTGGGTGGGGAGCCAGGCCCCCTGTGCTGGGCCATGCAGGCAGCCCTCAGGCTGAGCCGCCCCTGTGGCGGCCTCCCACGAGCACCCCCCCCCCCACTGCCCCTCTGCCTGGTTTGTTTCCCCAGACCCTTTCACGACGGCTCTGTCTCTCACAGACTCTCTCTGTCACCTTGTCTCTGTCCTGTCCCCTCTGCCTGGTACCCTCAGCTGTGCCCCAGCTGAGCAGAGCTGTTCTTTCCTGCCATCATCCAACCTCGGTCTCTGGACTCTGGGCCCAAGTCTCCCTTCCAAGAACCAAGGCACAACTCCATCAGGGCAGAGGCCGGCACTGGCAGTGCCTTGTGTTGGTCACCCACAGGGGAACGAGAGCCAGGCAGACAGCACATGGAGATGGCAAAGTTTAGTCACATCTAAACTTTGGGTCAGGGGCGTATTTGGAGGCAAGATGGAGACAACTGGGGCAAATTCTGCATGAGGGTCCGTGTCTTTCCTCAAAGCAAAGGAGAGTGTTCTATTCAACAGTGTAGAATTCCGTTCCTTGGAGGAATCATGCGTCAGAGGGCTCCCCCAGCTGGCCACACCAGTATCTGCATGTGGAGTCCAAGAGGGGGCGGTCCAAAGCTAAGAGGTGGGAAGAGCTGTCCCCTCCCCCGGCCTTCAGCACACAACTCTCAGGCCCCATTGGAGGGCTCCTTTGGTCTAGATGTTGGAGCTCCAGAACAGTGGGGTCACGCAGTGGACGAAGAGCTTGGAAAACTCAAGAGACCTCGCTCTCTTCAAGTAAATGAAAAACAGACCCCCCCGCTAGTCCGTGAGGTCAACTTTCTGAGAATTAAGAGACGTGTTTACCTCAAGACGCTGGGCTGCCATCTTCCAGAAAACTGCAAAACGACACCTACAATCACCATGAGTTTGTGGCGCCATGAACAACCTGAACAGCTATAGCCAGTGGCCCCGCTAAACACAGATGACCGAAAAGGGAAGAGGTCCGTGCTCTGTGTTCTTAAGGCTTCCAGCTTTCAGGAGATAGATCGGAAGCTGGAGGATCAGATTTGGTCTGCAAACAGGAAGAACTTCCTGTCCATCCGAGTTGCCCAAAAACCTGCACGTGCTGTTGGGCTCTTGGGAGGTGGCCAGTTCTCCATCACTGGTGGCATTTCAGCACGAGCTGAAAAGCCACTTTAGTAGCGAGTGGAGAGTGTTGGATTTAACCTTCTGAAATTCCTCGCCCTATAAGAACTGTGCCAGTGGCTTCTGCCAGTCTGGTGAGCCGATGACAGGACCCCGGAGCCTGCCATCCCTGGGCTCCTAAGTCCGTCTCGAGGTGTCGGGTCAACCTCTGGCCGTGCAGCTGGGTGAGACGCGGTAGCTGGGCCTTTCTGCAAAGAGGTTAGGTTTTAATCAAGCCCCTGTTAGCATCTGATTTAATTTCACATGGGGGTTGTGCTTTGATGGAACTTGTCAGCTCCCAGCTGGGTTTGGAAAGCAGCGTGGCCAAGGAAACACCACGCGCACGTCCACAGGGCAAGCCGCTTCTGTAGTTGGTTTTGCAGGAGACGGTGCGCGGTGAGGGTTTTGCTGGAGCAGAAGGTGCCCAGGCCACAGTCCCCAATGGGTGGCCGAGGAGGTGGTCATCAAACAGCACAGACTCCGCTCATCTCCCCAAAGCAGGTGCCGTGACAGCCAGCGGGCCTGCGGAAATGCCTCTTCAAAGCTGGCTTGTTTCTGCCCAGCAACACGAGCTGGGCCCATCCATCAGCTGTCCTGCCGCCTGCCAGGGAGGGTCTCTGCTGGGCTTGCCCTGTCAGCTGGATTGGAAGCGTCGAATGCAGGCCAACAGGGCTGGGGTTTGGGGGGAGGCCCTCGGAGGAGCTGTCTGTGCCACAGTGATGGATGACGCCAACAGGGACGGCATTCCAGAGATTTTTATTCCGTTCCGCACATCTGGCAAGCTCCTTAACTAGAGCAGCTGCAGAGCCCATCTCACAAACTCGGAGCTCTTTCCGAGAGACCCCTGCTACAGACCACAGTAATCCCGGACCGGGGACTTGGAGCATGGGCTAAAAGAGATTTCTCAATGTGTGTTACTTCCTGGAAGCGAAAACCCGTGGAGTTTCACGAAACACAAACCCACAAGGGGCTCCTGGGCAGGTGGAAAAGCAAACCAGACTTGGAGTTGGGTTGACCTGGGCCCTGATAACACCACTTCCTTTTTTTTTTTTTTTTTTTCTCTTCTGTGTAATAGGAATAGTAATAACTATGCCATGGGGTTTCTCTCGGTTTAAATAAGATTATATGCAACCACACTTATTTAGTAGAGTGTCCAGTATACAGAAAATAGAGAGTAACCAATCACTGGGATGATTTGAGTTAGCTCAGGATACTTTCATCATCCTTCCTGATAAATTCTAGAAGCAGACTCTGATAAATAGAGAAATGCACGAAGATTTCTTTTTACACCTAATACAAAATGCTTCTCACAGCTGTTCCCACCTTCGCCCAAAGCCTTCTCCTTTTCTACAGCCTAGAGAAAGCCTCCGATAATCTGTATCTGAACCTGGAGTGTTTTCCAATAATCCAGCAATGGAACCCAATTTCATGTCAGGCTGTAATCCCTCTGTATGCAGGAAAGCACTTGGACAAGTTTCTAGACTCCTACAGAGCTCATCGGGCATTTTCTTCACCAAATACGTCGGACCCAAATCTCACGTAGTTTCTCTCCCACACTTCCCGTTTACTCGGTTCCACACAGATACCAACTTTGCTAGCCGAGCTGTGTGCCTGCCGTGTGCAGGCCGGTCGGAATGAAGGGAGGCCCAAACACAGAGGGAAGAACTCACTTGTCAAATACATACATTAACTGCATAGAGGGCTCTGTGCTGGGCACTGAGGGGTAGAAAGAGGAACAGACACGGTCCTTGCTTTTAAGACACCAACACTCTAGTTAGGGGACACAATCAGATAGACAAATAAGGACCATAAGAGAGAGGTGCCATCTGAGATGCAGCCAGGAAACCTAAGACCCTACAGCCTTCTAGGCCACTGGGGAATGCTAAAGTAGTACCTAAATTTCTTATCCCACTAGCAACCCAGTTTATCAATCAAGGCCCATGTATTTATTTGTTATTACTGCATACTATGCTATCCTAAACTGAGTGGCTTCAACCATTAGTCACGTATTAATTCTTATTCTTAATAGAATAATGTCTTAATTCTTTGGGTTGGCAATTTAGACTGGGTTCAGCTGGACCGTTCTTCTGGTCTGGACCAGGCTCAGCTGATGTTGGCTGGGCCTCCTTACCTGTCTGCAGTCGGCTGGTAGATTGGCTGGGCTCTCATATGTCTGAGGCCTTTGAGGCCTTGACCGGAACTGCTGGGCCTCCTGTTGCCCCACAGGTTCTCTTATCCTCCATAGAATAGGCCCGACCCGTTCACATGGCAGTCACAAGGGTGTGAGAGACAGAGAGAGAGAGACAGAGAGAGAGAGAGAGAGAGGAAGTGCAAAAGACTTCTTGAGACCCAGCTTGGAGCTAGCACACTGTCCTTCTACCACATGCTATTGGTCAAAGCAAGTCCCAAGGCCAGTCCAGACCCAAGGGGCAGGCAAACCAGTCCATCTTTTGGTAGGAGGAGCTGCAAAGTCACACTGCAAAAGATGTGGCTACCGGGAAGGGTGGAGACTTGGGGCCATTTTTCCCCATCCAATTGGCTCATACAATGCTAAAATGCCAATGTGGACCTTGAAGACTTGACCTAGGCCTGGCCACATCCAGCTCCCCTGACTTTCCACTACCCTTTCATTTCCTTTCTTGGCTGGATTTCTTCCCCCACCCACCCTATTCTGGAAGTTCCTGTGAGTGGAGGCCACTCTTCATTATTCCCAAAGCCTCCTCGAACCCGGCATAATAGTAGGCCCATCGTAGGGGCACAACACACTTTTCTTTAACGTTTTTTTGGTTTTGTTTTGTTTTTTTCTGAGAGACAGAGACAGAGCGTTAGTTGGGGAGGGGCAGAGAGAGAGGGATACACAGAATCGGAAGCAGGCTCCAGACTCTGAGCTGTCAGCACAGAGCCCGACGCGGGGCTCGAACCCACGAACTGTGAGATCGTGACCTGAGCCGAAGTCAGACGCCCAACTGACTGAGCCACCCAGGCGTCCCAACACACTTTTCTTATGTAGACAGTGGGATTAAGTGCCAACAGAATAGAAAAGACAACATCAACTTTAAGTTTGGAGGTGGAGAAACCCTGCCGGGTGATGCTTCTATAAAGCATTCTTGAAAGCGTGTTGCAGCCGCCCCAAATGTAAAGGATCTCGGTGCCTTTCCTTGCACAGTACTTCTATTGGATGGCTTCTGGTGACCTGGGGCCACGGGACCTCTACTGCTTCTATCCACCTCAACCAAGGGCCCCAGGCCCTGGGGAGTAGCAGGGACTTTTTGCCTCGTTTCGCAGAAGTATGACTCCAAGCCTACGTGTTTTATCCCCTCTTTAACTTCACCGAGGGATGAGCACAGCTTGTTAACAAAGCCAGATTCCAGTAAAAATTCTCGAGCAGACATTACAGCCATCCCCCACCACCTAGAAAAGTCACACGGTTCCATTTACGTAAAAAGCTTCCCCCTTTCCAAATATCTGCAAAGGGAATGACTCTTAATGGCGTAGCTGAGATTAGCCCGTCCGACCTTCAACCTGTCGGAGGGCTGGGAGAAATCACAGAAGCGCTCCGAAGGCACTTATCGATAAACGCCCGTTTGGAAAAACAAAAACAAATTCTCTAAGGAAAAAAAAAATAAATAAATGATGTAATCATCTCATTACCCACCCATTGTCTCTCCCAAATGTCAGTTTGAAATCTTTCATGTCAAACTCAGAAAAACGGTTTTCTCCCCCTCACTTTCTCACTCTCTTTCTCTGCTTTATCATGCTAGATGGAAAGAAACTTTATTTGCTCTGGGAAGACAATGGCCTTATCTTCAACCTAGATCCTCATCCCTAGAAAGGTGGCCTCCTCTGGGAGCATTTTCAGAGCGGGGAAAAGCAGCTCGGGAGAAATAATGAGCAAGCAAGGGGAGGCTTGACTTGACACTGTGATAAATGAGGTGAAACTTTGGCAAGGAACCAGAGTTGGCGTATTCAAAAAGGAAATAAAAAGATAGTTCCATTTTAATGGGAAATATAAAACAGCCATTGTGCGAAAGTCGATTTTTCAAAAGCCAAAGAGATAAAGACTATAAGGGAACGACGGAGAGAGACTGAGATAATGTGGTTGATAATCAGCCTTAGGTAAAGTGCCATGCTCCAGCCATCAGCTGGCTCTGCGGGAGTGCCTTTTCAAGTCGCCCATCTGCATTTGCTCCCGCCTCATTATCATACGCATCTCTGGACAGCTTCCTTAGAGCTTCAACCTGCTGCCTTGCCATATTCCTGCCAGCTGGAGAGAGCAGAGTCAACCCAACTTTCTTCAAATCCCAAGCTTCTCTCCAGGAGCCACAGGAGCTACCAGCATCTTCCAAGGCCCCAGACAGCAAGGAGCCTGAGTCCAGCCTTATACACGCTTGCTCTTCCCAACGGACCGGCCCGGTGTGAGGTTTATACCCGTGGACAATGCCATATACAATCCTGTCTTTCACTGGGCAAAATCCATGAATCTTCTCAAGGTTGTCCTTGGGTGAATCCTAATTAGCAGGCTGGGTATGCAATGGGGATGGTTGGATCCCTTTCCCAAGGGGAAGGGGGAATTAGCTGAGGCCGTGTAAGAGGTCAATTGAAGCAGCTAAGCCAGTGCAGTTTAGAGGTTCTATGGGGATAAACCGCCTTGGTTCACATCCTGCCATTTATCTAACTATGTGACTCGGGCCAGTAACCACCTCTTCCAGCCTCAGGTTTCTCAACTGAAAGTCGAGGGATAGTAATATGCCTCCCAGGTTATTATGAGGATGAAGTGAAATGGTTCACATAAAATGCTTATTACAGGGCCTAATCCTAGTAGAGGCTCAACAAATACTAGCTGTTAGGATGATTCTGTAGGTACAAGTTGGGAGTGGTTTGATGCCGTGACCGAGAGCAAAGTGACGAGTTTCTTTGACTTCATAGGTGAAGGTGACCGACTAATAAAGGCCCAGGAAGAAAGCTTATTCACAGAAGTGCACAGCAAGGCACTCAGGTGCCACTGGCTCTGACCCTGGGCACGTCTTTTACAGGACCTTGGAGACCTTCAAGATCCTAACCATCTTCCTGCTGTTTACAGATAAGCAAACGGAGGCACCAAGAATATAAGTAGCTTGTCCCAGGTCACAGTGAAAAGCAAGAACGTGACTTCTCCCCATTTCCAATCAGGGCCTCTGGACCCTGCCAGATGCCAACACTGCCTTGCGGGGTCCTAACACACCCCAGATGAAAACTCACAATGCCTAATCCCTCTGTCCACCCCATCAGTAGAGGAGCTGGAAAGGCCCATGAATCCTCCTTCAGGACCCAGAAATCTGTAGGTCTAATGATTAGGGTTTTTGGTTTTTTCTTCTGTCCTCTTCCCACTTCTGTAGACTGGACCCCTGACTACTATGAGAGTAGCTACGAGTATTACAACCATGAAGAGAACAGCAGCGATACTCTTGCCTACCAGGAGAATCCCGACTGGTACTACACGGAGGAAGGTAGGTGCCAAAGCTGTTCGGGGGACCCTCCTGGGAGAAGGGCAGCGCACTTAAAAGAGGGTCTGTGTGTGACTGCATATGCAAGCATCTCTCTCCTCCTCTCTGACCGGCATCATAAAATGGGTACCAGATAAATGACTCCGGCTGGCGTTTTTTTCCAGCTAGAGTCATGCACTAGGAGGACTGGGGAGGTTCCTAGAGACTATCTGTCCCACTCTCAAATGACAGATGAAGCAAGCGAGGCCAGGAGTGGAGTTACCTTAGCCAAGGTCATACAGCGAGTTAGCTCATCTTCACCAGGTCTCCCAAGACTGTGAGTCAAAGTCATGCTCAAAATCGCTTCCCGGCTTTGATTACAGGTAGGTCCTAATTATGCCGTAGAGGCTGGCATCAGCATTAGGCACCAGATTGCAGCATTCACAGATTGAACGTTGAGATTTCTGTTCCACTTGTGCCGTGTTTTTGTCTCTCTTTATACCCTTCAGAAGCTTTGTATGGTTGTTGGTGTGTGCGTGCCTGTGTGTGTGTGGACTCACACCCGTGCCTCCACGTTTGTTTTTGTGTTTATGGCTTCTTAACCCAAGCAATGGGACAGAAGGGAAAACGAGAAGCAGGGCCCAAGAGAAAACCATGTGACTAAGCCAGGAGAAGAAATGGAAAGCACTCAGCCGCTGGAATAAAAACTGTGTAACTGTGCGAAGTGGCCTGGAAGGCAGGGCCAAGATACAGGGCATCAGGGGAACATCAGAAGGGACCATCAAAACAAGAGCTGGGCCCAGGGATCCTAGTTCCTGAACCAAAGAACAATGTGTGTGAACAGAAGGATAAAGAATTCCCCAAGGGAAGATCCATTCAGACAACCATGAAAAGCCAAAGGCACAGATGAAATATGACAAAATCTATCTGAACAAGTAGTTGAAGAAAGATGAAGGCCACTGGGTCATTTCCTCCTCGCCGCCAATTCTTCTGTCACCCTCTTGCCTTTGGTCTTCTTTCCTGATGTTCAGAAAGCTTGTGTTTCATTAGGGGTGGGTTTTCTTTCCCCACTCCTGACCTCCGCCCCTGGGCACTGGGAGTAGGGGAGGTCTTCAGGCTTGTGAAATGCCTTCAGCATCAGAGGCAGACCCCGTGGCACTCCCAGCGAGACTGGGAGGAGAAAAACACTGATGGTGGAAAAGGGGAGTTTCTCAATGAGAAACTCAATGAGATTCCTTCTCGCCGGTCCTCTTACTAACCCGAATCCCTCTCTCTGGTCGTGTGACTGCAGTCTTCCTTGCTCTTTAAGGGCAGCCCATGTTTCCCCCCTGTCCCCGGTCCCTGGCTGTGAATGTGCTCTCTCAGGCGGGGCAGGAGGCTGCAATCTGATGAGAAAGTCGGGGGCTTCTCACCTGCCGTTCGCTGCACGTTGACTTCTGCTCACGTATCCTAGATCCGTGCCTGGACAACCCCTGCAAACGCAATGGGGACTGCCTTGTCAGTGGGGACACCTTCACGTGCAGCTGTCCAGCCCCCTTCTCTGGACACAGGTGTCAGAATGGTAAGTGCAGGTTTACTGGATTCACTCTTCCTTCTGAGTTGAACAAGAGGCTGCTCCTCCTCCACGTCTAGGGGGTAGAGAAGGGCTGAATGATTTCACGGAAAGGATCATAGCTGTACATATCGGATCATCCATAATGGACTCCTCAGCATGGTAATAAGCAGCATCGCACTGAATCCTCACCCGTGCATATTGGCTAGGACTAGGGTAACCACCGTACAGATGGGAACACTGAGGCTAAGAGGAGATAAGAGCTGGACCCTGACTGAGATGTATTCTAAACTCAGGACTCGTTGTTGCTTAGACTGTTTGTATTAACTACAACAGAGCAATTCTGCTCTCAAATGAGACAGCAGGAAGAATCTGAAGGCATGGAAGGCTCAACCCATCTAGAGGAAGGGAGCCCAGAGATACAAGGGATTTGCTCATGGTCACACAGCTACTTAGGAGAAAAGAAGAAATCGGAGCCCTGGTGCCTGGCTCCCATCCCCATGTTCTTTCTTCCTACCATCCTCACTTACAGAGACTCTGGAAAAACTCTTTCTGCCTTTAGTGACCTCTTATGGGCATAACCTGAAGCTATGTGGTAAGATATTGAGAATAGAACTCTTAAGGGCTAACTGCACCCCTAGAGAGAACCTGAATTCTGTTCCATCTGGCAACCATCTAACTGGGGTGAGGGGGGCCATGAGGATCTTTATCTAGAGACATGGTTGTCCTCTTTCCTCTGTGCCCTCTTCATTCCTTCCTTCCATTTTCAATACTACAGGTTTTTTGATAAATGTTTCAGGATGGTTGGGGTATCAGGCATAAACATAGTATCTGGCTTCGTCCCTCAACTGCCCAAAAGAATGACAAAATTGTAAATGGAACACAAAATCAACTCGAAAGTAGAGAAATTAAAATTGCAGCTCTATTTGTTTGTTGAAGGTGTAAAAATTATCAAGGTTTTTTTTTTTAATAAAGATAGAATAATAAAGAACATGAGCCTTGGAAGGAACTGGGGTGCAATCATCCATGATCTAAGGATTTATTTAAAAACAAACAAACAAACAAACAAACAAACAAACAAACATTTTGTCCAGGATGTTTCAGGACCACAGACAAGGGCATGCTATCAGTCACCCCTCACCAGCACCCCCAAATGTTGTACTGTACAGGTACCCCAGTAAGTAAGACGTGCCCCCAAATCATGTCCCCTGCTTCTCTATGGATCTCCTACAGTGCAAAACACGTGCAAAAACAAACCGTGTGGCCGGGGCGAATGTCTCATTACCCAGAGTCCTCCCTACTACCGCTGCGCCTGCAAACACCCTTACAATGGCTCAGACTGCTCCACAGGTAAGTGGTGGAGGCCCCCTTCTAGGAGAGGTTTTCTCTATCTGGCTTGTGCCTGCGATGTCTGCAACCCATTGCATGGAAGTCCCAATACCTCGGATGTTTCAGTAGCATCCAAGATGATGCTTTTAACTAGGACATTTTTAAAATGCACCACCCCGGACACCTGGGTGGCTCAGTCAGTTAAGCACCCGAATCTGGATTTTGGCTCAGGTCATGATCTCACGGTTCGGTTCATGAGATCAAGCCCAGCATCGGGCTCCTGTGCTGACAGTGCAGAGCCTGCTTGGGATTCTCTCTCTCCCTCTCCCTCTGCCCCTCCCCTGCGCTGCCCTTATAAACAAACAAACAAACAAACAAACAAACAAACTTTAAAATGCACCATCCCTGGACCACTTGCATGGCTCAGTGGGTTAAGCATCCAACTTTGGCTCAGGTCATGATCTCATGGGCTGTGAGTTTGAGCCCTGAGTTGGGCTCTGTGCTGACAGCTCAGAGCCTGGAATGGAGCCTGCCTGGGATTCTCTCTCTTCCTCTCTCTCGGCCCCTGCCCCGCTCGTGCTCTGTCTCTCTCTCTCTCTCTCTCTTAAAATAAATAACCATTGAAAATTGAAATTTAAAATGCACCCTCCCTAAAGAGTCTGATGGGAATTAACTAACCCATCCAAAAAGAATCATCTTGAAACTCACTTCCTCCAAGAAGGTGGTCTATTCCTGGAATGGGCCACATAGGGATTAAATCTGTATTTAGTCACTGCTATGAGTCAGGCATTGTCCCAAGAGATTTACATTTTTTCTTAGATTCTTCCCAAAATACCATAAGTCAGAGCTTTATAGATGAAGGGGCTGAAGTTCAGAGAAGTGAACTAACTCTCTCATAGTCACACAGCTATTAAAGGCAGAGCCAAGTTTCAACCTAGCTCAGACGGGCCCCAGATTCCTGCTCAGTCCATGCCTCCTATTCCTAACTGAGTGACCCGTCTACTTACATACTCTTTTTGGCATGGCCTCCATCGTATTGCCTCATCCATGTTTGTTTATGTCCTTAAGGTTCGTGTCTGCCTTTACTAGAGTGTCAGTGGGTCTGTCTTTCTCCTTTGGTAACCCATATTTTGTGAAAGAATGGGCACCAGCAGAGTGCCACCGGTATCTCCTCGTCATCTCAGATGTAGCTGCAACTCCTTCTGAAGAGCCTTCCTGGCCCCACTTCCTGTCTTCACAGCGGTTCCTGCGTGCCGGCCGAACCCCTGCCAAAATGGTGGCATCTGCTCCCGGCATAAGCGGAGAACCAAGTTCGTCTGTACCTGCCCCGAACAGTTCAAGGGGAAATTCTGTGAAATAGGTATGGGTCTCTACCGCCACTTCGTCAGAAACTCAGAGCCACAGTGAGGGCCCTGGGATTCTCTTCCGTTTGGGTTTTGTTCCCAACGGAAGAATGGGAGTCATGTCAAGATGTCCAAAGTCTACTACTGCCCCAGCCTTCCAACCTCAGGGCATAGAGTGTGCCTGGCTTTTAAACAAAGTCATAAACGGGGATAGAGTGCGGGTGAATTAAGCGCACCTGGGCATCCTTGAGCCTCAACCTACAGGTTGCCACCAGTACTTGTGTGAGAACTACGTTCCAACTCCCCACAACCACTATATTTCATGTTTTAAGCTGGGCTGAATGTGGAAGATGCAAGCCACTTTCTTTCTGGAATTCATGGTGGACTCTCAAGGTGATCAGTATTCGGGCCCAATCCTTTCCCCACTTGATACACCTGCCAAGTCCTGGAGCACCATGTCTGTTGCTGTCCGTTCTCACGCCCCTGCCTGCTCTCTCCAAGGTCCTGACGACTGCTATGTTGGTGACGGCTACTCTTACCGAGGGAAAGTGAGTAAGACAGTCAACCAGCACTCCTGCCTTTACTGGAACTCCCACCTCCTCTTGCACGAGAATTACAACATGTTTATGGAAGATGCTGAAACCCATGGGATCGGGGAGCACAACTTCTGCAGGTAAAATTCACCTTCTTCCCCATGATCAGTCTTGGGCGCTTATCAGGATAATGGTTTGTCCCTTTCTCCTTCTCTTAGTGTTCCTGGGCTAGCTTAGAAATTTGGGGATGGAACACTGAAACTCATCAGGTTTCCTTCTAGGAAGATTTCCTACTCAGGATAGGCTAGGTTGTGCTGTCGTAACAAACACCTCCCAAATCCCAGTGGCTTGAATACCTCCGAGTTTATTCTTCACTGCTGCTGCCTTTGTCATGTGGGCTGTCATGAGATTATTAGCTCCACAAAGTTACTCAGATGTCTAGGAAAGGCAGGGAGAGGCTCAAAAATGGAGCATGAGGTTTTTACTACTTCAACCTAGAAGTGACACATCATCTCCACAACACTTAATTCGTTGGCCAGAAATAGTCACATAATCCTACATAACTTCATGGGGGAAATGTAGAGAATAAAAGGGAATGTCCGATGGGCATTACAGTCTCTGCCACAAGGATATTCAGGTTTTTCCAAGTAAGGATAATGCCATTTCTTTTTTTTTTTTTTTTTTTTAATTTTTTTTTCAACGTTTATTTATTTTTGGGACAGAGAGAGACAGAGCATGAATGGGGGAGGGGCAGAGAGAGAGGGAGACACAGAATTGGAAACAGGCTCCAGGCTCTGAGCCATCAGCCCAGAGCCTGACGCGGGGCTCGAACTCACGGACCGCGAGATCGTGACCTGGCTGAAGTCGGACGCCTAACCGACTGCGCCACCCAGGCGCCCCAGGATAATGCCATTTCTATCCCTGGTGATGATTGGTTACCTTCTTCCCCTTCTGCTGCCTCCAGACTGCTCTGTTGGCTTCCTCCACTGCTCTAACCAAGGCCAAGGACACATATAATTTGCGTATAAGGAGCAGGAATTTTTTTTTGTATGGCTTTAAATTGGTTCCATTAAGCCAGAGGATTTCCCTTGTACAAAACACAAGTTACCTCCCACCATCACTCACTTTGAGCTGTTCCCCTCGTGGAGGCGTCTTCAGACAGATGTCCATGGCAGCCTTCAGACAATTCCCACATATGCAATTTGGAGGTTTGGGCAGTGGAGCCCTACACTCACCATGTTTCTGTGGCTCTCTCACTTTCCTGACAAAGGACAATCTTCAACAGGGATCTCATTTCTTTTCGTACAAACAATTTGATATGTCCCATGGATCTGGCACAGGGCTTGTTAACCATTTCTTGGTCATTGGGATTCTCCTCTGGAAGTTAAGGTTTTGCCCCCAAACACTTATATGCCAGCATCTGTTAACCTGTTGGATGAATGGAATGAAATGTGGTCCCAGAGGGAGCAAGGAACCTGGTACTGGCTTACCCAAAGGACTTTTAATGAGGGTCAGTGGGTTTGCCAAGCCTTGACGGTGGGCTATTTTCTGTTCTCATTTTAGAAACCCAGATGGAGATGAAAAGCCCTGGTGTTTCATTAAAATAAACAATGCAAAGGTGAAATGGGAGTACTGTGACATCCCAGCTTGCTCAGCCCTAGGTAAGACCGTGGCTGTCCAGAAGCCCCAGTCATGGTGAGATTGCCGATCCCTAGACGGATTTTCCTGGCACCCCATCTCTTCCATCCCCATCCTTCCACCACACCTGCTTTTCCCATTGCCATCCCAGTGGAAACCCAGATGCCCAATCCTTTGCTCCCCTTCCAGGATGCCTAGCAAGCCCAGATACCTCTGTAAACTGAGACCAGTGATCCAACCATAAACTCCTGTCCTAACTCCCAGTCAGTGCACTCAGCAAATTTGTGGATCACTTGCTATGTGTCAGGCACTATGTCAGGCCTTCAGTTTACAGTGGTGGGCAAACATTGGCTGAGACTCCATAAATAACCGTTCAGGACGCAACATGGACAGAGTTCCAGCCTCACAATCCTCCTGCCGGGCTTCTCTGGACTACCGCTCTACACACGTCTGGAATGTTTCACTCTCCCATCCTGATCAATGGGATTACCTCTCTGGATAGTTTCAATTCTGTGCCTTTTCTTTCATGGTCAGCTCTGTCTAGAATACCCCATCCTCCCTCTGATCTTGTCCATATCCAACATTCTTTAGAAATCAACTCAACTAACCCTGCCTCTGGGAAATCCTCCATGACCCTACCAAGTGAAGTGTTATCTCTGCCTCCTCTCAAACCCCATGGAATGGAAAGGGTACCACCCATACAACACTTACTGCACTCTCCTTTGTATGACAGTTATTTGCGCAATTGTCTTATGTCCCTCACTCTATTTCATCTGGATATCTCCCCTTACACGTCAAGAAAGCCTCCAAAATACATGCGTACATGATGAATAGCTAAGTACATACCCAGTGATGGATTTATATATTTACACACACGTTTTTGTCTCCATATCAAAATAAGAAGCAACATCTTCATTGTTAATTCTGTCGACTTGCTTTATATCCATCAATGTATTCAACACGTATTAATTGCGCACCTACTGTGTGCCCACTTTGGATGCGTCAGAATGGTCTTTTAGCTCTGGAACTTGCTAAGCTGCTGGACTTGGAGTCATACCTCTGACAAGTTCCTTCTGAGGCCTTGGAGAGAAAGGGAGTAGCGTGATCTGTCTTTCTTGCATTGCATTGTCTTTCAGACATTGCTGACCCAGAGGGAAGCCCCACAGAGCCTCTGACCAAGCTTCCAGGGTTTGACTCATGCGGGAAGACTGAGATGGGGAAGGTCAAGAGGATCTACGGAGGCTTCAAGAGCACAGCGGGCAAGCACCCATGGCAGGCATCCCTGCAGACCTCATTGCCATTGACTGCCTCCATGCCCCAGGGCCACTTCTGTGGGGGCTCACTGATCCACCCCTGCTGGGTGCTTACTGCTGCCCACTGCACTGAGTAGGTGCCTGCTGAACGCAGAGGCCAGGGTGACTCGAATCTCTGGGGGTGTTCTCTTCTTCCCATCTGAGCAGCGTCTTGGTGACTCTGGCAGGATCAGAGAGTCTAATCTAGCTCTAAGGGCAAAAGAGTGGCTCCATAAAACCGGATGGAAAAGAACTACCACAGGCATTGCACGTGTTATGACAGTTAATCCTCAAAACTATCTACTGAGGGAAGATAGGGGTTTTTACTCTGATTAATTGTGGTATACCCAATGCCGAGTACAGGTCTTCATACAGAGCAAGTGCTTAGTAAATATCTGTGCAGTGAAAAAGTTGATTATTATTCCCATTTCATAAACAAAACCCTGGGTCTTGGGAAAGTTTGGCACCTTGGCTGAAGTCATGTGGGAAGTGAATAGGTAAGTGGGATATGAACCCGGATTTACCCGTTTCCTTAACCTTTCCAGCCTGGCCTTGAATAGAAAAATATAGCATGCTCCCATCTGATGCCATTCCCATGAACCTCCTGGTGTCTTCAGCCACGACTCCTGGGTGGCTTAGAGAAACCAGTACCTACTGAGGAGCCTGAATTATCACCGCTTCCCCTGAGTTCCCCAAGTTCATGGTCAGGCCTGGTCCCACATAGCCCAGGTTTTGGTGGTGACCTTGAAGGTCTTCCAATCCACCCTGGCATTAAACAGTTTCTTCTGGGATTCCAGGAGATGTTCCTCAAACATGCAAACATTAGCCTGTACAAGGAATAGTTGTTCAAGAAGTCAATTGGCTGCTCTTTAGCAAATCCTAGGGGCAATGGAAGGTCTCCCAGGAAATATGAGATATATGTTTCCGCTTACATTTGTAGACCGGTCCATTAATAAAGCAGCTTCCTCACATTTTCTTATTTGGGCCCACAGCAGAGTTCCGTGAGCAAGATGACAGTCACAGATGATGCCAAGGCTGCAGAAGTTCAGGCCATCTGTCCAGGGTCACACAGCTCACTAGGAGCAGAGTCTTGGCTTCAGTCTCTTACCATCTCACCTTCCTTTGCAGCATAAAAACCAAACATCTGAAAGTGGTGTTAGGGGACCAGGACCTGAAGAAGACAGAATTCCATGAGCAGAGATTCGGGGTGGAGAAGATTTTCAAGTACAGCCACTATAATGAAAGAGACGAGATTCCCCACAATGATATTGGCAAGTGTCTTCTATGGTGGATCTCCCATGGGTCTTGTCCTGGGCGGATTTCACTACTGATGAAAAGCTGAGGTTTGGTTCTAGAAGATGTTCTTATCTTTTTGGTCCCTCACAGACTCCATAAGGAAGAGAATTTATTCCAGAGCCTTTTAGTCCTAAAGGTCTGTGTTAGTGTTATGATAAATGAGGGGAAGAGAAACTAGCAACACTGTGTTGTGGAAAGAGCTCAGCCTTGAATCCCAACTCTCTCATTTACTAGCTGACTTCACCTCCCCAAGCCTCAGCTCCCCTTCTGTAAAATGGGTACACTTGTGTACAACACTCAGCTTCCTATGTGTTAAATGACACGACGTGCATGTGTCCCCGTGTACATCAGGCACCTGGGAGGTACTCAGGTGTGGAGGCGATAATGTTAAGCTACTGGCTGTTCAGTAGGTACGTTCTCCATTCCTGGGACCTGACACTCTCTCTCCTTCCTCACTATCTTTTTCTTTCCCCCTCTTGAAGCCTATTCTTTTAAAAAATGGATTAGAAATGATTTCAAACTCAACTGTTATTTTTTGATATTACTCTCATCCTGAAGTCCTACTCCTCCCCTGGTGGAAGTTAAAAGAACTCAATGACTGAGGAGGAAGTCATTAGTTTCTCGGGCATTGGGGGTGGGGCTTTGCCACGTCTCCCTTCCGATCGAGTTGAAGCTAGTGCTCCTTTGGCAGAGAGGACCCCATCGCTCATTTCCTCTTTTTCTCCTTACCTAGCTTTGCTCAAGCTAAAGCCGGTGGATGGTCACTGTGCTCTGGAATCCAAATATGTGAAGACTGTATGTTTGCCCGATGGTGCCTTCCCCTCTGGGACTGAGTGCCACATCTCTGGCTGGGGTGTGACAGAAACAGGTGAGTCTGGCCACGCATTCTCCTGAGACTCAGGTAAGTTGCATCAACCAGAGAAGCAAGGGTCAAACTCAACTGCCCTTCTGAACTTGACATCATGTTCCATTGAAAATGTATTACCAAAAAAAAAAAAAAAAAAGTATTACCAAAAATAAGAGATTGCCTCATCACTAAAGCTCTAGTTAAATCTCATCAGTCTTTTTATCAATGCTAGCTTCTGATGGGATCCTTGACGTCCATCAAGCATTGATACTGTATCCATGGAGATCTTTCTCCTTCCTTCCCTAGGCAGATTGGAAAGAGGATATAGATAGATCATAAAGAAGATGGGTTTGGCATCAGACAGACTTGTGTTAGGTTCTTGGCTTTGTCACTTGGACAGCTGGGTTTTAGTTTCTCCATAACCACACTTACCTCCTAGGCTTGGAATCATGATAATAGGAGCTGATAGAATTCTATGGAGATATTCACTAAGTCAGGCCCTGGAGGGCAGGGTCCACTCTTGTTCATCGGTCTCTCCCATAGTGCCTTGCTCAGGGCTCACCACATCGTAGGCATTCTATAAATTTTTTTAACTCAAGCTATTGATTGGCCTCTAGGATGTGGTCTTTTTTAAAAAAAGTAACCACAGGATTAATTTCCTCATGTACCGACAAGATTATATTCTCTAACATATGAAATTCCAAAGTGTATTCCAAGTCTTTCTCAAATACTCAAAATAGATTTCTCTTCCCTCCAAATCTTGTCCTTAATGACGGAAAGCAAGAAACACTTTAAATAGACCTGTATTCGTGAAGAAAAGGTAGTGTAATACACAAATTTATCAGAAGGCTTCTGGGAATGAAGGCTTCTGGTTAATCAGATCTGGGGGTAGCCAGAGACTGATCTTTGTAGGGATCTTCATTGTCCTGCACCTAAACCTTTCGATATCACTGTGCTGACCAGAGCAGACTGAGCAGAACAGAGGATCCTCGGGAAAAGAAATGTCTACTCTGGGAAGTGGGTCATCTAGAGGAGCAACCGGGCACTTGGTCCATCATTACGAATCTACTGTGTACCAGCCCTCTGCTAGGAAGTTTTAAAAAATGGCTTAAGCCACTATCCCTGCCCTTCTGATCTGATGGTCTAGCCGGGCAGACAGAAGAGGGAATAAATAAATGATTCTGCTGCATTGTGATAAGCAAAGCAATGAGGGTCTATAAAACCACAGTGAAGGCTGGAGGCAAAGGTCCCCATCCTTAAAACATGAAGCTCTTCTGCCCATCTCCCGGAAAAACCTTCCTTTCTGAGTTCAGAGCTGTGGCCCTCTTTTTATCAGTGCTAGCTTCTGGTGGGGCAGGTGTCACCCGGGTCCCCACAGTGGCAATCTCTTTTCTCTGTCCCACAGGGGAAGGGTCCCGCCAGCTCCTGGATGCCAAGGTCAAGCTGATTGCCAGTACTTTGTGCAACTCCCACCGACTCTATGACCACATGATCGACAACAGCATGATTTGTGCAGGAAACCTTCAGAAGCCTGGAAAAGACTCCTGCCAGGTCAGAGACTCCAAATGGCACTTGGGGAGGGAGACGTGGGCTGGGAACATACACCGGGCACAGAGGCCAGACCAAGAGCCCAGGGCTGGGAGGCAGTTTCAGAGGTCCACCTGCCATAAAGCTAAGGCACAGGCAGGCATACCTGTCCTCTGGCAAGTCGGAATCCACATCCATCCAGGATGACTGAGCATAGTAACCGGCAGGCATGACACTGGTGAAGGAGATGTCATCGTCTTCATTTTACAGATGAGCAGAGAAACGATCTGGGCCTACAGCACCTGGGTGGTGAGCGGGCAGAGCAGGAATTTGCTTCGCTGTGTTTCAATGTGAAAATGGTGCTTCTGGCCTCAGAACGGGGCAGCATGTCTGAAAATCCCAGTACAGAACTATCCAAAAGACCAGTGGCTAGAAGGAGAAAGATGACAGGCCCAGAGAACTCATGATAATATTAACTAATTATTAGGCTTTGTGTGTGTGTGAGAGAGAGAGAGAAAAAGAGAGAGAGAGAGACATAGAGAAGGGGAGGGGGATTCAGGCCTAGCAAACTAAGTGGCTGAGTGGCTCCTCTGTAGCAACAGCCAACCTAGGGCCTGCCCGACACTCCCCAGGGGTCACATCTCACAGGAGACGTCCTTCCTAGACTCCGAGGCACAACCAAATTTAGAATTTTCTGCCTATCTCCTCCCAAAGGCCCCGCCCCCTAAGACCATCACATTGGGGAATTAGGCTTCAACATATGAATTTGGGGGGGGGGGCGGGGGGGGACACAAACATTCAGTTCATTACACCGAAATAATTCCCCGGTCTCGGGTGCCTAGTCTATAATATGGAAATCACGTCTACGTAAAATCCGAAGATCTGAAGAGCTTTAGCCACTGAAGATCCTATCGGTTGCCGTGTGTTAAGTGGAGATATGCGTCGAGAGCTATGTTTTCTCTCCATGCTCCTCCTGCTAATTTAACTGGGGGCTCAGTATGAGCCAGGCACCGTTCCAGGTGCTTTACAAACATTAACCCGTGCAAGAGCCAGGGCGGGTGGGGGATGGTCGGTTGCTCTCCCCAAGTTTGCAATGTGAGAAACTGAGGCCCAGTTGGCTGTCCAAAGCCTGGTCTGGAACCCGGAAGATCTAACCCCACAGACCATGTCAAACATGTGGGCCATGCTATTTCTAAGCCCTGTCCTCCCCACCCTGTGCGTGGCCCCTTCGGGTCCCTTCAAGGGCTCTGGCCAAACAGGGCACTGCTCCCTACCGAGGCCCCTGCAGGAATGAGAAGTTGAGGGCCTCTGAGAATTCACCCTGTGACTATGGGTCATGAGTAAGAGCATGGACGTGGAGGTGTGACCAAGGCACGTGGCCCAGCCCCGTGACTCATCTGCCAACCCCTCATGAACTCAGGGACATGTGTTGGCGTTCACATCTCTCCCTTCAGAACTCTGGGTCATATAAGGCACAGGAGGGTCCCTGCCAGCACTCTCCAGGGAGACCCACCGGGGTGACCGCACCCCCTGGCATCTCCTCATGGAAGGTGGGGGTGTCTCTGAAAGTGCTCTGATTCACAAAGCTGCGCTCGCGTGTCTTTTCCCTTAGGGTGACTCGGGAGGCCCTCTGACCTGTGAGAAGAATGGCACCTACTATGTCTATGGGATAGTGAGCTGGGGCCTGGAATGTGGGAAGAAGCCAGGAGTCTACACCCTAGTGACCAAATTCCTAAATTGGATCAAAGCCACCATCCAAAGGGAGACTAGCTTCTAAGGTGTCTTCTTAACCTGAGAGTCCATTCTCCTTAGCACCCAGACAAGGCACACCCTCATGGGCAGCACGGACACCCTGGGCGTCCCTGGGAGGCCATACAGCCAAGAGTCTGCACCCTACACAGAGACAACAGCCGCCCAGCCTGGCGCATCCTGGACCAAGATATGCCAGAAGCAACGCAACCCGTATTTTGTTTGCTTCCCTTCAAACGATGGTACCTTCTAGAAAACCACAGACTGCCTTTACCTCGGACATTTGCAAATGTGGGATTAAAGAATGACCAGAGCCACTGGAAGTCACCTTTACGTCTTTATTCCTCATGCCAGACACCCAAAGTACACAGCAGAACGGGTCACCCCCTTCCAGGATGACCCGGAAGACCGAAAATACGACATTCTCCGTAGCTTTCTAAGAGTCGTTAAGTAAAGCGGCTCAGGGAATGGGCTGGTGTGTCATGTTTTTTTGTTTTTTTTTTTTTGGCTTGCTGGAACAGAAGCATGTCTCTGCTGGGCACAATTCCTCCCCAGCCGCTCTCCCAAGAATCCTGGGTGGATGCCGCGTGCTCACAAGGGCAGACCCCTCCTCCTTTTGACGTGCAGAATCTCCATGGCGTCTGGGTTCACGTCCCCCCTCTGATTATCCGCGGGCTCCACAGCCTCTGGTCCCCCCTGCAGGAATCAAACATACCTCCCTGAGTCCGAACGAAGCTTCCGCCCCGCTCCCACACGCGAGCTGCCTAAGATGCCCCCGGAGCATTTAAAACGTTCTCCCTCCCCTGCCCTTCCCTTCCTCCACCCTCCCCAAGAAAAACGATCCTCGAGGCAAGAAGGAGAGCGAAGCAAAGCCAATCTCTCATTTAGACGTAGTGTCTTTCTTCTGAACAAAGCAGGGTTCAAAACCCAGACTGTTGCAGCCAGCGAGTCCCTGACCCTTTCTGCAAATGTAACGAGCAAGCAGTCAGCACAGCCTGGGCTTCCGTGGCCCGGGATTGATGTAGCCCCGGTAGGTTTGTCTCCGCAGAACTAATGGCTGTGACTTCAGAGAAAACCCTGCAGGAAGTTTAACCCGGGTGTCATCCGCCTGGTCATCTCAGACCCATGAAATTAGGCGCCTTGCTCGAGCTGCATTTCACACTTCTTTAGAGCCGGCTGACCTTTGGCCAAAAATAAAGTTTGAAAAGAAACAAGGAGTTTGCCTTTCCCCACGGCCGTGCCAGCTGGGGTGGGTCTGGAGCTTGCTACTCACGTCAGCCCCCCGGAGACCCAGGCCCCTCGCCTTGGCCAGTTCTGCCGCGCGCCGGGCCATCTCCACTTTGTAGGAGCCGGGAGGGGTCCAGCCGATACCTCTGGTCAGGTTCAAGTCTGATTTGTACTTGACCTTTCGGGGGAAGGAGGGAAGCAAGAGGAATAGGTCAGCAGGGTTTGGGGGTGATCTGGCCACAGAGTGGAGAATTCCACATGTGGAATGAGAGGCCGAGGCACAGGAGGAAGGGTCTCGGCCGGGCGGGGCGGGGGGGGGGGGGGCAGCTCACATCGCTTTGCAGCTGGTGGGCCTTCTGCGCATGCTTCAGGCCCAGCTGCTCGGGGTCGCAGGTGGGCTGGGGCAGGGGTTGCCTGTAGCACACGTCGCTGGCCAGCTGCTGGCTCCTCCTGGCCTGGAGGAGGCCGGGCTGGTCTGGGCGGCTGTGGAACTGAGACCGACTCTTGGCAAAGTCCTTCTTGTACTCGTTGTCACTCTGGAGTTTGCCGACGTTGAGGAAATGCCTCATCCTTGGGTCGTCCTGGACGCTGCGGTACCCAATCTGCTGGCCCCGGTCTCTCAGGAAGGCCTCTTTATACCGGAACTGCAGGTCAGAGGAGCAGAGGGGGGTCGTGGGTGCCTGCCTCCCCCCCCCCCCCCCCCCCCGCCAGCCCACCGGGGTCTCAGAAGGAAGTTCAAGGATGGGGGAAGGGCGCAGCTTCGGATTCAGGTACACCTGGGATCTATCTCCCCTGCTGCTACCTTCTAGCTCTGTGGCCTCGGGCCAGTGACTGAGTCCCTCTGAGCCTCAGTTTCCCCACCTGATAAAATGGGAGAGTGAACCTCCGCCCCACGGGACACTGACGGGATTCAATGAGCTGGGGGCTAAGCTTCGCGTCTGGCACAGGTTCACGCCCACCGAGTGGCGGCTCTGGGTGTTATTGCCGCCGTAATGAACCCAACAGGAAGAGGAACACGCCCAGTCTGTCAGCAGCCACTCTTCCCTTGATTTTTTCCAGTTTGCAGGGACCCGGGCCCCTCATACCATCTATAGTGAAGGGCCAGATTCATTTCGTCTTGCTTTTTATTTATTTTTTAAAATTTTTTTTTTTTTTTAAATTTTTTTTTTTTTTTTTTTTAACGTTTATTTATTTTTTTGGGACAGAGAGAGACAGAGCATGAACGGGGGAGGGTCAGAGAGAGAGGGAGACACAGAATCAGAAACAGGCTCCAGGCTCTGAGCCATCAGCCCAGAGCCCGACGCGGGGCTCGAACTCACGGACCGCGAGATCGTGACCTGGCTGAAGTCGGACGCTTAACCGACTGCGCCACCCAGGCGCCCCTTTAAATTTTTTTTTTTTAACGTTTATTTATTTTTGAGATAGAGAGAGACAGAGCATGAACAGGGGAGGGTCAGAGAGAGAGGGAGACACAGAATCCGAAACAGGCTCCAGGCTCTGAGCCATCAGCACAGAGCCCGATGCGGGGCTCGAACTCACAGACCATGAGATCATGACCTGAGCCGAAGTCGGACGCTTAACCGACTGAGCCACCCAGGCACCCCTTGTCTTGCTTTTTAAATTGCCAGTCCGTCAAGGTCCCAGATGTGGTTCTACCGCACCTGCAGTGGGGTGCCTTGTGCGTGTGACGACACCCAATGCGGCCCCTGCCCTGCTCAAGATAAGTCCACCGGGCACATGCTTGGCTGTCACCATAGCTAGTTGCTGCAAATGTTTCTAAATGCTTGCCCTTGGTTTCTGTACTTATTGTGGGCAGAGACAAGCTGTTCGTGATCAATGATCCAGTCAATGATGCCTTCCTCTTCCATAACAATGGCTGCCATGTTTTGAACACCTGTTATTTGCATGACACTCTGAACTATTTTGTTTTCACTCCTACAACAGTCCTAGGAGATAAAAATTATACCCGTTGCTCATAGATGTAGAAATCTGCCTCCACAGAATGTGAGCAACTTGCCCGACACCACGCAGCTGAGTCCTAAATGACTGAGCCCGGACTTTAACTCAGACGAGTCGAGGTGGAAAGCTCAATCTCTTTCTACCCTGTCACGCTGTACTTCAGCTAAAAGTGCTTTTATGTGGATCAACACATCAATCACATGTTGATTGACCTCTCGGTACACACACATCAAGTTTTAAGAGTGTCTCTCCTGAGAGTGTCTGGGTGGCTCAGTCTGCTAAGCGTCTGACTTAAGCTCAGGTCATGATCTCGTGGTTTGTGGGTTTGAGCCCTGCGTCGGGCTCTGTGCTGACAGCTGGAGCCTGCTTCAGATTCTATGTCTCCCCCTCTCTCTGTGCCTCCCTCTTTTGCACGCTGTCTCTCTTTCTCTCTCTCAAAAATAAACATTAAAAAAATAGTGTCTCTCTTGGGGCGCCTGGGTGCTCAGTCAGTTAAGCGACTGACTCTTGACATCCGCACTGTGACAGTGCACAGCCTGCCTGGGATTCTCTCTCTCCCTTTCTCTCTGCCCCTCCCATGTGCCTCTCTCTCTCTCAAAATAAATAAATAAACTTAAAAAGTTAAAAAATAATAAGAGTGTCGCTCTTAAGAGAGAGAAAGTGGGAAAACAACCCTCCCCAACTTAAAACTTCTAGCTAAGATTCTGGGAGATAAGACCTATTTTTAATTTCATTGGAAATATTTGTTCAGTTTTGGTTCCTGGTGGTTTTCGTTTTAACAGAACTGGGAAAACCAGTCAAAACTCTCAGTGACAGAGGGAGACAGAGCCTGAGGTCTTACGTCACTGGCGATCTCTCTGGACGCCCGGGCAGTCTGGAATGGAATGGCGTCCAGCCTGAAGTCATAGCCGACAGCCCGCGTCTGTTCCCAAGAGTTTCTGTAGGCTTTCTAGATGGCGAAAACAAAGAAGCGAACGAGCAGGGAGTGAGAACTCCGTATCTGGCATGTTGTTAGTTCTGAGCAGGAACAGATCCTAAACACACACCCTCGCCCTTGCAGGGGCCCAAGGACAGAGCCACAGCCCCGCATCCACCCTGAGGACCTCTCCAGCTCTGAGCCTGGTGGGACTGGCCACGAAGGGCTGCAGCTCTAAGCCCCTGGCTTGCTCATCAGGCCCTGCCCTGGCGGGTCTGGGCTCAGCGAGTCCGGCTCATTCGCTACATCCTGTTGGTACGAGGGGCCCCTGCCCCACACCTCCCTGTGTTTGCATTCGCTTTCAGTGCCTCAGGTTTGCAGCTTCCAAACAACAGAACTCAAAGTTCGAGAACTCTGTTTCTTCAGATACGCGGAAAGTACTATTCCTTAGGTCCCGGCACCCATGGGTTTGTTAGCTCCAAAGACTTCCTGGGGGCCCCTCGGCAGCTCCCAAAGCCACGTCACCCCATCGCGATGAAGCGGGCTGTGTCCCATATGCACCCCATGAGGATGCACCGAGGGAAGAGCCTTCACCTGCATTAAATTGATTGCCAAGAACCTGACCGAGTTCCTGACCCATGTTATTTCACATCTTCCTCTTTCATTTTTCCCCTTTTGAAGCTGTTCTCACACACCCTCCAGGAGTCTGTAATCACACCCTCTTAGTCCTCAGGTAGACCCACATAACCGATAGAGCATCAAAATCTCCCATGCCTTCATGTAGCTAATAATTTTTTTTTTTTTCAAGATAAGGGAATGGCTCAATGAAAGGAACCATCTGGAGATCCCAGTGGAGGGCTGTCCTTTATTCAGCCACAGAGAAGGGAGACAGCAGGCGAGGCACATCAGCAGCAGATGACAAAGTGACAGCCCCAGACCGTGTCTGTGGCTCACTCTTTCCAAGAGCCCCAGCGGGTCAGAAGGCCCTTTAAGAACCTTACTTTTGTCACTTGGAAATAGAGGTCAAGCCTGAGGCTCTGTTTTACAGGGGATTGAGGAGATTAAGCCAAGCGGGGATGGCAGATAAAAAGCAAAGTGCCTCACACGGCCGCACACCTGGGCCCGGAACCAGAGGGGCCCATGGAGGCTGAGCCAGGCACGGCGGAGCTCCGCGCTTTTAGGAATCGCCATCCATCACCTTCACCTTCATCACGGCCTCCACCTCCAACACCCAACGCTGCCAACCATGAGCGTTCAAGGGCCTAGAAATACAGAGCCCGTAACCATCGGGGCAATCACCTAATCGATGGGTCACAGACAGGGCCCAAAGGATTCCACTTCCCGGGTCGCCACTGAGTTTAGCAGGCGTGACCGAGGGATGCGTACAAGGGGAGGAGCGTTCAGATAACGACAGACCCACCGTCGCCTTTAGCATTATGCTGCCTAATGTGGCGGCCCAGCACACAGAGTCCCAACTCTTAGCGTCCCCTGGGAAGGTGACGGTTGGTGCCTTCCTAAAAGAGGGCCTTGGCACCAGATCTGGGCTGGGTAGGTACACCAAGCTTCACTCCGCCTCAAACTCCCACGTCACCCCACCGTGGTGTCGGATGCGCCCCTGCTTCCGGGTCTCTGCAGCCGAGGGCCAACGAGCCAGTGTGGCCCAAATTGGGGTTCTCCCCAAGACGCCTGCTCCCTTTCTCCTGCCCCCCTTCTCCCTGTATACTATTTGCTTGATTGTCATCACTTCCTCCCTGAGTTTTTTTATTCTGTTGAGGTTTCTGCCTTGCCGCTGGGAGCCTTTACATTCCGTAGGCGCTTTGATTTGGAACCCTGGGCGTTTCTCTTCTTTATCACAGTGGGCACAGTTTTGTCCTCATCCTCACACATTAGAGTCATTTGATTTTTAGTTATTTCGGCTGCCTTACACATCTCAATGGCTTTCTTTGCCCAGGAAGGTCACTTTCCCTCCACATCTTCCTCACAGAGCACTTGATCCAATTGTGTGCATTCTACACGCCCCCGAAGAAGTGCTCTTTCAAAAGAGGTTCATGAGTTCTCCATATCCGCATGCCCCGGCGGCTAATTTCAGCTCTGGGACTCTACAGACTGGCGTCCCTTGTGAGCCGGAAGATGCGCCGTCACCGGCCCGGGGCGGCCGTCCTCCTTAAGCTGGCCCCCAAACGGACCGGCAGTCTTATCCCAGTTTTTCGGGGCAATGGGCCTCCAATAGTTCGTCAAACGGAGGCCTGGCCTTCTCCCATCCTTGAAGCATTAATGCGATGGCTGTTTTGTCTGAGCTCTGCTGAGGGGGAGGTCCCGCTTCCCCAGATGGAGGTCAGCCCACCAGAGCTGCCGTTCTAAAATTATCGCTCGCACGTCCCTCAAAAGCATCAAATGGTCATAATAACTCATATTTACAAAGCCCCGCCGCATTCACCGCGTGGGATCCCACAGGGCTTTACAAACGCAACAAACTAATACACACGCTAACTAGAAGGCGCCTCTCGCCAACCCCTGCGAGGCGGCCACCTCTGGGGTGCACGGTAGCAGCTGTTGATCTGCGCGGAGCCCCAGGACACAATGGCCGGGCCAGGGAGGGAAGAATGGCCGGACTCGGGGAGGCCCCGCGCTGCCCCAGGCCGACACACTCAGCCTGTGTTATTCTGATCTGACGGCGTCTTTTGATTCTGCCGCCTGGCTAACCTGTTATCCCAGGATCACAGCTCTGCTGGCCGAGCGGCTGCCTATTCTATTACAACCGGGGGCCTCCGACCCCTGCTAACAACAAGCCTGGGTTTAGGAAACAGCATCTTGGTTATGCACGCAAAGGGCACACATCTAAGGGACACGGAAGTGTTGAAGGCCACCGCCTCACGCACAAAGGAGACTGTGTTTGTGCCCGATGGGCGGCAACCGCAGCGACTTTCCAAACTGTGCGGTGAGAAAGTGCCACGGCATCTCCGAAGTCACCCTGCTCCAAAGGGCCGAGGGCACGTGTCCGGGAAAGAGACAGAGCAAGCGTCTGCCCCTGCCAGGGCCAGGAGAGCGCACGACTGAGGTCTTTGCAGTCGTGCCCGGAACCAGAATTTCCGAGCTGGGAGGAACCACAGGCATCGGTTCGCCCGGCTCCAACCCATTTTCCAGTTGAGGAAACTGAGGCCCGGCGAGGAAGGTGGCTCCGAGTCGCACACGTGGTCTGTCTCACTCTCGGTCCCATGTTCTTCCCGTCCCAGGTCCTCCCTCCTGGGACTTTTTCTTCCCCAACGAGTAACATCCAGCTCGGGTATGGATACATTTACAAATACACTTACACACCACATGAACGGCTGCTTCACTTACGTCACTCAGGCACTGTGCGTTGAGGCGGGCTCTGGTGAAATCGGGGTGGTCGGGGATCGGGGTGTATCTGTGCAGGGACTCTGCGTCGCCCGCCCTGTACAGGCGCTGTGGGTAAGACAGGCTCACGGTAAGTGCAGAACTGCACCGGCCGAAGTGACAGGCGGAGAATAGGCGGACCCCCTTCCTGCCCCTCCCACCGAGTGCCCACCATCTCAGGGGCAGAACCCAGCCCAGCACGTGGAGGGCCTCCCGCCAGAACCCAGAACCCACCGGCTGACCATAGGGGCCCGTGTGCCCAGAGTCAGGTGGGACCGGCTGGTTTTAAATAGACCCTGTTTAAAATATCCATCAAGATCTGCTCCAAATGGGCCCCAAACCAGCATCCTGGTTGGCTACGCCCGCATGTTTTACAACAGTATAAGGTGTGTGGGTATTTCGAGAATCTTTGCAACTGAGCATTGTTCAAGGTTTCTACTTGTAACGAGATGCCTTAATGCCCTTGCTGTTTGACGTGAATAATAATAAAAAGACACAAAGGCTAACAAGTCTTTTTTTTTTTTTTCCATGAAATGCCTTCAGATGTTTCCAGAAAATTAAAGTTTTCATAGTCTACCTGGGTCCCAGGAAGACACAATTTTAAAACTCGAGCTCTCTCTTAGTTCCTATTTTTAGAGCACTGATCTAAGAGTTGCAAACAATTTTAGGAAGGGATTGAGCCTCATCTACTTTTAGAGAGGAAAATACAGTATTCTGATCCTTTTCCAAATTCATCTTGGACTTCGCCAACACGAATGTTTCGGCACAACATTTAGACTCTGTGTGATGAGGGGTCAGCTTTCTCTGTGCAAAATCAAATCCCTTGACAATTTCAGAGAAAAAATATTTAACTTCCTATACTCCGAAATAAATACAGGAGAGAAGAAATGAGGTTAAATCATACGGAGTAAAAGCAGAAAGAAGCTTTTAACGTGGCTGTTCTTTTTTTCTAAATGGGTTACGTTCAGCCTTTAATTCCATTACCATCTATCAATAATTGAGACGAATCTCTCTAATGTTGACGAAAAGATCACCAATAATACTTAGTATTGTTATGATTGCGAACACGCCATAACAGGGGACACTTATTGAGGACTCACTATGTTCCAGACACTTGCTAAAAGTGTCACATACATTTATTTATTTAACCCTCAGTTAGTTCACTTCATCTAGGACGAGTGATGGAAGATGCCCACCTCATTGCAATGCAGGTAGCTGTTCTTGGCGTGAACCAGGTCTGGAGAGTCAACCACCGTGGTGAACTTGATACTGTCTGGTTTCTTACGGTATTTAGTCTGTAAGAAAAAGGCACAGGTTCCCATAAAACCGGTGAACAGCATGCATTTTTCAGCATGCAGCTTCACCGCACCACCTGCTCAGTACCAAATGGGCCAATGACACTACTGGAAAACAAATCTCTCTTCTTGGCGGGTAGCTCACAGGGGTATACAAAAGGTCCAAGCGGCCCCTGTGATAAGGAACATTTTACCAGTATTTACTCTCTCTCTCTCTCTCTGTCTTGAGAGAGAGAGAGAGAGAGAGAGAGAGAAAGCTGCACAATAGCCTGGCTCATCACAATAAAGGAATTCAGTAGAGGGGAGAATTCAGCATCAGCAGGGTCCCAGTAAGGTCTATTACTAAGAAATGGAAGAAGGCAGTGCCACCCTCAAGGAGACCCCAGGGCAAGAATCTCCAGGCCACCAGTACGGTGGGGAGTTAGGTTAAGGTAACCATTCCCCGTGCAATGCGTAACATCTTCTGAAATCAGATAAGCCCCAGACACTGGGCACTCTGAGTAAACTCAGGAGGTGGATGGCAAGTTCTGTGCCCCCATGAAAACAACGGGCCAGCTTAGCTCATGACTACCGAATGTGCCTACTGAGAATCTTCTAGCACATCATCTGTCACTGCCCAGTTGGGAACATGCTTTAACTCCCCAGCAAGTGAGTTCATGTGGAGGGAGATCTTGTTCAGTCTTGCCACTGGGTTGCAAAAGGCCAAGAAAAACACTGGGCGTCCAGTGGCCACGGGGCCCTCTTGGGATCTCCACCCTGTGAGCAGGTTCCCTCTGCAGCAGAAAGTGAATGCTATAGGTTGCACGTATGATAGGGTCGGGTTAGTGGTACCTCGCTGATGAGTTCTCCGGCTTTCTTTGCACACTCTAGCTGTGGGGAACTCAGCGTCAACCATCCCGTCCCCTTCATGCCCATCAGGTCTGACTTGTAGCGAAACTGCGGGAAGAAAATCATTGGCTTTTACCAAGAGAGTGTCTGAGACTGTCGGGGCATTCCTAGATCCTTGATTTGTAATAATGCTTCATCATGACGTGTCAACATCTTCATTCGGAGTGTGTCTGCACATCGTTAAGTCCAACCACGTGAGTTCGTGCACTCTGCCAGGAATTAAATAATGGATCGTGCCTAAGATACAAGAAGACCCCACCTGTGAACTGGCAGGGTTAGAAGCCAAGGTAATGGATGCAAATGATCGCTTGAAGGAAGAGTGGAGATCTACACCCAAGCCCAGGCATCTGCCTGGATTATTTTGTTTCCTTCTGGCAGTGAGGTGACTGCCTGCCTGCCTGCCTACATAGAACAGTTTTGCCCACCTCCAGGCGATGAAAGGGCTTTGAGCTCTGGTCAAACCTGCCGTGACTCGGAGCAAATCACTTTACCAATGTGACTCAGTTTCTCTCTGTGACAGCTGGAGGTGGTAACGACCCTTCTGTGCTCATGAGAACACCTGAGGGTCCTCAGGAGCAAAAGCTGCTCTATGTGTTGGATCTGTTTTGTCTCGTGGTGGTTTGGGGGGCCGGGGGGACAGGAGGGCGCGGGGACAATTACAGCAGGATCCTAAGAAGGGCACAAGCTTAGATACAACCGGCCTACAGTATGGTAGCCAATTTAATCTTTTTGTGCCTACGTTTCCCTCCCCCTGCCACCGTTCCCCCGGATTTGCTCATAATGTCAAAACGGGCTGGGCTTTATCACCCTTTTTTTTCATTTTAAGGACTCAGAAGATTAGAACTACAGCAGCATCCCTGGGACAAAATGGTAAGTGGTGCTGTAGGACAGTGAGTCTGATCAGGAGTCTCCTAAAACATTAGGTCTTAGTACCATCCCTCCACCTGCCCACCATTATCTAGGATGAGACAGTCACATGAACGCTTTTCTTCTTCTCTTTATGGAAATTAGGCATTTTGTAAAGGTGGAAAAAGACCCTCTCAGGAAATCTAAAATTTGGATCTAAACGAAGTTGATAGCGTTTCTCTAATTTAGATACAAGCTCTGCTGTAACGCAAAATATCACTCCAGAAACCAGCCTCTCGGCCTTTTTAGTTCCTTTTCATTTCAGGATTCACAGCGTCCCTCACAGCTGGTCTCAAAGAGGGTCCGTTTCTGATCTACTGTCTGCTGGTTAATGCCCCCGTGCAAATTCCACTCTGCTTTCTAACTGGTGAAGGGAGGCATCACTCAGGTTCAGGAGCAGGCTTCAAAACCCCATGTCAGTAAGATTGCTTTTTATACCACGATCTTTCGGTCTACACCGGCAAAGCTTTTGCCTTCCACTCTGATAAAGAACAGAGAAAATTGGATAAATTTCTAAGTTAGAGAGAATAATCCGACAGGACCTCTTCACAGCCGGGTCTCGCTCCTTTCATACGCAAGATGAAGTGGGGAACACTCTTTCAACTTGCCTTTTGTTGAGCTGAACAGTACAATCGCAGGTAAGTCAGAAAGCAAGATGCAGGTTCCCCAAAGATCTGACTGCGCCTCAGACTCTCTTATAAATGGATCGTCTATTGATATTTCAGCTCCCAGCCCAGGTTGGACTATTCACGCAGACCCTAAAAACAACACGCCTGCCCCAGACTTCACGATGAAAGAGGGGGAGAGAGAGGGGAGTTGAGAAGAATCAGCTACCCAAAGATGGTTTTAAAGAAGGATTCTAAGATGATAAGAGAGCCTCGCACGCTGCCCAACTGCATCTGGCTTCCCCAAATGGCAGTCTTGCTGTTTTCCCTTGCCTGGAAGCCACCTTCGGATTCGTACGTGGGGTTTCCCAGCACCCCCATTTTGCAGCACCGGCTGCAACTGGGTCCCCAATTTCCAACGATGTAAACAACTGCACCCAGGAGGCGGCCAGTGGGAAGGTGTATTTGTCGTATTAATGGGACCCTTTATAATCACTCTCTTGCACAGGGTGTGGTTTGCTTTAGACTCATTATTTCATGCATTGTTCATGGCATCCTTCAAAGGAGGGGTTCTTATGCCCATGCGCAGAACAATTTTGGTGTTCGACTGACTGCTCAGATTCTCAGAAGAGCCACCGGCGTCTGTCCACTTGGTGTACCACGCAGGTGGTCATTGAAGGAACCCTTAGGAGTCGGAGCACCTGGGGTCCTAATCCAGCCACGTGGGAGAGCCAAAGAGCACTGAACTAGGAGTCTGGACACAAGAGCCCTGCTCTGCTCCTTGCCGTAGGGTCTGGAGCAAGCCATTCCCCTGCCAGCCTGTGACCCTGGGCAAGTTATTTAAGATTACAGGTGCCTTAGCTGCCACATCTGTAAAAACGAGAGGAATACCAGTATGCACCTAGATACTAAATGAGATAGCTGGTGCAAACCATTTAAACAAATGCCTGGTCCAGAATAAACATTCCAAACATTGTAGCTAATGTTATTGTTGTTTCTGATGGAGAAACTGAGGCTCACGGAGCTTACAGAGTCTACCTGAGGTCATGCAGCCGTAAAGGGTGGGGTCAGGGCTGTCCCCTTGACAGTCCCTGAAGGTGCTCTTCAGGACTCCCTGCAGCCCCCGCACAAGATCATGGCCATTCACTGTAGAGCACTGCCTGGGCACAGCATGTATCTCATACGTGTCCCGAGGCAAGCATGGCTTGAGCAACTGTGGCCTGAGACCTTCGTCCTGGGGGAGAGCACCTCTTGACTCCCTCTGGCCCGACCCACAGCTTTCTTTCTGGCCAGGGTAGGAGAGGGCAGGAGAAGCAGCCGGAGGCTGGGGGCTACTGTTCCTCCCCCAGACTGAGCCGAACTGAGTCAACACACACGGAGCCTTTGTTTCTTTTTCTATACAACATAACTACATGAAATTAGATTTTCAATAATGACCACAAGAAAACTGAAGCCTCAGAACCAGCTCAACATTACGAGGTGTCCTCTGTCCTCTCGCAATCTACCCGCCCCCCACCAAATGAACAAACTTGAAGTTTAAAAAGCAATGCATAAAACATCATACGGTGATTAAAAAAAATTAAGCCATAGCTTCTCAGCATTCCAAATTTTAATACATATCCTATTTCATAAAGTGTGTAAGAATGCCAGCTACTATCTCTTGGAAAGTCCTTTGCTTTTTAGATTGTTTTTCCTACATTTTTAAGCATTAAAATATCCTTTCTTTTCAGAAAAAAAAAACTGTGATATAAATGGTAGCTTGAAATAATGTTTAGGTTTTTTTTCCTCACTTAGTAAAGTAAAAATCTGAGGGCAATCTGGGTGGCTTAGTCGGTTAAGCATCCAACTCTTGATTTCAGCTCAGGTCATGATCTCAGGGTTTGTGAGACAGAGTCCCAGATTGGGCTCTGTGCTGACAGCACGGAGACTGCCTGAAATCCACTCACTCTCTCTCTTTCTCTGCCCCTCCCCCTCTTAAAATAAGTAAATAAACGTGAAATAAAAATCTGACATTATACTGATGCCACCATCTTAAAAACGTCTACCCGTGAACCCTGAGATCTGAGGTCACTGGTCAAACCTCTTTGCTTCTCTGTTGGAGGGACAGAGGCCTAGAATGCAAAGTGAAAGTTCCAGGACACGGAGTCAGTGGGTGACAAAGTGGGGCTTCCCACGAGTGTCTTGGGGCTCCCGGCTCGGCTCCCCTCACCTCTCCCGGATGGTCTCTGTATCTGCCCTGGAGGTTCCTCTTCCCCCCAGGAATAGACCATTGACAAGATGGTCATGCCATGCACCATTCTTGGAGATGGCAGGACAGCCATCTAGCAGGTGGAAGGCCTTCCTAATGGAACTCGGGCTGGCCCCTTAGTAACTACATCCCCTGTGTGGGGCCCGATGACCTCCCCCTGCCCCACACTCGACCTGACTGGGATAACTGCCATTCCAGTGAACTGCGATGAATAATTAGGTGACCAGTGAATCATGACATCACGGAGTCCGAATTAATCACCAATTATGTGTTTATAATATTCTGTCTGTGCCGTATAACTAAACTCAAGAGCGGTCGTTGCCCTAAAGGTAACCAGACTCAAGACCTTGGTGTAGAGAACAATCAAAACAGCTAACACTTCCTGGCATGTTTCTATGCACCAGGCACCATGTGAGGTTTCATACAGGCCAGTCCTAAACTGAGAACTGGGTTCTCAACTGGGGGCAGTTTTGCCCCCCGCGTACATTTGGCGATATTTCAAGACATTCTGACTGTCACACCGGGGGGAGGGCAGTGCCATGGCATCTAGTGGGTAGAGGCCACCGTGCACCAGACGGGCCCCACCATGGAGAATCACCCAGCCCAGAACATCTGAGGTGCTGGAGTTGAGAAAGCCTGGTACGAGAGCTCCTTCCTCCTAGGGCTGAGAGAGACAACACGTACAAGTTCACGTGGTTCAGTGCCTGCCACTGACCACGCCCACATTATCATCATTACCTTGTCCCAACGGGAGACACTGAGGCCTAGAAGGAGGATAGAACTGATGTCAGCACATATGGGAGGGGCTGGTGCCCTGGCCTGGGTGAGGACCTCTCTTTTCTGGGTCTCAGTGTCCACACTTGGGTTGTAGGAAGCCTGACTCCCCTGCAAGGAGCTCCCTCCTCGAGAGCAAGATGGGTAAGATGATGGGTTCTGGGGTCAGTCCTGCCTGGGCATCTCCCAGTGACCTCATCTGTGTAAGAGGAGTCATGACTGTCCCCACCTCGCAGCATGTGGCAAGAGGGACACTCAGGCAGGCAGGCAGATAGCGTCAGCTGTGGCTGGATCACTGTTTGCCAGGCATGAGCTTCCCCCGCACTGCATACCGTCCACCCCCTACTCTCTCTCGGACCCCCGCTCCAGACCACATTCTCCTCACTCGCCCACTTCCTTTGTGCTGGCCTCATATAGGCTGGGGCTCCTCCCGCTCAGGGCCTTGGCCTTTGGATTTGCTATTCTGTCGGCTGGAGTGGTATCTCCTTCCCTCAACTTTGGTCTTTGCTCAAATGTTGCCTTTTCAGTGCCCTGACCCCGCCCTCCGTTTTAATTTGCACACACGCAGGTCCACCCACCTACCCCCCTTCCCTGCTCTGTGTGTCTCCACCACGTGTGTCCACCCGACGTACCACGTGTCCTACTTATCACAGTCCTTCTCCCTCCCAGATCATGGAAGCCCCGGGAAAGCAGCAGTTTTTGACTTTTCTGTTGACCGTGGTAATCCCCAGGGCCTGGAATGGTGTAGTAGGTACTCAAGAAACAGTTATCAAACAACCGAATGATTCCAACCTAGATGGCCCGACACAGACCCAGCAAGTTTTAGCTTTGGCGGGGGGGGGGGGGGGGGGGGGGGGGAGGGGGGGGGACCAAAAGGCAAAGGAAGAAGCAGAGATTTACATCCAGCCTAGGCGGGGGGAGGAAGGTCAGGGGCTGGCGTGCAGCCTGAAGGTCCCCTACCTCACTCTGCAGGGCGTGAGCTCTCTTGGCCCAGGACATCTTCAGGTCCTCAGGCAGCGCCGTGAACTCATGGCACCATGTCCTGTAGTCGTGATCGCTGGCTAGGGCCTGGGCCTTCCTGGCGTGGACCAGGTGCACCATGTCCATGGGCAGGTGACACTGGGCTCGGCTGCCCGCCGCCCCCCGCCTGTACTGAAGCTCGCTCTGCAGCTGGCCCACCCGCCAGCAGTGCCGGAGCCGGGGGTCCTCGCTCACGCTCCGGGTCCCGATCAGCCTACCTCGCTCCTTCACAAAGTCATGTCTGTAGAGAAACTGGAAGGGAAGACTGCAGTCAGGGGCCGGCCTTCGGCCTGCTTAAATCCCACCTGCATGTTTTCACTGCCGACCCTAGAAAACTCACCCACTCTTCCACTAGGAGGTGATGATTATAAGAAAAACCACAGTGAGGGTGGCATGAGAGCATGCTTCCTCCCCGGGGGCTGAACAATTAAAACATCGCTCCATTCTTCCTACCTAATTAAAACCATATCCTCAGGACCAAAGGAAGGGCCCCACTCCCCTTATGTGTGTCCTATGGCCAAAAGGAATTTATCAAAAAAGGTAAAAGAGAAACTCGTGCTTTAACCGTTTGTACTTGGCAAAACATTAAACCCAAAAGACAGGATCCATTTATTTGAAGTCCACGTTTTCTGTGATTTGTTTGTGGGAAAGAGAAAGTCACCTTCATGTCCCAAAGCTATGGACGCTATGAACAGAGTGGCTGAAACACAGCTGGCCAATCCTAACGCCAACGTGTGAAACTACAGAGAGCCAAGAGGGAGATGCGTTACGGTCGTATTACAATTTCTCTTACGGGTTCTCTGTCGAATTCTAGGCGCAGTCAGAAAGCAGGCAGCTCACGCGTTACAGGGGGGACCGCTGGCGAGACCCCGCCGTTAGAAACAAATCCTAATCGCTTTCCTGCTGCAGACCTTTGCCTGAGTTTAGCTTCGGATTAACAGAGCCTTTCTTTCCCTCCCTCCGTCAAAGAGTCTCATTCCTAACTAATATATTCTGCAGGTGACATCCTGTCTCACACGGTGATAGATTTGCTTTAATTCAGGAAAATCAGCCGTAGACATTGTTTTACAAGAAGTTAACAGAAATTAGGCAAAATGGAAGGTCATATCATTCAACTCACATCACTGGCTATATCTCCAGAGACGCGAGCAGCCTGGAAGGGAAGAGCGTCTATCGTCAGCTTGTAGCCTTGAGCACGGAGATTACGCCAAGACTCCTTGTATTTGGCCTACAGTAGGAACACATGTAGATCTTCTTTAAAAAAAAAAAAAAAGAAAATTACACGAACCAACGAACAAAGGCTACCCCTTTCATTTGTAGTAGGGCGTTCGAGAATCGATTTCTGACCAGCAAAAGCGCTCTCTTTTGCAAAGACAATCTCATTAGCACACACACTGGCATGCTCTCTGACGCATATGTACGCGCCACACTTGAGGAAAAATGCATTTACCGTGAGCATCTAAAAGACATTTTTTAAGTTTCTGGGAACACCAGAAGGGCCACCGTTAGAGCCCATCACGGCCACAGACAGACGTGGCTTTGGAGCACGTCTGCACCTCAGCTTACGTCAAGAAAGGCTTACGTCACTCAGATTGGCCGCGTTTGCTTTGGCTCGGGCGAACTCAGGCAGACCCAGGGTCATCGTGTACCGGTGCCTCTCCTCGTCCCCGGCTGCTTTATAGAGGCGCTGGGTAGAAAAAGAACGAAGAACAAGCAAGGAGATAACGCTCAGTGCTTCTGCAACGCTGCAGGTCCCTCGCTGGCAAGCGGGAAATAGGTTTGCAGAAATAGGTTCGCGGAAGGCCACTCGCTGTGTCACAGATACACCTTCAGCCCCGGGGAAGATCTTTCTTTCAATAAAGTCAGTTCTTTCATGAGTCAAATTGAGTGACATAAAAGGAGTATGTAAAGACATTGCAAGTTGCTTCTGACGGGGTTCGGGACAGGTCACCCCAAAATACGGCACCTTGGCGTACTGAATGCTTTAAGCTGAAGGAATCTGGGAAACAGCAGGTGCCAGAAGAGCTCTTTCTTCTCCCCTCTCCTGAAGCAGGTCAGAAGACCTTCCTGTGAGAGATGCCCTCCCCACACCCAGAGGCGATAAGCGTCCTTATCTCCGAAGACGGAGGGCTGCAGAGAGGAATCTGAGCGAACAGACCGAGCTAAGTGTGCCCCCGTTCTTAGCTCATCGCGTTTTGCCGTGACTCTCTACTCTTCATCGAACCTCGCACTGAAACGCTCAGGTCTAACCCGTTTCTTCTGTCTTCGTTTCCTTATGAAGGCTCCCCGTACCACGTAAAACTTGAGTTAAATAAACTAGTATGCTTTTCTTTTGTTAATCTGCCTTTTGTTACAGAAGCCGCACTGAGACCCTATGTTGGGTAAGAGAAAAGGTAATTTTTCCTCCTTACGCTTTGCCCAATAATAGGCTGAGGAAAGAAAACCACATTTAGGAACACTATCAAAGCTCTTCTCATTGTAAACTTTTCCCTTGAGGATATAGTGTACAGACGATAAATACCAAGATCCGGGGGGATTTGGGAGAAGCCCCGGTTGGCGGAAGGGGGGTTCCCAAACTCTGTTCTGCATCCTTTCCTAAAGCCCAAGCTCCTTCCGTGAGCAAACTCCCACCAAGGCCACCCTGCATGGCCTCCGCCAGTTATGAAAACACCTATTCTTGTGATCAGAAATGGCTCTGTGACTGGTGAGTTCTCTGAGGCCAGAGGTCATCACGAGAGGCAGTGTTACCCCACAGCATCCAGCTCACGCAGCAGGCAGGAAAGCCTGGACAGGAATTTAAAATTGAGAACGGTTGCTATCCAAGCTCTTGGGGACATTCTTATCCTACGCTGCTGTCTCTTACTTTTTGACTTGGGGGAGAGTGGACCCTAATTGTATAAATAGCCAAATCTCGACTGGCTTCTAAAAGAGTCAGGAAGAAAATCTGAAAAACTCAGGACAATGCCAAATTTAATTCTCTGCCGAGCTCGATTTCTGTTTCAAACTTGCAAGAGAGCCACCGAGAAGTAGAACCAAAGGGGCTGGACCACTGATTTTATGTAATAAGATCCCTTCCCCTGTGTGCCGCTCTGGTAGAGATATTTAAATAAAGTGAGCAAACAGCACGTAAGGGAGGAGGCAGAAATTCCAGAGGTCCGACCAACAGCATTCTACGTAACCGGCCTTGCATCAGCACCCCCGAATAACCACACATCCTTCCGAGAATAATCATCAGAATGACCACGGACGTGCGGTTAGCCATTATGTTCCTAGACAGAACAGATGAACGACGGACCAGTACTCTCAAACTTTAATGTGCCAAGGAAACACGTGAGGACCCCGTTAAAGGACCATGTGCATTCAGTGGGCCAGGGGTGGGGCCCGAGGTTCGGCACTTCTAACAAGCCCCCCAGGATATCCTGCTGGTCCGTGACGGCCCTTGAGGGGCAAGACTAGAGTCTGAACCAGATTTCCAACTAGGCCTTCCTTCCCTCTGCAAAATGTTTACATTCCATATGTGACGTTCTTTTCTCTCCAAACCCCCATGCAAACACGCATGCTTTTTCCCGGCCCCGACCCCACAAATACAGGTTATTTTTAACAAGGTAGCAGTTTTTAAAAAGGCCATTCCAAAGCCATCCGATTTTACCTCATTGGTAATCTGGTTGCTGAGTTTTGCATGAAGGAGGCTGGGGGTGTCTGTCACAGCTGTGTACTTGAATGACTGGGGATGCTGACGGTATTTACTCTGAGGGAAGAAGACGACTTGTTAGGCATCAAACCAGAAGGAGACGAAGCTCTCTAAGCACTGGTTATAAAATCTCACTTTGCAAAGGCTGCTAGTCTGTTCCCCGGAATCCAGTCCGACACCTGCTCTCGTGACCTCAGAGCTCAGAGGGAGGAAGACGCAGAGGAGGACAGGATGGACTGAATCAGATGCTTACCCACAGGAAGAGGAGAGGACATCTAACCCTTTGCCATGAATGGGAACGTGACTATTGAAATTTGCAGTTTGCTCCCGACCTTTGTTCACTGGAGACCCAGAGCCCCTCGGCTCTGGGAATGTCCCAGAAAGAACTGTGCAGCTTAAAAAAAAAAGAAAGAAAAATACCGATTGCCTGCACCCTGCCCTGGGAGACCAGGATTCATTAAACTGTCAGTGGGCCCAGGCATCTGTATTTTTTTTTTTCAAGCTCCAAAGACAATTCTGATGCCCCACCAGGTTCAGAAACCACTCTCTTTTGAGATTTCACTGGAAAAGTAAAGCGCAAAGTTCAATCTGAACTCCCACGGTGAGGCCAGCTCCGTTTTCTCAGAGCTCCTAATCAATGTGTGAGCCCACCTGATACTTCCAGTGCCCTCCGTTATGCCCTCCTGTCCTTGCATCTACAGTGAGTGGACGTCTCAGAGCCCTTGCAGGTGTAAGTAAGATTCCTCAGAAGCTCAAAGGGCTTAGAATTCTAGACTTCTGTATTTTTACCATGAAATTATCACCAAGCTTCTAACAACCATTTCCCAGCCACCAGAGAAGCATAGTTGCTTGGACTATTAGCGCTAATCCTCATAAAAACTAAACGAGAGGGGTAGGAGTACCCCCATTTAACCGATTACAAAGGTGAGACTCAGAGAGGGCAGGTGACAGGCTGGAGGTCACACAGCAAATGAGCACTGGCCTAGGATTCCAGTCTCCATCTGTTGGTCTCCAAAGCCGGCCTTTTTGTCATTGTACCACAGGGCCACTCTTCAGAGGGACCCTAGGGAAGCAGATCTTACGAGTCAGTGAATAATTCTTATGTGTTCATAAGGGACTGGCTTGATATGTGCAAAGCTGTCTTAAATGACATCCAGTCTAAATGGAGGATCTCGTAACAGAACAGAGGCCCCAGAAGAGGTTATGCGGTGAACGGCCACGGTTAACAGTTAACATCTAACCGGCTTCACCAGGAAGAAGTAAGTTGAATGCTTATTTCTCCCGTGGAAATAAGACGGATACCCCTCAGCCCTCCAGGGTCCCCGGTCACCTCACTGATGAGTTCAGATGCCTTCTTTCTCCCTTCGATCTCTAACGTGCCGGGAATGACACAGGGAACGCCTCGCATGAAGTTCAGGTCTGACCGGTACAAATTCTAGAAGAGACAACACAAGGAGTCAGAAAAGCCAAACTCACAGAACAAGGAAGCAAGGAGAAGCCGGAGGACCCACGAGAGGATAACGTCGTAATTAGAACTCACGGCCAAGCCAGTGTCTCCAGACAGAGCATCCTCAGCAAACACACGGTGCCTCCCAGTAAGTGTTTGTGGGGGAAACAAAAATGTAGGTCAAAAGAAAAACGATTCTGCTGTCACCTGTCTCCGTAGCTTTGGAGGGAGGTGAGGCAGGTTTTTATCTTCATGGGGGCTATCAAGACATAAACGCTGGAGTGGATTGTGGTTGGAAAGTCAGTTGTCTTGGGGCAAATGTGGAAATGACGGTTTAATAGGCCTTCTAAAACAAAACCCAGCAGCAGAGGGTGGCATTAATTAATCATGGGTTAAGAAAGAACTAATAAATGAATCCAGAATCATCTGGCACAGGCCTGTCTGTGTGGGTAGGGGCTAGTGTGTGTACCTGAGTGATCCGGGCTGACAGTTTAAAGGGTCCCCAAATTCGCTCCCCTGCAGCCACCCAGGTGCCCCCCCTCCCCCGCCCCCGGCCGTTGCTGCCTTCCAAGTGCTGTCACAGCGAGAGGCAGGGCAGGCGAGGGCTCCGCTCAAGTGACACACAGGCCCTGAGCTGAGCGTGGCAGCTCCACGGTCCTCCAGCTGCTCTGGGGTTCCTGACGGTTTCTGGCAGCCGGTAAGCACCGTACACGGGCGGAAAACCCGAACAGATGACAGATACCCAGATCTGAGTGTCCCTTTGCTTCCAGGCACTGTCGAACCAGGATGCAGGTTTTGTGCGGTGCTTTGCTTTCCAACCCCAGCCCGTTACTTGCAAAGCCCATAGCACGGAAACCTAGAAAGGTAGGCAACAGGGGGAATGCCAAACAGGACGCTGCCGCCGGTGGAGGGGAGACATCCGGGATCTCTTTGGGAGTGAGGAAATCCTCGGTGCTCCCCAATACTCCCAGGCCACCTGCTTCCGGAAACAGGTGGCTCGAGCTTGACACGCACGTGGGAGGCCCGTGAAGGTCTCCACCACTCGTCGCAGGGACCCAGGAAGGACTGCTGGGGCCCGGATGCCCTGCCCTCCCCCACACACTCGCCTCTGCCTGAAGTGGGTCCGCTCTGACCTCAGCCTCTCCTAACAGAGCATGGCCTCCCTCAGAAAACGGGCAGCCTGGGAATTTATGAAGCACGAAGAAGAGCCCCCCGCCCCGGTCAGACCTGAGGCCAAAGGCAGTGCCGGTAACAAATCTTCAACATGCAAAACATGTGAGCGGAGGGCATCCTGGTCAGACGCCATCTAAGTTCACGTGTCAGCCCCCCTTTCTCACTGACAGTTGTGGGGTCTCGGGCAAGCTCTCTCTTTAACTTCTTCGAGCCTCCCTGTCATTTCTAAAATGGGATAAAGACTACTGATACGGGGTTATTTTGCGGTTCAAATGAGATCATGTGTGAAAACGTCATGTTTGGAACCAGTGGATGTTTCCCATTGCCGTTAGATCTGTGTAACTGTGCTGGGCAGGAGCACGGGGCGGCGTTTCCCAAGAAGACCCCGGTTTGGGATTTCTCACCTCCGGAATCCCCCGCGGCACCAACGGGAGCTTGGAGTCACTGCCTCCTGGTCAAATCTGAGAGGACAGAGCCCTGAGAGAGAGGCCAGGTCCCCTTACCTCGCTCTGCAACTTGTGAGCTCTCTTGGCACAGCTGAGCCTCAGGTCTTCGGCCAAGGAAGTGTACTGGGGGAGCGGGTGTCTGTAGTCCTGGTCGCTGGCCAGGCTCTGAGCCTTCCTGGCATGCACCAGGGTCACCATGTCCAATGGCAGATGGAAGTGTGCCTTGGAGAGTTCAAAGCCTTTCTTGTAATTCACCTAGAGGGGCAGACAGATCAACAGCCGCTATTTCAAAGCCACCATTTGCACAGGGACCATCAGGGACAGCAAGTGCAGTGAGAGTCTCCCAGGTGAGCCCCGGAGATGTTCTGGCGGGACCGCTGCTCCTTTCTTGTAGGGACTGGCTTAATTAGCAGGATTCATGACACTCACCACCCTCAGCTCCTGGAGGTCACTGACTTAGATGATGAAGGCCCACGGCTCCCCCAGTTGGGGCAATACAGAAGTGCAGGAGACCTACATCACATCACGTCAGTGATTCCCTTGCTGAGTCTTCAGATCTTCCCATTTGCCAGAGGCAAGAAGGTACGTGGCTAACCTGTGAGGGCACGGGGCCCGCCAGAGTTTCTCCCCCTCCCCCTGTCAGGTTCAGACTTTAGACACCGGGGACTCCCTTCTCGGGCTTAGCCGATGAAGAGCTTCTTCAAAGCATCAGACGACATCCTAAGAAGTCTGGGGTCAGGGGCGCCTGGGTGCTGAGCGGGTTGAGCATCTTACTCCTGATTTCGGCTCGGGTCATAACCTCACTGATCGTGCGTTCGAGCCCCGTGCTGGGCTCTCCGCTGACTGTGCAGAGCCTGCTTGGAACTCACTCTCTCTCTCTCTCTCTCCCTTTCTCTCTGCTCCTCCTCTTCTCGCTCTCTCAAAATAAATAAATAAACTTGAAAAATGTAATTAAAAAAAAAAAGAAATCTGGGGGCCAACAGCAGTGGGTAGACGCTTGGAAAGCCAGTTCTGAGGGATGGATATTCCCAAGAGGCACGCTGAGGGAGGAGAGGACAGACCACAAGCTCCACGGCAGTCCTCAGAGAAGCTGCCGGAAGGTCTGCGAAGCTCACTCTGGGCTTTCTCAGGAGTCAGATGCGTAACTTCCACCTCCGCCATCTTTCCCGGAGCCCCGGCCACCCCTCCCTTACCTCTTGCTCCCATCTAGCACCCTCCCCTGACCCCTAGCATAAAGGACAGGACAATTCATGTGCAACCCCACATTCTTCGGTCAGCACTCCAGCCCAGAAAGGGGTGGGGGTTGGGGGGGGGGAAGAATGTTAGAAATGGGGAAACTGAGGCGGAGAACACGTGAAGCTGTGGACAGAGCCTGAGATGGAGGGATGGCACTATATTCACTTTCTAGCTGATCTTAGACAAGGGACTGAGGCGCTCAGAGTCTAGGTCTTATCAGTAAACCGGGATGGATAAGACGATAATGTTCCTCAAGAGAGTTCGTCCAATGGTTAAGGGAGACCCGGGGTGTAAAGGTGCTTCGTCCTTCGTAACACAGTGGATATACGTCAGCGTCTAGCCCCACCGTTTGCCAGCGTGCATATGTGCAAGGGGACACTGCGTACACACTCGTGCCAGCATCCAGAGGGTCGAAACCACGGGCTGCAAACTCAGACGTTTCCAGGCACCCAGACGATAGCACCAGTGAGTAAGGTGGGCAGTGAGGGAAAAGGAGGCGGCCGCCTGACCAGGACAGCATAGGTCCCTTCTAAATGGAGCTCTCGGTAGTCAACGTCAACTGTGGCCTTGAGGAATCCAGGGCCAGCTTCTGGCTGGAAGTCTACGACCTTTATGCAAAATGTTCCACTTTTAAAGGATTGCAACTAATTCACTCTGCAGACCAAACAAAGCAGCTCTGTCGTCCAAACCTAGCCCACAGGCCCCCCTTCGTGGCCACTGATCACATCACAGAATGGCCCAAGGGAGCTCAGGGGTCGTCTGGCTCAAACTGTCACTTGACGCAGGAAGAAGCTCAAGCCCAGAGGAGCCAAGGGACCCAACAAAGGCGCACAGCTAGTTAGGACAGAGCCAACGGCCACAACCGGAAGGACAAACGACACATGTTGGCCGTGCACCATTAGGTGGGGGCCCCCCAGTCCCGCTGCATTTTTTCGCCTACTTACTTCGCTCTGCAGCGAGTTCGCATACACTGAATGTGCAAGGCTGATATCGTCTTCCAAGCTCCGGGAGCCAAGCATCTGCCCTTTCATTTTCTCAAATGCCTCTTTGTATTTGTACTAAAGGGAAAGAGAGCGGGAGAGAGTAACAGCTCGGGGACAAGGGACACGGAATGGGAGAGGTGGGTATTGGGCGAAAATGTTTTGTTCTTTTGACAGTGACTGGGTGAGTTAAAAGAAAACGCGTGGGAGTCGTCAAAAGGCCTATTCTTTCATATGCAAGACTCCCAATGACTAAAGGGCTGGATATGAACTGGCAGGACATGTTAGCACTTGGGCGGCCCGCGCTGGAAGAAGGTGGGTGCATTGTTAACAGTCTCTGCACGCGGACTTGCTTTAGGAAAGCGCCTGGCGGAGGGTGCATTTCATCTGCCCGGGGTCCAGAGTTACAGTCCGGCATTTGGCTCTGTACCCCGGCTAGGGGATTTTTTTTCTTGTTGTATGGTATGTTCTCTCTCACTGGTCGTTACCAGATTGCCCTAACACAGTCAGTTGGGAAAGCAGAGGACAGTGTCCACAGGCAAAAGAAGGCAGGGGTTGGGGGCAGAAGGATTAAACATTGACACGGTAATGGAGGTGGATGCTCACGTCACTTATGATTTCGCCGGAAGCCTTCGCTGCCTGAAATGGAATGGCATCCAGTCTCAATTTATATCCGCCGTCTCGAAGTTTGCTCCAGGATTCCTTGTAACGTGTCTGTTGGGAGCATGCGGACAAATAAAGACCTTCGTGTGATCTGGTGGCTCTGAGATGCTCATTACCAAGATGGGCATCGGCTTTGTTATGGGTTTTCTCCCCCAGCGCCCGGTTGGAGTTAGAAATCACCGCGCCTTAGCAAAAACCAAGAAAGAGTTGGAGCCTGCCTCACGCCCACCCACGGGAGGGAGAGTCTTTTGGGGGCGACTCTTTAGAGTCAGACAGACCCAGATTTCTCTGAGCAGCAAGCCGAGTGGAAGGAGGAGGCATAAGGCTGAGCGTGCACAGCTCTTGACGTAAGATAAGGAGAACACAACTGTCTCTGTGGAAGAACAGGAAAGGGGGCGGGGGTTGCTGATCAAGGTCACGGGAGGGAAGGGTCTCTCCTCGCCATAGCCGTTGGCTGCCCTCACCTATATTCTGACCCTCCGGCATTTCACTCCCTCAGTACCAACGCCTTTTGTAGTAAGGCGGTTTTCCTAGTCTCATTCTTGCAAATGAGCTTGACTCCTCTGTAGGATGGCCTACCTAGCCCGCAGAGCTCAGCAGCGCAAATGAAAGCATGGGGCCCCTTGGTCACAAATATTACAAATTTCAAGATGGTGACGGCAGAGCATTCAAGTAAGCTCCAGGCCCTTCTGAGTACGGGATGCTTCTGAGCACAGGCTGCCGGGCACTGCCCAGGTCCCCGGATCCCCCGGAATGAAAGCCAGTGCCCCATCCGCCAGCCTCACCTCACTGATATTCATGGCATTCAGCTTGGCCAGGAGGACTTCAGGGAGGTCGGCTGTCTGAGTGTAATGGTGCTTTATGTTTTCTCCTTGTTCCTTATATAACCTCTGTGGAGGAAGAGAGGTTTTGCATTAAACCCAGGAGGTTCTTCCACACAGCCATCAGCCAAGTTACACTCCGGGAGACAAGGGACAGCTGCCACCTCCCCATAGAGACAGGATCTTGGGTGCCCTGCCTCCACCTGGATCCCACAGCCAGCACGGTGACACGGGCTTCGTGCCCTCCTGAGTCCTACGTCCCAGCTCAGAACACGACAGGCTGAAACCTGCCTCTGCGTTAACACTCTACTTGTAGCATAAACCTGACACGGTGTCAGATGGGAAAATGAGGTCTAGTTAGCACGTAATAATTTTGTTATTAACCATAAAGCGTGGGAGGGCATTAAAATTCAGAAGCATGAAAGAGGGCTCTTCCACAGGGGACGTCTGGACCTACTTCAATCCCCACTCCCTTCCTCCGTCTCGAGGATTCTTGTGCTATTAAATGTCTACCGGGTGGGTCTGGGGTGTCTTTCATGCGGAACTCTGATTTGGGCTTATGACATCCTCATAGTGATGACACACGAAGTTGGCATCGGCCACCAGAGAAAGTTTCTAAGCCGGGCTTTTCCATCCCAAATCTTAGTAGCTGTGTCCAAAGTTTCTACGTATCACAGCACTGCCCCCTAGAGTTGGTCAGGGTAAGGAAGAAGCCCGGGTTGTTTTTCTTCATACAAAAGTTCTTCTTGTTTGACCATCCGTGTTTCTCAGAATTTAATTTGTTTCTGATGGGCTGCTTGTCAAGAAATTATAAATTCCTAAACCCGTAAGTTTGTAAATCATCCCAAAACTTATTCTGATAGGCACTCGACATTTCTAAATGCCTGTTAAATAAGGCACAATCAGAATAAAATATTCAATTGGGAAGCATGAGAGATAATTTTGAAACTCCTCTTCACCAAGGGTTGCACATTTTCCTCACGGCAAGTCGAACGGTTTGAAGATATTTACAAGGCGTGTCTGCCCCACTTTACAAAGATCTGCGGGCCTCTCTCAGCAGAATCAGCCAAACGGGGTTAACCCATGTCCTAAAGTGAGTTTTTATGGGACCTCATCATTCGATTTGGTCTCCAACGAGCGCCATGCCGTGAGGACAAAAGGCCAGGTCTCAGTTTCACGTTAAAAAGGGAAGACGGGAAGTGAGTTCACCGTTAGTCTCGTGCCCGCAAGACCCAAATCATTTCCAAAGTCTTTGGGGGAATTCAGAGAGCAAGAATTCCTGCCCTCGGGTCCCAGGGAGCCCTAGCGGGGGCTGAGTCTTCCAGTTGCCAAGAATTTTCACTCCCAAAGTTCCAGTTCTGGAAACAACACCTTAAAACAAAAAGGAGAGGGGAAAAGCCCCCTCCCCCCAACACAAATCTTGAAGATATGCAAATGGGAAGACAGGAGAGCATGAGGGCAGTGGGGTGGCAGAGCCCCACTTGGCATCAGAAGAGCGGTAACACCCCATTTGCATCCTAATGAGGAAGCACCCCCGCTAAGGTGCTCCTTGGCAAAGGACAAGGAGTTCCTTCATCCTTAGAACAACAGAAAGAGCAAGGCAAGGAACCCTCAGCTTCAATCGCAGTGTTGAAAGAAGAGCCCACTCTTAGAGTTCATAATGTATATATATATTATCACTTACATCCACGGCTTGGGTATAACTAATTCTGGCCTGGACCATCTCCGGAGTGTCTTTAATACTGGTAAACTTCAAAGCATCTGGAGGCTGACGGTACTTCTTCTGTTGAGCAGAAAAAGATCAAAGCTGTGAATTTTGTGTCGCTCTTTCATGCCATTTGAAAGGGAAAATCATAGGTTGCTTGAGATTAGAGTGAATTTGTGAACATAATTATTATTCGGCTTCCTCCATCTTTATATCCTAGGTGCCTTCAGGTTAATATTTGTTTCAATTTAAGAATAACCTCATGTCAATTAACATTAAAGTATTTCTAGCTGGTGCAAAGAAAACATCGCGAAATGGGGTTATACTGCTAAAATACCGGGGGATGTACGCCTAGGAAAGGGTTCTTTTTGTGGGTTTCAAATGCTGCGTTGTTTACATCTCTTAGTTTGGGTCTCCCAAGCAAGAAGGTGGTTACATTCATCAATTGAAGCTTCCCGCTTTCCTTCCACGAAAGGACTTGGCAGAGATTATCACAGTCAAAACCCTCGCATTTAACAGTCAGGGATCACAACTATTCAATCACTTTAGAACCTGGTTCAGTTAACATGACCAAGGAGTCTTTAGAATGTTACAATAACAAGAAGAAGGGTGCTATGGTTGAAAGGAAGGAGCTTACGTTTTGAAAGACACTGGAAACAAACAAACAAACACAGAATCACAAAGAATTCCAATGCTGGCAAAGACCTAGACACCCAATTCTGATTCTAAAAGTCATGCTTAAATTAATTCCGGGTTTGTTTGTTTGTTTGTTTTGCAATCCAAATACATTTCCAGGAGACTAGGACAGTCGCACTCTTAATGGACTTATGAAGTGTATCGTTCCTCAAATCAAAGACCTATTTTATGAACACTTCCTCATTTATCAGGGTCAGTTTTTGTAGCCTGGGTTGATTAAGGAAGACAGGGTTCGGTATCCAGCCATCTCTGTTGGGTCACCTGCTTTTGTAAATAAAGTTTTATCAGAACACAGCCATGCTCGTTCACGTACACGGTTGTCTATGGTTGCGTTCACACAGAGGTGGCAGGGCTGAGGAGCCCCAACGGGAACTGTGTGGCCCACAAAGCTGAAGACACTCCCTATCTGGTCCCTTACAAGAAAAGGTGTGCCGACTCCTGCTTTAAGAGACAGGCGTGTATGCATCTGTGGTTTTCTCAGCAGTGTGTGGCATTCGGGCTGAAAATTAGGAGGTCAGCCAATTTGACACTGAACTGGAAGTGTGGGAAACAGAAGTGAGGTGATTAGGGAGAACGGCCGAAAGATTTTCTTGCCTTACTGAAGTTTGAGGACTGGCATGCAGCATAGAAGATAAGCCAATTTGTTGAGTAAGTCTGCAAAATGAGGTGGAAAATTAAGCCCACTGTGGGATAAACAGTTCCAGAAAGCTCCCTTGGATGCCAGACTTAGATGCATGAAAGAATCATCTTGAAGTCTAAATTGTGTGTATGATTTATTTTTCACATCCTTTTATGAGTGGGCCCAATGAGAGCTTAGGAGCATGAGTCCTCCAACCTAGATGTTTGCTGCGGCAAGTTTCTCAAAATCATCCTTTGAGGAAGGTCTTTCCTCAGTCAGAATGAACTATTTAGGGCCGTGAAGTGTCCACTGAGCCTTGAACGTTGACTAAGATTTCCTAAGAATTAGGCCAATCAGAGCGAACCCACTTCTGGAACCAGCTCTGTGACATGTCAGGCTAACCAGAATATTCTCCCATGGGAAAGACATCAACGCTGGGCAGGTGTGTTTGGAAAACCAACTTAGGTGTCTTTCTGTTCTACCTACACATTCAGTAAGAAAGTGTTCTCAAAACAAAGTCTCAGGAGGCTCATTACAAAGGCTACCATCCTGTGGCTGCAGCCGTGGTGATCCCCTCCCCACCCAGGAAAATCCAGAATGACCAGGTTACTCTGGAGGCAACTAGAAAAATTCTCACTTGCCTTCTGAGCAAGTTCCTCCCCAAACAGACATGAACAGAGGTGGGATTTGGGTTGTTCGAGGATGGGCAGCCTCCGTGTGAGCACGAGGCAATGACAACTCCCTGGTGTGTCTAATCCAGTGGCTCTCCACCTTCCGGCAGCATCTGGAGACACTGTGGGTCGTCATACCGGGCAGAGGGTGCTACTGGCATCTAGTGGGTGGAGGCCAGGGGTGCAGCCAGACCCCCCACGTGACCCAGGACAACCCCCACAACAGAGAGCTTTCGGAATGCCAACAGTTCTGAGATGGAGAAACCCTGATCAAATCTTTAAAAGACCTGTTTAATGAAACTCTCCCCAAAATGTGAGCAGACGGATCTTTCTAGCACGCTGTAACGCCTTAGGGTCCAGCTGGGGTGGCTGCAGGTGGACCGGCGTGAGATTTAAGTAGAAGTGAGACCCCTCAACAGGAGAGACCCGGGTCACGTGCTCCACACCACGTGAATATTCAAAAACTGTTTACACTGTGGCGGGAAGAGAGAGAGAGAGAGAGAGAGAGAGAGAGAGAGAGAGAGAAACCGGGCATCAAGTCCCGAAAGAGCTTTCTGGGTGCAATAAATGTTATCTTTTCATCATCTCTCCCTTGTTGCTTCATTAAAAAGGTAAGCTGGTGGGTAGCAATTGAGCTCTTTTTGATTGTCATTATTATTCATAATATCATTTGTCACCCACTTTGTTTTTGCCGGGGCTCTACGGGCCCCTACTGGTGTGTGTTTGGTATATAGTTTCCCTCTAATTACCGGCCCTAGTCTGGGCTTCCGGGCCTTTCATGTAGCTTTGCCTTTTTCTTCGCCTTTTGAGTGGAAATTATTTTAATTTTATACAGCAATGCCACACGCCTAGTGCAGCCGGCCCTGTTGCACGCTGTCAGGAAATCTCACCTCGCTAATGAGTTCTCCTGCCTTCTTCGCCTGCTCCACATTTAATGACCCGGTGGCGACCCAGCCCGTGCCTTTCATCCACTTCACATCTGCCCTGTATTGGTTCTGATAAAGGAGAAAGAAGAAAAAGGCAGGCCATTGTTGGCGCGCAGACATTTAAAGGGCTGTTAACGGCTCCCAGATGTCGCCTTGGTGCTGGCTGAGTCAAATTAGATGCCACTTTTGTCTTATCCATTTCTGCACAGTCACAGGCAGGGCTCCAGAATGTCAATTAATTTCCCCTCTAATTGGAGCCTCCCGCTGCCGGTGGCGTTAGGCCCCACCCACGGGCGCCCGGGGGTGCAGCGGGAGGGGTCGGATCAACCTTGTCCCTCATTAGGGACGCGTGTCTACCTCGGGAAGAGGAGTGTCCTCATTGTCTGCTTTCCCCGTTTCCTTGTTGGAAATGACAAGCAGGGGAGAAGAAAATGAGAACTCACAACAGAACCCGGGTGGGGAGCTATTTGAGGGAATTTCACAAGACAGCCCAGGCCTCCCACGGTGCCGATTCCTTCCTACGCGCCTCGGTGCGGGGCAGGGGGCACATCTCATTTCTTTGCTCGCCGTGCGTGGAAGGAGTCGTTTTAATGGGAAGCCATTTAAATGGACGCTTCTCCAAAACTCGCACATCACCTGTATCCCCGGAAACCGCTCTGCCAGGAAGGGTGGTCTGTACCGCCCTCCCCACTGCCCGGCCCGCGTGCGGGCAGCTGACCTGCCTTCTCAGCGCACAAGAGTCACCTGAAGGAGGAGGGGAGCCAGGTGGGGCACCCAGGAGAAAGGGGAGGGAGCGCTCAGGTTAGCGTGTGCCACTCTTCCCGCAAAGGGCGCTGCCAGGGTTGGAAGGAGGGTGGGAGACCTCTCCCCGAACAGGCCGCGGTCTCCTCCCCCACCCCCCACCCCCCCCCCCCCGCAGAAAAACGAAAGAGGGAAAACAGACAGTAGAGCAAATGCCCCGGAGGAAAAAAGTCGCTGGGTGGTGGTATAGTATCTGAAGCGGGCAGAGCTCAAATAAAGGTTAAACCACTAGGAAAGCTGAGCTGTGTCCGCCCTGGGATCCAGAAGCAGGTATGTCAGGGGATACACTACCATCTCGGGGGCGGTGGAGGGGGGGTGCTGGGGAAAACCATCGCGGCAACGCTAGCACACGCACGCGTGCACACGGAGCTTACGTCGCTCTGTAATCCGTACGCCTTCTTGGCCCATTCCACCCTCATGTCTGTGGGCAAAGCGGTAAAGTGATGAGATGCTGTCTTGTAGCCTATGTCTGTGGCTAGATGCTGAGCCTTGCGGGCGTGCACGAGGTGGACCATGTCCAGGGAGACGTGGCACTGGGACCTGGTGTCCTCGAACCCCTTCTTGTACTCCAGGTCGCTCTGCAGCTTGGACATTTGCAGCGAGTGACTCATTTGTGAATCCCCCTGGGCATCCTTCGCCCCGATCAGCTTCCCTCTGGACCTCTCATAATCTTCCTTGTACTTCACCTAAACAGGAAGGAGAGAGAGGGGCACGTTAGCATCTCCTAAAGGCATTGCTAACTTTCAAACTGAGGGTATGAAAGTCCAAACAAAGCCAAACAACAGACTCTTACTAGAATTAGAATCTTCCTATCATTGAACAGTGAAATAAAAGATTACTCATTATTTCCCTCTTCACCTCAGCTGCCAGGAAGCTCAGAGCTAAACTGAATGCTCAGCTATGCAACAGTCTATTCCCAAGTTCCTGGTGACATTCCATCTCTTGTCTGTATTCCTCCACCTCACTTTTTCTGGGTTTATTTTTAAGTGGCCCATTGTTTCCTTTCTGGGAATAGTGAAAACGTTATAAGCAAAAAGTAGTCGTGGAATGAAAATGACACAGAATAGCCCAAACACAGCTGCTGTTTGAGAAAGGGGCTCATATTCGCTTGGAAAAAGACCGACAGTAATGAGGATCAGAAGGAAAAAACAGATACAGAACTGCCTTAAAAACTGTAACAGGATAATATTATCAGGAGACCTGGGCTCTCCTCTCACCTGAGCCAACGACAACAGTATCAATACCTGCCACCATTTATTGAACACTCACTGTGAGCCAGGCCTGGTACAAACCCAAGCCCCTCAAAGTGCATCTGTAGACCAGGGCTGGTTCATGAACTCTCACCAGGAACAAGATAAGGACCTTATGCCAGAATGACATCACCAAGTCACTGTTTAGCTCAGCTCATATCTACGTATATTTATATAGGGGAGTATATTTATGTGCACGCATTTCTTCTGGAAGCAAGACTGTCTTGATGACATTAGCAGACTTTGTCTTCTACCCTGGCCTCGGCTTCTGATCTCACATCAGACTCCCGACAGACGGCAGCGGACTATGAACGCTCAATACACGTCAGTTTGTTTCATTTCCTCGTAAACATTTTGCAACTGCCGATTTACCAACGAGTTACCTGAGATTTTGGAAGGTCAAACCACCTTCCCAGAATCACAATGCTTACTAGGGGATGGAGCTAGGATCGTATCCAAGGTCCATCTGACACCAGGGCCTACCCTCTCGGTCACTGGCAGGCCACGACACCCTTAGATAGTCCTGGAATGTCTCTGAGCCTCAGTTTATCTGTCACGTAAGCCATTTAGCTTACTACTCGTGCTGCTGCCGCTAACGATGCCTCCACCTACTGAAAGCCAACGTGTGGCAAGCAGTGTGCTCTCGGCTCGTACAGGATTATCTCATTGTGAAGCAGTCGTATTTTTTTTTTTTTTAATTTTTTTTTTAACGTTTATTTATTTTTTTGGGACAGAGAGAGACAGAGCATGAACGGGGGAGGGTCAGAGAGAGAGGGAGACACAGAATCGGAAACAGGCTCCAGGCTCCGAGCCATCAGCCCAGAGCCCGACGCGGGGCTCGAACTCACGGACCGCGAGATCGTGACCTGGCTGAAGTCGGACGCTTAACCGACTGCGCCACCCAGGCGCCCCATGAAGCAGTTGTATTTATCCCCACTTCGCCGATGGGACCCTGAGGCTCAGGCCCTTTCTGACTCTCCTAGATGGAAAACGGCAGGATTCGTGGCGCCCTGTACAAGCTGAGCACCTACTCACCTCGCTGGCCAGGTCCCTGTTGGCTTTGGCTGCCAGGAAGGCCAAGGAGTCAAGACGTAGCTCAAACCCTTTCGCCTTCTGGTTTTCCCAGCTGCTCTTATACAGTTTCTGAGGAGGTGGGGGAGAAAAGAGATCATCCTCCTGCGGGAAGCCTTCCCTAGACTCTGTAACGCTCTCTCCAGGAGGCAAACACGACGGCGTCCTTCCACAGAAACCTGGTAACCTGAACACCACCAGACCTCCTTGTTCCTGCCTCAAGGCCTCCTAACACACAGGGCTTCGGTCAAAAGAAGCTGAGTTTGAACTCCAGAGGCCTTGAAAACTACCAGGAGTCTTCATGGGGGTCTCAAAGACATGCCCGAGGTGGAATAACATTGCAAAACGCCCGGCAACATTTCCGGAAGGTTCCCCACCCCTGCGCACACAGCCCGCTCAGCCCAGCAGGTGCCACAGCTGCGTATCTTTGTCTCCCTGCCCCCACCTGCGGGTTTCAAGGTCTCTCTTCTGAAGGCTCCCTCTCTGTGTGTGTGAATCAGTTTAGCCCCTGTTGTTCCTTCTAATTTTCCCCTCTACCTAGGACTCAGATCAGGGCTCCAAAGACCTGGGAGCTGAGGGGGAGAGCTGAGGAAGGCCCCTGCTGAAAGACAGGGAGGAGAAGGTTGGGGCCACGCGTGCTTTGTGTCTGAGAGCCATCTGGGTAATGGCTACCTTCTGCACACTCCACCTCCTCCCAGGGCTTTCCGTATATTAGCTCACTGAAGCCTCGTGACAACCCGATGAGGCGGGAACTAGTATTACCCTTCCTTTGCCAATGGGACAACTGAGTGCAAAGAATTAGCCCAGGGTCTCACACCTAGTAAGTGATAGACCCAAGGATCGAACAAACCCAAGCAGTTTGGAGCTAACGCCTTCAAGTGCTGCTTCCTTCCTTCTAGCAATGCTCTACTGCTGTTCGAGCCGCGACCCTGGAAGAACCACTGCCTCCTACCCTGTTTTATAGTCAGTGGGTCAAATCTCCCGCCAGCTCGTTCCTAGGGAAAGTGGTCCTTCCCTCCCCCTACAACTGGCCAGGAACGAGGTCTGCTGGATGAGCTGTTTACAACGACCGGATGTGTGGAACCCCAGGTGACAGAGCACAGTGGCCAGGCGCCTACGCGGGAAAGCAGAGTTTACAGCCGCCCCCCGCCCCCTCTGGCCATACCTCACTGAGATTGGCAGCGTTGGCTCGGGCCTGTAAGAAGAGAGGCTCGTCTTTGCTGATGCTGTACTGATGGACGGACTGCTCGTTTCCTGCCTTGTAGGCCACCTGTCAGGAGAGAGCACTGGGTCAGGAGCAGGTGGCGGGGGGCGGGGGTGGCACGGCATCTCTGGTGTGCCTTCAGATCTGCTTGGCGTTTCTGCGACCTGCACGGGGGGGGGGGGGTCCGTTACAAAACCCGCCAGACCAGGGGCGCCTGGGTGGCACAGTCGGTTAAGCGTCCGACTTCAGCCAGGTCACGATCTCGCGGTCCGTGAGTTCGAGCCCCGCGTCGGGCTCTGGGCTGATGGCTCGGAGCCTGGAGCCTGTTTCCGATTCTGTGTCTCCCTCTCTCTCTGCCCCTCGCCCGTTCATGCTCTGTCTCTCTCTGTCCCAAAAATAAATAAACGTTGAAAAAAAAAAAAATTCAAAACCCGCCAGACCAGACGCTGGCCAGCAGACGACAGCAAATGGGGCTTAAGGCCGGAGAGGTGAAGGCAGAAGGCGAGGCAGTGAGGAGCTGTGAGAAGAATGTGGTCAGGGGACCAACCCGACCACACTGCCAAGGTCCCTGTCTTCACACGTCGCCCTTGAGAAGGCACTGAGCTTCCCAAGCTGTTCCCATCTATGCTGTCCACGGCCACAGAAAATAACCCGCTGCAGGGCTCAGGTGGGCCCAGGCTCCCCGAATGAGAAAAATAAGAAGCATTCTCTGCCCCCCTGCACGTCCCCGCCCCCCCCCCCCCATCGCCAGTCCCAATGCATTCATAGGCAGTGACACCTGGAAAGCGAGCAGTGACCAAAAAGACAGCACAAGTGAACACCTGCTCCATGAAAAACGTACCCCTCTGTTCTTTCTCTCTCCCCTTCCCTCCCACCCCCCAACTTGAGCTTCCAAAAGGCGGCTTTCTGATGCCCCTGAGCTCTGTTGGTAGCGTCCTTTCCGGCACGTGTCCCTGGACCTTTATGAAGGACGACTAGGACGGTCCTGGCCACCCTGCGGCAGCTCCAACACGTGCTTGGTGTACGTGCACAGGAAGTGCTCAACACTGATGTGCAAACAACATACATGGTGTTTCACTCCGATGCCGCGCATCTTGGGGCGCATGTTCCCCCCCACCCCCAAAGAGAATTCTCTCCCGGCTGCAGAAAGACAGAGCCTGTGATGAGAGGTAGGAGGAGGGGGAAGAAAGAAGAAGAAAGCGAGACGGGGCAATACCGAAAGCTGAAATGACTAGCATCAGTCGGCATCTGTCCTCACAACCAGCAGAGAAGGGAAGTGGGGTGAGGCAGAGAGAGCTGGGGTCCGGTGCCTGGAGACAGCCTGCAGGCTCTGGGAGAGCCAGGCCCCACCTGTCTAAAGGAGAGGTTCGCTGGTGCCCGGATCGTGTCCGGGCAGCACCTGTTGTGGTCTCAAGAGACGCCCGGCCCGTGACACGGCAGCACGGCGGAGAAAGGGCGGCTCGGGACTCACTCCGCTCTGCAGCTCCTGGCTCTTCCTGGCGTGTGCCATCTGGGAGCTGTCGGTCACACTGGTGAACTTGAGCTCGTCCGCCCTCTGCCTGTAGTTTTTCTGTTTCCAAAGAAAAGGGACAGCGTGGCATTAGGGGTTGGCTGTCCCCCCCCACGACACTCGTGCTTACGTCCACACGCACACTTTCAGTGACCCGTGCATCTTCCTGGGGGGAGGGGGACCGTCACGGCTGGTCCGGCAGCTTAATCGGGACCACACAGGCCTGAGGCAGCCCGCTCTGGTGAGCCTCTTTTAGTTCCCACCCTTGAGTGACAACTTGAGCCTCTCCCTCAGGAAACCCTATGTTTCACCTTATGCCCTGGGATGCACCCATTTTATAAATCGAGATCTGACACAGGAAAAGTGACATGGAGGGAACTTGGCTTTACAACCAGGAAGACGGAGGCCAAGTCTCGCCTCTGCCCCTCTCCAGCTTCATGACCTTGGGCACCTCTCTTGATCACCCGAGCTGCTCTTGCTACAGCGGCACAAAAAATAGAAGCTGTCTCACTCTGGGGTGGGGCAGAGGCTTCAATGCCATGCTTTCCACGAGCGGAGTCCGTGGACACAGCAACGGTTCACATCAGCCGTCACCGTTAGGCATGGTGCCATCACGGCTATCCAAGGATCCCCTATGCCATAGGGAACGGGGACACCGGGAGCCACAGGTGGGAGGCTGGTGGTCGGGTGGGATCCAGCCTCCCAGTTCCTTCATGTCCCAGATCGCCGAGGTCTCGTCCTCACTGTGTCCCCGCCTCACACCCACAAAGTAACTGGCAAGATTTCAAATGTGCTAATTCTGTCTCCCCACAGGGACTTCTTGTCCCTGCCGGAGGTTAGTTCCTCTGGCTTTTCCACCGGAGGTGCCAAAGTGGACGGGAAGGGCGGCCGCTGGGGTGGCTTCACTGAAGCAAAAGCCTCGTGTGGCGGGGAGAGCAGAGGTGAGCACCACACCGGTTCTGTCAGCAAGAGGGTCATGGGCACCACCTGAACCCAGAGTCAGGTCTGGAATATTGGAGACTCCAAATCTCCTGCCTTTAGGGAAAAAAATTCTCCAAAGAGACTTGTACTTTTCCTCTCTAGTTCCAGTGTGTTGAATGGGAAAACTCCTTCACCACATAATTGAAGGAAGTCGCATCTCCTTCCCACGGTTGGAAATTCCTGATTATTCCAGGCTCTGCATGGGTCAGATCATAAGAAATTACTGAGGAGCCAAGAATCCACCCTGGACAGGGCACAACAGAAACATAAAACAGGCGAAGAGAATAGTGTTTTCCCGGCCCTCGAGGAGCTTAATAATTCGTAGGCCGAGGAAGTGAGACAGAGATGGAAATTCCTAGGGCTGGAGGTCAGCTGGTTGGGTCTCCTCATTACACCTTTATCCAAGGCAAATGGGGCTTGGGTTTTCTCCACTTGGGAGTTCAGCACGCCTGAACTGAGTCACAGGAACCCTGACCCGTTTCTATATCCTAACCTTATTTCTTTATTTCTATATCCTAACCTTGAGCGTGTCTGTGTCTGAGAGAAGGATGAGCAGTGGAAAAATAAGAGTCATTTGCAAAACGTGCTTCGGGGATGCAATAGCACCTAATGGTCAGAAGCTGGGGCATCAGGCCGAACACACTGGGACAGAGCCCAGCTCTGCTCCTCCCTCGAAACTCTCAGTCCCTCTTCCCTCACCAAAATGATCTTCACCGGGGAGTAACAGTGTCTCCTCACACAGGGCCGCCGTGGGCAACGGATGAGCAGTATGCACGCAACGTCCTCAAAGTGGTCAATCAACAACAGCAACGGCTGCGGGACTGTGCAGCCGTTATCACTACTATCACCATTTGCAAAAGATATGCCGACTCAGCCTTCCCGGTCCTGACACAAGAATTCCCTTTGAGGATCCCAAACAGAGCTCCTGAAATAGTCACACTTCCAAATGAGATGCCCTTCAAAAGTCTTCCTCTGCCGGCTGCCAAAGCCCACTTTGCCTGGTGGAGAGAGAGCCGCAGGGACTCTCAAACACTCCCTGTTCCACACGACAGAAAGGGTCAGAGGGCTCGAGTGACTTGACCGGAGTCTGCAGTGAGTCGAAGGCACAGCACCGGGAAGAGTGCTGACCTCCAAACAGCAGACCCTCTGATTCAGGAGGCAGCACGCACGCCTCACGTGACAAACACATTTTCCCACGTGCTAATCGACTGCGTATTACAACCCTTCTGGATTATTCTTTGGCTGCCCCTGCTCCTCTACGTAAACTGCTAAGGCTTCTCACGAACGCCTCCCCGGATGGGGGAGGGCATGCGGAATATTCGTCAGGGTGCCCTGCAGGTGCGAAACGAAGAGGTCCTCCTCTGAGTCCCCCTCAAAACAAGCCGGGGGTCTGGGGAGGGGGCATCAGGGGAAAAGACGGCGTTCGGCGAGTCGCGGGCTGAGAACCACTAGGAGCCGGGGGGGCCCCGAGCTCAGGTTACCTCGCTGATCAGCTGTCCCGCTTTCTTGGCCTGCTCCAAATTGAGGCTCCCCTCCGTCAGCCACCCGACTCCTTTCATCCACGCCAGGTCGGCCTTGTACTGCAGCTGCAAGAGAAAACCCAAGCTGTAATCAGACGTGTGGGTGCAAAGAAGATGGGAGAGTTCGGAAAACCCTTGTTCTTGCATTTGTAGAACTGCCCTCGGCTCTTTCATAGTCGGGCTGGACTCTCCTTGCCAGGCCACTGGCTCACTTTGTAACCAGCAGATCATCTCCCACCTTAGTGCTCAAACACCACAACCGCACCAAAAAGAGGGCTTTTCACACAGTTTTGACTGAACATCGTATCTCTCAACCTGCTAAATTTCCAAGATTTACTTGCCATTTTCAACGCTCGCCTCCTCCTTGCTCAGCGCCGTGATCAACACATCTGGCCTTCTGCACCAGCTCTGAGCCCCAGTCCTCCGCCCTCTTGCCTCTGCTGTCTCGACTGTATCTAGGGCTCAACCTCCCCACCCACCTTCCCTGCGGCCGACACATCTCAGAAGTTCTTCCTAGTCCTCGGGGTCACGGAACAGACTCACGCACAGGTTCCAAATCGCTCTCAAGACGTGCCTGTGCCCAACCGCGAGAGGTGCAGGAAGAGAACCAGCATTAAGTGAGGGCTCACCTCGCTCTGGAGCCCGTAGGCTTTCTTGGCCCACTGAGTCTTCATGTCCTCAGGCAGCACAGTGTATTCATGCAGTTTTTTCCTGTAGTCCAGGTCACTGGCCAGAGCTTGGGCCTTCTTAGCATGCTTGATGTGTACCATGTCCATGGGTAGGTGGAAGCGGGTCTTACTCTCTTCAAAGCCTTTCTTGTATTCGACCTTGAATGTACCGACAAGGCCCATTACTTGAGGTCTGCCTTTGCAGAAGCGGTTCAAAACACAGAAAAGCAGCCCGGGCTTTCATGAGGAAACGACAATGTCACTCATCTGTCAGAAAGGTGGGACCCAATTTCTGGCTCGGGAAGGCGGTGCTGCTGAGGAGCTGAGGCCCCACGCTGCTCTTGCTCTGGCAGGAATGCCTCTCACCAATATGAAATCTTTCTCCCTGGCTTCTCCAGGAGGAGAATGCTCGATCTACAGTTTCTGCGGAACCTTTACGAGGCAGAATAACAGAGCTTGGGCTGCAGAGCCCGACAAGTCTTAGGTCAGACCTGGTCCACCCTTTGCCAAGTGGATGACCTCTGGGGCTCATGTTCCTCAGGGGACTATTGCGATAAGCAAGCAAGATAGCAGCTGAAACCTGCTAAGTGCAGGGACTGGCACAGAGCAACCACTTGGCAAACGTTCCCAATGAGGATGGCAATGACAGTGGTGATGTCGGTGATGACAGCGGTGACAGGGGTGACGGTGGTGTGGTGGTGAGGAAAGGTGGCATGCCACAGCGGAGTCAGTATGGTTCCAGAAGTTAGACTTCTAGGATCCAATCTCTACCTTTACCACTGACTACTACACAAGTTTGGGCAAGACACCATCCTTTTGGCCCCAACTCCTCCCGCTGAAAATAAGAAGTATAATTCTGTTCTCTGTCTAACCTGCAGCCAAATTCTCAGTGTCTCTGTATATTTCACGATAACGCACTTCACAGGACGTGTTCTGTAGGCACATCCAAAATGGCGACCCAGATGCCAACTCTCTCATTCTGTTTAAACCATGGCTCCTTAATGACTCACCAGGGAATTATATCTGGCTGTGCCACGCAGCCTGCACCAACTTGGAGCAGCCGCTGTGAAGCAGAAACTCAGTGCTCATGTGTCCTTCTGGCCTCCTCAGCTTTGGCAGGGAAGACCTGATCTGAAACCGAGTAGGTCCCTCATAGCAGAACCCTCCCACTCCAAAGGATTTCGGCAGGTGACGTTTACCAAGGTTCATCTCCAGCCACCACAGTCATTTACCAGCAGGGTCATTTCAACTGGTTGGAGTTTAGGCGACTCAGTTATCTGCTAAACGTTCTGAGTATCAAGTGTGTCGTAGCCACAGGATTCATCCAGGACATTGTCACAACAGACAGGGCGCTTGGTGTCTAACTCTCCCCGTAAGAATTAAGCTCCGCTGGGGAGGAACCTGTTATGTGTTGTCCATTCTGATAGCCCAGGTATCTTACACGGGATCTTGCCCGTGTCTTACACGGGTAGCTGCTTGGTAAACATCTGTGGGATGAATAACTGTGGCCAGACACCTTTGTACCTTGAGCAGTAGAAAGAGATCACTGTTGGGGGCCCCACCTCTCATCTATTTTATTTTAATTTTTTTAATGGAGAGAGAGAGAGACACACACAGAGCATGAGCAGGGGAAGGGGAAGGGGCAGAGAGAGAGGGAGACACAGAATCTGAACCAGGCTCCAGGCTCTGAGCTCTCAGCACAGAGCCCAACATGGGGTTGGAACCCATGAGCCATGAGATCATGACCTGAGCCGAAGTCGGACGCTTAACTGACTGTGACACCCAGGTGCCCCTGTTTTAAAAGAACAGTATGCTTTGGCTAGATAAAGAAAGCAAACAAACTTCTCACACCAACAGGGAAAGAAATTGTAGATGGAAGTCAATAAAAAGGTAGCAGTGAAGTAGGTCCTGGAAGGACTCTTAAAGTAGCACAAGCCCGAGAAAGTGTGGAGGACGGAAAAGAGTTTACCTCACTGCTCATCTTGGCAACCTGCAGAGAGTGCAGAAGCCTGGAGTCCGTAGTGCCCATGACTTTGCCTTTTGATTTTTCGTACTCTTCCTTATATTTAATCTTGAGAGAAAGAAAAAGGTTTACTGTGAGGGGAAAGGAAACTCTGCCATCGAAGGGGCTCTGGTATTCACAGGGCAAGGGGAAGAGTTCTGAAAACAACCTCCCCATCTTTCGCGAACCCAGAAGAAGATTAAAGAGGCGTGATGTTTACAACGTTAGCGGTCATTATTTTTTTTCCGCAGGGCCACTGACATTTTATCGGAACCATTTCTTATGCATTTCTGAGTTAATGAGAGAAAAACCTACATTGCTCGCAAGCTCTCCGGAGGCTTTGGCGGCCAGCAGAGACATAGCATCCAGTTTCAGCTCAAATCCTTTCCCCTTGGCCTTGTCCCAGCCTTCTCTGTACTTAACCTGACGAACAGAAACACAGGTGAATAGGAGTCCCGATCCATCTTCCTGCCAAAGGTTACAAAGACGTTTAAAACAACGACGACGACCACAAAGCTGGTTTCTCCATCTGTTTGCAGACCAGAATCTTGCCTATGATGGTCAAAACGGTAACAGCAATTATTAACACGGTTTGTTGATTCCTGAGCTGTGGGGCCGTGCAGGGCAGCGGGGATGGGACGGGACAAAGAGAAGAGCCATGTGTCCATCCTTGCTCTGTTGTTTCCTGATCGTGAGACCTTGGGAAAGGCACATTAGCTCTTTCAGCCTTACTCTGCCATTTGAAAAAAAAAAAAAAAAAATCTCCTATCATCTGTCTCAGGGCTGTTGTGGGGATAAACTGGACATAGAACATGAAAACAGATCCCAAGCTGGTAAAGATGGAAGGTATTGATATTACCATGGTAACAACACCTTCAGTTTATTGGTCCTTCCTAAGTGCCTTCTACTCATCAACTGTACATACGTTGCATTAGGCCTATGAGGCTCAGAGACATCTATGACCTCACACAGGTCACACAGCTTAAAAATCGCAGTGCCAGCATCTGACCTGGGGGATTCTCATACCAAAGCCCATGCCACTGTGTCCCTGCAATAAATGCGTCCTTGGTGGGGGGGGTGATAATTGAATAATTCCATTTTTGGTTGCCTGTCTCAGTGTGCTGCACAGAGCAGGCATTCAATAAATGTTAGTTCCTTTTTTTCTTCTCCTGCCCCCATCTAGAACGAGAAGCCTAATCACAGCCCCCTTGTGACTCCAGGAAAAATCTAGCGACTGAGATTGATCTCAAAACTCGAATTTTCGCCACACAGCAAAGCACCGGTCAGAAGTCACCAGGACGAGGATGACCATGATGGTGATGGCGTGTGTGTGTGTGTCTGAGAACATGCTGTGCACATGCTCAGATCATGAGAATTACATTTCCACGATCAGTTTATCCCCCGTGAACTTCCACAGTCCATGAGACAGCAAAATTCAAAACAATAATGTGATGGGCGTCTCTGATGAACGTCTCTCCCCAAACACAACAGCCGCTGCTTGTTGGGACTGGTGCCCTCACCTTCACATAGGTTACGCACCCCCTACCACGTTCTCACCTCCACTGCTTGCTCACCTCACTGAATAGTTCAGCATTGGTTCTGGCCTTCACCAGCTGAGGTATGTCCTGTGGCAGTGTGTAATTCAACTTGTTTTTCTCATAGTCAGCGCGGTAATTCACCTGTTGGATTTAAAATCAACCCACAGGGTAAATGCAAGGTTTTTATACAGACAGGAGGTGAATTTTGGAGGCAAGCCTCTCTTTTTCACTTTCCCCTTAGACCCAATAGCCGACAAGGAGTTTTTGGAAAATTTGACAAGGAAGCCTGCAAGTTTATGAGTGTTTGAAATCAGCTGATTAAAGAGGTCAAGTGACAAGCAAAACAACTCAAAGGCACACTCTGAGTTGTGAGTGTATAAAATATTTCCCTGTGGTTATTTCACCAACTCTCCTTTGAAGCACTATGGATACAGAACTTTTTTTTTTTTTTTTTTTTTTTTTTTTTTAATGTGCTACACCGCTGAACATCTCACTATAGGCAGAGTAGATACTCAGGGAGTAACTATCAGTGGCTGCTCACATTGAAAAAAAAAAGCCATCTTAAGTCACACACAAAAAAGGGCCGGCCAGACATTAGGTGATTGCCAGTGGAAAAATAGAGCATCATCTGAAAAGCATCCTTGGCCCCAAATTGAACCTGAGCCTGATCCAACCTATAAATCTAGCTACTATTTTATGGGACATTTGGAGGCCAGAGGAACATGTGAAGTCCACATAGGGATCGAGTAAGCAAAGTGCAGACTGTGGGAAACATAACAGGATAAACAGTCCAGTTTCTTCAATAAACAACTTGCAAGAAAGAAAAGAGAAAAACAGGAAAACTTAAAGATGAAAAGAATCTTAAAGAGCTATCAGCCATTCACAAGCATGGACCTCATTTGGATCCCGTTCCAAACGAACCGTAAGACAAAATAACTTTATGAGATCACTGGAACATTGAATGCTAATAGGACACTGGTGGCATTAAGAATTACTATTAGTTTTTTGGGGTGATATACTAAAATCATATAAATATGTCTGAGAATTTTTAATCATTTAGAGATTTACCCTAAAGTATTGATAGGTTAAATTAGCTAATCTTTGGTCTTTTTCTTTAAAATAACACAAAATGGGGAAGTGGATGGGCATATAGATGAAGTATGACTGGCCACGAGTTGGTAGTGGTTGAAGCTGAGTGATGGATACACGGGGAGTCGTCACATTATCCTTTCTACACTTAAATATATTTGGAATTTTCCATAATAAACAGTTTACATTGAGGGGAGGTCATTTCATGGTTGTCACAAGACATAGGTCGCCATGAATGAAAGCCAAATCCTTTGGGAGCCAGATATCCAGGGGTCACAAAGCAATTGTGAGTCCCCCACTAGGCAAGGACAGGTTACTTACATGACTCAGTTGCTGGGCATTGATTTTGGCTTGGACAATTTGAGGGGTGTTGGTCACAGAGCTGTATTTCAATTTGTCGATGCTTTGCCTATAGTTGACCTGGTTAAAACAAACAAACAAAAAACACTTTTCTCTAAGATTTGCTTATTAGTTCCCTGCCCCTAAGCTCAGCAGAGCTGTGATCCTCTGATTACTACAAAAAGGATCAAAGATTCCAACTGGAAACCAACAGACTCTCCAACCCCACAGACAAGAAAACCCCAACACATGGTAGAATTGAGTGACTTTAACAGGAGCACAGTGAGCCAGTGAGCACAGGAAAAGGTGCTCATCTACATTATTATTGTTATGAATCAGAGAAATGCATATGAAAACTGCAATTAGACACCCCTCCGCTTTTGCCTGAAGAGTGAACATTTAAGCCACTGACTCTACCAAGGGCTGGCAAGGATGTGGAGCTGCAGAAACGCTCACAACACAGCTGGTGGAAGTGCGGGTTGGCAAAGCCACTTTGGGACCAATATGGCGCTTTGGCATACACACCCATACCTTAGGTCTCAACAGTTCTATTCTTACATGCATTCCCAATGGAAACACACGCACAAGGTCACTTTGTAATAATTCAAGCCGCCTATCTATGCTTAATGTACTTTTCTATATATGCTTTATGCTTCAAAAGAAAAGAGGTCTTTTTAAAAAGGGAACGAAAAATGCAAGAGGGACAAAAAGTCCAACTGATGCCATAGGCACGTCGAGGTGGGAGGCGAGGGCACATCAGTAGCTCTGGGCGAGGACGGTCTTCGCGTGGCTTCACCCTGTACGCCAGCCCCTGCCTGGCCCTCACTTCCGCCCCGTCGGTGTCCCTGAGAAAATGGCCGAAAGCTTCGCACGTTCGTGAAAGAAGAAGGGTGGGCCGTTTCAGAAGAGAAGGAGGTAAGATAAACCTCCAGCACGGCCTAGTGCACTGACTTCCAGGTTTCCCATCATTTCAAGACACGGGGGCTCGTGGGTTTTCCCTTTGGAAAGTACAATTTGCCCTTCAGAGACTCAAGGATTATTAGCCATTTGCCCATGAGAAGACATTCATTCAATTGTCTTCTTTTCCTCCAAACATCCACTAAGAGATGGATGATCTCCCTCCTAAGATCCACTGTAGACAGAATGCAAATTGAGCAGAGAGGTATAGGAACATGTCTGAGGCCTGACGGCAGGTGACGAGGGAGGGGGTGGCGGTGAGCTGCGCGAGGGCCCAGAGCCCCGCACAGGCGGAAGGGGAGCCGGGATGCAGGCTAGCGAAGACGAAGAGGCTGAAGGTGGGGGATGGCCTGTTCCACGGTCTAACCAAGGCCGGCCCTCAATCCAGGGAAAGGAGGGAAAACTTAACGCACCCCTAACCTATTCCTGACCTTCTTCCCTGCGGCCTGCGTGGTCCCCTGACGCTCATTCATTTGCTCATTCATGCATTCCTTCAGCAAACAGCCACAGAAGGCTACTCTGCACGGAGCGAGCAGACTTGCACAGTCCGTGCAGGTATCTCAGCTGGGCCCTTGCTCCCGGGGCCCCAAACTGACCCGGTGGCTTGTGACACCCGAGCCCCTCTGCCTATAGGCTCCTGGCTAGGCCCTCCCGTCAGCGACACCCCGGTTTTGCTCATAGCAACCAGATCACTGAACACCCCACGCCCAGTCTTCATGCCTCTGTCGTATCGCCTGAAGCCCGGGACCCCGCCCGGTCTCCCACACAGTGCGGCCGCATCCTTCGGCCTAGGTCATGCCCAAGAACGTCACACCCCTTTGCTGTGTCCCCACTGTCTACTGGCACCTCTGCCCAGACCTCCACCTACCGCCTCTGGCCATACTCCTCTGGCCGCTGGCCCTGCCCTCCGCAAGGGGCACCACTGCCCTGTCCTCCCACCAGCGGTCTGTCTAGAGTCTGATGCCTCTCATTCTATCCGCCGGCTGCTACTTCCTGTTGCTGCCTTCATAGGTGACAGCTCACCTCAGGGCGACTTTGCAGCCCAGAGGTCACAAAATCTGTGACAGCCGGACAGACCACTAGCTGGGTACAGGTGAAGGGCTAGTAGGGGCTAAGGGTTTGGTCTCATTGTTGGGGAAGCATTCAGGAGTGGGGGGGGGACTGTGGCAAAGGCCCGCAGCTGCTGCTCAGCTCTGGGAACGAGTTACGGTGCAACAGTGCGGGGCCCAGAATGATCAGATCTTCCAGTTACTCCAAAGAAACCCGAAATCTATTTTATTGTGTCAAGTCTTGCCATTTTTAAATGCTGACGAATAGGGGCGCCTGGGTGGCGCAGTCGGTTAAGCGTCCGACTTCAGCCAGGTCACGATCTCGCGGTCCGTGAGTTCGAGCCCCGCGTCAGGCTCTGGGTTGATGGCTCAGAGCCTGGAGCCTGTTTCTGATTCTGTGTCTCCCTCTCTCTCTGCCCCTCCCCCGTTCATGCTCTGTCTCTCTCTATCCCAAAAATAAATAAACGTTGAAAAAAAAAATATTTAAATGCTGACGAATAGTTCAACGTTTTTAAAGCCCAGTGACTCAAGTGAAATAGAGGGCCATTGTCTCCCGTGTCTCCTCCTTGTACTCACTCCATTCTTGCCTGTCCCACCGCGGGCTAACGACAATCGTGGCTTAAGAATGGTACTTCCCATGGGGCGCCTGGGTGGCGCAGTCGGTTAAGCGCCCGACTTCAGCCAGGTCACGATCTCGCGGTCCGTGAGTTCGAGCCCCGCGTCAGGCTCTGGGCTGATGGCTCAGAGCCTGGAGCCTGTTTCCGATTCTGTGTCTCCCTCTCTCTCTGACCCTCCCCCGTTCATGCTCTGTCTCTCTCTGTCCCAAAAATAAATAAACGTTGAAAAAAAAAAAAAAAAAAAAAAAATTAAAAAAAAAAAAAAAAAAGAATGGTACTTCCCGTGCCTAGCACCACTTCCGGTGCTTCACACACAAGAATGCATTTAATCCAACCACCCTGCGGGCAGACGCTCTTATTATCCCCACCTTACAAGGCAAAAACGGAGTCCCAGAGAACTAATTTGCCCAAGGTCACCCAGCTAATGTCAGCCAAAGTGGCTCCCACTGTAAACCTGGCTTGCCAAAGCGAGGGTGCTTGGAGCGATTACTTTTTTTTTTTTTTCTTTACAGATGAATCAGGGATCCCCCATAACCAGAGCTACCATTGTTTAGACAGGCAAATATGTTCTGGGTATGAACAAATGACTTACAAATTAACTCCTAGAACAGGATCTAGGAAAAATTGAGCTTTCCCGACACTGAGCCACGGGGTATTTTGTTGGATTTGGAGATAAAGCACTGCATCGCTTTGTGCTTTTTGGTTAGTGGTCCAGGGAGAGAGGTTTTTGCCCACTGTGAGTTGCGGACATGGGGTATATAGGAAAAGTAGGAAATATAAAGTCATTTCAATGTCAACCATTAATGAGATTAGAGTGCAGTTGCTTCCTGGTGCATTAACTCAGAGGGGAAATTATCCTCTCGTAATAAAGAGTCTATTAGAGTTCAGAATTATGCATGATAAAATGTCACGAAAACTGCATTTTTTTAAAAAGGCATATTCCTTCCCAATAATTCTGCATTAGTATGTTGCAGAGCACAATTACTCTCCTCTGCGGGACATAATTAACAGTCTCCAAGATTAATCACATCTCTGCCACATCACAGATGCTTGGCCATTGCTTCAATCTACTTTCTGAAGGAGCTCTTTGCTGAGGATGGAATCTCATTTTAATGCTATTAGTGTTGATAAAATCCATCTGAAGGGAATGCTCTCTAATTAAAGACGCACGCTTGTTTATTTCATTTCATAGCTATTTGACCACCTTTAGAGCCACCAGACAGAGGGACCATAAATGCTCTTGTAACGGATTCCCCCCAACTTCCTTCCCCAAACTTCCTTCTCCCAATACTTCCTGTATGTAAATCTCTACGTTCTGGGGTGGTAAATTCAAATTCACATGGGAGCCAGGAAGGGAAGATAAAGGACAATAAGATAACCCAGAGCAGCTGCCCCTCAGTCCCAGCCAGTTGCTATCATGCAGGAGCTAGGGTGGCCATTCCCAGCATTTTTAGATTTTTCCAGAAGAGATGAAAATATGAATTTTTACATGAACTCCCCAAATCTCTATATGTTGGTCCAATTACTTTTTCAACTCTGTGTGGTCAAACTAAACATCTCTGTAACCTGGATCTGGCTCTTGGGCTTCTAGTTCAGAATCTCCCTCTGCTTCTAAATAGTATTTCGAATCCAGTCTGGTTTGATTCTCCTATCAATCTCGTGCAGCTGACCAGGCTGTATTTCAGGTGCGTGGTTTGATTCCACAGCCTTCCACAGACAAATGTAATAGCAAGTCCTGTTATAATGGGAGTACAAAGTTGTAGGAATCTCTCTCCACTTGACTGTACTCTTAGGCATGACTGATGGAGTTCTACAGGCTGAGCAGACACTCGCATTTTAATGAGGTGCTCTTGGTCCTCAAGTTTCCCAGGTAATGCATGCAGCCAAAATAGAAAGGAAGTAGCTTAGGTAGTCAAGTGTAACCTTGGGTTTCATGAAGGTGATGTGAGAACGTCAACCCAACCAAACTTCCTGGGAAAAGAAGAAGCAAAGCTCAGGCCCTTTATATTCCTTGACTTCCCATTCTTTGCTTTACTACACATTTGAAAAGCTTATTTCATTCACCAAACTATCCTTTGCCAGTGATTGTCCTTTGCTGTCCCGTAAGCCGTGCGTTAAACACTGGAGATGCCCAGCTGAACCCGACAAGGCTCCCTCTCCGAGCAAAAGGGAGAGCGACCCGAAGACCTATTTACCGAGAGCAACACCCAAGTCAACTACTGAGGTCATGCTGATCCCAAGGGAATGTAAAGGAAAGTAGCACTGGGCATTGAGTAAATATATGTTGAATTATTTATTAAATTATTGACTGGTTGGAGATAACCATCACTGGCCAATAACTAGGATATGAACTCAGTTCTAAACCACCTTAACTACTTTTTAAGATAGCAGATGACTTTAATCTTTTTCTTTGTACTTTTCTGTATTTCCTAAATTGCCTGTAATAAGCATATACAGTAAAATTCTTACACTTAGAAAACAATAAATTTAATTAATTATACTTATTTCATTGGGACAAGTCAAACTGTACCTAAATAAAATCACCACTATAGTAATTAAGAAATACATATACTTTCCCAAGTGCTCCTGAGAGAAAATTGAGTCAACATTACCACTTCCTCTCAACTTTTAGCTAGTTTATTTTACTTCCTGCAGTCCTTCAACGTACCATACTCCAAAACTTTAAATTAAGAGAAAAAGAAGCTCCTCATTGCTAAAGAATGATTACTTTCAATATGCCCAACAGCAGACATATTCCACCAAATTCTGTAAGGAGATACTGAAGAGCAGGTTATTTTCAAGATGGAACCAGAGTTGTCCCCACCTTACATGGAAAATCTAAGAGTTTCCAAACATGCATACGTGGGCTTCCTAGTGGGAAAGTTCCCCTTCTTAATCCCTTCCATCTGTTACGAACTGTTGTATCTTATCTCTTTCCATCTCGCTACTTAAGAATCACTCCACAGGAGGAAGGGACAAGCAATAAAGCAGAAGGTGCTATCGGAAGAGAACTTACATCTTTCAAGGGAACCAGTCTCACTGTGGTTTGATAGGAAGGAGTAAGAGTGGCTGGGTAGTTGTAGTCCACAACATCGTGCTTATAATCAGCCTTGTAGGCAACCTGAAACACAAAGAAAAAGAAAGAAAGAAAGAAATTAGTCCCCACTTTCTTTGGACCTTGTTTGAATGACATAGGAAACTTCTAAAAAGTAACAAGAAATAAAATTAATTCAGTTTCACCACCTCCAAGGAAAATTAAATTATGTTCGCACTTTGCCTTTAATTCATTTGAATTCTTAATTAATCCAAAATTAGTGAACTTCCGTCTGTAGCACATTTTTATTTTATCTTTCTTATTAATTATGGAACCCCTTACAAAGGGAAGCAGTGGCACATGGGTATATGATGAAAGAGCTTCTTGGCTAAACCCCCAGAAAATAAACGAAAAGTCAAGATTAAAAATTTTTTTTTTCTATAGGTCAAATTTGACATTCTCAAGCAGAGGAAATTTGACCTTTGTATGTTTTAATAATGAAATCAGTTTCTTTTAAGTGCCCTGTACCTCCAAGATTTACAACCTGACATTTGCAACCCTGTCAACCCAACTGACAAAGCCAAGGAGAGATCAACAGATTACACACAATGGGATCCGATCTATTTCGTTATCCCACCACCTTGACCGGCACTTGCCCACAGGAGGACTTCAGTGAACACTACCATTGAATAAATGAACGAACCAACCAACCCACTAACCAACTCCAAACAAGCCACAAACACTATGGAAATTTGAGGGATTTCAAATAAGAATTATGCTCAGCCATTTTTCTCTCTCTCTCAGAAACGGAATGTTTTTCTCGCACTAGATCCATGATAACACATTTAAGAACTCTTTAAGCCAGAGAAAGCTGAGACCAATAAATTGAAGCTTTTGCAAATTGTCAACCTAGCTTTGGTGGTATCGGTTAGTGTTTACACAATAGAACACTGACTTTTACAAAGGGAAGTCGAAAAAGAATTGGCTGAAATCTTCACGTTTCACCTCCCTCCGCCCCAACAGGTCCCCAGACCTACAGGCCCTTCAAACTAGGACTCACATTGCTTGCCAGGCTTCCAACCTTCATAGCATGGAGGGTCCGTCTGTCCATACCAACTCCTTCATAGTGGCCTCTCATGTGGTTCTGGTAGTTTTCTTTATATTTATTCTACACGGAAACACAAAACTTTCAAGAAAAGCATTCTCCTCCCAACCTGTTGAAGATAAACTACTACTCATCTTAATGCACTAAATTGTTAACGTAAATGATTACATAGAACCTACCGAGGTAGTCAGTGCCTTGCTGAGTAAAAAAGACAAACCCTTTTTTAACAAAACAACTTACACTTCAAGCAAGCACAAGAGGCTGGAGTGAGGCCAGAACACGGGCACACAACCAAACATAGGATCTGGGTGAGCACAGGCAGTACACAACAGACCCAGTTTTCTTGGAACGTTTCTAATTGTAAATATACCAGCTTTTTCCCCCTGTGAAAACCTACCCTGAGCGTGTGGCGCTCCCCAACGGACAGGCGCTGATTATGCAGGCGCTCGGGGCTCATGTAAATCACTGCAGGCTATATAGCCTCCGTTTCTAATTCTATGAAGAATATAACCTGAGCTTTGCCAAATTCTGTGATTTTTTACACCATAAGTGGGTTACGACTAAAACCATGGGAAGTAATGACGTCATGTCCCAAATGCAGCTTACCAAATGAAGAGAAAACCAAAACGGGATACCAAGAAGTCGTAAACAGGACCAGTTTGGGTGGCTTCTAATGAAGCTACGTTAAAATAATCTACCCTCGGGGCGCCTGGGTGGCGCAGTCGGTTAAGCGTCCGACTTCAGCCAGGTCACGATCTCGCGGTCTGTGAGTTCGAGCCCCGTGTCAGGCTCGGGGCTGATGGCTCAGAGCCTGGAGCCTGTTTCCGATTCTGTGTCTCCCTCTCTCTCTGCCCCTCCCCCGTTCATGCTCTGTCTCTCTCTGTCCCAAAAATAAAATAAACGTTGAAAAAAAAAAAATCTACCCTGGGAGGCCATAGAGTTTCTAGGCAGCGATCCTTTTTTTTTTTTAATGTTTACTTATTTTTGAGAGACAGAGAGAGGCAGAGCGTGAGTGGGGGAGGAGCGGAGAGAGAGGGAGACACAGAATCTGAAGCAGGCTCCGGGCTCTGAGCTGTCAGCACACAGCCCAACGCGGGGCTCGAACCCACAAACTGTGAGATCATGACCTGATCCGAAGTTGGACTCTTAACTGACTGAGCCACCCAGGCGCCCTACAGGCAGTGAAATTCTTTAGACAAATCTATTACTATGTCCGAGACACGATCCTACTCGGCTCATCTTCACAAACACTCCATGACGAGGAGGGACTTAGTATCATCCCCATTTTATAGGTGGACAAAGTGGCTCAGAGAGCTTAAACAAGTTGCCCAAAGTCGAACACTTGGCTAATCATGGAGCCAGGACTGTCAGCTCCGAAGCTGGTGCTCTTAACCCCTACATTTAGGCAATAAATTCCTCCCTGAACCTTACAAATACCCTCAGGATTTTAAATTCTACTATTATGTGGAGCTAAGCAGAAATAAAATCACATCTAGTATGGGTCCTTGATGTGCTCAACGAAACGTCCCCAGAACTTTGGGAATTTCCAGATTTGCGAATGTCACTCTAGCATGTCTCTACTCATCTGTGAAATGAGGAAAGAACATCTGGGTCCCCAGGTTAAAGGAGATCGGGTACTAAGAAGCACGAGGTCACATTGAGAGGCGATGTTACATGCTCAGCCAGCCTCCCCTCCCCAGCATTCACCACCAGGAGCCAGCTACTGCTACACAGGAAGAACACAAGAGGATGGGTGCTACCATGAGGACTCAAGGTCATGTGTGCGGCGGGGGGCGTGGCAGAATTTAACACTACATGGACTACTGCCTGCAGGCAACCTTAATCAAAACTCTTAGGTATTCGTGCCTAAGAGGCCATGCTTCCGGGACAAACAGATATATTCACACAGACTGTCTCTTAAGAGACCTAGAAACTAGCTCATCAACAAAGCCCCAAACCAACGCTGAGGTGTTAAAAACTCACATCACTGGTGAATTTTGAGATCTTGCTCACGTTCCTGAATTGAGGCGTCTCACAGTAGTTGATACTGTGACCTTTACTACTTTCCAGGTCCTTCTTATATTCCACCTTGGAAACCAAAACACCAGATGCACAGTAAAACCAAGCCCAAAGCCACTCTTGAAAAATGTCACCAGGGCTTTACTAGGATATTTTTAGAAAACTTTCAACCCAGCATTTAAAAAGACCAGGCATAGGATACAGTAAGTTAGCTGCACATGTTTTCCTTTCAAATAATAAATAAGTAAATCAACAATTTGGTTCTGAAAATTAAAGATATATATATATATATATATATATATATATATATATATATAGTCCCTTTCAAGAGAAATGACAGTAAGATTTCATAGAGCCCAAGAAGGGGCGAAACAGGTTTGAGAAATCAGGACAGTGGTCACTCTCAGGGGAAAGTGTCTGTGGGATTGGGAGGGATATGTCTGAGTCATGTCCTGCTTCTTGATCTGGATGCTAGGCGCACAGATGTGTCCACTTGTGGAAATCCTTTCCCTTATGTACAGATGACCTGTACACTTCTCTGTATGTACACTTCAATAAAACGTAGGCCCAAAAGTTGCTTTACAAAGCAGTATAAGAACTGAGACCACTAACAGATGCATCGAGTGCCTTCTAATTTTAAGTGGGTTGGCTAGTTGAGCTCCCCTGGGTAGCTAGATGCAAGATGTGAGGCTACAGTCATGAAATAGACTCCAAGTCATCCTAGGTAATTGGAGGAGGCAGCTGCAGACTGATTACCACGAATAGAGCACGACTGGTTTGTCTTACGGGATAAACATAACAGCGAAAAGAAACCGAAGGTTCTCTTGTGACACCTCACCAAGAAAATATATATAACTTGTTATCCTATCTTATAAAACGTATGGTGGAAACATGCTTGTTAAAGTATGCAAGATGCGGGGCGCCTGGGTGGCTCAGTCGGTTAAGCGTCCGACTTCAGCTCAGGTCATGATCTCGCGGTCCGTGAGTTCGAGCCCCGCGTCGGGCTCTGTGCTGACCGCTCAGAGCCTGGAGCTGGATTCTGTGTCTCCCTCTCTCTCTGACCCTCCTCCATTCATGCTCTGTCTCTCTCTGTCTCAAAAATAAATAAACGTTAAAAAAAATTTAAAAAAATTTTTTAATAAATAAAGTATGCAAGATGCATTATAATGCTCACAATCTGATATAAAGTGAAAAAAGTACACCAGACCGTAAATATAGTTGAATTCTAATCTATAAATGTCTTCATATTCATAAACTAGGTTATAGTATCTTCACCCAGACAAAGGCCAAAATGTTAACAATGTTTTTCCTGGGTGGTAAAATGGTACTTTCAGAGATCTGGTTGCAATTCTGTTCCTGAAAGTCTCTCTAAACCAGAATAAGACACTCTACTTTTCCAGACCTACGACAAAGTGAGGACCTAACAATTCCAAAGGTTCCATCTAGATCCACTGTTCCATGAATTGAGAGCAAGTTCCGGCAACTACTGGATTCTGTTCTTGTGGTGTGAAAGCAGTCACCGACAACGTGTAACCAAACATGAGGTGGTGGTGTTCCAATAAAACTTTATCTACAAAACCGGGCTATGGGTCAGATTTGGCACTCGGGTTGTAGTTCGCGGACCTCTGGCCTGGAGCATCAAAACCATCGCGAACATTTGTTTAAAGAGCAGATTCCAAGACCCATCTATGACTCCAAAATACGTGAGTGTCCTGCTAAGATGAGGAAAATGTCACTCTCGGGGATTCTGAGCAGCCCAAGGTTAGAGGACCGCAGAGTAAGTAACAGTTCGGGGTTAAGGACGGACCTTTTGAGGTTAGAGAAGAAAAATATTTTAGGATATTTGAGTATCTATTTCTCAGTTGCGGATAACTGATTAAGGGATTACTTTTAACAGCTCTCATTCTTCCCTGTCGCAAGAGATTGCTAACTCAAATGCCTTTAGGATCCAGAGAGGAAATGCCAGTGAGAGGCTGCTGTGAAAGAAAGGACTGGAGGGCGTGATGAGGATTTGGGAGCTCCAGGGGTTATTTCCTTGCCAGAGTCCCAGCAATTCAAAAACTCCGAAATACCAGGCACCCCAAACAACACACAGCGCCTGGCAGCCAGTCCAGCCTCCAAGGTAACGGGAATTCATACGACACACATAGCTTCTGGGAAAGCTGGCTAGAATTATAAGAGGATAAGAGACGTGCAATGCTGCAAACACTTTCTCATGTTCGATGTCCACTCTTTGACAATGACATATCGTGATAAAGGTTGGCTAGGGCAGTATCCTGCACCTAAAAATCGACTGCCTGAAATGTCTGACAGTCTACAGCCCTATGGGAATTCGAGAAGAAACTTTTGAACCCTTGGAGACACTTAATTTTAAGTTCAGGTTGTTTGATTCTGGGCTCTCTTGTGAGTTGCTTTTTACGGCGCATTCGTTCCATGGGAACTGGTAACGACGTATAGCGCATAAGCCACGGTCCGTGGCATTTTTCACTCTGGGGTCGCCCCAGTGTCCACTGTCCCCCACACGCACCTCGCTCACAAGCTTGTTCACGCTCTGTGCCCGCTTGAGAACCAAGTTGTCTTGAGCTGGGAGGGAGTGATAATGTGCAGGCCCTTTCATCTTGGTGAAGTCCTGCCTGTATTTTATCTGAAAGAAACACGCAAGGAGGGAATTGTTGTCTTCATGCTTCAGGAGAGAAGTGACTCCAAAATGACCTCACATTTAACGTCAACATTTACTTAAGAGAACTTTCTGAAGGGAAAATTAAAAAATCACAGGGACTTTTTTCTCCATGAAATCCATAAACTACTCGGTTCCTTTTGTATTAAAATTTTTACTGGCCCCTTTCACACTTGGTGCCCTTTATGCTTAATTCTGCATCAAGAGACATCTGGAAACAATTGTACCAAAAGGTATCATTCCAAACCCAGCCTGCCCATGGTTTCAACATATTTTCTCACTTCACCTGCTAATGGGGGCAAAATGAGTAATGTGTTTTACTTTTCCTCTTGAGGCAAGAGTGCACCTTCCTTGGCAAATGGGTATAATAACGGAATAGGACAGAGTAAAGGAGTAGGGCAAGCGGGGTGTGAAAATCATGGCTGGCTTCTAACTATATATAGACCAAGCTCAAGTTGTTGTGTTAGATCTATGTGTGCACGTCCCTCTACCGAGTTTAATTATAGCCTATCTTTCAAGGACCGCCAGCTGGCCAACGTTCTGCAAATAAAAATCATTTTATCAACTGGGTTATACCCAGTTTGATAATCATATGGCTTATTTTAATCAGCTCTTCCCCTAACGTGCTAGGTTTCTAGATGGGCCGTTCAGCGAAGACTCTTCTAGCCCCGCTCATCTGGCTAGCCCAGCATCTGCACCTGCTTCGGCTGACCTAAAGGGAGTTCCACTGTTTGTGTCAGTCTCCTTTGAAGCAGATAACTGTGACCGAAGAGTCTGAACAAAAGAAGCAGATGTCAGAAATTTGGAGAGAAACTGAGGGCTAACATTTTACTCTGGCTCAGCTCTAAGAAATTGACCTGTGGGTCTTCCCGATGAGGTACTTACATCACTGGCGAGTTCGTTGGCTTTCTTGGCGTTCTGATAAGCTGGGGTGATCATGGCGGGGAAGCTGCCTTTTCCTCTGTGCTCCTCATATTCCTCCAAATAACCCTGCCGGGCCAATCGAAAACTTCCATCAGTGACGCTCCCCTCCCTGGATGGCGGTGGGGGGACTAGCAGTGATACCTCCCAGAGCCTGTTGCCGTAGAGGTCCACCCGCACTGGTCCCTCCAGGGCCCAGCAATACCATGTGGTGGCTAAGATGGTGGACTTGGTGGTCAGGTCTACTTACTGGTCCCTGGCACACAGCACGAAATAAACGGTAACTATTATCATTATCACCTTCATCATTTCCACCAGATAAATGCGGACATTCTACAAATCTCCATAGTACATGGAGTACTCATGTCATATCTGACACCTGGGAGGTCCCTCTGTCTTCCAGTAATCTCAGATGCTGCCTTTCTTGGGCCCGTTAACAGATCTCTGCAGAGAAACCCATTAACATGCAAGATGCCATTTCCCCAGCAATGTATGTTAATTTGCCAAGAAGAGCATTATATAACTATTTGAATTTTTGTATTTGGGGTGAAAGGCTCTAAATGGGACTAAATGTATATTCCAGACTATTATAATCTGGGCCTGTTTCTTCCTTCCTCTTCCCCACACCATGCGCCGACTCCCACGAAAGCAAACCTCCCCCATGGAACCATCATGATGTTCACTGGCATAAACCTTTCCTGGCAGTGGGATATACTTCAAGACCCTGTCAGATGCCACCCTCTCTCTCGGGAGCTCCTCCCTCATTCCCAGTCCTGCCCCAGGCAGAATCAGCTGCTTCTTCATCTGTGTTCCCACAAATGTGAAACTACCTCATGTGCCCCCTGGGGCTCATGACTCCCTCCACCTCCTGCCTCCTCCAAGACAAAGGCCTGCCCTGCTTCTGTACCAGGGTCAGAGTCTGGCACGCACATTTTCTTAAAATTTTTTAATGTTTATTTTTGAGAGAGAGAGAGACAGAGACAGAGCACGAGTGGGGGAGGGGCAGAGAGAGAGGGGGACACAGAATCCGAAGCAGGCTCCAGGCTCCGAGCTGTCAGCACAGAGCCCGACGTGGGGCTCGAACCCACGAACTGTGAGATCATGATCTGAGCCCAAGTCGGACGCTCAACCGACGGAACCACCCAGGCGCCCCATGGCACACACATTTTCTTAAATAAAACAGCTGGGTCAAATTAGAAAATCCAGGCTTCCTTTTTATCCAATAATGACAACTGTTCAGTCCGAGTGCTCTTTTATGTTTGGATGCCAGAATGTTTGGGGCCAAATGCAATAAGCAAAAAAAGTTAAGCTTAAAAAAAAAAGAAGAAAGGCTCTCGAATTCTTTGGTAATCCCCTCTTTCCCATTCTGCTCTACGGTGTAGGTTTGGTTTGTAGCTTTAGTTTAACTTCTCTGCTTATGTGTATCTATGTCGGGTGTGTAAATCTTTTAGTGAGGCACTCAATCCTACTGGGGAATTGACTGGTTACAAACAATACGTTGATGATATGATACAGTCCATTAACCTAAAAAAACAGTTACTCGTTGAAAAGAAGAATGAATTGTATGGCATTTTAGGCACTACAGATATTTATAGTTTATCTGACTGTCTGTCCGCTTCTCTCTCACTCCCTCCTACTCATGCCTGGCGGGTCCCGCTATATCACACAAGGAAATGCCACCCAAGACTGATCCTCTCAACAGTTGCTGGCGGTGCTATTAAACGACACCCACTTTGATTCTTAGATTTGTTATCACCGTGACCAGAAACTTCGGCCAAGAAAACAACTATGACACTATGAGGTTACATCTCATCGATGTGCATAGATCTGTCTAGACATGCTCATGTACTGGCAGATAGCTCTGTCCACATTTAGAGCAAAATATTTTTTGCCAAATATAGGAACCAAATATTTCTTGAAAGTGTTTTTTTAAAGTTGTCTTGAGCCTTCTATAAAACATACTTAAAACATGAAACCAAGAAAGACATAATTTCATTGGGTTTAAAGCACGGAGACCATTTAATTAACTTATGGTATTTAATAAAAGGGACTTTTTAACTCAAAACTAAACATTTGCAAAGGGGTCACAATCTATTTTCACACACATCCCAAGTCTTACATGAGTGTCTCCCCAATATGAAGAGATGTTTTATTTTTCTAAAGAGAAATAAGTTGTTTCCTTTCATAAATGATGTATGTCGAATAAATCATGTATGTTGTAGAGTCTAGCCACTGACCAAAAATTCGAACAACATTCCAATTAATTTTTAAAAAATCAACTAAGCCCACTGAATGGCATCTTCCAGAACACACATGGCCGTCCAATACCCTTTACTTACAATGGTGAAAAAATAATGTTCCCTTTCTCTCCTACACCTGTGTAGCACCAGAAAATACAGAGGGACATACAAATAAAAATTAGCTTCTAATTATCATCTCAACCTACCCCTATACCCCATCAATAAGTAGTTCATGTGAGAAGTGAAACTGGGGAAAAGATATACATTCTCTGGCATATTGCTTTATCCAGTAACCTCCATAAGACATGTACTTTCTGAGACATGAGTCCTGCTATTCAGTGAAGTGCCCAATAGTTTTTGAGACGTGCATTTGGATCCCTTTCACACTTCTACAGGGATGAGTTAAAATCAGCCAGTCTTAGGCCTTGGGACCATTCTTCAATAAATAGGTGAGAATGCTTTACTCTCGCCAAATCAACCATATTGGTATAGGTTCTTTATTTTAAAAAAGAAAAGAAAAGCATTGAGAAACTGTTTTTCCTTGGTGGATCAGGTTGAGCCCTGTGTCATTATTTGTGGTTGCTGTCTGGCTGGGAAAATCCACCTCTCATAAATAGGGCAACATAAACCACAGCCCAACCCCGGATTAAAGGGTCATCGGTGTGTCACAGGCTAGTGGGCTGCTGACCTGAGAACTGACCGTCAGAAAGCAAGTGATGTATCACATACCTGGCCATACTGGTCCATACATTCCCTTGACGATGCACCTGCAACTCCAGCAGCTGGACTAGCCACCCCCTTCATTTCTCTTTGATATTGTTGATGGTACCTCACCTAAACGAAGGCAAAGGACAAACCTGGTGAATTTAACCTTCTGTGCACAGAAGCCAGGGGAGTAAAACCAAGTGTTTTGTGGAATGTTTCTTTTTTTTTTTCCTGCTTGGGTCTAGGGAGTGTGTCTTAGACATAAAAGTGCCAGATCATCGTCTTGGTAAAACAGCTTCAGAGTTCTGAAGGAGAGCTACTTCCTGGACCACGGTGCATGCAAAAGCAGACAGGAGGTCGTACTCGCCAGGTCCAGGTAACTTCCCACTTCCTCCCCTAACATGAAAACACTGCCGCAGACACTCACATCACTCGCCAGCTCATTGGCTCTCTTGGCTATCTGATAAGCAGGGGTGATCATAGCAGGAAAACTGCCTTTCCCTCTCTGCTGTTCATAGTCTTCTGTGTATCTCACCTGGAAAATGAAAAAAAAAGAAAATGAATCTCATGCCACAGTCCCAGTATCTAGCATGCAATCTGATGAGGGGTTGCATAACTCCCTCCATGTCTCCCTATGGCATCATCATTGGCTTACGGCTTGATGGACCACACGCGTCTTATTTACCTTTTTTTTTCCCCAAACCCAGCACAACGCCTGGTGCATGGAGACATTCAATACAGAATTCAACACCTACTTATGAAGCACCTACTGTGGGCCAGGTGGTGGGGCTGGGCGGAGCAGTAAGGCTTCTGCCCTCAAGGAGCCACCAGTCGAGTTTGGGAGACAAAAGAGGCTTCTCCACCAAAGGCAAGTGGGAGCCACTCATTAAGCCGAACATGGATTTGTGCTTAAACTTCCCACTCAGAAGAAGACTAAGTTCTTGGTCTTGTTATGCTAAGGAGCAACTGGGCTGTGAAAAGCAAACGGTAGAAATTCTTTAGAAGTTTACGTTCTGTAATTTGCAGGGACAAGGGCAGAATTTTTTCAGATTAATCACATACAGCTGATTTGTTACTGATACTATCTAAGTTTTCTCTCTGAGAAAGAGTTTTCACAAGGTCTGTGCTAGCTGACCTATCTGACTTGACCATCCTTGACCTCAGAAAGTTCTTCCTGGCTCCCACATGGGACTGAGAGGCCTCCTACATACTTCCTCCCTCCACCTCCAAGGAAGGAAGGAATAGAGACTCTTAAAGGAGAATCACAGGGTCTTGGCCTCCATCATTTCTTACATCGCTTTGAAGCTGTCCCCCTGCCTTGGCCCGTAGCAACTCAGGGGTATCCGCCACCGTGGAGAACGTGGAGATACGTTCATCATGCCCTCTCTTGTATTCCACCTGATGAAGAGACAGCAGAGAGTCAAGGTCATACCCACCAGCCTTTGTAAGGACCTTTCCTTGCAGCTGTCCTGAAGCTATTCCATCGGGCTACACTCAACACAAGCCCAAGGCAAGTTTTTAGGGCTTGCTTTATAAGCTCCTCTTTAAAAAGCACCAATGTTCATGTGTCAAGTCCAAGAGAGTGCCAGGAATTAAACATTAACAAACACTAACTCACTTCCTCTCCATAACAATCACATGAGGCAGGACTACTATTTTCCCCATTTTACAAATGAGCAGCCAAGGAACAGAGAGGCTTAGTAATTTTCTCATGGTCACACAGCTAGTAAGTGAGACAGCCAGGATTCAAATCCTAGCATTCTGGCTCCAAAAATCTGACCTCTTAGCCAACAAGCTTTGCTATTCTTCAGGTGGATCTGCCATCCACTTCATAAAAATCAGTATCTGAAACGCTAAAGCGACCTCGAGAAATTGTTCGGTCCAGTCTTTGGGTAGGCAACCTGGTCTATTCTCCATTTGGCCAATGTGGCCCAATCAAGGCACAGAAGACAACGGGCAAGGAAAAGATGAGGACGCAGCTGTCTCCATAATACCGCACTAATGACACCTACTGTCCATAAGCACTCTCTTAGTGGTTTTTACCTGAATCCCAGAGGCTCACTGGTGACAAAAATTAGCATAACCTATGGTGAACCAGCACTAGGGCACTCACTTGGCTGGCCAGCTGGTTGGCTTTCTTGGCTCTTTGATAGGCAGGCGTGATCATGGCTGGGAAACTCCCCTTGCCCCTCTGTTGCTCATAGTCTTCTGCATATTCCTGCTGGTCAGAACCAATGTCAGCACGAGATTCAGAATGATATGAGGTGAGAACAAGTAAAACTGCCATTGAAAGCACCATCAGAACCAATGCTGCTGGATTTATAAGGTAGTTGAAAAACACTTCGATCACCTGCAGTAAACCTGAAGGTGTCATTCCGTTGGCGATTTGAGTAACACTGTCAACACTGAAGAAATCACGTTTCCCAGGTCAAGGGGCTTCCCCTTCAATGCTTACATCGAATTCTATGGAACCTGATACAACCCAAGGGGACCCAAAGAGGACACAACCCCTTTGACCCAATGGCTGGTATGCTAATGCAGCGGTTAACGTGCGGGAGACTCTTCCGTAACTTGTCTACGAGAATTAGTTCCATGGCATCGACAACAAAACGTTAGTTTTCCCTTCTAACTTTTTGAGTACTTCCGATGATTAGCCTTCCTAATGACATCGGGCACCACAGCATTTGTGTTTCTGTTTTCTTTCTATCTGCTGAAGGCTGAGTCACCAAAGACTAACGATAGTTTCCAAAGTGGTTTCTACAAAGGCACTTTCTTCAAAGTGCCCTGGGTGTGTGGAGGGACTAGAAGTGTGCAAATCATTAAGGACTTGCATCATCTGGGCCAACGTTGCCTTTTCTACATGAAAATCTACTGAAATCTCTCTTACAGTGTTGGGTGGGGGGCAGAAGTCCAAAACGGGTGATCAGGGCTGGTCTGTCCTGAAGGCTTTAGAGGAGACTCCATTTCTTTACCTTTTCCAGCTTCTAGAGGCCACTTGCACCCTTCATGTGTGGCTCCACATGGCTTTGACCTCTGCTTCTGTTATCTGACCCTTCTGTTATCTGACCCCTCTCTGATTCTGACCCTTTCGCTTCCCTCCTTATAGGGACCCTTGTGGTTACACTGGGTCCACCCTAATAATCTAGGGCAATCTTCCTATCTCAAGATCTTTAGCTTAGTCACATCTGCAAAGTCCCCTTGGCCATATAAGGTAACAGATACACAGTTCCAGGGATTGGCACATGGTAACCTCTGGGGGAGGGGTCAGTAGTCTGTCTACCACAATCTTAAGATAAAGAAACGATCAAACTAATTGCTAGAGTAATGTCTAGGGCCCTTACCTCACCAAGAGACTTTCGGGCCTCAACCATCCTTACGATTTCAGGATCTGGCAGAGCTCCTGGGCACCAACCACTCCCTTCCCCATATCCGGTCCAGTAGCCTCTCTATAAAGGAAACACACAAATGCATAAGCACACACCCTACACATTGGTTGGTGAGACCTACCCCATCCTCCCAGCATGCTCACATACACTGTTAACATAAGAGAAATTCTCTAAAGGCTATAAATTCCTATTGGCATATGGTGGGTCTCAGCTAACAAAAATGTTCACTTTTCTCACCTAGAAAATAACCTAATATCCTAAAAAGTTGAACTTCCTCAGATTCACTTATATCATAGAAGGGTTCTAAATATAACTTAACATTTCTTTGCTCATCTTTGTACCCAGATTGAGCAGTGGGGAGTCACTATGGAGGGGCAATGTGAGATTAGCCAGCATTATTCAGACATGCTGCAAAAACCTAGTACCTGTCATGTGCCTGATCTCGGGATAAGCAATTAATATTGGGAACAGAAAAGCAAAAAAAAAAGGGAAGACAGTTCTTTATGTAAGACATCTGTGGCCTATCTAGGGAGATAAAACCAACATACAAAATAGGTAGCGATTAGAAAATGTTTGTGTGCTTAAATGTACCATATTGGTGATAAACACAAGGTTTTAAGAAGCGACCTACATGAGATGGGCCCCACTCTTGGCAGGAAGATGGAATCTGAGCTGAACCTTCAAGGCTGAGGCCAGTTAACAGGGGCAAAGAGAGGAAGACGGACAACCATTCTAGAAGGTTGGGATTTTCATCAGTTTTGTTCACTGATGAACAGCCTAGAACTGTTCTAACAGCCTAGAACAGTGCCTGGCACATAATTGACTCAGTAAGTATTTGTTGAATAAATTCCTAGGGTGGAGACTACCAGGAACAAAAGCATGAAGGCAATGACAGGCTTCGTATGAAAGACCATGAGGAGGTGAATCTGATTGGAATTGTGGGGAAGAAATGGGGAACCAAGTGGGCTGGATGTGGGGCAAACCGGAGATCTGGAAAGACAGAAGTTCAACTTATAAAGGAGAAAGCCAAAGAATGGTTAAATAATTCATTAGAGATCCCCCAATAAGTGGCAGTAGTCATATCCAAATGGAAGTACTAAGAAATGAATTACATGTTTGTAAATGAGTAAAGTCTGAAAGAATACCCACAAGACTGTGAACAACAGGTACGTCTACAGAGGGACTGACTGGTGATGGTGAACAAGGCATTAATTTGTACGTTGGATTTTTTTTTGCAACAAGGAAAATGCAAGTATCACATGTATAATTAAAAGTAAATGGCTGAGGGGCACCTGGGTGGCTGAGTCGTTTAAGCATTCGACTTCAGCTCAGGTCATGATCTTGCAGTTCGTGAGTTCGAGCCCTGAGTCGGGTTCTGCGCTGACAGTTCAGAGCCTGGAGCCTGCTTCGGATTCTGTGTCTCCCTCTCTCTCTCTCTGCCCCTCCCATGCTCATGCTCTGTCTCTGTCTCTCTCTCTCAAAAATAAATAAACATTAAAACTTGTTTTAAAAAGTAAATTGCTGAGGAATTTTGAAAGAAGACTCTCCATAGAGAGTGAGCATAAATTCTCAGGTGGTAGGAAGGGTAAGTTAGGGCTACCCAAAAAGTGATGTGTGACCAATGTCACTCGACAGGAGATGATGTGGATCAGAGCAGGGAGAGTGAAATGCAGGGAAAGGGTGGAGCTGAGTGGCGTATCAGAGGGAGAAAGGGCAGCCGTGGTTTCCAGCCTGGGTGGTTGTTCCCAGGGACAGAAACACCGTGGTTGGAAGCAACAAACTGACTAGTGAGTTTGGACTGGGAGCAGATATGGTAGAGATGACCCCATGGCCTGTTGATGGATGTCCTCTGTAGACAGCTGCAATCACAAACTGGGTGAACGAAAGCCTAATCAATTCCTCTAGAAGTAAAAATAAAGGTGCATCTCAGGGCGCCTGGGTGGCCCAGTGAGTTAAGTGTCCGACTCTTGATTTCCACTCAGATCATGATCTCCCAGTTCATGGGATCAGGCCCCACGTTGGGCTCCATGCTGACCGTGCGTAGCCTGCCTGGGATTCTCTCTCTCCCTCTCTCTCTGCCCCTCCCCAGCGCGTGCACACACATACATGCTCTCTCTCAAAATTAAATAAACATTCAGAAATAATAATAATGCATCTCATTCGCAGAGCGTGCCGTTCTTTTCCCTTCTTCCAGACCCCTTCATACCTCTTCTCTCACCTCATTCACCAGGGGTTGCCTGTTAGCTGCATCTGCCCCATCCCTGGATTTCATGTCCCAGTGAAAAACCGATTTAAACCGTTCACTATCATCCTGGTCGTCCACCTGCACAATGAAGACGTTGTCAGTAACGCGGTAATGTTTTCATCAGAGAAGAGAAGGAAAATAAGAAATCTGTAGTTAAGTCGGAGGGATTTCGCTAAATCTCGCCCACAAAGCAGCATAAGTGGATGGCAACACGCACTGTATCACTGTGGCTTCACCTGTGCCACCAGCCAGGTGGCTTGTGCAGAGCACCTGTCGTGTGCAAAGCCCTATTTAGCAGTGCAATTAAAAAGACTGCAAGTCCCTATGAACGTCTCACACAACACCAAGTATGCAGGTTAGAGTAACATCAGAAACACTAGACACGAGACTAGTGGCTCTTAACTTCAGTCTGTGCAACAGTCACCCGGGGAGCTTGTTAAAACGTTGGCTCCCCAGATTCGTGTACATGTTCTCCTACGCTTTATCGTTTTACCTTTGTTATCTTGAGCTTGACCTATAATACACCTGAAGTTAATTTTTGTGTATGGGTGTGAAGTAGGTACCCAGGTTCATTTTTTTTCCACACAAATATCCAAATAATCCCATGGCCTTTTATTAAAAGATCGTCCTCAGGGCACCTGGCTCAGTCGGTTAGGCGTCGGGCTCTTGATCTCGGCTCCGGTCATGATCTCACAGTTCATGAGATCCAGCCCCAAATTGGGCTCTGCAGCTGACAGTGCAGAGCCTGCTTGGGATCCTCTCTCTGCCCCTACCCGGCTCTCGCGTGTGTGCCCTTCGTCTCTCAAAATAAACTTTAAAAAAGAAAAAAAGGTTGTCCTTGCTACACTGACTTCCAGTGGTATGTTCGTTATAAATTCAAGTGACCATGTATGTGCAGCCCTATTTCTGGACCTTGGATTGTATTCTGCTAGTCTGTCTCTTCTTATGCCAATACTACACCAAGTTGATTACAACTACTTTTGTAGTAAGTCTTGAAATCTCGTGGCTGAAGTTCTTCGATTTTGTTCTTCAGGATTTCTCGGCTATTCTAGAACCTTTGTGCGTTCAGGTCAATTTTTAGAATCCTTTCGTCAAAAAAAATCCTTTTTTTCTACAAAAACCACCAGGATTTCGATTGGGATTGCACTGAACATGTAGATCACCTTGGGCAGAACCGACGTCTCAACAGTATCTTCACAGCCTCGGGAGGGGCAAAGATTTCTTACGGAGAACCTAAGCAGGACTAACCATAAAAGGAAAACTCGAAAGATCTTAGGTCCAAACCCAGATATCGTAATTTATGACGTCTAAAGGGGGCCCAGAAATCTGCAATTTTAACAAGCTGAAGTGTAAATCATTAATTTTGCAGCTGAAGAAAGAAACGGAAAGGAAAGAAATGACCTTACTAAAATCATTCAATGGGTAATCAGAGCCAGGTTTAGAAGGTGGGAATTCCATTTCCATATTAAGAGCACTTTCTTTCATGGACTTTCTAGGCTTGCTACTGCCTAGTGAGTGCAGCTCCAATACGTGTATCTGTAAATATATAAATTGAGAGCATTTTCCCTGTTTCTTCCCTGGATTTTGAGAAACTACCACAAACATCCCGTGAATGTAAGGCAGGGGTTCCGCATAGCAGCGCTACTGGTATCTGGGGCCAGGTATCTCTTTTTTGCGGGGACTGCCTTGTGCATTGCAGGATGGTTAGTGGCATACCTGCTCCTTACCCATCGGATGCCAACAGTACCCTTCTCTGACAGTTGTGACACTCTAAACGGTCCACAGACATCACAAATGTCCCCCGAGGGGTAAAACTGCCCTCCTTGAGAGCCACTGACATAAGGAATCAGAATCGTGTGACCAAGATAGACAGAAAGCCTTATCTGCCGTCCTCCACCCACAGGACAAATCCATCACCGGGGAGTGCCTGCTTCTCTGGAGACTTTTCATGAGATTCCAGATCATTCTAAGGAAGTAGGAAGAGGAAAAAGGCCATAGGTGTCACTAGTGAGGTAAGGAAGCATTAAGAGCTAAAGTCTACTCTCTGAATAAAAGAGAATCTAGATGTTTTATTCTCCTAAAAATCCCATTCACGCCTGCCAAACAGGAAATGGTGTCTCAAACGTTTATTTATTTATTTTTAAAAGGGAGATATTTAGGAAGCACAAAAATGTCAACCTGCTCCAAATGCCTATTCAAAATCTTTACTTTCCTCCTTCATCACCATCACCCCAGCACCCCTTTTGTTCTTTTTTTTCTTTTAGCACATGTACAACGAATTTGGTTTTTATTCAGTGGGCAAAGTCTCTCAAAGATGCAAGAGGGTAAGAAAGTAATCCATCCCACTTCCCAAGGTGGCTATAAGATCCAGGGCCCAGAAGGGACACTGCTGCCGTCCCTCTGAAATTTTTGCTGGTGGGGAAGCAGGAGAAAGTGACCTCAGCAGGCAATTACTGGGCATAACACACACACACACACACACACACACACACACACACGCACACGCGCATGTGCACATATGCACGCGCACACACACACCATAAACACGCAGATATACAGAGACGTACACATGCACACACACACACCGCTCACACATACACATAGGCACACACATACACGTACACGCACATATGTGTACACACGCATCACATACACGCGTGTGTATGCCCGTGCACGATTCACACATACAGACACACGTATATACACTCCCCACACGCACACATACATCTTTATACACAGACACACATATTCGCACAGATGTAAACGAACGCGCACACACGGGCATCCTGGGAAGTTCACAGCCGTCCTGCCTGTGCCTGGAAACCGAACCAGCGATAATCTCCCTTCAGATCCGTCCTGTCACACACAGTTAAAACAAAATGAATCCACCTCCGCCTCAAAGAAAGGTAATACTGTGTGACCTGTGGTGGGATTGTAAGGCAGGGACGTGCCAGTTAAGAGCCAGCGCCGTGTGGAAAAATAAAGATATCACGGTTCTTTCTGTAGACAGTGCAATACGTACAAAAAGCCATCTGATGTGTAACCACTTCTCCTTGCATTTAGTCTGCCGCACTCTGCTATGCAACTTCAGAAACGCCTGGACGTTTGTAAACATAAACAAGTCCCTTCTTCCTTCCGGACAGTTTGCTCCCCTCTAGGTACGCAACGCTAGGCCAATGGAGCTGTTTAAGATACGGGTTCTAAAGTCAGACAGACCCGGATTTGTACCCACTCAACTAGCTGGGTAAAACCGCCCAAGTTACTCAACCTCTCTGAGCCTCAGCCTCCCCGGCTGCAAGATGATAATATTACAGGGGATTCTTGTGAAAAAAACAAAACAAAACAAAAAAACAAGGTAAGATGGATAAAGAGCCTAGAAGAATGCGTGGCACTGTTTCAGTAGGAGCAACGCTCTGTATTTACTGTAGTTTTGTGGAGCTGCCCTGAGCCATGAGGAGATGAAAACAAGATCCTCCGAGAATTAACCCTCTCGGCCATCTAGGATTGCTTGCGAATTCTTCGAGATCAGGCATGTGTGAGCCACTCTGCACCTCAGGTTCCTCAGCAGAAGGGGATGATCATCGTACTTACTTTGTCAGATTGTGGCGTGTACTAAATGAATTAAATGACTGTGGAGTAAATGTTATCTAAGCCTGCTAAGAAATAAGCTCACAATCAGTGCAAAGCATTTAGTGAAATAAGCCACGTGGCAGTGGGCATCGGGGAGGTTCCATCTAACACAGGTCTTCCTGTGGAGAAGGGGAGCCTGCCCAGGCAGGAGAGGCAGTATGAGCTGAGGGGACATGCGGAGGGCAGATCACAGACAGTCTTCCCCCTCATGTGCAAGTTTCTAATTTTAGAAAGTTGCCAGCTCCATCCCGCAGAGCAACTTCTGTGGGGCAGGGGGAAAGAAGTTAAATGAGTCATCGTTTTAATAAACGCGAGCGTCCGGTCAATAGCCGGCTCTCTGACAAAACCCCATTGTTGGTTTCTCAAAAGAGGTTGGCTTATCAACACGGCTTGTCTATGCATGTCTATGCAAACATGGCTTCCAAATCAAAGCCTCTTTGACCTGCCGCTATCCCAGGGGGAAAGAGAGGCTGCTAGTAATTGTTAAGAACTACTGAATCTAGAAAGATTTAAGAGTGTGGAGTTAGAAGTTTACGGTTTTCTTTTTTAATTTTTTTTCTTTTTATTAATTTATGTATCCATTTATTTTGAGAAAGAGAGAGCGAGAGAGCATGAGTGGGGGAAGGGCAGAGAGAGAGAGAGAGAGAGAGAGAGAGAGAGAGAGGATCCCAAGAAGGCTCTGCAATGTCAGTGCAGATCCCAACACTGGGCTCGATATGACGAATGGTGAGATCATGACCTGAGCCAAAATCAAGAGTCTGATGCTCAACTGACTGAGTCACCCAGGCGCCCCTAATTTTCTATACCAAAATAATCAGGGGAAAAAATAAGGAAAGGCTCTTATAATATTTTCCAACTCTATAAACTTCATTTTACATATTAGGCACCTAGTGCGTACAGGGCCTATCGGGTAAACCATCATCAGTGTGAACAGACTGGCAGACAGAGAAAGATTACATATACCTTGGATATTCAGGCTAGATTATCTTGGGTATTGGCCCCTATAGTGTGTAAGGCAAATAGCAACACTTGTTACTTAAATGCGCTTTGCACATGTAAGTGAAGAAAATGAGCAGGTTCAATGTCGACACAGACACTTAAAAACCTGAGTTAATTAAAAAAGTTTCTTTAAAGGCTATTTTGAAATTCAAAATTAAGTAACTTACCCCATGGATGGCTTCTGGAGTCTTCCTCATATTTAGATTTAATGGAGTATGATAGACACTTGTGAAAGTGTTGTTCTTGGGGTTATGGCTAGAAAAAATATATATAAACCAGAATTAGAAATGTATTTTACCCAAGATGATTGAGTGACTATTCTTAAAGGTAGTCGTTTTTTACATTCATAAATATACAACTTAATAATTAAGTTCACGATTTTCCAAGCAAGGCCTTAAAGAAAGAAAAATTAAATCAAATAAATTCAATATATAGAACGTACAAAAATTTCAACTAGAAAATGACCACTTAAAAATTTTCTGAAAAAAAAAACCAGAAATGGATTCTGGAATTATTTAAAAGAAAAAAATTAAAGCTTTATAGGTATATCTGTGGTAATTACACTGTTTTGCACAGTATTTAATAATTCGATATGTGGTTACAGTGGATAGATTTACCATTTTACTGTAAGAAATTTGAAATTTTCAACTTTCTGTCCTTTGCATAAAATCCTGCCTTAGGGCTCGTCAATGATTCTATGTAAATGAAAACCTTGGGGAAGATGATTTTTGGATTTAACTCTGGACTATGTGATTTGAAGCTCTGGTTGGCTCCTCATTAAAAAATAAACAAAACCCGAGAGGTGGTGGGGCAGGGCATCAAACACTTACGCGTGACAGTACGGCTTTTTCTGGTGACTCACAAAGTTATTAACCGATAGCATCATCTTGCAAACTTCACAGTGAAAACACGCTTTATGCCATATCTAGAAATCGTACAGAAAAGATTTAGCAGAAATACCTTTTTTTTCCCCAGACTCAGGATTCTTGTACATTTCCAGGTAAAAACTCATCTTTAGAGATAATATGGTGATAAGCACACATGTACACATACACACAAATACAACGTTAAATAAATGAATAACCTTTTCAAGGCAACACAGAAGACAGGTAGAAATGGGTAGAACTGAAGAAAGGTGAGAAATACATTTTTTGGATGGTTCAAAAACAACCACACATCCATACGTGAGAAGATAAATTTCCCGTATTGGTAAATTTATTTCCGCAGGCCAAAACATGTCTACTGACCTGATCTAGACAACTGATCTTCTCAGCAGGATAAACTCCATACCCACACCTAGAACAAGCTTGCACATTCATCGTGATGTCCAGAGAGAGCAGACAAAAAGAGGCAACAGGCAAGAAATCCAAGGAACAGTCCCAGGCTAGCTGTTCAAGTCTCCCAAAATCCTGACCACCGTCAAAACCTTGTGGACACCTTGCTCATTCAAAATCCAACTTCCACTTTCCTTTGCTGACCTTCTGGTTTGAAGTCAGCAGCTGGATGGTTTTTAAAGCTGCCACTTACTTAAGGGGCTATTTTGGCGACTGGCTGAGCACGCATGCGTCTGGGAAATGAGCTGGAGGTATTTCTAGCTGACGTGCTTCTCTAAATAGAAAAATGAACTCACAACAGCATCATGTTTATGTGGGTGACCAAATCCTCGTGTGTGATTAGGCAGCATGTAGTAGTTTAACACTAACTGTGATCATAACCCAAGAAAAGAATACAAAGAGATAGGCCACACACTCATCCAATGATCAAATTAGAAAAGCTTGCTCTATGAGGCCTGTGACTAAAGCAGAGAGGCCAGCTCCCAAAAATATAAGAAACAAAACAGGCTTGATTCACTCCATGGGAGGGGTAAACACTGTATCTGAATTTTAGCTTTATCTATTAAAAATGTTTATAATAGGGCGCCTGGCTGGCTTAGTCAGTGAGGTCCGACTTTGGCTCAGGTCATGATTTCACGATTCTTGGGTTCTAGCCCCGCGTTGGGCCCTCTGCTGACAGCTCAGAGCCTGAAGCCTGCTTCGGATTCTGTGTCTCCTTCTCTCTGCCCCTCCCTCACTTGTGCACGCTCTCTCAATCTCTCTCTCTCTCTCTCAAAAATAAACTTTTTAAAAAAATCTAAAAAAATAAAAATAAAAAAGATGTTCACAACAGTGAGGCTGAAAACTGATTAGGATAAGAACACACTAGACCTCTCAGTGTTTTGGTCTCTGTACGTTATCCTAGATCATTCCAAGAAGGTCTGTTTATTCTCTTCCTTCCCAGGCCTGAAGTGGGGCAGCTTAAAGACGAACCCTCTCTTCCTGGCTTCACGAAGCCCCTCCGTCACCTTCAGTGTTCACCTCCATGTCACCTGAAAACAGACCTTCTAGAAACAGCTTCCAAAAGATGGCACCTCACCTGTTTCCACCCCTCACCTGACCACTTTCTATGGCCCTTACCCTGCTTTATGTTCTTCATCGAAGTTAACCACCACTGGACATCTTGAGTATCAGAATCTCTGCATTTTAAAATTTTCTGTCTCCGGGGCACCCGAGTGGCTCAGTGGGTTGAGCATCCGACTTCGGCTCAGGTCATGATCTCACGGTTCCTGAGTTCTAGCCCCACATCGGGCTCGCAGCTATCAGCACAGAGCCCGCTTCGGATACTCTGCCCGCCCCCCTCCCCCGGCCCCTCCCCCCGCTCACGCTCTCTCTTTCAAAAATAAAGAAAACGTTTTGAAAATAAATAAATAATAAAACAGAATAAAATAAAAGTATCTGCCTCCTCCATCAAAATACAAGTTCCTTCAAAACAGGATCCCTGGTTCTTGTCATTTCTTTCCCTAGTGCCTGGAACAAGGCCTGACACAGAAAAGATGTTCAGTTAAGTACTGAGCTGGGAAGGGGGAGTAGGTAAAGCAAGTGGGGAAAAAGCACAAAGCAGCATTCACACGACACAAAGGAGGGGCTGCAGTCCAGGGTTCCCACAGATAGATAGCAGGGCCCAAGACTGCTCTCTCAGCAGGAAGGGGACCCCGAGCAGGGACCCCAGGCTCCGGAAGGCTCCCACGCTGAAAGTTGGTGCAGGACTTGAAGTGTTCCCAGAACATTCTGCTCTTTAACAGGCTTCTCAAGCTTTTCCTGGGCGGCTGGGTGCAAGCCCCAGTAATCACTGAGAAAGGACTCAGAGGGATGAAGAATTACAGTCAGATTCCACGTAAGTTAAAAGCCACTTACCACTTCTCTAAGGGGTGACCTAGCCGCTGCGGTTCGAGGTCGCCCTTGTGAAAACAATTACCAGAATGAAGACGTTGAATTGGATTTGTACCTTTACCTCTGCTTCTAAAAGGCATTTATTAGGGATCGGAAGTCACGAGGAGAACAAGCCCAGTGAACTAGAATCGGACACCTTAAGGAACTCCGGTGACCGCTCACTGCTGGAGCGAGATCCACAGGGCTCCCCTCTGCTTGACAGGCACTGTGGGCGGTCGCTCCTTTGTCCATCCCACCCTGCTCACTTCCGGTAGAGCCCTCCCCCCACCTTGCCACAGTGACTACCTAAGCCACCCATCCAAGCCGTAGCCAAGGAGCACACGACACTCGTGTGGCCTTCGGGATACGTTCAGACGTGTCTTAGCCTGGGTTCCCCGCAAAACAGAACAGGAGGCAAAGGCTTATGTCCAAGGACTTTATTTAGAAAGGTAGTGCCAGGGAGAAGAAAAGAGGCGGGAAATGGTGGTGCAGTTGGGGAGGGGGTCAATATGAAGGTTCACTCTCAAAGGAGCCACTGCCTGATATGAGGTGCACTGGACAGCTCGATCGCCATCTTCCAAGAGGCTACATAAACAACTTCTAATCAGGAACATCTGCTACAGGAAGGAAGGGGGAAGAATATACCTCTTGGCGCTTGTCTCCCATTGGTGGGAGTCCCACTGGGTGTTAACTTCCCTACGCGTCCATGCTGTGTATATGCCCGTGGCGTCCCCCAGCATCTTATGCTTCAACAGCGACAGGGGAAAAGAGCAAAGACAACAGAAGGCCAAAGACACTGTTGGTCGTGCCCCCATGAAGATGGCCAGAGCCCACACAGAGCTACTTGCCAGTGCTGAGGCTGGACCAACCCAAGCAGGCAGAGGTCCTGAGACAGGTGAGGCTGTGTGGATCTAAAGTGGCTCCTGGGGCACCTGGGCGGCTCAGCTGGTTGAATGTCTGACTCCGGCTCAGGCCATGATTTCACCATTCATGAGTTCGAGCCCTGAATCCGGCTCTCTGCTGTTGGTACCAACCAGCTTTGGATCCTCTGTCTCCCTCTCTCTCTCTCTCTCTCTCTCTCTCTCTCTCTGCCTTTCCCCTCCTCTCAAAAATAAACACTAAATAAATAAGTAAATAAACAAATAAATAAATAAAGTGGCTCCTGAGAGGTGTCCTACATGCCGTCCAATCACCAGAGAGTCCGAGACTTGGGCTTGGTTGTGGCGAGCCAGGGCCAGGCCATGGAGAATCTTCTGGGTCCTCGATTTGGATGCTTTTGCCAACACTGCCCCATGTTTCTTTCTTTTGTTTTGTTTTGTTTTGTTTTTTTTGAAGTCCTGACTCATAGGGACATTGTGATCAGTGAAAAACCCCGCATTTCGTTTCAAATGAATTGCTATCATGTTCAGTCTGTGGATAACTGACTTTCTTTATGAACTTAAACGGAGCACTTGTTTATCTCTTCAATTTCGTCCTGTTGATGGAAGCCCCGTTGCTTCAGCAGGTCAAGATCTTTTTGTACCTTGCTTCTGTCATCCAGAAGATGAGGTCATTCTTCCTAGCTCTGAGTCATTTCCAGTGTCCCCCAGGGCCATGGATGTGAAACGGTTTTGAAATTACAGGGAGATGACAAATTCAGAGGGAGGAGAAAGCTCCTGACCCTTCGTTCTGTCCCTGTCACTTTGCTTAGATTGGAATTGTCCCTCCCTCGCTGGGGGGTGCATGTCTACCTTAGTTTATGTTCTCCCAAAATCAGATCTTGAGGTGAGGACTTGGTAGTTCATTTGGGGAGTGGTTCCACAAGGCAGGAGTGAGGGTGTGAGTGAGCCACAGAAAGAAGAGCCAATAAAGTCAAATACATGATTCTGAGCTAATTACCACAGCGCACGGCCTATAACACGTAAAGTAACGTGACGTAACATAACAACGTAACAAGCCGCTACCCCTGCTTTGAGCTGAGACAGACAGTCCTCCCCACCTTCTCCTCACCCCGGGGCTGAGATCCAAATGTTGCTGAAGAGAGTGTGGCTGTGACTCACTAGATGACAGAGAAGTCACTGTCATGCCGTGCTGGTAGAACTTGCTAGAAATCTGGCCCCTAGAAATTCCTGGAAATCGACTCTCTAGGTTCATAGGGAGGTATCTCAAAACCATGTGAGGGAGTGCCAGGATTGTTGGATGCTGCCGGCTGGTAGGCAGAGCAGTAGCTGGGCACCAGGGAAGCTGGGTGCGCCACAGAAACCCGAGAAGCCTCTGTAAGAGCCTGATTTTCCAGGAGCACACCAGAGATACTGGTTTTCCTCTTGTAATCTCTGTCCAGCACCCCCTACAGGCAAAGCATAACATGGCAGGGGGAGGGAAGCAAGGAAAACTACATAAAGGGCCCAGGTTAATTTTTACGGAACAGACAAAAAGGGTGAATGCGGAGCTGAGAGACAATTAACTGATAATAGGTTCAACACGAATTCCCCCTTTCAGGGAATTCTGCCTAAGCCCAGAGTTTCCCATTCTTCCCCTCCACCACCCCCCATTGAAGGAGGCTGCCGGTGCCTCAACCAGAGTTTGGGTTTGGGCTTGTGACTCTTAAGACATTTCTGGGCATTTCTGTTAAACAAGGGATATCCTTCAATGGAGTCCTGTATAAAGTCATAGCCTGGCCTGAGCTGTGCTGTGAAGAATTAGAGAAACATCACTGGTGGCATCCTTTGGGGGTCCTGTGCTCAGCAGGATGAGGGGGAGGTTAAGGAGCTCACCAGGGCAAGAGGAGAGGGCCAGAGGGAAGGGCCGAAGGGGCCAGTCCAGGAGCACCCAGGAGTCTAGCCCTGGGGAAACCATTTGAGTAATGGAGTTTGGGGACTTTTCTGGAAGGAGGAGGAAGACTTACATGCTAATCATGTGAGTATGGAAAGGAAGCAGAAGACAATGGCATGGGCCAAGGCTGGAGAGACACAAGAAATACAGTTAGAATGTCACTTGGATCTAAAGTCTCAGTAAAACTATTATAGAGGGAAAAGTTCAAAATTATTTCTTCTCTTCCATATCTCCACGATTTTACTTGTTAATACTGGGAAAATCCAGCCTCAGAGCAATATCTTCGGGGTTCCCCATGCCAGCCCACACTAAAGAACTGAAAAAAGAAAGTTTTCCTTCAAACCATCTTTCTTAGCCAGCAATGAATTCCTACGTGCAATACAAATATACATTTGCATGATATAACTTACGGTAGAGACTTCTTGAGGATGGAAAATTCATTATTTTTCTAGGTTTAACCTGATCCTGGTTCTGCCGCTAGGAAGGGTGTGGAAAACTCCTCTGAGCCTCAGATTCTTTACCTATAAAATGAGCAGAGGGAGTAGTTAAGGTCCCTTCCAAATCTAACAATGTGTTTCACTCTATCTCCAGAATAACCTGCAAAAAACTTAAATTTATAAATTAAATTAGAAAGCAACCAATTTTCCTTACTGGTAGTTTTCATTTCTCAAAGGATTCACAACCGAATTCCTTTAAAACAGCAAATTATCTTAGTGTCTACAAGGAGTTAGTTTATCCCCAACATTTTAGAAACATGGATGTTATATATAACGTCCTTATATATAAGGCAGTTATATATAACTGCCTTAGCCTGTTTGGGCTGCTGTAACAACATACTACAGACTGAATAGCTTAGAAACAGCAGGAACTTATTTCACCCGGTCCTGGAGGCTAGAAGTCCAAGATCACGGTGCCGGCATGATGGGGTTCTCCCGAGACCCCCTCTTTGGGGATGCAGTCTGCAACTTCCGTCTGTGTCCTCACCGGGTGGAAGTGGCTAGAAAGCTCTGTCAGGCCTTTTTTATAAGGGCACTAATCCCACTCACAAGGGCTCCACCCTCAAGACTTAAGCACTTCCCAAAATCATACCCAACTCCTAAAACCATCACGCTGAGCATCGAGTTCCAACATTCGACCATGGGGGCCGTGGGCACAAATTTCCAGCCTATATAACACAGCCATATTGGAAACAGGGTGACTGCTTAAAACATTCGGGAATTCGGGATTTTTGCAGCAGTTAGTAAATTACAGCCATGCCCTGACACTTACCTGGAGCCAGTCCGTCCTAGACCAAGAAAGCGTCCTTACCTGGTGAGATTCTAGACGGTTACTTTAGTCTCGGGCCCAGGGTAAAGCCAGCAAACAAAACGACAAGATGTGGTCCTTGCCTGATCTCACGCCACGACGGTTTCCTTTCACTCAAGGTGGTTGAAAGTTCTTCAAAAGCAATTATTTCTGGCACAGATAGAAGTGTAACTTCTCATACATTCACACCTCAGTGTGACCCGTTAATTAGTCGCTTCCCTGAGCGGGCTTGGAGACAGAGGCATAGGAGGCGCCGGCTGGAGCCCAAGGGTGAAGACGCCATGTGTGTGTTGCGCGTGTGCATCCGCGCACGTGTGCGGGGCGCAGGGGCAGGAGTGAGGTGGGATCCGGGAGAGCGCACGGTCCCTCCCACGTTCGACTAAGTCACGGCCACATCCCCAGTGGCTGACACTTGGGGGCGCTCAGTAAATCGAGCAGGACAGATTCTGGCACTAACTTCAGACCAGTTCTCCGAGTTAGGAGACGGAGCTCGTCCACGACGACAGAGCGGAGTTCGGGTCCTACCGCCCCCCGCGCGAACCGAGACGCCCCAGCGAGTAGAAGCCCATCGGCGACCCCAGGGCTGGTCCCAGGAGCCCCGCCCGGGAGAGGGTAGCTCCAGCTGCTGCGGGCGCCCGGCACCCAATCCCCGGGCCACCAGCACGGACTGGGGTCGGGGGCCTGGCTGCGGAAGAGCCCTCTGGCTGTGGGAACCGGGTCCCCGAACCGGTGCGGAGACCCGAAGGGAGGTGCAGACGGGGGACAGCAGCGGCAGGAGGGGAGAAACCCTGGAGAGCGCCCGACCCTCGAGCGCCGCGAAGGCCGCGGGGCGCGCTCTTCAGGGTGTGCGGCTGCGGTTCCGTGCGCTCCCCGTTTGCCGAGCGCGCTCCCGGGTCCCTTGGAGCGCGCCGGGGGTGCAGAAGGTGCGCTCCCGGGGACTGTGAGCGCGGCGTCGGGATCGCAGAGCTGCTTGCAAACTTTATCCGGCAAGTTCTAGGGGTGCGCGGCCAACTTTGCACGGGCGCCTTTCCCCCGGGCGGTGAACGCGGACAGCGTGCGGACCCGGCCCCCAGTTTTGCAGAGGGCGCCCTCCAGGGGCCGTGCGCGCCGGCCGCGCGAGCAGCAGGCGTCGCCCGCGGTCCGGCCTGCCCGGGGCTGCCCCGCGCGACTCCGCCCCCTGCCACGCCGGGGCTTTTACTTTCGTTTTCGTCTGGGCGGCCTCAGACCCTCAGCGCCGAGGGACCGCGACGGACGCCAGCGCTGGCCGCCCCGCCGCCCGCCGCGCCGGGGCCTGGTAACTTCCGCCCCCGCCCCCGCTTGCGCCCCTCCCGTCAGCGTGCGCTCCTTCCCTCCCTCCACAACCGCCCTCCCACCTGGCCGTGCTCCTCCTCTCATTCCCCCAGCCGGCCCGCAACGAAACTTTGGGAAAAGAAAGGGCCCTCGCGCCCCCCGCCCCCCTCCGGCATCGCTGGCTCGGCTCAGCGCGCCCTCCCTTCCCCGCTAACCAGCTGGGACTGCCGGGCAGTTCGGGCTGTTCGGGATTTGGAAAAAGGGGGCGTGGATTGAGACGCGAAGGAGGGGATCGAGCTCTCGCAAGGCTGGCAGTGAGCGCTCGGGTGTCTGACGGCCCTGGGCGCCAGTCCCCGCGTCCCTGTTTGTCGGCTGTGGGCCTCGGTCCTCCCTGCGCCTGTCTGTTAAATGGGATCGGTGGTGACCGCGGGCTGACGGTTGCTGCCAGGCTGTAAGGAGGTGACAGGTGCACAGCCCCTCCGTCGGAGCTCAGTGCGTTGGAGCTACCGTCGTCCTGGCTGGGGCCCCTGGTACTGAGCTCTTGAAGGTCTCTTGAGGAAGTGAAAAAAAGGCAGGCTGCAGGTCACCTTGCTACCGTTCACCGTTGTACTCAAGTTTAGCGTTTATGGGGCAGTAAAATCGCTTGTGGGCTATTCTGTGTGGGTCATTTCTAGGCCATTTCGCCTGAACTCTTGCTCTGGCAGGCTACGTGGCCCTGTCCTTTGTTTACCTACAGGTTATTTCCTCCTTCGGGGGCTACGGCCTGAGCCCTTACAAAGGGGATGAACACAAGAAAATAACAGTAGGCCTGCCCTCTCCAGGCACAGCAGGGGTGAGATAGGCCTGGATTTTCTTGGGTAGGCTCTGGAAATCCAAGCCTTGGCCTGACTGAAATGATGTGGCCAGGATTAGGCACCTCACTTGGTCAGCACCCTTATTCTGGGTGAACTTGAGTTCACCCAGAAATCAAGCCTAGCCTCATAGGAGTAAGACAGTCGTTGAATGTTTCCTGACCCTCTGCGCAGCGTTCAGCATCAACCCAGCAAGATGCTGTAGGTTTCAGGCTGAAGACCCTTCTGGCCTGATGTTTGGAGGGAAGACTCTGGGAGGCCTCCCACGGCTGATCCATAGACATAAGCCTGAATTTTATGTCTCTGTAGTCAAGTCCAAAGTCCCCTCCACGTGGCTGGGAAGGACAGGCAGTTTAAGCCGCACCCCTGCTTTGACGGAATAGGTCAAGGGTTTACTGAGTGTGCCGTTCCCCTCTGCCTGCAGCACCCCCCGGCCTTGTACCCTCTGGGCTTCCCCTTCTCAGACCTCAGGTCAGATATCTCCTCCCCTGAGAACCTTCCCGAATTCCTCTGAGGCCCAGTCGGGTCCCCCGGGATGGCCACAGATTGTTGGTCCGCAAGGCACTCACTACAATCGCAGCTTGACATTTGTGCCCTCCTTTTATCAAAGTTTGTCCCCCATCAAGGCAGCACCAGGTCAGTTTGCTCACAGCAGTGTCCCCAGCTCCTAGCACACGGCCTGGTGCGTTAGGCTCCCAGTAAGTATTCGAGGAGGAGCTGCCCAGCTCTTCCCAGCACCCCCAACACCATCAGAGCAAAAGTCTGGCTTTCTTAGGAGCTGTTTTGCTTAGGTTTGTCCTTTTTTTAAAAAAAAAAATTGGTCACGTTGTTTTATCATGATACATCCTAGATTCAGCCTTAAAGACTAGCATTAGCAAAAGGCTCAAGGCTTAATTACCACATGTTGAAGGTAGTGTCTTCTTCTGATGGCTCTTGTATAACTTTAACTTGCTAACTTTAAAAAGTATTTCTGTGCTTTGCTAACAACAATCCACACTGAAAAGTAACTAAGTCTATGTAAAGGAGAGGAGAGAAAATTATCGAGCGTTTCTGCGTGCCTGGATTCCTGCTTATCTCCTTTGGGAATGGGGTCATCTCTGTTTTCAAGAAACATTTTGCACCCTAATCTGAACGCTCTAACCGCCCCCCCGCTGAACACACAATGCCCGTTGCTGGTGATGGTGGAGGGTTGATGAGGTGTTGAGACTTCCCACAGTCATGGTAGAGAGCTCGTGTGGGACCCTCCCTCCGTCTCCATTCTCTCCTTACTGCCCAGCTCACCCCTCAGGTAAGCTGCAAGGGGACGTGATAATGCTACTCAGAACTCCTCACAGCCACTGGGTCAACACTCTGCCATCTTGGATGCCTCCCTCCCCTCAAGCTGGGTTCCTTCTCCCCACCTCCAGAAGTCGTTACTTGTGCTCTGGGGCACAGTGTGTTGTGTCCAGTGGATGCCTTCTTGTTTTCTGACTGAGAGAAAACATCCCTGGGCGAGCCTAACAGAAATGCAGACCTGCATCTGCGCACCCACTCTGTGCAATTGCTCAGAGATTGAGACCAGCAGACATTAGACTCTGGAGAGGGTTTCCTTTGTTACTGAAAGCCGAGCCCTTCACGGGGAAGGAAACAGGACTGGATGTAGGAAAAACGGCTTTAGTACAGGCTCTACTAAAACTCTCTTCTAACCGGCCAAATCACTTTTAGCAGATTCTCTTCCCTTGGGACATTTGTTTCTTCCAGCTTTCCGTTCAGTTAATACTTCTTTCGTAGGCACCTTTTGGGTGTTGGGCGCTTCTGCCGTGATGAACTTAGAATTGTTGTGTTTGAGCTACAAATAAGCAGAGTGAAAATGAAAAAAAAAAGACAAAGAGAACAGGGGTGGGGGGAGCTGATGAGATAGGTGTAATCAAGGAGGACCTCCCTTTGGAGGTGCCATTTAAGCTGAATTCTGAAGATTGATTATTAGCCCGCTGGACAAAAGTGTCATGTCCAGCAGATGTATGAGTGGTGACTTCCAGAAAGAGAGAACTATGAGCCCCAACAGAACCTGAAATGAGCATAATATGTTTAAGGATGCTGGGAGGCTGCATGGTATGATGGTAACGGGGGGTGTGCTCTGGGTGGGGTGCATGCTGCTGGCTTCAGATCCAAGTCCTGCTCTTTACTCGTTATATAACCTGGGACAAGCTATCTACCTTTTTCTAACCTCACCTTCCTCATCTGTCAAAAAGCAGTGATCATAGGAATGGTCCGACAGCATTGTTGAGAGTATTAAATAAGATAACGCTTACAAAGCAATTAGCACAAGCAAATAATAAGTCAGTTTCTATTCTTATTGTTGGTTTCACGTCTTAAAAGTAGAGGGAGTAGCAGGTTGGTAAGAGATCCCACTTTTTTAAAATAAAGAGCCAGGTAGTAAATATTTTAGGCTTTTCAGGCCATATGGTCTCTGTCACAATTGCTCAACAGGCATGGGTATGCCTGTATTAACAATAAAACTTTATTTACAAAAACAAGCGGTGGGCCGGAGTTTGCCAACTCCAATACTAGATCAATAAAGGGTCTTAAAACCCAAGGAGGTGGGGGCGCCTGGGTGGCGCAGTCGGTTAAGCGTCCGACTTCAGCCAGGTCACGATCTCGCGGTCCGTGAGTTCGAGCCCCGCGTCGGGCTCTGGGCTGATGGCTCAGAGCCTGGAGCCTGTTTCCGATTCTGTGTCTCCCTCTCTCTCTGCCTCTCCCCCGTTCATGCTCTGTCTCTCTCTGTCCCAAAAATAAATAAAAAACGTTGAAAAAAAAAATTAAAAAAAAAAAAAACCCAAGGAGGTGGGTTTAGATTTGAACTGTTGGATCATAGGGATCTCTTGAAGATTCTGGAAGAGGAAAATAATACGATGGAAATCTATCTATTTTGGTAGACCCGCCGAAAACCGTCTGACACAGAGAGCGTTTGCTTTTTGCAGGTTGCTAATGTTTTCGAACGGGGTTCAAGCGATGCCAGGCAAAGCTTGAGCACCTTGTCACCTGTCAGGAATGAAGGGGGAGTTTCCTGTTACAGACCTTCCACAGCTTCTCTTACTGGGGGATCCTTTAACAAAATCAGGGACGCCAGATTAGAAGCTCCCTGAGGGCACAGCTTCTGTTCTCTTTGCTGCTGCCTCCCCCCTCTCTGGAACAATGCTTCAAATAGAGTTGGCACTGGAGCATTTAATGAATGGTTGGTGCAGGAGCCCTGGAGCCTAAACATGCAAGACTGCTCATCTCCAGGCTTAATCAAAAACCTCAACACCTAGGGGCGCCTGGGTGGCTCATTTGGTTAAGCCTCTGACTCTTGATCTTGGCTCAGGTCACGATCCCACAGTTTTGTGAGTTCGAGCCCTGCCTTGGGCTCTGCGCCGACAGTGGAGAGCCTGCTTGGGATTTCCTCTCTCTCTCTCTGCCCCTCCCTGGCTCACGCTTTCTCTGTATCTCTCAAACTAAATAAATAAAATTAAAGAAAAATCTTAGAAAAAAAACCTGTATCATCTAATGAGTGCTACTTAAAAGGATCATGAGGCCAGTGATGCGCTAGATACCAAGGTTCTGGTTTTTTGTCTTCCTTCCAGATGGCAGACGATCAGGGCTGTGGCGTGGAGCAGGCAGCTGGGGACTCAGCAAGCAGAGATGCAGTTGATGCTAAGCCAGATCGGTCTTCCTTTGTGCCATCACTCTTCAGGTACGTTTCCTGGGCTGAAGAGGGGCCCCGGGCCCCTCCAGCCTGCCATGCCTCAGCCATCTCCACACACGCGTGGGGAGAGGGACATTCAGGGCAGGAGGTCCGTGCTGCGCGTGGAAGATTTGCACAGAACCCTGACAGCTGTGTGTGACAACATTAGGGTTCTGGTGTGCACTTCCTGTCTCTGGGGGCAAGCCCAGAGGTGGGGGAAACCAAACTGGCGGGGGGGGGCAGTCTCCGGCTCCACGGCTGTGCATCTGGGCAGCACCTGTCCAGGAGGGAAGGGCTGTCCGCATCAGAGGTGATTTGCAGGCAGCCTCCTTCGGGGCAGAGCCTGGGTTGCTTCTGCCCTTTGGGACCAGGTTTGGCTGCCAGGCAGAATCCAGGGGCATGGGACAGGAGGTTTTAGGGTAGCCCTCCATTGAAGGAAGCATGCCGTCTGCTGATTCTCACCTTGTCGTTTCTTGAGTCCACTTCTAAAATTCCAGATCTTGGCATTTAATAATAATAATAACAACAACTTAATTTATTGCGTTCTCGTGTGCTAGCTCAGTATGGCACACCGTCCTCCTAATCCCCGGAGATAGTTCTATCGTTATCACCATTTCATAGGCAGGGAAACTGAGGCACACAGACGTTTACCAGCTTGCCTCTTTGATGACAGTTAATAAATGTCGGAGGGGCGCCTGGGTGGCTCCGTTGGTCAAGCATCCGACTCTGGATTCCGGCTCAGGTTGTAATCTCACGGTTTGTGAGTTCAAGCCCCGCGTTGGGGCTCTGTGCTGACAGTGCAGAGCCCGCATGGGATTCTCTCTCTCTCTCTTTCTCTCTCGCTCTCTCTCAAAAATAAATAAATAAACATTTTTTTAAATTAAGAAAAAGTAAATGGTGGACCTGAGATGAGAACGTACATAGTACCACCACCACCCAACAGCTCTCCTGTGCTCTCCATTTAAAAGTAGGAATGCAGGGACCCGGAGGGGCCCCTCACCTCCCCTCACCCTTGGCCATGGGGCAGCAGGCAACAGGGCTTCCTCGCAAGAAGCCGGAGGGCACTGTGGGTCAGAAGCATCAGACTTTTCGGCGTCTCCTAAGCCGAGCCCCACCTGGGAGGGACGGTGACAGAGATCAAAGTTGAGGTTAGGGAGTGCTCCCAAGCAGTGCTCAGGAGGGGAAGAGCTGGTGATGAGGGGCAGCCTGGCTCCCTCCAAACAATCCCAGAGAAACCCTTGGGTCACACCATCCCGGACAGGACTCGGAAAAGTGAGAAGACCTCCACATCCTGGACCTGAGTTCCTTTGGCCTTGGTGGCCACTTAGGGTCAAGGATACCCCATGAAATGAGCAGAACATGCAGCTGCAACTCCTGAGAACTTTCAAAAGCCATAAGGTCAATTGATCCAGTACGAGCCCTTTAGAACAGTGGCCAGCAAATGTTTCGTTCACAGAGCTGCAAAATAACGTTCCAAAATGACACATGCACACACATACTTTTTGTTGTTGTTGTTTGTTATTACATTTATTTATTTTTGAGAAACAGAGTGAGACAAAGAGTGAGCAGGGGAGGGGCAGAGAGAGAAGGAGACACAGAATCCGAAGCAGGCTCCAGGCTCCGAGCTGGCAGCACAGAGCCTGACGTGGGGCTCGAACCCGCAAAATGTGAGATCATGACCTGAGCTGAAGTCGGACGCTCAGCCGACTGAGCCACCCAGGCGCCCCTATCTGCACACACATATTTTAAGGTGACCTATAAATTTCTTGGCAAATAGGTGCAAAGGACGTGAGAATATTTCAGTTTTCCCAGGTCTCTGAGTCTTTGGGTTAAGCAGGTTGCCTCTCGGTGACAGAGAAACAGGAACTGTATAATTGTCATTTCGGAAGTCTTAGTAAAGCCTTGTGGTATACTTCCCAGAAATTATGAAATCCAGCGGTATGTTGTAAATACTGACATTTGAAAATCACTTCTTTAAGTCTATTCAGTGGACTCTGAATCCACAGTACTTTTGTAACCACGTTTCTCCCTTAAAAATGTACACGAGCAAGCTGTCTTTAACAGCTGGAATTTTTGTTGTTTCTTTTTTCCTGGAACTCTTGTCTTTTCGCTTTATTTCCCCCCACAGTATTTTATCCTGCTGTCATAGATTTAGTTGCTTGAATGATCTCCCCATCGTGCATCTCTGTAACCTTAAGGTGTGCATCAATGCATATGCATAAAGTTTTTCAAAATTTTAAAAAAAGGTTTTTTTTTTTGAGAGAGAGAGAGAGAGAGAGACAGAGTGCAGGTGGTGGAGGGGCAGAGCGAGAGGGAGACCCAGAATCCGAAGCAGGCTCCAGGCTCTGAGCTGTCAGCACAGAGCCCGACACGCGGCTCGAACTCACAAACCGTGAGATCATGACCCAAGTCAAAGTTGGACACTTAACCGACCGAGCCACCCAGGCGCCCCTATGTATGCATAAATTTTAAGACATTTTTCCAGGTATCATGAGTATTACAAGAAATTTCTGCTGTGTTAAGTTACTGAAAATTTCTCCGAGACTAAGTTACTGTCTTGACTCTTATTAATTCACAGTTGATCCAAACAAATGTTGGTAAGTCATTAGCACTATTAAATCATTTTTCATCAAGATAATTATTAAATAGAAATTGCATTTAAATTGCAACTTATAATGGGAAAGCGGGCTTTTCAAAAGCTAGCTTATGCATACATGGATAAATGAGAGCCATTGCCAGAATAAGGAAGTGTTCAGTTATCACCTTTTTTGCCTGTTTGTCATTTTTAGAGGTAGAAGCGCCAAGAAACCATGAATAAGTACGTGGGATGGCAACAGTTTTGTGATAATAATGTCACTTAATTCTTTGAATTCCTTCTAAGTTCTGTGCCAAAGAATGACAAATCAATTAGGTCCTTCAATTGTATTGAAAATAATTACAAATTACTTGACTTACAAAAGGGTTTGTTATTCTGCCCTTAGAAACATTGATTTTTTTCCATTAATGGGAAGTATGCTCAAAAGGCTTTACCAAAACTTCTCAAAAAACTGTTAATTAAACCTGTTCCTCTTTAGTTGGAGGCAAATTGTTTAACCCAAAACATTCCCAACAGAGATAAGATAATTAAAGTAATGATGGTAAACATTTGTCAGTATCCTTTTTTTTTTGATAAAAAGCTTTTAAACTGTCTGCTTTCTAAAATATTTCATGGTTAAGACCTTAGAGCTGCGAAAGTAGCTCATTCACCTACGTAAAATGTCTGCTGTATATTGTAGTTGACAAAGCCAGTCCTTCTTGTCAAACTAATCTGCCACACCAGATTTGCTTTCAACCAATAAAGGTCTGATACCATTTCCAGTTCAGCAAACGTGTTACAAGGCATCCCTGTGACAACCATCTTGTTTCTAATTCTTAGAGAATGGATGCATGGATGGATGGATGGATGGATGGATGGATGGATGGATAGATGAATGGAAGAAAGGAAGGTTGGATGGATGGATGTGGGGGGGGAGGGAGGGAAGGAAAGAGGAAGGAAAGGGCACAAAGAAAGCCGGATGCTGTGTTCACTTCTCTCAGTGTTTATTTGCTTTGCTGTCACAGAACTCTAGCTCAAAAGCGATAGTGTCTTTGGAAATAATCAGGAAGTGAAAAAGGCAAAGTCATTATTTAAGAGCCACGACGTTCCCTTTCCATTCTATATTTATTTTTATTCAGTATATTTTGTAAACACATCATTGAATTTTGAACAGCCCAGGGTGGCCCCAAACAGCCCCATTTCTAATGCCATCCTTCACCCTTATTAGACTCTTGTGTAAGTAGGAAGCCCATTACAGTGCCTGATTCAAGGAGACCCACAGATACTTATATTTGAATTGTCTATTAGATGATGTGGAGGTTTTGACACCATCTAAGAATTAGGGTGGATGAGAATTCTGCTCTTCTTTTACTTGGTGGGAGATGGGAAACAGGGGAGGCAGGATCTCAGGCAAACCAGTTTTCGGAAAAATACACATGCAAGTTGAGGATCTGATCATGAATTCCCTTAAAATATCCTATGTCTGCACCCCTTGGAAGGTCTTTGAGTGCCCTGTTTGAACACCTCTGCCTTAAGATGCATCATTTTACGAAAGAGACATGGTCTGTGATATTGGGGTTTTTTACCCCCTTAAGTCCTGTGGAAAGGTCAGTAAGCTCAGGTAATTTTCTGTATTCTAGTTCGCTACCTTCTTATAGCATGGCTGATGCTGACATCAAGCTTCATTTATCAAAATAAACAATTATCCTTGCAAAATATTTGAATTCAATTCCATTTTCCAATCAAATATTTGAATTAAAAGTAAATGGGCAGGGGCCGGACTTTAGAAGGGTTTGTCTGTCAGTCATATTAAGGGTTTGGAATCCTAAAGAACAAGGAAGTCATGGAAAAGTTTAAGTAGAGTGACTTGACCAACCATACCTACCAAAAAAAAAAAAAAAAAAAAAAAAAAAAAGTGCCGGAGCAGCAGAGCTGCAGTGCGGGGCAGGGCCTGAAGGGGGTGCTGTTGCAAATTCTCTGGGCGAGAATGGGAGCGAAACGCCAGCCGAATACGACAGGTGGAGCCTTCGCCTTTGGCCCCAGATGTGCCAGGAGTGCAGAGAGGTAGAAGCAGCGAGACTTTGTGACCAAGAGGGCTGAAGGGCTGAAGAGGGGAGAGGCGAGGAGGAAAGTGGCACCTGGACCCCAGGGAATAGCTGAAGTCATATAGTGACCCCTGAGCTGTCTGGCTAGGAAAGGGGTGACGAAATCCATTATTTCTAACAGAAAAACCGGTGTTTGTCACCTTCCATTGCTTCCCTGAACATTTCTGCTGCCTTGGCCCTGCTGCCCGAGAGCGCAGGACGGATTTGGGTGGTGCCAGGGACTTGGCATGTGATGGGACCAGACCCTAAGTGCAAGTCCAGACAGTGGGATTTGCCGCAAAGAGCAGGTGTCCACTGTCACACCTGACTGGTCAACACCGTCTACTTTCATTTCTGTTACTTAAGATTCTAAACGGGAGTTGTTTATTCTGCTGAATTTAACTCATTGGGGTGACCTGAAAATAGCAGAGCAAACGGTCCACCTCCACGGAGTGAGGGACTCTATGCCACCGGTCCGACGTGTGAGCGCATCAACCACTGCGCTGGAGTGCTCCCTGCAGCCGATGGTGGGCACCCTACCCAGACTGTCCTGTCCCCAGCTCCCTTCTCGGGGCGTCAGAATTGCTATCAGGTGGCACCTCTTGCCCCTCTCTAATTGAGGACATGTGCCCTCCCCTGGAGACCTCAAGGATTCTGGGAAACAAGTCTCCTTTTTCCCCCCCGCAAAGCTTGGGAGGACTCAGTGGCCCCAGGTAGTTCCAAGCTCTCAGACTTGTCTTGGCTTTTTCGCCTCACTGTCACTAGATGGCGCCACAGCCTCGTTTTATTTCCATTCCATTGGACCCTGAGTAAACCCAACTGCTCTTTAACTTAATTTTTTTTTTTTTTAAAAACAAGAATGCATTAAAATGTTTTCTTATTTCCCGATTATTGAAGAACAGTTGGAAAACACAGGAAACCGCGAAGGAAAGACATGCAAGATATTAACTTAAAATTAGTAAAAGTGTTTTAATTAGTTAAAATTAGTAGAAGTAAAAAGAAAAAAGGAGAAATCGGTATGTGCACAGCCTGCATTCATTTTGAGCCATTGTTTAAGGAACAAGTCCTAAAGTCATCTGCGAACTTATAGAGGGATTCTTCTTGAAATAAAGGTAACCCAAGCACCTGGCACAGGTTACCAGCCATCCGTGTTAGCAGTGTGGTCCCTGCCCTGAATGTAAACTCAGGTTCTTCTAGAATGTCTAGGCATGGCTACAGAAAATGGCTAATGGCCGAGAATAGCTAATTGCTGAATTGTAGTATATTAGGAACTATGGGAGGAGGAGGGAGAGCCAGAGGAGTTGGAAGTTGAGTTATCAGGGCCCAGGAAGAGCCCCAGCGACAGTGATGGTCAGGCCAAGCTACAAAGCACACAGATTCTTAGAAAGTGAGTGGAGGCCCACAGCCTGGTGGCACCATACCGGGAGCCATCGAGGGTATGAGACCAGGCCCCACCCAGCAGCCACACACTGGTGTCCTTTCCCAGACATACCTCAGGCCTGAAATCAGAGGCTTAGTTCTGCTCAAGGTCAGCATTAAGGGAAATAAAAGACAAAGTAGCAAACAGATTTCATGCACTCAGATTTCCCCTGGGCCCTGGTGGAGCCTTTGTGTCCCTGCAAAGAGGTTTGCTTATCCTTCCATTTACCAGGTGAAGGGGGCAAGAGAAAAGCCTCATTTTTGAAACTTGATAAATCCCGTTTTTGAGACGCTGGTTCAGATCCCATGGACTTTGTCTTCCATATCATCTTCGTGCTCTGCCCTGTGTGCTCTTCGAGTGTATTTAATGGATGCCACAGGGTTATGATTCTTTTTCCTGCATTGCAACTTGGGTTTCTCCACCAGTTAGGTGTTATATGTAAACAGATCCCTGTAAAAAATGTGTGTTATTTGCATAATTATAAGAAAGATCCTGGTGGTCTGTCTTTTCATTTGGAGGGGAGGGTGTTTCAGAAGAAGCAATGCTTTGGAATTAAAGAACAGAACAAAGATAGCAGACGTTAACTCATTCCAAAGAATATGTTAAGCAAAAGCCATTCCATCACACCCACTGATTAAGAGAGGCCAGGTCTGGGCCCCCTAAAAGAAAGAGAATGGTAAAATATACCCAGGGAGTTTACTTTTCAATACAGGAAGTCTTCGAATTCATACTACAGAATACTGGATGCCTGTCTCCGAAATTTGTACATAGACCATACTAACGATTTAATGCTGTAATAAATCTTGAAGCAGTGATGACTTTAGAATGGCTCCCAGGTTCTGGTTCTGGCCTTGCCTCCCAATCACTGGTTGAGGTACCAGCAAGTCCTTTGACTTCTTTGAACCTCAGTTTCTGCCTCTGCATAATAGGTGTATGAATACCTGTCCACTGGATTGCTTATGAGAATTGAATACAGTAACTGTCAGCTTACTGAACTGCCTGATGAGGAAGAAACTGTACATGATTCCTGACAGGGAAGAAATCATAGAACCGTAACGTTAAAACTGGAAGACGCCTTAAAAATGTGATTTATCCAGCTCCCTCCCATAACAGTCAAGGACGGTGAAGACCAGAGAGGTAAAGTACTTTACCCATAGTCACCCAGCAAGACCAGCACCAAGACCTGGGTCTAACTTGGGGTCCAGCGATCCACCCCATACATCAAGTGCCAGTCACAACTGCATTGGCGTTGAGCTGGTCAGCCACGTTAATCCACCAGCAGAGCGGGTTTTTTCTTCTACCCAAGTGGGTCAGCAAATTTAATTCTTCGTTGAAATTGCTCCCTTTCTGCCCTGCTTCAGCTGAGGGCTTGGCCAGAGTTCCAGCAGGGCTAGGGATGGGCGTTCTGATAGAGGGTCAAGTGCCCGTTTCAGGAGCAGAGAACCACACCTCTAAAGCATGGTGACGGGATCTAGAGACTTTGAAGCTTCCCCCACATGCAGAATAGCTCCAGTTATTATAGGTTATTGCTCTTCTAGAAGGGAAATCATGAGCTAGCTGTATGGTTAAAAGAAAAAAATGAAGAAGGAAAGTAAATGATCAGGTTTTCATAGTAATAAAAATATTAAAACACTATTTGTACAGAATTAAGCCTAGGTGCAGAAAAGTACTATGAAACTTAAGACCTGTTGTTTCTCGGGGGAACACGCGGTCACAAGTAAGAGTTGTGCAGTGTGGCCTTGCCTGTTCAAACCCTGAGCTGGCTGGGGCTCAGGGTGTTCTGTCTGGCACGCGTGTGTAACAGTGGGTTTGTCTGCTGCTCCACAGATGAGGAAGAATGAGGGCCGGGGCACCTGGGTGGCTCAGCGGGTTAAGCATCCGACTCTTGATTTCTGCTTAGGTCATGATCTCACAGTTTGTGAGATCGAGCCCCACCTCGGGTTCTGCACTGACAGCACGGAACCTGCATGGGATTCTCTCTCTCCCTCTCTCTCTGTCTCTCTCTTTCTTTCTCAACATAAATAAGCATTAAGAAAAAAGAGAGAGAGCAGGGGCGCCTGGGTGGCGCAGTTGGTTAAGCGTCCGACTTCATCCAGGTCACCATCTCGCGCTCCGGGAGTTCGAGCCCCGCGTCAAGCTCTGGGCTGATGGCTCAGAGCCTGGAGCCTGTTTCCGATTCTGTGTCTCCCTCTCTCTCTGCCCCTCCCCCGTTCATGCTCTGTCTCTCTCTGTCCCAAAAATAAATAAACGTTGAAAAAAAAATTTTTTTTTTAAAAATAAAATAAAATAAAATAAAAAAAAAAAAAGAGAGAGAGAGGACTGAGTCCTGTTAGCTGTTCTAAATTCTAGAACCCCCGCCATCATACAGACAGCAGTTTGAGGCTGTTTCAAGAGAATTCTGTCCTTTATCTCCCTCCTGAATTTTTTTTAAAATTCTTCTATCAATTTTTATTGTCAGAGGTCTCTCTGCTTTGTTTTCCAGGGGAGGAGGCAAGTGATGTGAGAAGAGGAAGGAACCTTTCCCTCCATAGCCTATTTTAAATGGACTTTGTTCCCCAAAGTAAGCGTATGTTTGCAAATCTGGGTTCCAGAACGGAATGTGTGGAGCCAGATTTCTCTCTGCTCACAGACCTGAGCGTGACCGAGGGTTCAGTTTGCCCAGGATATCAGGTGTTACAGCTCTGCTCTGTCAGTGACACACCTTTCACTGGCTGCGACCTTGAACCAGGAAATTGAGAAAAGCATCGTTCTGAGCAGTTTGCTTAATAAGGGTGTTGTTTTTACGTGTTCACACTTTCCTCCTTGCATTTGGAGGGGTGAGATGGGGAAGGGTAGTAACTCCTGGATCATTCACTTTGTTCAAGACGATTGAAAAATGATTTATATGCCTCATTTGACAATTAAGGTTTTTGGCTTGCCTCTGTAGTCTTTTATTATTTGTACAAATGCCTTGCGTGCTTTTATAAGGCGAAAAATAACCTCAAGCATTTGGACTCTGATTCACCACAAACTCCCCTCCGATTTTTGTTCATTTACTTACATATAATTTTGCCACCTCCTGTAGCTTGGCACTTTGTTGGGTTGCCCACATCTGCACGCTCATCACTTTAAATAGCCGTGTGGTATTTTATTTGACTGAATCTCAGTCTCTTGCTTAGCCATTCCCGTTTCCATGTTTTCACTCTTAAAAATGGTGCCGCTGGCTGCATCTTTGTGGAAGTTTGGGGTATTTTTTCCCCCCCACTTCAGATCCCATGCTCCTAGAAAGTCACTTTTTCTCTAGGGAGCTGTCCCGGGGTGGGGAGAATGCAGCCGTGTGGAGCCTGGGCATTTCTGCCGGTCAGCAGAGAAGGGGGAGGCCAGTGTGACTTTCCCAGCCCCATCGTGAATGGTCCTATGGAAAACTCCAGTGTGCGGTTCACTGCTGATTCAGTCACGGGCCTTCAGGGCCAGGCGGGCTGTGCCAGTCTGCTGTCCCCTGCTGAGCCCCGAGCATGTTGAGTTTTTATTATTACAGAGAAGAAGGAAACCCGCTGCCCAGAGTTGCCGGGCGAAGCCTAGTTCTGATGCACAGGGGGGTCCTTTCGGATGGAGACACGAGGTACCGCCTTCAGTCTTTCCTTTCCTCTCTGCCTTGCTCTGTGCCTTGGTATGTCAGGACTGTCGGGGATACCCGCTGTTAAAATGTTGAAACCATGAATGAATCATCCCAAAAATATTTAGACAAAGCAGCTACGAAAACCAGAGCCCTAGTTCCGAATGGAACAGCCCTGGGGAAATGTGTGCCTGGTGGTGTGTTTACTTTCCTGCTGATGAATGTCTGCAAACAGATAGAGCTTCTGGGGATCCTATTCATGGAGACGCTTTAGAAAATAAACAGTAGCAGGTTTGCGTGCTTCTATTCCCTTCCAAATATAGAAAGGTATAATTCACATCTCGAGCAGCCTAGGGGATCTGGACGAGGATAAAACCTGTATTTATCCACTCCGGTGATGGGGAAAATTATACTGACGCCCAGAGTGGATTGTAAAAGTTCATTGTGCCCTTACTGAGGTTTTTTTACTTCTTCGCAAAGTAGGCAGAGTATTTTTGTCCTACAATGGTTTCTGGTACAGGTTGCTATAGGCTCTTCAAGGATGTCTTTTTTGTATAAATAACCATCAGGGCTTGCTTGTGATTTTGTGCCTCTTGACTTTGTTGAAATGACTGAGTTGCCCTCGCACTGCAGAATTTGAGGTTCCAAAAAACAGGTCCGTAACCGAAGAAGTTAGGATAATCTAGTTTCTTCCTGATAATCAATGCTGGCATTGTCTGTGTTCTTAGCAGAGATTTGAGCCTCTCTGAATGTGTCTGGGAAAAGATAATGGTACTTGCTCATACTGGTGAGGAAATGCAATACCAAGAAAAAATAAAAGACGGTTAGGAAGCATTGGTATTCGATTGACTGCCCGTTGCATTTTAGTGCACATTTTTGAACAGTTGCTAAGTTCTGCCAGGTTATGGTAGTTATTGCAATCTTGTTTGGCCCTAAGAGCAGTGATTTCATGGCCAGATTTATTTATTTTTTTAATCTGTGGCCAGTTGTGAAACCCAGGAGCTTTTAAGAGGATTTAGAACTTTTAATTCACTGTTCTGGTTTGTCATGAGCCTTGCACTTGTGAGCAAGAATCCTGTGTTTCTTCTCAGCATAGTAATCTTGGCCAAAGTCTTCAGAAAGTGAAAAAGGTCAGGATAAAAGCTAGGTTTATCAGCAGAGAATTAGCGAAGGCAGAGGAGAAGGGGTGTGGTGGGAGGGGGGAGGTGCAGGTAGTTGGGAAAGTGGTAGAATATGACTTAAATACTGTGGCCAGTTTTTATTTACTGTGTCTTTCCCTGCCTCTCATCTATACTTTGCAGAATAAATGGGATAATGATGATGAACAGGCTTTGTAAAGCATAAAACACTATTCAGTGATATTAGTGATGCTTGTTCCTGGGGACTTAGGGAATGTCTGGAGTGGTTCCTCCTCCCCCATCGGCGCGGTTTGTCAGATTCAGGACAAAGACTGGTTTTCCAATGATCTGGTCCTGGGGTCTCTGTGCCACAGTAATTCCGTGCTCTAGGCTCTTCTGCAGAAAAGTCCTATCAACCCAGGAAAACAAGAATATCCACTTTCAGAAGATCTTATCTCTGGGGGAGGATCACCAGCTGAAGACGTTTCCAATCTGATAAATGTTAAAAAAAGAAAGAGAGAGAAAGAAAGAAAGAAAGGAAAGAAGGAAAGAAAGAAAGAAGAAAAAGAAAAGTTTCTAATCTGGGTCTTTGAAAGCTTCTTAGCAGCCTTCTCGTTCCCCACCCCCGGGAGAACCTGGCCCCGCTGAGCTGTGGACCGTTACCATCTCTCTGCGGTGGCTAATTAATTAGCACAGTCTCTTTGGAGCCCTTGAAGCGCCTGCTCCTGTCCGATAGCAGTTGTTTATCTGACGGTCTGCCTGGCTCTAGCAATTGATTTCCAAACAGACAGTAACTCTTTAAGAGCTATTGGCACCGGGATGGCAAAGCTTCCCTCCCCTGACTCTGAGTTACTGCGCCACCAAGGCCACGCAGGGGACCCGCCGAACACCGTGCCAACGAGGAAGAGCAAGGGTGGCGTTGCACACACAGTGGCATTTCCTGGAAGCGTCTCAGTTGCGTTGTCCAAGTAACAGCAGTGTAACATTTCACTTGACTGTCACCTCTAGGAGACCTCGCAGTTTTCGCGGAGAGCTGTAGATCACACACAGGTGACCCTAAATACGGTCTCGCTGCTGCCGACTGGCACCTTCCCCAGGCCGTGCTTCCCGAGCTGTATCTGGTCCGAGCTTCTGGCCAAGAACCGAGGGTCCCAAAGGCCGTGCCCACGTGGAGAGTGGTGTCTGAGAGCAGAGGGTGAGCTGGCCCTGGGGACCGCAGTGAGAGCTGAGGGTCCGGGGAGCCCAGGCAGCAGGCAGACAGGCTAGTGCTGAGGCCCTCACATGTCAGAGGCGAGTGGCTCCATGAAGACTCCCAGGTCCGGCCCTGATCCTCTAGGTCTAAGCTTGAGGCCCCGGGAATCTGGATGTTAATAGAGACAAGAAATGTGGGAACAGGAAACTTCGTGTTGGACCTGTGAGTGAATCTGGGCTCTACCCCTGTGTGGCTTTGTGTTCTCAGGCAAGCTAATGTCATGGGGCCAGCGCCTGACAGAGTGGTCGTCAAGAGCACATGAGGTAACGTATACAAGGCAGTGAGCGTTCCAGAATGGTCCTTCTTAGAACCGTGTTTATTACCAGCACGGTTATTGACACGGAGAGGAGGAAAAAGCTCAAAAGGCTAGGGAAGAAAATCACGTGTAAGATCACAGTGAGAAACAGAAACACGGTGTCTCTTTAACAAGTAGCACAAAAAAAGTCTGAATCCAGTAATCTTCAACATAAGCCAAGTAATGGAATCTGTTTGCAGCAGGTGATTTTTAACTACTAAATCTTTTTTTTTAATTTTTTTTTTTTACATTTATTTATTTTTGAGAGACAGAGAGAGACAGAGCACAAGTTGGGGGAGGGGCAGAGAGAGAAGGAGACACAGAATCTGAAGCAGGCTCCAGGCTCTGAGCCATCAGCCCAGAGCCCGACGCGGGGCTCGAACTCACAAACCGTTGAGATCAGGACCTGAGCCGAAGTCGGACGCTTAACCGACTGAGCCACCCGGTGCCCTGCTACTAAGTCATTTTTATTGTAACCTTTTGAATAATTAATTCAGTCACATGTACTAAAAAAGATATACAGTCAAATCCTTCCTCCTTCATGCTGCCCTTGCCCCAGGGCCCCTATTCCACAGGTAACCACTCTTCGTGATATACAACTACCATTAGTAATAATAACATTTAGGTACTATTTTGTGCAGGCCATAAGCTGTTCTGAGCGCTTTTTGAATATCAGCTTGTTTATAAACTGGGAGGCAGATGTTGTAATTTTGTTCTTTTTACAAACGAGGAATCACAGAGGGGTTAAGCAACTTGCTGATCTCTCGGCTCTGTAGTAGAGCCGGGTTTCAGAGCCAGGCAGCCCAGCCCTGGAATTAATGAGTTTACCCATTATGTCACCCTTCAAGAGTCTTTATGCAGGTACAATCGAATGTAAACATAGATTTTCCCCTCATCTTCCCCCAAAGGGTGGTATACTATTGCCATCGTTTTGTCCCTCTGTTTTCTTTCATACTTAACCTCCGCCTTGGAAATGATCCCACGTAGGGACACAGAGAACTTCCTCATTCTTCCCTGCGGTACCGTGTTATTTTGATTAAACACCCTGCCCTTCGCGGTTCGTCCAGGAAGTAGAGGCTGAACTGGATCTTTGTACCTGTCTGCAGGTCATTATGGGAGGGGCCGACCGGACACATTTGTGTCTTCCAGCCAGGTCTTTTCACCGAGGCACGCTGTGAAGGTCCACAGTTGGAAATAAGAGCCGCGGCGGGGGTGGGGGAAAGTGAAGAAAACCCGCCAGGCCACGAGTGTCTCCAAATAGCCTTAGGGGTCATGCACAAGAGAAGTGCTGCAGTGAAATAACTGTCCTGTGTGGGTAAACATGCAGCAGCTAGGGACTATCCTAAAAGAGTCGCCTCTCAGAGGTCATTTCTCTTCCCAAATGTGAGGCTGTACTTAATATCTCTGCAGCAGCCTTGCAGGCAGAACGGGAAAAATGGAAGTGAAGGCCTTGCTCTCACTGGAGTCTTTGAAGGGAGAATGGGACAGAAAGGGCGCTAATCCCCAGGAGAGGGTGCTGGGAAGCCTCGAGGCTAGTCAGTGAGGGACTCTGATCTCTTGGACTCTGATTCTAGCAGAATGTATCTATTATGCCGTGGGCTTCGGTCCACATTTCTTTTTTTTTTTTTTTGTCCTGGTGCTCTCTCCATCTTGACAGCCCTTTCGTCCTTTTGTCTGTCCAGTTGCATGCTTTAACCCGGTCACAGGGGTTGCTTCCCCACAAGTTAAGCTGCAGATGGAATTTTCCCAAGGCCGGTGCCTCTTAAGAAGATGAAGTCAATGGAGTAGAATTGATTGCTCTCTAATACACATTTGGGATCTGGAAAGACCTGGGTTTAACAAAAAGCTATTTGGGGTTAGAAGGAAAAATAAACGACAGACTCAAATCCACAAAGAGGAAGCAGATACTCTGAGAGTTCAAGTTAGGGGCCGGTGAGGTAAGGGAATCCCCTCCCTTTTGAAATATTTACCAGGGATAAGAATCACATTTCATATTCAATTTTAAGGTACTTTTCATAACCATGGAAATTTCTTTAAAGTGTATCTATCATTATTCCCCTTTTGTGTTCCTTTTTTTAAAAATTTATTTTCCAAATCCTATTCTGATAAAAGTGGAGTCCTTTTTTTTTTTTTTCCATGTAACTTACAACCAAGCCTGTTTTTCTTACAAAAGATGCTCACTGGCATCTTTTGTTTTGCTCATCATTGGGGATGGGCTAATGACAGCTTAAAAAAAAAAACACACAGCACATTTATTACTTGGATGTTCTTGTACAGTTTGTTTTAGGATAACTCATATAGCAGATATTGAAGTAGAGTCTTATCTCTTAGAGATCCTCCAGCCTGCTAGACTTTATGCTGGTCTTATTTCGGGTCTTTGAGTGGCCTTAAATTAGCTAAAGACCTGTCAGGAGGAAATGAGAAAATGCAGGGAGAATTTTAACAAGGTCCTGGCCCATAGTAAGCCCTGACAAATGTTAGTTGTTATCAGTACCTATGGAATGGCCATAATTAAGCCACCTCCCCCAACTTCAGAGGCATCAATTGAAGACCAAAGACTGTGTGTGCATATGAAGGACTATGTGCAGATAATCTGCCTCATGCACAGAGGACACTGTCAGTGTGGGTCATTGACAGGGAATTCAGAAGTAAATCCTACGCTCCCATACATGGCATGCCCTTGAACACCACAGAAGCTCACTTTGCTGGTATTCGTCTCCTCTGAGCTTTTATGGAGGCCCGGGAGGGGAAGAAGACTCCACAAGAGTATTTGCTGCCCATCAAGTCGGCCATCTCATTCTGTGACGGTCACCGAAGGCTGTTTGCCAGGAAGGGGGCTTGGTGCTCTGTGAAGGGTTCCCTTGGGCAGATTCTGAGTCTCAGTCCAGTGCTGGTTTGGGCTGTCTCCCTGGGGAAAGAAATGTGGAGAAGAACTGACATCACCCCTCTAGACTAGACAGAAAAAGTAGGGAGGAAGAATCTAGAGTGGTAGAACCGATCGAGGATGTTTTTCTCTGAAAATCAGACGATATCACGGAAGAAAGTTGGCCTTATTAAAAGTGGAGGATAAAGTGGTGTAGCGGTTGAAAAACAGCAATCAGCTGTCTGGAGATTCGACATAGAGAGCTACTCTGTAATCTGGACCCAGGTAAGAGGGGCGACGGCAAAGGCCATGTCCTTCCAGAGACTCTGAGAAACTACAACAGTGAGATTCAGTGAAGCCTGGTGGGGGGGGGGGGAATACCCTTGGGCCTGCATTTGTCAGGTACCAAGCTGAGTTTTTATTTTCACTTTACTCCTAACAACTTTTGATGACAGTTTTGCGATAGTGGTGGATGAGCCTTCTAACAGATAGGCCAGGGCGTGGGACTCTGAAACACCAACGTGGGATGCTGACCGTCTCCTGAGGCCGACGTGTTGGTCTCACTGTGCTCATCACTGCCTGGCTGACCTTGAACAACCCCTGCCTCTCTGTGGACCTGTTTCCTTATCTGTAAAATGAGGGGATAGGACTTGATTCATTCATTCACAGAAGACTTTTTTTCAACCAAATTGCCCTGACTAGAACCTCTCCTGCAGTATTTAACAGAAGTGGCCAGAATGGACATATCTGACCTGTTTTTGACCTTAGGGGGAAAGCGTTCAGTCTCTCATCATTAAGTATGGTATTAGCTGGGAGTTTTTCATAGATGTCCTTTTCCAGTTGGATTAGTGCTATTGTAATCCTAGTTTATGTAGCATTTTTGTCATAATAGGGGGCCATATTTTGTCAATTCCTTTTTCTGCATCTATATGGTTTTGTCCTTTACTGATATGATGGATTACATTCATCGATTTTTGGATATTAAACTAACCTTGAATTCCTGGGATCGATCACACTCGGGGATGGTCAATAATCCTACAGATTTGACTTGCTAATATTTTTTGAGAGTTTTTGCATCTATAATTATAAGGGATATTGGTGTGTAGTTTTTAAATATATATATATATATATATATATATACATTTTTTTTTTTTTTAACATTTACTATTTTTGAGAATGAGAGAGACAGAGCATGAGCAGGGGAGAGGCAGAGAGAGAAGGAGACACAGAATCGGAAGCAGGCTCCAGGCTCTGAGCTGTCAGCACAGAGACCGACGTGGGGCTCAAACCCAAGAGCCGTGAGATCATGAACTGAGCCGAAGTCGGACGCTTAACCGACTGAGCCACCCAGGTGCCCCTCCAAAAAATATTTATTAACGAATAACTTATATGCCAGGCATTGTTCCCGGGACTGGGGACACAGCAATTTTTCAAAACAGATAAAAAAAAAAAAGATCTCTTCTATTGCTGAGCCTATATTCCTGTGGATGACTGGCATGGCTGCTTTCCACCCACATTTGACCTTTTTTTCTGTGTTCTCTCAATGATGCTTCATGTTCAGCCTCAGTGCCCATGTGCCAGACTTCTGGAAAGCTGGATGGTCAGTGTTTGGAGATTGGAAGGGGACTACTTTCTTTTTTTCTTTTTTCTTCTTTAAAGTTTATTTATTTATTTTTGAGAGAGGGAGAGAGAGAAAGAGAGAGAGAGAGAGACAGAATCCCAATCAGGCTCCGTATTGTCAGTGCAGAGCCCAGCGTGGGGCTTGAACTCACAAACTGTGAGCCTGAGCCAAAATCAACATTTAACCGACTGAGCCACCCAGGGGCCCCAACTTGCTTTTTTAAGTTGCTGCTCCTTTTGTCCACCTTTTCACGTAACTGCTTCTACTATTAGGTATTAGCGTTTTCTGTATGTGGGTTCTTTCATCCAGTATTATATTTGCGAGATTTGTTTATGTGGCTTCTTGTTGTCACGGTTGGTTCATTCTCATTGTTCTGTAGGATTTCATTATATGCATATTCAGTTTATTCACTGCACTGTAATTGGACATATGGATAATTTCCTGCTTGGGCTATTGCTAGACAGTACCCCTGTGCACATGTGTAGATCTTTCCTTTTTTGCAAACATATTTACTCTACTTTGGGCGATAGCCCCAGGAGTGGAATTGCTCTGTCATAGGATGTGTTTTAAGTTCAGTTTTGGTAGATTCTACGAGTTTTCCACCACGCAAGTCCAAAGTAGGTTCCCACAGCAATGTATGACAACGCCAGGTACGAAACACGGTCACCAGCATGTGGTAAGCCATCCTGGTGAGAGTGTCCCGGTATCACACTGTGGTTTTAATTTGCATCTCTCTGGCATGTAGCGAAACAAGGCAGGAGATCCCGTTCGTTTTAAATATGACAATTAAACAAAACCATCTGCCCCCCTCGGGCCTTTTCTTCACAGATACCACAGCTTTCTTGGGCACCCCTTCCCTGCTAATAATAGAATCCAGAGGCCATTTCCATCCAAATGTCTTCCATAGCCTCTGACTGCCTTTATATTTCCCCAGTAAGAAGAAGAAAAATGGCTCGGGAAGATCAGTCACGACCACCCAGGACCGAGTGCCTGCATATCAGTATAACATGAATTTCGAGAAGGTGGGCAAATGCATCATAATAAACAACAAGAACTTCGACAAAAAGACAGGTAAGTGTTGTGGGCGTAGGCTAACCTCTCCTGTTCCGTTCCATTGTCTTCAACTTGTATCATACTTTGATTGGAGAAAGGCAGTGCCCATCTGCTATGGCAGACAGCCCCCCATCCAATGCTACTTACGTGTCCGGGGGGAAGGGATGTGAGGACACCAGAAGCTTTGGAATCGAAGGTCCCACCATGTGCATTATCTGATGCAAGACTGGGACCAAAGGGCTAAGAGTCAGGGGGAGCCTTTTGGCCCCAATTGGAGTTGCCATGATGAGGCTCACCTTCTGTGGGTGAGCTGAGTAACCCTCTCCTTTAAGTTTGCTTCATATATCAATTCCACATTAAAAAAAAATTAATGTTTGTTTCTGAAAGAGAGAAAGAGTGCAAGTGGGGGGAGGGACAGAGAGAGAGAGGGAGACATAGAATCTGAAACAGTCTCCAGGCTCCGAGCTGTCAGCACAGAGCCCGACACAGGGGCTCAAACTTGTGAACTGCGAGTTCGCGACCTGAGCCGAAGTCGGACGCCCTACAGACTGAGCCACCCACGCGCCCCGAGTTGCTCCTTTAAATTGTGACCTTGGGAGCATTTACACAAGAGCCAGCAAAGCTGCACTTAACACCTGACGGGGCGATGCTGGCAGGCAGTTCTCAGCCCGGGATTGCTCATCGTGGGCTTGATTCCCACAGGCATGGGCGTCCGAAACGGAACAGACAAAGATGCCGAGGCTCTTTTCAAGTGCTTCAGAAACCTGGGTTTTGACGTGGTCGTCTACAATGACTGCTCTTGTGCCAAAATGCAAGATCTGCTGAAACAAGGTGCGTGCCTACCCCCTCCCTCCTTCTCTGTCCTGTTCCCAGGAGGGGCGGCACGCCAGTGGGCTCGGAGATGGGGGGCCGCCTTTGCAGGACAGAGGGATTTCAGCCTGGGCAGCCTTTCCTTCGTCTGGACTACTCCATCCCTGTCTGCAGGCTAGGCGGGTGTCTTTCAGGAAACTCAGATCTCTCCCTAAAAAGATGAAATCTGCTCATAGGACAGCAAATGATAGAGGTGGGATCTACAGAACAGTTCCAATTTCAAAGAGTTAATTCATACAGAAGGAACAAGTCTGTATCATTCTGTCCAGAATGGAGTTGAAATGTAAACTCTTCTCTAATCCCCATATATTTCAGAAGTGGTTTTTTTTTTTTTTTTTTTTGAAGCTTCTGTATTTCTTTTGAGAGAAAGAGAGTGAGCAAGCAAATGTGCACATGAGCAGGGGAGGGGCAGAGAGAGAGAGAGAGAGAATCCCAAGCAGGCTCACCCTGTCAACCCAAAGCCCAAGGCTGGATCTCACAAACTGTGAGACCATGACCTAAGCCGAAATCAAAAGTCAGACGCTCAACCAACTGAGCCACTCAAGCACCCCAGGAAGTACCTTCTTTTTAAAACAGATTTTACAGATAAGGAAACCAAGGCACAAAATGGTTAAGTAACTTGCCTGGTGTCACAGACCTAACAAGCAGTAGGGCCATGCCCTTCAGCACCCCAGTGTGCTGCCTCCCGGCAGCTGCCTGAACCCCCTCGCACACTTGGGGCGCACATCCTCAGGAGGCAGCGCCATCTTGGTTTCAGACTGAGTGAGAATTCTAGAGTTCTCCGTGCCTCTCGCTTCTCTCCACTGGTCTTCCTTCTCTCTGGAGGGGTGCTCCTGCCCCTGAATACCTGTCCCGACAGCGGTCGCTGCCAGGCTGGGAAGGAGGACCCTTTTGAGGTCCCGCAGGACTTACGTCTTAACCTTTCAATCTTCCAATGGCTTGCTTGCAGCCTCTGAAGAGGACCACAGAAATTCGGCTTGTTTCGCCTGCATCTTACTAAGCCACGGAGAAGAAAATTTAATTTATGGAACAGACGGCGTGACAGCGATAAAGGACTTGACAGCCCATTTTAGGGGGGACAGATGCAAAACTCTTCTAGAGAAACCCAAACTCTTCTTCATTCAGGTAACCCCCATACTGTCGAAAACGGGAAAGGATTACAGAGTGACTTGGGTCGGATCACTTTTACAAACGTACGTGCTGTTTCGGTCGGGGTTTGCAGACTGGGGTTTTGGTTTTCTACCTCTAAATGCTTCGCATCTGTATTTGCATCAGACCACGGATTGTGAGGGCTTCTTTAAGACACTGCAAGATTTTCATTGGCTCTGGCTTACTAATTCGACACAGGCTTTGTTCACTTATTTATTGATCAAATTCTTGCCGAACCCGCCACGCGTAGCCCTCGGCACCGGGACGCAGCAGTGAAAAGCACACGCGTGCCTGTTCCCGACTCCATGGAGTGATCTCTGCTTTGTTACTTAGGCTTGCCGGGGGACCGAGCTCGATGACGGGGTCCAGGCTGACTCGGGGCCTATCAATGACACAGATGCCAATCCCCGATACAAGATCCCCGTTGAAGCCGACTTTCTCTTCGCCTATTCTACAGTCCCAGGTATCAAGACCATGCCACTCCATCAACACGCAGGCCTGGGGCTGTATCCCTTTCCTCTTGCTGCAGTGCTAAATTCCCTAAAACGCAGTAGCTTCCGATATACAAGTGGATTGTCTTCTGCTTCTGGAGGTCAGAATTCCGAAATGGGATGGCAGGGCCACATTCCTTCTGGAGGCTCCAGGGGGAAAATCCGTGTCCTTGCTTTTTCCAGCATGTTTGGGTTCCCTGCCTTGTGCTCCTCTTCCTCCAGCTTCAAAGCCAGCGATCTCACATCTCTGTGACTCTTCTGTGAACCTGTCCCTCTCTCTGACCACAGCTGGGACAGGTTCTCCTCTTCTCAGGACTCCTGGGATTAGGTCGGGCCCACGTGAGTAACCCAGGATACGCTCCCCCCTTACTTCCGTAACTGTGATCACATCTGCAGAGTCCCTTCTGCCAAGTCAGGTGCCCTGTCCATGGGTTCCAGGGCTAGGGCGTGGACGTCTCCGGGGGCCATTGTTCTGCCTGCCACGGGGATGTGTTTGCGTTTCTCTCCAAGTAAGCTCAGCCCTTCCATTTAAGTATCACTACTATTATTGGTAATAGTAAGAGCAAACATTTCTGTAGCACTTACACCTTACAGAATGTCTTACAGAGTGTCTCTTACCTCTTATCATCCTCCTAATAATTGGGTAGGTGGTTAGGAAAGGTGTTCCTGTGTTAATTTTACAGACTAAAAAAAATTGAGCTGGGGTGAGCTTAAATGATATGCTCAAGATCCCAGAGAGATTTGGGTATAAAACTATAGCAGTAGCTCAGACCGGGATTCTTTACATTGTGACCCAGAAACAGGCACCAGAAAATGCCAGGAGTGAGCAAGCCTACCCATTTCCCAAGCTCCTTGTTTGCCTTAGTTCAGTAGAATTCCTTCCTGTGCTTTAGTAAAACCTATCACTTAGAAATGCCCTGTGGGGTAGTAGTTCGATCAAGTGCTTGCTACAGAGGTATTGGTTGGTTACAGTAAATAGGTGTGTTTGGAAAAACAGCTCTGGCAGGATCTACAGATGAGGTTTCGTGAGAATGACAGCTTCACACGTTTTAAGGATCACGTAAAAAAAAAAAAAATAGTTTGGTCTTCCTGCTCTTGAGAGGGAGGCAGTGGCACGGGGTCATCAGTCTGGGTGAACAAACCCAAGGTAGAGCTGTTGGTGTTCTGAGCAAGGTCTGGCAGAAGTAGGGGAAGAAGGGTGAACTCCAGGGAGGCTGGTGAGAGAAGCGTTCATAAAACGCCACCGTAACCGAGTCATGAAAAATCACACAGCAGGGGAAGGGAAAGGTGGCTTGCCAGACTGAGTGCCAAGGGGTCAGAGGCAAAACTCAAAAGGCTGGACCACAGGGTGTGTTAGCCTGTGGGCTGCTGCAACAAAATGCCACAGACTCAAGGCAGAAATATATCTCTCGCCTTTCTTGAGGCTAGGAAATCCAAGACCCAGGTGCCCGCCATTTTGGTTTCTAGTGAGGGCCTGCTTCTTGGCTGGTAACCGTCTACTTCTAGCTCTGTCCCCACCCACATGGCAGAGAGATGGTGGAGGGAGAGGGTCTCTTCTGATCAGGACACTAATTCTTTGGGATTGGGGCTCCACCCTCATGGCCTCACTTAACATTAATTACCTTCAGAAAGGCCCTATCTCCACATCTAGTCCCATTAGGGGCTGGGTTCAACATTTGAGTTTTGGGGGACACCGTCTATAGCACAGGATGTGACAAGGCACAGCACGGATTAAACCTGGATAGGTAAACAGGGGGGCCCCACCGTGGGGAGTCCTGTGTGCTATCCTAAGCGGCCTGAACTTCACCCTGATAATGAAGTGCAATGGAACTATTTCAGGTAGGAGAGTCACAGGGTGAGACTGGCTCCCTGGAAGACCATGTAGGTCAGGGGTTAAAGGACATGAGTGCAGGGGCAGTACTGAAATGGAGGTGACTGTCCATGACCAGCCTCACTAGTTCATTGTATTGAACGAGATGCGTTCTGTGAGCCCCTCTGAAAGTGAATTTAAGCCCATTGGGCTTAAATCCTTGCACCGGTGGTTACCAGTGCGCCGCGGGAAGAATTCTAAGTGCCTCGATCATGTCACAGAAAAAGGTTATTTCTGCTTATTGTACATTTATTCAATAAGCGATTGCCATAAATTATAATGGTCTCATTCAACTGGTGAGACCGCTTAGGACTAGGGGCACAAATCACAGCTCATCATGGAAGCCAAGGGCGACTTTATTTTGTTGCATGCTGTCCTTTTAAACTGGAGGGAATGGGGGTAAGTGAGGGGAAGATTCCCTTGCCCCTGTATGGAGGCATCAGCAGGTCCACGGCTTTACAGCTCATGTTAAGATATTAGACAGTATTGTCACTTCTCAAGTCACAGACAGTCACAGCACTGTAACCAGAACGTCCAGACCGAAATAACAATTAAAACCCTGAACCTAATTTGGCTTTCCATTTCTCCTGATCCCAGATCAGCCCCGCTATAGGTCTAAGGTGCTAAGGGGGCCTTGATCCTTCCCCTTACTCACCTCCTCCCCCATTTGCCAGATCCTTTTTAGGTCCTCCCAGAGCCAAAGATGGGAGGGAGGTGAGTTAAGGTAAACTCCGGGTCCCATAGTCACCTGGCTTCTTGCGCTCTGAACCCATGAAATGCTAAAGGCTGGGTGCTTTCTCCTTGGGCACTTTCCTAAACTGCTGGGTTTCCTGGACCCTACACCTCCTTGGCTTTGGATTCGTGTCTCCATTCCTCGCTGTGCGTTGTGATTACTTCCTCCTCTTCTGGGCATCCTCCAGGGCACTTGTCCAGCCTCTTCCTGCTGAGGTCTCCTTGTCCCTCCAAAAAATTGTGTTGGACAGGACCCAGGGAAGACTGAGAGCCAGACTCTCTCAGCCACAGACCATATTTGGTCCATGAGAAGCACACCCCTTGCCCTTCTGATGGTGGCCTTCCCAGAGCTGCAGGCTCTCTGGGCTCTACCCATAAGGCAGTTGGTCATTCAGCCACCTCTTACTTTCAGATTTCTCCATGAGGAGCTTGGCTCCGGTTCTGGGTCCCTCCAACAGCAGGAACACATCTCAAAATTCTCTGAAATCTCCTGCAAATTCCTCTCTTGTGAGGCTTGGATTGGAAAGTAGCTCTGCCCCCAGAGGACAGCGAGGAGTTCCAGAGTTAACAAAGTGCTTCTCCGCATTTCCTTTGAGCACTTGGGTATTTGATATGCATCCACGCAGGAACACCAGGCCTTGCGTTGAGTATCTTTACACAGCCTTCTAAACCTATGATGTGTGCTCTCTGAGCACACGAGCATAATTCTCACCGGGGACTTGCACGCAGAGAAGAGTAAGATAATTTCAGAAAAGCAGGTGTGGAGGCCCCGTACACCAAGAGCTCATTCTTGGTGGTGCGGCCAGGCCAGCCGATCTGATCATCTCCTTTCTGTCTTGTTGAAGGCTATTACTCATGGAGGAACCCGGGCAGCGGGTCCTGGTTTGTGCAGGCCCTGTGCTCCATCCTGAACGAGCATGGCAAGAGCCTGGAGATCCTGCATATCCTCACCAGGGTGAACAACAGGGTGGCCAGGCACTTTGAGTCCCAGTCTGATGACCCCTACTTCCACGAGAAGAAGCAGATCCCATGTGTGGTCTCTATGCTCACCAAGGAACTCTACTTCTGAAAATAACCATCCCAGGGATGCATTCTAGCCGAAAAGCTACGGATCATTTGTTCATGAGTCTTTTTTTTTTTTTTTTTTTTTAATGCTCTTGAAATACCAAGAAATTCTAAAGGATTTTAATTTCAGGAACACTTGTTGATTCAACAGGAAAGAAACTTTTCTGTCTGGTGCTGTCTTACATACCTATGTTTTGGGAGAGTTGTTTTTTTTTTTTTTTTTTTTTTTTTTTTACAATGTTATCCATTTGATGACTTCGTAATTTCTTCTTAAGACTAATTTTCTGTTTGTACTTTTCTCCTTGTTGTCTCATTTAGTACATACAACAAAAACGACCTCTGCAGATGACTCTCGGCTGTGCCCACCATGATCAGTGGTGACACGGCAGACAGAGTCCTATTTGCACCTGGCAAAGAGCGTTCCAGTGCTTGAGAAAAAGCTGTGTGTGTTCTCCTGTATTGCAGAAAGTGGGTATTGAGTGTGATTTGAGTGATTTTTCATTGGCTTAAGGCAGATTCTCACGCAAAAATTCCCAGAGAAGTTAAAGGAGAGAGAAAAAAATCAACGAATCTAATACGTATCAGACAGAAAACAGAAGCCATACTAGGTGTTTCAATAGAGGGGTTTTAATAGAGGAGATTGACTTACAAAGATAATCAAAAAGAAGCCAAATAAAAGGAATCTGGTACCACCGAGGGCTATGAAAAGGTGTGGTTCCCTTAATCCAGAAGCTGGGGTAGCCCACAGGAACTGGCCACATGGGCATGGTGGGAGCTGCCTGGTGAGAGCTGGGATCACCCAGGGATAGTGGGGGTTGGAGCCATGGCACAGACAAAGCCCCTGCCTGAGATGGGGCAATACCAGCCGAGTCAGATGTGGAAAAATACCCCAGCTTCATCTCTCCTGCCCTGAGTCTCCCCCTGGCACCCTACCCTACCAGCATTACCTGGAAGCCAGCTGTCAAGGGCCCTTGGAAATGTGATTTCATGCAGTACAGAGCACAGCAAAGCCTAGTGAGGCAGGGCAGGAACAAGAAATGGATATCAGAATGGCCCATAATGTGAATAGAAGTCATTATATTACCTGATGTTCAGCGATTCCTCCATTCAGTCATTTATTCATTGCGTTGTCAGATAATCTACGTATTGCCCACTCTGTGCAAAATAATCTTTTTTTAGCTTTAACATATACCTGGAACTTGTTAGATTATTCCAAGCCTCGTTCTGAGTAAATTTCTTGTTACCTCTAATTCTATTATGTGGGCAACGTTTATGGCAAAGATTCTCGCACTTTGTTTACAAGGTTACTTTTTGAATTCTTGATAAGTTACTATTTTATTCTGCCTAATAACTGGTTAACACACAGATGTTCATATTTATTGATTAAAATGTGGTTGCTTAATTCCTAACCTGCTCAGTTTGCTTTCCTTCTAAAGTTTTTTATGGCAGTGGAAAAATGGGAAAACAGGATACGAATTGACCTCACTGACTTGACCTCAACACATAATATAATTCATGTTTCTTTTGACGCTGGAACACCAATAGAACAGTAAGTAAATCATCACTTAGGAAGCTCAGAATCTTCATGTAAAAGGTTAGTTAGCTTAGAAAGCTGGTTGCAGTGGGCTACCATTTATTAATTTGGCAACAAAGATGGAGTAGAAGTATTTTCTATATCAATAAGAACATTAACTTTAGGGCCAGTTTATTAGATTTGTCTCTGGTTTCCTGCCATCTAAAGTATACCAAATGTACGAAATTTAAGTGTAGATCATGAATCAAGAATCAACAAGCATTCATCCTATCTTTCTCAGAATTCACCAGCTGTGTGTTCTTTGGAAAATAGACCGTCCTATTTAAGGAGCCTCTCATGGAAATAAATGTGCCTAAGTGCATTGTGATTGGAAGTAAAAATTATAGCACTCTAGTTACTTACCTTGTAAGCTCGCTTAAAGATCCCAAATGTCAGGGTTTGGGGCTTTTTACAAAATTCTCTGAGCGATCATAGGTATTAAGGTCACAAATAATGAACATTCCTTCATGTCCTTTAGACGCGCGGTGTAAATGGCTGTTAAGAAAGAGCCTTCATCCTTGAATACTTCATTGGGCAGACACTATGCTTATCAAGATCCGAAATCCTGTTCCAAGTTGGTTATGTGCTCAGTCACACCTCCATTCTTAAACTTTTCTGATCCTTTTACAAACCAAAGTTCTGATAAGCACTCAAACCTGGTGATTACACATTCCTAGTTGTCATTGTTATTTAGAATGCAAGCTGCCCCTTGCAGGAGGAACAGGCAAAAAGCACCCTCTTGGCTCATGAGGAAGACAGTGCACGTGTGTGCTGTCCTTGCTGGGACAATGGGCTCAAATCAGGGTTTCTCTTTAGTTTTTCTCAAGGTGCCATCAGCCTGTTTTAAGTGTTAGCTATTAATAACACTCGCAGTCCGCTTTAGGCTCTGCCCTGAGCGTTTTCTCTGAGCAAATTTCCATAAACCATCTAAGCCTATTGTGTTTATGAATTGCCCAAAATAGGTCTCAGAGTGCTGGAGTTCAGTGTATTCGCATGATTTAAAGCCTCGAGGAAAGAAAGGCTTTTCTGTGAGAAAGAAGATGATGTCTTCCGGAAGGGCACAGAGCCTAGGCGACAAATTATTTTGTCCAGTCTCGCAGCCTATCACCTGAAATCTTGTCACCAGCTACTCTGGTCACCGGAGATTGCCTTTGGACTCCGTAGGAGCACACTCCTGCTTGTAGGCCCTTTTCCAGCAAACATCTGGCCAAGTGAGAAGGAGGTGGTCACTGGGTTAAAGCAGCAATTCATCTGTGTCATGAGGCAGGGAGACAAATTAACAGCAGCCTAGATATCACTACTTTCTGAAGGCATGTGACCCTTAAGAGTTCTGCAAAGATACGCAGATTGAAATACTAAAGCCCTACTGAATGCTGGGTGTTGGATTAGGGGTGGGGCTAAAAAAGATGACCAGGAAATGATGCTTTCCCCAGAGGAGGTTAACAAATCACGCCAGTAAAACGGTGGCTGTAAAGGAGTTGTGCTCACATTACTCTGGAATGCAGATAAGGGGGTGTCCCACTGCTTGAGGATTCCGAGAGGGGTTCCTGGAGGAAATATCAAATCCTCTTTGATTTTAGCCACCCCAGAAAGGGTGAGAGGAGGCAGTACAGAAGGGGAATTTTTTTTTTTTAATGTGACTTTTTCACTTTAGAGGTTCTCAAGCTCTGGATGCCTGAGAATCCTAGGGGATCTGTGTATGAAGCAGATTCCTGCACCCCCATCGACCCCCCATTGTAATTCTGTATTCCTGGAATGGAGACCAGGAACCTGCTCATTTAACAAACCTACCTGGATATTCTTATGTAGGGGTTTTATACTGATCTCAAAAGTCTCCCTTGCAGATCAGCAAGGCCTAAATGAAACAGCTGGAAAGAGATCACCAAAGGGCCAGCAACGTATTGGCTGTTCACAAGAGCCGGTGTCTTAGCTCAGGCTGCTGTAACATCACCGTGGAGTGGGCGGCTTAACCAACAAACATATGTTTCTCACAGTTCTGGAGGCTGGCTGGGAAGTCTAAGATCAAGGTGCTGGCAGATTCCGTGTCTGGTGAGAGTCCACTTCCTGGATCATAGATTTCACCTTTCTGCTGTATCCTCACATGACAGGAGGGATAAGGAGCTTTCAGGGGTCTCTTATGAGGGCACTAATCCATTCATGAGGAGCCTACCCTCACAATCTAATCACCTCCCAAAGGACCCACCTTCCCATGTCACCATATTGGGGGCCAGGACTTCAACATATGAATTTTAGGGAGACACAAACATTCAGTCCGTACCACCTGGCTAGCCATCTTACCCCAAGATTGAAGAGCAAAGGATCCAAGGCACGCATGTGCTTGGGAGTACAGACCGCTTGCCCAGGAACTTCAGAGGCTGTACAGGAGCCTCAAGGCCATGGCAACTTTTAGAGGAAGCCCATGACATGTCAGGAAGGAGCAGATGGCAGACGGCTTGCAGTGGATGGGTCCAGGTGCACTGCTTCTCCAGCTGCTTTCAGCAGGCACACTTCTTTCTTCTTCCTCTCCAATCACTTAGGCAATCATTTCTAAAGAAGATAGGCCACCCATGTTTTCCCTCCTCTGGTACTTCATGGGTACCACAATGCAAAACACTCCCTTTGACAACATTACTAACATGTTTAAAGGAACTTCCCTCTACAACACCTTTCATTATGATTACATTATTATAATACAGTATTCTAATAAGTGTTAAGTAGGGAAGGGAAAAAAACCAATTTTCAAGTGAATGTTTTTTTCATACCAGGGTAAGGGGCTAACTCTTAAAAGCTTAGGAAAATCAGCTTTTGCAAATTATCTTTTCTGAAGCTTCCAGCTGTATTGGATGCTGACAGGTTTTTAAGCACTGAGATGAAAGAGACAAATTCTTTTTCTTTTGCATGGCTAATTGCAATTCTGCTGAGCACTATGAAGCCTGCTTTCCTCTTGAGACATTTGCCAGCATACGTTAATCGCACAAATATTTACAGACTGCTAAAGCACAGGGGCAGCTTATACCAAAAAAGATACAGAACACTTGAGAAAAAAAAAAAAAAAAAAAGCCTTTCTGACACATCACATTTGTGGCCAGCTACCCAGAATCAGTGTAAACTATTTGCCCCTTAGCCTCAGCCAATGTGTTTAAAGAACATTGTCCCTGGGTTGATTTAGTGTTTACTTGGCTGCTAAAGTCTTTCTTCAAAAGCCTTGACACTTCTTTCCCTCAGGGTTAAAAATAAGGTTTCCAAAAATGTATATTCATCTTATGGGTTGCTGTATTGTCAACCATTAATCTCTCAGGCCACCCAGATGGCACGGAAGAGGTCTATCCAATGGTTTCCGAACCCCAAGGAGCTTCAGGAAGCTAAACAGAGCAAGCTAGACGACTTGACTAGCAAAGCCACAAACTCTTAGTACCACCTTGTTCTCCTACCATGCTAGTTAAGAACAAAGGCTCTGGACTCCCGACAGCCCTGTTCAAATCCTTGCTTTGTCACTTCCAAGTTGAATGACCTTGAAGAATCTCTCAACCTCCATAAACCTTGTTTCTCCATCTTAAAATGGAAATAGTCCTATGTAGGTAAGAGCCTGTAAGGAGTAAATGAAACAATGGATACAAAACACTTAGCACAATGCCTGGCACACAGAAACTCCTGAATAAATGTTTGATGGTGTTTTTTAAACCAGTCTGAACGTATAAATAATTTAGGCCACACAAAGAAGAGAGGGCAAGGTGGGAAAAAAGGAAGTACAAGTGGATTCTAATATCCAAAAGAGCCTCTTTTGAGAATAATGGCTACCCATGCAGAAGAGAGGAGGGACACGGGCAGGAGCTCAAACTGGCGAGTTGCTAAAAGATCACAGGAAGGCAAGAGAGTGTTATAGCCTCAAGCCAAAGCTTCAGGGTATACAGATGCCCGGGAAAATACAGGATGCCCAGTTAAGTTAGAATTTCAGACAAACATTTTTTGGGGATAAGTATATCCCAAATATTGCATGGAACATACTTATGTTAACAAAAAATTATTGCTGGGGCACCTGGGTCTCTGAGTTGGTTGAGCGTCCGACTTCGGCTCAGGTCATGATCTCACATTCGTGGGTTCAAGGCCTGCATCAGGCTCTGTGCTGACAGCTCAGAGCCTGGAGCCTGCATCGGATTCTGTCTCCCTCTCTCTCTGCCCCTCCCCTGCTCGCTCTGTGTCTGTCTCTCAAAACTGAAATTAAAACATTAAAAAGTTAAAAAAAAAAAACTTAAAAAAATTATTGCTTAATTGAAATTCCAATGTAACTGGGAATCCTGTTTCTGAGAGGTTTTTTTTTTTTTTTTTTTTTTTGATTGTTTTTGTTTGTTCTGTTTCATTTTGTTGTTACTGTTTTGGTTTTTTGTTGTTGTTTTGTTTGTTTGTTTTGCTCCATGTGGCCGCCCTGGCCCTAACTTCGCAGACAGCTGCTCTGGCTGTCCTCACCTCATCTTGGCCCTGAATTCCCACCTCACGTTGAGAGGAGTCAGAGAAATAATGTGTGGGAAATGGCTTTGCAAACTCCAAAGAACTATAACATCAAGTAAGGAGACATTTCTTTCAGTGGGCGTTGTTATGAAAACACTGAGTCATCAAGCAAGAGCTGGGTCTTTGTGAATTTAAGGAGATGTATGGAAAATTCCGAGGAGTTTGGGGAGTGTATTCAGAAGGGGAGCCTCAAAGGACCCCAACGAGAGGGACTAGACGTGATGCTGGCCAACTGTGGCTGCACTGAGACTTACCTGGAGTGCTTTTCCGGTCCCCAGGGAGCACCTAGACCAAGTGAGTCAGGACCTCTGAGAGTGGGGCCAGGACCAGTGTCGTTAAACCTCTCCATGTGATTCCATTTTGTAGCTGACCTTGCAGACCAGTGGTAGAATACACCTGTAAAAGGGACGTTGAACAGGTGAGACACCTTGGGCCCTGGGGTCCCCGGGAGGGTTAGTTAACACCCCTTAGTGAGGTTGGATGTAAGAAGGGGAGGGGAAAAAAAAGAAGAAGAACAAGGGAGGAGGGAATTTGTAACGATAAGATTTATCCCATCTGCCTTTTAAAATTCTTTTTTTAATGTTTTAAAATAATATAAATACCCAGGGCAAATTTTTTAAGCCAGGAGGTTTGAATGTGAGTGAAAAGGAGTGGGTTAAATAAGAAAAGCAGGCGGGAATTTTCTATATTTAATCAAGCAGCACCTAACAGCCACACACCCAGTGGGGACAGTGGTCCCTCTCATTTGGGAGGGCCAAAGGATCCATTTGTGATTGAGAAGAACTGTGTTGGAGGGTTGTACTTTCCGTGAAGTCACAGATGGCTCACAATTTTTCTTCTAACTTATGACAGGACTTGTGGTAGCTGAGGACCAATTTCTCTTTCAGGCACAAAGATTTAGAAGGTGTGGGTGGTTATGTAAAAATGTAGGAATTCATGTGCTGAGTAAGTGACACCTACATGAGAAGCCACCACTTGTCTTTGATTAGCCATGACAGTCACCTAACAGGAAGTGTGTATTTTCAATCAACAAATATTTATTGAACTGTGTGCTGAGCACTGTTCTTGGCATTGGTATAGAACAGGTAATAAAACCCTCTTGGTCCTCATGGAATTTATATTTCAGTAGAAAAGACAGTTCATATAATTTCAGAAAGTGAGAAGAGGGTATACGGAAAGATATAGGAGGATAAGGAGCTCAGGAATGGTGGAATGGGCAGAGGGCAAGTTAAGTTAGGTGGAAGGCTGAGAAAGCCCTTTCTAATGCCTACATCTGAGCAGAAGCTTGAATAGAGTGAAGGGTGCACCATGTGGATATGTGAAAAAGGGTTGTAAGCAGAACAAGCAGCAAGTGCAAAGGCCCTGAGGCAGCTACCACCTGGTCCTGTTTAAGAAACATCAAGAAAGCCAGTGCTGCAGAGCAGGGTGCTGGGAAATAAGGATGAAAGGCAGACAGGACCAGATCATGTAGGGGCTTTCGATCAAGGTGAGCACCTTGGATTTTGTGCTAATGCAGTGGGATGGAAGCCATTGGAGGAATTTGAGCAGGGAAGCGGTAGGATCTGATGAACTGTTGTGAAAGACACAATAGAGGGAAAGAGTGGAAGAAGGGAGCCCAGGTGGGAAGCTGTTGCTGTCATTGCCTAGGTTAGGTGGGATGATGGCGGGTTGGAGCGGCCATGGAGGTTATGAAAGTGGTCGGATGTGGACTTTATTTTGGAGGTAGAGCCAGCAGGAGTTGCCGACAGATTTGAAGTGAGATTGTGAGAGAAAGCTAGAAACTGAGGATGCCCCCCAGGTTTATGGCACAAGTAGGTACGTAAATGGTGCCAATTCCCAAGATTGGTAACACATTTGGTAGGAAGGGTGCAAGCAGTGAAATCAACATTGGTGTTTTGCACAAGCTGCGTGAGCTACCTATCAGACAGCTGAGGTGGACCCTTCCGCGAACCCCCCCAATCCCCATTCTCCCTGTATTAGTTCTCAATGGCTGCAGGAACAAATGAGTGCACATTCAGTCACTTAAAACAGCACCAATTGGTTCTCTTAGAGTTACCGAGGTCAGAAATCTAAAATCCAGGTGTTGGTAGAACTGTGATCCTTCTGAGGATTTCAGGGGAGAATATATTTCCTTGCTTTTTCCAGCATCTAGAGACTGCCCACATTCCTTCTCCCTTGGTCCCTTTCACTATGTTCAACCCAGGAATGTAGCATTTTTTCTCTCCTGTAACCAAATGCCTCCCTCCTCTAATGACCCTTGTGATCACATCAGGCCCCTCTGGCTAAACCAGGATAATCTTTCCATTTCAAGATCCTTAACTTACACCTGCATGCAAGGTAACGTAAGGTAACGTATTCATAGACTCCCGGGAGTAGGATGCAGACATCTTGGGGGGACCATTATTTAGCCTTATCACTACTTCCTTATCCTCAAAAAACCCTGATGGAGGTCAAAAGAGCAAGGCGCCTAACTGAAACACCACCTTTCCCAGGCCTACTTGCACAGAAAGGTGCCCAGAGCATCTTGGAAAGGAAACCAGTGCATGCTGATGGTGGTCACCCCTATCCCTCATTTTCATCACTTCAGGGCAATGGCCTGCTCTCAAGTGCCAACAGCCACAGGCCTTTGCCTGAAGAGTCCCTCTGGTCTCCTGAGCCCACTTTGCTACATGTACGACAGGCCAGAAGTGCCCAAAATTAATGTCCCCCCGGTGATTGACAGGAATCGGTGTATAAATACCCCAATTCCCTCCCCCTGGATGAGATAACAGGTAGGGGGTATGCTGGCTCCCTGAGTTTCTCAGTGGGCTTCAGCTCCAGTGACCCTTAGTGGTAACTTACCTGATATCAAGCCTTTTATCAACCAGCTTCCCTTCTTGGTTGTGAAACAGGAAAAATAATATAATATCTGCCTCGTGTCCCTCAAAAGGTTTTTGTGTGTCCAGAAGGAGACACTGCAAATGCTTTGTAAATGGTAAACTACAGAATCATTTAAGGGGGTATTACGAGACCCACAGACTATTAGGGCTGTTGAGTACCTGAAGGTCATCTTGTTACCCCAGAAAGAGAAAGAGGACAACTCCAAGGGCTAATGAATGGAAACAGACCAGAAGGATAAATGTGGTGTCCTAATTCTGGATCTGGTGGGGTTTGGCTCTATCATGATGTTTATTACTAAGTTCTCTCTTAGATGATTTCTAAGCCTCCTGGGGCCTCTACTTATTCATATGAAACATAGAAAGAATGGCCTGCAGTGACACTGTCACTATGTAGAGTACTTTGGGAGAGTCTTCAAAATCAGGGAGCCCAGCCCCTCTCATTAGAGGTGGGGCTTATGCATAATCTCAGTTGCAAATTGCAGACACAATGCCATTAATTTATTTGACAAAGATTTGTAAAGAACTTACTACCTTCTGAGCACTATTGTAAATTCTTTACAAACATCTGCTCATTTAATTTCTATAACCACTCTATCAAGTAAGTACTATTATCATTCTCACTTTAGAGACGAGGAGACTGAAGCATAGAGAGGTTACATGACTTCTCCAAGATCACATAGCAATGTGCTCCAAGAGCATAGCAATGAACCCGGGAAGTCTGACTCCATGCTCAAAAATGCTGTGCAGTGCTGGGGCACTCGAGGGGCTCAGTTGATTAAGCATCCGACTCTTGGTTTTGTCTCAGGTCACTATTTCAGGCCCCATGTCAGGCTCCATGCTGACAGTGCAGAGCCTGCTTGGGATTCCCTCCCCCTCTCTTCTGCCCCTCCCCTGCTCACTCTCTATTCCCCCCCTCAAAATAAATACATAAACATCTTAAAAAGAACACAAAAAAACTATGTCAAAAATACTGTACTATGCTGAGTTGCCTTCTTTTTTATCATTTTCTCCTTCCAAATTACCTCTCACATCTATCCCTGGGCCAGTTCCTAGTGTTCAAATCATAACATCTCTCAATCAAAATGATTTCCATTTGCACAAGACAATTTAATGTAAATTGACTTAAATAGTCAAGGGAATATCAGTTCCTCCTAATCAGTGAGTCCAGAGGAAGGATGGAATTCAAGCATGGTTTGACCCTAAGTTTGCCAGTCATCAAGACAGAAGCTCTGCATCTCTGTAATTCTTTCAGCTCTGCCCTTTCTTTATCCTGTCTTTTTATTTATTTATTTATTTTTGGTTCGCATCCCTCAAGGAAGCAAAATGCTCTTCCATCCACACATTGCACTATCCAGAGAAAGAAAGGGAGCCTTTGACCCAGCATCCCACTCATGAGGCAGGTTACTTCTGCCTCTGAACCAGTGGCTGAGGCCAAGGCTGGGATCCAGAGAGTGTCTGCTATCTAAGAATCATGTGCACCCCAGGGATAATTAGGAGGAAGTGGGAGGGTAGGAAGGCTTCAAGGCCCAGATGAGGTGCCACCTTCTCCACAAGATCTCCCTTTTGGTCTCATCATCTTCCATCTTTGGAAGAATAGCTCCTTTCTCTGAATTCCCGTGTCTCTTGATCTGCGTTGCTCTGACACCATTCACCACTTCATATTCATCATTTTGGATTCCTCCTGGATCATCTCCACTTGACTCTCCACTATTTCCCACTCTTTTCTGCTCTGTTCACCCCAGCAGATGGGCCATTTCTCTTTTGTAACCCATTCCCATCAGATTTTCTATTCTACACCGTGGCACGAAAATAGCGCTTGCCAAGATCGTGCCCTCCATCTTGCCAAATCCAGTGACCAGTTCTCAGTTCTCCCCTTGCTCACCCTCTTGGCAGCAAGTGACGTAGGGGACCCCTCTCTCTGCTCAAAGCGTTTGCTTCCACCCCCAGATACCACATGGTTTTGTGTTGTCATGTACTTCTCTGTTCTTTTCTACTCTCTTTTGCTGGCATCTCCCCCATCCTACCCCACCCCCACCCACCTCTGCTCTCTCCACGAGGGCCGTGGTTTTGACAGTGGCCACGTTCCCCTTCCTACAACCACTGCTCCCATGTCATGGCACCTGACCCACAGCTACTACTCTTATCAGAATCTGGAAACACTGCCCCCTCTCTTCTTATCCCCGCAGACCTGGAGGTGGTAAAGGTTTCCCACTATTGCTAGACAATGAATGCTTCATCATGCCTTGCTGGGTCTCTTAATGCAGTCAACACCTCTGTAGACCATCCCTTCAATAACTCTCTTCCATAAATCCTTGGAGTGTGCTCTTTCCTGATAGGACTGACTAGCACTCTGCCTGTTTCCTTATGTCACTTATCTCCCATATTAGCTTATAAGGTCACTAAGAACAAAGTCTGTTTTTAATTCTTTTATCCCCAGGAGTGCTTGCTATCCAACTGGTACCAATAAATGCTGAAACAAAGCATTCTTTCTTATTAACTGCTTTCAGCTTAAACAGGAAGTGAAAGCAATAAAAGCATTTAAACACACACACACACACACACACACACACACACACACACACACCTCCCAGGACAAAAGGCAGAAGGATGAAATAATGCTAAATTCTGATGTTAGGAGTTTTTGCCTGATTTTTCAAATTCATGATGTATTCAAAATCCATATGGATCATGCTTTTTCCTCTCCAGGCCCAGAAATTAAAGAGAGTTACTTCTATTACAATAGAAATTGAAGTACAGGGGCACCTGGGTGGCTCAGTTGGTTAAGTGTCCAGCTTTGGCTCAGATCATGGTGTTATGGTTCATGAGTTTGAGCCCCACTCAGAGCCTGGAACCTGCTTCAGATTCTGTGTCTCCCTCTCTCTCTGCCCCTCCCCTGCTCTCACTCTCCCTCTCTCTCTCTCTCTCGAAAATGAGTACACATAGAAAGAAACTTTTTTAAGAAATGAAATTGAAGTACCAATAAACTGAGAAGCAGGGAAGCCCCATTGCTGACCAGCGGGGGGATCTAGGAAACACTGGGTGCTGGGATTTGCATCACACCCTATGCTGAGATGGGCTTTGGGAAAGAAGCTCTATGGGGTGTGCCCACCTTTGGGGGTCTCCTTCCTACTTTGCTTGTCTCTCTCTCTTCCTATTATGAACTACATTGCCACTCTTTCCCTACCAACCCTGATCCTATTGCTCCAGTGCCAACCAGGTGCGTAGTATAAGGATTCAGGGCAATAAGGGGAAAGGAAAGGAAGGAAAAAGAAACCCCCATCTTCCCTCCTCTGGCCCTAGTGGTGGTCTTATTAGCTGTCTCCTTCACCTACAATCTTTGGGCCATTCTCTATCACCTATTGTAGATCCCCTAGTCCCCAGAAACTGGACCTAAATATTCTTTTGAAATAAAGAGGATTCTGACTACAATCTTCTATGGATTCCAGGGTCCTCCTTTGACATCTATGTCTGCTATTGCTTTTACAAATGAATCCAAGTATAAAAATCGACACTGTTGTGTATATATGTTGGGAGAGATGAGTGGAGATGATTACGTTTATTCTGTTTCTCATATTTCAAAAATCTTTAGAGAGTTTCCAAAAGGATAAACTGAATGTCCATGGGGATGACCAAACACCCTTGCCTCTCAGTTCCTTGCCTTCCTCATTACCAATGATCTTTTGTCTACACTATCACAAAGCCACCCACTCCCTGCAACTGCTCTATTTTTAAGATAATCAGTCAATCATTCTGTCTCCAAGCAGCACCTCCTACCTTTCCAGCCAACTGGTTCCATCTTTCTTCAAGTTCATCAGTGCTTCCTCCCTAGGAGTCCCCTTCTAGTCTCTTTCCTCTGTATGTCCCTCTGATACCATGGTTCATCATTTGGGGCAGTCTTTCACAAATATCTTAACTTCCTTTGCTCCTTTGCTCCTTCATCTATCTGTGATATCTCCCTGGCATAAAAAAAAAAAAAAAAAAAAGCATTAACTTGAAACAAAGCTTACTCCCCAACTCCCCCATTCTTCTCCTGAATAGCCAAATGCTATTACTAGAGAAAACCATACATCCGTCAGACAGGTCTCTTGGCAAATTCAAGATCACCCATCTCAAGAGGCTCTCAACTCTCCCAGCATCAAGAAATACTTGTAGAGTGGGGAAATATCCATGGAAGGTGCTCTGGGAATTCTGAAATGAATGGACTGCGTGCAGGTAGAGAAACAAACAAAGAGACAAAGCTAATAGATGAGGGCAGAAGGGAACCAAATGGGAAGAGTAATTTGGAAGCAAAAGGAAGAGAGGATTTCAACAAGGCTTGACTGCCATTCCCTCTTGTGAGTAAAACTCTTATTTTTAAGACTTATTGGGTGGCTGTACAAGACAGCCTGTCTAGTTCCACCCTGTTGATGACAACTCTCTTATAGATGAAGAAGCAGATCATCCTGGAGATTGTTGGTGTGTGCAACTGTGCTGGAGAAGGCAGGCTTTCGTTTCTCATCTGGCACAAAGGAATCCTTCCTACTTTCCCCAGGAGGGCGTTGGGAGGAAACGGATTGGTGGGAAGCAAAAGGATTTTTTCAGTAGTAATGACTGCAGGAGGTCAAGGCAAGGCTGAGGCTGTTCTCAATAAGAATCATTGTGACTAAAGACAACGGCTAGTGGGAATTTTTTTTCTTTGTTTGCTTTTATTTTTTGATGCTAGACAGCTGGAATGCCAAGGGCAGTTCTGTGCCAAGCCACAAAAAGCCTGAAAGCCCAGGACTTCCCCTCGGACAATAGCTTCCATTTTAGCTTCGGGCAAGAGTAAAATCTGTCCTAAGATAGTTTAGGAACTTCCTGTTGGTTCACATTTCAAGCAGCTTGTATTTAATTTTCACCTTGCCACTCAGAGCTCAGAGTGAACAGGAGACCCAGGGACAGGGTACTTTGCTGAGAACTGATCAGCGACCGGCTGGCTGCCTGTAAGTACTGCTTGGTTTGAATGTTTTAGGTTCTCAAGGCTTCTGGTAATCTGAAATATTAACTGAGCAAAACTGCTGTTATGGGCTCTTGGTTCATAACTTTCTTGGATTGTATAGTCAGAAGGAAATAGGACCTCTTGATATCACACTCATCAAATCTCAAGTGACATTAAAATGAACAGGTTATAGACAATGATAGTGGGTGTAGATTCTCTTGAATGGGATCAAAGAGATAAATCTGAAAGGCTTTTTTGTTCTGGGGTAATGACAAGAAATGCAAGCAGAACTACAAAAAGGTTTAATTATTTTATTTTATTTTATTTTATTTTATTTTATTTTATTTTACTTGAGAGAGAGAGAGAGAGCACAAGCAGGGGGAAGGGGCAGAGGGAGAGAGAGAGAATCTCAAGCAGGCTCCGTGCCCGACACAGAGCTTGATCTCACCACCCTGGGATCATGGCCTGAGCTGAAATCAAGAGTTGGACGCTCAGCCAACTGAGCCACCCAGATGCCCCAATTCTCCTTTTTTAAATAGAAAGAGAAGCAAAGTGGTTCAGACAGCAACTCTCAAGTTAGAATTCTGGGTCTGTTTCTTTTTAATTATGAGATCAAAGGCAAATTGCTTAGTCTCTCTATCTGTAGTCTCTATCTTAGTCTCTCTATCTCTAACAGTTTCTCTATCTGTAAAATGGGTATTGTACCATTATAAAACTAGTATAAGCTTTATAGTATTATATATAAAAATATATGTGAAATCTATATGTTTTATATATAAAACACGTATGAAATTGAATGAGATTTCATATTTAGTGTATAATTTTGTTTATATAACATAAGCTTAGGCTTATTTTGCTTACGTGAGCAAAATTTATATAATAGGTTTCATATATATAATGGATTTCACATATGTATACATATACTGGTTTTAATATATATAATATGAAATATATTATGTATGAAATCCAGTATTTATATACATACACACTTGAATCTTGAACAACATGGGGGTTAGAGGTGATGACCCCCCATGCAGTTAAAAATCCACATATAACTTTTGACTCCCCAAAACTTAACCACAAATAGCCTACTATTAACCAAAAGCCTTACTGATAACATAAAAAGTCAGTTAACACATATTTGAGTGTTATATGTTATTATATATAATACGCAAAGTATGTATCAAGGGCCCTTTGCCTCCCTCCCATTTTACCGGCACTGCCCGGGCACTGAAGTACTCAATGCTTTCTTCTGTTTTGAAAGTCTTACTAATTCAAGGTAAGAATTGATCACCGACACATTCCTAGTTTCGAAGATCTCACCTGCCCTGAGGCCCTTTACCCTGTAGGATCCCCCTTCTCTCACGGCCCCACGTTGGTCAAGGGATCACCAGCATAGCTGCCCAGGACAGGGCTCCACCTCTCAGAGTCAGTTTCACCACGTGGACCTCAGTCCCCAGAGTCAGGCAGACACCTGTGGCAGTTGAAGAACAGGGTCCCTGCTCTTCGGTTTTCCCCTGGAGAAAGCAAGTTCCTGGCATGGAGAAGCACTTATCTTATGCTTCCTCTTGGCTAGAAATGCTTTCTCAGCTGCATTTGGTCCATAGCATCCTGCCCTCTGCCCTGTTCTTGTCTCTTCTCCTCCGTGCTCCTTCCCCCATGGACTTTGTGGTCAGAGTCACTTATGGAGCAGGAGCAGAGAAGGCCCAGGGAACGTGGTCCCTTCAGTCATGCTAGCAACCCCTCCACAGACCTGTCCACTTGGTGAGCACAAGCAGCTTGAATATATCCTTGTAACTGTGGCTAGTATCAGCCTTGGGAACAGAATGGAAAGTGGGGGGCTGATAACCCATCTCAGCAGCATTCCTGGGCACCATCCTGACACTGGATGTTTGGGTGGTTAATCAGTGAAGCACGCTGTTGTTTGAGGACTAACCGACATTTATTTAACTCTTCCTTTCGACAGAGGAGAACAGACAGCCATAATGGAACCCAAACCTCCGAAGAGTCCAGGTACCCAAGGAATATACTCTCTTAAGGAAAAACTTTATTGAAAATGACAAACAATTCTCATCAAGCTACCCAGGATACAGGAGACAGTTTTAGTGAGGATAATGGGTGGCATTCTGGGACAATGATTCATGGCATGGACAGTGTAGCAGAAGCTGCTGTGTTCAGCTAATTATTGTGTAAGCACTCACCTACCTAGAAATTCGACATTTTTTGACTTTTCATTAACCAGATGTTCCATCTGTTGCTTGGAGATGGTGCTGAAACAAACTATAGCCCAGAAGAGACCGAAGAATATTTCATAATTTAATAGGAAATTCTCCCTTGGAGAAACTGCCTAAATTGTTATTATAGGGGTAGCTCGAGGTGAATTATTCAAAGGTCCTTGTTCATGTTTACACAGTTCATTGCAGGTGGGTAGTTAGAAAAGCTGATTTAGGAGGAAATAATTTAGAAATCAAATGATCAAAGCACCTATCATTAGTAAGTCACTGTGCTTCATATTATAGAGGATATACAGAGTAAGTAATAGAGTCATTGCTCTCAATGAGTTTATAAATGTTGTTGGGAAGTTAAGATAAACACATGTGAGTAACTGTGCTGAGAAGCTAAGATAAGCACAAACAATCGGGATATGATAGGAATCATGAAAGTGAGTGTGAAACATTATGGGAATCTGAAAAAGAAAGGGCATACAAGTAGTTTTGGGAATCTGGAGAGGTTTTATGAGAAGGCATTTGGGCCCTAAAAGTTGTATAGGGTTTTAAGAGAGATTGGCAAAGAGCACATCTCGGCAGAGAGGGATGGCATGAACAAAGCAATGAGTGGATTAGAGGCAGGATGTATCAGCGGGCAATGTGGATATAAAGTAGGACAGTGGAGAGTAAAGGATGAGGCTGTGGAAATATGGCACTATATTGTACCAGACCTTGACCTCATTAGACCACCAATCCTTGAACAAGAGAATGGCATCATTAGATTTGCATTTTAGACTGGTCCTATTTTTTGAAATAGCCTTTTTCTTTTAATGTTTATTATTTACTTGTTTGTTTGTTTGTTTATTTATTTTGAGAGAGAGAGAGAGGAGGGTGGGGAGGGGCAGAGGGAGAGGGAGAGGGAGAGAGATGATCCCAAGCAGGCTTCACACTGCCAGTACAGAGCCCAACTTGGGGCTCGACCTCACGAACCATGAGATCATGACTTAAGCCAAAATCAGGAGTCGGATGCTTAATTGACAGAGCCATTCAGACACCCCTGAAATAGCTGTTTACAGTAAAAATGACATACAATAAATTGCACATATTTAAAATGTACAATTTGTTAAGTTTTTATATGTGTATATGCCTTGGAAACCATTACGACAATCAAGATAATCTTCATCACTCCCAAAAGTTTTCTGTTATTGATTTTCAGTTTGATTCCATTATGTTCTGAACATATGCTTTGTAAACCTTGGATCCTTTCAGATTTATTGAGACTGGTTTTATGGCCCAGAACATGATCTGTCTTGGAAAATGTTGCATGTGCCCTTGAGAAAGGTGTGCATTGTGCTGTTGTTGAGTGTTCTATAAATATCAATCAGGTCAAGTTTGTTATTGATAGTGTTGTTCAAGTCCACTAAATCTTTATGATTTTCTGCTTATTTTTTCTATCAGTTATGGAGAGAGGGGTACTGAAATCTCTGACTATAATTGTGGATTTCTCTATTTCTCTGTGCAGTTCTAGCAGTTTTTGCCTCAAGTATGTTGAAAGTCTGTTATTAGGTACATAATTGTGTAGGATTATTATGTCCTTTTGGTTAATTGACCCCTTTATCATTATAAAAAGACATTTATCCCTGGTAATACTATTTTGCTATGCAATCTGATCTTACTATAGCCAGTCCAGCTTTGCTTTGACTGCTGTTGGCATGGTATATCCTTTTCCTGACCTTTTACTTATAACCTATTTGTGTCTTTGTGTTCGTTTTTTTAATGTTTATTTATTTATTTTGAGAGAGAGAGAGAGAAAGTGCACAAGCAGGGAGGGGCACAGAGAGAGAGATAGAGAGAATCCCAAGCAGTGTCTGTTCTGTCAGCACACAGCTCAGATGTGGGGCTCGAGTCCACTCCCATGAAGCATGAGATCTTGACCTGAGCCGAAATCAAGATTCAGACATTTAACCAACTGAGCCACCCAGGCACCCCATGTGTCTTTATATTTAAAATGTGTTTCTTGTGAGTACCATGCAGTTGGGTCTTGCTTTCTTATCCAATCTGACAGTCTCACCCTTTTAATTGAATTTTTTAGACCATTTACACTTAATGTGAATATTGATGTGATTGGGTTTGAGTCTATCATAGCATTGTTTTCTATTTGTCTCATTTTTTCTTTGTTCACCTTTTCCCTCTTTTTCATTGTTTTTTGAATTGAGTATTTTTATGATACTATTTATCTCCTTTCTTGGCTTATTAATTGTAACTGTTTTGTTATTTTAGTGGTCACACTAGGGCATATAGTATACATCTTTAACGTATCACAGTCTATCTTACTACAAATGATATTACACCAAACCACATATAATATAAGAATTTTATAAAAGTATACTTCCATTTTTCCCTCCTGGGCTTAATGCCTTTTACTTAATGAAATTGCATTTTACTTACACATATGTTATAATCTTCACAGTATGTTGTTAGTATTTTGTTTGAACAGTCGGTTGAATTTTTAAATGTTTTAATTAATACAAAAACAAAATTCGTATATTTACCTTTGCAGTTACCATTCAGTGTTGTTCATTCATTCATATAAATTCAGATTTGCATCTGGTATCATTTCTTTCCACCCAGAGGGCTTCCTTTAAGCTTTCTTATAGTATAGGCCTCCTGTTTATGGATCTCTTTAGCTTTTGTATTATCTGAAAAATGTCTTGAAATTGCCTTTTTTTTTTTTTTTTAAACATTTTATTTTTTGAAAGACAAAGAAAGACAGCGTGAGCAGGGGAGGAGCAGAGAGAGAGGGAGACACAGAATCTGAAGCAGGCTCCAGGCTCTGAGCTGTCAGCACAGAGCCCAATGTGGGACTTAAACCCACGAACGTGAGATCATGACCTGAGCTGAAGTAGGACACTCAATTGACGGAGCCACCCAGGTGCCCTGAAATTGCCTTTATTTGTCAAAGATATTTTTGCTGCATATAGAATTCTAGAATGACAGTGTTTTTCTTTCAGTACTTTAAATATTTGCTCCACTGTTTTTTTGCTCACATTATTTCTGATGAGAAATCTAATGTCTTTCGCATGTTTTTTTTTTTTTTCCTTCTGCATACATATTTTCCTTCCTTCTGGCTGATTTTAAGGTTATTTTCTTTATCACTAGTCTTGAACAATTTGATCACAACATGCCTTAGTAGAGTTTTTTTCATGTACCTTGTGTTTAGGGTTCCTGGCCTGCTTGGATCTCTGGGTTTATAGTTTTCTTTAAATTTACACACTTTTCAGCATTATGTCTTTAAATATGTTTTCTGTATCCCTAACCACTTAGGGATTTCATTACTTGTATAGTAGGTCACTTGAAATTGTCCCACAGTGAGGCACCTGCGTGGCCCAGTGGGTTAAGCATTTGACTCTTGATTTCGGTTCAGGTCGTGATCTCACAGATGGTGGGATCGAGCCCCGCATCAGGTTGTGCACTGACAGCATGGAACCTGCTTGGGATTTTCTCTCTCTCTCCCCCTCTCTCTCTTCCTCTCTCCCTCTGCCCCTCCCCCGCTCACTCATAAGAGTGCAATCTCTCTCTCTCAAAAGAAATAAAGTTAAAAAGATAAAGAAATTGTCCCACTGTGCATTGGTGCTCTTTTAGCATTTTTTTTTTATTCTTTTTTCTCTCTGCATCTGTGTTGATAGTTTCTCTTACTTTGTCTTCATGTGCACTAATCTGCTGTTACTCCTATTCAGTGTGTGTGTGTGTTTGTTTCTGAGACATTATGGTTTTCATCTTTTGAAGTTCACTTTAGATCTTTTTTATATCATCTGTGTCTCTACCTAACTCCTGGAATAGATTAAATACAGTAATAATAACTGTTTTTACAACTGTCTCTGCTAATTCGAACATCTGTGTCAGTTCTAGGCCCATTTCGATAATGTTCCTAATTATGAGTCATGGTTTCCTGCCTCTTTGCGTATTTGGTAGTCTTCAACTGGTTGCCAGACATCGAAATTTTTACCTTGCTGGGTGCTGCCTATTTTTGTATTTCTACAAGTCTTGAGCTATATTCTGGGATGCAGTTAAGTTTTTTGGAAACAATTTGATCCTTTTAAGACCTGCTTTTAGGGCACCTGGGTGGCTCAGTCGGTTAAGCATCTGACTCTTAATTTCAGCTCAGGTCATAATCTCACGGTTCATGAGTCCGAGCCCCATGTCCAGTTCTGCGCTGGCAGCTTGAAGCCTGCTTGGGATTCTCTGTCTCCCTCTCTCTCTCTCCGCCCCTCCCCTTCTCGTGCATGCACACTCTCTCTCCCTCCCTCTCTCTCTCAAAAATAAATAAATAAACTTTTTTTTTTTAAAGGCTAGCTTTTATGATTTGTCAGGTGGATCTGGAACAGTCCTCAGCCCAAAGATAATTATTCCATACTCTTGAATTCTTAAGAACCTTATGCATGTTTCTGTGATTCTTTCCGTGTGCAGCTCTTTCCTCTTTGGCACTCTGTCCCTGTGAACTCTAGTGCCTTAATTTCCCCCGAAGCCTTAGCTCTGTCTCCTCAACTCAGGAATTCACCCAATTCCACCTCAGTTCCCCTTTCCTGTGCTATAGCCTGGAAACTCTCTCAAGGGAGTGGTAGGGCCCACCTTGTTTGTTTCCCATCTCATAGGGATGAGTGATTTTATTGCCCATGCCAAGGGTCTTGAAAACCACTATTGTATATATTTTGTCTGGTAAACCCAGTCCCTGTTATTCCATCCTTGCCCCAAGTACTGAATCAGTCAGATTTGGTGTTTACTCTCAGGGATATGTCAAGAATGGATTTGAAAACGTCAAGACTGGGGGCGCCTGGGTGGCGCAGTCGGTTAAGCGTCCAACTTCAACCAGGTCACGATCTCACGGTCCGTGAGTTCGAGCCCCGCGTCGGGCTCTGGGCTGATGGCTCAGAGCCTGGAGCCTGTTTCCGATTCTGTGTCTCCCTCTCTCTCTGCCCCTCGCCCGTTCATGCTCTGTCTCTCTCTGTCCCAAAAATAAATAAACGTTGGAAAAAAAAAAAAAAAAAAAGAAAACGTCAAGACTGGAATTAGGGCGCCAAACTGGACACTACAATGTACAGTGAAAAACCTATGAAGGTCTTGAATGCATATGAATACATTGAAACATATGAAGGTCTTGAAGGCAGCAGTGGTGGGAACAGAACGATCGGGATAGATCCCAGAGGTGTTTGGGAAGTGAAAGTGAGCATGATTTAATCATTGAGTGGCCATAAGACTGATGGAAGGGTGACGGTTAAGGGGATTCAGAGGGTTCTAGGTGGGGAGGCTGGACAGGTGTTGGTAACACCACTTCATAAAAGGCACCTGGGGATAGAGTGATGTGAGAAAGAAGTTTATGGGAAATCCAGGGGAAGATGTTTAGGGGCAAAAATTGCATATACAGGGGTAAAAATACTGAAAATTTGTCCCATCAGTTTCCCACAGACTAGATTTTGCTGAAGACATCTCTGGCATGGTGTTTACCATATTTCTGTTTTCTGTATTTCCTACAAACTGGACCTAGAGGATGGGTGAGATTGTCCCACTGGTTTTTGTTGTTGTTGTTGTTGTTTGGCAAAGCTAATTAGTGGGTGGTCCTGTCCATTGGTTTTAAAATCAAACCCACTATATTGGCCTATGGCCTTCCAGGCCCAACTGAACTTGTCTCTAGCCTCGTCTTAGACCACTCTTAGAGTCCTCACTGGCTCATTATATTCCAGCCACTCAGTGCTCCTGTTCACTTCCTGGAACATCTCTCCCCTTTCCTGTCCCTGGGCCTTTGACTATGCTACTTCCTCTGCCTACCCAGCTCTTTGCACGCTTGGTTCCTTCTCATCCTCATAAAGGTTTCCCCTGACTCCTCTTCCTCAAGGGGCCTCCCTGCCTGGCTATTCCGTCTCATCACCCTGGCCATGCTCTCCAACGCACGTATCCCAACCGACACTTACCTTGCTTGTTTTCGTTTCTTGTTTACCACCCACCTTCCACACGTGATAGGAAGCTCCATGAAGGCAGGGAATACAAGCAGAAGCCAGGTGGCATGAAAAGACCTCATCATTAAGTGTCTCTAGTAGCTCACTTTTAAGCCCAGAATCCTACTATGGACAAAAACCCCAGTACCCTTATTAACAATTAATGTCACCATGGCCAGAGTTTTTCTGTCACCATACCCTCTGAGTTTGCTTGAATGGGGCAGTGAGGCAGACGCATAATATTTCTGGACTTCACATACCTTAACCAGTAAATTGGCTGAATACTGATGGCTTCAGTACTGATGGCTTCGTAAACTCAGATTAAGATAGCCACATTGTTTACTGGGTTATTTTCCTCAGCTTCAGTTCTGGAGAAAACAGCACCGTTGCCAAGGTCAACGAACACCGTCAGAGTTTTTGTGTCCTGGTAGTCGATGTGAATACTGGGGACAGACACCCTGGGAGTGACAAACTGGGCTACGTACTGATAGATACTTACTTTACTTTAAGGTTCTTATAATTGTATACGATGTTATTAGGGACTCCTAGGCCCAAATTTTTATAAAATACTGTATCTGGGGGCACCTGGGTGGCGTAGTCGGTTAAGCGTCCGACTTCAGCCAGGTCATGATCTCGCGGTCTGGGAGTTCGAGCCCCGCGTCAGGCTCTGGGCTGATGGCTCAGAGCCTGGAGCCTGTTTCCGATTCTGTGTCTCCCTCTCTCTCTGCCCCTCCCCCGTTCATGCTCTGTCTCTCTCTGTCCCAAAAATAAATAAACGTTGAAAAAAAAATTTAAAAAAAAAAATAAAATAAAATACTGTATCTGTTGAACCTTTTAAATTTAATACAACCAAAGAGCACCTGTATTAGAGGCAGATGAGAGACCGGTTTATTCTGCAAACCATAAAGGCTAAAGTTTCCTCTGTTGATAACAGCCCTACTGTGTGCCAGGCCCAGTACCGAGAGGTTTCCATGCATTAACTCCTTCAGTCCTCCCCACATATCTGTGAGGTCAGTACTATTGTCTCCATTTTACAGATAAGGAAGCAGGGAAAGTTAGGGATTCTAGGTGCTCTATCAATATTTGTTTAGTAAATAAATATGTGATTTTTGTCCATGGCCATACAATTTTAAAAAGGAGCCGGCCAAAACTTGTTTTTGCAATATCGCTGCATTCTGTTTTTCTTTTCCTTTTCCGTGTGTGTATGTGTGCATGTAAAGGGATGGAGGGTGGGGTGGGGAGCAGGCAGAGTTGCTACAGAGGAGGGGAAGGAAGCAAAGTGAGGACAGCTGCCTAGGAATTGCTACATTCATGTAGTAATTTTGGCACAGTTGGAACAGCATCTGACTCTTAATCCTGGGGTCATGGGTTTGAGTCCTACGTTGGGTGTAGAGATTACTTAAATAAATAAGCCTTTTCTTTTAAGTTTACTTATTTTGAGAGAGACAGAGACAGTGCAAATCACGGAGGGGCAGAGAGAGAGAGTTCCAAGCAGGCTCCACACTGTCAGTGTAGAGCCTGACGCAGGGCTTGAACCCACGAAGCTGTGAGATCATGGGCTCAAACGCACGAAGCTGTGAGATCATGACCTGAACTGAAACCAAGAGTCAGACGCTTAACCGACTGAGCCACTCGGGCGCCCCATTAAATAAATAAACTTTTAAAAGAAAATGTTAAAAAAAAAAAAAGAAATACTAAATTCTAGCATAATGTCCTCATCAGTTGTGCTACCTAATCCTGATTCTGTTTTCACTTAATTAAAAAGCTCTAACTCTTTAGTAAAGACGGTCTTTTATAAAACCATGGGCAAACTAGAACTACAGCCTGGAGGTGAAAGCAAAAAAAACTTTAATAACATGACATTTTTCTAAATAATGAAAGTAGTACATATTTCTTGAAGACATTTTTGAAAATACAGGGGAAAAAAACCCATCTACATTTCAATCCTTGCAGAGAAGCAGTTAACATTTTGGAAACCTTTTGATGTAACCACCCTGCCACCTCATTTTCAAGAGCAGGTGTTTTTGGGGCGCCTGGGTGGCTCAGTCGGTTAAGCCTCCGACTTCAGCCAGGTCACGATCTCGCGGTGCGTGAGTTCGAGCCCCGCGTCGGGCTCTGGGCTGATGGCTCAGAGCCCAGAGCCTGCTTCGTGTTCTGTGTCTCCCTCTCTGTCTGCCCCTCCCCCGTTCATGCTCTGTCTCTCTCTGTCTCAAAAATAAATAAACGTTAAAAAAAAATTAAAAAAAAAAAAAGAGCAGGTGTTTTTGCTTCTGTTTACTAAGCCAAGGAGCAAGGCAGAATTATTCTGCTCCTGTGGCTGGTGCTCTGACAAGAATAGAAAAAACCTTTGCTCACATCTGGAGAGCCAGAGGTGCACCCCAGAAATGAGGACCCGACATTAAGGAGCTTCTAAACGTCATCTGAAGGGAAGTCCTGGCTCTGGTCGAATAAGAATAATGCCCTCGGTCCTTTGGTCTCTTTGTTTTCCTGCTCTAGGATCGAAGTTCTTTTCCATAACTGAATAATTGGAAGACCTTTCCAGAGGGAAATAGCGTTTTCCAGTTGAAGCAGTTCTTTCCCAAAATCTACAGGGAACAAACTGAGTCTGTTCACTTTCTTTTATTAGGCAAACAATTTACATTTTATTATGAAAATGAAGTCTGCAAACAAGATTACTTTATTAAATCACCACCTCCTCAGCTTTTCTTCTCTGCTGTAAGTATGCACCATGATCTAACAGGCCTCCCACTAGCTTCCTGAGCATTTTTCAAATCCCTTCTCTTCCTTGGAGATCCAACTAAGATGCAAAATGTTTTCATTTTTCAGTCTTCTTGGAAAAAGCGGTTTTTCATTCTGTCAAAGAGTGGGGGAAGGAGACTTCACATCTCCTATTACAAAGACGAACATCGCCGAGGTTCCATTGAAATTGACCGGTGCGCATCCAGTCCGGAAAACGTGTATAACAACGAATACTAACACAGGGCATGCAAATTGAAATTTAAATCATTGACTGAAAGAACCAAAGCCTTCATGCTTACAATATTGGTTGCTGAAAAGAAGCTGAAATGAAGAACATCCTGAGTAAAACACAGCCACATACTTATTTCACGTTGTATATACCAGTTCATAAATTATTCATTAATAAGAATTTAGTTACAAAAGACTTTGATTTGCTTAATTTACGGATGAGGGAGAGCAGATCAAATCATCATTTCATAAACCCAAGATGGATTTTTAAAAAAGTATTGAGATTTGCTTTTTTTTTTTTTTTTTTTGGCCTTCTCTTTAAGAAATTCAGTACAAAATGAAAATTAGGAAACATGATCGTTTGTAGAACAAAGAATTCAACAGAAATAAGAATTTTTGAATTAAATGTGAGGCTGAACTAAGTATTTGCAATCAGTAATGAGCCAGATCTAAACTTATTTTGTAACATTATTGGACAATTTCCAAGACATTGATCAAGCAGACCTAAATTTTATTCAGTTTGCATCTTAATATAAAACAGTAGTCATTGTGCTTGAATCTGTGTAATACTTTGTGTCTATATCTAACAGAAACTCCAGTGTAGAAGTTGGCATAAGTAGCCATGAAAAAATGCAATCTGTATGTAAGATGTTCAAATGCCACCCTGATGAGGTGATGTCCATCAGAACCACTAACAGGGAATATTTCCTCATTGGCCATGACAGGTAAGTAGTAAGATAACACAGTGTTTCCTGTGTGCGCAATAAAAAGTGGACAAGGAGACAAAATATCTCAAACCAATAACCAATAAACAGACTTTGAACAGAAATCCATGGCCACCCCCTGCAACACCATCATTAGTGTTCATTATTGGGTAGTGTTCATTATTTGTTGAAACAGCTCAGAAAGTGACCGTATTCATTCCCTAGGGCTTCTATAACAAAGTACCACAAACTGAATGTCTTAGAACAACAGATACATATTGTCTCACCGTTCTGGAGGCCAGGCATCTGAAATCAGGGTGTCACAGGGCCACGTTCCTTCTGAAGGCTCTAGGGAAGGTCTGTTCTAGGCCTTTCTCCTGGCCTCTGGTATTTCCTTGGCTTGCAACAGCAGAACTACAACGTTCACACAGCATTCTCCCTGTGAGCGTGTCTCTGCATCCAAACTTTTTATAAGGACGCTTGTCATAATGAATTAGGAGGCCAGTATAACCTCATCTTCACCAATGACATCTACAATAACCCAACCCAATTTCCAGATAAGGTCACATTCTGAGGTACTGGGGATCGACACTTCAACAGATGAATTTTGAGGGGACGCAAGTCAACCCACACCCCCATCCCCATCACCCCAGTTGCTTTTCACATAAGAGAACCCAATACACAAACATCTGTACAAGCTACATGTTAGGGAGGGGCCATGTTCATCCCTGAAGAAGTCTTCGGTTTTTAAGGGGGGCTCCCAGTGCAAGCAAAGGTGCCTAACGGATCCTTTGTAGATGATTGGCTGCTTGACAGAGAGGCCAAGGCCAGGGGAGGAAGCTGGGCAGAGGAGGCACAGAACGCTCACACCGAAGTATGAAGGGCCTTGATCTGCTGCAGATTAAGCCCAAGGCGAACAGCCTTCTTTTTCACATTGTCATGAAAGTCAATAGAAAAGTAAATTCATTCAAACACGGGCTTCATAAACACACGCATCCCCCAAAGGGAGGCACACCTGGGTAGCTATACAAAAAAATGGTGCTGACGGGTTAAGGGGCTCGCTTATGAACACAAAAGAAATCAGTGTCAAAGCCAAAAGGTCCCAACCCTATGATCACTACTGTTATTTTCGACTGTTCTTCCCATTTCTCTGAGCTTTCCTCGCAGAGGCGGCAGGAAGATTAATTCTAGTGTGCAAGTGTGGAGGTGGTGAGGAGCCAGTGGGTCATTGAAGCTACTTCGGGAAAAATCTTTATTTCCCTGGTACCTGCTCCCACTGCCTGTTCCAACCTTAATAAAAGAACCTTTTTCTGGTTCAAAAGGAGCACAGGTGCTATTGTTGCCACACGCCAACTGAAAAGTTTATTCCTATCAACAGGGAGAAGATTAAAGACTGGGTCTCCTTCATGTTATCATTTTGCTGGGACGCCAAAGCAGCACGCCAGAACACAGAGGTGACTCTACATTGCCGATAAAATAACAGGGCACCTGAACACAGCCTCTGTCACAAGGAAACAATGGTAGCTTTTGCTTTTCCTCCTGAGCAACTGGCACTAATACAAGGAAAAAATAAGTGAGAAAATGTACATCCTTGTTATTTTTGTGATGAACAATAGGAAAAAACACTTCCGTGTTTTGCAAGAGACCTGAAATGCAGACCCTTCAAATTTTCATTATGGGGTCGGAGGAGTGAAATGCACTTTTTTAAGCGTAGCTAAGACTACAGCAGTTCCCATCATTGTTATTCAAGGTGCATAACAGCTGCCTTTTTCAGTGAGTAAGTCTAGGCTGGTGTCTGTACAAAGGCTCTTCATATCTCTTGCGTTTTCAGTGGAATCTCTCTTTAACGTAAGGGCTAGTAGCTTTAGGTTTTTAATTTACTTCCCGAGAACCTTCGCTGATTCACACAAGTCCTTTATGAGGGTAGACCTTTATAAATGAAACTCAGTGTATAGGTATCATTTTGACATGTTTTCTCCAAGTTGTTCTGTGCCCACAGCAAGGGCAGAGGCCGTGGAGGAAGGAAAGCGAGGTGTGTCTATGGTAGACCCAAATGACCAGAAAATAGTGGCACAGGGTCAAAAAGACAGGTTGAGGGAAATTCAGGACATCGGAAGCCCAGGCTGAGAGTCCTCAAGGGCTTGGAAACAGGAGAGAGCTATGATCACCTTGTATCTTGGTGCGAGAAGGCTGGCTGGGGGGATAAATGTTAGCGGAAAAGAGTGAAGGCGGGAAGCCCAGCGACGAGGCTGTTGCTTCGGTCCAGGTAAGACATGGATTGTGCCCTGATTGCAATATTCCTCTTCCATAAGCAGGAGAAATTCCCCCTGGGTGGTAAAAGGCCTTCTTCAGACCCCAGTCCTCTCCTTGGTCCTTCCAGCGCATCAGAGGCTGTCAGCCCCACCCCATCAAGAAATAGTCTTCCAGACATGGTAATCAGACTTCCATCTGTCTGTCTGTCTGTCTGTCTGTCTCTCTCTCGACGCCTTGCCTGGGAGTCTGCTGATGCTTCCAAAGTATTACCCATGTATTTGACAGCTTCCTCTAAGCCTAACCCACCATCATGATCTTAGCCTTAGTGTTTATCCTATATTTAGTCTGTTTCTTATATCACAAATGAGCCTTCCTGCTTGCCCTGCCTACCTTGAAATGTATTCATTCATTTTGGGTGTGCCTCACCATGCATCTGGGTATGTTGGGCAGAGAACCCTCCAGCTAAACAGAAGCCTGACTGGCAACCTTTTCCTTCCTTTCACACAAAGGGTGCGGATTACCTCTGTAAAAAAGATTCCCAACACACCACTCGGTCTGCCATACCGTCTCTATTTCTGGGGTAAAACCAAGGTTCTCATTCATCTTTTTCATTTACCCAGATCGATCTTGCTTCCTCTTAAGTGTGTGTGTGTGTGCGCGCGCGTGTGTGTGTGTGTGTGTGTGTGTGTGTGTGACTTCATTTCTAATGAAACCCATTTGAGGAAAACAACACATCTGGCTCTTGAAAGTGATTTGTGATTGTGCTCTCAGCTCTCTTGGATTCGGTCTTCCCAACTTTGGATTAACGGACCGAGCGGTTGGGTTGTTTTTTTTATCTCCTGCCGTGGATACCATTTCGTCCGTTAGAGACGTAACCATTGACTTTCCCTTCTCCCTGGGTGCCAAGCACATCTTAATATAGCATAACCTGCTGTTTTATCTAGTTGGGAGCTCTCCAACTATGTTAAAATCTTTCTTACCCCCTGCTTTTCGAAAGATAACGTTACTGATCGTCTTGCCACGTTTTCACACTTTGCATTCGAATTCGGAGATTTTTCAGTCAGCTCCAGTTAAGAGTACCATCTACCTTGTTGGGTTTTGTGGTGGTGATGATGGTTGTCCTTGTCGTTGTTGTGGGAACCGTTCTTCACCCCCAGCTCAGCACGGTCTGGCTTCACTATCTTGGCACTAGAAGAATGGACACCATTGAAAACATTTTGTTTTTTGAAATCACTTCCCTTCAAGGACTTCCTAGAAAACTTTCAAGTTCTTTTCAAAACCCTTGCTCACAGGCATTGTTCTTGGAAGAATTAAGTTGTACTTGTAACAATTTTCCTGCCATGCAAAGCAGCTGCTTTAGTAGAGGGAGGATCTTGTATCCACTGGGGAGGGAAGGTGGTGGTTGCTTAAACCTACATTACCTTGTAGACTGTAATTCATATGATCACATGACCAACACTAGCAAATTGCATTGCTCTGGAAACAATAGAAGTGTGTGAGCAGAACACAAAAGAGGAATATTGAGCAGGAAGAGGAAAGGTGTGGTGCCCTGACCGTGGGCTGATTATCTTCTCAGGTGGCCCCGGGGGGAAAACTAGTATATGGGAGTGGGGGGACTCAGTGGCAGTCCTTAGTGCCTTAGAATATACCCTCCCCCACCGCCCGCCCCTGAGAGAACTGCTTGTTCTAAGTTACAGGTCCCAATGGTAGAGAACAGCCTGAATTATGGGCTTGTGTTTTTACCTCATCAAGGTGACCCAGACTCAAGAGGCGAGTTCAAGTTGTGTGGACTTCTGCATGTAACCTTGGGAAATGTTCCGATCTTCTCAACTTAATTCATCTAATATGGCTTCCCAGAAAGCATGTGGTTTAATTCTGTCTCTTGCAAAAAAAAAAAAAAAGAGAGAGAGAGAGAGAGAGAATAGAATTAATTGTCTTCCTCTCTTTATTCAGCATTTAATGGAAAACAATTCTCCAGGACTCAGACAAGCTCATCTGCCACATGATTTCTTGTCAGAGACTACTGAAGAGACGGAAGAAGAGAGTCATTATATTAGTCCTCAAAGTATTCTTTTACAGGTAACCCCTTCCATCCACTAATCCTTCCTTCCTTGTACGGATATTTGCCGGGTCCCTGCTGCGTGCTGTTCCTGGGGCAGGAGGCTGGGCTCGGTGGTGAATCAGGCACAGGTGATGTGCTCATGGTGCTGACCCTTGAAAAGAAGGAGGCCGCGATACAAGACAGAAAGGGCTCTGTGCTGAAGAGAGATGCTGATAAATGCCTGGAGTGCATGAGGGAAGGGAAGCGGGGAGGTGATTTCCAGACAGAAAGAAAAGGCCATTAAAAAAATACTCCCCCCGCCAAAAGTAAGTACAAAACTATGCAGTGACAGTTCAGAGAAGGAGGAGATTGGTGTTGGCTGAGGTGGTCGGAGGGGGCTGCGGGACCTCATAAGGCCCAAACACAGCTTCATCGGGCCAGAGAGGAAAGGGGGGGCTCCAGGTGACGCAAGTGGCCTGAAAGCTGGCTCTGGAAGAGCACCATTTGTAGGTGAGCAGCGGGAAGGCCGGCTTGGCTGGAAGGAATTTTTCCAAATACGGGTTAATGATTCAACTGCCAGGCAGGCGCTTAAAAGCCCTGAGGGTTTTTGAGCAACCAGTCCCCCAAATGCCTTAGTAGTGAGGGGCTAGCCGAGAGCCTCCCAAGGGCAATGTCTTTTCTAGGACTTCCGCAGCCCCTTGACGCAAGTTGGCTCGCCTGTGAGCACGGTGGCCTGAGGCCAGCTTTGACCCAGCCGGGTGACACGTCTCTACAGCAGCACCAGTCGGGAGAAAGAGTGCATATCATTAAGTTGCCTAGTGATGAAACGGAAAGATAAATAGCAATTTAGTCCAATAAAACACCGTATCGGAAACACGGGGAATCCAGGAGGAGAAAACAGACTTTGAGTCAGTCAGAAGCTTTCGCAGTTCAGCCTCCTAGCATGAGCACCATTGCTCATCCGGCGGTGGATGTACTGACCCGTTGAGGGCCCAGAGCCACCACGTAAGGGATAAAAAGGTACCCGGTTATTGGTAGACTTGCATCCTTACACTTATCCCTCTTGTCTGTAGTTGGATAGTCTTATTGCTTCCAATGATCCTGGTCAACCTGCTGAACCTGATAGTCCAGAACAGTTCTCGGAGACAAATGAACATCATTACATGCCAATGAAATCCTGGTATGTAAAACTGTCATGTTCTTAAAATTGATTCCGGCTAATGTACTCTTATAGAACAACCACTGTTGATATAGTCATTCAAAAACATCACCAGAGACCAAATTCAACACATTATTCCGCAATCTCAAAAAAAGAAGTGAGAATGCTTTCTCAACCCACCGAAATGCTTTCACTACCCATGTAGTGACCCCCTCGGGTCATTTTCTGTCTCCTGGGGAACTTATTTTCTATTCTGAATTGATGTCTCATCCTCACTTCTGTCCTTCAAGCCCTTCCAATGGAAAGGGTTATTTTGACTCCATATCCATTTTCAGAAGGGAAGTTTGTTGGATTTGATTCTAACTGTGGCTGTGATTCTGAGGGCTGGGCATACTTGAAGACCTTGTTAGTTTTCACATGGCTCCTAGCTACTGAAATCCAATTCACCCACCAAAGAAAGTTGTAAATAAACATGGTGACAAAGGGTATTGTATTAACCTCTGATTTTCTAGTTTTTTCAGAGAGACATCCCACAAGTCTGCTGATAGCAAAGAGGGATCCCAGGCCCTTCCAGAGATCCAGAACGGGGGGCTTCACTTGCAAGAACAAGGCTCACAAAGTGACTCTTGTCTTCCACCTGCCAATATGGAAGCACAGACCATGAATGACAAAAAGGGGTTGGCCTCACTTACTGTTGTGCAATTATCTATACTAATCAAGTAAAGTTCTATTTTCTAAAACTATGCGCCCTTAGAGCAATGCAGCCTTCCTTTTTAACTCAGAATTCAAGTTTAAATGGTTCCTAAAAATCTTCAAGTTGGCCAACAATCCGACTAGCTTCCCTTTCTTACCGATGTGGTGGCCAAGGACAGTGAGTAACAGAGCTGGAAGCAAAGCAGTCCCCTGGGCTGTGGGTAGCATTTCCAAATATTTCTAAAAATTATCCCTTGGCTAGTCTTTCGGGCCCTGGAACTCTGGATCACGCTGACCTGGGTAGCATGTCACCCAACGTCTATGGTTAAAATTATGGGCAAGTTGCATGAGGTTTGGTTATAGAATAAGAGGGGAAGATTTAGGTTTTAAGTGATGTCAAGGGCATTTGATGAAATTGTTCTCAGTTTTAAGTCTTTCCAGTATATTCTTCTATGGAATCATTTACAGTGGAGAAATAAGCAGACTGGTGTGACATATAATCAGTTTAGTCCATTTTTTGTTCTTTTCCCATTGTCTGCCATCCATTAGCACATCCCAAGAGGGGTGCGGGAGGGCATTAATGAGTAACTTAAATTCATATTCTCCCAATGTCTTGGACAATTTTTAACTGGGAAATACCATCCTAGAGGTAGGAAGTAAAGTCTACTCGGAATGTCCAGCTCAGAGCTGCCTGAGGTGACTTTTATAAACATCTTATCTCGTAGTAACATCCCTGATGAAAGCCAAGTGGAGAAACTGAATGTGTTCCTTTCTCCTTCTGACGTCATAAATTATCTTAGTCTCATGGAAGCTGCAGGACGGATATGGTAGGTTGGAGATTTGAGGGTTCTTGATTATAAATGGGGTTGGGAGATAGGCAGACAACGATTATATCCTGAAACTGTATGTGGCAAAACCGATCAGACAGCTTGGACTGTTGAATTGTTCTCACAAAAGATCTTTGGTTGAGGCAAAAATGAAGGTATTGCTGTGTAAGAGGATCAGCTGGGAAGTGGGTTGGTAGTGGAGTACCCAAAAGTCCAGTACCCATTTCTGATTTTTGGAAGGTAAAGAAGAGCCGGAAGGAATAGGTATGGTCCAAGGAAATCATTCCCAATCAATGAGCAATGACTGTTTGATAAACGGATGAAGTAATGAAGTTAGTGAAGTCAACAAGAATCTAAGGTCTAAAACAAATGGTCACACCAAGGTCTGAGGCTTCGAGACGCCTGTTGGTCTGGGATAGACACAAAAGAGAGAATCTTCCTAAAATCAGCACCGTTTAATTTGATTCTAAATTCTTTTAAAAACTTCATAGTTTATTCTGAAGGAAGATTACATTTTCACAAGGGGAGAAAGTCCTTTAACGTAAAAGGCTTATTCGTTCTATAAGAGGGCAGTAAACAACTCTTCCACTTTTCCAAATTTCCCACCATCTAAGAGGCTCACTAGAGAGCCACTAGATAGTCACTGTGTAATCATCATGTGCTCACTTTCAATAAGCACTTATTAAACTCCTTCTGTTTACTTGGAGTTATATGGGTCTAAAAAAAATTTTTTTTTTTGAAGGTAGCACTCTACTTCTGGGGTCTCATAGCCTGGTGAAAAAAAAAAACCAGCCACATAAACAAGCAAACATAAAATGCACTGTACTTAAATATACAATAAATGGGTGCTCGCCTAGTGCAATAGAAGTCAGGGATGGGGGGATTAATTAAAGGAAGAGGAATGTAGGAGGACCATTAGAGGTGGTATGATTAGAGTTGGTGTTGGAGGGCAGGTCCAACAGCGGTGACAGACGAAAGAATATTCAAGCAGAAAATGCAGTTTGTCTACTTCAGACGGGGTGTAACATAGCTGAAGAAGCTGGTGATGGTAATGAGGGAACCCCAGTCTGTGTCCTGCGAGCACAATCTCACACTCGTGTTGAACACTGTGTTCCATTGCAGTGTGGCTCAGTGGCAAGGCCCCCCGCACCTGGGATGTTTATTTTTTCACGGAGATCACATCTTGGCTGTGAATGACCTGATGCCCCAGGGCCTGGAGGAGGCTTCCTTGTTTCTCAGTCGGTCTGTCCAGAAGGAGGTGAGTCCTGCTGACCAGCTCTGGCCAAGAATAAGATCAAGGTCTTGGGTGGAGCCTGAACGGTTCATGTAAATACATGCAAATAACAGACTGTGACTGTAGAACCCTTTCAAAATTCTTTCATATAAAGTGATATTTGGAGAGGGCTCCGGATTAAGAGACTGAGCATCGGGGTCCAGGACCTCAGATACACAGCATGATGTGGTAGAAAGAGTTTACAACGGAATCGCATTGGCTCAGGATTTGCGTTGCATCACCTTAAGTCAATTTGTGCCTCATCTCTCTCTTCTGCAAAATTGGGGGTAAGGATGATACAAGTTGTTGGAGAATTAAATGTGATAATATGTGTAACATGCTTACACACGTGACTGGCACCTAGTAGGTACTCACAGAGTTATCTGTGCTTTTACTTCTCCGATTGGCTGGGGAACATTGGCCAGGTTCAGCTTTACACACTTCAGTCCCCTCATCTCCGAAATTGACCTAGCTGTACCTTCCTCACTGAGTTATTGTAAGAAGTAAACAAAACATGCGAGCGTGTACAAACTATGTATGTTTTTAAAGGGCTAGCCGTGGTTCTGCCTGTGCGTATAGTCTCCCTGTGGTAAATTCCCTCCCTGGCCTGTGTTTATTTCTTACGTGACCTTGGGAAAATCACGTTCTTCTCTTGGCTTCAGCTTTTTCTCTCTACAGGAAGATAGTTGGTTTTCAAACTGTGCTTCTTGGGTCCCTAAGCGACAGGAACTTGAGGAAGAGGTAAAGAAGGGGACAATATGTAAGACTTCAATGAGAGCAATCTACGTTTATCATTTATGTTTTTTGGATGTTGGCTCTGTTAGCTCTCCTTGAAGAAACATTTCCTTGTCTTGAAATCCTAAAAACTGAGGTACCTGGGTGGCTCAGTTGGTTGGGCACCCGCCTCTTGATTTTGGCTCAGGTCATGATCCCAGGGTCGTGGGATCGAGCCCCATGTTGGGCTCTGCACTGGGCATGGAACCTGTTTGAGATTCTGTCTCTCTCTTCCTCTGCCCCTCTTCCCAATCGCGCTCGCTTTCTCTCTCTCTCTGCTCTAAAACAATCCTAATGATAAGTAAAATTAAATTTTTAAAAACTCCTGAAAACTGCTGTGCTAGGTGATCTCTCAAATTTCTTTCAGCTCTGAGGGTTTCTGATTACATAGGTCTTATCTCTCCTGCCTGACAAAATTACCCCATGCTATTCCCATTACCTCTATGGGAAAAGCAGCCAAGGATGAGTGAATTGCCAAAGATACATAAGTAGTCATGGAACAAGGACTCATTCTCATTCATTCACTCACTCGCCATTTGTGAACATCTCCTTTAGTACTGAGCTAAGTCCTAGAGCTACAAAAATGGCCTCAGCCTAGGCTTGAGGAGCTCACATAGTATGGATCAAACAGGCATGTTGTGTGCTGGTTACCATAAGGTGTATGCCCTAGGATGTGGACAGAGGGCCAGTGAAGCAGAAAGAAAGGAGTAAATCTATCTGAGGAAGTCTAGGAAGGTGTCTCAGAGAAGGTAGTGTCTCGCTCGGGTTTTGAAGACCAGGTAGGAGTTTGTGTGGTGGAAGAGAAGTAGATTTCAGGGGCTCAGTCCAACAATCAGGTAATTCTAATATATTTCCGTTGCCAAAAACCCACCCTGAGGCCACGTGCCCTATACAGTCTTCCGAATCCTTCCAGAAGTTACCAAAAGATACTCTGACCTCCAAGATCCAGGCATCAGCTCCAAAGCCAAAAAAGGATTTTTACCTGGACCCAGGAGTTTCACCTGGGCAACGTTGGCTGCAGTATATCAAGACTGCCTTTCTGGACAGTGGAATCGTGTATGTGGGAGGGGACAATAGCATTTCTCCTGGGCTGAGTCGGCCTGCCCCTTCCTACTGGAGAACAATTAGATGCTATGGAGAAACACGAGGTGCTCACCCAAATGGTTATCTGGAAGACAAAAAGTTCTACTTTCCCACCCCACCATTCCTGACTATTGTTTATATTAAAATGAATGTCCAATTCTTCAAAAAAATTCAAATAGCTGGTCCCCGGAAGGGAAGAGAATGTTGGAAGAGGGGAGATGTGGAACCACAGGAGGGGCAGGCCATTTGTTCTAGAGCATTCAGACCAATCAGATTTACTTTCCCTCCTGTTGGGCTACAGTTGAGAGACAAGGAGGTCGGCTTGGGGACGGGGTAGGGACAATGTGAGAGTTTGAAAGGAGGGGAGAAGAGGTGTGTGTAAAAAAAGAAGAAGAAGGAGATGCTAGATTACAGGGCAAACCCATCAAACTTCAATTTCCCCCTGATCTTGTCAGGGGTTGGTTTTGTCTGGTTTCATCTGGATCCTCTAGTTTCAAGAGGCTTTTACTTCCTGGTACAACTGGGCCCATCTGGGATCATCGGTGTTCTCTGGAATCTTCCCTAAAGGCTCAGGCCAGTGGCTGCCAGGGAATAAAAATCCATCTTCCACCTAAGTATGCAGGTCACCCTGGCTTCCTCTGGCCCAGATGTTATGGTTCATTGTAGGATTTTCTTCCAAACCAGTTTCCAAGGGTGCTAATGAGGACAGACCACGAGCAAACAACGAAGGAAAATCTTTCCTCACTTCATTTCCTTCTTACTTGTGTTTTAGAAAATAAAACTCACCGTCGGCCGGATCCCAAATTCAGAGAAATTCCATGCTGTCGCCTGTACGTGCCCCTTAAAATACAAAGGTGTTGTACCTTGTCGACTGGGTGAGTCTAGACTGGAGAAGACCCTGAAGAGGAGTCCAGCCATTAAAAAGGGTCAACACCAACGAACTGGAGAGTCACATGCCAGGACCCACTGCTGAGGAGCAAGGGTGGGCCCTAGACTCTGCTGGGGCCCTGCCTCTCCCTCTCACCGCCGTGTGAGATAACACACATCAGCACACCTCTCTGATTTTCCGTACCTACCCCTTAACGGCAGGGAAAACTATCACCTCTCCGGCTATTCATCAGTGATGCTGAGAGGGTCCAGGGGGATAATGACTGTGGAACGCAGAGAAAATGTAAGGCCTTGTTAGCTCAGACGTTGTCCCACACACCACAGAGATTGTTAAGTCCCTCATCTGAAATGCACTGTGTGTTCTCTGAGGTCATGGTCCGCACAATCCCTTCTTTGTTAGGGAACATACAGTTGGAAAGGCTCATTCCAGGAAGGCAAGATTCCCGAGAGACGTGATACCATATCAGCCTTCCCAAACACCTCCCCCTATTCATCACACCCACCCATGGTCCAAAATGCTGAGGCAGGGTGGCCCCTTGGCTTCAATAATCATCTGGTTTTCTTAAATACCCAGAAACTATTCTAGAAGTTGAAGCGGTTTTAGGTCGCATACAGCAAAGGTCTGTTTTCTCTACAAGTAATAAGGCAACAACGTAGCACTTCTACGTTTGAAAGGTCGTAACTGATTGGCGCATTAACTAATTGATCCTACAAGGCCAAAAACGTCAAATCTTTTTTCATAAGTAGGAAGACAAAGGCAGCGAAAGGACTAATCGAATCCGGGAACGTTCGAGCAAAAGGAGGCTTCAGAAACTATATCTCACTATGCTGTCATTTTTGTGCAGGAAGACGTCAAGGCCCCGAACGTTTAATACAAACAAACAAAACAGAAGCAGACTCATACATACAGCGAACAAAATGGTGGCTGCAGAGTGGAGGTGATGGGGGGGACAGGCAAAGTAGGTGAAGGAGATTAAGAGGTACAACCCTCCAGTTATAAAACAGGGAATGAAAAATCCAGCATGGGGAATATAGTCAATAACATTGCAATAACATTGCATGATGTCAGATGGTGACTCCATTTATGTGGTAAGCATGGCATAATGTATAGAACTGTTGAATCACTAGGTTGGACACCTGAAACTCATATAACATGCTATGTTTTAAAAAATAATAATAGTAACAATATACTTCCTTTGTAGTTCCCAGTTTCATAGCTGTTTAGTGACAGACCAAGAATCTAAAACCAGCTCTGAGAAACAGATGTCCTGCTCCTCACTTTGTATTTGGATTTAGGTTTGAAAAGACCTTGTGCAGATAGAAGAAACATTCAAATACAGTTCATTTTCTGTTTTCCAGATTGTACAGAACATACACAAATTTTTAGTTTACTGTTCCTTTTTTTAAAAAAATGTTTTAATTCTTATTATTTTTGAGAGGGAGACAGAGACAGAGAGCAAGCAGGGGAGGGGCAGAGAGAGAGGGAGACCCAGCATTGAAAGCAGGCTCCAGGCTCTGAGCTGTCAGCACAGAACCCAACGTGGGGCTCGAACTCACAAGCTGTGAGATCGAGACCTGAGTGGAAGCCGGACGCTTAACCAACTGAGCCACCCAGGTGCCCCTTACTGTTTCTTTTTTAAAGCTGGATTGAAGTTAAGACTTTGCCTTTTTTCTAGCCTTATTAAAATGTAATTGACATATAGCACTGTATCAGTTTAAGGTGTGCAACATAATGTACAACCTTATGCAACCTCCTGTTTCTACTTCCCCGAAATTTGTGCTACAGAACTACTCACACAAATATACAAAAATGATTTTTTAATGCTCACTGTAGCATTGTCTGTAATAATACAAAAATTCTTCAGGGATTGCTTCATTGGGATGACTTCATGTAATTCAAAACTCTGCAGGTGTTAACTGTTCGGCATGTGCAGTCATGGAAAGATGTTCACAATACAGTAAGAATGAAAGAAGCAAGTTGCAGAACAGTAGGCATAACATTGTCCCATTTTCGCAAAACTAAAGTATTGGTATTCGTGTATATGTATGTGCGTGTACACAACTTTCCCAGCTCTAATAAAAAATACCTACCTTGAAGGCTTGTTATGAGGTTTAAATGGGTGACATTCGTACAGCACCTAGCTCACTGCCTGATAGGTCGTGAGCACTCAGTCAATGTTAGGTCTGCTGCTGCTTTGACAATGCCTTTTTGTTCAGTCTCGATGAACTTAGATCTAGTTCTTTTTTTTTTTTCCAACGTTTTTTTTTTTTTTTTTTTTTTTTTTTTTGGGACAGAGAGAGACAGAGCATGAACGGGGGAGGGGCAGAGAGAGAGGGAGACACAGAGTCGGAAACAGGCTCCAGGCTCTGAGCCATCAGCCCAGAGCCCGACGCGGGGCTCGAACTCACGGACCGCGAGATCGTGACCTGGCTGAAGTCGGACGCTTAACCGACTGCGCCACCCAGGCGCCCCAGATCTAGTTCTTAATAAGAACCATCTCTGAGAAGTAGGACCAAGATTGGCCATGTGGGGGAGGCATTTCTGTAACGTTTGAATTTTTTTTTTTTTTTTTTTTTTGCAGTGAGCATGTCACTTTTATTAAAAACAAAATAGAAGTGTGGAAAATAAATAAATTTTATATATTTACATAAATTTATGTTTATTAGATAAATATATACTTATATGAGCATATTTTTTTGCAATGAGCCTGTCACTTTTATTAAAAACAATAGAAGTGTGGAAAATAAATAAATTTTATATATTTACATAAATTTATGTTTATTAGATAAATATATACTTATATAAGCATATTTTTTTGCAATGAGCATGTCACTTTTATTAAAAACAATAGTGTGGAAAATAAATAATATAAATAAATATAGATAAATATAAATAAATTTTATATATTTATATAAATTTATGTTTATTAGATAAAGATATACTTATATAAGCATATATTTGCTATATAAATATATTTTATATATTTACTATAGATATTTATATTTTATAATAAATATAAATTTAAATAATATATTTTAAATAAATATATGATAAGTATATAATATCTTTAATAATATATAATAAATATATAATGGTGCATTTTAAATACATGTCTAAATAAATTATATATATAAGCTATATAAAATATATTTTATAATTATTGTAGGTAAATTATTATAAATTATTATAGATTATAATTATTATAGATTATAATTATTATAAATTATTATATATAAGCTATATAAAATATATTTTATAATTATTATAAATTATGTATAAATTACATACATATATATATATATATTTTAAATCTTTATAGGTAAGAAACCAAGACACCTCAGTAAAAGAAATACAAAACCATCAATGTCAAACTATCAGGCAACCAACAATGTGGGTGGACACATGGCTTTGAAGCCCATTTTTGGTTGGAAAGTCTACACCACGAGACACCTGGGTGGCTCAGTTGGTTAAGCATCCAACCTTGATTTTGGCTCAGACCGTGATGTCAAGGTCGTGAGATCGAGCCCCAACTTGGGCTCCGAGTGGAGCCTGCTTGGGATTCTCTCTCTTCCTCCCTCTCTCTCTGCCCTTCCCCCAATCTCCCTCTCCCCCCCCCCCCCAAAAAAAAAAAAAGTCTACACTGGAATGCTAATAAAAACTAACATTAGATGGACAGACCTGGGCGACCAGGCTCTAAGCCCCTGATGGGATGAGCTAAATCCTTACCCACCTCATAGAGCTCCTTGCTTCCACTTCTTTCTCAGGGGTGAGCCAGCAGCCGGCCCTCTCTCCCTCCCCAGTGTTCTGCCTGCAACTGAATCAGTTGGGATGGTGGGGCTTGTTAGGAAGATTCTGCCTTGGGGCCCCTCCCGCATAAGGGCTTTCTTCCCAAAAGGAAGCCTCAGGGGCGATTCCAAAGTTTCCCCACCCACGACTCAATTGATTTTGATTCAGTAGGTCCAGGGTGTGGCCCTGGAATCTGCATTCTAATGGCCACTCCCAGATGATTCCACTACATGGGCCAGGGACACTTAAGGGGCATCACCCCCGGGGTTACAGGGGGAGGCACGTGTGTCTCCTGAGAGGCTGCAGAACACGCAACCTGGGTAGCTTAGTCGGTTGAGAGTCCGGCTCTTGACTTCAGCTCAGGTCATGATCTCAGAGTTTATGGGTTCAAGCCCCATGTCAGGCTCCGTGCTGGTAGTGCAGAGCCTGCTTGGGATTTTCTCTCCCTCTGTCTCTGACCTTTCCCCGCCCGAGCACTCTCTGTCTCTGTCTCTCTCTCTCTCTAAATACATAAATAAACTTTAAAAAATAAAAAAGGCTACTCTATGACCCAGCAATTGCACTACGAGGCATTGATCCAAGGGATACAGGAGTGCTGTTTCGAAGGGACACATGCACCCCCATGTTTATAACAGCACTATCAACGATAGCCAAAGTATGGAAAGAGCCCAAATGTCTCTCGATGGATGAATGGATAAAGAAGATGTGGTTTATATATAAAATGGAATATTACTCGGCAATCAAAAAGACTGAAATCTTGCCATTTGCAACTACATGGACAGAACTAGAGGGTATTATGCTAAGTGAAACTAGTCAGAGAAAGACAAATATGATATGACTTCACTCATATGTGGAATTTAAGATACAAAACAGATGAACAGAAGGGAAGGGAAGCAAAACTGATATAAAAACAAGGATGGGGACAAACCATGAGAGACTCAAATACAGAGAACAAGCTGAGGCTTGTTGGAGGGGGTGTGGATGGGGAGATGGGCTCAATGGACAAGAGGCAGTAAGGAAGACCCTTGTTGGGATAAGCACTGGGTGTTATACACAGGGGTTGAATCACCGGAATCTACTCCTGAAATCATTATTGCACTAAATGCCAACTAACTTGGATTGTAAATTTAAGAATAAATAAATAAGTAAATAAATAAAATTTACAATAAAATAAAAAAGGCTTGTGCCTTACATGATCTCCCCAGAGCCAAGTGCATGGGACAGACCCTCCTCACTGCCCACCCCCAGCCACACCCACCCTCAGTGCCTAATGCCACTTGTGACCTCTTTCCTTCCAGAGCTGCCCTGGATGTTCATTCCAACCCATTTCCAGGTGGACGAATGTGAGCAAAGGTGGGGCTGGAGGCCACAGAGTGACCCAGCTGTCCCTATGGGGTGGCCCTGTGCTGAGCCATTTTAAAGCCAAGCTGTGGGCCTTTTCAATGTAATCTTGTCTTCTCGACAGTTAACAGGTTTCTCTGAGTAATCGATGTCCACTTAGGAGCTGTTGTGGACACACACACATACACACACGCACAAATACAGGATCTAAAACCCTTTCACAAGAGCTTATGACGTGGCTAAAGGAAGGAAAACTGACAGACTGCTCTTGTTTACCTGATGTCATTTGAGAAGGTACTGTTCTGTAGGTTTAATTTTAAAATGATGTTAATCATCATCTTCCTAAAGCTTGCTAACACGTTCTCGCCTTCTTAAACTCTTCTTACTCAGGTCATGGCTCTGGGCATTCTTTCGCCACTCTGTGTATTTCCTAAAGAGTACTGAAACCCAGAAAACCCCTTCCTCCTACACAAAATGCTCCCGGACTGCTTGCGTTTATGCTGTGGGCCGGGAAAGCAGATGACGCAGCTTGTTCTAAACATACATAAACTAGGGGCGCCTGGGGGCTCAGTCGGTTAAGCGTCCGACTTCGGCTCAGGTCATGATCTCACGGTTCGTGGGTTCGAGCCCCACATCGGGCTCTGTGCTGACAGCTCGGAGCCTGGAGCCTGCTTCGGATTCTGTGTCTCCCTCTCTCTCTGTGCCCCTCCCCCCCCACTCACACTCTGTCTCCTTCTCCCTCAAAAATAAATAAACATTAAAAAACATTTTTTTTTTTAACCTACATAAACTAAGAGTTAATAGGCTACAGGTGTGAGAGATTTTGTGACCGAAGCCCATTAGTTTCTAGCCCGGGGTTCCATGACATTGATGTGGGATGCCCAGTTATCTTGATGGTGATGTGTGTGATATTGTCACCTGCTTGCCTGTTGGCTTCCAAATGTGTTCTGGGATAGGTGACATGGCCAGGAAAGTGACTGGAGGCCAAGTGCAATGACTCCATCAGAAAAATTAGAGAACAATTAACTACCAAACTGCCCAGTGTGGGCACGCTCCGGAGTCTTACCACAGCTTTGTAAGACCAGGGCCACCGCTATCCCTGTGTTTTGGATCTGGAAAGTACAGCACAGAGAAATTAAGTAATTTATTCGTGGCTAGCACGTGACAGAGCCAGAATTTAAACCAGACAGATTGCCTCTGGAGGCCACAAGCCGAACTCTACACCACGCCAAAAGCCTCCTGGAGGAGGAGGTGACTTGAGATCAGAAAGAGGATAATCCCTGGGGCGCAGTGATGTAGACAGGGGCGAGCCTGGAGCGCGCTTTCCCAGTGAAAACAGGGAATGTGTGGAATGACTCAAGTTTTCTCATCCGGCACTGATTTCAATAATATCCATTCATCTTCTGGGCCTCTCGCCCAGGAGAACCTTAAAAGTCCACACCGTATGTTCCAGGAACCAGGAGAATTCTCTGGAGGCTCCTGTCATGACTGGTTAGCATTTTTTACACCTCTCCTTTTAGATGGCCATCTGGCTCCGTATAACATTCTAGTTAACAAGCAATTAATGCACAGCTCCAATGACACAGGCTGTTAGGCTGGTCCCCGGGATGGAAGATGAGTAATAAAGAATCCTTGACTTTGCAAGCCTTGTCATCAAGTGGGGGTAATACACACATAGAGAGAGAGAACTACAAGGCAAGTCCAATGAGCCTAAATCCTTGGTTAAAGTACAAATTCAGTGTCAAATGAGTAAACAAATTTAAAGACTAATCCTATAGAATAGCTTTGGGAAAAGCTTCATATGAAGGGTGGCTTTTCTTTTTTTGCAGGTGTAGGGGGTGAAACTTTACATCTGGCCAAACCCCCAGTGGACAGCCATCACAATATAATTGGCAGGACCAAAAGAGTTCTCAAGGTCCCGTAGAAACCCTGAATCGTTACGCATTTTGAATTATCCCCTTTGAATTATCACCATCAGCACTTTCTGAGTACTTCTTGGATTCAGGGGACAGAGCCAAACACTGGTGATATTAACAAGAATAAAATATGTTACCTCGGGGAGGTGATAACCTAATTAAGGATATGGGTGTAAAAATTGCTTAGGGGTAAAAACTTCCCAAATAGGATTGAGATATATATTCACACAAAAACTTGTCCATGAATATTCATAGCACCATTATTCATAGTAGTCCAAAAGTGGAAACGTCCATCAACTGATGTAGGAATAAGATATGATATATACGTATAATGGAGTATGATTTAGCCATAAAAAGGAATGAAGTACAGATGTGCGCTACAACACGAATGAACCTTCAAACATTTTTCTAAGCGAAAGAAACCAGTCACAAAAGGGCCTATATTATATGATTCTGTATATAGGAAATTCCCGGAATAGACACGGTGACACAGACAGAAAGTCGACGAAGGGAGGAGGGAAGATGGGGGATGGTGCTTACGGATACCGATGGCGTTTCTTTTCGGGGCGGTGAACGTTTTTTTGTTGTACAGCTCTGTGGATATACTAAAAACCACTGGATTGTACACTTTAAAAAAAGGTAAATTTTGTGATATGTAAATTACATCTCTATAAAAATATATAAAAATAAATTTCACTCATAGATTCTAAGTGGAGAAATCAAATGCCAAGGCATCCCCCCACCAACCTCGAAGATAGGCTTCATTTATAGTTAATGAAGAATAAAGGCAGGAGCAGTCTTCCCCATGGACTGATTTAGCAGCCTTTTCTAAATTTTTTTTTTTTCAACGTTTATTTATTTTTGGGACAGAGAGAGACAGAGCATGAACGGGGGAGGGGCAGAGAGAGAGGGAGACACAGAATCGGAAACAGGCTCCAGGCTCTGAGCCATCAGCCCAGAGCCCGACGCGGGGCTCGAACTCCCGGACCGCGAGATCGTGACCTGGCTGAAGTCAGACGCTTAACCGACTGCGCCACCCAGGCGCCCCAGCAGCCTTTTCTAACACATTACTTCATGTGAAGATGGTAAGGGCACCCCCAGTGTAAGAAACTGGATTACCAGAGTAATAATACTCTTTAACTTCCTTAGAGGTGATAATTCTTATTATCAACCAATCTTAAAATGAAAGTACCTCAAGGACCAGAGAACCTGCTTGTACTGCAAAGACCAGAGAACCTGCTTAAAGACTCATTCGGACTAAAGTATAAATACCTATATGAGTCTTAGAGCAGAAAAATGGTGGAAGAGGACAGGAGAGCACCCAGTTACCTAGAAGGGTCAGATATGCAGTGCCAGACCACAGAAAAAGAGGAAAGATACCAATAAATCATCCAAGACAAACTATTTCTCAATTTATCAATAGCCGAGTAGTTCTCGATACCGTCTAAAGGAGCTAAAAGTTATATGCCCTCCTCTAAAGACTTCCAGGAATTGTTTTGAAAACATAACTGCCTTTTCGCTCAGAGTCGCGTGTAGGACTGAAAGGATTTCTCAGGCTCGAAAGAGAGGTAACTCCTTGCTCAAACGTGATTTGCCTTATATACTAATCTGATCCGGTTTTCTCATAAACTGTCTTGCAATCCCCTTATTTTACCATCATCCAAAAAAAAAAAAAAAAAATACACGAAATGTAACACTATTGGAGAAAGGTCTTCACAGAGCCTGAACAATGACCCAGTCGTGAGGGCCAACTAGCAGGTGAGAAGCTCAAGCAACGAGCTAAGCAGAGGAGGAGTAGGCCTTGAAGTCATGGGGGAGATTTAGGAAGGACTTGGTCTTAACCAATTGCAGACGGCTAGCAAGCTGCTGCCGGCTCAAATCAGCCTGCATGCTGTAATCCCGCTTTTCTTTAATTAATATCTCACACTTCCAAACAAAGTGGGTGAAATCGTGGAGGAGTCTGCCAGGAATCCTCTCGGCTTACATAAGCCAAACTTGAGCTGGGCTGCGGATTTATTAGGCAGTGCTGTGAACATTTTTAATGCGGCATTTATTTACTGAGCTGTATAAATAGATTCGATACTAGCGTCACCATCAGTTTAGGAAAGATGCCTCCCTTCATACAGTCTTGCGGTGGCTGTGAGGCATGTGTACGTTATTCGGTGCTTCGGAGCATTTTCGTAGCCACCCCCGCCTCCTGCCATCCTTCTCCCATTTTGCTGACTTTGAGAACGGAGACAACAGCCCCGATCGTTGAGACTGTAGCAGAGCTGCCTGATTAACTCTCTACGATCCAGGAATTAAAGGAAAAGTAAGAGTAAAGCAAACCCCAGCGCTGGGAGCACTTTTCATGGAGCATTTACTCACTCGGCAAACGCTCGGCCCACAAGGTCCAGCCTCCAACCAAATGTCAGCTCTCTCCGTCTCTCAGGTGCTGATTGCCCATCCATGTCTCTGCTTCACGTGGTACCTAATTCCTCTGTGGCCGGTCCGTCTATTAAGGGTAGTTGTCAATCTACATGTTATTCCCCGTAAGTCTTGATTCTTTGCAAGCAAGCTCTGTCTTGATCACTTGTATGTTGTTAGGATCCTTAAGAGTGCTCAGAATAATAATAAATGCATTTTGATTTTTTTTAACATTTATTCATGTTTGAAAGGCAGAGAGAGACAGAGCGCGAATGGGGGAGGGGCAGAGAGCGAGGGAGACACAGAAACAGAAGCAGGCTCCAGGCTCCGAGCCGTCAGCACAGAGCCCGACGCGGGGCTCGAACTCACGGACCATGAGATCATGCCCTGAGCCGAAGTCGGCCGCTTAACCGACTGAGCCACCCAGGCGCCCCAATAAATGCGTTTTGAATTGTGGTGAAATACAAGGTTACCGTCTCACGGTGTGAACTCCCCCAAAGTGCAGCTACAGGGCCCACGGGACACAACGTCTCCACTTGGTTTTGGTTACAAAGATGAGTTCTTAGGCTACGTAGGTCACAGACTCTTGGGATAAGAGAGTTCTGACGTCCGCGGTTAGCAAATGCCTTCTGCTGGGCCCTAAGTCAGCAAACAAGTGTTTATTCTGTGCTGCTTGATATAGGCTGGGAGCTTAGAAGCTGTAGAAGGTTCCTTCTTTATTCTTACAGTCATAGAAAGGAACAGGAAGGGGCTGGTTTTCATTTTTGTTTTTGTGTTGGAGCATCTGTTCAACAAAGCGAGGCGCTGCATGGGGCTTTATGTATATTATTCCATTTAACCTTCCAAACAACCTTCGGGCTAAGTGCTGTGACTTTACGCATGAAAAACCTTGTTTTACAGGTGAGAACGATGAGGCCCACAGAGGTTAAGTAATTGTCGCAAGGTCACAGATTCAAACCCAGGTTGGCCTGACTCCCAGACCCATGTGGCACAATAGGAGGCATGGTGTTTGGAGGAGTCCCCCTGACCTGTCACTTAGCTGCTGTTTGACCTTGGGCCTAGACGTGTACTTCACCTCTTGGGCCTCGACTACAGCATCTGTAAAATGGAAATAATGCTACCTTTTTGGACAAATGATAACTAATCTTTTAAGGAACACTGGTAACCCTTAGGCCTATCATTCTAGATCCACTCAAGGGGATGTGACTAATCACCATGAGACAAGTGCGTAACATAAGAATGTATTTAAGTGCTGAAATCTACCACACAAACAGCAGGCAATTCAGGATTTCAGAGGAAAAAGAGGTGCATCCAAGCTAACATCCAAGGCCAGTTGGAACAGACCAGGCTTAAACTGGAATGAAAGGGATGAATAACATTTAGAAAGACGAGGGAGAAAGTACGTTGAGCTAAGGGAGAAAGGTGAGTTTGAAATGAGCATGATAGTGAGAATGTCACTGCACATAATAATAATCAAAAATATCATTTATTGTGTGTTTGCTGTTACAGCAGGAATTGTGCCAAGCACTTTGTTGGCATAATTTCGTTTAATCTTCCCACTAATCTTGCAGATTACCTCTTTGGTTACCTCTGTTATACTCACGAGAAAACGGAGGAGCAGAGGAGTGAGGTGATTTGCTCAAGGTCACATAGTTAAGTTGCAGAAACGAGTCTGAAGAGCCCGGAAAGAGGGCACACCTTGGAGAGAGGTTACGAGAAGTGTACGGAAAGCCAGGATGATAGGCTTACGTGAGCTGATTTTCCCCCACAGAATATTAAGAAATGCAATACCTTAGAGATACCTCCTCCAAATTCCTAAAAGTCGTCCTACCTTTTGATGGAACAGCAAATCCTCCTCAATTGATTTGACCTTTTCTGGGTATTGACTGTATCATTTTCGCCAATGTCAATAGATTTCATGTTTTGTTTTTATATCCTGATGTGACCATGAAATCAAGGTGGTTTCCAATAGCCACTTTCCCTTTTGAGAAATTATCGTTTCTTCCCCTTTTTCAAGTTAATATCTAGAAAAATGTTTTTACTGATTAATTTGTCTATTATTCCACGTTGAAAGACAACAAGGAGAGGTTGGCTGGTCAGTGAATAAGCAGATTTATTTCCTTAATCCAATCTGGTAAACAGCAGTCACATGAATCATTTTATAGAGAATATTTTACACGTCCTAAGGATTCTTTAGAGGAAGATAGCTCAAAGATAGAGATCTTTGTTTTATAGTCTAAATTTCTTTGAATTTCATTGTGTTTAACAAAGAGTCCTAAGTTTTATTATTACCGTAATATTTATAGATGCATTTCTTATGTGCCTATTGGCATTTTTTCCCTCTTTCTCTTTCTCCCATGCTTTTAACTTTCTTCTCTGCTCCTTGAGCTCTTTAACTAACAACCAGCTCTCTATGTGTTACTGTATCAGAAAATTTCTAGGCGGGAGGCTTTGGCTCTATCATATATTTGGTCCTGTGCTCCAAGCAATTCAAGAATTTAAAGCTAGACCTCTAATACAGAAATGACATGATAATAGTCACTCTCTCATATCCCTACGCAAAACAGAATCATCAAAAGCTGTGACTATGTGGTTTGGGGGGGTCAAGAAGTGATCTGGCTTCAAATTAATCTACCTTCAATCATGGGCCCTTTTTGTTTCAGAAAAACCCACTCTTTAGGGGCGCCTGGGTGGCTTAGTCAGTTAAGCCTCTGACTCTTAATTTTGACTCAGGTCATAATCTCATGGTTCGTGGGACTGAGCCCTGTGTCGGGCTCTGTGCTGACAGTGTGACAGCACAGAGACCTGCTGTCTCTCTCTACATATATATATATGCCTGGCTCTCAAAATAAATACTTATTAAAAAAGAAAAACCCACTCTTTAGATGACCATTAGTTTGAAGCATCCATTCCTACTTTTATTCATCCATAGTGGCAAAGATTCAGTTGACCCGTCGCCCAACTTCACGGCATGTATGTTGTGCCTTCGAGGTTGGGCATCCCAGCCATTGGCAGGAGTTTGTGCCCAGAGCGCCTGGCAGGAAGAAATCACTCGAAGACTCAGTAGTCATCAGGTGAGGTTGCTACTATCACACGCTGCGTTGACTTTCTCGAGACACCAGTAATGAGAAGCCAAACTGAATACCCTGCGCAACCAGAAGTCTTTTCAGATGGGAAAATTGTGGATCCTGTGGCCCTCAGTGTGAAGATTACTTCCTGCCTGGACAGGAAGTAAAATGTGTTGAAGGTCAGCATTTAGGGGCGTCCGGGTGGCTCAGTTTGTTGGCTCTTGGTTTCCGCTCGGGTTACAATCCCAGGGGCGTGGGATCAAGACTCTCTCTCCCTCTGCCCCTTCCCGGCTTGCGTGTGCACTTTCTTTCTCTCTCTCTCTCAAAAAAGAAAGAAAGAAAGTCAGCATTTAACAATAATCACTGCCCTCACTCTGAGGAATACGTATGGACAGAGGAAGGTGAGGCAAGGCAGTGAGAAGCACCCTCCCTGTATCCTCTCCTTGGGTGCCCAACGCCCCCTGCTGGCCTCGTGTGGAAATTCAGCCACACAGTCTCCAGCTTCGCTACTTGAGTCCCGGTTGGGTGGGGGCTGCCTAGAGCAAGCTTAGCCAATTGCTGTCAACTCACCTGGCACTTGAGGGGGCCCCATATTAAAATACTTAACCGGAGCATCTTAATAGAATATAAATCTATTACAAAACCGCATGGAAAATTACGCAGGTAGCACTTATTTTGAAAATGACCAGAAACTGCAAAGGAATCGTGCAGCATTTCTCCCTACGTTAACGGCTTTGCGTTTCAGGTCTGGAAATGAAACCAAACTTAATCATTATGGCAGGACTGAATGGCAACATGTCTATGTGTTCAGTCCTTATGTCGATTCGTTTCCAGATTAACATTTGCCAAGAAACGTAGAAACCTACATTTAAGATGGAAGTCACAGTCCAGTGCAACTCTACCAATGTGATTGAATACCTACTGTGTGCAAGACACCCTGAAGCTATAAAAGTGGATGAAATATAACCCTTCTTTCTATTGCCATCTCTGGCGTTGCAAATTGTCAAGGTGAGCACCCACCTAGAAACACATGGACTGAAGATGGGGGAAACAGAAATCGACGTCAAAGCTGAAAACTCTTCCTTAGTCCCAAATTGATGATCAACTTCAACCTGAAAGTGGGGGTTAAGATCCAAGGTTTTGGTTTTTTTTTTTTTTAATTTTTTTAATGTTTTATTTATTTTCGAGAGACAGAGCACGAGTGGGGGAGGGGCAGAGAGAGAGGGAGACACAGAATCGGAAACAGGCTCCAGGCCCTGAGCCATCAGCCCAGAGCCCGACGCGGGGCTCGAACTCACGGACCGCGAGATCGTGACCTGGCTGAAGTCGGACGCTTAACCGACTGCGCCACCCAGGCGCCCCAGATCCAAGTTTTAAATGCTCTGTAACCTTGGTAAATCCTCTAAGTTTCCAATCCTGGGTACTTGTTGGCCAATTTGTACCTGTTGAAGAAAAGCCATTGGTTCAACAAATATTTCCAGCACCAATTATGTTCCAAGTACTATTCAAGGCACCAGAGCTACAACAATAAACAAAAGAAGCAAAAATCGCTGTTCTCGTGGAGCTTACATTTTGGTAAAATCATCCACTCCAGCATAGAAATTATAATAATAGATGTGTTTTCCATACAAAGTTGACAGAGACTATATATTTTCTACCAATTTTTTTTTTTTTTTTAGAACTGACATCTGAATTGAAAATAAACTAAAGAATCTGGATACTGGTTATTAATAATACCCATATTTTAAAAATTAATAATGTATGTATTTTTAGTTGAGTATAACCATCCTATTGATGAAATAGATCTATTTTTAATTGTTTAAAATATTAAATCTACTTAACACGCTAACAATATCAAAACACTTTCATAAATTTTCCATTACTCCTAAAGTCTTGGGTCTTGCTGGATGTGGTTTCTGCAGCCAGTGTAATCTTGGCTTTCCCTTCCTGACAAATGTAATCTCTTGAATAACATGTTTTTGTCCTGAGAAGTAGTAATCCCACATGTGTAGCCTTGTAAAGACCTAAGATATTTTTCACTTCATAATTTTGCCGCATTTCTGCAAGGTAGCTGGAATGGATCAGACATTTCCTAGCAACATCTTTCGGATATAAAGAGCTCTGAATTTCACATTCAAAGGATACAGTGCACCGTTTGAAGGGAAAAAAGGGTTTGCATCTATCAAAAGAACTAAAAAGCGGGTAATGTTGCCAGTGAATTCAACAGTAGGGTTCCCAAGGCAGCGGAGTATTGGTGAACCATAAAACATCTGGATTGAGTTGGAACTCTGCCCCTGACTCACTGTGCAACCTGACATGGGTGGCAGGGTCTCTGGTTCCCCACCCGCTCCATTTCAAACCTATGTCTGGCCTCCAAATAATAAGCCTTCCCTCCTGAACAAATTGGTATTTGAGTCAAGTAGATTGGATCTCTGTGAGTAATCCCGTTTGGTTTAAAATAGAACCAGGTGGAACAATTCATCTTAGCAGATAGCATTTTGGTTGATAAATCAACACTGATCTCAGGAATTTAGAGCTGGCTGTCTACTTTTCAGGACCAAAGGGCACTGAAATGATTTCCTCCCGTGTACAAAATGATTTTAGCAGATGTTTACAAAGTCACATGACCTACCTCCCCAAGGTCTGTTCTGGGTGATCAGAATTGGAATCTTGCCTAATCCAAAAGTATAATATTCAGAAATTCACAGGGCTATAATCTAATCCTGTAAATAAGACAAAGATGAGACTGGGCTGGTGGATTGTTTTTAGATTATTTCAAGATCACATCTCCCTAGTTTTGCAACTTATTTCTTCAGCCATGAGAACAAATCATTGCACAATATTTTCAGAACTTCAGGAAGGTTGAAATCAGGCAATAAGACTAAAACCAACTGAATTTGCTCTGCCTCCCTCTCACATTTCCTTATTTTTTTGTAAGAGTTCTATTTTTTAGACACATTTTAAGTTCAGGGGAAATTTCAGATTCATTTTATTGAGGAATAGGTTATAGTATATAATTTTTTTGTCCCGCAGTAAATACTGCCATTGAGGCTAACAGTGACAATTCTCCCCCATCAGACTGGGAAAATATTCCTTAACAAGAGTGTGAATTTTTTGTGTGTTCTTAAAATCTTTAAATCTAAGAAAAGGCCTAAGGGTTTAAAGATACCAGCTGGGTTTTTTGATTTTTGGTTTGGGTTTAGGTTTTGTTTTGTTTTTTTTTTTCTAGAAAGTTCACACAGTACAGGAGAAGATACCCCAGCTACAGTATCCTTGATAGGAGGGACTCCAGCAGGTCAAAGGCTAAAGGCCTTGTAGGTACAGGTGATGATACAAGATTCTGGCATTCTGTCCTGACAAGATACAAGGTATCCCAACACTAATGAGGACGTATAGAATAAGTCGGCCATGTTTTCCTTTGGGTTTGAGGTTGGGTTGGCTATGGGGACACTTCCTAACCTGCAGGCATATGGAATATCTCCTGGGAACAGAGGATAAATATTTACTTATTCTAACAGATGTTCTGTGAATCATTTGTTCACTTCACTTCCAAGAACATCAAACCTTTATTCCCATTCCGTTGCAATTTATGAACATACGCAGGATCTATACGTGAGGTGACAGTGATATGTGAGTGGTAAGTATTTGCATGTTTAAATCATTATTTTCTCCTTCTGCAAATTTCAGTTTTCTTCATGAGTGAACAAAAAGTCAGTCTCAGGTAAATTGTCTTTTTAATCTTCCTGCTTACAATAGTAAGAAAGCCTCTGATTTCTTTGTTTGTTTGTTTATTTTGAGAGAGAGAGAGAGCACATGTGTGCAGGCAGGGGAGGGGCAGAGAGAAAGGGGTAGAGACAGAGAATCCCAAGCAGGTTCCACGCTATCAGTGCAGAGCCCGACGCGGGGCTCAAACCCACACACTGTGAGATCATGACCTGAGCCGAAATCAAGAGTCGGTGGCTTAACCGACTGACCCACCCAGGCATCCCAAAAGCCTGTCATTTCTTAATCTAACATGGACTCATGTGGTAAAGGAAGGTTAACTTTATAGGAACACTAATTTGAAATGCCAGGCTACCTCTCTGAATTATGCATTTTTCATAATTCATTTTATTTTTTAGTATTTGTTTATATCATAGGTGATAAATATGTGTGAGAAATAGTAGAGCTGACTCATTTTGGGCCGGATTCCTGTTTAGTCATGAGGAAAATCCTAAAAGTTTGCAGAGAAAAATAATTGATTTCATTTCTTCTTAACTCATAAAAGTCACATAAAGTAGAAATGAATTGTATTAAAGGTATGAAATAAATTGGAAAACTGGTCTAGATATGACAAAATGGCATATTTTTCACGGTTACATTAACCTTCCTAATTATTTCTGTACTAGTGAGATTTGACCGATAAGGTCAGTGGTTCCCAATCCTGGCTACATATGAGAATTCTCTGGTGAGCTTTTCAAAAAATACCAATGCATGAACCGCCTCCCAGACCAAATTGAAACAGAATCCCTAGTGGTGGGGCTTGGGCATCAGTATTTTTGGAAACATTCCATATGTTTCTAATATGCGACCAGAGTTGAGAATCACTGATTTAGGCCTTCAGGAGAATCTGACTCTAGAAACATGAATCATCACAGGGTCTATGTTCTGGAAGGTGCCACTGCAGACCTTCCACCAGCAGGTAGCAGCAGAGGAAAATAAAACACCAGGCTGGATGCCAACTCTGGTTAAGAAAGCATTTGCCAATGCACGTTGGGCACCAAAAGGAAACTTTAAAGACTGAAGGACTTCTTAAAAATTATCCTCAAGGTTGTATTACTTGGATTTTTCTGAAACTTATACTTGGGTATGATATTTCAAAAATCCAGCACATGCAACCAAGGCAAGGGATATGAAAGTTTGGGAGATGGGGGAGGGGATGTGGAGGAAAAAAAAAAATCACCAAACAAAAAACTTTTCCTTCTCAAGGACTTCCTTGCCTCCAAAATATGTCAAGTTATTGGGAGACATATCTCTAGCCCTATTTATGTCTGTACTTACCTATGTTCTAACCCATCAAGACTTTGGAAAGAACTATGGCATTTACAATTGAAGGTGGAGGAATCTTGATGCCCTGGCAATGTGATCTTGGGCAAGTTCATCTCTCTAAGCCTCAGTTTCCTCATTTGTCAAATGGGGTTTAGATGGAAAAAATAATGGAAATCCCAACCACTTATAAAATTTTCACGTGTACAAGTGTTATTTTATTCAATTAAAATTGGCTTTTGGGTGTATTGGAATTTCAAGGTCATTCTATCAACAATCATTTTTTGAGGGCCTCCGATGTACACAGCTTTATACTAAGGGCTGTGGTCTAATGCAGATCCTGACTCATTGTCAAGTATGGCTGAGAATACACAACATGTAGCCATTGTTCTAAATGCCTGTACCTACCTTGACTTTTTCTCAGTGTTTCAAGAACTAGCTAAAAAGGAGTTAATAGTTCAATTAAAGTTGCTTAAATGTGACTAAAATAGGACATTCTCTTCTCAGCAACTGGAAAGAACATTGCTGCATTTTAGACTGCTGGCTTTTGGAGAGCAGCCGAGTTTTAAAATGTTTATATCCCCATGTCCTCCTGCCCCAAAAGGCTTAATAAAGATTCTGGTTGGAATTAAATTTATAATATGGTGACTGGACATTTCATTTTTACTGAAATGTAGTCTAATCCCCTTAGAGTATTGTATTTCATCTGTGTAAATATCTACAATTTGCAGATGTCTGTCCCTGTGCCAACAAATTGCGAAAGACTGTTGATGATATTTGGCCTCCCAAGAGCTCACAGATTTGTTTACAAACTATAATCAGTATTATTTTCAAGATTTGCAATCAAAATTGTGAGCCTCAGAAGTCAGCTGCTTGGGCATTTCATAACACAAAGCCCGAGACTGATAAACTTGACTCGTGTTTGCATGCCTGATCTCCCCAACCGCACCATAGTTACTGAGGGGCAGGCTCCAAGACTTCTGTTATATGTCTCATTCAGAGCAGACACTCGAAGATTCTTCATAAGGCATGGAGTACCAGAGCTAAAGGGAGTGTGGAACACCATCGGATCTAACATTCTCATCTCCGGACTGAGATCGAAAGACCCCAGGAAGTCCAACGACCTGCCCAAGGTAACTCAGTTAGTAGCAAGATGAGAATTTGCACCTAGGACTCCGAACTCCCAGATTCATCGGATGGATTCATAAGAAACATCAAAAAGCTCAGAGAAGACTCAATAGTTTGAAAGGCTGCCACTGAGAAGGAATCAGAGGTATGGAGTCACCCTATTCCCCCAGCGTCCTGCTGGTCCCCTACGATGGAGGGACACTAGGTGGCAAGAGTGAGTAGCACACGAAGGCAGAATTGGTGGCATTCAGGGGCACATAAGGATACAGAAAAAAAAGTAGGTGGATTGTTCTATCCCAGCCTGCCTCCAGGAACTCTCCTAGCTTGTCCAGACCTGGTTCTTGAAAGAGAACTAACTGGTTTACCAAAGCTCTGAGTCAGGGCTCTCAGGACATCTGCCCATATCAATCTGGATCTGGGAAGCGGGAGAGTGGGAAACAGATTTGTAAATAACAGTGCACCCAACATGCAAGAGGGCGATTGCTGTCCATCATGCATTTCAACGCAAGAGAGGCTCGGCTTTCATTTATATTGTTGGAATTTGGAGTCAGAACAAAACAGTATCAAGGATGCTACAGGATTCACTCTTGGCTTTTAAAATGCAGAGTGGCCACCCTTGTCCCCGTCATCCCTGTCATGGCGGGAAAGGCCCAACGGCTAGCAGTGAAGTTTCCTCAGCGTTTCCTTACTCTAATGTAAGTAGGAAGCACACATCTTTTATTGGATTGAAATCCACCCGTGGCTAGGATTTCAAAGGCTGACAAAACACAAGAACAGAGGGATGCCTTTGCGAATAATCCTCGTGTCATAGAGTGATTTCAGGCATTCCAGCGCTTGAAGTTTACAAAGTTAAATATCAGTTTCAGCTATGTTACTTAATCCATGACAAGAAATCGCTGGAGTACAAAAACAGAAAGACAATTAGAATTGCAATGTGTGTCCCCTAGTGAAGACCGGGCGCGTGTGTTGGCACAACGCCCAGCAGAGGAGAGTTAGCAGAATAGCTAATACGGCTCTGCACTTGGGGTCAGAGAAGACTCGGTGTCTCCGGTCTGAGGACTCCATAAATGTTCGATAATGGGTCTCAGGCTAAAAGCTAATTGTGCGTTGGGGCGCCTGGGTGGCTCAGTCAGTTGAGCTTCTGACTTCGGCTCAGGTCATGATCTCGCAGTCCGTGAGTTCGAGCCCCGCGTCAGGCTCTGTGCTGACAGCTCGGAGCCTGGAGCCTGCTTCAGATCCTGTGCCTCCCTCTCTCTCTGCCCCAACCCACTCGCATTCTGTCTCTGTCTCTCTCAAAAATAAACAAACATTAAAAAAAACTTTTTTTTTAAATAAATAAAAGCTAATTGTGTGAAAAGTCACATCTCAGGTAGAGATCTAAAGCGAACATGTAAATTAGCATCGGCCCACGGATTTAGTCCTCAGATAAAATAAACCCAGACCAGGAGAATTGGGAACTCAATCAAACATTAGGAATAGATGGATGATTCTTCTCCGAATAGAAGACTACAACTATTAATGACTTCTCAGGAATGTGTGCTAGAATTAGTCCTAGGTTTTTATACATGATCCAGAATTGGAAACTCTGAGTCTGTGCATCATGCTAAGTTTTTCCAGAAGCTGAATGCCAAGTTAATAAGGACAAGTCATAGAAGAGCTTGCTGAGTTCTGAGAGCCACCAGAAGCGAAATAGACAGTTTCAACATCGGCAGCCATACTTGAAGACTCGGGGGACCCAGCCACCACCGAGACCACAGGAAAGTTGTAACGCGGGCTGAACGTGCTGCCGCTGAAAACAAATGCCCACAAGACGTCGTGTCCTCAGGAAGGGATGTGCAAGCCAGCTCTTCACAAACTTCAAGGCGCTCAGACACTGTCAGGCAGTCTCAATGCCACGTTCCAAGGCGCGCTGCAGAGGGTTCAGAGCTGCATGAGAAGGGCCTGGGGGTGGGGGGCAGGTGGCTGCCCATATCCGGATTCCTACAGATGAAAGCGTGGTAATGACCCACTACAAAGAGCCGGCTGGAAAAAAAAAAGGACATTGGGAATGTCTGAGGGACATCTCTAATCCTTCGGAGAGCTACAGCATTGAAATCACATCCCCTGTCACATTTTTTCTCCCAAAGGTCATTTTTGGGCGCCTGGGTGGCTCAATCCGTTAAGCGTCCGACTTTGGCTCAGGTAGTGATCTCTCGGTTTGTGAGTTCGAGCCCCGCGTTGGGCTCTGTGCTGACAGCTGGGAGCCTGGAGCCTGCTTCGGATTCCACGTCTCTTCCTCTCTGTGCCCCTCCCATGCTCATGCTCTGTCTCTCTCTGTCTCTCAATAATAAATAAACATTAAAAAAAAAATTTTTTTTTAAAGGTCATTTTTACACTGAATGAATTAGGGTCACACCTACCTGGACATTTTTTACTTAAGTTTCTTTAGGTTTCTGAGCGTCAATTGTATCGGGAGAGTATGGGGGGAGAAATTTTGGAGTTGGGCTTCTGAGAAATTGATGAATAGACTGATTTCCAAAGCAACGAGAAATTCAGAAATGACAAGAGGCGGGAGGAAAGTGATATTTGGAAACCTAGTGGATTTTTCTTTCAAAATACATAAGGTATGAATGATCAGCTATCTTCATAGAGCCTGATGACACAGAAAAAAAATTAAAGTAAATGGATAAAAATCTTACGTAGTGAGGAATGTTACAAATCATAAGCAGATAGCTAACAACTACGTCCTCATTTTGTATCCCTTTTGGTAATGTTTTCTGGACATCGCTGATTTATCTTCCTTATCTGTGTATTTCCTTCCCAGGGAGAAGTAGAGTGAACAGCAGTAAGGAATCGTCAAGCATCTATCATGCCTCGGGGTCCCATGCTGCTTGCCGGCTACGTGTTTAGTTGTCCCCGAAGTGTGGTCATTGTTTTAAATACATGTTGCCCCTGCTACCCGAAAGTAGAGTGCCCTGTGAAACCCTTCGTAAGCCAATATTGTAAAGCAAAGAGTCAACTACCATTCATTTATATGGAAAACTTTTAAGCATTCCCAGATAGCCTCTCTTCCCCTTTTCTGATACCTTAGGACACATCTTGCTAACGGATGCACCGAATAAACGGAGGTGGAGCTCACAGACACAGACACAGACACAGACACAGTTTGGAGCTCTGGAGGTTTCACACTGAGATGCTGAGAGTGGTTCCCGGGGAAGGTGGCTGGCGGGGCCTCATTCGCTGCTCAGGCGTGTGCTGCCTCTGTAAGGGCTTGCCTCTGTAATAGCTTGAGTGCTATTTTCTCTTTTCATCTTTTTCCCTAAAAGCAAAAATCCTTTCCGGATTTCTTTTGGTTAGTGAAAGCACATACTCATGTGGGTCTTTCGAAAAAGCAAGTGGTGGAATGAGAATTTTCAACAAGTGGGGAATACCTGCATTTATTTCGTTTCAAAATAATACAAAGTCTAATCAATTCGCTGCCCAACCAAAAAAAAAAAAAAAAAATCAGGATAACAACAAAATATGGACTATTATATTTTCCTCTTATTCTGCCTTTGTTTATTGCAAATTTGGGGAAACAAATCCACATCTTTGAACATGTGGAACCCTCTGATAGCATTCCATCCCTCTGATAGCATCCCAGAGCCCTCTGATAGCATTCCATCGCCCACAGCATGAACTCCTGTTTCTTTGTGACTGTCACCCAGGCCCCTTGTGCTGGTCACTGTCTTGAGCTCTCCACACTCCAATTGCTGATTTACAGTTAGCACCCAAAAGCTTCTAAGTTCTTTCTTCCGTGAGATGTTTGCACATGCTGTTCCCTCTTCCTAGCCAGCCTTTTCTTCCTCTGCCTTTGCCAGCTGTGTTTTTCTCATCATTAACCTCTTTAGAGAAAAGCAAAAAAAAAAAAAAAAAAAAAAAGTAGGGTCAATAGATAAGCAGTATTGTCAAAATCTGTCAGGATTCAGTAAAACCGGAGAACTAACTTATCAACATAAACCATTATAAATAAAAAACAGAACTGTTTTCTACTCATCACTTCACAAAGTGTCCCCTTAATGCACTCAAGGTGAATTACTGACTGCCAAAAAACTTCATTCTGGATCCAAAAGTAAACTATCATTGACTGCTATCGTCTCAGAATGTTCGATTCTTCAATATCATTGTTTATTTAATGATCCTCTTTTTGATAGACTTAGTTTGGTTTCAGTTTAAATGCATCCGAGAATCCTCATTCAACTCCTCTCCATGAAAAATGGAGTTTAACAAATAGGTCATCATGGGACATAACATGGAAAGCGTATGGGGCTTTTCGTTGTTGTTGTTTATGTGTTCGTTGCCTTGAGTATTCTCAGATACCCGGTCTTCAGATGTATTCCTTGTTTTGTTTTTCACCACACCGTCAGCAACCTGGACCTCTCTGTCTGATCCTTACTTCCCTCCCCTTTGTGGGTCACTCACGACTGTCTCCTGGAAGCTTCTGTACGTTGAGCCCACCAGAGAAAACCTGGTGGCGTGGGTTTGTATGATGGGGATAGGCCAGTCACCTGGTTAGGCACGAGATCCTGATGTTTTTCTGCCTTAGATTCGTGTTAAGCATCAACTGGCCATACAGCCTGAAAAACGGTGGGTCCTGAGCCGTGTGCCCTCCCAGAGGCAGTGAAGGGTGCTTCCATGTGGAGAGAAGGCAGCTTTTGCTAGAAATTCACTGCAGTGCAGGCTGTGAAGGGATCCTTAACAAAGCCACTTCTTCACTGGACCTTTGTTTGCAGGAGCATCCTCTTTCTCCGGATACATACTTCCAGGCATAAGCTCCCAGCACGTGAGTTTCCAAGTTCTTCCGGTTTTAAGTGACCTATCATGCTGGTGTCTTTTAGGCTGATACTGTGTCATAGCGATGCGGCCACTGTTTTCTCGTTCAGTATTTGTACACGTATATTTCTTTAACGTTTCCGGATGCCGTAGAGCTAAGCAACGCCCACATATCTTGGCTGATGGTTCAAATGCTAAAAAAACGTTAAATTCTATCTTTTACAGAGAGAAAAACAGAGCTCTGAGTCCTATGGATTAGAGCAGTGGTTCACAAATTTTTATCGGCATTAAGAAGCGTCTGGGGCCCTTCCTCCTTAAATTGAAAAGCCAAAACCTAGGCCGACTGCAAATTCCCAGAATCTGCCCCTGAAGATACGGATTTAGGTTCAGGAATTCGTCCTGTTTGTTGTTGTTGTTGTTGCTGTTGTTGATTGTTTGTTTGTTTTAAACTAGGGCCCCGGGTGATTCTGAGAAAGGCCCATGGACCATGCTCTGAGAAACCCTGGAATGAGGGAGAGCTGGTTGGGTTCTTCCCACCCACTTACGAAGCTGCCATCTGGAGTAATTTCTGTCTAAGTGCAGAGAGAAATCCATGAGGAGTTAAAAAGCCCTTTTGTGAGTGAACTAAGCATTACACAGTGGAAGTTTCTGGATGCCTCTGGAAGACATAAAGGCAAATGTTTTGTTTCAAAAACTGGTCTCATTTCATCATCTGGTTACCTTCTCCTTTCTCTCCTTTTTTCCCTTCCTGTTCTCCCCACTTCCTCCTTCTCTTCCCCCCTTTCCTCCTCCTGCCCCCTCCTTTCTCCTCTTCCTCTTCCCTTTCCTCATCTCTCCCCCTCCTCCTCCTCCTCTTTTTTTGGTTAATTTAGGGACTATATTCCTTTCTCCTCTCACCCAACCTCTTTTTCCGGAAGCTGTTGCACACTCTGTCAGGTGACTATTTTGGGAAGACACAATAGGTCAGTCTCAACTCCTGGCGCACCGTGGAGGGGAGATTCAGAACTTCCAAAAAGCCCAGAGGCCAGCATCTCGGCATTGGCTGGGAATAAGCCCCCTTTCTTATGTTTAAGATAGTTATGATAGGTGTGATGCAAAGTGGTGGAGAAATGCAGTAAAGGGCACACCCCCCACCTGCAACTCCACATGAACACCCCCCCCACCACCACCACCACCATTACCAGGCACAAGCACACCTACCACAGTCCACAGTCACCTGTCCCACCACATTCAAAACTGTCACACACAGGTGCTAAGACACTGCCTCCATGGAAACTTCCAGGACCTGATTATCAAGATTAGTCACCAGGGTAACACAGCCTAGGAATGGAGCAGAGCTTTTGAAGTAGTTGGGGAATGTGAGGGTGGCAAGACAATTTAAGAGGTTGCTAACACAGACAAAGCTATTTACAAGCAAGGGCTTTCATTCTTTTATCGGTGAAGCAAACCAGCTGCCCTTTGGTCTCAACATTGTAATCTCACCAGTAAAAATGGCAGTTGGTTAACAACATCCTCTTTCACCGAGCCAGGAAAGGATGAAAAAGTGTTTCCATGGACCCCTGTAGGGATAAACAGAGGGAAATGCTTATTATCTTTTGAACATTTAGCTGTTTGGGAAGAAAGGAGTGGCAAGAATGAGTGAACATTAACAATGGGGCTCGACTCCTTGGCAGTGTTTGTAGCCATGCTTTTTGTGGTTGAAAGCTGCTTCCAGAGAATAATCAGGAGAGGGAGAAAGAGAGAGGGGGAGAGAGAGAGAGAAAAAAAAAAAAGCTACTCTTCTTTGCAAAAGCAGAATATCTCTGTCTCCTCCACTGAGGGCCATTGCCCAGTCTTGCCTCTCCTGATAAGGAATAGACCCATCTTCCACCGGGAAACCTGGCTATCTTAAGCCTGTAGAGGGAGTCCTGGATGCATGGAAAGGAATGGGGTCTGAAAGTTCTCTCCTTTGGGTAGAAACAAGTAGTTCTTACTCGAGGCCGCTCGACTTGTGTATGTTTCAATCTCCAATTCTCCCCACTGCTACCTCAAAACCTCCAACACATCTTGCCCTTTGATGCCTCTTGGACCATCACTTTCTTCTATGTGCAGGGGAGGAGCAGGTACTGCAACACACTATCCGCCCATGGAATCGCCAAAGCTGTTCCATAGTTCTGCCAAAGCCTATTAAGGCAATGCGTCGCTCAGTTAAATCTGGAAACTGCAGTTCTGAACCATGAGTCATTATTTGGCAATGGATGTAATATATAGGTCTTACCCATGATCTGTATCGACACCTTGTTTATTGCAATGAATAATCGTCGTCTGTTCTGCTCCTGTGTGTTCACTATTAAAGAATTAACGTACTCTGCTCTCTCTTTCCATCCTTTACTGACAGGCTGTTTTGTTGCTATGGGCACCTGCCTCTATTTTGGAGTTAATACCATTATAAGGGACTGATTTCCCATCGCTTCGCCTCCATGGTCCCATACCCAGGCTGGGGAAGTTCTGCTGTTCACATATAAGAAAAAAACAGATAAATATTACGTAATAAATGCACAAAATAAATTGGCCCAAAACATTTTCTCACCTGATATATGTTACCATTACAGAACAGATCCATTGTAATAATTGACTTGACAAATATCATCACGTCCAAGCTCTAGAAAAGCATGAAACACTCTGGAGAAAAACAAATAGAAAAAAAAAAAGCAACTGAGCTAAAAGACTCACAGAATTATAGAGGCATGATCTAGAGATCAACCAGCTCTCTCACTGTCGTGGAGGAAACTGAGACCAGGTTTCATTAATTCAAAGAAATGAATTAATGTGCTTCAAGTCACAAAATTAGTGGCAGAACCAGGTCTGAATTATAGTTTCTGGACACTAAGCCAAAACTTTTCATCACTATTCCCGCTATGTGAGCAATATTTCTTCTCAAAGAGCCCTACATTAATTGTAGGTTGTATGATGGTGATTTCTGCAGAGCTAACCCCTGGCTCCTCAGATCAGCATGAAGAGTGTTAGTGTTCCCAGCTCACATGGGTAATTTTGTTAGGTGCTTAACTGGAACTGGAAAAATTCCCCTCTTCCTGGGGTTCGTGGCCATTCCAATCAAAAGATTTTCATCATTGAGGAACCATGGTGGAGTGTGGGTTCTTCATCCACTCATGTTCATTGCTAAGAGGTGCCGAAGACCTGCCATTTATTACTTTAGCTGCTCTTATCTGGGCTGCTCTAACAGAGACCACCACGCCCCTGTGGAATGCCGCTGTGGCTTTATTTCCAGAATTTTCAAGTGTGAAGACTAATCTCAGCTCATCCTGTTCCTCAGACCTCCTGTCAGTGACTGCCTGAGGTTTCTCATTTATTCACAGATGTATTGCACAAGTTGCTGGGGCCTGTATTTGCTATTGGTATTTATAGCACATATGTGGTACCCACCACCCAGAAGGTGCTCGGTGAAGTGTTGTTTGAATGAACGTTTTGATGATAAAACAGGTGGCATACAATTAGAAGCATTTTGTTGGAACACAGTACATTCTACCACAAAACTATCTTGCCCTTAATATTCCTATGTCATTTTCCAAATCACTTATTGCTTCTAAGAGTTATTACAAAGAGAAAAGCATGAAAGGCAAGATGGGACAGATGAGAGACTTCATGTGTTCAAGGAGAAGCAAGAAACAGGACAGGGTATTTATAAAGGAAAAGTAATAATATTCTGGAGCTGTGTTAGAGAAAGGATGGCTTGAGAGAGGAAAGAAGGGGGAAAGAGCTGAGAATATCCTTAGCCAAGAAAATTTGGGAAAATACACAATGCAAATGTCAATCAATAATCAAGAATATGAATGGCAGCTGGGGTGCCTGGGTGGCTCAGTCGGTTAAGGTCTGACTTCCGCTCAGGTCGTGATCTCACGGTTTGAGTTCGAGCCCCACATAGGGCTCACAGCTGTCAGTACAGAGTCTGCTTTAGATTCTGTGTCTCCCTCTCTCTCTGCCCCTCCCCTGCTCACATTCTCTCTCTCTCTCTTTCTCTCTCAAAAATAAACATTAAAACAAAATTGAAAAAAGAACATGAATAGCAGCGTAATTTTTATTTTTGTATGTTTTTAAAAATTGTTTAATGTTCATTTAGTTTTGAGAGAGAGAGAGAGACAGAATGCGAGCAGGTGAGAGGCAGAGAGAGAGGGAGACACAGAATCTGAAGCAAGCTCCAGGCTCTGAGCTGTCAGCACAGAGCCCGACGCGGGGCTCGAACTCACGGACTGTGAGATCATGACCTGAGCCGAAGTCAGATACTTAACCGACTGAGCCACCCAGGCGCCGGCAGCTTAATTTTTAATGTTACGAAGTCTATTATTCTTTTCTGGATTTGTGTACGTGTGTGTCTTTACTGTAGGGAAGATGGAACCGACACACTGGAACTACGGATGTAACCATGCAGCAGGGAAAGCCAAGTGCTGGGAGGACTGGTTGTGGCAGCCACATTCTTAACCACCACAAACAAGTCCCTGTCAGCGTCCCGAGAGTGCACTGATTACCAGGGTGACCGAGTGGAAAAAGCTCCCTGCTGCCAGACGAGTGGCTGGGACGTTGATAAGAAGGTGACAAGGCAGCGGTCGGTACAAGTTCAGAGACCTATTGAAACCAAAGGGGGGAAAAAACTGAAAAGGAGGAAAAGATGGTAATCACTCCGTTAGTCTCCTTGGCCAGGTGAAATGGTTCCCATCTCCAATTCCCCTGTGTATCCTAAACCCCCCACTGGATGTCGCTAACAACCTCTCTGTCCTAAACGCAAAAGGTTGTTTTTCAAGACTGACCTTGATGCTTCCTGGGCAGCATTCCTCGCTGCCAGATTTCCCCTCCCCTTTCCCCTCCCCTCCCCTTTCTCAGCGGACTCCTTCTGATCCTCCTCCGTGGGCCCCTGTCCTTTAATTGGGGGGCCGCTGGGAGGGCCCGTCCTGTCTGCTCGTCTTACCCAATATACTCTCCTAATGAAGTATTATCCCCTTTTCTGACTCGAGGCACCATCTTTATGCTGGTGATTCTCAAACCCATCTCGAGCCAAGATCCCACGGCCCTGGACACGCAGCTGTTCTCTGGCTGCCTTCGCACGAACGGGCACCAGGAATCGATAACGCTACAAGTCCAAGCTCCTCTCTGGTCTCCCTCTACCCACGCTGGCCCTCCCGTTACTGCTCGGTGACCAGCCCATTTCTCACCCAAACGACCTCATCAGACTTCTGAGCCTCCTCTTTGAATTTTCCATCTTCTTTAGATCACGAATGCTTACTGATGTCAATATGTACCAGAAACTGTGCTCGGTGGGCCCTGGGATGGAGTAGTAAACGAGGTCAAAATAGTCCTTGCTTTCCAGGAGCTTACGGCATCCACACTTCTCAGTCCTACCACCCTTCCGGCTAACGCCATCCTGTTGTTCTTGAGACAGCCCCTTTCTCTCTATGGGACTGCTACTGTCCTGTGGTAGGTATCCACCATTTCCGGCCTTGATTACCCCAATTGCTTCCTGACGCATTTCTGTGATTCAAGGTTTGCCTTTCCTAACCACTTCCACTGAGAGAAATCTGCCTAAAACCAGTTTTATCACACCGTGTCTGCTTAACACACTTCAGTGTGGCGCCTCACTGCTCCTAGAATAGAGGTAAAACTCATGAAATGGCTAAAGGGAAGGGCTTGGCCAACGCCAGTAGGAACCCTGGGAAGGAAGACAACACAGTATCCCTTCAAACCTAAAGTCTTTAAATATCCATTCAACGCTGTTAATCAGGAACAACGGATTCTATTAATAAAACTGAATATCCACTTAGATCTAAAGTTAGGAGTTTGCCATATGCATTGACTATAACACAGCGTTTTTTATGCATATGCGCTCCATACATATGCAAAAATGGATCCCGCTGTGCATATTGACATGTTATGTAACCTGCTCTTTTTGTTTTCATATTGTGGATGTCTTTCCGTGTCATCAAACACCCTTCTACCACATCACTTGATGACTGCACAGTGTTTTATCGAGTTGTTTCTTTATTTTTTTAATTTGACCTTTCCCAAAGCGATGTATGCACAAGTTAAAAACAATCAAATAGCGGGGCGCCTGGGTGGCTCAGTCGGCTGAGCGTCCTCCTTTGGCTCAGGTCATGATCTTGTGGTCCGCGAGTTCAAGCCCCGCGTTGGGCTCTGTGTGGACAGCTCAGAGCGTGGAGCCTGCTCTGGATTGTGTGTCTCCCCCCCCCCCCCCCCCTGCTCTGTCCCTCTCCCGCTCATGCATTTTCTCTCTCTCTCTCAAAATAAATAAACATTAAAAATTTCTTGTAAGAAAAATAAAAACAATCAAATAGTACGAAAGCATTCATAATGAAAAGCAACAGCATCCTGCTCCACCTGTCCCCATTTCAGCACTGGTTTCTAGAAGCAGCCATTTAAGTATATTTTAGTGGTTGTTTCTCCAAATTTGCCTCGATATTCCCAAGTAATATGGGTATCACACTTTTTTAATGGATTCATCTATTTTATCAACTTGCAGTGTGAGGTAGTCAATCGTTCAACAAATGCATATTATTCACAGAGAGAGGCACTGTTTCGGGCAATGAGCAAAACAGACGAGATCGTTGCATTCATGAAACTTACATTCTAGGAGAAAGGCAATTATAAAGCAAATAACCAAATAAAGCAATTTAATATACTGCTTTGTGTTATAAAGAAAATAAAACATGTAAGGGCGCCTGGGTGACTCAGTTGGTTAAGCTGCCCCCAACTCTTGATTTCGGCTCCAGATCATGATTTCACAGTTTGTGAGTTCAAGCCCCACATCAGGCTCTGCACTGTCAGGGCAGAGCCCGCTTGGGATTCTCTCTCTCTCTCCCTCTCTCCCTGCCCCTTCCCCTGCTTGTGCTTTTCTCGCTGTTTCTTGTGCGCATGCGCAAAATAAATGAACCAATCCCCCCCCCCCAAAAAAAAAGAAATGAAAACATGTAATAGGGATTAAAAAGACTGACTTGAGGTAGGGTGGTCGAGAAACATTCCTCTGAGGTGACAAGCTGAGTTGTACTGTAATGATCTAGGGCCAGCCCTAGTAATTAGGTGTATGTAACAGACCCTGTAACAGGGGTTTAAGCATGTGAAGTCTATTTTTTGCCTCATACAACACCCTGAGGGTAGGCCTTCCAGGGGACCAGGCTCCTTCTATTTTCTTGCTCCCCATTTGCATGGTCTGAGATGGCTTCACCGCATCTGTGTTCCAAACAGCAAGATTGAGAAGGAGAAGGGCAGTCCTCTCTCTATAAGGGCACAACTCAGCAATTTCCCATCTCTTCTGCCTACATACTTTTGGCTAGAACATAGTCACATAGACATACCTAGCTGCAAGAGAAACTTGAAATGTGGTTTCTATGCTGGGCAGCCATGAACCGAGCGGAAGTTCTATTTCTGTGGGAGAAGAGGAGATTGGGTATCAGGAACCAACTTATTCTCTGCCAAAAGAACACTTTCCACAGAGAAAAGACCAAGGGCGAAGGCCCTGAAGAGGAAAGACCCTGACTCAGAAGAGAAAAAAGGCCGGTGGGATATAATGGTGGTTGCAGGAGGGAGAGTTGGAGGACATGAGATCAGGGAGACAGACGGGGACTGGACAGTGTGGGGACTTCAGAACCACAGCAAGGAACTTCGCTTTTATTCTATCGGAAGCAATGGGAGAGTTTTCGGCAGGGAACTGGTTTAACCATTCTTGCTCACACCTTCCTCTTTCTCCATTCCTTAACAGCATCCTATCACTGATTTTGATTAAATCATTGATCGCTATTTATATCATCACGAGTATGTAAAAATTGTTCATCGCAGAACCACGCGGCGCACTAAGGTTTCCTTTCCTTTCTTGTACGGCTTTTCGTTTGCCTCAAGTTAACCGTGTCATGAGTTTTTCACTTACATCATTATACACACACAGGCACACACACACAAATATAGCTTCAGTTCATTCCAGATTCTGCACCCTACTATCTATCTATTCCATCCAGTTTACTTTTTTCTGTCTTCCAGAAATTTCCCATTGAAATCGCTCACCCAATGGTGAGATTATTCTCATGAATCGATTCCTTTTTAATATCTTTACTGCCCCGTTAATGACTCTTGGGATGAAGAGGAGAAAAAATAAGCATGATCTATCCACCGATTTAATTGACATCCCATCAACATTTTAGCTGAAGGATTCTCTCCTCTTGCAATAACTTTTAACTTGGTGAATACGTTGAAAATGAGACCCCCCCTTCTGACATTTTTGTGAGACAAAGAAAAGATTCAAAAGGCTTCCAATATGTCTTCGTCAAGTTGCTCTCTTGAATGTGACTGAATGCCAGGAGGGTATGATGAGCGGGCTTGGTTTTTAATCACTAGATTCTTCTTTCAACCCCCAGCTTGGACACTGTGTCTGCCCACACCATCCCATTTCCTCTTTAATAATGTATCATGATTTCTCAGTTGCTTTGCATATTCCTCTAGCCCTGTAAAGGCAGGCCTCTGTGTCTTGCTGGTTGGTTTTTGAACGGCTCAGCTTTTGAACCGCTGAATGAGCTTTGTGGACATTGGCTATTTCTTTTATGTATGGATGCTACCCGCCTCAACCCGGAGAGGAAGACTTTCCTCAGAACTGTGTCTGATTTTTTTTGACGATGTAAATGCCATTCTTAGCTTTATCTTCCCTCTGAGAATCCCAATTTTACTCATGCTTAAAAGTCCGCTTTGAATGCTACCTTGGTCCCTGAAGACCTTCCTAAGGCATCCAAGCCCCTTTCTCTGCCCCATGCAGTGTCTCACACTTAATTAGCATCCAGTAAATGTCTCCGGCATAACTAAATGAAGTCATCCAATGAGGATTCAAATAAACTTTTTAATGCTGTGTATTTTTAAAATTTCAAGCTTCTATCGTTAAATATTTAGCAGCTGACAAGCTAGCATGGTTAACATCAAGTGCCATTCCTAGCCTAGATGCAGACCCACAGCAAAAGGAGATTTAACGTTGTCTTTGTCTGTTTATTTGGCAAAGCAAGGATAATGTAACCAAACCCATCTGTTTCCTCTTGTCCAAGGATTTCGAATGGTGACAAAAGGAACTTTATGCTGAACTTCCAATGACTCCCGAGTCATCTCACCTGTTCTTTGTCAGAAACTTGTTAAAATTTTTAATACAGATGAATAAATTACTAGGACACAACCTGGAAGAAGTATAGCGTTCTTACATAAAAATCAACAGCTTTGAAGCAAAAAGATAAGTTTCTTGGCTGATTATTCTCATGACATGTGAATAGCTGGGTTGTTTAAAACAGTATGCTTTTATTATGTACTTAAAGGAAAGCTTGATGTTAGCCAGGAATTCTATGATTATGGGATTTAGGGCTAACCAGGCCCCAAATAAGTTACTTCATTATCCAGCTTTCAGACAAGATCTTAAATAGCATGCTGCAATTTTAAAATGTAAAAACTAAAGATTTATGTTTATATATCACATCAACGTTATAGGCCCCTTTTATAGACGGTGTTGCTTATTCAAGGTCAGCTGGTGTTATCCACCCTGATATGTATGTATGTACATATGTTTATTGTTTAATGTTTATTTTTGAGAGAGAGAGAGAGAGAGAGCAAACGGGGGAGGGGCAGAGAGAGGGGGAGACACAGAATCTGGAGTAGGCTCCAGGCTCTGAGCTGTCAGCACAGAGCCTGGCGTGGGGCTCCAACTTACGAACCGTGAGATCATGGCCTGAACCAAAGTCGGATGCTTAACCGACTAAGCCACCCCGGTGCCGCTCCACCCTGATATTTAAAACCCTCCTATATTACACCCTTCTAACTTATAATTATGATCGTTCTGCTTCCTTTCTGCAAGCTGAGGCAGCAGGTCTCTCTTACTTGCACTGCATATAACCACTTCATGAGACCTGGAATGCTGCTATGCATTTTAAACGTATCCCGTCACTAATTCAAATAATTCTCATTGAACCAAAATTGTAATTATTAAGCAGCATCACTTTCTAGCAAATCAAAGCCAAAGGCTATAAAACTGACTGTTGTGCTTAGGCTTAATAATACATTTTAGAACTTTCATTTAACTGAGCTTTCTGGATGGTGTCTTCTTTCAAAACGGTGAACCGGTGCTCACTATAATTAGTCACTAAGGAAATGCAAATAAAAACCACAATGAGATACCACCTCACGCTTGCCAAGATGGCTGTAATGAAAAAGGTAGACAACAACAAGTGCTGGTGAGAACGTGGAGAGCTTGGAACCCTCCTACGTTGTTAATGGGAATGTAAAGTGACAGAGCACTTTGGAAGACGGTTCAAACACAGTTACCGTAAGACTCAGCAATTCCACCTCTCGGTATGTACCCAAGAGAAATGGAAGTATAGGGCCACACAAACACTTGTACAAAATGTCAACGGCAGCATTGTTCGTAATGGCCGAAAAACGGAAACAACCCACATACGCACCAACAGAAGAATGGATGAACAAGTGTGGTGTTTTCAAACAACGGGATATTTTTGGTCATGGAAAGGAATAAAGTATCGATACATGCCACAACATGGATGAAGCTTGAAAACATGATATTAAGTCAAAAAAGCCAATCACAAAGACCGCATATGATATTCATTTTGTGTGAAATGTCCAGAATAGGTAAATCTAAAGAGCCGGAAAGATTAGTTGCTGCCTAGGACGGGAGGAGGGGTGTAGGGCTGTTGGGGGGAGGGGGGAAGGCCTGGGGAGTAACTGCTGATCAATATGGGGTTTCTTTTAGGGTGACACAAATAATCTAAAACTGGTTGTGGTGATGGTTGCACAACTCTGTAAATATACTAAAAACCATTGGACTGCACACTTTAAATGAGTGGATTATATGGTATGTGAGTATATCTCAACAAAGGTATTAAAAACAAAACATAAGAGTTCAGCACTCTTTGCATGGATGAAAGACACTCATAAAAAGAAATGGACTGATTGAGCAAAACAAGAGTTTTGGCTTTTACTCCCCTTCCAGACACTGTTGCTTTTCGTTCATTTACAATTTTATCTACTTATCCCATTTGATATGTAATCGGAGCTCAGAGGCTCAACAGGAAGCTCATAACAGTTCTTTTAAACAAACTTAAAAAACAGTTTAATAACATTATCGAATAACGTATTAAAACACTGCTCTGGAGCCATTTTATGATATTAAGCAATTGCTTTCCATTTTGAAATAACAGAAGGGCTTACACATATAATGTAATTTGACTTTACGAAAGTTTTTCTCATTGGAAAAAACATCTGTCATATTTAGGACGAAGCAGTGTTCTTAGGTGTTTTTAAATCCCTATGTAATCTACAATAGCTCTATATGGATTTAAGCCATAAAATGCAACCCATACATAAGAGCGGCACTTATATAAACCAAGTTTCATTTAAATTAAATGAGCTTTTTCAGGGCGCCTGGGTGGCGCAGTCGGTTAAGCGTCTGACTTCAGCCAGGTCACAATCTCGCGGTCCATGAGTTCTAGCCCTGCGTCAGGCTCTGGGCTGACGGCTCAGAGCCTGGAGCCTGTTTCGGATTCTGTGTCTCCCTCTCTCTCTGCCCCTCCCCCGTTCATGCTCTGTCTCTCTCTGTCCCCCAAAAAATAAACGTTGAAAAAAAAATTAAAAAAAAAATAAATTAAATGAGCTTTTTAAAGACCAGTTCAATTGATCACTCATGAATTGTTTGCAAACTGTGTTTTGTGTTGCTAAATTAGTTTCTCTTGTATCCTACTTCACCAAGTAGCTCATACAACTCCAACCTACTCCAGTCTCTCCTTTCTCAAGATATAAAACCACACACACCTATCTCTGAAGTATTTTACATATATTGGCTTTACCCAGTCCCTTGAGGAAAGTCTAAGCTCCTCTAAGGCAAGGACCTGGTCTTAAACATCAACACCTCACAGATATCCCATAATTATAATGTGTTTGTCAAAGGTTCAAGGCTTGGCCCAGTTCTCTTGTTAAGCTCTAATTCATAGACTTATATGCCATTCAATACGTGTGTGTGTGTGTGTGTGTGTGTGTGTGTGTGTATTTGTGTGTATCAATATCTACCTCACTTTTTCTTCATTTCCAACACATATACTTATGTTGACTGCCCCCCGATTCTCAAAAACTCTTGGTTTTCTTCAGAATAACCCCCGGAAATACTTAGTATGGCTATAGCTCTTCGCCATCTCCCCCCACCTACACTTCCTAGCCTGTTTCACACACCAATACACCAACCCTGAAACTTCCTCTCCCACACTCTGTCCTGTCACACCTCTGGGACTTCTCGGTCTCTGGGATCACTCTCCAATCTATGAGAGGTCTGTCGATCTTTTCAGGGCCATTTCAGAGTCATCTTCTTGGGGCACCTGGGTAGCTCAGTTGGTTAAGCGTCCGACTCTTGATTTCAGCTCAGGGCATGATCTCGCGGTTTGTGAGCTGGAGCCCCGCGCCAGGCTCTACACAGGCAGCGTGGAGCCTGCTTGGGATTCTCTCTCCCCATCTCTGCCCCTCCTCTGCTTGTGTTTTCTCTCTCAAAAATAAACATTAAAAAAAAAAAAAGTCTTCTTCTCCATGGACTCTTTCTTACGAGAATTAATTTTTCCCTTTTAAGTGCTCCCAGGCACTCTGGTGTCACATCACTTCTCAAGGCTTGACTTTTACGGTGCCTAAGGGGCATGTCTTTCTTTCCTAACAGTCTATGATGTTTGAGAGTATTTTACTCATGCGGAGTCCTCTAACAGAGCATCTTTGTAACCCCTCCACCCTATACAGAATAATCTCTCAATAGTGCTTGCTGTATTGAATTGTTCTTAATTTCCCCACAATACCCAGAATAGTGTGGAGTACAGACGGGTTAATCCACAAATAGTGTTGACTGACAGTTCTCGGAGGGAGGGTTCAAATGCTCAATGACTGATTTTAGTGACAAACCAAAGCGAGACATCTTGACAAGAAAAGTTTCTTCTCTAAATTTTTCCCGCCCTGATTTGGACCTACTGGACGTTTTAATATACCAAAAACAATCAACTGAGTAGTCTCAATATATTTTTCGCTGCAGTTGTTCTTCTTGAATGAAACCATTTTTACCTGAGGAAAACATGTGAAAGAATTTTGGAAGTCAGATAGATTTTTCACTGTATATCCAAGATTCATCAAAGCATTTCCTGTTTATTAGAAATGTCTCTGGACCAGACACTGAGAAAGGTACTAGATCGTAGAATGAACCAGATAAGGCCCGCCCTGAGAGGGTTTACATACCCTGGGGGAGGAGTCTCAGAGGCATCTGGGTTTTGGTGCCTTAGAACCACGGGGACTAATTAGCTCTATACTGATGACTCTGGAAGTTCTTTAAAATGTATGCCCTTCAATTCAGATTATGATGTTTTTGTTTCAAAACACAGTTAAAATAGCATTGTATTTAGAAAACCATTTTGGATTCACAAAAACTCAATAATTAGATCCTACGCGGCAGGGCCTGGGAATAGGATGAGACAAGAGGGTTTCCTAGCATAAAATGTCAGGAGGCTCTCCCTCCTTGGGCCATTCAACTGCACGGTCAGCAAGAGGCAGGGTCAGCACCTCTTCAACTCCCATACGCTAACCTCTTCCGCCTCACCCTAGTTCTGGCCCGGCCTTGAATGTTTAACGAAAATAATCATTTTGCATAATAGTTGGTTTTATACACTTGGCACACTTCATAACAAATGTTTTAGAAGTTATTTCTGGCTTACCAAAAATGGGACTGTGAAATCCTGGGGGGCGGGGAATGAGACCTAGGCAAGGAGACAGGTCTACTTCAAGGAGGAAGGGGTAGATGTTAAGGGAAAGAGGAAACATAATTAGCAGATTAAAATGACTGCCAAGTTAAAAGCTTCCAACTATTCAGCATAGAAGTCATTCTTAGACCTAAACCGTTCTATTACCGATAACCATTAACTTACAGTTTTGCTGATTTCACAGAACTTCTTTATAGGAATTTTCCTGAGATCAGATCGGTATCAGGTGAACCAAATGAATAGTAATAAAGCCACCAGAAAAGTTACAAGTCAATATTAATATTCTTTCCAGATAGATGATTTTGAGGATTAGTACTTGAAGATGATCTTCTTCTTAGTTTCTTAGTCTAGTTATTATCAATGGTTACTCAGGACCAAACAAGGAAATTCTGAATGTATTTGGTTTGTAGGAATATAACGGAGTCACTGAACAATCCATGAAATAAAATTTGTTATTCTGAAAACCAGTTTCATATTTAGGTACATTAATACAGTGACAAAAGGCATTGACAAGAAGTAGAAAAGGTTTTTCTATTACACTGAAGTCACGAGAACGTGAAAAATTGGCCTGTCAAATGTCACTGCCTCTGGGAATTTAATGTTCAGTGTCAGGTAAGAGTGTAAACCAGTTTTTCTGGAAAGTTCCAAATACATAAATAGTAAAACATTTTTCTCTACGTTGGCTTAATTCTACTTCTTCTCTACACGTGTTTAAGATGTTCGAGAGCTGTCATCCATTTATTTTTGGTTGATGGTAGATTTCTTCTTCTTTCATTTCACTTTAAAATTGAAATTTTTTATCTACCGAAGTGTTAGGTATTGGAACGAAGAATTTCATATATAGCTCTCAGCAGAGCCCAGAGAAGCCTGGCTGTGATTGTGACTTATATTTAAAACTCTTTGGGATGGGCCCTAAACGAGGTTCTGCATATTCCGCGGCAGGAGCAGCAAAACAAAATCATTCCAAGTTGTTGCAAATAGTGCTGTTTGTGTAGAAAGATGTTTTTTGCATTGGATAATAAAAAGGCTGAGGCTGCCCTTAAATAACATGCCTGGATTTTCAAGGTAAAGCTTCAAAATCATGAAAAGTCTTTTTACGAAGGGAAAAAAAATCACAATTCTAAGGAAAAAACCTCATTACTCAAATAATAAATTAAAATGACCATAAGCAACGTGACCATCTCCCTATAATAAAAAGGCCTGTATTTGTGGGCTAGACTAAGTTTTTCTAACTCTTAATAACTAATGAAAAGTTTCAAAAATCAAGCCCAAACAAGCTAAAATATTTTAAATGTGTAATTGAAGTCAACTGAGAACATTAAACTGGATTTATTACCACTGTGCCCCTAAAAGCTTTTCCTCCCTTAAATGTGATCTGTATAATCCTTACCTCCAAAGCAATGTAAAACCCAAGCTTGTGAAAATAAAGTTCATGGAGAACACTATCCTTCTGGTGACTGAAATCATTACTGGAAATAATTTTCCATGAAAACCTTTATTAGGAAATCCCCCGGGGCGCCTGGGTGGCTCAGGTGGTTAAGCATCCTGACTTCAGCTCAGGTCATGATCTCATGGTTCGTGGGTTTGAGCCTCGCGTCGGGCTCTGTGCTGACAGCTGGGAGCCTGGAGCCTGCTTCAGTTTCTGTGTCCCTCTCTCTCTCTACCCCTCCCCCACATGTGTTCCGTCCCTCTCTCAAAAATAAATAAACGTTAAAAAAAAATTTTTTTTAAATCTCCCAAATAATTTCACTGCTAGAGGTAATGCAAGAATACACATACACACAACATGCATGTGTTCATTATACTTACCGTTTTCTTATTTTTAAAACATTTTTAACCCAAAAACATTTTTAACATGAATTGGCCTGCCCCAAATTTTCATATTGGATCAACTACTTAGTCTGTGTTGGACAGATCAGGATTCATAAATAAATTTAAAAAAAAACCAAAACGCTGCCATCTGAATTTCTAGTAATCTAATGTCTTTAGTAAATAGTTCGGATAAACATCTATTCATGCATTCTTTTCGCCATCCTTTATTGGGTGACTACCTAGGCTCTTTGAATCATCTTCTTTAGTCACATGGTGAATTATTTTCATTGAAATTTTACAAAATTGTACGAATATCACGGTTACAAATCCTAAAAACCAAAAGACACCATGGCAAATTTAAGATTAATTTTTTATTTAAGTATACATACCACATAAAAGTTATCTCATAAAAATATGCTCCATATTAAATAATTTTAAAAATACAAAATGACAGGTATATAATGCTTTCGATCTCATTTATCCATTATCATCATGAATCCTTTGGTCCCTCAGGCTGCCTTTGTCGCCTCTCCTGAGGCTGGATGCAGCAGGATGTACCTGCGTCGGTGGGAGGAGCAAGAATCAAGGGTACTTGGGAGACCAGTCTCCATCATTACTGAGGATGCAGAGACACTCAGCACCATGAACGTGCTATTCAAATGTAAATGAGGAAACAATTTATCTGAGCAGCCTTCACGAAGCTTTTCATATAAAGTGTGTTGCATATCACTTAAGATTTAACTAGTAATGAGCTCTACGGAAGTTACCTAACTAGTTCTGAGTCCTTTCAGGTAACATCAATATCCAGCTTCCAATTTCCACTCTTTAAAATATTTCTCCATTGTGCTCCTAGACTTCAAAGTGCCCACATTCACGGTAGGTATGATTTTCTGGGGCTTCAGCCACTGAACAAAACGTTTCATTTCTAGGTAGCTGCTGTGTTCACTATAAGGGATTCCTGCAACACCAAAGAAAAGGTATCGCCTATGAAAAATCAAATTACTAAAACAAATCCCCACACAAGCTCAAAATAAAAAGGTAAAGCAATCCACAGTATTTTTGTCAGAAACTCCTTGGTGCTTTATTACTGATAAGAAAAATTGTTAATAACTTTTATGGAGAATAAAGATTAAAATGATACAGGAACTTTGAACATTAAAAAATTCTATTGCGTTTCTATGTAGACTTTTTTTCTTTTTTTTGAAGTGGGAAGGGGAAGAAAGGGTCAGTTTTTTTAATGTTTCTTTATTTATTTTTGAGAGAGACAGAGAATGCGAGCAGGGGAGGAACAGAGAGAGGGAGACATAGAATCTGAAGCAGGCTCTAAGCTCTGAGCTGTCAGCACAGAGCCCCACGTGGGGCTCGAACTCACAAACCGTGAGATCGTGACCTGAACTGAAATCAGATGCTTAACCGACTGAGCCACCCAGGTGCCCCTCTATGTAGACTCTTAATATGTATCTCTCTAGATTCTTATTTTTAATTAGGTTTTCTTTTAAAATAATTCTTCTCCTTGTTTCCGATTCTGTGTCTCCCTCTCTCTCTGCCCCTCCCCCGTTCATGCTCTGTCTCTCTCTGTCCCAAAAATAAATAAACGTTGAAAAAAAATTAAAACAAACAAACAAACAAACAAAAAAAAAAAACGGGGCGCCTGCGTGGCGCAGTCGGTTAAGCGTCTGACTTCAGCCAGGTCACGATCTCACGGTCCGTGGGTTCGAGCCCCGCGTCGGGCTCTGGGCTGATGGCTCAGAGCCTGGAGCCTGTTTCCGATTCTGTGTCTCCCTCTCTCTCTGCCCCTCCCCCGTTCATGCTCTGTCTCTCTCTGTCCCAAAAATAAATAAATGTTGAAAAAAAAAATTAAAAAAAAAAAAAATAAAAATGTAATAACAGACGTTAAAAGTGAAAAAAAAAATGTAATAGCTATACCGTATATTGAAATGTTTCCTTTGGTCTGGGGAATAATGTCTGCTATACCAGTTAACTTGTTAGAATGTGTCCATCCTGTAGGTCGAAAAGCCAAAATCTGATCATATTTTCCACCGCACTTCTTCAAATGACTCTGTAAAGCCTGTTAAATAAAAATAGGATACGTATTTAATGGTCCGTGAAGGTGGGTTATGCGGAAGAAAACAGAATGATCACGCTGGCATAATCTCAGCGAGTTGGCGCCTGGTGAACATTAATTTGCAATAACCTAGAGCCATACTTCCAAAAAAAAAAAAAAAAGTCAAAATCACTGAAAAAAAAAAAAACCCTTTTCCCCTTATCTAAAGTTAAACAAGCTTAAGTACAGTCTGAAAATAAGATGAGGCACATTTAAACATAAGAATTATGTATTTAAAGATGACATATCAGCTACCAAAAAAAAGAATGGAAAAAAACAAAAAACAAACTCCAAGTCCTACTACTATGAGGATACTGAATACACAGCTAGGATGTTAGGGATAATAATAGTATGTAAGAGTATCCCTGTTAGAGATACTAATACTGACACCGGTAAACAGAGAGCCAAACATATCCACGTGCATATGTCCAACGGAGGACCGATGGACGGATAGAAAGTGGAAGCAATGCTGTCAATGTCTTCAGACTCAACACGCACACTTCAAAGACATGCACTGGCACTCTTCTTGGGGGCTCACTCCTTTTCACTCTTCAAACACGAACTAGAATACTTTCAACACTTTTCATGCTGCTACCATTGGAAGTACTGGGCTTCCCTAAGAAATCTTGAGCAGAATTTTCCAAACTAAAGTCATCATAAGTGCTGACATTTGATGAAATGTGACAATCAGTGACCCAGGTTCAATCTTTGAAAGATGAGAAAAATCCAAATAAAAAGAGTCACGGGACAAGAGATACCAAAAGTCTAATACTTTTGGTCGTAAGACAAAACCCACGGTGTCAAGGGCTTAGTGTAAATTTATAATAAAATTCTAGTTTTATGTAAAATAATAAAAAATCTAAACTGCACATGGTGTCATCTTGGATTTCTGAAGCTCTTTTCTTTCTTAATCATACATGCTCTGAACTATTTAGTATTATAAAAGATGCTGGTAGAAAGTTCTGAAGAAAACAAAGACCAATCCATTCATCCATCTACTTAGTCCCTCATCTAATAAACATCTGCTCCAGTATTAGGCCATGTCATGGGGTCAGAGTGCTGGGTGAGAGACACAGCCTTCACGTTCTGGAAACTTATAGCCCGGCAGGGAGATGGTCAATAAAACCCACTGTGTGGATCTTTTTTAGAAATGGAAACCATAGGCCCTGTCTTAACTTGTTCTACTTCTGATCATGTATTACACCATCAATAACTGGAAGCCTTACAGATTGATATTTTCACAAAGGATTCATTTTAATTTTTTTTTTAAAGAAACAGTTGTCTCTTCTTTTTTTAAAATTTATTATTTTGAGAGAAAGAGAGAGAAAACATGGACGGGGAAGGGCAGAGAGAGGGACACAGAATCCAAGGCAGGTTCTGCAAGCACAGAGCCCGATGCAGGGTTCGAACCCATGAGATCATGACTTGAGCTGAAACCAAGAGTTAGATGCTCAACTGAACCACCCAGGTGCCCCTTTAAATTTTTTGTTAATGTTTATTTACTTTCCAGAGAGAGAGAGAGAGAGAGAGAGAGAGAGAGAGAGAGAGAGAGACTAAGCACGAGTAGGGAAAGGGCAGAGAGAGAGGGAGACACAGAACCCAAAGCAGGCTCCAGGCTCTGATCTGTCAGCACAGAGCCCGACACGGGGCTTGAACCCACAAACCGTGAGATCATGACCTGAGCCAAAGTCAAACGCTTAACTGACTGAGCCACCCAGGCGCCCCCACAAAGGACTCCTTTTTTAGAAGAAATTCCTAGAAATGAAATTGTTGAGTAAAAAGATTTACCCCACTTTCCACTACTATCCAAGTGGATACGAGTGCTAATTTCTCTATATCATGGCATAGGAATATTACTTTCTTAAAAAGTATGCCAATTTGGTAGAAGACAAACATATCCCTGTTTTGTTTTTTACTTTTATGTTTGATCACTAGGTAGAGGCTAAACATTTGACTGTGTTTATCAGACATTTATATTTCACTGAATTAATAACAATCTTTTGACTTCTCACTTGTATCAATGATTTCTCATTAAATCCCTACCATTAAACAGTCATATTTCTTACCAATTACTGCCTCTCCACAAAAAAGTTTAGGTTATGGACAGATAGCTAAGTTTTCATTATAATCCCTGCCTCTGCAAACTTTTGGGGTTTTTGTCTTGCTTAGTCTAGATCTAGGTAAGCGTAGTACTATTTGCTTACGTACTAACTCTCTTCCCCCTGTGCTCACAAAGAAAAGGAAATAATACAAAACAAAAGCAATTATATGTACAATATCGTAAAGTGAGAGTCCAGCTCTCAATGTAAGTCATGAAACACATCCATTCCTATTTGCTCTGCAAAAACACTCAGTAGAATTAAGTGAGAATTTCCGCTTTTCACGAAACAAACCGAAGTTACCACAAAAACATCATCAACCTGCGCCACAAACAAAAACCGAGGATACTATCGTCCAAGCCAAACATACAGGAAAGACTGCCAACAGCCATTAGTCATTCATTAGCCGCAACTGAAGAACTACTACCATCTTAGGAATTTTATCAACAATGATCTGGGGCGCCTGGGTGGCTCAGTTGGTTCAGGATCCGACTCTTGATTTCGGCTCAGGTCACGGTCTCGGGATTTGTGTGTTCAAGCCCCGTGTCGGGCTCCATGCTGACGGTGTGGAGTCGACTTGGGATTCTCTCTCTCCCTCTTCCCTACTCACGCTCTCTCACTCTCGAAATAAAAATAAATAAACTTAAAAAAAAAAAAAAGGAATGATCTAGTCACTATAAGTCTCTGATCTGTGACTTGTGTCTGTTTATTGGTAACTAGTTTGTGATAAAACTGCTTTCACTATATGCAACCGGAATTGGTTTTCAGTGTGTAATCATCTATAACGTTACTGTTGTAATATCTGATCACAGTCAATCAGGTAACTGGAGGTGGTAATTAACTGTGTACCACATATATAGACTTGGGATACTGAACTAGATAGCATGAATGGTTTTATAGGGTTTCTAGGGCTTTCAAGCCTGCCTAACAAACCCTGAAAATTGCATATTTACCTTTTCACAATCATTAGCTCTGATGCAACAGAGCTATTTTTGGTTGGCAAAAAAGTTGGCTTTACTCCCTCTTTCTGTCCCTCCCCGGATCATACTGACTCTGTCTCTCAAAAATGAATAAGAGTTAAAACAATATTTTTAAAAATTAAAAAAACTGGCTTGAGGTACAAACTAAAATACAGCCCCATGGTAACCATCAGCTTCCACTCCACCTGTGTTTTGTAGATAAGTAATTTCCAAAAATGTCATCAATAACTTTCATGGAGGAAGGGGAGGGGCTACTGAAGGCAATACCAACAATAGATAACAAATACAGAAAAAGACAATGATTTAAGATATTCTTTTTTTTTCTTGTCTTCAAGACAGACAACTGCTAGCATTTATTTTCCCCAAAGTGCACAGTTCAGTGGTTGTTAGCATATTCATAAAGCTTCATGACCATCATCACTATCTAATTCTAGAACATTCTCATCACCCCAAAGAGAGACACTACCCATTAGCAGTCACTCCTCATTCCCTCTCTTTCAAGCCCCGGCAACCACTAATCTAGTTACTGTGTCTAAGGTTTACCTCCTGAGAACATTTCCCATAAATGGAATCACATAATATGTAGCCTTTTGTACCTGACTTCTTTCACGTGGCATCATGTTGTCAAGGCTCATTCACACTGTAGCGTGTACTATTAATTCATTCCTTTTTATAGCTGGATAACATTCCTACTTTATGGATATGGTACATTTTGTCTATCCATTCATCATTTGATGGATATCTGAGTTGTTTCCACTTCTTTGCTATTATGAATAACGTGGCTGTGAACATTTGTGTCGAAGTTTTTGTGTGGATCTATGTCTCCAATTCTCTTGGGCATACGCCTAAGATTAGCTGGTCATATAGTCACTCCATGTTTAATATTTTAAGAATTATCAAACTGTTTACCAAAGCAGCTGCACCATTAATCATCTCACGAGCAATAAATAGGGTTCCAGTTTCTCCATATTCTCACTAACAAATGACACCATCTGTCTCTTTATTATCACTATCCCAGTGAGTGTAAAATGGCAGCTCACCGTGGTTTTGATTTATGGTTTCCTGATGACTAACAATGTTGATCCTCTTTTTTCATGTTTTTTAGGCCATTTGTTTACCTTCTCATTCGTTTGGCCATTTATACCTTCTCATTCCCTCCTCAGCCCTCTACCACTTGGCCTCCTCCAATATCGCTTCAAAAAGTTCTTGTCACCCAACATGTTCTAATTGCCAAACTGCCGTTCTTTGCTTACGTGACCTCCGTGCAGCACAAGGTACCTTTAAAAACTCTTCCATGAAAAGTTCTACTCCCTCATTTCTACAAAACTCTGACTCTTCCACCCCTATTATCCTCCTAAATGGGTCATTTGTTCAAAGGGAACAAACTAAGTTAGTAGGAAATAAAACTTTAAGATAAAAATCATAAAAACATGCCATACTGTCCTCAAGATATCAATGTTCGTTTTATGAATAATCAACATCTCATTAACCTCCACACAAATCAGATGACTCCCAAATTTAAAGTACTTTTCCGAAGATGGCTTTAGAGGGACAAAACTCTGACCTGATTGTCCCTGAAATTTTTTATGAATTATATACTCAGGAAAATAGACCACAAAAATTTTGCCTTTCTCTCATGAACAAAGGAATAGTTACACCTGTTACAATTTCTTTATTCCAGGGGCTAGAACTAAAATAACTCATTTTCTTTTTTTTTTTTCAAGCTATTTCAAAAAGCTCCATAAATGTTATTTCATGAACATCTTAACAAAAGTGAAAATACATTTTGTGTGTGTGTGTACATTATGTTCTGATCTATTTTTAATACACAGTTCTGATGCATTCCATTGCTAGGTGTCCAAATATTAGTAAATGGAATGAATCTTAGTATAGGAGTAAACCTGACAAATAAGGGCCCCAAATCAGAGTGAGCTCATATCTTCTGTCTCTTAACCTCTGCCTCAGAACTAACACTAGAACATCCTTTTTGAATGCACTCCCACTGTTGCACTTAATCCTCACAGCCCGTAAATTTCCAACATATATCAGTATTATAGGGGCTTACAATTAATACAGAATAGACCTTAACACAAGTAAGAACTCTTAGAATTCTCCGTTCATTGCTCTACTCACTGGAAAGGAATGGAAGACAATCTTCAAAACATAAGGTGTGAATGATCAGATAGTTGCATACTTTCCTACTTTTGTTTCTTTTATGATAGTTCTCTAGTTCCCAGGACATGTGAATTACTCTATACAGCTGTTCACACGCACACACACAAAATAAAAGCACTGTAAATTCCACTTAAAAGACCTTCTAGGGCAAAGTTTACTATGACTCCACTCTAATTCCTCCAAGTTAAACTCAAGTAAAATGGGATTCCAGTTTATAATCATTGCATTACCTTTTCTAGTTTATGCTAAAAAGACATCTCATGAATGCTTACCTTAAAGTTAATTTGCATCATTGGGAGAAGGTGAACCAGTGAATTGCACATATCTGTAGTGATGAGGGAATTAAGTTCTGGGATGTTGAGGCACTGTAAGGTTTTATATTTTTCTTGGGACATGCCCACTTTTGAACCTAAAACGTCAGCGATGGCTATAGGCAAAGGAAAAGGTTGAAAATAGTAAAATCACAGCTTATAAAAAAAAATTAAGTTACAACTTAATCAAAATTTAAAATAAGAATTCCCCCCCCAAAAAAATTCAAAACGTTTACACTTTTAATATTTCAAAAACACTGAGTACTTTTGTTGGTTAACTATATGAAGTAAGAACTGTGAGAAATCCAAAGAACTTATTTTTAAGACCTAGTATTTAAAAATCGCAAAAGATGTATAGACAGGGGTAGAGGAAAAGAAGGAACCAAAGTTGGAGGAGTTAAAACTCTGGCTTTATCACTTCATATCTTAATGTTTGCCATGATGCGACCATAATCAGGAGGAAGTGCCAAGTATTTTGTAAAATAGTCTAATGCCATCTGGACAAGCTACAATTGCATATCCAGAAATCATTTATGTACAAAAATTAAAACTGTTCTCTAAAGTAATTAACTGATGGTTATCCTCAAAGAATGCAGAGACACAATTACGCATTAGTAAATTTTCCAAGTTCACTGAAATACTAACGTAGCACGGACATTTGCTCTAGAAACACTGTATAGACGCATAGGCAATGGCACACGCACTTACCAGGCATTTCCATTAAGTTAAGCCTTTCAAAGTTTAAAGGAACCCAACTCTATCAATTTTTCTTCAAAGGTAATATTGCACCATTTCAGGAAAGAAGTATCAAGTGCAAGCATCCAGACTGAAAGGGCTTTATGCAAAAGAGAATCTGATCTTTATAATATATTAATGTAAATTAGATACAGCCACCGCCCACCTAGGAAGACTTTCTCTTTTCCAATAGAATAGGTGCCACAGACAACAAGAACACGTGGGTTTAGAGTTACTGCCTCAAAGGCAGTGTTGATGGCAAACTGGATAACCTCTTGCTGCGACGGGAAGGAGTATTCTGGGCTGCAGTATCTGTAATATGTTAAAAACGGTACTTATTAAATGAGCAACAAGAAAGCCAAAGCATTAGGCTGGACGCTGTTCTAGAAAACAAGCTTTAGCAAGCGTACGTACGGCAACAGTATGATGTATTAACACCACTCTGGTTATGGACTGCCTACGGTTAAAATATTTGTGACAGGCCAGGGGTAATTTCTGATGGAATTCTGCATCTTCAATGTATCTTTTTCATATTTCTTTTATCACCCTCATATAAAGAAACTGCCCCTTTTTCTTGAAGGACTGTTCTAGCCGGCCAGCTATTTTAGCTGTGAATTACAAACCTCAGCAGCTTTTTTGTTTTAACCCCAATCACTATCAAAGAAAATACTAGTGACAGGGATTATCTCTGAACTAAAGAATTCTGATTTCGTTTAAAAATTAAAATGATGTGGGGCGCCTGGGTGGCTCCGCCGGTTAAGCGTCCGACTTCAGCTCAGGTCATGATCTCGCGGTTTGTGAGTTCGAGCCCTGCGTCGGGCTCTGTGCTGACAGCTCAGAGCCTGGAGCTTGCTTCGGATTCTGTGTTTCTCCCTCTCTCCGCCCCTCCCATGCTCATGCTCTGTTTCTCTGTCTCGCAATAATAAATAAACATTAGAAAAAAAAAATATTTTTAAATAAATAAATAAATAAGTGATGAAATCAAATTTGAATGTACTGAAGTAGCTTTAAATCAAACAGTGAACATTCACATGGTTATCTGCTCTTCTGAGGAGGTACAGAAATATGTACAATATTACAGGAATACTACAGATCCAGTTGGGTCTACCTCAATACAATAACACCAAATATAAAATTAACCCTAAGACTACTAGCTACCTGTCTCCACTTGGGATGAAAATCATGAAAATGAAAATCAATCTTTTTTTTTACTTAAAAAATGTCACAAAGTAAAAATATCAAAGAAACATATTTTTCCCCATTTTCAAAATTGTTTTTGCTAGTCAGCCATAATAATAGAGAAGACACTTAGGTCTTTTCTCTGATAAAAAACCCACAAAGAAATTCAGAATTCTATGTTGAGCAAAACTAAGTAACAAAAAAAAGGTGTTTTGGGTTTTTGTTTTTTTTTTTTTTACTTATTATTTTCTTTATTTACCTAGTATTTAAAGTACATATTAAAAAATGGAAAAATTAGCTATAGTGTTAGAAAACTGGATGTGGAGGGGCGCCTGGGTGGCGCAGTCGGTTGAGCGTCCGACTTCAGCCAGGTCACGATCTCGCGGTCCGTGGGTTCGAGCCCCGCGTCGGGCTCTGGGCTGATGGCTCAGAGCCTGGAGCCTGTTTCCGATTCTGTGTCTCCCTCTCTCTCTGCCCCTCCCCCGTTCATGCTCTGTCTCTCTCTCTGTCCGAAAAATAAATAAATGTTGAAAAAAAAAAAAAAAAAAAAAAAAAAGAAAACTGGATGTGGAAAGGCCATTTTTTTATTAAAATATGCCATCCAAACTCACTTCTTAAAACAGGTTGAAATAGTTGATATAATTAAATTCTAACAAAATGATGAGGTATTTTAATATATAATAAAAAATGGCTGGTGCCACTATGTTTATATAACATTTAGGAATTCAAAGTTGTCACTTAAAAATTACATTTGGAGAAACGAACAAAGAATTTTGAATATTCTGAAGCAGAATCGCATTTTGGCTTCTGCTTCTTCTCCATAATTACACTTAATAGTTACACAAGTACTTTGAAAAAATAACTTAAAAGGGTGTTTCCTAAAGTTTGCCCCCCCCCCCCCCCGTTTTTCCTTCCTTGTTTCAGTAACAGGATTCTCACAGAAACCATATTTTCAAAAGGAAATTACAAAAAAGAAAAAACTGAGTCGTAGCTGGTTAGGACTATGTCCTCTCAAATTTGTTCTTAAGCAAGTAGGTAGTTTTTCAAACAGCATTTCTCTAATAGTCTTAAGATGGTAATTGGTAATCAGCCATCATTTTGATTACCTAAGCACCTGTGCACATTATTCATGATCTACGGGGCAAATATTGTCAGCGGGAAAAGGAAGCATACAAACAAAGCCTCTCTTACGTCGTATCTAAGTAAAGCGTGTGGACTTTCTGGCCTGCGAGAAGAGAACGTTCCATGGTGGGGTGTGCTCGGAAGTCTCCGGTGTGTAACAGGACTTTACCATTAGGAAGATAGAACAGGATCATGACAGCACCTGGACAGCTGAACACAAAGGAATATTCTTAACACGCGGCAAGGAAGCCAAAGGAAGAGAACTTATTCGGTTTTAGTAGGTGAAGACGCAGCACTGCATACAGAGGAAATGGAGCATTTTTACTTTAGAAAGTTTATTTACATCATAAAAAAAAAAAAAATCCAGGCTCAGGAAAGGATTAATTCAACAGGCCAGGTTTGTTCAAACTCCACACTTCCCCACCTAAAACGTGTCTTTAGGACTAGTCCTTGGCTGGCCCTTGAGAGAGGAGTTCTGAGCCCTTGGAATCTTCCGCCCCATAAGAGTGCTCTGTGCGCCTGATGCCTGGGGCCATGTGTTACTAGCTTGATGTGAGAGTTTATGCTAATGGTGTTTCCTATGATGAATATCTGGTTTTGCTCTCTGGGCCTGGAGTCTGAGTAGCTGAGGCAAGTCACGAGGGTGCTGCACGTGCACATGACTGACATCCCCGCTGGACTCAAGGCTCCATGAGCTTCCCAGCTTGGCCAGGCTTTGCATGTGTGGTGACACATGGCTGCTGGGAGAACTAAGTGCATCCGTGCCACTCATTAGAAGGGTACCTGGAAACCCGGGCCTGGTTTCTCCTGGACTTTGCCCCCATTTGCCTTTTCCCTTTGCTGATTTTAATCTGAATCCTTTCGCTGTCACCATGAGTAGGACAACTTTTCTGAGTCCCTGGGTCTTCCTAGGGAACCACTGGGCCTCACGGTAGACTTGGGGACGCTCTACCATATTGGGGCTTGGAAATTACTGCCAAAACACAGGAAACTTTAATTTTGCATTTTAGGAAAAAATATGACATAATTACTTTTGTAATTAAAAATTACCCCTTAGCTTCCTGCCCGCAAACTTCAGATGAATGACTGAAGTGGGAAAGAAATAATACCAACGTTACCAATAATAATGATACCAAGACTACGGAAGAAATACCAATATACACAACATCTTTCAGAAAATAGAGGAGGAGGGAATATTTCATGAGGCCAGCATTACCCTAATGTCAAAACCAGACAAAAGCATTATTAAAAAAACCAAAAAACTACAGACCAACATCCATTATGAAAACCAGATACAGAAGTCTTTAACAAAATATCTGGCATATGAAATCCAGCAATATATATTTTTAAAAGGATAATCCATGAAGATTAAGTGGGGTTTATCCCAGCAATGCAAGGCTGGTTTAACATTCAGAAAACCCATCATGATTATTTACCCTGTTAACATTATAAAGGAGAAAAGTTATATGATATTCTCAGTAGGTGAAGGAACATGTGACAAAATTCAATATCCATTCATGATTACAAACTCTGTAGACCAGGAAGAGAGGGCATCTTCCTCAACCTAATAAAAGGCATTTATGAAAAACCCATTGCCAACATCAAGCTTAATGAGAAAGGCTGAAAGCTTTCTTCTTAGGGTCAGGACCAAGGCAGCATCTCTGCTGTCACCACTGAGAGGTTGAGCCAGGACCAAAACCAAGAGGGGAAAAAAAGCACTCTGAATGGAAAGAAGTAAAACAAAATTGTCTATACTTACAGATGACATGATCATACACGTAGAAGATTTCTAAGAAATCTATAAAAAACCTACTACAACTAATGTGCAAGTTTAGCAAGGTCTCAGGATATAAGGTCAATAAACAAAAATCAGTTGTCCATCAAGAGGTGAATAAAGATATTGTAGTGTGCCCATACAACTGATACTATTCAGCAGTAACAAGGAACAAACCACTGATATACACATCAGCTTGGATGAATCTCAAAAACATGGACAGAAGCTGGATGCAAAAGAGTAGATACTTTGCGATTTCATTTAGCTGAATCCCTAGGATTCAGGAAATGAACCACAAACCTAATCCATGGTGATAGGAAACAGATCAATGGTTCCCTGGGCCAGAGTCAGCGCGGGATCAACTGGGAAGGAGCATCAGGAAACCTTTTGGGGTGGGGAAAATTTCCGATATAATTTTTACTGTGGTGGGAATTACATGGGTGTGTATTTTTGTCAAAATTCAGCAAACACTTAAAATGGGTCTATTTTATTTATGTAAATTATGCCTAAAAAAGTTGGCTTAAAAAATATCAGAACTTGAGTTGTCATAATTGGTGATTAAAAAAAGAAACAGAAGTTAGCAGACAGAAAGTTAAAGGCAACCTGAAGACAGAGCATGGGTCTGGATTTCTGGAGACCTAGTCTTAATTTTAATTCTCTACACATCTGTGATCTCTAAGGTACACAAGGCTAAAATTGTATGAAAAGTAGGAAGAAGTGCAGTTGAGAATTACACTTTGGCAATATGATACTGACAGTGCTTTACATTTAAAAAGAAAAAAAAAGAGGGAAAAAGGGAAACCATTTTCAAGAAAAAAAAATTCCAAGTCTTTAGTATTAAAAGCTTGAAGAATTTCTTAAAAGGAAACAAAAATTCTCTGGTATCTGAATGGAGTACAATCTGTTAACTTATATAAGTGATATTAAAGAAAATGGCCAAAACTAAAAAAATAAAGAAAATGGCAGGGGCTCAGTCGGTTAGGTGTCTGACTTTGGCTCAGGTAGTGATCTCGTGGTTTGTGAGTTCGAGCCCCGCATTGGGCTCGGTACTGCCAGCTCGGAGCCTGGAGCCTGCTTCCGATTCTGTGTTTCCCTCTCTCTGCCCCTCCCATGCTCATGCTGTCTCTCTGTCTCTCAATAACAAATAAAATTATTTTTTTTTAATTTAACAAGAAAAAAGAAAATGGCAAAAGGTTATGTCTTCAAAACAGCGACACGTTAAAATGTTTGTTTTTTTTTTTAAATAAGAGGGATGTCGTATGTTAAACATAGTAATTTAAACTGCATCAAAATGGGTTAGATAATATTTAAAGGATCCCATTATATTTAATCTCTGATTCTGTAATCGGGCACGTTATTTTTTTTTTTTCAAAAGGAGAAACACATGTGAGAGTTTTTAAAAATTTTTAAAAATTAGGAATTTTTAAAAATAGGAATTTTTTTAAATATAGGAATAATGGTTTCAATAAGACAGTTTTTTTTTTTTTTTAATTTTTTTTCAACGTTTTTTATTTATTTTTGGGACAGAGAGAGACAGAGCATGAACGGGGGAGGGGCAGAGAGAGAGGGAGACACAGAATCGGAAACAGGCTCCAGGCTCTGAGCCATCAGCCCAGAGCCCAACGCGGGGCTCGAACTCACGGACCGCGAGATCGTGACCTGGCTGAAGTCGGACGCTCAACCGACTGCGCCACCCAGGCGCCCCAATAAGACAGTTCTTAAATAAACTTATTTTTGTTAATATTTTAAAAAATAGGCCAGCCTTAATATAACTTTAATACTTACTGGTTGGCATCAAGCAAAATGACTTTTACACCATTTACTATACATTCAGTGTCCATTGGTAGTGGATGGACATATTGCTCTTGCATGTGAAGTTTGCTCTTCAACAAATTGCCGGTTATCTGCAAAACAGAACGCACTTGTTGCTGATACAGAGAAACACAGAGTCTCCTATTTCAGATCTAGTTTAGAACCAAGCATCTTAGTCTACCTGTTCTCCCACTGCTATTCATGGAAATCCTCTCGAATACCAGAAAAAAAAACTTCCTAAAATGACTGTCGCAATTCTGCTTAAACACTGTCGCTGGCTCTCCCTATCTATGTAAAGTCCCTCGTCTCCAGATGACAACCAAAACCCGCGTGAGCTGGCCCCTGCTCACTTCTGCGGGTTTATCTTCTGTTATTCCCCATCTCATGGTTAGCCATTCTGAATCATCCGAACTGCCTGGGATGGGTCGATTTCTAAGGTGTGTGTGCGCTTATACAAACTCTACTCTCTACCTAGAATGTCCTCTCCTCTCTCTTCCACCTGGTTCTGGAATCGGACAGACCTGTGTTCAAATTCTGGCTCTGCCATTATTAGCTCTATGACTTGGGGGCACGTTATTTAACCCCTTTCCCAGCCTCAGTTGCCTCATTAATAAAAAGAGGTTAGGGGTACACGGGTGGCTCAGTTGGTTGAGTGTCCGACTTTGGCTCAGGACATGACCTCACACTTCCTAAGTTTGAGCTCCATGTCGGGCTCACTGCTGTCAGCGCAGAGCCTGCTTCAGATCCTCTGTCCCTCTCTCTCTCTGCCCCACCCCCACTCACGTTCTCTCTTTCTCTCTAAACTAAATTTTAAAAAAACTTAAAAAAAAAAAGAGGTGAATTCAAGAATTCAAGAATCCTTGAGGATTAAATCAAATTCTAGCCAAATCCCTTAGTAGTAGGCATTAAAATAGTCATTTCTTTTCTATCTTTTTTAGAGAGAGAGACAAAGAGAATACACAAGGAGTAGAAGGAGAGAGAATCTTAAACAGTCTCCATGCCCTGCGCGAAGCCTGACACCAGGCTCGATCTCACAACCCTGAGATCATGATTTGAACTGAAATCAGGAGTCCGATGCTTAGCCGACTGAGCCACCCAGGCACCCTTAAAATAGTCACCTTTTAATAATTAATTCAAGGTATCTCTTTCACCAGGAAACTTTCTCTGACCTTGGCCTAGGACAGTGTAAAGCACTTTCTCCTACTTGCTGGCATTCTGCTCAGTTTTCTAGCACAATACCAACCCCATCACCATGTACTTGGAAAAGTATCGCCTGAAGGCTGTGAGTGCCTTGAAGTTAGGTATTTTGCCGTGAATGTCTTTTAAGGTACTCAATAGATGTTTACTGGATGAAACTTAGGTGTTTTAGTGCACCATGAAGTGCATGAAGTAGTTTACTGTTTCCATATAAGAAAGCATTAAACAAAAATCCTAGGGGCGCCTGGGTGGCTCAGTCGGTTGAGCGTCCGACTTCAGCTCGGGTCATGATCTCACAGTCTGTGAGTTCGAGCCCCGCGTCGGGCTCCGTGCTGACAGCTCAGAGCCTGGAGCCTGCTTCGGATTCTGTGTCTCCCTCTCTCTCTGCCCCTCCCCGACTCATGCTCTGTCTCTGTCTCAGAAATAAACAAACGTAAAAAAAAATTTTTTTTAAATCTTATTGTAACTATTGACAATAGCTCATTTAATTTTAGAATCTTAATGTGGAATCTATTTTCTCATAGCTTTTCTAGTAGGATGACAGATCTTACAACGTTAGTTACTCTTTTTCAACCACAGTGCTTAGAAATTCTCTGCATTCCATACATTTAGAGTTTAGAATACTGAAACTTACCTCACTACAATAAACTGGAAATGTGAAGTTTTTAGACAATCCAGCGTAATGATCAGAATGAAAATGTGTGAGAAAATAAGCTGTGCAACCTTCCACCAGTCCGTACTGGAAGGCATCAACTGTAAAGCCAGTCCCTGTCACGGAAAGAGCACACAGCTGCTTGAGTGATAGCTAACGGGGTGGAAGATGCTCAGTTCGAATGTAAACAGATCCTACCATCTATACATCTCGATTCCAACTGAGCTTTATACCCTAAAACCTTATTCCACATAAATTCAGCAAAATCGGATACTAGAAATGAAAAGAAGTCTTGTGAGTTTCTAGTAAATATCCCACTATTGGCTTTGCTTTTTCAATGAATAACTGTACCAAAAGAAATTAAAATGCTAAGCTACAAACCAATTGTTTCTTTGTTTTCCTGACTTAAATCCTTCACTTCTACAAAACAGCAAAAGGAAAATGCTATATTTCTTCTTATTTTATTCTATTTTGGCAGTGCACACTGGGGGCAGACATGGTTGAAGGCCCAAGTAATCTTACAAATTACAGCGGCTGAGGGTCTCCGAAGGGTCACAGTACAATAACAGATGAACAGCATATGCAGTATTCGCACTTCACGGTGCGGGATGGGAGGAAGTCAGAAAATAAATTCTGGGGTGCCTGCTGGCTCCGTCAGCAGAGCACGCAACTCTTGATCTCAAGGTTGTGAGTTCGAGCCCCACAATGGGTGTAGAGATTACTTAAAAATAAAATCTTTTTTAAAAAATGCCCAAAAAAGGCTACCTAGAGGAATTATAAGAAAAAAAAATGGTTGAGGTGTTCTGAAAAATGTTCATGAAAGAAATAGCCAAGGGTGTGGATTGTGAGGAGGCAGTAAACAGGCATACTTCACAATCCCACTGAGGCTTATCCACACACCGCATACCAGTCTCTGGCTCACTTAAAATACAGAAAACTCATCACAGGAATCATTAACAACAAAACTGGAGCTCTGATGTACATAAATGCTATTCCCTACATAAACATTTTGGATTCTAGATCGGGAATATCAAAGCACTTTAAAAAGTCTTTCTGAAACCGGGTATATTTTGGCAGCTTTATATTCTCTTCAGAAGAAGAGTTACTGGTTTCTTCAATAATCCAATTCATTTTACTATGCATTTTTGTAATTCACTTATGAAGGCACTGGGAATTATAAAATATGAAAAGGCTGAGAAACTAAGTTATGATGTGCATTAAAACTATTTGACATTTATTATGACCTATGCAATTTGTTAGTTTTCCTTCTTTGAAGCTATTTAGCACTCAGTATTTCTCTTAAGGGCATAGGGACTGTTTTTACTATAACTACTTACAGAGGGCCTTTCCTCCTTCCATATTAAGCTGACCTTTACTCAACTGTGTCAAATCTGTAATATCTACCTACTAGTATAGGATCTTGTACACAGAACATATTTAATAAAAGTTTGCTGCATTGAATAGGGCAAAAACATTCAAATAGGCCAAAAAAAAATCTGTTACAGGTCAATGAACTATAAAAAACAAAGGAAATACATATAAAAATTGTTTTATACAAACACAGACACATAACATGGGGAATGAACATGAAATTTTAAGTTGATTCTTTGTAGGTATATTAAACATTGGCATTTCAACTTACCAGGTATTTTCTTATAGAATGGGCATGTCTTTTTTCTTAATTGTCCTGCATTAGATGACTCTGGGATTTTTGTCTTCCCTCTCTGCAGCCTGCCACAAGCTGATTTTACGAAGACTTTGTCTTTCCTTAAATTGAGGGTTTCGGATTCTGTCCTATCAATAAGGCGATGTGACCTCTTCTGATGTGCTCCTGCCTGTAGTGAATCTGACTTTTTCAGTCGCTTTCTTTGATGCTGTGACCTCTCACTGGAAAATTCCACGGAGGGCTGAGTCTCACTTAAATTCTTTGCATCAAATTCTAAATCACTTAATGATTTTTCTGCTTTCCTCTTGCGCTGCCGGGACCTCTTTTCCTTAGGACTTACAGCTGGATTGAAGTTCAGCCCTTCTACTGCACTTCCTTCCAGCAATTTCTCTTCTTTTCTTTTGGGTGGCAGACCAAAATAAACACCTATATCCGTTTGTTTCATTACCTTGGAAGAAGACTGTGTCGCAGGACAGCTTGGACCAGATGGCGATATTTTCAGAGACTCGGCCGCGGTAGACGCACTAGATTTCCCTGTATTTGGAATTGTAACTTTACTGCCTTGTACACCACCTAATGCCTTTCCGCAGACACATGTGGAGTTAGTACTGTTCTTAGCACTGAAGTTCCTATTTGATGCTTTCCTAATTTTACCCTGGGTTGGATGGAAAGAAAGATCCCCTTCTCCCTGGCTTCCAAAAGCTTTCGGCATTTCACGATTAAGTGATGGAAGGGAAACCTGATTGCCAACAGCTGATTCTTCAAGTACCTGTTTCTGTTTATTTGCCCGACATTGTGGCTTGCCAGGTTTTGCTGTGACAGCTTGATAACTAGAAGGAAGCCCCTCTGCGAATGCCGATGGCAACGGCACGAAATCATCACCGGTATGCGCCCCATCATCACGTGAAGTGATGCTCTTATTCTGGAAAAGAGGCCGAGACGAACCGGTTAGCGTGCTGTATTTATACAATACTTCATCGTGTTGATCCTGAGTTAAGAAGCCGTGCACGTGGGGGCCGCGCTCCTGCTGGTCCCTCAGGGAGGAGCCACGGAGTTGGTGAAACAAAGAAGAGCTGGTGTCATCTTCTCCCAGGCTGCCATCTTTAGAGCTTTCTGTAAACAGCAGTTCCTGCTGTGAATCACCTAGCTTTTCATCTATCTCGTCAGTCTCTTCATCACTTTGAAGTGGAGAGTAAGAGATTTCGTGGCTGCGAAAGTCATTTTCTGGCAGTGGCGAGAGTGCGCGTTCTGAGTTGTTTTGGCTGTCTAATTCTTCAGCGAGAGGCAAACCAACTCCTACTGGTTTGTCATTATTAACACATCCTGCAAGTCGTGGGGTGGATTGGGATGTTTGGAGATTCGTCAAAGAAGATATCTTGGTATTGGTTTGAGCAGGAGACTGAGATTTCTTTAGACACGGTGTCACTGATGAGGGCGTAGTTGAAACGGTTTTGAAGTTTTCCGTCTGTTTCTGATGCAGAGACCATCTTTCCTCAAGGCTACAGAGGAAGCCTGAATTAGTCTCACCGAAACGACCCCCTGGCCCATGTGGTGAGCTGCCGAGAGGCTGGTTGCTGGCTCTGCTCTGAGCCAGCAGGAGGTGAGTGTATCTCTTGAAATGAGAAGGAATTGTTGAGGTACACACAAGACCATCAGGACACTCTGAAAATTTTAACAAAGAAAAAAAGTAATAGAGGATCAAAACACAGACAGAGTCAACACGTAAGTGAAAAGTCATCAATCCTACTTTGAAGCCTTAGGACCATGGCTATCTTTATACAATCAAAAGACCCAGCGTAAAATAACAATAATCCAGTATGGTTTTCCAAGGTGCTCGTTATGAGTTTTAAATCAAATACTTCTTAAAGTTTCTTTGCAGATGATCTTTTTCCAAAACAATGTTTAAGACTAATACCTTCCCCCCTTCCCCAAGTACCTCTCATAAATACGAGCTCCTTCAAAATGCAGTTCATGCTTACATGAAGTATTTACAGGTGCTCACTAGTCCAGATTTGCTCAGGCAATAAAGAGTGAAAAAGACTAGTGTGTCTGTCAGAGAACTAAAGTTCTACCCCAATTTTTATCTTATCAAGCAGTATGGATTTGTGACGATTAAAGTACCCAATTAGGGTCCATTTTTTTTAATATTCACACTGCATAGGATAACAGTAATAGTCTAATTAGTAATAGCTGTTCATACACTGAATATTTTAGATTCTAAGATTTGAAATTCAATTTGATAAACTGGTTAATAATAAGGCTTTAATAATCTGCAAACTACTCCCCATCACACTATTATAATTGAGAACCATTCCGTAAACCATCTTGGCAAATCCCCTTGTACGTTAATTTCCAGGTTTATAAAAAAAATAAAAATGAAAAAAATGACCCCTCTTCCTCTCCAAAAAGATGTTACATTAAACTAGAAGACCTCACTGCTTAATTTAAAACCACCTCATCAAAGTATTTGTTATGGAACCGAATTCAATTCAAGAAGAGTCTGTCTGAGATTCTATTCCTAAGGTTAGGCAATGAAAAACCTAAAGAAAAACCTCTTTCAGGTGGTTTCATCCTAAGACATTTCACCCTGAGGTGCTCCCCACAGGAGTCCAACTTCCATTTCTGATTTCCGAGCCACTTAAGAGCAAAAATACTAGCATTTGATGAGGCTTTCATTTTATAAAAACTAACGCCAATTTTTTTAAAGCTCTTTTGCATCTTCGTGCAGTACTTTAAAATAACTAGAGGTTAATAATAAAAATGTCTTCTGAATCATACATAACATATAAGCCATACTGAGTAGTATTTTTATTTTGCTGAATTTTAATTCTTTGAGATTTAGAAATCTATATATGGTATATATGATATCTCTGAAATACACAAATCATAACAACCCATTCTTCATATACTCCAAGTAGGACTTCCTACGTTAAACATGACATTATAGATTTTAAAAGATAATAAAAGCATAGCATTACTTCATTTATCATTTGGCACATTTTAAATTAGAATCTTAAAACCCCAAGATTCCTTCCCAGTTCTTCTTTCTGTACAATACCACGACAGATCCAACACAATCACATTTAGAAGACTTGACTATAGGGGCACCTGGGTGGCTCAGTCAGATGAGCATCCCGACTCTTGGTTTTGGCTCAGGTCATGCTCTCGTGGCTCGTGAGTTCAAGCCCCATGTGGGCTCTGCACTGACAGCCTGCTTGGGATTCTCTCCCTCTCCCTTTCTCTCTGCCTCTCCTCTGCTTGTGTGTGCGCTCTCTCAAAATAAATATATTGAAAGAAAAAAAAAAAGACTTGACTATATGCATAATTCTTTAAATTCCTGTTTCACAAAAGAGAACAAAATGGGCAGTTTAACATTCAAGAGTGCTGCTCTATAGGTGTGCCTGGGCATGCGACTCTGATCTTGGGGTCGTGAATTCAAGCCCCACCGTGGGGCATAGAGATTACTTAAAATAAGTAAAACTCTAAAAAGAATGCTCATCTATAAAAGGTCAGTACCACCTACCTTTCGGGGTCATTGTGAGAGTCAAGTAAGTAAACAGAATTAAAGTACCTAGCACAGTATGTGCTCAATTAACACTGACAAAAAAAAAATAACGGAGATGTTTAGGAACGCTCATCGAATAATAAAATGCATTTCGACTGTTTTCAAGTTTGCAACATTCTCTACAAACATACCATTGACTGTTATCCTTTTACCCTTAAGAAGGGTTTCTTTGTTTGCTTCTAGGGTTAAGTCATTTATACTTTGATAACTTCAGCGCCTCCCCTCCCTTTCAGTTTCCTGCTTGCCTTGCTTGTTCCACTGGACTGATTCCTCTGCCTAATGCAGATCTTTTAGGCTATTTAAAAACTACTACCTTTTTTGCAGTCTTACCTGTTTCAGAGACCGGTGGCGAATCCAAACACTCGAAAACATGCCATCGAGGTGTCTGACCTAGCAATGAGGAAAAAGGCATCTGGCAGTTTGGACAGTATCCATCATAAACTGGACGTATCTTTGGAGATACGTGTTTGTTTTTGCGAGTCCTACAGCGCTTTCCTGGAGTGGCCTCCTGATCTTGGGACTGCTGAATACCATCCTCACAACTAGAATTCTGACTAGAAGCTACAGAAGTCTGACTCTCTGTTTCTCCAAGGCAAATTTCGGGGTCCTTTGTCTTTTCTTTAGCTTCTACCGTTCTTTTTTTATTTCTGTTTCGTTTTGACTGGTATTTTCCATCTGTTGCTTTTTCAACAGATTTTGGAGTATTCTCAGAGCAATTATTTGTATGTACCGGCTTTGGTTTTCTTTTAGATTTGTATTCCCAGATGTCTTCTTCCAAAAAAGCATCCTCTAACATGGCAAAATGATTTTTAGGAAAATTGAGAATCTATTGGTTACAAAATTTTTAAATGGAAAGATTTTGCTGCCAAAAAAACCAAAAAACAAAAACCCAAACCCACTAACTCGATGGGAATCTAAAGCTTTGGTAATGGATGTATTGGCAAACGACAAACCTTATACCTGAGAACACATGCTATTCCACTTATACCACAATAAAATTAAGAGAACCTACCACAGGGGTAGCGTTTGAGAAGTTTACCATTGTGGCTGCTATTTCATTCAAGTGACTTGGCGTTTCCAAGAACTTGATTCATAAAAATAAGAATCAGTAATACTTTGAAAATTAAACACTAATGGGAAGTATACGTTCAACAGCTTAATCTCAGGGTGAGCTTTGTAAAATTGTTATAAAACTCCTGTCTGTTCCTTTTCAATTGGACAATTGTCCAAATAATTCACAAATGGAACACAGTCCCTGGGCAACAGGCTTAGCAGGTTTTCCAAACATTAAATGGCTACCTCGGCTTGCGGGTACCACCCTAATCACATCATCATCAAAGAGGTGTGTGATTCAGGGGGTAAAAATTGCCCTTATCTGTGACTCTTGGATATTCAGCCACATCAGCTTCCTGGGTCAGTCCAGTATCTTCCTCCAGCTGCAACGGACACACACTGCACAGTGAACAAACAAAATTCAAATATGTGAAATTGTGCTTGCACTGAGGCCACCCACACTCCGAACTCCAGACCGCAGAAGTGGTCTGCCCTAGGGGTGGCCAGCTTTCTCTCCCTCCACCAGCCTCAAAACCCACGTTCATCGGCCTGATGCCTCCCACCTGCTCTACCTTCTCTTTGAACTTAGGAGGCTGCAAGGCCAGTGAGTGGGGCCTATCACCTCCCAGGCAGGGAGAGGGTGAGCTGCTAGCACAGCCGGCTCTATAAAAGCCATCAGAGCCCTCCACTTCTGAAGTCGGAAGCTCGGCCCACCCGGATCCTCGCGGCAGCCCACCTGCCACCCGCACACCCTCGGGAGCAGCTCCAGCTGCGTCCGCTCCGCTAGGCGCCCCCCTCCCGCCCCTCGCTCCGCTCCGCTGACAATCTGTTCACGCTCGCACTTTCAGCACAGCAGGGCGACAAAATACTGTATTTGTGTATAAGCCAAAGCCATTGCCAGTCACTCCCAACTTTAAGAAAATCTCTCCCGTGAGGACATCCTTCCCACCCCCACCCCCACCCCGTTACCTCTCGTGTCTTGGCGGGAACAGCGTCCCCTTGCCACTGCTGTGTCGAATCGGCTGACCCCGGTCTAAGGGCGGGACTTCTAAAAAGTTTGTGTCCTTTTAAGTCCTACGGATTTCTTTTATCTTATTTTTGTTCTAACCCCCTCTCATTTCCAAAGTGAAGTGTGTGTGTGCGTGGCGGGGGGAGGGAATGGTTCTCTTAGAGCTCCTGGAACGCTGACCCACAGGCTTTCTCCATGCTGAATCTGGCGCTCCCAATGTCCAGGCTCAGCTGTGCCGAGAGGCTCTGGAAGGGGCGGGGTGGCTTGGGCCGGTGGCTAAATTACGGGCCCGGGAATTGCAACACTTTGTACCTTAGCATCGGAATGCATGATTACAAAAGAAACGGTGTCGTTTGCGTGGAGTGGGGGCTGGGGGAGCGTGAAGCGAATGTGCCGTTTTGAAACCAAAGGACCGTAAGCGCTTCCTCTCTCCCTGCACGAGACCCTCCCGCGGGCCCGGCTGCCGCCTCTGGACTGTCCGGAGAGAACATGGCGGCCCCCGGCGCCCGGGGCTCCAGCCTCGCGGGCCTGCTCCCGGCTCAGACATCTCTGGAGTACGCCCTGCTCGACGCCGTCACCCAGGAGGAGAAGGACAGCTTGGTCTACCAGTATCTGCAGAAGGTGGACGGCTGGGAGCAGGACTTGTCAGTGCCCGAGTTTCCGGAAGGTGAGGGGCAGGCTTCGGGGTGGGGACCCCTCCCGGAACCTCCCCTTCCTCGGGGACTGCGCCCTCCCCTGCAGCGGGGGGCTAGGCAGGGTAGTGCGGCCGCGCGGGGGCGGTTCGCCCGCTGTGCCGCTTCCCCCGGGCCGGAAGCGGCGGCAGAGGGTGGTTTTCTGGAGCGCGGGGACGTGCACTTTCGTCACTGTGTCCCGAGCCCATGCCCGGGCCTTGTGTTAACTTAGACATTCCACGAATGCTTCGTGGGTCCGGTTGGCGACGACTGACATGTCCATGCCACCCTGTTGTTGCAGTCTGGTTGCCCAGCGTCGTCATTGCCATCCTCTGTGCATCATCCTGACACTTAGCACGTCTGTGCCACCCACCGTTGTGAACACTTCAGGGGACTAATTAACCTTCTCTACAACCCGCCGAGGCTTCTTAACAGACTTATTTTATAGTTGAGGAAACTGAGGCACGGGAAGGCTAAGTAACTTCCTTAAGGCTTCACAGCTAATAATAACCGCCAAAGTCAGACTCTGCAGACCCCGGGTTGGCAAGTATCTTAGCTGTGCCACACTTCTCCGTTCAAAGTCGTGACATTTGTCATTCTTAAAATCTGAATCAATTATGGCCAGTCAACAGGGTGTGAATCCCAGTTCTTTGAGTGCTTGGAACACCAGGGAACTGATACCCGCAGTAGTGCTATTTGGGAAGCACATCTTGCTATGATAAACGAAACCGTACTTTCCCTTCTTTGGTTGGGACTGGCATTGTTTTGTTGGTGTTGGCGTGTCTCCTGGCATGACACTGAAACCACATGTATAGTTAATCGGTTGGATATGGCAGGGTTCAGTATCTCCTGGGAGGTATATCGGAACCTCGCCTCTGACAACAGAGTCTCACGTGTCTTTCCAAGCCTTTTGCTCCTAGCTTCAAAAATGTTGGTTGTTTTTTTTTTTCCTGTTGCTAATCCTAGGCTGGATTTGAAATATTGTGGAATTATTACAAGAGAATTGGGTGCGTGACTGCTTAACCCATCAAAGAAATTAAAGAGATTATATACATATGTGCATGTTTATTAAAAAAAAAAAACTTTGTAAGAAGTTACATAGTACAGTGTTACAAACTAGTCACCAGTGAGGTTTGGGGGCAATGTTTTTGTTTTCTAGTCTTGTTTATAGTTACACTGGGTGTATTTTATTACCATGAGATTTGACCTTCGTGATTCATAAATAATATAACAAAATATTCAGGCTTCGTATTTGACGTAATCAGATTTTCTGCTGGAGCTGATTATTGAGCTCACAGTATTAGGTAAGAGTTTTTCTTTGGTTTCTTTATCAGTGAACTATAATCGAGAAGTCATAAACCTAACGCAAACAGTATGCTTTGTTCATTTCTTAAAAGACGTAAGTGTTTATGGGAAACTGTGGTGTAATGGATGGATTCAGACAGATTTGGGGTTAAGTCCTAGTTATTTCATTTGTTAGCTGCATGACTTTGAGCAAGTTACTTGATTTCTCCAAGCCTTACTTTACTACCTTATAAAATAAAGCTAGTATTTACCTTTCAGGTTAATTATGTGGGTCAGAGGTAATGTATCTAAAGTTCTTAGTTCATAGGAGATCTCAATAAATGTTGGCAGCTTATTTTAAAATTTTAGAGGGACAGAGACACCACGTGGATAAGGGGCAGAGAGAGAGAATCCCAAACAGTTCTGCACTGTCCCCACAGAGCCTGATGTGAGGCTCGAACTCACCAATGGTGAGATCATGACCTGAGCGGAAACCAAGAGTTCAAAGCTCAACTGACTGAGCCACCCAGGCGTCCCAAATGTTGGCAGCTTTTAAAAATTATATTCATTGTTACTGTAAAATTTATTAAGCATGGTAAGAAAATAACAGATATTTAATAATAGTTTCCTTACCCCCCAATCTAAGTCACTCTTAACTATTTACAGAAAATAAATTTAAAAGACAGATTCATAAATATTTTGCCATTAAGATATGAAATATACATTCGTTTGAGGTTTTATGTGATTACTTGATCTGGTGTGCAATTAACACTTTATAAAAATGCATAATAGCTCACTCTCACCTAAAACCTCACTAAGTTGGACTATTAAAGCAGAAATACTGGTTTGATTTCGATTTTTTTTTTTTTTTTTTTTTTTTTTAGAATTTTGTTTAAATTGAGTAACTCTAGTTACTGCTATTAGGCGTTAGCTGTTATTATACACTTCTTCCACCTAACTTTGGCTTTCCATTTCTATAAAATATTTCCAGATACCTGCTCCGAGGTACAATTAACGGTTTTAGTGGCTGCATTTACTTATAAACCACAAACTCATTATCTTTGTTTTTCTAAATTGGTTAGCTGTGCTTTTAATATTTACCAAAATCTTTTAATTATTAACAAAATTGTAAGTCCTACTCAAGCAATTATATATTCTGATTTTAAAAAGTACAGATTAATGAGATTCCATTTTTCTTTGGAGGGAGGCAAACCCGTTCTTCATCAGTGTTAATACTGCCTCCATGAAATCTGTGATAGTGTATTTGCTTAACTTTGCATTTGAAATATTTTGTGGTTAAGGCCTCCTTCAAATCCAGAGCATTTTAGTTCTTAGGAAATTAGACATTTTGTATGTTTATCTTTATATTTTAACACTTTGTTCCTTTTTGAATTTAGTCCTGTCTTGCTGTTCTTAAGATTGAGCTTCTTTCTAAAAAGCTCCTTTGAACCTGACTGTGTACTTAGGTCCTCTTAATATTTGATATTGACTCTTGTTTTTACCTACATGCGTTGATCTTGTTTTCTTTCACACACAGACTATTCTATTTCTGAAAGAATTTAGTAGCTTTTTCTTACTATGTTTGCATATTGCCCCATAATAGCGTCTTTCCCATCTTGCCCCACTGCCCTATCCCCTGCTTGAAATAATAATGGTTTATGTTTTAATGGAAAGTTTTAGATAAATTATCTTTGCCTTTTCTTTTTATCAAATTTATTTTGTAAATTTCAGGATTAGAATGGCTGAACACTGAAGAGCCTATTTCTGTCTACAAGGATCTGTGTGGAAAAGTAGTCATCCTTGATTTCTTCACCTACTGCTGCATAAACTGCATTCATCTACTGCCTGATCTTCATGCATTAGAACACACATACTCTGATAAAGGTACCTGCCCTTTAATTGGTTTCTAACAGACTGTCCCGGCGTGGGCACTGGAGTAGTGGCTGACTCATTTGCTTATAGGAGAATGAACATTTGGCACGACTTCAACGATTGCAGAAGTAATTTCTAATCTATGATTTAAGGACTCCATGCACTTTTTCGTGAAGAGTTACGCTTAAAGATAATGGTTTGCCTTCCTCAAGAACCAGACTTAATCTATGTTTCTTCTCTGAGGTTAGGTCATGATTTACTCTTTTATGATCAAGTATTTTTAAAAGTTTGTCTTGTATATTTAGACTGAACCAAAATTTGTTCTATGAACAAATGAAACTTGTGTTTCTAATCTTACACTCTTCCAACTAAGATATAAAGATAAAAGTTCTTATTAGAAAATGTGATTCAACTTCCTTTCATTTCAAATGCATACAGTGGAATGCAAAATATTATAGCAGATACCTTTTCTTTGACCCTATTTTATTAAAAAATGACTTATAAAGGTTAATGTTTTCCAAAGCACACTAGGAAATCCTCTTTTATGGTATTATAAATTCTGAAGATGTAAGAGATTATACTTAGTATTTGCTTTAGAACTGAAATTTTTTCAGATCTTTTTCCTCTTGTTTACTTTTTTCTGAAAAAGAGAGCATATGGGGTGAATGAAACTAATTAAAGGTTCCATTTAATTAGGCTTAAATTAATGGAAGCTTCACACTTGGAGTGATTAAAAAGGAGAGAGGGTCAATGATCTTAGAGTAAAAATCAGAATAGAGTATACATGCACAGAATTGAAAGATATCTTGGTTTTAAAAAGGGAGTGATTAAAAAAAAAAAAAGGGACTGATAGGTTAAAATCTTCCGTGCAAGTAAAACCTCCGATGCTTACAAATTGTAATATATTGTATCTTGAAATTGCCAGTCACTGAGATTTATCAAGAACTCCAGTATTCCTGGGAACTAATTTATGTTTTCAAAATTTCATCTGTATTGATTTAAGAAATAAGAGCGTCTCGTTATCTACTAGTTTGGGGTGCCTGTGTGTCTTGGCCTAACTCCTATAAATAAATATATTTATTGAGCATGTAGTATGTGCAGGGTACTCTGCTAACTGAGGAAATCTGCAACAGAGTTGAATAAAAAGCATTATGGAACCTGAGGAAAGGCGTAACTCACTTTGCCTAGAAGCATTGGAAAAGATTTCTCAGGAGGAGACAGGCTGGAACTTGAAAAATGAGCAGGCAGGCATACAGCTGCAAATGAAAAAGGAGCAGGAGGAAGCAACAGATAGACAAGCAGGGAGACATGGAAAAGTAGGTTTCTTGGGGAGAGGTAAATGATAGTTCAGTGTGGCAAGATTGTAGGGGCTCCTGGGAAAGACAAAAGGAGAGGAAGGTACATTAGGTGCAGACAGTTGTGAAGGGTCTTGTTACTAAGAATGAATAGCTTGGACTTTGTCTTCCAGTGAAGATACTGAGGTGTTTCAGGTTGCTTTTGGTTTGTTGGTTTAATAAGAGGATGACAGTAAGATTTGTGTTTTAGAAAGGCGCTGCAGATCTGGGTTAAGAATCCCAGTGAACTGTTTCCATCCTTAAGACCATCCCTAAAAGACTGTATTTGGTAACTTAATTGGTTAATTCCACACCCGAAGCAAGTTCAAACTTCTTGGAATGGATCCTTGTAACCTTTTCACCAGTTTACTGGAAGCATCATTTTTATAGCACATCGTGACAAAAAATAAAAACTAGTTTTGCATCCACATATACTTGTGAAAAGTAAAATACTTGAAGTGGTCCCAACAATGTAATTTCAAGGACATGTTCAATAATATGCTACTTTATGAAAATGCCAGTAACTTAGAAATGTTTTTATATTGCTGAGAAGATATATTCAATTCATATTCACAAAAGCAGGCATACCCAGAGATTATCACCTGAAAGTTCAATAAGCTGTCACTAAATTAATTTGCTTTCTTACAGCGATGTGTCTTGTCTCATTACTATCTGCTCTGTTTCTGAACATGTTTGCAGCAATGCTAATAGTTCTTGAAGTGACATTCAGCAGCCTATTTTAAATTCCATGGAATATTCAGTTCATTTTATTAGTAAGCAAGAAATGCTCAGCTAAGTGAGGGAAGTGCTTATTAATTCAAAAACAGCCTGAAAGGAGTCCAAATTAGGACCCAGTTCCTTCTGCTCTAAAACAGCTTTTAAAATCAAGTTTGTAACGGTGACCAGGATCATTTTCCTAATAGCATGAGACATTATAAATGCCAGAGTCTAAAGTAAAAAGATATTTAATAGTAATGAATGGCTCTTATCTTCAAAGATTTAAGAATGTAACTGCCCTAAGCTTGTAATGAATCCATAGTAATTCAGCACATGTTTACTTTAGACTGACAGGTACCTTAGGTGGTTTTTGTTTTTGTTTTTTTCTGTTTCTACTTGAGAGTTTATAAACATGTTTTTGCCTTTTATGCTGGGTACCTTAATGGCATGTTATTATATAATACCCACATGTAGCCCAATGGCTGTTGAGGACAAGTACTCTTGTTTTATAAGAAAACATTTATTAGAGAAACTATTTTCCCTATAGGGAAACTATATTCCCTAATATTTGACATATTTTAAAATGTGACTCCTAGGTGTATGCTAATGTATAATTAAATCAGAATTAACCTAAACGCCAGAGTACCACCAGGTAAATGCTTGCATTCTCACTATGGAGGAGATGCTATTTGTCTGTTTTATACTTTATTAAAAATTAGAAGATTGCAGTTCTAATTTCATAATGAAACTAAACCTTTCTATGAGTCAGTATGTAATTTGATTGTGCATCAGAGTTCCCCAGACCTTCCCTGGGTTCGGTAATTCTTTAGGAGAACTCACTGTTGTAATTTATTAACAGCTAAAGGATACAGAGTGGAGGCAGCAAAGGAAAAGGTGCTCATGAGAGGCTAAGTCCAGGGGAGACCAAACACAAGACCTCCACTCCTAGTGGAGTCCTACAAGACCACTTAATTCCCAGCAAAGAGTTGTTAGAGCACATTTGAGATGTTACCAGGGACTCTTATTAAAGACTCAGCAATCGGGGTTTTTACTGGGGGGCTGGCCAAATACGCAGCTTCTGCCTGGTGGCATGTATGAAGATTCTAGAGTCCCAGAAGGAAAGCAAGGGTTCAGCATAAACCATATTATTTGTACCAACAGTTTAGGCATAGTGAGACACTCTTCTCCATCCTGAGAATCTCAGGAACCCTCCTGAAATCCAGGCAAGGGCCAGCCTTATAAGCAGACCTTGGAAGAATACCAGGCAGGCATGCCATGTTAACTCGTGTCTGCACACTATATTTTCGTTTTGCAGCAGTACCTATATTATTCTGTTTTTAAAATAGTTAAAGTAAGGGGCGCCTGGGTGGCTCAGTCGGTTAAGCGTCCGGCTTCGGCTCAGGTCATGATCTCACAGTTCCTGGGTTCGAGCCCCGCCTCGGGCTCTGTGCTGACGGCTCAGAACCTGGAGCCTGTTTCAGATTCTGTGTCTCCCTCTGTCTCTGGCCCTCCCCTGTTCATGCTCTGTCTCTGTCTCAAAAATAAAATAAAAACATTAAAATAGTTAAAATATGAAAATATTGGTCAGTTTAGGATGTTTCAGGAGAGATGCAGGGTAATGCAGGGTCAGTTTTTGAAATTCTAAAAAAAAAATTTCAAATGCTTTGGCTTTGTGCTTTAGTGTTCAGTGATTTTGATCTTTTCACATCATGATTGCATCTCTCAGTATGAGACCTAAAATCCTGCTTCTCCACACCCTTCTCTCCCCTCAGGGTGTTCTGGCCTCCCGGGTTCCTCAGTGTCCCTGTTTCTCTTGCCTTAAGGCCCTGACACTTGGCATTCATTCTGCTTGGAATAATGTTATCCTTTCTTGCCCAGTAAAGTGTCATGCTTGTCTTTTAGATCTCAAAACGTCTCCATCTACAATTTTGTAACCTGTAAAACTCAACTGTTTTCAATCTTCCATTTAAGTAGGTTATTACAATGTTTATGATTAACTATACACTCTAGTATATAGTGTATAAAATACAATGTTGTACATATAACTGTATATAATTATAATCTAGTACAATTCTGTATATCTGTATCTCTGAAAAATAAGACCTTTGAAGATCTCAAAGTGAGTTTTTGAAGTTATTTTATTACTGATATTTTAGAAGCAGTTATTCTTTTTATACAGCTTGTCTTTCCCTCCCTTCCTCCCTCTCTTCTCTCCTCCTTCCTTCTCCGTCTCTTCCTTTCCTTCTATAATTTATTTTAAATGGAGTGTTTTGATCCCTGTGCTGGCAAAATATTCATAAAGTGAAGAATCTTTGACATTCTATTTTTATTGTGTACAATTAACATAAAAAGCAAAATATCTTAAGAAAAATCTCCATACCTTAAGGTTATTGACACTGAAAAAAATGGGAGGCATTGTTATTTGGCAATTGTCTTTGTAGATTAATATAGATATTCTATTTAGACAATATAATATGGTTTATGTATTGTATAGATATATAAATTTCTTCAGTATTTATGCCCTGTCTATTCATCATTTTATTTTCTACTAAGTACTGTGCTAGTGAATAATAAAACATGCATGGCCCCTAAATAATTAATAGGAATTACAGTCTAACAAGGGCAAGACTTATAATCAGATACTCACAAATATTTTTATAATTTCTGGTTAGTACTAAGAAGAAAAATTACAGGTGCTATGAAAACAAATAATGGAGTTTAATCTGGAGGAATTAAAGAAAGCTTTCTTAAGAGTGAAAATTAAGCTTGAGATGTAAAAGGAAAGTATGGCTTTACTAGGTGAGAAAGGGTGAATAACATTCCAGGCCAAAGGAGGATTGTGTGTTAAGGCATTAAAGCAAGAGGAATAATGATATTCGGAGGAATTGAAGGAAGGCCAGGTTGCTCTAACACCCTGAGGGGAGGGGAAGAAAGGCGTGGAGAACATGCTGGGGAGATGACATTTAGTTTTTACACAAGAACAATGGCAGATTTTTTGGAAGAGGGTGACAGGATGAGATTTGTGATTGTTTCAAGATCTGTCCCACTCTTGGGGCACCTGGGGGGCTCAGTCGGTTAAGCTTCTGACTTCAGCTTGGGTCATAGGATCTCAGTTTTTGGGTTCGAGCGCCATGTCAGGCTCTGTGCTGACAGCTCAGAGCCTGGAGCCTGCTTTGGATTCTGTCTCCCTCTCTCTGCCCCTTCCCCACTCGTGCTCTGTCTCTGTCTCTGTCTCTCTCTCTCTTTCTCTCTCAAAAATAAACAAACATTTAAAAAAAAAAAAAAACAAAAAACAGTCCCACTCCTGGGTAGGTAACTAATTAGTGGACAAGACTGGATGTGAGAGATCTGTGACAAGGCTGTTGTGCTTCCTATGAGACCTGATAATAGCTTGAAACTAGTTATAGAGGGATAAGATTAATAAGATTTGGTCATGGATTAAATATGGGTGATGAGAGAGGGTTCTTTGGTGTAACAGAGATATCCTAGGTAGGTTTTTGGCTTGTATAATTGGACAGATGACAGTGCCATTTGGTGAAAGGAAACACTATAGAAAGGACAGGTTTGGAGGGGACAGTCATGAGTTTGGTGTAAATTATCTCTGAGACTTGCACTTCATTATCCATATGCCTTCCATCACTCCTAGGGCTAACAACCTAGATCCTTTAAATCCTTTGCTCCCCTTCATTCCCTGTCCTAGTCACTTCTTCAGTCTCCTCCATCGTTCATACACTCTGGCTTCCATGTGTTTTGTCGCCATGGAATATCCTTCATTGCTCTCTTCACTTAGTTAACACCTTCTAAAGGCAAACATCTCCCATTAACCTTCACTTCTTCGAACAAGTGTTGGCTATGTTGATCAGAGGGAATAGATGGATGTATGTATATTTTGGTACATAGTGTGTATGTATGTATATCACACGTGTAAAATATAGAGAGACATGACTTGGATTCTTAATTCATTGGGCTGTAAGTCATTATTTAGATATTCATATTGCCCCTGTTGGATGAATGGGATCCTCTTCAAGCTGTCACCTGTGTCCTTTTGATCCATGCTTCTCCTTCTCCGAACACTTCCTTGTCACAACAAAATATTTAAAGATTCCTCTTATACTTTCCCAGCCCCTTCCCTGAATCAGCCATTTCTCCAAAGAGCTCTGATTCTGTTTAGTATTGAATATTGGGAATGGGTTTGAGAAACCAAGATCTGGGTACATCCTGCACTCATTGCTACTGGGGTGCCTTTGCTTCTAGTCCCTCCCAACTAGTTAAAAATTACTTAGACTAATCCTCCCCACTCCCCATGAGGTTATGTTGTTCGTTTGAAGTACAGCTAGATTCATTTGTTTCTGTTTGTATTTTTAGTTGATTATATTTGTTTCTGAGTATGTAAAATCTTAGTATGGTCCTGAAAGTCAGAACTATACAGAAAGTATAGCTCCATCTACCCATCTCTCTACCTGTTTTTCTTTTCTTTTTTTAAACATTTATTTATTATTGAGAGACAGAGACAGACAGAGCATGAGCATCGCAGGGGCAGAGAGAGAGGGAGACACATAATCTGAAGCAGGCTCCAGGCTCTGAGCTGTCAGCACAGAGCCCGAAGCAGGGCTCGAACTCACAAACCGCGAGATCATGACCTGAGCCTAAGTCAGACACTTAACCGACTGAGCCAGCCAGGCACCCCTCTACCTGTTTCTAGTTTCCCATTCTTTCCATCCCTTTCCAACATGATTTCTATTTTTTTATTTCTCTTAAAAAAAAAAAAATACTGTATCACCTGTGGTTAAGACTGTTAAGCATCTGACTTCGGCTCAGATCATCATCTCACTGCTTTTGAGTCTGAGCCCCGTGTTGGGCTTCTGGGCTGAGAGCCTGGAGTCTGCTTCGGATTCTGTGTCTCCCTTTTTCTCTGCCCCTCCCCTGCTCCTGCTCCGTTTCCCTCTCTCAAAAAGAAATTAACATTAAGAAACAATTTTAAAAAATACTAACAGTGACCTACTGTAGATGTTTTTGAGTGTTTTGCTTTTTTAATGTAACAATTTATCCTGGAGGCCACTTCATATAGAGAATTTCCTGATTGTTTTTATAGAACTCCATTTTGTGTGTGTGTGTGTGTGTGTGTGTGTGTGTGTGTGTGTGTGTGTATGTCTGTGTACACCAGAATTTATTCACTCACTGTCCTGTCCTATGTATTGGCCCTTAGGTTGTTTCCAGTATTTAGCAGTTACAGTGAATAACCTCATGATATGTTTTTGTATTGCTGGTGGCATATCTTGGGGGTAGATTCCTAGTGGTGGGATTTCTGGGTCAAAATTAAATGCGTATAATATAGTTTTGTTGAGTATTGCCACATTGTGAGCCAGGAGGGTTGTACTAGTTTGTGTTCCTAGACTGTGAGGGTGCCTCTTTTCCCACTGCTGCTCCAGTAAAATGTATCGACGTGTTTTTTGTTTTTTGTTTTTTGTTTTTTTAAATATAATTTATTGTCAAGTTGGCTAACATACCGTGTATACAGTGTGCTCTTGGCTTTGGGAGTAGATTCCCATGATTCATCGCTTACATACAACACCCAGCACTCATCCCAACAAGTGCCCTCCTCAGTGCCCATGACCCCTTTTCTTTGCCCCCGGCCCCCTACCCCCATCAACCCTCAGTTTGTTCTCGGTATTTAAGAGTCTCTTATGGTTTGCCTCCCTCTCTGTTTGAAACGATTTTTCCCTTTCCCTTCCCCCATGGTCTTCTGTTAAGTTTTTCAACTTCCACATATGAGTGAAAACTTGGTATCTTTTTCTGACTGACATTTCATATCACTTATTTCATATCCCTTATCATAATACCCTTCAGTTCTATCCACGTTGTTGCAAATAGCGAGATTTCATTCTCATTGCCGAGTAGTATTCCCTTGTATATATAAACCACATCTTTATTCATCAGTTGATGGACAGTTGGGTTCTTTCCATAATTTGGCTATTTTTAATAGTGCTGCTGTAAACGCTGGGGTACATGTGCCCCTATGCATCAGCACTCCTGTATACTTTGGATAAATTCCTAGTAATGCTATTGCTGGGTTGTAGGGTAGTTCTATTTTTAACTTTTTGAGGAACCTCCACACTGTTTTCCAGAGCGTCTGCACCAGTTTGCATTCCCACCAACAATGCAACAGGGTTCCCGTTTCTCCACGTCCTCTCCGGCATCTATAGTCTCCTGATTTGTTCATTTTACCCACTCTGACTGGCGTGAGGTGGTATCTCAGTGTGGCTTTGATTTGTATTTCCCTGATGATAAGCAATGTTGAGCATCTTTTCATATGTTGGCCATCTGGTGTCTTCTTTGAAAAAGTGTCTATTCATGTCTTCTGCCCATTTTTTCAGTGGATTATTTATTTTGCTGGTGTTGAGTTGGTAAGTTTTTTATAGATTTTGGATACTAACCGTTTATCCGATAGGTCATTAGCAAATATCTTCTCCCATTCCATCAGTTGCTTTTTAGGTTTGTTGATTGTTTCCTTTGCTTTGCAGAAGCTTTTTATCTTGATGAGGTCTCAATAGTTGATTTTTTGCTTTTTTATTTCCGTTGCCTATGGAGATGTGTCAAGTAAGAAGTTGCTGCGGCCAAGGTCAAAGAGGTTGTTGCCTGTTTTCCCCCTAGGGTTTTGATGGTTTCCTGTTTCACATTTAGTTCTTTCATCCATTTTGAGTTTATTTTTGTGTATGGTTGACACACTTTTTTAATTTGTACTGATCTAATAGGTTAAAAAAAATGTTATCTTTGTGTGGTTTTATTTATTTTTTAAGTAAACTCTACGCCCAACATGGGACTCAAACTTATTATTTTTTTTTTTAATTTTTTTTTCAACGTTTTTATTTATTTTGGGGACAGAGAGAGACAGAGCATGAATGGGGGAGGGGCAGAGAGAGAGGGAGACACAGAATCGGAAACAGGCTCCAGGCTCTGAGCCATCAGCCCAGAGCCTGACGCGGGGCTCGAACTCCCGGACCGCGAGATCGTGACCTGGCTGAAGTCGGACGCTTAACCGACTGCGCCACCCAGGCGCCCCATCAAACTTATGATCCTAAGATCAAGAGTTGCATACTGTACTGAGCCAGCCAGGTACCCCTTGATGTAGTTTTAAATTACAGTTTAGAATGTGTTTGAAAATCTTTTCTTGTCTTTGTGGCTATTTATTGTAAGTGGGGTTTTGTCTACCATTCTATACTCCCAACTGGCTATTGTATAGGTATATAAAAGCTGTTGATTTTATCTGTTAATTTTTATTCTTTTTTGTTGTTGTTAATTTTATGTTCTGCTTCCTAAATCTTTTACTATTTTGTTTAGTTTTGTAATTGATTCTCTGAGGTTCCCCTAACATGCTATGTTATTTGCAAAGAAATTTTCCAAATCTTATGTCTATAATTGATTTGTCTAATTTTGTTGGCTAATAGCCCCCCCCCCCCCAATTCATTATTTAATAGTAGTAGATAGTGGGCATCTTTGCCTTGTTCTTTATCTTATTTGGAAATACTATTTTTCTCCATTAAGTAACAGGCTGTTTTTAGGATTTAGTTATATTTTATTTAACCAATTAACAAAGTATTGAGGAACAAAATTCAAGTAAATTATATCTCAATATACCTGATGTTGAAAACCGAAATCTCTCTCTCCCATTTCTGGTTTTGGAGGAGAATGGAGGCCACCTAATTTTGAATCTCCCACTTATCTTTTCCTCTCCCTCAAACATAAAAACAAGGAGAATAAACAAAACCACACTTGATCGTGCCTTCAGCAATACTAGGAGACCGAGCATATCATGCTTTCAAACTACCTGTAGGTTGAGAAATAAACTGAATTCCATTAAAGGTCCTCTTGCTGCAAGCCTGCAGGTGCTAGAACAGGGATGGGGGGGGATTTGAAAAGACTCCATGGGGAAAAAAAGACTCAATGAAAAAAAGGAGAGTGGTTTAGAGGTCTTGGGCTAAGCACAGAGTAACCCCCTTACCAGTAGAAAGAGAAACTCCACCACTAAGTGCAAAATACTGAACACATGTTTGGATCATAGCACCAGCTCTTGAAAGAGTTTGGGCCTAAGAACAGAAGCCTCAGAGCAGCATTGCCTCTTGGAGGGAATGAGACCTAGAGGTGGGGTTTCCCCTTGAAGATCCTCTGCTTAAACAAAGAAACAAACAAAAAAAACCCAAAAAACAAAACCAAAATGTTGAGGATCTTGCAGGGGAAAAAAAAAATAAGAAAATACACATCAACCCCTTCTTGCAACAATGCTACCCAAAAATGAAACTGCACAGAGAAATGGAACTGTCAGAAAAGTGTACTCTCAATCTAGGAGCCCTGTCCACAAAATGGGTGGGAATATTAAAAAGATCACATCCATATAAAATTGTAAAAAGCTGAAAATGTTAAGTTAGAGTTGAAGTGCTGATGAACATTCCTAATGATCACAAAAAAACTGTAACACAATCCTCCATATTGAATTACACATCCTCAAACAGCGTTTAAGAATAATTTAAAAAGATCTTGAACCAGAAATTCACAAACGAAGGGGTGCCTGGGTGGCTCAGTAGGTTAAGCCTCCGACTTCAGCTCAAGTCATGATCTCGTGGTTTGTGGGTTCAAGCCCTGCGCCGGGCTCTGTGCTGACAGCTCAAAGCCTGGAGCCTGCTTCGGATTCTGTGTCTCCCTCTTTCTCTGCCCCTCCTCTGCTTGTAACCTGTCTCTCAAAAATAAAAAATGTTTTTAAAAATTCAGAAACTAAGAATGGAGATGCACCTCCCCCCCCAATGCAAGAGGTAAGGAGTGTTGATTGAACTCAGGAAAGAAATAGAAGGAAAAAGTCCCAGTTATTTTAGAAACGAAGGCTAAATTACAAGGTGCCTAAGGGGCAGTAAATTCAAATAAAAATGTAATAAGGGGCATTTAAATAAGGGGAGAAGAACAAACCTAGAGAATGAAAATAAGCTAAAGAAGTAAAAATAGAGGAAATGATTGAAATGAAAGACAAGCAGAAGAGATCCAACATAAGGCTACTTGGAGACTGAAGAAAAATCAATCAAAACAACTCACCAAAACTAATACGTAAAATTAGAATCCAAGAAAATGCTCTGGCAATAAAAGAAACCTTGAATCTACATATTGAAATGTACTATCAGATACCAGAGAAAATTGACACAGAACAGCCCAAGAAGTATCTTACTTTAAACTATTACATTTTAAAGATGTTTAAAAAATATCTTCAGGGCCTCCAGGAAAAACAGTGACTTTCAAAAACATGGAAATTAGGACAGACTTTATATGAATAACACACAAAGCAAGGCAACAGTACATTTTCTTTTTTTTTTTTCTTTTAAAAAAAAATTTTTTTTTGAGAGAGTGTGTGAATAGGAGAGAGGCAGAAAGGGAGACACACAATCTGTAGCAGGCTCCAGGCTCTGAGCTTTCAGCACAGAGCCCAGCGTGGGTTCGGACTCATGGACCGCGAGATCATGACCTGAGCCGAAGTTGCAAACTTAACCAACTGAGCCATCCAAGCGCCCCCCCTAATTTTTTTTTTGAGTTAAGCCCATTCATATTTACTTATTATTATACATAATCATTATATGTATTAGGTTTTGTTTGTTTTTCTTAACATGATGTATTTTCTTTGCTATTTTACTAATTGCTTTAGTTAGAAAAAGTTGTTTCATTGGTTATCTTTGTACTTACAACTTTATTTTTTTTCATGTTTTTATTTTTGAGAGAGACAGAGCAAGTATGGGGGTGGGGCACAGAGAGAGGGGACAGAGGATCCGGAGCAGGCTCTTTGTTGACAGCAGAGAGCCCAATGCAGGGCTTTAACTCCTGTACCTTGAGATCATGACCTGAACTGAAGTTGGGCACTCAACCGACCCGACTGAGCCACCCGGGTGTCTTTGTATTTACAACTTTAAATAAATAATAGCAAACATTCATTGAGCTTTTATAATGTATAAAAGGTACTATGCTAAATGCCTTAATTGGATTAAGTAATTCAGCAAGTGGTAAAGCCAGAATTTGATTATAGGGGGCCTGACTCCAGAGCTCATGCTATTTTTTTTTTTTCAGAACTTTATTGTGGCATAATTGACACATTGTAAACTGCACATATTTTAAGTGTATAATTTTTCCCACTCCTCCCTACCCCCCTTCTTCCCAGTCTCTAACCACCGATCATTGGGTTGGTTTTGTGTATCTTCTTTTAAAATGTTTGTGAGGTTATTTTTTAATCTTTGGTTTTCAGAGATTATGTCTTAACATGATCTTCTTTTAATTTATCCTATTTAGAGTGAATTTCTTGAATTCTGTACATTTATTTTATTTTTTTAATTTAAATTTTATTTAGTTAACATACAGTGCAAAAGCTTTCGGGAGTAGAATTCAGTGGTTCATCACTTGTATTTAACAACTAGTGCCCTCCTTAATACCCATCCCCCATCTAGCCCATCTCCCACTCACTTCCCTCCAACAACCCTCAGTTTTTTCCCTATCATTAAGAGTCTCTTGTGGTTCCCCTCTTTTCTCTTTTTCTACCCTTCCCGTATGTTCATCTGTTTTGTTTCCATATATGAGTGAAATCATATAGTATTTCTTTCTCTGATTGACTTATTTCACTTAATACATTCTAGCTCCATCCACATTGTTATAAATGGCAAGATTTTATTCTTTTTGATGGCTGAGTAATATTTCATTGTATGTAAATACCACATCTTCTTTATTCATCAGTTGAGGGGCATTTGGACTCCCTCCATAGTTTGGCTATTGTTGATAATGCTGCTGTCAACATTGGGGTGCATGTACCCTTTTGAATCTGTATTTATGTATCCTTTGGGTAGATACCTAATAGTGCAATTGCTGGATGGTAGGGTAGTTCTATTTTTAGTTTTTTGAGGAACCTCTACATTGTTCTCCAGAGTGACTGCACCAGTTTGCATTCCAACCGACAGTGCAAGAGGGCTCCCCTTTCTCTGTCCACATCCTTGTCAGTACCTGTTGTTTCTTGTGTTGTTAATTTTAGCCATTTGGGCAGTGGTGAGGTGGTGTCTCATTGTGGTTTTGATTCGTATTTCTCTGACGACGAGTGATGTTGAGCATCTTTTCATATGTCTGTTAGCCATCTGGATGTCTTCTTTGGAAAAGTGTCTATTCGTGACTTTTGCCCATTTCTTAACTCAGTTGTTTGATTTTGGGATTTGATAAGTTCTCTATAGATTTTGGATACTAACCATTTATCGGATGTATTGTTTGTAAATATCTTCTCCCATTCTTTAGGCTGCCTTTTAATTTTGTTGATTGTTTACTTCACTGTGCAGAAGCTTTTGATGAAGTCGTAATAGTTCATGTTTGTTTTTCTTTCCCTTGCTTTTAGTGACATGTCTAGTAAGAAGTTGCCCTGGCTGAGGTCAGAGAGGTTTCTGCCTGTGTTCTCTAAGATTTTGATGGTTTCCTATCTGACATTTTGGTCTTTCATCCATTTTGAATTTATTTTTGGGTATGGTGTAAGAAAGTGGTCCTGTTTCATTTTTCTACATGTCGCTGTCCAGTTTTCTCAACACCATTTGTTGAAGAGACTCTTTTTTTCCTTTGGGTATTCTTTCCTGCTTTGTCAAAGAGTAGTTGGCCATATAGCTGGGTTTTCTGTAAATTTATATCTTCAGATGAATTTTGGAAGTTTTGGCATTTTTCAAATATTTTTTCTGCCCCAATCTTTTTGTCTTCTCCTCCTGTGAGTCCCAGTCCACATACATTAGGTCATTTAAAACTGTTTCACAGGTTCCTGAGGTTCTGTTCATTTTTGTTCTTCAGTCTTCTTTCCTTGTGCTCCTTAGATTGGATAATTTCCCGTTGAGCTATTTTTAGGTTTACTGACTCTTTTCTCTGTCATCTCTTTTTTGCCATTGAGCTCATCCAGTGAATTTATTTTAAATATGGTATTTTTGAGTTCTGAAATTTTCATTTAGTTCTTTTTTCTATTTTTATTTCCTATTTTTTCATTCATGTCAAGTGTGTTTTTCTTTTTTCTTTTTTTTTTTTTTTTTTTAGAGATAGCAAGTGAGAATGGGGGAGACTGGCAGAGGGGGGAAAGAGAGAATATCTTAAGCAGACTCCACACTCAGCTCAGAGCCCAACTTGGAACTCAGTCTTATGACCCTGGGGATCATGACCTGAGCTGAGATCAAGAGTTGGACGCCCAACCAACAGAGCCACCCAGGTGCCCCTCAAGTGTGCTTTTCTTTCCCTCAAGGAGCATAGTTATAGTTCTTTTATGGTGTTTTGTCTACTAATTCAAACTTCTGCTTCGTTTTGGAGCTGGTATCTGTCAGTTGTTTTTGTAGGCATTCAACTTTGTTGGTGCAAACTCAAAGTTCCGTCTCTTCTTCCATCAGCTCTGTGTCTCCTTTCATCAGCCCAGCAATCCACTTCTTGGTTCTTTAAGCCTTTGCTGTACTGTTGTAGGGCTTCCTCACATGTGTATAGTTGAGGAGTCAGGCCGAGACTTGTGAGTGTTCATTCTCAGAAATGGGGAGTCACCTTCTCCAGCTCTCTTCCCCTTGGGGTTTCCCCCACCCTCTCCAGTTTCCCTGGCTCCTTGGGCCAGAAAGGGGTTTCCATGGTCTTAGCCACCTGTGTTGCTCCCAAACCGGGGTCCACCTTCAATGCCAAGCCATGAAGGGGAAAATAAAACTGGAAACTCCCCTTAATGGTTTGGTTTTCCGAGTTTTGAAATGCCCCCACCCCCCAACAATCTGCCTGCTTTTGTTTACTTTTTTCTGTCCTCAAGCGGGGATGAGGGTATGTGTACCTGTGTGATGTCTGTGTTTTTGTTGGGATTTAATAGTTGCAAATGGAAGGATGGTCTATTAGGAAATTACACCTACCAGTTTGTGTGGGTTTATTTCTTCTTCATGCTGATGTGCATAGGTTTTGAGGAGTGTGTTGGGAGATTGTATTACCTCTGTAGTCAGTGTTGAGTTTTTTCTCTGAATCCAGCTGAACACTTTTTCCTTTTTTTTTTTTTCTGCTATCTTCAATTAAGGCTTGTTCTAGGAACCACATAATGGGAATTTTAAATAAATCAAAGACCTTAATATTATAGAAACATCTTGCTTATAGTTGTTCTGTTAATTTGTAATGTGGGTAGGCCAGAAAAACCTAAGAGGATAATGTGACAATAAATATTAACAAAAAGCAGTCATAGTCACTATGAATTTCAAAGGGGCTTATAATAGTTGGAGAAAAAAATAACAGTATTTCAGTATCTTCATAAGAAATTAATGTGTTTTTTAAAACTTTGTCTAGATAAAGGACACAAAGAGGTGTAATCCTGAAATAGCCATGTGATTTTGATCATATTCATTTTTATGTAGTTATCAAGATTGTCATGATATTTGAGTGTTAATTTTTTATACGTGTGTTTAAATGCAGTTGAAGAAGACACTTTTAGTTCTGCCTTTTTTTTTTTAATCTCTGGACTGTTTATTAATGACCCATAATCTAATGTGCAGATGGTGACTTTCAGACTTGATTACTTCATAATGTTTAACTTACATTTTTTTCCCATTTAGACGGTCTTCTGATTGTTGGTGTTCACTCGGCTAAGTTCCCAAATGAAAAAGTCCTGGATAACATTAAGAGCGCCGTTCTTCGATACAACATCACCCACCCTGTGGTTAATGATGCAGATGCCAGCCTTTGGCAAGAACTAGAAGTCTCCTGCTGGCCAACTTTGGTCATACTTGGACCTCGTGGAAATATGTTATTTTCTTTAATTGGAGAGGGACACAAAGATAAATTATTTTTATATACTTCAATAGCTTTAAAGTATTATAAAGACAGGGGACAGATCAGAAATCATAAAATTGAAATAAAACTCTATAAAGATTCTTTGCCACCTTCACCATTGCTGTTTCCTGGCAAAGTAACGGTAGACCATGTTTCTAATAGATTGGTAATAGCAGACACTGGACATCATAGAATTTTGGTCGTCCTGAAGAATGGGCAAATTCAGTACAGCATTGGAGGTAAAGTTTGCTTCTAATTATGATATGTAATATATTTTATAGTAAAAAAAAAAAAACAGCTCAAGGAAATGTATTGAAATATATCTCCCTGGTTTTAGATCTAAAATGGGCTCAGTACATCTACATAGTTAATAAAATCTGTTAAGTACATTCTTATTGATCGTATTTATCCAGACTAAACTGACATCTAGTAATGTAATAGTCAAAGAGAAAAATAATTCATCTCTTTGCAATTCTGCTTTAGTAGCATATACAGCATTAGTCCATAAAGTAGGGGTTCCTGCATTCCTAATGCAAATAAACTAGTCTTACTCTAAGCCCTGGTGCTATTCTTAGTATGCTTAGATATTGTTCCCTTAGCTCCTTAAGTTTTCACATTTCTTCATTTTCATTTTTGTTAGAGTTCTTTATTTTGTGTTTCTTTTGTTTGGGCAGCTTGATGTTTGGGTTTAAGACAGGCACTTATGAGAACTGTTGCTCAAAAATTATTAGTTATAGTAGGTGTAATTTAAATGGTTAAAAGGTTTTTAATTCTATAATAATTTTCAAAATAGTGTAAATGAATATTCTGCTTTGTTAAATGGAGAAACCAGCAGCAAGCTACCGTTCCCAAACATGTTTTTAGGAATAATGTTACCTTGTGATAAATTAATAATTATTCTACAATAGTTCTTCAAAAGAATTCTGTGGCCAGATACACTTAGGAAATACTGGTTAGTTGTGGTTTAACAGATTTTTTTTTAACTTTATTTATTTTGACAGAAAAATATTTATTTATTTATTTTGGGAGAGGGGGTTGGGGGGGGAGAGAGAGAGGAAGAGAGAAAGAGAGAAAGAGAATAAGAGAATGAGAATTCCAAGCAGACTCTGTGCTGTCAGTGCAGAGCCTGATGCAGGGCTTGAACTCACAAACCACAAGATCATGATCTCAGCCAAAGTCGGAGGCTCAACTGACTGAGCCACCCAGGCACCCCTAAACTTCTTATTTTTTTTAAATGTTTATTTTAGAAAGAGGGCATGTGTGAGCAGGTAAGGGTTAGAGAGAGAGGGAGACGAGGATCCAAAGAGACTCTGAGCTATAAGCTCCAAGCCCTACATGGAGCTCAAACCCACAAACCGTGAGATCATGACCTGGGCCAAAATTGGACACTTAACCGACTGAGCCACCCAGGCGCCTAATAGATAAATAAACTTAAAAAAATAATAAAAAATAGAAATATTCCCTTCTGATATATGCTACTAATGTGCACTAGTGACCATTGTTCAGTAAGCCCTGTCATTAGCAAAACTTACTCCTAAGAAAAATAGATCTTGGGAAACACTAGACTTTAGGTAAAAGTATCATGCTATTTATATTAAAATCCCAGCTCTAAACACTGTTTTTCTTCCTTCATTGAGGTTTGATTTACATATGTTATGAAAAATGATTACCACGAGGGGTGCCTGGGTGGCTCAGTCGGTAAGCCTCTGACTTCAGCTCGGGGCATGATCTCACGGTTCGTGAGTTCAAGCCCCGCATTGGGCTCTATGCTGACAGCTCAGAGCCTGAAGCCTGCTTCAGATTCTGTATCTCCCTCTCTCTCTGCTCCTCCCCCACTCACACTCTGTCTCTCTCTCAAAAATAAATAAACATAAAAAAAATTTTTTTAAATGATTACCACAATAGGTCTAGTTTATATCCATCTTCCTAATATAGGTACAAGAAAAAGAAAGGAAACAAAGAAAAACAAATGGGGGTGGGGGGTTAATTTGAGATAACTTTTTAAGAGGAAAAAATTTGTCCTGTGGCTATCTTGTCTTTTAGGACCCAACCCTGGAAGAAAAGATGGAGTATTTTCAGAGTCAACTTTTAATTCACCACAGGGGGTAGCCATAAGGAATAATACCATATATGTGGCAGATACTGAAAACCACCTTATAAGAAAGGTAAGTTTCCATTTTAAATACAGTTTTAATACTTCTAATTAGAAAAACTGGTACTTACTTGCTACATTAAATATTTGAAATGAGAGGATAATGCTTAAACACCTCAAGTCCTCTTTATGCAGCTTTTTCAGAGGTACTTGCTTTAGTGTTTTTCTTGGGCGTCTTGTTTTTCTGTGTCTTAGCCTGTAGCTGTCACGGATTAACCTGCCAATCGAGTCCTTTTGTTGTTGTTGTTTATCCTTTTGTTTCAAAGTAGCTAATCACCTAAAAGCTCCTCATTTTGAAGTATTTTCCTAACCACTGTTGACAGAGCAGTGCTTTCTCCTTTTTTCAGTTAAATTTTCTCAAACCAGAAGAAATATCATACCACTCCCACCTCCCTTTACCTTTTATGCTTTGCCCAGAAATACATGTAAGTCAATCTTAAAATTTGTTTTATTTCATTATAAAAGTTATATATGGTCTTGCTTTTTAAAAATGAATACACTTAAGGGGCGCCTGGGTGGCGCAGTCGGTTAAGCGTCCGACTTCAGCCAGGTCACGATCTCGCGGTCCGTGAGTTCGAGCCCCGCGTCGGGCTCTGGGCTGATGGCTCAGAGCCTGGAGCCTGTTTCTGATTCTGTGTCTCCCTCTCTCTCTGCCCCTCGCCCGTTCATGCTCTGTCTCTCTCTGTCCCAAAAATAAACGTTGAAAAAAAAAAAATGAATACACTTAAAAATGTATTTAAAAAATACATAAAAAGGCTCATACCATCTATTTTAGCTTCCCCATTGTTAAAATTTTTGTCTTTTCAGTGATTTTTTTCTGTCCTATACAAATAAATTTGTATTTAAAAGACTGCCTCTAGGGATGCCTAGGTGGTTCAGTCGCTTGAGTGTCCCAACTCTTGATTTCTGTTCAGGGCATGATCCCAATGTCGTGAGATCGAGCCTCATGTTGGGCTGGCTGAGTGCTGAGCAAGGAGACTGCTTAAGATTCTCCCCCACCCCTCTCCCCGCCATCTCACTCCCTGCCCCTCCCCCACCATGCTCCTTCTCTAAAATAAAAATTAAGAAAATAAAAATAAATGACTGTCTCTAGAGAATCCTTTTTTAAACAAATGAGGCATATTGTATGTACATAATGTTCTGTGGTTTTTTTAATTATTATTTTAGAGAGCATGAGTCGGGGAGAGGGAGAGAGGCAGGGAGAGAGAGGGAATTTTAAGCAGTCTCCATGCTCAGCATGCAGCCCAACGCAGGGCTCGATCCCACAACCCTGAGATCATGACCCGAACTGAAATCAAGAGTCTGACACTCAACCGACTGAGCCACCCAGGCGCCCCTCTTCTGAAGTTTCCTTAAATTTGTTTTCCGTATTAGTCATATGAATGATATGACTGCATAGTATCCCATTGTAGAAGTGCCTAGTTATTTTAAACATTTCATATGAGTGAATATTTTGGCTATAATCCATTGGTCTTTAAGTTGCTGTCTATTTAGAAAATAAGTAACTAAGTTCATCTCACCCATCCTGTGTAAACATATTGTTTCAGACACTTCCTTGCTTTTCTCAGTTTCTCCCTTTTGATATTTGTGCCCATTTGACAATATTATCACTTCATATAATAGGAAAACAACATGGATAGAACCTGTAATACCATTACAAGGTAAATTTCCATGAAAGCATGAAAGTTTTTACTGCTGAAATTTTAAGCACCTAGAACAAGGTCTGGCCCATAGTAGGTGTTCAGTAGATAGTTGTTGAATGCATTTTTGAGCAAATAACATATTTAATGAAGCATTTTCTAATGTATCTTCCTCTTAATATGAAAACATGTTATATGAGGCAAGGATTTTGTGGATTTGCAAATTAAAGCAGATTTATTCTTTGAAAGTCTTGGAGACTTCGTTCTTAGAGACTTTAATATGTTAATATATTGTGAATACGTTAGTAGGGGGATATCTGTGAATTGGTTCTAAATTTATTTGACCAAGAAGCCTATTTTAGGCAGACCTTTTCGTAGGATTCATGATTTCATGGTATGTCATGATTTCCCACCTTAGGAAAAAGTGGTTTTCTGTTGTTACTAAGTCCGTAAAGGTCAGTGTTTCTTTATCATTGTCTTTTCAGGGTTGTATGTTTGTATAACTCCGTAGTGTCCCAGATAGCTAACAAGGTGTTGAAGCAGTAAGATACTTAGCTCACAGCATTCAGGGTGTACTTGTCTTTTTTAAATTCTGTTCTATCTCTTGCCTTAGAACTTAATGAGTTTGGGAGTATTCACTGCATTTCAAATATTTTTTAAGTAGCATAATCACAATAAATTTAGGTTACATAAAGTTATTTGTAAATTATGACTTAGTTTAGTGTCTGCCAAAAAAAATGAGGTGGAATTATTATTTCTTCCTTTATTTTTATAAGTATATAAAAATATTTACTATACTTTTAAGACCTCATTTACAGAGGATTGATCATACATTCATATTTCTCAAACATCATTGTTTCATGCAGATCTGACACTTGTTTAGAATAATTCATTTAGTAATTTATAAATTCCTTTTTAGCCCAGTCTCATTCTCCTGTTATTCCCCTATATAAAAACACCTGTAGCCAGACATTCTGGTATGTTCAATTCATACCTTTCTATTTGTGTATGACCTTGTAAAACATGTAATGTTTGTGTCTGTTGTCTAACTGTATTGTGTTATATTTTACATAGCACTTATTTCAGGTATACAATTGAAGAGCTTTTAGGAGATTTAACAAATTGTACAACCATAACCATAAATTGTTTTTAGAACATTTTCATCCCCCCCCGCTCCAAGAACCCTCATGCCCAATTACAGTTCATCCCTGTTTTTACGCCCAGCTTAATCTACTTTCTATCTATAAATTTGCCTCTTTCGAACATTTCATAGAAATAGAATCATATAATATATGGTCTCTTGTGCCTGGCTTTTTAAATTGAGTAATGTTTTAAATTCATCTCTGATGCAGCGGATCATTAGTTTCTTCCTTTGTATTGCTGAATAGCATTCCATTGTATAGCTATGTGCCACATTTTGTCTGTCCAACAGTTTATTGACATTTAGTGTGTTTCCAATATTTGGCTGTTATGAATTTATGTAAAAATTCTATGTCGACATACATTTTCATTTCTCTTGGGTAGATATCTAAGTAACGGAATTATTGTGTTATATGTTTTATATTTCATGTTTAACTTCTTAGGAAACTGCTACATTTTTCCATAGTTGCAGTACCATTTTACATGTGGGTTCTAATTTTTCCATATCTTCACCATTATTTGTTCCACTTTTTAAATTCTAGCCTTCCTACTAGGTGTAATGTGGCCTCTCAAAACCACAACGATAATTATTTCCCTAATGAGTAAAGATGTCAAACATCTGTTCCCATCTTTATGGACTGACTGGTTTTATATCTTCCTTTGAGAAGTGTCTATTCAGATTCTTTACCAGTTTTTTTAATTGGGTTGTGTTTTTTATTATTGAGTTGTAAGAGTTCTTTATATATTCTGTTACAGATCCCTTATTGGATATGTGATTTTTCAAATACTTCTCAAATTCTCTGGGTTGTCTTTTCACTTTCTTAATCACATCTTTTGATGTACAGAGGTTTTAAATTTGAGGATTCCCAATTTTTTTTTAATTGCTTAGGCTTTTGGTGTCATATGTAAGATTACATTTCCAAATCCAAGATCATGAAGATTTACTCCTGTTTTCTTCTGAGAGTTTTATAGTTACAGCTCTTACAGTTCAGTCTTTGCTGCATTTTGAGTTTATTTTTTGTATGTGGAGTGAAGTAGAGGTCCAACTTCATTCTTCTGAATATGAATATCCAGTTATCCCAGAATCATGTATTGAAGAGACTGTTCTTTCTCCATTGAATAGTTTTGGCAACCTTGTAGAAAATAATTATTCATACATACATGGGTTTATTTCTGAACTTTCAAGTCTGTTCCATTGACCTATATATCATTTCTTGTGCCTATACCACACTGTTTTGATTGCTATAACTTCTAATAAGTTTTGAAATCAGGAAGTAGGACTTCTCCCACTTTCTTCTTTTTTCAACATTGGTGTAGCTGTTCTGAGTCCCTTGCAATTCCATATGAATTTTAGGATTAGCTCATCCATTTCTGTAAAACCTTATTTGTTTCTCATATAAATGATGATGTTGCCTGAAAAAACAGATGCACTTTTATCTTTCCCTTCTTGTTTATACATATCTTGTTTTCTTTTATTAAATTGCTGGCAAAGGGTACCTGGGTGGCTCAGCGTCCAACGTCAGCTCAGGTCACGATCTCACAGCTCGTGGGTTCGAGCCCCGTGTGGGGCTCTGTGCTGACAGCTCAGAGCCTGGAGCCTGCTTCGGATTCTGTGTCTCCCTCCCTCTCTGCCCCTATCCCACTCATGCTCTTTCTCTTTCTCTCTCTCTCTCTCTCAAAAATAAGTAAACATTTAAAAAAATTTTAATTGCTGGTAAGAACCTCAGTTTCCTTTAAACATTAGCAGTGATAGTGGGTCTCTTGTCATGCTCATACCTTAAAGGGAGGACATTTTCTCCAGAAATTTAATATTTTCTATAACTTTGGGAAATAAAATTGTTAATGAAGTTAAACTTTCTATTCCTAGTTACTAAGAATTATTTTATTATATGATTTTATCGAATGCATTTTCTACATTTATTGAAATAATTATATAGTTTTTGCCCTTAGTGTCTTGATGTGATGAATTAAGAGATTTTTGACATTTGATCATCTTTTTATTTGTGGAATAAATCTTACCTAATCACGAATTTTTTTTTTAAAAAGTCAATTTGGATTTGATTATCCCAAGTTAAATTTTAATATTTTAAAATTCTGTTTTCTTACACTGTTCTCACCTGATTTTAGAACCAGAGTCACACTAACTTCATCAAATGAGCCAATTAGCTTTTACTCTTTTTCTATTTTTTGGACTCATTTGTCTAACATAGGAATTAACAGTTTTTGAATATTCATTAAAACGCCTCTGTAACAAGATTTTTATAAGAGGAATTCTTTGAATATCACATCAGTTTTTGATACATTTCTTAAATCAAGATGTATTTCGAGGGCCTATCCCTAACTGCCTATTGTATTTTTGCAGATTGGGTTCAGTAAAAATATGGATAAGGTTACAGTGGTGAATATTCCTTACAATTTCAAGAGATTATAGAACAGCCACTAAAAATATGAGAGGCTACCACTTAATTAAATCAGTGTAATTTGCTATAATAACAGAATAAAAGATATTAACCATACTGTTGTTTTGCTAGGTTAGGTGTTAAATGTTTTAATGTTTTTCTATTGATGATAAAATTGCAATAAACTTGAAATGGAAATGAATGTCCTTAATATGATCAAGGGCATCTACAAAAAGCTTATAGCTATACTCCATGCAAAATATAGAATGCTTTCCTTCCAAGATTGGAAATGAGGCAAGGATCCCCATTCTCACTACACCTGTTAAAAATTATACTGGAAGTACTAGTCACTGTAATAAAGCAAGAAGGAGAAAAAGCATACTGGCCAAAAAGGAAGAACAACAACTGACTTTATTTGCCAATGATGTGACAGAAAATTTAAGAAATCTCTGAAAATACTACTCGGACAAATAGAAATTAGGAATGCTGTGGAATACAATCTCAGTATAAAAAGATCAATATTTTTGTATTCTAGTAATCAATTGGATTGGAATTTTTTAATTCTATTTATAGTACTAAACAAAAAACAAAATACATAGAATAAATTTAACAAAAACATATGAGACCTCGATATTTTAAATTCTAACATTGCTGAGAAAAATTAATCCAATATTGGATTAGAAGGCTCAATAGTAAGATGTCCATTCTCTCCAAATTGATCTGTGAGTTCAGTGTAATCTCAATCAAAACTCATCAGGTGTTTCTATTTGTTTATTTAAGATATTGACAAGTGGATTCCAATACTTATATGGAGGTGCAAAACAAAGTATTGTATCTAAAACAGTCTTGGATAAACAAAGTTAAAAGATACACTTCTCTGATTTAAAGACTTACTGGAATGCTACACTAATCAGGACAGTGTGATACTTCTAAAAGGATAGATGTGTGGATCAGTAAAAAAGAATGGAGCTTTTGGAAGCTCATACATACACAGTTATTTGATTTTTCAAAAAGCATCAAAGCAGTCAAGGGAGAAAGGAAAGTCATTTCAGCATATTATACTTGAACAACTAGATACTCATATGGGGGAAAAGAGAAACATGACCCCTACCTTACACATCATACACAAGCATCAGTTCAGGATGCACCCCAGACATAAATGTAAATGGTAAAATTATAAAGCTTTTAGAAGAAAACATGAAAATGTCTTCATGACTTGCAGGTAGGCAAAAGTTTCTCAAATACAGGACACAGAAACAATAATCAAAAAAAATGATAAATTTAAAACTTCTCATTACAATTTACATTAGAGGAGATAAGAATGGCCACAAACACATAAAGTGATCAACATCATGGGTTAAAAAGGAAATGTAAACTGAAACCACAATGCAATGCTATAATGGCTAAAATTAAAAAAGACTGACAACAGGCAAGGATGTGGAGCATTTGGAACTTTCATATGTTGTTGGTGGGAATACAAAGGAATAGACCACTGGAAAAAAATCCTTCTGGAAGTTTTTTGTTTGTTTTTTATACTTATCCTGTACCTGCCCTATAACAGCAATTTTAGTCCTGTGTATGTACATAAGAGAAGTGAAAACACAAGTTCACCAAAAGGCTCATATGAGAATATTGAGAGCAACTCTATTTGAAGGCCCCAAACTAGAAAAAACCCAGGTGTCCATCAGTAGGAAAATAAATAAATGAACTGTGGTATATTCCTATGATGGAATACTGTTCAGCGATAAAAAGGAACAAACTACTTATATATGAATAAATCTCAGAAACCTGTTAAGTGAAAGAAGCCTCACACAATAGAGTCCATATAGTTTGATTCTGTTTAGCTGAGATCTTAGAAGAGATACAACTCATCTATGATGAAAAAAACAATACTGTTTGTCTCTGGGGGCAGGATTAACTGGATGGAGGCATAAGGGGACTTGTTGGAGTGAAGATAACATTCTGCATCTTTATGTAAATTAAGGTACACAGTTTTATGCATTTATGAGAAGTCATTGAATGATACATTTAAGATCTTTGCATTTCATTGTAAGTTTTGCCTCAAAAAAGAAAAGGGAACTGAAAAAATATGGACCTCTTACCAATGATAAACAAGCCGGGATATTTAGAGCCTGTGTACTGTTGTTTACAGTTTACTTTGAAATGTGTCAAAAAGTATAAATGGGTTGAAGGATTGATAGCTCCATAAACTATGTGATAAAGCAAGTAAGTGACATGTTGATAGTAGGTGGTGGGTGTACAGATGTTTGCAATAAAATTCTTTCAACTTTTATGTTTGTTTGACAATTTTCGTGGTGAGATGTTGGGGGAAGGATCTCAGGAGATGAAACCAAAGGGTTTTTGTTGTTTGTTTGTTTTTTTTTTTCAGAAATCATTAGTTTTTCAGTTTATAAAGTAGAGGCAGTATAGTAGAGCTAGAACTGCCTGGGTTCAAATCCGAGATCCTCCATTTACTAGCTGTGTGATCTTGGGAAACCTGCTTTATGATCTATGCCTCAGTATCCTCAATATTAATCAAAATCACAAATCAGGGGCACCTGGGTGGCGCAGTCGGTTAAACGTCCGACTTCAGCTCAGGTCACGATCTCGCGGTCCGTGAGTTCGAGCCCCGCATCGGGCTCTGGGCTGATGGCTCAGAGCCTGGAGCCTGTTTCCGATTCTGTGTCTCCCTCTCTCTCTGCCCCTCCCCCGTTCATGCTCTGTCTCTCTCTGTCTCAAAAATAAATTTAAAAAAAGTTAAAAAAAATTAAAAAAAAAAAAAAATCACAAATCATAGGATTATTATGAGGATGGACAAATGGATGACTCTTGGACTAGTGCCTGGCACATGTTAAGCTCTATTTTTGTCAATTACTAGCCAAGCATAACTGAAATACATATATTTAACTTTAAGAAACATGCAGTTTTTAGGGCTCCTGGGTGGCTTAGTCATTTTAGTGTCCAACTCTGATTTTTGGCTCAGGTCATGATCTCATGGTCACAATCATGACCTATCATGGTCATGATCTCTGTACTGGGTGTGGAGCCTACTTGGGATTCATATTCTCTCTCTCTCTCTCTCTCTCTCTCTCTCTCTCTCTCTCCCCCCTCTCTCCCTCCCTCCCTCCCTCTCCCTCCTTCTGCCCCTCCCTTGCACACACATGTTCTCTTTCAAAAAGAAAAAGAGAGAAACATGCATTTTTCCAGATTTTGCTTTGAAATTTGGAATTACACTTTCTTCTAGCATACTTTGTAGTTAAGGTGAGATCAGTAGCAGTTAAGATGAGGTCAATACCAGGAGAGGCTATGATGAGGATGGGGAGGGGAAAGGGGGGTGGGGAATGAAAAGGACAGAGTTTTGTACATTTGAATAACAAGCTCACCCTATACTGTACTTGATTAGCCTTTTTTTTTTTTTAAAAGACTTTGTGTTGCAAAACCTTTCTGTATGTTCTACTGGAAGTCCTCATGTACCAAAAGGAAAACAAAACAAAAGTAACATGCACTGCATAAAACATGTGTCAATTTCTGTAGATTGACCTAGAAGCTGAGATGGTGAGCACTGTAGCTGGCATTGGGATTCAAGGTACAGACAAAGAAGGTGGAGCTAAAGGAGAAGAACAGCCCATTAGTTCCCCCTGGGATGTGGTTTTTGGGACATCAGGTATGTAAACTTTTAATATTAAATCTAAGTAAACTTTGCTTAATAAATGTAACATTTTTAAGATATTCTGGGGTCATTCATTGGGATTAATTCTAATTGCTAGTTATTTTAGACTTTTATTACCTGTGGTGGTGTTTGTTAATTTAAAAATAAGGCCAGCAGTATATATTGTTATATATAACATCACATGCTTACATGTTGTATTTTATACATACGAGAGATGATATATTACTCTAATGTTAACAAATTTCAGCTTAGCTGCAGTTTCCAGTTAATACAGTTCTGAATATTCTTAAATTTGAAAGATTGTACTTTCAGAACTTCAAATGATTATTCATGAACTATGCTGTTTAACAATGCCCTTTTTATTTACTCTTCATTCGGAAAGAAATCAAGAAGTGATAGCTGCTTTTTTTAGAGTATTAAAATTTGTATTGAAACGTGATAGCTCCTTTTGGGCGATGAAAAAAATTACTGAATTATGTTGGTATTGAATGAATGAGATTTATATTATCTTTCTAATTTTATTACCTGTATTAATTGACTAAAAAGTAATCTAGAAGCATTCATACCCTGATTTTTCATTGACCCTCAGTGATACTGAGATAGTTACCTACACATCTAAAACCAGAGTAATGAATAAAGAAAGTTAGTAGAGTCCATTGAAGATGGTATTAGGAACTAAATGGTTTGTATGATCCGAATATATTTATAGAGTGAATAAGCACCAGTTTAGTTTAATGGCTTTACATTTGAGGTAATTTCCTATTATGTTAATTTGTTTATAATTCAAAGACCTTAATTTTTTCCATTGTGATTAACTTTATAAAGCTTTTGCTATTCACAAAATAGTTGAATGAACTGGTACTGCTGCACTTAATAATTACTTAGGTATTTCGTGTAAGTTACTTTTGAGAATTTTATTTTTGGAACCCTGTGCCCCAGTAATCATGAGGGTTTTAGAGGCTCAAAGGGAGAAGGAAGGGGTTGGGAAGGGAGAGGGAAGAGTGTGTCCCAGGTGCAATCAATGAGGGGTCATATTATATGCAGAGAATTTTAAAACCGTAGTGAAACCAGCTACAGTCTTCTTTGTGTCACCACGCACCCCCAGTTCTAAATAATTTCAAGGTTAAAAATATTCATCCCTAACAGGACTCCTCTGTTGCTCCTGCCTCTTTGCCTTGGATACACTACTGAGCTCTTTGAACATAAGTCTTAGAAAACCGGTCGGGAAACATCTCTCTCAGTAAACTAGTCAAAGTGGGTGAGAATTGCTACTTTGGTGTGCTGTCACCTCCCTCACGGCAAAAAAAGAAACTTTCTCCCCTTAGTGTGTAAGTCCCGAGTGATTTAAAGCTGTAGTCTGTATAGCAGTTCAGTTACTGATGTTGCTATTTTGCAACTTACAACTTGTATTTACTGTGTCTGTTAGTAATTGCCACAGTAACACTTCATAAGAAATCATCCCCAAACTCCTACAAACCTAAACCTTTATTTCTCACTCACATATAGGTTTGGGGTTCAGCCCATCGAGGCTCAGCCTGGGCTTGGTTCCAGGCTGTTTCTTGGGTGTAGATCTGCTCCATTTGTTTCTCGTCCTCCTTGGGCCAGTAGCTGTCTGAGGCATATTCTTTTGGCAAAAGGCAGAAGCACAAGAGTGTAAGCCCAGTACATACATTTTAAGCCCTTGCTCATGTCATATCTGCCTACCTACTGTTATTAAGCAAATCACATAACTGAGCTCAAAGTCATGGGATGGGAATTGCATTTTGCCTACAGCGAGGCCATGGTAAGGGTGTGGATGAACCAAGACGAGTAATTCAGTCTGTCACATAAATTAGAACTTACATTGCTTAAAAACAGGATATACTTTACCAGATACTGTATTTAAGTAGCCAAGGAGTACTTAAATCTAGGCTAAAAGTTTTTCACACATTGTAGCATGGAATCTCTGGTTGTTTATTTCCTACTGAGAATGCATCCAAACTGCTTTCTTTTTTTTTTTTTTTTTTTTTTTTTTTCAACGTTTATTTATTTTTGGGACAGAGAGAGACAGAGCATGAACGGGGGAGGGGCAGAGAGAGAGGGAGACACAGAATCGGAAACAGGCTCCAGGCTCTGAGCCATCAGCCCAGAGCCCGACGCGGGGCTCGAACTCACGGACCGCGAGATCGTGACCTGGCTGAAGTCGGACGCTTAACCGACTGCGCCACCCAGGCGCCCCCCCAAACTGCTTTCTAAAGAAAATCTTGGCTGTAGAGACAAGTACCCTCTTGGCTTCCACCTGGACTGATGTGCTGAGATGTATGTCTTTATTAAGCTCAGTTCTCAGTAAAGGAAGTGAGTCCTACCTTAGCTCAACGGATCATTAAGAGCATATGGCTCTGCGTTTCACTTACAGCTTAAAATAGCTTCACTCCAGGTACTTGGCAAGAGGAGTAATCTTAAATGCACTTAAGCTTAACACCCTTCAAAATGCTAAGAGAAAATGGTTTTCAAGCATTATATGAAGGACCTATAATCACAATGACTACTCTAGTCCAAGAGTTTTTAACCTTGGGTCATATACTCCAGGCATTCCTGGTTAGGCTTTTTGAGGTACTTAAACTTCCCAGAAACTCTATAAAATTTGGAGGAATTGGTCAGAATTTCATCAGAATTTCAAAGTTGTATGTTCCCCAGGAAACATTTTAAGAGCCACTGCTTTAAGTTACTCTAAAATCTAATCTCCTGGATTGATGTATATTGTCAGAGTATGGGGAAATTGGATCATAGGATATTTGTTCTTACAATTGTTTTTACTAAACTGTATTTTGGGATTGTGTCATTCATTAAAAAATATATTGACGCATAAACATGTCACATTCATTTATATCTATATGTGTGCATATGTGTTTCACACTGTGTATTCATCAAAACACGGCCCTATGGGACTTGTACTGTTTTTACTATAGAGATTTGCTGTAATTCAATCATTACCTTATAAATTTCTCTACTAGAGAATTTTTTTCTGATCCCTATATTATTTTTTCCTAAGTATGAAGTTTAAGCTCCTTGATAATTTGATTATTGTAACTGATTGTATTTGCTTTGTTGTATTGATTACCAGAAAACTTAGAGACAAATTATCGAGCAAAATATAATGGAAACATGACATTCATTTTTCAATATCGGTACAGTTGCATTTTTTCCTACCCTATTTACCTGTTACTTCAATTTCCTTATTTCAAATTTATTTATTAGTGTTTATTTCTTTGTAAGCTACCTGAATCCTTTGTGGAAATAAAAGCAGAAGTAAATGAGTAGAATCCATTACTGAAGTGATTCACTATGATAATTGATCCATATAGGAAAAAAATCTTTTTAATTTTTTTTAAACAGTTATTATTTTTTAAAATTTTTAAAAAATGTTTTTATTTATTTTTTTGAGACAGAGACAGAGCATGGGCAGGGGAGGGGCAGAGAGAGAGAGAGGGAGACACAGAATCCAAAGCAGGCTCCAGGTTCTGAGTTGTCGGCACAGAGCCTGACACGGGGCTCAAACCCCACAAACTGTGAGATCATGACCTGAGCTAAAGTCGGACGCCTAACTAACTGAGGCGCCCTGTACCAGGCGCCCTGTACACTTATTTATTTTTGAGAGACAGAGACAGAGCATGAGCAGGGGAGGGTCAGAGAGAGCGAGAAGGAGATACAGAATCTGAAGCAGGCTTCAGGCTCTGAGCAAGCTGTGAGCACAGAGCCCAATGCGGGGCTTGAACTCACAAACTATAGATCATGACCTGAGCTGAAGTCAGGTGCTCAACCGACTCAGCCACCCAGGTGCCCCGAAAAAAAAAAAATTTTTAAATCTGGGAATCATAAAAGTAAAAATGCTTTCTTTTAAGAACTATAAATGTACATTTTTAGCCAATCTTTTGATGTAGGACTACAGCCTTTTCTTTACGTGGCCCCTGATAGTCTTGAACCACTCTAAATATATTGTTTTGGTTTCTTTAAAGTGTGATGAGAATTTCGAAACCCCTGCAAGGAAATCTGAGGGCTGAAATTTTTTTTAACCTATTCTTTTCAGTAGTCTTTCTACACTTAGTTCAACAACAGTTTGGCTTAGCTACTTTCATTAAGTCTTCCCAAAGTATTCAACTTTGCTTTCATAAAAATAACTTTCCATTTGCATTCGTATTTAATTGGATCATATATAAATTATGTAATTGTACAACTGGTTTAAACAGATGTGTAATTAAATGCAACTTGAAAGGGACTGACTGAGAAAAATTGTTCTTGTAAACACATCAATTTTTTTAATATTTTAAAAGGATATATCTGAAATTCTACCATAGTTAGGAATTTGAAAGAGGATGGAATTATCAGAAGGGAAACATGAAATGTAGATTAGGTGTTGTAATATCTTCATATATCAGGCTGCTCCGTAGTGCAAAAATGGACCACAGCACAGCTATGCCTAGCAGCATGGGCAAGTATCTGGCATCTACTGAGTAAAAAAATCAAGTTACAGAAAAGACCCACATTAGATTTCTTTTATAGAAAGTTGAATAGGAAGCAAGACTATACAATTGACCTTTGAACAGTGCAGGGGGTAGGGGCACTGACCCCCTTGAGTAAAAAAAAAAAATCTGCATGTAACTCTGCCTCCCCAAAACCTTAACTACTAATAGCATACTCTTGATCAGAAGCCTTACCGACAACATAAAGTTGATTAACGTGTATTTTGTATATTATATGTGTAATATACTGTGTTATTTTTTTAAAGTTTATTTAGTTTTGAGAGAGCATGAGTAGGGGAGGGGCAGAGAGTGAGGAAGACAGAGAATCCAAGCAGGCTCCACAGAACCAGATCTGGGGCTCTAAATGAACCATGAGATAAAGACCTGAGCTGAAATCAAGAGTCAGGCTGAACCACCCAGGAGTCCCCTATATCCTGTATTCTTACAATAAAGTAAGCTAGAGAAAAGAAAATGTCAAGAAAATCATAAGAGAAAATACAACTACAGTACTATACTGTATTTATAAATCTGCGTACAGGTATACTCATGTACTTCAGACCTGTTTTCAAGGGTCATCTGTACAATCAAGAGATCCATCCAGACATGGAAAAATTAAAAAGTAAAAGAAGAGAATGAAAAACACAAATTTTTAGACTAGTGGTTCTTTGTGGGAGGAGGAGGGGGATATGATTATAGAAGGATGCATGAGGTTTTCAAATAATATTCTTTTTCTTGAACTTGGTGGTGTGCTCATGGATTTTTAGATATTAAACTTTGTATATAACATGTATCCATTTGAATGTATAACCTGTATCCGTGTGAATGTATACTTAGTTAAAAAATTGAACTTAAAAAAAAAACAAAATAGATTAGGTTAAGAGAATGTAAAATACTGAGGACGAATACACAATTGAATATATGTCTGACCAAGAGACCCAGTTAATAATACTTCAAGAGATTAGGGAGGTACTTGAAATACCTCTGATCGGTTTTTTTGTTTGTTTGTTTGTTTGTTTCTTTAATTTTTTTTTTCAACGTTTATTTATTTTTGGGACAGAGAGAGACAGAGCATGAATGGGGGAGGGGCAGAGAGAGAGGGAGACACAGAATCGGAAACAGGTTCCAGGCTCTGAGCCATCAGCCCAGAGCCCGACGCGGGGCTCGAACTCACGGACCGTGAGATCGTGACCTGGCTGAAGTCGGACGCTTAACCGACTGCGCCACCCAGGTGCCCCACTCTGATCGTTTTAAATATACATGTAATGTGTATATGTACGTACATATGTATTTTAAATAGTGACTGAATATTTAGCCTAATCATGCCATTACAGTAATAAAAACATAAAAATAACATAAAATTATTTTTACTAAAGAGATTGTTTCATCTTTGTTCATTTTTTATCACTCTAAATATAGTCAGAGTTTCATAATGTACTAAAAATAATAACTACAACAAATTTATATTTTTTCAGAATCTGTGCCATGTTTCTAAGAGATTTTTTTTTTTTTTATCATAAAGGTCAAAACCCCTGCTGCTCTCTAAGTACTTTGGACTTTACCTGATTTAGAATAATTTATGGAAAGGACAGTGTGCCCGAATCCCATTAACCTTCCTTGGCCCTTTAATCAGCATTTTCCCTAGATATAATTTAGCTGTTCTTAATGATTGAAATCCAACTGTTTAGTATGCTAGTCTAAAAATCTACAGTGTTGGTACTTATGTGCGTAGATAATATGCTTCCCTGACTTCCATTAATATGCTATGAAATACCATAGAAAACATCCTCTAAGATAATCAGTTGAGAGATTTTTTTTTTTTTTTTTGAGGAGTAAATTTTATACAGTGGGACTGATGTGTTTTTATTTTGGTAAAACAAAAACAGTTGTTTTCTATTTAAAATTTGAGAGAAGAGTGTTTATTATCACATTGACTTTGTATTTATAAGATTTTTTTTAAGTCAGGTTAATGAGATACAATTTATAAAAGTGACATTCACCCTTATTAGGTTTCAGCTCTGTGATTTTTGACAAACATACAGTCTTTAACCATTACCACAATCAAGACAGAGAATATTTCCATCATCCCAGAAAGTTCTTGTGACCCTTTGCTCAGTATCCTTCCCGCTACTGTACCACCTACTCCAGCGACCAACAGTGTTCTATTTCTTGTTCCTTCGTCTATTTAGCATAAAGCTTTTGACACTCATCCCTGTTGTTGCTTGTATCAGCAGTTCGTTCTTTTTTAAGTAGTATTCCATTGTATGGCCATACCACAAACTGTTTATTCGCTAGTTGATGGACACTTCGGATGGCTCTCGTTTATGGCAATTATGATTAAAGCCTCTGTAAACATTTGTGTACAGGTTTTTATGTGGACATTTGTACTTAGTTCTCTTGGGCAGATGCTTAGTAATTGAAATTGCTAGGTCATATGGAAGCGTATGTGTCATTTTATAAGAAACTGCCATGGGGCGCCTGGGTGGCGCAGTCAGTTAAGCGTCCGACTTCAGCCAGGTCACGATCTCGCGGTCCGTGAGTTCGAGCCCCGCGTCGGGCTCTGGGCTGATGGCTCGGAGCCTGGAGCCTGTTTCCGATTCTGTGTCTCCCTCTCTCTCTGCCCCTCCCCCGTTCATGCTCTGTCTCTCTCTGTCCCAAAAAATAAAAAAATTAAAAAAAAAAAAACGTTGGGAAAAAAAAAAATTAAAAAAAAAAAAAAAAAGAAACTGCCAAACTGTTCTCAAAACTTTTTCTTAGAATCCCAAGTGTCCTTCTGGAATAATACTGCTTTAGTCTGGAGAACTTCTGTAACATTTCTAGAGACACATGTCTGCTGACATTGATTTCTCTTGGCTATTTTTTTAAGGGGGGGATGTTGGGAGTGAGATATCGGAAAAAGTATTTAGCTTTTATTTTTGAAAGATATTTTTGACTCCATGTATAAGTCTGGACTGAGTTTTTTTAGGTATTTTGAAGATGCATTCCATCGTCTTATAACTTACATAGTTTTAAACAAGAGGTCTAATTATTTTCCTAGTTCTTTTACGTATAAAGTGCCCCCCCCCCCCCCGGCTGCCTTCAAGATTTCCTTTGATTTTTAGCAGTTTGATAAGTGTAGGAGTTATCCTTAGAGTTCTTGAGTCTGCGGTTTTGTGTCCGTCACTATTGGTGGAAAAATTCTCACCTATCATCTCTTCATGTATGTTTTCTGCTCTTTTCTTTCTGGGATTTCAGCTACTTATATGTGAGACTCTGATGTTCTACCCAACAGTTCTTACGTATCATGTTTTTTATTTCACCTTTTTTTCTGTGGTGTTTCAATTCAGATCATTTATATTGGTTTATCTTTAGGGTCATTGTTTCCTCAGCTGTGTCTAATCAACTGATGAGCCTATTGAAAGAATTTTTATTGGGGCGCCTGGGTGGCGCAGTCGGTTAAGCGTCCGACTTCAGCCAGGTCACGATCTCGCGGTCCGTGAGTTCGAGCCCCGCATCAGGCTCTGGGCTGATGGCTCAGAGCCTGGAGCCTGTTTCCGATTCATTCTGTGTCTCCCTCTCTCTCTGCCCCTCCCCCATTCATGCTCTGTCTCTCTCTGTCCCAAAAAAATAAATAAACGTTGAAAAAAAAAAAAAAAAATTTTTAAAAAAAAAGAAAGAATTTTTATTATTGGGATTCTTTTGTGTATAGCATCTCCATTTTACTATTTCCTATAGATTCCATCTATCTGCTTAAATTCTTCACCTATTTAGGTATGTTGGCCACCTTTTTCTCTAGATTCTTTAACATAGAAAGTATAGCTCTCTCAAAGTCCATATCCTACAGTTTCAGATTTCAGGTCATCCCTGAGTCTGTTCTGTTGATTGTTTTGTCTCTTAAAAGTGGAGTTTTGGTTTGGGAGGGGGATGTTGTTTTGTTCTGGCCTTGCTTTTATGTGTGTCTTCTCATTTTTTTTTTTTTTTTTTAATATTCCAGTCATCTTGAATAGAACTATAGAGGCTGAGGAGATCAGTAGTATTTATGCCATTATAATGGGAGGTGCAGTCAATTTAGTCAGAACCTAGGCTGGGCCTTGGTTTTATGATTGCTGTGGTTACTCTCCGTTGATCATAGCTTTCGAATTCCTCTAGCAGGGGGCTGCCGCGGCCTTAGTGTGGGGAGCCCGCGTGCCGGAGGGTTTTTCTCAGTGTTAGCACACTGTCCGCTTTTGGTCATCCTGCACAGCTCAGCCACAGGGTTGTTTCCCTGTCTTGCAGTAGCTCCACAAGAGATAGACCGCTGCTGTTTGTTATTGGTCGACCTCAGACCTGGGGAGGCCCTGTATGCCTGGGCCTCCGTGAAAGGAGGTGGGAAGCTTCTTGGCTGTTCCTGTTCCTTCTCTCTGGGGCAGCTAAATTCTGAGTGATTTTGAGACGTTTTCTGCTTCTCCCCCAGCCGTGGGAAACCTATATTGGTGTCGGTGTGAGGTCTTTGGCCAAAGATGCCTCCCCCAGAGGTGGAGAGGTTTTTTCTTCTGCCCTTCCTCCAGCTGTAATTGGTTTTTTCCTGTACCATGGGATGCTGGGCTTGGTTGCTTTCTCCTAGTGGTGTGAAGTTTTGCTTCATGGGAGGTTGAGAGATTGTGTAGAAAAACCTATTTATACTAATGGGCAATTTCACAGATGAAATTATTTAGAGGGTTCTAATCATTGGCTTCTATTTTTGATCCTAGTTGCTTAAAATAACATTGAATTTTTAAAAGCTAGATGGCAGGTAATTTTCTTTTCATTTTCATATTTCATTTGCTGATTTTATTCCTGTCTTATATAATTATTCCACTAATTCTTACAGTTACGAGAGGTTTTGCCTTTTAAAATACTCCCAAAACCTTTTCAGCTCTTGGCATTGTCTTTTTTATTTTTTTACTTATTTTTTTTAGTGACTGTTGGAAGTCAGTAATACTAAATGAACTCTTAATTTAAAATTGAAATGTTTATGATCACCATATTCGTGTTAGAAGGAACAAAAGCCAATACCTATACTTGGTGATACAACTACGTGCTTTAGATTTCAAAATCCAGGGTGGATAGTATAAATTATTAATGATTCTTGTTGGCTCAATAGACTTTATAAATGCCCGACTACCTTTTTCTCCCTTCTCTTCCCTTTCATTCTTTCTGATTTTATCTGCAAGAACAAACTCTTCAGCCCTCAGTGAAATGATCAGGCCACGGTAAAAACTTCCTGAGAGGCAGTGTAGTATGGACTGAAGCCAGACCGCTTGGGTTCTAATTAGTTTACATCTCAGTAGTTATGTGACTTTGGACAAGGTACCTGGCCTCTTTATGCCTCAATTTCCTCATCTAAATTAAAGATACTAATAGTTATCTATTTATATGCTAATAGTATTTATATACTAATATACTTATATACTAATATATTTATATACTAATAGTATTTATATACTAATAGTATATAGGTCAAAAGTTTATTGCACGAATTACTAGGAGCGTTAATATGTGATGCATTTCGAACAGTGCTTGGCACATAGAAAGTGGTACCTAACAAATACTGTAGAAGGATTTGTTATAATATGGGGTTTCATCCTAAAAGTCACAAAGAGCTGCTGGTAAGCTGAAACAAACCAAACATGGAAAGGCAAGGGATTGGAAAAAATACTGGTAAGGGATTATTCAGCCATAGGTTATCTCATAGGCTACAGGAAAGGAAGGACAGAAAGAGTGAATGTAGACACACATCCTGGCATAGAGAGCCATGCTTACATTTGATCTGATCTCTCTCCTGATCACACAGAAAATGTTCTTGGGTCCTTGAAGCCAGGTCTAAGTTCATGGGGCAGAGGCAGAAAGGAGGGAGAAAACTTGGCTGCAAGAGCCCAGGCTCACTTCTGTAGTTCCTCTGTTCTGGTTAGAACACTAATAATCTGGAGTCAGACTTAATAATAGATTATTATTCCAGGTTTAGCTGTGTGCATTTTAACAAATTATTTAACCCTTCTCAATTTCAGTTTCTTTATAAAATGGAGAACAACTTACTAAAGTTGTTAAATTAAAGGAAATACTCCCTGAAACATGCTTACTTAGCTCAGTCCTTTAGTCCTAGAAGTGTTCTGGGTGGTCATCATTTTTACCACCTCCCTCCCCCCTCCCCCCAGCTGTCCTCATCAGTTGTTATGGGGAATTCCAGGACACTGAAATCCTGACCTGACACAGCCTTTGCTTCTATACTTTTTCTTGTTTCTCATGCTTCAAAGGAAATAAGTACACAGAGAGCAAAACCAAACAGATTGTTCACACTTTAATACTGTAAGTTTGGCCTTCATACAGTAAGACTCTGGTTGAACTAGGCCGGTCAATTTGGAGAACTGATTAGGTCTTTGACTCAGCTATGTACCAACGCAGCTCTCTCTTGGCAGAGGGTAGAGGCTTTAACAGCATGCCATCCTCTACTGATTACAGTTTTGTTTCTAATCTTTATGCTTTGTGCTTCTCTTTTCTTACTGCACAAATTAGGAGCTTCGTATGATGCTAAATAAAAGTGTTGATAGCAGATATCCTTGTCTCATTTCTGTTCTCAGGGGGAATGTCTTAGTCACCTCGGGCTGCCATAACAAAATACCACAGATGGGGTGGCTTAAACAACAGAAATTTATTTTCTCACAGCTCTGGAGGCTAGAAGTCCAAGGTCAAGGTGCCAGCATGATTGGTTTCTGGTGAGAGCTCTCTTCTGGCTTATAGATGGTCACCTTTGCACTTTGTCCTGACATGGCAGGAGCAAAATAAAATAATTATGAAAAGCTTTTGATCTACTTTTAAAGTGATTAAGCAGAGACAGAGTCCCCAGAATAAATGGGTGCCCTTGTCACTTTTAATATAATTTATGTTCATAAAAATATTTGACTATGAAAAATTAAAATACTTTCCTTTAGATTTCATAGGATAGTAATTAAGAACACAGAAAAAGAGGCAACATGTGATCTAGATTTTTCTGTTGGTCCACCTGGTGTCAGATGCCAGTTCATTTACCAGCACTGTGATCCTGGCAAGTTACCTAACCTCTCTAAGCCTCCGTTTCTTCATCTGTAAAAAGAGCCTAATAACACTACGTGTCTCTTGGGGCATTTCAGAAAATGTAAGTGATAATCTCTATAAAGTGCTTGGCACATAGCAACCACAATTTTTTGAGAACCATCATTATTTTTGTTGTTGTTAAATTGAAAGACACTTGAAAGTAATATAAGTTAAGGAAGAAAAGTTTGGACACAAACTACTTGAAGTTAAAGAAGATAGAAAAAAACAAAACAGCCTTACCAAGATATTTCTTTTAGCATAAGGTAGATCTGACCAAATTGTTTTAGTTAAAAATTCTCAATTATATGTAAAAGTTGCCTCAGAATACAGTTTGAATATATATATATATTTTAGAGTAGGCTCCACACCCAACAACATGGGGCTCAAACTCACGACTGTGATAAGGAGTCACATGCTCTACCAACTGAACCAGCCAAGCACCCCTAAATTGAAATAAATATGGTAAGGGGCGCCTGGGTGGCTCAGTCGGTTAAGCTTCTGACTTCGGCTCAGGTCATGATCTCGCGGTTCGTGAATCCGAGCCCCACATCGGGCTCTGTGCTGACAGCTCAGAGCCTGGAGCCCGCTTTGGATGCTGTGTCTCCCTCTCTGTCTGCCCCTCCCCTGCTCACACTCTGTCTCTCTCAAAACTAAACATTAAAAAAATTAAAATAAAATAAAAAATGTTAACAAAAGAATTTGAGAAATAGAGCCTTGTCGTGTTGTAGTTAGTTGTAACGTCATCTAAGAAAGTGGAAAAGTATTTCTGATATTTAGTAAACAAGGTTATATTCGAATATGTTATATACCCTTAGCTTTTTTGCAGGTGAACTATGTTTTTTTGAAAAACTCTCATAGCCAACTAAACAGTGGATTTTTAAATAGCTGTGATGTGTATCTAAGTCTAGCTAATCCAGTGGTGGAAATACTTAAGTAGGCTCGATGGCCAACTGGGGCTTGAACTCCTGACCCCGAGACGAAGAGTCGCATGCTCCACCGATTGAGCCAGCCAGCCAGGTGCCCCAAAGGAAATACCTATTTTTTTTACAGTATTAAAAGATGGGGTCTTTTCATGATAATTGTACAAAAACCCTGTTATTAAAGCATATAATTTCAGTGGTTAATGCTCGGTATTTGACTGGCAGAGTTTCTCTGGAGAGTATATGTCAACTTGTTTTAGCAGATAAAATAAGAACTTAAATATTTACAAACATGGTGTCCAGAGAGGCAGAGGGGCAGACCGCTATTAAGAACGCTTTGGATTTCTATGAATTTACAGGTAAATTTATAAATATTAAGTAACATTTCACAAGGAAAACGGGAAAATTTCAAAAACAACTTAAAACGCTGCAAATATTTTTTTCTTCAGATGATTTGTAAACATAACTGCTGTCATCTTTTAAACTTCTAAAACACGTGGAGTGTTTGTATTAACGAGATATGTATATGATAATTACTGTTTATTTTTGTAAAGGTTCAGAGGTCCAAAGAGATGACATTCTCTGGATAGCCATGGCAGGGACTCATCAGATATGGGCACTGCTCCTGGACAGCGGCAGACTACCAAAGAAAAAGTAAGTGACAGTTTCTGTCTCGTGTGAACTACACGAGTTCACAGAATTCCCTCTCCCCGAGTCTCCACGCTCACAGCTCCGCTGTGTGCTAGTCACTAGCATGTGCTGGGCTAGAGCTCCGTAACTGCCTCTCCGATTGTCGGGAGCGTAAGACAAGGTTTGTTTCTGGCTGACTCAGTAGGTTCACTGGGGAGCGTTCCTCTGCCACCAGGCCGATGAAGCGGCCACCGTCTGGAGCTTTGCCAGTCATCCTGGCAGAGAGAGAGGTCGTGAGTCGCTCAGTGGCTCTTAAAGCTTCTACTTGGGAGTGACGTACGTCACTTCTATCTCACGAGCCCAAGTCTTGTGACTGCCACTGCTAACTTCTGGGAACCTGGGAAGAGCAGCCCTGTGGAGCATCTAGAGACAGAACTGGAGCTGTGGGCACATCTCTAACATGCAGTCCAGACATCCCCGCTCATTAACACAAACACTGGAGGACTGGGTGACAGAGCGGTTAATGGCTCGGGTTTTGTAGTCATGCCTCAGGTTGAATCCCGACTCTGCCACTTATCTCTCTGAGCTTAGGAGAGCCCACTTAACCTTCTATCCTTCCGTTTCCTTATTTATATCTACTTCCTTGGCTTGTTTTGAGGATTAATAATATATATGAAGAGCTCAGCCTAGTGCCTGGTTTATATACAGAAATGTAGGAGTTTTGCTGCCACTGTTGGGGATATAAAGATGAAAAACTAGTGTCTCTGCACACTTTTTTTATATCCTTTCTGTAGAGCCTTGTTTCTTCTCCCTAACACTGCAGGTAGAACTACGCATATTCTTTGCTATGACCTCACTGCACCCCCTGTGTAGTTACATTACTGTGCTGATAAGTTCCTTCTCTCTCCCCCTCCCCCTCCCCGTTCCTGGTTGTGCTTGTTTACATAACTGTTTCCTTCTACTACACTGTCCCTTAAGGCACCCTTTCTCATTCATTTCTATGTCCCCTGTGCATAGCATAGTATGTGGTACATAATAGGAGTTCGGTAAGGGTTTATAGAATGAATGAATGGAAGTCCTAGACCACAAAGACCGTTTAATCGCCATAGAAAGTAAGTGCTAATCATCTCAGATATACTTATCAGTAGCAAGGAGTAGTTCTATAGAAGATCGAACATACCAGATGCTCCAAATCGTGTGTGTGTGCGCATGTGTTGCTGTGGGTGCTGTTTGGCGACATTTAGTCATTCATCTTACGTACTTATTAAACATGCTGGATGTTAGGCCTGTGCTAATCTGAAGGGATAAAATATATTCACTGTATTAAGAATAAAGCTTTTTAAATGTTGCTCTCTTCAGTGGACTAACGGAGGAAGAATGAGATCACCAAACAGAAAATAGCTGGGAAGTGCCAGTGCTGTGTGTAAAAGGGATCACTGCAGCAGTCCTTTAAAGTGAATAAGAACACCCGATAGCAATAAGATAGGAGCTATCCAGAAAGGCTTCCTGGAAAAAGCTGCTAAACTGAAACCTGAGAGGGGAGTAGGAGTTAGGGAAAGGGGAGGTTTTCTAGGCAGGAAATGGCACCAGTGATGTGAGTAAATGCCGAATTGTGAAGTGCCTTGTGTGTCCTTTTAAGACATGTGAATGTTATTCTGCATGCCTATATGGAAAGTTCTAAGCTGGGAAGTGACCTGATTAGATCTGTGATTTTGAAAGAACATTGGCAGCATCTGGAGTGGGACACGACTAGGGACAGAGATAGCAGCGATGGGGCTGTGATGATCTCTGGGCATGAGATGATAGTGGCCCAAACTGTGAGGTGACCAGAAACATTAATATGAGGCATCATTATAAACAGTAGAAAGAAGTAGCAAAACTGGCCAGAATATACTGTTGTAAGTGATGGCTGTTTTCGACCTAGATGGTCAAGAGTGAACTAAATTTCCAAATAAGTAGAGTTGTCACTGTCGTTCGTAATAGGAAAATGTCCAGTCAGATCACATGGACCCGTATCATAATTTTAAGGATGCTTTATCTTTATTACTGATCTTCAGTGGGCAAGACTCCTAACATTTTAGAAGGTACTTTTTCTCCCCACTCTTTTTTATTTAATTAAGGAAACTCCTATTTGAAATTAAGACTCATATTAATTACCTCTTAATTTGGTGTAGTAGTTATCCCATGTATTTCTAGGACTCTATTTTTTTTAGAAGTTTCTTGAATAAGTGCCCATATTTTATATATTCTCTAACCCTTTGCCTCTACCCCTGTTCTCTAACTTAGCATGGGTGACATATCAACTAAGTGATTGGTGGTCATTTTGGACTTGTGCCTGCTGCACCCTATCTGGAGATGATGGGCACATAGTCTCATTATTTTGCATCCTGAGCGAGCTTCTTCCCTTCCTTCAACACACCACATCTTCCTTACTGTTCCTCCAGCATAAACTTAGAAGCCAAAGTGTAAAACTTTCTCCATGTTACAAAAAGAATCCTTGCAGAGTGCTTTAAGTAGAAATTTCTTATTGTATGTTAAGAAATGCGTTTTACATTTGATTAAAGCAGCATTATCATCCTGTAGGAAGTGAAGGTGGGATCCAGCTATACCTCTCTCTGGCCATTTTGTAGGGAAAAAAAAAAACCCAAAATTATCTAGTCAATGGTATGATCCTTATTCTTGTCAGGGACTTCCTATCTAGCCATTCAGAATAGTTTCCATTTTGTGTGTGTCCTTACACAGTAAGTAAGTTAATGATTTAGGAAAACTACAGTGAAAGGGGCACCTGGGTGGCTTAGTCGGTTGAGTATCTGACTCGGTTTCTGCTCAGGTCATGATCGCATGGTTTGGGAGTTCGAGCCCACATCGATTTCTGCTCAAGCCTGCTTGAGTCCTCGGTCTCCCCCTCTCTCTGCCCTTCGCCCTCTCGTGTGCTCGCTTTCTCTCTCTCTCTCTAAAAAAGAAAAACTACAGTGAAAGCAAAGCTGACTTGCACTCTTTAGGCCAAGATCATAGTTTGCTTTTAACAATGCTTACATCACTGATTTCATTGTTCACATTCATTTGCTAACTAAATTGGATATAACGTAACCATGTTGATTCCACCTATGAACTTGTCTTTTTTTAGTGAGCTACAAAAAGGAACCTGCCTTCGGTTCGCTGGAAGTGGAAATGAAGAGAACCGAAATAATGCGTATCCTCACAAGGCCGGCTTTGCCCAGCCTTCAGGTCTTTCTCTGGCCTCTGAAGAGCCCTGGCGCTGCCTGTTTGTAGCAGACAGCGAGAGCAGCACCGTGAGAGCTGTGTCACTGAGGGACGGGGCGGTGAGGCACCTTGTAGGAGGAGAACGAGACCCCATGGTAATGCCCGAAAGTCACTGTTGCATGCTGCGCCCAGACCCTGCCAGGCTTGCGGTTCTTGAATTGCGAAGAGTGAATAAATTTTAGGAGACAGAGTTGGTGGCCTCGCTGTAAGTTAAAGTGGAAGTGAGGCCAAAGGAAATGCAACTATAAAGGAACACAAGTAGCAAAACCATCCAAGAGAAGTTGGATGTTGACTCTGCTTGATAAAGGAAGGATAAAATATTGATTACCGAAAGAAGAGGAGAATGTAGATTAGGTATTAGGCAGTAGGGTGGAAAGAGCATCAGGTTAGTAGACTTGACCTGTTCCTGGCTAGAGGTGTGATTACTGTGGATAAAACCATCAAGCACCACAAATTAAGAGGTTCAGAATTCTGTCATTTTGTTTTTCTGGTCTAAATCAAACACCCAGGCCTATTTATGTGAAATTAGACCCATTTCCGGGACACCTGGGTGGCTCAGTCGGTTAAGCATCCTACTTCAGCTCAGGTCATGATTTCACGACTCGTGAGTTCCAGCCCCGCGTCGGGCTCTGTGCTGACAGCTCAGAGCCTGCAGCCTGCTTTGGATTCTGTGCCTCCCTCTCTCTGCCCCTCCCCATTCATGCTCTGTCTATCTCTCAAAAATAAGTAAACATTAAAAAAAAAAATCAGACCCATTTCCTCTTTAACTTAACTAGCACAGTCATCTTTTTACTTTATACCGTATACTGTGGCACTGTAAAATTTTTAATATGTGCTGTTTCTTTCTTTAAAAAAAAAAAGAATTTATTTGCTTATGGTGATGTTGATGGAGTAGGAATCGATGCCAAGCTTCAGCACCCACTTGGAGTAACCTGGGACAAGAAAAGGAATTTACTTTACGTGGCAGATTCTTATAATCACAAGGTGAGTCCTTACTGAATTGTAGAATACCCTGCTTTGCATCTGTGGCATTTAAAATGCTGAAAGCTCTGTGAGCCTCCTCCAACTGCCACTTTAAAATAGAGAGGAGTAACAGTCTTTGACAACTATGTATAAGCCTTTGCTGTTCTTTTCTTGGTCCTTTCTTTGCAGAGAGCATATGATGGCACTATGAGCTGGGGAAGGGACTAAACACGTTCCCAATGACTACAGCAAAAAATTGTGAATTGCAATCCATCAAAGCTGCTTAGTAACACAGTAAAGAAGGCAGGTGACAGGGAAATTAATATGTCAACTAACAAAGGAACGTTTCTGAGCTGTTGCATAGTTGCAGTGCCTGTTAGCAAATAATTCCATTTTCAGCATTTCCATTTTTGTCTCTATTGCACAGATTATTCAACTGTTTCCATTTTTATTGCATTTTTCTTTTCTATAAAAACTAGTGGAAAATAAATGTTACTACCTTGTGATGATACCATAAATTAACATAATTGAGGCACAATTGGGAATCATTAGGTTTAACATAAGCAGCCAATTCTCAGCCAGGGTTAGATGCTCATGAGAAAGAAGAAAGTCAGTTCAACTGTGCCCCATTGTCAGGAAAAGAATTTTACTTTATTTTCTTAATTCCAGAAATATTTCATCAAAGATGGCTGCTGGAAGAGAAGATGTAACTGGGAGTTTTACGTAGTTTTTAGCTCTCAGAATGGAGTGTCTCCCCTGAGACTGTAATTTGAATGTTGGCTTTTCAAGAAAATACGGAAATGCCTATTCTTTTCCTGACATTGAGCAAGGATGCTCATGGCAATCGGATTCTCTGGTTTGCTTGATACTACGCTTTACTACGAACATGAGATTGGCCTTCAGACGTGTACTTCTTTGTTCTTTGTTTTTAGATTAAAGTTGTGGATCCCAAAACAAAAAACTGCACAACATTAGCAGGAACCGGAGACGCAAGTAACGTTATCACTTCCAGCTTTACCGAGTCAACTTTTAATGAACCAGGAGGCTTGTGTATTGGAGAGGATGGCCAGTTATTATATGTAGCAGACACCAATAATCATCAAATTAAAGTGATGGATTTAGAAACAAAAACGATTTCTGTGGTAAGCAATCTGAAAGTAGAAGTTGAAGAGTATCATTTCAAGAATCCTACTAAAGTCCTCACAGCACAGACAGAGACACTTGTGGTTAAACCATCTCCAGTGTTGGAGGCAAAACAGGTAGATAGAGTAGCGAGCGAATGCCTAGTTCAAGAATGCCCTGTTCTTGTTAAAATAAAACTTCCATTTGTGCCGAGAGTGTTTAAGATACTGGAAATTGGAGAGAATTTGAACTTTCAGAAGAGGGAAAAAGAGGACTCCGATCTGTGTTTAAATGTCTAAAAACAAAATGTATAGAGATACATCATACCACACATATCATGTGGGGTGGGTTGTCAAGGTGTTTTTTTTTTTTTTAACGATTCTTAATGTGTAGTTGTTTCCTGTGGTGAGTCATTACCAAATAACCTCCCAAAGGAAACTCTAGCAGCCACATTTCTCAACACATTGAAAATAAGATTGATTAGAACTCATTTAAGTTTCTTCCAGTTTTTTAAAGATAAGGATAAAGTCTCCAAAATTTTTCAAGCTGCCTCCTGATATATCACATTTGCCTGAAAAAAAAAGCAAGAGTTTTTTTTTCTAAAATTCTAGGATTTTAGATTCCTAAGATTTAAAGTGAAAATACAGACTGCCATCATAAGTGTCATTTCTCCTGACATAGATCATCTTATAGTTGGCAGTGAAAATTGGAATTGGAATTATACCCCCTACATTTAAATTGATAACGTATTACTTTAATTTCCTACCATCTGTAAACGTATCAGACAATGAACTTAGTTCTGTTTCATTCGTTAGTATTGGTAACTTTTTTTGCCAGGATGAAATACGTTTCTCGGCCTATAAAATCATCATAAGGACGTCTAAGTAAGCACATTTCTAATTCAGACTAGAATGGCAATTAAGTTTCATTGATACAGAACCTCATTTTTCTACTGAAGTCCAAAATTAAGCCCTTTACAATTACTATAAAGCAGTTGTGCTTTAATTAACAGATTTCCTTATTTCCTAGCTCCCAGTCTTCAGACCTGAAAACGCTGTTGTAGATGGCCCATTCCTAGGAGAAAAACAGAAGACATTACCCAAACTACCTAAATCTGCTCCAAACATTCGACTTCCCCCAGTGGCTGCATCTCCAGGACAGACTCTGCAGTTCAAGCTAAGATTAGACCTCCCATCGGGAACAAAGTTAACCGAAGGAGTACCCAGTTGTTGGTTTCTAACAGCTGAAGGTATGAGAGTAATCTTGGAAATATTCCAGTATGAAATCATGTTTACCATTCTACCTTCCAGTAATACGGTGATATAAATCTCAGAATCGATTCTAAAGAATGAAATTGATTTCCCCCCTGGTGGAGTATGATATTTTTAAAAACATACTGCTTTCACTGAAGTAACTTGACTCGGGCTTTTTCCAGTTCCATTCTTTGTTTCACTATTATCTTTTACTTTTCCAGATAGCATCTATTAGGTGCTTTAGAGCTTTTCAGTTGCTGTTCATTTTATTTCAAGAGATTCATTAGGACTTGATTTACCAGTTACTAAGCCTGAAGCTACATTTTCTTCTTCAGAGATGCCAGAGGTAGAACTTGAGCCCAAGTACTTGCTTGCTATAAGAAAATGGATGCCAAAACCGTATCTTCAAAGTATGCCATTCAAGTAGAAGACTAAAACATTGTTGGAGGATATGTAACTGAATACAAATGAATTACTGTGATCAGCATCCAGGCGGAGCCTTTGTCCTTACTCACTAATTTGTAGTTGTTCAAGAGCACTTCCTGCTCACGTCTATTCTCAAAGTATCCCCAGTGACTGTAAATTGTGTAAAGATTTGAATGTGTATTTGAATCGCTGTGTGCTCCTCATTAATTTTTAAGAAGGAATCAGCCTGCTGCTTGCCTTACAGCAGTGCTTTCCAGCCCCACTAACCGTGGACAACAACTTGAAAGTAAAACATTAGTGGTCCAGAACGAAGTGCTGACTTCTGGTCTCTACTGACCTTCCTCTGCCCTGCTCTCCCACGCTCTTTCGCATGTTCTCAGTCTCCCATTTCCTCCCGCCTCCTCCCTCATGCCCTCTCACACACTTCTTGTGTGCCTGACCCAGACCCAGGCTCTCTGCCTCCTTACCTTGCTGCTTTCCCAGGGCAGCAACCACCCACTGGGCATCTGAATCCAGAGAGCACAGATCTCGGTGGGCCAGCTGGGAGGAGCTGCTGGGTCAGAGGTGGGGAAGCTGGCCCTGGGGTGACTGACTGAGCCTTGGGAGACCAACCACCCCGCCCCCCGCAAGGAGAGGGCTGAGCTCTGCAGGAGAGGAGGAAGATGTCCGGAGTCAGCTTTGTGGGCAGGAGGCACTCAAACTCTGGCCATCTTCGGCTGTCCGTGGATCCAGAGCAGGTCCTCCACTGTGGGCTTCACTGTCGTGCCTGCGCCTGTTGGTCTGAAAGCACTGCATCAATTGGAGATCACTGTTAATTTCATCTCTGTGTGTAATGAAAGAGCAGTGGATTGAGTTTTAAAATCTGTTATTGACAAATTAACATTTTCAAGTCTCCGTGGTCAAACACAGATTAATAATAAGCCACTGGAATATAAAATACAGGTAGTATTAAAGTGAAGTAGTCTATAGGGAAAATTCCTAACTGTTTTATCACTTGTCCAAAATAGTGGCTCTGTTTTTATTGTACAGGGGCAAATAAGCTTTCAGACAAGAGTCCTGATAATTTAAGGTTTTTGAAAATTATTTATAGAGTATATTAATACACCTATGAATAAAGGAAGGTTTTTCTTCTTGGCCGGTTATTTAGAGACTTAAAATGCCCATTTTTCACTATGGTCTATATAAAGTTGTCAGCATATGTGAAGGTTTTAAGTCCCCCCCCCCCCCCCAAAAAAAAAGTCCGTATAAAAGCACCATTAGCATATTATAACTTTATAATTCCCACATATAATGTATCTGAAAAATAATAAAGAAACCTTGTGTTTTATTTCTAGAATTGGATATTAAAATAGCACAGTTTGTTTTGATTTAAAATATAAGAAGTTCCCCACAAATCTGCCATCTAGCAAAGCCAAACCTTAAATAAAACATATTCCCCAATCCAGAAGTAAACAAAGAAGGCTGAAGCGTTTTAAAGAGAATTTTTAAATAATGATTTAAAAATTCTTCACCTAACTCTTTAGATTTTCACCTTTCACCTTCTCCTTCCTCTTACTTGACCTGTTTTTCTCAAATATGATTTTTCAATCAACAGAACTAGAGGCAATACACTAGAAGGGAGACTGAGCAGCCTGATATAGGCAGATGCCCAGAGTCCATTGGCTCATCTTGAAGTGAAAAGAAAGAAAGAAAGAAAGAAAGAAAGAAAGAAAGAAAGAAAGAAAGAAAGAAAGAAGAGAGAGAGAGAAAGAAAGGAGAGAGAGAGAGAAAGAAAGAAGAAAGAAAGAAAGAAAGAAAGAAAGAAAGAAAGAAAGAAGAGAGAGAGAGAAAGAAAGAAAGGAGAGAGAGAGAGAGAGAGAGAAAGAAAGAAAGAAGAAAGAAAGAAAGAAAGAAAGAAAGAAAGAAAGAAAGAAAGAAAGAAAAGCTAAAAAGTAGACATAGAATTTCATCACCACTCAGCAGGTGGTCTGGCTTTTGTACAAATGGCCCAAGTCATTGAGAAGTCATGAGGTTGTGTTCAGTGTCTTCTGTGTGACTCGGCAGGAAGGCATGTCCTGTGTTTTCCAAATGCTGGCTCTTGGTGCTGAGCCCTCTGAGCTGAACGTCCACGTTCACGTGCGCTTCCTCAGTAGGAACATATGTTCCTTCTGAGAGGAGACACTCACGAATGAAGAGATCTTAACAATTCTGATACTAGAAGCTTAAAGGTTGTTAGTGGCTTATTAGACTTGTGTTATAATCTACGTAGTGAAGCCTAACAAGAGTTATGTGTGAAAATGAGCTCAATAGAATCTCTTAGTATTCACATTGTTGAGCCCATCTGAATAACACACGCAGTATTTGTTTCTAAAAATTACTTGGTTTTTACCTTTGGATATTTAATAATTCATCATTACTTAAAGGACTTGAGCATCACCACAGAGTTATACACACATTTGTGTGCCCTCATTTATTTTGTAGTTTTCATGACGTTCCCGAACACTCTTATCTGGTAAAAATGACCTGTTTAGTTAATTTCTAGAACTTAATAGGTTTCATTTTTAATTTCAAGGATTAAGGCTCTATAGTCATATTTTCATTATTTGGTCTGATTTCAGCAGAAATTTGTAAATTACAGTGTTCAAAGGAAGAATTTTAACAATTTGATATCAAGATCATTAGACTGGGAACATCTCATGGGTGACCATTATGTCCTTCACACAGAGCATAATGCCTCACACTTAGAGGCTTTCAGTAAATGTCTGTTGATTGAATCTAGTCTTCGTGAGGTTTGTCTGATTTCCTCCTTGATGTCTTATACAGTCTTTGTAATTTACATGTTTATTTTCTAGGCAATGAATGGCTTCTTCAAGGACAGATACCCTCTGGAGTAATCGAAAGCATTTCCAGTCAACCAGCCATCTCACTGCAGATCCCTGGAGATTGCCTATCACTTGAAGCCATTCTATCTATCAGCGTGTTTCTTTATTACTGTAGCACAGACAGCAATGCCTGTATGATGAAGGGAATTATGTTCAGTCAGCCTTTACAAATAACCAGTGCACAACCAGGGTGCATAGCTCCAGTAGAGCTCAAGTATGTATTTTAGCAAGCCAGCCAGCTACCCAGTCACCAGAGCCCGTGGCCTCCACCCTCACAGTCACTGTACCTTACGAAAAGCAGCTTTATTTCTGCCTCTGGGTACCAGGAGACCCATTGCTCAGTTCTAGCAACTGATACTAAGATAAAGCTACGCTTCATATTTACTTATCTATTATAAACAAATTCCTTCATTCTGGCTGTGTACCAGCTAAATCACTGACCATCATTTGAACCGTGATTTTGTACTTTGTGCTATTTGGCACAAAACTTAAATCCACACTGTAGTCTAGACTATTATCATGAAGATAATTTGCAATGAATACTGATAACAATAATGAAACCAAATATTTTAACTTTTTCTATCTTTATTAGTAGCGAGTAGCACATTTAAATATATAAATTTCACAATAACTTTAAACAGAACCTAAGATCCAGTCCACATGTTGGTATAAGGACACCTGCCATTCAGGGCCTAAGGTCTGTTTTAAGCCAAAAAAAAAAAAAAAAAATCACATTACAGAAGCTTAAAGAGTATCTGGGTGGTAAATATGTTCTCTGTTCTCTATGATTCTCTCATCTGAGAGCAATTTAAAAGAGAATTTCTATTTTTATTATAAATTATTTGCTATTTTAACATGCCATTATTAATGCCTTATAACTATATACAGAAAAAGAGGTCTAAGGATGTGCAGACTCAATTCCTGAACTTTTTCTAATTGAATACAGTCTTATCGGGTAATAAGTGAGGCCCCAGAAATACTACAACTTGCAAGGAGAAAGGGACTTCGGGACATATTACTATCTGTGATGCTATTTATGATAAAGCATAAATTGTGACAGCTGAATCTGAGTAAATGGGTATATACGTTGTCTTAGAGGTTTAAATTTCACCTGTAAACATTAAAGTATGCAGATTCGTTGGATTTGGGGTTTTTTGGCTCCCATATACAGAACTTAAATTATGATCATTTATTGTGATGTTTTTTAAAAAATCACTTTTAAGCCTTCAAGGAAAGTTTTAGTGTGAAGCACTTTCATTCTATTAATATGTATATATATTTATTACTCTTTAAAATATTAGGGCTGAAACATACAGTGATTAAATGACACTGGGGAGGTTTTTAACCCCAAAAGAAATTGCCAGTAGAAGATAATGGAAAGTTTTTTCTTACCATAATTTCCCTTTATAACTCTTTAAAAGCCTATTCTTGTTTTTACTACAACTGATTCAATATGTTTGTGATCTAATCAGCTTACAGGATTCTGAAAATGTCAGGTATAAACTATATTTCCCCAATAAATATTTATAGGCAAGGTGACATAATATGCCTTTCCCCCCTTCAGAAACAAATTTGAACTATAACCTTTGGACTGCCATCATCTGCCCATTTTTCTTTTTGAAATACAATTTTGAACATATTAATAGCTTCATTTACTCAGGTTCTCTAAATCTCTGAAGTAAGGAAATGCATAGTCATGATTTGGATTTAATTTGTAATCTGCTAAAGCTATTTTTAAAGAGAAGCATAATGTAAAGTCAAAAGGAATCTTGTTTAAAGTTATTATATAATTACCTCATAAACCTTTTCTTTCCATAAAAAGCATTCGGTAATAAAGGAATGAATAACATTAATATTCTTTTATGGAAAATAGGCTGAAGTCCTGTTTTAATCTAATTTGAAATACTCTACTTCTCATTTCCATTTGGACATGATGAGAATATTTTGGGTTAATCTTTTCCTATTTAAAAAGACATAAACAATTTCACTTCCTGGGAAAGAAGTATATATGGTTTTAACCCAATTCAGAAATACTTGGTAATTAATTTTTCAATATAATATACAAACACATATGTATTATGTATCTCTATTCCTTTTGTCTAGACAGTTTTCAGTTAGTATTAAGCTTATATTTTCTTTCAAAATAGTTTTATTGAACATTCTTAGTCACCAATATGCACTATTTCTTACATTAAAAATATTATTTATGTGGATTTAGTATGATTTTTTATGAATCCTACTAAAGCAGTATAAGTAGGTTCCTAGAATTTATGACTAACATAAACCTCTTACATAAGAGGAAGCACTAGAAAGTTTATTTTTAAAAACTTCTTGATCCTTGTCTGCCTTCTGTTTTCTATAAGGACTTGCATTTTTTTTTAGCTTTAGCTTCTCTTGTATCAATTATGTCCAGTGATAGTTTAAAAAGAGTCAGATTTTAGTATAAGTCATCTTAATCAAAGTGCCAGTAATGTGGCATCACACACACTTTGACACGATACCTGGGATCTTTGCCCTGAATTATTGTGCTGTTTTTGTCACTATTTTTCCCATCACTCTCTGGGATATTATTTCACAAGCAGTAGGACTTTTTTTTTTTTTCTGAATTTATACTCAGGATTAATAGGATCCCTGAAAAGAACTTTGCTTATCTTAAATATGCTGCCTCAAGCAAATATTTAACCTACTCACAAGGAAAAACTTTACAGTTGAATCACCCATAAGCGTAATTCTGGCAAAGTTCAATGACTACAAAACAGTTTTCCCCCTGACTGTTCTAATTAAAACTATAGTTATAGTATTATTAGGTCTGCAGAAAGCTATAAATCTTAACACAGCCAAAAATATTTCACACGTGCTGATGAATATATATATGTGTGTGTGTGTGTGCACGCATGCACGTGTATAGACATACACAGATACAAAGATCAAGTCAAGAACTTCTCATCTAAGTTTCTCTTATGGGCAGAATACTTTTGGTTAGTATCACCAAAATAAGTTACTCTCTGCTTGTTTGTCCATGGTTGGAAATTTTAGGAAAAAACTGAAAATAGATATCTGTAATAATTTTCTGCCTGCACAAAATTTATTATATCTGCCAATTAAAAAGACTTCAGTCTGGCCCTTATATTTGGTATCGTGTTTAAGAACAATCATCAAAAACTAAATTCCATAGTTCACAATTGCATAAAAATATCTGGGAGGAACTATGTCAACGGTGGTTCTCCTCAATGATAAAATTATAAATATTTTATTTTATTTATTTTTTTTTATAAAATTTTTTTTTTCAACGTTTATTTATTTTTGGGACAGAGAGAGACAGAGCATGAACGGGGGAGGGGCAGAGAGAGAGAGGGAGACACAGAATCGGAAACAGGCTCCAGGTCTGAGCCATCAGCCCAGAGCCTGATGCGGGGCTCGAACTCACGGACCGGGAGATCGTGACCTGGCTGAAGTCGGACGCTTAACCGACTGCGCCACCCAGGCGCCCCATTATTTTAATTCACCTTGCCTATAGTTTGTTTTCAGTGAACAATGTGTTATTTTCAGGGGGAAAAAAGTTTTTTTTTTAAAGATTTAAAGTGAAACTGAATTTAAAGGAAAACTGAATTGGAAGCACTGATGTAACTTCTAAAATCACCTTTATTGCAAGGATCAGAACATAATTTGGAATGCTTTGATCTATTGGTTCTCTTAAGTATGTGATTTGGTAAAGACAGAAATGATTAGGACTTTTTATTCTGGTGTTTTTATTGTGTAATGTGTAGAGGTTAAGAGCACGTGCTCTGCAGGCTCTTGGACTCTAACCCTATAAAATGGGGCCACTCTACCTGTTTTATGGGGTCACTGTAAGGATTCAATGAAATAGTGTTTGTAAAGCTTTTAGTAATTAATGGAGCTGCTACTTATTAGCTAATGATGATAATTTATGACCATAAGTATCTAGCTTGACATTTTCTTTGCAATTGCAATTCTAAAGGAAAATATTTCTCAACCATCTATTTGATATGTTAATACTCCCCATAGAGTTGGGACCCAATAAGAGAAACACAGTTTTATAATAAAGTGTATTACTATTTATAAATGATGTTAGAGTTAGAAGCCTGGGTTTTCTTAAACCCAGAACTACAACTAATTACCTTCCTTGGAGAGGGTCCACACGTATTCACCCTGCACCCATGCCTGTAATACAGTCTGATGGTGCTCCACAAAATCTTCAAAGTGCCTTCATGCAATTTGCCTCCTTTGAGCTTCCAAGTAACCTACGAATCAGACAAATAGATGTTACCTCCATTTTAAAGATGAGAAAATGGCTCCAGAACGTCGGTGACCATATCTCAAGCTCTCAGAGTAATACGTCAGACACTGGAGCAGTGCCTGGCACAGGCTGTCGTTGGACCAGTTTCATGGAATGGTTAAAAAGGTGACTCGTGAGTGATCTTTTATTTGAATCCCGGCCTCCTGACTCCTGCCTACTTCCAGATGTAGAGTGAAGACAGCCCTCGGAATTAAGAGCACTTGCTTCTGTGAATACTTTCTCAAGCCTGTGTGGTATTTACAGAGAGCTGAATATATTGAGTGCTCAGTACGTGCCTGGCACTTTTCTAAGTGCTTTTCACGTATTAGCTCATTTAATCTTCACAACAGCCTTCTGAGAGAGGTTCTATTTTTCCTTATTTCCCTGACGAGGAAACCGAAACAAAAGAGTTACAAGCCTTTCCACCAGTATATTCAAGATCACGCATTTAGGAAGTGGCCAGGCCTGGATGCGTCTGTGCTGAACTACCATGTTATACTGCCTCTCAAAAGTAATTTGTTTTAAACCTACATCTTTTGAAGCTATATATAGTAAATAATAATCTAAAGAATCCAAAAAGTCCTAGTGATGATTGTTTTTGAAATTTAACTTAAATCCATTTAACCGTATTAGCTCTTTGACTTTTCATTATACGCTCTTATCCTTCATGGCTTGGAACAGACTGTATACTTTTGTTTCCCAAAAGATTTTGTGTACTATTCTCTCAAATTCAGATGTCATCCAGGATTTTCCTTGGCAGACGGATGTATTAAGGAATTAAGTAGATTTTTCAGTGTTAGCTCCAACAATGCTATTTTAATTGGTCTTCAAAAGGTAATTATAAGACCTTGTCATAAAGGATAACTTAATCCTTAGAACAGGACTGTCTCACAACCTAAAAATTTTGGTCATATTTAACATTTTAATAACCAAAGTGAGTTCCAGAAGCCTAGTATTTGGCCAGTCTTGGTAACACACAAAGTTCTCTGCTTACTCGTGTCATAAATGGCACTGGTAGGTAAGACCTTCACCCCCCCCCCCCCAGTGACTCAAATATATGCAATTCTATTACAGTAAACCTATTCTAGCGTTAGGTACTGAAAGTGTGAAGTAAAATGTTACCACTGTGACTCCGTGATCATCTAGGAACAAGATTATAAACATCTTTTCATTAAACAGTTGGCTAATTTAAATCATTAGAACTTGTTAATTGCTATAAAATCTCATTCCTGAAACCCATAAGGAAATGTAAAACTCAAAAGGTAATTACTGTGTCATACTTTAGAAGTAGAATTCACTGTTAATTGCCAAGATTTCCTCCTCTTTCTCCTGTGGCATGTACATAGTTGATTTAAATGAAGAATTCACACTAACCATAAATCTCCATTTTGTCCTGAATAATTGTTTTCCCCATGTTCTTGCAGTAGGGTAACAAAGAGTAGTATTAGAAGTTAGGGTCTTACTGATCTGTCTACATGTGTCCCGTGACCAGCAAACCTTGGCCCTTTCACACAGCAGACCTACAGGTTCCACTGGCTACTTCTGGCTTCCGGGCAGCTGGTCTGACCACCCAGGACCTGGGCACAGTGGGCCAGGAGGCAGCACTAGGCAGCTTTTCTGATTGCTACCCCTCCATTTCCTAGTGTGATTGGGTTTCATTATTTTCCAAGGTTCGAGTTGAACAGTGAAAATTCTAGATCCTGGTTGTGGGACGTTTGCCTAGTTCGAGTTCCCCGTTGTCTGGGGTGTCCCTTCTTCAAGGCACGGCGCTCTCGAGTACACCCTAGGGCATTTTGTTCTGTTGAAAGCCCCAACCAAAAGGAAAGAGCCACGAGTATTTCCAACCGTGCCTCCCTGCCTCTGCCGGCAACCATACGCTAGAAAACACTAAACAAGCACAAAGGGTTGCTAAACGACCATATACTCAGGCCTTTTTGTGACTGCCAGGGCATGGTGTGAATTCCTTCCTCTTCTAGCAGCAACTTACAGACCTGATATTTTTCAGCGATACAGAGTTCGGCAAAATTTGTCAATTTTTGAAAACCTGAGACTGAGTTACATGGACAAACATAATTTATTGCCTTTGTTTTTAACACACGCGGTTACATACTTCTATTTGAAATAAAGTGAAATGAGCCCTCATAATGCTGAGAAATCGGGGGAAAAAAACAGCCTTCAGAGTTAAATATGCCCAGTTTGAACAGTATTTTCATGACTCTGGTGTGCTGTGCTCATAAATATCTGCTAAAACATAGAGGGCAAAACAGTAGTCGATAAACTATGGTAATGAAGGGTAAAAATAGACCTGTTCCTTTCTCAAAATGTAGAAGGACTCTGCCATGTAACAATCTTCTATTGTTAGAATCTGTGGTCATTATTCTTAATGCCACCAGAATTACAATCATTCTGTGGGTATGTACAGGATGGGCTGCCTGCCCTGCTCATTATGCTGTTCAAAACCAACAAGTTTTTGCTCGTATAGAGTTGAAATGTGTTGTTCACGCACGCCTCAGATACTCGTCCCCCCGATTTACCTGTAGAATACATACTACCATTTCCTCTCCACACCTTAGGCTTCCCTCTCTTTAAAAACAATGGTAGTTTCTATAGAGGTTTCAGCGAGGAGCTATGGCTCTACAGCAGAAAGGTTTTGGTGTGGCAAATTCTTTTTTTCTAGAATTCCTAATAATATCTCAGTTTCCAGAGCAGAACCGTACCCCCATGTGCTTTTAAGATTAATTTCTCTCTAGTCTGCAATATACCTTCCTAATTATATTCTACATAGGTTAATTTTTTTTTTTTTTTTAAGTTTGAAATTCTCACTGTCAGGGGTGCATTGAGAACCAGTTTCAAAATACTTTCATTGCTTTAATTACTTTACATGTGGTTTGTGGACAGAGTTTGCTGTGTGCTTGAGATATGTATGTATAAAACAGATTTCCAAATTGTAACATCTCATAACTTTGTCATATTTTAGAGACTCAGACTCTCCCATCTTTTGTGTGGATAAAGTTGTGTTTTTATTTTTGAAAATACAGTTGGTCTGCTGTGCTGACTTCATATCTGTCATTCCAAAGGTTTATTTTTTTTTCTCCAAAGATTAAAAAATGCAATGAAAATCTAATTTAGAACATCACATATTGATATTTCCATCCATACTCTAACTCTAAAAATGTTTGTGGTCTGCTTTTTTAAGTGTTTCATGTAGACAGAGTAATATATTTTTATATAACATTGTATTTCTACATCGATCTCGACTATTTTCAGTGATGCTTTCCGGTGCACGTGTTAACAGAAGATCATTTGGAACAACTGTGCGCACCGGCCCTCATTACTGACTCAAAAGACGTGTAATACGTGTGGTTATAAAAGCAAGAATGTATTTATACTCTATACTGAAACCTAATGCCTCTTTTCTAAAACTTTGCACATTTTGTTCATGAAATAGATTAAATATTTTCTCTCTAAAGCCACGTTTCTGTTTTTAATATGCTTTCTGTTTTAAGTATATCATGAGATAATTTTACTGCTTAAAAACCTATAAATCATGGTTTATTATTTGAACTTTTGGGGAAGTGAGCATAGGACTTAATTTTTTTTAAAAAAACTGCAAGCAAATAAAAATCATGAAATCATAATTAAAAATCATAAATTCAAACATATATTTAGGGAAGGTGATCAATTTAGTAAATGGTCTTGGGAACATTTGAAAAGAAAAAAATCTCTAACACTATATACAGAATTTTAAAGGAATTAGTGGCAACATAAAAATTGAAAATACAAAATGCCAGAAAAAATGAAAAAATATAGTGTCAGGGGCAGGGATGGCATTTCTAAGTAGGACCTAAAACCCAAAAGCAATAATGGGAAAGATTGATACGTAGGACTACACAAAAATTTTAAGCATCTGTATAATAAATGAGAACAGAAATGAAAAGTTACAATGAAAAACAAAGTATTGCAAAACAAAATTGGACATAAGATTAATCATTATAATATGTGAGGAGCTCCTATGAACTAACAAGAGAAAGTTACCCCGGTTAGGAAACAGGCAAAGAATGCGAGCACACGGTTCATAAAGAGCACTAGAAGGATGCCGACTCCCCTAAATCAAATGCAAATCCATCCATTGGACCATTTACTGAGCACCTCTGATCCTGTACTCCAGGCCCAGTGATGAACAAATTAGACAAGGTCCTTGCTCTAGAGCTTGCATTGTAGTTGAAAAGAGAGAAGAATGAATAAAAAACCCAAAAGGGTAATTTCTAAAACAAGGTAAATCAGAGTAAAGGCCTCACACTGAACTTGAAAGTAGCCAATCACACATCCACCTGCAGAAAGTGCAGAAGCCACGGAGGCCACTTTTTCCCAAAGTGGTTCTCATGGCAGAGTTTGTGAGAGCCACTGATCCCACATTCCCTCCCACACTGAATTGACAGACTTGAACTTTGTCCACACAAATGTCAGATGATATTTCAATGCCTGTTTGATAGTATCTCTTGCCCATTTTTCTGTTTCCTATGTGCTTACTGTCATGTCAACATTCTTCCTCCAGTCTTGATAGTGCATGATTGCAAATACTTTCCCCAAGTAACTTACCTTTTCATTTTCACTAAGGTGTCTTTTGCTGGGGGGGAAAAAAGTTTATAAATTTAACAGAGTCGATATTTTTTGTGTCTCATTAAAAACATATTTTCCTATTCTAAGCAATAAATGATAATGTGCTTACTTACTTTCTACTAAGACTTGTAAAGTTTTTAGGTCTTGAGTTTTGTGTATCTTTTTTAAGTTTATTTATTTTGAGAGAGGGAGAGGGAGGGGCAGAGAGAAAGGGAGAGAGAATCCCAAGCAAGCTCCACGCTGTCAGCACAGAGCCCAGCATGGGGCTCGAACCCACCAACCCGTAAGATCATGACCTGAGCCAAAATCAAGAGTCAGACGCTCAGCCAACTAAGCCACCCAGGTGCCCCAAGTTTTGTGCACTTTTTAACATTTAAGTCTTTAATTCCTCTGGAGTTTATCTTTGTGTATGTATGGAATAGGAACCCAGTAGTGGTGATTTATGTATGAATAAACATGTTTTCTACTTTTATTGCAAAACAGTCTCTCACTGACATGCCTCCTATGCCATGTGTCAAAGCTCCGTACATGCACGAATCTGTTTCTGGGTGTTAGCACCCCTAGGTATTTACACAAGAGTGCTGTAGGCCAGGCAGGATGCATGTGCTGGAGAGTTCATAGCACCTGTGTTCAGCCAAACTTAGAAACAACCATCGTCAGAAGAGTCCATCAAAGTCAGGTAGGGGGTGGGGGAGAGAGTCCCCAAAGATTCCACTCAACATGATGACTTTCCTATAAAATTTTAAACAACGAAACATACTTTAGGTATATACATAGAGAGAAGATAAAATTATTTTAAAAAGAAAAACTCGGAAATGATAGCTACCAGATTAAGAATGGTGGTTAACCTTGGACACAAGGAAGCAGAGAGGGGAGATGAAGGTGACCGTGAGACATGAGTCCAGCTTGTGGGTTGGACAGCGGTTTCAGGACTTTTTACGGGGAGGGTTAAGAACCAAGGATTATAGTGAATATATGCAATTTTATGCACCTGCATTTCATGATAAACACAGGGCGATGAGGCACAAACTTGCTGCCCCGAACCGGGACCAGAAGGATGGGCGTCAAGTCAGAGGCTACGCAGCAGGCACATTTTGAACGTGAGTTGCAATTATTTAGAGTTCGAATGGAAGCCATTATGAGCCTTTAAATAGGGAAATCCTGAATCTATTTTAAAAGATCCCTCTGGCTACTAAGTGAAAGATGGATTATGAGGAATGGGGCAGGGAGAGGGGAAGCAGTTAGGAAGCTATTCTTTTACTGGTCCCAGCAGGAAAAAGCTAATTATGAATTGGGCGAGTATGGGAGAAGTAGATAAATCGGAGACATTCTGGAGGTGAAACCAAGAGGATTTGCCGATACATTTGACTCTGCCTAGTAATGCAAGACCACAGAGATGACCAGGCAGTCTGGAACCACGCAAAGAAATCCTAACAGTCAATGGGAGAAGACAGGACTGTTTCATGAGCTTTAAAAATGTTGGTTAAAATATTAAAAACTCTTAGTGCCAATTATGAAAGTATGAGGAAAATGAAAAAAATAATAAAGCTAAAATTTAGCACGCTGTCGTTTAAAACATTACAAATGTTGATGATACACAGCAAGTATTTTTCTTGAAGGCAGATTGTCGTACGACTTTCCAAGTTTGAATCAGCTACTGACATTTTTATCGATAGCTTTCAATGCTGTGCTCTATCTCCTACAGTTTCTTTAATGCGAAGCTTTTTTCCATCAGCACTGCCTCTGGGACACCATCATCCCTCTCATCAAAGCCACTTTCCTCATGTAGGTCAAGGTCACCCTCACTCAGTTTCCCCGGATGCCGGTCAAGTCTATCGAACAGCGACAGCGTTCCCAAGGCCAGCTGTTGCCTGCGTGGCTCCATCTACATTCAGCTCAAATGTTACTTCGGTGTGTTCACGTTTTTTTTCTTTGCCGTGCTTTCTGTCTTTCCCTCTTTGGCTTATCCATTTTTCTAAAATGTCACGTGGCTTTACCACCAGGAAACGAGAAGTCACCACAGTTACACGCTCTGCTGTCCGTGCGTGAACGGAATACCACGCACACGTGACCAGTCACCAGACTTTGGAAGAAGTGACATTGTTGGTCACGGATCGTGGGACACATCTGTCATTATGCAGTGATTTATGGACTGAGGGGCTAACAGTGAAGTTTATACGTAGGTCATTACAGTCAATATTCTGTACAACTGAAATGAGAAGCGCGTCCTTGAGGGAGTGGTTGTTGCTTAAAGCGTTGTAACAAACTGGGCACGTCACAATTGTTTGGAGCAAGAACTTCTGCGGAATAGAGAAATGGAAGGATATAACAAAGCCTAATAACCACACAGAGCTGAATATAGGGGATAGGGAGGGACTAGCGTTTATTTACCCTATAGAGGTTTGTATTGTCTGAAATGTTACAAATTCACGTTACAACTGTTGAGAGCAAACTAAAGTGGGGAAAAGATGACTTCTGTTCCCTCCAATCACACTGCTCGTCTTGTGTCATCCCTGGAAGAGGTAACCAGAAGGGTAATAGGAGAGGCAGGAATGGATATATAAACGTTTGTGGAGGGGAAAGAAAGCCTACACTGGTTATCTTAGAATATGTGCAGAGAAATCACGTAAATGAGAGTCAATCTGTCACACGATACACTATCGTGTCTAAAACACACCACCTTTGTGCCAGCTGACCTGACGCTATCACTTGGTCACGGAATGAACACGAGCCAAGTTATTTCTTCTCCACTGACACTCAGTTTCCTCATCTGTTAAACTAGGTATTATTACCTCACGGAATTATTTTACAACATTAGAAGAGCACTTAGCCCAGTGACTGACAACTAGTAAATACTCCAAACCCTGAGTCATTTGTGCTAATGGAGAGCACGGCTTCTCTGCCCGTGAATGTCTTCAAATAGAGATGAGAAGGCAGTGGATGCGTTTATCCCAAGTATTTATCCTAGCAGGTGGGCAATGCAAGCCAATGACCTCAGGTTCGGAGCTATTCTAAGATTCTGCAATTTACAATATATTTGGAAAAACCTCCTTGTTTAGCTTTACTTCAAAATAACAACAATTTCTTATTTACACCCTGGGACTTCGTATTAATTTTTTAGAGTGAAATGCATACCTATAAGCCAACTCAAGTTCCAGTACATTTGAAGATACACAGATTTTTTAATAGGACTGAGAGAAGTGTTTAAAACATTTTCACCTAACCAAAGGCAACCTTGTTCATGTACATAATGTTCTGGTAACTCCATTCTCTAGCTAATTCCATTGTTTTTTTGAACTCCTAACTGGGTTAGAAACTTGAGACTTAAAAGAATCCCGAGGGGGGGAAATTGGCTATTCACCCCCCTCCCTTTTTTTTTTTTTTTTTTTTTTTTTTTTTTTCTTTTTCAACGTTTTTTTTTATTTATTTTTTTGGGACAGAGAGAGACAGAGCATGAACGGGGGAGGGGCAGAGAGAGAGGGAGACACAGAATCGGAAACAGGCTCCAGGCTCTGAGCCATCAGCCCAGAGCCCGACGCGGGGCTCGAACTCACGGACCGCGAGATCGTGACCTGGCTGAAGTCGGACGCTTAACCGACTGCGCCACCCAGGCGCCCCACCCCCTCCCTTTTTTTTAATGAATATACCACATAAATATTTGAGATATTCTTTATGTACATAAAACCTTATTTAGGATATAAAAAAATTTTTTTTAATGTTTATTTTTGAGAGAGTGAGAGAGCACAAGCGGGGGAGGGGCAGAGAGAAGAAGGAGACACAGAATCGGAAGCAGACTCCAGGCTCTGAGCTGTCAGGACAGAGCCCAATGTGGGGCCTGAACCCACGAACCGTGAGATCATGACCCGAGCTGAAGTCGGACACCTAACCAACTGAGCCACCCAGGTGCCCCTCAACTCAGTTTTTAAACCATCAGGTTTTAGTGAAACTAAGATGAGAAACCAATTTTTTCACAGGAATGCACACTGTACTTCATTTTCCTATTCGCGGAAATCACTTGAAGTGACCTCCTTCATGTTCCGAAAGGGTTCAGCTTCAAGACATCTCTATAACCTTTAAACCTCGCTTGTGCCTTAGGACTCCATAACGCTCGGTAATGGGGGAAAAAAATTTCTCATCCTAGTCTCGCTAAAACCTGATGATTTAAAAACTGATTTGAAGCAATCCTGTTGATTTATTTTGAGGGGCGTATACCCCCTCTCAAAAAACAACCAGCAGCACTGACTCACCACTGGATGCTCAAAAAGCAATTTTCACATTGCGAAAGCTGGAAAATGTATTTGCCTGTCATTTAAGTTATTCACATTCCTTGACATGGATCTATCTAGATCTAGATATAGTTTAGCTATAATCACTATGAATATGTCACAATCTACATATATATATACATATACACACATATATATACACATATATGTGTGTGTGTGTATATATATGTGTGTGTGTGTGTGTGTGTGTGTGTGTGTGTGTATATATATATAAATATATATATATAATTGTGGCTTACATATGTATCATTTGTGGGTGTGTACATTTGTAGTTTCCCCTGTTTGACCCAAAACTCAAGTTCTGGTCAAGCTTAGAGCACAACTTCAGTAAGTTTAATTAAACTTTGCCAATCACAATTTCAGTCTATACCCAGCATATTTTAATTTCATTTCGTTGCCAAGAGAAACCTATAGACATCATCACTGTGTCTGTTGTTTCTTCTTCCTCTTATCGAAGAAAACACTGAACTGCCCTTAGCAGAGTGGGAAGGCCAAGTTCTGCAATCCTGCCAACACAAGAGAGTACTCACTTCCCCTAATATTGTTAAGGTTTTAATTTGAAAATCCTCCTCTTGTTAAATAACAGTTACCTCTTTAAACTGACTTTGTTCTATATTAGGCATTTCTTTGGAAATGGCCCCACAACCAGGTCCCTTATTAGAACAAGAAAGATAAGGAGGGTAAATATTTGAAGTGTAGTTTTTATCTCCCCATCCCGGAGAGGGAAAAAACAATAGGTCACCCATGTTCAGGAAGCTGGCATGACCTAAGCACCCAAGCATTGCCAGGGATCTAATGAGGCTGTTTACCCTGTGCCGCGGTCTTCAGGCAGCAACACAGCTAAGTTAGCGTCGCAGGAAAGCAAGTAGGAAAGACAGCTGCTTTTATTTGTTTAACTTTCTGGCGGAAGAACAAAATAATTATCGGTGTGGCCCAGGACCTAATGAGGTTCTGGCTCACTTGCGCTTCGCTATTACAAATGCTAAGATATTCTTGGGTGCTTTGCCGCGGTTCCGAGTGGTAGGCGAAAGGTACCGCGCTGACCTTAGTTTGATAATTTGTGTTAATAAAATGCCTCTGTCAGATTTTATCATCATGAAGGAGGTGATAGAGAAGCTGCATTTGTAGTCACTCATGAGATCTAAAAATAAGGGTCTAGGCCGGTTTTAAAATGCAATTCTGCAACCTTCGTGGGTAGTACATTCTATTATTTAAGAACCTTGCAAAGAGACGGGTCCTTGTGTCTAAGTACCTTGCCCTGCATTATAAGCCTTCCACTTGTTTGGTGCTCCATGAACATACATCCTAGTTCTAATAATGAAATATGAAATATGAAATAATCATTTCATATTTTAACACTGTCTTCAATTCAATCCTAATTCCCCACGTATATGTCTCCTAGGTTCTCTTCCTCAGCCTTCCGTTTTCTGTCAGCCCTGCCTGAGCTGTTCCACAAACCACCTGAAGCTATAAAGCCAGGAATTAAGCAATGCCTTCTGTGAAAAGTATAGAGAGTAGGGGAGATAAGGCATGCTTCCAGAATGTCCCACAAGGAGTTCTGCGGACCCTCTCTCCATTGAAGAGCTGGTGAAAATTCTTTATAAAGATCCTAAAATCTAAAATCTAAACCGTCTAAAATCTCTGTAAACTGTTCCAAGGGCATACAGCAAATGAAGAAACATTTATTCAAAAAAGTCTACCAAATTTAGGTTAAAAGCTGGAGACTCTGTGGCATTGGAGCCATGACCCACTCTCTCACTCCCCCGACCCCAGATCGGTATGACAGAAGCTCCACTCCAGTGAGTGTGGCCAACAAGGTCAGACTCATCGTCCCCTGGTCCATAGGAGAGGGCTGCAGCTGTTCCCCAGGAAGGCAGGCTGCCAACATTCTCATCCCCCCAACCTGGGTGCTGAAAACGCTGACTTCCAGGTGCATACAGCCAAGAGGTCAGGGTCTGCTTTCCTTCACCCATGCTCACTCATACAGTGGAGGCTCAGCCCCAGGCATGGCGAGCCAAGAATACTGGGACCGGAGACGCCCTCACAGGGCAGAGGTTCCACACCAGATACAAATCAAGAAGACCAGAGGCTACCACCCCAGCCGGTGCCCTCCTCACAAAGCATGAGTCCACTATCCCCACTCCCATCGTCACAACAGTGATACAGAGAAGCAGAAATGAAACAGGGGACATTACTACCAACCTTACAGAAGTGAAAATGATGAACGAATGGGAAATGAATGAAAAATATCAATAACTTTCTATAAAGACAAAAGTGACTGAAACTGACTCGAGAAGAAATAGAAAATATTCAAAGACCTACGCAAGTTAATAGACGGAACTAGTAATTTAAAAACTTCTCACAAAAATATTCCCAAGAACAGATGGCTTCACTGGTAAATTCTACTTAAGTATTTTAAGACGAATTAATACCAATTCTTCGCGAAAGTCTTCCAAAAAGTAGCAAAACATTTCCCAACTCATTCTATGAGGCTGGTACCAAAACAAGATAAACGTGTCACAAGAAAACTACAAACCAATATCCCTTATGAATATAGATGTAAAAATCCTCAGTAAAAATGTAACAAACTGAAAAAAAATCTAACAAACTGCATCTTGCAACCTACAAAAAGAATGGCATGTCATGAATGTTGTATAATAAAGAATTTGTCTGGTCTTTGCCTAAGGCTCCTGGCGTGGGGCTTCTAAAAGCCTTGGAATCTCCTGAGTGATGAAGTGTTTTTGTTATTTATAAGCCTCTTGGATCGTATCTAAGTTTATGCTAATGCGGTAGCTCCTGGTGAGCCCCTGGGTGGCTTCAGGATGGGGGCTGATCATGGTTGGAAAGCCCAACTTTGTGATTAGAGTGTTGAAGCTTTGAGCCACATGTTATCAACCTGATTTCCTGAGCCCCAAAGAGGATAAGGAAGGCTAGAGACGGAGTTCAATCACAGGGTTGACATTCAGTAAATCATGCCTATGTAATGCAATCCTAATAAAAACTCTGGACGCAATTGGTTCACTCTGGCTAGTGAACACATCAGTGTGATTCCATGCTGATTCCATGGGGAGAAGGCACAGAAGCCCCATGTTTGGGATCCCCCCCACCAGACCTCACCCTACATGTCTCTTCATTTAGGTATCTTCCTGAATTTTGTAAATTATTCTTGTGAGCTCAAGGAGGTCATGGGAACCTCCCAGGCTTATAGCAAGTTGATCTAACATGAAATCAGTCTTGTTGTGGACACTGCCGTTTTACTTGCGGGGTCTATACTAACTCTGGTTGACAGTTGTTATCTTTGAGCACTTTGAATATGTTATTCTACTGCCTCTGGCCTCCATTGTTTCTGCTAACCTTATTGGGATTCTCTTGTATGTAACATGTAATTTTTCTCTTACTGCTTTCAAGATTTTTCTCTCATCTTTGACTTTCATAATTTCTATCATGATGTATCTATTCATAGATCTCTGTTTTTTTATCCTATTTAGAGTTTATTTCATTTCTTGGACGTGCAGGATATTGTTTTTTGACAAATTTGGTAAGTTTTTTCTTTCTTTATTTTTCTACTCCTTTCTCTCTCTCCTCTTTCCAGTATTCCTGTTGATGTGCAGCTTACACTAGGGTTCGCTCTTGGTGTTATAGACCCTATGGGTTAACAAATGTATAATGATATGTAGCCGCCATTATAGTATCATACAGAATAGTTTCACCCCCCCTAAAAGGCCTCTGCCTCTTCATCCTTCCATCCTACCTAACCCTTGGCAATTGCTAATCTTTTCACTATCACCATGGCTTTCTCTTTTCCAGAATGTGATATGATTGGAATCATGTAATATATAGCCTTTTCAGATTGGTTTATTTCTCTTAGTAGTGTGCATTTCAGATTCCTCCATATCTTTTCATGGCTTGATACCTTATTTCTTTGAGTGCTGAATACTATTCCACTCTCTGGATGGATCACAGTTTATTTACCCATTCATCTACTAAAGGACCTCCCGGTTGCCTCCACATTCTGGCAACTATGACTAAAGCTGCAATAAACACCTGTGTACAGATTTTTGTGTGGACATAAGGTTTGAGCTCATTTGGTAAAAACCAACGAGTGCCACTGCTGGATACGATAAAAGTAGATTTCATTTTCTAACAAATTGCCAAACTGTCTTCCAGAGTGGCTGTACCATTTTGCATTCCCCTCAGCAATGAATGAGAGTTCCTGTAGTCCCACCTCTCCGTCAACATTTGGTGTTGTTGGCATGCTAGATTTTGGCCTGTCCAGTAAGTGTGCGGTGGTATCTCAGTGTCTTTAATTTGCCTTTCCCTGATGACATGTGATGATGAGCATCTCTCCATTTGCTCATTTGCTATCGGTGTCTCTTCTTCAGTGAGGTGCCTGTTCACAGCGTTTGCCCTTTTAAATATCAGGTTGCCCATTTTCCTTATTGTTGACTTTTTAGAGAACAGTCCTTTATCAGAATGTCATTTGCAAATATCTTCTCCCAGTCTGTGGCTTGTCTTCCCATTCTGTTCAACTAGCGAATTTCTAATTTCAGTTGTTATATTTTTAAACCCCAGGGCTTCCATTTGCTTTTTACGATTTTTCTCTCTTCACTGATGTTCTCTGCGTAACGCAACATTGTCGTCATACCTTCCTCTACTTCTGTGATCACGCTTTCCTTCGGTTGCGTGGACACATCTATAGTGGCTATTTTGAAGTCTTTTTCTGTTAAATCCAACATCTTGTTGCTCTCACAGACAGCTTTGGTTGCCTGCTTTTTTTTCTGGCGTGTGGGTCATACTTTCCTGTTTCATGCATGCCTCGTAATTTTTTTGTTGGAAACTGAACGTTTTAGATAACATATTGTAGCCGCTCTGGCTACCGGCACCCCAATTGTTATTGTTGCTTGTCTGTTTAATTTTAGTGGCTGGCTGGATTACGGTCACCCTGGGGTGACTGTGGTATTCGCAGGGATCCCTTCCTCTCTTTGAGCAACCACACCCAGCTGTTAAACTCTCATCATTTCCAGCTGCCTGCTCTATTGTTTGCGACAGTGCACTGGGGCATAAATTGCTCTACAAATGAACTCACTTGAATTGGGGCTCCTTTGAAGGAACAGTTTCTGAGGTCAGTGTCAGGAGGGCTCCTCCCTAGCCTCTTATTCCTCTGTTCCGTCCTGCAAACCGGCCAGCCTATAGTCTAGGCTGTTCATGAAACCTATGAATCACCTCTCAACTGTCTTTAACCACAACCTCCACTGCTCTTAAAAGTGCCTTCGTATTTGAACTCTTTTACTCTCTGTTGTAAATATGAAATCAGTTCCTTCAGGAAGAGATGAGTTGCCTTTACAACGGCTTCTCCCCCTCACCCCCAGGCAAAATCTCTGAACCAGGGCCCAGGAACTGGGAATGCCACCGTGGCCAGCTGCTCTCTGAGTGACATTTTTGCTCTAGGAGCTGAGCACTGCCTGCAAGGTGAGGAAGCAGCAGCCCGAGGTCCTCCTGGCTTGCATCTCCCGGCAGGGGCAAGGATAGTCTGGGTTCCAGTGTTCTCATCGCACCTTACCCAAGGTCAAGTCTCGATTCCAAAGAAGGAAGCCCCCGCCTATTGATCACGTTTGCTGGGACTGAGACACAGCACCTGGGGGGCTGGGAACACTGGAGTCCTGCTCCTCCCAGGAAGAAAGCCCTCCACCTGGGGGCTGGGGGCAAGGCAGCCTGTGCTGGTGGCCACAGTCATCTGGAGTGGAGTCTTCACTTTCCTGAGCCAGCAGGACAAGGGAGGGGGCAGTCTCATTTCAGATAATACAGACTCTCAACTTTTTTTTTTTTTTTTTACCAAATTTGCATAGATTTCCTCAAACAGAGGTTTCTTCATTTACTGTCGTACTGTAGGACCATTTCCAGAGGCTTTAAATGCTTGCTGTTTTAAATCTTTTCTACCAGTTTCACCAGGGAGATCAGCAGAGTCCCGTACACTGGTGTTCCAGAAATTGATCTCCTCTCCCACATCGTCCTGTGCTGTACTCTGCACAAGGACCATCATTCCCTGCCTTGCGTTCATGAGACTCTTCTCTCCTTTACGACTGTTAACAATAGCCATCTCCAAAATCTCCCGAGCCATCGTGCATCTTTTAATATCATCAAGGCAACCAGGCTTTCATCCAGTCACTAAGGAAAATGTTAAGCTGCACTAGTAGAAATTCCAAAACAGCCTTCCTGCAGCCAAGATCTCACCTGGCATTCAATGGTTCGAAGAGGTGTGGGTGTGGGTGTGTGTATGAAGGACTAAGACTTGAAGACAAGAGTTTTGCTTAACTGTCTTGGTCTTTTTAAGCTGCTCTTACAAAATTCCACAGACTCAGTGGCTTATAAACAATACAAAATTATTTCTCTCAGTTCTGGAGGCCAGAAGTTCAAGGTCAGGGCACCAGCCAGGCTTGGGTCCGGTGAGAGCCCTCCTCTAGACTGCTGACTCCCAGTTTCACCACGCTCATGACCCAAGCACCTTCCGAAGGCCCCCCACCCCCCTTATTATTTCTACTTGACGTAGAGGCCACATTATTAAACTGATGTTTCCCAAGGTATTTTCTGGGAAAATTCTAGTCTGAAGAGATTACATGAAAAAAAAATTTCCTTGCTTAGTAATTTTCAAGTTATATAAAAATAATTCCAGAAGAAGTCTGGCTTCTGATCTCACTAGATCTCAGGAGTAAGAGTCACAGAATGAGCCTTATATTCATTACACTAAAACCAAATATGAATAAGCAATATTATTCCCATTTTATGGATAGAGAAGCTGATCTAATGAGATGGTAACTGTCCTGGTTTACGCAGTGTCCGTCCCAAATTCACGTCCACTTAGAACCTCAGAAATTAACCTTACTTAGAAATGGCATCTTTGCAATATAATTAGTTAAGATGAGGTCATAATGTGTTAAGGTGGTGTTCTTATAAAAAGAAGGAAATTTGGGCACAGACACATGAGAGAGGGGAGGCCATGTGAAGACATAGGTATTCAGAGATGCACAAGTTCAAGGCTATTGAATGACAGAGTCAGAGATGCAGTCATGCATCTAGAAGCTAAGGAATATCAAGGATTTCCAGAGGCTAGGGAGAGAGGAATGGAACAGATCCTCTCTGGACCCTCAGAGGGATCATGGCCCTGTCAACACCTTGAACTTGGACTTACATCCTCCAGATCTGCGAGAGAAAAAAACTTCTGGTGTGTTAAGCCCCCCAGTTTATGGTACTGGGCTACAACAGCCTTAGAAAACTGAGTAACTATGTAAATAAATTCTATACAAAGATTTACTATTGCTTTAAAAAACTAACAGCAAAGCAGCATTGAATTCTAACTGGGCAGTATGCACTTACTGTTTAAACTTTTACTTAAAAAGTACAGTTGATTTAGAGGTGCCCGAATCATAGGCACTGACTTCATTATCACCAGTGGATCTTTAAGTATGATATTTGAAAGGATTATGAGTATTCATTTCTTGTGAGTTAAATGCTCATGGATTTGGAGTGAAACCGATATTCTCTTTCTACTCCGGGTTAATTTTTTAAGCGTTTTATCAAAAATTTATTAAGCATTTTTTGAGACATTTCTGCGGTTGACCAATTTTTTTCTTATTTTCTGGCATATTGCTAACGCCAGTCCAACTTGTTCTAAAAATAAGGTCTTTTAATTAACTAACCCTTCAGAAACAACATATGGTAACCAGATTAAAGATTAAAACATGGACAGAAAATTCATCTTTGTCAAAGGACTGTCAGCTTGCCTCCTATCCTCACGCTTTCTCACAAATGAATATAATCTCATAACTCACAGCAGGCTGCTGACCCACAGGGAAGTTTGGTGAGAATTTATTCAACCTACCTCCTTTAAAAAAAAAATACCTTTGAAGATTGTGATTCTGTTGTGGGAGGTGGGGTATGGTGCGCAGGGGACAGAAAGTGAAGGAATCTTTTAAAGACAACCTGAGGCCCCAGAGGAGATTTTCTTTACTACTGTGGATTGTCCCAAAGGCATAGGCATATCTCTGTTGTTCTTGTTTTTGGTAGAAGTGGTGGCTGTTTGTTTTTTTGGAGGGAAACTCTGCAATGGTCTCTGCTTAAGGAAGCATTCAGATTTTATTTACTTTAGGGAAAGGAATGGGTGCAGACAATGGTAAACACGGGCAGGGCCTAAGTAAATGCAGTCGCCCGGTGAAAATTCTCTTTACTCACTTCAAAGCACTCTGGGATTTTCTGTCTTCTACTGTAGACACAGCCCCCCCCTCCCTGAACTCTTACCTAAAAGACTCAGAATCTTGCCTACCTGTGAAGAGCTAAATTCCACAAGAAAAAAGCCTTTCCCTTTTGTCTCCTGGGGGCCTTAAGATTTGCCAAATATAATAGACCATCTCTTATATGTCTGTTTGTTTACACATATCTCTGTGTATCACTGATAAGTTGAGGTAATGTTCTGGTAAAATGCACAGTGAGCTGTGTGGTTTGGGGAGGAAGAACTCTGAATGCTAGGTTTGGTTTAAATCCATCCCAAAGGCTGTGGACTCCCGGCTTACTCAGAAAGCTGATCAAGTCTGACGTGAGCAATCACTATGCTATCCCCCCGCCACATACACACACACACACACACACACACAGATGCTCCGTGAATCTGCTTGTGTGGTGTCCCAAAGATCCACATCCTAAGCCCCGGAACCTGTGAATAGGTCACCAAGGAACGCAGGTAGCCTCCAGCAGCTGGAAAAGGTAAGGAAACAGCCTTCCCTGGAGCCTCCTGAAGGAAAGCAGTCGTGTTTTTGGCTCACTAACACATTTTGGACTTCTGGCCTCCAGAACTGTTAGACAATAAATGTGTGCTGTTTTAAGCCACTAGGTACGGGGTCATTTGTCCCAACACCGCACAGAAAACTAATACCGGGGGGGGAGTTCTGGTATTAAAAGAGAAAAGGAGGAGGAGGAGGAACGGAAGGAGGACAGAGAGGAAAAGCAGGCCCTGGCGCCTCTCCTGTCTCAGCCCAGCAAAGGTGTTGGTGCCTTAAATCAACCTGCTTTATAAAATTGCTCTCCTTGGGGCGCCTGGGTGGCGCAGTCGGTTAAGCGTCCGACTTCAGCCAGGTCACGATCTCACGGTCCGTGAGTTCGAGCCCCGCGTCAGGCTCTGGGCTGATGGCTCAGAGCCTGGAGCCTGTTTCCGATTCTGTGTCTCCCTCTCTCTCTGCCCCTCCCCCGTTCATGCTCTGTCTCTCTCTGTCCCAAAAATAAATAAAAAACGTTAAAAAAAAAAATTAAAATTGCTCTCCTTAGAAAGGCCGGCCAGGAGTCTGAAGGCCGGGCCGTGTGCTCCACACATCAGCACCGGGCCTGGCAGAAGGCACTCACTGGTTGATGGATGGCTTATCACTGTTTCCCAAGCTCATTGGTTTCTTTCTTTCTTTTTTATCACCCTCCTAGATTCACCCTCTCCCAGTATCCCAGTATGTAAGGCACCACTTCTCACCACACATTCAACTCTTTGTCTCAACACCAGCCTTTCCTTTTTAAAAAAATGGTGGAGTAAATAAGGTCTTCTTCATTTAAACCCGAGTCTCATGTTAGAGTAAAACTAAGAATAATTAAGAGAAAGGGGCGCCTGGGGGGCTCAGTCGGTTAAGCGTCCGACTTCGGCTCAGGTCACAATCTCTCAGTCCGTGGGTTCGAGCCCCGCGTCGGGCTCTGTGCTGACAGCTCGGAGTCTGGAGCCCTCTTCGGCTTCTGTGTCTCCCTCTCTCTCTGCCCCTCCCCTGCTCACACTCTGTCTCTATCTCTGTCTCTCTCTCAAAAATAAACATTTAAAGAAAGAGAGAATAATTAAGAGAAGAGCCAGAGCGTCAGCCATTTGGTGGGAGGCAGGTGCACCACAGCAACGAATCCTGGGACTTCGGGGCATCCTCAACACAGATGTCACGGCAGCTGGCGAGCTGCGGACAGGCAAACGGCGTAGTCGGGGTGCGAATTATGGGTAAATGAAGCATTCTCCACGTTCATTCTCATGGTTTGCCACCAAGCTTTTACCCTGCCTCCGGAGCACTACGAAAGGATAACTATACTGTGACAAATTCAAGACCCACCGCGAAACCGGTGACCCATCTTCCAGCGGGACGCACCTTCGTCACCTTGAAAGCAACAGACGTCCGCGTTTGATCTCTAAGTGCTTCTGGCCACGGCGAGTGGACTCGGCTTTCAAATAGAGCAAGCACGACAGTCTCAAGTCAGCCCACGTCAGGAAGAGACAGCAGCCCGCACTCCCACTGAGAGACAGCTGGCCTGCTGACAAACTGGAGGCAAGGACGTGCGGTTTGGAACTAAATATGGAAGGTTCTAAAACTCCCTGCAAAGACCTCCCATCACTCTGATGGAGCACTGGGAAGGTTTTCTTGGCCGCCTGGAGAATCACCATCGGCTCTGGTTAAACCTGTTTCTACTCCAGAGGAGCCCCCCGGGGGGAGCGCGGTGCCCCTCAGCCACAGCGGGTGGTGGCCCTGAAGAGAACATCCCCCAAATGGATCCCCGTGGCGGGTGGTGCCTGGCCGGCCTGGAGTCATCCCCCTGAGACAGCTGGGTGCCGTCTTTCCCCTGAACGTGAGAATCTGGGAGGAAAAACACATCCTGCCGCGGGCCTTTTTTCAGCTAGGTTTTACCGGATGGGCCCACCCCTGTCATAACACACCCCCAAAATGGGTCACAACGGCCTGTAAGAGCCAGTCACAGAATCATGGGGACACACGAGTAGAACCATCACGTTCTCGGGGGGGATTCGGGCCCACAGAGCTTGTGCCTCATCCACAGGGGCAGAACTGGCTTCAGAACCCAGGCGTCCAGAAATGCCCGTGCAGGCCTCATGCTTCTTTCTTTCTTTCTATCTATCTATCTATCTATCTATCTATCTATCTATCTATCTATCTATCTAAGTTTATTTATTTTGAGAAAGAGCGTGCACGAGAGCAGGAGGGGCAGAGAGAGAGAGGGAGAGAGAGAGAATCCCAAGCAGGCCCCGAGCTGCTAGCACAGAGCCCGATGCAGGGCTCGAACCCACAAACTGTGAGATCGTGACCTGAGCAGAAATCAGGAGTCGGACGTTTAACAGACAGAGCCACCCAGGTGCCTATTTCTTGTACTACTGATGCCTCTAAGGCTGCAGAGACCCTCGCCCTGCTATTTTCCCACCCTACACTTGAGAAAAACTGGAAGGAGGACGTTCTTTTGTCTCCTGTTGACTTTGTGTGAAGACCGATAAAATGTCTCTGTGCCCATAACAGAATGCACTTGCTTCCCCTGAGATTAAATCTGTTATTTACTTAAGGCTTAAGCCTGGGCACGGGAGGAGGCGGCCCTGCTGTCTGGCTTCCTCCTGGGAAGGCTGGTGGGGAGCAGAGACGTGGGCCCCACGAATCTGAAATCGCCAGGTACCAGCTAATGTTGCTCACGTTCTGTGCCCAGCCCTGGTATAAGCAGCTGTGCTCACCGGGTCAGCTCACTTCCACAACGCCACAAGGAAGTGGGGGTTGTCATTACCCTCTGAGGCTGATGACGTGCCCAGAGTCACAAAAAGAGTGCCGCCCGCCGAGGACTCAAACCCTGGTCCGTGCGGCTCTACGGCCACCAATGCCACTTCCTCGCGGGCACCAAAACCCTCTCTATAAAAACGGTGTCAGTGTGGAATCTGACACATTTCAGAGATAAAGTATAAAAAAAAAATCTCAGGCGGTAGTGTTAAAATTACGCGCAAAAATAAATTCGAAACACATCAAAGTCCATTAAAAAAAGACAAATGACATTAAGAATTTGTTGTTTTTCCATCTACGCAAATCCACAAAAGGCCTCCCTCTCCCAAGCAATGATCCGTTTCTCTAGGTTGAAACCAGAAAAGCTGCGTTTCTTTTACAGCAGCCTAAACCTGACTCTGCATGAATTCAGGGTGACAGTGACTTACTTCAGAGATCACTTTTCTTTATTAAAATGCATGGACGGGCACCTGCGTGGCTCAGTTGGTTGAGCGTCTGACTTTGGCTCAGGTCATGGTGTCACGTGAGTTCGAGCCCCATATCGGGCTCCGCACTGACAATGCAGAGCCGGCTTGGGATTCTCTTTCTCTTCCTCTCTCTCTGCCCCTTCACCACTTGCGCTCTTTCTCCCTCTCTCTCTCTCTCTCTCTCAAAATAATAAATAAATACACTGAAAAAAATTAAAAATAAAACACAAGGAAAAGTTTTGAAGAATAACAAATAAGACAATCAATCCACCCTTTCGGCCTGGAAATAAGAAGTCTTCAGAAACAGACAGTAAAGTTTGAGGACACAACAAAGCCACACCCAGCTCTCCTTCCAGTCGCTAATTGTCCTTGCCTAGGAAACAAACAGCAGGTTCCGGGAAAGCCAGATGTCTTCATGTCTGTGCCCAGCATTTCTTTCTGTTTGCCATCCCCACTGATTCTTTCTTTGATGTGCCTTCCTTTTGCATATGCAGGTGCAGCGTAACTTAATTTGAGGCATGGGCAAGGTGGTTTTCAAAACCAGCTCCAGTAACACGGAAAGCGTCTACAATTAGGGTGAGGCACTTGAAAGGGTTCTTACATTTCATTTGGAAATTGATCTCTGCAGGGCTTGTTCGTAATCCCCATTACAATTACTGGGGATCAAGAAGGCTGGGAGTGCTTTCTCATTTGGAAGAAAGGCTAAGCGGATTTGCACAAGGCTCTGTTTCCAGGCAGGGCACCATAGCTGTGTCTGGACGTCATGCTCTCGTTCAGCCTGGGGGTGTGAAGAAGGGCAAGGAGATGCTCATAGGAGAGATGAAAGACAGAAATGTGCCACTGGGCAGTTTAGGGGCTTGTGAATCTTTCTGCGGATGCACTTCTAATTCAGGGCAAGGCCGGGGGAGGGAAGTGGGCTGGTGAGAAAATGGAAAGCACATTTTAAGCCAGGGAGAGCTCTGAAATCTTATTATGCTGAGTAATTGCAGAAGGCTTAGAAACCCCTGGACCGCTTGGGAGGTCTGGCATCAGATGAGGACACAGTGATGTGATCATGCCTGCGTGGAAGTTGGAGAGCCCCAGAGGAGCCACGGCACCGGATTTCCTTATTGCATGTCCTTGAACTTGTTCCTCCAGGGCCACGCAACGTGGGGATGTGTCTGTGCTGGCCCTTGAAGCAACTGGATGCTTAGGTCAGGAGGGGCTTCATTCAGAAACTAGTGGCACAGCCAGATGTCCACCAGACCTCCAAGAGGCTGCCCCAAGAAACAGAGAAAGCTACAACTACCTTCCACTGATCCCCTCTGTGGAACCCAGAAGGATCTGAATTCTTCTCCTTTGTGTTGATATACAAATCCAAATAGCATTAAAAAGAAATTTTAGGGGCACCTGGGTGGCTCGGTCGGTTAAGCATCCGACTTCGGCTCGGGTCATGATCTCACGGTCCGTGAGTTCGAGCCCCGCGTCGGGCTCTGTGCTGACAGCTCAGAGCCTGGAGCCTCCTTCGGATTCTGTGTCTCCCTCTCTCTCTCTCTGTCTCAAAAATAAATGAAAACACTAAAAAAATTTTTTTTTAAAAGAATGAAATTTTAGGGGCACCTGGGTGGCTCAGTCAGTTAAGCAACTGAATTCAGCTCAGGTCATGATGTCTTGATTCTTGAGATCGAGCTCTGCGTTGGGCTCTCTGCTGTCAGTGCAGAGCCCGTTTCAGATCCTCTGCTCTCCTCTCTCTCTGCCCCTCCCCTGCTCACTCTCTCTCTCTCAGAAATAAATAGACATTAAAAAAAAAAAAAAGAAATTTAAAAAAATTTTTAAATGCTGAAGAGCCCATAAACCCTCCAGAGAGTCATGGTGTGGATACAACTTAATAACGGGAATCACTGAGCAGGACTTGGCTTAAAGAAAACTGAACGTGTACGGTGCCTTTTGGTCTACTCCCCATCGGAATCAGAGATTTGAATCCGGATGACTGGAAAGTAACACTTCACTTCTCTTACCTCACCTGCTTCCCCACTCAGTTAAGAGAAAAACTCCTAGAATAGAAATGTCAAGACCAATTACATGTACGGTTCAGAACTTAATTTTTCTGCCTTTCCGGAAGCTGCTGCATTATCATTCATCAAGGCAAAGATTGCAACACTGTAGCTCTGCAAAACCTTCACAGAATCATCTGGCCCTTGTTTTTTGTTTTTTTTTTTTCTACTTTGTTCCTTTTCAGTTAATGCAAAAGAATTTTTTCCCCCTAAACATCTCCCACTTCAGGAAAGACTTTGACAACCCCTCATAAGCCTGCATATTTTGTGACAGATCTATGATTATATTTAAGGAGGCTTGTCAGGGGAAGCACACTCAAGCTTTTTTTGTTGTCTTGATTTTAAAGAGTGCAGTGAACTCACTGATGTTCTAATGAGGGCCTTCTGCATCTCAGAAAAGGGGGCGGGGAAGGGTGGGACTTACAGAAGGTAGTAGTTACCATTAACAAATAAAAAGCAAAACAAATAAACATTCTGAACTAAGCCATGCTAAAGAAAATCGGTCTGGATCAGGGAAGCTGGGGCAACATGAGCTGAACTGGTCTGGTTGAGTAAAGGGGTCCATGGTGGGGACAAGTCTCCCAGGACACAGAGGTTGTAGGTTTTGTTGTGGTGGTTTTGCAAGGCAGCGGTCAGTGGATACAGCAGGAAACCAGATTCCCTCTGATTACAGAGAAGAGCTTTACAACAATGAGACATGTTTGCAAATGGAATGGACAGAAAAAAAATCACGCACTCCCATTTCCAGAAGTGGTCAGGCAGAGGCTGGGTGATCACCCGGCAAGGAGCGTGTGGAAAGTGTTGCTCCTTTGGGTTGGAGGCAAAACTAGATGACAGAAGGCCAAAGGCGCCTTCTAGCTCTAGAAGTCTGCCATTCCCTGGCTTTGGACCACCAACAACCCACTCCGGGTCTCGATTTCCTTTTCAGAAAGATGAGAGCCATGACACAAGATAGACATCTAAGATCGTTCCCAGCCCAAGATGGTGTAAGGTCATCACTTGGTCAACTAGTGTATGTTGGAAGGAGTGTTCAGGCATCCTAACTCACTGCCCAACTTGGAAGAGGTCACTGAACTTCCCTGGGCCTTGCTCTGGGGTCTTTCCTATAATCTGTAGACAAGATTGAGGACTGGGTCACAGTACGCCCACCAAATACTTGAGGCACCCCAGTAAAGGGCAATAGGTCGAATGACTAAAGTCAAAACATCTGTGAGACAGAGGTTTTCTGAAGCATATTACAGATGATATCAATGAGGAGGAGCACTGACAAGGCCTCAGAGTTTCCAGTCACAGGATGTAAGAGGGCTCACCACGAGGCTCATGATGGTGACCCGGCGTGGGGAGCAGATTTCGGGTCTAAAGAGCCAACTCCCCAGCAGGGAGTAGGCACTACTCCTGCCTCCTTCCCAGAGGACTTTACAACTTGCTGTACCCCAGGGACTCTTCCCTTTTCAGCCCCATTCATGTTTGGTATACAGCTGGTGCCTAAAATATGTTCGGATGAACAAAATAAGTTTTTTTTTTTGTTTTTTTTTTTTTTTAATTTTTTTTTTTTCAACGTTTTTTTATTTTATTTTTGGGACAGAGAGAGACAGAGCATGAACGGGGAAGGGGCAGAGAGAGAGGGAGACACAGAATCGGAAACAGGCTCCAGGCTCTGAGCCATCAGCCCAGAGCCCGACGCGGGGCTCGAACTCATGGACCGTGAGATCGTGACCTGGCTGAAGTCGGACGCTTAACCGACTGCGCCACCCAGGCGCCCCCAAAATAAGTTTTGCTGAGGGAAAACATCCGTCTATAGCAAATCTATTCTAAACTTCTATATCAACTTCAAAGATGCACATTATATAACAGATAATTACCTTGATAATTGTTGTTGAAATACCAGAAAGGAGGGGGGGGGGAGGGATAAGGACATCTGTGGCAGCATAAGGACATGTGTCAGGGCTACCAGGCTGGATGACGGCCTGGATGCCTTGAGACCGTTCCCTAGCATGCTCCCTAATTTCTGGTTAAATTTGTCCATGATTGAATGAACATCTGCCTCCCAGGGAACCATTTGTCCTTATACATAGAGAAAAGGCATTCACACTAATCCAAAAAGCATGTTGACTTATTTTCTCTCTAAACTGTTGGGAAAAGAAGAGAGTAGGGCTTCTTTACCTATACAACTGAAATGCAAAGACTTTAAAGGCTCTTTTCCTGCTTCTTATGGTTTGGATCTCCAGGCCCCCGACCAGAGAGCTCCTGTCTAAGCGGCCTGCCCCTGAGTGAAGTAACAGAATGATGGGAAGAATCAGATTCTCTCCTGCTCCCAGGACCCTCTCTCATCTTCTTCCCACTTCTGAACACTTACCCCAAGGCCCAGTGATAATACCCCGTAAGCATTCTGTTGATGCCTATTTTGTGATAGTCATCAGATTTCATTCCCCATTCAGCTCAACGGTCCAAGGCTCCCGGATACACTCACGTACCTCTGTATCACATGAGCAGTGCCCTCCCTGTCCAAAGTGGGGCTTCAAGTGATTGCTGAAGATATAGCTAGTCTATGGCTTAGGGTGTTACTCTTCTAAGAATAGATACATCATAAGACTTTGGTCCAAAGAATGAATCTGTTAGAGGCAAAGAAAGAAGGGGATAGACAAGTTACAGAAAACCCTAACTGCATAACATGCAGCTCTTCCCGAACAACGGTTAGGACACATGAACTGAAAAGAGACTATTTTCAATTAGAGCTATTTTGAAAAATTCAGAGTGTATGGTTGCCAAGTATATGGTCCACCCACTTTTCAAACTATACAGGTCAATGGATGATACCTACTTATGAGTCTATGGCCTCTAGCGACAATTATTTTCCAACTCTTCCAATGGTTTGCAGAGAGGAACTAGTCTGTACTCCCTTGAAGGAGTCTGGTTTGAGGTCTCATTACTTGCATACAAGTGTTTGCTCTCTGCTTAGACAGTAAGCTCGTTGACAGCAAGGATCTTGTCCTAATAATCTCCATAGCCACTGTGCAATAAATATGTGATGGGTAGATGGATGGATGGTTACACCTCACTGGGGCCCACAGTGGAAACTGGAGATGCTGTAGGGACAGATTTGTACAGGTAGATGTGGACGTAAGAAGACACCAGAATGCCAAGTAGAGCGAGAAATGGAGGACAGAGCCCTTGGTCCGGCTGGTTTCACAGAGGGACAGGAGAGGGTCTCTGCGCCTTTGTTTCTCTTTCTACCAAAGGAGTAGGTTTAAACCGTCTCCAAGGCCCCTTCCAATTTGAGATGCTTTTGGACCACAAACTGTGAATCACCACTCACTGGGCCCTGTAGAACACAAGCTACTTTCATCAGAAGGTCAGTTGGAAGGTGGCAGGCATGTTTTTTTAAGCACTATTTTAAGGATAATCCTTAAACCTTAATCATAATTCACATGATGAGCTGTTTTCCTCCTACAAGAGGAAATTCTTGCATTTCAGAACCTGCAAGCATGGAGCCCCTTGTCATAGCACCGAGTCCAAAGAACATCCTTTGACTTCCCTCTTCTTTGGTCCAATGCTACTGATTCCTCTGTGCGAACCTGCCAACTTGGATGCACCGGAAGATGGGTCCCACAGCCATCCCACCACACCCACCCCTTTTCTAGCCGAACCCTGACCTCTGCCTCTTATTATAAGCCAGCGTATACAAGGCAACAGAGACTACCAACAACTCGGTACACACAGAGCTATTGTGAGTCAACTGCTCCAAGCGCATTCAAGTTCAAGGGAATGAGGGGGAGAAGGGCAGAGGGATTCGAATCTTTGACCTGTCACATGGAAGAAGAAAGGAAATCTCATGCTTCTATCTTGTAATGTCTATCATCTTGGATCACAGGCAGTGAATCTACTTTATTATGTCCCTTTCCTTCTCCCAGCCCTAAGTTAGGGCTGCTGGCTTGGAAGGCAGGCTACCTTGGCCAGGAGGGGAACTGAGAGACTGCATCTTGGATGGAGCCTAACGCAGAGTAGTTGTGCTTCTTGAACCACCATCAACAAGCCCTTTTAACGTGCTGTAGACATTGGGAGGTTTGTGGCTGGAATCTTTTTCTGGGGAGATAATACATGCATCAGTTTCCTGGGGCTGCCATAACAAGTGACCACAACCTGAATGGCTTCAAACAACACAAAGTTATTCTCTCATTGCTCTGGTGGCCGGGAATCTGAAATCAAGGTGTTGGTGGGGCAACAGGGCCTCTGTAGGCTCTAAGAAAACAATCCTTCCTTGCCTCTTCCCAGCTTTTGATGGTTGCTGGTATCACTTGCCCTTCCTTGGTTTGTAGCTACATCACTCCAACTTCGGTCTCCATCTTTACAAGGCATCACCCCTCCCCCCAACCCCGTGCTGTCTTCACATGGTCTTCTCATAAAGATACCAGCCATTAGACTTAGGGCCTACCCTAATTCAGCATGACCTCATCTTAATTAAATACATCTGCAAAGACCCTAGCTCTAAAGCGGGTCACATTCTAAGGTTCTGGGTAGACAAATTCGGCGGGGGGGCCGGGGGGATAACACTATTCAACCTAGTACCACAGAGCAAAGGGCAAAGTCCACAGCCTAGAACTCAGGAGATCTGGGTTCAAGGTCTGGCTCTTTTATTTACCAGCTACGCAGACATGGATGAGTCATTAAATGCCCAACGCCTTCGCTATAACACGGGAGCAACGCCGACATCTCAAGATTGTTGGGAGACAGGAGTGAGAGCTTCTGGGGGACTGGGGTACGGAATTCCTTTGATGCAATGGTAGCACTCAAGTCCACCACTAGGCTGGCTAAGCTGGAAGTCACAGAACTTTAGGCGACAGACAGCTTCTGAGACGGCGCCCAAAGACTCCCACCTCCTGACATCCACACCCTTGTATAATCCCTTCCCCTTGATTATTGACTGGACACGTGACAACTCACTGTCTACTGAATCTGGCAAAAGTGCTGGGCTGTCACTCCTGAGCCTCCAGCTTGTGTCTTGTTCACCGTCTCTTGCTTTCTCACACCCTCGCTGTGATGGACAGCAGGCGCCATGTTGTAACTGCCCTACAGAGAGAGGCCGACATGGCAAGGGACCGAGGGAGGCCTGTGACCGACAGCCCAAAGAAATTGGAGGATCCCGCCATTACCACTTAAGTGAGCTTAAATGTAGATCCCCCTCCCCCCCTCAGTTAACCTTGAGAGGGCTGCAGCCCCAGCCAACACCCTGATTATAGCCTGTGAGGGACCCTGAGCAGAGGATCCCATCCAGATTCCTGACCCACAGAAGTTAGGAGAATAAGAATTTGTTATTTTAAGCCACTAATTGTGGGATAGTTTTTTTTGTTTTTTGTTTTTTTTTAACAGCCATAGAGAACCAGTTGCTGCAGATTGAATGTTTGTGACACCGCCATCGTCTCCTCATTCTTAGGTTGAAACCTAATCCTCAGTGTGATGATATTAGGAGGTGGGGCTTTGGGGGACGTGACTAGGTCATAAGAGTAAAGCCCTCATGAATGAGATTCGTGCCCTTACAAAAGAGACTCCTTAGAGCCTCCTCTCCCCTTCTACCATGAGAGGACCCAGCGAGATGACAGCCATCTATGACATGGAATATGGCCAGACACTGAATTTGGCAGCTCCTTGATCTTGGACTTCTCAGCCATTCAGAACTGGGAGAAATAAATTTCTGTTGTTTATAACCCATCTCCAGCCTGTGGTATTCTGGTACAGCAGCTCTCACTAAGACATTAATTCAGTTTGTTAAATCAACTTAAAAATTGAGAAACAGGGGTGCCTGGGTGGCTCCGTTGTTTGAGCATCCCCCTTCGGCTCAAGTCTTGGTCTCACGTTTTGTGAGTTCAAGCCCCTCTTTTCTTTCTAGGAAGCAACTTTGTTCGTGCTGGCACTGCTCAGTTGGGCTCGTACTCGAAGAACTGAGCCCCGAACACCACGTGGCATAGTTTTTTATACGTTTTCTGCTTCTTTGTCTCCCATGTATAGCAACACACAAACATGCAGTCTGATTAAGTGGTCTCATGTTACAAAGTCATGAGGGATGTTGTCACGTACATGTATAGCCAGGTTTCCTTGAGGGGTTTTTTAAGGGTTTTTTGGAGTTGTTTTTTTTTTTTTTTCCCCTGTCCTTAGGGAGGGGACCATACCACAGCCACACGTTTGCCACATCTTTTACCTTGCTTAGAATGCCTTCTGCCAAGCCTATCAAACTCCTATTCATCCTGAAAAGCCTACCTTAAGTCCCACATTCTCCGTAAAGCCTGTCCTAACCCAGTAGTGCCCTAGAGTTGGCTCATATAAGCTCACAAGAGTCAACTGGTAATTTTTCAGGAATTTTGCAAGCCAATTATTGAACATGGGCATTGTTAAAAATTATGCAAACTTACAATGAAAGAAATTATATTAAAGACAGAGGTAGGGGCGCCTGGGTGGCGCAGTCAGTTAAGCGTCCGACTTCGGCCAGGTCACGATCTCGCGGTCCGTGAGTTCGAGCCCCGTGTCGGGCTCTGGGCTGATGGCTCGGAGCCTGGAGCCTGTTTCCGATTCTGTGTCTCCCTCTCTCTCTGCCCCTCCCCCGTTCATGCTCTGTCTCTCTCTGTCCCAAAAATAAATAAATAAATAAATAAATAAATAAATAAATAAATAAAGAAAGAAAGAAAGAGGTAGTAAATGCTCAGAACTCAGTATTCTGAACTATCATAATACATTTGACAATAATCTATGCTGGAGCTTAACTGCCCCGCCTCACCTTTGCGGCAGAGCTACTCTATCACGGTGTGTCCTTGTGTGTCACTTCCCAACTTCACATCTCGTGAAGTCACCTTGGCGACTTGAAATTGACCGTGGCGGCATTACGGTATTTACACCGTGGCAAGCGGCAAATGCGACCAAAGAAAACTTCAATTTTCTTCCCAGGAGCTGGTCGTTAAACATTTTTACCAGCACCACCACTGAGTCCGGCCAAAGTAATCCCTCTGAATTCTAAACTCTCATAGTGCTTCCTAACTTTTCTGCTCAGTGAATGGTCACTTGGCATTTGCTGCCCTAGTTACCAGGTGCATTTCTTGTATGTGTGTGCACACACACACGCACATATGCCTTCTCCCCCTAACTGGGTTATTGTCAGCTTTAGGGGCGGGAACAACATCCCCTTTATGCTTTCTGAGCTGCCCTTTCCTTAAATAACTGAACAAAATGCATCCTCCTCCCCCGGGTGAAACCCAGCACCGTCTCTAGACTTCCCGGCACTCCTAGGGGCTCACATTCTCACCATCCCCCCTACTTCCATTCTGGCTCCTGGCCTCCCCTTGCTGCTGCACTTCTGTTTCTGCCCCCCACCAGCCCCTACCATTCCTCCTTCACCACCACCCCTCTCCCCAGCCCAGCACCATGGACATGGCAATACAACTTTACCAAGGGTTTGGATTAGATAGAACTGGAGAACAGCACAGGAATCAGTAATAATTCACACCATCAGGCATCACTTCCCTGATAGACACATTCCCGTCACCAGGGATCTCTCCTTGCCCTTTTTCTCAGTGGTCCCCTCTCCACCAGGACCTTTAGCTCTATATTTAAGAGATCTCAACCTTAGGGGCGCCTGGGTGGCTCAGACGGTTGGGCATCCGACTTTGGCTCAGGTCAGGTTCTCACAGTTTGTGGTTCGAGCCCTGCGTCGGGCTCTGTGCTGACAGCTCAGAGCCTGGAGCCTGCTTCTGATTCTGTGTCTCCCTCTCTCTGGCCCCCCCTCACTCATGCTCTGTCTCACTCTCTCTCTCAAAAATAAACACTAAAAAAAATTTTTTAAAGAGTTCTCAATCTTCTGTTTCCTTACCCACAAAATGAAAACCACAATTTGTATAACTTTATGATGCCAAGAGATTTGCTATGAATCACTCCCCAACTAAGGACCCATTTTGCACGTGAAAAAATTACGATAAAAGCTCTCAATAAGTTAGGTATAGAAGGAATGTACCTCAATATAATAAAGGCCATATATGACAAGCCCACAGCCAACATCATACTCAATGATCAAAAGCTGGAACTTTTTCCTCAAAGATCAGGAACAAGGCAATGATGCCCACTTTCACTATTTTAACTCAACATAGTAGTAGAAATCCTGGCCAGAGCAATTAGGCAAGGAAAAAAAGCCATCCAAATTAGAAAGGAAGATGTAAAATTATCTCTATTTGCAGATGACATGATACTATATATAGAAAACCCTGAAGACACCACCAAAAACTGTTAGAACCCAATAAACAAATTCAGTGAAGTTTCAGGATGCAAAATCAATTCGCAAAAATCAGTTGTGTTGTCATACCCTGATAATGAACTATCAAAAAGAAAAATTAAGAGAACAATTTTATTTACAATTGCATCCAAAACATCTAGAAATACATTTAACCAAGGAGCCAAAAGACTTGCACACTGACAACTGTAAAACATTGAGGAAAGAAGTTGAAGACACAAAGAAGTGGAAAGATACTCTGTGCTCATGGACTGGGGGAATAAATATTGGTAAAATGTCCACACTACCCACAGGAATCGACGTATTCAATGCAGCCCCTATCAAAATCCCAATGGCACTTTTCACAGAAAGAGAATCAATAAACCTAAGATTTGTATGAAACCACAAAAGACCCCCAACAGCCAAGGCAATCTTGAGAAAGAAGAGTAATGCTGGCTGTATCATGCTTCCAGCTTTCAAACTCTATTACAAAACTGTAGTAGTCAAAACAGTATGGTATTGGCATCAAAATAGACACATGGATCAATGGAACAGAACAGAGAGCCCAGAAACAAACAAACAATTATGTGGTCAATTAGTTTACAACAAAGGAGCCAAGGAAACGGGGAAAGGGCTGTCTCTTCAATAAATGGTGTTGGCAAAACTAGATAGCCACAAGCAAAAGAACGAAACTAGACCACTGTCTTACCCCAGACGCAAAAATAACTCAAAATAGATTTTTCAAAACTTGAACACAAGACCTGAAACCATAAAATTCCTGGAAGAAAACATAGGCAATAAGCTCCTTGACGTCAGTCTTGTGATGAGTTTTTTGGATTTGACACCAAAAGCAAAGGCAACAAAAACAAAAATAAGCGAGTGGAACCACATCCAACTAAAAAGCTTCTGCACAGCAGAGGAGACTATCAACAAAATGAGAAGGCAACATACCGAATGGGAGAAAATGTCTGCAAACCATGTATCCAATAAGAGGTTAAAATCCAAAATATAGAAAGAACTCATACAACTCAATGGCAAATATATATATGTGTGTGTGTGTGTGTGTGTGTGTGTGTATACGTATATATATATAATTTTTAAATGGACATATATATGTATATATGTATATATAAATAAAATATAAATATATATGATTAAAAAATGGACAGAGAAACTGAATAGGCATTTTTCCAAAGAGAACATACAGATGGCCAACAGGCACATGAAAAGGTGCTCAACATCATTAATCAGGGAAATGTAATTAATACTACACTGAGATACCACCTCATACCTATTAGAATGGCTAGTATCAATAATAATAATAATAATAATGACCAGCATTGGTGAGGATGTGCAGAAAAGGGAAGCCTTGTGCCCTGTTGGTGGGAATGTAAGTTGGTGTAGCAACTATGGAAAACAGTCTGGAAGTTCCTCAAAAAATTAGAAATAAAACTACAATGTGACCCAACAACCCCACTTCTGGGTATTTATCCAAAAGGATTTATTTCTTTTAAATGTTTATTTATCTTGAGAGAGAGATTGAGAGCAAGCAGAGAGAGAGGACAGAGAGTGAGGAGAGAGAAAATCCCAAGCAAGCTCCATCCTGTCAGCGCTGAGCCCAATGTGGGGCTCGAACCCACAAACCGTGAGATCAAGACCTGAGCCAAAACCAAGAGTAGGATGCTTAACTGACTGAGCCCCCCAGGTGCTCTAACCAAAAGAATTTATTTATTTTTTCTAAATGTTTATTTGTTTTTGAGAGAGAGACAGACAGACAGACAGACAGGCAAAGTACGAGCAGAGAGAGAGGAAGACAGAAAATCCAAAGCAGGCTCTAAGCTCTGAGCTGTCAGCACAGAGCCTGACGCGGGGCTCGAACTCACGAACTGTGAGATCATGACCTGAGCCAAAGTCAGACGTTTACCCAATTGAGCCACCCAGGCACCCCCTAATCAAGAGGATTTAAAACAGGATGTTGAAGAGATAGCTGCACACCCAAGTTCACTGAAGCCTTTATTCACAATATCCAGGAGGTAGAGGAAACCTGAACGTCCATCAACAGATAAACAAAATATGGTCTATACATGAAACGCAATACTATTCAGCCTTTAAAAAGAGGAAATCCTGTCATGTGCTATAATAGGAATGACTCTTCAGGATATTTTGTTAGTGTAATAGGCCAGTCCCCAAAAGACAAATACTGCATGTTTCCATTTATACAAGGTATCTAAAGTAACCAAGCTCGAAAAAACAGAAAGGAGAATGTGGTTGCCAGAAGTAGGGAGAGAGCAAAAAGAGGAGTTCTTGTTCAATGAGTCTAGAGTTTCAGTTTGCAAGATGAGAAAGTTCTAGAGATCTTGTTGTACAACAATGTCCACACTGTTAACAAAATTGTAATGTACCCTTAACACTTAAGAGGGTAAATCCGTGTGTTTTACCACAATTTTTTTTTAAGAGGGCACAGACCAATCTCCTTCTAAAAATACGTGATTCTACGACAGAACTCTAGAAACAATACGAGGCCATCATGCGTGTGCCTGATATAAATTAATTTTGGACTCTCTGTGGTTTTGGAGTATCTAGACTGCTCTTCCCCACCAGCATCGTGGATAAGTAAGAGGTAAGTTTGATGAGGTGTTCAAGTGTCTCACTGAGCCCACTTTTAGTCTTGGGACATTCCATACACTCCATATTCTTCTTACGATGGGAAAAACCGGCTTCTCTCCCGTTACAAATGCAAACGCACACGGCAGACACAGCCAAGGGATGGCCCCACATGGGGAGTCCTGGACAGAGCCTGTTATCACCACTCGAGGCTGGTCTAGTTCCTGGCCCAGCACTTGCCTCTGCTAAACCTCCTTGTGCATCCAGAACCCAGACGACTGCTGCTTACAGATGAGCTTCCTTTCTGCCGGAGAGCAGCCTGCTGGGAAATACCACCCTACCTAAGTGAACTTACAGTAGATTCTTTAGAAGCTGAAAAATCCTCTTCGCCCTTCATTCTTTATTTTGTGAATTAAAATTTTTGTTAACAGTGTTTTCTTGAAGCAGGGTTTCCCCTCCAATCGCACGGGATGGTTTTTCTAACACTTATGCCAAAGGATGGCCACCCATCATCATAGTGGCTTTGCTGGAGACTCTAAATGGCTTCCCAAGGCCGCAAGCCTCATGTAGACTTGGGGTTGGGAAAAGACCAGTTTGGATTTTGCAAGTGCACCACAGGCCACCTCCCACGCCTGAACGCATTTTATCAGAATGATCTGACGTCCAAATTAACGTCAGATGATTTTAGCCCATTTATGTCACAAAATCACGCATTTTCAGAGCCAGAAAGGATCTGAGAGGTCTTCTAGGTCAATGCCCTCATGCTACCGAGGAGGTAACTGGCGGGCACTACGTCGAAGAGGGCCATCAAATGACACCTGCTGGCCCAACAGAGACTGGGCCAGAAGCCAGCCGGACCTCCCAACTCCCCACTATTATATCTTCCCATTACGGCCTGTCAGAGTTTCCAGATAACCACAATATTGACAAGACCCGGCCAGCGGCCCACCAACTTCAGTCAATATTTGCTATGAGAAAATTCCAGCAGAACCTAGAGATTTGGAAATTTGTGTTCATGGGGTTCGATGTGTTCAACCGGAAAAAGGGGCTTTTTGACTTTTCTGTAAGCGATCTGTTTACTTAGTTCACTCCTGTGGAGTGTTTTGTACCAGATTCATGCTCAGTAAATTCACGTTCCACAAACATCCAGCCCATTTCTCCTGCATCCGCACCCCTGGAAAGGACGCACATGACAAATGCCTTCTGGGCCCTTGAGGCAGTCTAATAGGGGTAGCAGGTTAGGTCTAGGATGTTTTCGTATTCGGTCCCCGGGACTTCACTTAATGGGACCAGTGATTCAAAAGCCAGAGGACCTGGCTTTGAATTAGGGTCTGACCAGTCCCTGTCTGACTCCCTCAGAAAGGTTCAGTCCTGACCTGGCCTGCAGGAGGGATTTAAGAAGCTGTAGCCCTGAACTCTAAGCTTCACCTCATGCCAACTGCTAATTTCCTAAGTCAGCATCCACACTTTGTTCTACTGAGCCCAAGGGGTAGCCTCTCATGGCATCATCTTCCGGGTTCCACGGTTTGTTCTCTGCACACTCATTCACTCACTCTCCCCCGCAACCTTACGACAGATGTCCCTACTGCTGGGTTCTGGATTCCCTGTGCCTATATGCTGCCCTCCTCTTGGGACACAGGACAATCTTAACTAGACTTCTTCAGGGCTGAAGGCTCACCTGGCTGGTGGTTCTGATCCTACATGTCTATACATTCAGCTGGTGCCCCAGAAGAATGGGGGGCCTGTAGACTAAACAGCTCTCTGGCTTCCCTTCCAGTCTCTACTACGTCTGACCCATCCCTCCTTCAGCTCTTGGGTCCTGCTCCAGATCAAGCCTATATTGTTTTATGAAAGTCAAGGGGGGCAGGCTAAATACACATGACTTAAAGAAGTGCTGTGCACACATAAATATGCAAGCACATGTATTATTTCTCTGGTCGTTGGCATGAAGGCATACAGGACAGGGCGCCAAGAATTTGGCCACTAGAACATAAAGCTGTTGGGTCTCATAAGGTAAGTCTGATTATTCATTGTCTCTAAAGTCATCTGGTTTTGAACAGGGGCTGAAACGTTCTCACTGAATGCAGATGAAAACTTTGAGGATCTGAACATGGTGATGGGTCCATCCTTGTCCCCGGGCTACCATGGACGTCCCTGATATGTGGAAACTCACTAGCCATAGGAGAGAGATCAAAACAAGACTTTGAATATTGAGCACCTATTCTGAAAGCATGTGTGTATATGTTCCTTATAAAAATACCAAATCGGGTGACATAACGAATAGTCTGTTTCTACTTAAGTTTTGTTGATCAGCAATCCGGGTCCATGATTTCTTCCCCTTGACAACTGCCAAAAACATACACCTTCTTTATACAGTTCTCAAAAATGAATCCAGCCTGGGCCGTTGTCCTATGCTCAAGACTTGGCTTTTTCCTGGAGCCCTGAGAAAGGTCACGCAGGAAGTGGAGTGGGAATAAGCTGGCGACCCCTGGGTGGAAAACAGTGCAGCCTTAGCTGACAGAGCAGCAGAGGAGGCCCCCAGAGGCCCAAGAAGATGAAGGCTCCCAGTTGATTTGGTGATGGGGTGGTAAACACAAAGTCAGGAGTATGGTAGTCACGGAGGCTGACCGCGCTGAGTACGTTACGGAACAACTAGCGACAGGTCCCCTTTGACCTCTCGTTCTGTTCTGACCCCAATAATTCAGAGATGTAAGATTTGTACAGTCAGTTCTGAAGTTATTCACATGGTAATTCCTTACAAGTATGTATTTGGCTCGCAGACCTTTGAAATGGTGTTGTAAACTGTCTTCAGTTGGATTCACCAGGAGTAGAGTTCGAAGAAGATTCACGTGTGAGTGATTTACAACGGAGGAGCTCCCATGAGAAACCAGCAAGGGGGCGGGGGTGGGGGGAAGGCAGCAGCTACAGCAGCCCCAGGGCCATCCACCAGAGAAGGTCTCAGGTGGGAGCCTCTGGAAGCAAAGCACTCAGAAACTGGGGGATGGGCGCACAGATCCAGTGAGCAGGCTCCGGCAGGGTCTGGGGGCAGCACTCATAGTGTTGCTACACCTAGGCCAGCTCACTTGGTCCCTAAACAACTCAGGGAGGCAGGAGGGATTATATCCTCCATTTACAGACTGGGGGAGCTGAGATAAAGAGAAAGTGCACCCGAGGTCACACACGAACTCACCTGGCTGAGTGACTCAGGGTGGCTCCGTCGGTGCAGCATCAGACTCTTGATTTCGGCTCAGCTCATGGTGCCACGGTCACGGAATGGAGTCCCACGTTGGGCTTTGCACGGACAGAGTGGATCCTGCCTGGAATTCTCTCTCTCTCCCTCTCTCTCTCTCTGCCCCTCCCCGGCTCGTGCATGTGCACGCGCTCTCTCTCTCAAAATAAATAAATGAACATTAAAAAAAAAAAAAAAAACTCACCTGGTTGTGCCTGGTCTTCCAGACTCTTCTTCCGCTCTACCACAGAAAGGGATTCTTCCTACTGTCCGTGACAGTTTCCCACCTGGCCTTGGCGATGTGTGATGTGCGTCCAGGGGGAAGCAAGGTAATTAGCAAGTCAGAGCAGCTGCGTTCCAAAGCCAGCTGGAAATCACTTTTGGATTTGTTGCTGTTGTCAATTATCCAGCTTCTTAGCCCCCTAAATCAGAACAGATAATTAGGATTTGGGAACAGTTGTGTGCTTAATAATCTTAACAGCTCTAGGAAGCGGACTTCAGAATAGGGCTGTTTTGGATAGACATTTTGATAGACATTCTCCTAATGTGCCTTTGCGTTGCCCCAGCCTGAATCCGGGCCGCTCCTGTCTGGGGCAGGGCCCTCCCATCTGCTCATTCTCCACCCACGTCCTCCTGGCTGTCAAGACCCCCTGCTTTAAGCCTCTGGGCAAGTCTTGCCGGAGACCCTCATTGCCCCCAGAGGGACTCCCCACTGTGGACGTTGGCTGTGCAGCCTTTGGGCGATGTCTCGTCCTGCCTACCTTTCTAATGGGTTTGCTTCTTTCTGCCCAAAGCGAAGATCTGCTTCTTGGGACCGGGTTCACATCCAGCGCCACATCTGAGTATCGTCTACGAAGTCCAGCATGATGCTTTGAAAACAGTAGATGCTGGCACGTGCAGTCACTCAATTTCGGAGACCGAGAAATGGAAGCGCTAGGAGAAGCCCACCCAGATAAAGCGGAAGCCCACCCAGATAAAGCGCAAGCCCCGGGCAACGGTTAGCTGGGAAACGCTTCCTGTCGATTTTCCTGGTTGAAACCAGGATGGATCTGAGATCTCTGTTGGAGACCACCCCTTTTAGGGCTGGCAAAGAAAGGGACAGGCTCTGGAGTCAACCTGACGGCCTGCATTATTAAGCGTGTGACCTCAGGCAAACCTACGTCCCTTTTCTCTGCCTCTCTTTGCCACTCTGTAAAGAGAAGTAAGTGATAGCTCCTGTCTCATAGGGTTGTGGGGATTAAATGAGTCTCAGGTGTATAAAGAGCTTGGAAGGGTGCAGATTAAGCCTGCCAAATCTATTATTATCATTACTATTGTTCTAGTTTATCCAAAGGATAAAGAATTTGCCTAACATTCCCTATCTGGGAAGACTGTGCTCACATATCACCTTCTCGGTGAAGCCTCCCCCAACCGCCCTGTTTAAATGGCAACCCTCTCCCTTCTCTGTTCTCCTTAACCCCCTTCCCTGCTCATCCCCTTCTAACCTACTCTGTCATTTGCCTATTAGCTGTTCCCTTCACTAGGGGGAAGGCAAGGGCAGGAGTGTGTGCCTATTTTATTCCCTGCTGGACCCCTGGGGTCTAGACCAGTGCCTGACAGGACGCACAGTAGCGGCAGGAGAAATATCTACCGAATGATGACGCGACCAGCCTGGGATCGGGTGCTGCCCTGGCCGCTGTGAGCCCCACCACAGACGGCCTGGGTGACGAGCTGGGGTGTGGCTCCCAGGCTCCCTCCCCACACCCCCACAACTCCCAGCACGCGCAAATACACAGTGACATTTCAGCAGCAAACCCCAGAGAAGTTTCTACATCCACGTGCAGGTGTTGCAGGCATTAGAAGGAAGAGTGGTGGGGCTGCTAGGCGGAGACTTTCAACTCCTGGTGTGGCTAGCTGTGAGACTTGGATGAGGCCCTCTGCCTCTTTGGACCCCCCCTGTCTGGGGCATGTGGTCGCCAGGCTCCTACCCCCCGCCCTTCCCCACCCCAGACTCCTGGGTCGTGTGGCTTCAAGCCTTCCTCACTTGCGGATTCCAAGATGCCAAGGTCTTGCGCAGCTTGCCTGGTCTTCCCTGATTCAAATCAACAGAAGTGGCTGTGGGCGCAGCCGCTGTGAATGGAGCCCTGGCCCAGGGGAAAGGAAGGGGCTGCACCTGCCTCTGGCGGAGGTGGGGGGGGGGGGGCCCGCGGGCCTGCCCTCCTGTGATCCCGGGCAGTGGGACTCAGACGCTCGCTGGATCCCCTGAAGCTGGGAGCTGCTTGGGTGGGGCACGCGTCTGCACCGGGCAGTTTTTTTTTTCTTATTGCCAAGAATTTCCGCTTCCAATGGCATTCATCTTTCCCAGGAACACCTCTCAGCTAAAAGCAAAAAGAGAAAGCAAACAAAAGAAACCCTCCCGGAACAAGGAGACTTTCTTTCTCTGTCTGCGAGTCCCTGATAAGGAGAAAGCTCTGCCAATTGTGGCATCCTGTTCTGGACCTGCCCTGCCAGCTCCTCTCCCTGGCAAGGCCCTCGGGGCTCCTCTGGGTGTTATTAATGGAGGTGGGGGGGGTGGGGGCTGGATGGCTTACAAGGTCAGCGGTAGACAATCTTTTGAGAATTGGGGACATGAATTCAAGCTGTCGGCCAAGTGTGCAAAATTGCCCAGCTGAGGCTGATTAACTTTCCCTCGCTCCTATATACACTTCTTTTTTCTTTTTTTGTTTTCCTTATTTTATTTTATTTTTTATTTTTAAGTAAGCTCTACGCCCAACGTGGGGCTTGAACTCATGACCCTGAGATCAAGAACCTCATGCTCTACCGACTGAGCCAGCGGGACACCCCATCTCTCATACACATTTCTGAATAATACCTTAGATGCATTCCTGCTAGATGTTTAAAAAATAGAAATGACTGTATCATCTTTCCTAGTCCCAGATACCTCTTCCACTTTCATAACAAAACCCACAGGCATGGACCCAACAGAGACTGAATTGTGTTGTAGAGGGCTCTGCAGTCCAGTGTAGAGAACTGAGCGTTCAAAATGTGACCAGTCCCGGGGCGCCTGGGTGGCTCAGTCGGCTGAGCGTCCGACTTCGGCTCGGGTCATGATCTCACGGTCCATGAATTCGAGCCCCGCCTCGAGCTCTGTGCTGATGGCTCAGAGCCTGGAGCCTCCTTCGGGTTCTGTGTCTCCCTCTCTCTCTGCCCCTCCCCTGCTCATGCTCTGTCTCTCTCTGTCTCAAAAATAAATAAAAACATTAAGGAAAAAAATTTTTAAAAAAACACACAAAATGCGGCTAGTCCCAACCGGGATGGGCTGTGAGTGTAAATGCATACCAGACTGCAAAGATTTAATAGGACCAAGAAAATGTAAAATAGCTCAATGGTAATTTTTATACTGATTACACGTTAAAAACGATTATATTTGGGATATATTGGGTTAAATAAACATATTAATAACATTAGTCTTTTACTCCTTAAAATATGCCTACCGGATAATTGAAAATTACATATATGGCTCCTGTTATGCTCTGTTGGATTGTACTGATATAGAACTCAGTTTTCCTAGAATTCTTTCTAAGTCTCTAAATTCCAGAAAGGAAGACAACACTTTGCCTTGCCCACTGTTCTTGGATATTTGATCCATTTTTTCCCAGATTACAAGGTAAGCAAGAATAATGCTTTACTTCTCACTGGTTATACATTCCAAAAGCCCTGAGAAGGGAGGTGAGCACAGGGCTTTCGTCAGTCAAAAGCTCCAAAAGGCATTAAGTTCTCGTTTTGTTTTTTTTTTAATTTTTAAGTTTATTTATTTATTTTGACAGAGACAGAGACAGTGTGAGTTGGGGAAGGGCAGAGAGATAGGGAGAGAGAGAATCTCAAGCAGGTTCCCAGCTGCCAGCGCAGAGCCCATTGTGGGGCTTAGACTCACCAAACCGTGAGATCATGACCTGAGCTGAAACCAAGAGTTGGACGCTTAACTGGCTGAGCCACCCAGGCACCCCTAGTTGTTATTTCTCTCTGCAGGCAAGCCACGGTGGTTTCTGCAGTGGGCAATCTTCATTTCCAACCATAAGTCTTACTTAGAAATATCATTATTTTAGACTCTTCTTTGTAAAACCACTTTTTTCCTCATTGACCAATCAGTGGAAGGTGTTGGAAAAGCCATTGATCAGCAGCTGAAATTTTTAAGAATAAGTTACAGCCTTATTGCTATCTGCTGCCCTAACTTGACTCTCAGAAGAGAAGTTTCTATGACTGGTACCCAGGAGGCATGAATGCCAATACCACTCTTTGACTAGTCGTTACATGATCTTAAGAAATCCACTTCCCTGGGCTGCAGTTCTGTCATCCATAAAGTTGGCAGGTGGCTTCTAAAATTCCTCCTACTTTTTGTACTAGATTTAAAATCCTAGACTTAAAAAAAAAATTCAATTTTTTCGTATTGCTTCTTGATTATGACAAGCTTAATGATTTGTGTCACAGATTAAAATGCAACACCGCAAATACACTTCTTGTAGTCAACTCTTCGATATTGTGCAGGAGTTTTCTGACTACCTTCTAAAGATTTTTCTTCTTTGAAGTTCAGGATTATCACATCTAAGCAGGAGAAGGACCCGTAGCATGTACCTGATTATTTTATAGGAAAAACCATATCCAGCACGTGCAATTACCCCAGAAGAGCAGTTTGGTTATGTCCACCAAGAACTTCAAAGTTCATCTGCCATGATTCTAGGGTTCCCTTCTTGGAATCTATCACAAGGAAACTACCAGGAATTTGAATAGATTTATGTGGAGAGTTAATGAGCCAGGCTCCTTAATATAGCACAATAGCAATAATAATAATAATAATAATAGGGAAAAGTCAGATGTCAGGTGAATGGTAAAATAAATAGATTAAGGAAGTCTACAATAGAATGTTATTACAGCATTAAAAATGGTTTTATTTTAAAAAAAATTTTTTTTAATGTTTATTTATTTTTGAGACAGAGAGAGACAGAGCATGAACGGGGGAAGGTCAGAGAGAGAGGGAGACACAGAACCGGAAGCAGGCTCCAGGCTCCGAGCCATCAGCCCAGAGCCCAACGCGGGACTCAAACTCACGGACCGCGAGATCGTGACCTGAGCTGAAGTCGGACGCTTAACCGACTAAGCCACCCAGACGCCCCTAAAAATGATTTTAAAGAGCTATTTCACAATCTAGGAAAGTATTCCCAACACATATTTTCAAAGTCAGGTTATAAGGAAATTCTTCAAAATCATAACAGTGATGCTTCCCACATAGTAATTTTGTGAGTGATTTCTATTTTTACAGTCATGCTTTTCTCTGTATTTTCCAAATTCTTTAACGATTCTAATTCCTTGAATAATCAGAAAAATGATGACCTTTACCGTGAAACTCATCACGCTTTTCCAAGCCCCACAGTGCCCCAGGCTGCATTTGCTTCCGTGGCAGATTCGTAGCTGAACTGGAGAATCAAGGGCTCTAATTGTTTTAGAACAGTGCATAGTAGGGCTCAAAGATTTGGTTAATGACGGACGAATCGGAGGGAAAATAATACATTACAAAGAGTCAAAATAATTTTTAAACTTCAGGTTTAATTTTCAAATGAACGACACAGAAAAAAATCATTATGGGTTGAGAGCAAAAACGATTGCAATGAACCTGAGTTCAAAGGACTTTACAGAGGTCTTTACAGAGGTCATCTCCATCAGTGCGTTCAGGCCACCATCACAAAGCACCACAGACTGGGGCGCTTCAGCAGGAGAAGTTTATTTCTTACAGTGCCAGAGGCCGGAAATCCAAGGTCAAGGTGTCTACAGGTGTGGTTTCTCCTGTGGCCTCTCTCCTTGGCTTGCACATGGCTGCAATCTCGCTGTGTCCTTGTATGGCCTTTCCTGTGTGTGCGCCCAGCCCGGGTGTCTCTTTATTTGTTTAAATTTCCTCTTCTGATAAGGACACCAGTCAGACTGGATTGGGGCCCACCCTAACAACCTCACCTTAACTCAGGCTCCTCTTTAAAAGCCCTATCTCCAAATATAGTCACATTCGGAGGTCCTGGCGATCAGGAATTAAAATTCAACATGTGAAAATTAGGGGCACACACTTCAGCCCATAACAACATCCATCTCAAGTGGTTCTGTTGACTTTAAGTCTTCTAAGTAATCCCAGTTGATTCCTGGCTTCTCAGAGGCTGACAGGCCAGGAAGCTGGCAGGGTGCTTATTCATCAATGGCTATAAACTATTGGTTACGGGCTGCTAGTGAAGAAGCGAGAAGAAGGAGGGGCTCAGTGCCAGGTCTGGGATCTAAGAAACCAAAGATTTTTGTATGGAGCAGAGGGTCCCTTCAGGGAAGTTTTTGGAGGGAACATTTTAGAAGAGTCAATGGAGCAAATCCTTGCATCCTTGGCTAAGAAATTGGACTGGATCCTGTAGATGATGGGGAATCATTAGACAGTATTAATATAGTGCTTGTGCGACTTCCCCGTTTCTTGTTTGTTTTCTTTTATTTTAATACTGGCAGCTGAAAATGACCCTTCTGGTCTACGTGAGCCTTCAGAGCTACGGCTTATTAACACAGAGCATTGAAATAAAGACAAGCTTGGCAAACAAGACTTGGGGTTAAAAGAAAAGACAGCCTTTGTTCCATCAAATACAAATATCACAGAATTGAATAAGCCCTACTCTGTTTCACCGGGCCTACACGGCCAAAGGAAAAAAGTTAGGTCAACTATCCTGATAATCCTATTTTTACTTATGGAGGTTTTAGCTCTAGTGGAGGATGCCTACCTGGTCTTACTCCCCTTTAGAAAATCATTAACTCCTGAGCCATCTAAATGCTGGAGGTAAAATGGATATTCCTTCCAGAATTTTCTTTTTTGGAGTTCCTCTATGGCACAGGCTGATTCTTTCTTAACCTCTGACTTCCTCTGCTACCCTTGTGAGTTGCCAAGGTCTCCACCCAAAGATCCCCAGAGGAAGGCAACCACAAGAATACCCACTGGCTGTGATGGAACTTGCTTTTCTCATTGAAATGGAGATTGAAGGTCAGCGAACCAAACAAAAACCAAAGCATAGCGAACTCATCAAAATGCAGGCCCCTAAATTGAGACTAACACTGCTTCACTCTTCATTTAAAAGAGAGATGGAACAGAATGCCACTGGCTTCCCAGAAAACATGGCACTTTTCCCTAGTTAAGCAAAAGAGATTTAATTTGCCTTCTATTTTAAGGCTTGGCCCTATATTTTGTCTCTATCCTTGTCCTTTTACCTCATTTCTCTTACCGACTTCCGATGGTTTTTTTGTTTGTTTTTTTTTTTTTTTTTTTTTTCATCATTGCAAACACCTTAAGTCTTTTTTGGAACAAGACACACATACAGACACACTCATCCCAGCAAATAATACTTGAAGGTCCTCATTGGTCACGCTACTGCTCAGGCTCTTTTCTTCCCCTGACTCTGTCTCCCGGAAGGCTGGACTGTGCAAAAGGAAACGGCTCAGTCTTCCATCTACATTCTCAGCTGGGTGTTAGGGCAAGGTGAAGTACAGGGAAGATCGGACAGAGGGTCTATTATCTGTGCCCCAGGAGGGTTACGATGTGTTATGGACTGAATGTTTATCTCCCCCCCTACCAGATTTATATGCTGAAGCTCTAAAACCCACTGTGATGGTATTTGGAGGTGGGGCTCTTAAAGGAAATTAATGTTTAGATGAGGTCATGAGGGTAGAGTGCCCATAATGGGACAGTGCCCTGACAAGAGGAGGACTAGATACCAGATGTTCCTTTCTCTGCCATATGTGAGAACACAGCGAGAAGGTGGCCGTTTGCAAGCTAGGAAGAAAGCCCACACCAAGAACCAAATCTGCTGGCACCTTGACCTTGCACTTCCCAGGCTCCAGAACTGAGAGAAATAAACGTACGTTGCTGAAGCCATCCAGTCCATGGTGTTTTGTTATAGCAGCCCAAGCTGACTGAGACACCATAATTGCACTGGCCAAGGCTTGAAGATAAAGCCGGAAACTTCCCGGTGGGTTTTGCCTCCAAGCCTCCTGGCAAGTCATGTGCATGACCCACAGACAACTCTGATGGGTTTCTGTTAGCTTCTTGCTGAGTGCCTGTGACTGGTGTGGCCCTTTTCATCCCGGAGGATCCCAGAGCCTTCACCATGTCATTTCTTTCTCCCTTAGAAAAACGGAAGCACCAGTCCTCAGACACCAGCTTTTGCTATACTCCAAGGATCTGGTGGCATTTCACGGGAAGTATAATTTTCCTCTTGTGTGTTCTTGGGAGCTGGCCTTTTCTCTGCTAATGTTGCAGTTTCCATAAAGTTTCACCATGTGCCATCTCTCTAAATTTATGGCTAATTTACTTTTTTTCTACCCCATTCAATGAAAACCAATCACAATAAATTACACATTGCGTTTTTCAGCCCGGCAGACATTCCAGTTGACGACAATATGTTAATTACAGAAGCTGGCACTGTTCAACTAAATGAAGACTGGTAAGACCTAATTGCCTGAATGGGGCGGGGGGGATGATTCTAAAACCTGTGCCATTGCCAAGGTCTTTGCAGCCTGCTAAGCAAGCTGACCGCGTTCCCATGAAGCAGCTTACAGGGAGCACAAGGGAGTGGAGTTAGAGTGATTATTCTGAAATTAATCTAGATGAAAGCTACCTAAACTCCGGAGACATTTGGATTGTGATCAAACACTGACTCTTCCTGTATTGTCTCTTTTAAATTTTATCCAGTGAGGGTCCTCATCTGCAGCTGGGTGAAAATTCCAGCAGTTGCTCAGGGCTTTCCACCTCTCACAGTCCCTTGAAGCCCCAAACAGACTCAATTTGGTAAACAGAATGTCCTTCCTCCTTCTCAGCATGGCATTATTTGGGGTGGAAAGCCTGATTGGGGGCGGGCACGGTTCTTCTGATCTTTACTCTGTCCTCACTCACCTGCCAGGTGGAGGGAGCAGAGAAGCAGAGGCTGCAGACAGCTCCTCTTCCAATGGGAGCTCCTCTTCCAATGGGAGCTAAGTGAGGTCTTCTTTTGGCCTGGCAGAGTCTAGGCTGATGCTCCTGTGGGGCCCTTTCGGAAATTGCCTGCTGGTCCCTCTCTCCTGCAGCTCTCGAACAGGATGGTTAGAGCCTTATTTTCAGCGGCCTTCTTCATCAGGCCATCCTGACCTCCTCCAGGTTATCTCTCCAGTGTCCCTTGCCTGGGTCTCCTGGCCCCTCCAAGCTGGTCATGTAGCACAAGACCCAAGATGGCCCCATAACTGCTCTTCTGTTCCCACAGCTGTGGGGAGCAGGGAGCTCCCACCCCACACCTCTGACACACTTAGTCCTCTCTGGCCTTCCAGTTTCCCACAGCACTTAGACCCTAGCCCATGGAGTCAGAGGTCAGCCCCCCTGGGTCTCCCAACTACATCAAGACATTGTCAAAACTCTCGAGGGCTGCTCTGGAAATCCCGGTGGCTTAGGCTTGGGTGAGGGGCGGCTAGAACTCACGGCACAACCCCCTGCTGCCCCTGAGCACTCTTTCCACCATATCTGATGCCCTCTTTGTCATCTTCGTTCTGGCTTGGACGTCTAAGAGTCCCGAGGGTCACGTCCTTTGGAAAGCTACATATAGGAGCTACATATGGGGAGAATTCCATGTCTATCCTGGAGTCCACTGGTTCTCAGTCTGGCAACATGGCCACCTAAGAAGCACATGGAAATGTATGAGGACCTTCTGGACACTTGCTGAAACCATGGATGGAGAGATCCTTCTAGCATTTGGTGCCTGGGAGCAGGAATGCTAAGTGCTCTGGGATATGCGGGACATCCCTACACATTGACCCAAAGGTCAGACGGATTTCCCCCCTGGAGATATACTGGTCATCGAAAGTAGAACAAAAGAGCCACATACTTCCCAACTCATGTATTCTGGAGACCCCTTAATGCCTAGTGAGAGCTTCTCCTAAGACCGACTCACTGGGCTATCATTGTTTCCTTTTACCCAAGCCATAACACCTCGGCTGCAGATGCCATTCCCGACCCTTTGAATGGCACTCTGGACACAGTGGGTTCCGACAAGGTCTGCTGAATTTGATGAACTAAATTGCATCCCACCACTTCATGAGAGTACAAGCAAGGACCCAAACACATAAAATCTGAGAAGTAAAAGATACAAGCCCGGACTAGACAGGAAAAAACAACAACGGTGTTCAGGAAGTGTGTTCACTGTCCATTCATGTGTTCGCTATCCCTTCCCCGATGGCTTCTACTTCCCCCCCAACCCCACCCCTCCCCACCCGCCGGCCTGGCCAAGAATTCTGTACATACCCAAACACCAACTCTAGGCCTCCTGCTGATCACCTAATGGAGGAGAGCCATGACAAGTGACAGAAATGGGAAAGACGTGCCTCGGGGAGGCAGAAGTTACCATCCTGGAAGGTACGAGGGCCTTAAGGAATCTGCACGGAAGGCAGGGCCTGGAGAGACAAAGCGTGGGCAGGGCCCTGGTGGGAAAGAGCCCAGAAATGGGGGAAGACAGGCTGGGAATGGCTTCACCAGGGCAGAATTAGGGGACATCTTCTGAGGGTCCTTAGGCCCTTTCTGCTGGTTTGTGTTCGGCTTTTGAGCTTTAGGTTCGGGAGTTCACAAAAGGAGTATGCTCTGCGAATACCGAGTCAACAAATAGCTATTACATGAGGGTCCTCGATACGAAAAGCCCAAATTGTCTTTGAAAAGCATTTTTAATTGTGGCAAAACACACATAACGTAAAATCTACCACTGTCACCATTTTAAGTGCATATATCGGCGGTATTAAGTAGACTCACGCTGCCGGTGCAGCTGACGTCCAGAACCCTTCCATACTCGCTAAACAGCTCTCCCCATCCCCCTCCCTCCGGCCGCTGGCAGTCCCCACTCTCCCCTCCGTTTCTAGGAGGTTGACCTCATGGACGTGGAATCCTATAGTCTTTGTCTTTTTGTTGAAGAGCTCGCATTTTTAAGTCCTCCTCTGTGTCTGTGATCGCGCGTGACCGTGAGATATGGGAGGGAGGGAAGTTTAAAACTGGGGTTGTCAGTTTGAAATTGCCACCAATACTGTCAGCGAATCCGGGAAGAAGCCAGCCCTGGCGACGCCCCTCTCCCACCACCCAGGCCCATGGCAGAGGTGCCCTCATCCAAGCTTTGATTCTGGTCCTGACTTTCCTCCCTCCCCCCGTCCAAGACTGCTGGGACCAACTGTCACATTGGACCCCGGAACAAACTAATTCACACAAAGCTGCTAATAGCTGACAATATAAGAAGTCACATTGTGTTTCAACATAAAGGACTAAATCTCTAAGAGTGGAATTTCAGATGACAGCCTGCTATAGAGTGAATGTTTGTGTCCCCCCACCCCCCACCCCCCGCCAAATCCCCATGTGGAAACCTACTCCCTATTGTGATGGTATTTTGGGAGATAATTGGCTTTTAAAGGTGGAAGCCCTCATGAATGGGATTAGTGCCCTTATATAAGAGACATTAGAGCCCCCCCCCCCCCCCCCGCTCCTTCTATCATGTAAGGACCCTCCAAGGGGACAGTGGTCCGTGAACCAGGAAACAGACTCTTATCAGACACTGAATCTGCCGGCACCTTGATCATGAGCTGCCCAGCTTCCACAACTGTGGGAAGTAAATGTTGTTTACAAGGCACCCGGTCCATGGTATTCTGTGGCAGCAGCCAGAAGTGACTAAGACCCAGCTGTAGTTTGGTACGGGAGACCCCATCCACAGCAGCCCTTTGCACATCTACACAAAGCAACGGGCTCCGTCTCTGGCCACCACTTTGCTTCTGTGGCGCTCAGATCTGAAACACTTTGCCTTGCTGATGCCTCCTAGGAAGAATTCACCTACCGAGGCCAAGGTCAACTGGCAGAGCGCTTTCCAGCGATGTGACTTGCTGCCTCCCTGTGTTGGAGAAGAGCCACCACAATCAGCCTCTGCTGCCCAGGCAAGCTTCTAGAAGAACTAGGGAAACCACACTGGGTCGGGAGCCATCTATGGCACCAGGGGAAAGACCTCGGAATGCCAGCTCTTTGGGGCCACCGATCTAGAGACGCACTGTCTTAGCTGAGGTTCCAGAAGCAGAGCCTGAGACGGGGCCTGGAGGCACGTGATTTATGGAGGCAGTTCGAGGAGGGCAGTGCAAGAATCGCTCTCAAGGAAAGGTGAGCCGTGACCTGAGGCACAAGGGCACTGGAGTGTTTGCAGGTGGCAGCCGTGCGGTCCTTTGGGGCAAGGGGCTGGCCTTTTGTGCCCCCTTCGGTGGTGAGGCAAGCCTCCCCAGTGAGCAGATTGGCCGGCCCTGGTAAAAGGACACGGCTACTTCTTCTGGAGGAACATTAACACCTGCGTGACTCATGTGTGCAAACCACCCACATGCTAGAAATCTGAAGTGGTTGCCCCTGGAAACAGTAATCAACTATGGTCCAATTATGGAGAGATTTCCCTGGCCACGAGGCAGCCGCGGTGAAGAACGACCCAGTGCGAGAACTCAGGCTGAGCTAAAGGTGCTGATGATTTACGTAAAGGGAACGTAGCCCCTACCTGCTACACGGGACGACATGGACGCGGCACTTTTTAAGAGAGAGGAAAAAAATACCTCGCTACACAAGTTTACTGCCTGTGAAACCCACTATCATAAAATTCCCTCTGATATGAATCAGCACCAGGCGGGCCTTGAAATATTTAGCATCTTCTTCGGAGATGTAATTACCACTGTGCTTTGTCCATCTGTGTTTGCTGTACCCTCTGGACGGAACAGGACGTCGTTCTACTGATTTGGCAGATTTGTCCACCTGGCTTTTGAGCACTTGGTCATTTTTCCATCTGATGGCGAATGCCTCCCCCTCCCCCCAGCTTCCGCACGCAGGCCGGTCCCCCGCCCCCCACCTCATTGCTCCCCAGTCCGAGAGGAAAGCGCTAAGAGAACTCAACAGAGGAGGGCTGGTTTTCCCGTCGCTTGCCTGCCCTCTCTCTGATCCTTCCGGAAGACGCAGTGGGCAAGCCACTGTGACGTTAGTGGGGGCAGCTCAGGAGCCCAGAAATGGCATATGCCTCGATGACGTACCCCGAGGGATAGCACCTGCTTGTTGACAGAGTGGGTGGGCCCGAGTGAGGCGTGGACGGGCAGAGCGGGGACGGGCCAGCTGGGAGGCCTGGGTGCGAGCGCAGCTGGCTGGCAGAAAGGAACGGCCACTGCCATCCGATGGAGCTTGAATCTGACCTTCTAACCCGATGAGTCATCTCCTCTGGGTTTCCCTTGGTTTCTGGCAGGATTTGTAATCATCAAGGTAGCCCTCATTTCAAGGAAGTACCTTCTTTATTTCGTTATGGCTGAACACGATATCAATGAATGGTTTGCCCAACCCAGAAATTCCAGTGACGAGACTATGCCCTTCAGGGTGGGGTGCACCCTTCCACCTCCTTCAGCCCGTGTACACACGTGCCTTAGTCCCCAGGAGTCAGCCTCTGTGGGGGAGTTTCCAGCGCTGGGGCCCAGCCGAGAAGAGTCTAGACCCCCGATCGTATGAAAGAAACGAGTTGCTCCTCTGCCAAAGTGCATTGCCTCCTCTGTCCCAGGGTCCCTGCAGTGCTCTCCACGCTCTGGAGTGGGAAGTGTCGGGACCGGCAGGGATGGGGACATGGTCCGGCACAAGGGGCTTCCCGCTTGCTTTTTGTTCAGCCGTCTTCAAACCGAGGCAGAACGCAAGCAGGGGGCCGATCAGGCTGGTGCAGGGGGGACAGCTGGCTCCCTGCTCGCTCAACTACCTTCGTCCACAGGCCCTGAGGGAGCTCCCTGGAACGCGCTGGAATCCCCAGAGCCTTTTGGAGACCACTGATCCCGTGCCACGCCATCTTCTGCACATGAAAACAATAAATAAATAAATCCGGGCCTAAACAGGAAAACAAGTAACACAGCAGGTCCATGGGGGAGCTGGGCCTGAGACCCTCCCCAGTCCCCAGGCAGATGGCCTGTCCCATAAGCATGAGAAGGCTCCCACTGGAGCCACACCCCTTCCCACGTCAACCCCTCTCCTCAGTCACTGCTCAGCACTGAATTCCAGGCAGGGTTTTTGTTGTTCCCAGACTCAGGTCTCTGCCTCTTCAGCCCCTCTGGCCCCCGGCTCCATCCATGTGTGTCCTGGGAGGGAGGTGCCCAGGCTGGGGCACAGGCTGTTTGCCTTGTTGAGGCACAGAGCTAGCGTGACTTCCTTTGTTTGATGTTGCTAAGCTATCAGAAAAAAAAAAATAATAATAATAAACCCACAGCTCCACAATGACGTTTTAGGTCTCCCGGGCCACGGGGGCTGAGGCTGGGTGACAAGACCACGGGGCAGAAGACAGCAGTGTTGTGACCAGAAGACAGACAAATGGCAAGGGAATGACATTAACCTTCTGGGAGCTTCCGGTTCTGTCCCGTCCCCTCAACGGCATTTCTCACCTCGGGAAATGGGCAGGGCTCGTGCCTCCGGTCTCTCCTCTTCTGTCTTCTTCTTTCTGTGCTCTTACCCCCTGCCTCTGCCCTCTGTCGCTCATTTCCTCTCCTTGCGTCTTTCACTCACTCATTCTTTATGTCTGTCCCTACACGTGTCTGTGTCTCTGTCTTTTTCTGTGGGTTCTCTTTTCCTGCTAGGCTTCCTCTCTCCGTCTCTGTCTCGTTTTCCCTTCGGTGGCACGTGGGATCGCACACACGCGCATGCGTGCACATGTAATACACACATGCACTCGCGCAATTCATATTCCCGGATACAAAGACACGTCCCACCCGGTCCCACCCGGTTCACACTCACACAGACTCACACAAACACACACTCCCTCACCCCCTCCCTCTCTAGCCTAGCTAAGTGAGTTCAGAGAAACGCCAGCTCGTCCCCCAGCCTTACTGACCCCTCTTTGTGTTAAGAGTGGTTAGTAACCATAGGAGTGGCGCAGTTAGTCAAATAGGTCCTCGGGGGCTAGGACCAATAAGCTGGGAGGCCTTGGCTACAAAGCCGGTTCCAGCCACACCAGCCCCTGGAAAGGGGCCTCCTGTCTCAGTCTTCTGAGCAGGCAGTGAGTTTGGCTGCTGCAACCAGACTGAGAAACGGAACATCTCGTATGCCTTTTTGAAGATGGTCGTGGTTGGAGTCTGCAGGCCTGTGTTGGGTTAGATTTTCCGAGACTGGATTTAGAAAGGAAATGTTGTTTTGAGAAGGGAAACCATAATCACGCTGGTTTGTTTGGGCGGTGGCTCTAGTCTTGTTTAAAGGACCCCCAAGGAGAGGCACTGGGGTTGCTATTTAAGTCGAAAGCAAGAGGGTAGATTCACCAGGTCAAGGAACAGAGAGAGACTAAGGGATTCTGAGATTTCCCCATGGCCCTGTTACAGATCGACTGCTTGACAAGCTGGCCAGTTAACTTCCTGCGTTACTTAGCGTCATCATGCCAACAGCCCGATAAGGATGACACGATTAACTACAAAGTTTGTGCACAAAATTCATTATCAGGGCTGAAAGATAACACGCAGGAAACTGCAAAAATATTTTTATTTCCTTTTAATGTATTCAAGGCAAACGTATGATTTAGAATTCCCTTTTGCACGCTAGCCTGGTGCCGATTATTTTGAAGGCAAGTAGCCACACAGCTATAGGACAGGGGTACCTGAGCAGAAGATCAGGAAAGGTCATCTGGCCAGAATAAGGAAGGTGGGACAGAATATTTAAAAGTGGAATCATTCCAGAAAATCTGCCACATATTGTCGTTTTCCAGTACTTAGCCACAACGGTGATGCCATAGTATTGGGTAGGAACTAATGCTCAAAATAGGAAATCCTCCCACGCGGCGCAAAAATGTTAAATAAAGTTTAATGTATTCTGCTTAAGTAGAAAAGAATATATAAGTATATACCCATGTAGATGAAGAAATATTTATGTGTATGCATATATATAATATAGATCTCTGATTTATAAAGACATTCATCTCCCCTAAGGGTAAAATGTTAAACTTGAATGTTCAACTTAAAATGTGAAATTTTAAACTTCTTAAAAGTTAAAAATGCTCATCTTACAAAATGGTTAAAATAAAAAACATTTGGGGTCTTACATGAGTAAATCCTCAGCCACTTGGAGAAACTCCGTTATCACCTTGACAAATTTTGCAGGAGCCCCAGGTAGCTGAGATCTCCCGATTACGTGATTTATAAACAATTCTCAAGTGCCTAGTTATTATGAAGAATTGGTTGTCTTTGTATCTTTTGAGGGCATGCCCATCTGGACCAGGGCGGTCTATCAGTCACCTCATGCCGCTGTAACAAATTACAACAAACTTAGTGACTGAAAACAACACGCGCATTGCATTATCTTACGCTTCTGTGGGTCAAAAGCCTAAAATGGGTCATGCTGAGCTAAATTCAAGGTGTTGGCAAGACTGAGTTCCTCTCTGTAGATGCTAAGGAAGAAACCGATTCCTTGCCTTTTCTTAGCTTCCAGAAGCTGCCCACACTCCTTGGCTCATGGCCCCCTTCCTCCATCTTCAAAACCGGTAACGCTGGGCTGAGTCCTTCCCCCATTACATCCATCTCGCCCCTTCCTTCTGCAGTCACATCCCCTCCGCACAGACAGGGAACGTTCTCTGTTTTTAAAGGATCCATGTGATCAGATTGGACTCACCTGGATAATTCAGAAAAATCTCTCCATCTCCCCAATCCTTAATCTCATTTGAAAGTCCCTTTTGCCTAGTAAGGTAATACATTCATAGGTTCCAGGGATTCAGTAGTAGATATCATTGTGGGCAGGTAGCGGCCCGGATTCTAGACCTGGAATTAACACAGATTCGTTGAAACTTAAGAAATGTCAACACGCAGGGGCACCTGCGTGACTCATTCAGTTAAGTGGCCAACTCTTTTTTTTTTTTTTAATGTTTATTTTTGAGACCGAGAGAGACAGAGCATGAATGGGGGAGGGTCAGAGAGAGAGGGAGACACAGAATCCGAAGCAGGCTCCAGGCTCTGAGCTGTCAGCACAGAGCCTGACACGGGGCTCGAACCCACGAACCGCGATATCATGACCTGAGCTGAAGTCGGACACTTAACTGACTGAGCCCCGCCAGACGCCCCTGTGGCCAACTCTTGATTTCTGCTCAGGTCATGATCTCACGGTACGTGAGATTGAGTCCCGTGTCGGGCCCATCCTCTGCCCATCCTCCCTTACTCTCTTTCTCTCTCTGTCTCTCTCAAAATAGATAAAACACATTAAAAAAAAAGAAAGAAAGGAATATCAGCATGCTAGAGCAAGACCTGGAATTGCTCTGAACTTTTGCTTTCTCCTCTGATCAAATAAAAAAAATGGGAGGAGTCTTCTACTTGAGGGACTGTGTCAGACAGCAATCTGGGACTGTCACACTCCTAAAGCATGGCGTGAAAACCTGGAACGAGGCTGTTTGCAGTGTCCTGGGGGAAGGAGGGTACAGAGGAAGCTCCGTGCGTGTCAGAGCACGTGATAAACAACCAGCTTCTGACAGAACAGCTACTGGCTCAACATGCCAGGGCTTGACATCTTTTTTAATATTTCTTTTTTTTTTTAATGTTTATTTATTTTTGAGACAGAGAGAGACAGAGCATGAACAGGGGAGGGGCAGAGAGAGAGGGAGACACAGAATCTGAAAGAGGCTCCAGGCTCTGAGCGGTCAGCATAGAGCCCGAAGCGGGGCTCGAACTCACGGACCGCAAGATCATGACCTGAGCCAAAGTCGGACGCCCAACCGACCGAGCCACCCAGGCGCCCCTTGACATCTTTGAGCAAAGTTGTAGAGTGAACTGGCCTGCATTTCAGGAGACTCAGGTTCTCATGCAGTAAGTAAGGGACTAATGCTAGGGGGTAAGGAGAAAACCAAGATGATCGATACCCTTGAATCTCTGGATAGAAGCTATATTCAGTTCTGTGAAATATCACACACGTGCATAACACAGATGCACGGCAGGATGAACGGGCTGCAACAACATGCTAGAAGGCTCGTGCCATGGTCTTTCTGGGCCATTTTGTGTCTCTCCTAGAAACGAAGCTGTCCCTGTTTGAGGGACAGCTCAGACAAACGGAGAAGGTCAAGGATATCCCCTAAGTCTGCCTTATTTCTCTCTAATAGTCTGTTACGGTTCTCTCTTGCTTTATTTTCATCTCATTTTTAAAAATCTAATGCAGGGGCGCCTGGGTGGCGCAGTCGGTTAAGCGTCCGACTTCAGCCAGGTCACGATCTCGCGGTCCGTGAGTTCGAGCCCCGCGTCGGGCTCTGGGCTGATGGCTCAGAGCCTGGAGCCTGTTTCCGATTCTGTGTCTCCCTCTCTCTCTGCCCCTTCCCCGTTCATGCTCTGTCTCTCTCTGTCCCAAAAATAAATAAACGTTGAAAAAAAAAAATTTTTTTTTTAATTAAAAAAAAAAAATTTTTTTTTAATTAAAAAAAAAAATAAAAAAAAAAAATCTAATGCAGTTGTTAGACCTTTCAGAATCCCGCAAAGGACGCAGAGTGAATGTGGTGCTTTTTCCTTAAATAACGTAGAAAGAAGTTTGTGAGACACCTTTTGTCTTTGTTCCCACTTGGGATGAGGATGAACTTGCAATCTGCCCCCCCCCCAGGGATAAGGAGGCTCTGGTGAGGCCCATGTTTTTTGAACTCAGTGTTGGCAACCATGACTGCTACCCAACTGTCCAGGTGTTTCTATAGTGCCTACTGTGTTCTTAGCGGTGTGATTATTCACCACGCAAGAATGGGATTTTCAGCATGGAGATGTCGTAGCGTTTGGGTTTGGGTTTTTTGTTTTTTTGGTTTTTTGGTTTTTTTTTGGCTCGTTCAAACTGATGCAACGATATAAAAATAAAGACACAGCGAACAGTTTGTGGGTCGAAGGTGAGTGGGAGCAGAGGTGTGGAGGAGGATGAGAATTTCAAATACCTTACAGAGAATGACGAGATGAGAGGGATTGGTAGTACAAGAAATGGAGATCTAGGCACACGTTTGAAGTCGTGGAGACAACTGCTGGAGGGACCGAGGGTGGTGTGTTTATTTGGCAGGGAGGAAGGGGAGGGGCGGGGGGGGTGGGGACAGCCGTGGAAATGGGGATGGCGTGGGTGGAGCTAGTGTATGGGAACTCCACATCTCTCAAGGCAGGAAGTCAACAGACGAGGTCTATCAGTTGATACAATGAGATAGGGAAATAACCACCAGAAGCAAAAAAAACCCAGAAGTGAGTGAATGCAATAGTTCTCAGGAGCAGGACTGGAGTTGTGGAAAGCTGAGCACAGGCCCCATGCTCTTCACGCTAAGAGCCCTTCTACCCCAAGCGATTTTCTAAATACCAATGTGTATGTGTCATCTCAGGGGAAAAGATGTTATGCAAATTAACACGATGAGGTCTCCCTATTATTCTTACAATATTCTACTCTACTAGAGGGATTGAATTCTTTTTAGGAGAAAGATGCCACGATCGTAAATATTAGCTCCACACGTAGAGCATAGGTATCATAGGTGTGTCTATCTATGCAGGTATATAGATCTTAATTACTACACTGAGTTTTTTCATTCTTTGCCAAGATTTCATGATAAAAATTTTCCAACATGTCACAAAGTCGAAGAAATTTGACAGTGACCCCTCATAAACCCACCACCTAGCTTCCACCATTAATATTTTATTACGCTTGTTTTATCAGCTCTCTGTCCACTTCTGCATTTCCCCATCTGTCAATCTGTCTTGGGTTTTTGAGGCGTTTATTACACTGATTTTCTTACTGTGGTAAACAACATATGGCATAAAATGTATTGTCTTAGGGGCGCCTGGGTGGCTCAGTCGGTTGGGTGTCCGACTTCAGCTCACATCACGATCTCGCGGTTCGTGAGTTCGAGCCCCGCGTCGGGCTCTGGGCTGATGGCTCAGAGCCTGGAGCCTGCCTCGGATTCTGTGTCTCCCTCTCTCTCTGCCCCTCCCCCGTTCATGCTCTGTGGCTCTCTGTCTCAAAAATAAATAAACGTTAAAAAAAAAAAATTTTTTTAAATGTATTGTCTTAATTTGTTTAATTTGTTTAATGTTTTTTTATTTTTGATAGAGAGAGAGACAGAGCACGAGCGGGGGAAAGGCAGAGAGAGAGGGAGACACAGAATCCGAGGCAGGCTCCAGGCTCTGTGCTTCAGCTCAGGTCATGATCTCATGGTTCACGAGTTCGAGCCCCACGTTAGGCTCTGTGCTGACAGCTCAGAGCCTGGAGCCTAGTTCAGATCCTGTGTCCTTCTCTCTCCACTCGCACTGTCTTTCTCTCTCTCAAAAATAAATACAACTTTAAAAAAAAAAAAAAGAAAAAAGGAAAAAAAATGATAGTAGCCATCCTAATGGAGGTGAAGTGGTTACTACATTGACGTATTTTTCAGTTAACCGTGATCCAGGTAAGTGAGAAAACGGGATTCCCAGGAGAAATTGCAAAGCTAATGATGAGACAAAGCTAGACAATTCTAAGTAAAAAAATTTCCTTAGCAGTGGATGGTAAGTGAGGAAGCTCTGAGGGCAAATCTGGGGATGGAATTTCTCTTCCCAGTAAATTGGGAAGAGAATTTTCTTTTATTTCTTATCTCTTTTATTCAGTGTCAGTGCACAGGTCAGTCCAAAAGGCTACCTTGTAACCACTGCGGGTGCTAAGAGAGGTGTAAATTCTTTCTATGTATTAATAGTCAGATTATGCACCTGGCCAAACCAAAGTTCACTTGTTCCGTATCCTGAATTTTCCAACTGATTCGGAACCATGGGGGGTAGGGGGGAGGTGGTCCTTGCAGTGTCTTTCCCAGATGAAGGCTTTGTTCTCTGGTGAAAACATCTTACAGATTAAAATCTCTGTTGTTGAGCCAAAGTGACCGTTTTGGGCTCCTGGAACCTTTGATTTCATTTTCCATATATCGAAACGTATGTCCCTCCACTAGACAGACATTCTCCTTCTGGCTCCATTTGTGCAGCTAGCCTGGTGATCACCTTTTTTACTTAACTCACGAAGAACTCAGAGACTGGAGTGCACTCAGGCCTCATCGCATTACTACCTGAGAGTTGCATTACGGCAGACTGATCTAGGACTAAACCCGACCTTGGGGTATCTGTGAAGCTGGTAAGGAGATTAGCAAACAGAAACCTTAAGAATGACTAATCCATTTCCACACAACTGCCATGGTGGTTGCTCTACAAAGACAACTCTGAGAATGATTTCTTGCTCGTTTCTAGCCCTGCGCTTGCATTTGTGGCCCAATCAAGAGGCTGGAGACGACGGAGTATGTGGGAAAGCAGGGGATTACCACTCTTCAGGCACTATGCGACACTCAGTCAACCCTGACATGGCAGCGGGCGGGTAATCCCACCATACTTGGTTGATCTTGACTAATCCTCTCTCTAGATTGTGTTTCCTTGCCAGGTCACAGCCATCATCTACTTAGCATCTTCAAGATTTTTCTACCCCCTAAATGGACCCCTTGGGGGTACCACATACACGGGCAGGCTTGATCGAGAACCAAGGCATTTGCTTATGAAACCCTTCTCCTCTTTGATTACTAAACACACTAATATTACTTAGCCAACAGAGCACTTACCATGTAGTCCCAACTCTACGCAAAGCATTTTAGCAGCGAGACCTCATTTAATTTTCACTGTTCTACGAAAGAGGCCCTTATCATTCCCACGTAGATAGGCAAAGTGAGGCTTAGAGAGGTTACGAGGCTTGCCTGTGGGGTGCTGGGATTTGAACCCAGTTCTGTCTGAGTCTGGAGCAGACCTTTTGCCCACCTCCTGAATTACTGTTCTTTGGGCTCCTGTGTTCTTGGAGCTACTCCCCTCCGGTGAGCTAGTTCATTGCTGTTTCCCAGGTTAGTTACAGCCCCCAACCAGACCGTGAATTCTCCAAGAAAGGACACTGTCTGTCTCCTGCACTTCACCTGACCCAGGCGGCATAGCTCTGAGCCCCTTGTAGGTAGTGGGTGAAGGCTTGGTGATTGATCCGCGTGCCTCCATACAATCCCTGCACTTAAACCTGCCCAGTCGGCTCAGCAGCACACACGGCATTGCACACAGTGGGCAATTTGGCTTCCAATTACACCTCTGCCCCCCAAATGAGAGTGGCCCTGGACAAGCAGCTTAGCCTCCCTGGGCCTCTTTACCTCTCCCGTAATTTGAAGATTTTAGCCACAGGATCTCTCCGGAGATTTCCTGCAATGAAATGCTACACTTGTAAATATAACTTCTAATAAAGGTATTGATGTGACTTAGGGCCCCAAACCTGTGAGGAGGGCCCAGAGACGAAAACAGAATCTGCACACCCCAGCCTCTGAAAAGAACCATCAGGTACGGGGCCAGGGAACCACTGCTGCACTTCCTAAGAAACGGCAGACTCTTCCTCCCTCTTCCCGCATTCGGTCCACGAAGGGCATGGGACGTGGCAATGCCGCTGTGGTCTTTGGTCTTTGGGGAGGCCCAGCATCTGGGAAAAGCGGTTCCCTTCCAGCCTCGTCAGGGGGGAGAGAAGAGTGCTTCTCTCTGTGGGGGTCCGACCTAAGCCAGCTTGACGGTTCACAATTGCAGGGTGGTTTTCTCAGGTAGTATCGGTAGCTTCCGACAGTTTGAGGTAGGAGGGGGTGAAGAGTCTCTCACTTCACAATCTAGAAGTACCAGTCAAATTCTGACGTGCTCACTAACTTTTGTAAGCAAGCAGGCATAACAGAATAAAGCAAAACAGTCATCCAACCTGCCTGCAAACTTGATAAAGTTTGCACTCTGTCCTTGGCTTCCCTTGGGGCAAATGTGAGCGTATTCTACTGACGAGTCTCAGCCAGCTGTCCAGTTCTCACTAAGATCCCTATGATCAGGGGTGAAACAGGTGGGCGGATCTTAGGCTCAAGATGGCGATCCAGAAGGAATAGGCCGTCGAACTTTCTCGGCTCTGTCACTCTATTTGTGCAAGGGCAGAGGTGCCCATACACCATTTCTAGCCAATTGATTCACATATTTGAACGCCACGCATATCAGCAACGTAAGAATCATTTCCAAACATTCCCATGCTCGTGAATAAACCTGTTAGTGTTGAGTTGAGGTAAAAGTATTTCCATCTGTCAAAGTCCTGGCGGAAAACGGATGGCACGCTCAAACGAGGTGATGGGAGAAAAGTTTAAGAAGGGACCTGTAGGGGCGCCTGGGTGGCTCAGTCGGTTGAGCGTCCGACTTCGGCTCGGGTCACGATCTCGCGGTCCGTGAGTTCGAGCCCCGCGTCGGGCTCTGTGCTGACAGCTCAGAGCCTGGAGCCTGTTTCAGATTCTGTGTCTCCCTCTCTCTCTGACCCTCCCCCGTTCATGCTCTGTCTCTCCCTGTCTCAAAAATAAATAACCATTAAAAAAAAATTTAAAAAAAAAAAAAAAAAAAAGAAGGGACCTGTTGCAAAGGAGAGGTCAGAGTCAAAGCCACAGCAAAAGGAGGCACCCCAGGGTGCTCGCAGCTGTACGAGGCTTTGCCATCCTTGTCCTGAGCCTGAAGGGACATGAGAAGAGTGTCTCAGAACCCGGAGGGAGCGGTAGCCGACCACAGGTTTGCTCAACGGCAGCTGCAGCCTTCGGTAAAGGAAAGGGGGCACCACCAATCTGCAACCCCGAGGGTTTGCCTGGGCTGTGGGTGGGGAAGAGGAATAAATACCCCAGCCTCTCCCTCCTTCCAGCCTGCAATCTCCTGCCGTACCTTCCACCAGCTGAACCTTATAGGAAGCCAGAGACAGGGAGGATGAGTTATTGCCTTTCATGAAGGTCAGCTCTCAGGGCCTACACACGGCAGGGTGGAGGATGGAGAATGTATCTGGAGGTCATCTAGCATAACAGGTGAAAGCTTGTAGTGACCTTTAGAGTTTTCAAATGCAAACTCACCACTGCTAGAGTGTGGGTTCCTAGTTCACGTACTCCGAGTGTCGACTAGCTTCCCGGAGTTTAACACCGACGATGTATATATCATGTTGGGTATGGTAGTGTTTGAAAGTAAATTACAGGTAGTATAACATCCTCCCTGAAGTCAGGCATCCTTGCAAATTGAGGGTACCTGCAAAGTGCAGAGGCTGGCATGTCATTCTCCGATTGGATATCTGTCGCGGCAGCTGACTTGGTGATCTGTCCTCAACAGCCGACCTCCCAGAATACTGGAACAGCCTTCTTAAGAGACAGCTGAGTGTCAACTCAGAAGAAGCCCTCAGAAAAAAGTGGTGTGCATACTTTAGGATGCAGTATGTTTATCAAGTCAGAGACTCCTGTATGGCATTATGTCTCCAGAAGGAAGGCTACGCGAGTTTAGAAACCAGGGCGGGTAGAGGCAGCAGTGGCCCCACTTGCCATCACTCCTGATGACCCACTGGGGATCTTGAGCTTCCTGCCGCTGCAACTCTGGACTCTGCCTGGTTGAAGATCCTGGTCTCCCAAAGGGACCCACTCTTGGTAGGAAGCACAGCAAGGGCCCCTTTAGACTATAATTTATGACTGCCATCAGTGTGCTTTGAACTCACGCCCAAGGATCAGCAGGAGAAGACAAATCATTATACTGGCAGGGGCTATTGAGATTGATAATCCAGAGAACAGAGAGCTGCTTTTATATGATGGGGGCAGAGAAGAATTTGTGTGAATCCAGGCGATCCACTTGGGTACCACCTGGGACTCCTTTGCCTCCCTGTAACTACAAGTAGACATGAGCACCAACCCAAGCCTGAAAAGGGCATGTTATCAAGGATTTAGGCATCCCCAGGAATGGCGGTTTGGGTCATACCACTAAGTGAGCCACCAAGACCTGCCAAGGTGAGAGCAGAAGGTAAGAGGCATTTAGAATGGAGAGAGGAGAAGGGAGAAGATGGGTACCGATTGTGTCCAAGATCAAGTGCATTGAGTTGACTGTGAGAATGTGTCAGTAGACCTCAAACTACAGGGAGTGAAATCAACCTAGGGCCCCAGCTGCCACCCCTGAAATCCACAGCTGGCCTTTCACAGAGGCCAGTGAATGACGTGGTGGAGATTCTAAGTTGGCCCCCTTTCTGAAAGACATGAGACTCCTCTCCCAGCCAGTTTTGGCTGTCCCACCCCAACCGCCTTGTGAACCTGCCTTGGCCTGCACAGCAGTCTAGGATGCTTCCACTCAGATCAGACCTGCCTTGTGGTCTTCTCCAGCTCCCTCCTCATTTTCCCACACACGGGTGTGTTCTTTAATAGTATACTGGCATATCGAATTCTGTCTTGCAGACTGCTTATTAGGGGACCAGACCAACACAGTGACCACAAAGCCTTAGGTAAAGCCCTTCCTGCCTTCAGGTCTCACTGTCTCCTACTATGAAGTAAGGATGCCCTCTAAAGTTCCATTTTGCCCCTAGTTTAGCTGGTCCAAAGGCTGGCCCAGAGGGACATTACAGCCAGGGCTGGGCATGGCCCTCTGGGTGAGCCAACTCTCTTAAGCCTCATTCTGAAGATTCCAGACCCTGATCTAGAGCAGAGTATGTGCATAAAGACCCTTCTGTCTTGTTATAGGATCTGTGCAGGGACAGCAGCAAGGCTCTTTTCCATACTGTCTGCATCAGTCTTTTCCATGCAGCCACTCACCGTGCCACTGGACCACAAGTCAACCCACGGCCACCAAGGGTCATTGTGCTTCTACAAGCTCTAAGTAAAGCCTACAAGTGCCATACCTGGAGACAACTTCACCCTTAGAAACATACATTCCAACTCAAGGTCTAATGTCCTCTCTGCCCCAAGATAAAGAACCAAAATAAGTCTTGGGAAAACTGTGGTTTTTGCTGAATCGAGGCCTTCAAAATTTTTTTTTTTCCACCCTGGGAAAAGTAGGCTCTCCCTTGCTACTTCCAGAACAAAGGGTAACTGGTCTTTGGAGGAGAAAAGACTTATGTTCAGCTCTATATCAAAATGTCTCCTAATCTCGAGATTCTATCTGGGATAGCCTATATCTTCAAGCTTCAGTTCAAGTTCACGTCCTTTGGCTGCCCTTAACTCAGCATTTTCTCCATCGCTGACGCAGGGGAAACATGTGCTTTGCTCTCAAAAAGAAAAAGAAAAACAAAAAAAAGAAGAAAAAGGAAGTTCACATCTCAGGGGTTGGGTTTCGTTCTAGATTAGGTACTGAATTCAGACACGTTGAGTTTCAATTAAGAAAGGCCATTTGGATTTTCTTTACCGGGCCGCCTCCCCCTCTCCTCCTCCTAGCACCATCAGTCAGCAGGCCTGCATTTTATCTGCTTCCGTTTCAGTGGCTTTCTTCCCCCGCAGAGTTGGGTCTGATACCAATAGAACCAACGCAAATGGCAGACCACAGGCGTTATGGTGAACCGATGTGTCACTCTATCATGGTTTGGGTACTTTTATTCCCCCAAGAGGCCATGTCATTCGGCAGGTGACAAACTTCTCAACAGAAGGAGAAGAGCTGCCCAACTCAGAGAGCACCTCAAATATGGAAACCACAAGTGAAAACAGATGACAGGGGCTGAGGTGGGTTTTCCCAAAAGTCCTATGTCCTTCGGCTTCCACTGAAGCCTTGAGCAATGCATTGACCACCGAGCCCCTGGAGGTGCAAAGGCGCCATTAGGCAGCGAAAGGTCCTGGGTACAGCTTACCCTCTCTGACTTTATCCCTTGACTGTATTTCTGCCTGCCTTCCCCCGCACAATTTAGTGCTGGTGGGCTCTCAGTAAGTAGAATTATCAACCAGTGAGCTTCCGGTTTTGCTGTTTCACAGACATACAGAACCCTAAATCTGAATAAGGGAGGCCTTATTCAAAGCAGTCACCCCGAAAGCGGCCCCCACCCCCGCTCCGTTTTTAAAAACAAGGTTATAGTTGCTCCACATAATTTGAGCTTTCTTTCGGAACCACCTTGCAAGACAGTTCAAATAGCCTTGCAGGACATTGGGCTACAATGACTATACCACATCTCTGAGCAGTTTGTGAACCAGATTGTTACCCCCTTTGAAACTAGCACGTTTCTCTCATTGCTACTTCATGGAAGGAATCATTCAATCTTCATGTTACCATTTATGTCACCATCAGGCAGTTATGCATGAGCTGCTGTGGTCCATTTCTGGTAATAGGCCAGATTGGGTTATGCAGCAATTGATAACAAATACACCTTCAGAGTGAGAGTGAGTTAGAAGTCAATGCAGCCCACCGCCCACCCCCCCAGCTCTCTGTTGGGAGACAATTCTGCATGGGTCTCTTATATTTCTGCACATCTTGTGAGCACAACCACTAACTACCTTCATTCTGGATTATTTTTTCAAGGAGGTTTGCATAACCAGCAGCCTGAGAAGACGTGGTTTCTCCCTCCTGAGGAAAGAACAGATTTGCTTACAGTCTTGGAAAATAGAGATGGTGTCTCCCCAGAATAAAGACAGGCAGACTTATGATCTGGCGTAATAAAGATACTGTCTCCTTGTCAAGCCAGAGGCAGGCCTGTTTACTGACCAATGTAAAAGCTTCGGCTCACGGACCTCAAGGTTTCGTTCCTATAATGAAACCCACTGTGTGTGCGGGTATGATTTGGTCCTCGTCGCATCCTTGTGGGAATTGGGGTGCAGGGAACCCTACACAAGTGCTCTGGCCACTGATGCTGCCGTGAGACATAAACATTCGTCTCGGACCTGGCAATCTTACGCCTTCCGCCGACATCGAGGAAACTGGCGGGCTGACCTGTGGGTAAAATGTCCTGCATGGTTTTTGACATCTCTGTTCCTGCAAGGAATGCTGTCTTGGTGCTAAGCAAAGCAGGCTGGGGAAAGGGAACAAGAGAAATTGTAATAACAGGCCAGTCCTATTTGGAGCCTGTATTGGTTTCCTGTAGCTTCCGTAACAAAGATCACCAACCAGGGGCTTAAAACAACAGAAATTCGTGCTCCCACAGCTCTGGAGGCCAACAACCTGAAATCAAGGTGTTAGCAGGGCCGTGCTCCCTCCAAAGGCTGTAGGGGAGATTCTGTTCTTTCGCTCTTCTCCCTCCTGGCTTTTGACATTCCTTAGCTCTGACTCCTCTACTCCGTGCACCTTTCCTCTGTGTGTCTCTTATGAGGACCCTTGTCATTGGATTTAGAACCCACGTAGATAACCCAGGATGATCGCAGCTCAAGATCCTCAGCTTAATTACATCTGCAGCGATCCTTTTTTCTAAATAAGGCAACATTAATAAATTCTGTGGGTTAAGAAGTAGGCATGTCTTTGTGAGGGATACCATCCAGCCCATCACATGAGCCCAAATTCACATCACCTGGATGATCAAAAAAAAATCTGAAGCTTCTAATATAATTTAAAGGGGTTCTGAACTGGTAGAGTTTTTAAGTGCCTGGCAGAAGCAAACACAAATCCTCTTTGAAAAAAATGCCTCTCCAACCTAGGTCTCAAAACAGTCCTACAAATAATTTCCCAAGGAAAATGAGCAGGTCATGGTAAAATAAATAAGTAAATAAATAAATAACCAAGTTGCAAGAAAACAAGGCACCGTGAATGAAAACCTCAGAAAAAGATTTACATGGGCTATTCTAGGAAAAAGGTGTTGAAATGTAACTAAAATACTAATGCCAAAATAACCTCCCCACCCAGCTACCGGCATTTTTAACCAGGGACCCAATGCTTCCCTAGAGATCTGTGGCTGGGTCTCAGGGATGGCTGAATATCTTTTGCTGTTTTGTGCAGACATTTTTCTAGGTGTATATATTTTTTTCTTGGGAGAGAATTCATAGATTTCATGAACCTGTGATTAAATTTTAAAACAGTATCTAACCCAGGAACAATCTTAGATCTATTCCAGGTCCACCATGCACCAAGTAGAAGCTAAAGGCACTTTGGAAGATGTGGAAGATGGCTGAGTTACTGCCTTCCAGGAAGAACTTTTAAATCATAGAAAGTAAGATGCTATGAAATTCGAAATTATGTCTATTCTTATCACGGTCATTCCTCATTGAGGATGAGTTCCTCGGTGACATGGGAAACATGAAAATCCCACTCGGGATTTCCAGAAGACCAGCACTATCGATCTTGGAATTCGATCTTGGAATTAACATAATAGTAGAGATTGTTGGTTATGAAAGGGATGCAAAAGAAATACCCCACATCCTGAAAGAATTTTTGTTTGAAATCACTACATGAAATCAACCTTAGGAAAACAATGCTAAAGTAACAGTGTTTTCACTTTTAGGTCCTGCTCATTTCCTCCTTCCTACCTTCTTCCATGTTATTTCACTTGGAAGGCTTTCCCTCATCCCACCCTTTATCTTTTCATAGTCCATCCCTCTTCAATGTCAAGTTCAATCCTCATTATGAAGCCTCAAGCCTCCACGAAGTCTTTTCCAGATTCTTGGGCCAGTGCTGCTTGCTGGCTTAATTCCTAGCTTTCTGTCTCTCTTTCTTTGTCTCTCTTTCCCTTGAATGCCCATAGCTTTCAGAGTTTTGCTCATTTCACAAATATTTCATTTAAATGCCAGATTTAGCATTTGTTTTAATTCAAAACGCCCTTGGTTGCATAAGAAAGTCCACTTAAATTAGCTGAAGCAAAGAGAGGAAGAGGGAAGAGAAAGAGAAAAGAAGAGAGAGAGAGAGAGAAATGGAGAGAAAGAATTTATTGGACCTCTGAACCAAATACCAGGAAGAACAAGAACAAGGGTGGAGCCCACCTTAGGCTTTTAGGAGCCAGAGCTGTCGAGCTTCTTTCTCAGTGTCTTGTCCCCACTTCTGTATTTTATTCTTTCCACCACACGATGGAGGACATGGCTGCCGGCAACAGAAACTCATAACCCAGCAGCTCCATGATCAGAGACAACAAAGGGGTCTGCTCCCTTTCAGAGCCATTGTTAAAAATTTCAAAGAAGAACTCTTACTGACTCTGTTGTGTCACACGTTCACCTTTGACTCAATCACTCTGGCGAGGGAGTTGAGGTCCAATGATGAACCTATCCTGGGTCACGCAAACTCTGCTGTGGCCTGAGACGTCTCTTATAAGAAGGGAGGCAGTGTTGTTAGACAGCAAGAACATATCCTATACTGATTAATATTGACCTGCCTTTAAGTCTTATGTAACTGTAATAAGCTCTTTAGAGAGTTTGTCTTATTTTACGAGAGAAGTCAAACATTGCCTTTCATACTTACTCCATTCTTTGAGAAACTGCCTGGTCCACACACCTTACTGCCTAGGAACCTACATTTTGAACCAGCTGATACTGACCTCTATCCTCCACCTCAGCCGATGATCAAAGTAGACATCAGACCCAAGGACAGTCCATCTTCTGGTGGGCTCAAGACATATGACCTACTACCAATGGATGACCTAGCTAATTGTTTTTCTCTCTCTCTGCCTTCCTCCCTCCCTTCCTTGCAAGAATTTGAGCTAATAAATTAGGCTACCCTAGTTTATTAACTGACTTGGTCAGCTAGTGGTGGAAGCTAAAACCGAAAGGTCAAAATGGAGAAGAGGTTGAAAAGATCGTGATGGGTGCAATCCAGAGATATGGGGAAAAACACTGGAAAAGCAGAGGCACCAGAGGAACCAGTTGAGAGCAGGCCTGATAGAAGCAGGCACACAGAGTTAGCTGGTCATTGAAATGGTGGAGCATAAAGTGAAGACCCATGAACTCACTGAACAAAAATACAAGAAGGACTTCCTTTGGGCCACACTTTGGGTTGCTTACGGGGACACAGCTGTGAATAAGATGAATGCCTTTCTTATACCTCAGCAGGAGGGCAGAGCTCAATAAAAAGCACACAGTACACACATTTCCAGGGAGAGGTATGAGGAGGAAGAAACCTGCTGTTGGCATGCCTAGCATGAACCCACAGTCATCTCCCCTCTCCATTCTCTGTGACACTCAGTGCTCAGAGCCCTGTTCTTGGATGTCCGTGAAATTTTGCCAGAGGAATCCTTATCTGAGCTCAGCTGAATAGGTCTCTGTTACATGCAATAAAGACAGTCTCCTCTTCTATTCTTTACCTCCAGCAGCACAGGAAGGAGTCAATAATTATGGGCTGTTGGGTGGTTTGAAGCAGCGCAAATTGACTTCATACAAAGGCCTACTCCCTGGAATCTTGGGCACAGGCAATCTTACGGAGACGGAAGGGCAAGGACTTCTAGTTGCATCAGCTTGCTGCCCCAGCTTCTGCCCCAGTGCACAAATTCTAACACCACGACATCCTATCCATTCAGGGCTCTTGGGCTGTTACAAGTCCAAAAACTATTTTGTGGGCCTTGGTCTTTCGAGAATATGAATTAGAAAGACCAGGATTTCCAGTGGAATGCATGCTACGTGCTCAAACAGGGAAAAGATGAGCTGAGGTCAAAGAAAAGCTCTTGAATGGGACATGGCCCAGTGACAACAGAGAAGTGTATGCAGCCCTTTGGGGTGCAGGGATGGGGGGGCGCTCACGCTACTGTCACCTTAGGGCTCTAAGGCAGACTGCAGTGGATGCATGCTATTTCTGCCCATGTTGCTCCCAGCTACATGACCCAGTCAATTTCCAGCCCCCACCCCCACCCCCTTCCCACCCTCTCTGTGTGCTTATAAAGTAGCGCATATTGGCTTCTATCGCTTGCTACCAAAAGAGTCAGGAAGGTTCGATTTGGTTCTGGCTCTGCCTTCAGGAATCACACGCTTTCATTTTTTTTTTTTTTTTTAACGTTTATTTATTTTTGAGACAGAGACAGAGCATGAACGGGGGAGGGTCAGAGAGAGGGAGACACAGAATCTGAAACAGGCTCCAGGCTCTGAGCTGTCAGCACAGAGCCCGACGCGGGGCTCGAACTCACGGACCGCGAGATCATGACCTGAGCTGAAGCCGGCCGCTTAACCGACTGAGCCACCCACGCGCCCCTCACATGCTTTAACAAAGGAAGCCTAGGAGCCCTGTAAGTGGAAGATCCCATGGGATTAACAGAAGCTGACTTCCTTATGGAGAGAGTCTTACCCAGATGCCATTGCCTTACGCGTGAACGTGGGGCCTGCGCAAGCTCTCTAGACCACATGTTGACTTAAGATTAAGTTGCAATGGTATACTCTACCTAAGAGCTATTTTGATTGAAAGAACAAACTAAAAAATAATAATTATTATTATCATAGCTCATTTCCTTCACTGAGTTATACCTTTCTGTGAAGGCGACTTGAAAACAAGAATCTCCCTTTTGTGTGCAAATGGAAATGAGATCCGAGAATAGTGCACACTATGGGTCACAGCTTTTGGCATTTCCCTGTTCGCTGCCTTTATGGCTCTCAAAAGAACAGGGCGCTCACATTTTTCTTTGTTTACATCACAATTCCTTTATCAGTGGTTTCCTTTAAAAAAAAAAAAAAGATGTCGTTCGGTTTTCTTTATCTATTTTTAAAGAGCCCCATTCATCTCAAAAGCAGCTTGCCACTCTGCTGACCACAAAGTTTCCACCCTTGCTAGCATGGTCCAACCTCGCGTTAGCTCCTGGGTGTCTCTCTCTGGCCTCTCTAGGCATTTTCACGTGGACAGAGTGTGAAGGGCCAGGCCCTTAGGAAGCCACACAAACGCTCTGACGCACCGTCTTGCAAAATTTCCCAGGGACCCATGCGGACTGAAAAGTCCGACCTTCATTCTAGCCTGCATGAAAGAGCCCAGCGGTCGAGGACAGTGACCCGCGTGCCCTGGACGACCCCTCCTGTGACCAGTAAAGGCCCTTTTCTGTAAGAACTGCAGGGGCCGCCGGGGGAAATGCTTGTCCGGCCTCCTGGGGAACCCACAGCCCAGGTCTCTTGCCTGCTGCTGAGCGGGGCCGGAAGTCCAAAGGGAGCCTGTTCCAACTCCACCGCCAGGCCACTCGAGGCCTGCAAAGCCATTCCAGTGCTCCATGGAAGAACATAGAGCGGCCATTGTCATGGAAAATTCGCCTGGGCAAAGCCCCAGAGAACATACTGCTGGATGTCATCCTGTTCTCCCTGCGCAAGGGCATGTGTTAGCGTTTTCCCAGGTTCACACTATCCATCTCCTACTTTTAATCTCCCCCACCCCTGCCCTGGGTTCATTGATCACCGTATTTTCTCCCAGACGCACCCAGGAGAGGCAAAGCTCCTCTGGCGGCCGTGAAGGGCAGGGACAATCCGAGGACCGAATCCAGCCGCCTCCTATCTGCCAATGCTCCATGGAAAGCACATCTCTGCACCAGGTCAGCCGACTGATCTGGCTCCCCTTCCAGGTTTGCCTCTCTCTCTCCATCAAATGTCTACTTTGCCCAAGATCCCCCTTCAGCCTGATAACACAGAATAAGGCCACTGTCTGGTCGTCCCCCTGAGGCCTCTCATGCAAAGCCAAGCCTGCTGACATTCTGCATAATACCTTCCTCAAGGAAGGCTGCAGTTTCCCCCTCCATTCCTATGCAAAACACGGACCTTGCCAACAGCAAATTGTTCTGACCCACAAGAGCCAGGACAACTTTTTTTGTAAGCCTCTCATCAATTACTTTTTATTTTCCAAGCGGGCCACACCCTGTGGAGCAGGACTAGAGGCCGAACTAGGCTCAGGGACTGTCCCGGCAGGGTGCTAAAAGAAAAAATCTAAGCTCTCCCCACCAGCTCCCCTACCGAGGGGGCCTCACAAGCCACAGCAAGGATTCATCTGAACGCTGTCATGTGTTGGCATCTCAGGCTGAATTTTCCAGGACACAAAGGCATGAGGTGTTCCATCATCTTGATCATTTTTATGGCCGGTGGGGAGGCAGACGGGAACAAACAATTGGATGCACCGAGCTATGGAATAAATGAAACAGTAAAACACCCGTGATCAAGTAAGTCCTGGATCAAAGTAATTGGCTCTTAGGGGTGAAAAAAAAAAAAAAAAAAAAAACCCAAAAGACTGGCTTTCCTCAAAATAAGAAAGGAAGGTGGAGGCTCCAGCAATGGGTGTAAAAGTGAGTCTTTCCCAGGCTTGAAGCAGCTTCCAATATTTCCCATTAACCAGCCGATGCTCAGGAAAAAGTGTCATCTAAGAAGTTGACTGTGGGTTACAAACCAGGGGGAAATATTGGAAGGAAGTAAATGAAAGTGTGCACCCCAGTTTGTGCCATAATGATGGGATTACTGGGAGTTGTTTTCATTTCTCTATTTTCCTAACTTGCTATATACCATAATAATAATATTTTTTAGGGGCGCCTGGGTGGCGCAGTCGGTTAAGCGTCCGACTTCAGCCAGGTCACGATCTCGCGGTCCGGGAGTTCGAGCCCCGCGTCGGGCTCTGGGCTGATGGCTCAGAGCCTGGAGCCTGTTTCCGATTCTGTGTCTCCCTCTCTCTCTGCCCCTCCCCCATTCATGCTCTGTCTCTCTCTGTCGCAAAAATAAATAAACGTTGAAAAAAAAAATTAAAAAAAAAATAATAATAATATTTTTTAGTTTCTTAGGAGAACCTCCCCCCCTTTTTTTTTAGCATGCTAGCCACCCAAACACCCAGTTAAAAATTTAGCACTCATCCTTGACTCCTTTGTTTTCCTCTGCTTAAATATCTCAACGCACGTGTACTCTCTTCTCTGTCTCTACCTTCTGGTCCCTAGGGCCCACTCGGTGCCAAGTCAGCCCTCGATCTGGTCATTGACATCCTCCCCTAAATGGCGTCCCCACTGCTGGTCTCACTAAGCATCCCATTCATCCAACAACAGCAGCCAGGGTGACTTTCTAAAATAGAAACCCCATCACGTCACATTCCTGCTTAACTTCTTCAACAGCTCCTCGTGGCCTCCAGGAGACAATTTAAATTCCTTTCTGTAACATGCAGGGCTCTTCGAAAACAAACCTGCCCCGCTCTCCCACCTCAGCTCTCATTCCCCAACAAACATCCGGTGGCCACTACCATTGGGGGTCCTCCGGGTGTCTCGTTCCAACAATAGGCCTTTACCCAAGACATTGCCTTTGCCTGAAACGCCCCACCTCCCCCGTGGGCAGCCTCCCAGGCCTCCGTGGAGCTCAAGCATCCCACGCTTCCTCACCCAAGGAAATGCCGACGGCCATGTACTCTTTGTCATGACACTGAGCCTGTCCGCGTCACAACACTGGGCACACGGCTTCAGAGCTACTCACGCCTGTATTTGTCTCTCTTGCTAGCATGTGGCCTCCGGGAGGGAAGGGACCCAATTTGATTCCTTTCTGGATCCTCAGTACCTGGCTTCTATAATACTTGGTAAAGGTGAGAAGTTTGGTAAATAATTGTTGATTTCAGAAAAGGAGTCAGTCAAGGAATTAAAATGTGGCTTTCTGCCATAGTTGTTCTATTATTTAGAACTGTACATCCACTTTACCACAATTAGAAATTTTTTTTAAAAATGATATTGTCTAGGGGCGCCTGGGTGGCGCAGTCGGTTAAGCATCCGACTTCAGCCAGGTCACGATCTCGCGGTCCGTGAGTTCGAGCCCCGCGTCGGGCTCTGGGCTGATGGCTCAGAGCCTGGAGCCTGTTTCCGATTCTGTGTCTCCCTCTCTCTCTGCCCCTCCCCCGTTCATGCTCTGTCTCTCTCTGTCCCAAAAAAAAAAATAAATAAACGTTGAAAAAAAAATGATATTGTCTAAAATACTCTAGAAAAGCCAAATCGTATCAAATGCCTACTGGTTCCCAGATTCTAGGCTTTTTTTTTTTTTTTTTTTTTTTTTTATCTCTCCCACTGCTTACACTCTCCTCCGCTCCCCGTCCCAGCCCCGAGCCCCCTTCCACTGGCCAAGAGGTGTTTGCAAGGACAATACGAAAGGGAACCTAGAGGAGTTTTGTTGTATGAGCTTTTCTCTTAAACGTTTATTTATTTATTTTGAGAGAGAGTGTGCACATACCCATGTGAGCAGGGGAGGGGCAGAGAGAGAAGGAGAAAGAGAAGCCCAAGCAGCTGTCAGCGAAGAGCTCAACACAAGGCTCCATCCCGCGAACCGTGAGATCATGACCTGAGCCAAAATCAAGAGTCAGATGGTTAACCGACGGAGCCACCCAGGCGCCCCTTGATGTCTGAGTTTTAGCATAGCTGTGCTCAGGATCTCACTGGCAAAAGAGTATAGGTGTCAACATTGTATTACAGGAGGGCGTTCCTGTTATAGAAGTATCCACCATAATTACAGAAGCCCTAACTCAATCTCTTCGTGCAGGTACAGGTCACTCAACTCCTTGACAGAGGATGACATGAACTTACAGAGAAACTTGAAACCAAAATGGCGGAAGCTTCTGCCAAATGAAGATTAGCTAGAAATGTAGGCAAAACATCCCTGAAATTATAATGTGAGTTGGAAATGAAGAGTGTGCTTACGCACAGCAAAGAGCCCAGAGTCCGGGTTCTTGCCCATCCGTCCATTAGCCGTGTGTCTTGACGTGAGTCACCCACCCTTAGAGTACCTCAGTTTCCTCAGTGTAAAATGAGGAGGAATGGGAGTTAGTTATCCCATGAGAGCCTGTGAGATTGTTTCGTAGCACCAAAAGTCTCTGCGCTTGAAAGTGAAAAGGCAAGAGCCTGGGCTGTGGACGGAGAGGGCTGGCATTCCACGTTTGAGTGCATACCCTTGGGCAGATCGCCTGAGCTCTTTGAGCTTTGGTTTTCTCATCTGAAAAATGGGGTTTATAAATGGAACTTCCCGAGCTGTCGGGAGGCCTAGACAGCCGCACATACGTAGTACGGGCGATTACTGTTGGGTTTGGAGACCACAGGGCATAGTTTGTGCACATCACAGGAGAGAGGCCCATCTGGTTTCAAATACCAGTCCTCTTGTGTCACCGTGGGCCCCTAGGTCTGCTTCATACTTTCTCTGAGCCTCTGTCTGTTCCTGTGACAAACGAAGATAACGGTTGTAAGGACCCCCCAGGGTCGTTGTGAGGATTAAATAAAATCGATGTAAATAAACACATGGAGGGGAAGCGCTCAAGATCTGGCAGGCGATACCTTCACCCCTTTTCCTGTCTAGCAGGTGCACCAGACCAGGTGCTCACCCCCACTTGCGCTTCTTCTCAGCTCCTTCCCCCTGAGGTCTTCAGGGTCCCTCCTTCCCATCCTTCCAGAGGGAAGAGGGAAGCAAGGTCACGGGCGACGGGAGAGGGACCCAAGGTGACCTTGGAGGCAGAGAGAAACCCGGCCTGGAACTCATCCGCCCTCAGTGCCCGCCGGTTCACCCCGCCTAACCTCCCTTGGTTTCCGAAGCTTAAAATAGCCTGAACCGGTGTGGCCACATTTTCGTGTGCCACTCGGAGAGAACCCCTAGGGTGTTTGCAAAGTCAGCTCTGCACTCCTCACTAGCCAGGCTCCAGCTATGAGTTATTCATACACACCAGGCTCCACCAGGTCTGCCACGAAAATGCGTTCTGAGTGCTTTTCTGCTTAAGGCCCCTCTACAGGCAGCTGTACTTGCTTAGAGGGGTCAGGCCGATCGGCTTCTTTAACAAACTGGGACTGTGAACCCCTACCAGCTGCTGGGCAGAGGAAAGGGCTGACAGGCTCTAAGTGGAGGCCAGGAGCACATGACGGGAAAAAGCCCGCAATGGGTGTCAGGTGTTCTAGACCCAGCTCTGCCCATCCCTGTTGTGTGATCTTGACCAGGTCGCCTCCCCTCTCCGGGCCTTTAAAGAGGTGTCACGGAGACCGGGTCATTCTAGATCTCTCAAACTGGCTCGGCTCTCCAAGACGGCAGACCTTAGCCGATGTCCGGATGGCTTCCAGCAGCTCCAGAGGAACTCTACTCATGTTCACATCCGGCGGGAAACAGAGAGCTTTTCTTCCCCCTCTTTGGCCAAACCCAAGTCCTGACTCTTGTTGTGTGAGTTGGGCTATGTGCCCATCTGGTGGGAGGTCACAGGAACGGGCCCTCAGAGCCCATTCCGACCCCTTCTAGGAACGCCCCCCTGGGCTGCAAAGGCTACAACCCGAACATCTATATCCCCAGCCTCTTGCTCAGCTCCGCAAAATAGCAGCCACCCGTCAGCTATCCTGGCGAGAGATCTGGAAGGCAGCAGCGACAGAGGTACCACTTTCCTGCTGCTTTGGCCGCAGCTCCCGGACAAGAACAGCTGTTCCGCATACACTCTCTAGCTTCACGGCTAGTTCAGAAGCTTCTCAGGCCTGGACCGTAACCACTGGGGACATTCTTGAATACGATGGTTTGGGCGGTGGGGGCTGCTTCCTCTCCATCTTCTTACTTGATCTCTGATGAGCCTGAGCATCTTCCCTGGAGACCCAGTTAGAGCCTACTCCTCCGGCCCTTCCGGGGACCTTATGAGCACCTGTTCCCCAGTAGAAAATGTATCTCTGCTCAAAAATTTCCAGAGTCATTCCTGTTTCCTGTATTCAACTCCTGACTGGAGTACCACCCCTGAGCCAGTCACAGGGCTGGGAGGGAAAGGACTGTGCTGAGCGCCGGGGCCTTGGGCACGGGCTCACCCATGAAGTCTACGCTAGTCAGTTCTGCGAAAAGATACACACCGAGAATAATTACTACTACTAGTTTAGTATTGCCAAATTACCTAATAATGATGAAATTACGATTATAGAAGGAAAGACGGAATCGACATCGAGCAATCGAAAAACAACAAATGTCCACTACATGTTCCAACCCAGACGTCAGGGTAAGAGATCCTGGAAGACATAAACGGAATAGTGGAAGGTATCAAGATTCGAGAAGCTCAGGCCAAAGTTGGGGTGCAGGAGACACTGACGGGACCGTGCCAAGATCGTCTCCATTTCCCTTCCCGTCTCCCGTGTCCAACACCTGGCCCTGCGTCTCTGCTTTTGGCCTGCACCCGTGGCTCACTCCGGAAGACTACTCTGTGTGACTGTGCTCACAGAGAACCGGGGTCACCTGGGAACTCACTTGGTCGGGTTGGCCCTTGACCAATGAGTGACAGGTGCAGAGAGACGGAAGGTGAGCTCTCCTGGCCCAGGTGTGGACTCACTCTGAGGTGTAACTGGCATTGCAGGGCTCCTCTGCGGACTCTGGCTGAGGTAGGGACTTAACAGAAGAGCACATCTATACTTGGCTTCTCCCACTCCTTGTCCTGCTCCCCCAAGTCCCTGGGAAGACTTCTTTTGTAAGTCATTTGCACATGAATCCCCTGTCTCAGGGTCTGCTTCTGAGGAACCCAGACATACTGAAATGGCCAGAGGTATTCGCACCTATGAAACCCTTAGTTTTTACTCTGCCTCACTTGCAATGCGACATGGTCAACATTGAGCTAGGATTCGGGATGCAAAATTGTGTCCCCCTTTATAGAAAAGAGATCATCACATGGGGAACATCCATAATTCCTTCTTTGCCCTTCGACCAAGGTTATGGCTGTGCAAACCTAGGAAAGAATCCATTAATCTTGGTTTTATTTTCACTGTTCCTTGATTAGAAAATGCTAATGGTTACCAGAGGGGTCCACTTAAACCCCAAGTTCCTAAACAAGTATTTGAGGAGAGAACAATTTTCCTGACATTCACTTACAAAAAAAAAAAAAAAAAAAAGACCACTCCGGTGAAGAGAGGCACCCTAAGGTACAGGAACTTCTTGGCAGCTCTGGTCCCACTGAGTTTCCTGAGGAAGGGGAGGAAGGGGACATAGGACAGGCAAGCCATGGGGAGCAGGTGGAAGGATGTATAAGAGGTCTCCTTTCTGGTCTGCTGCTGACAGATGAGGTGAGCCGCCATCACGGAACCATAGGACCTCTCTGAGTCCATTTCTTCATCTACTGAAATGGTTGCCTCACGGGTCCTTCCTAGCCCTAAAGTTCTCTATCCCCTCCAGGAACAATGTCCAGACGGCTCCGTGGTGCTCAATTTTAACATGGCATATTTAGCATTTTTTTCATAGAAACCAAAGGGGAGTAGAAGCAACTTATTTTTATTGTGTCCTTTTATTTTTCTAAGAAGTAAGCACACTCATCGCACGACAAGCAGGTACACAAAACCGAAAGGCTGACCTCACAGCATCCAAGATGAACCAAGACCTCAGCCAAGATGAACACTGGGAATTTTCTTCTTACGCAGCTGTGTGAGTGTCCAAATCAGTAACATCTTTGTCTTGGACCCATGCGACACACAGTCTCTCTACCTCCCACCAGGAGGGACCATTATTTGGGGGATGGTTATATTGTAAGAAAACCTCTACTTGCCAAATTGGAGGTTGGGTAATTACAATTCCAGGACTCCATGTAGGTGGTTGCTTCAAAGGCTTTCATTTATTGCTGCTTAGTGTAGAAGAAACCTCATTTATGTCATTTCTTTTTCTCCCAGGGAAGCTAAGAGCTCAGCACAGCTAATGTACTACGTATCACTGACTTTAATATGGCTCTAGGCAACTTAACGCTAAAGCAATTTGATGATTTGATATTACAAAAGGCATCTATTTTTACTGAGAATGGAAGATCAACCACTCAAGCGTCCATCAGAAAATGATGTAGCTGCTAAAAAGCATTTTTAAAGGGAGGAAGAGAAAGAGAGAGAGAGGATGGGAAGGAGGGATGGAGGGAGAGAGGGAGAGAGGGAGGGAGAGAGAGAGGGAGAAAGAAAAGGAAGGAAGGGAGGGAGGGAGGAAGGAAGGAGGGAAGGGAGGGAGGACAGATAAGTTTATACATGCTGCTGAATTTTAACCCTAGGCAGACTAGCCTGACAATGTCCAATAGAAATATAATGTGAGCCACATGTGTAGTTGAAAAGTACCTAGTAATCATACTAAAAAAATGTTAAAAAAAAATAGTTGAAACTCTTTCTCTTAAAATTTTTTTTAATGTTTATTTATTTTTGAGAGAGAGAGCAAACAGGGGAGGGGCAGAGAGAGGGAGACACAGAATCCAAAGCAGGCTCCAGCTCTGAGCTGACACAGAGCCCAACGTGGGGCTCGAACCCACAAACGCGAGATCACGACCTGAGCCAAAGTCGGATGCTCAACCGACTGAGCCACCCACATACCCCAGAAACTCCTTTTAATGACATATCTTATTTGACCTAATACACCCTAGCCTCACCTAATATATTTGAAATGAAAAGGCCATTTCAACATGTGATCCAGATAAAAATTATCAGTAAGTCATACTGCATTCTTTCTTTCCCTGCTAACTTTTCTAAATCTTCATAGTTCAGTGTGGTTTCTTGCACTTGGAGCACAGCTCGACTTGACTCGCCTCGTTTCAAGTGCTCAGCCATCACGTGTGGCCATAGCGTCCAACAACGCAAGTCTGGTCTCTGCCTGTGCTCTCGACTACAACTCCTTGCAGAGAGGACGCCAGTGATCTGTCATCATCAAGTCAGCTGGTCTCTTCTCACAAGCCTCCTCTGAGCTCTCTTTCAAGTCGTTGCTCCTTAAGGAACATTTGATTGCCTTCTCCTTGACACTTTTCGCTCCCGTGGTTTACAAACCCTACGTTCCTGGGCTTCTCCTATCCCTCCACTGATGTGCTCACAGACCTCTCGCTGTCCTCAAAGCAGAAACTGTCCAGCTGTCAAGCTACCTCTTTCTCTCTTCTCTCTCACTCATCCCCTCTCTCCCTCCCTCACTCTCCTCCCCTCCCCTGCTTGTGCTCACGGTCTCTCTCTCTTTCTCTCCCTCACAATAAGTAAATTTTAAAAATGGTTTTTATTTTATTTTTTTTCAACGTTTATTTATTTTTTGGGGACAGAGAGAGACAGAGCATGAACGGGGGAGGGGCAGAGAGAGAGGGAGACACAGAATCGGAAACAGGCTCCAGGCTCTGAGCCATCAGCCCAGAGCCCGACGCGGGGCTCGAACTCACGGACCGCGAGATCGTGACCTGGCTGAAGTCGGACGCTTAACCGACTGCGCCACCCAGGCGCCCCCTAAAAATGGTTTTTAAATGAACAAATCAAGTGTTTATAATTCTTTAAAATCACTATCATTCATCCTGGGTCATCAACGATGAGACAAGCAATTTAACCTCTTTGAGCCCGTCTCCTCAGCTATAAGAAGGGGAAAGGATTCTTACCTCATAGGGTTGTCGTGAGAATTAATATGAGATTGCGCACGTAAGATATTAGGTATGGAGACTGGCTCATGGTAGCTGCTCAATAAAATGCAGAAATGATGCTGATGATGTTGATGATGATGGTGATGGCGATGATGGTGATAGTGGCAGTGGGTGAGAAAAAAATTATGACTTCCAATGAGCTAAAAATGAAGTGCTAAAAGAGAGGGTTCCGTCCAGGTGGCTGGGAGACCATACCTTTCAGAGTAAGGTCATTGAGTTTTCCCTTCATGTGACGCTATTCACAAAAGCAAAGGTCACTGACATTTTCATAGCAGGTTCCAGGCACATCAATCATTCATTCCCACACGTGAGACTTTGAAACAGACAAGTTTCATACTGGGAGTACAGATGACTAAAAAGAGAAAATTCCAGTTAGCCTGGATCTTTTGTGTTAGATCGTGTAAAACTCGTTTTGTGGATGCATGGGTAGTTTTTTGTTTGTTTGTTTTTGTTGTTGTTGTTGTTGTTGTTTTATAGAGGAGCAAATCTTTCCCAAAATAATTTCGGGGCTTTCATTTGTATATTGTAAAATAATTCAGGTTTATTGTAGCAAATTTGGAAAACACATAAAAAGTGAAAAGACAATGAAATCGCACATAATTCCACTATTTAGGGATAAGAGCTGTGTACATTTTGAGGTACACTTCTCTGATCTCTTTTCTTTTTTCTTTCCTAATAATTGTAGGGGAAATACAATGCATCCTCTTTTCACTACGCTACTGTTTAGTATTAATTTATTAATTTAAATTCATTTTTCTCTGATTATCGACGGCAAGGATGAAATAGTGCCCATTGCCTTTTATGTAAGAGATGACAGTACACTATTCGTTACTTTCTATTTCTTCCAACCATTCCCAGCTGTGATTTATTACTAGGGGATTTGGGCTTAAATTATTATTACTAATAATATTTATCTTCTATCTCAATAATTGTTTTGATATTTACGTGAAGTTTTATAACCACATTAGGAATAATTCTTTAGATTTATGTGTATTTCACTGGTCACATAATTTGACATCCACATACTTATACTGGGTCTTCCCCATTCTTAAGTCATTTGTTTGGCTTCATCTGCTAACTGACTGGAATTCTTCTTTGGGGGACTTTTTTTTTTTTTTTTTTTTTTTTTTTTGAGGCAGGGCATGTAGGTAATTGACTTTCTGAGGTCTAGAATCTGATAATGTCTTTGTGAACATTAACCTGGCTGAATGTCGGAATTATCGGTTCGTAAACATTTCTCCTAAAAATTATGTCGATGCTGTTCAGTGACTCCCTTTGTTTCATGAAATAGAAGAGAAATCTAAAGGCACACCGATACATATTCATTTGTATTCAATCTGCCTGGAAGCTTACATATTTTGTTTTTGTTCTTTACCCTTGAAATTCAAAAAATTCATGAGGGCACATCCATTGGTTTAAGTAATAAGTTCTGCGTGCTACTTAATGACCCTTTCCCATCCCTTGTCTATAGTAATTTAAGGTCACCCTGTTTGATAGCAGGGTCACAGCTAATGGATTTCAGTGTCTGAAATCCAAGAAAACCCTGGGCTTTTCAAATAATGGCATTGAAAACCAGTAAGCTGTGGTGGTAGGAACACAGTCTTTGGGGCAGCTCTGTGAATGGTCAGCTGTACGACCTTGGATGTGTTACCTGATTTCTCTCCAAGCCTCGGTTTCCTCCCCTACACGTGGGGACAGGAAAACCTCCTTGCAGATTTGCTGGGAAGATTAGACAAGGCAAAACAACAGGCCCACCATAAATCATATCTGCTATTCTGGAATATGAGAAGACAGATTCTTCTCCAAGCCAAGACCACAGAAATTTGGTTCAAGAAAATGCCAGATTCTGTCTTAGGAGTCAGAGTGGCTCCTCTTACTAACTGGAAAGGGCCTTGGAGAAGTGGCTCCACCCATGACAGATGAAAATATCCTAGGGAGCAGGGTGTTGCCAAGGGGGAGAGTGAACACCAGCTCAAATACAGCTCCAGGATTGTGAACTTGAGCTGTGAGAAGAGGGGAGGGAAGAGAAATGTTGTTTCTCTCTTGGTCACTGGCATAGGCCTCTCAGCTCTGTCTTGGGCACTCCTGTTGTCTTTGTCCCTTTCACGGTGACTCAGAACTTTGGACACGGTGTCAGTGGAGCCCATGAGGTCGTTAAACCTTGCCACCTAAACAGCATGGGCCACAGGCCAGCAGCTTCAGCGTCACCCAGGAGCTCGTCAGAAATGTAGGAGGTCAGGTCTCACCCCGGAGTCACTGAATCAGAATTTGCATTTTAACAAGACCCCCCAGGGGAGGCACATGCCTGTCAAAGTTTGGGGAATTCTAGTCTAGGCCCACAAGTTTCTCAGAGCTGAAGTTTTAGGTGGCTTCTTGGCCACTAACCAACGATTCTATTTGCATCCCTTTTTAAAAAAAAATTATTTAGTTAACATACGGTGTAATATCGGTTTCAGGAGTAGAATTCCGTGGTCCATCACTTACATACAACACCTTAGTGCTCATCACGACAAGTGTCTTCCTTAATACCCATCCCCTATCTAGCCCTTCTCCCACCCACCTCCCTCTGTCAACCCTCAGTTTGTTCTCTATCATTAAGAGCCTCTGAGGTTTGTTTCCCTTTCTTCTCTTTTTCCCTCCCTTCCCATATGTTCATCTGTTTCGTTTCTTAAATTCTGCATATGAGTGAAATCATATGGGATCTGTCTTTCTCTGATTAACTGACTTCATTTTGCATAATACATTCTAGCTCCATCCATGTCATTGCAGCATTTGGGCTCTCTCCATAGTTTGGCTAGTGTTGACAATGCCGCTATAAACACACTGCGTGTGTCCCTTTGAATTTTTATTTTTGTATCCTTTGGCTAAATACTTAATAGTGCAATTGCTGAATCATGGGGTAGTTCTATCTTCAGTTCTTTGAGGAACCTCCATACTGTTCTCCAGCATGCCTGCACCAGTTTGCATTCGCACCAGCAGTGCAAGAGGGTTCCCCATTCTCCACATCTTAGCCAACACTTGTTGTTTCTTGTGATGTTAATTTTAGCCATTCTGACAGGTGTGAGTTGATGTCTCATTGTGTTTTGATTTGTATTTTCCTGAGTGATGCTGAGCATCTTTTCATGTGTCTGTTGGCCATCTGGATGTCTTCTTTGGAAAAGTGTCTATTCATGCCTGCTGCCCATTTCTTAACTGGGTTGTTTATTTTTGGGTGTTGAGTTTGGTAAGTTCTTTTTTTTTAATTTTTAAAATGTTTGTTTTTGAGAGAGAGCATGAATTGGGGAGGGGCAGAGGGAGGGAGGGAGAGAGAGAGAGAAAAGAATCCAAAGCAGGCTCCAGACTCCAAGCTGTCAGCACAGAGCCTGACGCAGGGCTCGAACCCATGAACCATGAGATCATGACCTGAGCCGAAATCAGATACTTAACCGACTGAGCCACCCAGGCACCCCTAGTTTGATAATTTCTTTATAAATTTTGGATACTAGCCCTTGATCAGATATGTCATTTGCAAATATCCTCTCCCATTCTGTCTGTATTCTGCCTCTTCGTTTTGTTCGTTGTTTCCTTCGCTGTGCAGAAGGTTTTTATCTTGATAAAGTCCCAATAGTTCATGTCTGCTTTTGCTTCGCTTGCCTTCAGCAACATGTCTAAGCCTCAGCAATCAGACAACAGAAAGCAATAAAGGGCATCTAAATTGGCAAGGAAGAAGTCAAACTTACACTCTTTGCAGATGACACAATACTACTCTGTAGAAAACCTGAAAGACTCTACAAAAATTGCTAGGATACATGAATTCAGCAAAGTTGCAGGATAGAAAATCAATGTGCAGAAATCTGTTGCATTTCTATACATCAATAATGAAGAAGCAGAAAAAGAAACCAAGGAATCGATCCGATTTGCAATTATAGCAAAAACAGATACCCAGGGATAAACCTAACAGACAGGTTTTTAGTTTTCAGTAGTTTTCAGTACTCTGAAAAACTACAGAACACTTCTGAAAGAAAGTGAAGAGGAGACAAAGAAATAGAAAATTATTCCACGCTTACGGACTGGAAGAACAAACATTGTTAAAATGTCTATACTACCCAAAGCAATCTACACATTTAACGCAATCCCTATCAAAATACCACCAGCTTTATTTGCAGAGCTAGAACAAACAATCCTAAAATTTGTATGGAACCACAAAAGATCCCAAATAGCCAAAGCAATCCTGAAAAAGAAAACAAAACTGGAGGCATCATGTCGTTTTAAAATAGAAATGAAAGCACGGAAGAAGGCTCCAGAAGAAATGAAAGTAAGGCATATAGAATTTTAAAATGTAGACTAAAGTCCAGTGGTTTCCCATGCAGACAATTCCGTGGGACTGGGGAAGGGCCTTGTTCTCCTCCCAGAGGCCATCTTAACCTGCTTTTCTGCCCTTGGCACTCAGCTGGCATTACTGGGCCATTCTTCTTAGAACATGTTCTCAGCCTCTCTGCTTGATCACAGAAACGAGGGCACAGCTGCTGAAAGCCACAATCATACCATCCTTGGCTTTTGTGGCTCCCCACACACCTAATTCTGGGGGAATCACACTGTGACCATGGATTTGGTCACAAAGCAGAAGCTGGCATCTGCTGCTTCTATGGGTGTTCTGTGGCCCCAGCCTTGACCTCCCTCTGGGCCCCAGCTATCTCTGGGGCTGCAGCCATCGCCCTGTGAATGTACGTCCCCAGCTCTGGCCAGAGCCAGAGCCACAGCCAGAGCTGGAGTCAGCTGTGGGTGGTGACTCCAAGACCTCACTTTGGCGTCTGGGGGACCCCAGCACCCTCAAGGACATTCTGAGCTCTGTGAGGCACAAGCTCTTCTCCAGGCCTCGCCTGTTGGTCCAACCTGAATTCCCAGAGGTAAAACAGAATATGGCCGGAGCAAGGGCCCTCCGCACCTTCGGGGGTTCTCAGTGGCCGTCACATCTCAAGTGCCTTTCTTCATGAGCTGCACGTGTTGGGGAGCATGCCTGGCTTGTCCACTCTTGTATCTGGAGTGCTCACTGGAATGCCTGGCACACGAGGGGCACCAGATATGTACTGGAGCCTAAACCCCAGGGCAGCAAAGACCCTGTTTGGTCTTAGACTGGAACAGGGCAATCTGAGGTTTAGTGAGAAATAAAGCCACTCCCCCAATGATCAGTCACGGCCTTGGAGGAGAGCAGCACGATTCCTTTCTGCTGTGGACTGTCACTTCTGTCTTTTATCCATGAGGATGAAAACATCGTCATGGGTCTGGTGGGCCATTTGGTGGAGGGAGGAGGGGCCACCTGGGAACAGTCCTCCTGGGAAGGATGAGCTCAGGAAAGCACGGAGGCAAAACAAGCGGGCAGACTGTGGAGACTTCAGGGCAGCCCAGGGAGGGAATAAGAGGAGCCAGGAGCAGAGCAAGACCCCCAGGACCCGAAGAGGAAGAAGGCCAGACTTAGGTCAGCACCATGTAACACTGACTTGGAGCTCCAGCCTATCACTCCCGAGCCTGCCGCAAAGCCAGCCAAGCACCACAGTCTTGTGGTAGAGGGTCCTGCAGGCAGGGAGCTGCATTTGACACTAGGGTGGAAGAGAGAGAAAAAAAAGAGAAGGGCCCAGGAAAGCACGTGGCTGAGCAAGGAAAGTCCGTGTCAGAGAACTCGCAGCCTGGTGAGCAGAATGTAAGCCTCCATTGGGAACCTACAGAAACCCTGTGGTGGACGCCACATGGTTCCCGAATGTGGGATGGGGCTGTGAGTCAGTAAGCACCGTACTGAAAGGAAGGAGGGACCCCAAAGCCTGGAAGATTAGAGACCACTGGTTGCTTCCACGTGGCTTACTTTGTCCCATTGATGGAGCCACCTCTGACTCTGGGACAAGCAAATCTTTGGTCTGTGGGATCTACCAGCACATGACTGAGTTTTAGTCACAATGTTGTAAAACCTCCCTGGAGATTCCTGGAGGAAAGTGAAAACTGTCACTACAAAATGACAAATGAACCAGAATAACCATGGTTGGATGACCTCCACTGGTCACCAGGCCTGCTTCCCATAACAAAACCCTCCCCACATAAGAAACCAATGTGCCTTTTACCCCACACGCCTTCTGGTTGGGAAACCCACCCCCTGAGGAGGGGACTTTTCAAAGAAACCCACCTGAGTTGGGCTCTGGGGCTCTATGGAAAAATAGGAAAATTCACAGTGGTGCAGTGAGGAAAAATAAATGATCTTAGTATTTGGACAGAGTTATTTCAAAGAAAAATTCTATTTAAAAAACCAGATGGTTCTTTTGTTTCCAATAGCTGCCTATAAATTCTCTATTTTTCTGTTCTGTGGAGTTGAAATTGATTGAAATTGACATTTTTTTATCATGAGTCAGTTGACACGAAAATTGAAAAAACAAAACAATGGGTGCCAGGTTTTCTCTCTCTCTCTCTCTCTCTCTCTCTTTCTCTTTCTTTCCAAGAAGACAAGTTAAGTCCAGAGGTTCAGAAAAGTTGTAAAAAAGAAAGAAAAAAAAAAAGAGAAGAGAAGAGAAGCATGTCAATGGTCTGTTTTTAGAAGTTGCCAGCAGTCGCCTTTCTGAAGTTGCAGTGCAGCTTTGTGGACGCACTCTCTATCCAGCTGCTGCACATCTGGAATTTTGGGGTTGTACCTCTGGTGCTCCATGCAAAATAGCAAAAAAACCACCTTTGGTTTTTCTGACCCATGTGGTTTCATAGCCTTTTCCAGACTTGAGCTGTGGAAAATTGCTGCTCTTGGCTTGAAAGTCACAGTTTAGCAAGTGGTGTTTCAGGGGAACTGGTGGGCCCGAAGATTAATTTGTATTTGCTGCCTCCTGGGGCTCCCAATCAGCCACTTGGCTCCCAGAAGCCCCCAGTCTGAGTGTTGCAATGGACACCAGGGGCGGGAAGAATGTGGCACAAATGTCGCCAGTGAGAACAGCCTCACTGTCCAGATATCTCCTGGTTTGTGCATTTTCCCCCAAATCACCATCAGATATACAAAAAGAGAGATGGGGGACATCTGTGTCTGTCACCAAGCATAGAATGCCTCCTGTCCCGGGGACCTGGAGGTGGTGGCACTTTGGTATGGCTTTGCCTCGCTTCTTCTCCCAGCCACGTGACCCACCTGAGATGCTTCATGCCAGGTCTGCTGATTAGCACGAGAAAAGAGGTTATGGTGACCAGAGGGAATCCACTGACCAGCTAACTGAGCTTATTTTTCCAAACACAGTACAGTACATATGGGAGAAAGGTCGCTGGGCTCTAAATGTAGTGAATTGGCTCAGCAAATAGTCCCTTTCCCACTCCTAAGTAGCAGTGAGTCCCAAAGGATGTTGAATTTTCCCTATGTGACTTTTAGAAATGGAGTAGAATTTTGGATGGGCGTGGGGAGAGTAGTGCATAGGTTTAAATAAATAGATACAGATATATTCTCTTTGTGCCAATATACAATCATCCACAGCATTGTGCTGATCATTAAAGTGCTTTGGGGAATGGTATTTCCTTTGATGCAAAGCGCTAAATGAAAATGAGAAAAGCAAATGGGATCCCAGTCCCAATTTTGCATGGTTCTCACTTTGTGCATAAACACAGATTCCAGCCCCCTACCCCCCCATGAAAGCTTGCCTGCATTTGCTTCCTGTGAACTCTTACAGCAGCATCCGCCATCTGTAGCCCTCATTTTGCATGGAACATTTCCTGATTCTAATAATAATAATAATAATAATAATAATAATAATTAATTAATAAACTTCCCAGGCATTTCCATGTTTCCATTTTTCTCAACTCTCCCATAAGGCCCTGGAAGGCAGATTTTTGCTCACTGTATCCCCAGCATCAAGTTCAGGGTCCTCCCTTTTGGGGGGTCTCAAAATAATTTAATAGTGTGGAAATAATCACATAGGTCAGATATACAGCCTATCCCAGCAAGGACAAGTATCCTGCAGTAGGAAACGGTCGTTCAACCCAAGAAACACTTGCTGATGTCTTCTTGGGGTCATGGCTCACAGTGACTATAACAGTAAAGAAGCTCCTAGTTTCAGAGGTAAATGCCCTTGTGCTGGGCACTTGGCCACCTTCGATGTGAACTGAAGGCACAGATACAGGAAATGGAGAGAATCTGGGTATAGCCTAGCTTTCTGTTATGGAAAGAAAAGATTTGGTACGCTGAAGTCAGCTGTTACACGCACAGGAAAATTACAGGAATTTTGAGAGCCTGTTGTTAAATCATTGGTAATGTGAAATTGGCTGTGGTGAGAGTATTCACACCATGGAAATAGGCAGACGCCACAAATCAGGCTCCTCCCACCCCACCTCATTGTGGAGAGCTGGTTTACCAGAACACTACTGCCAGCATCTGACCATCTGCGGGCAGGCAAGAGTAATTTTTCTGAGCAAAAGCTTCAAGCCAACTGTGATCTTAACTGGCCTTAATTGCACAAAGCACCAGCCTCTGCCAACAGCAACCTTTGGTCCCAGGAACGAAGGTTGGACATTATCTGTAGCTTAGAATGTTTGGTCACTTCTAGGTCTTGTCAGTTACATCTGCTAAGCAGACAACACTTGCACCATAGCTTTTCTTACAAAGGACTACAACATGTGTCCGTATATATTATGTGGTTTTTGAACTTGTACAATTCTTTGATTATGGACTCTCAGAGCACTGCATAAATTCAATCAACCATTGCTCCCAAGAGTGGTCCCCCAGTGTGAACGAGGAATAACTATAGATGGCATGAGTATCCATGCCTGACACTTTCTTCGTGGATTTTTGCTGCCTTTTATTTGTACTTCTCTATTTATAACGTTTCCCCCGTTGACTTTATCTAGATAAAGGATAGGGACTAGATAATAGACTCTCATATACAGATAGCACCCGAATCCAGCAATAATGTCTCCACTGACTGCAGACTCATATCCAAATTCTTCCTTGATATCTCCACCAGGATATTTAAAGGGTGGCTCAAACCTCTTGAAAGGTTAAATTGGCTCGTGTCACTCCTTCTTCCAAAGGCTTATCTCATGCCAAATCCCAATCTGCAACATGGTCCGATCGACATCCCCAACCCATCACTTCCCCGTCCTCTCACCGTTCTCCCCACTGCCCTGCTGGTTTCTGTGCTGTCTCTCCAATGTGGCAGACAGGCTCCAACTTAGGAGATCTTGCCATTCCCTCTTCCTGGAAAATTCTTTCACCAGGTGTCCTCATGGTTTCCTCCCTTACCTCCTCCAAGTCTTTACCAAAGGCTTGCTAAGGAGGTCTTCCTCAAGTACTGTATTTTGAATTACAACCTCCCTTCACACTCCCCACCCCTTCCCTTATCCCCACTGCCTATCACCTCTTAACAAACTACATCTTACTGACTTTCCTGTTTACTGGGTTTTCTTCCCCATGAGAGTGTAAGCTGTCTGAGGGCAAGCATTTTAGTCCAGTTTGCTCACCGTTGTACCATTAAGACTTACAGTGCTCAGTACATAGTAGGGATTCAGCGAATACTTATTGAATGATAAATGACAACCTTGGTGTCTGTCCTCAGACCTCCTCCTCTCCCAGTCTTTGGCTCTGCCTGTGGGAGCACCATGTCACTCAGGAACTCAGAATAAAACCGTGAGCTACCCTCACCTTCTACATCTAGCCCATTGGCAAGTGCTGACCACTCTACCACTGAAATATATCTTGAATCTGGGGCACGTGGGTGGCTCAGGCAGCGAAGCATCCAACTCGGTTTTGGCTCAGGCCGTGATCTCATGGTTTATGGGTTGGAGCCCCAAGTCAGGCTCCTCACTGACAGTGCAGAGCCTGCCTGGGATTCTCTCTCTCCCCGCACCCCCCTCTCTCTGCCCCTCCCCTGCTCACTCTCTCTCTCAAAATAAATAAATAAACTTAAAAAAAAAAAAAGGAAAAAATATATCTTGAATCTGATCACATGCTTCTCCTTCCCCACAACCACCATTCCCATCGCAACTGGACGACTGCAATCATCTCCCCCCCTGGGCTTCTTGCCTCCGGGCTCAGCCCTCTCCCGATCCCTCATGCCCACCCCTTCACGTGCACACACTGCCAGAGCGAGCTTTTTTTTTTTTTTTTTTTTAATTTTTTTTTTTTTTAACGTTTATTTATTTTTGGGACAGAGAGAGACAGAGCATGAACGGGGGAGGGGCAGAGAGAGAGGGAGACACAGAATGTGAAACAGGCTCCAGGCTCTGAGCCATCAGCCCAGAGCCTGACGCGGGGCTCGAACTCAGGGACTGCGAGATCGTGACCTGGCTGAAGTCGGACGCTTAACCGACTGCGCCACCCAGGCGCCCCCAGAGCGAGCTTTTTAAAATGTCAAAAAGAACACGACTCCTCGGGTGCAAACCTCTCACCGCATTGAAAATTAAATCCACGCTGCCCGACTTGGCCGGACTCTTCCGGACTCATCTCTGACACGCCCCCCTTGTTCCCTCTCCTTCAACTTTCCTGCAGTGAGTGCCCACTCTGTGACAGCGCTGTTCGAGGTGTCTGGGACACAACATGAGACAAAATGGGAGAGTATCTATGCTCTTGTGGAGCTCCCGTTCCAATAAATGGCAAACCGGAAACACGACAATAATTCATAATATAGGACATGAGAAGGTGAGGAGTGCCATGGAAAACAGAGAGAAATTAGAGGGAATTGGAAGCGCTGAGTTAGGGCAGCGAGAGCAGTGTTGAATAGGTCGGCGCTGGGGCAGGCAAGGCAGGGGCAAAAATGAGGGAGGCGAGCCACCCCGGTCATCGCTGGCCGTTCCGAGAACAAGCTGGGCTGGGCTCCTACTGGGTCACCCCAGCTAAGCTCGAACTCCGTTTCTTAGAATTCCTGCACGGGCACAGCTCTCGATCAGTATGGGCCACGGTGGTGCACGAGGCGTGGGAGGCAGGAATGGAGCTCCAGCAACATTCTTTTCTGCAGGGAAGGTCAATACCAGGCTCCAGGTCAATGCGGCTCGCTCACACGGAGGCCCTTCAGCGGGCCTGTTTGGCTGGACAGCAGCCGAGCCCCGGCACCTCCGGGGCCCAAAGGATCTCTTCTTTCAGGAACTCCAGCTCCCACCCAGGTGTGCACTTAGCTCCGTGACAAAGGGCATCGAGATCAGAGGCTCGAAGGTGCATGCGAGACCGATCAGGTGCCAGCCCATCCTGGCGGCGACCGGCCTGTCCTTCCTTCCCTGGCTCCATGGCCTCTTGCATTATCCCCCCGCTGCCTGTTCTGCTGGCTTCCGATGGAGCACGGAGAGCGCACTGCACAAGCCACAGCCCCAGGTCCACCGCGAGGTAACCACCTCCCACGGCCCGTGAGGCCAAATCCCGAAACGGCTAACTAAATGCAGTCGTACAGGATTTATTATAAGGATAATATATTTTTACTACCTTATTGTACACATAATGGCTGGCCCCTTATCATTTAATCTGGGCTCATATGTCACCATCCTATACACATCGTAGCTGAGCACCTAAAACAGAACTTTCTCTGGGGCTCCTGGGTGGCTCAGTCAGATAGGTGTCCGACTCTTGGTTTCGGCTCAGGTCCTGATCTCGCAGTTTGTGGGTTTGAGCCCCGCATCAGGCTCTGGGCTGGCGGTGGGGAGCCTGCTTGGAATTCTTTCTCTCTCTCTCTCTCTCCCTCTCTGCCCCCTCCCCTGCTTGTGGTCTCTCTCTCTCTCTCTCTCTCTCAAAATAAATAAAGAAACTTAAAAAAAAGAAGAAGAAGAAGAAATGTCTGCAGTCATTCCACATCCCCACACCTATTTTTTTTTTCTTTTTTGGTGGAGATTACTCCCTGAAGTTATTTATTTATTTATCTGTTTATTTATTTACTTTAATTTTTTCTTATGTTTTATTTTATCTTTGAGAGAGAGAGAGAGAGAGAGACAGAGTGTGAGCGGGGCAGGAGCAGAGAGAGAGAGGGAGACTCAGAACCCGAAGCAGCTCCAGGCTCCAAGCTGTCAGCCCAGAGCCCGACGTGGGGCCTGAACCCATGAACCGCGAGATCATGACCTGAGCTGAAGTCAGACGCTTAACCGACCAAGCCACCCAGGTGCCTCTGAAATTATTTATTTATTTTTAATTTGGTTACTTGTTTACTACCAAGGCCTATCCTATTCATCGCTCTGTCTTCAGTGCCCAAAACACAGACCGCTCACGGTAGGAATTCAAAAAAATAAAGACTGAATAAATGTATCTGATGTCTTGTTTTTGGCGTCTGCCAACAGATTTCTGAATACCAAAGCAAGCTAAATGGCTTCAACTACGCGTGCAAATCTCACATGAACTTGATGAAAAACCTCCAGCATTTATACATAAAGTTTATAAATGAAAACATAAAGCATTTCATTGATTCTATTAGTCAAAATTACTTTTGCCAACAAATGTTAAAAGCACAACCAAACCAAAAACAAACCTTTTTTTTTGTATCATACTATTCATTCCACACAAAAAAACAACAACAACAAAATCTTGTGTTTTGTAGAGCTAAATATTAAAATAGCTACAAGACAACGTCTTCAGTTAATAACTTACACCCAAACCTAAGGGGCGAGAGCAAATGTTCAAGCTTGACATTAACTCTCTCACAAGAAATCGAGCTAAAGGTTTTTCCTCGCGGGAAAATCCAGAGTTAGAAGGTTTTAAACATTAAGCTGAAACAAGAAAATGCCTTAAAGCAAACGACTGTGTTTTATACTTTAACAATGTCCAGCCAAAGACGCTACTGAGTTGAAACCTCTCCAGCTAATGCTGCCATGGAATAGCGCTCCTCATTTTTGCCAATAGCCCATTTTACTGGTCACTGGTTACTCCTTCAGGACATTAGGCTGACGTTTGTTCATCTTACTTTTGTTTCCTTTACAGTCTCGACTCTTAGCAGCCCACCTCGCTGCAGATCTTTGGCACCAAAAGCCCCATTTAAAAGAACACAGTGTCTTCTTACCGGGGCCGATCCCGGCATGATTTTTTTTTTTTTTCCCTCCTCAACATAGTTGCATGTTAATTCCTGCGTCGAACTAATATGTATTGATCATCTATTGCGTTCCAGAGGCTGTTTGGGTTTCAAGGTCATTGTCTGGGAGGAGTTCCTTCCTTTTCTGGCCCCGAAATATTACACTGCTGACCTGAAGCAGCAAGTCTGGCCCTTCCTGGTTTTCCCGGACATTCTCCCCGAGGCCATTCGGGGTGGAACGCTTCCTGCTGCCATTCCTCCAATTCTCTACCGCCGATTTCTATCTGCCCCTGGTTAAGTGCTCTTCCTTCCCATTTTTGTTCCTGCCCTTTTAAAGTCTGAGGGCATCAGAGGACTTCCTGTGCAGCCTCTGGTGTTACTAGCTCCACTCCCCTTTCTGCTGCAGGAGGGTCATTTGCAATTGCAGGTGCAGAGTGACATTTCTGAGAGCATCCCAACCCCCTTGAGACATCATGCATTTGAAAATCTCTGACCGTGACATCTGGCCCGTCTCTCCTCTGATCTTTGGGAAATCTGCTTCCCTCAAGTCTCGATTGTATGTTTTACTGCAAAACTTTCCTCATCCTTGGCCATCATGCACTCAAAAATGGATTCTGGGTCCAGGAAGCCATGGATTTGAATCCTGGGTCTCCCACTTATGGGCAATGTCACCTCAGCAAGTCAGTGAGTCTGCTTGTACCTAAGTTTCCTGACCTGTACAAAAGAGGGCTACTCACAGGGCGCCTGGGTGGCTCAGTCGGTTGAGCATTCAACTTTGGCTCAGGTCAGGATCTCATGGTTCATGGGTTCGAGCCCTACCTCGGGCTCTGTGCTGACAGCTCAGAGCCTGGAGACTGCTTTGGCTTCTGTGGCTCCCTCTATCTCTCTGCCCACCCCCACCTCCCCGTTTGCTCTCTCTCTCTCTCAAAAATAAATAAACATTAAAAAAATTTTTAAAAAGAGGGTTACTCTGAAGACTATATTTTCCAAAGATGGCCACATCAATAAATATATATGCGTGCCCCGTCCCATATTGTTTTCTCACAACACAATATGGACACCTCCATATCTGGGCAGGCAGAAACGTGGATTACCGAAAAACAACAAATAACTTTTTTGTGTGAGTATGTCCCAAATACTGCAGAGGACATATGTATACTAATAGAGCTATTTGTTGTTTCTCTGAAATTTAAATTTTAAGTGAATGTCCTATATTTTATACAGGAAGTGCACTTTGGAGCCCAGAGCCAGCACATAAGAAGTTTGGCTCCCCTGAAACTACTAGGTATTCCAGTTCCTCAGTGTTTGAGTGTTCCCAACCCAGGCACCAGACATATGTCCAAAGAAGCCTCAGGAATATTCCTTCCTCAGCTGTCGTCTGCCTTAGACGAACCCAATCAATCCTCGGAACCATAAGGGATGATAATGATAGATAATTATTACTGGTTTTAAGCCATTAAACTTGGGGGCAGTTTGTTATGCAATAGATCACTAATACAATTAACTACTTCATAGAATTGTGGCACTGTTTTAAGAACATAACATGGTAATGCACCTAGCATAGCCCCTGGAACAAATAGAATTCTCTTCCTCTCCCCCCAGCCAATACATAAAATCATCTGTACACACGCGTGATGCCCCACAGTCTTTTTTCTCCCAAGCTTACTTTTATTTCCACTGAACTAATTTCTCTTTCTGGCCAGAATTGGATCCTGAGGGTGTCAGTTGTTTCCCCAAAACACTTTCCCAAATTTCTGGGAGATTAAACTGATAGCAAAGCAAGAAATGTCAGACACTGTGTTCTAGCTCTGAGACCCCCTCGCTGAAGTCCCCACACTTCTCTTTCTCATGGCCCTCTGTCAATCTGTGATCAGCTTTGACAATCTCTTTTTATCTATCCATAATATGGCCCCACAAAAGCCACTTCTGTTCTTGTCTCTTTTTGTCCTTACACAAAGGCTACTCACACCTCCATCAATTTCCATGAAGATGTTCACAGATTATTATTTGTATGTTTGCTTGTCTTCACGTGTCTTCTCCTATTGTGTGCAGAGCCAATATGTCATGAGTGTTAGTTTCTGATGATTCAGTCTCTCCAGTGTCCTGCCCCATCCCGCTTCAGTCAGGTCAATGATACATTCGTGTCTATTCCTCTCTTGCTGTATGTTTAGACATGCTGATTATCACTCAAAGCAGAGGCATAGGATCTTATGGTAGGCTGAATAATGGCTCCCTATTCACCCAAAGATGTGCATGTTTTAATCCTTGGAACCTTTGAATATGTTATCAAAGGGACTTTGCAGGTATGTCTAAGTTAAGGACCTTGAGATGGAGAGATTATGCAGAATTATCCAGATGAACCCAAAGTAATTACAAGGGTCCTGATAAAAGAGAGGCAGCAGGGACAGAGAGAGATAGAGATGTGTTGACGAAAGCAGAGGTCAGCGTGATGTGTGGCCATGAGCCAAGGAATGCAGTGGCCTCTAGAAGCTGGCCAAGTCAGGGAAATGGATTCTCCCTTAGAGCCTCCAGCAGGAAAGCAGCTCTATGGACACCTTGCCATTAAGCCCTTTGAGGCTGATTTTGGACTTCTGACCCTCAGAACCCAAGTAAATCTGTGTTATTTTAAGTCACTGAGTTTGTGGGAATTTGTTGCAGTAATGGAAAACCAGCACAGACCTCCATGAGTCTTACGAAGTTACTTACCCTTTGGGGGAGGGGAACTTTCTAGCCTTGTTCAACCAGAAAGATTATTTACATGCTGTAAGTGTATTTGTTTGTAATTATGACCTCACCTCCTTTCGTAAAGAGTTTGAGATGACACATTAAGAAATAGACTCTCTATTTTTATTTGACCCAAATGCGCTCCAGTTTTAGAGAGAGAGAAAGGTACAACAACTCACGTGTGAGGATGGAGTACGTTTAGACAGATGAAAAGAAACAATTCAATCCCACTGTGTATCTGCACTCCCAGGTTTCTTACATTCGGGATTCAATCTGCCTCTGGTTTACAGTGAGAAGGAGACAAGACATTGATCTGTGATTCACACTGCTAGCTTTCGCCAAACCCACACCCTCTCCTCCTGGGCACTAGCTGGACAGCACTTCCCAACCATCTTGCAGTCAGGTGGCGCTTGGGACTGAGGTCTAGTCAATGGAATATGAGTGGATGATGTGTGCCACATCCAAGCTTGTCCTCCCCCAAACTTCCCAGGCATGTTTTTCTGTTCTTTACCCTTCCATTGGCTTGAGACAGATAATCACAACCTTGAAAGCAACACGTTGGATATATCACAAAACGAAAGGGACCTGGGTCCCTGAATCACTGCTTGGAGGAGAATTACCAACCCATCAGGGACATCTGTTTTGGACTCTAAGTGAATGAGAAATTAACTTGTATTGTTTCGAGCAATTACTCATCTTGGAATTATTTCTGATTGCAGCCAACATTACCTGAAGGTAACACACAGTGCAAATCCCAAGTATTTGGGGTAAGTACAGCCTGTTTTGCAGACAGGTATACCATGGGATCAAAGCCACCTGTAAGAAGCTGATCAAGGCTTATGTTTCACTGCGAACACAGCAGGTTTTATAAACATGCCTTGAAGAATGGTTCTTTGTAGGTTTTCCTGGCTTGGCCCAATGAAAGCCACTGCTGATGCAACAAACCCTTCTCCTAATGCATTACATAACTTGTATTAACAAAAACAGCATGGTTTTAATATTTTCACTGTGGTCTAAGTCTGAATGAGGAAATCACTTAATACCCTTGACTTTCTCAAAACACATATCTCTGGACACAGCCGTCCGAACATTCTCTGAGCGTCCAAGAGCAATGCCACCCCACAAGTATACACTTGTCTCTGAACCTAAGATTAGGGTGACCAACCACCCCAGCTTGCCTGAACCTGAGGGGATTCATAAGATGTGAGACTTTCAGTTTTAAAAACCAGGACAGAGCCAAGAAAACTGGAAAAAGCTGGTCACCCTTCAAGATACTATTCTGCTGGAAGCACATCTACATAGATGGCTGAAAATCCTGAAGGGAACAAAGAAAAGGGAATTCTTCCCGCCTTCTACCAGGAAGGGCATACTCTCAATTTAGGACATGATAGGCGTCCTTAAGGCACTACTCACCAGGAAAATCCCAGAGACTCTGATTCATCCAGTGGTTGTGCCCATGCCTCACAAAGGCCAAGGGCCAATGATGAAGTCAGATGGTTGGGAATGTGTCCTCAGCCTGTCTTGTGTTCTCTCTTGCACAGCAGGGCAGACAGCGAGAACGCTTCTGAAGCAGAATGATGGTGCTACATAGGAAGGTGGGCGTGGATGCAGCAGAAGGAACTCTAACAGGGGACAACAGCTGGGGTGGAGAGTGTAGGGGGAGAGTACGGCACCAGGTGGTACAACCATCTGCTCTTCTGCCCTGGAATTTCTTTGTCACCCTGCTAACTCACGAACACTTGCCATTGGATTAGCTCACATAGTGGTTCCTAGGATGCTGGGCTGTTAATTCATCTGCGTGGTCCTCATTCCACAGTGCTGTCTACTCCACCCCAGGGACATGGAGTGTCATCCCTCTGACACTAACTCACAGAAGTAGAAGCAGTTCAGTGTCACCCCAGTGAAAATCAGGTCAGGCAACGTGAGGGAATGCAACTCTCAGCCTTCCCTCTGCCACTGTCTCCATGTTGGCCAGGTCTCATACTCTCTCTACTCTTAACTACCACAGACGTTTCTGTATATTGCCTCACTGTTCAAGTTTAAATAATTGTGTTTGAAAAGGAAATTTCGTATCACCAACGTAAGGAGAAAACCAGTATCCTTTGAGAAAACCATAATTATCATTAAAAAAATCAAATACAATGAAAGCAAGGCGGTGTTATTCGATTCCTACTGGATGTGATATCAGATGGAAAGCTCCAACTGTGAGGCCTGCTCTCTCTTGATTAGAAAGGGACATTAACAGGAGTTAGAGAAACCCTATAGATGTACTCAACACCACCCTGAGGCTTTCGCCTTAGTTACTGAAAGAGAAGGGGGGCAGAATACAATGTTCCCACTCTGGGATTCACTGGTATTTAACCCTGTGTTCTGCATCACCAAAACCTACCTCATACACAATCATGGGCTAATTGAATTGCACTTTAAACCATTGTCTGTAAAGTCCTCGACACAGCCTGAGATTCCAATTCCTTCCCTCCCTAGTAGGTGGATTTTCCCACTGAACAAGATCGTAATCCCAAGCCTTTTCCTCTCTGCTCTGTCCACACCTCAGCTCTCAGTGGCCTCTTACATATTCTAGAAACTAATAGCAATTAGCTAGCAATCTCACTCTCTGTCCTTTCCTTCAACCTCGCTAATGAACACTTACACTCCTATCTCTAATCTGAAGAGGAACCCCCTTTTTTCATCCACCTCCAGCCACTTTCCCATTTTTCTGCTCTTTCTCACATCCAAACTTCTCAAAGGAATTGTCCACATACCCACTGGATCCACGTCCCTTTCACTCCTTAACCTACCATAATCCAATTCGACTCTTTTCTCCCTGTCCTTCTACTAAAATTTCCCTGGTCAAGGCATCCAGCTTCTCCATCTCTCCCTCCCTCTCAAGGCATTGTTCTTTCCTGGCTCCTGTGACTCCCATGTTCTTGGCTTCCTTCTCTTCTATCTCTGCCTCTTCAGAATCTCCTTTGCAAGACCCTTTTCCTCTTTCCCACCTCTCAACATCTGCCAGGGCTTGGCCCTCGAGCCCCTTTCTTAGCTCCCTCCACACTCTATCACAAGAAGATCTTAGTATTCCCACAGCTGTATCATCCATAATCTGTAAATGCCTGGAAAATGTCTCTCCAATCTGAGTCACCACTGAGCTCTGCACAGATGCTCATTGAATATCTCCACTTGGATGTCTTACAAGCATTTTAGATTTCATATTCCAAAATGATCTTGTGATTTTTCCTCTTCCCTAGTCTTTCTCATTTCAGTGAAGGGTACCACCATCACCAATGGTCTGAACCAGGATCCTGGGAGTAATGCTTGGTTCTGTCCCTCTCTTTCCCTCTCTCCTCTTTCTCAATCCCACTTCTATGGCTATACTTTCAGGATACATCCCCAACCCATCCTCTTCTCTCCGTCTGCACTGCCACCTCCCCAATCCAAGCCACCACCATTCACTCTTCTGGATTGTTGAATGGCCCTATCTTTCCCATACTCCGGAGGTTTCTTCATTAAACATATCATATCACATTTTTTCGAAGCCAATCTGTGGCTTCCTGCTGAATACAGAATGAAACCCAAACTTACTACCAAACCTCCAGAGCTCTACAAAATCTACCTCTGCCAACTTCTCAAATCCCATCAAATGTCTCTCTCTGTCTCTCTCCTACTACCTTGAAATCGCCACTGGCTTTCAATAAATGAATAGCTCTGAATGAATTAATACAATGAATGAATGCATGCATGCATGCATGAATGAAATCCCAACACTTACAAGCAAGTAAACCTTGATATAAGGTTTTCAGATAAAAAAAAAGTGTTTTGAAGAATTAAAGGCTTTTACAGGGAAAAATACATATGAGAATAAAAGAGTAGTCTTAGAACCAATGAAAAGTATTTGTTTAAAATTTTCCCAAAGGTACATGGGTGACACACATACCCAATCCTGACAATTGCTACTGAACTCCTGGTTTGAAAAAAGTGTTTACATTGTCCTACATAAGGAGAGAATCACAGCTATTTCAAATTAATTAGTCCTCTCTCTCTTTCTCTCTCTCTCTCACACGTACACGCACGCGCGCACGCATGCAACCTGAAAACACTGTCGATATTCCTAGGAAGGAAAAATAAGAGGGACTTGTGCCCATAAAAATAAAGCTCTTTTTCATAATAATTGGAAGATAATCATGTGCCACATCTTTTGGGTATAGACATGGTGATTGGGTGGTCTAAGATCTTATTTCAGGCCACCACAAATCACTCTGACTTCTTTTTTTAAGTTTATTTATTTTTGAGAGGGAGAGAGAGCACGAGCAGGGAAGGGGCAAAGGGAGAGGGTGAGAAAGCATCCTAAGCAGGCTCAGCATTGTCAGCACACAGCCCAACGCGGGCTCCATTCCACGAACCGTGAGATCGTGACCTGAGCTGAAATCAAGAGTCGGACACTTAACTGACTGAGCCACCCAGGTGTCCCCACTCTGACTTTTTTTTAAATTTTTTTTTCAACATTTATTTATTTTGGGGACAGAGAGAGACAGAGCATGAACGGGGGAGGGGCAGAGAGAGAGGGAGACACAGAATCGGAAACAGGCTCCAGGCTCCGAGCCATCAGCCCAGAGCCCGACGCGGGGCTCGAACTCACGGACCGCGAGATCGTGACCTGGCTGAAGTCGGACGCTTAACCGACTGCGCCACCCAGGCGCCCCCACTCTGACTTTTTATAAGCAACCCAACATCCTAGTGTCTCTACCTAACTGTCTCCCCTCCCCTCAGCATTGTCAGAACTACAAGCCAGATCATTTCCAAGGTGTCACATTATGTTATTTGGGCAAGAAGTGTCACATACATAAATCCAATCGATATAGAAAACTCTGGTACTGAGCAATGGGAGACTTGCATGTGCGAGGAGTGTCTGAATCCACAGCCTTAACAGGGTAAACTATAGTTACAATGAGGGTTCTAAGAATTATCTGCTTGAGTTACATATAAATACATGCTGGGTCAAATGTTTAAGAAAACTTAATGCCATAATTACAAGCTACTCTTACTCCAAAGGTTGAACACAGTTACCATATGACCTAGCAATTCCATTCCTATATATACCCAGAAGAACTGAAAACATATCTCCACACTAAGATTTATATAAAAACGTCCACAGCAGCATTATTCATAACAGCCAAAAAGTGGAAATAACCCACCTGTCCATTAACTGGTGAATGGATAAATAAAATGTGATCTATCCATACAATGGAATATTATTCAATCATACAAAGGAATGAAATACTTCTACGTGCTACAACATGGACGAAACTTGGAAACAATAAATCAAGTACAAGAAGACAGTCAGAAAGGAACACATATTATTGTATTATTTCTACTTGGATGAAATGTCCAGAATAGGTGAATCTATAGAAATAGAGAGTAGACTGGTGGTTGCCTAAGGCTACAAATGATGTGGGGGGAAGGGAGGGATTAGACGGTGATGGCTAAGGGATATACGGTTTCTTTATTTTGATGTAAATATTTTATAATTGACCATGGTGATGACTGCACAACTCTGTAAATATACTAAAAGCCACTGAATTGTACATTTTAAGTGGATGAACTGTATGATATATGAATTACAACTCAATAAAGTTGCTAAAAGCAATAATAATATGCTGCTTTCCCTAAATTACTCCCTTTTCCCATTTTTTAAAGAAGGATTTAGCACGTTAACTTAAAATCAATAGATCACTACTATTTTGTTAAATGCCATCATAAATATTTAGATTTTTTTTAATGACACGAAAACCACTTAACAAAAGTTGACGAAACAGCTCATGGTTATAACCTGGTGGATTATGTTCCTAAAACTTTTATACATGTGTTTATTTGTAATTACTTTCTTTGCACAGCCTCTAGAATGGACATTTAATTTTAGCAAGGAGTTCACCACTTCAAGGCTAGATATTTTGTGTGCCTTTGGGCGTTTCCCTGGCTGTTTTCAGAAGACACAGCACCACTTGTTAGAGGAATTTCACAGCCTCTCCCGACTGGGTATCCATTTATTTTAAATTTTTAAATATTTAGGTTGAGTCCCCACTGATAAATAAAATGCCACTTTGACTAAAAATTATGTTCTTACAATGGAGGTGTTCAATCACCATAGTAAACAGTCTTGATCTTGTACTTGCTTCTTGTCACCCACTCAGCTATAGCTAAGCTTTCTGGTATGGTCTGAACTTGACCTTGAGACAATGACATCCCGAGCATGTTGTTAGTTTAGTGTCATGCCAGAGCTGTGACCAACAATAGCCATAATTGTGTCCAAACAGTCTCAATATTCAACAATGTCAAACAAGACTCTCAAGGGTGCATTGTGCTTGTAGAACTGAATTTGATGACATTGGCTGCTCTTTCTAACAAGTGTTCTAGATTAGTCTTTATTTTAAGGTTTTGCTCTTTTAAGTTGCTCTGTAAGACGATTTTACAGTTCAATCTTGTAGAGTCTCTGTTTTCAAAGTAGATAATCATTTTAATGGCCCAGTTGCTTCCATGTTGGCTAAGGAAAGTGATTTTTTCCAAAGTCTTCAAAGAATACGGTGCTTTCGCCTGGACACGGTGGCTTTTTAGAAAGAATGCCCAAGAACATACTACCATTATTATCAAACACGAAACAAAACAAAACAATATTCTTCAGTTACTGCGAACAAGTGTCTTACTTCATGGTGATAGATTTTAATAACTTTGAGTTAAATTATTGCTGCACAATCCCACATTGATTCGTGTAGTACCAAAGATACAAAAATTATACTATATATTCTAAATATTCCAAAAGAGAAGATGCTTAGGCCAATGACAGGGTTTATATTTATGAAACACAAATGTAACAATTCCCGCAGACTCTGAAGCACTGTTCTCATCAAGAAGATGGTAACGGGCAGTACAAAACACCACTTGTATTGAATTGCTGACCTAATTTTCCTTTTATAATAGTGCCTGTGATGCTAACACCAGGAAGTATGTCACTAGCTTTTATTTTGTTTGTGGTTTAAGGATTCCATACAATAGCAAGCTGGGAACATATTTTATGGGGGAAGAAGAGGAATCTCTTCCTTTCCGCAAAACTCGAACCAAGATGAATTCAAAGTTCCCCCAAATAACTGTCCTGAAGATTATAAACAAGCACTGGAATATTCCAAGCATGAATCACTCATCTTTTTGTGTGAGCAATCAGGAACTCTAAAGCCTTAGAAAATAGGGGCTGCTGGGGGCTCATGAGTGGAAGGGTCTATGCAACTTGGGATCAGTGCAGGGGACAGGTAATGAAACCTCCATTTAGAGAAAAGGTGTCAATACAACGGTGAGTGATTAAAGTCAGACACAAAATCTAGCGAAATGGGCAGAGGGCTGCGTTGCCAACTCCAGCTGTTGACCAACAAAATAAATGATGCACCAAGCTGATGTTTCCAGGAGGAGTGGACTGGAACCTGGCACTCAGCAAATGCTCTTAATATACGCGACAACTGCAGACCCGGGCCAACAGTCCAGGACTTCTAGGCCTTTGAAACCATCCTGACAGTACTATGCTCGACTCCTTCTATGCACCAAAAGTAACCCATCCCCACTTTCTTTTTAAGAAAACTAGTAACATTCAATTTTCCTGAATATAAAAACAACTTACATTGTGCCTTACAGGGGGAAAAAAGGAAAAGTATAAAGAAAAAAAGTCAAATTACCTGTTCTGAAATTACCTGTTTCTGTTCTGAAATAATCATATAGCATGAAAAAGAATAATAATAAAATTAACATTTTAGTATTTTTCCTTAAAATCGTTTTCTATACAGATATGGTCTTAAAAAATCAGAACCATGATGAATATCCAGTTTCATATCCTGCTTTTTCACTTAACATTATATTGTGAGCATTTCCTCATATCCTTTAATATCCTTAGGAACGTGATTTTTTAATGGCTGTATAATATTCTATTGTATGGATATACCATGGCGAACTTAACTGTACCCCTACCTTAGACACTCAGATTGTTTTTAGTTTTCCATTATTATAATAGTTCTGTGATGAACATTCTTCAAGCTTATTTTTAACAACCCAGGGGGGAAACTTTGTGTTCAGCGTGGGAAAAATTACTACCATCATAAGTAAAGACCATAGAATTAGGAAGAAGTTTCAGAAGAGCACGTCCATCGAAGATTTAGACCTGAGTGCTTTCAGCGGGAGCAGCTCCACGGAGGAAGCTCAAAACCATCCTTCATTTGGTCACCATTTTAGGACTTGACTCCACTGGGTCTGGAACAATTCTGGTTATAACACAGGTCAGGCAACAGCGCCCTCTTATCGCGTTGCTACGTCTCACCTACATCCAGCAGCACAGACCTTCGTGACACAGAAGCATCAAGTGGCATTTGCCAGATGCTCAGTGACCGTAGTAAAATGATGAAGGGAAGAAAGGAATCTGCTCTCCACTGCCTTTTGTTTATCTGTTTGTTTTCATGGTGGCAGAACATACATAACATACAGTTTGCCATTTTAACCGTTTCTAAGTATATAATCCAGTAGCATTAAATGCATTCACTCTGTTGTGCAACCATCGCCACCAGCCATCTCCAGAACTTTTTCATCTTGCAAATTGAAACTCTGTACCCATTAAACAACTCCCCTCTTCAGTCTCCCCCCAGCCCTTGGCAACCACCACCCTCCTTCTGTCTCTGTGAATGTGACTACTCTAGGTACCTCCTGTAAGTGAAATCATACATTTGTTCTTCCGCGTCTGGCATGTTTTCAGCAGGCATGTTTTCAAGGTTCATCCATGGTGTAGCATGTATTGGAATTTCATTCTTTTTAAAGGCTGAATAATAGTCCGGTGTGTGTGTGTGTGTGTGTGTGTGTGTGTGTGTGTGTGTCACTTCTGTTTATTCACACAAAACATATTGATGAATATTAGGTTATTTCTACCTTTTGACTATTGTGAATAATGTTGCAATAATTCACATACTTCAACATTCTGGCACAAGTATCTGTTGGAGGTTTCGCTTTCAATTCTTATGGGTATCCACCTAAGAGTGGAATTGCTGGGTCATAAGGTAAGTTTAACTTTTTGAGGAACCACCGCAGCATTGTGCCATTTTAGATCCCTACCAGCAACTTGGGATGGTTCCCATTCTGCTTGTCTTCAACAACACTTGTTATATTCCTTCTTCTTCTTCTTTGGTTTTTGTTTTTTTTTTAAATAATAGCCATCCTAATGGGTATGAAGTGGTATCTCATTGTGGTTTTGATTTTTATTCTCCTAATGACTAATGACATTGAGGATTCTTTCATATTCTCATTGGCCATTTGTATATCTTCTCTGAGGAAATGTCTATTAAAGTCCTTTGCTCCAGGTGCCTGGGTGGCTCAGTTGGTTAAGCGTCTGACTCGATTACAGCTCAGGTCATGAACTCACAGTTTCTGAGATAGAGCACAGAGCCTTCTTGGGATTCTCTGTCTCTCTCTCTCAAAATAAATAAATATTTAAAAAATAAAAAAAGTCCTTTGCCCATTTTTGAAATGCATTGCTAAAGATGTTGCTTTTGGGGGCACCTGGGTGGTTCAGTCAGTTAGGCGTCCAACTTCGGCTCAGGTCATGATCTCACGGTTTGTGAGTTCGAGCCCCACGTCAGGCTCTGTGCTGACAGCTCAGAGCCTAGAGCCTGCTTTGGATTCTGTGTCTCCTCTCTCTGCCCCTCCCCTGCTCATGGTTGCTCTCTCTCTCTCTCTCTCTCTCTCTCTCCCTCTCCCAAAAATAAATAAACATTAAAAAAATTTTTAAAGACGTCTGCTTTTGATGGGAGAGACAGACACTCAGCATCAGAGTGCTCTTTACCCAGAGTATTTGGTGGCAGGAACAGATATTGATGATTCTCAAAAAGCAGGGAAGTTATTATAGAAGGAGGTTATTATAAGGCAAAGGGGGCCCCTCCTGGGATCCTAGTACAGGAAGTTCAGTGGGCCCCCAGGGAACTGGAGAGGCGTCAGGCTGCTACCCTGTCCGTGTCCCTCTCTCTGGGGCAGTGTAGTCCTGTCTCTGCCTCTGCTTGCACGTCTGTCTTCCCTATGTGAGGCACTTAACCCCCAAGCTAAGCAGCTCGCTTCCCAGGACACATGCCCAACCGTCATCTTCACATGACCTTAGGGCTCCAGGGGCCCCCAGTAAACTCCAGCTTCTCTGTCCCCATCCAGCATTTGTTCTCTGAGGTCAGGAGCCCCTGTGACCCAATCAGCTGTGGCCATAGGGCCGATGACATGCGACAAACATTGCCAGATCAGCCCCTGCCTTGGGTGAGGCCTGTGGATGGAGAGTAACTTCAAAGAAGGGCATATGGAAAGGCAGCCATGATGGTTATGCTTAGCACCCAGAGGAAAGTTTCAAAGCTTTTCAACAATCTAGTATTACATTATTATGTCCATCTCTCAAACACTCAAGAGTATTCTACACTTGATATTATTTACCTTTAGCTTGACGTCTTTGTCTTTCAGGGTAGTGCAGCTGTAATGTTCAAAAGGCACCATTCAAGGTTGATATGATGGTGGTGCGTCCAATGCTGAGAATAGTTCATAAGCTTGTGGTTGCACTTCAGTTTCAAAGTTTGAACACTGACCTAAGCAAGGCAAACTTGCTTGTTCCAGAATGTTTCTATATGGATGTGCTGTTTACTAGTCTCCCTAGCGTTAAATGCAAGCTATAGCCTCTCCCCCGTCTTTTCATTTGGTTCAAAAAGAAAAATGGCAACCATTGCTTTTACAGTGATCCGCATGGATGGAAGCCGAACAGCACAGCATGGAAGGGCAATCCCTAGAGTCAGCCTAGGGGGGACCCAAATACCCTTGGGAAGCATGAGATTTTAATTATTATTTACAAGCTACTTCTGACCTGTAGCGCAGCCAGTAAGAGATGATGGCTTGTAATTAGGACAAGAACCTATTACCGACGAATTTCTCGGTTTGAAATGGAAGCCAAGGGTTAAGTCATGAATGCTCTCACTGTTCGCCCCAGCCCCTCCAACTTTGGCTGTTCACATTAGTGTCTGAGGAAGGAGAGGACACTCCTGTCTTTCTTTGTCAGGAGATGACAGATCCATTCAAAACTCCCTTCCCAACAGATGGTGCCTTAGGAGGGAAACTTAGTTAAGGATAAAATGGGGGAGGCAGATAATCAGGTGATGGGAGAACTTCAAGACAACACCCATTGGCAGGTACCCTGGGAAGAGCTGTTTCCCCCACGATGGAGGGAATGAGGTGGGACAGCACATTGTCCTGTGGATTACCACGCCTTCTTAAAAACATTAACAGACTTTATCTTTTAGAGCAGTTTAGGTTTACAAGAAAATTGAGTAGAGAGTACAGCACTACCCCTCCTCTCATACACAGTGTCTCCTATTAGTAACATCCTGCATCAGTGTGACACGTGTATTACAAGTGATGAACCAATATTAATACGATATTTTAAAAAATGTTTACTTATTTACTTTTGAGAGAGAGGGGGAGAGCACGAGCAGGGGAGGGGCAGAGGGAGGGGGAGAGAGAGAATCCCAAGCAGGCTCTGCACTGTCAGCATGGAGCCCAATGCGGGGCTCGATCTCAGGAACCGTGAGATCATGACCTGAGCTGAAATCAAGAGTTGGACGCTCAACCAACTGAGTCACCCAGGTGCCCCAACACGATATTGTTAACAGATGTCCAGAGTTCACATGAGGGTTCGTTTTTGTGTGTGTTGCCCATTGTATAGACACTAACAAATGCAAAATGTCCTGTATCCACTGTTATCACACAGAATCATTTCCCTGCCTTCCAAATCCCCTGTGCTCCACCTGTTCACCTCACCCCTACTTGAACCGCTGGAGACCAATGACCTCTTCTCTGTCTCTATAGTTTTGCCACCACGCCTTTTCAAATGGCAACTTCTGAAATGGCAGGGGACCTTGGTCAGGGTGGGATGACAAGAGCAACGGCCGCGGGTTACTGAGCCCGTTCTTACTTCATGCCAGGTCCTCTCTCGGGCACTCAGCGGACACTGGCACACCTAGTTCTCAAGAGAACACAGAAGCTGTTATCATCTCATCTTAAAGATGAGAAATTAGGGGCACCTGGGTGGGTGGCTCAGTCGGTTAAGCGGTCGACTTCGGCTCAGGTCACGATCTCACGGTCCGTGAGTTCGAGCCCGGCGTCGGGCTCTGTGCTCACAGCTCAGAGCCCGGAGCCTGTTTCAGATTCTGTGTCTCCCTCTCTCTGACCCTCCCCCGTTCATGCTCCGTCTCTCTCGTCTCAAAAGTAAATAAACGTTAAAAAAAAAATTTAAAAAAAAAAAAAAAGATGAGAAATTAAGGCTCAGAGAACTGGGTAAGCATTCAGATGAACCGGCCAAGACGGGGGTGGGGCCTGGACCCAGAACTCAGACTACAGAAACTGTACTTAACCCCTGCCCTGCTCAGCTCAATTTCTGACTCCTCTATAATGAGCATCATGACCATTTTTCTCTTGCACCAAATGAAATGATATGGAGGTGTTATAATTTGCTATTATTATTATTATTATTTACTATTATTATAGATTTGTTCCACCGCTTAACTTAACTGCTAAAAGTTTATTTAGCGGACCACCTGGGTGGCTCAGTCGGTTAAGCATCTGACTCTTGATTTTGGCTTGGGTCATGATCTCATGGTTTGTGAGTTCGAGCCCCGCATCAGTGCAGAGCCTGCGTGGGATTCCCTCTCTCTCCTCTCTCTCTGTCCCTACCCTGCATAATCTCTTCCTCAAAATAAATAAACAAACTTAAAAATGTTTTAAATAAAAGTTTATTTAGAATATGACATGTACATGTACACGGGGGAAATAGCCATACTTCTTTTTGTCTTAATATGAAGTTACTTAGAAAAATAGCCAAATGGGACTATATCAAACTCAATAAGCTTCGTGTGTCAAAAGATACAGACGAGAAAGTGAAAAAGCAGCCCGCAGAATGGGAGAAAAGACTTACATATCATGTACCTCATAAGGGGATAGCATCCAGAATATCTAAATAATTCCTGTATCTCAGCAATGAAATAACCAAATAACCTGATGTAAAAATGAGCAAAGGACTTGAATAAGCTTGTGTCCGAAGATGATCTACAAATGGTCAACAAGCATACGAATATGAAAAGATGCCCAACACCACGAAATCATCAGAAGAATGTAAATCAAGACCACGAGTTATCACCTCACACCCATGAGGATGGCCACTCTGAAAAAAAAAGAAAAAAACAGAAAATGACAGGCGTCTGTGATGTTGTGGAGAAGTTGGAACACTTGTGCCCTATTGTTGGGGTTGTAAAATCAGAGTAGCCACTATGGAAAACTGCAGAGGTTCCTTAAAAAAAAAATCAAGGGGCGCCTGGGTGGCGCAGTCGGTTAAGCGTCCGACTTCAGCCAGGTCACGATCTCGCGGTATGTGAGTTCGAGCCCCGCGTCAGGCTCTGGGCTGATGGCTCAGAGCCTGGAGCCTGTTTCCGATTCTGTGTCTCCCTCTCTCTCTGCCCCTCCCCTGTTCATGCTCTGTCTCTCTCTGTCCCAAAAATAAATAAACGTTGAAAAAAAAAATTTTTTTTTTTTTTAAATCAAAAATAGAGCTACCCTACGATCCAGCAACCTTACTTCCGGGTATAGACCCAAAAGAATTGAAAGCAGGGTCTCAAAGGGAGATCTGCACACCCATCTTCACAGCATTATCCACAACAGCCAAGAAGTAGAAGCAACACAAAGATATACTGACAGGAAGGGATCCACAAAATAGGGTATATACACACACGATGGAATATTACTCGGCCTGGAAAAAGGAAGGAAAATCTGACACCTGCTACCACATGGGTGAACCCTGCCTAGTGAAAGAAGCCGGACACAAAAGGACAAATACTGTATGATTCCACTGGTACAAGGTACCCAGAGTCGTCAAATTCACAGGGACAGAAAGCAGGATGGCGGGTGTTTGGAGCCAGAGGGAGAGCGGAACGGGGAGTCAGCGTTTAACAGGCACAGAGTTTCAGTTTTACAAGACGAAAAAGTTCTGGAGCTGGATGGTGGTGACAGTCACACAACGATGGGAATGTACTTCATGCCATTGACATGTACACTGAAATAAGGCTAAAATGTCAAATTGTATAATGTCAAATGTGACATATATTTTACCATAATTTTTTAAAATTAAAAAAAAAAAAAGTTCTTGGGGCACCTGGGTGGCGCAGTCAGTTAAGCGTCCGACTTCAGCCAGGTCACGATCTCGCGGTCCGGGAGTTCGAGCCCCGCGTCAGGCTCTGGGCTGATGGCTCAGAGCCTGGAGCCTGTTTCCGATTCTGTGTCTCCCTCTCTCTCTGCCCCTCCCCCGTTCATGCTCTGTCTCTCTCTGTCCCAAAAATAAATAAACGTTGAAAAAAAAAATTAAAAAAAAAAAAAAAGTTCTCTAAATTTTTTTTTTCTTTTGAAGGAACTGGCCTGTTCAGAAAGCTTAACCACCACCGGAAATGTGTCCAAGAGAAGAGTAAAGCTTCCAAAGCTTCTAGAGCTCTATGGCTTTCTCAGAAGTCACACATAGAAGCCCAGACTCACGGCAGGTCTTCGCTGGCGCTGAATTCCAAGTTGTGTTGGGTCTTTCATCGGAGAGAAGGAATAAGCAACTGCAAGAAAAGGGAAGACGACCAAAGGCCTGCTCCCCTGACCAGCTGGTGGCTCCAAAGAGTCTTGACATTCAAGGACTGCAAATATCAGCTCCCTTAATGCCCACAACAGCCCCGATATCTGTGGGCAGACCGAGGCACGGGTGCTTTGAAGCCAACTTGCCCAAAGTCGCACATAAACGAGGAAGCAGAGCCAGGATCCAAACCCTTACAGTCTGACCCTAGAGGCCACATTCTTAACCACTGTGTTATTCTGCCTCAGAGGAGGTAAGGGACCAACCAAGCCGAAGGCACGAAAGCCAACAAGGCGAAGAAAATGAGGACATGTCCACCTGTGCCAGGTGTGAATCTTAGCTCATCCAGCCATGGTGCCCATCTAGGAGGCAGTGGTGATCTCTGAACCCATTTTAGACACAACAAAGCTGAGGTCCCAAGACCATTAAGTCAGCTCCCCTTAGGTCTCACAGCCAGTGGGCCCCATTTCTACTCGCCAATCCTGGCTTTTCCCGGTTGCTTGTCTTAGTTTGAAAATTATTGGAAGACAAAGAGATCGCTGCATTACGCTGTTTCTCAGAGGCACCACTGGCCCAGACTGCTAGAGCTGTTGCCTTAACTTGTAACTTTAAAATCCCGACCGGGGCGCCTGGGTGGCGCAGTCGGTTGAGCGGCCGACTTCGGCTCGGGTCACGATCTCGCGGTCTGTGAGTTCGAGCCCCGCGTCGGGCTCTGGGCTGCCGGCTCAGAGCCTGGAGCCTGTTTCCGATTCTGCGTCTCCCTCTCTCTCTGCCCCTCCCCCGTTCATGCTCTGTCTCTCTCCGTCTCAAAAATAAATAAACGTTAAAAAAAAAAAAAACTTTTAAATCCCGACCTTTCCCAGTTGCAGAGGGCTAGGAGGTGCTGTGACCACTTCACCTCTTTCCCAAAGACCAAGAGGCCGGTGAGCAACCGTGGCTGGAAGGGCTGTGCAGCCAAACACGGGGAGGGACAGAAATGACCGAGGTCACAGGCATGGGCGGTGCCAGCCTGAGCCCTGTGTTTTTGAAACACAAGATTCCGTCTCGGGTGGAGGAAATGACGAAGCTGGAGGAAAATGTTGAAAATGGGAATCCACCAACGTGGAAGGCTTTACTCAAGGTTTTTTAGGCTAAACGCTGTAGGAAACAGCGGCAGATGGGGGCACCATATTGCAGGGCGCGATGTGGAACTTGGTCCAATGCGAGGAAAACTCAGAGGCTCCCAAATCACGTAAAACGCAACTGGGGAAAATGTGAAATAATTTGTTGTGGTGGAGAGCAGTTAAACTTGTCACACACTAATGAGTTCAGGATACCCAAGGAACAGACCTCTAGCCAAATCCGGCAGCAGCCAGAGGCGAGAAGCAACAGGGGTTCTCCCAGGAGCAGAATTCAGGACTAACAAGGGCTCAGGGACTTTGCCAAAAGGGGGTATCTTAGACGAGCCGGGGAGAGGGTCGCTCCGGTCAGCCACAACGGCGGGAGGAGCAAGCGGGATGATCTGATGCCTGGACAGAATCAGCCATCAAGTCTGGTCGGGCTCCTGCATTCATGGCATTCCTCTCTGCCTGCCCCCCCCAACCCCTCCACCTTCCTGAGCCAGACGCCCCCGCCCCCCCCTCCCCGTCACCTCCCGCCTGCTCCCAGATGTAGCTTCCACCTGCCACGTGACCTCCCTGCTCAGAAACCTCCAGGAGCTCTCCCCTTCCTACAGATAAACCTCCACCCCCACAGCTTCTCCCCCACGGATCCCCCAGACCGACTTGCCATAGCTCCCAGCTCGTCTTGTGTCCAGGTCGCACTGTACGTGCCGTGAACCTCCCAGGACAGGGAGGATGCCTGAACATAATAGATTCTCGGTGAATGTTTGCTGCATCGGTACCATGCTTTTAGAGTCAGCAGGGTCGGGGTGGAATTCCAACTCCACCACTCAACGGCTTTGTGATCTTGGGTAGGCTCACCTCCCTGAGCCCCAATTTCAATTTTGGAAAATGGGGGCAAGGAGGTCTTCGTGGGCTCATTCCGAGAATTAAATGAGACAAAGTAGGTCAAATGCTTAGTCAGTAATAACTTCTCAATAAATGCTTTAAAAAAAAAACAACAACAATTCCTGCCCTGCTTATCTGAAAGCCACCTGTGTCACAGCGCCCGTCACCCTCGAGACTTAAGGACGGAGACCCTAATAAAGAGACCAAATAAAGGATTCGTGTGGCACTGACTGAAAGGAGATGGTTTGTTCCAGTGCCCAGCTGTAGTTATTTCATAAGAAAGACAGCGGAAAGAAAACAGGCTAGAGAAGGAATTTTTTAAAGGATTGGACGAAGAGGAAAGAAAAACAAGCCAAAGATAATTATTGATTCAGAAAGAGATGGAAACACAGCCTAAGTGTTTGGTCTTCCAGGGAGATCATAAAATCTGCTCAGTTCCCGTGCATTTCAGCTCCTCTAACAGAAGTATTATCAAATCCAAGGGCAGTAAATTTCAAATAACTGAGGGCACATTTGCTTGAGGTTGGGCTTGTTCTATTCGCTGGGAAGGAAGGAAAATCCCTCTCGTTGTCACCTCTTCGGCCACCCACCTCTGCCAAGTCACAGGGGCCTGGCTTCTTCATCACATAGGACTTACCGGGATGGTAAGTCCAAGCCCTGGAAGAAACTAGACGAACAAGGGTCCGAGTGGCATCTGCGTTCCTAAGAAGGTCCTCCCACCCACGCTCTAACACCCCCCCCCATACCATTCTCCCAAGACCTAGTCCTCCAGGGTGGTAAGTAAGCATCATCCTCTCCCTCTTCATCCTTCAGTGTTAACAGTTTGTGAAACTCTTTTTAAAATTGCAAGATGCAACCCACAAGTGTTGGCAAAACTCATTCAGTGGGTTGCAGTCGACTCTTCTTTAATGAGATAGAAAATAACACAGCACACTACACGTGGTAATGTTAAGTACCATTTTACGAAACTTTCGTTTTGGTTATTTATAGAGAGTAAGATGAATTTCTCACTGCGGGTCTCAGTCAAAAATATTCAAAAAGCTGACTTGGAGGCCCGTGCAAGACTGGTTAAAACCTTCATGTTTGATTCCTTTTCATATCTACTACTGCACCTACCATAACACAAGGGAAGGTCCATGAAATACTTGTGCATGCATGGATGATGAAGTCGGGGACGGGGGGGTGGGGTAGCTAGAGACAGGAAGTGCTTGCAGAGTAAGAAAGCAGATGCAGTAAGCGGCCAAAAAAAAAAAAAAAAAAAAAAGTGAGAGTGTCTTTGGGCAAATTTCTCTTGCTTTTGGAGAAAGTTGACTCATCCCAAACCTCTAGGACCTGTCCCATGGGGTTCAACTGAGGTTTTAACTGGGCGGAATATCCGACTAATAACTTCCCGCTTTCCAACGTGTTTTATATCGTGTGCACCCAATAGAAGTCTATTTCAGAACTGGTGCAGCAATATGATGACCCAAAATCGGGAGTGGATCCAATTGCCAGTTCGCCACGAGTGTCACGTGTTACTTAAAATTTCCAGTGACAGAGTTATTATAGCAAAAACTGGAAAACCTCTAAATGTTCATCAGCTGATGACAAGATTCACAAAGTGGTCTAGCCATACGATGGAACACTCCTCAGAAATAAAACGGAGTGAATTACCCATACGTGAAACAACATGAACGAACCTTAAAACCGTGGTGCAGAGTGAAAGAAGCCAGACGCACGAGACAACATGCTGTATGATTCCACTTATGTGAAATTTCTAGACCAAAGAGCAGATGAGAGGTTGTCTGGGCCTGCGGGTGGGAGAAGAGATTGACCGCAGAGGGGTCTGCGGTGGCTTCGGGGATATTGGGAGTGTTCTATAACTGGATTATCCTGATGGCTGCACGGTTGTATGAATTTACTAAAACTCGTTGAAACGTGCATTACGGTGGGTGGGCTTTTGTGCCAAATGATACCTTGATGGAGCTGTTAGGAAAATCACGGGTGCTTTGAATGCCTCCATAGCTGGACGGTACAGGAGAAAGTTCTCCTTATACTTCTCAACTGTGGCTTCATTATATTGGAAAAGGGTCTGAACGTCTCTTAAAGCCAGACTGTTACATAACCTGGCCACTGCCCCCTTTCCGTGACTATGGACAGAACATCAGTGTCTATCTCTCTGCCTGCCGGTCTGCTTCGTGGTCCTGAAAGACCACACGCTACCAACTGGCATTCAGGGCCTTGCTGACCATTGCCCCGCTCACTCAGCAGCCCGGACGCCAGGGAGGAAAGATTTCCCTTGAAGCCCTTTCTATACTGTTGCCTACTGCTCTTCAGCAGACAGGAGGCAGGGTCATTTCCACGCTGCCCAAATCAGCAGCAATTGTAAAAAAGAAAACAGCGGACCGGTATAATAAGTTTGTGGGCTGGGGCGCCTGGGTGGCGCAGTCGGTTAAGCGTCCGACTTCAGCCAGGTCACGATCTCGCGGTCCGTGAGTTCGAGCCCCGCGTCGGGCTCTGGGCTGATGGCTCAGAGCCTGGAGCCTGTTTCCGATTCTGTGTCTCCCTCTCTCTCTGCCCCTCCCCCGTTCATGCTCTGTCTCTCTCTGTCCCAAAAATAAATAAAAAACGTTGAAAAAAAAAAAAAATAAGTTTGTGGGCTTTCGCTCCCCCAAATAACTCATTGGGCGTTGGAAGTGCAGAGCAGTTATGATATGTTCAACCTGGTAACCTAAAATCATACATCTATTCAAAGCTAATGATCAAGGTAGACAGAATTTTGAGAAGAACAATTGCCATTTATCTTCATACTCGTTCGCATAATGAAGGAATGTGCCTTAGACATCTACACATTGTCCTGCTCCTCTTCCAAATAGTACCCTGAAACTGCGCTCAGTGCGTAACAAGTCCTGGATAAATACTTGTTGGTTTGAATGGTTCCTCCCCCCGTTGACAGTGGCCAGATCAGAACTGATGAGACAATTTCCATAAGGCTGGAAAGGAACACCATGTACCCCCGTGGTCCCGGTAATTTGACTGATGCTGATGGGTTTTTATAATGATTCCTTTCAAACCTCCAACCTCCAGAACCTCTCAAATCCAAACCAGAAAACAAAGTTTTTAAAGCAGAACAATATTTTAGCTCTCATCAGCTCATGCCAAAACTGCAAACCAAATCCAAGTAGGTGAAAGTTATTATAACTCAGAATTCTATGAAAGTCAATTGCGGTTCTGCTAATGTTTAAAACAGACAAGTGTGACATTCAAATTTTTGTTTGTTAAAAAAAACAACAATGGCACCAGAGTTTCCATGCAGTTTGAAATTCTGATTCAAAAAAGCCCAAGTATACATGGCTAAGTCTCTGGCAAAATGCACAGGAGACAAACTGAAATGAACAATAAGGCACAACTGGGGATGACATTTGTGCTATTTTTTTTTTTTAACTTTTCCGAGTATTTCTTCTAAAAACCCATTCCTGGCTTCCCCGTACACACATATTAGATAAAGGGAGAGTAACAAAGATGGCCCCCGTCCAGCCCACTCAGCGCCCTAACATGAAAGTGATTCCTGGGCTTCTTCTTACCAAGATCGTCAGTGAGGAAACACGCAGCAAAGGGCCCTCTCTCGCTAGCAGGGCCCTCTCTCCCTAACAGCCTGTTAGGGAGAACTTTCTCCATGAAACGCTTTAAGCCACAGAAGCATTGTCTCTGGAGATGAGGAATGTGGGCCAGAAAGAGGCAAGAGTCACCTACTCGCTACAGTAATTCCCCCCAAATTGAGGAAAGTCAGGCTCAAAGTCCCTTATTCTCAAAATAAATGATGCGGAGAGCGAGCTGGCGATGGCATGTCTCACCACACACCTGTGGTTTGTTTCTATTGTCTTTCTTCGGTATTTACTAAAAGTTGGCTATGTGCCCAACGCACGTGTAACTCACTGAATTCTGAACGTATCTCCCTTTTGGCTGTGTCCAACTCTCAGTGCTTTGAAAGGTCCTTGAGGAGTAGAATTGAGCCTTTCTATCTTTGTTGCCTTGGCCTCCAGCCCAGGGTCTGGCAGAAAGTATGCATTCAATTAATGTTAGTTGAATGGATGGATGGGTGGGCCGGTAGATAGGTGGGTGGAGAGACAGGTGGGTGGGCGGATGGGTGATAGATGGATAGATGGATGGATGAAGAGAATAGACCAGTCAGTCAATAAGTTTCCCCACTTTTGAGATCCTACATATCAAGGTGTCCTGGTATACAACTCTTACATAAACACATGGCATTATCATTAAGTTCCAGACATCCATCTGTTTTGATGATACACACGGTAGGAACACGCAGGGGAAAAAAAAAAAAGCCCCTTGCTTCACTGATGCCACATGTAGAAAGATCTTTGCCAAGTGTACTATTTATCACCTGAAAACTACTCTTCCTGATATCTTATTCCATTTATAGATTCTGGCTCTGGAGTGTAAGATTCTATTTTTTGAATTAAGATGTGATAAGAGACATTTCAGTTCCCAGAGTCTCTTCTCCGTCTGTAGGTCAGAAGTTATTGGCTGGAGTCCCAGCATCTCCCTTGAGCTATTGCTTCTGCTGACCAAACCTCCTTAGCCTTTAAACCAAATGATATCATAATCATTATGGTGCATTGTTCTAACAGTTGACGTTCATCTACGTATGCACAGGTATCTTTGAATTTCCCCCTGCTTATCGAAATCGCAAACAGATGAGCAAGTTTTAATCTGTATTGTGAGTGCCTCGAAGAGGGGTTCTGATGATGATACTAATGAAAACTGCACTGGCATTTGTTGAACTGACTACTGGTAACTACATGGTTGTTGCATATTAGATAATGTGATATATAATCAATGACAGAACAATGCCTCCTAGAGACACTGTACTTCTCTAACAGAAAAAAAAAAAAAAACTATGACCATAAATTCTATTCATTAAGCACCCACCAAACTCCAGGTGGTCTCACACCAAACGAAGGGTTCTTACACACATTAGCTTCTTCATTTCCCATTGGAGTCGTAGGAAGTAAGGAATGTTATTTCCGTTCGACTGATGAAATGACTGAATCTCAGAGAAACGAAGAGCATTGCTCAAGGATCTAGGTGTGAGTGGTGAGGGAGGACTTAAACCTGGGTCCAGCCTGCGTGTTTTCTATTCTCCCACTTGGGTTAGGCAGTTCTAAGAAAACCGTATTTCTCTTGCTCATTTCTTTTGCTTATGACACAGGATATTGTGGTATTGCTCATGTACTAAAAACCATGCTCAGAGTTCTTGTGGTTTTGAGTTGAAAAAAAAAAAAAAAAACAAACAAGATCAGATGTGAAGATTTACTTCGACTTTAGTACAGTGTAACCTCAAAAGAAAAAAAAAACCTTAATCTTTCAAGTTCCAATTTCCACAACATGCATATTCACACAGCTTCTGAAATGACTAGGGAGAATGAGTCTAGTTGATTACCTCCAGAGCAGTAAGTCGTGTCCCCAGTTACAAGACTGGAGGGACGGTGAGATAGGACGTCACAGCCCTTGACAATCTTTGCTTATATTTGAGTGCCTTCAATGTGAATTCGGGGCACATTTACAGCACCTCTGTTTGGTTTTTCTTTTATGTAGTTTTTAACACAGTGGCAAATTGGAAGTGACTGCCAGCCGGCAGAAACCTACAGCTAATCGGAAAGGTCAAACAGCCTCCTTTGTTCAACATACGCCGTCCCTCCCCATTCCTTCGCAGCCTGTGCAGTGTGACCCAGCGAGGAACATGTCTGCTCTTGTCCCCCGTGTGTTGCATTGATGCCGAGGTGCTGAGATGCCCCCGGGCTCATCGAAGGCCGGCCTGTCTCATGTTTCATCATTAGCCCAATAGGCACAGAGCTTGTGGTTTACCGTCTATCTCTGCGAGCACTCAAGGCCAAGGCAGACTGCCCAAGACTGAGAACAAAAGAACACCCAGTTGCCCAACACTTTAAGACACTCTAGCCAGCCTCCTCCTCCCCAGGTAGTGCGCATGTGTCTCCCCACCCAACACATGCAAACTCTTCCTCCCCCTTCTCCCTTCACATCTGTACCCCCTCGGCCCCACCTTTTCCATAGTCATTCAGAAATTTTAAACCTAAACTATAGCAAGCGATTTCTTCCTTGATGAATCGCCCCTTCTCCACTCCACCCTATAACCTGGCTCTGAGGTAATTTCCTAATTCTTTTGGACAAGACAGTTTACTCTTGATGAGGATTAAAGGTTATTTTTAACCTGAACCACACACGAGGAAATGATGCAATAATTTCTTTGAGCTGGCTGAATCGTTCCTCTTTTTCTTTTTGGTCCATGAATCAAGATGATTCTGAACTTGAAGTTGTTTCTGGCCTTTGTGAGTAATTTCATAATCGCAGAATAAAGTCCACCACTCCCAATTTAAAGGGCTTGCGAGCAGCGATGGTTTCCTAAATGACTGGCATTTTTGTCAGATGTAGACCCCGGGGTTAAAACTCAGAGTGATTTTATTTTATTTTTTAATTTTTTTAATGTTTATTTATTTGTTTATGAGAGATAGGTAGAGAGCGAGCAGGGGAGAGGCAGAGAGAGAGAGAGAGGGAGGGAGACAGGATCCCAGGCAGGTTCCGTGCCATCAGCACAGAGCCCCATGAGGGGCTTGAACCCACGAACCGTGAGATCATGACCTGAGCCGAAATCAAGAGTTAGATGCTTAACCAACTGAGCCACCCAGGCTCCCAAAACTCAGAGTGCTTTTAGGCCAGCATACACAGGCGCCCTCCCGGTCCCTTTCACCAAGCCTGCTCCAATTTGAAAGAAAGGTGGTTAACTCTGCCACCTGGGGCTATTCTGATAGGCATCAAGTTGTCTGCCGTCCCTCCAATCTCTTGTCTAGACCTTCTAGATAGAAGGTAGACATTTCTCAATCTATCACTATTTTTAAACTGTTTGTGCATTCAAGGCCGTATGTTTATATCAGGGTTTCTCAACCTCAGGACTGTTGAAATGTGGGGTCAGGTCATTCTTTGTTGTGGAGCTGCTTATGCACATGATAGGACTCTTAGCATCCCTGGGCTCCCTCTACCTGCCAGATGCTGGCGGCACCCTCTCCAAAGTCACAACCACCGAAAATATCTCCAGACATTGCCAAGTGTCCTCCAGGGAAGCAAAATTGGTTGAGAAACACTGGCCTTTCTGTTGGTTTCAATCACAAGTTCCTTTTGGACCGGAACTCACCGAATTTGTACAGACTTCACAACAGGAAGGTGTGGAGAGAAAGCTGTTGAATGATGATCACAGTCACCAAAAATGTATCGAGGATTTTTGGCTCCCGTTTAAAGAGGACTGACAATTTCAACAGATGATCAAGTAAACAGTAGATAATTTGTCTTATTCAGCCTTCTGTTCTAATCAATAGGATTAAAATGGCAACACTTAGCTCTCTTTTTATGAACCACCAGGAGGAATTAAAAATCTTTAAGAAAGAACTCATCTCCTTGTAATTAAACTGCTCCCACAAAACAAGGTAGGAGGCAGGTAGAGTGAAACCACGCACAGCGGTGTGAGCGAGCGAATGGCAAGCCTCAGAAAAATGAGTCTGCGCCTGGATAAACATTCCTTTGCAATTACTGTTCTGCGAGGCAGGGACTGAGGGCAGCACCCCATCCCCTCGTGAGAGCTGGCCCTCATAAACTACATCCAGTATCTTTCATGGCTGGAAAGCAAAAGATAGATATGAACTCATATGTCATTATAACTGCTGTGTTTTTCATCCATTCAAGTGGCATTAAACTGCCGAGTTTGGAAAAGACAAGTTTCTAGACGGTCTCTTTCTAGCCCTCTCTCGGGGCAAAAGAACAAAACCTTTTGTCAGTTAATCTGATGGATGACATGGGGTTATTTTTATTCTATTCACAAGAGACAAGGCATGTAGGTCCCCCCTGTTCTTACATGCATTGGTTGATAATTCAATTAAACAAATATTTATGGAAGTCATGGGCAAAGCAGTTTGAGAGCCACCAGTTACTACAGTGGAAATGAAGATCTGCCCTCGGAGTTTACATTCTGTTTCTCTGACAATTGGCTGTATATTTTTATTATATTCCCATACATACTTGGCATTGTACACTTTAAGGGCCGATCCAGCGGATTCAAACGTCTGAGTGCCCATAGATGATGGGTCATCCAGAAGGAGTTTATGGACACATGGCTTTTGACATAAGGGTGGGTATTCAAAACAATATTAATGGTGAGAGGGTTTTTTTTTTCCTGATTATAAAATTAATACATGTTGCTGTTTTTAAAATAAAATCCAGAAAACAAAGAAAAGTTCAAGGGGAAGATGGTCTCCCATAAGCAATGGAAGGTCATAGCAAAGGCATAGGACCCAGCATGCTGGGGACAGCAAAACCTGTGTGGGATCCTAAGGAGCCACCCAGGATCATGGGGTGGGGGCCTGAATGCCAGACCTAATTAAGAAGACAATAGGGAGCCACTGATGGTTGTATGTTCTGGGCATCCTCGTGACAGAGTCAAGGTGCCCGTGAGGTCCTAGTGGTTCTGCTCAATTGTCACATGTGGAGCCAGAGGATATAAGGTATGCATTAACCTGTCCAAGGTCATGTAGCCAGTAGACGGGAGGACGGGCAGTCCCAAACCCCATGTCCCTCACACAAAGTAGGAATTGAGTGCAACAAGACAAGGGCTGTGATTTAAAGCATCATGTGTCTAGCTGGGGCAGATACACCTTTGACCCAGGGGAATGTATCAAAAGATTCCGTAGGCACAGAAAAAGGATCTTACTTACTTTGTAGATAAAAGACCAGCTGACAGCCCAGAGACATCTACGCAGAGCAGGTACCCTTGGGTGGAGGGCACCTTCCCTGACTGTCGGGTACCCAGAATGATATACCACTGCCAAGTTACCACCTGAATGAAGTCAGGGGCTTTGGAGCTTTGAGCGGCTTCCCTTTGGCGCTTTTCATGGGAAGTTCATGCCACTGACCCATAGCAATCGTTCTGGACTATCTATCTGGTTAAGAGCCAGCCTGCTCACCAGGTATGATGGCTGGAGCCCCCAATACATTCCCGAGACACTCCGGGATGCATTCCCAGCTTTACCATGCCCCTGGTAGATCCAGAAGTCATGCCAAGACAGGACAACATTTCAAAGGGAGATTCATGAATGTGAACAGGGGTTAACAATGTCAGATGCTACAGAAAGGGCATAGTGCACAAGGCAACTGGTTTTGACTCTTCCGGAAATCTTTGAGGAAGCACTTCTGAATGGTAGTGGGGGGAAAAGCTGGGTTACAGAGGGGAAGAAACATGACTAGATAAATACATTGGGTATGATCTGCTCCTTCTAGAAGTATGTCGGTGAGGAGGAGAAGAAAAATGAGCCATGGTAGTGGGTCAAGAGGGTTTATTCAGGACCAGGTGGGAGTCGAACTCTTCTCCTTCAACAGCGTCCAACGAATGCTTTCTCTGTACCTCGCAGATGCCAGGCGTTATCCAAGGTCTGGAGAGACAGCCACGAATACCGACAAAATCCCTGTCCCCGTGGGGCTTATATTTGGGGAAAGGGGGAGGAAGGCAGGGCACAAACACCAAAAAGTGAAAAGAAACACATAGATATAAATAAGGTAATTCCATAAAAGGATGTGGAATGTCAGCGATATATTAATGAAAAAAAAAAAGAGATTGGTATGATAAGACCAAGACTGGCTGAGTTTGGGGAACGGGGTGGTCAGACAAGGACCCCCTAAGGAGGTAACACTTGAGTGGAAGCTTCAGGAGTGAGAAAGAACCGCCGTGGAATTTCTGACAGAGGGACAGCAAGTTCAGGGTCCCTGTGGCAGGCACCAGCTCAAGGGACAAAGGGGCCAGTGTGGTAAAGCACAGAGAGCCAGGGAGATAGAAGGAAAGGGGAGGCAGCCAACAGATTACCACACGCCTGCGACCACAGAAGCAAGTTTGGGTTGAGTTCTAATTGCGATGTGAAACCACTGGGGGTGTTGAAGCAGGAAAAGCTAAGTGATCTTTTTTTCTAATTATTATTTTAAGATCATATATATCTTTTTAAAAGCCACTCTTGGCTACAGAGCAGAGAATAAACTCTAGGGCCAGGAGTGGAAGTTGCCGGCGTCTGTTGCGGGGGGGTCTAGTGGGAGACCAATGGTGGCTTGGACCAAAGTAGCAGCAGGGAAAAGGTGAGCGTGTTGCAAACACAGAGCCCACAGCACTTGCTGATGGACTGCATCTGGGGAGGGGTGGAAAGGGGCAAACTCAGGGAGAGCCCTTGGGTCTCCACCCAAGTACCTACGTGAATGGCAGTGCTATTTCCTGAGCTGGGAAGACTAGAGGAGGAATCTGGAGGGAGTAGAGACTAACAGTCTCAGTGCTGGATAAGTCAAGTCAACTGTAAGACGTCTGAATCCCAGAAGAGATCTGAAGGAGAAAGTTGGGAGAAATCAGGCCAGGGATACAGATTTTGGAGTCATGGGTGTTAAAAAAAAAAAAAAAAAAAAAGCAAGCAGTTGGATTAAACCTAGAATTACCACAGGATCCAGCCATCCCACTCCCAGGTATAGACCCCAGAGAATTGGAAGCAAAACTCGTACACAAATATTCACAGCAAGACAACTGAAAACAGCCAAATGGTGGAAACAACCCAAATGGCCACCAACAGCTGGATGGATAAATGAAATGTGGAATAACCACACGACGGAATACTATTCAGCCGCGGAAAGGAAGGAAGCCTTAATACGTGCTACAAAGTGGATCGTGAACATTGAAAACATTACGCTAGGCAAATGGTTCCATTTATACAAGAACATCCACGATAAGCAAATCCAGAGACAGAAGGCAGACGAGCAGTTGCCAGGGGTTAAGAAAGGAGCAAATGGGCAGTGGCCACTGAATGGGTACAGAGTTTTCTCTTGGGGTGACGGAGGATGTTTTGGGACCAGACAGAGGTGGCAGTTGCACCATAATGTGAATGTAGTAAATGCCACTAAACTGCACGCTTTAAAAGGGTGGAATTTATGTTCGTGGGTATTTTACCACGCCAAAACATACATACATACATACATACATACATAACAAACATAGGCAAGGGGATTGGACAAGGTGACCTCCGGATCAGGCAAAGACGGACAAGACAGCCCTGGACTGAGCCCCAAGCATGTGAGAATTTAAGAGGTCAGCCGGAAGAGGGATAGTCAGCAAAGAAGGTTCGAAGGCACAAACTGTGACACCGGGGGAAAACCAGAGATGCTGCTGTCCTAGAACCCAAAGGGAAATCGGTTGCAAGGAGAGTCAAGTGACCATCTGTGTCAAAGAGTGACTTCGTGTGCGGTTCGGGGGGGACACTGCCACATTCGCCTGCTCCGTGGCGGAAACATTTTGCGCTCTGATCAGCACTGCGTCAGAGTGCTCCCATCCGCCCTGCAATGGAGCACTGTTGCCAGACCAGCATATCGTCCTCCCTGAGGCGGAAATAGATCCCAGGGTAGATTTCACCTGCAACTCCTCTGAGAGTGAGGCTGAACATCATTACAGACATTCAGGGGCCATCCGTCTCTCCTCCATCGAGGGCTGTCTGAGCCCGGTCTTCTTCCATTTTCTGTTGAGCTGAGAGTCTTCTCACTCTTGATTTCTAGGAGTTCTTGAAGTATCAGGGAGCTGGTCTTTTGTATCACCCCCTCTCTTGAAGCTCTTCTTTCTTCGCTACCTCGAAAGTATTCTCTTCTAGGTGTTCTTTCGTCTCCAGGGTCTCATGTGAGCCTTTGGGATGCTTTCCCCTGGGTACGTGGGGTTCTCCCTGACTCGGCATTTCACATGTTAGCGCCCCCGACCCTTCGTCTCCAGCAACCTCACTTCACTACATGCCCTTCTCGGGCATCCCTCCCCTTCCATCACTGCCTCCGCCATGATTCTGATCACAACTGTGTGCTGAACTCTCCCTAAACGATGTGCAGCAGGATATTAACAAAGGACTTCTCGATGCTCAGGGCAGGCTGAGACCCCACAGCGGAGAACAAGGTGTGTTAGGCACCCAAGCATTCGAAAGAGAGGGGCTAGACCATCCACACAGACCTTACAGAGGATGACCCAAAACACCACACAGGGGCCTGGCCTCATCATGAGGGTCTTTACCAGAGCCTTGAGCATGGCTCCTTAGTTCTTTGCAGAAGCATGGCTCTTTCCCACTGCCCTCAAACCAAGCAGAAGGCTTTAAGAGAATCTTCTGGAGAGCCTGGCTGGTGTCTTATGGAATTGAGGGGACGCAGGATTAGCTGACTTGTGTTGGAAAAGCTCTAAAGGTGAAAGGCTGGCTTGCTGCCATGGCCCCAATTGGGGAGAGGAGCCCTTTTGTCAATGCTGTTCCCGGTGGTGGCACCCCCCAGTTAATGGTCATTTTCTCCCTGTTGGTCACGGAAATTGGAACAAAATTTTGAAAGTGTTGGAAGGGCATAATTGTTGCTTCTGCACAGTGAAGGTAACAATCAACAAAACTAAAAGGCAGCCTATGGAATAGGAGAAGATATTTACAAATGACATATCTGATAAAGGGTCAGTATCCAAAATCTATAAAGAACAGGGGCACCTGGGTGGCTCCATTGGTTAAGCATTTGACTTCAGCTCAGGTCATGATCTCATGGGTCGTGAGTTCAAGCCCCATGTGAGGCTCTGGGCTGACAGCTTAGAGCCTGGAGCCTGTTTTGGATTCTGTGTCTCTCTCTCTCTGCCCCTCCCCTGCTTGTTCTCAATCTCTCTCTCTCTCTCTCTCTCTCTCTCTCTCTCTCTCTCAAAGATAACCATTAAAAATATTAAAAAAAAAAGAACTTATCAAACTCAACACCCCAAAAACAAATAATCCAGTTTAAAAATGGGCAGAAGACATAATTAGACATTTTTCCAAAGAAGACATCCAGATGGCCAACAGACACATGAAAAGATGTTCAATATCACTCATCATCAGGGAAATACAAATCAAAGCCACAATGAGATACCACCTCACACCTGTCAGAATGACTAAAATTAACAACACAGGAAACAACAGATGTCGACAAGGATGTGAAGAAAGGGGAACCCTCTTGCACTGTTGGTGGGAATTAAAACCGATGCAGCCCAGCCACTCTGGAAAACAAAAAGTTAAAAACAGAACTACTCTATGACCCAGCAATTGCACTACTAGGAATTTACCCAAAAGATGCAAAAATACAGATTAGAAGGAGCACATGCACCCCAGTGTTTCTAGTAGCATTTTCAATAATGGCCAGACTATGGAGAGAGCCCAAATGTCCATCAACTGTTTAATGGATAAAGAAGATGTGAGATATATATACACACACATACATACATACAATGGAATATTACTCGGCCATGAAAAAGAATGAAATCTTGCCATTTGTAACAACATGGATGGAACTAGAGCATATTATGCTAAGTGAAATAAGTCAGAGAAAGACATATACCATATAATTTCACTCATATGTGGAATTTAAGAAAAAAATAGATAAACATATGGAAAGGGAAAAAAGAGAGGGAAGCAAAACACAAGAGACTCTTCATGATATGGAAAAACTAACAAACTGAGGACTGATGGAGGGGAGGTGGGCGGAGGATGGGCTAAATGGGGGATGGGCATTAAGGAGGGTCCTTGTCATGATGAGCACTGGGTGTTGTATGTAAATGATGAATTACTAAAGTCTATTCCCAAAACCAATATTACACTGTCTGTTAACTAACTAGAATTTAAACAAAAATTTGAAGAAAAACCCCACAAATTTAATACAATTTAATTTTTAAAAATAGAAGGGCATAATTATTGACTCTCCAGGAAGCTGAGAGGCAGACCTAACATGGTAACAGCAGAAGAGAGGAAATGCCAAACAGGCAGAATTTGGAAACTCATGGAGAACCGGCCCTGTGCATTCATGGAAAACGTCCTTATAAATAAAGTTTTTACAAAAGCTAAACACAGAAAAAATTCACACGATGTTGTTGCATAGTATTCACTTAAGATTTTCTTAAATCACTTGAATTTGGATCTTAGTTTCAGAAAATGAAGCTGCTTCAAGAAAAAAATAAAAAATAATTTTTTCAGGAAAAAAATAAAAATGAGGCATTATTTTAGAGAGGTCAAGAGCTCTGGCTGGGGCGTCACACAGACCTGGGTTGGAAGTCCTGCTCCCTGATTTATTAGTTGTGAAACTTGGAGCAAATCGCTCAACTTCTCTGAGCCTCAATTTCCTCCTGTACAAAGCAAACATGATACCCGACAAGGCTGTTACTAGAAGTAAATGGGATATTGCAAATGACACCCTTAGCACGGTGTCTGGTGTTCAGTCACTGGTTCTGACCAATCACGAGTGACACCCATCACTCGTCATCAGGGAGATGCAAATCAGAACCACACTGAGATATCACCTCACACCTGCTAGGATGGCTCTTATGAAAAAGACAAGGGATAACAAATGTTGGTGAGGGTGTGGAGGAAAGGGAATGCTCGTGCACCGTTGGTGGGAATATAAATTGGCAAAGCCATAATGGAAAAAAGTATGGAGGTTCCTCACAAAACTGAAACCAGAACTACCATAAACATTCAGCAATCCCACTTGTGGGAAAATCAGGACCTCAAAGAGATATCTGCACTCTCATGTTCATTGCAACTTTTCACAACAGCCAAGATGTAGAAACAACTCAAATGTCCTTTGACAGACGAAGAGATAAAGCAAATGGGGTGTATAGATACAACGGAACAGTATCTAGCTGCGACAAAAGAAGGAAATTCTGCCATTTGTGACAACATGGATAAATCTGGAAGGCACTATTCTCTGAAATAAACTTGACAGAGAAAGACAAATACTATAGAATCTAAAACAAAACAAAACGATAACAAAGTTTCATGGAAACAGAGAATAGGAGCATTCTGACCACAAAATAGAAAAGAGTTAATTAACTATGGTAACTATATGAAGTGACAGACGGGTTGACCTCGGTGATCATTCTATAATGTATATGTATATCAAATCATCACATTGTATACTTCGAATGTATGTACTATTGTATTTGTTCGTTATTCCTCAATGAAGTTAGAAGGAGAGAAAGGAAAAGATGGGAGGGAGGGATGAAGGAAGGGAGGGAGGGAGGGAGGGAGGGAGGGAGGGAGGGAGGGAAGAAGGAAGGAAGGAAGGAAGGAAGGAAGGAAGAAAAGGAAACTCTCTAAAGATAACTTCTTGAAGACAGGGTCCAAGTCTTCCATACAGACTTCCTATCCTACATCCCATGGCAAGTGGATTTTTACAGCTGTATATTACCATTAATACGGTGACAATAACAATACTTCAATTAACAAAAGTATAAAGATTCCAGGGGCGCCTGGGTGGCTCAGTCGGTTAAGGGTCTGACTTCGGCTCAGGTCATGATCTCGCAGTCCATGGGTTCAAACCCTGCATCAGGCTCTGGGCTGCCAGCTCAGAGCCTGGAGCCTGCTTCGGATTCTGTGTCACCCTCTCTCTCTGCCCCACCCCCACTCATACTCTGTCTCTCTCCTTCTCTCAAAAATGAATAAACGTTAAAAATTTTTTAAAAATTCATAAAGATTCTTGGTCACTCAGGAGTGATGGCAGACATTTTACATGGCCACAGACAATGTTTTTAGTAAAGATAAAAAGAAATAGGAAAAAAAAAGAAAAAGAATAAAAGAGAATGTGACATAGATCTAGGTTTCTGTTACATGGCTCTGGAAAGAATGCACATGCCCTCTCATTGTATTCTACATCTTTAATTTTGGTTGGTTTGGTGCTTTCTGACGGATGCTGTTAACTTTATGGAGTTTCCAAAGAAAGTTCTCTGTAATGTGCTCTGAAGGAAACTGAGAAGAAAATAAAGCACACTGCAGTAACACAGCCTGGGAGTGCGGAAAGACTATTTGTTCATCATACATTAAGTTAAAAATATAGTTGCACAAGCAGATGACTAAATAATACTTAGATGCACAGATTTGAGCTTTTCTTTAAGTACAAGCTTATGTAAGATTGTTCCACTTAATCTCGTCATTAACAACGCTTCAATGTGACATTTTTAAACATACTGTTTCATATACATCTAAATTCATGCTGTTTACACAGCACGCACGTAGCAAATTTATCTGCAAGGAGGACTTGGCATCCCTGCAACACAGAATGTCATACTATGTTAGAGAGATCCTCGGCTTTCACACTGTGTTAGAGAGATCCTTGGATTTTATACTAAGAGAGATCCTCAGATGTTTACACTTAGGCATCCGGTTCCATATTCGGCCCCTGTAGCAGAGGCATCCAGGACAGCTGAGAGCCATTCTTTAATATCAAACGGCAACACAAATGATCAGATTGGGTTCTTAGAACTTAATCAGGTGGAGTTTTTTGGTGTTTGGATTGGGGGCATAAAAGTCATGTTCATTCGGTCTGTGGCCATGCACAGGTTAAAACATTACCAGCTGTGTCCACAGAGGACAGTTAGATGTACCACTTAGGGATGGATAAAATTAAGATGCTCGTGAGCCTCAGATTTCATCATAAATCTCAATCAATATACTGAAGGGAGTTATTTCTTAGTCAGACCCCTGCTTGCCAATATTTTAGGATCTGAATCACCTCCATCAAAATCATTACTTCGAGGTCAGAAAAATCCTGTTTTTCAGTGGATTCCATAGGAGAGAGAACCTGGGTTTATCTTGCCTCAAAGGCCAGTTTTGTTCTTCAGCTATAAAGGTTTGTTGTATCTCTCCAACCCAGTCAATCGCCGTTATGCTAGTTCTGGTTCAGAAAAAAAAATTAATAATAATAATAACACCCATGTTGCAGCTGGCAAGCCCAACTGTGGGTCCACACAATGTCAGAGCAACCTGCTGAAAAGTAGTCTGTACGATCAACCAGTTGGATCAGCTGGTTTTTCTCCTCGAGCGGGAATTATTAACGTGAACCTGAATTTTTCTATTTCACTTGCAAGACAACAGTGGGGTTTCTTGGTTTGTAATGACAGCTATAAAAGGACAGCCCATTTAACCCTACTGTAAGCACACACTGACAGGGATGTGGCTTACACACACCCCTCCCCTTCTGAATGAAGACCCAGGCTACTTACTCAGCATACATGACGTCTTGATCTGACCACAGTCAGCCTGTGGCATTCATGACTTTGTGCCCGGTTGTAATCCTACAGCAAAGGTGACTGTTCTCACCAGGGTCTGTGTGTCACTTATCTGGGGGGCCATCTTTAGTGTGAAACATGAGAAGCCATTCTGCTTGCCCTCAGTCCTAGAAAACATAATATGAATTCCGGGACATAAGGTGTCAAACTTTCTTACGCGTGAGTAACGTCTTGTTATGGGTTGAATGCGTCCCTCCCCGCCCCCAGAAAAAAACACGTGTTGGAGTCTCGGGACTCCCTTAGTCTCTCAGAATGTGACCTTATTTGGATCTTCAAACGTGATCTTTACAGAGGTAATGAAGACAAAATAAGGCCATTAAGATGGGTCTAATTCAATATGACCGGTGTCCTTATCAAAAGGAGAAATTTGGACACAGACCAGCACAGAAGGAAGACGGCCAGCCATAAGCCAAGGGGAGAGGCCCCGGATAGACCCTTTTCTCACAGCCCTCAGAACAAACCAACTGGCACCTTGATTTTGGACTTCTAACCGTCTAATTCACACCTCACCGATCCAGCATCGTTGGAGAACGAAACAATCCATATAAATTCATTTTCTAAATAATGAAAGTGTTCCGGAAAAGAAGTTCCAAAATTTTCATAGTACTATTTCTTAATAAACATATTTCTAAGATGCACACTGCATTTCTTTTTTTTTTTTTTAAGTTTACTTATTTATTTTGAGAGTGAAAGAGAGAGAGAGCAGGAGAAGAGCAGAGAGAGAGGGTGAGAGAAAATCCCAAGCAGGCTCCGTGATGTCAGCACAGAGCCCAGTGCAGGTCTCAAACTCACAAACTGTGAGATCATGACCTGAGCTGAAACCAAGAGTCGGACTCCTAACCGACTGAGCCAGCCAGGCACCGCACACACTGTGTTTCTTAAGCCGAGGACGGTTTAAGAGACACAATCTAAACCTTCTAAATGATGTGGGATCATCAGGTGACTATGGGGTACAGAACACTGTCTCTGCAGTAAATGGCATCACTCGCGTCCCTGTTTTCTCACAGAAAGTTCCCAGATGTCCTCTCTGCCCGCCCCCTGCACCTGTCTTACTCCTTCGCTCCGGTTTGTTTCTCCCAGTCTGTTACGAAAGAACAGAATCCGGAAAAACAAGGCATTGAAACTGTGTCTGAAATAAAATTAAGAGTTCCGAGTTAGGATCTGAAAGACTCTCCTAGGGGCTGAACCTCAGAGACTTGGGAAAACTTCCTTTGTTGCTGACTTCTCTTCCAGCAAGGGATGATATAGTGAGACCCCTTATACTCGGATAAGTGCAGGGCTTGGCTGCATGGACACAAAGCAGGTCACCAGAGAATTTTCCAGCCTCCTTGAGGTCTTAGGAATTTACACCATGAAAAGCAGCAGCTTGGATCAATACTCTCCAGGGAAATAGACTTCTCTCGCAAGAGCCCAGTGGGGCTTTCTTTTGTCATTGTCGGTTTCATATACTTGGAATATGGCTATACCATAGGATGGAACTCTCTCTGGAATGACCTTTCCATGATGCAAAATTAGTTTAGGAAATGCTAATTCCCCAAGAGGAACGATAATCAGATTAAATGACCACAAAGGAATCAACTTGCCTTTGAAACCAAAAGAGTACTTACCAAATTAGATACTTTACTACATCCTCTCGCTTTTAAAAAAGAACACATTGATTCAATTATCCAATTTCCACTCGTTGGAAGCTGCCTTCTTTGCCACCCTTGGTTTTGCATAAAACGAAGAGTTTTCTGCTTTATGTCGTGGCCTATAGCGGTGCTGCTGGAGCTGGTGTTAAAAACAAAACATGGGGAAGAAAAGAAAAAAAGCACCAATGTTTATTAAGTATTTACGAGAAGCCAAGCACTAGGACAGATGCCTTTATGCCCTATCTTATTGACTCCTTCCAGACAGCGCCTGAGTAGGGGGGACATTGTTATTTCCATTAAACGGACGACGAAACGGAGGCCGGAGGTGTTCAAACAACTTGTTCCGAGTCATCCAGCTGCTAAGTGGCAGAACCTGGATTTTCACCCAGGCAGTCTGATTCCAGAGCCCGCATTCTTAATCATTAGGGTATAGAGAGAGGTAAATGTCGAAACTAATCACCAAAATTTGGGGCACCTGGGTGGGTCAGTCAGTTTAGCATCCAACTCCTGGTTTCCGCTCAGGTCAAGATCTCCCAGTTCATGAGCTGGAGCCTCCTGTTGGGTTCTTGTGCTGACAGCACGGGGCCTGCTTGGGATTCTCTCTCCCGCTCTCTCTGCCCCTCCCCCACTCGTGTGCACAAGCGTGCTCTCTCTCTCTCTCTCTCTCAAAAATAAATAAACATTTGAAAAAAAGAATCACTAAAATTAGCATAATCTTGCTTAAATGCCATAATTTGAAATTATGTAATAAAAAGCATTCTGAAACAAAACTGCATAGGCCAGGGATATTTTCAGACTGTCCCATCCAGCCCGGCTACGCTATAAAATACCGAGCATGATTTTTTTTTCAACGTTTATTTATTTTTTGGGACAGAGAGAGACAGAGCATGAACGGGGGAGGGGCAGAGAGAGAGGGAGACACAGAATCGGAAACAGGCTCCAGGCTCTGAGCTGTCAGCCCAGAGCCTGACGCGGGGCTCGAACTCACGGACCGCGAGATCGTGACCTGGCTGAAGTCAGACGCTTAACCGACTGCGCCACCCAGGCGCCCCATGATTTTTTTTGCAAGGTTAACTGTGGCCTTTTAACTTACTTAATAAATTACTTTCATTCTAAGTCACTTCCCAGATGAGGATTTATGAAAACTATACATAGGAGGATATATGCATGGGAATTTTATAAGCCAAGACAATATTGTGATCCACAAGATAGCTACGAAAAGGCACACAATAAATTAGTAATGGGGTGGGGAGAAGGGCGATGTGAAAAATGCTGCCACAGAGTAGTCAGCAGCAGGAGAAAGAAAAACCAGGTAGCGTGATGGAGATGATGACAAGTCAGAGTAAAATCGTCACTTCAGACATTTGCAGGATAAGTAAAGAGATATTTTCAAAACGATGCCAATACCCTTTTAGTGCCTTCTCCAGGCATTTCAGAGACCCTCACAGCTCCACCTGGTTTGGAAAAGGATGCAGAATGGCCAAGCACGTTCAGCTTTGTTTTTCATTTTCTGTTCCCAACTCCCAAGCAGCTTTATCTAGACTCTTAAATAAAATCCCCAAGGTTGTCACAACTTTTTGAGTCTTTCATTCTCAGCAAGAGTCTTCCGTGAAATCTTTTTCCAGTTACAGATTTAAAAACAAACAAAACAATAAAGCCAAATTGCTTAATTGCTTGGCTTTTCTTTGGTGTTCTTTTGTCTTCAGAGTTAGCATTCATGTGGCAGTTTTGGAAATTCACACTGAAATGTACTCACAATGAGAATTTCATTTGTGTGGCTAAATATGATTATTCTTCCAGACCTATTATACTTAAACCAATTGAACAATACAAATAAACATTGCATGATAGAATCTCTTCACTTGTTCAGGGCTTTGTACTCCAAAAATTACTCCATGACCTGCTCCAGGCCCCAAATATATCATGCAATTGAATTACGCTGACAAGTAGCCAGAGGTGAGCCAAAATCTGTTAAGGATGCAGGCTCTGGTAATTAAAGATTAGATCAGGAGGCAGGAAAGTCAAGAACTCCCTTTCCCTTTCCTTGAAATCTTAAGCATGTCTCCCTCTTATGCTTCAGTTTCTCCAGATTAAAATGGGGAGAAAGGAAATCCAATAATTTCTCCGCCAGGGTAAAAAGTAATTTCTATTTAGAAGGGGTTTACAAAGAAAGGCACTGCCCCCACAACATTTAATTAGGGGATAATGCTCTAGAAACAGAAATCTACCATAGGATGAAAGTCTCTAACAGGTTTTATTCAAGGGGCTGCAAAGCTGAGGCATTGTGGAAAACAAATGGCATATCTAAGGTTGATGTGTATTTTCAAAGCACGAAGTCTGACCACACTGGTAATCAAAATCCAAGTAGCAGCAACACGGTCTCACGAGTGTCTTCAGACTCGCCCCTTCCAAGGCATAGGACCTGACACGCCTCTATATAGTGAGTGGTTCTGGATGGGCTTTTATATAGTACATGCATAATGAGTAAGTTAACTAGAAAAATAGCTATACAATGCAAAGAAGTGAAAACACATATGAAAGAAAATACCTGTTTGGTCTACTCAAAGTACTGAATGGAGAGAAAGAAATGTAAATGATTTGGTCTACCATCCAGAGGCTGAGCAGACAACCAGCTTCTTCCACTGGTTCCCATTGGCAATCCCATTCGGTTGGGTGACCCAGATGCCATGTTCCATGGGTGAAAGGAAAAGACATTGTCTTCTTTTATTTGGGAGAATCTACTAGACACAAGCTTTTAAGTGGTTCCTCTATCCCACAGGAATTTATGAAGGACCAACTACATGGCCAGAATAAACGGGAGCTAAAATGTTTAAAAGGGATCTTTCCTCCTCTTCAGAAGCTTAACACAGGTATTAGGGGATTCTTGGTGCTACAAACTCCTTAGTTTGGTACAACATAATCGTTTTATCCGGGACATGGTAAGATTCTGTTAAAATAAAATCTAGAGTTTTCAATAATTAGTACAGCTTGCAGTCACCAGAGGCTCTGGACTCGGGCACACTGAAGGACGACTCCCAGCCAAATGTTCTTCATGTGCAGCAATGATATTCCTGGTGCCAGGGGCACCTAAAGGTAAGATTTCAGCTGACGAGCAATCCATTTTTATTTGTAATATAATGGAATAAAACCAGATTTGTTAAATTATTTGTTTGTTTGTGTGTTTGTTTATTGAGAGACAGGGAGAGAGAGCAAGCCAGGGGGGTTCAGAGAGAGAGGGAGAGAGAATCCCAAGCAGGCTCCGTGCTGTCAGCACAGAGCCTGACACGGGGCTCGAACCCACCAACCATGAGATCATGACCTGAGCCAAAATCAAGTGTCGGGACGTTTACCCAACTGAGCCACCCAGGTGCCCCAAGAACAGAATTTTTTAAAGTTGGCTTTAGTTTTATATTGCACTGCCTTCCTCTTTTTTTTTTTTTTTTAAGTTACTAGTCATGGCACTAAGTAGATGACTTGAGGGAAAAAATCCTTCCTTTACTTCTAATATTTCACCACCGAAATACTTTAAAGGAATTTATTTCAGGGACTCAAATAAACAACTACCTTTAAAAAAATAAAATAGGGCATGTACTAGGGAAGGGCACACAAGAAAAGGGGGGGGACTTTTTTTAAAAAGATAATTTAGCAAAGATAAAAGCATTTAAACACACTTCACTCTGATCCAGCCTCTGAGTCATATTAATGTCTGGTGCGAGAAAAGAGCCCAACTGATAAAGAGAAGCTTATTTAACTGAATGGACTTCTCATACGAGCAAACTGACCCCTTTCATGTGCTGAAATGTCATGAGGATTGGATCAGATGGCATTTGACGTGTTACAAACACACGGTGCTATGTGAGATTTCAAGAAGCTTTCGCATACATTCACATACATTTACCATGAACCGACGGTAAATCCATTTTAAAGATGAAGCCACTGCAGAAGGTCAAACCGAAAAGTGACAAAGCCAGGATACAAACCTGGATCTTCTGCCTCCCGGGTCGGAACACTTGCCAGTACAGCCAAATTTTGAAAAATATTTTTATTGGCTCTAGCGTTGCTCAGTGTAGTCATTGGACACACCAGGAAGAGGAGGAGGTGGGAAAGAGGGAGGAAGTGGGAGAGAGGAGAGCTTTTGAATTTTCCAAACAGTCCAGGCTTTGCAGTGATTACACTGTCCTCGTTCTTATCACAATGGATGGAGTTGCTTGCCCCTGTGTAAATTGTGGCTGCCAACCCAGCATATGACCTTAAGTGCCAGCCACGGGTGCAGGCTGTTCTTTGGTTAGTTAGCCCTGAGTGACTGTTTTAGCAGTTTTGCTTTATGGGAAAAGTTGTGTATCTTTCCTCTGAAACAGCCGCTTGAGTTCTGATTAACAAATCCCACCATTTACCATCAGCCTCAAGGCAAATTTTGCTAACTTACCGGTTTGATACACTTCTTGGGGCTTCGCTTGGAAATTCCCCCCCAAGATGTCCTTTGGCCCACATCCCAGCAGTTGTCCAGTTGGGCTATTAACTCTTATTTTTATCAAAAGAGTCAAAACTCAACGCAAGAATGGAAACGTGTTAGCCAAGCTCATGGCTGACAACCACAGGTGGGGGTAAATACTACCAATCACTCCTGGGCAGACCTTTAATTCAATCTAGAACTTGAAATGAGATTCCAGTCATCAGCTATCCTCACAGAGCAGAAATGCCTGTATATATGGTATCACAAATGAAAGCTGAGGAAAAAGGTCATTCACCTGAAATATTTATGAAGATTAGGTTGTGCTTTTCATCGATGCGGACTTATGTGACCCCTTTCGAAAACCCATGACGTGTGTCCCACTTTATTCATTACTGAGTATGATATAGATTTATTTATCTCCTGAGCCTACCTTGAATTTTATAGTTTGTAATGCTTACATGAAAAAGTGGACTGGACTATAGGAATATGAATTTTTACTGTAAATTCTAAGCATGAGGGAAGACCGTAACTCCAAAAACACTCAATTATGTCTCCATACTAGTAAAAATGAGATTTTAATTAATTAAACATTAACTATTTATGACTCAAAGCTTAATGGGAATTAAGTAAATATGAATGAACATGGGAAATATAAAAACTATGGGACAGTTCTGGCTCTAGAGCTTACAATCCATATGAGAAGAGAAAAGAAAAACAGATGAAAATTAGGAAAACAATATGAGGTGTCGAAAGGCGATATATTGTTAATTGCCTTGTGAAATGCAATTAGCAAAGTAATTACTGTAGGTGGAGGAAGGAGGGATCATTTCCAGAAACAGTGGGCAGGGATGACTGTAAAATAAATAAATAAAAAACATACCAGCCAAATCTTGAATACTGAATCCATTGAAATGGACATGAAGGAGGAGATTCTTAGTGGAAAGAACCCCATAAGAATGAGAAAGACCACAGATGCAAAAAAGAAAAAAGAAAAGAAAAGAAAAAGATGAAGAGTACAGATCCAAAAAGGAAAAAGAACACAGAACTGCAAGTTAGGGTGACAGGGACAAGATAATTCTAGAAAGGCCATTTGGAACTGGACTTTTAAATGCCAAGTTGAGGAGTTAAGGTTTCTGAACACAAAAGCATCTTGCTTCAAAGCAGCATTTTAGAAATATTAACTTAGCTATGGTATCCCAGATTAAATGGAGCAGGGAGATACAGAGACTGGGAGATCAAAGGGAAACCGTGGCACATTCAGATATGGAACGATGCGAGAGGGATGCAACAGAGGTGGGGGTAGGAAATGGGAGGGGGAAGAAGCCTACTACCTCTCCACGTGCTTATCAGCATTTATCTTTGGAGCTTTCTGTTGTTTTGTAAACTACTGTCCAATCAGTGGGTTCCTAAGAACTGATTCCTTTCTGCAATCTCCAGGAGGGAATGGGGACGTGGCGGAGTTTCATTTTGAATTTGCAACATGTGATACCTGTATAAGGGGATATGTTGTACCTTTTCTTCTTAATCTATATCCTCCTCTAAGGGCAAAAAGAAAGTTAGCTCAAAAAGGTCCCCCCAAAAGCGTCATGGAATGTAGGATTTAAAGGAGATCTGAGAACATGTTATTTAAAAGAAAGCTAACTCCGGGGTGCCTGGGTGGGTCAGTCAGTTGAGCGGCAGACTTCAGCTCAGGTCATGGTCCCACAGATCATGGGTTTGATCCCCGCATTGGGCTCTGTGCTGATAGCTCAGAGCCTGGAGCCTGCTTCGGTTTCTGAGTCTCCCTCTCTCTCTGCCCCTCTCCCAATCATATCCAGTCCTTCTCCATCAAAAATAAGCAAACATTAAAATAAAAAAAAATTTTAAACTTAAAAAAAAAAAAAGAAAGCCAACTCTAGTTGAGCACAGACTATTTCAAACTTTTCCATAAGTATAACTGAAAGAAAGCCTCAAAATGCCAGGGACCCCTTTACGCCTGCAGCTCTATGTTGGAACTCCTATTAAAATAACCTTCTGGTTTTGGGGCACCTGGGTGGCTCAGTCGGTTGAGCGTCGGACCTCAGCTCAGGTCATAATCACACGGTCTGTGAGTTCGAGCCCCGCATCAGGCTCCGTGCTGACAGCTCAGAGCCTGGAGCCCACTTTGGATTCTGTGTCTCCCTCTCTCTCTGACCCTTCCCCGTTCATGCTCTGTCTCTCTGTCTCAAAAATAAATAAACATTAAAAAAAATTTTTTTAATGAACTTCTGGTTTTGAATATTTGTGATTTAATGTATTTATTATCCAGAAATTTGGGGAAATTTGACATATCTCTGATTTAACAGGAAAAAAAAGTTTCAGGAGAGTTTTGTGGCAAGTCAAATCTCACGCTCAAATACATGGTATGTTTACACGTGTACGTACATACACAAATACATGTATCTATCCATAATATCTATGCATGCAAATACATAGATATTTACACCTATGGTAACGTTACTGGCATCCAGGCCTCTGTACTGAACCTCTCCATGTTCTGGCTTTATCGCTCACAGAAATGCAATCCCCTGGCCCATCATGGGCACTTAAGCTTGGCACACAGTATTCCAGTAACACCTCTTGACAGAAGATGGAGCAGGATAGAAGGCCTCCTCCCACATTCCCTACACCTCACTCCATGGCCGGGCACTCAGAACCCCTTTCCTGGGCTGCGTCAGATTCAACTCTTTCCCACCCCTCGGCTATTTTGAGGCTGTCTTTCGAGGGAGGAGGGAACAGAAGGAAGCCTGAAGGGGAGACAAGTTTGCAGTGACAGGTAACTAAGGCTCTCGTGAGCTTACTCTGAACTCAGGGTGCCGTCCCTGTCCCTCCCCTCTTTCTAGCCCTCCCCCTTTCCTTGTTCCCCCTTCTCAACCTTCCCAACTTGGCAGAACTAGGCTGCCAAGTCCTGGCGCAAAAGGGTGAATAAACAAATCACCCACACCCACCCGCCCTGAAACACTGATTGACTATTCAGTTTGGGCCTAAAGCAAATTTACATTTGGATTTAAGAGAAGGTAGTTAAAACTGCTTGACTTTATAAACTGAATCAGCATTGCTTTTAAGCTCCTGACTGGTGGTGCTGTGAAATTCAGTCTCTCTCTGCAAGGTAAGAATTTGAGTTTGGTCCAGATGTTGGGGTTCCTTCCAGACTGTATTCTTTTTCTTCCAGTGCTAGGAAGATACCCAGTGTGAGCATTGTATAACGTTTTCAGGCACCCTTACATGGGTATTTAGAAGCTGTTTACTTCTCAAGGATTCCATTAAAGGCTTTTTATTTTCAAGGCTGAGCTGAGGACGTCACCATGGCCAGAACAGAGAGGGGGCTTGCAGTCCCACTGTTACACTGTGTTCATGGTGGCTGTTCCCTACATAGAATCCACCCACAGCTGGGCTAACAACTCACCAATTTCAAACTGATTCATTGGCCGACTGGAAAACCAGGGATAGAACTTTAAACGCTATAGGATATTAACCCTCCTGAGTATTTACATATTTTCTCCTCTCATCCCTCCAAAACTAATCCTAGAGTTTTGAGAATCTGGGAACTTGGGCAAAGGAGAAAACAGGCAAGCAGAGCGCGAGGAATTTGAAATGTCAGCTCATGACGTCAACCAAAACGAACAGCACCTTTTTGTTTGCAGTGACCCAGCTCAAAATATAAAACCATGTGAGTAATAAAACACAAAATATAGGTGTTATCACTGAACGTGGAGAGTCTGAAATGCAATCAAATGTGTTCCTTGTTCTTGGCGGTGTCATTTACTCTACGTTCACACTTGTGTTTCCCTGAGCCTCTCTTTTTAATATCGACACACACCGTGGCGTCATACTCACGTAGTAATTAGCTGGGGCTGAGGAGCCTGTGATTTTCCAACTGGTCCTCAGCGTTAGCTGTTCAGATGCACAAACCTTCGCTTGCCTTCTGCGTCTACTGCACTGGAACAGAAGCTCCTTGCAGGAAGAGCGCACAGAGAGCGTTCTTGACAGATGCCAGGTTTGCTCCGGCAAGGCGGCAAGGCGCTCGGCTGGAAAGTTTTCCTCTAACCACTGACACCCGCCTCCGGTCCCCCGAGCTGGCAGGACGCAGGCTGGCTGGGTCCCCTCTTGACGGGGGAAGGGTTTTACAACACACTCTGCAAGGCTGCCGGATCCGAGAAACAACCCGGCAGCCGAACTCCTCCAACCCCAGCGGACAGACTGTCCGAGGCGCTCCGGCGCTGGGAGAACGCCGAGGTCCCCTCCCCGCTAAGGCGAACACGCGCTCGGCTCGGCAGGGAACCTGGGCACTGGAGGTGGAGAGGATGCCGGTGGAGCGGGGGCGCAAGGAGGGAGCCAAACGCCAGAGGCAGAAAGGGCGCGGGAGGGGGCGGACTGCGGGAGAGAGTGGGAGCTTCGGGGAGCGGCGGGGACGGGGGTGGGAGCCGGGCGCAGTGGTGGGGTAGAAGGGCACGGGGCCCCGGAACCCGCGAGCGCGGGAAGGGCGCGCCCGCAGGAACCGGCGGGGGCGGGGGCGGCGCTCGTGCGGCGATCTGCCCCCGGACTCCCCCGAGCAGCAGAACTGCCGGTGGGAGGGGGATGCGGGAGGTGGGAGGGTGCGGGGGGTGGGGGGGGGGGGGAAACAAGATAGGGGCGTGCCTTTGCCCGGATTGGCTACAGGAGCCTGACGCGAGGTCCCGGGGGTTGGCTTGGGGGAGTGGGAGCGGGGTGGGGTGGGTGCTGGGTGCCGGGGCTGCGGGCTCAGCACGCTCAGAAACATGCTGAGGTCCCGGCGGCTGTTCCAGCAGCGGCAGCGGCTCCAGCAGCAGCGGCGGCGGCGGCGGCGGCGACAGCGCACGGCTCCGGCGGGGAAGGCGCCCGGCGCCCATGCCTCCGGCCCCGCGCAGCGGCTGCCCTGACCTGGCCGCGACCTCCCTCCGCGCGCCCCGCCGCCCGGGCCCCTGGGGTGTTCCCCAACCACGGCCCAGCCCCGCCACACCCCCCGCCCCCGGCCTCCGCAGCTCGGCATGGGCGCGGGGGCGCTCGCCCTGGGCGCCTCCGAGCCCTGCAACCTGTCGTCGGCCGCGCCACTCCCCGACGGCGCGGCCACGGCGGCGCGACTGCTGGTGCCCGCGTCGCCGTCCGCCTCGCCGCTGACCCCGACCAGCGAGGGCCCCGCGCCGCTGTCGCAGCAGTGGACGGCGGGCATAGGCCTGCTGATGGCGCTCATCGTGCTGCTCATCGTGGCGGGCAACGTCCTGGTGATCGTGGCCATCGCCAAGACGCCGCGGCTGCAGACGCTCACCAACCTCTTCATCATGTCTCTGGCCAGCGCCGACCTCGTCATGGGGCTGCTGGTGGTGCCGTTCGGGGCCACCATCGTCATGCGGGGCCGCTGGGAGTACGGCTCCTTCTTCTGCGAGCTCTGGACCTCAGTGGATGTGCTGTGCGTGACGGCCAGCATCGAGACCCTGTGTGTCATCGCCCTGGACCGCTACCTCGCCATCACGTCGCCCTTCCGCTACCAGAGCCTGCTGACCCGCGCGCGGGCGCGGGCCCTGGTGTGCACCGTGTGGGCCATCTCGGCCCTGGTGTCCTTCCTGCCCATCCTCATGCACTGGTGGCGGGCCGAGGGCGACGAGGCGCGCCGCTGCTACAACGACCCCAAGTGCTGCGATTTCGTCACTAACCGAGCCTACGCCATCGCCTCGTCCGTCGTGTCCTTCTACGTGCCCCTGTGCATCATGGCCTTCGTGTACCTGCGGGTGTTCCGCGAGGCCCAGAAGCAGGTGAAGAAGATCGACAGCTGCGAGCGCCGCTTCCTCAGCGGCCCGGCGCGGCCCCCCTCGCCCGCGCCCGCGCCCGGCTCCCCGCGCCCCGCGGCCACCGCCGCCGCCGCCGCCGCCGCCCCGCTGGCCAACGGGCGCATCAGCAAGCGGCGGCCCTCGCGCCTCGTGGCCCTGCGCGAGCAGAAGGCGCTCAAGACGCTGGGCATCATCATGGGCGTGTTCACGCTCTGCTGGCTGCCCTTCTTCCTGGCTAACGTGGTCAAGGCCTTCCACCGCGACCTGGTGCCCGACCGCCTCTTCGTCTTCTTCAACTGGCTGGGCTACGCCAACTCGGCCTTCAACCCCATCATCTACTGCCGCAGCCCCGACTTCCGCAAGGCCTTCCAGCGCCTGCTCTGCTTCGCGCGCCGGGCCGCCCGCGGGGGCCACGCGGCCGCCGGCGACCGGCCGCGCGCCTCCGGCTGCCTGCCGGGGACCCGGCCGCCGCCGTCGCCGGGGGCCGCCTCGGACGAGGACGACGACGACGACGTCGGGGCCGCGCCGCCCGCGCGCCTGCTGGAGCCCTGGGCCGGCTGCAACGGCGGGGCGGCGGCGGCGGACAGCGACTCGAGCCTGGACGAGCCGGGCCGCCCCGCGGGCGCCTCGGAATCCAAGGTGTAGGGTCCCGCGGCCGCCGCCCGCGCCTCCCTCCCCCGCCCGCGCCCCGGGAGCGAGAACGCCCAGGCGCCCCCACTGGCTTCCCAGGGGAGAGAGATCCGTGTTTACGCAAGCCCCAGAGCAGGTGAACTCAAAGCCCGCAAAGCTGGTCTGAATCCTCCAAGGCGAACGCAAAAGCCGCGGACCGTTGCACAGAAAGGAAAGTTTGGGGAGGGCTGGGAGAGTGGCTTGCAGATTTGTCTTGGTTCTTTTTTTCTGTGCGTGCTTCGGCTTTCTTTGGTGTGTGCGTGTGATGCATCTTCCGTTTGGGGGGGTTGTCTCCCCCCCCACCCCCCACCCCCACTTCCAGGTGGTTTTTGACACTTGCTTCGAGGACTGGGTAGTAGAAAGGAGAAGCAGGGAGTCTATCAACTGGGTTTGCGTCCCATTCCCGGGAACAGGAGCAGTCAACCGGAGAGAGGAGGGGAAATGACAGTTGTCAGGACATGTTCCCTTTGCTTTCCAGAGAAAGTTCCTGTTAATTCCTGAGTAATGATGGTTCCTGTTCTTAAAGCAGAGGGAAAGGATGGATGCAAAGGAACGTTTCAAGAAATTTTAAGCTATTCTTGGAACAAGCGTCACCTTGCTTTCTGTTTGTAGGGCAAACCTGCAGTCCCCGCGCGCCTCGGTGGTCAGGCTGAGGGGTTTCTACCTCACACTGTGCAAATTGCACAGCAAGATAGAAAGACTTGTTTATATTAAACAGCTTATTTATGTATCAATATTAGTTGGGAGGACCAGGCGCTGAGCCTCTGTGACATGTAACTCTGTCCATTGAAGACAGGACAGAAAAAGAAAAACAAAAACAAAAAACAAAAACAAGAGGAAACAGTTCAGATTACTGCACACATGGGTAAAAAAAAAAAAAAAAAAAAAAAAAAACAAAACAAAAACAAAAACAACAACAACGACAAACAAAACAAAGAGTGGTTCCAAATCCCATTTTGCACAGTGTTAGGAATTGTAATGTCCACAGAAGGTATGACTTGCACAAAAAGAAATCAAATATTTTTTAAAGGGGAAGGGGGCAGATCTTAAAAAACTAAAATAAAATTCAAAACTCTACTTCTGTTGTCTGTTATGTTCTTGAGCTAATAATTTGTTGGAAAAAATACATTTTTATACTCTTATCATGGTACTGTAACTGTATCCATATTATAAATATAATTATCTTAAGGATTTTTATCATTATTTTTTTATGTCCAAGTGCCCACGTGAATCTGCTGGTAAAATTTAGCACCCGCCTGTAAATTGTATTTCCTCCGTGTGTTTTACCAAGTATTTATACTCTGGTGCAACTAACTACTGTGTGAGGGATTGGTCCATGTGCAATAAATACCAATGAAGCACAATCAAGATTACGTACCGCGTGTCTGTAAAGGGTCAGTGATAATGGAAAAGACAGTTTGTTTTGTTCAAAATATAGGCTGGGTTTCCCATAGAGCTCTTTTAATAGCTTTTCATGACTCAGTAACATAGCAAAATGCCTCTAGACCAAATAAGGCATGCACCTACTGAGAGCTGCAGACTTGCCCTAAATTTTCACAGCCGGATTCAAGGTATTCTAGACTACTGAGAGATGTTTTCAAGATCCCATCTGCTGCACTTGACTTAAGAAGTAACATTTGGGATGGTGTAGCTTTAAAAAAAAAAAAAAAAGTGATACAGCCAGGTAGCTCAATTGCAATTTTGCACAGAAACGCAGGAGGGAAAAAAAAAACCAACTCCTTGAATAATCAGTCGCCTACTTGCAATGAGGTAAGTGGCTTCCACAGCTTGTTTGTGTTTTCCAATAGTAAATCACAGCCTACAGATGACAATCAGTGTGTACAGATTTCTCCAATGGCTGGTTAGCATGAACACTGCTTTTATGCTTAAGTAAAAATGTATAAAAACAGCTTTTAAGTAAACGTTTTTCTTCTCTTGTATGATTAAATAGACCATTTTCCCAGAATTTTAGGTTGGGAAGGTCACAGGAAAAGGCAAATGTGAAGATTTGTAATTTCCTAGCAAAGTTGTGACACCCAAATGGATAGGATATTTGTCATAAAGTTGATTCCCCAAGAAAGTATAGTGAAATTCCAGCCTGGGATCGATTCTGCATTCTCCAAAATAAGTTTAAATATTTATCTTTGTATTTTTAAGCAAGCTTTATATTTCATGACTGTAAAGAAACCAAAGTGAAGAGTATCAAGTTTTTGACTCATACTGAACTTTCTGATGAAGAAACTATTTTCTCAGGAAAGTCAAGATTGATTATCCTTTTTTTTGCAGTGGAATATTCATTCTAAAGACCAGGAGACAGTCTTCTGAGAAAGGCTAATGATGTAGATGTTTTAGAGACCAACAGAAGGTTGTAGGAACAAAAGCTGCTATGAAGTTTAACCCCTTTAGAAAGAAAGAAAGAGGAAGGAAGGGAGGAAGGAAGGAAGGAAGGAAGGAAGGAAGGAAGGAAGGAAGGGAGGAAGGAAGGAAAGAAGGAAGGAGGGAAGGAGGGAGGGAGGAAGAAAAGTGGGGAGGGGGAAGATGGCAACACTTATTTAAAAATACAAAGAAAAATACTGAAAGAAACTTAGTTTGGAGAGTATAAAATGGATCTCAGAATGAAATCTCACTCCCCAGGGAAAAAATAGAGCCCACTTTATCCTCAGTTACCCCACTATGAGTATGTACGATGCATTTTGTAAGGGGTTTTGTTCGTTATTTTAATTTATAGCAGACAATTAATAGACAACACCCACAGTTTTATCTGAAGAACATTCAAGTACCAGGTTAATGCTTCACTTTCTGACTTCCTCGCTGTTATTTTGTTTAAATAAGTCTTTGCATTTAAATAAAAAGACATTTTTCCAGGCCCATCAAACCTCAGGTTTTAAAATCATGGAACGCTTTTAAACTTTAACAAACAAACAAATATATATAATTTAACTACGTAGTCTAAACTCTTCAGTGAATTAGAAGAGACAGCTATAATCTTGGGACCAGTTTTATATATTTGTAGGAAATGGGAAAAGATTTTTCTATGATCCCTTGAGTCCCCTAAGGATTACAAGGATTCGGAAACAGACTGTGTCGGTGATTCCAACTACCCATGAATACTACTTTTTGTTATTTTTGAAGAAGACAGACATTGATTTGCAATAGAAATGCAGGAAGCTGGGCTGTCAATCCCAACAGCTGTGGCAGTGGGAGGAGAGAACTGCCAATCCTGTTTAATCTGGTAAAATAATACACACCAGAAGTGACAGAGGAAAGCGATGAATACGCAGAAAGTCAACCTGATGCCATGGGCTTGTGTGTCACGAGTTCCAAAGGCATAAACCTTAAAATTAAAAGAGTGACCTTCTATGTGATCGAGATTCGTTGATCCTCGCTACGTTGGAAATTCTGTTTCCACTGCACGCTGCAAAGCACTCTCGTGTAACAAGATATTCCAGCCACTATAAATTCTCCCTCCAAAGAAGAAATGTATAATTGGTATAGCACATAGCTGAATCCCTTGGTGAACTTGTCTATATAAAACTTTGCAAATGGAGTTTATTTTTTCAGTCCATTCTTTCTTTGGAACTGGAATTATTAATAACTTCTTTTTCAGAATTATTAATAACTTCTAAATGGCTATTGTGAAACCTTTCCTTGTTAAAGCACATTTTCCTAGCTTATTTTGATTTTGCATTTTGAACATGCTAACTTCCTCTGGCAAATATGCAACGCTGCCAGACGGGAATTCTACACCGAAAGTTATCAGGATGATACTATCATTTAAGTTTTTAGCAAGAGCTTCTAAGTCAGGGTCTAATGGAAAATTATGAAGTTTTGCTGCCATATGTGAAAAGCTTTAAAAGAATTTCTTTAACAAAGCTGGACCCATTAGTTCTTTTGAAGGAAAAGCATAAATAAAAAACCTTAGCACTAATTCAAATTAAACACATTGGCACAGATAATTTAGTTTTATTCGTACGTTTCTGGCATAATGTACTGAGAAATACTAATTCTTTTGAATCCCTGCCAATTTGCTACTAATCAAAATGGAGAAGATATGCACTGTTTGGATTATACCTAAAAATAGTCGTGCTACAGTCGCATCAGCAAATGGAATTAAATTAATTTCTCTTTCTTCCTCTTCACACATACCCTCCATATTATTTACATTTCCATCAAGAAAATTGCTTCTGAATCCTCAGAATTTGTGATTCAGTGTGTCCCAAATTGCATTGCTACATTGCAATGATTTTTAAGCAAAACCCCATGGAACTATTTTCTGAGAAATACACCTCTCTTGAAATTCCCACTTTCACCTTGCTCTCATTTAAAGGGTCTCTACTAAATAGCCCTCATAATGTAATCAAAGGGAAATCTAATTGTTCTAAAGACAGACTGGAAAAACAGCAGCCCCAAGGAGAAGCTTACGCCATAAGGTCATAGTTAGAGCATGATCTTTGCCGTAATGTCAGCAGGACCCAAGAAAGCCTTGGAAGGAACCGTCTACGCCCTTTAAGCCTTTGCCTTCACTTGGATGTCGTTCAAAGAGCACTCTGAACACACCTGAAGCCAGTTCTTGTCTGGGACTCGCCACACTCCCTGGCCCTTCTCTTGAGCACTCCCTTCAATTCTTCTTGAATGAACTCGAAATATCTAGAACATCTAGTTCTAGGTAAACTGTCTTCACAGCAGCATCAATTTCCCATGAACAGTTTCCTGAGGCTCTGATTTTCAACATCTCTCAACGTGTTCATTGCAATTCCTTTCTTCTCTCTCCACAATCCCTTGCTCGTCGTAGCTGTTAACTAGTATCAGCAAGATCACACTGTTTTCTTCCTATTTATGCCACGAAACTTACCTATGATGCATTTGAAATGTCTTAAGTTTGGATTTCTTCCTGAGAATTTCAGTATTGCTCATAATTATTCATGGGAAAAGTTTTAACTTTCACTTGTATATTTCCTATACAAGGTCTTCACGTTGAGTGTAGGGTGTGGGGCTTTCTTAGGATTTCTTTTTCTGGTTTTCTTTATTTTTCAGTTTTGAACTGATGGCTTTGTCAGTCTTTCAGTATCCTGCCTGCAAAGGATAACATTAGCTATTCCACTACAGCTTACTGTAAATCAGTTTTCCTAGCCATTATTAGGCTCGTGTGGGTAAATTTCTACTCTTGGAGAGCAGAAAACTTGTTCGAGCAGATGGCCCAAAGACTCTGGCTGCTCTGGCTGGCCACTGTGGGCAGTGACCTTGGGAAAGTCAGTTGGTTACCCTGCACCTCAGGTTCACTTCCCACAAAGCCCGATCAGTAGACTTTGTTTGTGAAATCCTTTGAAATAGAAGTTTATTGCTTTGCAAAGTCTATCATTTCAAATGCTTCCTCTTAACTTTCTTTTCCCTTTCCTTGTAACTCCACCTATAAAATCCTCGGTGGCTGTTTTGTTTTTTTTTTTTTTTTCCTTTATGAGTGCAAGGAACGGCTAAGAGGAATAAAAAAATATATAATACCCCATGCATCCAAACAGTCCTTCCCTTTTTATTATGTTTAAAGTTCTGCAGAAACCGCAACTGAATAACCTTCCCAAACATCGGATTAAAAAACCTGTTTGCCATGTGCTAAGCAAAAATGGTTGTTCAATGATTTTTAACCCACAGCCTCTATGAGAAAAGTCAATTTGAAAAGTTGCTCACCTCTACAATTTTGACTGAGTTGTAAATGCTAAAAGCAACTCTCTGAATTGTTCTCTTTTCTGGGCATCGCAATTCAGAGATGAAACGTGCTAAGTTTGTCTTTTTGTTTACCTCTTTTGTGGCTTGCAGGGTATTGGGTTTCATTGTTCCCAACTCCACAAACAATGGCAAATACATGGGAATTTGACCGACTTAAAATATCTGTTATGTTAACTAGAGGAATTCACCTGCAATCTTGATGTCCTTGTTAAAAATGCTTTTAAAGAGTAAACATTAATAGATGTTCCAATGAGATTTTCTGCACTCCAGGGATTTTTCTAAAGCCATTAAAGGTAACATTTTGGTAAGACGCTCCTCTTAAAGAATTCCTTGTGCTTAAATGAGTCTGTGATCAGCCCTGAAATAATTTTTTTTTTCTTAAAATAAGCATACTTAAGTAAAACTGAGTCACTAAGACAAATTCCAGACTCTTTGGTGTGGGAAAGACATTGATATGTCTGGTAAACAACCACTTTACTCAAGCAAGTCTATACCTTGATCAGCGCAGACCCCCGAAATGGATGGCATTCAGTTCGAGATTTAAAGCCCCGCTCTACCATTTTATAGCCTGTCCTATCAGCAAATAGTTCCTTTGTAGCTAACACAAATCCCTCTCGCTGTTTTGACTCATGGCTGATCCCAAAATAATCTGACAAAGGATGACTGATCCACTATTTTCTGTAAAAATCCTTCTGATGACCCCTTCCTCAGCTTTCTGTGCACTGTTTCCATTTCCTCTTGCAAACAACTTCAAATTCTTTCATTCTTTCTGTTGTTCAAACGGGACTCACCCCAGTGACGGGGGTTCCTCCTGGCCGGAGACCTGAATGAAACAAGCGTTAAGTGTGGCACCTGGCCCAGTGCCATCAACATCCCATCCTTCCTAGAACCATGCTGCTGGTTTTGTTTTTCAATATCACCAGAGCCACAAAATTCTGAAGATCTAAAAAATGATCATACAAAGTGACAAAGTTTAACATGAAAACTGATAGGTCCTTACAGCCCGTGCCTAAGGCATCCTTGTGAACACAGGACAAAACGGACAATGTAAATCTTTCTCCACACAGGCAACCAATAAAACTCCCTCCCCAAAGGGCAAACGTCCACAGCTTTCTTCAAATTTTTTTGAGCATGAATATACCTATACGGAAAAATAAATCTTTTCAGTTAGATGTGCTCAGGAGACACCTGGGTTACTCAGAGGATTTCTGTGATTAGTCTTGGAGATGTGATTCATATGCTCAGCTGTTCTTAAAAGATGGGAAGGTACTATGCATTGAAAGAGTGTGCTGTCTGGAACGCAACCAGCCAAAGACTCTGAGCCTGTCCCCAAGGCACTCCCTGGCTGGGGAGATTGGAACTCCACATGTGAAAAGTGACTAAAGGGGAGCCTGGGTGGCTCAGTCGGTTAAGCGTCCGACTTCAGCTCAGGTCATGATCCCAGGGTTGTGGGATCGAGCCCCACATCAAGGGACCATCTGCCCTGAGCATGGATCCCGCTTAAGAATCCCTCTGTCCCTCCCCCGTTTGTATCTTCCCTCTCTCTCTCTACCTCCCTCCCTCTAAAATAAATTTTTAAAAAAAATTTTTAAAGAAATATAATGCAAGTTCTAGATTTAATTTTACATTTCCCACTATCCACATTTTTTTACAAAAGTAAAAATAAACAGGCTTACTTAGTATTATCACTTCAACACATAATTGATATAAAACAGTATTCATGAGATAACTTATTTTTACACTACATTTTTTAAATCGGGCGTGTATGTTGCATTTACAGACTATCTTAACTGGGACTCACCACGTTGCAAGCACTCAATGGCCACACGTGGCCAGTGGCTCCTGTACTGACATTTGAGCTTAGAGTTCAGAGAAGGAAAGGTGGGTGAATTATGGGTGGAAGGGTGGCATATGCCGAAGTGGATCTTGGATAAGAGGATAAACACAGCGTGAAAGGCCATTCATTGAGAAGTTATAAGGGGGAGAGGAACAAAACCACAGAGATACGTGTAGTCAGATGAACTTCCAAACAAATTGCCAAATGCAGACAGTTCGTGTTGATGCAGTAATTAGAAGATGAAGTTGGAAAAGTCGTTTGAGAATGGATCAGAAGGCTAACGCAAAAGTGTTGAACTCTAACCTTCCTGAAAGCATGGAGATTTATGAACAAGAGTGTCATGAGAAAAAGAGTGTTTTAGAAAGAGTAACCTGACATCAGAGGCATGATACGTGGGTATAACATCTTCGCCTTCAAAATAATTCTGAGTTAAGTAAATTCAGTGATCACATTTTCCAAATTAAAAAAAAAAAACAGTAAGATTTGTGTAATTTCCTATAATAGATATGAGCTCATTATTAAGTTGGCTTTCTGGTTTTTATATCTCAACCTCAGGAGCTGACCCAGAAAAATGCTTTTTGGCCAAGTAGGTTTCTATGTGCACAGGACTGAGGCCTGGAAAATGTCCAAAGGTCATGCTCCCAGTGGAAGTAAGGAATAAGAGATCAAGCAATTTGTTCAAAGCAACAGGTGAGCGGTTTTGATCAAGTCCTTCCTAAGTCTGTCCCTTATCCATGCACCAAATGGCTTGTCTGCTCCTCACCAAACTAGAAGTTCTTACAGGATAAAGGCTTTGTCTTTTTTTTTTTTTTTAATGCTTATTTATTTTTTGAGAGAGCGAGAGACAGAGAGACAGAGCCCGAACAGGGAAGGGAAAGAGAGAGAGGGAGACACAGAATCCGAAGCAGGCTCCAGACTCCAAGCCGTCAGCACAGAGCCCAACGTGGGGCTCGAACTCACAAACCATGAGATCATGACCTGAGCCGAAGTCGGACACTTAATCGACTGAGCCACCCAGGCGCCCCAAGGCTTTGTCTTTTTCTCTTTGACTCTCCAATGCCCAGCACATTGCCCGACACAAAGTATTGACTCTGAAACTTCACTGACAATTTGACTAGGATCAGAGAACCAAGTTCTCCAGCTTCTCCAGCAATCCAGGCACATAGCGATCACAGGCTTAACTAGACCCATGCGCTTCAAGAAGATGTGACGTGACCCTCTACTTCCTTTGTAAATTCAGATTTTTCCCACAGACATAAAGAATATTTCTCTAAGAAAGGTGCAAAACCTCCAACAGACATGCACAGGAGACAACCCCTCCTCGTGTCACGGGAAACGAGGGGTTATTTTCCAAACATTTCTAAGAAACGGATTTCTTTCTAGAAATGGCACATAGATTGCCGGAGTTCTGTACCTTGGCAACATAAACGCAATGAGTATGAGGGTGGGATACTGTATATTATCATTCGTTAAAAACAGACACTTCAGGGGCGCCTGGGTGGCGCAGTCGGTTAAGCGTCTGACTTCAGCCAGGTCACGATCTCGCGGTCCGTGAGTTCGAGCCCCGCATCAGGCTCTGGGCTGATGGCTCAGAGCCTGGAGCCTGCTTCCGATTCTGTGTCTCCCTCTCTCTCTCTGCCCCTCCCCCGTTCATGCTCTGTCTCTCTCTGTCCCCCAAAAAATAAATAAACGTTGAAAAACAAAATTAAAAAAACAGACACTTCACTAAATCTGTTAACTCAGAATGACATGTTCTAGGCTCTAGGTTCAGTTGTCAATGTGCAAAATCGTTGATTTCCTTGTCACTTACCGTATTCTGTCTCTCCTTTCTGAGAGATCCATAGCCATTATTCTTACTGGACATCAAGAGAAAAAGCCCCTTTCCCTACCCCTCATGGTCTCCCCGGACCCCAGCTGTCAACATAACTAAGAGAATCATATTCCACTTCACCAACACACAGATTTCAGTTTTAAATGTTACTTCTGCATTTCTACACTGTGAAAAAAATGACATTATATCCATAAAACATGTGTTTGGAGCAAACAAAACATCCACAGCCCTCTCAAAGTTTGCATCATCGGCTTAGCTCTTTTCCACCTGAAACAGATTCATAATCATTATCTTCCTCTCTTAACACAAGAAATAGAGCTCATGTTGAATCTTTGTTGCAAGGGAAGTTGTATGGATTCTTGCCTTTTGACAAAGCATTAGGACTTTAGCTGGTGTTCTTTTTTTATGTATGTATGTATGTACTGAATATTGCAGAGTTCATTTAAATAGCATTATATTTTTATTACCATACCAAGATTATTGTTTGTGAGAAGCTCAGCACTGAGGTCTCAGAGTGGGAAGGTGGGCAGCAATGCGGAGGCTGGCATGAGGAGACCCCCATGAGAGGCATGGCCTTCAGGCATTTACAGACTCTCGGCTCTAAACGCTCAGAAACCTATTTGTGAAGTGTGCATTTCTCGAGGTCAGTTCCTGAGATCGATGTATAAAATCAGAAAGCCAGTTTAATAATTTACAATGCAGCTGTCACAAGGCCTATTACGCCTCCCTGAGCATAATCAGACATTCTCTGTCTAGGCCCAGGGAAGATAATTACAATCGAAAGATTGCTTAGCAAGCAGGGGGTCAGAACAAGGGAAGCTGGTGGCAAAATTTAACGTTAAGGGCATCAGACTAAAATTTACCAATGCATCTATTTCTAACATGGGCTCGAATACTGGAAGTCTGCTGGCCGTGAGACCAACTCTCCTTTCTGCCCTCAGTGGGGCTTGGATGGCCCCTGTCTCCATTTGACTCTGTGTCTTACCATTTTCCATCATCAGTACCCCCACCTCCCAACAGATACATTCCGACTTTGTAGAAGTTAAGATACTTAGGCAGTTCACTGTCGAGTCTTCCTGATTTGGCTGTCTTGTGACGAAAGCAGTCTATCTCTGCTCTCATCGAATATTTCTGAGTTCATGAAGGGTGGGAGTGGGGAGGGTACTTTGCTGGCTTCCCTACAACATTGAGATTAAAGCATATCCCCAATAGAAAAGCTCCTATGTCTGTTTTTACATTATGAGAACCTAGGTATTCGATTCTATTAGTCTTGCTAAAAGAAGTAACATTGTTTCCATTTCATGTAATGATCTATCTATATCTGATTCTGTCTACCTCTACATATCTATATATCTATCTATATCTATATCTATATCTATATCTATATCTATATCTATATCTATATCTATATCTATATCTATATATAAAGCGAGAGAGAGAGAGAAAGGGAGAGAGGTTGGGCAAAATGTATAGTATATGTCTACAAACTCTTATTTGAGGCTCTGTGGGGCCAGACGTGCTTTGGAACTGTTGAGAACTTTTGAGTTTTAGGAAGGTAATATGCATACACCGCATATTATAAGACCCTAAGCAGGGTCCAGGTCAGATTTCTATAATCAAACATTAACATCTCTGCAGTGAAATATTTGATTATTCATACTAAGTGGATAAATGACTATAAATAGCCTCTCGCTAGTTCAGGTCAGGTTTTGCTGCCAAATGAATCCAAGTCAGGTCACATCTACTCTCAAATGAGTTATGGAAAAACTCTCTCTTCAGCTTTCCGGATTAGGGAATGGAGAATAAGAAACTGTGGACCCGTAATATGGAATGTTCCTTTGTGGTATGCCATCGGTCTTTTAGGGAAGGCAATGAAACATATGTAAACCTACTAAATATGTTGAATCAATTCATTTATGAGCAATATTCAATAAATACTTGTTTTCCTATTTTTTTAATGTTTTTATTTATTTTTGATAGAGAGAGAGAGAGCACAAGCAGGGGAGGGAGAGAGAGACAGGGACACACAGAATCTGAAGCAGGCTCCAGGTTCTGAGCTGTCAGCCCAGAGCTCCATGCGTGGCTCGAACCCACAAACTGCAAGATCATGACAAAGTCGGATTCCTAAGTAACTGAGCCACCCAGGCGCCCCTAAATAGTTGTAAAAGGGGGAATAAACACAGTTACTGAGACAGTGGCAAGTGCAGGGAGATTTTAAAATAACTCAAGCTGCATCCTATTAGCAGACATTAACAATGGCCAAAGGCATGATGGTGATTGGTGGGCAATGTCTTAGAACAAGCAGCAAATTTTTGGAAAACCATAACGACGTATCATATAGCCAGCCTTCCGCTTGTCTGCTTATCTACATGTCTACATCTACATGCCAAGAAAGTATCCTTGATTAACACATGGGTCATTCCAAGGAATCTCATGATTGGAATAGACCTTTAAAATCACTATCATCCAACCACCTCTTAGAGCAAAGAATCTTCTGATCCTTGAGTCACCAGTGCCTTTGAAATTACAAAAGAAAAAAAGAAACAAAATGTTAAGATCTTCGCTGAGAAAGATGCAAATACATAAAAAGTGAAAAGAGTCACATTGTCAAGGGGTCTTGTGACCTCTGGTTACAAATTCCTGCCTTAGATGTTTACCATATTTGCCAACAAAGCTAATTCTTTATCACTTCACAGCAATCTTAGAACCCTGGAGGGCTTCTAAATTAAGTTGCCTCATAAATTGACTGTGGTTATATGTTTCAGTGGCTTCTGTGACATTCATCTCGACTTATGATTTTCTATGCAATATTTATAAGATACAATCTTTTGAACCCATTGTGACCTTTTGTCTTTATCTTTTTAAAATTTTTTTATAACATTTATTTATTTTTGAGAGAGAGAGAGAGAGAGAGAGAGTGCGAGTGAGGGAGGGGCAGAGAGAGAGGGAGACACAGAATCCAAAGAAGGTCCCAGACCCTGAGCTGTCAGCCCAGAGCCCGATGCAGGGCCAACCTCACGAACCGGGGGATCATGACCTGAATCAAAGCCGGATGCTTAACCAACTGAGCCACCCAGGCGCCCCACCCTTTGCCTTTATCTTAAAGGTGGAGAAGAGGAAACAGGATGATATTTTTAGCTTTCCTTCGTGTCCTTTTACATCCCATATCACGCCTAACTCAGAAGGGAGATGAACAGAAAAAGAGGTCCTGTACGGAAAGGACGTAAAATTTTCGACTAGTAAATATCTCAAGCGTCAGCTTTCAACTGGACACTAACTGGGAAAGGAAATGATGAAGTAAATTTTCTAAGTGCTGAGCCGTCACTGGAGAAAAGATTTGTATCAGTCTCTGGCATTAAATCATGATTCAGATTTGTCGGTATCAGGCACGCCATGTCTTCTTTTTGATGTTTTTCGGAGTCCGACAGGAGAGGATTCTGGATGTGCTCCAGTATGCACTTGCCTCCGCACACTTATCTAGACGGTTCTTGAAGAGCATCCTTTTCAATCTAAGCGTCTCAAAGAGATTCGCTCACCAGCTCCAGCGCCTTGGCACACAGCTGCAGAAGGATGTACACGAACTCAGTTCGCGATCACACTGCAAAGACTGGCTCCCATTTGCACGAGAAGTTAAGAAAGCAATGGTTCCCGCCAGGTGTGGACCGAAAAACTTCCCCGCAGCCTCTTTCCATTTAGTCTGGCGAAATTAAATATGAACTGTCCTAAGGGCAACCCGGATCCTAGCTGAAATCTCACTGTGTTGCTAGGCTTCACCCAACAGCTCGACGCACTGTCTTCATGAACACACGGGGAAAAGACCACGTAGGTCAACAAAGGCACCACCAAGTCAGGTGACTGGTTCCTCGCCCTTTCTGCACCTGCTCTCCTTACCCGGCTCAGCCCTGAGCCTGGGGAAAGTGACGGAGAGCTCTCCTTGGGTCACTGTTACCTTTAGGACCGCTTCTCTTTTCCTAGTAGGAGAAAAACTCTCAATCCTACTGATTAATGTAATTGGCTTGTTCCTTTGCTGCTCTCCAGTGTCAAAAATCTACCATGACCATTAAAAAACACAAAATATGATAGGAGCTTGAAAACATGATGCCAAGGGGAAAAACCAGACACAAAAGTCACATAGTGCATGATTCTATTTAGAGGCAATATCCAGAATAGGTAAACCCACAGAAACAGAATAGAGGCTCATAGTTGCCAGAGGCTGGGAGGAGGGGGGAATGGAGAATGACCAGCCTTAATAGGTATGGGGTTTCCCTTTGGAGTGATGAAATTATCCTAAACCTAGGGATTAGTGACGGTTGCACAACCTTTTTATTATTTTATTTTATTTTACTTTATTTTATTTTATGTTATTTTTGTTTTATGTTATGTTGTGTTCTTTATTTTATTTTATTTCTCTCAGCGATGTTTTGTAAATTTTTTCAGTAACCTTTACACCCAATGTGGGGCCCAAACCCTGACCCTGAGATCAAGAGTCACATGCTCTACCAACGGACTCAGCCAGGCACCCCTGCACAACCTTTTAAACGTATTAAATGCCACTGAATCGTGCACCTCACAATGGTTACAATGGGGACATTTTAGGCTATGTGTCTTTTGCCACAATAAAAAGAAAATCCAACAGGGTCCTTTTCTACTAGGCTTGCAATTTACTTAGACAGACAAAACCACGTAAAACAAAAATTGGGGGAAATATTCCAACACAAGAGAAAGAGAAGGGGAGAAATTCTATTCTAGCTTTAAAAATAGTTAAATGGATTTTCATCGAAGTTGATAGCAAGCAAGGAAGAATCCTAATCTTCGTGAGCCAATGTGATTCCCTCATTTCACAGATCAGGAAACTGAAGCTTCCATAGTAACCTGGTCCTGGAAAGCGGACTTCCAGATTTGAATCTTGTTCGGCAGATTTATTGGCTGTGTGACTCAAGCACGGTCACTTAGTGTCTCTGAACCTCGGTTTCCACATCAACAAAATGGGACGGAAAGTACTCAGCACTGCACTCCCCTGAGAGTCACCAGTTCATTTGTCGACGCAGCAAAATCAAATTTATTAGAACTTTCTGCGGTTAAGGGAAAGCAACATCTTGACAAAGTCTTAGCAGTGGCTCAAAAGGGGAAGGCAAAATAGATGTTTAGAGGATTTCAGGATCTGGTCGCAGTGATTTACAGCAGGTCTTTGAAGGTGGGGCTGACTGACAGGGGCCGAGTATAATGTATAATGTGTACATATATGTATATGTATGTGTATAATGCAGTATAATGCGGGCAGCCGGTGGGCATAGCAGGGCTAGGGGTTCGAGGCAAGTCTTGACGAGCAAATTATTGTCTGAATAGCAAGCTGTTTGCCGGGTACCTCTGGTAAACTGATCTTCAGGATTCCCTGGAGCCAAATGTACAGTTATTTACTGGTTTACAGTCTTATCATTCCTGAGGGAAGGGTCCCCAGACCAAACCGCTAAGTCACGTTGACATGGCTGTTCTCAGTTCCAGGTTCTTCGACTTCTGTCGTGTCTGATGTAGGGGTTCATAGTTCCTGTCAAGTACAAGCCCACCCAGAGCCTGCACCCAGTACCTTCGTTATTTTCTCCCAGTCTCTCCACCAGTCCCACTAAAAATTCGCTTCTATAGGTGCCTGGGTGGCTCAGTCGGTGGGGCCTCCGACTTTGGCTCAGGTCACGATCTCGCAGTCTGTGAGTTCGAGCCCCACATCGGGCGCTGTGCTGACCGCTCAGAGCCTGGAGCTGCTTTGGATTCGGTGTCTCCCTCTCTCTCTGCCCATCCCCCACTAGCGCTCACTCGCTCTCTCTCTCTCTCTCTCTCTCTCAAATAAAAACATTAAAAAAATACCACACACACACACAAAAAAAAAAACTCATTTCTAGATAGTGACTCTCAGCCAGAACTAGAACCAAGTCTTCTGCCTGGCATTCCGGAACCCTTCCCACCAGCCACGGCTGGATTGGGTTCCACTTGTTCCGGCACAAATTAATCCCGCCACAGCAAAACATCCCAAGTCTTTTCACCACTTGGAACGGAGCAGCAGAGCAGAGTGGCAACAGACCTAGGTCCTAGGCTTCCTGTCACTTGATCCGTGACCCTGGGCTGGTCATTTACCTCTTCAAGCCTCATTTCCTCATCTGTTAACTGAGGGTGACGTTGCTTGGCACTCAATACGATTCAGCCAGTTTTTAAAATGAAGTACATAAATTCACAGTCCCAAATTCTGATTCAGTTTCTTTTCTAATTTGAACAAAGACGACGTTCCTTCGTTTTGTTTTCACTTACCCCTTATCTTCTGGGAGGACCTGGGAGTGGCTCGCAGGAGGCTGAGAGAGCCTTTCCTGTGGAACCCTGAACCTGACCTGCTCAGGGGGAGAACATGGAGTACCACGGGACAGGCTGGTCACGAGGAACCCACCAACCGATTTTCAGGCTACAAGACAGATCCTCAGATTTTCGGGCAGCCCAAAGTTCAGTTTGATATCGGAACTTGATCAAGCCTAAATCCCCTTTCTTCCTATTTGATTCCTCCCCTCTCCTAAGGCAACTTCCATTACCTCTCCAGGGCAGAGCTGTTGACATTTTTAGCTGCTCCATTTCAACCTGATTTATTGCCTAGAGGTCAAGTACAACCGTTTTTGTTTCGGTATTTATTTATATAAACCGGCAGTTTGTCTGACCTGTAGAATTACCCACATCCATATGGCAGATTAAATCCATGACACAAGAGTATTGTGACTAATTCCTATTCTGGGCACTTCCAATGGAGGCATCAGAAAAAAAGGCCTCTGAACTAGGGATAGGGCCCGGCATGGGTTCCAGCGCCCTCTGCCCCTAGTCGGTTTGGGGGAGTGATTTCACGTCTCTTAACCACAATATTGAATTTGTGAAAAGACTACTGGTTCAACAAGGTAACAGCAAAGATCTTTTTCTAGCTCTGACTAATTGCAACCACCCTACATTTAACCATGGATGTGTGCCTGAAAGTTCAGATTCTCCTTGAAGAGAAACTCAATAATTTTTAAGCGGTTTTAAAAGAGGGCTAAGTTAATTGATTTATAAATACACACACACACACACACACACACACACACACACACACATACACACACACACACACACACACACACACACACATATATATATATATATATATATATATGGTTGTTTTGGTTTTTTGTTTTGTTTTTTTTTTTTTAATCCAGAAACATGTATTGCGCTCCAACTAGAAGCCAGGTACTACCTTAGGTAATGGAAACACACAGTTGCCAATCCTGGCCCCTGGTGGAAGAAGTGAACAATGTCAGTCTCCAACTGAATTATGCAGGGTTTACCATGAGACCCCCAAAGAGGGAATTGATCCCCAAATGGGCGGGGGCAAAGATAGCATCACCACAAGGCTTCAAGTAAGCTGGAACTTGGCTGATGAGTGATTGTTGCCAAGATGGAAAGGGCATTCCAAGCAGAGGATAGAACTTTCCAAAGGCACAGAGGCAAGGAAGAAGAGGCCGGATTCTGAAGACAGCGAGAACGTTTCGATGGCTGGAGCATCTGGCCGCGGCGGCTAGCACGGTGGGAAAGGATAAACGGTAAACAGGCACAGGCTAGATTGGGAAGGAGTTTATACATCTTACCAAGAATTCTAGACTTCATTCAGAAGGGCAGAGACAGTCATCGAAGGCTTCAAGTAAAAGAACAACCAACTCAGATTTGAGTTCTCCTGCTTGCACTCCATCAGAATACGGAGGATGGACAAGTGGAGAAAGAACTGGAGAAAGGGACATGAGTTCAGTGAGACACAATAATGAGACAAGGCCATAAATGGCAGAAAGGAAGATGAGACTGTTTGCAGGTTTCCTGGGCGGAAAGTTCAAGTAAACAGAGCTAGGCATGTGCTTTGAGGTTCTTGAGTTTGATGCGAACACCCAGGGAGAGATACCCACCAAGCAGCCAAGGAAATAGATTTGTGGCTCAGGATAGGGCTAGATACAGAGATTGGAGGGATTGTTGGCCCACCGCGAAGGAGAACTTAAAAGTGAAAACACCGTGCTGGCACCAACAAAAAGACAACAAAAAAGGACACCCGAGTGGCTCCGTCGATTGAGCGTTTGACTCTGGCTCAGGTCATGATCTCAAGGTTCATGGATTTGAGCCCCACATCAGGCTCTGTGCTGACAGCTCCGACAGAGCCTGGAGCCTGCTTCGGATTCTGTGTCTCCCTCTCTCTCTGCCCCTCCCCTGCTCACGCTCTGTCTCCCTCTCTCAAAAATAAGATAAACATTAAAAAAAATTTTTTTAAACACAACAAAACAAGTAAGAGAATCGTGATGGGGAGGGGGCAAATGTTGGGGAAGGAAACAGTCAATCTACAGTCTCCTTAGACTATTTTGCAAAATGATATTTCTTATATCTTCACAGGTAAACGTTTCTTCTTTGTAACTAATTCAGATATTGTATGATAACAGGTAGAAAAATATGGGTCCCAAGATTATTAAATATAATGCATGTATGTGTGTATGTGCACATATATGTGCATGTGTGTATATATATATCCTTTCTATATTTGGGAATATATGTATATATCTCCTTTCTCATTCTAGGAAAAGATGATGCATCAGCTTCAAGCCAGGTGAGTTGCCCAAGAAGAGTTAGGAAAGTGTTATATTCTCTTCTTTACAGTCTTAGTTTGTTGTCCAACTCATGCAGGACTTTCCCCTACATCACTGAAAGAATGTGTTTGGCACCAAGGACTTGGTATCAGGCAGACGACATATTTCTTACTTTGGAAGTGCCACTGGTAGAATAGAGAGCCTGAGAACCAGAACTGCAGCCCGAAATAGCAGGGTAAATTCACCCACTTCCAAGAAGGTCACTCAGTTTCAGAACAGGGTGCAGGCAGATTGAAGCAGATTCTTGGCTCTGTCATGCCGCGTCTGTCTGTTGCATAACTTACGGTTCTTAGTTCCCTTGACCGAGAGCACTGGTGTCGACCGGGCATTTTCTGTTCCTCTCTGTTATACTGTTTTCTAGCTGTGTCAAAAATAAATCACTATTATCAGGTGACCTTCCCTAATAAGTCAGTCTCCCTTCTGTTTTTAACAGCTACCTGTTGAGAATCCTATTTTTTTTTTATATTTATTTACTTTTCAGAGAGAGAGAGAGAGAGAGAGAGATTGAGCAGAGGAAGGGCAGAGAGAGAGAGAGAGAGGGAGACACAGAATCCAAAGCAGGCTCCAGGCTCTGAGCTGTCAGCACAGAGCCTGATGTGGGGCTCGAACCCATGAACCATGAGATCATGACCTGAGCAGAAGTCGGACAATTAACCGACTGAGCCACCCAGACGCCCCGAGAATCCTATTTTTTTAATGAACAATTGTAACCCAAGAGCTGTTATCTGTCAGGTTTTAAATGTTTGTTAAAAATAGGAGTCCCAGACAAGTAGTCATTAGACAGCAGAAAACCATAAACAATCAGAGAAGCAAGTGACAGCAGATGTTAATTACATCTGAATTCATTACTACATCTGAGCTTGAGCAAGAGCCACAGTCAGTGGCAAATCTTAAGGAAACCGAGGGGGTTCTGCCCTTAACAGAAGCACTTCTGACCCCGAGGAAACTACAGCACATTAATAACCATAGCTATTCTCCTCATTTTTTGGACCTGTCCTAGAGTAAGAAACCGGAAAAATAGGAGAATACTTCAGGAATGATGCATAAATTCAGGAGAATGCTTTTAAAAATTCACAGTCTTGCTTTAGTGTTTCTTATTTTATTTAGCACTATGGCTAAATGCACTCACAGACTATGTCAGTCGATCTGAGCGAACCCCGTGAGACGAGTACTATCACATTTCACTGATGAGGAAACTGAGGCTTAGAGAGGTCAAAAACCTTCCCCCAAGTTGGACACTGGCTCTACGGGGCTTTAGAAACCCTGGCACCCTCCTTCAGAGTTCCCCGACTTGCCCACTCCCATGCAATGCTCCAGACAGTCCCCGACCCAGGACACCAAGTGCCCTTTGAATGTAAACAAAAGTGGAGGGATCACCTCCCCATCCCCCTGCCAGGCTCTCTGATTCTTCTTTGTCAGGTGGATGGTGACAGCTTGGGTCTTCCTGAAGAGAGGCACTCTCCAAATCACCCTGGAGTGGGGGAGGGAAGGTTGCAATTTATTAGATGGCCGCATTCTCCCCACCTCAACCCTGGACCGCGATGCCATCGGTAATTGTAGCTGCTCCGCGTGTCCAGAGGTGCAACAGCCAAGGATACACCTGCATTTGTCGATTGAAGATCACAGTTTTAACACCAGGAGCGACTTCTGCTTCACCCAGAAAGACGTTTTTCTTTTCTCGTGCATGAAGAAATATGTGTTTTTCTTTCTGGTCCGTACCCTACGTAACTCATTTCCGTGCTCTTACCCCCGCAGTGTTTTTCCACAATTTCCCCTGATTTAGGGAAATTCAAACTTCCACATCCCCAGAACCGTAAGATATAGACTGGTTAATGCAGGTGAGCCGAGGAGTTTTCAATAGCAGCCGTAGGTCCTTTGGATCACTTGTTATTAACAACTGCCTGGGGGGAGGGGGTTGGAGTCCCGGCTAATTGACAATCACCCAGATATGAATATAATAACATCCCCGAAAGGCTAATTGTTACATGCTTATTAGAGCCTACCCATACGCCTGTGCTGAAAACTGAAGCACAAAAAACATTTCCAAAGAACTTAGTCTGATTGCCCTCAAAAGGATAATTAGCAGACAATATGACATTACACGTAATCAAGTGTTAAAATGTGCAGAATGTAATTCACTTGATCAAAGGCTGTTGTATAACCATGTTTTAGAAACACACTTACAACATATAGCGAGCTACTATTTTCTTGGTTAAAAAATCAAATAAAAAGTCCGTCATTTTTTATGGAAAGCTATGACATTGGGCGAAAGACGTCAGGAGTTTCCTTCTGGCATTTACATCCTCCTCTTGTTTTAAACTCATTGTAACATCTTTGAAGTATTTACTGAGCGATGCCGGCCACAAATAGTCCTTTGCGTTGCAAATAAAAATTGTTATCTCATTACCTACTTTGCTCCTCCGAAGTTATTTCGAAAACGCGTTTTCTATTATGATGGTATTCCTAGGATTTTACTCTTGCAATCCAGATAACGATAGCTCCTTCCCTTCCTTCCCCCGAAATACGTCTGCTGGGAGCCCTGATGCCACAGGAAGGATTCTCAAGATCTCCTAGAGAAAATACTTCATGAACTTTACAGCCAACATCAGACTTTGAAGAAGAGAAGACAAGTACAGCTGGCCGTACAGAGGCCTTCTAAATTCCTTTTCCAGCCTGTAGTGCTGCAGATAAGTTTTTCCATGAAGCAGTCCAACCCCTGTTGCCGCAAGACCTGTTTTTTTTTTTTTTTTTTTTTTAAACAAGTCAGTAAACTAACTGGAACTTTCTGTCAAGTCTGGTGACTCTGTATAAATGGGTGCAAATTTAACTTGACACGTTAATTTCTTTCTAGAAAACAATTTATAGTCATAGAATCATGGAATCCCAGAGTTGCAAGGACCTTCGCAGTCATCCAGCCCAAACACCAATCTCGCGCTTGAGTTGTTCATTCCGAAAGAAGTCTGTTTTGCAGAGCCACTGAGCTGAGGTCCAGAATCAGATATTTCCAGTGAGCCTGTCCCTTCAGGGCAGATCAGTTCGACATCACCTCAGGGGTGGTTATTCCTGCTGGGGAGTGTGGAGAGATTCTGAGTGCTAGGTTCGGTAGTTGGTGAGGAGAAAAGATTTTACTTCTAATCCTATGTATAAAGAAAGATGTGGTATTACTATTCCCATCTCCCATATGAGAAGACTGAGACCCAGAGCCTGAGTGTAGCGAGCTCCAATCTAGGCATCGGGATCCAACACCTACATTCCTTCTACACTGGTTCTGCCATGTCACCCTACTGGAATATTTGGGGAAACCCAAGAAAAAGTACAGGAAACGGGGCGCCTGTGTGGCTCAGTCGGTTATGCGTCTGACTTCAGCTCAGGTCATGCCTGCACCGCTCATGAGTTCAAGCCCCGTGTCGGGCTCTGTGCGGACAGCTCAGAGCCCGGGGCCTGCTTTGGATTCTGTGTCTCCTTCCTCTCTGCCCCTCCCCCACTTGCGCTCTGTTTCTCTCTCTCTCGAAAATAAATAAACATTAAAATCTGAATTGTCAATTTCAAAAGAGAACACTTTAAAAACAAAGAAAAGAAAAAATATGGGGGGAAAAAATTTAAAAGAGAGTAAGACGGGGGCGCCTGCTTGGCTCAGTTGGTTAAGTGTCCTACATGAACTCAGGTCATGATCTCATAGCTCCTGGATTCAAGCCCCAGGTGGGGTCCTGTGCTGTTAGCTGCAGAGACCTCTTAGGATCCTGTGTCTCCCTCTCTCTCTCTCTCTCTCTCTCTCTCTGCCCACCCCCCTCCCTTGCATTGTCTCTCTCTCTCAAATAAATAAAACATTTAAATAAAAAGGGATTAAGATGACTTGTTAACAGGGTGAAGTAGAAACTAATTTATTTGTGGGCACCTAATAGCCCCAGGTATCTGTTTCTTTGTGTTTCTATTTTTCTTTTCTCTATTAAAAAAAAAAAAAAAAGTCTACACTTCTGAAAATTCTCAGCCTGTTTGTCATTTTATTATACATCTCCCCGAAATATGCAAAGATTTGAACAATTCCCCTGCCAGCCAGCCACCCATACAATAGGATGAGTATTTTCAAATCGCAGGGCTGGAAAACGGACCAGACGAGAATAAACACGTGAACCGGCAGAGGCACAACAGGACAAAAGGCTAAAAAAAATCCAAGGCAGTGGCGGAGAGAGTCAGGCACACACTCGACGATGGAGACGCTGATCGGGTAGAGTAGGACACCCGGGTGTCTAATAACCGCTTGGGGTAACATCTTGCCGGAAAGGAAGCTCTCACCTGTGCAGCGACCTAAAGAACAGAAAGAATTCTGGCTTGGCCACAGACAGGAGCAGGAGAGAGGCATCTGATGACAGAATCTAGGCCTGATTAGCCCATTCAACTGAATCGAGATGAATTGACTAAATGGGGTAGAGCCTTCCTTGTAATTACCTCTCTGTGTTTAGTCTGTATGCCCCAATCTCATGTAGCAGTGCAGAAAACTATTTTTTTTATTATTGTGAACTGTAATGTTGACTCTGCAGAAAATACAGGGAGGGATTCCAGACGGGGAAAAGCGAGCACCCAGCAATGAAAGGGAAAATCCAGCCCACGGGGGGCGGGGGGGAGGTGGGGGGCAACTACACGTTTGCAACAGGTGCACCAGGAGGTTTGTGCTTGGGGTAGTCTGACTCACTCTTACCCAAGAATTCAACAGAAGGACCCTGCACAAAGGGTCAGCTTTGATTTTCTATCGTCTGACTTCCTATTTGTTTCGCTCTGATAACAGGGGCTTCATTCCTGGTTGGCACATCCATAATTGACTTCGGCTGAGCTCAACGGGGTTTTCCTTTCTCTTAAAATTTTACATTTTATTAAACGGGAAGGTAAAGAGAATGGAAAAGTAAAGATTATTAGGATAGGGTATCCATAGACCACTACCCACTAGAATTGAGTAATATTAACATCTGGACATCAAAATCTTTTAAAAATAAAGCAGAAGGTCCTTGGTTTCCTGCCCTGTACCACTCTCTGTTCCTCTTCCCCAGAGGTGACCTCTGTCATGACTTTGACGAGGCGTCTCCTCCCAAGCTTTTATACCTGTACCCTATATAAACACACAGAGCACCACATATTGTCTTGTTACTTTTAAAATGTTATAGGCATTATACTGTAGGTATTGTTCTACAATATGCTAGTTTGTAGGCATTATTCTACAATTTCCCAGCCAATATGTTTTGAGATCTGGCATTCCACTTCTTACAGAGTCTCTGTGACCATTCCCGCAGGGAAAATGTTCCTGTTAGATAATGAAAGATCAAAGTGATGATATTTATGCACAAGAGAAAGACATTAAAGACTTTTAAAAAAGCACTCAACTACACCTCCAAGGGTATCATGAGGCTCTCTGATCTATTAAATTAAAAAGCATAACATTTTAATGAATTGCAATGAACACTAAGCAGACAAAATACTTTTGTTTTTATTTCACGGAGCTATTTTACTCAAATGAAAGTGCTTTGAAGATGAAAGCACATTTTTTTCCCTCCCAGAATTAAATGATTTCATCCCTCACCCCACAAAGTTTAGTAAAGCAGAAAAAGTAAATACTGATGTTGTTCCCTTTTCATGGAGTTTCCACTTTTACTTATGTTACAGCTGGCTTCCCTTTTCTGTCCTCACGTCTTGTCACAGTTTGTAACCTCCCTGTGCTGAGAGACAGTCCTTTTCCATCCCTTAAGTTATGCCAAGTAGTGGTCTGGGGGAGGCCTCATTAACCTTATTTTTTGTGTGCGGGTTTTCTTTCACTATTTCATTGCAAGGCGATATTTTTTAAAAGACCTCATGCTGCTGAATGGAAGTTGAAATAGAGCACAACAACTTTTTTGGAGTCAGAAGGTCTGCGATGTAAATACCCAAGTTTGTTTTTAAAAGGTTTTCATAATCCGTTGCATAAATATACATATTTACATAATTTCCAAAACATGCACTTTGAAGCCGCAATCCTTTCTGCGTTATCTATCAGCAACTAGTAAACGTGGGATCTGCAAGCTTGAATTCCAACATGTCACTTTGTCATTTTCAAATTCTGTGAGGGCTGGAACTCAGAGGGCGGACTTAGCCCATCTGGCTTCAAGAAACGGCATGTAATCTCCTTTGGAAGGAAGAAGATTCGAGAGTTTTGATAAACTCGGTCTCTGTGGAATTACACCAGAGGGGACTGGAGCGAAATAAATGTTCGTAGGCGCTGAATTTGCAGTTTGTCCTTCCAGGTGACATTCTGCAATTCCTTCTATGGTCTGCTTTTGACTTTGCCCCCTAACTTCTGGCCAAGGCCATGGAGTTTTCAGTTTCAGTCAGCAAAGACAATGCACACTGCCCATGGGAAATATGGAGAGTATTCCTTGTATTTGAGTGGCTTCCCATAGGCTTGATTTACCCTGGTGTGGAGAAGAGGAGCTTAGAGAGAGAAGGAGAGGGCTGATAACAGTTTCAGTGAGTTTTGCTCACCTTCGGCTTGGCGGGGAAAAAGCATGGACGCAACATCCCCGGGTGTTTCCAGCTTCAGATGCCCGCTGTGGCTGAAACCAAAGAGCAAGGTTAGCCAGAGACCCTTTGGTCCAAACCCTCTACTAGGCCTTGACCGGGCCTGTTACCTGGCCCTCTATATGTTTCTCCCAAGAAGAATCCTTTTCCTATGTTTTGCTTCCACGGTGTAGGTCACGTACTGGTATCTTCTAGTCTTGCCAATTAGACAGAAGAGTCTTCTTTTGATCGTTGGCGGGCTTTCTTTTTTACGATTTTGCAATTATTTTTTGTACGTTATCTTTTACTACAGCTTCTTTTATTACAGTTTGTTTTACTAATGTTTCCTGTGCATTTTCATCTTTAAAAAATAAAATGGAGGGGCGCCTGGGTGGCGCAGTCGGTTAAGCGTCCGGCTTCAGCCAGGTCACGATCTCGCGGTCCGTGAGTTCGAGCCCCGCGTCAGGCTCTGGGCTGATGGCTCGGAGCCTGGAGCCTGTTTCCGATTCTGTGTCTCCCTCTCTCTCTGCCCCTCCCCCGTTCATGCTCTGTCTCTGTCCCAAAAATAAATAAACGTTGAAAAAAAAAAATTAAAAAAAAAAATAAATAAAATGGAGGGCCACCCCGGGGGGCTCCGTCGATTAAGCGTCCGATTCTTGGTTTCAGCGCAGGTCATGACCTCACGCTTCCTGAGTCGGAGCCCGGTGTCAGGCTCCGTGCTGACCGTGCGGAACCTGCTTGGGATTCTGTCTGTCCCTCTCTCTCTGCCCCTCCCTTACTCGTTTTCTCTCTCTCACACACAACAAATAAATAAACTTTAAAAGAATAATAAAAAATAAAAAGGAGAATAGTGAGGATACGGGAAGAATTTCAAACAAGGGGGCAGGATGCCAACTGTCCCCCGAGTGAGCTCTCCCTCCCTCAGCCCTCCCCGCCTGTCAGTGGATCTCTCATTTCAGTTCCAGATGGTCCCCCTGACCTTGAAGACAGCCTTCTGGGAGAGTTCTTAGTCTCACACCTAAAATCATTATTCTTGGCAGCTCAGTGGGGGATATAGGCTAAAATCCTCCCTCTGGGGAACTGTAATCCCAGCCCTGAGGATGGCTTTGTGGGGCCCCCCAACACACTCTTATCTCAAACTGAGCGAGCTTACCAACGAAACTTCTTGATTTCTCATCTGCATAACTCTCTCACACCGAGGTGACTGGGAAGAATGTTGGATATTCTCCTTCTTTCCTTCTAGATCCACTTTCTCTTCTTCCATCCCAATCCGGCCTCTGAAAACCCTCAATGTAGGCAAAAGTAAATCCTTAAACCAGAACAGGACTAGACTGCCCAGTTCCACGACCACCACCACCACCATCATCATCATCAAACATTTATTGAACACCTGCTCTTTGGAAGACTTTCTAGAATAGAAAGAAGTATAAGATGCAGATCCTACCCCAGAGGTGTCTCTCATGGTGCGTGACTATAGGACATGCATACACTTGCATAAAAAAGGAGACTGATGTGTCTGAAGCCAGTTAATGGGCCAGAGACAGATGCTGAAAAAGGTTTCTTTTTACCTGCCGGGCAAGGGCTGCCTCGTTTCTATATGGGCTGTGTAGTGCACAGGCCATTTGGTAATACCTAAGGAATATTAAATCACAACGTCTGGGCCTTTGCTATGGAAACAAAATTTTGCTGTTTGTCTTCTGCCCAGTTAACTAAGAACAGTGTGCATTTTTAGCTTGGAAAAGATTGAGAACTATATTTATTTGAGCTAACTTAATTCTAATAACACTGGCACATGTTTTTCAGGTTTTAAAATTAATACACACAGCGGGACGTACGTATTACACACAGGAAAATTTACCCCTTTTGTTACATACAGGAAAATTCACCCCTTTTGGCAGACAGTCCTGTGAGTTGTGGCCAATGCATACAGCCATGTAACCACAACCGAGATAGCAAACAGTTCCATCACCCAGAAGGTTCCCCTGTATCTTTGTAGGCAACCCTTCTCCCTCACCTCCAGCTTCCCCTAACCCCAGATCTATTTCCTGTCTCTACAATGTTGCCTTTCCCAGGAGGCCGGATACATGAAATCACACATCCTTTTAAGCCTGGCTTCCTTCACTTGCAGCGTCATCCATGTTAAGGTACATACCAGTAATTCGTTATTTTTTGCTGCGAAGTACTATTCCATTGGAGAGACGAACCGAAGAGTGTTTATCCATACGAAAGTGGAAGGACGCTTGGGTTGTTTCCGTTTTGGGGCAATTATAAATACAGCTGCTATCAACATTCACATACAGGTTTTTGTGGATGTAAGCTTTCATTTCAGTTTTGTAAATACTTAGGGGCAGGACTGCTGGGTTGTGTGATAAGTATAAGGTTAGTTATCTAAGAAGCTGCCACACTGTTTTACAAAGTAGCTGTACTATTGTGCATTCCCACCGCAGTATAGGAGACTTCTGGTTTCTCTACATCCTTGCCAGTGCTTTGTATTGTCATTTTTTCTTAAACACATAGCCATTTTTACAGGTGGGGGGCTGTATCTCATGGCACCTTTAGTCTGCATTTCCCTAATGACTAATGATGTTATGCATCATCCTGCTACGACATTCTTCATCCTTCCACAGCTAGAAGTAACCATTCCATCTCAACTGGGGGCAACATTCGGCAATGTCTAAAGACATTTTCTATCAGCAATTGAGGGAGGCTACTGGCATTTATCTGGAGGGTAGAGGCCAGGGATGATGCTAAACATCCCACAGTGTGCGAGACAGCCCCCCACAGCTCCAAAGAGTTACCCGCTCCAAAATGTCAGGAGTGCCAAGGCTGAGAAACTCTGCATTCAGGGGTCATCAGAAAAATTCAACCTGCAGGTTAGGGGAGCTTGTCATGTTATATCACGTTTATGTTAAATAACAAGGGACTTAGAAAATAATTTTCCAGTGGACCGTGAACCTTTTTTTAACCGCCAGCATGTGCTAAGAGTCACAGATTTCTGGCCCTTGGCGCGTTACTTCCTACAATACGCGTTCTATCTCGGGTTGAGACGCATGCTCTTGCCAACTTATGTATTTGGCCTTTCTCTGACCTGAATAAATGTCAACTTGGTGAGGTTTTCCTTTGCGACTGAGTTCGTTTTAGTGGTGAGATTTTGCATTATCAAACTTTGGCCCAAAGTAAGTTATGTTTGCATCGTAAATCCTTGGAAAAGGCTACAGTTTATTACCAGAATGGCAAGTCCCTTACTGTCTCTGCATTTCACTCGCCCGCTGTGAAATCTGAGAATCAGGCGGGCAGCAGATTGCTGGGGCCACTTTGAGGCTTCGGTTCCTGTTGGAGACTGTTGGGTGTTACTACTACCCAGCAGCAAAATGAAATTGTTCCCGTGCCAGCTGCTGGCACCAAAGGTAGGTCTTTATTGAGAACCCTGGCCTCCAATCACTTCCCCCACCAAAGTTTAAGATAATTAACAGATAAACAAGACCACATGATTTGCCTCACAAGAGTTGAGCTTCCTTTGAAGAGTGCTTATAAATTCCAGTCATTTTTAGATTTGATTTTTTTTTTTGTTTTCTTCCAATGTTTGTTTACTTATTGTTTATTTATTTATTTTTGAGAGAGAGAGAGAGACGGAGTGCGAGTGGGGGAGGGGCAGAGAGAGAGGGAGACACAGAATCCGAAGCAGGATCCAGGCTCTGAACTGTCGGCACAGAGCCCTACACGGGGCTCGAACTCACAGACAGAGCGATCATGACCTGAGCTGAAGTTGGACGCTTAACTGACTGAGCCACCCAGGAGCCGCCAATGTTCGTTTATTTATTTTGAGAGAGACAGCACACACGAGTAGGGGAGGGAAAGAGAGAGAGGAGAGAGAATCTCAAACAGGCTTCATGCTCAGCCTGGAGCCCCGTGTGGGGCTCGAACTCATGAACCATGAGATCATGACCTGAGCCAAAACCAGGAGTCAGATACTTAAGCCACTGAGCCATCCAGACGCCCCTGGATATTTATTCAAGTTCAGAGGTAGAGCCATTTCCAGTCCATGTTTGTGGCCATGGAAGTTTATCTTCAGAATGGGTATAAAAAGAGCAGGGAGACAGAAAGGCAAGAGGCCAGCTACCTGCTATAGTCACATACAGCTGTCACCTTCTCATCTCATTTTTCTTACCACGATTGCAAAGTAGTAACTTTATTCAACAAGTACTTTTTTTTTTTTTCAACGTTTATTTATTTTTTTTGGGGACAGAGAGAGACAGAGCATGAACGGGGGAGGGGCAGAGAGAGAGGAAGACACAGAATCGGAAACAGGCTCCAGGCTCTGAGCCATCAGCCCAGAGCCCGACGCGGGGCTCGAACTCACGGACCGCGAGATCGTGACCTGGCTGAAGTCGGACACTTAACCGACTGCGCCACCCAGGCGCCCCTCAACAAGTACTTATTGTGTGTCTGCTCTGTTCTCGACACTGTGCCAGAAACCTAGTTGGACACCAAGGCAGACTGAGATATGGCCTCTTTCTCTCTGGAATTTGCCTTGACACAAGGGAAGACCAGACCACCACCCTCGTATCATTAGCTAGCCGTACAAAGCCCTGACGGTCAACTCCTGAGACATTTGTGTCCCTAGAGCTGACACTTGAGTGCAGTAGACCCTAAGTAAACATTTCATTGATGAAGTGATGGAACACAAGTGGTGCTTCCCAAACCACCTGTGGCAAAGGACCAGTTTTTGAGTTTCTGATCCATTGGAGACCAATGCATTGGTAAAACACAGTCAAAACGTGCTTGGATGTCAAAACAATGCTGAATTGTTATGCAAGTTTTTGCATGTTTTATCCTAATTTCTGTGGTTATCTCATCAGAGGTATTAAAATGAAGAAAGAAAATTAAAAACACCCCACGGACCAGCACTGGTCCACGGACCATGCTTCAGCAATCCGAGGCAAAGAGAAAAGAGGGGACATTGTGGCTGACGTGATCAAGGGGGTGTGAGCCCACAACTCACGTTGATTTCACCCTCTCCGTCTGGGCTTGATGACGTAAGAGCGAAGAAATCGGAATGACTCCCCATCCGCCAACCTCACCCAGATTTGATCCTGTTTCCCCAAGTCCTCCTTGTCCCAAGTCTGTTTTCTGTTCCGGTACTGGAGGGAAGGAATCCAGGCAGAACAGGAAGAAAGGCAGTTGTGGGGTTCTGGGGTGGCTGGCACGCATTCAGAGTGAATTGCTGAAGAGGTGTTCCCAGAGGCCCACCCAGGCTCTCCCTACCTTGGTTTATTCTGGTCACCTTACATTTACTCTGTTTGTGAACTCTCATCCTACCACCACAAGCCGAGTGTGTAGACTGGAGCTTCTCACGCCTCCCTGACGAGTCACCGGGCAGTATCTGTCATATAACATCTCGGTCATGCCTCGCTCTGAAGACATTCCAGCCACTGACCTACAACCTAACGGTTCTCTAATTAGTGTTTCTAACTCACTGAAGCAGCCAGTTACAGCGATCAAAAATTCCTCTCCTCCCCTTCCCTCTCACCCACGGCCTCTGCCAGCCACGGGCACCCTAAGGTGGCCATGACTTTCCTTCCCTCTCAGTCTGGCCAACTGCAAAGCAGTGACCTGGAGAGAAGTCACCACCTCCCATGAGCGGCCCCAGGCATAGAGCTGTCTGTGGAAACACTTTATTTTAAGAACCAGAGCAAACTGTCATTGTAAGAACTCTTTTACAAGTCAGGATAAAACTTCATTGCTAAACAAAGTGCCTGCTGAGAAAGGACAGGAGTAAGAGATCAGTATTCTCAACTTTGTGGCCGGCCAGGTTTGGGCTGGGCCATCTGCCATTTGACAGCTGAGAAAAAACGACGTGCGAAAATTCCTCTGTCTCAATACTTGTGTGGATGGTGCTGAATACTTTGCGGGACATGGCAGCAGAAAAACACTGCTAGGTGAGCCATCGCTGGAACCCCTCTCATGACAGAATGCAAAAATCAGAACGTATGTCACAGAGGCAGCGTTTAGAGTGATCACATCAGCATTGCATTTTTTTTTTTTCAACATTTATTTATTTTTGGGACAGAGAGAGACAGAGCATGAACGGGGGAGGGGCAGAGAGAGAGGGAGACACAGAATCGGAAACAGGCTCCAGGCTCTGAGCCATCAGCCCAGAGCCTGACGCGGGGCTCGAACTCCCGGACCGCGAGATCGTGACCTGGCTGAAGTCGGACGCTTAACCGACTGCGCCACCCAGGCGCCCCAGCATTGCATTTTTTTAATCACACAAGAAGACAGGAAATTAATGTGACCTATAAACAGAGTTGTCATAGAGGGGGACCAAACTCCGTGCTTCCTGACGCCTTGGCACCAAACTCCAAGTTGAATGATATTATTTTGAGAACCAGTTACTGGAACGGCCTCTCTGCTCTTCTTCCTAACCGGTCTCTTACGACCGCAATCTACCCTGTGTATTGAATGAATCGTCCCCAAATACTCCTCTCATATGCCTCTTTCACTCATGAATCTATAATGGCAGCCAACAATTTATCTTAAAAAGTCGTCGCCTTGTAGAGCAGAAGGAAGCTTGACCATTCAAACCGGTCTACTTCGTCGCAAATTGTGAAGTGAACGTCCAGAAAACGTGATCTCCTCATGGTCGCTCAGCTAGTAATTGACAGAAACGAGAACTAGAACTTGAGATCCAGGCCACGGTTATTTTGTGTGTTTATTTGCTTGTTTGCCTTAATTGCCTTAATTCCTCTCAATTCCTTAATTCCTCTGAGCAACTTTCAAAGCACAACCTGATCCCACATTACTGTAAGACATCATTTCCTGGCCCAAGTTCCTCACTGCTGTGCACCGACCTTCCCCTTTCCTTCTGCTGGGCCTTCTGCCAAAAGTTCCCATCCCCCCACCTCCCTGTCTCATTCCACCCACTTTCCTGTGAACCCAATCTCAGGACTGAGATTCTGCTGCTCACACAGCTCCTTTGGTACTCGTTGGCTATCCTTCTCATCATATGTTGTTTTGTTCGTTAAGTGTCTCTTGGGTCTTTTCCTCTTAATTACCCTGAGAGAGTCATTGGAAATTCGAGGTGGAAAGCATCTGGAAGCCATCCAGTTTGACCCCATACCTGTACATGATTGTCCCATCCCACGTTGCTGACCAGTTCTCCTAGCCCACTGCTGAGAAAGAGGATAATTAATACCCGACCCCAGCTGGCCATTCCAAGTTAGGCAACTCTATTTGCCAGAGAGCCTTTCCTTATGCTGAGGCAAAAATCTCCCTCCCACCATTCTCCACCAAAATTTTTAATGTTTATTTATTTTTGAGAGAGAGAGAGAGAGAGAGAGAGCAAGTAAGGGAGGGACAGAGAGAGAGGGAGACACAGAGTCTGAAGCAGGCTCCAGGCTCTGAGCTGTCAGCACAGAGCCCAACATGGGCCTCGAACCCATGAACCATGAGATCATGACCTGAGCAGAAGTCAGACAATTAACCGACAGAGTCACCCAGGCGCCCTTGGGGGTTTCTCCTTGATGTAGTAGCAGCTATTGAAAGGTTTTTAGAAGAGGCACCCGCATGACAAACTACCTCAGATGACTGCTATTTCTTCTACTGTGAGCAAGGCTGCGGGAGAGAAGAAAAGGTTAAGACCTTCCTTAGAGGTTAAGACAGATCTGTGCATGAACTGCAGGTCTTGGGGGCAAATAGGGCATCCATTTTTGAGAAACCTGACAACTGGATCGCCGCCAGGTTGGTCTCTCCATGGACAAGAGATAAGACAAATATGATTCACTGAATAAATTATTTTGAGAAAAAAGGCTCTAATGGACAGCGTTTCATTTTAAAATCATGCTCATTAATCATTATAAATGTAAACATTAACAAATTACTTAAACAGCTGGCTATAATACGCAAACACAGGGCCAAAAGACAAAATGCCTGTTGAGCGTGGTTCAAGACTATACTTTGAAATTACAAAGCTCTTTTTTTCCCCACAAAATTCAGAGGCTAATACATTACACATGAGTTTCCTCCTTTCCTCTCCGGGGGAAGAGAAGAGTGCCATTAGAGGGAGAACAGAACTCCTCAACATCATCCATTTTTACCTAAATCACCTTTCTTAGGATCATGTGAGTCAGCAATTCGGGCCGGGCTTAGATAGTGGTTCTTCTCTTTGTCCTACCTGGAGTCACTCGCGCTGCAAACATCATCTATCAGGCAGTTCGGCTGGGGTTGGGCGACCTACTATGGCCTTATGTTCACGTCCGGAGGTTGGTGTTGACTGTCGGCTGGGTCACAAACAGGCAAGTGTGGGTTTCTTCACATGGAGGCAACATCCTGAAAGGGCACGCCATATTTGCCGACATCCCATTGGCCAAGGCAAGTCATGTGGCCAAACCCGGAGTCCCTGTGAGAAGAGACTATCAAGGGCATGGACGTGAAATTCACTAAGGGCAATCACTGGGATAATCTACCACACATGGTCTTGTAAGGGGATAGGCAGCATGAGTTAAAATCGAAACCACAGCACAAGACTTACTCGGGCTTCTCAAAGCACCAGGCCAGGACTCTTTCTCCACCTCACGCTCCCTCTGTCCTCACAGTCTGACTCCTGTGCCATCCACATCAGGATCTAGTACTCAAAGATCTTTCTTTTTGTCTTGTCTTAACTAGCTTAACAATATAGAAAAATTAAATACGTAGCCGATAAAAAAAAATCTAAACGATATATAAGAATAAAAATTAAAGTAGGAGTTCCTCAACCTTTCTACAAAATCGACTCTTCTAGATTTTTCTTCTGAAGACATTCCAGTGTTATCTGAGCTCCCAGCTGCTTCTCATTTCCCACTTGAGACCTCAAAGCTATAGGAATTCTCTGGGTCTGCAAAAGTGGGCAGGGATCGAATGGGTTTTCCAGCAGATGTTCTGAGACTCCTGGTTTACCTCTCATGACTGACTGCCAAGTCCACATTTGTTAAATTCAGAGCTCCCGGGCATGGAGTCACCTCCATCAGCCTGGAGCTTATTCTTGGGGGGCTGGCGACCGGCTTTGGGCATTTCTGCATCCCCATGAGAGCAGGCATGAGTTCCTCATGGGAAACCCTGAGCCACAGCACTCCAGAGGGTGTTTTAAGGTATTACACGGGGATATTACGGAACCTAGGCCTCTGCCACCGAGAGAAACATCTTCATGTCAGATTCCAATTAGGGATTTATTTCCCCCACCAAATGCTGCAAAGTTGATTCCTTCCACTGGCGTTGTGTATGCATGGTGTAGAGAGCTAGACGTTGCACCTTAGGGCAAGCAGGCATGGAACAGAGCCCCAGGAGTTTATGCACCGGCCGGAGACAGCAGGGACAGACAGACCGACAGGTCACCGGCCTTGGTGAGAAGACTACTGAAAAAAAGAAAACAAAACTGTGACTTATTTTATAACCAGAAGTTTGTCCTTCATCTATTTCACCCATATTTGGAAGTTGCAGAGAAAATAGATCTTGAAAGTTTTCATCACAAGAAAAAAAAAAATGTTTTGTAACTATGCAAGATGACAGATGTTAGCCAGACTTATTGTGACGATCGTTTCATAACATATACAAATACTGAATCATGATGTTGTCCACCTAAAACTAGCATAACGTTCTATGTCAATTTTGTCTCAATTCTAAAAAAAAAAAAAAAAAAAAAAAAAAAAAAAATGCTGTATCTCAACACAGAACTGGCGATAACTCACCAAAATATAATATGATGCAAAATGAGACTCCGGGAGGGCAAAGGTCCTAAATGACAACATGCATGTGAAAGCTTGAATGAAATAATTCCCTGAGGGGGTTTCTGGGTGGCTCAGTCGGTTAAGCGTCCGACTTCAACTCAGGTCACGATCTCGCGGTCCGTGAGTTCGAGCCCCCCGTCGGGCTCTGGGCTGATGGCTCAGAGCCTGGAGCCTGCTTCCGGTTCTGTGTCTCCCTCTCTCTCTGCCCCTCCCACGTTCATGCTCTGTCTCTCTCTGTCTCAAAAATAAATAAACATTAAAAATTTTTTGAAAAAAAAAAGAAATAATTCCCTGAGATGTTAAAAAGGAAAAAAAAAATTGTGAACGAGCACATTGGCGGAAACCAGAAACCACGAGCGTGGCCGCTCAGACCAGCATTGGCACCTGGTGCAGCCAGAGAGCCTGGACACCGGCAGAAAAGGACCCGGACTAGAGCAAAACCGGTACTTTTTTTCTCAGCCACAGCAAACAGAAGGTTTTCACCGATTCCTGTGCTCAGGAAATTAATAATCATCTAAATCAGAAGTGCAGGTCCGTATATACATAAAATGCACATGCACAGTATATATTTTTCTTCCGTTACTTGGCGATAAACTGCAATCCTCAATGAATCGCAGTGGTTTCTAGTCATTCTTATCAGATCTTTTTTATTGTCTTCTTAAAGCCGCAGATCAGAGAACTTTCGCTGGTACTGTTAGGGGGAAAAGTGTGGGCTATGCAGACACTCTCCGAATAATGCTGGCGTGCCAGCCAGGTGCTGCTGGCCAGGGTGGGCCAGGCCCAGGCCCAGGCAGGCCTCACTCTTCGCTGAATCTTGCTTTAATAGGTTTATTTCCGCCTGTTCTCAGGACACGCTGTACTTCCCCATCAGGTCTGAAATCACTCTTTCTAGGAAGATCCTCATTCTCCTCAGCATCTTTTTTTTTTAACTATGTCTTTCCCCACCTCTTCCTACTTCTGTTCCACGGCCCTTCTAGTCCTCTTTTAGATACTGTTTATTGTTTGTTATTAAGCTGGCCCCATAATCCCTTTTTTCTTTTTCCTCTGGGTTCTGGGAGAATTTCTCAATTTTCCTTCTCCTTCATTAAATTGCTCTTCTGTGGTACCCAGGGCCTCCATGGGGGAAGGGGAGTGATCTGGCAATCAGGATTTGCATCTCTGGGTCTCTTCTCCTGCTCTCAGGTCCCTCCTCCTAAGATCGTCCTGACTGCTTTCCCAGCAGTGTCTTCTTGGGCCTTATTAGAACTCAAATTAAACCTTTTTTTTTTTAAGTGGTTTTTTTTTTTTTACATTTATTTATTTTTGAAAGAGAGACAGAGCACAAGCGGGGGAGGGGTAGAGAGACAAGGAGACACAGACTCTGAAGCAGCCTCCAGGCTCTGAGCAAGTGTTCAGCACAGAGCCCAACGTGGGGCTCGAACCCATGAACCGCGAGATCATGACCTGAACCGAAGTCGGACGCTCAACCGACTGAGCCACCCAGGCACCCCAAACTTTTTTTTTTTTGTTGCTGAGTTTATTCCATTGTTTATTTTGCATATTTGCTTGATCCCTCGGGTAGGTTCCCTTCTTTAGAAGTTGGAGTCCTCCGCGTCCCATGTTCTGTCTGAATCGAGCCTTCCAGAAAGAGATAGACGAGCTAGGGGGAGTGGGGTGCAGTCCTTCAGAATCGCTGCGGCCACCTGTTTGATCTCTTCCGCTTGGGATTCACTCCCGTTCCTCTTGCTAGGTCAGCAGCTTCCGCAGAGAGCTCGGTGGGGCTGGGGAGAAAGGCTGCACCTTCATGCCAGAGACCCTGTTCGCGTTTACAGCAACGCACATGCTTTGCCTGATGCCGCTGTCCTCAGAGCAGGCAGCCCTGGGTTCTGGGACTCTACGGTGCACCGATGTCCACTCCGAGGGCTAGTGCGGGCAATTGCTGTTCCCCAAACCCTCGTGAGGGATCTAAGCCCGTTCCACTTCCCTGACGAGTGGTTCCTTCACGTATGTGTGTAATAAGATGTGGGGTGGGAGACGTCATACTGACCGGGACTCCTCTTAGGGAGAGCACTGTAGTTAGGAGAAATAATTTGATGAGCTGCTTGGCAGAGTGGATGAAACTCCAAGGGCATATTCTTATCCCTAAAGGTGATGGCTTAACTGAGGACCATGAGGCAGGGAGAAGGATGTGTTTTGCTCCTGAGAAGAACAGAGGTGGGGGCGGTGGGGGCGGAGGGGGGCAGGTGGAAGAGAAAGGCAGAGAAAGTAAAAGGAAAAAGGGAAGACATAGAAATCGCAGAAACCCATGTACGGCACAATGTTAACAGTCTCATGACCTTCGTATCTTTCAATGAAGGCATTTTCTCAGTATCAATGCTATTGACATATGGGCCAGATAATTCTTTGTCATGGCGGGCTGTCCTGTGCATAGCAGCATCTCCGGCTTCTACCCACCTAGATGCCATCAGCACCCCTTCCCCATTTGTTACAACCAAAAATGTCTCCAGACGCTGACAAATGTCCCCAGTGGGGAACAACTGACTTAAGACAACTACACTCATGATGTGCCGGGTCTGAGTGAATTCTCTGTGCAAAGTGTTGAAGGGTTGGAGTTTCCCGGCCAGGCTGATATGGGGCCAAGCAGGGGTGGGGTGAGGGCCGGAGGAGCCAGAGGCAGAAGGGATCGTGAGAACACAAGCCCCAGGAATTCACAGATATGGTGGGTCGGGCTTTGAAGTTTTCCGGGCTCTGTTCTCTGGGGCCGGGACTTTGCCCAAGGTCTGCATTACAGAGTCAGCCCCAGATGGAATCATCCCCTCCTTTAATCTGCTCCGGTCTGAGCTGTAGACAACAGAAATTCCTCCGTGTTCCTGGCACATGGCAGTCAGTCTTCCTTAGTTGCCAGCTCTAAGACAGGCTGTTCCCATTTCTTTGATGGGAATTTGGGAGAGGCTGGTCATCACTGCCCTCCGGGAGTTGTCCTGCTAACCAAGTCTATACTAGTTTTTAGTCTCCTCAGTTAGGCAGAGACACCTTGAGCCTGTATGTTGACAGAGGTGATATGTGTCTTACACAGGAAGATGGTCACTGCTGATCGTCGACTAACAGTTTTGGGTGGCTTCCTTCAAGATAGATGCGTCCTGAAAACTTGTGTGGTCAATTACTTTTTCTTTTTCTTTTTTTTTTTTTTTTTTTTTTTTTTTTGTCTAGCTGATCAATCCTTAGCTCTTAGGGATCCAGGGCTTGTCTATTTCCCACCAACCTTTGCTTCCTTCTCCCATGTGAGCACTTGGACTGGTTTATTGGCCCTGGTGCCCACTTAATTTTCTACCACGATCCGTGGAATTTTCCAAAAGCACTTCCTCTCTCCTCCTCTACCAGATTCCTAAACACATAACGGTAGTTTACCTGATTATTCAAATCAAATCAGCAAATGCCTCTTGAGGAGTTGGAACAGAATGATGAGGACATGGAAACCATGACTCCAACATTCATTGAGTGATTGTGTGCCCTCCAATACTTAAGAGGTTTAATCCACCAGCAAAATCCCATTTTAAAGATTAAGAGGGGCGCCTGGGTGGCGCAGTCGGTTAAGCGTCCGACTTCAGCCAGGTCACGATCTCGCGTTCCGTGAGTTCGAGCCCCGCGTCAGGCTCTGGGCTGATGGCTCAGAGCCTGGAGCCTGTTTCCGATTCTGTGTTTCCCTCTCTCTCTGCCCCTCCCCCGTTCATGCTCTGTCTCTCTCTGTCCCAAAAATAAATAAACGTTGAAAAAAAATAAATAAATAAATAAATAAAATAAAAAAAAAATAAAGATTAAGAAACTGAGGGTTCAGAACATTTAACTAACTTTCAAACTATTGTTACTATCTTAGTGACTCAATAATCTGATTACAAACCCTTTCGCTTTACAATATTGTAAAATGACTTGGAAGAGAAATCCAACATATATATACTATATATATATAGTATATATATGTATTTTATATATATATAGTATATATATGTATTATATATATATAGTATATGTATGTATTATATATATAATATATATAATATATATTTATATTATAATATAAATATATATTATATATAATATATGATATATTATATATAATATATATAATTTATAATATGTATATATTTATATAATATATATTTATATATATATAATATATAATATATATACATATATATATAATCTTGAAGGTTTGGGTCCCAGCATACATTTATGGAAGGAGAGTTTGCTTTTAAAAACGGGGCTGTTACTTTCGAAACCCTAGCCTTCAGATAGCTTTCTAAAGGAGGAATTTGGGGTCATAGGTAATGAACGTATGTTCAAGGCTCATGGTACATATTGGTGGAGTCCCTTCTTTTAAAATATTTGCCGCTTGGACAGGTGAAAATATACTATCTTTTCATTTTATTGTGCATTCTTTCATTATCTCCAAGGTTGAGCATTCTTTAACGTTTATTGGGTATATGCATTTCTGTTCATGTCCCTTGCCTGTTTTTCTGGTGTACCTTTTCTTAATATTCTGTAAAGTTTACTTGTAAAACAAAGCTACTAATCCCTTATTATAGTGTTAAAAATATTTTTGCCAGTGTGTCATTTGCGTTTTTATTGTTTACTGTTTTTTAGATACATAAGAATTGTATTTTATTGAAAAATCTCGTTCCTTTTCATAACAATTTGTTGTATTGATGGCATACTTAGTGCTCAATTCTGACATTTTCTTCTGCTTTTCAAAGGCTTCATGCGTTACTTTTATGCTAATCTATCTGTAATGCACTTTAATATAGTGCGTAAGGCTGTAGTTTCAATCTTTTACAAATAACCCATTTTTCCATCATTTTTTGAGTAATTCACATCTTCCTCCTTTAGTTCCTTATGATCTATTAAGTACTTAAATGTTCTGGGGTCTCTTTTAGGTTAACTATTCTATTTTGTCTATCCACTTATCAATTCTCTTCTTTTTAAATTTTTTTTAATGTTTATTATTTATTAATTTTTTGAGAGAGAGAGCGCGCGCACAAGTGGAGGAGGGCAGAGAGAGAGAGAGGGAGGTACGGAATCCGAAGCAGGCTCCAGGCTCCAAGCTGTCAGCACAGAGCCGGATGCGGGCCTCGAACTCACGAGCCATGAGATCACGACCTGAGACAAAGTCAGATGCTCAACCGACTGAGCCACCCAGGCCCCTCATTTATCCATTCTTATGCCCAGAACATAGCATTTTAAAGTAGCTTTCTGATCTCTTTTAACATTTAAGGCTTCTGCCTCTTCCCATTATCCTCTCCTCAGATGTCCTTAGCTCTGTTGGCATGTTAACTCCAAGTGAAATTTAAGCGTCACGCCATTTTGTTTTTAAGAGAAGCAAAATCCCTCTGTTTCCATGGAGGTTAGTTAGCTGGCTTTAGGTATCTGCAGTTCTCCCAGCCTGCCTCTGGGCCTTTTAACAACCCCTGTCTTTGCCTAGAATGCCCTTCCATTCCCACCCCACCTCCGCACCGGGTAACTCCAGCCACCGTTCATCCGTCTATTCCTTGTTCTCCTTGTCCTCCTCTCCCTGCGACCCCCCCTCCACACTGTGAGTCTCTCAGGAGTAGAGGCAGAATCTTGTTCTAATCCTCTGCCCTGCAGTCCGATTCCCAGGTTTAAAATAGAGCCAGGTAGAGGAGGATGTGCGAGGCGACCTTTCCCCCTTGATCTTCAGTTGACCTTAGGGGGTGCTTGGCTGGGCCTTCCTGAACTCGGGACCCCCCCCCCAAGGCCACTTCCTAATCTCTAGTGTCTTGAAAACCCTTCCATCAAATCCACGCCTTGCTCTCACCTCCTGCAGAACTGCTGTAACGCAGCCCACGTGAAGGGATATTATGAGATGGTTTCTGTGAAGGACCCAAGTTGAAGACTTATAGAACTGAATTTTAACTCTGCCAGCACAAAGTGTGAACAAACATTACCATGCTTTATTGCTCTAAATCTGTTGCTAAATTCCTTGTTTCTCTACGAGTCAGAAGCCCAATAAACAACTTCTGCGATGTTCCAACAAGTACTTTGTCATTGCAGCATTCTGAATGATTCATAGTCTCTCCGCTGATCTCAACCACAGAAATACCTTCTGTCTAAGGCATTAAACCTGAAAATCCATAACTCTCGGGGTCATCGGAGGCGGTTGCGAAAATAAGAGACGCTTCATGTCATTTCCGGAGCTGAAAGTGGGTGCAACAGATATTAGAAGCAGGCGTCTTTCTATACTTGTTTTCATATCTATCTTCCTGTGGCTTCCAGTTTCAAAGATGGAGGGAAGGGCATACTCTTGAAATGGAGTGACTGTCTCACTGGGAACAAGTTGGACTTGAAACAGACAGGGAACCATATTCCTCCCCAATTACGCTCTCAACCAACGATGCTTAATTTGTCCTGAGTAAACAAAATCATCACCCCTTCTAAATCTGCACGTATACCCCGTGTTAGAAAATAAGTGGCAGGATAGTCCCTCGAATGTGCGTGGGTGTGTTAAGTTTTCAAATCTGGATGAAGATTTCGTGAACAGGCTACCCCATGCTCTGGTCCTATATATAGGCAGAGGAACAGGGCACTGCCTGAGTGGTAGGATTGAGAATGTTGCTTGCATTTACCACCCAGGCCCACACGCCCACACCCAACTGTCACAGAGCCTGAAATTCCTACCATTAGCGTTGCTACTTTTGGTTGAGGCAGAGGGCTTCAAGAAAACCCTTGCTCAAATATAAATATAACAGCCAAGAAGTGTTCCATGACACTCATTTGCAAGTAGCGTCGTATTTCTTCATTTTTCTATATTGCAAATAAAAAAGGGGCCGGATGGCTTTAAGAGAATCGAATAGGGAAATGGGATTAGTAACTTGGTAGTAATGAAACCTGGCAGTTACCACATCCACCAAGTGATGAAGGCTAACATGGTCAGTGATGTCATGTGGGTGTCATGGGCCCTCTGATGTGATGTGATGTGATGTGATATGATGTGATGCGATGCGATGAGAAGTGATGTGATGTGATGTGGACGTGATGTGATGAGAAGTGCGCTTCACCCCTGTGGTATTCTTCTCCAAATCCCACAACCCCAGTCTAATCATGAGAAAAGTATCTGACAAAGTCAGTTTAGGAGACATTCTACAGGATAGCTGGCCAATACCCCTCAGGGCTGTCAAGGTCATGAAAAACTAGGGAAGATGGAAAAGCTGTCATAGACTGGAGGAGACTGGAGAGGCATGATGATTAAATGCTATGTGATCCCTTTGATTGGATTCTGGAACAGAAAGAGGACATTAGTGGAAAAACTGGAGACATCCAAATAAAGTTTGGGTTTTAGTTAGTATAACACAATGTATAAACCAATGACATTAACTCTGTGCTATCTTTGCAACATTTCTGTAAATCTAAAATTATTCCCTAATAAGGTGTTGTAAAAGTCAGGGAGAAGTCCAATATCCTCTTTGGGGCTCCAGTGTTGGGCTGTAAGGAACCCCGGGAACTTAGTAGTGTCTCTAAACCTGAGGTCAGTGTTCAGCTGGTTCACCTTACATCCCCTTATATACAGTTGGGCCTTGAACTATGCAGGTGTTAGGGGTGCTGACCTCCTATGCTCTCAAAAATCATAACGTTTGATCCCCCCAAAACTAAACTACGAATAGCCTATTGTTGACAGAAAGCCTTACTGATAACATAAACAGTTCACCTATTTTGTATGTAATACGTGTTATATACTATATTCTTATAATAAAGTAAGGTAGAGACAAGAAAATGTTATTAAGAAGATCATAAGGAAGAGAGGCGCCTGGGTGGCTCAGTCAGTTAAGCATCCTACTTCCCCTTAGGTCACGATCTCGTGGTCTGTAAGTTCAAGCCCCGAGTCGGGCTCCATGCTGACAGCTCAAAGCCTGGAGTCTGCTTCGGATTCTGTGTCTCCCTCTCTCTCTCTGCCCCTCCCCTGCACTCTCTCTCTCTCTCTCTCTCTCTCTCAAAATAATAAGTAAATGTTAAAAAAATTTTTTAAAGGAAAATCATAAGGGAGAGAAAATACATTTACAGCCCTGTACTATATTTCTCGAGAAACCTCCACATATAGATGGACGCGAGCAATTCAAACCTGTGTTGCTCAAGGGTCAACTTACTTGTGGGTGCATTGCACAGCCACCTATCCATGCTGCAGTTCTGTCTGGGGTGAGCCTTGCTTGCTCCATGATCCCAGGCCAAGTATTCCGGGTGCTGACGGGCGTCAGTGTTGAGTGCATCACTCCTTGTAAGTCAGGCTCAGTACCAGGGATCACTTGCCTTGGCGGTTAGAGCCGCGCCAAGTCAGTACCGGATTGCTCACTGTCTCCGGGTAACCAGTCCTTGTCCAAGGTGTCATGTTTCACGAGGTAGTGCCTGCAGGCTGGGCGGGGCCTTCACCGTTTCGGAACCTCACCTCCTTCCACCTGGCCAGCCTCAGAGCTCAACCCCCTTCACCCTCCCCTTCAACCCACAGAGCCCTCTCCGTATTCCAGTGGGTTGAGTCCTGTCTCCCAGACCTTTGGAAACAAAGGCATGTCATGCTCCCCTGCGACAGCAAAAGCCCAGACATCCAGAACGCAGAACCTGGCTCCTCTCTTGGGAGAAGGAAAAAATTCCTCTCATTCTTTCCTGGTGAGCTTACAACTAAGAGAATTAGGCATTGTTAATTCTCAAGCGGCTTATTCTGCCGCATTCATTACATGTTTAATAGGCGGTCTTGGAGTACTCCCACAGGAAGAGCGACACATGACGCAGTAATGAGAAGTGACACCAGGGGCACCTGGGGGGGCTCATTTAGTTGAGTGTCCGACTTCGGCTCAGGTCATGATCTCGGGGTTCGTGAGTTCGAGCCCCTCGTCAGGCTCCGTGCTGACAGCTCAGAGCCCGGAGCCGGCTTCGGATTCTGTGTCTCCCTCTCTCTCTGCCCCTTCCCCACTCGCGCTGTCTGTGTCTCTCAAAAGTAAATAAACATTAAAAAAAAAAAAAAAAGTGGCACCAGGCACCAGATCCTGTACCGCCTTCCACCCCCAAGAGGGAGATGAGGAAGAAGAAAAAGATAGATGAGTCCTTTCCATAAATGGTCAACCAGGAACGCTTGCCAGGGAGCCAATGAGAACAGCCAGCAGAGAGGAGTGAGGGTCCCCTCTACTATCTTGGGTTTTTTCAAGGTAACCACTCTGCATAGAAGTAAGGCTCTGTGTGTCTGAAGGAAGAGAGCCTTGAAATGTTTGTGAGACTTGTCTCTCTTAATTATGAGTCTATGCTATACGGCCCTGTGAGGCTTCTTAGGCATAAGCAGACCCAGCCTCGAGGATTTAGCTGCCACGGGGTCTGGGGCACCCCAGGTACTGCTCCAGACAGAACAACTCCAACCTGAGCAAAAACAGCCGGGACGCCTGGCCAGGGGAGGTGGTTCCAGAGGATGAGCCCCCTTCTCTTGGATAAGGTTGGGTTTCCCCGAAAGAGGCGGTGGGGGTGGGGAGATTTGCATAGAAGTCTCTGGAGAAAGAGGAACAGCCAGAGAAGCAGAGGAGACGGGTCAGGATGTGGGGGCCCCGCTGGGAAGGATGGTGGCACTACAACCAGTTTCCAGATGATCTAGAAGTTTGTCCAGTGCGAGAAGCGCTCACAGCCCACGCGGCCACCTCCGTGCCCAGGGAGAAGGCAGGGGAGCCGGCCCCAGCGCAGCTCAAGAACTGGTTTCAGGAACTGTTGTTGATTGCGTAGCCTACAGCCTTCATTCCCCAGCCCTCCTGGGATTCCAGAAGTTATCTAACTCAACAAATTCCTTTCTGCTCTAAGGGACCAGACTTGTCCTCTGTTACTTGCCATTTAAGAACCCTGATTGACACATGTTAACTCCTTTCATCCCAAATTTATGCAGATAAATGCCACAAAGAAATTATTCCCTTGAGCCTGGAACCAGTAAGTTACAATGGATGTAATGGAATCGGGCTGCTGTTTGGCAAACGAGACTAAAAATGTGTTTTTGTTTCCTCTTTCCATAATACATATTAAATAAGCCGATCTTACATTATTTCTGAGCCTCAGAGACTCCGAAACCACTAGCAAGAACACAGAGTCTTGTGAGTTAATTATAACAGCCTTTGCTAAGTTCGGCCTGTGGTTTTCCTCTCCTAATGAAATGTTAAGAATGGGGGAGCTGAGTTCTGTCGTGTGTTGCTGCTAACGTTTTCAACTAAGGATCTGAGGCTGTTTGATATTTTTGGCTTCATAATTCCCATTTCCAGTCCCGTCTTGGACATAAATCCAGGTTGAGATCCAACAAAACGGAGTCTCTCAGCTACAAAATAATCTGTTGGACGGAGGTAAAAAAGCTGAATTCCTGAGGCCCCTCTTCTCCCCATTCTTCAACGTTTATTTATTTTTGGGACAGAGAGAGACAGAGCATGAACGGGGGAGGGGCAGAGAGAGAGGGAGACACAGAATCGGAAACAGGCTCTAGGCTCTGAGCCGTTAGCCCAGAGCCTGACGCGGGGCTTGAACTCACGGACCGCGAGATCGTGACCTGGCTGAAGTCGGATGCTTAACGGACTGCGCCACCCAGGCGCCCCTCCCCATTCTTTTGAGTTGGCTTTTCTCAGGCCGGAAGCTGTACTTTCCTGATGCTCTTTTGTTTTTCTTCTCTGCCTTAGTGCTGGAGGTTTATCACAGTGCTTGTTCTGTGGCTCTAGACTTCCTGGTTCTTCTTGGCACTCCTGCGCTTGACTGGGCACCAGAAAGAAACCAAGGTGTGTCCATTCTGTTCTCCAACACCCAAGGAGGGTGTAGCTCCATTTCCTATCTTGCCCACGCCGCATCATATGACATAGGAACCAACAGAGAAGGGATTCCTCTGGCTGACGTCGCAGACTAGCATATTACGCTCCTCATTCAGCTTTGAGGTTTCAAAATTTGAGAGAGAAAGATCAAGGGTGCCGATGGTATTATTTTACCCTCTATGGACTAAGGGCATTCTTTAACACAGGTTGGGAATCCCTAGCTGTAAAAAGTACCCATTGCTACTTTCTTTATTCAAGGACAGGTGCAAACTTTTCTGGCCTCTGTGCACTCGTGTGTGTGTGTGTGTGTGTGTGTGTGTGTGTCCAGTGCATGTTATGTATGTGCATGCGTTTGCACATGTGCAAGTTATGTATGTGCACGTGCATGTTGTGTGTGCATCTGTACGTGCATGTGCGTGCTGTATGTGTGTTGTGTGTGCATGTATGCACACATGTGCGTGTTGTGATTGCATGCACATACATGTGTGTGCACGGGTGCATACACATGCATGTTGTGTTGTGCATATATGTGTGTTGTGTGCGTGCATGTGTGTGCACACATGTGCACGTTGTGTGTGCATGGTGTGTGCTTGTGTGTTCATGTGTGTGCACGCATGCATGTTATGTGTGCACGCGCATGTTGTGTGTGCGTCTGTGAATGCATGTGTGCATGTATGTGCGTGTTGTATGTGCATGCATGTGTGTGCATCTTGTGTGTGTGCGTGCACATGTGTGTTCAGTGTGTGTAAATGGTCCTTGCTTTTAGTAGAACCCAGGTTTGCCTCACTGTATGAGGTGTTCAGCCTCTAAGAGTGACAGAATCTGAATTTTTTTCCAGCCTGAGATGAGCGCATGTGGCCCCAGTCTCAAACACAGGGTAACCTCTAACTTCCTCTGAACCTTCAGATCCTGAAGAGCCTTCTGAGATTGAGGAAGGAAGAGCCAGGGGGAAGTTGTTGAAGGCCAGAGATATTTTTGGCGAAGCTCCCCCTAAACTATACGGAAGACATATTAGGAGTCTTCTCCTGCTTAACGCAACTTCCTATAAAATTCATCCAGCCAACTTGCTATTGTGCATCATCCATAGATAATGGATTACACTGACCCAGGGCCCAGTGGAGTAAGTACCTAAGTTAAAATGAGGTCTTTAGGGTGGCCCTAATCCAATATGATTGGTGTCCTTAAAAGTGGAGGACGTTAGGACACACACACACAGAGGAAGACGTCAGCCATGTGCGTGCACAGAGAGACAGCCATGGGAGGACACAGCAAGAAGGCAGCCATCTGCAAGCCACAGAGAGAGACCTCAGGACAGGAACAAACCTACCAGCACCTTGACCTTCGACTTTAGCATCCTAGACTGTGAGAAAATAAATTTCTGTTGTTTAACCCCAGTCTGTCGTATTTTGTTAATGGCAGCCTGAGCAAATTAAGACAGGCTCAAAGAGGTGAACACCCAGTAAGACCCGGCACGAACTCTAGTCCACGTGCCCCAACTGGAAAACCCTTTATCAATTAAAACAACTTACTTAGAGGGAAACACCCCTGCCTCAGAGCTGCTAATGTGTAACGAGGCTCTGATTGATTTACTATTTCCTCTCTGTTTCATTGCCCGAGGAGTCATACACCCTGACACAAATAGTGTTCCTTTCATTTCAGGGTCCTTTTGGTTCAATTGGTATTTATAAATCCTAGACAGCACTGGAAAATAATTCAGGGTCCCCTGTTCCTATTCTCCATCCCCCCCCCCCCACGAGAAAGCTAAAACATCCCTCCTTATCTGTCCTGATTTAACCAATATTCCCATTTCCTATTTGAGAAACACACAGAGAATGGCATTCTGAGAAAAACTTGACTTCTTCAGGTCGACCAGATTCCAGTTAAAACAGACCCTTGACCGAGACTCATGTCCTTTAGGGACACCTCAAGTGCACTGCCCCGACTTCCCCAGCAGGAGGCGCTATTCGTTCAGAGGGACGGTCTTTTTACTTGGCTCCTCAGTGTCCCCCTCCCCCCCCCACCACCCAGTCCCCCTTACTCTCCGATAGGCTGAACACCCTCTGTGGCTTTGCATTCTAAAACGGAAGTGAAACCAGGGTGGGAGCAATGTTTTTGCCTGACAGGTCCGGTTCCCCTTTCCTCCCCGCCTCAGGAGGGGACACTTACTGAGTCTCAACTGGACCTGACCTCTGGGGACATTTCTTAAAGCAGAGAGAACAGGAGCCCCTCAGTCACCAAGACGGCTTTGGAACCGGTGGCTCCGGAGCCAAGCTCTATTCTGGACAGAGCACTTGCCCTATGGAAAGGGCTAGAAACAAATCTGCCACTCCTGGGGAGCCAGGGGCACAGGAGGAAGGACGTCTGGCAGACTTTCCCGGCAGGCAGGGATGAGGGGCTGCCTGGTTAAAATAGTAACTGCCGAAGGTGACAGTGACATAATCCATGTGTGCAGCCACCGTGGGGGCATTCCGGGTTCTCCACCTCTGCTCTGGCTAAGAGTGGGCCTGATGATGATTTTCGCACCCCGTCTAGTTCTATCTAGAACCAAAGCCTAAGCGTTTTGCTGGGTTCCTGTTCACTAATGTACGCGCTTACGTTTGAACTGAACTTGTCAAAAATACGCCTTTGTGTCTTCTTTATTATCATCTTTGTAGTTTTCAGGATGACCATCGGGTCTTTGTCCGTATAGGCACAACTGGCAGATTCCAAGCACACCTACAAAGGACGACCTGAAACCCGTGATCTTTATGCCAGCTGAAGTCAGCATCCCATCCAGGCTACGGCATGGGGGGGGCTTTCCCTCTCTCCCGGCGGCAAATTTAAGTCTGCTGGTCCCCAAGCACCGTGAAATGAGGTGTGGGGACCCCGGAGCGGTGAGTCCTTGTCCACCTTCTAAACAGCCCCCACAGAAGGCGCACTATGCTCCCCAATTCAGCACAGTGGAGCCCTTGATAGGAAAAACCATATTTTGCACTCACCATTGAAAGCAAGTTTGCAAATTTCCGGGTAAGCCCCCAATATTACTATCAAACCTTCAGAACTGTAGCTGGCTGCAAAAGCAAATGTTATTTTATAAGACATGGAAAGGGCTCCCGGAGGAAATGTACCCCCCGCCCCCCCACGCTGGCGAGCCAGAAACCATCCAGCCCAGGAGAGACGGAAATTCCAGAGAGGAAAGCACGGAGAAGAACCGAGGTTCCCAGGGGCGGAAAGAAGCGCGGTCAGCATCCGCGTGGGCTCCGCGGGACCCCGGCCAGAGGCAGAGACGGGATCCGCCCCGGAGCCAGGGGGAGCTGGGGCTCCAAAAGGAGAAGGAAGGCCAGGGCAGTGAGTTCCAGCCGCGGGGAGTCTGCGGGGGACGACCTGGGCGGGGACAGGGACCCAGCAGCCCCCGGCAGAAGGAAGTGGCTGAAGGCTCCTTGCGGGGGGGGGGGGGGGGGGGGGGGGCTGTCCCCAGCTGGCCCTGCACTGCCAAAGCCCGCCTCTGGACACCTGGGCACAGAGGTGGGAGGCTCAGAAAGGAGAGTGCGGCTGTGCCCTGCCTTTCAGCTCTCCCTGCCTGCACTCTCCGCCCGCGCCGCCCTTGACCGTGGGCGGCTCGGCTGGGCTGCTTTGATGCATGGTCGGTGGCTGCGTTTCCAGTAACCCCTTCTGGGAAGCAGGAGGCACCCTGGCCGGTTACAAGGACAGAGGGTTTTTTTAACGAAGGAGATGATTGCGTGGACTTAATTTGGAAGCCCCTGAATCTAATTTGTCCTTTTTTGGAAAGCTGGATTTTCTCTCCCACGTTCTCCCCAAAGCCAGGAAACAGATCCTGGGCAGGAAAGCTCCACTCGCAGAGGAAGCAAAGGGCCACTGTGGCGATCACTTACAGAGGGCTGAATGGACAGAACCCCCTTTGCCCACATCTCAGCTAACATCAGAGGCTAGTGGCTCATCAGTAAGAGAACGAGCCTGTGTCGGATGGAGGCCCTGGACAGACAGGTCTGGGACGCGTAGAAGGACTTAGGAAGCAGGTGGGAAGAAGGGGGTCCTGTAGGAAGACACTCTCTTCGTGGCCGGCCACCTCTGAACCCAGCTCCCTGTCACCTCGAATAAGGTGTCCTTTCAGACTGTGAGGTCCTCATCTATCTCTACACGAATCCTTTTCAGGCCACATGCCCTGCTGTCACCCCCACTGGCCCTGCTCCAGTCTTCAGTCAGCACTTGCCCTGTGGAAAGAGAGGGGGAAGACTTGATTCTTAAGCCAAGGACCTCAACCAGCTACCTTTCCAGAAATTTTCTCTCCAGCAATTAGAATTAATTGGGTGGTTGTAAATAATAGCAAGAAAGGATTGTTGTTGTTAGCCAATCATATTGACTGTAATAAAATTCCAAATCATAAAGCAGAACCTGCTGGATTTCTGCTTCATGCGGTGCTGACACGACATTAAAGCAGCTCTTTTTCGAGGAGGATATTTCCTTTCTGCTTACAAGAGCTACTTGATCAAACCCATCCTGAACTCTCTCCAGATAAAATACAGTGGAGCTAGACCTCAGGAATAAAAAGAGTGTTTTCCAGCTCCAACTCAGCGCCTTATCTTTTAAAAAATGAAAAATAAGACCAATTGATTAAATCACTCAAGTTTAGTCCAAACTGGCCTCCCAAATTTTGGAGCGCTGGAAACGATATTTAATATCCCCCCCATGGGGCGCCTGGGTGGCGCAGTCGGTTAAGCGTCCGACTTCAGCCAGGTCACGATCTCGCGGTCCGTGAGTTCGAGCCCCGCGTCGGGCTCTGGGCTGATGGCTCGGAGCCTGGAGCCTGTTTCCGACTCTGTGTCTCCCTCTCTCTCTGCCCCTCCCCCGTTCATGCTCTGTCTCTCTCTGTCCCAAAAAAAATAAAATAAACATTGAAAAAAAAAAATTTTTTAAAAAAATATCCCCCCCAAAATCATTTTTGAGATTAAGAAGTTAAAGATTTAGACAAAAATAGAGCTACTTGTCCATCTTCAGTGTTGGGGGGTGGGAGTTGAAAAGTGGACCCCCCCGTCAGGAGGAGGAAAGATGACATCCCAGTGTGTTGGGCTTGTCCTCCTTAACAAGTGTCCTGCAACGTGCCGGAAAGAATGTTGCCCTTTCTTCCAAATGTCCAGACTTGAAAATAAAATTTTCAAAGGTTGGAAAGCTTTTGATATTTTTGGTTTAGGGCTTTGGGCAACAGTGGAATTACACTCATGATCTGCTAGATTATGCTAGTGCCTGCCATCCAGCATCACAGATTCTTCTGGAGGCTGAGTATGTGGAAAGGCAAGGACCTAAAGTCCGCGTTACAGGAAAGTTCTCTCGGGATCTTGCAGGGAGGCCACCCACCGTGGGGATACACCCTACTCATCTGTGATGATTGGCTGGTTTCATAACATTCCCCTGCCACCTAGTGGCATTTAGAGCATAAACATATGCCCCATAGAACTTTCTAGGAGCTTCTATGAGGACTAATCTGCAAGGCGTTTATGAAGTATCTTTATTTTTCATGTGAAACAATTTCAAACAAATCCCTCAGGAAGCTCATCAGAGAGAAAATCAATGAGAATGGACTTCGGGTCTGTGCCAGCGTGTTGGGTGACAACCCGAAGGCACTTTACCATGGACCCTGTGCCTGATAACTTGTAGCAGGTAACGATTTATTCTTTCACAATAATGTGATCTACAGCACAAAGACACACACACACACACACACACACACACACACACACACACACATCCTTGTTACCTTTACCGCTAGAGACGAGGATTTCTACAATAACTCTGTGACTGTGCCTTTACTATTTGTACTGCTTTGGAAATTCTTTTAGACGGATAAAGCCAAATCTTTAATTACATCATGCCATTTGCGTGACTGCAATCTTTCATCCAGTGCCTATGCAATGACCTTGCATTGTTCCCACTTGGAAGATCCATGTTCAATGCCGGGGGTCTGAATTCGAGCTGTTGTGACAGCTAACATTTGTTCAGTGCTCACACTAGGTGACGGAGTACATGGTGTGCCCTACGATTATTATCTCATTTGAATCTCGCCACAGCACCACAAGGAAGGTACCTACTCTCACCATCATTTTGCATAGGAGGAAACCGAGGCACAAAAAGGTCAAAGGTCAAGCAGTGAGATCAAGTGATCAAGCCCAGACATTCTGTTTCCAGAATGTACACGCTTTATCCATTTCACATCGTATCCTGGGGCTCCTGGGTAGCTTAGTCGTTTAAGCATCTGCCTCTTGATTTTGGCTCAGGTCACGTCTCACGGTTCGTGGGATCGAGCCCCACATTTGGCTCCGTGCTGAGAGTGCAGAGCCTGCTTAGGATTCTCTCTCTTCCTCTCTCTCTGCCCACCCCCCCATCTCTCTCTCTCTCCCAAAATAAATAAACTTTAAAAAATCACAAAGTTCACATCATATCCTGCTGTTGGAATTTTGGTGGTACAAAACTTCCTTTACTTAATTTTCCAGGCTGCTCAAAACGGTTTGTCCAAATGCATTGCTCCACATAAATATAAGGTCTTACACCAGAAGAAGGCCAGCTTTGTTCCAGGCGGTGGCTGTCATATTTGCATTGTGTATCCCATGACATCAAGGACCTCCTGGCACAAAACCAATGGCCTGGAAGTACACGACACATGTGACAGATTTGTCACAAATATCAGCCCAACAACGCTGGGTTAAGATTTCCCAGAACTATTCCAGGGCAAGAACTTGCCAGTGGGAAATGGTATAAGGAACTACAAAGGAGCCCAGATCCAAAGTCGAACACTGAGCCCCTTGTATGTAAACAAACAAATTAGGAACCTAACCCTACGAATTACTAAAGCCCATTCTTTTGACAAAACTAAAAAAAAAAAAAAAAAAAATAGAAATGAACATCAAAACTCAAAACCTTAAGCAAAATATGACAGTATAAAAATAATACTTCAATTTACACATTTTAAAATGAGCATAGAATGGTTTTTTAATGATCTGACATAAACAAAACCATTCATTTTTGTGCTTTTCAATTTTTTAAAGCCACTTGAGGTTTTAATGCTAAGTGTCTCTGATTCTGTTAGATGTTCTTTGTCATCTCACAGTACTCCTTAAATCATCTGAAATTCGTTTTAATTTATAGAAAGTATGCTTGCTGAGGATAAAGTAATGAGAATGGTTAAAATTAGTAATATTATGGGGAACATACTCCAGAAAAACTCCCATTATTTGAGGTTGTTTAAAGGGTTCGTTTGTTTGTTTCAATGTTTCTCTTTAATGATTAGGTACAAGGCAGTGATTGGTTGCATTCATAGGATTAACCTTAGATCTCTACTTGAATATTTTTCGTACATTTTTTGGACCTTTCACAACATATCTTTGATCCACGTCAATTAACTGGGTTAGAATAAAAAATGTCAGTAAGTCAGCAACTGTGCTTGGCCTTGAAATCTTCGATCTATGTGGGGAATATTTTTATTTTACGAAAATGTAATGGAATTTCAAAATGATAAGCCACACTCCTTCCCCACTCAATGAACATTATCGCTCAGAGAGCTTTTACAATGGGTGTTGGCAAATCAATCAACAAAGTAGTCGGCACAAAAATCTTTTCTGTATCATTGGAGTTTTTTTTTTTACAGAATATGAAGGTGCAACCCACTTTGTATTTTTCTTAAGTTTATTATAAATAATTTGAGAGAGAGGGGGAGAGAGAGAGAGAGAGAGAGAGAGAGAGAGAGAAGGCTGGGCTCACCCGGGGCTCATGTTTTTACCTGAAGCGGGCCTGAAGCTCACCCAAAGCGGGGCTCTTGCTCACCCAGTGTGGGTCTCCAACTCACCAACCGTGAGATCATGACCTGAGTCAAAGTCAGATGCTTAACAACTGAGCCACCCAGGTGCCCAGAAACAAAAATTTTCTTTAATATAAAATTATATTTATAAGTAGAATATATCATTTAAAAGTATAACTTGAGGAGCACCTGGGTGGCTCAGTTGGTTAGGCACTGACTTCGGCTCGGGTCATGATCTCACAGTCTGTGAGTTCGAGCCCCGCGTCGGGCTCTGTGCTGACAGCTCGGAGCCTGGAGCCTGCTTCGGATTCCGGGTCTCCCTCTCTCTCTGTTCCTCCCCCACTCATGCTCTGTCTCTCTCTCAAAAATAAACATTAAAAAAAATCTATTTTAAGTATAACTTGAGGGGCAGCTGGGTGGTTCAGTTGGGTCAGCATCTGGCTCTCGGTTTCAATTTCGGCTCAAGTCATGATCTCACGGTTAACGAGTTCCCCCGTGTCGGGCTTCGCACTGACGGTGCAGAGCCTGCTTAAGAGTCTCTCTCTTCCTCTCTCTCTGCTCCTCCCCCATTCACACACTCTCTCTGTAAACAAATAAATACATTTTTAAAAAACGTATTGAAGCAGTCCTAAGACAATGTTGGTTTCTACTACATATTACACTCTGGTGCGGGAACCTGGGTGGCTCAGTTGGCCGAGCATCTGATTCTTGGTTTGGGCTCAGGTCATGATCTCACGGTCGTGGGATCGAGCCCCATGTCAGGCTCTGCACGGAGTGCGGAGCCTGCTTGGGAATCTCTCTCTGCCTCTCTCTCTCTCAAAGTAAATAAACGTTAACACAAATAAACCGTGATGACAAACTGTGCTTCATTTCAGTTAAAATGTGGCCAAATATCAAAGGGCAGTCCACTGCCAGGACAGGTCATTGTCCCTGCTGAAGCCAACGTCTACTTCCATATCCTTCTAGCTAAGAAACTGGCAAGCTGCAGAAAGCTTTCCCAGAGACTTAATACACTGTCAAGAAGTTCGTGCCATTTTTGTATATTATAAAATCCAGACGTGGCATATTCTTTTTCAATGGCCTGCGGAGTAAATTATATCTTAGGCTGCACCAATTAATCTGAACTACCCGGGGAAAATGTGACCAGCATAGAGATCTATTGTGATATCGCTTATGTGCCTGTGTTATGTTTTCCTTGGCAATGTGTATTCGGTCTTCCAGCTGCTTAGACCGATAGTAGTTAAGAGAATAATTTATAGGGGTGTCTGGGTGGCTCAGTCGGTTGAGTGTCCGACTCTTGATTTCGGCTCAGGACACAATCCCAGGGGCGTGCGATCGAGCCCTGCACTGGGCTGTGTGCTGACAGTGTGGAGCCTGCTTGGGATTCTCTCTCTTCCTCTCTCTCTGCCCCTCCCCTGTTCAGGCTCTCTCTCTCTCTCTCTCTCAAAATAAATAAATGAACTTAAAAAAAAGAGAATAATTTGGGGTGCCTGGGTGGCTCTGTCAGTTAAGCGTCTAACTCTCGGTTTTGGTTCAGGTCATGATCTCACAGTTTTGTGAGTTGGAGCCCCGCACTGGGCTCTGCACTGTCAGGGTAGAACTTGCTTGGGATTCTCTCTCTCTTCCTCTCTCTCTCTCTCTGTCTCTCTCGCTCAAAATAAATAAATAAACTTTAAAAACATTATAAGTTATTATTCATTCACTTACTGGACAAGTGCTGGCTGTGCAATCTTTTTTTTTTTTTTTTTTTTTTTTTTTTTGTGCCCTGACTGTGTTAGAACCGAGGATCCTGTTGATTAGGAATTTGGTGTCCTGGCTGAGAGCATAGGCTCTGAAGTCAGATGGCCTGGATGTGACTTCTGACTCTACCGCTTCCTACCTCGGCAGCCTCAAGCACGTTGCTTCAACGTACCGAGCTTGTTCATCTCTAAGGCAGGTTTTTGGCACGGATCAAACGAGTTAACACACAGAAGTTGTCTGAAACAGTACCTGATTTATAGGAGCTTCTGCTGTTTTCATCCATGAACGAGTGAGCAGAGCAGTGTCTCTGCCCTTACGTAGGCCATCGGACAAGACAGGTACGCGGGAAGTTGCTCCTGGTCCGTTGTCAGGGGGCGTTCGCTTGCTCGTGTTGTCATATTTTCTGATTTTGTCAAAATTGACCCGTTCAAGGCCACGATCAATACCACGGAACCTTTGACCTCACGCGAGTCTCTTAGGATCGCGCGTGTGCCCTGGTGTCACGTGTCCACTGAGCTGGCTGCTGCTCGATCTGCCTGACTGAGGTCTTCTCAAAATGCCCTGCAGTTCCGTGCCCACACTCCACTCTGTGCCATTTCTTGGAGACACCACACTGGCTGAGCACCAGAATTTGTCACAACAGGTTTCCGTTAGATTCACACGCTTCCTGGAATTACCCCAGTTCTCGTCCTTTTCCCTCATGGTCCTTAAGAAAACGGGGAGGTGGACAGATGTTCTGGGGCAGATGGTCAGAGGCTGGATTTCCTAGAACATCTATCTTTTCCATTTTCTATTGCTCCCTAGGTCCCCGCAGTCTAGACCCAAGTCATCTTGGTTGTTACCTTATTCACATTCTATCCTCATTTTCCCATATCCCCACTCACAACTATACTGGAAACACTGAGCACTTAGAGCTCACAGTTTCTTTTCTTTCTTTCTTTCTTTCTTTCTTTCTTTCTTTCTTTCTTTCTTTCTTTCTTTTTCTTTCTTTCTTCCTTTCATTTTTTTAATTTTATTTTTGATAGAGAGAAACAGAGACAGAGCACAAGTGGGGGAGAGGCAGAGAGAGAGGGAGACACAGAATCTGAAGCAGGCTCCAGGTTCTGAGCTGTCAGCCCAGAGCCTGGCGTGGGGCTTGAACCCACAAACCATGAGATCGTGACCTGAGCTGAAGTCAGACACCCAACTGACTGAGCCACCCGGGCACCCCAGAGCTCACAGTTTCTTGGTACGCCCAGTCAGTGACTAGAATTTCACTGCTTAAACAAGCACTCCACTTAATATCGGGTGACAACTCGTTTCCAGCTAAACTTAGAAAAAACAAATTCCTGTCTTTGGAGCAAAATATTTTGAAATAATTTCTCAAATTATTTTGAAATTACCCTTAGCCTGAATTTATTGCTTCAAGCTAATATTTTAATCTCTACTAAAAATGTCCACTGCTGGTATTCCCAGTATCTAGAACAGTGCCAGACGTGTTCAGTAAATATTTGTTGAATGAACTGAAGTGCAGTGGGCATGATTATATAAGGTTGGAAATACAAGGTTCGTTGGAAAGAGGATGCAAAATTGCATCAAGGCTCTCCTGATGTGAGGAGGAGTCAGTGAACTATATCCAGGGTAGACTTTATTTGTTCATTCATGCATACATTTAGTCCCTTGATAAACACATATAGTGCATAATATTTGCCAAGCACTGTTATAGGTGATTTATACATAATAACTAACGTAGCCAATACTTCCTCTCTATAGGACAGAATAATCAGATCTTAGACATTGAAATGAGGGGCGCCTGGGTGGCTCGGCCAGCTTAAGCATCCAACTTCGACTCAGGTCATGATCTCAGTTTGTGAGCACAAGCCCCTGATCAAGCCCTTCAAGGACAGTGTGGAGCCTGCTTGGGATTCTTTTTCTCTCCTTCTCTCTCTCTCTCTCTCTCTCTCTCTCTCTCTCTCTTTTCCCCCTCCCCCACTTGCCTGTGCTCTGTGAAAATAAATAAATAAATAATAAATAAATAAATGTAAAAGAAGAAATGGAAATGAAGTGTGAAAAAGCAAGGGGGTATAGACTTCTATGGTACATTGGAAGAAATGTGTAATTGATCACTTATTTCATAACAGCTTATCGCGGGCTTACTCAGTCTAGCAGGCCCCATGCTATATGCTTTATATAATAAATTCCTTTCATCTGCACAGCAAACATATAGTTTTTTTTTTTTTTAAATAAAGTTTATTTATTTAGAGAAAGAAGGAGAGAGAGCGTGTGCGCGCACGCGCGGGCGCCCACAAGTGGGGGAGGGGCAGCGAGAGGGAGAGAGAGAATTCCACGTAGGCTCCTTCCTGACAGTGCGGAGCCGGATGCGGGGACTCAAACTTGCGAACCATGAGATCATGACCTGAGCCAAAGTTGGACACTTAACGGACTGAGCCACCCAGGTGTCCCCGTTTTAAGTGTTTTTACAGGTACAAAAACTGGGGCTTCGGGTGGATAGAAGTCCAAAGTCCAAAGTCACAATGTTAAGAATTTGAACCCACGTGTATCCTATTGCAAAGATTTTTCATACCCGGAAATCATCTATTCTCTTACTTACTTTCTGCCTTCTTTCTCACTCCCAAACCCACTGGATTGTAAGCTGTACCCATTGGCAGAGGAAACCTCGCTTTCACTGCAGCGTCCGGGTGTCTAAATCGGTGCCAGGCACTTGGCCGGCACTTGGGAAATATGTTTTCTGTGAGTGGGTAAGTGACTGGACTCCAGAGCCTCGTAGGGATGCCACCCTGCCTTCCTAATGCCACCAGTTCCCACCAAAGTCATGAAAGGTTTCCGTGCTCATTTCCCCAGTTTAAGTTTCATTAACTAAAGCATATATTTGATGTTAGAGACTTCCTTCAGACTTTGGGAAATGAGTCGTGTTGAAGGAGCATGGGCTTTGTGGAGTCATACCAAAGGAATGCTAATAACAGGCACATGGAAAGGTGCTCAACGTCACTAAACGTCAGGGAGATGTGAATCAAAACCACAATGAGATATCACCTCATACCTGTTAGAATGGTTAGTATCAAAAGGACAAAAGAGAAGTGTTCGTAAGGATGTGGATAAAAGGGAGGACTTGTACATCGTTGGTGGGAATGTAACTTGGTATAATAAATTGGGAAGCACTTTGGAGGCTCCTCAAGAAGTTAGAAATAGAACTACCATAGGAGCCAGCAATCTCTCTCCTGGGGATACATCCAAGGAAAATGAAATCAGGGTTCCGTGTTCGCCGCAGCATTACTCACAAAGGGGAGGTGTGGAAATAATCTAAATATCGCGGATGTACAGATGGAATAAAGAAAATGTAAACGTCAGTGGAATATTATTCAGCCTTAAAAAAGGAGATCCTCCCATTTGTGACAAAATCGAGGAAGCTGGAGTACAATCAGCTGATTGAAATAAGCCAGACACAGAAAGAAAATACTGCATGACTCCACTTCCGCGTGGAGTCTAAAGTGATGGTTGCCAGCGGCAGGCGGGGAGAAGGAAATGAGGAGATATTGGCCAAAGGGCGCAAAGCTGCGGGGTGCCCGGGTGGCCCAGTCGGTTAAGCATCCAACTTCAGCTCGCGTCATGATCTCAAAGTTTGTGAGTTCGAGCCCCGCATCGGGCTCTCGGCTGTCAGTGTGGAGCCCGCTTCGGATCCCCTGTCCCCTTCTCTCTCTGCCTCTCCCCCACTCATGCTCTCTCTCAAGAATAAATATTTTTTAAAAAGAAAAAAAAGGTGCAAAATTTCCGTTATTCAGGATGAATAAGTTCTGATGAGATAATCGCCATGTATAGCATAGGGACAATAGTTAACCATATTGTATAGTTGGAATTTGCTAAGAGGATAGATCTTAAACCTCTCTCTCTCTCTCTCTCTCATACACACACACACACACACACACACACACACACACGACAACCATGTAGAGGTGATGGGTAAGCTATTTAGTTTGATTAGGGTGACGCTTTTACAACGTATACATATATCGAAGCATCAAGTTATACACCTTACATATATACAATTTTTATATGTTGATATTACTTTGTTTAAAAAAATAAAACTGATATTTGGGCATTAAACAAATAGGATATGGGTTTTGAAGACAGGCCAACTTGGAATTACGTACTGCCCTACCTACCAGTGATAAATCCTGGGAAGGTCCCTGAACCCAGCGGGATTGCTATTTTGTGTTGGATCCCTAGAGACCAGTCCCATCCCTTTTCACCTGGCAACTCTTTAGCTCTCTGGAGACAGTGCTCTTATCTCCCATAGAATCTTCCCTGTCCAGATTTAAAAAGACCTTATTCTTTTCAATCATTTCTTAAGAACATGGTTTTCAGAGACTTCATCTGCCGAATCACCCACTCTGAGGAGCCCACACATGGCAGTGTCCCCTCGTTTGCTAGGATATAGAATAGAGCCACGGGAACTCTTATGCACAGCTAGTGGGTGTCCAAATGGTACAACCGCTCTGGGAACGTCCAGTAGTTTCTACCAAAAGTAGACATTTGTGTATCGACTGTTCTAGTGCTAGGCATACGTGCACTAAATACACATCCATTCGCTTTGCCATAGACGTGGACAGAATGCTGTATAGCAGCTTTGTTTCTCCAAGCAGGCCCCCAGCTAGAAACTCCCCCAAAGCTCATCAGTATTAGATGGATAAACGGTGATATATCCACACAATGAAATACTATAGAGCAAAGGGAATTAATGACCCACGATAATACCTGACAGCGGGGATGATGCTTACAAACAAACTGCTGACTCACAAGAACACTACTATAGCAGTCCCTCTTCTATCGAGTCACAAAAAGTGAGGTAAAATAAGTCAATGCTACTAGAAGTTAAGAGAACTCTCATCCTTCCAGGATGGGTAATGACTGAGAGCACAAGGAGGGGTTTGGGGTGTGTCGGTCGGGATCCAATCGGGACAAAGAAAGCACTAGGTGTTGGTTCCACAGCTGTGTTCAGTTTATAACAATTTATTAAACTGTATACTCAGGACATGTAGACTTTTCTGGAAGCCTTATGGCTATAGCTCAATAAAAGCGTTTTGTTGTTGTTGTTGTTAATATAGTGACCAGATAGTCAATATACTTGTGTGGATGGGACACCAGCCTGTGGTCTTCTATTGAAGCAACTTTGCTGGCAAACCCAGTAGTCAGTTTCTGTGTGTGGCATTCAAGGCTGTTCACCGCCTGGATGCTGTTGGATAACTTCCGAAGATCTCTTCCGTGTCTATGGGTCTTACCATTGCTTGCTGAACATGATAAAGGTTGCCATTGCAAAATAGACTCCGCCTTTTTGTGCCAAAAGCATGATCCAGACCAAGCTTGAGCCAAATAGAACCACTAGCTATTTCTTCTACACATCTTCTGTTACCACCGCTGGCACACCCAGACTGCCCTGAGCAAATGGCATGGAGGCTTCTTCCATCGGGGCGTCCCGTCCAGCTTTCCTTCCATAAGTTCACTTGCGACATCCATGAGGGTCCTCCTCAGATGACGCTGTCTCTTCCGGCACAAATCTGGTCCTTTCCCACCACCATCCATGCCATCATAGGGTGCTAGGCTCTTGCCGCCTTGTCCCAAGTAGGGAATTCATCTTACCTCCCATGGTGCTTTGCGCATAATGATACTGTATGAATTGTTAAATAACACAATGAGAAGAAATGATACTTTTAGTTGGTTAAACATTCAGTTTCTGAGTGTCAAAGATCAAAGTCTTATCTTTGTGCCTTTGCAAGAGGTTGAACGACTTAGGTCACTCTCAGAAGCAGTCTGGGCCAATCAGGAGAGAGAAACAACACAGTAGGTTAAGTCAGAGCTTAATACAAAGAATTATTACCTATGATAAAAGAATAACCATAAGGAAACTCTGTGTGGTACACGAAGGCTGAGAGAGAGGTCCCGAGGAAGCACAAACTTGGAGGAGTTTCAGCCCACCAGGTAGCAGAGAGGTTAGCTGGTTTGGCCAGCCCGGAGCTGGTCTGGAGTTGGCTGGCGAGCAGTGAATAGGCTACCCTCTGCAGCGCTGGCCGGGAAATAGTCAGCGAACAGGGGTGTGAACGTTCAGTGGCGATTCTGTGTGTGACTCTCTGGACCACGAACAACGGTCTGTAGCCATGTGGGGGCTGCAGTTTCCACGTCGAGAAGGCCACGGAAAGGTTAGCACCAAGTGCTGCAAAGTTGCAGAGGGATGGCTGGGGCAGGCTCCCCTGGATGTCCTCAGCGGACCTCCAGCCCCTGACAGAAAACTTCCAGAAGCCTCCTCCTCTGGTAACGTGCCGCCATGGCCCTCTACTGAGGAAACTTAACACCGTGCTCACTTGAAAGGAGAAAAGGCTGAGGGGATGCTCTGGTTTGTCACAGAGCGGATACTGAAGAATGCACTGGGATCTGAGAGGCAATACATCAATATTCCACACACGGTCCACCTTCGGAGCCTCCTGAGTTCATTCGGTTCCAGGGACGTGTGCAACCAGGAGGCTGTGGGGATTATGATTCGGGCACCGTCAGAGTCGTCGGTGCCTGCGTAGAAGAGGCTTCCGAAGGTGTGTGACCTCAGGCAGATCACCTCCACTCACTCACCAGCCTTCTTCCTCACGTTCTACTGAGGGGCTGCAGTGGCCGAGTGGTTTGCAACCCGGGCTACAGCAAGAAACACACACACACACACACACACACACACACACACACACACACACACACACACACACACACACACACACACACACACACACACACACACACACACACAGAGTTTCAAAGGGCTACGCACAGTTCAAAGTTTGAACGTTTCAACCACTGGTTTTTTTGGGTTTGTTTTTTTTTTTTTTAGTGGTAAATCATCTTGTCTCTTAGGATATTGTGGTGATAAATGCTCATTCTTTTTGATCTTCACTTAGCAAAATAAAAGTCGACAAGCCCCGAATTCTGTTTTTGAAATTTTACTGGTCTGTGGCACCCGAAGGTCCGGTCATTCTGGGACTAGATGTTCTCCCTTCAAGTGCTCTTTCCTCTCTGGAATCTGTGCTTCATACAAAATATTCAATGAGTCCAAAGGCAGGAAGAAAATCTAGGAAATGGTGAAAAAATGGCTTTATATGTGTGTCTTGTGGAGCGTAACGGCTTTGAATTGGTGACAGCAAACAGCCTGACTTCCATCAAAACACAAATCATGGGGCACACGGGTGGTTCAGTGGATTAAGCACCCAACTTCAGCTCAGGTCATGATCTCATGGTCTGTGAGTTTGAGCCCCATGTCCGGCTCTGTGCTGACAGCTCGGAGCCTGGAGCCTGCTTCGGAGTCTGTGTCTCTCTCTCGGTTCCTTCCCTGCTCATGCTCTCTGTCTCTCAAATAAACATTAAAAAAACAAAAACCCACCACAAATCATCTGCGTGGGAGGAGTGTTCAAGTGATCTCCACGGCTTTGAAAGCACCCCAGAACCTCGCCAAGAGTTTCTTCTGCTCTGTGACCAGTGGTTGCTGCAGTGGAACTACATCATCCCCACAGTAGAGTCCGATCTGTAAAATCCATCGGCGACATTTGTGCTCGACGGCTTGGGATTTGGCACCCGAGATGCTAGATCGACCACGACAACTTCATAACCCTTCATGAGACTGGATCGTCTGATCCCTCAGGGGGCACCTGGAGCTTGAGCGTGTGGAACGTCCTCCCGCCACAGAGCTCTGTCTCCCGGCCTCGGCTTCAACTTTTTTTTGGAAGTTGGTGCCTTGGAGCTTAGAAGGCACTGAACCTCATAAAAAGTAAAGAAAAAACGTAATAAATATTTCAGGCAAGCACACAAAACTTTACACATAAACTTCGAGTAAAGTACTATTTAAAATAGGATTTTAGGGGGCACCTGGGGGGCTCAGTCAGTTGAGCATCCAACTCTGGCTCAGGTCATGATCTCAAGGTTCGTGAGTTCAAGCCCCGCATCGGGCTGGCTGCCATCAGCACTGAGCTCACTTTAGATCCTCTGTCTCCCTCTCTCTCTGCCCCTGCCCCCACTCTCTCCCAAAATAAATAAATAAACTTTAAAAAAATTTTAAATAAAATGGGATTTCTATGAGAAAATGAGTTCTGAATTCCGGTCAGGATGCCGGGGAAAGACTCTTTCTGGCCTGCTTGTCCCAGCAGGGTTTCCCTCCAACCTTGTCTCAAATTCACAAGAACAAAACACAAAATCCAGAGAGAAGGTAGTTCTGAGCCCAAGGCGGCACCCTCCCTTGGCAAGGGTTTCCTGGTTACCTGGTTTTGGGGGAGATGGAATCTACTGGGGGTCTGGGTGGGCAGAAGCACGGTAGACCTGGAGGAGGGACAGCAGGGGTGATGGGCATTTGGGGTTGTCTCTCCTAGTCAGAGCTCATAAAAAGAACCTAAGAAACAAGTAGTGTGCAAGTTTAACTGGTATTTCCTGAAACAAGCAAAGTAGAAGGGTGCTGAGAACACACACACACACACACAACTTACTGCCCTGCGCCTTAGTCATTAAAAAAAAACAAAAAAACAAAAAAACTGCATAGTGAAATGATGTGGAAAGCCATTGTAATATTTAATGTATTTCCCAAGTTAATGCAAGTAGAAGTTGACTATCAGTAAGTTTTTTGTTTTATTTCAGTGGGTCCTAAATTTACAGAACTACTTTGGCAATGTGCTAAATGGTAGAGATTCTTCTCTGGAATGTAACGACATACTATTCCGTGTGTGTGTGTGTGTGTGTGTGTGTGTGTGTGTGTGTGTGTGTGTGTGTGTGTGTGTGTGTGTTTTGGAGTGCAATTAGGAGCAGATAGTCAGTCTAGCCAACAGCATGGCCTTCGGACAATCAAAAAGTAAAACAAGGCTGAAAATTCCTCAGAAATAGAATACTTCTTAAATGCACGCTTAAAAAAAAAATCAAGTTTCTTAAATATAACGTAGGTTAATAGTGCATCTCTACAGGGGCAGGAACATCAAGTCTGGTCACACTGTTCTCAGAGAGAATCATTAAAACAGCATTGGCATTTGTCAACTAGAGGCATCCTCTTAAGCTTCTGGTCCTAAAGAAGTGTGTACTCATTCTACATTCACGGATTGGAGCAGTTATTAAGAAAAAACCCAAGGGGCGCCTGGGTGGCTCAGTCGGTTAAGCGTCCGACTTCGGCCCAGGTCATGATCTCACAGTTTGTGAGTTCAAGCCCCGCATTGCGCTCTGTGCTGACAGCTTAGAGCCTGGAGCCTGCTTCAAATTCTATGTCTTCCTCTCTCTCTGCTCCTTCCCTGCTCATGCTCTCTCTCTCTCCTTCAAAAATAAATAAAACGTTAACAATTTTTTTTTAAAAGAAAAAAATCCAACATGGATAGAAGTTCAGTGGAATGGTCTTTCCAATCTCTTCACTGATGAGGCTCAAAATGACAGTTAAGAACTACAAGCCAAAACAAAAAAACAAACAACCCCCCCCAACACAGCTAGTATCTCTTTCCCTCGCTCATTCTCTTCCACATATACATTCCTTTCTCTCACAAAACAAATCCCTAGGCTACCAAAAAAGAGACCATTGAGGACATCATGCAAGCTTCCTCTATTCTATTAATTTTCCCTTTATTCCAAGGATCCTGATTTCAAGGGATTCTTTCCAGTAGTAAAGTCATTCAGGTCCGTGGCATAATTTAAGTGTATGGAAAACAACACGGTGTGATGTGAAATACCCACCACACACACATTAACTTCATGAAATTAATGCCGTTTCCGTATCTTTTTATTGAACATATTAGAGCTTTATTATTAAAGGTAGATAATTTGGGCAAGTTACACAGTTTGGTGGAAAATGTGAATATATTACTGGCTCGTCCAGTTCAATGAGAAATTTTCACACAGGCATGTGAAAATGTCTATGTGAAAACAGGCATGTGAAAATTTGCCTTTTGTAAAAGGCCAAGTTTTGCTACCAATGATATAAACACAAATTTAAAACAGAACCTGGCATTCAATTTAAACTGCTTACTATTCATTGACTTCTAATAATAATTGGTATAATAAAGAGAACTGTGGTAAGCAAAACCTCCTAGTGGAGTTTAAAAAAGAAAATTCAAGCAATTTGAATCAGCCTTGCCAACAGTCTGGAGAATCAGTCTGTTTAGCAAGTGGTGTATGTAAATAAATAATCAAAGATGCTATAAAATACAACTTGGTAAACAGGCATTACCTATTTAATAAGTACAATATATACATAGAATTCTCTTGAAAAGCTTCATTTTATACAGAAACATATTTACAAAATGAACAGTGTAATCAAATTAAAGATTATCTGTACAATGCACACACACACACATACATATACATATATATACACACACATATATATATGTATATATATATATACACACTTTTGGAAGATAAACAAGTTTTATCATTGTCATCAAAATGGACAGGCATATGCATTTTAAAAAAGAATTCATACCAGAAAATACATCTTTAATATACAATTATATTTTTCATTTATTTTCCTGAAAATTCTTCATGTTTGGATACGTTTTCAATTATTTGCTCTTGTTCAGAGCCTTGAGAAATTTCAGGTTTCTAGTGCCACCAACTGGTGTTAAAAATGAACAATCTCAGTGTCAAAAGAAGATTGTTTTGTTTTTTAAAAAGGATATCGAAAAACAGGCTAGTAGAGTCAACATTCATAAGGCAAACTAACCATACCGAGTAACATGATTGAGAAAAGTATTTTCACCACAGTAGCATATATGTAACATTTACAACATTGACGGTTTTTTAACGTCTTGGTAAATCTTGATCTAAACTTTTATGAAGAAAATCTTTAGAAAAGAATATGCTGTGAAACAAAGTTTAGGAACACGCATGAAAACGTGATTAGATTCACTTTTATGAGCATCAAGTAGGCATTAATAATTTACTAAAATGGCAAAAATCAAATACTTGTCTATGTTCTTTGGATTTTTTCTTCTTTTTTCCTAAAGAAGAAGTAAACACCAAACTATGGCAGAGGACGTGCAGACCTCTCAGCCTACCCCAGAGCAAGGACTCATCTCCCGAAGTTTCATGCCACGGCGAGACTTCTGGGCCACTACTTGCACAACTGGATTAACCCTCTTCCTACGGCAGCTGGCTGGGAGCTGCAGAGGCTCAAAGAGCTGCTTCTGGTGCCTTCCCTGCCATTGTCACTAGACCTCAGCTCCATGGGGACAGCAACAGTCCTGCCCGGTCTGTTCACCAGTAAAATCACAATACCCTGGACGGTGCCAGGCAATATAGCACAATAGCAGACTTTCAATACAGGTGTTTTTTTTTTTTTTAATGAATAAATAACATGCTGGTAGCCTGATAAAATAATGCAAGATAAATCACTTTAAATGGCGTCAAAGATAGAAAGTTAAAAGAAAAACCAAAATACCGAAGTTCAAACCCATTTCTTTGCTCAAACCCACTGTTTTCAATCCTGAACACTTAACAGGCTAAAGGGAAGTAGTATGCGAAAAAGGGAGCCACAGTAAGAACTCACTTCAAAACGAAGGCCTAGTAAGCATATACAGATAAGACACACACACAAAATAATTTCCTGTTCAAAGAAACCAAAGCAGTGCTAACTATCAACGTAGCCTTTGATATGTACAATGAATAATGAACATCTAAAATAAATATTCCCCCAGATCTCAGGTTTATTCAGGCCATTTTCCTTTTTTGGACACTCCACTCTTCTCTCCGTATATTCACTATAGTAAAAGACTCTCTAAATCCCTAAATCCTCACACCAGGAGCTTTTTATGAGTTCGTATAAAGATGTGATATATGCACATTTTCATATATTACTTTGTTTGGTTCTAATCCACAATAGAAAGTGAAGATACAATAGAAACTGAAGGAAAAAAAGAAGATAAAGCATTCTCTTCAAAAGTTTTCCATAGTTTCTTATATTTATGGGGGGGGGGCGGTAAGTAACAATAAGTCAGAACATGATTTATGACAGCTTTCTTCTAAAGTTGCTTCACCATTCAACTTTCCCAAATGGTGGCACAAGTGTTAATATTGGAATGTTTTATTTTTGTATGTAATAAATGTATATATTCTTAAAAAGTGTGTAGACATAGGACACTCTAGATCTGATCACTGTTTGGCCTCCATTCATATATTTTGTGTCTTGGAAGGAAAAAACAAATATTGTAGTGTATGAATCTCTATCACATAAGCAGCCATAAAAATGTAGTTTTGTTGGCTACTCTAAGCAGTCTATAGGAATATCAATAGTATGTCTAGAAACAAAGGGGAAAATAATTCAGATTTGATTGCACTCACCCTCTTCTTTTGATAAATTATTATTGGTAAAAATAACAAGACACATTATGGTAAGACTGACACTTGTTACAGTTATTTTAAAAATGTTTTGAACTTCTATTTCCATGCTGAAAAGATTTTGTTTTTGGATGACAACACACCTCGATACACAGAAAAAAATAAGACACTACATTGAATCCTTAGTAAAAATTAAGCATGTGATCCTTTTAAACAATGTTGATATAAAAAAAATGTTAAAACACATTAACGGGACATTGCCACCGTAAGCCCAACTTTCAGAGCCATATAACTTCTGAAAGGCTTTTTCATCATCCCAAAGCTTACTTCTCTTAAGGGGAGAAAAAAGGATGCAAAAATCCAAAACAAGAGTGACACTTGTGGCAACATCTGCAGGTCAGCCAAGGTATCCTATCGTAGAGATGACCTGAATGTAATCAAGTGTGAAAAACCACACACAGAAATGATAATAGGTGACAAATTACAAGAGGAGGGAACAAAATTCAATGATGTAGAAGTACCGATACCATGGACTGGCGACATGTAAGTGCGTATTTTAAATAAATATTGTAAAAATCCAACAGGCTACACAAATTTGGCTCTAAATTTCCCTTGGTTACAGAGATGTAATTATTTTGTATTTTAAATAAATATATTGAAACACATCACATTTGGGGACTGTAAGATCACTCTCCTGGAATACATAATTATATCAATGATCAAGCATGGTGCTCAAATGACATGGTTAACAGAGCCATACGCTGGATTCTCTGGGGAACTGGTTCTTCCTAAAAGCCTTACACGTTTTTCTTAACACTTGATGTCAGTAAAACTAAAGTATTTCAGCTTCAAAGAATTCATTATTCATCTCTCTGTTCTAATGAACAATCTATTTCACATTTTAAAATACAACTGAAGTCCGCAGAGATTTTCTAAGTGAGCGTGTTATTTAAAATCAGATTTTGTGTAACTGAAGACTAAAAAAACTCAACTATGAACTCAAACAATTTGAATCTGACAAAACGTACCTAGCACAGAGAAGGAAACCTGATGGAGGCATTCAATGGCTGATTATTGCTGGCGACCAAGAGCTGGCTTTCCTATTAGCGGCCATTAAAATGACAAGAAGTTAAGACTCACTGGCATCCCTGTGACACAACCAAATGGGATACTGGAAGGTCAAATATGATCTTTATCACTTTAGTTTTCTTCATGTTGGAGAAACAGCACATTACGGAATGATGAACACGTGTCCTTTCATGCAGAATTTTAAAAGCTGAATCATTTTTGACATGATATATTTTAAAAGGAAGAAATAAGGAGAAGGGGTTTTCAAAAGCCCTTGTAGTAATGTTCAGCACTTTGTATGACCATTAGCAATTTCGGTTGTTCTGATTCAGGGACAGGCTGTCACTATACAAAAACAAATTTCATCAAAGCTTTTGCTCTTACAGTATACACAGCAATGCATTCATATTGTAAAAGGATACTTTTTTATACAGATGAAGCAAAACAATTTTTTACTGACACACAAAGCAGGGAAAAGTTTCCAACAATAATGGGCAGTGGCACCTGCTCCTTATGTGGCTTTTGTCTGTTTAGTGAATGAGAGCTTTGCGTTAGGGTTTCTTCGTTCTCTGTTCGAGTTCATGCTGATGTTTAATAAGACGCTCAATTTCTGTTCCAAGTGTTTGTAGATTTTCCTTCACCAGTTAGAAAAAGGGGGAAATAAAACAGAATTATTAGGTAGCATAAGTATAAAGATTCAGTTTGTACTGTTTTTGCTTAAATTTTGAAACCAAAAGGGTGAGGATGAGTCTTAACTGCTCGGTGACACTGGCCAGGAGCACAGTGGTTTTCAGTAAAGGAGTCCTATACATTTCAGAATCTGTCTTTTTACTGAAGCGACAGTAAATTTTGGTGCACAAAATTATTACTAGATTTAAAATGTTCTGTTTTAGGGACACCTGGGTGGTTCAGTCAGTTGAGCGTCTGAGTGACTTTGGCTCAGGTCATGATCCCAGGGTCATGGGACTGAGCTCCACATCAGGTTCTGTGCTGAACGTAGAGCCTGCCTAAGATTCTCTCTCTCTCCCTCTCTCCCCTGCTTGTGCACTCTCTAAAATTAAAAAATGATAATAATGAATTAAATAAAAACATTCTTTAAAATCCATTACTGACTATGGAGGCCCAAACACAGCACAAACAGAACAGTCAGGTCAGGTAATACCTGCAAAAAGTAGAGCTAGAATGTACATTAGAAAAGACACACCTCAGTCTTAAAGCCTCAGTGATCAATCATAACTAACTATAATAGAGGTCAGAGGCGGCCCACTGCAAAATAAACAACTGTCTGTCCAATAGTGAAGCTGATGTTTTGCTCTTTCTTTTTCATTAAGAACAATACAGAAATTTGATCTCTGGGTCAAATGGCTACCTTGCATTACAGAATTGGTCATTTACATGCCAGCTCACGCAATGAAAGAGGCCCCATTATGCCATGCTTGCTGGTCGGTAAGTAAATGAAAAATATAAATACCTTCAATGTAATATTTTTTAGTAATGTATCCTCTAAAACAGCCTGTAATTTTCTGTTGATCTCCAAAGAGAGTTCCAATGTTAATCCACTATCAGCTGGATGGGATGTATATAAAGATGCCATAATGCCTCCCCGTCTACTTAAATGGACTTTGTTAAAATCAGATGCCTCTGAAGAAAGTGTGCCTGATTCTTCCCGTAAAATGTAACTCTGAATTATTCTGTAAAATAAAATGACACTGTCAGTTATATACTTGCAGAATTAAAAACATTAGAATTTACAGGAGTTGGCTAATCATAAGCATAAAGATGATTAGCATAAAACAAATATCTATTAGGTGAAAAAGAAATATACTAGAAAATAAGGGAACTTTTCTCATTCAGTAGTTTCTTAATCCCATTTTTGTTCAACATGGTATTTATATTAACGATATACAAACACCGCTTTTCAATTTCTTTATTACTTTAATCAAAATACTTTTGAGTAATTTCTTATTGCTCCATTTTTAGTTAGCATTTTCTATTTTCCTGTTATTAAACTCAGAACTTTATCCTTTTTTTAAGTCATGGGAAAAATTTTCTCTAAGACTAAAATTATTTCAAAATTAAAATTAAAAAGGCATGGGTACATATATAAAACCTCTTACTTAAAAGAATATGACATTTGTAAGAGGACTCTGGCACAGCACAGGCTCTGGAGTCAGTCAGAGCTGGGCCCAGATCTCCAGCTTTTGGTCACTTACTAGATGAGTGGTGACTCTGGAACATTTAGTAATTTGACCTGAGCACCACCAGTTAACGTATGAAATTTCGAATGAAATTTCAATGAAATTTCGTTAAGTCACAGGCACAGAATCTTGTACTTGGCAGGTGCCCAATAAATTACCCACTATATCCTACCCGACAGGAACAATAACCCACGACCCCATATTATCTCTTAGAGCCAGAGTCATGAAAACTGAAAGTGAAGTCGAGTATTCTTTTTAAATGCAAAGTTATTTTAGTATCTTAAAAAAATCAACATCTGAGGCGTCTGGGTGGCTAGGTTGGTTAAGCGTCCGACTCTCCGTTTCGGCTCAGGTCATGATCTCACGGTTTTGTGGGTTCAAGCCCCGTGTCAGGCTCTGTATTGACAGTGCAGAGCCTGCTTGGGATTCTTTCTCTCTCTTCCTCTCTCTCTGCCCCTAGCCTGCTCAAATTGTCTCTCTCTCTCAAAATAAATAAACTTAAAACAATTTTAAAAGAAAAATCAACATCCACTGAACTCTCTGTATCACCTTAACGACCTGTTTTTTCTTTCTTTGTTTTACAGAAAAACTAGGTTTTTCTGTATTCCCAAAACCTAGAACATAGTTAAGTGATCAATATAAGACTGGGAAATTAACAAATATTTTTTGAAAGATGGGCTCTTGTTATAATTAGTTCTGAAAACAGTAACTTTACCATACAAATAACGGTATTTCAAACACAGAGTGTGTTATCATAATAATACATACTTTGTTTTTTTCCTAATTTCTTCTACCAATTGTTTGATATGATCCTCCATAAATTCTATCTTTTCATTTTTCCGAGCATGTGCTTTCTGTAGCCTTACTATCCTCTCAATCAACATGGCCTTATCTACTTCTGGAAAGTTATCCACAGCTACTGATGACCCAGTATTTTCTGGAGATCGATCTTCTGCACTGCTTCGAGCATTGAGGGACCCTGAAGACAAAAAAAAAAAAAATCAGTTAAGATGCTGTGCTTAGTCTAAAGTCATCTCTAATAGTACATATTATTTCTCTAGTATTGTTTTCAAATATTCACTCTAACACAGGTGGGCACAGAACACAAGTCCTACCTGGCCTGAGCTCTTGCTATTGAATACATGGATGTCAGAAGTACCAAAGGGCCTATTATGTCTCTCAGCAACAGGATAAGGAAGTGGCAAGAGAGAAACAAAAAACTCAGAAAAAGTCACAATAACAAGCCTGAAGTGAAACGAGGAGCCAAAGGCAGACACAGAGAGAGAAGACAGAATATACCAGTGGGTTCAGCTTGGAAGCCAGTCTCCTTAGGTACAAATCCCACTCCTCCACTTTGTAGCTCTGTGACTTTGGCCACGTCATTTAACTCTCTGTGCCTTGGTCATTTCATCTTAAAATGGGAATAATGTTATTATTTACTTCATAGGATTGTTATCTTTATTTAAATGAGCTAATGTATGTGAAAGTGTTTGGAACAGTGCATATAATAAGCACTAAGTGTTAGCTATTATTTTTACCAACATCAGTTGAGAAAAACTTCTGATCCTTTTTATACTACAAACATAAGCCTTTTCAACTCCATTTTGTAGACTGAAGACAAGGAATAGATCTTATTCGAGGTTGCACACTAATAAGTGACAGACCGGGTTCAAAATACGTATGTGTAATTTCAAACCCATGTTCTTTCTACTACATGATTTTCCCATTACTGGAACAGCTGATTCTCCCTGTAAGGTACAACTCCTGAGAGGGAGTGTAGTGTAATGGCACGAAAGGACTCTAGAGGCTGAGAGTTCTGTCGCTGTGAATTCGGAGCAAGTCATGGAACCATTTGGAATCTTAGTTTCCTCATCTCTAAAATGTGAATTATAATACTTACCTCACACGACTAGTCTACAGTCAATAATATGCTTGAAGTGCTTAGCATGGCTCCTGGCATTCCAAAATGACAAATATACTGATTTTTTTGCTAATTATCATTTCCACAATGGTATCAATCATAATTTTTGGCATATTTATCATGAGAAAAGCTAAAAAATTTTAAAATACACATATATATAAAATACACTTGGGTGGCTCAGTCCGTTAAGCATCTGACTTCGGCTCAGGTCATGATCTCACAGTTTGCGAGTTCAAGCCCTGCGTCAGGCTCTGTGCTGACAGCTCGAAGCCTGGAGCCTGCTTCAGATTCTGTGTCTCCCTCTCTCTCTCTCTCTCTCTGCTCCTCCCCCACTCATACTCTGTCTTTCTTAAAAATAAACGTTAAAAATTTTTTAAAAAATAAAATACACATATATAAAAAATCTGATAATGATCATCATTTCATTAGTTTTCAGGTGTTAAAATATAAAAGGAAAAAAAGAGAGAGGGAGAGGAAGGGGGGAAGAGAGAGAGACACTGTATTACACCCAATCTCTCTATATGGATAGATACAAATCTAAATTGAAAAATGAGGAAATTGTTACACAGAATAAAGAAGCAGCAGGTAAAAAAGGAGGTAGGGAGACAGACAATCCAGAATCCCGTGGCAAACTTGAAACCCTGGACAGTGATGAGAATGTAAATATTTAACTGGAAATGCTACAACTTTGTATAACTCAAAATGGAAAAAAAAAAAAAAAGCATATCAATACCTTTTAACACACCAAAGAAGCTACTTCTTTTTACAGTCAGTCACTAGGTAACATCTGAAGCCTGAGATTTTTACCTGATGAACTAGAACGACTCCCCATGCTGCTGACTTCTTTATCATAGTTTCCATTCTCAATCTGATCTAATTTTCTTCGTGCTATAGGAAAAAGAAATGGATTGCCTGTGACAATTCTCATGACCATTCGCCCCCACTATCTCTGATCTTAATTGCTAAAATCACTTAGGCAAAAATAGCTTAAACATCAAGAGAAATTTCTTGAATACATACTTCAGACAGGAGAGCTATAGTAGTCATTCATATACAATGACATGTAGAAACGTACAGGTCAAATACAAAATATATAGAGACAACACTATGATGATATCATTTAGGTACAGTGACCTAGCTTTCAGAATCCTGACGAATTTAGATGATCTCTGTGATGCCAAAGATTTCCCTTCAATTATATCTATAAAAACAAACTGAATAATCCTTAAGGCAAATACCTGAATATATTCATATTAAGTAAATGCTAAAACTCTTTTATCTTATTACTATATTTTACCATATTTTACCACAAAGTAGTGAGGAATAGTAGAGATTAGGAAGTCTGAATACATATCTTATTCATCTTTTATCCAAGCATATAGCATAGACTCCAAATAACTGCATGAATTTTTAGATGAAAAGAAATCTGGGTTCTAGTCCTAGTTGTTGTGTTCGGGTAATTCAGAACGTATCTGGGTCTCGGTCTCCTCTAAGATGAAGGGTTAGGGTTCAGTGATCTCTAAGAGGTCTATGAGGGGAGGTACAGGTACCTAGATGCTAAACAAAACAACTCATAGCATGTATAGGGAGAAAATATTAGAATTTCCATTTATACTTGTATTTCGTCTGATCTTTTAAAATTTACATTTGTAATGTAGAATAATACATGTTTAAAATTTATAAATAAGTATACATAAATTGGAGAATAAATGCTTAACTACTTTTTACTGATAGGAGCACGTGGTCAAAAAGTTTAGACACTACTTCCCTAAGGTACATTCCCAATTGTCACGTTTTGGGATTCTGCGAATAAGTGCCCTTTACATAGAGGATGTTATAGACTATTTGTGGAACTATAAGAGGTTTAGTGATTTGGTTTATGAACATCAATACATTAAAAAGAACACAGAGTTCTAATCAAAGTGGTAGAACCTGATGCAAAGTAGATTTTTTTCTATAAATCCTTAATGACTAAAAGAAACAATATTAAGGTCTAAGTGGGTGAGAAATTGGTACCTTGCTGGAGTTGTTTGATAAGATCCTTGACACTGGAGGCATGTTTACGTCTCTGAGTGACTAATTCATCTTTTAGTTCTTCGACCTGGGTGCTCAGTGCTTTAACTTCTGTTTGTCTACAGGTGAGTTCCGCTTGCAGGGTCTGGACCTCCTCCCTCCGCAGTTCCTCCTCTTTCAACAATCTACTTTCCTAAATATTAAAAAGGATAAAACAAAATACACCAGTTTTAATACCTGTTTCCATTATTGCTCACAATTCAAAGTCCTGAAAATACAAGGTCCCTGATGGTAAATGATGGTAGATTCTTCCAGAATCGCTTCTTACCAGGTTCTGTTTCCTGAGCTCTCCAAATTCCTCATAGAGGAATGCAGGGGGCATATTAACACATTTGCCATTTCATACACGCAAAAGAGCATATGACCGATGTTCTCTGTATTTTGGACTAAAATCTCAAATTATCTTTATGAGTAACTTGAAGATACTTTCATAACACAGAAATATTAAACCATTTTTAAACTATAAACATATAGAAATTTGAAATAACTTTAAAAAATATACAGTAATTCCAGTTAGGAATGACAAAAACCATGGTTTTCTTTTTCTTTTTAATGTTTATTTATTTTTGAGAGAGAGAGTCAGAGCGTGAGCGGGGGAGGGCCAGAGACAGGGAGACACAGAACTGAAAGCAGGCTCCAGGCTCTGAGCTGTCAGCACAGAGCCCGACGCGGGGCTCGAACTCACAAACCATGAGAACATGACCTGAGCCGAAGTCGGCCACCCAACCGACTGAGCCTCCCAGGCGCCCCCAAAAAACCATGGTTTTCTTATTTTCAAAAGTGAAATACTTTTTCATAAGCATTTTAGGGAGACATTTTATTATAAATTAGGAAGGAAAAAGGACACTTTGAACAAGTTGGAAAGAAAAACTGTTACCTTGCACAGCATTTGAAATTGCCAGAAAGTCAATGCAAATACAAAAAACGAGTTTAACTCAACTACCAGTAGGTTTATGCTAGTAGGAAAATTTAATTTGTGCTTCTTGCTATGTTGCTTTAAAAGTTAAATGTAGGGGTGCCTGGGTGGCTCAGTTGGTTGAGTGTCCGACTTCGGCTCAGGTCATGATCTCACAGCTCGTGGGTTTGAGCCCCGCGTTGGGCTCTGTGCTGACAGCTCGGAGCCTGGAGCCTGCTTCCGATTCTGTGTCTCCCTCTCTCTCTGCCTCTCGCCTGCTCACACACTCTCTCTCTCTCAAAAATAAATAATAAACATAAAAAATTTAAAATAAATAAATAAATAAAAGTTACATGTAAATTTATACTTACCAAATTAGTATTTGTCTGTTTCATTTGTTCACATTGGCTTTGTAACTGACTTTCACTACAGGAAAGCTTATCCAATTGTGACTGCAAAGAATTGGATTCAGACTGGAGCTGTGCATTCTTACTAGTGAGCTTTTCTGTAAACAGCAGTAGCTCAGATTCTCTTTTCCTACTGCCTTCGATGTCTTTTTGTAGGTCATTAATCAAAGAATTGAGACTTTCCACTTCTTCCTTCAAATTTTCAATTTCTTGTTTACCTCTAAAAAACAAAGTTTATGTTTAGGGGAAAAAAAACTATTAAAATACATTAAGTTAATGGCTTGGGAGTTTTCATCAAATAAAATGTTTTATGAAGGTACTTTTACGCATTCATCCAAATTATTTATTTGGATTTTTATGACTACCTGATATGTGCTAGGAACTAAGAGCTGGGAGTGTAAGTGAGCAAGACCGACACGGGCTTGCTTTCAAAGGGCTTTCATTCAAGTTAGGAAACTGTATGTGTGATAAAACATTTTTCATGAAAGCGCAGAGTGGCTTGCCTCACCTCGTATAAGTGATGTTTAAATGAATACTTAAAGTAAAGGTTAGCAAACTTTTCCTGCAAAAAGTCCAGACAGTAAACAATTTAAGCTTCTAGGGCACATGGCCCTGTGGCGACTGTTGTTCCCTGGTACCATAGTGTGAAAGCAGCCTCGGACAGCCCATAATGGAATGAGAGCAGCTGTGTTCCAAAACAAAAAAATTATTTACAAAAAAAGGTAGCATGCTAGATTTGGCTCTCGGGCCACAGTTTGCTAATTCCCGACCTAAAGAAAAAGTAGGAGTGACCGAGACATCAATATATGTTCTTGGGTGAAATGAGCCATACAGAGAAAGACAGATACCATATGTTTTCACTCTTATGTGGATCCTGAGAAACTTAACAGAAGACCAAGGGGAAGGGGAAGGAAAAAAAAAAAAGAGAGGGAGGGAGCCAAAGCATAAGAGACTCTTAAAAACTGAGAACAAACTGAGGGTTGACGGGGGGTGGGAGGGAGGGGAAAGTGGGCAATGGGCATTAAGGAGGGCACCTGTCAGGATGAGCACTGGGTGTTGTATGGAAACCAATGTGACAATACATTTCATATTCAAAAAAATATATATGTTTTTGGTAGAAGAAACAGTATGTGCTAAATCTGGGGAGGGAACGACAGAATGACTTGTTTGTTGCTTCAACACTGATGGGGACAGCGACAGCATTATATCCCCAGCACTGAACACGGGAGACACTCAACATTTGTAAGCAATTGTGCTGAAAAAAGAGAAGGCACAGAGGGAGAAGGAAGGTGGCTACTGATCTTCCAAGCCATGCTAAGGCATCTGAGCTCACAGGGCAGTCTGAGCCAATGGGAAATCACTGAAAGCTTGTGAGATTTCCATTTTAAAAAGATTATGCTGGCCACAGTGTAGGAAATGGATTCAAAGGGAAGCAAAACAAAAACAAACAAACAAAAACCCCACCAAACTAAAAAAAGACAGTTTAGAAGTTGTGGCAGTTTGCCAGATGAAAGGACAATGATAGCAGTGGTGGGAACGTAAAAAATACACGACTTGAAGGATACTCACTAACACTCTGTTTCTGGTTAGATGTGTGAGGGGAAGGAGAGAAGAGCCAAGGAGGAGCCCCAGGCTCCTGGGCTGGAAAGTCACGTGGGTGCTACACGCATCATTCACCTCAGGAACAGGAGAGGAGTGTATTTATGGACAGGACAGATGAATCAGTTTGGGACACATTAAAGTTTGAGGCATCTGTGACACTTGTGTGTCTGGAGCGGAACAAAAAGGGCTGAAGACAGTATCTGAAGGTCCTGCAGTACGGTATGGGAATGGTAAGGCTCACTCGGGGGTATGATAAACAACGACAAGAGTTCTATGACAAAGAGAAGGCTGCCGAGGAAAGGAGAAAACGAGTGGCCACGAAGTGGGGAGGAACACCAGGAAAGCAGATATGAAATGAAGCGAAGAACAGAGCATGTCCAGAAAGATAAGGGGCTTAATGGTCTTAATACTGAAAATTCAGGGCTCCTAGGTGGCTTCGTCAGTTAACTGTCAACTCTTGACTCCGGCTGGTCACGATCTCGCAGTTCATGAAATCAAGCCCCGTGTTGGGCTCTGTGCTAGATGTGAAGCCTTGTTGAGATTCGCTTTCTCCCTCTCTCTACCTCCAGCACTCATACTCTCCCTCTCTCTCTCAAAATAAGTAAGTAAAATTGTAAAAATACTGAAAATTCAAGCAAGGCTTAGTCTGAGAAGCGTGTGCTAGATTTAAGGAGGCATTTGCTAATGCCTCCTTTTTAATGGGAGGTTGGGGTAGAACCTAGAAGGACGTAGAGAGAAAAAGAACAAAGAGGCAAGGGCGTGGAGGATGTGCATAGATGATTCTACGAAGATGCTCAGTTGTGAAGGACAGGAAAAGGGTAGGGGAGTCACAGGGATTTTAATATTTTTAATATACAATATTTAAGTGCAGAAAGAAAAAATTTAGAGAGGGGTAAGAAATAAAGGATAAGAGAAGCAGAAGAGCATGGGATCCACAGAAGTCGAGAGAAAAGCTCAATTCAGGGGGGAACAGGAACACTTCTTCCATAACAACAAAAGGAAAAGAAAGAAAGGTTGCAAAGGCTGGCGAGTTCACAGGACAGATCAAGAACTTGTTAGCGCCCATTTCTTTTGTGAGGTAAATAAGAGGTAACTGCCCGCTAAGCCTAAATATCAAGGGGAGGGAGACCAGAAGTGTGAACAAAGCAGGAATAGATGCTTCCAGGTCGGGGAGAGGCTATGACTAGGGACATCATTATCATTTCCAGTTGAGGTGACTAACCATGGATTTATCACAGCATCAACCCTGATGATGGTGAGAATTTTTAGCAACGCTCAGCAGCAGATATGGGTAAGGTATGAAAAAGAAGGTATTTGGATTCAAGCTGAATCCACGCTCTGCCAGGTCATGTCACGAGTAGAGTCTAGCTAAAAGGTTTTCCAAGAGGTCAAGGAATAAGGTCAGCTCCTGACTCTGCACTACACACACACACAAAGATACAGGTATACGTACGTATCTACCTTTGGGAAGAAAAAGTAAGTAACATAATTTGAAAGTTAAAGAACGGATAAAGAAACTAAAAACCATTCTGTCTTATAAATTGCTATTTCCAATATTGAGGGTATATACACTTTGATTTTTAGAAGCCATGATAGGAACTTCAAAGATAATCCAAAAAAGTTCAAACAGAGACAGGAATTTAAAAGTTTTTCACTAGTCAAATTGTAAAATCACTCTTGTTTAATGCAGTAATGGCATTTAAGAACACAATCTTGAGTCAGAAGAGCCTATTGATTAGCATAAAGAAAAGTTGTGAAGTTTATACCTTTGATGCTGCTCCTGTATCTGATCCGCAATTTTCACTCTGTCCAATAAATTCTGAATCTCAGCTTTCTGGCGATTAATAATTTCCTTATATTTTGATAACTCATCTTCTGTTCTTAATCGTTCATCTTCTAGACATTTCACCTATCAAAAATCATAACCAAGTTAGCGTACAAACAATATTTTCTTGTTCCTTAATTACTTCAAATAGTGATTACATATTAATAATCCAAGCTAAATTCTGGAGCGGAACTAATTAATGTGAAGAAAATACAACGGGATGTTGACAGTCCTAGGACTCAGTCTCAGATTTCTTATGATTTAGTCTCGGGACTTTTAGCTTGTCACATTGTTTTTGCTGAATCTCCATTTCCTCACCTGAAAACCGTATACCTTCCCTACTTACCTCAAAAAACTGGCACGGAGAACAAATGGAATGCACACGAAAGGCACTTTGAAAACTATTAAGTGATGGCAAATTCCAGGTTGTTACTTAAAAGCCTATTTCTAAATAAATAAATGGTGTTCGATGATATTTCACATCCATATCAAAAGGGATACTATTCTTCCAATAAAGACTATACTAGATTGTTAGAAATTAACTCTGTACAAGACTATATGGGAGAAATATGAAGTCTATTATTTTTTGTCACTCACAGTTCTAAAGTCCAACTTTCTTTCCAATTAATTCGCTGACAAGACTGCCTTACATTAGAGGCCCGAGGAGAAGTTACAGAAACAGCAAATGTGCCGTAAAACAGCAATGTGTGGCAAATAGTTCAAAGGGACTAAAGTGGAAGACATTTTCATTTCAATAAGAGACTCACCTTCGTTGCTAGGAAATCGACATTCTACTCCTCTGAGTTCTTTCATTTTGAAACATTTCTATATAAATATCCTTTCTCCAACACTTGGAAAATCAGAATGAGTCCCAAATTAAAGATATTGACCTTTCCTCTGAAATGACTAACGATTTAATTACCTTTGTTCTCAGTGTTCGTAGTTCATCCATGCCCTCCTTAAATGTTCTCTTCAGATCTTCCAGTTCTTTTATTTTGGCATGATGCATCTTTTAAAAAGTTTAAAAGAAACCACAAATCATTATGTACCAGACAAGATCTAAACGTTACTGTGTGTTCCTTCGAAAAGGCCTTATTATTCTCTTATTACACTTAGTATAACATTATTTATTATTTCTCTCCCTCTGTATTTATTACACAATCCACGGTATGAAAAGAGCAAAGCCACTCACCTCTAGCTGGTCGGATTTTTCTTGCATCTGTTTTTCAAGTTCTCCTTTTGTGACTCTAAGCTTGGCATCCAGCTCATTTGATTTAATTTCTTCTGACTCCTAATGGAAAAGAAATGAAAAAAGTATGACTTAACTTTTAAAGTTTTATGCTTTGGAACGTGACAGCTTTTGCCACTGTTTACTGATTGTGAAATGCATACCTTACATACTAAAAAGGATTGCACTGAAAGGTTTTTAAGATGTCAATTCTGCACGAAACAGCACTTAAGATATGTAACATTAACACAGAGTAGGTTTTATGTTATACGTTTCCGGTACTCTTCATTCTTCTGACATTTTCTAATGTTTTTATTTGGTTAAAACTTCCCTAATAAGATCTCTATTTAAGCTGCAAGTACTTTAACACAGGAAATAGTCTGCAATTTATTTAACTGTCCTACCAAATCCATTCCACACTACCAACACTGTAGATACAAAACGAGTACTGATATTTGGTGCAATTTTGTTACTCATCTATTTGAAAAGTTAAGCATACCTGATACGTTTTTATCATATCCTGACAATTTTTCCTTATCTGATCTGCTTCTTCCTTTGCTTGAGTTAACTTTGTTGTTGTTTCTTTGAGTTTATCTTTGGTTTCCTGCATTGACAAAAGACAGTGTGAGACAAGAAAAAAATACACAGTGGTCTCTGCCTTGGTCTTTGACACAAAACTCCTAAAACCCTTGTAATATCCTAAGTGATAAGAACACTAGGAGCATTTCTTGTTGCAATATTGTTTGTGTGTGTGTGTTTTTTTGGGCGTGGAGCCCAACGCAGGGCTTGACCTCACAACCCTGAAAGTAAGACCTGAGCTGAGATCAAGAGTCGGACATTTAACTGACTGAGCCACCCAGGCAACCCACCGCAATATTGCTTTTGGCCTCTGCTCCTGACATAGAGCTCTTGAAACCCCTGTAACTTCCTGAATGACAGGGGTGTCTTTTGTTCTAATGAGACAACTCTAGGTGGGCTCCTGGATGAGAGCTGGTCACCAAAAAGACCATGTCATGATTAGAAGCCAGGAATTTTTAGCCCCCAAAGAAAGCCTGAAGATGGAGTTGACGATCCATCATGCCTACATAACAAAGCCTCCATAAAATCCCAAAGTATGGGGTTCAGAGAGCTTCCACGCTGGCAAGTACGACCACACTGAGAGGGTGACGCCCGCCAACTCCATGGGGATGGAAGCTCCTGCGCCTGGGACCCTTCCAGACCCCACCCTACACAGCTCTTCATCTGGTTGTTCATCTGTGTCCTTTATCATACCCTTTATAATGCGGTAAACATGTGTTTCTCTGAGTTCTTTAAGGAAAATTTCCAACCCAAGGAGGGGGTGGCTGCAACTTCTGATCTATAGCTGGTTGGTCATAAGCACGGGTGATAACATCTGAAGTATGTATGTGGCAGGGGGTGGGTGGGCATTCTTGTAAGACCGAACCCTTAATCTGTGGGATCCGATGCTACCTCCAGGGAGATGTGTCAGAGTCGAGTGAAACTGTAGGACACCTAGGTGGTATTCACAGAGAATTACTTGCAGGGAGGGAAAACCTCCACACATCTGGTGGACCAGAAGTGTCAGATGTCAAGTGTCTTGTGTAAAAGTAAAGGAGACTCACAGGGAAGAAAGACACAGCAGGGAGAACGGGGTTCTTCCCTACACTGGGGAAGGAAAACATTGTCCCTCACAGACAGCGACAAGTTGAGCACAGTAACGTGATGAATGGTAAGAACAATGATCAGAGTAGAGAAAGTTCTTGTCTTGGCACTGCCACTGAGGGGTCACATATTTTCTAGAAATAACACTTTATGCTTCTGACAACAAATAAAGCGGCCTATGCAGTTAACTGATAGCCATAAAATAAAGTTAAATTTGACAGAGTTTTAAGTAAATCGCTACAAGTAACTAACATGATAAGCCAAGACGAACACAGCGTTAAACAGCTCTTTGCACACACACAAAAGACAGTTGTTTCACAGCCATGGTATCTATTCGAAACTGTCTTACACATCCATGCTGTGATTTGGTTTCTGTTCCTAACCACTCTCCTGAAATAGCAATTCTGAAGGTTTGGACGGACTACTCTTACCAAATCCAACTACTTTCTCTCATTTTTAATTCTTGACTTACCTGCTCCAGTTCTGACCCCTTCTGACTCTTTGGATAGCCTTCCTCTGTTTCTACTACAAGACAATATACTGTTTTTTCCCTCTTTGCTGTTGCCTTCTCTGTATCCTCAACTGGCTTCCTGCTTCCTGTGGCAATTTTTCAGATACAGCCCTGCTCTGCAGCTCATTTTCCAAAGTTCTCCTTCAGAGCACCCATCCAGTCCCATGGTCTGGGCTATCCTGTGGATTTGAGACGAGGGTTTAGGTATGACCTCCTGGTAGCTGCTAGTCAGAAGGGGGTAGATGCTGCCATTCTGCCTTCCCATAGACAGAATCCGGGGCATCATAGGGTATAACAATGTATACGCCGTACTGTAGCTTTCGTGTTCCCCCCTTTGAGTACACAGCTTCTGGACAACCCCCGGCTTAGTACTTGCCACATGTTTATTGTTCAAGTATATTTGCTGAATCAACAAGGAATCACTAATATAAACTTTCTGCTGTAGGTAGGTAGGCCAGTCTTGCTAAACATCAAACACTCATCTCCCATTTTTCCTTTTTTCTTGTTGTTCCTCCACTTTGAACGTCTTTCTCTTCGTCTTTTGAACCACCTAAATTGCACCTATCTTCACACACCGCTTCTCTCATGTCATTTTTTATTATAATCTCTCATACAATTAAGTACTTAGCTAGATACTTCCAGTTGCTGGTCTTCTAGTAAAAACTTGGTTTGGATTAAAACTCAGCATCACTTTGGGGCGCCTGGGTGGCTCAGTCGGTTAAGCGTCCGACTTCAGCTCAGGTCATGATCTCACGGTCCGTGAGTTTGAGCCCTGCGTCGGGCTCTGTGCTGACAGCTCAGAGCCTGGAGCCTGCTTCAGATTCTGTGTCTCCCTCTCTCTCTGACCCTCCCCCATTCATGCTTTGTCTCTGTCTCAAAAATAAATAAACATTAAAAAAAAAAATTAAAAAAAAAAACTCAGTATCACTTCTAAAATACAAATTATTTGGAGAATTTTTCAAACCTTGTTTTTTTTTTTTTTAATATCAGAGTATTAGCTTGAAGAGGGGAGGGGAGAGAAAAATCGTTCATATATTTTTTCCCCACTTTCATATCATCAATAACTGAAATAGCTAGGCACACAGTAGGTACTCCACTCAAAAAACAGCAATTGAGAGATTCCTATAATGCTAAATCATTATTAAATAAATAATCGAATAAAATAAGTTTGGTTAAGGTATTATGTTTCATTGATGCAGTCACTCATTCTGTGTTCACTGCCATGTGAGGCACTGTTCTAAGCTTTGGGGAAATCTTACTGGAAGACAGTTAAAATATCTACTCTCATAAAGCTGGTATTCTAGTGATGATCATAAATAATACATAAAATACATAAGTAAAACTACGTTATATTAGATAGTGACAAGTGCTAGGGAGTAAAAATAAAGGGCACAAGCAAGTCTGAAGGGAGGTATGAATGTTGAGAGAGCCAGGGAAAGTGACACTGAGAGGTGACAGATGGGTAAAGACCTGAAAGAAGTGAGCAAGAAGAGTCGCTAAAGGACTGGATATGGTGACTGAGAATTCAAGGACAATCCTCAGGTTTTGCGCCTGGGCAACTAAAAGACTGAACTGCCATCTACTGAGAAGGGAAGCAATGGAGGGCGGGCACATTATCCACGGAGTTTTAGACATGTTCAGTTGAAGATGCCTGTGAGTCATCCCAGATGTCAGATGCCAAACAGCCATTGGACTATATGAATCTGGAATTGTGTCCAAGTTATAAATCTAGGAGTCACTAGCATAGCTTTTAAAGTTTCATGTTTTTCAAGTCCACCAATCTTGTCTTCTATAGTATCTAATCTTGTTAATTCTGCCCACCGTATTTTTCATCTCAGACGTTACATCCATTTCACCTTTCATGTCTCTACTTTTAACATACTCATGCTTTTATTTACCTTCTTGAATATATGGAGTATATTTTTATAACAGCTGTTTTAACATCCTTACCTACTTCTTTCACCTAGGTCATTTCTGGCTTTGTTTCTACCAATTGATTTTTCTTTACTTCTCATTATAGGCTATATTTTCCTGCTTCTTTGCATGTCTGGTAATTTTTTATTGGATACCAGACACTGTCAATTTTAAGTTTGTAGATCCTAGAGATTTCTGAGTTCAAGTATTTTGGGCTTTCTTCTGGGACACGGTTATTTGAAACAATTTGATTTGAGGTTTTCTTTCAAAGCTTTGTAAGATGGGTCCATAACAGACTTTGAATTTGGGCTAATTAGTCCCCACTGCTAAAGCAACACCCTCCTGAGGACCACTGGATGCCCTGTATGTTAAGAGCGCTCTCTCTTGGTTGGGGGAAACGTGAACCACTCTTATGAGCCCTAGGAATTGTCACCCCTACTCCTTTCTGATAGTTCTTTCTCCACCTCTTTCTCATACACATATACTGATTAGTACTGAGCTGAATGAAGAATTGAAGGGAACACAGTGCAAATCTCCAAATCTTTCTCTTCTCTGGTACTCTACCCTGTTTCCCATACTTCAAACTTTGTCTCCTCAATTCATGGAGACTTGCTGGAAGCTGTCTGGGTTCTTCTTCTTTGCAGCAACCTGGAAATTCTCCATCTTGCTTGATTCCCTTCTCTCAGGGATCACTGTCCTGTGCTGCCTTTGTTGTCCCAAACCTAAAAACCTTCATTTCATATATATTTTTTTTTTAATTAAGTTTTTTAAGGTGGGAGGCTAAACTGAACCCTGTTACTCCATAATGCAACAAATTATAGTTATAGAAGAGTTACAGAACTGAACATATACTTCTACTATGTGAGGTAACAGTAAAGCTAATTAAAAGTGAGCACTAGCTTCTAATTAGTGGGCTTTATAAGTTAAACCATACAAGAATGAAGTTATGCTCCAGTGAGATTATTTTATCCTGGGACCAAGTAGGTAAATAGGTAGCAACCAGGTAGGTGAACAATTATATGAGGGACACTGTGGGGAAAGTCCTTCACTACACTAAAAATAAAAGGCTTTTGTTTTTAGAAGCTAGGCGTTAAAAACACATTTCAATTTAACTTCCAAAGGAGTTTCAGAAAAGGAATAAGTGAAACTATTTCTATTGTCTGATCCAATTGATAATTCTACTGATGAAGGAGCTATCACTTAGTTTCTGGTAATACCTCTGGAGGCCTGCTCAGCGGTTAATGATCACAGTGAATCCAGTAACATCCAGAACTTCAATATTAATACCTAGGACTGGGTGGGCAGAAACTAGAAATTGGAAAGGGTGCCTGGAGAAAAACTTACAAGAGTCCTGGCTCTTGTTCACATTTTAAAAGGTGGCCTATACTGCCTAGACGGTCATTAAATCTTTGTATCCTTTGATCTAGAGATGCCACCTCACATCTACTAGGTAAATAACGTAAAACAGGTAACCAGGATCCCATCCCAGACACTCTCTCAAAGCAATTACTGTGTCCTCCATGGCTTTTACAGCATCCATATTATTTCATACAGTGCTGTGCACAGAGGAAGGCCCAGTTAAACACCTGCTGGTTAATAAATGCCTTAAAAAAAAAAAAAAACTGGTTAATTTCTAATTTCCACATACTAGGTCAATATGCATATTTTCGTTTTCTAGCAATCCACACCACGTGACCTCATTATGTCAGCCTTAAACTAATTCTCTAACCTACTTACAAAGTATCTGGTTTCATCTCACCTCAAAGCTGCCATTAAATATCTATTATTACCAATTTTTTAACACATATGGTCACAGAAGACCAAATGTTAGCCTTTCACTTTTCACGCTCCAATGCTAGTATTCTGGTAAGTTGCAGCATCCCACCCCTTAGGGCTAGAGATAATGAGGAGAAAAGTGCCACAGATATTAGATATGACCCACTATTATATTCAGATCTTGAAGCAATTTGGATAGTTTGGAAATCATTATCACGATGTAGGATTTGGAATTTTAATTCTTCATTCTGTAACTGAAAGTAAAGGGAAATTTTAAATGATTTACAGCCCTGTCGTGTGAACTGCAAGGATTTCCGATCCTAATTCCTTCTCTGCCTGTGTAGCTCGTCAACACTCCTGTGCGGATCAGCATTTAGCTCAGAACTCGAGGACAGCTGCCATTCTCTATTCTGTCACCACCGTCAACACTTCTCCCAACAGTTTTCTCTGACAATATTATATGCAAATATCCAAAGGTTATTAACAGTTCTACTTACAATTATTTAGTGAGATAACCTATGATTATGGTTTTAAACAATAACATTAATCTTATTTTTGAAAACTTGGCAATTGTTATAAATAATACTGCTCTTCAGTTTAAATCCTATTTTGAAGTTGTTCTTTTACTTCACATCTATCATCTTCAGATTTTTATTAACTCTTATACCAGTTCAGTTGGTGCTTAAAATCATGGCATCACATACCAGCCTTTAGGATCACTTATCATTATATTTTTTTTAAATGATACTCATGAGGCATAATACCAATGCAATTATATTCATAGTAAACAGATATGGAAACATTCTTAAAATCTTTATTATACTCTTATTAAAATAAAAATTTATATTTATTTTTTAATTAAAAAATTGTATTAAATGTTTATTTTTGAGAGAGAGAGCATGCATGTGCGTGCACACGTCGGGGAGGGGGAGGGGGGAGAGAGGGAGAGAGAGAGAGAGAGAGAGAGAGAGAGAAAGAAAGAGAGAGAGAGAGAGAGAGACACAGAATCTGAAGCAGGTTCCAGGCTCCCAGCTGTCAGCACAGAGCTCAACACAGGGCTCAAACTCACGAACCGCGAGATCATGACCTGAGCCGAAGTCCGACACTTTTAACCAACTGAGCCACCCAGGTGCCTCTATTTTCTTTTATTTTTGAGAGAGCGAGTGAGAGTGCACAAGGGTGCATATAAGCTGGGGAGGGGCAGGGGACAGAGGGAGAGAGAGAACATTAAGCAGGCTCCACACTTGGTGGCACACATGGGGCTCAATCCCACAACTCTGGGATTATGACCTGAGTTGAAGTCAAGAATCAGACGTTCAACCGACTGAGTCACCCAGGCACCACATAAACAAGAATTTATATTTCTTGATTATAAGAATCTTAGCATCACTGACATTCCTTTTAAATTTTCAGAGTTTACGTTTAATTTTTATAAATAACCCACAGACTCCCCTCTTTCCCCTAAATTTCTGACAATGTTTAATATTAAATATAGATATCAAAAAATGCTTAAAGAACAAAATCAATTTTGGATTTATAAACAATGAATGACAAAGTTTAATATTTTTAAAATTTATGATAAAATTTAATAGTGTAATTTAATATGTAAATCATGCAAGGAAATACCTTTTCATAATTACCAAATATTTAGGCCCCACCTACTCCACAGAAGTCACTAAATTAAGCTTTATGCCTCATTAACTATTATTGCATTTGCTCTTAAAACTGGTTTTAATAATTTTTCCATTGCATGACAGTACTTACCTTGTGTGAATCCATTTCTGCTTTTAATTTGTTTTGTGCCCATTTTACTTTTATGACATGAGAGTTGATATCTTCTTTTAATTTGTCAATTTCTCTGGTGAGTCTAGTAGTTTCACTTTCCTAAAACAATATCACTAGGTCATATTTTTCACTTAAACAATCAACCAACTCTTTGTGTATCTTTTATGCCTCATCAAAATAATCAGTGCAATTAACACTGTATTTCAGGGGCTAGCATATTATAACCTACAAGCCGTAAACCTAATTTAAAGTTCAAATGATTAAGAGAGTAGCAAAACCCTAAATCAAATTAATAGACATAAGATGATTAACATTTACATTTCAACCAACTAGATACGTTGCAAGTACAAGTACACCTTCATGATTCTTCTCAACTGGCTGGCATTCAGGCAAAATACAAATTACATTTTTCCAGAATTCCTGAGAACAATGACAACATTTCTGAACTAAAAGTTAATTTATAAAAAAAATAACATTCATCATCAAGAAATGATAATCCACTAGAAGTAAGACCATGCCATGAGGCAGCTAGTTAACAGCAAGGACTCTAAAAAAGCCAGTAATTAAATCTTTTGGGGCAGCATCTAAGAAGAACATGTTTTTCTACAAGAAAAATATAAATTCTATTCTATGATAAATAACTGTTACATTGAGATTCAGTCAAATTGTATACTTCTGGCTGAAAAATTGTTTACATCTTGATCATACTATGTATATATTTTACCAAAATAAAATGTTTTGAAGCAGAACTCTCATTTCTTCAACATATAGATATTAAAAGAGGACTTTAAAAAAATACCTGTCAAGAAAATGTTATTTAATAAACATGTGTCAATCTCATTTTTTCCCAGCAAAGACTTTTCACAGACAAGTAAAGAGATATTAAAGTTACTAAAACATTCATGTTCTTAGAAGGCAAACTAACAAAAATCACTTTATGTTTAATAGTGACTTAACCACATCAAGTTATGATTATTTGATTAAAGAAAAGCAAAAAGAATACATTTCAACTAAGGTACAACAGCACCAAGTTATACCTTTGTCTCATACAGCTGGTGCAACCGTCCTTTCTCCTGAGAAAGCTGCTTAATTTTGTTAGTGTTTTTCTCGGATTCTTTATTTGCATCTCTGAGCTTTCTTTCAAGTATCTCTTTTTCCTTTCGAAGGTCTAAAGATTCCTTCTCGCCTCTTACATACTTCATTACCATTGCTTCTTTTTCCTGGCGTGCCTCTTCACATTTTTTGTTGGCCTTTGAAAAAATATCCAGCATTAATAAAACTTTTTTTGCAAAACAAAATCAAAATCAATCAAAATAAGTAATACTGGGGGCACCCGAGTGACTCAGTGGGTTAAGCATCCAACTTTGGCTCTGGTCACGATTTCACAGTTCATGAGCTCGAGCCCCACATCTGACTCTGCCCTGACAACAGATCAGATCCGCTATCTCCCTTGCTCTCTGCCCATCCCCTTCTCTCTCCCTCCCTCTCAAGAACAAATATTAAAAAAATAACAGGGGTGCCTGGGTGGCTCAGTCAGTTAAACATCTGACTTTGGCTCAGGTCATGATCTCATGGTTCGTGATTTCAAGTCCCACGTAGGGCTCTCTGCTGTCAGCACAGAGCCTGCTTCAGATCCTCTGTCTCCCCCCTCTGCCCCTCCCCTGCTTATGCTCTCTCTCAAAATAAATAAACTTTAAAAATAATTTTAAATAACAAAAAAATAATAAAATTTTTCTACAATATCACCAATGTATTTTTGGGTTTTTTTTTGCACAACATGCTCAGGCCTGTGTCATGAAATTTTTAAATGAAAGGAAAAATTCAGAATTATAGAAAAAAGATACAGCCAATAAATTACTATCACTACTATTTGCTTTTACTCTTTCCTATTCCTTTTACTTTGGCTGACATAGTTACTGTTTCCCATTTACTCCTCCAGATCCACTCTTCCACTCTTTCCTATCCCACCCTGTGCTTTGGGAAGATGACTATCATGGACCGTATCAATAAGTTCCCTTGCCCTCATCCTTCCGGTTGGATTCAGTCAACGGGAGGCATTAGGCAGATCAGAACTACAGGCAAAGAGTGAGATCTGGCTCCTCCAGAGTCACCACAGGTTCACGGAAGGCCGCTGTCTGTGTCAGGTGTCCACACTATACAACTAACCCTTCTGAGTTGCATTACCTGCTCCCTCTCCTTATTCCTTTAGCCCAAAGAGTAATAGTGGCTCCTCTAGCATCTCAAGACCCCGCATTTTCCTTTGGGTCCCCTAAACCTTGTCCATACTTTTTTGTAAAGAGTCCTTTCATTACATTCTCAAATCGGCAGTTTCTGTTTTCTGCCAGGACCCTGACTATATGCCTGACAATTCCTAAAATCTAAAAATCTTAGCTCCCTTGCTAACTGTAGGCTAATGAATGATCATCTGATTTCTTGTATATGAAAAACTTTTCTAAAGTTTTTCACTTAATAAAAAAATATCCAGGGGCACCTGGGTGGCTCAGTTGGTTAAGCGGCCGACTTTGGCTCAGGTCATGATCTCGTGGTCCATGAGTTCGAGCCCCATGTCGGGCTCTGTGCTGACAGCTCAGAGCCTGGAGCCTGTTTCAGATTCTGTGTCTCCCTCCCTCTGACCCTCCCCCATTCATGCTCTGTGTCTCTCTGTCTCAAAAATAAATAAACGTTAAAAAAAAAAATACCTAATTGGATTGTGATATCTATATACTCTCAAAATTCTGTTAATATAAGCCAGTACTCCATATTCTGAAGTTTCATGCAATGAAAACTTCTACAGATAGCCCTTCATTTAAGTAAATTTACACTCATAGCTTGCAAATATGATGGAACACATATTTATGTTATAAAAGATGAAACCTTAAACTTTAGGGCTTTTCATTGGCATCTAGTGGTAAATACCAACTGATACTATAACTGAATTGAAGAAGATATAACGTTAAAAAGAATGTAGGTAAAGCTACCATGGTCTGATGAAAAGTACATGACAAAGAACGTTTCATGAAGTTCTGCTATAGCTGATAAGCACATCTAGTAGACACTCAGAATACTATACAAATACTTTTCAAAATTGTCCAATTGGGCCCCCCCCCCACTGAAATAACCTGTTAATTTTCAGGAAAAATTAAGGGAAATATTGGAATAGGAATGTCAGAGATCCCTGAGGATTTCATGATGTAATTGTGGACAAAAATTGAGAAAACTGTGCTGGAACTGGTTAACGGAATTAGCTATATTTTTAGATAACTGAATAACTGTTCTTAGGAAAAGCAATTAATGATAATATCAACTTAAAAAGAAGTCTAGTTTCATAAGTTGATGTTCAGATAATGTATTAGCTTTTGGAAACACAAAGAACAAGTTGTGGCTTCTGTCCCAGAAAAGCTCATTATCTAGGTATGAATGACATATAAACAAAATGTTTACACATTATAGAAACAATGTATATACATATAACATGAACAAAAGCGCAAATGCCTAGTTGTATAAAATAGCATAATTTTTTTGAGGATATCAAGACATTTTGGAGGATTTAAATTTAGCATGTTGGTTGGACTGGGGTGGGGGGAAGTAGTTATGAAACAGATTTAATTAGAGATTAAATCTTCAAAGGAAGAAGGGCTTCTCTTATCATGCTAATGAGTTGAGATTTTATCCTACAGGCAATGGGAAGCCAAAGGATTTATAAATCAAACCTTTTATTAAACAAATTAGTAAGATAACTGGTGGCAGGATGGTAGCTTCGCTGAAATTGAGAGATGGGAAGCAGAAAAACCACAAAAAAGACAATTAAAATAAAGTAAAATATTATGAGGTTCTTGACTATGCGAGGGATGTCCTGCTACTCGGTCATCTGTGGATCAGCTGCAAAGGAATAATGTGGGGTGCTGAGTGTTCACATCTCTAGGTCTCAACCCAGATGATGGCAGCACCTACTTCCCAGAACTGTTGGAAGTATTAAACAAGATCATACAGTAATTATTGCTTAAGCTTCTGCAAAAAGTCTGTCCATTTAGGGTACAGATAAAGGAAGAGGAGCCAGTAAGTCTTTGGATTTGACCAGTTTAAGATATTTATCACTGACTTGGATAAACACATAGAAAGCATGAATAAGATAATCAATAGGATTCAATAGCCAGTTAAAATTAAGATAAAATGTAAGATGTTCTGGTCTCAAAATATGGTAGATAAACCATCCCCATCTAAAACACCAAAAATTTAGATGAAATACAACCAATATTCTTTTAATAAACAGTTGAGCTCACAACAAAGTATGAGAAACCCCCAGGGCCCAAGAAGCTAAGAGGAAGCAGGAATCCAGAATGGTATGCTAGGCCTGAACTCTTCATTGCCCTGTGGACATTTCCCAATCCAGGAATGGGGGTATAAAGGGAACATGCTGGAAGTCCTTGAGAATTTATAATATAAGCCTACCCTCTTGGAAGTTTGAAGTTCGTATTCATTCTACCTGCAGTCTGAGAAATGGAGAAACCTCAAGCTGGAAAATTAAACTGGGGAATGTACTGTGTGTGCGTAAACAGGTGCACACTCATGCTGGGAATCTACTTCTAAATAAAATTTAACCAGGTTTGGTGACTCTACATGAAGGATAAAACAGTGTTCATTTTACTATTCTTTCATCTTTTCTACAGGCTTAAAATTTTTCAAAAAGTTGACAGGAAAAGGTAGGGGTAAAAAGGAATGAAGCAGATCTATAAATATTTAAATGAAATGAATTCCAAAATCTACACCGTAATACCCACTTCGTAGGATTGTTGTGAAGATTAAATAAGTTGTAAAGTGCTTTGAACGTGGCCTGGCCCATAGCTAAATCTCAATACATTAGCTAATGTTAATAACTTCACCTATACTTTTCATCATTATAGAGAGAACAATTACATAGTAGTGAATGCAGCATGTTGCCAATTATTTTAAAAAGGGGGGATGGAAGGAAGGAGAATACACACATGCTTGTCTAGGCAATAAACATTTGGGGAAAATACACAGGAAACTGGCATCAATGGTTACCTCTGGGAAGGGGGAAAATGGGAGAAAATGTTTGGAAGAAGCCTCATTTTTTACTGTTTGAATTGTTATTGTATATATCCAACTACTATTTTGTGTTTATTTGAAAATATAATAAACTCTAAAGAATACATTTTTTAAAAAGCTTGGTGGTTCTAATTATCAGTTACGTTTGAGTCTACCAAAACCAACAAATTCTTAAGGTCTCATCTTCTATATTTCTCTTCAATTACTACAAAAAGTTTGAGAGCTGAGAGCATAGATTTTAAATCATCATATTGTAAAGAATCACAGAAATAAAGGTTGAGGACCAACTGTTTGCTAAAGTTCTTCCAGAAAGCTACCTATGATAGTAGCTTTAGGGCAGAAAGAACAGGATCCATCTCACTGACAGTGTTAGCAGGCAGGTAACACTTTCTGATTCAATTCACCATAAGGACCAATTGTTAGGCATTATGCTAGGTTTTATGAATAGAGAAATGAAGATGACTAAGATCCTATACTTAAGAGTGCAGGCAATAATAACACAAAAACAATACTTAAAATGATCTCTTCTGAAATCCATATATACCAACTCAAAAAGATTACCAAAATGAATTAAGTAGGAAACCCCCCAAAAAGATATACAGTAAGATTCCAATCAAGTAGGAGGAATCAGGGGGCACCTGAGTGGCTCAGTCAGCTAAGCATCCCACTTTGGCTCATACCATGATCTCACAGTTTGTGAGTTCGAGCCCCACGTTGGGCTCTGTGCTGACAGCTCAGAGCCTGGAGCCTGTATTCGGATTCTGTATCTCCCCCTCTCTCTATCCCTCCCCTGCTCACGCTGTCTCTCTCTCTCAAAAATAAATAAAACATAAAAAAAAAAGTAGGAGAAGTATATGAATACATACACATAAGCTTGTGTGACATACCTATGTATGTGGTAAGATACATAACCAAAATATTAATAATTACTACAGAACAAGGAGTGGGATATAAAGGGATTGGGAGCAGGAAGAGAGAAGTACAAATGAAGGAGGACTTTCACTTTTTTTTCTATATACTTCCTTAATTTTAAAAAATATTTTTGTAGTTAGCATGTATTTATGCATTGCTTTAGCATTTTTTAAAAAGATTAATTACCTATTCTTAACATACCACTGATACTCAAAACAGTCTAACAAGTTAGTTTATAATAAACAAGAAAGAGTCACCAAAATATCAAGTTAATAATGATATTGATTTGAAAAATACCTGTTCCATTCGATGGGCCATCTCTTTATGTAACTGCTGAACTGCATTTTTAGCTGCAATGTCTTGAGCTACTAGTTTATCTTTGGAAGCTTTAACTTCTTTACTAAGTTCCTCTATTCTTGATTCTAACTGAAAAGAAAATTATTTCCCGTTATTTTCATAGCTATACCAAGTAGGCCACCAACACTTTAAATAAATATAAACAATGAAAAGGAACACAGAGGAAGTAATGAATATACTTCAAACACAGAAATCAAAAGTAAATGTTAGCGATAATTCTAAATCTCATTAGAAGTAAGTAAGTATAAAGCTGACACAGATTCTGGTAAGATGTATATAGTAAGCTCCAGAACAATCACTAAGGAAATAAAAAAATATAGTGAAAATATGAAAGAAATTTAAATGTTACATATTTACTTAATGCATAAGAAAGCAGTAAGGGGGGAACGGGAACAAAATAGACATGATACATATAGGGAAAAAATGGCAGACAGAAATCCACTGTCAATAACAACATTAAGTGAGATTGTGTTAAATAATCACATCAAAAGGCAGAGATTATCACACTGGAATAAAAAAACAAGATCCAACAATATGCTATCTATAAGAGGGATTTTAAATTCAAAGATTCAGACTAAAAGAAAAGGATGTAAAAAGATACAGCTTGCAAACAACCATAAGAGGGGTGGATATACTAAGATGCAAAATAAACTAAAAAAAAACGTTACCAGAGATAAAGAGGAATATTTCATGATGGTTAAATGGACAATCTATAATAATTCTAAGTATATATGTACCTAATAACATAGCACCAAAATACATGAACCAAAAACTGACAGAAATGAAGAAGGCAATTGATAGTTGGAAACTTCAATCCTTCAATAATGGACAGAAGTACACAGAAGATTCACAAGGAAATAGGAGACGAGCAAAATTATAGAACTGGATCTAACACATTTATACAACATTCCACCCAACCAGGGAAGAATACACATGCTCATCAAGTATGCATGGAACTTTCTCCAGTACTGAACATATGCTAGGTCATAAAACAAACCTCTATAAACGTAAAAGATTGAAATCATATAAAGCATGTTCTTCAACCAGAATGGAATGAAACTAGAATCAATAACAGCCAAGTAATCTGAGAAAATCACAAATATGTAAAAATTAACACCTCAATAACTAATGGAAGAAATCATAAGGAAAATTAGAAAATACAAGGTGGTGAATGAAAATAAAGACACAACATACCAAAACTTTAGAGTTGTATCTAAAGCAGTCTTTAGAGGGAAGATTATAGCTATAAACACCCCTATTAATAAAAAAGAAAGATCTCAGGGAGCCTGGCTGGTTTAGTCAGTAAAGTGTGCAATTTTTTTTTGTTTTTTAATTTTCTTTTTTTTTGAACGTTTATTTATTTTTGGGACAGAGAGAGACAGAGCATGAACGGGGGAGGGGCAGAGAGAGAGGGAGACACAGAATCGGAAACAGGCTCCAGGCTCTGAGCCATCAGCCCAGAGCCTGACGCGGGGCTCGAACTCACGGACCGCGAGATCGTGACCTGGCTGAAGTCGGATGCTTAACCGACTGCGCCACCCAGGCGCACCTAAAGTGTGCAACTCTTGATCAAGGGGTTGTGTGTCTGAGCCCCACGTTGGGTGTAGAGATTACTTAAAAATAAAATCTTAAAAAAATAAAAGAGGCGCCTGGGTGGATCAGTCTGTTAAGCGTCTAACTCTTGATTTCAGCTCAGGTCATGGTCTCGCAGTTCGTGTGATCAAGCCCTGTATCAGGCTCTCCGCTGACAGCGCACAGCCTGTTTGGGATTCTTGGTCTTCCCCTCTCTCTGCCCCTCCCCTGCGTGCACACATGTTCTCTCTCTCAAAAATAAACATTAAAATAAAATAAAATAAAATAATAAAATAAAATTAAAATAAAATAAAATAAAATAAAATAAAATGAAATAAAATAAAATAAAATAAAATGAAATAAAATAAAATAGAAGATCCTAAATTAATAATCTAAATTTCTATCTTAAGACACTGGAAAAAGAAAAGGAAACAAAACCTAAATAAAGCCAGCAATAGGAAAGAAATAAATATTAGAATGAAAATTAATGAAATAGAAAATAGAAAAACTGAAAATTCAACAAAATGGTTCTTTGAAAAGATTAACAAAGTTGACAAACCTTTAGGGAGACTGACCAAAAAGAAGCTGGTGGGGGGCGGGGGTCTTCTCAAATGGAAATGAAAGAGGGGCACACAGATCTTACAGAAGTAACAGAAATAAAACAGTATGAATGAATACTATGGTCAATTTAACTTAGATGAACAAAATGGACAATTCTTAGCCACAAACTACCAAAACTGGCTTAAGAACAGAAAAAAAACAAAATCTGAAGAGACCTATAATAAGTAAAGAGACTGAATTAGTAAAAAAAAAAAACAAACAAAAACCTGCCCACTAAGAAATATTCAAGCCCAGGAGACTACACAGATAAATTCTACCAAACATTTAAGGAATACCAATTATTCACAAACTCTTCCCCAAAACAGAAGAAACACTTCCCAACTCATTCTATAAGGTCAGTACTACTCTGACACCAAAACCAGAGAAATCACAAGAAAAAGGGCTATAAGACCAGTATCTCTTATCACTGTAGATACCAAAATCCTCAGTCAATGGAAAATATAATACTAGCAAACCAATTCTGTAATATACAAAAAGAATTATACACTATGGCCCAGAGGGATTTATCCTAGTAATGCAAGGCTGGCATTATACACCCAGATATCAACTAATGTAATGTACCATATCAATAGAACAAAAACACATGATCACTTCAATAAATACACAAAAAGCATTTGATAAAATTCAATACTTGTTCATGACAAAAAAACACTGAGCAAAATAAAAAACAACACCACAAAACACTAAACAAAGTAGGAATAAAAAGGTACTTCTTCAACCTGATAAAGAGCATCTGTTAAAAACCCACAGCTAGCTTTGTACTTAATGGTGAAAGGCTGAAAGCTTTCTCCCTAAGATCAGGAACAAGAGAAGGATATTCATTCTTGCTACTTCTATTCAATACCATTTTAGAAGGTCTAGGCAGGGAGGGCAATTAGGTAAGAAATAAAAGCCACTCAGATTGGAAAGGATTAACTAAAATTCTCTATTTGCAGATGACATGATCTTATATTCAAAAAATCCTAAGAAATTCACCAAAAAACCTTCTAGAATAATGAACTCGGCAGGTTACAGGACATAATATACAAAAATTAAATGCTTCTATACAGTTGTAATTAACAACCTGAAAATGAAATTAAGGAAATAATTTCATCTACAATAGCATCAGAAAGAATAAATACTCTAGGAACAAATTTAATGAAAGTACAAACTTACACTATCAAAACCACAAAACACTGTTTAAAGAAATTAAAGATCTAAATAAATGGAAAGACATCCATGTAAGTAGAAGACCTACTATTGTTAAGATGGTAAAACACCCCAAATGAATCTACAGATCCAAGGCAATTTCTATCAGAAGCCCACTTGGCTTCACTGTAGAAATTGACAACATGAGAGTAAAATTCATATGGAAATGTAAGGAATTAAGAACAGCCAAACAATCTTGAAAAAGAAGAACAGGGGTTCTTGGATGGCTCAGTTGGTTAAATGTCCAACTCTTGATATCCATTCAGGTTGTGAACTTGCAGTCGTGGGATTGAGCCCCTGTCCAGCCATGTGCTGACAGTGTGGAGTCTGCTTGGGATCTCTCTTTCTCTCTCTTTGCCCCTCCCCTGCTGGCACTCTCTCAAAGTAAATAAATAAACTTTAAAGAAAGAAGAAAAAAGAACAAAGTTTAAGAACTCACATTTCTCCACTTTAAAATTTACTACAAAATAACAGTAACCAAGGTAGTGTTGGTACTATTGGAACAAAAGACAAAGAGATCAATGAAACAGAATTAAGGGTCGAGAAATAAACCCATATATCAAACAATCTTCAACAAAGATGCCAAAACTATTCAATGGAGGAAGAACAAAGAACAGTCTTTTCAACAGATGATTCTGAGACGACAGAATAGCCACAAAGAATGAAGCTGAACCCTTACATGATACTATGCACAAAAACTAACTCAAAATGAAAACCTTTATTAATTTTTTTTACATTTATTTATTTTTGAGAGAGTGAGAGTGCAAGCTGGGGAGGGGCAGAGAGAGAAGAAGACACAGAATCTGAAGCAGGCTCCAGGCTCTGAGCAAGTGTTCAGCACGGAGCCCAATGCGGGGCTTCAACCCAGGAACCGCGAGATCATAACTTGAGCTGAAGTCGGACACTTAATCGACTGAGCCACCCAGGTGCCCCAAAATGAATTAAAACTTAAATATAAAAGCCAAATTATAAAACCCTTAAAGGAAAACATAGGGGTAAATCTTCACAATCTTGGATTTGGCAATGGAATCTTGCATATGACACCAAATGCACACGCATACACAAAAATAGATAAATTGGACATCATCAAATTTGAAAGCTTTTGTGTTTCAAGTATACTTTCAAGAAAAGTGAAAAAAGGGGGCACCTGGCTGGTTCAGTCAGAGGAGCACATGACTCTCAATCTCAGGATTGTGAGTTTGGGTCCCCCACTGGGTGTAGAGATTACTTAAAAAAATTAAGATCTTAAAAGAAAAAACAAAGTGAAAACACAATTCAAAAAATGGGAGAAAATATTTATAAGCCATATAGCTGATATAGGTTTATTATTCAGAATATAAAAGAACTATTACAACTCAACAACTAAAAAAAATCTTTTTTAATGGGCAGAGAATTTAAATAGGTATTTCTCCAGAAATATACAAGATGTTCAACTTCATTGGTCATTAAGGAAATGCAAATCAAAACCACAATGAGATACTGCTTCACACCTATTAGGATGGCTATAATTAAGAAGTCCAGGGATGCCTGGGTGGGTCAATCAGTTAAGTGTCAGACTTTTGATTTTGTCTTAGGTCATGATCTCATGGTCATGAAATCCAGCCAAGTGTTGGGTTCTGTGCTGACAGCAGGAGCCTGCTTGGGATTCTCTCTCTGCCCCTCCCTGGCTCATGCTCTTTCTCTCTCTCTCAAAATAAACAAACATTAAGTAAACAAAAACAAAACAAAAAGTCCAGTAACAACAAGCATTGGCAAGAATGTGGTGGGGCGCCTGGGTGGCGCAGTCGGTTAAGCGTCCGACTTCAGCCAGGTCACGATCTCGCGGCGGTCCGGGAGTTCGAGCCCCGCGTCAGGCTCTGGGCTGATGGCTCAGAGCCTGGAGCCTGTTTCCGATTCTGTGTCTCCCTCTCTCTCTGCCCCTCCCCCGTTCATGCTCTGTGTCTCTCTGCCCCAAAAATAAATAAACGTTGAAAAAAAAAAAAAATTAAAAAAAAAAAAAAAAAAAAAAAAAAGAATGTGGAGAAAGCGAACTCTCATACACTGCAGGTAGGAATGCAAAATAGTGCAGCCACATTGGAAAACAGTCTGGCAGCTCCTCAAAAACTTAAATATAGAATTATCATATGACCCAACAATTCCACTCCCAAGTATACAGCCAAGGGAAATGAAAGCATATAATTGATCACATAAAAACCTGTACATGAATGTTCATAGCAGCATTATCTTAACATCCAAATAGTAGAAACAACTCAAATATCCATCAGCTGATAAAAGGACAAACAAAATGCTATATATCTATGCAATGGAATATTATTCAGCCATTAAGAGAAATGAAGAACTGATACATGCTACAACTTGGATGAAACCTTGAAAACATGCTGAAAGAAGTCAGACACAAAGGCCACATGTTACATCCCTCCATATATATGAAACTCGCAGAAGAGATAAACACATAGAAAGTAGATTGTTGTTCCCTAGGGCTCGGGGAAGGAAGGAGTTCAGAGGGAAATAAAGAGTGACTACTAATGGGTATGGGGTTTCTTTGGGAGGTGATAAAATAGTTTACTGTAGTGGTAAAAGATGTACAACTAAAAACCATTAAACTGTACATCTGAAGTGTGTGAACTGTATGGTATGTAAATTATATCTCAATAAAGCTGTTGAAAAAAAATCCCTAAATGTTAGCTTATGGAACACGTGCACTAATTTTCCTTATGACAAAATTACCTAGAGTGACACTGTCCAATAGAATACAAGCCATAGTATAATTTATATTTTCTAGTAGACACATTTTAAAAAGCAAAAACTGAAATATTAAATTTAATGTGTCCAAAGTATTATCACTTTGACACATAATCAACATGGAAAGTTGAGAGATTTTACTTCTTTTTTATAGTAAGTCTTCAAAATTAAGTGTCTGTTTTACCTTATAGCATTTCTTAATTTGGACTAGCTATCTTTCAAGTGCTCAGTGGCTGTATGTGGCTAATAACAGGTTCATGAAATGAACAACTCTGGTTCTCTCCCATCTATTCAATCTGAAGTTTCTGGTCATCAGCAGTGACCTGCCTACCAACATGTGGCTTCAGCCCTTTATTAAGACTCCCTCGTACTTTAAAATTCTAAGTTTGGTTTGCATGTGGTGTAGCTCTAAAGCATATAAAAATAATGATTAAATAAGTAAAATGTACAAATACAATCACTTTGTAATAATGCACTAAGTATACCAAAACATAAGCAAATGAACCTTGGTTTAATTTTTTATTATTATGAATTGTTTACTATTATTTTCATTATATAGCTTTTGGTGAAGGATGAGACAAAAGGAAAGACTTTTAAGGCTAAAATGCTTCTAATCCTGTCCACAGGGGGGGAAAAAAAAAAAGCAGCTCAGAAAAATAAAGAGCAGCTCAGCTTTGCTACTAGTCTGAATATTCAATTTGCTAATCCATGCATCAGAGTTCATTAAAAAAAATTTTTAAAGGAAAGAAAAAGAGGAAAGACAAACTGGAGAAGCCAGCTAGCCAGATAAAATCTGAAGCAGGAGAGCCAATCTTCACAGTATAGTTCACAATAATACTGAGAATGGAATCATCTTAAACTATAAGCTTAAAAATATTCTAATGCCACATACTAACATTAAGGTATATATTACTTCCACCCTTAATTGGTAATAGTCTTTCTTACTACCAAATTGAATCCTTTTTTCCTCTGATCTCTATTATATATAGAATACACTCACATGTCTTGTAAGAATTTAAATTTACATAAGAGAAAAAAAATCAGGCTATAATTTCCACTTCATAAAAAAGAATGCTTTATATACCAATCAATCCTCTGCATTTAAAATACAATTTAGCTTAAATAACTTCAATTTATACACAAATTTTCAGGAATGTATTTATAAATTGAAGTATAGTCTTTAAAGATTTTTGTCTTTTTACCTGTTTAATTGTGTTCATATGCTGCTTCTCTGTTTCTGTTCTTTTTTTTAATTCTTCTCTTAAATTGTCTTTTTCTGAACAAATGTCTAAGATGAGCTCCTGATGCTTCTTATTTTCTTTAATTAACCTAAATATAAAAAGGGTGGTATAAGTAAAGCATAATTAAAACTGGAGATGTGAAATAGAATCTATCTGCAGATTACAGGTACTTATGATAAATACATCAACATTCCTAAGTAATCCTTTCATAATGATACATTATTCTTTAAAAAAAAATTCTCTAGAGGTCAGGCTATTACCTTCTTGCTAGAAATTTGTATATTTCAAATCAAGTGAAATATAGTCCTATAAAGAAAACCAAATTCTTTTAAGTTTACTTCTTTGGGTATCTCAAATATGCACTTCATCCCTTCAGTATTTGAACTCCTCCAGATCAGTGGTTCATAATCCAGGGCAAAGCCCTTCCAGACATCTGCCTGGAGACATTTTTGGTCACCCCATTAGGGGTGGGGGGTTGCTACTGGATTCTTTTGGGTAGAGATCAGGGATGCTGCTAAACATTTCATAATGCAGTACAGCCCCACCACCATCAGAGAATGATCTGTCCCCAAATGTCCACAATGCTGAGGGTGAAAAATCTTGCTTTTTATTTTAAGAATATTTCAGTGATATTCTAATAATAGTTACAGAAGAAGTTGAAATAAAATAAAAAATACATAAAATAGGGGCGCCTGGGTGGCTCAGTCGGTTAAGCATCCGACTTTGGCTCAGGTCATGATCTGGCGGTTTGTGAGTTCGAGACCTGCATCGGGCTCTGTGCTGACAGCTCAGAGCCTGGAACCTGCCTCAGATTCCACATCTCCCTCTCCCTCTCTGCCCCTCCCTCATTCACACTCTGTCTCTCCTTCAAAAATAAATAAACATTAAAAAAATTTTTTAATAAAAAAATTTAAAAAATAAAATAAAAAATATGTAAAACAAAATGCAAAAGTTGAAGCAGAAATTTCATTGAGTCCCCTAGAAAAATATAAACAAAACCTTGCAAACTCAGAACTATAAAATAAGACCTCTAAGGAAGTTAAGAACTAATATTTTAGATTTTTTCAAAGTTTTTTTTAAAGTTTTATTTAAGAGAGAGACCGTGAGCAGGGGAGGGGCAGAGAGAAGGAGAGAATCTCAAGCCCCCATGAGGGGCTCGAACTCACAGATCATGAGATCATGACTCGAGCTGAAATCAGGAGTCATATGTTTGACTGAGCCACTGAGGCACCCCTAGAATAGCAACAGCTATTACTTAACATTGACTACTCAATTACTAAGTTAATTTTTAAGTGCATTATTTCATTTAATGTTCAGGATTATGAAATTATTAAGTCTGTGAAATTATTATGTCTTATGGAAAAAAACAAAAAAATAAAAACCTGAAGCCTAGCACTTGTTCCAGGTCATATAACTAGTATGTGGTTGAACTGAGATTTGGCTACAGGTCTAATTCCACAGCCCAAGCCTTTCTCCTACTTTGAAGTTTGTTCATTTACTCAACAAATGTTTACTGGGTACCTACTATGTACCTATACTATTTTTTTTTTTAAGATTATTTATTTATTTTGAGAGAGCAAGCAAGGGAGGGGCGGGGGGGGAGGAGGGAGAGAGAATCCCAAGCAGGCTCCACATAGTCAGCACAGAGCCCTATATGGGGGTTGAATGCACAAACCATGAGATTGTGACCTGAGCTGAAACCAAGAGTCAGACACTTAATGGAGCCACCCAGGAGCCCCCCTATACCGTTCTATGTGCTAGAAGTATGTCAGCAAACTATCTCCACCCTCACGGTGTTTACATTCAAAGGGAGAAAATGAAAATAAACAACATATAATAAAATGTCAGGAAGTGATCCCATCCTCTTAAGAAAACTAAAGGAGGCCATGAGGGCAGAGAGCAACTCGAGCAGCGATTTTAGATAAGGCAGGGTAGGCCTCTCTGAAGAGCACAGGTATACAGTGAGGAAGCAAGTCACACAAATGTTTGGGAAGGAAAAGAATGTAGCATGCAAGTTTATTCAAGCCTTTTTGGCACAGTGGTTTAACTTAGATTATTTATTTGTTTAGGTACACATTCAAGTTGTTGCAGAAAACTACCTGCAACACAAGAATCCTGGCTATAGTTCACAAGTAAACAATTTACCGAGGCAGAAGTGCAGAGCAGCAAACCCTCCAATTGTCACATCCGATGCACAACTGTTCCTAAGAATTCTGGTTGGGACCTTGGACAATATTCTGATGTTAGAAAATAGAGACATGGATGTGTAAACAAAGACATTTGGAAATAGATTGATTCAGGAAAATTTAAACCAAAGGAACTGAAAAGTAATTTTCTTTATAGAATATTAAATGAAGGCGAAAGAAAAAAAAATAGTTGTTCTAGAGCCAAGCCGAGTCACAAAGCATTTTCTTTGGAATTTAAAATATCATGTGAGGGGCACCTGGGTGGCTCAGTTGGTTAAGCGTCTGACTTCGGCTCAGGTCATGATCTCATGGTTCATGAGTTCAAGACCCGCATCGGGCTCTGTGCGGACCGCTCAGAGCCCAGAGCCTGCTTCAAATTCTGTGTCTCCCTCTCTCTCTCTGCCCCGACCCCACTCATGCTCTGTCCCTCGCTCAAAACTAAATAAATGTTAAAAAAAAATAATAATAAAATATTATGTGTATAACAAAAGATGAACTTAGTTAAAAATAATATCTAGTATTTTTAAATGTCTTAATGTGTACAAACAATTCCATCAGATATCATCCCCTTCACAGACATGAAAAATGTTTGGTTCAGAAAGGTTGATATGAACCACAAAACAGAGTTTGCAAGTGGAAGGGGGACTCTCCAACAGCAGGCCTCTGACCACAACTGTGCTTACCCCAGTCTACCGCACGGCCACTGTTCAGACAGGATGGGGCAAAAAGAATTTTCTACTGTATTCCTAATATTTTTAGATAAATTTAATACAACTAGTTCATTTCAGATAACCACATTAAAAAAATCTTCTGAAGCCAAAGTTAACTAGGCTCAGATTTTAACTCTGGCATCTACTAGCATGTGACCTTGACTTAATCTCTCTGTGCTTCGGGTACCTCATCTGAAAAATGGGAATAATAGTTCATACGACAGAGAATTGTGATTCCATGAGTTAATATATGTAAGTGCCAGGCATATAATCAACAGCGTGTAAGTATTTGCTGTTATTATTATTTAATGTACAACATCTCACAATTTACAAGAGGGGCATTAAAGTGAAGAGTCCAGATCTGAGCAAAGTGGGAAGACACATCAGAGACAATCTCAAAAAAAGGATCTGAAATTGCACTACTAGGCATTTATCCAAGGGATATAGGTGTGCTGTTTCGAAGGGACACATGCACCCCCATGTTTATAACAGCACTATCAACAGCCAAAGTATGGAAAGAGCCCAAATGTCCATCGATGGATGAATGGATAAAGATGTGGTATGTATATACAATGGAGTATTACTCAGCAATCAAAAAGAGTGAAATCTTGCCATTTGCAACTATGTGGATGGAACTGGAGGGTATAATGCTAAGTGAAATTAGTCAGAAAAAGACAAAAATCGTATGACTTCACTCATATGAGGACTTTAAGAGACAAAACAGATGAACATAAGGGAAGAGAAACAAAAATAATATAAAAACAGGGAGGGGGACAAAACAGAAGAGACTCATAAATATGGAGAACAAACTGAGGGTTACCGGAGGGGTTGTGGGAGGGGGGATGGGCTAAATGGGGAAGGGGCACTAAGGAATCTACTCCTGAAATCATTGTTGCATGATACGCTAACAAATTTGGATGTAAATTTTTTTAAATAAAAAATAAAATTAAAAAAATAAAAAGGGTCTGAAAGAACAGTACAAAAGGAAAATAAGGAAGTTACCCTAAAAATAAACAATGGTAAAAGCACTGAAGGTCTAAGCACAAAAGCATATAGTTTATTCATAATAGCAGCAGTCCAGTAAGGATATGAGAAGCAGCCATACCCAGGCACCCCAAGGGTAGTATTTTTAAGTTTATTTATTTGAGAGAGAGAAACAGTACGAAAGGGCCAGAGAGAGAGGGAGAAAGAAAATCCCAAGCAGGCTCCGTGCTGTCAGCACAGAGCCTGACACAGGGCTTAACCTCTCGAACCATGACATCATGACCTGAGCCGAAATCAAGAGTTGAACACTTAACTGACTGGGCCACCCAGGCGCCCCAGTTTTAGGGTAGTATTAAGAAGAAACTTGAGTTTCGGGGTACCTGGGTGGCTCAGTTGGTTAAGCGTCCGACTTCAGCTCAGGTCATGATCTTGCAGTTCGTGAGCTCGAGCCCCACATCAGGCTCTGGGCTGACAGCTCAGAGTCTGGAGCCTGCTTCAAATTCTGTGGCTCCCTCTCTCTTTGCCCCTCCCCTGCTCCCACTCTGTCCCTCTCTGTCTCTCAAAAAATGAATAAACGTTAAAAAAAAAAAAATTTTTTTTTAAGAGAAGACTTGAGTCTCAAGAAGAATTTGTACACTCATGTTCACAGTACTATTATTCACAATAGCCAAAATGTGGAAGCAACCCAAATGTCCACTGACAGACGAATGGATAAGCAAAATATGGTATATACATAAAATATTCACACGTAAAAAGGAAGGCATTTCTGACAGATGCTACAATACGGATGACCCTTGAGGACACCCGCTAAGTGAAATAAGCCAACTGCAAAAAGACAAATACTATGATTTCACTTTATATAAAGTATCACGGATAAATTTTAGAAACAGAAAGTAGAACAGTGGTTGTCAGGGGCTGAGGGCAGGAGAATAGGGAGTTGTTGAATGGGTATGCTTTTCACATTTGGGTATGGGTTTCACATTTGAAAGATGAAAAAGCTATGGAGACTGGTTGCACAACAATAAACCTAACACTACTGAACTGTATGCTTAAAAATAGTTAAGATGGGGACGCCTGGGTGGCTCAGTCAGTTGAGCATCTGACTCTTGATTTCAGCTCAGGTCATGATCTCACGGTTTAGGAGATAGAGCCCCCACGTTGGGTTCTGTGTTGACAGTGCAGAGCCTGCTTGCGATTCTTTCTCTCCTTCTTTGTCTCTGCTCCTCCCCAACTTGTGCACACTCCCTCTGTCTCTCAAAATAAACATTTAAAACAAATATTTAAGATGGTAAATCTTATGTGTATTTTGTCACAATCTAAAATAAAAATTGAAAATAGAAAAAAAGAAGGGCTTTGGATGCTTAAGAGATTCGAGTTCACTGGATAAACCAATGAAGGGTAAGCTGGTTTGGGGAAGACTGATCCACTGAGGAAGAAAATCTAGAAGAGGGGCATCTGGGTGGCTCAGCTGGTTAAGGCTCAGGTCATGATCTCATGGGTGTGGGATCAAGCCCCAGGGCAGAGCCTGCTTGGGATTCTCACTCTCCCTTTCTCTCTGCTCCTCCTCCCTCTCTCTCCCTCAATATAAACTTAAAAAAAAAAAAAAAAAATCTAGAAGAGTAAACAGTGGAAGCAAGAGATCATTAAAAGCCAGTTACCTATCTAGCAATATTTGGATTATATTTTTTTCTGTCACCCTCCTCTAGTATATAGACTGCTTCCACTCCTTTCTTTACATATATATCTCCCATTCCAAATTTTTTTTAAGTATCATTTTAAAAAAAGAGAATCGGTCTGTATTTTAGTGAAGGTTAAGAAGGTTTCCTTTCTTAAAGGTTATAAAAGACTGTCTAAACATTTGCATCACTTAAATAAAAAAATCTAGAATACCGGACAATATTAAGATGAAATAAAATTAAACCATCATTAAAATAGAAATTAACTATCAATCCAAGAGAAGTCTAAAAATAACTATATTCTTAATTACTGATAACTAAGCAATTCTCTAAATTTTAATTTTTAAAACCAATGGATTTACGATGGGAATTTTAAGAAAATCTTTTTTAATTGCATGACTTCTTGTTTCCTTTTGAATTTCTCATAGTTTTAACAATATTATGCTCTACATTCTTTCAAAACTGAAAAACTTGTCTTTATAAATATTTCTAGATCTTTAATGAATTCACATTAATATTTATTCCTTTAGGCATATATTAAGTAACTAGACAAACCTGACATTTGCTCAATTATTCAGCACATATTTGTTGATGAACTGCAACGTGCATGACTATTATGGAATTCCAAGATGATACTTTCCTATTATGGAATTCCAAGATGATACTTTCCTTTAAAGAATTCAATCTTTAATCCTAACCGGGGGGGGGGGGGGGGGGGGGCACGAAAATGTTAAAACCTTACTTCTTTATGGTGTGCTCCTGTTGTAAATACTTCTCCTGCACACATTTTTCAAACATAACTAATGCATGTTCTCCCTTATTCATTCCATTTGGAACTCGGTGTTCTTCTGCAAACTCTGTAGATAAAAGCTCAGATTCTATTTCTTCCAACAAATCCTCTGACGCCGAAACATTCTTTATTTTTGAAATAAGTTTCTTGGTGCAGTCTGTATCGTAAGGACTTTCTGAATAAGTCTTTTGATTTGCTGCTTCTGTAAATGTAGATGACCTCAATTCCGCCAATATCTGTGTCACTGTCTGCTCAGTTTCCTTTGTTTTTGAAGCTTGCTCTGTAAAACCTCCACCGGGAAAATTAGCTAGTTGTTCAGAATTTTCTGGGCATATGTCTGTTTTAGCACAAGAATCCTCACCTCCACCATGATCCTGAATATAGTTTTCCTGTGCTTCAATCTGATTGTGTTCATTAGGCTGACATAAAGTTTTATCAAAGTTTAATGATGGCAGCGTAGACTCATTTTCTAAGCTGCTGCTGTCATCACCAGACAACAAGTTGCAGGAGTCTTCCTTTAATTCAAATGTTTTCCCGATATTTTTATCAGAGGAAATGGAGGCTATGTGCTCTGCCTCTGACATGCTGACTGGCACCACTTCACTCTGCACTGCTTCAAATCTGTTCCTGGTCTTCGTTTTACATCTAAAAAAGCGAAAACATCAAAATTGTAAAAAATTTAAAAAGTTTTGTAAACCATGACCTCATATGTATTTGCATATACTCCATGATATGAAATAATTAAGGCCACAAATTTACCAGTAATAACTCTTTGAAAGGGGGAAAAAAAACCCCACAACAAATAAGACAGGCAATCCAAGTGTGCCACAACCAGGAGGGTGCTACAAATCTTACTCTCCTTTCCTCCTTTAATTCAGTCACACAACTTCACTTCAGGTGCAGTTTGCATTCCTTAATCACCTCTATGAGATGTTGGGTATAAAATATACAAGTTTAAATTGTTAGAATTCAACTGAATTGTTTAGAATTCCTTCAGTTCCATGAGAGGCAAAAGACACTCTCAAGAATCTATCAGAAAATATTGAAGGAATATTTCACTAGAAGAGAAAGATTATAAAACAACTCACACTAACGATGATAACAATTTACTGACAAGGAAAACCCTATCTATAAAACTCTATCTATAGCCCAGGCTCCTAAAGCTGGATGTTAAAGATCCCTGGCGGGAATCTGTTTTTCATCCAGGCAAAAATTCAGGAAGTACCATGGTGATTTTCAAACATTCTCATCAAGAATAAACAATGCTCAATGCAACTCAAATGGAGCCCATATGCACTGCCCGGGTCATAAAAGAAACACTGACAAAACGAATTCAACAACTAGAATACATTTTTATGCTGTTTATGAGGGTTACTATTTTAGTTATTTTCTGAAAATTAGTCAACTTCAAAAATTATCCTAAGACAGATAAATATAAAATATTTCAGCAATCTTGATGAAAAAGAACCGTCAACTTCTTTTCGTCACACATCAACAAAGCATGTATAGAGTAGATGAGCTACCAGTGTCATATAAGATTGGATAAAAAAGGGGGCAGATAGGGGCGCCTGGGTGGCGCAGTCGGTTAAGCGTCCGACTTCAGCCAGGTCACGATCTCGCGGTCCGTGGGTTCGAGCCCCGCGTCGGGCTCTGGGCTGATGGCTCAGAGCCTGGAGCCTGTTTCTGATTCTGTGTCTCCCTCTCTCTCTGCCCCTCCCCCGTTCATGCTCTGTCTCTCTCTGTCCCAAAAATAAATAAACGTTGAAAAAAAAAATTTTTTTTAAAAAGGGGGCAGATCATAGTTTTGACACAAACTAGGAAAGAAAGAATTCCAGATGGAAGGTGTATTTATGGAAAACAAAAATATAAAATTTTTGAATAACAGAAAGATATATATTCACGTCGGTCTGTGATGGAAGCATTGGTCAGGGATTCTGAAAAATGATAAGAGACTGTCACGTGGAACCTGGGAATGATACGCAAGAATGAATTTTATGACACCATAAATCATGATGGACTTGTATACTTGATTATACTACAGTTCCTAGCACACAGTAGATTCTCGAGTATTGCATTAAAGTACAGAGGTGATCTAATAAAACTAGTACTATATTTGAGGAACATTCTTCTAGGAGTGTAGAAAATGGGGAAGAATAATTCTAAGAGGACCAGTTTGTTAAGTACTCTGGTTTTTAGTTTAGATTGTCCTTTGAGGCATCAACTAGCACAGACGCTGGCCTTAATCCTACACATTACCTATCTGTATAACATATTTCCAAAGCACCAAATAGAAATTATCATTTTCTTGCTGCATATATATTATAACGAAGACAAAGCCCACACTAGTATTAAAGGCTTGGTTTACACAATACAAATTAATGCAGTAAGTTATAAAGGCCTCGTAAGCATGCTGTATTCTAAAATCTAAGATAAAATAATTCTCACACAGGGGCATTAGCCACCTGTATAGTTCTCCCTGAAGTAAGTCACCGTGAGATATAACTTGTGAATGTGTTGCTGCCGAATTTGAAGTATTAATTTAGAAATCAATCTAAAAACTAATGAAGTGGTTTTAATCATCATAACCAGTCAATGTTATAGCAACTGAAGGTGAACTCAGAGCTGACCAAAGTAACAGATAACAAAGAATCTATTTAAATGAGTTAAGTAATACAAAGGCATTGTGACTCTCCAGCACAGAGCAAGTAAGTTTTATCATTAGAGAACGTGTGCCATGCTTTGTCAAGAGAAAAGCACTAAGCAAATACTGAGTATCCTTTTATCCAGCTTTCATATTCTCCTGGGTTCAGTCTTCACCCTTTTTTCCCTCCTAGAATTCATCCACTTTGAAAATTTGAACCAACAACTCCTAGCAGATATCCACATTAGTTACTTTCAGTCCAGTATTCTTGAGTTACAGATAATGAATTCCTGTTTGCCTTCACTCTATCTCTGTACCGGTATTAAAATCTCCATCTGAATGTAGGCATTTCAAATGGATATTCCACCACAGCCTCAAACTGAAAACGGTTTAAAAATCTCCAATCAAAATTGTAGCTCCTATAATTGAGCACTCCCAGCTAATCCTTTCGATTTCTGTCAATGGTATCATTTTTCTTAGTCATGACTCCTTCCCTTCCTTTGCTCTCATATTCTTTCGCCAACTTCATGTCTCCTCCAATTATACCTTTCCTTTCTACTGCCACTGTCCCCTACCTGCAACCCAATTCAGGTGTAATCACTTCATACCTTAACACTTGAAATGTTGATTTCTCAGTCTTACTCCATTCCTATGGTCTTCCCTGCAACTCCAAGTAAAAAAATAAAGAGCTTAATAAAAAGTGCAAGTGACTTGAGACAGCACTAGGTCAAGTATCACCCAATCCAGAAAAGGGGTTGAAGCATGTACTACAATAGCTCTGCCAAAAGGGAACAGGAGCTGCCCTGTGAAGGGAGCCGGCCCTCGATGGCAGAAGGGACCAGGGAGCTACAACACTGACCCTAGAAGATCCACACATATCATAACCTCCACGGAGACTACCACCAAATGCAACCAGATGAACCAGATTAAGACCAGGGATATCTCTTTCCTCTTTGGAGGTTCCTATAATAAGAATTCTGCCTCGACTGGCTGGTCTTCGGCCAACTACAAAAGGGCTAGCTAGAGAAAAAAAAGAGGGAACATATTTTAGAGTCAAATTACCTCTTCTTTAATTCAAGCAGCTGGAAACATAACACCTTTATCCTTTCTTCAGGTAGAAAAAGGAGTTTGTAATGTTTTTTGTGGCTTGTTTTGTTTCTTAAGTAATTGAAACCTATCTTAATTTCTGGAGTAAGTTTTCTCTGATAATGAAAAGTGGCAGAAAGATACAACATCAAACCCATACAAGGGACTGTACTTCAGAGGGAAGTAAAAAGGATGGGGGTGTTTTACAGAGGATGATTACAGACCTAAGAATAAAAACTAAAACCACGTTTATACCTCAGAATGTGATTCCTCCTCAGTAAACCAGTCATACTACTTGTCCAATCTTATCTCTCAACACATTCCTAAAATCCTAGGACCTCACTATAATCTACCACCCTGACCAGTCTACTCAAGATTCCTTCAATCTACACATTAACATTTCCATGGCTTTGCCATGGAAAATGTCCTTCCTTTCAGTCTATTCGGAGTCTAACTACATTTAAAGGACCAATTCTAAATCCACATCTTCCTCCAAATTTTCTCTCATTGTAAGTACAGAAATAATCTCTCATGTAAATGAAAACATACTGCATTTGTATACACTCATCAAGCACACAGTCCCTGCCTTCCCAATGACATTTCTGGACAGTCTCTAGCTTTTTAAATGAGCTTTGTACTTTCAAGGAGGAACCTCACTCTGAAGTGAATCAAACTTCTTAAATCCCAAGCAACATAATAATGGTAATAATGAATAATCTAACATACACTCTTTACTATATTTACATTTATTCTTGCAAATGTTAAATGTTGTTCAGTTCTCAATGAGGGTGGGATCCACTGAGTTTCTACAATGATCTGAGACTTGTAATATTATACGAACAGCGCAGAACAAATATTGTCTCACTCTCAATATTTATCTAAGTGAAAACAAATAAGTCTGTTTTTATGATTACCTCAGCTTAGACTGTTTTACATATTACCCTTCCATAATTTAAAGGAAGCTTAGTTTAACCTCAAAAGACAAGTACTTTCTATATTGTTGCTCACTATATGCCCCTGACCTTTCACATAAATTGACATCTGGTAACCACTTAGTTTGCAAACTTAATTTTCTGATGCTCAAATGAATACTACTTGCACAACAAAAGGAGAGGTGTTGAGAAAAATCTATGTGTATATATGTAATAAAGCCATCAACCAAAGATTAAGTAACTGTACAAGATTATGTACAATGAGCTTGATTATGTCCACAATTAACCAGATAACTGGGGGGGGGGGGGGGGGGGGGGCGGGAACCAGTCAGCTGAGTCCTCTTGCGGGCCTCCAGTTGGCAACACAGATGTAGGCCAGTGTGGTTGCTGTCCAAGTTTTTTCTTTGGGGATAGGGGAATTGTCATTGAAATTACTGAGGATCCAATAGCCTAAGAGCAGTTAGACACAGGTTTACAAAATTGTTTTAATTAAGAAGTGCTCATACAAATCCAATCTACACTCACATATAAAGATATAGTGATTGCAATTACAGTATCTATTCCTTTTTTTGAGTTCAAAATAACACAGGTTATCTGACTTTTTAGCAACTCTTATTCATTAGGGGAAAATGCTGTATTTAAACCTTAGCAGTCACAAAATTCCTCAGTTGAAGCTTCCTCCCCCCCCCCCCCCAAAGTTGGTTCTGTTTCTGACACAGTACTACAGGACCAATTCACACTTCAATATTGTTTCAGGAGTGAGAATTGGTTTCGCTCTTACTGGAGCTCATCAGCTGTAGGCAACTGGTCAAGAAACATTTTTTTTTTTTTTTTTTAATAATTAACTTTATTATTTTTTTTTAACATTTATTTATTTTTGAGACAGAGAGAGACAGAGCATGAACGGGGGGAGGGCCAGAGAGAGAGGGAGACACAGAATCTGAAGCAGGCTCCAGGCTCTGAGCTGTCAGCACAGAGCCTGATGCGGGGCTCGAACTCACGGACCGTGAGATCGCGACCTGAGCGAAGTCGGACGCTCAACCGACTGAGCCACCCAGGCGCCCCAAGAAACATTTTTTATTTGCCTTAAAGCCAACCATTATCTACCTTTGTTTTATTTATTTATTAACACTTATTCATTTTTGAGAGACGGAGTACAAGTGAGGGAGGGCCAGAGAGAGAGGGAGACACAGAATCTGAAGCAGGCGCCAGGCTCTGAGCTGACAACACAGAGCCTGACGCGGGGCTCAAACTCATGAACTGTGAGATCATGACCTGAGCTGAAGTCAGATGCCCAACTGACTGAGCCACCCAGGTGTCCCTGTTTTATTTTTTAATGAAAAAAAACCTCTCATTTCTACAAAATTACTTCCATATAAGAGCCTTACAAATAAAATAAAAACACTGTCTTTAAGAACTTTTAGTACTAGTACTTGTTTTCTTAGTAATTAGCAATATAAACAATAAAAAAAAACTTAAGCCTACTCAATATAATGCAAAAACAAATGAATCCAATCCACATATATTTGGTAATAGGTTATCAAACAAGCCTCATACAAAAGTACCAAGTCACAAATACAATTCCAAACTATTAATTCATTCACCAGGTACGTACCGACTGAGCACGCATTATGTGCACATACTGTTCTATGTGTTGAGTACATGGCAGTGAAGAAAACATCCATCCCTTAGGGAATTTACATTTTGGTATAGTGGACCAATATATATATAAAAGCTCCGTGTTAAATCTTTTACTCTTTTTGTTTATAGCATTTTAATATGAACATCTGTCAGTGTTCCCTCAGAAGCTATAGAAGATATGCATAAGTGTTTTAAATTCAACAGAAAAATCTGGCTCAGTTCAGCATAAATATTTACAACAAACTACACAGTTTTAAATTACAAACTATACCATTTGAGTCTCAAGTAATACTAGCTGTATATTTCTTAGATAACATCCACTAAGACAAGCAAGTTGAGTCTGTGAGAGCACTCCTATTCTTAAATATAATGGTTTACTGTCCTTTGAAGGCAAAGTACATTGAAAGGTTTCTCACATATTTCCTAAATACACATTGAAAGCACCATGAACAAAATAACTTACATGACCAGTTCTAAGAAGGTTCTGATAAGTCAATTAAAATCAGAAGCAATAAATAACATCAAAGATGCATCCATAGTCCAACATAATCTGATCACAATCCTCAAGTAACCCGAGTAACTGGTTTTTGATGGATGTTACCTTTAAAATACAAACACTTTCCTGGATAAAGTTTTTAAACACAGAATAAACTAACAGGACAGAAAGGAACGTGTGTAAAAAACATGAAAACCTTTTTTCACATGATGAAAATATCACACACTGAAATTCACAGAAGGCAAATCAAATTCTACTTTTAAAAGATTAAAAACAAAAAAAGATTAAAAACTAAGATATTTCAAAAAACTCTGGATAAGTTCTATCAAAAAGGAGAAATATTTTGTACAGTAGTCACATTCTTTTTTTTAATGTTTATTTTTGAATGAGAGAGAGACAGAGTGCAAGCAGGGGATGGGGCAGAGACAGAGAGGGAGACACAGAATCTGAAGCAGGCTCCACGGTCTGAACTGGCAGCACGGAGCCAGACACAGGGCTTGAACTCACGAACTGCAAGATCATGACCTGAGCTTAAGTCAGACACTTAAACTGAACCACCCAGGCACCCCCAGTAGTCACATTCTAGTTAAACTTGTAAGTAAAAATTTAACTTTAATAAAGGAAACTTTGAGTTTCCTTTATGTGAAACATAGCACAATATTTTTAAAGTTGCCTTAAGTCTACAGCTTGAAGAGTATGAAGCCAAGGTCAGTATCCTTGTGGGGTTTGTTTAGCTTTGCACCCAAGACTCAGGGCAGAGCAAATTTTAGGGTTATGTGCATTATATCACAAAAGAAAACATTAGGACAGACTCAGGGCAATAGATGCAGCAAGAGTCCCCCCAAATAATACCAAACCCTGTGACAGGATAACAGGAGAAAGAAATTATGATCCATCAAGATTCCAGGAAAAAGAGGTTAAGTAGCCATATAATCTATCACGTTATTAAGTCATATATTATCAGTTTAGTATTTTAGACCCATACAATTTTATGTAACTCTAATAATAAGTTTTAAAGCAGAAAGTTTTTAATATAGAAATCTTAGTTTGAAGCTATCTGTAGAGAGCTATTTAAACTTTATTGGGGCGCCTGGGTGGTGCAGTCGGTTAAGCGTCCGACTTCAGCCAGGTCACGATCTCGCGGTCCGTGAGTTCGAGCCCCGCGTCAGGCTCTGGGCGGATGGCTCAGAGCCTGGAGCCTGTTTCCGATTCTGTGTCTCCCTCTCTCTCTGCCCCTCCCCCGTTCATGCTCTGTCTCTCTCTGTCCCAAAAATAAATAAACGTTGAAAAAAAAAAAATTTAAACTTTACTGAGTCTCAGAAAGTGTAAAAAGTTTTCAGCTAATTTTTTCCAAATCTGAAAATTAAAAGAAGGGTGGGGGGAAGAAAAATGACTGACCTATATAGTTCCTTCTTCAAAAAAGACGACTAATAAAGTTAAAAGTAAGTGGTAAGTCTGCCTTATATTAAGTCGTTCTGGTTAATGTTTAAATTTTGAAACCACCTTTGGCCTGGGCTCAGTTAACATGGTATGATATGGTTCACTAAAAAAATTATTCATTAGTACTAACTACATAATCATCCCTATAGTAGATTACCAATTCATGTGCCCTAATGACAAATATACTCACAATCCAATCAGTATTTTCCTTTGCCAGGTTTAATTGATACTTTCTATCTATTGCTCTTCCATCCCAATATTATTCCTTTTGTTTACTTTTTAGCCTAAATATTTTTTTTAATGTTTATTTATTTACTTTTGACAGAAACAACAAAGGGGAGGAGAGACAGAGAGAGATGGAAACACAGAATCCAAAGCAGGCTCCAGCTCTGAGCTGTCAGCACAGATCTCGGGGCAGGACTTGAATTCACAAACCGTGAGATCGTGACCTGAGCAGATGCTTAACTGACTGACCCACACAGGCACCTCAGCCCAAATAGATTTTTAAAATCTCAGTAGCTAATAAATAAGTTCAAAGAAGTCTGAAATCATGAGATTACAAATGATTTCAAAATCAAATGATCAATGCTCCTAGTGTTGCCCTGAAATGAATACTAAATGTAACATTGCAATATCCTAAGCCCAATGAATGTTGTTGAGAAATGCAAAATTTAGCTTTATTATTTAAAGCTAGAGATAAGGGATAAAAGAAAAATCCAAGTTTTACTGAAAGAAAAAAAAAACAAAACTTGAGACCAAGGATTCTTACTTTAACATGAACCTGTTAGAAGAATTTGGAAAACTAATGCAAATTAGTCATTCCTCAAAGGGAAAGATGATTTTTCTAAATCTCTAAGGCCGCTTCCACCTATTATCTCTTCGTAAAGACTGAATATACAATACAGTTACCTTCACTTTGAGATGTCAGCACGTAGCTGTAAAAAGTGTACTAAGCAACTGCCATCAGGAATGCTGTCATCGAATAGCACTAAAGGCCAAGTCTTGCATTTATGGGTGAAGGAACTAAAAGGTTAAGAGTAGCTACTGGGCTACACTACTCCCTTCATGTTAGTGGTTAAAACTCTGAAACACCAATGACATTCTCTGAACCTCCACTGTTTAAAGTAATCTCGAGGTTTATATGCTGGTATTCTGAATTTGACAAGGTTTTAAAAATTAATAATATCAACAGAAACACAATCCATGCATTTCCAGGGAAAAACAAGAATACAGGCACAAGCCAGGCATTTCCAGGTAGATTCTTCAGTATTTACATGTTGGCCTATTACACTGTAAAAAGGAGTTTTAATTCTTTGTAAGATTTGTGAATTACTCAGTAATTTCACTGAATTTAAAATAAAAAGACCAAAAAGGAAAGGAAAAAAATGAGGCCAATCATCACCCTTTTCTATTTCTGTAATGATGAATAAAGAGTTGAAAAGCAGGTGCACAGAGAATAGTATACTTTATTAACAAGGAGACAGTTCAGTTTCACTATCAATGTCTCTTGAACCTTAATTTTCCCCACAAGATCAACTCCGGCTAATACGAAGGTGTAGCCTGTAGTTGGTAAGGCTACACCCACAATTAGCATACCTATACACTTAGTCTTTTTTTAATGATTACCAGCACAGCTCTTGAAATACTGTTGCACCGATCTGCTGCATACTTTTCTTACAAAAACTTCCAGCCTATCATTTTGAAAGAAGTAAAAACACTAGGCATCAAGGGAACATCACACACACACGGAGAAAACTGCCAAATGCCTTGGTACCGTATGCCATCATTTTTACTAAACTAATTCCCACAGGTAACAAGACTAACAAGTGAAAGGGGCAGATTCTAGTCCTGATGCTCCGACTCCAAATCCAGGTCTCTTTAAACAAAACTAAGATGTGAATGTTAGCCACAGCTGTTAAATTGCTACAGCTAAGCATTAATTACACCTGCGCTGTCCCCTAGGCTTGGTACTAGGAAACATGTAGAAGAGCCTTTCCCGGGTTACAAGTTTGATAAACACAAATCTGAAATATCCTTACCAGCCAAGGTTTAGCAAACGCCTTGGATGTCCTTGGAAGAAAGGCAACATAAAAACCAAGAACAGTATCTTTCACATCCAAAATCCCCCAAAATCTTAAAATCATAGTAACGCAAGTGTTTACAGGACGATAAAAAGTCGCCACAACAGTAAACATAAGTCAACTTGGAGACGAAAAGAGAAATAGGCGATTGAGTCTATGAAAAATCGTCAAGCAGGTGGGGCTTAGCTGCAGTTCGCCCTGGGAGACCAGGCAATCGGCCCAAATTCCACTGCTCTCCAGGCACCACTCAGGAGGCACGGCCCCAGGACCCCCACCGGTCTCTGGGCCGCCGTCTCTCCAAGTCGGCCCGGGACCCAGGGAAGAAGGCAGGGAGAGGAAGGGACTCCTAACTCTGTACCCCTAGCGCTCGCCTGCCTCCACTGTCCCCGAGAGGCCAGGCGGACGGCCGACCAGGGCCCCGCAGAGCCGCGAGGGAGGTGGGCAGTCCCGCCGCGCCGCCACCACGACTCCCGGTCCGCTTCGGGCACCCGTCAAGCACTCACCCCACTTCTCCGAGCCTCAGGCCGCACCCCTACCGCGGCCGCTGAAGCTCCGGCTCAGGACCTAATTTCTCCATAGCGGGGACCGGCAGACCATGAGGTGCGAGGAGACAGAGAAAAGGGACAACACCGACGCCGCGCTCCCTCCTTCTCGGTTTCCTCAAGCCCCCGCGGAGCTGACACATCAACAAAGATGGCGGCGACGCTGAAGCCGGCCCCACTACAGCTGAGGGGGCGGGGCTCTCTAGAGGAGCCAATCAGGGAGGCGCGGGCGGTGTGACGCGACGCACCTCGGTGCCAGTGTAACCTGTCTGCAGTGGGCGGGGCCAGGGCAGCACCGCCTCCTGCACTTGAAGCGCTGAGACCGGCGCTCAGACTCTGGGCACCTACGCCCCAACTGACTTGGCTAGCCAGCGATCCTGCTAGTCCTGTCCTGTGTCTCGCGCCACTTATGACCCAAGCCTGCTCTTTCTTTCTGTGGGACGCGCTCATTGGATATAAGCTCACCTCACCTTTTGACCCTTCTCATATTAGTCAGGGGCATAAAGCAATAAAAGAGAATTCGAAATTGTGACTTCCCAGCTCTGATGCGCAAACCTTGCACCTGACATAGGAGGAATCAGCAGGAGCAGCCTACCTGCCCGTCGACGATTCATCCGTGGGAGAGATTCTGGGGGTTTCCATAACACCGCGTTCGTGTGTACAGGGTGGCACTCATTGCCATTGTTTAATAATAAACTGTTCGTGCGTTCGTCTCTGGCACCAGGCTGTGAGCGCCTTGAGTGCAAGAAGTGTCCTATCCGGCCTGCCAGGTGTCCTTATAGGCAGCGTGGGGAGTGACATGCGGGAGGTGCTCAAATATTAGCAACAAAAAGTGTATTGGGGGGAAAAGTGTATTGAATACAGTTGCTTAAACAGGTCCAGGTAAGTAAGGTGAACAGTTTGTGGAGGTTTTGCAAACCTATACTGTCCAGTGAAGTGATGTTCTTTGGTTTAGGACTCCTTATTCACAACTTATGAGTGAAAATAGTTCATTGTGACAAGTTGTCGATGTTAGAGTTTGTAAAGCAAAGCTTGTTCCTGTTCTGTTAAGCTTCTTTGATACTAACTACTGGGGGTGGAAATCACTAAAAAATTCAACATTGTGTAACTCTGTTCCTCTTTCCTTTTCAACAGGAAATAGCACCTCCTTCCTTAAATGAAAATAGTGCACTGAAACACACTGCAGTTAAAAGTGTTTTAACGGTGAAGAAATGATTTAACTTTAAAATAGTCAACCAAACATTCCTAGTGAGATATATTATTTCAAGAGAAAATAAAAGTTTAGGCCTTTTTCACAGCTCATATTGTCAGTAATAACATTCATATCGTTATTTCTGAAATATACATATTAATAGTAAGCATTAAAGTAATTACGTTTCTTGAAACCAAGATTTTGAGTATTGGAGAAAGGAAATACAATACATAATCAAAGAAATTAAGTAAAAATTATGCAAACCTAAATTTGAATTTGGAAATATCAGTATGGACTCATGGTATTTTTTGTTTTTTCATTAAAAGTCTGTCCACTGAAAAGGCCTGAAACAACGATCAACACAATGCACACTCTTATTCTCCATCATTGGTAAATATAATTTCCCACCAAGAGTCACCTGGGCTCCTCTTGGATATCAAGGACTGTTTCTAAGTCTGGGGCAGGAAAAGTACAGTAAAGTCTAAGACATGTTGGTTGTATCAGAAAGCAAAGAAGAAAGTGAAGATAATAGGAGTTGTGTCAAAGACTCGGGGACAGGGGGTGGGCATTCAGAGGTATGCACATTGGTCAAAGGACAATTAAGCATTCAAAAATGGTAACAGCAACTGATTGATACATCTACTATGTCCAAAATTAATGTGTGTTGATTTTCTAAAACATCATTTGGCCACCTTTGGAAGATGCCAAAGAATCATCACATTCTGAAAACTGATAAAAGAATCAAACATCCTAACTTTCCTGTTACAAACTGAATCTCAAATAGTGTGGGAAAGTTCTTCACAGAATAACGGATAATAAATGCAGAAGATAGATTTTTTCCATTTTTCTAGGCCTGATGAAATAATGGACCTAGTTAACGATCATCAATGAGTCTAAAATCATTAGAAGAAAAGCCAGTGGAAAACTTTATAGTAGATGGATGGGGCTGACAACACTTGAACCTGATAGATCAATTTTAGTATTTCTCAAAGAGACACAACTAGATAATAAGTGTCTTCTGATGTGATGCAATAGAGGAACACAATACCACCTGTGAAGTATTCTTACCAGAGGAGATGTGCTCAAAATTGAATCTAAGAAAAACTGCCATTACTTCATTTTTTTGTTTGTTTGTTTTTACATTTATTTATTTTTGAGAGACAGTGAGACAGAGTGTGAGCTGGGGAGGGGCAGAGAGAGAAGGAGACACAGAATCCGAAGCAGGCTCCAGGCTCTGAGCAAGTGTTTAGCACAGAGCCAGACACAGGGCTTGAAACCACAAACTGTGAGATCATGACTTGAGCTGAAGTCAGACGCTCAACTGATGGAGCCACCCAGCTGCCCCCGCCATAACTTCAATGTATAAATTGCAAGAAAATCATTAAAAGGGAATCTCTTTTGGGGTGCCTCGGTGGCTCAGTTGGTCAGGCGTCCAACTCTTTGGCTCTGTTCATGCATGGTCTCATGGTTCGTGAGTTCCAGCCCTGTGTCGGGCTCTGCGTTGATAGCATGGAACCTGCTTAGGAGTCTATCTCCCTCTCTCTGCCCTTCCCTCATTTGCTATTTCTCTCTTAAAACAAGTTAGAAAAAATAAACTAAATTTAAAAAAAAGGAAATCTCTTTTTAAAGTATAGTACTGAATACAAATAGAGGATCTTGTTTGGAACCTGATTTGAACATAATTATTAAAAAATCATGTGAGATGCTGGAAATTTTAAATACAAATTTTATGATATTAAGAAATTATTAGTGGGCCACCTGGGTGGCTCAGTAGATTAAGCGTCTGATTCTCGCTCTCAGCTTGAGTCATGATCCCTCAATATGTGGGATTGAGTCCCACATTGGTCTCTGTGCTGAGAGTCCTTAAAGAGGGGAAGCATAACTCCTCTTTCTTAGGTGTAGATGGTGTATAATGACTTCCTTGCAAAGTGTACAATATGCAAAGAGAGTGAAAACAAAAGTAACTTTAGAGTACAGAAACCTGAGGAACACCACCAGTCGGGGGGGGGGGGGGTGTCGCAAGCATGTTATAAAGGTATGTATGAATTGTGTCTTTCTACAATGTCAGTTTTATTCCATCATAAAGCAAGATTAATGTAACCGTAAAGGAGATTCAGGATTCTAAACTCAATGAGATCTCTATGCGTTTAATTTGGCTTCCTACACATCACACCATGTACGATATAAAGTCATGCAACAAACGAGATACGATAAGGATAAGAAGTTAAGGAACAAAACAAAGTCAGTGTGTGAGCACAGTTAAGATGAAGACTTGGTAGGTTCTGGGCCAGCTCTAGGCACCTACTGCTTAATATGTTCAAAAAGTTGAGGGTCTCTATTATGTTTAGAGATCACTCAGGCAGAGCCTTCGGCAGCAGGCAGTCAGATGAGGAAAGGTCAACACCCAGAGAGTCCGGCAGTCTGCTGCAGAAATCCTCCCTTTTAAGAGAAGTTTAATCAATCTTGGGCCTTTGCAGGTTTCTTTTAGTGCTAGTGATCATCAGCTCCTGATTCTTCCAGGCCTTACAGATTATTACCCCTCGGTACTTCCACTCTATATTGGTTTTGGTGATACCTGGCGTCAGCTGCAATACCCTTGGCTGCTTTCCTGATTACATCACAATTTGACCTGAGGGACACGATCTTGCACTCTACAGGTGGAAAGCATCAACTGTCATGAACCACATCCAAGGATGTACACTTGGTATGATGCAATATGAATGGCACTTTCCCTCTGTAGCCTTCTTTCCAAAAACCTATTTACTCCAGTCTTATCATGAGAGAAACATGAAACTGACAGTGGGGAATCTTACAAGATGCCTAACAAGTACTCACTCCTGGAAACTATCAAGGTCATCAAAACAGGGAAAGTCGGAAAAACTGCCATAACCTAGAAGAGCCTAAGGTGATATGACAACGAAATGTAAAAATGTGGTATCCTGAATGGAATTCTGGCTCAGAAAAAGGACAGTAGGTAAAAACTGAGGAAATCTAAATAAACCCTGGACTTTAGTAACAATGTATCAATGTTTGTTCCTTAATTGTAGCTAATGTGTCCTACTAAGGGGAAACCGGGTGTGGTTAATGTGAGAAAATACGAGCTTCTCAACTTATTCTGTAAATCTAAAACTGTTCTAAAAAAAAATCCATTATGGGGCACCTGGGTGGCTCAGTCGGTTAAGGGACCAACTTTGGCACAGGTCATGATCTCATGGTTCCTGAGTTCCAACATTGTCTCTCTGCTCCTCCCCCATTAGCGCGCTCTCAAAAATAACAAATTTTAAAAAAATCCATTATAAAGGAAAAAAAGATACAAGTCAGGATTTGCTTCCAAACAACAGGGGTGTGTGAGGGGTACAGATGCAGACAAGATCCACCGTGCATTGGCAATGTTCAAACTTGGTGATCACTACAGGGGGGTACCAGGTTTCTTCTCAATTTTTTTGAAAGGCCCCTAGTCCGCCCCCCCCAAACTTTTCTAAGTATTTAAGTAGCACCAACACATAACCAGGTGCACTTGGGGGGAAGAAAAAAGTGACCACCTGTGTTTAGTTTCCAAGACCAGGCAGAGGTAGCGGATTAATTTGAAAAACGTTGCAAGACTTTAAGTGGTTAGTGCGACCCAAGGGACCTTTAGGGAGTCGGTTTGCGTCTTTGCGCTCAAAATTCGCCGTCCGCGTTCGCAGGGCCACATTTCTAGAAGCAGCCGGAATAGCTACGGCGTCTCCGCAGAAGAACTTCGTGACCGCGCGGCACCGAAGCACAATGACGTGGCCGGGAGACCAGAGCTCTGCTTCCCCAGCGCACGGAGGGCGCGCGGGGGCGTCGCGGGGCGCACGTGCGCGCGGACTGCGCAGGCGCCGCTCTGGCGCCGAGCCGGACTTCGGAGATGAGGTGAATGCCGGAAGCGTACTTGGGCGGCGGGGTTCCAGGGCACCGGCGGCCGCCACCACGGCCGGGCTTCAGAGACGGGTCGGGGTCGGCGGCCCTTTTGCCTCCTACCAGGTCAGGGTTCCCAGGCGCGTGGCAGAGCGAAAAGGGACTGCGTGAGGCCTTCGGGGCTTCAGTCGCTGGGGACCGGACGTTGGGCGCTGGACGTTAGGGTTGGGCGTTGAGGTCGGACGTTGAGCGGGCACAAGGGGCCTGGAAGTGGAGAGAGGATGGAAGGGTGTTGGGGCCCTCGGAGCCTTGGCTGGGAAGGGCAGGTTTAGGGTTGAAGGTTGTGGTGGGGGAGGGGCGAGAGACGTGAGACTTGAGCCCCCGGGCAAATTCGGGGGGGGGGGGGGGGAGGCTCTGCCGTACTTTTAGAAAATAGTACTTCCGGGCGTGAGCCTCCAAAATGTGAACGTCCCCTGGGATCCCATTCGAGGAGCTGTTTTCTCTGGTCGCCAAAAGAAACTATAGTTTGTGGATTCAGTCACTGCTTTCGTTTAGCTCGAAGCTGCCTGTGCAAACGACACTTAACGCTGCCTAGACTTTCCCCCTACTTCCTGCCTTCTGTAGGGAACGTAGATGCGCCATGCCTTTAGCGGGCGGGATACGGGTGAGCCAGCCCTGGTTCCTTTGGCGAGGGTTTGTAGCGTGTCTGCTGGGCGCCAATCACAGTTGGCACTTGAGTCCTTGCTATGAATACGCTGGCTTGGTTGGCTTCTGGAGTGTGAGAAGGTGCTTCTGGTTTCCTTATTGAGCTCTAAGGGTATTGAATGCGAAGCGGCACGGTCTAGGACTCAGACCTGGATTTTCATCTCAGCTGTGCAAGGGTGCTCGCTCTGGCACGCGGGGGTGTGGGGAGGGGATGGTTGGCAAGTTAGTTCACCCGCCCAGGTCCCCCTCACTCAGCTGGAGGAATAAGGACATAGGAATACTTTAAACCTCAGATTACTTCAGTGGGCAAAGTAGTTACGAGTAGAAAAAGTTCTTGGTGGGAGTGGTATAAAAGTAAAGTCGAGATCATAGCTGCCTTTTACGCACTTTGTGAGCACCGGCCACGGTGCTAAGTCTTACACACATTCTCAAACTTAATCCTCATGGGTAAGTGTTATGAGGAAGTGAGTAAGGTTGGCCGCGTTTTGCAGAAACTGAATCCTAAGAAGATGAAGTGATTGGGGTTGAGATAGCATAGCTGAAAGAGGAAGATGAGCCTTTGCTCAGATTTGGGTCTGACCCGCTTACATTTAAAACTTGTGTTCTGCTGAACCATTGGGTTTCACAGCTTTAAAACCGAGCGTTTCCTTTGAGTAGCCATTCTCTCTGAACGCGTGGGGAAAACAAAAGCAAACATCAGAGAAGAAAAAATCACAGCTCAGTATCTGTTGCAAGTAGTTTTGGTATTAAAGGACAATGCACAGTGGTAAAAATTCACTTTAGCCTCTAGGCTGTAGTGTTCTGGGAAGGAAGGCGAAGGCTTACTGTCACTGGTTGCAGATGTATGCTGGGATGCTCCTGGCCACATGGAAGAGGGGGGAGCGGGATCCCAAGGGAGTAAAAGAAAAGGCTTGCTCCTCAGGGAGCTTCATGTTTTATTGATGTCAAATCATGAAGCCCAGAACAAAATTTACAATACAAAGCTAAGGCCTTATTTTTGCCTGTAGTACTCTCAGTAGTCACTTCCATTCCATTGCTCTTTTATTACATCAGTGATTCCTTTAACATAAATTTGGGGACCCTCCTAATTAACCTCTTGTGTTAGGTTAAGGAAATACATAACTAATTACTATGGATTTGGGAATGGTTATAAATTCTTGCCACCAGTAGCATGTAAAAAATAGTACATTGTATATAGGGGAAACTGCTTGTTTTACAGCTGGGTAAGATTAGCCTATGAGGTCTCATGACCCTTGCAACAGTGTCTGATACCTCTCTGTACCTGTATACCGGAAGTCAGTAGCTCGAGGTTGGGAAGCATGGCATTATGGAATAGTGTCTGCCCACTCCAGATTCGAGCATGCCCAGTGATTGACACAGGATGAAGCCAAGTAGGGATAATTGCAGGTTTTTTACAAGTGTTTTTTAATGTCGAAATACATGTGTTAGAATTGATAGAACTGTAGGGGCACCTGGGTGTCTCAGTTGGTTAGGCGTCTGGCTCTTGATTTCAGCTCAGGTCATGATCTCACAGTTCGTGGGATCGAGCACAAAGCCTGTTTGGGATTCGGTTTCTCCCTCTCTCTCTGCACCTACCCCACTTGCGTGCACACATGCACTTTCTTTCTCTCTCAAATTAAAAAAGAAGAAGAATCGATAGGATTGTAAATCAAAAGCATTTTTAATACGATAATAAACACTTTTTTAAAAAATTAAATTCTACAAGATTTTAGGTAACTGCAGGTTTTACATGTACTCACAGAATTCCAGGCTGCCGCTCCAAAAGCTAGAGCATGAGTGGAAGTGGTTAGTGTTCAAAGTAAGGCGGAGTATGATTCTGCCACCCTGCTGTTGGCTCACATCTGCAGTCCTGTGCTCTGTTAGAAGAAGCATGTCTATATGAAGGTTTCTGATGAACTAGAGAAAGTCCAGACTTGTGAGGACTCCGGAAGGTGCTACATCAGCTGGTGAAGGACCTGGAGGAAAGTTGACCTGGTGGGACATCTCAGATATTTGAAAGGTAGTGATTACAGGGCAGCAACAGAATGGGGGGGGGGGGGGGAGTGAATTATTTTATAAAAAAGAATGCAGCACAATTGGTTGTCCAAAATTAAAGGAAGTTAAAAGCCTCTAGTTATAGAACAGGTCTTCACCACTATTTGCTCTGGGCGTTGGAATGAAAATTCCTGAATAGGGTGAGGCAAGTGAGGTGTCTTTCTAACCTACATATTTCACCTTTTTATTTGCTGCTTACACTTGTACATTGGGTCTAAGACTGATTCTGTTGTTCTGAAGTCAAATTTGTTGGCTAATTTTTGGAGTTTGTAAGAGTGGATGTAAGACTTGAGGTTTTGCTATTAAATTTCAGAAAACCTTGGGGCGCCTGGGTGGCGCAGTCGGTTAAGCGTCCGGCTTCAGCCAGGTCACGATCTCGCGGTCCATGGGTTCGAGCCCCGCGTCAGGCTCTGGGCTGATGGCTCAGAGCCTGGAGCCTGTTTCTGATTCTGTGTCTCCCTCCCTCTCTGCCCCTCCCCCGTTCATGCTCTGTCTCTCTCTGTCCCAAAAATAAATAAAAACGTTGAAAAAAAATTAAAAAAAAAATTTCAGAAAACCTCATAACATGATGTAATTCTCTGTTTAAGACTGCCAAATGTAATTTAGATAATTTCATTTTTCCTGTCGAGATTGTCATGAAAATACTGCAGCAGTGTCTTTTAAGTAGTTTTGTATCAAAAGATTCAAATATCTTTTGAGTACTTCATTGTACAAAAACACCATGGTAGGTGCTATGGGAAATCAGGGGGTTTTTGTTAATGGTTTTAAGAAGACATGGTTCCTGCACTCAGGCTACTTTTTAAAATAACCTAGAAGACAGACATAATTGTCTATAGCTAACTGTAATACAGGGTGGAAAGTAACTGACTGTGGATTGACTGTCAGCCTTACTAAATGACAAAGTTAGGAAAGGCTATTTTGGGAGTTACATGTTGTGTATTGAGGGTCCCACTGGTGTCTTGAGAAGAGGACTATACCCTACTTTTGTGGTTTAAATATTACTTGATCCTTTACTTGCTTTAGAATTAACTACACTTTAGGAAAAATAGGCTCAATTTAAATGTAATAGTAATATTTTAATTTTTAAGGATATTTTAATCTTTAAATTTTTTTTGATGTTTATTTTTGAGAGCATGAGTGGGGGAAGGGCAGAGAAAGAGGGAGACAGAGTCTGAAGCAGGCTTCAGGCTCTGAGCTATCAGCACAGAGCCTGATACAGGGCTTGAGCTGTAACTCACCAGCTGAGCCATGAGATCATGACCTGAGCTGAAGTTGGACGGTTAATCAACCGAGCCTCTGAGATGCCCCAGAGATGTTTTAATCTTTAAAATGCTTTTTTCTATAAAAGTAATTCTTATAATTGGGTAAATTATATATAGTGAAAAAGATTCCTTTGTCAACCTACTTTACACAACACTCATTGTTTTAAAAGTTAATGTATTTCATTGATCATGCTTACATGCAGGGGTTATTTTTTTTTCCAGTCATTATATTGGATATACAGTGTTTCTGATTTTTCATTTGCTGTTCTAACACATTTCACAATATTTTTAAAACTAGGACCCTAAATGGTAACGTTAATATTCTATTTAGTAATGGCATCACAGTTAACTTTTTTCTCCAGTATTTTTCATCATTTTAAATAGGATTTTTGTTATTTAGGATTATTTTAATGGGATGATTTCTAGAAGTAGAGTTGCCAGATGAGTGACTAGGAATGTTTTTAAGAAGACATCTATATCTCAGGGTGCCTGGGTAGCTCGAGTGTCCGACCTCGGCTCAGGTCATGATCTCACGGTTCAGGAGTTCGAACCCCACATCAGGCTCTGTACTGATAGTTCAGAGCCTGGAGCCTGCTTTGGATTCTGTGTCTCCCTCTCTCTGCCGCACCCCCCCCCCCCCGCCATGTTCTGTCTCTCTCTCAAAAATAAACATTAAAAAATTTTAAGAATACATTGATATCTTAAGAATGTATACTTAGAGACATACATACATGTACGTATGTGTATGTATGTATGTATATTCAAATTGTCTCCCAGTAAGAACATATTACTTTATATTCCCTGCAGTAATGAGTGTCCTTTTTAATCACGCTCATGCTGGGTAGAAAATAAGTTACTTAATTTCAATTTTTGTTTTTTATTACAAATGAGGTTGAATGTTTTTACCCCTATGTTTATCAACCAGTCTTCATCTTTTATGCATTCTGTTCATGACTTTTGCTCACATGTTTTATTGGTATCTATCAATTGTGCTGCAAATAACAGAAAACTCATGGGTTTATTTGATGCCATAGCAAGTCTGTGCATAGATCAGAGCTGACGAACTGACTCCAGGTTACCGCCAGAGACCCCAGGTGCTCTGCCTTTCCAGCTCTACGAACCTTAGAGTGTGTGTTCTTCCTTGTGCTTATTTAAGCTTCCTGATTGCGTTATAGGAAGAAAGGGGTGAAGGATCCTGCTATCCAAACCTGTCCATGTTCATCAAGAAAGGACAGAGCTTTCTGGGAAGTTCTCCTCAGGAGGATTTTTTTTTTTTTTAATTTTTTTTTTTCAACGCTTATTTATTTATTTGAGACAGAGAGAGACAGAGCATGAACGGGGGAGGGGCAGAGAGACAGGGAGACATAGAATCGGAAACAGGCTCCAGGCTCCGAGCCATCAGCCCAGAGCCCGACGCGGGGCTCGAACTCACGGACTGCGAGATCGTGACCTGGCTGAAGTCGGACGCTTAACCGACTGCGCCACCCAGGCGCCCCATCCTCAGGAGGATTGATTATGGCCAGTGTTGTCTCTAGTGCCAACTGACAAATCAGAGGTAGAAGATGGCTTTCTGGGTCAATCACAGTGTCTGCTACAGTATCCGAATGTTTTTACTATTTATCACATTTTTAAAAATTTTGGTGTTGAATTTTTCACCTATGTGTTCATCTTTATTTCCTGGCCGCTTTGCTATTTCTTGTAAGTTTTTGTTTTATAGAGTCATGTTTGCTATCAGTTTCTTCGTGATATTTTACCACTTTTAAACAAAAAGCCCCAGAACCCTTCATCTTCTAATGTAGTTGTTGTAGGCTGATTCCCTGGGAAATAAAACCTGAGATGGAGGTTTGTGTACTGTGATGAGTGAACATGGCATTAGTGTTTCTGGAGTTCGTTGGGGTGGCCTTTCTAGTCCAGTATATGCCCAGTATTGGAAAAATGAATGCTTTTGGTTGTATTCATCGTAGTATTTAAAATATCACCACTTGCTTTCTGTATCTTGACAACTGTCTAAGGCACTCGTGACATTTAAAAAAATTTTTTTTAATGTTTATTTTTTTCTGAGACAGAGCATGAGTAGAGGAGGGGCAGAGAGAGAGGGAGACACATAATCTGAAGCAGGGTCCAGGCTCTGAGCTGTTAGCACAGAGCCCAACGTGGGGCTCGAACTCATAAACCGTGAGATCATGACCTGAGCTGAAGTCAGTTGCTCAACCGACTGAGCCACCCAGGCACCCCAGCACTCCCGATATTTTTGAAGTTGAGTTCTATTTTTATCGGCTATTAATATTAGTATTCCACCTTTTTTTTTTTTTGGTTGCATAGCATGTGTTTTAGTTCTGTTATTTACAGCATTGCTATATGATTTCGTTTTTATCTGTGTTGCTTATGCATAACATTTAGCTGGATCTTTTTCTCCCTAAGTCTTTTTTCTCTTTTAATTGAGACTCAATCACTGATACTTGGATTTGGTTCTGTCACATTTGATGTTTTCTACTGACCATGCTTGAATTTTTTTTTTTCTGTTAGACTGAGATTTTTTCTTCAGTAATTTTATTTTTTTCTTCAGTAATTTTAAATTCATGTATTGTTTTTGTTCTTCTAGTAGTTACCCTAATATGTTAATGCATTTTTTTTTTATAAATTTATCCGTTTATTTTGAGAGAGCACATGTGGGAAGGGCAGAGAAAGAGAATCCCAAGCAGGCTTTGCACTGTCAGCATGGAACCCGATATGGGGATCGAACTGAGGAACCGTGAGATTATGACCTGAGCCGAAACCAGCAGTGGGACACTTACCTGACTACGCCACCCACACACCCTGGGAAATGCACATTCTTTAAATTTCTTGTACAGAGTGTGTGGCATTACTTCGTATTCCTACCCTCACCCAGTTTCCCCTGGCAGTTACTTCTCTTTTGTAACTCAGTGTCCATGGTATTTCTTACCGCGTCCAACTTTCTTCGGTGTAGGTGTGCTTTCCCTGGCAGCTGCAGGATCTCTCTCTGTGACTGCCTATCTGCAGGCCTTGTGTTAGGGATCTTTCCAGGATCTGGTCCTCAGAGAGTTCCCCACCTTTGAGTGTGCCTGTGTGTTTCTTTTTATTTCATTATTTTTTCTCTATCGTCATGGATTAGGCTAGGCCTAATTTAAAGCAGGAAATGAAATAGGCATTTTAGGACACCAGGAGGAGGACTTTTCTGCTATTTCTTTATCTTCTATTTAAAACAATGTTAAGCAACATTTAGATGATACTCCTACCAGTTTAATTTTTTGTGGCTTTTTTTTTTTTGGGCAGTTTTGCCTGCAGTCAATAGACAAGCGGTGGTAACTCACTACACAAAGAAAAGTTGTTTGTCCACTTTTATTACTTCCCTTGGGCAGGACACTTAGTATTCTTTAAGAGTAAGAGAAAAACAACAAGCCAGCATAAGGTCTGGATGGAGGTTTTTCAGAGGCACGTTGCAACAATATGCTACCTTCTTTTCAGAGAAGGATGCACACAGATAATCCTGAAAAACAGTAGATACAAGTTACAGTTTATGGAAGCACAGCTGGAGATGATCAAAGCAGAGGCCTTGGGAAGAAAAACAGATCACATGGAGGTCAGCTGAAGCAAACTGAAGGATGGCTGGGAAGAAAGGAGCTAACCTGGGGGATGAGAGAGGCGGGGACGGAGGGGCGTGGCCATTGGGGAGCTGGGCTCAGCAGATACAAGGTCATACCATCTAAATAGGAGCCAGTAGAGGGATTCTAGAAAAGTAGGCAATGACCCGATGAAAACAATGCCCTTTATTGTATTTCACCTTTAAGTTGCATGCACTGAGTTGGAAATATTTCTTTTAAAATGTGAAAGTTCTATCGTTTCAAAAGCTTTTTATTTTTTTTTTTTTCAATGTTTATTTTTATTTTTGGGACAGAGAGAGACAGAGCATGAACGGGGGAGGGGCAGAGAGAGAGGGAGACACAGAATCGGAAACAGGCTCCAGGCTCTGAGCCATCAGCCCAGAGCCTGACGCGGGGCTCAAACTCACAGAACGCGAGATCGTGACCTGGCTGAAGTCGGACGCTTAACCGACTGCGCCACCCAGGCGCCCCTCAAAAGCTTTTTAAAGTAAGAAACGGTGTCGAACTCTGAGATTATTCTTGATGTCTCTTGAGTTGTTAGTTTTTTGTCTGTGGTTGAATTGTGTGAAACTTGGGAGTTTGTGCTTATCGATAGAGAATCGAATTGTTTTTTTTCTTTTGCCTTTAGGCCAGGCTGTGATATCACAGTTACCTCTGCTTTGGAATCATTCAGGAGCATTACCTGTTACATAAAAAGAAATCACCTGGGCCTACAGGCTTCTACTTTTGTAATTAAAAATTGCCTTGTAAATATGCTTCTTCCCGTAGACTTCTGTGAATGTCGCATTGCCGCGTAGTATGATGTCAAGAAATCATTTGGAGGCATCTACTTATAAAATGACAGAGCCATTTAATTTTGAGAAAAATGAAAACAAGCTTCCACCATGTGATTCTTTAAGAAGTCCTGGAGGACATGCTAACCACCCTAACTTCCGGTTGAAAAGTCCAGAGAATGGAAATAAAAAGAACAATTTTTTGCTTTGTGAGCAAACCAAACAGTATTTGGCTAGTCAGGAAGACAATTCAGTGTCTTCAAACTCTAATAGCCTCAGCAGAGAGGTGACTGGATCCAAAGGAGACAGGAAAACGTTGCCAACAGGTAAGTGGAAACTACAGGTTTAATACTTCTTGATTCTGGTGGTTTCTTTGGCTTATCACAAGTATGTAATTACACACCCATGGGCTATTAACAGAATAACGAAATGGCCACCTTGTAGTATTTGCATTTAAATATTAATCTAGAAGGAAAAACCAGGTGCCAAGTAGCTGCCTTTGACTAGATTCATCACAAAAAGGATTCCTGAGGAGAGAATGTCTATCTCCAGAGGAGCCCCTCCCACCCCCACAATTGAAGGACTAGGAGTGTAGAAAGGAAATACTGTACTCTGGCTTTTTATGGGAACTCTACAGATTGACCATATTTAAAAAATACCATGCAAATTGTATGCATACAAAAGCTCACAAAAATGTAGCTAATACATTAAATTGTTTCATGAGGTGGTGGTTTTTTTTTGTTTTTGTTTTTTTTTCCCCCTTTAGTCCTCAGTCCTAAAAACCTGGTTTTTAAGGAGGCTGGGCCCTGGATGAATGTGTATCAGATACGATCTTTTAATGTTATGGTGATGTAGTTCTGGCACGGGGTTTCCCAAGAGGTCAAAACTATTTTCTGAATCTCAAAAATCATTTGCTGCCTTTGTTGTGCCAACTTCACGCTGGTGCAAAAGCAAAGATGAGGAAACCAGTGGTGCTTGTTAGCTCCACGTAGGGACACCAGCCTGGGTTAGTGCTCACTGAGTTTTTCATCGGTATGCACTTGTAGTTAAGACAGACAAAGGTGGAAATGCCAGTTTTACTAAAGTACGTCCTTGACAAAGCAGTAAGAGTTATTACAAAATCTTGAACCTTGGGTACAGGTATTTGTAGTAACAAAATGGGAATTATCCCCAGCTTCTGCTTCATAACGAAGTATGAAGAGCGTGTGTGTGATTGAGTTCTGAGCTGTATGGAAACTTTTTTCTTTGAACATCATTTCTACTGGAAAAGAATGACAAACTCTGGTTATTCAGATCTAGAGATCTGGCAGTCTCAAAAATGAACAAAGTGAGCCTGTCGCCTCAAGGAATACACCTGACAGTATTTTGTTGCTAATGATAAAATTCGAGCTTTTAAGCAAAAATGAGAATTTCAGGAAGCTTGTATCTGCCACTCTGTGTGACAACTTCTCAATACTTGAAGACTGTCCTCATGAGATGCAGAGGGATGTTAACTAACACACGTGAAGTTTTCACTATTGTAAAATGAAATCGTCCACATTTGGAAGATCTGCGTAACTCAGAGTTTCTCAGTCTTTTCCAAATGACCAGCGTGTGATGTTGCGAAGTCACGTATAGGTTAAACACGTATGAATGAATGTGCATTCATGAATCAAAGTGCAAACGTATAAATCCACTCAAGGTGCAAGATGAATCAGTGGATTTCGGTGTCACATTATGAAAAAGTTTTAGATTCCACCTTGCAGCCACTCCTTAAACTACCTACCCCTTGAGTTTTGCCATGATATTAAAGGAAAATATCCATAATTATCTGAGAAGGCCGTTAAATACTTCTCCTTTTTGTAACCATGTGTCTGTGAGAGGCCAGGTTTTCTTTATATGCTTCAATCAAAGCAACATATCACAGTGGATTGCAAAAGCAGATGTGAGTCTATCATTAAACCAAACATTAAAGATGGGTGCAAAAATGTAAAACAGTGCTACCCATAATTTTTTTTTTGCTTTAGAAAATGTATTTGCTTTAAAAATAAAAACAACCATGTCTACATGTAATAATTTATGTTTAAATGTTTTTAATTTTAAAAGTTTAAAATTTCTAATTTTAATTTCTTTTTTTTAACATTTTTTTTAAATTAGGTAAGCTTTAATTTTAAATTAAGTAAGCCCCAGTGTGGGGCTTCAGCTCACAACCCTGAGATCAAGAGTCATATGCTTTATTGGTTGAACCAGCCAGGCGCCCCTTAATTTCTAGTATTAGTAAATATTGACAGACATGAGCCATATAAACAAAATCTCTTTGAGGTTCTCAGTAATTTCTAAGTGTGTAAATGAGTCTGGTGTTCAAAAATGTCTGAGAACTGCTGCCTTAGTGAATTGAGAAAAGTTCACAGTAAGAAGATTGGTATTTAAGGAAGTTTCAGGCAAATCCTTTATCATTAGGAGAAAGTAGGATTGTTTAGTGTACCTTTAAGGCTATTATGGTATAATTTTATTTGAATATCTAATTATGGTATTGTACATTTCTAGGAACAAAGTAATATTTGGCTTTTATGTTTTCCCTCTCTAGGAAACTCAGTGTCACCATTAAATGTTGCAAACAATTCACCACCCAAAGAAGTAAGTAGTAGGGTGATGTGTCAGGACTTTTTTTTTTTTTTTCTGTTTTGTGTTTTTGTTTGGGTAAAAGATTCTAAACATACTTTGTATTGTGTTAATGAAGAATTATTCAGTTTTCAGGTATTAGTCAAGGTTGAGCTTCCATTTCTTTAACCTAGTACCTGTTTTTGTTTTAATTATAATTTTTTTAATGTTTGTTTATTTTTGAGAGAGAGAGAGACAGGGTACAAGCAGGGGAGGAGCCGAGAGAAAGGGAGACACAGAATCCAAAGCAGGCTCCAGGCTCTGAGCTGTCAGCACAGAGCCCGACACGGAGCTCTAACTCAACAAACAGTGAGATCATCACCCAAGCCAAAGTCGGACGCTCAACCGACTGAGCCACCCAGGTGCCCCTAACCTAGTACCTTTTAAAAACAATTCTTTCTTTTTAGGTAATTGTAGATTACCATGCAATTGTAAATGCAACTCAGCAGTTGACGTGCAGAAATAATACAGATCCTGTGTAGCTCTTTCCCCGTTTTTCCCTGTGGTAACTTGCTAACTTGCTGCAGAACTTTGTATAATATGACAACCAGGAGATTGACAGTGATAGAGTCAGGATACAGAACATTTCCATCATTCCCTTGCATGCTTTTTTTATGGTCCTATCCATTTCGCTCTTGCCCTCACCACTTCCTTAATCCACGGAAGCCACTAAATCTAATGCACATCCACAGTTTTGTCATTTCAAGGATGTTGTATAAATGGAGTCCTACAGTATGTAACCTCTTGGGATTGGGTATTTTCACTCAGCATAATTCTCTGGAGATTCATCTAGGCTGTTGTATCCATAATTCTGTTTTTATTGCTGAGTAGTAGTCCATGGTTTAACATTCACATGTTGAAGTACATCTGTATTGTTTCCAGTTTTTGACTCTTCCAGCTAAAACTGTTCTAAATATTCACATGCAAGGTTTATGTGAACATAAGCTTTTTGTTTTTGTTTATTTTTGCTCTGGGACAAAGGCCCAGGAGTATAATTTCTGGATCATACAGTATCACATATTTAAGAAACTACTAAAGTGTTTTCTAGCATAGCTATACCATTGTATGTTTGCACTGAGAAAACCTGCATCCAGCATCACCACCAGAATTTGGCGGTGGTTGTATTTTTATCGCTCCCATTCTCATAGGTATGTGGTGATATTTCATCGTGATTTTGTGCTCCCCCTAATGGCTATGATAAACACCTTTTCACGTATGTATTTGCCATGTGTATATCCTTTTTGGTGAAATGTTTATTCATACCTTTTGTTCATTTTCTAATACGGATTGTTTATTTTTTTAACTGCTGAGTTTTGAAAGATCTTTATATATCCCAGATTCTAGTCTTTTGTCAACTTGTGATTCACAAATGTTCTCTCCCAGTCTGTAGCTTGTCTTTTCATTCTCTTACTAGGGTGTTTAGCAGAGCAAAAGTTTTTAATTTTAATGATGTCCTGATCTATTTTTCCTTTTATGGATTATGCTTTTGGTGTCCAGTCTAGAAACTCTTGCTACTTGGGCTTCAGGAAAAAAAAAATTTTTTTTCCCCAAAAAGTTTTATAGTTTTACATTTAGATTTGTGGTCCATTTTGAGTTAAAGTTGTGAGACTTAGGTCAAGGTTGATTTTTTTTTTTTTTTTAATGTCTAATTTCTCTAGCCCTATTTGTTAAAAATGATGTATTTCCTCCACTGAATTGCTTTTGTACTTTTATCAAAAGTTAATTGGGCATATTTGTGTGGGTCTATTCTCTATTTTCTCTTGTTTTCCATTGACCTATCTATATATTTCTCCCACAATACCATACAGTACTGGAGCTATGTAGTAAGTCTTGAAGTTGGGTACTGTGATTCCTCCCACTTTTTTTTTTTTTTAATGTTTATTTATTTTGAGAGAGATCGACAGAGCATGAGCGGGGGAGGCGCAGAGAGAGGAGGAAACAGAATCTGAAACAGGCTCCAGGCTCTGAGCTGTCTGCACAGACACTTAACCGACTGAGCCACTCAGGCGTCCCCCCACCCCACGCTTTTTTTTTCATGATTGTTTTAGCTTGTATGTAGCTCATATGCTTTCCAATATACATTCTAGGATAATCTTGTCCATATCTGCAAAAAGTCTTGCTGAGATTTTGATAGGAATTGTATTAAACATGTATATCAATTTAAGGATTATGGGTATCTGTGTTGTGTTGAATCTTCCAGTCCATGAATATAATCTCTCTCTCTTCATTTTTACTTAGATCTTTGATTTCTTTCATTTCGTAGTTTTCAGCTTATAAGTTCTGTGCACATGTTATTATATTTACACCTACGTGGTTTTTTTTAGTGATTGTAAATGCTATTATATTTTTTATTTCCATGTGTTGTCATGTTCGTGGCTAATATATATAAATATGGTTTTGCATGTTTCTCTTGTATCCTGTGACTTTGCTGAAGTCACTTTAGGGATTTTTTTTTTTAGACATACTTTGGTATTTTCTATATAGGCAATTTTATCTTCTGCAAAGAGGAACAGTTTTATTTCTTTTCAATATATGTGCTTTATATTTCCTTTTTTTTTTTTTTTTTTTTTTTTGCTTTGTTGCACTGGCTGGAACTTCTAACCCTGTGTTGAATAAGAGTGGGGACAATGGATATCTTGCTTTATTTCCAAACTCAGTGGGAAAGCATTGAGTCTTTCACTATTAAGTGTAATGTTAGCTGTAGGCTTTTTGTAGATGAGCCTTATCAAGTTGGTGAAATTTTCTATTTCTACTTTTTTGATGGTTTTTATTGTGAATCAGTGTTGAGTTTTTATTTTTTTTTAATGTTTATTTGTGAGACAGACAGACAGACATAGAGGATCCAAAGCAGGGCTTCGGAGGGAGACAGAGGATCTTATGTAGGCCCGAACTCAGGAGCCAGGAGATCATGACCTGAGCCAAAGTTGGACACTTAACTGACTGAGCCACCCAGGTGCCCTGGTGTGGAGTTTTTCTAAATGCTTTTTCTTCATTCATTGATAATTGATCCTTTAGACTGTTAATTTGGTGGCTTTCGTTGATGTTTTAAAATATTCTTTGGGGCACCTGGGTGACTCAGTTAAACATCTGGCTCTTGATTTTGGCTCAGGTCACGATCTCATGATGGGTCATGATGTGGGTCATGAGATTGAGCCCCGCGTTGGGCTGGGCACTGGGCATGGATCCTGCTTAAGACTGTGTCTCTCCCCCTCTGCTACTCCTCTGCGTGTGTGTGTGTGCTTGCGTGCTGTCTACCTCTCAAAAAAAGAAATAAACGTAACCAGCCTTACATCTCTGGAATGAACTCCACTTTGTCATGGTGTATAATTATTTTTATATATTGCTGAATTACATCTGGTATCATTTTGAGAAGGATTTTTACATCTGTTTTTATGAGCAATGTTTGTAATTTTCTCTTTTTTACTGTCTTTGGTTGGGGAGTAAAGGGAATATTAACTTTCTGAAAAAGAGGTTGTATAGGACTGGTGTTAATTTTTTAAACATTTGGTAGTATTTGCCAGTGAAAACCAGATAAGTATGAAGATTTACTTTTTAGGAGTTTTAAAATTATTTCAATTTATTTAATATTTGTAAGACTATTCAAATTATGTCCTATTGTGGTGATTTGTGATTTGCGAGGAATTGGTCCATTTTGTCTACATCATGAGATATATATGTGTAGAGTTCAAAGTATTTCACTATCATATTTGTCTTCATGGTCTATAGTAAGATACACATTGTTTCATTCCTGATACTGATCATTTCTGTCTTGTTTAGTTTTCAAACAGTCTTGCGAGATCAATTTTATTGATCTTTTCAAAGAACCAGGTTTAGTTTCATTGATTTTTCTCCCAAGTTTTTATTTTTAATTTCATTGGTTTCTGTTTTTGTCTGTATTGTTTCCTTCTGTTTGCTTTGAGCATTATTTTTCTTAGTTTTTAGGTTCTTAAGATGGGAATTTAGATTATTGATTTAAGACTTTTCCTCTTTTCTAACGTGTGAACTTAGTGCTATAAATTTCCCTCTTGGTAATGCTTTAACTGTGTCCTACAAATTTTGATTTGTCATATTTTCTTTTTTTTTCAGCATTTTTTATTTCCTTTGAGACTTCCTCTTTGACTAATGAGTTCTTTAGAAGTGTATTGTTTAATTTTCAAATATTGGCAGATTATTTGTTACTGCTACTTCAAATTTGAGCCCACTTTGGTTGAAAACCATCCTCTGTATGTCTTAAAATCTTTTAAGTTTGTTTTATGGCCCAGTATATGGTCTTAGTATACGTTCTGTTAGCATTTGAAAACAATGTCCATTCTGCTGTGGTTGGGCAGAATGATCTATAAATGTATAACAGAATCTGTTGGTTGTTGGTGATCTTGAGTTCTTCTGTTTCTTACTGATCTTCTGTCTAGTTCTATTCCTTGTTGAGGGAGGGATGTTAAAGTTCTGATGATCTGTTTTCAGTTTAGTTTTGCTTCACAAATGCTTCTATTCTAGAAGTCTGTTGTACTTACTGTATTTTTGTTTAATATGTTCTTCCTCCTCTTTTGTTCCAGCATTCTTTCCTTTATCATTTCCTTTATGTTTAGAGAACTTCCTTTAGCCAGCCATTCTTATAGGATAGGTCTGCTGGTGACAAATTCTTAGTTCTCTTTCACTCAAGAATGTCTTGATTTCTTCTTTTCTTTTTTTTTTTTTTTTTTTTTATTTATTTTTTTTGGGACAGAGAGAGGCAGAGCATGAACGGGGGAGGGGCAGAGAGAGAGGGAGACACAGAATCGGAAACAGGCTCCAGGCTCCGAGCCATCAGCCCAGAGCCTGACGCGGGGCTCGAACTCACGGACCGCGAGATCGTGACCTGGCTGAAGTCGGACGCCCAACCGACTGCGCCACCCAGGCGCCCCTCTTCTTTTCTGCAGAATATTTTTCCTAGATATAAGTTTCTCAGCTAATGGTTCTTTTCTTTCAGCACTTGAGAAATGTGCTATTTCCTTCTGTTCTCCTGGTATCTGATGAGAAATCTATTCTCATCTGAATTATTTTTTCCCCATAGGTAAGATGTGCTTTCCCTCTCTCTGCTAAGCTTTTTTGTCTTTAGGTTGAAGAATTTGACTAAGATGTGTCTTTGTGTGGATTTTTTTGATTTGGCTTGGAATTTGCTCACCCTCTTGATTTTGTTGATTTTTATCTTTTGCCAAATTATGTGACTTTGGGGCATTTTTTTTTATTTGAGAACTTCTTCAGTTCTAATTGTTTATTTTTGAGAGAGAGTTGGTGGGGGGGGCAGGCAGAGAGAGAGGGAGACAGAATCTGAAGCAGGTTCCAGGCTGTGAGCTGTCAGCACAGAGCCAGACCTGGGGCTCAAACCCACAAACTGTGATCATGAACTGAGCTGAAGTCAGATGCTTAACTGACTGAGCCACCCAGGCATCCCAAGACTTCTTCAGTTCTGCCTTCTTTCTCCTTCTGTGACTCTGAAGACATGAATGTTAAATATTTTGTCATAGTTCCATAGGTCTTTGAGACTCTGTTAATTTAGTTTTTTTTTCTCCACTAGGTTTTTCCTCTGATGTTCAGATTAGGCATTTTCTATTGTTCAGTCTTCAAGTTTACGGATTCTTTCCTCTGTTCCCTCCATTCTGCTAATTGCATTTAAAATATTTCTTCTTTTACTCTTCATTTGTAGAACTTCCATTTGGTTCTTCTTTATATTTTCCATTTCTTTGCTGAGACTCTCTTCATTTGTTTCAAGTGTGCTCATAATTGCTTATTACTTATGACTGCTATAAAATCTTTGTCAAATAGGGGTGCCTGGGTGGTTCAGTTGGTTAAGCATCTGACTTCGGCTCAGGTCATGATCTCATAGTTTGTGAGTTTGAGCCCAGCATTGGGCTGTGTGCTGACAGCTCGGAGCCTGGAGCCTGCTTGGGATTCTGTGTCTCCCTCTCTCTGTGCCCCTCGCCTGCTGACAGTCTGTCTCTCTCTGTCTCTGAGTAATAACTAAACGTTAAAAAAAACAAAAAAATCTTTGTCAAATAGACGTCTCTGTCATCTTGATGTTGACATCTTTTTTTTTTCCCATTCAGTTGTGATTTTCCTGTTTTTTAGTATGGCAAGGTATTTTCTATTGAACCTGGCACATTGGGGCGTTATGTTAATGAAATGCCGTATCTTATTTAAACTTTGTTTTAGCTGGCTTCCTCTGACACAGAGGAAGGTGGGTGCTGCCAGGTGAGAGTAGATGTCCAGGTTCCCTACTCAACCTCTGACACTCAAGGGGATGCTCTTCCTTACTTCTGGGTGAGGGTGGGAGTTCCTGACTCCTCGTGGACCTCATGGGATACCTCCTCCATGGCTGGGAGTGATGAGTGCCTCTTGACTGACGTGGAAGTCAGGTAGAGTGGGGAGAGAGTAAGCGGGCCAGGGTGGGGAGTTGGAGGCAGTGGGAGAGTTTGGAGACCCTCGTCACTCTTGAGTGGTGGTGAGAAGTCCTCATTGTCCACAAGGCCTTCTCTTCCACTTCCCCAATAATGGTGGTGAGGGGGAGAACTCATACCTGCCGGGTGGAAGTCCAGGTTCCCCATGTGGTCTTCATGGGGAGACCCCAGGGATGAAGTGCCAGCTCCCTACCCTAGAACAGGGCCACAGCTTTTTTCCGTGGTGTTTGTTTAGGGTAGAGCAGTTATTGATGAACGTTTTCTGTATTGCTGTGCTGCCTGTTTCCTGGTCATTTGGTTAAAGAGAGCAGACTTTTTGTTGGGGCTTTTATTGTTTGTACCATTTGGCGTTTCTGGGTTGCTGGCTTCTCCAGCACCCTGTCTGGGGTGTATGAGAGAAAAGGAAAACTCAAGAAACTCGTTGCCTTGTTCTCTGGGTCCCAAGTTTCCTAGCCTGTCTGCTGCTTTCTGTCAAAGTCAGCTTATGTTTATTTACATAAACGTCCAGGGTTTTTTAGTTGGACTTAATGGGAGGAATAGGGAAAAGTACATCTACCTTACTTTCTCAGAAGAGGAAATCCCAAATACAGTATTAAAAAAAAAAAGTACTACCAAGTTTTAATATTGCTATTCTCTTCTCTTAATAGAAGCCTAGCAATAATGTGCCTCCTGCAAAGTCAAAAAAAATGCACAAGTTGGTTGGGAATTCCTTGTCCATAAATAATTCAGCACTCTTCAGATCCTTAGGACCTCCTTTTCGATCAACAACTTGCCATCGATGTGGCCTGTTTGGTAAGCATATTTCCCTCTGGTGTCTGGATTATTTTTTCACACATTTGAAAACAATATATATTTAGAGAGAGAGCAGGAGCAAGGGAGAGGGGTGGGGAGTGGGAGAGAGAGAGACAGAAAGAGGATGAATGAATCTTAAGCAGGCTCCACGCTAAGCACATTGCCTGGTGTGGGGCTCAATGTCATGTGCTCTAGATCTAAACTGATCACTTCATGACCTGGGCCAAAATCAAGAGTTGGACGCTCAACCGACTGAGCCACCTAGGTGCCCCTGAAAAATATTTTTATTATGGAAAGTTTAAAATTTATTAAATGTAAACAGTAGTGTGTGTGTGTGTGTGTGTGTGTGTGTGTACGTACCGTATATGCATCTCACCTTCGGCAGCTACCAACATCTTAAAGTTCTTGTTTGTCCGTACCTTTGCACTCTTGACGCTTCTTCACCTGTTATTTTCTGTAGTTTGGTTTGTGATAATATTGACATGCAGAGACTCAGACCCTATCAAGATACAGAAGATTTCTGTCTTCTTAGAACGTTCCCTCATCATCCCTTCCAGTCTCTGTACTGCTAGAGGCAACCACAGTTGTTCTTGCACCATAAAGTAGTTTTCCAGCTTGTGAATTTCGTATAAATGGAATCTTACAGTATTGACTCCTCTCTGTAAAGCTTTTTTTTCATTTAGAATAATATTTTTCAGATTAATCTATGTTCTTTGTAATTTTTGTTAAGTAGTATTTGTATGATTATATCACTGGATTGCTTGTGTTTAGCTTTGGCTGTTATGAATAGAGCGGTCTACATATTTTTGCACAAGTCCTTGTGTAAGCATAGGTTTTCATCTCTCTTGGGTACATACCTAGGAGTACAACTGCTAAGTCAAAGGGTAGGTGTATGTTGAACTTTAGAGGAAACAGCCAAACCATTTTCCAAAGTAGGTGTTTCATTTTATGTTCCTAGTGGTACTGAATTCTGGTTGCTCCACATCTTTGTTATTTGGTGTTGTCAGTCTTTTCAATATTGGCCCTTTTCCTGGGTGTATAGAGGTATCTCATTGTGGTTTTACCTTGCATTTCCCCCATGATCAGTGAGCAGTATTTCATGTGCTTACTGGCTATTTGCATAGTTAGCTCCTTTGTGTTTTTTTCTATCTCTTTTAGAGAAGAGGCATTCGAAGTCAGCCAGGTTTTATTGTTGTTTCGTAATGTGCTTTGTCTTGGTTTTTTAGATGACATATTTTTTTTTCTGCCTGTATACTAATAGGATTTAAAAAATTTTTTTAAAGTTTATTTATTTTGAGAGAATGAGCATGAATGGGGGAGGGGAAGAGAGGGGGAGAGAGAATGCCAAGCAGGCTCCGTGCCATCAGCACAGAGCCTGATGTGAGGCTTGAACTCATGAACCGTTAGATGATGACCCGAGCCAAAATCAAGAGTCAGATGCTTAACCGACTGCACCATCCAGGTGCCCCACTAATAGGATTTTTTTTTCCTTTTTTTTTTTTTAAATTTAAATATGAAATTTATTGTCAAATTGGTTTCCATACAACACCCAGTGCTCATCCCAAAAGGTGCCCTCCTCAATACCCATCACCCACCCTCTCCTGCCTCCCACCTGCCATCAACCCTTAGTTTGTTCTCAGTTCTCAACAGTCTCTTATGCTTTGGCTCTCTCCCACTCTAACCTCTTTTTTTTTTTTTTTCCCTTCCCCTCCCCCATGGGTTCCTGTTAAGTTTCTCAGGATCCACATAAGAGTGAAAGCATATGGTATCTGTCTTTCTCTGTATGGCTTATTTCACTTAGCATCACACTCTCCAGTTCCATAATAGGATTTTTTAATACTTTATCTAAAAAACTTCCTGGGTTTTTCTGGGTGTGATTCTCTTGATTAGTTTTTGTTTTGTACTTTTTTAATGGCACAAGATAATAAGCCACATCAGTCTGTTTGCACAAGTATGTTCTTATGGCCACACATTTTCTGTTTCCTTTGATTGCTTTTTTAAAAACATGTATTCTAGGGGCGCCTGGGTGGCTCAGTCGGTTGGGCGGCCGATTTCGGCTCGGGTCATGATCTTGCTGTCCGTGAGTTCGAGCCCCGCGTTGGGCTCTGTGCTGACAGCTCGGAGCCTGGAGCCTGTTTCGGATTCTGTGTCTCCCTCTCTCTGACCCTCCCCCGTTCATGCTCTGTCTCTCTCTGTCTCAAAAATAAATAAACATTAAAAAAAATTTAAAAAAATGTATTCTGGGCTCTACTTTAGGAAGGTTAGTTATCTGCCTCTCATATTCATCTTTGCATTCCTATTTGCAATTTGAGAGGGATTTGAAAGTTTAATCTTAACACCTCATCATAAACAGCATAATCCTTTTCAAGTAATCTTTAAAAGAATTTTTAAAAAATAAAAGAGAGATAGAGTGCGAGTGGGGGACGGGCAAAGAGAAAGAGTCAGAAGCAGGCTCCAGGCTCCGAGCTGTCAGCACAGAGCCCGACACAGGGCTCAAATTCACGAACTGGGAGATCATGACCTGAGCCGAGGTCGGACACCTAACCGGCTGAGCCACCCGGGTGCCCCTCAGGTGATCTTGATGTGATTAATAGAATGTGTTTGATATGTCTGGTCTTTGAAAATGTCTTGCTCCCAGCAACAAATACTTGGAATAAACACTGGCGATGTGGTTGTGGGGTGTGTTCTGTAGGGTCGCTGAGGTGCTCACGGTGTAAGCAGACGTACTACTGCTCCACAGCATGCCAGAGAAGGGACTGGTCAGCACACAGCATCGTGTGCAAACCCGTTCAGTACAAGTAAGCGCGATTTTCTTATTCATTGAAAGTAAGGTGGTTTTTTGGTTTTGATAGTGTAACGATCAAATGAGGTAAGCAGGCAATAACTAGGTAGAAGTTACTTTTTATTGAAGTATAACATAAACATAAAAGCAAATCTGAAATGAACAGCTCTACAGACTTAGGACTGAGTTTTCATGAATATAATTTTATTAGATGGTACATATTCAGTTAGAACTTAAAGTGAGTTTGTGTTTGTAATGATGAAAGCTTTAGAAAGCCTTACTTTTATGTAATCATGTATTCTTTCCTGAATTTTGATGAGGTAGAGCTCTCACAGTGTCTCTCGAATTGTGATTTTAAAATACAAAAATCCTACTGGCATGGTATTTACCAGTTTGCAAAGCAGTTTCCATCTATGACCTCATTTGATCCTCGAAACTGTTGAGGTCGTGTGAGGATTATCTCCATTTTGCAGATAGGGAAGCTGGGACTTGGGAGATCGTGGCTGTATATATCCCTTTTAATTAGGTGGCTTTGAAAGAGGCGGCAAGCCCACGTACAGGGTAAACCATTTCATAGCCAGCCTTGGACTGTTTTGCTTTGTTACTACTGTGATTCTCTCTGGAGGAAGCTGTTTTTCCCTTTCGGGATTCTATTGATTGAGCATTTAACATCGTTGTGGCCCCTACTCTTAATTGGCTCTGTACTAGAAGTATTATAATCAGCTGCTTTATTTCAGTTTCTACAAACGTGAAGATAGTAAATCACCTTTTGAAACTAAGAACATGGAAGTGAAAAATGAGGTATGATAAACCTTTTGCCTTTAGAGTAAACTTTGAATGACTTTTATTGAATTAAGAGGACTTAAGCTGAATAAAATACTTACCCCTTATTTCTACATTTCACCAGTGTTTATTTCTAAGTGATCTCCACTCACAGTGAGGCACCAAGGGGCTTGAACCCATGACCCTGAGATCAAGAGTCATGTGTTCTATTGGCTGAGCTTGCCAGGTGCCCTGCACCAGTGTTTATTTAAAAACAATTTCTTGTTGAATAAATCTGTACACCTTAACGATCAATTGGGTGACTGTTGGGGGTCTTTGAGCATTGTGTGTGCCTGGCTCTTTTCCCCAAAGGACTTGAGAAATGCTGTGTCTCAGTGTAACTTCATTGAACTCTTGAGAGAGCCCCTTCTTCTGTAATCCCTGCAGGCACATGTTCTCTGGCTTTGTGTAACAGCATCCTAATACAGGGCTCTGTGACCAAAGGAGCATTTTTTCTGTAATACTACTCTTCCATTTAGATAACTCTGTGGGCTAAATCATTCATAATCTGAAAAATACTAACAGTGTCCAGCTCATGTCAACAGATAATTTTTAGCCTTCTCTAGCTGGTCCTAGCTTCTACTTAAAAAAAAAAAAAAAAAATAAATCTGACTTCCTCAAATAATCATTGCTATAAAATGCTAGCAAGTACAAACTTAAAACGCTAAGCCCCTCTTTTTATTTCATAAACACAACATTATCATCACCATTATGGCCTGATTCTTAAGTGATCCCAGTGCTTTGTACACTGCCTGTAGACAATGGGTTTTATTGGCTCTTGAAAGTACACGCTATTTCTCTACTTTCTTGTTGAAGCCTAAGAGGCTATTTTTGCCTCAATTCCAGCAAATAGTGGTCACGGTATCACTGAAACGTGTTTATGTAAATAACTCACTTTTTTTTTCTTTTTTTTTTTATTTGTTTTTTAACCCAGTGTCACTACCCTCTTGGACTTACTAAAGAAATAGCCACTTGTGCTGATAAAATAATGTTTTCTGATTTGAGAAGTCTACAACTCAGGAAAACCATGGAGATAAAGGTATTTGTTTAATTTATATAGACAGACATCCAAAGAACTATAGCTTTTTGTTCCTTGTTTCCTATTTTCAGTTTGAGTTTATAAGATAGCTACAAAACATAACCGATGAAATTGGTAAGGATTGCAAAAACTGTAATACCTTTTTAAAAACTTATTATAAAACTTTAAGAAATTCATATTTGCTTGTGTTCTCAGCGAGCTACTGCACCTTTTCTGTCTTTGAAAGGGTACAGTTACTGAATTCAAGCACCCGAGTGACTTTTATGTACAGTTATATTCTTCAGAAGTTTTGGAATACATGAACCAACTTTCCGCGTGCTTAAAGGAAACCTATGCAAATGCGGTGCATGAAGAGGATTATATTCCTGTTAAGGGGGAAGTTTGTGTTGCCAAGTACACTGTTGACCAGGTAACCCGTGACGAAATGAATGATTTAAGATGATGTTTTAATTTACTTTGCTCATACAAACTCGACACCAGAGCTTTTAATAATGCATTTGATGGCTTGACAAGAGGCTCTGGTCACACTCCTCTTTCTCTTCCTCGGTCAGTATTGCAGGTGTGTCGGGTGACCTCCTTCCTGCCCTTGCCCCCTCCAGCTCTGTTTACAGGCTCCTCAGTAGCCAGTTACAGACTGGCAGACTGTGAGTCCTGGATGGTGTTTATTTCTGCGGCGGAGGCATTAGTGTGTCTTAGTGTCTTGTGGGCTAGAATAACCCGGGAAGAGTTGTGCCTATTAAAGTCTCCTAAAAAGACAAATTTAGGGGTTTCTTAGCCAGATTCCTAGAAAATTAACCTACCAAGTGCCTCAGCAGACCAGTAGCCTTTCCTTTGTGTGTTCTGTAGATTGGCTGAGGGTTTTCAGGCGTAAGGTTATGAAACGCTGTTCTGAAGCAGGGCGCCATTCTATTACACTTTCAGACCTGGAACAGAGTAATAATACGAGATGTTGATATGCTGCAGAAGAAGGCACAAGTCTTATATATTGATTATGGAAATGAAGAAATAATTCCAGTAAACAGAATTCACCAACTCAGTAGAAACATCGATTTATTTCCTCCATGTGTGAGTCTTTTTCACTTTCTAAACTCCTAAGTGTCTCAGAGGAGCTCTTTTTAATATTTTGATGGGCACCGTATTTGCTTGTTCTATACTGTGATTGTTATTGTTATTAGGAAAAAACACCTTCTGGTATATTTTTCATCTTTTACCAAGTAGATAAACAATCATTGGCTTTCTTGGCTCCATTTAATAGGCCTTATTTACTTAAGTACTTAGATGAGAAACTTCGCATTTTTAGGGACATCTATCTTATCCATCAGCTCTTTTAAAATGATCTTTTTTTTTTTTTTTTTTTTTGAGAGAGCACAAGCAGAGGAGGGGCAGAGGGCAGGGAGAGAGAGAATCTTTAGCAGTCTTCACGCCCAACACAGCCCCATCATGGGGGCTCGATCTCCTCACTGAGATCATGAGCTGAGCCAAAATCAAGAGTTGGACACTTAACCAGCTGAACCACTCCAGGGGCCCCTAAAATGATCATTTCTGTATTTATTACATTGTGTGATTGTGTGGAAGCAGCCTGAATTTATATGTATGTGAGGGATAATTATTATCCTTTCATGAATTTTTGAGCTTCAAGAAGTCCCAAAAGGGAAAGCACTGTGGGTTAGAGTACCACAAGAGACAAATAATTATAAAGTTGTTTATTTGGTTAGTTTTTGAAGATTTCCAGTATATTTTCAGCATGAATTATATTCACATTATTAATTAGAAAAAGTCATTTTCAAATAGTAACTTTTTTTTTTTAGTAACTTACATAAAATCTTTCAGGCCATAAAGTGCTTTGTGGCCAGTGTTACCCCAGCAGAGGGGAATTGGAGCAATGAATGTATCAAAACTATTAAATCACTGTTAATGGAGCAGTACTGCTCTATAAAGATTGTCGACATCTTAAAAGAAGAGGTAGTTACCTTTGCTGTGGATGTTATGCTGCCAAGTTCAGGTAAGATCTAAGTCTTCTTTTTTAGATGGAGCACTTAATATGTTATTTAGTCTTTACTTGTTGCACAGAGAAGAAATAAAAACACGAAGTGAGGCCAAGTAGTAAGCTCCACTCGGAAGTCATTCGGGTTGTGATAAAAAGATGGCTTTGGCCCTGCTCTTGGGGTTGGCAGTTTGTCAAAGACCTGGCGCACGTTCCTAGAAATGGGTGGGCCAAAAAGCTACATCTATACTTAGTTTGGGGATAACTCTTTTACCCTTTTGATATAGCCATTATGATCTCTATTCATGATTTCTACTCATTTATTGGGAAAAAGTCAAGAATTTCTTTATGAATTTGTCCATGCTTGTGTCAGGAGTGCTTTTTCCTTGAACAACCTTCGCAGAACTGCATTGGTTTAGTATCGAGACTTTGAATGCCTAGTGTTTAAGTGGAATACTAAATGGAAACACCTTGGAATCCTGTCCTTCTGTGCTGGCTTTCTGTGTGTTTGAAAAGTGACTTCTCAAGTTATTACTCTTCTACTTTTAGAGATCCAGCGTCACTTGGTGACTTGGTAGAAAATTGACTTAATCCTGTTGTGAAATTAAGTATAAAATCTATTTTCTTTCTTTGCTGTGTATGTTAACAGCTTGGGCTTCTGGATGTTATTTTATGGAACTTGAAGTTCATATCACACTGGCTACCCTTGTTTTGGCTATACTTTATGTCTGAGAAAAAGTAGTCCTACTTTAACACTAAATTTATTTTTTCTCCTAAATGGTGGCCATACTAAGCATACCAGTGAGGTGGTAACTACATCTTTCATGTTATCCAGAATTTTGAAGTGAAACACTTTCATTAGCTTTTCTGCCAAGTGATGATGAGGATTTTGCCTCAATTTTTAAGGCTGAGCATTGGAAACTGTATTTTGCACTTAGAAATTGAGCTGGTAAGGAATATACCAGTATATTAATAGCGATAATCTCTAGATCATTAGATCATCTCTAGATGATTGTGACTCGTGTATTTATGCCTTTCTTCTAATACTTGCTGTAATATCTCAATGGAGGTACATTTTCTTAATCATTTTTAGGAAAACTCTTAGACGATGTGCTCATAGAAATGGGATATGGCTTGAAACCCAAAGGACAAAATTCTAAGAAACAGAGTGCAGATCCAGGTGAGTATACAGATTAATATTGAACAGTGTAGTGACTCTGGGTACTGAAAAGTGTCTTCTCTACTGAACAAAAAAGGGCAGAGCTGTTCCAGTGTCAGATTTAATGGAAGTGATACACCATTCTTTGAACTTTATATAAAAGTGATGCTTTTTCATTCAGTGGTACATCCTGTCTAATTTTAGTTTACCCTACCTGTTTTCCTTCCCTGTCTTCCAGATCAATCTTTGACATGATGGTTATCAGAAATTTTTAAAGTACTAGGGGCACTTGGGTGGCTCAGTCGGTTAAGTGTCCAACTTCGGCTCAGGCTATGATCTCACAGTTCGTGGGTTTGAGCCCCACGTCAGACTCTGTGCTGTCAGCCAGGAGCCTGGAGCATGCTTCATATTCTGTGTCTGTCTGTCTGTCTGTCTGTCTCTGCCCCTTCCCTGCACGCTTGCGCGTGTTCTCTCTCTCCCTCTCTCCCTCTCTCCCTCTCTCCCCCTCTCTCCCTCCCCCCCTCACTCTGTCTCAAAAATAAACATTAAAACAATTCTAGAAATTTTGAAGTACTAAATATGACACTTTGAGTTGAAGGGTTTTAGCTAAAATTTCCTTAGTTTAATTTTTCCTCCTTATTTGGTTATTCTAGAAATAATAAATAGGGATATAACATTCTGTTCTGGTAAGGTGTTGTTTCTTAAGTTTTTACTACTTGTTTAATTATGTGTGTGGCTTTTCATTTAGTATAACAAGAGAACCAAGAAGATTTGCTATCAGCATTTTATTTTCTCATTGCTTAGTTTTATGTATTGTTTATTGCAATGTTTTCGCCTTCACTTTGTTCCTTTACAAATTACTTTGGATGTGGACATACTTCATTGTCTCTTGCTCATTCACCCAGAGGTGATTGCCAGTTAATGGTGCTGTGATTGGATGCATCCTTTCATATACACAAATCGACTTACCTTTAAATCTACCTTATCCCTGCCTCCTGTCCTTTGCCAAGTCTTTATTGATGGTTCTTTCTAAATATTGTTTGTATATGACTTTTTTTTTAATCTTTTTTTCTTTTTTTCTAGCTCAGGAATCCTTACTATTTGTGGATAACTGCAACAACCTTGTGACTTTATCTTTTGTCTCCTGCCTGTATTCTTACAGTATTGCCCATATGATATCCCCAAAACACAAGTGTTGGCGTGCCAGCTCTGCTGAAAAGTTTTCAGTAATTCTTTGCCATCTGGAGGAGAAAACCAAACACTTATTGGTCTAATGATTGAAACCATAAGTGTTGGTGGTAGTTTAGGGGGAGTATAGAGTGAGGAAAAAATAGGGAGATTGATCTGGGGCCTGCAACATCAAGTGAGAAACCACAATGGGATGGGTGGATAGAGGATGGGGAAGAAATTGCCAGAGCAATAGGAGGGTGAAGGCTTCTAGGAGGGAGTCATCAGTAATAACGGCAAGTGTTGCACGGGTATCCAGGGGAAGGAACAAACATCTTCTGGGCAGTATTTGCTTCACTGAGGAACTGTGGAGGTACCATCATGGAGGGTGTTCTGTGATTAGTACAGACACCTAGAGAAGAGATTATAAAATGGTGTGATAGAGGATATGCACGCAAATGCCGTGGGAGCACCTAGGAAGGACACCTAACCCAGATTCGGAGGGAAGCCTTTTCAACGTGACGGCACACTGAGCACGAAATAATCAGGTTGCTGGGGGATTGGGAGTGTGTCCTGGGAAAGAAGAGTGGCATGTGTTAAGGCCTGGAGGTGTTGGAAGGAGCCTGATTGGGCCTGAAAAACTGCAAAAATTAGATTAATGAAACCAAAATGCCTTGTTTTTCTGTTTTCTGTTAAGGTGATGTTGAAGATGTTGGAAAAATGACAGCTGAAAACAAAGTTGTTGTAGACAGAAGTGATCTGATCCCCAAAGTGTTAACTGTGAATGTAGGCGATGAGTTCTGTGGTGTGGTTGCCCACATTCAGACTCCAGAAGACTTCTTTTGTCAACAGCTACAAAGTGGACGTAAGCAAATTTTCTTGATTGTCCTATCAATATAACCCACTTCAAGAGACTCAACATGCGAAAATGAAGATAATGTGTAGGTTTGTATTTCTTTTGTTTAAGATGTGATCTATATCTACAGATAAGCTTGCTGAACTTCAGGCGTCCCTTAGTGAGTACTGTGGTCAAGTGCCTCCACGCTCAGATTTTTATCCAACCATTGGTGATATCTGTTGTGCACAGTTCTCAGGTGAGGAAAGAGTATTCCTGAATTTTTTTTTTACTTACAATGAAGTGAAAAAAAACCCCAAAACCCCAAACAATCTTCATTTTGCACTGTTTGGCTGCATTCAAAGTTTGAGTATTAAAGTGCACCAGTCAGTTTTAAATACATCCAGTTAAATAGACTCATAGCGTGTGACGTAAGGGAGGAAGGCCTGTTGCAGTTGGGGGGGGTGGTGGTTGGTAAAGAAAGTTTTTATTGTTTTATCAGCCCTTTAGTTTTGGGGACTGGTGCAGATAATTGTATTTACATCCGTACATGAATGTGCAATCTCCCGGGATCACGTCTTTACCGGTTTTAGTGGGAGTAGCAGGAGGCCTAGGAGCATGGAGCTGTCACGGCACAGCTGTATTAAGTGGATTCGGTTCGTCTCTGCCGGAGGGGAGAGCCTAGCAGCCTTCCCGTAAACTGGTTGCTTGGTTGGTGGAGTCTGGTTGACTCCTACTGCCAGGTGTTGTAAAGTTAGCCCTGCTTGATGCTTAGCAAATTGTTTCTGCATTGATCAAGGCATCGTTGTGATTTCACACACAAGACTCTGTCCTGCAAGTTAACTGTCTATGGGGCAGATGAAGCGGTTGTAAGTGGTGGCAGCCCATGGAGTGAGTGAGGGGTCTAAGGCCTGCAGAAAGATGAGATTTTAGGGGTTTAAGGCTTCCAGTAGGCAGAAGTAGCACTGTTGACTCAACATACGTTGTTCCGTAAAGCTTGATACTGTATTAAAGCCTACAGATGGCCATCTCCAGATTTGGGAGGGAAAGTTTGTATTTATATCTCTACTGGAAAATTATTTGAGACTGAGTCTCTCCTTTTTTCAGAGGATGATCAGTGGTACCGGGCCTCCGTTTTAGCTTATGCTTCTGAGCAGTCTGTACTGGTCGGATATGTAGATTATGGAAACTTTGAAGTCCTTAGTTTGACGAGACTTTGTCCCATAACTCCAAAGTTGTTGGAATTGCCAATGCAAGCTATAAAGTGTGTGCTGGCAGGTATGAAATTTTTATGGTCCCCATATTCTTAAAATAGCAAAACCCCTAAGAGCATTAGAAATGAAGTTAAACCAATGAGAAGATAAAAGAATGTGTTAAGATATAACTTCTCTTAATGAAAAAATAATCCTTAATAGAACATTTAGGAAATACACAGGACTACTTTGCTACCTCTAATAAAATAAAATTTAATGTATCTATTATAATATTGAGTATTTTTGGTATTTATAGGGTCTGCATTATTGATATCATAGAAGTGGATTCATGACATAAAGTAGGGCAAAACCTGCTTATAGAAACAGTAAGAACATTGTGCTTAGAAATTACTGTATGTAGAGGCGCCTGGGTGGCTCAGTCATTTTAAGTGTCTGACTCTTGAGTTCAGCCTGGGTCATGATCTCACAGTCCTGAGATTGAGCCCTGTGTTGGGCTCCGTGCTGAGCCTAGAGCCTGCTTAAGATTCTCTTTCCCTCTCCCTCTGCCCCTCCCGTGGTCATGTGGGTGCTCGCCCTCTCTCGAAATAAATAAACATTAAGAAAAATTTGACTGTAAATATAATTTATCCCATCAAGAGCCGGGGCTTCTTTCCATGTTAATAAATTGGCTTCTTTATTCAAATGTACTGTAATTGAACTAGTATACGATTATCAGAAGGATATTTCCAAGTTCATGCTACGAGCAGTGTTCTTTTAACTGCATTTTGCAACCTATCCAAGAGCATTTCCTTGGCATAGGTTGCAAATGTAGTTATGTTACAAGACACCTCCATAGGTGAAATGGAGGTGTTGGAGGTATGTTTCTTTTTGTATGATATATATTACGATTGTTTTCCAGAAAGGGTAGAAATAATTTACACACCTACCAGAAATATAGCGGGGAGCCCATTACTTCACAAATTGGTACACCAAGTAGACACTTCTGTATTTCATGCTGATAAGTTAAAATGAAATCATTTCAATTACTTTATTACCAGTGAGGCTGAACATTTTTTCTTAAGTTACTTGCTCTTATTTTATGAAAAGACTGGGCATAACTCTGGGTTGTTAATTTGTAAGTGCCTTTGGAGTGAGTGATACAGATGTTTTTGTGTCGTTCTAAGGGACCATATTTCTTCCTGCATTGTTTTATACTTCCGTTTATGACTTTCTTATTGAGATATAATTTACATACCATAAAATTCTTGGTCTTAAGTACACAATTCAGTGATTTCTTAGTAAATTTACCGAGTTGTGTAGCCATCACCATAATCCACTTGTAGAAATTTCCATCAAGCTGATGAGGTTTCTTGTGCCCATTGATAGTTATTCCTACCTCCCCAGGCGACCACTAGTCTAATTTCTGTCTTAGAGATTTGCTTTTCTGGACATTTCATATCAGTGGAATTATGTTTTGTTTACATAGAATTATAGCCATTTTCTCTTTGTAATTTTGCCTTCATTTTCATGGTTAGAAAATCCTTTTGCTCAGGTGGGACTTTCTGGGTCTGGTGTTTGTCAGATTCCTTAAGTTTAACTTTATGGAAATTGGGAGCTAAATTTCTAAATGCCTGTTATAAGAAATATTTTAACATTCCTTTAAAAATTATTTGTTAGGAGTAAAGCCATCATTAGGAATTTGGACTCCAGAAGCTATTAGTCTGATGAAAAAAATTGTACAGAACAAAATGATCACGGTGAAAGTGGCAGACAAGTTGGAAAATAGTTCCCTGGTGGAGCTTCTAGATAAATCTGTGACACCTCACATCAGTGTTACCCAAGTTCTCATAGATGCCGGCTTTGCTGTGGGGGAGACAGGGGTGCTGACGGATAAACCCAGCATCGTGAAAGAAGCCAGTGGTAAGTAAAATGTGTCCTTCATAATGCCCATGCTGGAGTTCAGACAGTTGTGTGTATATGTGGATTCTCATACTTTCAAAAAGAGTTGATGTTGGGGCGCCTGGGTGGCTCAGTCGGTTGAGCATCCGACTTCAGCTCAGGTCACGATCTCGTGGTCTGTGAGTTCGAGCACCGTGTCGGGCTCTGGGCTGATGGCTCAGAGCCTGGAGCCTGCTTCTGATTCTGTGTCTCCCTCTCTCTCTGCCCCTCCGCCGTTCATGCTCTGTCTCTCTCGGTCTCAAAAATAAATAAACGTTAAAAAAAATTTTTTTTAAAAAGTTGATGTTAAGTGTCTTTTTGTCTTTATTATTATTATTACTAATGTTTGTTTAGTTTTGAGAGGGAGAGAAACAAGACAGAGTACAAGCAGGGGAGGAGCAGAGAGATAGGGAGACACAGAATCTGAAGCAGGCTCCAGGCTCTGAGCTGCTGTCAGCACAACGCCTGACGCAGGGCTTGAACTCATGAACCCTGAGATCATGACCTAAACTGAAGTTGGACGCTTAACCAACTGACCCACCCAAGTGCCCTTTGTCTTTTTGATCCAGGCATTCATTTATATACATACGAGTGTGTTTGAGAGCTGAAAAAAAATTTATGGGTCACTAGCTGCTGAAGGGTCAGACATATGAATTTAAAATTCAGTGAGGTAGTTATGGCTAGTTGTAATACTGATTGTTTCCTTTAAAGTCACTAAGAAAGTCACTGGAAATTCACTTCTTCTTCAAATGCAGATACCTCACTGACCCCACCTCCCATCCCCACTTTGACCATTTGTTTTGCAAAATGTTCATTTATTTTCACAGTTCCCTTAGGTGTGGAAGCAAAACTAAATCCACTGGAGTGGACATGGGTTGAACTTACTGTTGACCAAACAGTAGATGTTGTGGTCTGCATGATATATAGTCCTGGAGAATTTTATTGCCATGTGCTTAAAGAGGATGGTAAGTTGACTCTTCTCATTGATTTCTTTGTACAAATACGTTGATGTAGATAATAACTGGAGATGAGTTTAATGAATAATAAAATTACTGTCTTTACAAGAAGGGCCAAGTGGATAGGTATTTCTGCTTCCAAGAAAGATTTGGTTATAGTTGCCTTTTATTCCATTTTAAGCTATTATTTCTATTTTCGAAAGCTCTCTTTATATTTAAACCAGGTTAGATTTCAAAGAATGTCTTCTAAATTTGTTTTTGAAAATTAAATTTAACGGTTGATTATATTAAAGCATAGCACGCATATATACAAGTGCATAAATAGTACTGCATGACACATTGTCAGAAAGTCAAAACCCTGAATAATCAACATTTAGGTCAGGAAATAAAGCATTACCAGAATCCAGAAGTTTCCTTCGTTTCTCCTCTGATTATTACCCTTTTCTCTCTTTGAAAGGTAAATACTGGGGCACCTGGGTGGCTCGGTTGAGCATCCGACTTGGTTCAGGTCATGATCTCACAGTTCATGGGTTCAAGCCTCGCATCAGGCTCTGTGCTGACAGCTCAGAGCCTGGAGCCTGCTTCAGATTCTGTGTCCCCCTCTCTCTCTGCCCCACCCCTGCTGTGCTCTGTCTCTCTCTCTCTCTTTCAAAAATGAATAAACAAATACTGTCCTGCCTTCTAATAGCATAGATTAGTTTTTCCTGGTTTTGAACTTTATATAAGGAATCCTACAATGTGTGCTCTTGTATTCCTTGCTTTTTTTTTTTTCCACATTGTTTGTGAGATCAGTTCTTCATTTCCATGTGTGGCAGTAGCTTGTGTCTTGTTACCCCGGTGTGTTCCACCGTGTGAATGTACTGTGGATTTATTTCTTTTTAAGGTTGGACATGGGGGTTGTTTCTACTTCTGATCTGTTTAACGATACTGGTGTGAACATTTCCATACAAATTTAGTGCACGTGTGTATGTGTTTCTTTTTAATATACTCCCAGGAGTGGAATCAGTGGCCCTATCCTAACGGGTATGTGTATTTTCAGCTTTGATCAATGAAGGCCAGAAAGTTTCCAAAGTGATGATTATGGCGCTTGTTAGTTTGAGAGTTTTAGTTGCTCCACATCCTTACACTTGTATTTCCCTTCTTTTTCTTTTGAGCTATTCTGGTAAGCATCGTTAATTTTAGCTTTTCTAAATCTTGGTTTTCCTCTCTACCAAATGAGGACATGACACTAGGTGCCTAAGCTCGTCTGGCTCCCAATTTGTAAGATCTGTTATCCTTCCCTTCAGAATTATCTGGTAGGTAGATCACTATTTCGTATAGTATAAGACGTGAACATTTTAAAGTTACTTTTTATAGGTGATTATACAAGCCTATGGTACAAAATTCAAAAGTTACAAAAAGAGTGTAGAGTGGGAAGTTTCCCAGTCCCCTCTGAGTTTTCTGAATATCTTTTCAGAAGTAGTCTATGCATATGCTTGTGTGAATGTATATGTCTCTGTTTGTGTAGGCATACACGGTAAATGTTGTGATGTTTGCACTTTGCTTTTGTCCCCACATGGTCCTTTCTTCATTCTTTTTGTCTTTTAAATTAAACTTCTAATAGTGGAATAATTTTAGATTTACGGAAAAGTGGCAGAGATGGTGCAGAGTTCCCGTACGCCTCTCAGCTAGCTTCCTCCATAGTTAACGTCTCACAGAATTGTGGTACGTTTGTTACAACTGAGAGAACAACATGGGCACCTAGTCATGAACTGAGTTGGGGACATGTCCTTTTTCTTTCTACTCCCACTAATGGCCTTTTTCTATTCCAGGGTCTAGTCCAGGATGCCGCATTGCTGTTTTGTTTCCCTTTTCATGGTTACGTGGTGTTTCACTGTGTGGGTTTATCCGACCTCTTATTATTGAAACATTCCTTGTGTTCTCTGGCTTTATTCTGTGAGTGTTTTGTCCGGGCAAATTCCCGTGTAATTATTAAGTCAAAGGATGCATGTGCTCGTGTTTTGGAGTACGCCCAAGGGGGCCGGCCAAGCTAATTCCCACAGACACGTACACACGCCTATCCCACACCATTTTCAGTAGTGTTTCTTAAACTTTGTAAAACTGAAAGGTGACAGCTCTGACTTGTTATAGTTTAGTTTCCGTATCTGTGAAGGGGCCTTTGCCACATGCGTAAAAGGCAGCTGCTTTCCCTTAAGTTGTTGTGTAGTGTTGGGACCCCTTGACTCAGCATTTAAAGCTCTCCATGGTGTGTACTTTCCCAGCACAGTGCTGGTATGTTCTTCATGGTTCACGTTCCACTTCCCTGCTTCGCCAAACTGCTCCCACCAGGTGAATTTTGGTTGCTTAATTTTGTACTTTGCCTCAGGGCCATTTCTGGTTCTTCAGGAATACCCTCTCCTTCTCTGTCCTATTTCTTTATAAAAGCAGCACACAGAGCTCACCTCTCTGCATTTCCCTAGCAGATGTCTGTGCCATCCACTCAGTCATTCATTATATGTCCTCCTCCAGGACATATAAGCTTGTGTGTCACTTTGTGTACAGGCTTGTACGCTCTGTCCTTAGCCCTGTGCACAAGTTCGTGCTCTGGTGTGCTGGTAACCATGCCATAGTTGGGGATTACCAAGAGCTTTATCTAATTACGACTTACTTTCCCAGTTAATTTTTTTAATGAGAAAAAGAGAAAAGCATCTGGTATACTTAATAGTTGTTTGGGAATGTACCTGAGGTTTTATGATCAAAACATTTCCAACTTAAAAGGAAAAATCTGTGTTCTGCATGCTTTTTTAAATATTAAATGCTGTATGTGTATTGCATTTTCAGCTTTAAAGAAACTCAGTGATTTGAATAAGTCGTTAGCAGAATATTGCCAGCAGAAGGTGCCCAATGATTTTAAAGCAGAAATAGGGCAACTGTGTTGTGCTCCTTTTGCAGGTAAGTTACAGTTGGTACAGTCTTGACTTTGATAGAAAGTTTTGTTTCCTGATGTTGAGCCCATATTTTGATGTGTATTTTCTTCCCCATGTTTAAGCAAGTATTTCTCACAATCAAGACTAAATGAATGCAGAAAGTGTCATGTCTAATATTCTGTTTGTAACAAGGAACCTCCAAATGGAACTTCCTTACCTCCATTTGTTAAATTTCATTAAATGCTTTTCTTTCCACAATCTCTGATATTAAAGTAAGTTAGATAATGTTCACTGCAGGTTCATTGTTTCTTCTGGTCACCTGTGTATATACTTAGTTTGGAAGTATATTTTATGAGACTCCTTAATTTCTTAAAAAAATTTTTTTTAATGTTTATTCATTTCTGAACAACAGAGAGCACAAGCAGGGGTGGGACGGAGAGAGGGGGACACAGAATCTGAAGCAGGCTCCAGGCTCTGAGCCGTCAGCACAGAGCCCAATGCGGGACTCAAACTCATGAACCGCGAGATCATGACCTCAGCCGAAGTCGGACGCTTAACCGACTGAGCCACCCAGGCGCCCCACCCCTTAATTTCATCGTATGAGTTTTTCTGCTATTTTTATATGATTTTACTAATAACAAGTAAAACAGTTTGTCATTAGTTATGAGAGTATTATAATACTTCCAGATTGACAGATAACGTTTAAGGTTATTAAGTCTTACCTTCACTTTCATGCTCTGTTTATTGGATAGGTGATGAGTGAAATCTTAAATTTATATTAGATTAATGTTAAAGTGTGCTATAAAAATTTGGATGTGTTCTAAAAACAAATTTTGATAACTCTCCTGGGGATTTCTGAATGAAAACTAGAGGCATCATCTGGAGAAGATCAGATTTATTAGCTACTTTACGCAGAGGATTTTTCTTTGGAGATAAAAATTTCAAATGTTAATAGAAAGGAAATAATGTTCTGTGTTACAAACTTTGTGTTAAATATAGGTGATGGTAATTGGTATCGTGCATTAGTCAAGGAAATCTTGCCAGCTGGAAATGTTAAAGTCCATTTTGTGGATTATGGGAACATGGAAGAAGTTACTGCAGATGAACTCCAAATGATCCCATCAAAATTTTTAAAACTTCCGTGTCAAGGGATACGGTGCTGGTTAGCAGGTATGGTGCAGAATAAGCTCTCAAAACTGTCTTCTAATTCTTAGGGTAGATGTACTTTTAAGTATTAACATCTGTAATTTTAACATGTGAGCTTGAAGATCTTGCTTCATATTATAAAATTTAGAAACGTACTTTTGAAGATACTGGCCAGAGTGTTGAGTGTAGATGCTAAAAGGAGGGAAACAGCTGCTTTTCTGGGCTTGAGATGGGAATGAAAACTGGTATGTCCTCTTGAAGACATTTTGCAGGATTTCTTAGGAGCTTCAAATAGTCCTGCCTTTTGTCTGAGCATTTTTACTTGTAATAATTTATCCCAAAGAAATGATCTTGGAGTCTCACAAAGTTCACCTACAAGGACGTTCCTTATACTGCTGTTAATAGCAGCAAAACAACGCAGGCAGCTAGGCAGGGGATGGGTTCAGTGATGACCTGTAGGGTTGAAAACCTCAGCACCTGCTTCAGATGGTGCTGTGAGGGGCCAGTGGGTGCTGAGGACAAAGGCTCCCCGGCCTGCACAGGCGGATTTAAGTGTTTGCCCTTGCTGCCTGGGCATTAATGTGTAGCAGATACGAAGAGTACAAGTTATAAGAGATGCAGGATAATATTGTGGTTAAGAGGACAGGCTCTGGAACCAACTCGGCTCCCTACTAGCTGTGCGAGAATTTAAGCAAATTAAACTCTCTCTGGTGCTTCTGTTTCCTCACTTGGAAAATAATAATACCTTCCTCAAGGAGTCATTAAGAATAAAAGACATAGGGGCACCTGGGTGGCTCAGTCAGTTAAGCATCTGACTCTTGATTTCAACTCAGGTCATGATCTCACAGTTCATGTGCTTGAGCCACGTGTCAGGCTCTGTGCTGACAGTGCAAAGCCTGCTTGGGATTCTCTCTCTCTCCCCATCTCTGCTCCTCCCCTGCTCATGCTGGTACCCACACTGTCTCTCAAAAATAAACATAAAAAAAAAGAATAAAAGACATAAAAAATATAAAGCACTAAACACTACCTGGCATCATATCCACAGTAGCTACTATTATTGCAAAGGTTTCTTTATAAAAGAAATCGGTATTATGTGTATGTGGGTCATTCCATACACACATGAAAATTATGGAAGGTTGGATACCAAAATGTTAATAGTGCTCATGTCTAGAAGCACAGATGCTTTTTATTTTTCCTTTTGCGTGTTTTCTTTCTGCTTACTGCTTACTATGTTTCAGATTATTCTTAATACCATGTTTCATGTCCATGCTTCTTCAAGTGTGGCCCCTAGACCAGCAGCATCAACTTGAGAACATACTCAAATTACAGATTCTCTGTCCCCAACCAAGACCTGCTGCTAAATTGGAAAATCTAGGATGGGCCCCTGAAATCTGTTTTAACGAGCCCTCTAGAGAGTTGAGATGCACACTCAAGTTTGAGGATCACCATTGTAAAAATAAGGGTATAAACCACAATTATCAGAAAAATAATTTTTGGTTAAGTACTTTAAAATAACATTTTGAAATTAACCACTAGAACACTGCCCGCAGAAGTGAAGGTGTGTGGTTGACGTCTCCTACCAGCAGAATTGGTGTAACTCATCATTGTGTATGTAACAGAACACGATGGTGGCTTCTAGAATATTCCCATTTTTGCCTGTTGGAAAAATGCCAGGTAAAGATACTTTAGTGGGGAAAGTAAAGTTTCTGAGTGACCCAAAACCCTAGCGGTATGTTTACACCTGCCAGTATCTGTAACTCGGGCATGGGGGATGTTGAGATGTAATTGAACGTTGAAAAAAGATACCAAAATGGCTGACCCGAAGGGAGTACTTAACAAGGACCCAGTCCCAGACACCGTTGAAGCGAAAATGCAGCTTGGGCATGGAATCCTATTTAATGCCGTTCTTCTTTGCCAGATATAGAGCCGAAAAACAGACACTGGACTAAAGAAGCCATCACAAGATTTCAGATGTGTGTTGCAGGGATAAAACTCCAAGCCCGAGTGGTTGAAATCACTGGACAGGGAGTGGGAATTGAGCTCACCGATGTCTCCACTTCTTACCCCAGAATAATCAGTGATGTTCTGATTGAAGAACATCTGGTCTTAAAAACTAGTTCGCCATGTAAAGGCTTGAGAAGTAATAGGCCTGTTAATAAACATGATCTTCAAATTGATGCCCTGGGGCTTCAAGGTAACATTTTTAAACCTTTGATTTGTTATTTAATGTATCCTTTGCTCTTACAGGTTATGAAAGTTTTTCTATCCAAATGATGCAGTTTTTCTGTAGAAATACATGCTTTGTGGAAATAGGTTAATAATAGGTTATGAAAATATTTATTGAAACATGGTTTTATGTAACACCATACTCATTTTTAGTGTAGTCACTTATCAGGTAATCTTGCACCATATAATTATGTGTCCCCTAAAGTTTCAACCAGTTTTAAGAATTACATTATAGGGGTGTCTGGGTGGCTCAGTTGTTTAAGCATCTGACTTGAACTCAGGTCACGATAGCGTGGTTCACAAGTTCGGGCCCCGTGTCGGGCTCTGTGCTGAGAGCTCAGAGCCTGGAGCCTACTTCAGATTCTGTCTCCTCCTCTCTCTGCACCCCCCACCCCCCCAGCCACACACACTCTCTTTCTTTCTCAAAAATAAATATGAAAAAAAATAATTACATTATATGTACTACAGAAGTAACACTGGAGTGCAGTAGGTCAGTAGATTGGACTCTTTTGTAATACAAAATCCCTCAAATTGAATAGATTGTTTTGTGAAAATACAGATTTTCATGTTAGGAATTTGTGAATGTTGATAATCAGTTGATGAATAAACTGAATGAATATGTAACTGGGAGAGAATACCAAGTTTAGTCTATTTTATGCAAGATCTGTTTTCTGTGTTTTCAGCCATGTCTTCAGCTGAGCAGTGGAGGACAATAGAATTGCCAGTTAATAAAACTGTGCAAGCAACCGTATTAGAAATCGTAAACCCATACTTGTTTTATGCTCTACCAAATGAGATGCCAGGTAAGAAACCAAATTTTGAGACCTATTGATGCGCATCTTTTTAACTGTGTAATGAAAACACTTCTCTGGAGAATTGCTTAAGAGGTAAGAGGGAGAGGGGAGGCTGGTGATTTTTGTCTTATTCAATGTTTTAAGGAAGAATTGACCGTCATAACACTTAAGGCACATTTAGTTACTCAAACACAAATGTGAACATGAAGGGAATGCCCTGCATTTAGCACCTGCCCAACCTTCAGGTTTTTATAAGGAGATTGTGTCTCTTAAAGAAATTGTGGTTTATATACACAATGGAATACTACGTGGCAATGAGAAAGAATGAAATATGGCCTTTTGTTAGCAATGTGGATGGAACTGGAGAGTGTTATACTAAGTGAAATAAGTCATAGAAAGACAGATACCATATGTTTTCACTCTTATGTGGATCCTGAGAAACTTAACAGAAGACCAAGGGGGAGGGGAAGGGGAAAAAAAAAAAGGTTTAGAGAGCGAGGGAGCCAAAACATAAGAGACTCTTAAAAACTGAGAACAAACTGAGGGTTGATGGGGGGTGGGAGGGAGGGGAGGGTGGGTGATGGGTATTGAGGAGGCCACCTGTTGGGATGAGCACTGGGTGTTGTATGGAAACCAATTTGATAACAAATTTCATATTAAAAAATCGTGTCCTTAATTGCTATATAATTTTTTGCTTAAAAACAGATATCTAGGGGCGGCTGGGTGGCTCACTTGGTTAAGCATCTGACTTCAGTTCAGGTCCTGATCTCATGGTTCGTGAGTTCGAGCCCCGCGTCGGGCTCTGTGCTGACAGAGCCTGGAGCCTGCTTCAGATTCTCTCTCTCTCTCTCTCTGCCCCTCCCCCACTGACATTCTGTCTCTCCCTCCCTCTCTCTCTCTCTCTCTCTCAAAAATAAACAAACATTAAAAAACATGGGGGGCCTGGGTGGCTCAGTCGGTTAAGCATTTGACTCTTGGGTTTGGCTCAGGTCATAATCTCACGGTTTGTGAGTTCGAGCCCTGTGTTGGGCTCTGTGTTGACAGTCAGAGCCTGGAGCCTGCTTCAGATTCTGTGTCTCACTCTGTCTCTGCCCTTCCCCCCTCGTACTCTGTCTTTCTCTCTCAAAAAAAAAAAAAAATACTATCTAATTTGAATTGTATTTACAAAGCTAACATGTTAAGAAAATTTGATATGTTGAAAGTGTACTTTGTAATCCGTGTTACTACAGTTTAGAGACTTAGAAAAATGTTTTACGCTGGTCCTAATCCTGAAAAAAAGTAATGTATAAATGTTTTCTTCTTTGTTTCATGGAAGTGTATATTAAGGAATCTCTTTCAACATATTTGAGTTTATCCTTGTAGTGTCAGAAAGAGAGCTAGTGCAAGTTAGTGCAAATTTAAAACAATTTGCAGGTACTTGAAGGCTGGAAAAGTGAATCTTTGTTTCAAATTGTCAAACGAGGATGTGAGGGCGATCTGGCTCGACATCTGTCACCCCATTGATCGCCAGGGTTGATTCGGCTGATCTGGCTGGCTAGGCAGGGGTCCTCTTCCTCCCTCACTGCTCCATGTGTGTCCCTCCCGAAGCTGCACGCTTGGTCAAAGAGGACGACCTTCCCTGATAGAGGAGGACTGTTCTTGGGTCAAGGGTATACTAGTAGCTGTGCTCCCCTGCTAGAACTTCCAAACAAGCTCTCAAGGTCCAAATTGTCAGACGACAAATTGTGGTGATACCAACAAGGGCTTTTAAATCTATGTCCAGCATTACAAATAATCATCTTTAATCTGTGTAGGTGGAAAGTAGGGTTATTGAATCCTGATGAATTGGAAGAACTGTGTTTTATTAACTAGAACACACTTAACTGAAAATTACATGGGAAAATTGTGAAAGTGGGACTCAATGAGTTTCTGTAGAGTATGGCCATGCTGGTGTGGAACTGAGTGCTCTGGAGGCTTCCCTAGTCCTCCTGCCCAGCACTGCAGCCCGCCTGTACCCGGGGCCACTAGTGGTTTCGTGGATTCTTCACATGTAAATGTAAACAGGGTCTTTATTTATTTTTTTTTTTTAACATCTATTTATTTTTGAGACAGAGAGAGACAGAGCATGAACGGGGGAGGGGCAGAGAGAGAAGGAGACACAGAATCGGAAACAGGCTCCAGGCTCTGAGCCATCAGCCCAGAGCCTGACGCGGGGCTCGAACTCACGGACCGCGAGATCGTGACCTGGCTGAAGTCGGACGCTTAACCGACTGCGCCACCCAGGCGCCCCATAAACAGGGTCTTTAAAGTGATTTGATTTAACATTCTTTTTGTATACTGTCTAAACAGCACCGAAAATTTCCTCACAGGAAATTGCTTTTTTGTGTTTCAGAAAATCAGGAAAGACTGTGTGTGTTGACAGCTGAATTGGGAGAATATTGCAGTGCTCAGAATAGTGGATTGTCTTACCGACCGAAAATTGGAGATGTGTGCTGTGCCAGATACACAAGTAAGGGTCTTTGAGGTAAAATATTAAAGGGAAATATTTTGTTCTCTTTTACATGAAATTTTGTGTGTTTTGTTATTGAAGTGCACACTTCATTTTGTTAGAGAAATTAAGAAGGGCAGGGTTGTTTGTTAATTCATATGTTCTGTTCCATAACCATAAATTATGTTTGGGTAAGGATATAGGTAGGTATCTACCAGTACTTACAGATAATCAGTTTTACATAATAATATCATATTTATATGTGGAGGAGTTGCAAGTTTATAGAACTTTCTGAATGTGCTAAAAAAAAAAATAAATAACTGCATTGAAAAGTCGACTTGTTGAATCAGGGACACTTTAACCATTGTCCTGTTGTTTTAATATTTCATGTTAACAGATTTCTTTTAGGAATAAAAATAACACTTGGAGTGAATATTCTTGGGCAGAAATTTTGGGAATTCCTGAGTCAAAAGATGTCAATTGTTTTGTACGTCCCAGAAGCATACTGCTCTCTGGGTATCTTAAAGAGATGTCCATATGTGCCAAAAGTTTGTGAGTGCCAATTCATCATCTCCTTGTCAGCAATGAATTTAAAGTGTTTTTGCTCTATTGCCCACATAGTGTTCATTTTTAAATTTAAATTTACAGTTAACCATATTACGTTTAGTTTTGTTTCCTTTTGTATGACAACTGGATCTACATTCTCCTTCCTTTTCTTCTGATAGAAATCAATCGCAATTTTTGGTTAGATAAGTATTCTTTATTACTTTATTAGAACTTTACATAAACACTGTTCACAGCTGTGTAGTAAACCATGATGTAATGAGATACATGGTTACATATCTCTTTTGCAGTCTTTGTTGTTGTTGTTACCAGTGGTCTGTATCCTTTCGCTGATTATCTCCAGTTCTCTGCATTGGTATAAATTCTCTTAGTGAACATTTGTGTACTTTATCAGCTTTTATCATATTGTCAGTTCTTGTGGCCTTTGCGCCTCCTATCTAGACTGCTTGTCCTTCACGGCTGAGCAATCACCCTGGAATTTTTCCTTCATCATCATGCTGGTGATGGATTCCCTTTTGTTTCATGGATTTGTCTCTTACCTGACCTTGTTGGCCAAATTTCTCCCTCCCTCATCTCACCTTGTTTTCTGAATTCCTTATGTTTGGTTTACCCTAATATTTGGGTATATATCCCATCCTTCAGAAGCTGAGAAAAGATACACGTATGTAAGATGAATTTTCTCTTATCTCCCCATGTTCTCCCATGTTTGAAAAAGGCTTTACCCTAACAAGTAATTGATAGCTTGCCTAGATCTAAAACTCTAGATTGGAAATAATCTTTCCCTTAAATTTTTGAAGGCATTGCTTTTTTTCTTTTTTTTAAGAGTTTTTTTTATTTTTTATTTTTTAGTAATCTCTACACCCAACATGGGGTTCAAACTTACAACCCCAAGATCGAGAGTCGCACGTTCTTTTTTTTTTTAATTTTTTTTTTAATTTTTTTTTAATGTTTATTTTTGAGACAGAGACAGAGCATGAACGGGGGAGGGTCAGAGAGAGAGGGAGACACAGAATCTGAAGCAGGCTCCAGGCTCTGAGCTGTCAGCACAGAGCCCGACGCGGGGCTCGAACTCACGGACCGCGAGATCATGACCTGAGCCGAAGTCGGACGCTTAACCGACTGAGCCACCCAGGCGCCCCAAGAGTTGCACGTTCTACTGACCAAGCCAGACAGGCCAGTCCGCTTTTACTGTTTTTTAGCTGTAGCTATTGCTGGTCAAGAGAGAAGGATCATTTAGATTCTCCAAACTGTATGTTTTTTTTATCCTGGAGCTTGTAGGAATGTCTTCATCCTGTTCTGAAATTCATGATGTGACTTAGTATTGGCTTTCACTGTCGTGCTGGGCGCTCGTAAGTGGCTGGGCCCTTAAGGCTAGAAAGTTGTGAGCTTCAGTTCTGAGAAATTTTTCTGAAAATTTTTTATTCCCTTCTTTGATTTTCTGTTCTCTTAAGAATTCTAAATATTCTAATGTTGGACTTGAAACTCTTCTGCTAAGTTTCCTCTTTTCTCTTTCACTTTTTTTCATTGTTTTCAAGAGAGTTCCTCAATTTTATTTCCCAGCTTACTGAGTTTTTAACTTCTGGTACCACATCTCTAGTTTCAGTAGCTTTGTTGTCTGTCTTCTCAAGTGTGTGTTTTTAATAATGTCTTGGTATTCCAAGGGTGGAAGGTGTTTTCTCTGGGAATGTTAACATCGTTGTAATTTTCAGTCTTCTCCCGATTCCTAGAGTTCCTGTTTGTTCTGATCTTCTCCGTCGTGTCGGAGGCTTACTTCAAATGTCTGGTGATCCTTTGCTGTTCACTTACAATGGGGCATCTGATTGGAAGCTTCTGGTGGCCTTCACTGTAGGGTGATGGTGCCCGTCCATTTCACCAGGACTCCTGCTGTTGAGAATCTTGAAGTGCATTCACTTGGGACTGGTGTCTCCTGCTTGGAGTGGGTAGCTCTCCTGACATTGTTCTTGGCAAACTTCCTTCTCTGTGCCGCCTCATGCTTCCGAGTCCAGTAGTCTGGTTCATCCTCTCAGGAGAAGAAACCTCTAGTCTTCTGCCCTTGAGTAGGAGCAGTTGGCTGGAAATGAAGAGGGCATTTGAAGCTTTATTAAAACCCATGAACATAAAAGAGATCATTCTCTTTAGCAACTTAAGAAATAAGTGTTCTGTGTAAATGTATTTATAAACTAAAGTCTGTTCCGATGTCTTGGGAAGGAGGTCCACTTCCTTTACCCAGGCCTGATGTTCAGCTTCATCCTTACTACTGCCTTTGAATGGGTTGATTGTCCAGGCTTGGGGGTTTGAGATGCAAATGAAGATGCTTCTTTGCTTCCCCACGGCCAGGCCAGCTGTGCTTGAGCACTGCTACCTCATTTCCATTTAGGCATCTGCTTTCCAGCTTCCGGTGTTGTCTTCTGTCTTGTTCTCTATCCTTGTGGTTTTGTGCTTTTTCCTTTTTAATCATGCAGTTGTCTTTTTAGTAGACTCTGGAAGGAGTGGAGGTGATGCTTGTGTTTCATCTGGACTGTAATCAAAAATTTTCAGTGACGTAAATGTAACTGAATAACCATCTGGAGGGAGGGAGTCATTGAATGTACCTTCTTACCTAAGATTGCATTATATTTTCAGATGATGACTTCTGGTACCGTGCCATTGTTCTGGGGACATCGGATGCTTATGTGAAAGTGCTCTATGTAGACTATGGAAACATTGAAACTCTGCCTTTTTCCAGAGTGCAGCCAATTCCCACCAGCCACTTGGAGCTTCCTTTCCAAATTATTAAATGTTCATTTGAAGGTAGGCAGTTAAGTCACTTTCCGGTTGAGATGTCTGTGTGGTTTTCCCTTTGTTTTATAGCCCTATGTCTGAGTCAAATGGGCATTTCAATAACTGCCCAGATTTCTAAACATCAAGCAGAGTTTACCAAAAAAGTTTCGTATCTTCTATTCTTCATTTCATTCTCACAAAAATTATATTGCTAGCCCATTGTTGTTCAGTTATTGTGTTTGGCCCTGGGTTGCACAGCTAGAAGTGGCAGTGCCTGGAAGAACTGGTCCTTCTGACCCTTATCTGAGGGCCTCTGTGCTCTGTCATGGCTCTTAGAGACAAGAGACATTCAGATGACACCATTCGGGCTAATTCACTGTGCACTGTATCTGCATTGATATTCAGTTCCTTCCTTTGGTGTTTGAGTAAAGCGAACAAAAATGCTAACGTAGCTTTTTACTTTCACTCCTCATTTTGTTACCCAGTGGTCCCAGCGGATAATAGCTCACTCATTGGCTCCTAGTCTGCTTTGGTTTTGACTCAGGGAGGAGGTGGAAAATTACCTTTATTATTGTTTGCCTTTCCCATTAGGACATATGTCCCTGGCAGCAACTGTTTTCTGTTTTGTGCCCTCCAGACTCAGATTAGTGCTCGATAAACAATAGGGATCAATGAATATTTATCGAGTGATTTTTTTTTTTTTAATGCAACAGCAATAGTACATCAAAGCATACCTAAACTCAGCTGGAGTGAGGCTTTTGCTTATTTTCTTTATTATTACTTTTTATTTATTTACCTTGAGAGAGAGAGAGAGAGACAGCACAAGTGGGGGAGGGACAGAGAGGGAGAGACAGAGAGAATCCCAAGAAGGCTCCACATGGCCAGCATGGATCCCAAGGCGGGTCTTGAACTCATGAACTGCAAGATCATGACCTGAGCTGATATGAAGAGTTGGACACTTGACCAATTGAGCCACTCAGACATCCCTTTGCTTATTATCTTTAGATGATGTATGTAAATTTTTTTTTTTTAAGGCACTTGATTAATACTCAGTTTTTCCCCAGGACTAATAGAATTGAATGGAAACTGCTCGCAATTAGTGATAGAACTACTAAAAAATTTCATGCTGAATCAGAGTGTAATGCTTTCCGTAAAAGGAATTACCAACAATGTCCATATGGTGTCGGTTGAGAAATGCTGTGAAAATGGTACTGTCAGTATAGCTGATAAGCTGGTGACTTACGGCCTGGCAAAAAACATCACATCTAAAAAGCAAAGTGCTTTAAATACAGGTATCTGTTTTCAAGTTTAATTAATGACAGATGTAAGTGTAATTAAGAAGCAATGTAATCAGTGTAGGTGACCTGGTCTTTCCTTACTCTGCGTGGTCACATTCCCTTCCTCCTCCCTGTCCTTTGTAAATCCAGTGGCACGGGGACCTACTGGGTGGAAGCAGGCCTCCCGGTCCAGATTTTCCTTAGCTTAGGCTCAGCAGCATTGCTGATACATTGATGCTGAGAGCTTTAGAAATGTCTGGCATTCAGAATTACTTCCAACTTACTTTCGACCCTGACCAAAGTGAGAAGAGTTTGCACTTTTGAGATTGGATCTTCTGGATATCTCACAAGAGGATTACTTGATAGGCCTGCCCTCGGCTGAAGAGCTATCCCATATATGATAGGCAAAAGACCTAAAATCCTAGAGATGGGGGCATTAATTTGGTGAAAACTAGGACACAGTAGTAGAAAATATTAAAGCCCAAATGAGAAGTAATTGATTAGGTCCTTGATAGTGAGAACCCATGCCTAAGGGGCAGAGCTGTGTAAATTCAGTGTTTTTCAGTGTTTCGTCAGTGTTTTTGTTACATATGGTGTGTGTTATCTGATGGCTTTTTGTATTTGCTTCTAGAAAAGACATGTAGGATGAATTGCTGTTGCACAGAGTTACGGAAACAGGTGGGTAGAGTTTATTTGAAGTGAAATTATACTTCTTACATTTTTAGAAATGAAGTAATACTATTTCTTTATCACCCATAGGTTGAAAAACATGAACAGATTCTTCTCTTCCTCTTAAACAATCCAACCAATCAAAATAAATTTATTGAAATGAAAAAATTGTTGAGAAGTTAAGTAAGTTAAATTTGATGTTTTCACCACTTCCGTCACCACCAACGGGACATCTCAAGGCATGTCAGGGTAGAACTCATGGCATGAACCACGTCATGAGGCTATTCTTCATTTTGCGACCTAATGATTTGAGGTCTGGTTGTAATGTGTTTGTTGCCTTGCCAAGTTTTATTTGCTGATCTGAAGTTGACCGTTAATGGGACTGAGTCCAGGGGTGTTCACGTTGTAACCACTCACTGTTGTTCAGTTCCGAATGCTTACATTATTGATGTCACGGAGGGACTTGTAAAAATTGTTGTGAGGTAAAGCTTTACCTCAGATTCTTTGTGTCTTAGGGGTGAAATTAACTCTCACTTGGGCATGTTGCGGTAAAAATGTTCAGCATTTTTTGTGAAGAGGTTTTAAAGGGCCAAGCATGGAAAATGGGCTTCACTGATAGTGTATTTCATTTCAAAACAAAGCCTACTCTCTGGTGGTGATTCTAGTGTGTAACAATGATAATTGGTGAGTTTGAAACAACAGTTTCCCCACATTGATTGATTGATTGATTGATTTTTATTATTTATTTTTATTTTTTTGATCTGGGATGCTTTGTTCGAAGGTAGCCCTCAGAAGTACCTTGTGATCAGAGGTCAGTTAGAATTTCTGATTAAAATGAAATTGTCTTTCCTACTAATTCCAGCCAAAAGCAAAGGGTCTCTGACTCCATGCACTCTTGTCGGCTACAGCACAGCCTGGGTCAGACCTTTTTGCAAGTAGCTCACGGGATGGTACCTCTGAGCGCCTGGTGATTGTCCGTGAGTTCACGTGCTCTCTCCTTCTCCGTGTGGGAAGGTACAGTTATTTTGTTTCTGCTCCTAAGAAAGTACAGCTGAATTCTGAGTGGAGTGTCATCGCTGCTAGAGCAATAGTTTTGTCTCCTGGTTGATTTTCTTTACAAGTTTTGGGTTATTTCTAATAAATGCTCATCTGCCATTGCAGTTACAGCCTTCAGTCCTTTCTGATGCACTCGCTTTCAGTATTGACTACTGTCTTGTGTGCTTGAGTCTAAGATCTTAAGTTAAAAAAAAATGTAAAGTCAAATCTTAAATTTCCTGATAATTTTGTAGGGTAACGGACATGCAGTGACATGGACTTCTGGAATTTAGTCCTAGCACCAAATCATCTCATTTTTACCTGTGTAATAGGCTTTTTTTGTAAGGATATTGAGAGTGCTAACCCGCACGCATGTTTCTACATGGATTGGAGACATTGTTTAAAAACAAAAAAAAAACAAGATGTGATTTAAAGACTAGTAGTTGAACTAGCTTTTCCTTTACTGTGGAATAAATACATTTTTATCTACATTTTGAATATAGTATAATGCCTTATGTATTATTTAAAAAGCACTTGAACATGTAGTCGCATATGTAATCATTACAGTAGTCCTGGAAAGAGAGTAAGACCCCATTTTATAGATGAGGCCAAGGCTCAAAGAGGTTAAATGGCTGCACTGGATACACACAAAACCAGGTCTTAGGCTCGAAGCTGAACCCTGTCTGCTGCTCCTTGCTGCTTACTGTCTGCTGTGCTGCAGCGTCCTTAGATTCAGTCAGTTTTGAAGGACATGAGACTGAGGAGTTATATTAGAAGAAATTACAGGATACCCTGGGTGGCTCAGTTGATTAAGTGTCTGATTATAGGTTTCGGCTCAGGTCATGATTTCCCGGTTCATGAGTTCAAGCCCTGCGTCGGGCTCTGTGCTGACAGCACGGAGCCTGCTTGTGATTCTCCCTCCCTCCCTCCCTCCCTCCCTCCCTCTCTCTCTCTCTCTGTCCCTCCCATGCACGTGTTCTCTCTGTCTCTCAAAATGAATGGATAAACCGAAACAAAAAAAGAAAAAATTACATACATGATTGCTTAAGCATACTTGATTGTGGTGGAAGTATAGTTGAATATTCACTTTTTTTTTTTAATTTTTTTTTAACGCTTATTTATTTTTGAGACAGAGACAGAGCATGAACGGGGGAGGGTCAGAGAGAGGGAGACACAGAATCTGAAACAGGCTCCAGGCTCTAAGCTGTCAGCACAGAGCCCGACGCGGGGCTCAAACTCACGGACTGTGAGATCATGACCTGGGCCAAAGCTGGCCACTCAACCGACTGAGCCACCCAGGCGCCCCGAATATTCACTCTTTTAAAATGTTTTTCCTAGATACAGAGAAAATGTGTTTAAAATTGAAGTGTTTAGTCTTTCTTGGAGAAATTTTTAAATAACTAAAATCGCCCAACTAGGAATGCTGTGGCGATAGGAACCAAAGACTGTCCTCTGTGGCTCAGACGTGATAAATAAGTGCTTCAGCACACAAGTCACTGTAACATTCTGTATCGGAAGGGGAGTGCACACAGCTGTGTTTCGCTTTGGTCCAGGGCGATCCAAACCACGGCAGCTCGTGCACAATGCTGTGGCGGTGCATTTCTGCAACAGATCCGACTTGAATGTACACTTTGGTTTGCTTGCACTTTAGAAATTAAGCAGAGTGATTGAGTCTCTAATAAGGCATATTGAGAGTTGATTTTTCTCTTTCAGAAGCAGTCTGTCCCGGAGATACATGCTTAGCAGAAAGGAAACAACGAAGGCTAGACTTAGAGGCAGCACGGCACCCCGCGTGTTCATCGCGAATGTTGTCTTCTGTGCCTCCGTTTCTGTTTGCTTTGCCACTCTTCTGTTGGGTTGGGGAGTTTTGTTTTTTTCCCTCTAAGTTCTTCCTCCCAAATAAGTCTGGCGTGGAAGTTTCATACCACATTCATGGGATATCGGGAAGAGATACATAGGGATTTTCTACTGTGAATATAAATTTTTAGGACTTAAAGGTAACACGGAAGAAAATATGGCTTCATATTACTAGCAGATAAATCTAGTTGATAGATGCGTGAGTTTCTTTGGATTTTTCTGTATGTTTGAAATACTTGGTAATAAAACATGCCTTGCTCTGTCGTCATCTGCCTCTTCCACTTCATAAATGTTCCTTGGCTTGTTGTTGCTTCGGTCCTGTCTCTTCTTTTCCTGTCCACTCTTGAGATCGTGAGCTGCTGTCTCCATCCCATCTCGGATCTCTTTTCCTGTGGCCTTTTGGGCTCAGAGTCTATCCTCAGGCTCCCAACCGCTCCTCAGCTGCGGAAGGGACTTTCTCTTTCTGCTTCTACAGAACATCCATACCCTTCCAAATCTGCAGCCATCTAGACTTCGTTGTAGGTAGAATTTACATTTTCTGAAATACAAATGCAGTTAAGTTAAAAATTAGAGTATGCATTTTTCTTGAAGCACATAAAGGAATCTTAGTTGCTCCTAAAACGTGCAGAATTATGGGCCAGCTGACTTTCCTGCCAGCCTGTAAGTTTCTGTTGGGAAATTTTCCATGATTTACTAATTTAGTATCAGACTCCTAACCAAGAAGAGGTTACCAACTCAAAGAATGTTTTTTGGGTTTTAGTTTTTTGGTCTTTGGTTTTTTTTTTTTTTTTTTTTTTTTTTTTTTTTGCTTTTACTGGTAATGTATGTCAGCCAGATTAAATGGAATTTTTCTTCATGTAACAAGTTCAAATATTGATGTGCCTTTTTTTTAAAGTTTATTCTGAGAGGGAGAGGGGGAGAGAGAACCCCAAGCAGGCTCTGCTTTGTGAGTGCAGAGCCCAGTGTGGGGCTCGAACTCACAAACGACAAGATCATGACCTGGGCTGAAGTCAGATGCTTAAACAACTGAGCCCTTGTGCTTTTATTAGATAAAAATATATGCTGCTTTGCTCAAAATCCTTTCACTTTTCAGCCTTGTGTTCTTATGGTCACTATTTTGCTAAGTTCTTTTTCTGATTTGTACATGTTTGGAGCCTTGGATGCTTAGTTCCTTCTCAGTCAATTCTAGCCACAGTGAGAATACACATAGAAATTATGGAATCACAAAGTTGACCTTTTCATTGTGGAAAAGTAGAGAAGCAAGTCAGAACATTAAAAAGGTCTGAAAGTTTCAGATTCTGTGGTTTTACATGGTGCTGGAAATTTGAATACAAAGAGTAAATGGAGTTTAATATGAGGATTCAGCTATTAGTCTCTTTTGGGGAACAAGACAGTCTATGGAAATAGTTTTCACAATTGGAGATCTGGATTCATTTTACATGATACTATACTGGACCTACTTTATTTTTTTTTTTTAATTTTATTTATATCCAAGCTAGTTAACATGTAGCATAGTAATGGTTTCAGGAGAATTTAGTGGTTCATCATTTACATATAACACCCAGTGCACATCCCAACAAGTGCCCTCCTTCATGCCCATCCCCCCACCCAGCACCCCTCCAGCACCCCTCAGTTCTCTGTACTTGAGTCTCTTATGCCTTGCCTCCCTTTGTTTTTCTTATTTTTCCTTCCCTTTCCCTGTGTCATCTGTTTCTTAAATTCCACATGAGTGAAATCAGATATTTATCTTTCTCTGACTTATTTTGCTTAGCATTATACACTCTAGTTCCATCCACGTTGTTGCAAATGGCAGGATTGCATTCTTTTTGATCAGCGAGTAATATTCCTGTGTGTGTGTGTGTGTAATCTATATACCACATCTTCTTTATCCATTCATCAGTCTATGGACATTTGGGCTCTTGCCATAATTTGGCTATCGCTGATAGTGCTGTGTAAACATTGGAGTGAATTTGCCCCTTTGAATCAGCATTCTTGTATCCTTTGGATAAATTCCTAGTGCAATTGCTGGGTCTAGCAATAGCTAGCAATAGCTCTATCTTTAATGGACCTACTTTAACATTATTAATTCACATTCAAGTATATACTGACCTCCATTTACATTCCTGAGATTGAAATAAATGCTGTGTTTATTATTCATCAGCACCATGTGTGATCTGTCACATCTGGTGTTCAGTTTCCCTCAAAATATGTACTTCAGTTAGATAAGCACAAAATTGCTGAAACCATGTAACCAAACAAATTATTACTTGGCAGAGGACGTGTAAATATTGTGATGAAAGTGTGTCTGTGGAGGTATATTCGATACGCCTTTTCTTTTGGTAGAATTCTTTTGTTGGGGCAACTAGAAATGTAAAAGTCTCAAAACTGAGTGAAGGTGATTACTTTTCTGAACTTGAGCTCTCTTACTAGATAGTAAATGCTCCAGAAAACCAATAGGTGAGGATCCTTATCTGTAGGGCCCTAAATAGCCAGATTCCAGGAGAGGAATTAAGTAAATGTGAGGCTTAGTGCTGGGAGGCTGCTAGCCCGGAGCAGTAGACCCTTAGTGTAACCGGTGGGCTCACCACTGACACAACTACTGCCTGGACTTGGTAAATTGAGCCCTTTGGGGGGTGGCCAGAGAGGAATGCCTGGGCTATTCACCAGCTGCCTGTGGACCTGTAGCTGGCCATGTGCCCAAGCAGTGTGTACTCATTAAGCACACAGGATTCTCAAGGATGGTTTTTTGCTTTGTTTTTCCAGATAAAAGGAATTGGAGGACAGCCTGTGGTTCCACACAGACAGTTAAGAGTTGTAGGTTGATTTTGCTTGCTGGATTAAAGTGAAGTTCAGTTACAAGTAAGACTACTGCCCACCTGCACAGGCTGGGAGCGGTAGAGGCGCACCCAGAGAACGGACACATTTTTCTGCAGCCCTGAACGTTCGTTGGTCAAGTTCCTGTGTAGACATTGCAGTCCATCTTCCCTGGGAAGCTTCTCTAACCTTGGCAGTAGCTTTCAGATAACCCAGAATTGGTTTCATTGAAGGCTTTAGCTGCCCAGCCTTGGCCATTTTCCTGTGCTTCCCTTTTTACCTTGAGACTCTGAGGTGATGCCATTTTTAAAACCTTGTAGTGATAGGAAGCCTTCCAGGAAGTGAGACAGACCGTGGGGCTAATTCTAAGAAGCCCATCCCCAAGGGTGTGCCCAGATTCCTCTCAAAATGCATTCAGTGAACACCTAAGGCATTCGTGTGTGAAACGGGAGATACAAAATTTGGAAGTCCTGGCAGTTTGAAGGAGGAGAGTGCTTACGCAGTCTTGGGTGTGGGTCGCATGACTGACGTTACCCAGGCCCTTGCCTTTGGAGACATAATGTGTTTCCTTGATTGAGCCAGAAAGCATCACATTTCCCAGAAACAAATCCAGTAACCTTGTGTGTAATTCTCACTGTCTTAATGGAGTTGGGTTGTATGTTTTAAACCTTAGAGCCATTGGTGTCTACCCCAAGCCCAAGGGTCTCCAGCTTTGAGATGCAGTATTTCTGTTCCTCATGTCCTGCCACCACTACTTTGTTCTCTCTTCTTGCCCTCTGCGCCATGGTTTTGCTGCCTGTGGAGCACTGCAGAATCAGGCCCTTTATTTCTTCTGGGATGATTTCTTGGCCATTGAATACGCACTGTTTCCTGATCTTTCACTTCTCGAGAGGGTTTTGGGAAGTCCATGTTGGCGGCTCTGTAACCTATTGTCCTTTGGGGCTTTTCATACGTGTTTCACCTTGCTTTCATCATTTGGGGGTCCAAATAATGGGAGTGGGTGCAAAAAACTGGGGGCTTCCCCAGATCTGAGAACGGTTGTACTCCTGAACCTTTCACTTCATAGGCCAGAAAACTGAGCAGTCAAAAATTAAGCATCTTTTCTCTGTCACAAGTCCAGTAGGTAGGGGAGCTGAATGGGGAATCCCAGATTTCCCTCATTTCCAAAGCAGTGGTCATTCCACACTGGGTGTCTCCCACTCTGTATCACTGAGTGCTCAGGTCCCCTGTTGTCTCTGTGTGAAATGCACAGTCGCCTCCATGCCTTGTGTGTTCACCACCGAGACCTGCTGTACGGGGCAATTCACATTTTCAAGGGGCACTTACTGCGTAGAGTTAGCAAGCATTGGGGCTGCAACGATGAGCAAGGCAAGTCCTTGGACGCAAGGGGCTCACAGACTCTTTGGGATGATGGTCCTTCAAAGTGACTTGAAATTTTCCACAGATCTTCATAAAGGAGGAGTTGCCCAGCCTTTTGTGTAAAAAACCTCCAGCCCTGCTAGTCTCCCACTCACCACTCTCCGTAGCCTGGGCCACTTGCATTTGCCTCCCTCCCCCCACCGCCATGCACATCTGATAGATCTGATAGGCATCTGGGACAGACTGACTTATACTTTGATGTGAAGGAGTTTGAAAGAACTTGTATCTCCACCAGTATTTATAGTTGTAGCCTTTTACTTCTTGATCGTGGAATGAACATGTGAACTCCCCCCACCCCCGGCCCCCCCAGTTAAAGCCGCCAAACTGTCAGGAACATCCAGAATTGAAATTTGACTTCTCACAGGTAAACTGATTAGCCAAAGGTGTGCTGGTAGATGCCAGCTTAGCAACGAATCACACCAAGTCGGGGAGAGGGCCATCAGCTGTTAAATTTCCACTTTTGCCAGGACGTGGTCTGCCCTTCTCAAACCTCTGTTCTGTCTGGAGAGACACAGGCCACTCACCACAGGTGGCTACTGGACACTTAAAATGTGGCCAGACCAAATTGAGATGTGCCATAAATGTATAATACACAATTTTGAAGACAGCATAAAATATCTCTATTTTACATTGATTACACGAGATATTTGGGATCTACTGGGCTAATACTAAGCTCACCTGTTTCTTTCCACTTTTTAAATGTGGTAACTGGAACGTTTAAAATGACCTATTTGGCTTGCATTACATGTTTTTGAGACAATTCCCCTCCCCACCCCTCCTTCCGCCAAGCATTTAGGCCTGCGGCCAATTTCCCCTGCATAGGTGCTCCTGCATGGCTTATCCTGCTCTGGTGTGGCTCCGTTTTAATGTAAAACAGGCAACCAAAAAAAGGTGCTCAATAAATGTTATTGGAAGGAGTTAAGTGAAAAACGGGTCCTTCTTTTCCCCACTTGTGTGAAGTTTGCAACATTTACTGACCATGGGTCCCTTTCACTAGAAGCTACAGATTTTGAGAGGGTTGGAAACCAACTGAGAACCAAAGGGCAATGCTTTAAAAAATTTGTTAAAAAAGAAAAGCGTAAAAAAAAAAGTTATTAGTCTATCAGACTGACCTTTACAAGAATAATGGGAAGAGGGGCATGGAAAAGAGGAAACAGGTTGATCTTCCTGGAGGTCAGTTTGACAATACACATCAAAAGCCTTAACCTGCCTATATCCAAGAGTGTAGAAATTTGCCTTCTTGCAGTTTACTCCAAGGAAGTGATTGGGCAAAAGCACAAATATCTAATTTCCTGATTAACAGTTAATGTTTACAACAGCAGGTTAACTACATTGGAATATTAAGTAGTGGCTAAAAACATGTTCAAGAAGAGAAATAGAAAAGCTGGGTATGTCACAGTATGTAGGGACCGAACTAAAAAGAATGTAAATTTTTATGTAAGTGGAAGGATGCTGAAAGAATGTAACACCATAACGTTAACAGTGATTATCTCTGGATGGTGGGACAGGTGTTTTTCTGCAAGGTCCTTACTGGCATTTTCTTATTTTGCAATGAGCACACGTTGTGCAATGACACTTTATTGATGCCTTATGAAAACTATAGATGATACAGTAATAGTCAACATCTATTGAGTGCTTACTATGTGTAGGCATTATGCCATTTTGCTTTCTGGCATCCGAGTTTTAAAAATCAGGCACCTTCTAGACTTAATCGAGGACGCTGGCCAAAAAGGCCCGCTTATTACCTCCCAGCCGCAGTAACTGCAGACAGGTAAATGGCAACTGCCATGCCAAATAGAAGCGATGCCAAAGTCAACATCTTCGCACGGGTCTGAGCACTAAACCCTGCGGAGTCGGCAGCGGATGGCACAGCCCTGCTACACCGATCAGAGGCTGGGAGACCCGCGCAGAAGTAAGTACTTTGTTGACTTGCCGCTCTTGGCGACGCCGTGTTAAAAAACGCGAGAAGCGATGCGGGCCCAGTTCCCAGAAGCGCCCGATGCACCTCCGTGGGCCCGCGCCGCGCTCGCCGCCTCCCGTCGGCGAGAACTACAGGTGCCCCACGTGGCTCCCACCCAGGGCGCCCTCCCGCGGGCCTGCAGCGCCCCCTGGCCCGAGCCGAGCCCGCGGGCCGTCTCGGCAGCCTCGGCGCGCGCGTCCCGCCGTGCGCTCCCGCCGCCCTCGTCCCGGTGAGTCAGAGCCGGAGCTGTCTCCGCGCCCCGGGCCCCCGCCAGCGGCCTCGGGAGGGGAGCCGGTTACTTGTCCGCGCTCCGGGGGTGGGGACGCTCGGCCCCCAGCCCTCCCTCCCAGCGGCACGGATCCCGTGCGGTCCCGCGTGGACGCGGCGGCCGAGCGGCGTTGCGGGCTTTGTTCGGCTTTGTCTGAGCCGCACCTGAACTCGGCCGCGAGGCCCGCGCGCTTCTCGGGGAAGCCGGAGTCACCTGGCGCACCTGGACGAGCGCACCTGGCGCACGCTTCCCCCGGGCTCCCTGCAGACGGCCCGGCCCGGGGAGACCCAGCCAGCGCATCGGGACGGGGAGCGTGGCGGGCCCGGGAGGGGCCTCTCTTTTGGGACTCCGGCACGGGGTCGCAGAGCCAAGGGGGCGCGGAGCACAGGTAAGGGGACAGGGGCTAGGTGGCAGTGGGTGGAGAAGGGAACCGTGTATTAAACTCGACCTGTTGGTTGGCACAGGCACAGTCTGTTAATCTGGAGACTGCGGAAGGGGACTCGCCTTTTGAGTAAACGTTTGGGGGATGTGCCCAAGCCCCCCTCCCCGCGCCCCTCTTTTTCCGGGCCTACGCGGTGTTAAGGTGACTCCTGTGCAGTTTTCCCAGCAGCGAGAGTGCCCCGGTGAAGCCTCTGCAAGCAGAGCCCTAGCAGGGCCTGTGGCCCAGAGACTGGCCCCTGGGCGATGGGAAGGCTAGGGGATTTGTCCTTGTGACTTCTCATACTGGGATTTCTCCCCGGCCGCGCCCCCCTCCGCCCCCCTTTCCTGCATTTCTCCTTCCTGGGGCTGCGCCCTTGGCCACCTGCTGGGAGAGTAAATGGAGGGTCTCGGAACTGCACCTTTGAAACTTGCCAGGTGGCGTCGGTTTAGGAGCAGGGTGGGCACCCTGGCAGAGAAGAAGGGAGGAGGGCACCTGGCCCCCCCGTGGAATCTATGGCTCTCCAGCCAAGAGCGGCCGTTGGGTGGGAGCACCTGCTGTGTGTCTGGTGTCTTGGAACTGAATAATCAGAACCTGTACAATTGGCAAATTATGAGGTTCTTTAACACACAAAAACCCCAGAACTTTTCAATGCTTTATAATTTCAGGTGTAAAAATTCAATGTCTGTTTGGCTTCCATTGTGACATTATATTAAGAAATGTGCATTTGTTGAGAAAAGAGAAAAGATCTTCCTTCCTTCCTTCCTTCCCTCCCTCCCTCCCTCCGTCCTAGAGGTACCACTGCAATTGGCAAAGGCCTGGGGAGTTAATTTGTAAATGCTGCTGGCTTTCAGCAACCTGAAGCCATTCCCTTCTTGCTGCTGATGGGGGTGCAAGGCTCTGCGGGCTGCTCTTCACCGAGGGTGCAGCCCTTGCTGTTTGTAGAAATTCGACCCCAAACTGTCTCTTGATGGTGTAAGAATTTTCCAGACTAGGTCCCCCGACAAATCCTGGGGAAGAGACGGGGGCTCCTTTCCTTTATCACATCTGCCTGATTGACTGAAAACTATCAGTGACATATTTCCCCTTAAATTTAGTTTTTGGTTTACCCTCCGGAGCTTGCAATGGCTGTTTCCTTCCCCTCAGTTTGCTCAGATGTCCAGGTTCTTACAGATAGGGAAACCGAGACCTAGAGAGGTGAAAGATGACCCGAGAGCGAATGGGAGAGCCCCCCAGGAACCCAGACTGCTAGGCTTTTGATGAGCTGCATAAATGGGCCAGTCATTAATTGGCAAGTGCTGACATCAGGGATAAACTGGTGAGATTACAAAGCCTTTTGTCCCATCTTGTGTGTACCTTACAGAGTCTTTTCATTGTATCCCCAACACCTGACAGGGTGCTGGGCACAGGGCAGATGCTTGAATAAATGAAATTTCGTGTAATTATAACATTGGAGGGGTCAGCATCATTGTGAGGTGTTTTAGAACAGCGGTCCGCAGATTTTGTACTTTTGCCCTTCACAGATCAGTGAAGGAGCAAATGCCGCAAAATTATCAACTTTTAACCTTATCCCACAAGGGTTTTTGTTTGTTTGTTTGTTTGTTTGTTTGTTTGCAAATAAAACCCTGCCATTATCCACAAGGCTAATGGTGTCAGCATCACCCCAGGCCAGCTCCCTGGGCCAGTGGAATGTGCTTGGAGTCCCTTCTTTAAGTTTACCCTTTCATCATGTAAACAGCTCCAGACCGCTTCCTCTCCCACCCACAGAATTGCCTGCTGGCCTGCCCTCAATATGATTCCTGTCCTGGATCCCTCATTTCCTTTCCTGGTCCTGAGTCTCTTCTCTTCAACCGGGTCTCCCTGCTCTCCATTTAAGAGACGTTGCCTTCACCCAGGGCACTTTTGCATTGTGATCCCATGTGATCCCGGCATCTACCTTTTTAGGTAAATAGGCTGGGTGATGTCACCCCCATTTTTGAGGGAAGGAAATTGAAAGACTGAACTGAAGGAAGTTACTGAAAGGCTCAAGGCTCAGGTTTCCCGGCGTCTGACTGTGCTCGTTCTGTATTACTGCACTCTTCTTGTCACGGCCCAGCTGTCCTCATCAGAAGACCTGGGCTTGACTCCACACTTGTTGGAGCTCTTTGACTTTGGGTCCCAGCTTCTACAAGACCACTTTCTCATGTAGAAAAATGGAAATGATCATGTCTACCCTATGGCATTATGGGTGTTATATGAAATTAACCTATGAAATGTAATGACAACCTTTAACGTTGTACGTTTAGGGACGATCACACGATTCCCCTGGATCTTTACAACGCTCGCCTGAGTTCGTGAAACTAAGATTCACCCCAATTTGACGAATGAATGACCCTGAGACAGGGAACGTCACCCAGGTGGTTAGAAGCAGAACTAGCATGGAATTCTGTCTCTGGACTTCTGGTCCTATGTGCATTCTCTTATGCCTCTGCTTCCCAGAGTCCAATGAACTTGGGTCCTGTACAGGTTAAATGAAGGATTTTCAAATAACCATCAAAACAAACATCTCTCTTGGCTGTAAGTGTCTCTTCGCAGGTGGAAGCCTTGAGATCCATGCCCATCTGATCAGGGAATCTGTACAGCACATTGTTCATCCCTTGGTGCTGACTTCAGCTTCTCAGACCGTCGGGTTCTAACGATCTGCGATTCTTTGAGAGGGAGCGTGACTTTCCCCCAGCAGCTTTTAAAATGGTCTCTCTGCTGTGTCAAACTAGAAGCATGTGGCCCACTTCTCTGGACCCCCTGAGCCTGACAAAATGTTGTATCAAAAGGACAAGGAAGGCGACTGCTACGGTGGAAGACAGCGAGGGCTTTCTGGCTCGACACTTTTACCTCCGGTTTTAAAGTCTTCCTGTTCAGGTGTTGCCCGTTCTTGTAAAGGGCTCAGATTTCCATCCCACTGATGGAGAGGAGGCTGCCAAGGGCTAACCTAATATTTGGGGTGGGAAGTGCGTTTTGTGAGGAGGCAGAAGTGGTTTCCTTTTTCACCCTGAACTCATTTCATTTCCCATCCTAGAGGAGAAGGCAGGCATTGTCCTGCAAAACTGCCCTCAGCCATTGCCAGCCTGGTGCTTCTTTTCCCAAAGTAGCCTTGTTTTGGCCTTCATTTCTTCCTGCGGCATGGAAAGTATAATCCCTGGTTTGTGCTGAGTTTTGCGGAGCCCTGCGACAAACTGCACTTACCCACTGTCCTTTTAGTGGTGCCAGTGCTGCGTGGAACCAGGATTTGAACACAGCAGTCAGATGGGAAGATGGGGGCGGGGGGAGGTGGTGGTGGTGAAGAGTGGATGTGTGAGAGCCCCAGGAGCCAGGAATGACGTGGGATTAGCGTGGGTAATGGAACAGAAAAAGAACAAATGACGAGTGGGGCGTTTTGCAACGGAAAAGGCTTGACAAGGCATACCTGGGTACCTGCACACAATGATCTGTTTCTGCCCCTGGGATGCAAACCACTCCTGACTGCTTTGCACAAGAATGCAGAGAGTTCTGGAAATCTTCTCACGTGTGCCGAAGGTGGGAGTTGCTGGCAGGTGGTAGCTTGTGGAAAACTGCCAAAGGGCAGGATTCAGCTGGCAGATTTTTAATTATGCCTCTCTTCCCCTACCTTACTCCCCCAGGATCAGGAAGGGGATGGGTTGAGCAGATCGCTGGGAGGCCAGAGGGGAGTCTGATCCCCTTATTAGCTGTGTAACCTGCGGCAAAAACAACTTCTCTGTGCCTCAGTTTTCTCATCTGTAAAATGGGGACAACACTCGCGGTGACTGGCTGCAAGGCTTAGGGGGAGAGAAGATACAGAAGGATGGCCCCCGGTGCCAGGCACCCAGCAAATGCTCACTGGATGGTAGCAGCTGCTGGATTTTTATGCAATTCATCCTTTCTTAAAAAGATTTCAGGTGTTGGGCTGTACTTAGAATTCGAATTAGTACTGCAAGCAGTTGTGATGGGGGGAGGGGGGCGGGAAACTGAACGTTTGAGATGACGGGTGGGAGACAGCAGGGTGCTAACCCAAGCAGCGTTTATTTCGTTTATCTTGGCATAAGAAGGAATGCAGCGAGTGTAGTGAGCGCAAAGATCCTTCCGGAAGTAGGCGTAGCGGTGCTTACTGACCCAGCAGGCACGCATCTCGCCTACTGTGTGCCAGACAAGTGCAGGCGGCTGGGGCTCCGGCAGAGACGAAGCCGGAGTCCCTGCAGCCTTTGCCACCGGGCAGGTGAGTCGATCACACCAGCGGGCAGTTTGAGTGCGGGCTGTGCCGCGGGCGCAGGGGAGGGAGGTGCCGCTGGGGTCCCAGATCCAGCACCTTCTGGTCCAGACGCCTCTCAGGAGGCATTTGACTTCTTGCCTTGATTTGCAGATCGCCAACGTAAATTTTGCCCGAATGAGCAGAAGCTTGGGAGACTCTGAAAAGCATTCACCGGGGCATGTAGAGGCACAGAAGGAAGAGAGCAGGAGGAAGTTGCTTGGGTCTGTCTCCTGGCAGCGGGAGGGGCCCCGCGTTTCCTGAGTGCCTTTCTGTGCGTGCGGGAACCTTCTGTATGTACTTCCCCCAGGTCCTCGCGGCAGCCTGGGGAGGCCGCTGGAATCCTGGTTTGGGAAAGACATCAACAGGCCCGAGCCTCAGAGTCCTGCACGTGCCCAGGGTCGGAAGCCGTGACCCCGGAAAATCAGCCTGAGCCTGACTGGTTTGCATCCCAGGGGCAGCTTTGCCCTGGCCCTGGTCCACGTGGCCCGGCCTAGCTCCCAGGCGGCAGGCGAGAACTTGCCTTTCGTCTGTCGTCGGGAGTGAGAGGAAAGGAAGGCCTGTCTTGTTGGCAGGTGCCAGGCTGGAAGCCAGCGGGGATCGCCTTGGCCACGCTGGCCTGCACCCTCTCTGTCCGGCTCCCCCTCTCCCGTGTGTCCGCGAAGGGCCTGACCCTCTCGCTCTTGTAAGATTCGCTCTCCGCTGGCCACTTGGATTAGGTGCATACGTGAGCCTCACGGTCATCTGAGGCACAAAGACTCTCAGCTGGTTGGGACATTTGATCCCCTTTGTTTCAGACGTGTTTGAAATCCGAGGAGCTGAATATTCAGTAGAGTAAGGTCTGACCATCACGGGTCCGTGACGGATTTAAAACCAAAAGACACCTTAGCAGCATCTGGTCCAGCCTCCTTGTTTTGTAGACGAGGGACCATGGCATCGGATGAGAAGTGGGGCTCCTGGATTCACGGTGCGGGCTGTGTGCCACCAGGGGGCAGGTGTAGCCCCTGCCTGTCCTAGTCACCCGCCTCTATGCCATCTCAGCTTGCGCGGTGGCTCGAGGGCCCTGACTCACCTCCGCTCCAGAAGCAGCCTGGTTAGATGCAAGCATCTAACTGGATTAGGGGCCAGAGACCTGAACTGTGCGACTGTCTGGGACCACCCCCCTCCCCGCTTCTGAGCTTCTGTGACCCCTTCCTTCATCTCTCAGGTGTGTCCGGCTCATTCACTGTGAGTTTCCCCTTTCACAAGTTGTGTCCCTCTTGTTCCCTGGAGTCTGCTCTCCAAGAGTAGGAACGCAGACCTGAGCCGTAGGTGCTGTCCCCTGAAGCAGTCCCCGCTGTTTGTTCAAATTCCCTACGGTTCCAAGTAAGGTCCGGCAGTAGCACCTATAGGAACATGAGTTGGGTTACATTTAAACTTAAATATGAAAAATTATCTTTCTTGGGGAGCTTCAGTTTTCAAGGCAGCCCTTGCTCTCGGCCCGCTCAAACTCCTCTGACAGGTCGTTTTGTTGCCGCAGCTGGGAGATGTGTCTTTTTCTTTTTTTTTTTCATGTTTATTTTGGAGAGAGTGTGGGCAGGGGAGGGGCAGAGAGTGAGGGAGACGCAGAATCCGAAGCAGGCTCCAGGCCCTGAGCTGTCAGCACAGAGCCCAGCGCGGGGCTCGAACTCACGAGCCACGAGATCGTCACCTGAGCCAAAACCAAGAGTCAGATGCTTAACTGACCAAGCGTCCCAAGGGGATGTGTTTGTAATGCCCCAGTAGAGACAGTGGAGTGCGTCTGACAGGAGAATTCATTGTCGCGTGCGTTAAGTTACGGGCATTTTGGTGAGCAGCTAAACATAACCGGGAAGCTTCCGCCATGCGTCTTGGAGAACTGACATCTGCCAGTGGAGATGTGGATGTCCGAGGACCCAAGATACATACACGAAAACTTGGTGTTCCTGCCTTGTTATCCACGTTCGTAGACGCGGGAGAGCGGTGTTTGCCCAAGAGGTTACAGGGACGTTCTGAGTTGGGTGGACCAGGTGGAAATGAGTTTCTCCACCCTCGGCTGCACCCCTGCGTACCGCACACGGTGACCGGCCACCTCTCCCTCCGCTCTCTTCTCTAGAACCCGGGGGGACCCTGCCGTGCTTCCCTTCCTGTATCTCTGCCTGGGATTTTCTCTTTGGAATGGTCTCCTGAGTGAGAGTCCAGGATTGTTTGTTTAACAGGAGGAAACTTCGGGAAGGCCTACGTGTGGCCCCACTCTTTCATGTCTTTTTTTTTAATAGGCAGGTTTGAGGCGGAGAAACCGTAGGGTGAGACCTTGGTTGTATTGGATCCCAAAAGGCAAGAAAACAGAATTTCTGGAGCTTATTGTTCAGATATTCTTAGATTTTTGCCCACTAAATTATACTAGGGGTGGAGGGGAGTCTAAATTTCATTCTGTATGATCCCTTTCAGTACAGTGGCTAAAATGTAAGACTCTGTAGATTTTACATCATATCTTTGTGGTTAAAAAGGATAAGGATCCATTTCTTGGGCCCCACAGCTGAAATCAGAAGTCTACCTCATGTATGTGCTTTTATAGCAGCAGAGTTATAGTCTGTCATTCTTTTTTTTTTTCAACGTTTATTTATTTTTGGGACAGAGAGAGACAGAGCATGAACGGGGGAGGGGCAGAGAGAGAGGGAGACACAGAATCGGAAACAGGCTCCAGGCTCTGAGCCATCAGCCCAGAGCCTGACGCGGGGCTCGAACTCCCGGACCGCGAGATCGTGACCTGGCTGAAGTCGGACGCTTAACCGACTGCGCCACCCAGGCGCCCCTCTATCATTCTTATTAAAAGCTCTCACTTCCCACCCTTTCCTCCCTTAAAGATCGTTGTCAAGCCCCATGGAACTGAATGTTACCTGTACTCTAAGCATTACTAGGCATTTTTTGAAAAACCCTTTTGTGACTTCTTCAGCCATGTTACTTTTTATGGAGTAGGAAGTGTAGACGTTGTGATCTTGCTAGAAGGCTTCAGGACATTAGGACGTTGGAAATCCTATCTTGAGTCTCTGAGTCTAACTCGTCATAAGAAATGGGGGCAATGAGATGGAGGGGACTTTACTCAAGGTCACGTGGCGGGACAGGGGCCAGGCCAAGCTGGGACCCGGGACTCTTATCCGTGGGCAGAGCATGCCTTCCCGGAGTCTGTGAAGGAGCCAGGGGGGGGGGGGGGTTGGGGCAGGTGTCTGGAGAAGATGCTAGCCTGTCCTTTGAAAGCAAAGCCATTGGAGTAGTCTCGCGTGACTTTTGAGGGAATTTGGGTCTTTTTTTTGGACGAATACAGTCACCGTGGCGAGGAAGAGCCTCAAGGTCATAGTTGTACCTGGAAAAGACTGAGCGGCTGTCGTCTTGTTTCAGGATGACTTGGGGGGTGCACAGAGCTAATTGCTGATACCTTTTTCTTACCCTGCCCCATAGTTACATCAACATGCCTTCCTTCCCGTTGCTGGAGGCCATCTTCATTTTCCTGCTTTCTGGAGGTAAGCTTTTTGGTCAGGGGTGAGGTGTGGAGGGGTTTGATTTGCCTCATATCCTGTCAATTTTAACTTCGGGAGGTCTCCCGAAGGCAACTGAGTCTGTCCACTCCACGGCCACCTGCCTAGCATGAGCCCTATCATCTTGTGCTTGGACCACTGTTCCAACCAAAGCAGCCCAGCCTCTGTGCGGTCACCCTGGGTCCACCTGGTTCTGCTCCAGCCGACTGTCTTTGTAGTTTGTCTTGTTTCCGCTCCTGGTGGCAAAACTGTCCTAGACCTCATCAGAGGTACTTGCGTGACGGCTCTTAACTGCGGAGGAACTGCTAGTCCAGCATTCTGGCCCAGAACCAGCCTCCTTGTGAGTAGAGATTCAGGGACGGGTGTGTCAGGTGAGCAGAGACCGTCCGCTGGAAGGTTAGGTGGGGAGAGCTAGGAACTACGTTAGAGAGAGAGAAAATCCCAAGCAGGCTCCATTCTGTCAGCGCAAAGCCCAACATGGGGCTCGAACTCCCATACCGTGAGGTCATGACCTGAGCCGAAATCAAGAGTTGGACATTTATTTAACCGACTGAGCCACCCAGGTGCCCCAAAGTTTGTTTTAAATTGCTATTGATTGCTTATATACCATCATTCCAATTTTACTAGATATCGTATAAAAGAACGAAAGATGTATTCATGAACTTCCTACCCCAAAACTTCTTGGCTCTTTTTCATGTGAATTGCACTGAACAAATTTATCAGAGTTTACTCCCAGCCCTGTCCCTATGGATATCTGTTCTCTCCAGCCTTCCTCTCCATCACAACCGTGAAAGGAGAGCCTTGATGTACCTTTTCCCTTGTCTAAAAGTGGTTTTCCTTTGGATCCCTTCCCAGGTGCGATACCATAGGGGCAAAGGCTGTAAGCAGGTTGACGACTCTTCATTCATTTGGCCAAATTGTTTTCTAAAAGGGTTGGACCAGTTTCCAGGGCCACCCCTGGAAGAGTTTTTCCTGATTGGGTCTTTCCCCAGTTACATTTAAATTTAGAGGCTGATCATTTAAATTTTACCGTTGAACGGGTATCTCATTATTTGGGTTAAAACATTTCGTCACCTGTTTAAACATTTTCCCTTGTGCTTGTCCACGAATTGTATTTCTTCTGTGAATTGTATGTTTATATCCAGGGTTCATTTTTATGGCAAGGTGTTGTGCCCCAGAGGGGCACCCAGTTATTATACCTAACCAAGGGGCAAAACTCATGAGATTCACGGGCTCTCTGTATCCCCCTCTATGTACATTTTTAATTTTTGTCTTCGGAATACCCAAATTTAAATACAAAGGTTCCTGATTGGAGTATTTGGAGGGGTTTCTTTATGTTGTCCCTCTGGTAATTTTTTGAGATACAACATCATTGAATTCCTCCACATTCCAGTTTTCTCTCCTATTACCTCTCATTTCTGGTCACGTATGTGGACTCTAAGACTCCTCCCTGTAATGGCTCTTTCTGGTGTCTTCTTTCCTAGTACGCCCATCTCATCCTCTTCAGGAAGTCCACGTAAGCAGGGAGACCATTGGGAAGATTTCAGCCGCCAGCAAAAGTAAGCCTTTGTGTCATTCAACCCTCCAGGCCCCCCATTTCATCCTCCGCGTGATGGACCCAAGGGAAACTATGTTATTCTAGAACGCTCCTGTCCCATTCCCGTCTTCCTTTCACGCTGTAGCCAGGGCCATTTTCCCCAAACAGGCCTGAGCAGGTCTCCCACGGGGGGTGAACACCCTCGGTTAATCCTTGTGGCTGAATTCCTTGGTCTTGCCTGGAAGTCCCGCGTGACCACCATCCCCCCAGCAACCTCACCTCCCGCCATGTTCCTTCCTCTTCCGCCCTTTCCAGCATTCGCTCCACGTGCTCACGCCCCACCAGCCCATTCCCAGAGGCCCCGAATGCCCCTTCCCTCCCTCTCTGGTGAAGTCCCCCGCAGTCGCCGCCTTCTGGGTGGCGCCTTCTCGCCGGTGCTTCTCTGACCTCCACTGTCCTGCATCCTCGAGCTGAGGTGGAGGGATGCGGCCTCTGCAAGCTACACAGCCTGCGTTTGCTTCCCAGCCCCCTCACTTGCTGGCACTTTGGACTTCGGGAAGTTACCGAATCGTCCTGTGCCTTTCTCTCCTCATCTCTCCACTGGGAGTAAAAACCGCGCATCTGTTTAGGGGTGGGGTGTGGAGCTAGGGAGCTGAGAGCTAGAGGCCACGGGGTTTCTTTTTTGAGGTGATGGAAAAGGTGCTAAATTCGACTGTGGCAACGATGGGACGTATCTGTGAATATACTAAAAGCCACTGGATTATAAACTTTCAGCGGGTGAATTGAATGGTTTGTGAATAGTGCCTCAGTTAAACTGTTAAGTAAAAAAAATAGCAATCTATCTTAGGGTGGTTATAAGAATTAAATAAGTTAGCACATGTGAAGCATTGGAGGCACTGGATGGGTGGTGTTCAGGAAAGACACAGTCCGTGCTGTTCTCACTTGAACTCTGGGGTAATGTGACCTCATGTGCCAGGGTCTGAACTAGGTTGTGGCCCCCGAGGGCCGGGGCCGAGGCTCTTCAGATCCCTCGCTGGCCCGGCGGGCCCTCCCCTCCTATGGCTCAGTTAGTGTTGTTGAATTAGACATTTCCAGTTATTACGAAGACTGTGGGCTTCGTGCTGGTGGGCGAGGCCTGGGCGGGGGAGCAGACTTCCTGCTCCAGAGGAGGGCTGCCTCTGGCCGGGACCTTCTCCTGTGTCGTTTCTGCCCAGGTGCTGAGAGGAGCAGCCCGATCCACCCCAAGGTTGTTTCTGCCTCTGCTCTGGTTCAGGAGGGAGACCCTCTTGGGACCAGATGGCGGGGAAGCCAGTTGTCACACATCATGTCTCCCTCTCCCCCCCCAGTGATATGGTGCTCAGCTGCTGTGGACGTCCTGTTTCTGATAGATGGCTCCTACAGTGTCGGGAAGGGGAGCTTTGAAAGGTCCAAACACTTTGCCGTCACGGTCTGCGACGCTCTGGACATCGGTCCCGAGAGGGTGAGTGCAGGTCTCGTCATCTCTGTGTTTTGACATCTTTGGTGGCAAGTGACCGAGATCCAGTTCTAAGCAGAAGGGCACATGTACCCGCTAGTGGAACAGGAAGACCAAGCGGTGGGGGGGGGAGGGGGGGGTGGCTCCTCGTTCTAGGCATGGTAGAATTTTGTGTTCCTTGGTTGGCTTCCTTCCCAAGCAAGCTTTCCTTATGTGGCGGACTCGCCCTACCTTGTCCTTCAAGATAGGGAACCCAGTAAAAAGAAGGTGGTTTTCTTTCCCTGGACACCTGGTGGGATGGCTCCCATCGGGCAGGCGTGGATCACGTAACAATCCCTTGACCGATCCCAGTAGTCAGAGGGGAGAGATTCTTTGGGCCCCTGTGAGTCACGTGCCAATTCGTCTTGTTGGCTTCCCACTCGCGAGAGAGGTGTTTGTAGAACAGTGGGAAAGGGACAGCGTGCTGGCAGACAAAAGCTATGCCTCAGAAGACGAGTGTCTCAATAGGAAGTGCAGTACCCTCTCTGTTCACCTGCCTGAGTGAATCCAGCCAGTTTCTTCATTCCTGGTCCTCCCTGGCTCCGGAGAGCAGCTCTGAAATAGCAGCAGGGTGCACTGGCCATGGCTCTTGCTGCTAAAAGGGGCATCTTGGGACAGCCCGACAGAGAAATGGGCAACGAACACAGACAGCCCTTAGGCATAGGAAAAGGCGCCCCGCCTCACTCACGGTAACAGCAAATGTCCCGCTGAAATACCATTTTCACTTACTGGCTTAGCAAAAATGCAGTTCGGTGATGTGCCCGTAGAAATAGGTGCGCGCACTGATGGTGGGAGCGTAACCCAGCGCAGCCTCTCGGAAGGGCATCTGACAGCATCTGTCGGAATGACAACGGCCTGGACCCTTTGACCCAGGAATTCTACTCCATGAGATTTATTCCACAGATACTCCCACAAATGCAAAGTAACGCACACACACAGTGATTCCCTGCAGTGTTGTTTACGTTCGTGAAAGATTTCAGGTAATCCACATACCCATTCACAGGGGATGGGTAAATCCAATATGGCGCATTCCTAAAGGACACGCTGGGCAGCTGCAGAAAGTGAATGGGGAAGGTCTCTTAGACGGAAGGGCACCAAAACAGACGTGAGTAAAAAGTAAGGTGCGAATGGTATGTGTAGCGTGTTACTTTTTATGAAAAATAAAGGGAGGTAAATAGAGTAGGTTTGTGCTTGGAGAGATTTGTAAAGAGGCTGAGGGCAGTGGTTTGCCGTTGAGGGGGAGGGTGGGAACGGAACCGATGGGGTGCCTCCACGGGGAGACTCATCGATACAGATTTTTTTTTTTAATGCATGATGGATTTTGAACCATGGGAACCTACTCAAAAATCAAAATTTAACAAGGGCATTTTGGTCTGAAAAGCGATACTTAACTTGAATTAGAGACTACTTACAAACAGGTTACAGAAGGAAGTGGTTTTCCAAGATGACATTCCTGGGTTAATCCTAGAAAAACCTCTGGGATTTAAGAGCAAAAGTGGCTTTTAATGAAAGCCAGATTTTCTCCAGAATGGCAGGTACTTTTGAGAGGGGAGCACATTGTCCTGGACCACAGGCAGCCTTGCAGGGCCATCTGGAGACACCGTGACAGACACCATTCCATCCGGGCACGAGCAGTCCAGAAGTTGCAACCAGCGGGTCAACCCATCGCGGGTCCTCCGAGGGCCAAGACCACGGGCTGCTGAGTCTCCGCTCTCCTCCACACAGGGCCCTGCTTTTCAAAGGAAGGGATTCCCCATGACGTTTCATTAGTTATTCGTGGAGAGAGAACCGTCAACATCGAACCCTTGTTGACGTTGGCACTGATGTAGAGTGTCCAAACTTTCTCATAGCAAGACTCGCTGAGCTAAGGGGTTGGGGGGGGGGGTGGAATCTGTTTCAGCGAGCAAGGGGGCATCAGGACCTCAAGCCGCTCAGACTTGTTGGAATGGTGCCACCGGGGATTGGCATGAAGGGCCATTTCAGGTGGCTCTGTCTCCGTCTGGTTTGTGCTTCAGGTTTTGTGCTTTGGCTGCTGCATTTCTGTGACTCCTTGTATCTCCGCGCTCGGGGGATTTGATTTGCACCTTATTCTACTTTTCTGCAACTTAAGTTTTCTTTCTTTCTTTTTTTTTAATGTTTGTTTATTTTTGAGAAAGAGACAGAGCATGAGCAGGGGAGGGTCAGAGAGAGAGGGAGACACAGAATCTGAAGCAGGCTCCAGGCTCTGAGCTGTCAGCACAGAGCCCGACGCAGGGCTTGAACTCACGGACCGCGAGATCGTGACCTGAGCCGAAGTCGGACGCTTAACCGACTGAGCCACCCAGGCGCCCCTGCAACTTAAGTTTTCAAGTTGCTATAAATTAAGTTGCTTTCTGTGCGCGCTCTGTGGGGTGAGGTGGATTGAAAGTGTCTGAAGTCTTTCTCCCGACAATTAGAAGCTGAGAAGTTCACTTCCTGGCTCTGATACAGCGATTGCAGCAGGGTGATTACAGTGTGGTGAGAAATGTGGGCAGGCTTGCTTCGGAGCACACAGTAAACCGAAGATAAAAGGCAACTCCTTTGCTCCCAAACCGCCAATTAAATTAAATGCCTTAACCACTGACTCAAGCTGTTTCCATCCTGTTTTGTTTTGAAGTTATGTCCTTCCTGTTTAATTCAAGCAAATACGCTCAGCTGTTGGTCTCAAGGGAATTGTTTTTTAAGTAACCCTTTCGCAGCGTCCAAGGAGAACACATTCAATGCCTAGTGTCCCTCCTGCTCACATGTTTTCCATCTGCCCGGTTTCCCTACCTGTTTTCTCAAGCATCCTTCCAGAATCCCCTCACGCAAACACAAGCGGTATGAAGCCTACCATGCATGTGGTATACGGTGTTCTATCCCTTGCCTTTTTTCTTCATATTGTCTTGGAAGTCTTTTTGTATCTAGGTAGATAGGTAACATAGGCGTCAATACAAGTATATATTATATTTTATGGCTTATTAATGTTCCATTGTAAGGATATACTGAGGTTTAATTAACCAATCCCCTATTGATGGACATTTGATATTACAAACATACCGGGCCACCTGGGTGGCTCAGTCGGTGGAGCATCCGACTTCGGCTCGGGTCATGATTTATTTCATGGTTCATGGGTTCGAGCCCTGCGTCTGTGCTGACACCTCGGAGCCTGGCGCCTGCTGTGGATTCTATGTCTCCCTCACTCTCTACATTTCAGTGTGGTACAGTGAAGCATCTTTTCTCAAAGAGCCCTTTGTATTTCCTGTGTGATATCTGTTCATACCCTTTGCCAGTTTTTCTATTGTATTGTTGGTCTTTTATGCATCAGTTCCTAGATCAGTTCCCTACATATTGGGAAAACTGACCTCGTGCCTCTGACTTGAGTTGCAAACAACTTTTCCGTTTGTCTGCATTTTTTTTTTTATTGCGTTGTGGTATGTTTTGCCCTGTAGAAGTTTTCTTTATGTGGCCAGATTTATCACCCTTTTCCTTTATGGCTTCTGGGTTTCAAGGCAAAGTAAGGTCGTTTTCCACTTGGAAGTAATGAAGAAATTCTTTCCAGGTTTCTTGTAGAACTTCCACGGTTACATTTTTTCACGTGTAAATCTTGAATCCATTTGTGATCGATCCTTTTCTCATTTGTAGGTGGCTGTTCAGTGGTCTCAATGTCATTTACTAGACCAGCTTTTCCCCACTAGCTGGAGATGCCACCTTGGGGAGATTTCAAAAAGGTTGTTCCTCAGAATCTCAAGCTTCTCTTCTGCCCCATTTTCCAGGGTCCCTCTCCCACACATGCTCACCCAAGACCTAAATCTCTTCCTACTGAAGATGCTCATCCTCAGAACCTCCTGTTGAAGGAAAGTCCATTGGGCTCTGGTCATCGGGAGCAGGTGCCACTGGGCTGGTGGGGCCTAGCCCTTTGATGGTCTCCAAAGCACTAGGCCTGTTAAGGGATCAGAGGTGCAGGAATTCAAGTAGTGGGTAAAAGAGTGGTCTCATCGCTTCAATATGAATCACATGGCCTATTTGCAATCTTGGCCGGAATTTGGGTTGGTTGATAGTGACTGGGAATGCAGGTTTGGAGAGCCAGTGATTATGTACAGGGCTCAGGCTTTCTTTTTTAAAAAAATTTTTTTTTTCTTCAACGTTTTTATTTTATTTTTGGGACAGAGAGAGACAGAGCATGAACGGGGGTGGGGCAGAGAGAGAGGGAGACACAGAATGGGAAGCAGGCTCCAGGCTCCGAGCCATCAGCCCAGAGCCTGACGCGGGGCTCGAACTCCCGGACCGCGAGATCGTGACCTGGCTGAAGTCGGACGCTTAACCGACTGCGCCACCCAGACGCCCCCAGGGCTCGGGCTTTCAAGAGGAAACCCAAATGTTTATAGCCTTTTCTGCTCGAGACAAGCTAGGGTCCAAAGGGCCCGGAAAGTGACTTGATCCAGTTTCCCTTCTCCAGTTTTGCAAGGCGTTGGGTCTTCTCATGTGGCCTCTGAATTCGGATGATGCAGCGTCTGTTTGGAATCACCCGCGGCCCCGATCCCTTCCGCCGTGGGGGAACGTCATCTCAGGTTAAGATGCTGATTGTCCCCCCGGCGTGACCCTGGTGTGGAGAGCCGGCCTTCCCCACGCTTGGCAAGAGCAGGCCCGGAAGGACTGACCCGCGCCAACCAAGGATGCGCGGGTGGTGGCTGTGGTTGGGGGTGAGCCGCCCGTGCAGGCGGCCGTGCTTGCCTTCCGCGGCTCCCCCCGCTCTTGCCGGCAGCATTCTGCTCAAGGTCCATGCTGGCTGCTGAGGAGGCCGGCAGTGCCGCTGAGGCTTAGTGAGGGTCGTGGGCACGAAGTGCAGTGGCCCCGCTCTCTTTTTCACTAGCCCCGGGCCGGATCTGTGTCTCTCTACGTTTTTTCAACGTTTTTTTTTTTTTTATTTTTTTTTATTTTTGGGACAGAGAGAGACAGAGCATGAACGGGGGAGGGGCAGAGAGAGAGGGACACACAGAATCGGAAACAGGCTCCAGGCTCTGAGCCATCAGCCCAGAGCCCGACGCGGGGCTCGAACTCCCGGACTGCGAGATCGTGACCTGGCTGAAGTCGGACACTTAACCGACTGCGCCACCCAGGCACCCTGTGTCTCTCTACATTTTAAACGGTACCTGGGAGGCCGTTGGAAGTGTGACCAGAGACCCTACCCTCAAGGTGCTCGCAGCCCAGCCGGGAGGGCTGGCCAGAACGTGGGGCGAGAAGGTGCCGTTGGTGGTTGTCAGAGCCGCGCATAGGCATTTGGTTTTCTCCAGGCCCTCCTCCTGGTCTTTGGGCCTTTCTCTGAGGGACACTGGAGGGAGCCCCGGCTCTGGTATTTGTTGCGTGGGCAGGAGGCAGGGTCATTAACCTTTCTCGTCCCTTCGTTTCCCTTAGGAATGTTTGTGACTTGACCTCGCTCTCAGCACCCTCCCCCCGGGCCCTCTGTCTCCTACTGCAGGTCAGAGTGGGAGCACTGCAGTTCGGTTCCGTCCCTCGTCTGGAATTCCCCTTGGATTCGTTTTCGTCCCCACGGGAAGTGAAGGCAAACATGAAGAGCATGGTTTTCAAGTACGTATGATCCGATTACTGCCGTGCTTCGGATGGAGCCAGCTGCTCTCAAGATCGCTCCCTTGAAGGGCGTGATTGGCCCGAGAGAGGGCTGCGGTCTGGCTTCTGGAACCCCAGCTGCGTCCGGTGGGTAGTGAGAATTCCCTTCTCAAGACCGCTCCTCTTATTACGTAACCGCGTCTCCAGTGGGAGCTCACGCCGACTTACGGTATCTTTGCCGCTGTAGCGTGGAGTTGTCTGTTACCTGGGACAGAGAGGGCTAGTGAAGGTTGAGGTGGGTCAGGAGCGTGAGGGGTGGGGGTGGGGGGAAAGAACACTGGGTCTTTCTCCCAGTTCTGTCCCTGCAGCCGGGATGGGTCCCCACACGTCTTGGAGCCTCGTTTGTGTCTTCTAGAAAGAGTAAGTGCCCCCCTGTTACTCAGAATGCTTTAGAAAGGATGAATAGCTGTTTGTGTGCTCATATACACCCTATAAATGTATGTGGTAGGGTCACAGCTTTACTCACATTACGAGTCAGCTGACGTGTGTGTGTACGCATATAGGTACATGTGAATACACACGTATACTGTGTATCAGTATTTTAAACGTCCGTGTGTTATATACACACGTGCATCTGTATACGTGTGTTATATACACGTGCAAGTGCACGCACCCACACGTTTACAAACACAGAAGAGCACCTTTACTTGCCACTTGCCACTCTGCTCTCTGTTGTCTGCCGCCCCTTGAGCGGGTGTCCACTGAAGTCCTGCCGGGGTCCTTGGTCCCAGCCGCTGACAGCCACCAACTCCGGTTGCCAGGGAGGGCCCCAGACTCTGCAGTCTTTCCCAGTCACAGGCCTCCGTGCCTCCAGTGCCCTCCAGAAGCCCGTGTCCCGCGCGCTGGGCACAGCAGGACCTCTGGGGGCCCTACGGCCCCCAGGCACCCTCAGTGACTTCTTCTCAGGCTGTTTGTCCCGGTCCAGGGATACCCCGACCAGAATGAGAGGCAAGTCAGATACAAGAAGGCACAGAGGGAAGCCGAGCACCTTGAAGTGTTTGTTAAACACGACAGTAGTGCGCGCTGGCCTTTCCTCGTTCCCTCGGACCGTCCACCCTTGAGGCCTCCGAGAATGGTTTCCTAGAGAGGACAGTCGCAGCCTCTCACTCCCATGTCTGCGGCCCAGATGCCCAGAGCAGCACTTGTCAAAGTGAGCTCTTTGGTCAGAAGGCCTGGGTCGGAGTTGCCTGTAAGGAGCGTGTCATCAGTGCTGGTGCCTCAGTTCCCTCCCAGACCTGCTGAATCCCTCTGTGGGCTTAGGGCATGTAGATACTAGATACTAAGGATTTGCACTTTTGAAAGGTCTCTCCCACTGCCCTGGGATGATGATGATTGCTTTTTTTCTTTCATATTTTTAAAATTTATTTTGAGAGAGAGTGAGCACGAGCAGGGGAGGAATATATATATACGTGTTATATATATATATGTGTGTGTGTGTTATATATATGTATATATATGTGTGTTATATATATGTATATACATACATATACATACATATATATATACACATCTATATATGTATACATGTGTATGTATATATGTGTGTGTGTGTGTGTGTATATATATATATATATAGAGAGAGAGAGAGAGAGAGAATATTCTAAGCAGGCTCCACACTGTCAGCACAGAGCCCAATGAGGGGTTTGAACTCACAAACTGAGATCATGATCTGATCTGAAATCAAGAGTCTGACGCTTAACCGACTGAGCCACTCAGGTGCCCCCCCCTCTCTTTTTGAGAGAACAAGTGTGCAAGCAGGGGAGGGGCAGAGAGAAAGGGAGAGAGAAGCTTAAGCAGGCTCCATGCCCAGCTGGGAGACTGATGCAGGGCTCTGTCTCATGACTGTGAGATCATGACCTGAGCTGAAATCAAGAGTCAGATGCTTAACCGACTGAGCCACCCAGACACCCCCTGCCATGTGCTTATCCTACACACTAAGTTTTTAAAAAAAAAAAACAAACGCCTTTATTGACATGTAATTTAAATGCCATGAAGTTCACACATTCAGCATGTACAATTCAGTGATTTCGAGTGTATTTTCCAGAGTTAGGCCACTATTACTATAATTTTAGAATGTTTTCGTCACCCCAGCAAGAAACCTTGTAAATAGACATCTCTCCAGAAAAGAGGTATAAATGGCCCTCAAACACTTGGAAAGATGCTTAGTGTCATTAGTCACTAAGGAAATGCAAATCAGAACCGTAATGAGCTGCCACTTTACATTCACCAGGAAGGCTAAAATAGACGACACCCAGTAGCAAGTGTTGGCAGGGGCACGAAGAAATTCGGCCCCTCGTGCGCTGCTGGTAGGATTGTGAAATGGTGCAGCGCCTTTGGGAATAATCTGGCAGCTAAACACGGGTTTACCACGTGACCCAGTGACTCGGACAGAATTGAAAATGTATGCCTTCGGAAACACGTGGCCACTGATGTTCATAGTGGCATTATTTGTAGCAGCCCCGAAATGGAAACAACACAAAAGCCCAGTGAATGAATAGCTGAACCAAAGGCGGTATATCCGAACCGTGGAAGATTATTCCTTTTCGGTCAGGAAAAGGAAGGATGATGTGATTCATGCTACAACATGGATGAACCTTGAAAACGTGATAAGCCAGACACAGAAGGCCACATGTTGTAGGATTCCTCCATTTATGCCAACTGTCTGGAATAGGCAAATCTGTGGAGACAAAAAGCAGATCAGTCCCCGCCGGGGGCTGTGGACAGAGGGAATAGGGAGGGACTCCTAATGGGTGTAGGACTTCTTTTGGGGGCGATGAAATGTTTTGAGCTTAGTGGGGATGGTTGCACAATTCTGTGAATATCCTGAACACCAGGGTGATTTTACTTTAAAAGGGTGATTTTGGGGGCACCTTGTTGGCTCAGTTAAGCATCCAACTTCAGCTCGGGTCATGATCCCATGGGTCGCGGGTTCAAGTCCCGCATCCAGCTCTGTGCTGACAGCTCAGAGCCTGGAGCCTGCTTTGGATTCTATGTTTCCCTTTCTTTCTGCCCTTCCCTCACTCATGCTCTGTTTGTCCCTTTCTCTCTCTCTCTCTCTCTCAAAAATAAATGTTAAACACTTTTTTATTAAGTTAAAAAAAAATAAAAGGGTGATTTTGGGGGAGCCTGGGTGGGTGGCTCAGTTGACTGACTCTTACGCATCTGACTCTCGATTTCAGCTCCGGACATGATCTTGTAGTTTAGTGAGTTTGAGCCCTACATTGGGCTCCACACTGACAGTACAGAACCTGCTTGGGATTCTCTCTCCCTCCCTCCCTCTCTGTGCCAACCCCCCACCAACTCACCCCTGCTCTTTCTCTCTCAAATAGATAAAAAATATTTTAAAAGGGAGAATTATATGGTATAAGAATTCATATACCATAAAATTACCATATCATTATTGATAAAATATTTTATTCCCAAAACATCTTTGTACCCATTAGATGCATGCTAACGTTTGCAGAAGAAAAACTGGCCTCTTGGTTTCAGTTCAGGACTGAATGTCAGCAATTGTTTGGGTAACTCTGCCTTGACGATTTGGTCCCACTCTGTTCTGAAAACACTGAGCAAATTGCAGCAAACTGGTTCAAAAAGGCACTCTGGGGATCATCTAGTATCTATTTCAACCCCTCATTTTACGGAGGAGACCACTGAGGCTGAGAAGGAGCAGGGGACTTGGCCAGGACCTCAGAGTCCTGCTACTTGTCCAGTAGACAACCCCCGCCACCGCCCAGCTGTCCTTCTCCACCTCTTTCCACCCTCCCCTCCCCACCCCCCAAAGTGTTTGTTGACCTCTCCTCAGCTGTGTTGGAAGTCATAACTAAGGGCTTGGGAGTATTAGTCACAACGTAGGAAGTCCAGAGACTCCGTAAGGATATGCCAGATGAGGACACCGCGGGTGGAGAAAGAAGCCTCTTTATGTGTCTGATCTTCTTAGCCGTGTATGGTTAGCATCGTGTGTCCTAGGATGACTACAAGAGGCGGCAAACAAGGCAAGGAGGCACTAAGTAATTTTTTGGCCGCAGTTGCAGGGTCACTGAGGACGCTAAACATTAAGACGTTACTATTAATCAGTACAGAGGAATGTTGGCCCGAGTGGGAGTGATAACCTCCCGAGGGCTCTCTACCCTTTTTCTGCAGTGAAATTTTAAGTGCTGGGCTGATTGGGACAGCTCTACCCAGAACTCCAAATGCTTGCCTTTTCAGACCAAGGTGATCGATCCCCTGAAAGTGTGTTTTGAGGTGGCCAGGGAACTGCCCTTGCTGCCACTTTGCATTAAGAAGTTTAAAAAAATGATACAATTAAGAACCTTCCAGTTTTGCACCCCATGATAACATAAAATCAGATGAAGCATGGCCAGCAAAATCTGTTCCAAATGCGCAGAGCTCCTGGCCAGCTGGCTGTGCAGGCTCCCGCGGTCATTTCATTAATCTCACGGTCACGCGACTCTTGAGTTTTCTGATTGCTTTGGACCCCATCTGTAGCTTTATCAGAGTTTTACTGTATTTAGATAGCTCTCCAGAAATAGCACTCACCGCTCACTGTACCTTAGCACAATGCTAGCTGTGGCATCTTTCAAACCACATTAACATTTCAACATCGCTTTTAGAATAGTTGTAATTACGAAGCATTTTGTTCTTTTTTAACTTACTTGGTGCGCATTTTTGCATAAAGCTGCGTTATTTTTCATGCGGATCCTTTCTAATGGCTCTATGATAACTCAATGAATCGAACTATCATAGTATATTAAATCACTCCTTTAAAGGGACACATTTACATTGATTCTAAGGTTTTTGTCTATTCGTTTTAAAAAAGAAAGAAACCTCTGTAATCAACATCCCTCTACCTACAGTGAGTTTTCTTTTTTTAATGTTTCTTTATTTATTTTGAGCAAGAGCCTGTGTGCGTGCAAGAGGAGGAGGGGCAGAGAGAGGGAGAGAGAATCCCAAGCAGGCTCCATGCTGTCAGCTCAGAGCCCGGTGTGGGGCTTGATCCCTCGAACCGTGGGACCGTGACCTGAGCCAAAAATCAAGAGTTGGGCGCTTAACCTACTGAGCCCCCCAGGTGCCCCTACAGTGAGCTTTCTGATAAATTACTTTTCAGAATCTGTTTCATGGGCTACCTGCTTTAGAATCACTGGGGCAGGGGAGGCTGGCTTAAAATGCAGATTCTCAGCCTGGTTGCACACCCACCAGTTTGGAGTCTCTGGATGATGGGATCTGAGAATCTCCATTTTCCCACCTCCCAAGGGATTTTTATGCTCATTGGAATTTGAGACTAACTCAAAAGAAAAACAAAAGAACAGACTGCTAGTTAATCATGGTAACTACCACTGATGGGGTGCTCACTGGCTCCTAGGAGGCACTGGGTGTAGCATTCATTTACTAATACTGTTACTTCCCCTACTTTAACAAGGAAGGAAAGTGAGTCTCATTACCTTTTCCAGTTTACTTGGCTAATAAATTTCAGGACTATATTTGAGCCCCACCGACTCTGGAGCCCATGTTCCTTATCCACTTGAGTATTCCAATGGCCAAATGTTTAGATTCCAGACCCGCCCCCACCAAAAAAAGTCCAAGCATTGCAGTCACAGCTCCCCTAAGACCGTAGTCAGTCTGCGAACCTTCACTTGCAACCTGGGTTAGTCCTGTTTGAGAGAAATTAGAAGAATCTTGGTGAGACTCTGGCCTCCGACCTCCCTTGTCTAGAGCCAGACCCTGAGCTCAGGACAGACTCTCAGATAGAAATGCTCCACAGAGTGAGGAACATGGAGGTGGTGGGGTTTTTCCTCATTTCCCAGAGTCCAGAAGTCTTTGGGAATCTCACCTGACTGGTAGAGTATTCCAGTGGGAAAAGTGGGTTAGGGAGCAAAAGTGGAGAGGACAGACAGCACAGGCATTTGTGTGTTGAGGGACAGGAAGGACAGACACCCCACAGGCCGGTGGAGTTGGGAGCCCAGACTCCCACGTCTTGGACATTTGATTTATCTCTAACCACAGCCATGGGCATACTGCCAGGGGCATGAAAGCCCAGGGAGTTTCATGGTCAATGGGGCATCTTGGCTTTTGGTGAGCAGAAGAGTATTGTGACCATTTAGGTAGAACGGTGTACTGCAGGGATCAGCAGACTTTTTCAGTGAAGATCTCTAGAGGCCAAGCTTTGCTGTCCATAGGGTCTTTGCATAGATAGTACATAAACGAATGGGCATGGCTGTTTCCCAGTATAACTTTATCTACAAAAAATTACAGGCTGCAATTTGCCAACCCCTGGAGAAGGAAGACCATTGCTTTGGAATCAGCCTGACTGGGTTTAAACTCCAGTTCTGACTCCCCACTAGCTGGTTGAGAGGCAGGTGACTTGGATGGCTGTATAACATTTTGGCTAAGAACTTGGCCTCTGGAAGTGGAGGGTCCAGGGTTCAGGTCCTGCCTCCACTACCCCTGAGCTGTGTGACCTTAGATAGGGCCTTTCCCTGAACTCCCCTATCTCAGCTGTGGTGAGAATTATTTGAGCTTAGTACCTTTACGCGCACACACACACACACACACACACACACACACACACACACACAGCACAGTGGTGCTTGGCAGATAGGTGCTCTGGAAATTTTAGCAGTTAGTATTACTATTCTCTGGGCTGGAGTTTCCCCATCTAATAAACGAGGATAATATTAGGACCTTTTATCATAGTTGTAGGGATTACATTTAGTACCGGGTAGGGGAAGTATTGGCATGAAGTGAAAACTCTGTACTAATATCATCCTTTAGGAATGGGAAGGCATTTGCCCTTCTAGGAGCCTTAGAGGATGGCTCTTTGTAGACGGAAGAGCTTTGGCAAAGGTAGGAGTCTTCTCAGAAATCAAAATCCTCTTGGTTATCTTCAGTATCTGATAATGTGACCCAGCACGGTGTGAGAAGAGTGGGGGGCACTTGGTGTTCATTGATGTTCTGCTCCCTTTGGATAAGCCCCTTGCCCAAGCCAGGCTCTGCTCACCAGCCCAGGACATGGCTGGCGGTGTTCCCCAGTGCCTTTGCTTACACTTCTTCCCCTGATTGGAGTGGTCTCTTCTTTTCCTAATCCACTGACTCACCAAGACCCCATCAGATGCTTGCCATGCTGAAGCCTGTCCCTGACGGCTCCTCCCCACAATGACCCCTCCTCAGAACTCTTGCTATTGTCATCCTTTTGTTGGCAATTGTTATTGCTTATAGGTCCTGCTTCTTCAGCTAGACTGACAGTTCTTGGGGGATGGGATCATGTTATGCTTCCTGGTCTCACATTTTCTTCCACTTAGAGTGCCCATAAGAAACACCAGTGGGTTGAAAACAGTAGCTTTTTAATTGATGCAGATGCTGATTATGGAAGACTAGGAGTCTTAATTCTAGGAGTTATGCACTCTTGTTGACATTCGTTAACTTAATGGAGCCTCATAGAATTGCCCTTCAAGAGCTCTCTTAGGACAGAAAGCAGTAAAAGTGAAGAATATTCTGGGCCTGGTCCATAAATCCTTCCAAGCACACTCCTCCTCGCTCTTCCCTCACCTCTCTGCTGAGTGGAGAGGTCCTTGAGGACAGAGAGGAAGGGGAGCACAAAAGGAAAGGAGCCCGGATCTCTGAGTAGCTGCTTGGAGGAGAGCAAACCAGGAAAGATGACTGGGCAGGAGGGCCACGTCAGGCTTGCGTGAGAAGTGAGCGTTTTGAGTGGCGAGTTAAAGAAGCATGTACGCATTCACCCACGCAGATATGTAGGCACACACAGAGTGCCCGAGCCTCTTGCCAGTTGGGTGTTTGCACCTTAGAAGAGTCACTGTAGGGCCCTCTGAGAGACAGGCATGGTTGCCTTAATTGACACTGTAACGTAAGAATAAATGTGCCCCCCCCCCCAAATCTACAGGGCTTTCTCTGTGTGTGCGGTTAATAACCGTGGTGATTCCATCAGGCTCGACATTGTGGCTCATGTCCGATGTGTTGCCACCCACTGAAAGGTTTGGCCTAAGACCCATTACAGGGAATTGTTGTCTGCCTGTTTGATTCTGAAGGCTGACAGCTCTCCCTCTGAGGATGCTTGCATGAGCCTCCTATTGTAGGATTTAATAGAGATTCTGTGCTGGGATTCCAAGCTCAGCAGACAGTCTCTGTAACTAGGCTGTGACAAGATGGGACCACCATAACGTCCCCCGATCTGGAAGCAGTCCCACAGTTCAGCCTTCCGGCACCTAATCCTGGACTGGAAGTGAGCCAGGAAGGCCTGATCACAGACCCGACCATCATTAGACCCTTGGATCAAAGACCTGTCCTTCACAGTTAGAGAGTCACACGATTTTCCGAAGCTCAGTTATCTGCTTGCCCACCCCAACGGGATGCTGAGCCATAACAAGAGGAGAATGATACAGATGGGGAGAGGTGGGAGGTGGGTGTTAGACACACAGACAGTGAAGGTCATCGGCCCCTGAGCTGTCGCTGGAGGCGGAGGGGTACGGGAAGAGAGTCCAGAAACCTACACAAAGAATGACATTATTGCATAATACGGCAGAGACGTCCAGGGTGAAACTTCCGTCCGCAGGAAGAGTTAATTACTACTCTTCGTTGTGGTTTGGATGGTGAGAAGGTGCATGTCCCATGCTGGACTTGTCACTCTGAGCTACTGCTGGGAGAAAGCGGCTGTCACTAAGCACGGAGGAGCCCGTTGTTTCAGGTCGTCATTCCCAAATCATGCAGGCGGATGACTGACTGTCGTCTTTGTCTCCTCCTCCTGTGTGCACCCAGAGGAGGGCGCACAGAGACAGGCCTCGCTCTGAAATACCTTCTGCGCAAAGGGTTCCCTGGGGGCAGAAATGCCTCTGTGCCCCAGATTCTCATCGTCGTCACTGACGGGAGGTCCCAAGGGCACGTGGCGCCGCCGGCCAAGCAGCTCAAGGAAAGAGGTGTCACCGTATTTGCCGTCGGGGTCCGGTTTCCCAGGTAAGAGCCTCGGTCGCTCTGGGTCACCCTGGAGACTGTGGAGACACAGTAAGAAAGGGGATTTGGCCAAACCACTCTGGTCCTTCCAGGCTCGCTCTCCTCCTCGCTTTGTATGTGGTGCCAGAACGCGCGGAGCTCCAAGTCTGGGAGCGTGCGTTGTCTTTAGCTGAGTCTGAGTCCTTGGTTGTAAGCGCCAGAAACTTGACCCCAGTTGACTTGGGCAGAAATGGAAATTCACAGACTCATCTGATTGTACTGGGTGGGTCAAGGGTCTCTTGGGGTGAGCAGGAGCCAGGGACTTGAACGCCGTGAAGATTCTTTCTTTCCTCTCGCCTCTGCTCTTCTCTGAGCCTGGTCCTCAAAGGAACCCGGGACTGTGGCTGCAGGTGGCGCCCAGCTCCACCCTGGGGAGAGAAGACTCATGTTCCCGGTTTCAAGTAGAATAATCCAAGAAAGGGTTCTCCTTAGCCTGAGTCACAGACCTACTCCTGAGGCCAGGAGAGTGGGGGTCTCTGAGGGGCCGCCCCCTCCTCAGACACTGGAATGTGCTTTCCTGGAAAAGAGAGGAGCACAGGTCTTCCCTGCTCTCAACCCTAAAATTGGGGGTGCCCTTGTGGGCCCCTCGTTAGTGTGGGTATTAAGTGAAAGGACTCTCTGGTCTGGGTACCATGCCTGTACACAGAAATCCCATTTTCTATTATTTTTTAAGTATATGTATTCACATCTTGAGAGCGCGCGCGAGAGGCACGCACACGTCAGTGGGGGAGGGGCAGAGGGAGCAAGGGAATCCCAAGCAGGCTTCACACGGAGAGCACAGAGCCCGACTCAGGGCTCAGTCCCATGAACTATGAGACCGTGACTTGGGCCAAAATCAAGAGTTGGACACTCAGCCGACTGAGCCACCCAGGAGCCCCTCTATTAGTTTTAGTACAGGTGTTATTCTAAGTTCTCCGAGTACAGAGACGGTACAAAGCGCCTGCCTTCACGGAGCTTCCGTTCTAGGAGAGGCACTAGGCAATAAACAAGTGAGTGAATGAATAAGTAATGCTATTTCGGGTGGAAATAAAACGCAGAGAAGGAAAAGGAAGGTGGTAGGAGGTTAACAAGAGTGATGAGGCACAGGGAACCCAGCTGTTTTAGATCAGGGGGGTCTGTTGGGAGTTGATTTTTGAGCAGAAACTTGAGGGAAGCAAGTAAGCCTTCCAAATAGCAGGGAAAAGAGTAGGCAAGACAGATGCCGAGCACAGAGGGCCTGAGCCAGCTTAGTGTGCTATAGAACAGAAAGCCTGGCGGTGTGTGTGGAACCCAGCAAACAAGGGGTGAATTACAAGAAACGGGGTAGAAGAGGTAGGTAGGAGTCAGGTCTCTAGACCTGCGGGTCACAGTAGAGCCTTCAGAGCGTATTGTGGGTAGCTTGGGAAGGTTCGGTGGCTTTGAGCCGGGAACTGCCACGTGTTGACTAGCTGTTTTAGAAGATCACCCTGGCTGCCAGGTAGAGAAGAGACTGGGGGGTTGAGGTGCAAGGAGAAGGGGTAGGGCAGGGCAGGGAATCTAGTTAGGCGACCTTTGGAGAGAGAGAGAGAGAGAGAGAGAGAGAGAGGGAGGGAGGGAGGGAGGGAGAGATCGTGGTGGCGTATAGTGGGAAAGTGCTGGGACCTCGCTAAGGGATGGTTGGACTCGGGTAGTTCTGAAGGCAGGGCAGCGGAGTGGCTGGTGAGCTGCGCGTGGGACAACCCAGGATTTTGGCCTGAGCCCCAGAGCGAAAGGCGGGGCTGCTTACTGAGGTGGGGAAGGCTGGGGAGGAGCAAGGGGAGCAGAGTCCTCTTTCAGATCAAGTTTGGGGCGCATATTGGACCTCTGAGCAGAGAAGCTGAGTCAGCGGCGGGACGTAGGAGTCTGGGCCACAGGAGAGGGGACGGACAGAGATTGAACTCGAGGGCGGCGTTTATAGCCTGAAGATCACCTAGCGAGTGGGTGCAGCGAGGGAAGACCACCGAGGACCAGGGTGCGCAGTACCGGGGCGGGGGCGGGGGGGGGAGCTATCCCGGGCCGGGCCGCCACCAGCAGCATCCCGTTGTGGTTGTCATTGCCAGTGAGTGAGTATTTAACACACACCGCCTCACCGGGGGCTCTTTTTGTGTCCTCACGCATGAGAGAGGAGACAAGGGTGTTGCTTCCTGGCCCGCTGCCCGCCCTCCTCCCGCACGGTGCCGAATCCAGTACCTTGCACGTCGCACTTGCCCAAAGGTTTGCCAGTGAGGATGCTGCCTACCAGATGGTGGCAATACATGGCCCGTTCCGGGACTTTCTTCTCCAGCTGCGAGCTGGAGCAGTGCTTCTCAGACTGTCCGTGGTGGAGGTCCAGTCTGTTTTGTTTTGCTTTGAATCCATCATGGATGGATACTTCAGAGGAAGACAAAAAAAAAAAAAGAAAAACTTGCAAAGTGAAATAAAAAGCAAAGACAGAATAGAAGCCCAAAAGTTTATTACTTGATCCAGCAGGTGTAAAATGACACTGTCAGGTTCCTGTATAATAGCTTCTAGGTGTTTATTGTCAGTGTCTATGCTCGTCTGGTTCTGGATGAGGGTGGAACGGTTTGGGGGCCTACACCAGCCCCCGCACTTTGAGCACCCCTCACTTGGATCAAGAGGTCATTGGTCAGGAGAGGAGACGTTGCTCCGCCCCGCATGTCCTGGGCTGCAGCCACAGGAACCCTCTGAGGAAGCCCGTGGGTTCCCAGGCCCTTCTGACCCCTCCTCTCGCTGTTGGTAAAAGGCCAGGTCACTACTGACCGGTGGTTCTCCAAGTGTGCTCCCTGGACCAGCGGTATCAGCATCACGTGAGAGCTTGTGAGGAATGCACACATTCGGGCCCACCCCGATGAACCCAGAACTCTGGGGTGAGGCACCTCGGCCGGTGGTTTTCCGTGGCCCCCGGTGATTCTGATGTCCACTGACATTGGAGAACCGCCGCCGTGGGCAGTGTGAGGCTCTGAGTGCGATGAAAAAGCTGATGCCGGTTCCGACTCCTTCCTCTTCTTAGTATTCACTGGGCCCCTTCTCTGCTGGTTCTCGGCCCTGGCTTTTGTGAAAATCTGCTGCTGGGCTGGGAGAGCGGAGGGAGGGGCCCGGCCTCGCTGCCCTCTGAATGCTACTGTTGAGGCCCCAACTCGGAAGCCCCCTTGTGTCTGTCAGGTGCTGTCTGAGGTACTGGGCGGAATGTCTAGTTGACACGGCTCCAGAGGAGAATGGAGAGTTTTATACCCGTGAACTTGGGAGATAAATGAAGTTGTTGCCATACTGCCAGACCTTGGTCTGTCTTGATGAATTTCTTGATGGGCAAGATTCTAAATACATTCCTGACTACCCGGTCTCCTTAAAAAGGTTTCTCGGGGCGCCCGGGCGGCTCAGTCAGTTAAGCGTTCGACTTCGGCTCAGGTCACGGTCTCACGGTTCCTGGGTTCGAGCCCGGCATTGGATTCGGTGCTGACAGCTCAGAGCCTGGAGCCTGCTTCAGATTCTGTTTCTCCCTCTCTGTCTCTGCCCTTCCCCTTCTCGCACTCTGTCTTTCTCTCTCTCTGTCTCAAAAAAATAAAAAAGTAAAAAAAAAAAAAAAAAAAGAAAATTGAAAAAAAAAAGGCTTCTCAACATCATTTAATGCTTTCTTCGTCCCACATATCATTTTGGGGCTGGGCCCTAACCGCAGTGCCCCCTGGCTGCTGACGTGTGCTGGCCCCTTCCTCTGCATAACCTCACGTTGCTGACCCTTGAGTTCTTATGTCCACTGTTTATCATCCAGTGTTTTCTTTCTCCCGCTAGCTTCCCTTGCTCGTTCTTCTCTTGCCGTCACCCAGAATCACTTTCCCTCATTTCCTTTCTGGTTAAATGTTTCTCATCAGCTGTGGGGGATAACACCAGGCAACCAAGTCTGTTAAGACCATGTCTCAAATGAGAGCCGATGGTTCCACGGGTTTGGCTTGCCTTGGAGGAGTTTGTGAATCCTGGCACGCGTGCTCGAGAGCCCTCGGGGCCTTTCTGCGGTTCACTTCTGGATCTTACCTCACCCACCGGGGATGCAGGTGAGGTCCAGAAGTGAACCACAGAAAGAACCTGCATCCCCGGTGGGTGAGGTTGCAGCTAGGTGGCCTTTGGAGCGGTGCGGTCGTACTGCTGTCCACAGGGAGCCCCTGGTGTAGGAGATGGGTGGACAGGAAGGTGGAGGGGGGTGGGGCAGTCAGCTGCTCGTAACTCCTCTGCTGGGGGCTGGGGACGGGGGACAGGTGGGAGGAGCTGCACGCGCTGGCCAGCGAGCCGAGGGAGCAGCACGTGCTGATGGCTGAGCAGGTGGAGGACGCCACCAATGGCCTTTTAAGCACCCTCAGCAAGTCTGACATCTGCACCGCCGCCTCTCCAGGTAAGGCCTTCCAGGCTGAGAAGGTGTGGCCCCGCCCAGGTAGAAGCAGGGTGGGGATGGTTCCCGAGGCAAGAGGTCAGGAGGCTCCCCAGGGAGAGGGGAGGGCAAGAGGAGCGGGGTCTCGCAGCTTCAGCTCTGGGGTGCTCTGCTCGGGCTACCTCCCTGTGTCGAGCCCTGTGGTTTCTCAGCTCGGAACCCCGAGCTTGTTGCTGAGGGGTAGAGGGGCCCCGGGTGTGGGCCCCGGACCTGGTGGGGCCCCCTGTGCCTGTCCCCTCCTCAGGAGGAAGAGCCAAGTGAGCTCCCCAGGCACGGTCAGCACGGGGCCACTTCAGCTGGGGTGAGGTCTCTGCATTGCTAGTTGTCATCATCAGGCTCCACCCGGGAGCCAGAATAAAAGGCGCACATGTGCACAAGATGCGAGAGCTGTGGGCCGGGGGGATCCTCAGAGACTGGCTGCCCGGCCAGCAGGTAGAGCAGGGCCCCTCCCCTGACGTGCTCGGCCGGGTAAGAGGCAGAAGTAGCAGGGCTGAGGGTGGTGGGACCGCAGGTGGGGGAGGGAGATAACCCTGTCTTCTCCGTCACTGTGCCCTGTGGACACAGACTGCCAGGTCCAGCCTCATCCCTGTGAGCGCAAGACGCTGGAGACGGTCAGGGAGCTTGTGGGCAGTGCCCTGTGCTGGAGAGGATCGCGGGGGACCGATGCCGTGCTGGTGGCACTCTGTCCCTTCTCCAGGTTTGTCCACGTGGTCTGGGGTCAGCGCCCGAGGGCCTGCCTGGGTAGAGACGGAGACCCCCACAGCTGGGCGCGCACGTGCTCCGGGGAGAACAGCTGTTTGGAAGGGCCTTGGCCACGGAGCGTGACAGGGACCAGAGGAGACCTGGGAGGGAGACAGGGACAGAGCTGTGGGATCACAGGAAAGGTCACAGCTACACAGCGTCAGAATCTTGTAGACCCACGGCCCAGTCGCGCATGGTGAGTGAGGGTGACAGGGGCACAGCCATTCTGGAAGGCTAATAAGGGAGCCAAAGCCAGTCCTCTAGGGCAGTGGTCTGGACTTGGGGTAGTGGTCTGGTAATTTGATTCCTCTGAATACAGTCTCTGTCCTTACAGGCCGAGTGGGGCGGGAGGCTTAAGGTCTTAGATAAATTCCAGTTGTGGAGGCCGTGGGGGATGATGCAGTGTTCGTCAGAACTGGAGCTCGGGCGTTCTAGAATACCTGCTGCCTGGAGGTCAGCCATTCTCTCGAAGATTCCTAGGCTAGGCTACCTGCGGTATAGCATCTGGTCGGCAGCTGGTGATCCTGTCCTCTTGCCTTCTCTGGAAAGCCAGGGGTCATATTTGAACCAGCTGCGTCTTTGGCCTTGGCCTGCCCCTCAGTGATGAGCTCAGAAGACACCCAGCAACGAAATGGACTGGCTGCGAAGCCGTGAGCCATCACGCTGGGCTGGGGGCGAGTCCAAAGACCGTCTTGGCAGGGAAGGGCCGTGGCCTGCACGTGGGTCAGAGAAAAGAGGGCCTCATGCCTTGGCAGAGGCCACTAGAGGCCCTCTTCAGAACCCGAGCTTTCGAGTGAAAGAAGGCAGTTCTTTGTTTCCCCACTGGACTCGTTCTGAGAGCTCACTCTGAACCAAACGGGGTGCAGTGCGGAGAGAGGCATGGCCGCCACCTCCAGGAAGCTCGTGGTCCAGAGGAGGCATTGGACAGTGACCACCGTCAGGTGTCTCAGGTGCCCGGACAGGGCCTGTCCTCCCTGGGATGTCATGGAGAAGGGGCTGCTGGATCAGTCTTGAAAGAAACGGGAACCCAGTGATGCCACACAGAGGCATTCAGAGCTGGGAGCCCCAGGAGAAGCTGGTGGGTAGAGGACACCCCGTGGCTTTGTGCTCAGATCCTGGAGTCAGGCTGCTGAGCTGTTAATTCCCAAGTGACCACTGGTGAGCTCAGAACCTCCCCCTCCCTTTTCCTACATGTGAAAGGGGGAGGATAATAATACCCACCCCATAGGGTTGTGGAGAGTCGGCAATGAGTTGATATGTGGAATGCACTAATCCTGGAGGCTTTTAGAATTGTCTGCCCGTGTAGTAAGCTCTTCGCCAATTCCCCGATTCAAGAAACCCTGAGGGCCTCCTCTGTGCCTAGCACTGTCCCAGGTCCTGGGGAATCAGCGTGAGTGTCTCAGAAACCAGTCTGCCCTCACGAGCAGTGGCAGAAGTGCCTCCAGTGGCAGGAGGCAATAGTAGATAAAACGAATGCATAAAATAAACTGATAGGTAGCGATTAGTGCTACAGAGAAAAGGCACGAAAGGACGGGTGGGCGTGGGGAGGTGGTGGTTGGGGCAGCGTTGGCAGAGTGGGCAGGAAAGGCCTTGCATAGAGTCCAGGCCCGAGGGAGCTCAGGAAGGAGCCGTGAGCGATGTGCAGATCCAGGCAAAGCCCTGTGGCCAGTCTCTGCTCCAATGACACGGGATTCCCAGTTCAGGCTGGGAGGAGTCCGCAGAACTTTCTGGGCTAGGATTTGTGGTTTTAGGAAGTCACTAGGAGTACATGTGGACAGGGAGAAGATTTCTCTTTAACGAGCTGGCAGCTTGGCAAACTTTTGATTTCAGCAACTCCTTGAGTTTGTAATTGATTGGCTTTAATCCCAAGTGGGTGTTTTGCTCCAGGGAAGGGTCTGCCCTAGAGGTGAGCCCAATTAGCCTGCCCCTGTGGTGGGAGGCCTGGGGGAATCACACAGCCAGAATCCAGTTGCCCAATTCCCGCTGTTTCCCCGCCCTCCCCTCCAGCACTGCATTGTGCCGGCCCCAGAAAGTAACCCGTAATAGAAAGCTCTGCCGATAGTTCAGAGTTCTGAGCACAGATATTTCCAAATTCTGACATCGCCAACTTACATTTTTTAAAAACTGTTTCCGGGTAGCTTGGAACTTTCCCTATCCTATCCATATGCAGGTGAAAGTTGGGGTAGAATCAAGACAGAAAGACGTCTTTCTTGACCTGTATCTGCATTGGAATCTCATACCGGCTTTTAGCGGTTTAAATTACCTTCCAGGTTTCTGCTTTCGTGTTAAACTTTTGCTCTCTGCCATTTGTTCCCTTGGGTGACAGCTGGAAGAGAGTGGTCCTAACCCACCCTGCCACCTGCTACAGGACAACCTGCCCAGGTACAGTCTGCGTCTTGGATTTTCTAGCTCTTTCTGGGCCCTGGGACTAGGCTGGCATCTAAAGATGTGTTTGCACGCCTGGGGCAGAGGGTGGGGTTGGAACCAGCTCCCAGGCAGGGCGACTGGCATTTCAGAGGTGGAGGTGAATGCTCATGCTGGACTCATTCCTCCTTTGCTCAGTGGCGTTTTTTCACTAAGAATGAAGACTTTGGAGTTACCTTCCTTAACCCGTGCCCCTTGCAGGACAAGAGGCAGAGAAGGGCGTGCCTTGAGCACCGGCTTTGCAGAAAGGGAAGCTCACGTCCAGCACCAAACTCCAGGCCGGACACTTAAGCCTCAGTTTCCTCCTCTATAAAACAGATTGTCCCACGTCTGGAATCCCCGTCTCCCTGCTCTGTATGATAGGGGGTATCATAAACGGGTTCCTAGTGAAGATTCGGTAGATAAATGCCCATGGAAGTGCTTCGTCAGCCACAAGGCCCCAAAGCAAACAGGCGGACTCACTAATACCATTAGGCATCGTTCAGCCTGGCTCCCCAGTGGGCCTTCCTGCTCCTTCCCCGGGGGTCTAGCGCACCCCACTGACCCGGGAGCATAGAAATTGCACTCATGTGTTGGCATCAGTCATTTATGGGTTTGCTACTGCCGATTGAGGCAAGGAGCCCGTCTCCTGGAAGCAGAGCCAGCTGCACTTTCTGCCCCGAGTTTGGTGATCCCCTTGACATCCTGTTTTAAAGTTCCCAAGTTGCATACTTGTGAAACACAGAAGAAGCTGAAAGTAGGGTGGTTTCTTCCTCAGACATTAAGGTTTGAGGGGTGCCTGGGTGGCTCAGTCGGTTAAGCTCAGTCTTGAGTTCGGCTCAGGTCATGATCTCACGGTTCTTGAGATCAAGTCTCGCGTCGAGTCCTGCTTGGGATTCTCTGTCCCCCTCTCTCTTTGCCTGTCCCCCGCTCACGCGTGCTCACACGCACGTGCTCGCTGTCCTTCTGCACCCCCCTCCAAAAAAAAAAAAAAAGGAAATTGAAGTTTGAGCCTAAAGCTTTGGAAAGAGAGTGACCCGGGTTTGAGTCCCAGCTCTACCCCTTTCCAGCTATCTGAACTGCACGTGACCTCTAGTCATTGAACTTCAGTTTCCCCATCTGAAATGAGGGGACCTTGACAAAAACCTACCTCATCGGGCAGTGTTCGTGAAGCGAGATCATGCACGCGTGGTGCTTAACACAGTACCTGGCACGTAGCAGCTGCTCCATTAAAGGCCCCATGTTCATGTGCCCCCAGTTGTTTCCATGATACACAGGCTGACAGAATAGCAGGCCTGGGTGCCCGGAGTTGGCCTCAAAAATTCTACCTCCAATAAGCATACGCTTTAATTATGGTGATGTGACCACCACATTTTCTACATTTTTTTTTTTTTTTTTTTTTTTTTGGACAGAGAGAGACAGAGCATGAACGGGGGAGGGGCAGAGAGAGAGGGAGACACAGAATCGGAAACAGGCTCCAGGCTCCGAGCCATCAGCCCAGAGCCTGACGCGGGGCTCGAACTCACGGACCGTGAGATCGTGACCTGGCTGAAGTCGGACGCTTAACCGACTGCGCCACCCAGGCGCCCCACATTTTCTACATTTTTATGTAGAAAGGACAGAAATCACCAATTCCCGTGGTAACCACACTCAGCTGCTTAGTAAGTCCTTTGCATATCATGATACGTGAATTCATAAAGATCTTGTCTGTTCTAACTCTGGGAGGGAGGTCATGTGGTATCATCTGCATTTTACAGTAATTGATAAGGGAATTGAAAGGAGCTCAGATATTGACCATAGGGTATCATAGGTAGGACACTTCAGAGCGGGCCCCATTTTGTCACGGGCTGTGGTTTCCTGTATAAAGTAGCCCCTTTGGAAGAGACACTGCCCCTAATTTGGACCTCACCTCCCAAAGCCAATGCGGTGTTAACATGTTATGGAGTGTTGGCTTCACACCAGGCTTTGTGCCAAGACTTTCCGTAGATTAGTTCACATGATCGTCACAATAACTCTGTGGAGGGGCTAATTACGGTGCCCATGCAGGTGGAGGAGGCCACATTCATGGGCCCCAGGCACCAAAGGCTCACCATCTTGCAGTGGCAGCCCAGAGAGGCCGTTAAGAACAGCCCCATAGAACTTCAGGAAATGGCACGCCACGGTGCCGCCTGAGTCTTACGGACACCCGCGTGGCTGCCATGATGCTACTGAGATTTCCATCCTCGCCGAGCTCCGATCCAACACCAGTTAATCACTGCAGCCCCCGGGAGCTCCTCCAGGTCTCCTCGGCAGGCGGGGGCTGTGAAGCCATGTTGTGCAGTCGGCTAAGGCTGCCATGAACAAATATCACAGACGGGATGCCTGAAGCAACAAATGCACTTGCTCGTGGTTCTGGAGACTGGGAGTCCAAGATGAAGGGGGCGGCAGGTTCTGTTTCTTCTGGGGTCTCTCTGCTCCATTTGCAGATGGCTGTCTCCTCATTGTCCTCACATGGCCTCCCTCTGCGCGAGGCTGGTGTCTCTTCCTCCTCGTACGCGCCAGACTGGATTAGGGCCCACCCTATGACCTCATTTGGCCTTAATTTCCTCTGTAAAGGCCCTTTCCAAATACAGTCACATCCTAAGGACCTGAGGGCTGGGACTTGCACATATGAATTTGGAGGAAGACAATTCAGTCCCTAACAGTCCAGGGTCCGTTGAGCCTGTAATTCACACAGGGCCTTAGGGAGCCCATCACTGAGTGCCCTTGACATCGGCCACCCGGCCCCTGCTTTACGTGCCTCAGTCGCTTTCTGTCCCCTCTTTGCCACAGACTTCGTGGCTAGTTTCCTAGTGGTCCCAAGGGAAGAAGGGAGCTGGGCCCTGGTGGGGCTCAGGGTGGTCTGCCAGATTCACACCTCTGGCCAAACCCCTTCAAGCCTCTGAGCTGACGTGCTAGGCTCTTAATGGGCCTCTCTCCGATAGGCGCCTGTGACTCGCAGCCCTGCCAGAATGGAGGCACGTGTGTTCCAGAAGGACTGGACAGGTACCACTGCCTCTGCCCACCAGCCTTCGGAGGGGAGGCTAACTGCGGTACGTATGCACGGGACTTCTGAGACTGACCGTTGGGGAGCCGTGGAACCTGGGCTCCCCCTACCAACCTCCCACCCTGCTAGCTACTAGGTAGAAACTGGCCCTTGAGTTTTAGAGCCACCTACTTTGCAGGCACACCGCCGATCTGTTGTTTCGTGTGATTCAGCCTCTGAGTGCTCCACGAATAAATAACTCAGGTGGTGATACCCTGGGTAGGACAGCAGCTCCTGGCGTTTTATCTTTAGAATGGCCACTGCTTGCTCTTTGAGCATTGCTGAGTTCAGGTGCAGGCTGACGCCAGTCTGACTCTCAGTCCTGGTTCTGGGCAGTCTCTTCTCCCCTCTCATAGGAACAGGAGCAAAGGGACTAACCCCTGGTATGAGATGAAAATTATAGTAGGCTTTACCCTGTAGGGTTGCTGGGCATTTTAAATAAGGTAGATGGAAAGTGCCTTGTAACAAGGCTTGACACAGAGTAGGAGCTTATTAAACAAAAACTTTAAAAAATATATATATATTTATTATATATAAAAAATATATATTTATTATATATATTATGTTATATTGATAATACATATTTATTATAGATAATATATTATTAAGTTAATTATATTATACAAATATATAATTATATATTATATTAATATATATTAATATAATATATAATATATAATATATATTATATGTTATATAATATATATTGTATATTATATAATGTTATATATTATATAATGTTATATATGTATTATGTATATATTTTATTTATTGTAAAAAATAATAACTTAAAAAACGTAGTGTTGGGTCAACTGGAGATCTCTATGGAAGAACACAATCTTGACCCCCTACCTTCTAAGAGACACAGAAATCAGTTCCGGATGGATCGTAGATCTAAACGTAAAAGACAAAGCAGTGAAGTTTCTGGAAGAAAACGTGGCATATCTTCCTGATTTGAGGTAGACAAAGATTTCTCACAGGGACACAAGAAGCACTAACCATAATGGAAGAAAGTTCTAAGTTACAGTTTAAGTTTTAAAAAGTGGCCAGACAGAGACCCGTAGTGAGAGCCAGGAGGGAGAGCCGTGTCCGGGTCAGTGTAACTCTGTGCCATGCGCCCCAGCCCGTGTTGCCTGCTTCTCTGCCCCGTCTCCCTCCTGGGAGGGAGGTGTCTCCTGCCTGGTGTAGTGGCTGGGCATCTCGGGTGGGACAGCGACCTCCATGCCCCAGGTGGCCATAGCGTGACTGACGGCTGCTGTGATCCCGGCAGCCCCGAAGCTGAGCCCGGAATGCAGAATCGACATCCTCTTCCTGCTGGCCAGCTCAGCGGGCACCACCCTGGAGGGCTTCCTGCGGGCCAAGGCCTTCGTGAAGCGGTTTGTGCAGGCCTCACTGGGCGAGGACTCCCAGGCCCGCGTGGGTGTGGCCCGCTACAGCGGGGAGCTGATGGTGGCCGTGCCCGTGGGCGAGTACCAGGACGTGCCGGACCTGCTCAGGAGCCTGGATGGCATCCCCTTCGGCGGGGGCGCCACCCTAACGGGCGGCGCCTTGCGGCAGGCGGCTGAGCGCGGCTTCGGGAGCGCCGCCAGGACGGGCCAGGACCGTCCCCGCAGAGTGGTGGTCCTGCTCACCGAGTCACCCTCCCAGGATGACGTGGCCGGCCCGGCGCGTCATGCGAGGGCCCGAGAGCTGCTCCTGCTGGGAGTGGGCACCGAGGCCGTGCGGGCAGAGCTGGAGGAGATCACAGGCAGCCCAGAGCGCGTCCTGGTCTACACCGGCCCACATGACCTGTTTCGCCAAACCCGTGAGCTGCAGGGGAAGCTGTGCAGCCGGCCGCCGCCAGGTGAGGTCCCAGGACTCCATGGTGCTTCCTCTTACGAGGCGTTAAAACAGGGTGCATTTGTCATAGTTAATGAATCCACAAATATTATTTACTAAGGTCTATACTTTGTTCAGATCTTAGTCTTTACCTAGTGGCCCTTTTTTTGTTCCAGGGATTCTGTCCAGGACCCTGCGTTATAGTTGGCCATCATGCCTTCCTAGGCTTCCCCGGGCCGCCAGTTTCTCAGATATTCCTTGTGCTGGCGTGGTGTTTAAAAACCCATAAATTCGATCCACTGGCTCCCCTCTGCACTTGGCAGAAAACCCAGACTCCTTCCGCTGGCTTCTGAGAGCTCCCTGTGGCTGGTTCCTGAGATCTGTCTGCAGCCCCAGCATGGTGCGGGGTGGGGGTGGGGGGGTCCAGCCACTTGGGGCCTCCCCCTGCCTCAGGACCCCACCCACCCCTCAGCTCACACTTACTCCTCACAGAGAGGCCCTGACTTCTCCCGATCTGCTTTTGTGCTCCTGCTGGTCCCTCTCACAGTAGCCTGGTTTGGGCCCCCAAGCCTGCTCACGTAATTTGTAATTCTGTGTGGGTCTCCTGTCTGTCACCCCACAGACAGCCCCTTGAGGCGGGGCGTGGGCCCATCTTGTCCACTTGGTACAGTCAGCGCCTCGAGTCCAGTTCATGGCACACGGAGGGTGCCCAGGAAGGGAATGGATGAGGGTGCGGGCGAGTTGCTGTCCCAGAGGGTCCCCGGAGCCCAGTGGCTTACAGCCGATTTAGACATTTCTTCCTCTCGCAGTTAGGAGGTGAGTGTGGCCTCAGCCAGCAGGGTGGCTTGGCTCTCTTGTGCCACCTCTGGGCCTGAGGTCCTTGTTTCTCAGCCAGCAGGAGGTGGGGAGAAGGGAAGTAGGAGGGAAGCAGCTTCCTCTCGAGGACAAGGTTTGGAGACCGCACGGTCGTTTCTGACCACATCCCATGAGACAGGTGTGGCCATCTGCCTCAGCTCTCTCTGCCGGGGAGTCTGGGAATGTGGTCTAGCCTGGCATTCGTGTGTCCTCACGTTCGAGGAGCGGGCGGAGGGTGGCGGCTGCAGCGGGCTGACTGGCTGGCCCAATCCAGGGCGGCTCCCCTTTCTGGCCTGGTGCCGAGGAGGGGGCTCCGCTGGGCAGGGCCTGGCCCGGGGCTCACTCCGCTTGTCCCTGCAGGCTGCCAGGCGCGGTCCCTGGACCTGGTCTTCGCGTTGGATGCCTCGGCCTCCGTGGGGCCCGAGAACTTCGCCCGGATGCAGAGTTTCGTGAGGAGTTGCGCGCTCCGGTTTGACGTGAACCCCGACGTGACGCAGGTCGGCCTGGTGGTTTACGGCGGCCGGGTCCGCGTGGCCTTCGGGCTGGACACCCACGCCACCCGCGCCGCGGTGCTGCGGGCCGTGAGCCAGGCCCCCTACCTGGGCGGGGTGGGCTCGGCGGGCACAGCCTTGCTGCACATCCATGACAGGGTGATGACGGTCCAGAGGGGCGCCCGGCCTGGTGTCCCCAAGGCTGTGGTGGTGCTCACAGGCGGGCTGGGGGCGGAGGACGCGGCTGTCCCCGTCCGGAAGCTGAGGAACAATGGCGTCTCTGTCCTGGTGGTGGGCGTGGGGCCCGTGCTGAGGGAGGCGCTGCGGAGGCTCGCGGGTCCCCGGGACTCCCTGCTCCACGTGGCAACCTACGCAGACCTGAGGCACCACCAGGACGCGCTCATCCAGTGGATATGTGGAGGTGAGCGGGGGAGTCCACACCCTTCATTGTTGCTTCCGGGGTGGGGCTGGGGGCACTCAGCCTGCACCCTTGGGTGCCTCATCGCCAGGATGGCAGCGCCCCCCAGCTGCCCCCGCGCGTTCCGTGCGCTGGCTTCTCTGCTAAATCCCCGCTCCCGTGAAACCCTGCCCCAGGCGCAGCTGACCCAATCTGACATTTAAGGTGCAGAGAATTTGAGTAACAAAAAAAAATCCCTCTCTCCCGACTTGAGAGGTTTCGTACCTCGTTTGAACAGAAGACATCCCTAGGATACCCGCAGACGCCCCCAGGAATCTGAGGGCCCAGGTTGACACCGACCTAGGTAGTGAATGACAGAGCTGGGAACAAACACAGCCAGGCCAGCCTGACCCCAGGGCCTCCTTTTGCCAGTTAACTCCTTCCTGCTGTTTTAAAAGTGTGTCCGTGATAATAATGGTAAACACTGCTATGTGCACAGCATGTTTGAGAAAGAGAGAGAGAGAGTCAGTCTCCATATGCAGTAGGGAAGGAAGGCTGTGTGGACGCCGGGTCTGTGACCTAGCCAAGCAGTGTGGGGCACCAACCACGTGCCAACCTCCAAGCTGCTGCTCTACTCCAGGGGCCTCACCTCTGTTCTGGGCTTCCTTGGAGTCGAGGGCCTTGGGGCTGACCTGGGCTGGGCCTGCTGGGCACGTTCTCCCTTCTAGAAGCCAAGCGGCCCGTCAACCTCTGCAAACCCAGCCCGTGCATGCACGAGGGCACCTGCATCCTGCAGAACGGGAGCTACCGCTGCGAGTGCCAGGACGGCTGGCAGGGCCCCCACTGTGGGAAACGTAAGTGGGGCTCTCGCTCTGCACGTGGCAGCTGGGGGTGGCCCTCAGACCTGCTGAGCCCCAGGGACTCCGCCGAAGGCAGGTTCTAGGGCGTTCGCTCAACAGAAGGACTCATGCAGTCGTTTGTCGTTCCCGCGCGAGACATTGAGCGGGGCCGCCTGCACCCTGGGTGCGGTTCTAGGTGCGGGGAATATGGCAGTAAACAAGCAGTCCTGTCCTGCCGGAGCTCCCATGCCAGCGGGGGGAGACGGACAGGGAGCAGGTGCAACATGCAGCGTGTGGGTGCTGAGCATATCCTGGGAGGGAGGTCTCCCAGGGGGGCCTGGGCCGGGAGCGCAGTGGAGGCGGGGTGTCTGGGAGACAGAGGACGCAGGCACAGATGCGGGTTGGTGGGGACAGGGTGGGGGGTGGAGGCTGGGGGGAGTTCTTTTTTGAACGTGTCTCCCCTCTCAGCGAAATGGGAGGAACAGCCGTCAGCAGAGAGTGAGGACAGGAGGGGGCACTGGTGGTTTGAGGAGAGCTCGGTAACTGTCCAGGAGAGAAGGGGCCTCAACCAGACGGAGAGTAATGTTGGGCAGCCTTACGGGCCCACTGTGGCTCCTGCTCTTGAATTTCAAGTTAGGGGAGCCAGCGACCAGAAGATGCCCCTGGAAGTCTTGGGTTTTCGGCCACTGGCCGAGCAAGGCTGTCTGAGGCCGGGGAGTGGACCTGAAGGGCGCCGACAGGGCCTCTGATCTGGCACATGGGCTCGGGCTCGGGCTCTGGAGGAAGGGAGAGCCACACAGGGCCCCACAGGCTGCCATTTGGCTGAAAAGATGACTGACACTCCTCCTGTTCTCAAGGTTCATTTCTCTCCCAGGGTCCTTGAGAGGAGATGCCCCCAAGGCCCGTGGCTCCCGCCGAGACCCCTCCCAGCAACTGCCCAGGTCTGAGCACCCCGGGCGCTGAAACTGCCGTGGCATCCGTGGAGCATCCTGCCTCCGGCTCCGCGCAGAACCCTCCCGCCCTCGTGCCTCCGCCACAAAGAGCTGTCCCGGCTGCAGACTGTGCTGCTTGGGGACACAGCGACACCTGATTCCACCACTAATGCTGATGTTGAAAAGTCTTGACATGTAAGTATTTGGTTGCTGTGCCTGGCTGTGCCCCGGTGAGCTCGTGTCGTCGGCCGCCTTTCCCCTGAGGAGAAACAAAGGAGCGTGGAGACTCCTGATGGCCTGTTTGAAGTAACCTTGGCCCTCACCAGATGCTAAATAGGATGTCGTTGGGAACGGTAATAGGAGGAGGCTCGGACTAGAGTGGTGTTTGGACCACTGAAGCCACGGCATTTCGAGATGGAAAAAGTGTGGACCTTTTCACACCTCTTTTCCCAAAGATTTCCTAGTGCGTTTGCTTTCGGTTCGACAAGGGGCTTGTGTGGCATTTGTGACTTCTTCTGGTGCCTGGATCTGTGCGTGACAAAGACCTAGAAGGGCTCGGGACTGGAATGTGACCACTAACCAACTTGTTTGACTATGGGGGTGGGGCCAGGTGAAGATGTCCCAGGTCCTGGGCTACATTCCCTTTGGGGGGGCTTCCTCGAGAGATTACGTAGGGGGGCTACTTGGGGGTGTTTATTGCTTGCTTTTTTTTTCTTAGGACAAAGAGGATTGGAATTCTTAAACAAATACAGCATAAAGAAACCTAGAGGGTGTTGGCGTTTTTTAAGCATCGATCTTATGTTATCTAAGTGGCTTTGCTTCTCGCTAAAGGAATGTCTCAGGATATGATGTTGGTTACTTAACAGGACCCGTGTGGCAAAAAGGCTTTTTAGTTGGAGTGTTTTCTGGCAAACCAGGTACTTACCCCTGCAGTGTTTAGGAATCACTCCTTCCCCTTGGTTGTGGTCCTTTCGCTTTGGGTTTTCAGTAGAAACCTTTGTGGAGCTGTGAGCTACATCCAGATATCCAGATACTTTGTCTTTTCTTTTTAATGTAAATAATGTAAATGTTTTACATGCAAATATTCAAGGCTGCTTTGACCTAAAGTACTTGAAGAGGCCGCCTGAGGGTATCCTTAGACATTTCAAATGAAAGGTCCAGAGTACCAAGCACCTTCATGACAGTCATTTGTGTTCAAGGATATTTTCACTCCTGTTACTACTTTAGCCTGGGCAGGTGACATCAGAGCAGGGATGTCCACCTGGCAGGTGCCGATGGGTGATGTCTGAGAACTTACATGAACCCACAGTCTTTAACAGCAAGTTTAATCATTTTACAGTGTAGGCTCTTTGGGTCAGGGCTGATATTTGGACATCCCATTTGAATTGCTTTGACTTAAAAAACAAAAAACCCACAGACTTACACATGAAAACACTGCTTCTGTTTTTAGATCCCAGACCTTGAGCCTTTTTTTTTTTTTTTTCCTTTTCTAGGGAAGGTACCACTGAATAGTTCAACCCTCTCAGCATCCCAATAGTGGCAGAGAGAATTCCTATCTCATTGCCTAACCAGCCAAGACTTTTTCTTTCTTTTAAAAGAAACTGGCCTTTTTTAACTAACTAGATTTTAAATTTAATGTTTATTCATTTTGAGAGACACACACACACACACAGTGAGCAGGGGAGGGGCAGAGAGGGAGACACAGAATCTGAAGCAGGCTCCAGGCTCTGAGCTGTCAGCACAGAGCCCGACGTGGGGCTCGAACTCACAAGCTGTGAGATCATGATGTGAGCTGAAGTCAGACACTTAACCTCCTGAGCCACTCAGGCATCCCTAACTAACTAGAATTTAAATAAAAACTTGAAACTAGTGGCTCAGTTGGTTAAATGTCCGACTTTAGCTCAGGTCATGACCTTGCAGTTCGTGGGTTTGAACCCTGCATCGGGCTCTGTGCTGACAGCTCAGAGCCTGGCTCACTGCCTCAGATTCTGTGTCTCCCTCTCTCTCTGCCCCTCCCCATGCTCACCCTCTGTCTCTTAAAAATAGAACATTAAAAATCTTCTCCTTGGAAAAATTAAAACAGTGCAAATAGGTCATAAATTTTATTTTCTGAATGATCCTGATTGCAGCTACCTTGCTAGATGCTCTACTCCTGTTGTTAATTTGCTTTTCTAGAAAGGTATTTGTAAACAATCGGTTTTATTTCTTCCTTTTGATATTTGTGCTAGTACTTTCTCATGTCATTTTGCATTGTCTAGGGACTTCCAGAATAATGTGGTATCTGTTTCTGGACCCGAAGCGATCTCCCATCATGATATTTTTGTGGATTACTTTATCAGGTTAGGAATACTTCTTTCTATTCCTGGATTACAAAGAGTGTTTATGAGGAGTATTGAGATTTGTGGTATGCTCTTCTCTTTCCTTTGAGATGATGTTCTTTTTCACATTTAATCTGTTCATATCATAAATGGCCCATGAGTATAGTTTTAATCGTTGAACCACCGTTGCTTCCGTGGATAAACATGACCAGTCATGCTGCATGATTCTTTAAACACTGTTGAATTTCACTTGCCAATATTCGGGTTTTTTTTTTTCATTTTTGTCCCCAAAAGTGAGATTTGGTTTTTCTTTGGTGATTTGTGTTGGATTTTTGGCATCAGAACTACGCTAAAACTTTATAAAACGGAAAAGACATACTCCTCAAACTTAAGGGCCTTTTATGTTGTCTTTTTATTAGCGATTTCAACGAGCCAGATTTTGTCCTTTTTGAAATCAGTGCATTCACGCATGGAACTTTTCGCTCCTTAGGCAACCTTCCAAGTATCGGTCCGTTTCTTTGCCCCAAGAATGATTTAGGAGTGTGTTTAACTTCCGGGCGTATTGATTTTCAGTCATGTATCTGCAGAAACCGATCACACAGGTTTCCTTTGCGTTCTGTACAGTTACACTGTGAAAATCCTTTTCAGCCTTACTGACACTGGGATCACCCTGCCACCAGTTTTTAATGGACGTATTTTCAAGTCTAGTAGGTAAATAACCAAGACGTTGCCCCCTTGAGGCAGAAGTCACCAGGCACTGCCCCAAATAATTCCGTGAAATAACAAGGAAAACCCCAAAATACAGTTAACATTTTATTAAAAAAAAAAAAATCGAACTCATCACTTGGTAAAGGGCACCAAGCGTATATAGCACAAAGAAAATAAATGCCCTGGGATTAGAAAGACCGTAGAAATCAGAAGAATTTTAGTTCTCAGGAACCAGTGTTAGAGAACTCTGATTGATAACCGCCCCCCACCCCGCCCCCGAAACGAGGCAGAAATGACAGATGAAATGTTTCAATCGGTGTTAACAACAGACACATCAGAAGAGAAGACACAGAAGAACAGCATTGCCAATTTTAAGAGGAGAGAGAGTCACCCCGAAACAAAATTCGCCACCTTCTTCACGGAAGGGGCCTGGACATTACGCAGAACTTAAATAACTTTTCCCTTAAAAATGGCCTGGCCACAGGACGGAATCTGTAAACGCTGGGTCATCTTTTCTCCTATGGTAACGTAAAAAGTCCGATCTCAAAAAGATACTTTCAAATCTCAAAAAGACACTTTGCGCTGTTCTAAATTACAGGATTTTAAACATTTCTTTCCCCCTATATAATACAGCATCACTTAAAATTTTATTTAAAAGCAATTGATTCAGGCCTGCTTGAGGCTGGAAAAAAAAAAGTCCTGAACTTAGTGGGGACCTCACCTCAGCTTGGTCCCAAATATTCTCCCCTGTTCCTGTTTTTTCAAAAAGCATGTCATGGATGGCTTTACACAGGTGATGATATCGAGGCTGTTTTAAAACCACGGAAGACTGAGTAGGACTTGCTAATGTTGGAGAGAAGACCCTTGGATGAGAGGTGACAGTCCAGAGTGCAGGTCTTCTCGGTCACCAAAGCCACACGACCAGTGGGTCAGGGTCCTGCTACCTTGATTTCTTTCCCACCAAAGTCTCACCATCAGAAGCTTTTCGCTACTTACAAAGCTTGATACAGCAGTTGATGAAAACTTCAAAGAAGAAACACAGAATACACCTGAATACAACAATGGATTGTTTCCACTCAGTAGACTTAGGTCTCCAGAGAAGCTCTCTTTTTGTTGTTATATATTATTTCCTTTGGCTCTGAAGACGGACAGAGCCTCCTCTTAGTCAGTGCTCTCCACCTGTAGTACCATAGTCCTTTTTTCTTCTGAACAAAGACTTTAATGAAGCAGGATTGTCACCAAGGTCCACGATGGCAGGAAAAGTCTTTAGATGAAACTCGTTTCCTAACTTGTTCCTTTCTTCTCCCATTCCTAGGGTGGCAAATACCAGCACCACCACCCGCCCCCCCACCAAAGAAGAGAGTTAGTTAACATTGTTCTGTGTATATGGAGGTTGCTACGGAGGGTAAGAAGTATTTTTTTTGAAGCTTAGAGGCATTGGAGACGGTAATTGTTGTCTGTTCACAGTTTGGGGCACACGTTAAGAGATTCGGAGACTGTGGCACAGCGGAGCATGCTGGGAGTGAGGGAGCAGAGCCTCACATGCTCACGTGGATTTAGGAGTTAGTCATCGGTGCATGTGCCCCCGAATCTCTCTGGCAGGCAATCAGGACAGAAATAAGGAACTGAGTTTGCCACCAACAAAGGCAGCTCGGGGCATGTTCTTTCGTAGGCGGAAGAGGCTGCTAACACTTTAGCCCTCAGGGAGAAACCCAGCAAGGGCACTCTGTCCTTGCTTACACCTTACCAAGCCCTTGGCCACCAGCTGGCTGGGGGGCTTTAGGCAAATCCTATCACCTGTCCCTTCAGTTTTAGTGGCAGAAGGCCTTTAAGAATCACTGACTTTCTGACTTGGAAACTCGCCTGTCACAGCTTGTCTCTGAACTCAGGCTATCACCCTGGAATCTACTGGGTAACCAACGGGTGGACAGTTGCAGGATCAAGGGTCCTCAGGCTGTGACCGGTAAGAACGTTTCGACCAAGTGCCCGCGCCTTTCTGGTTGCTCAGGGCCGAAGACGGAGCCAAAGGCACAAGGAAGCCTCAGCCCCTGCGTGAGAGCCGAGCGCTCAGAGCTGGCGCCCAAAGCGGGGACGTGCTACCCTAGGCAGACGAGGGACCCCGCCTTAGTGACAGTTCTGCCGTCCACGGTGGCCCCGCAGGAGGCTGGGTGTGACTGCCGCTTACCTTCGCTTTCTGGAGGACGGTGCCTTTGCCCGTGACCATGACCGAAAGAGGCCTGTTCTTGAGTGCGGTGGCAGAGTTGACCGGGGTGCAGTCTGGGGCAGGGGTGGGGGTGGCAGCCTTGGGCTGTGGTGGCAAGAGGAGAGCGAGGCCTGAGCCAAGGGCGGGGCACGTGACCCGCCTCCCCCAGCCCCGGCCCCGGAGGTCGTGCAGGCGGCCAAGAGGAACCCTGCCGCTCACCCGGGGGCTCACGTTCTCCAGGTGGGTGGTGTCCACAGTGGTGCCCAGCGTCACGGGCCCGGCCTCTGCCTTCTTCAGGTTGTCCTTCACCTCCACGATGTTGAGCTCGAGGTCCACACGCCTGCTCTCCTCGACCCTGCACTCCTCGTCGATTTCCTTCAGCTTCTGCTCCAGGCTGGCCAGGACTCCCTTGTCTGCAGAGAATTTATCGGCTTCAGGGGACAGAACCCCGGTGGAGACAGAACCCCGGTGGATGTGGCCTACAGTTCTGGCTCCACCGCTCAGGGTCGGGGCCTGCGTGAGCATTCCGCAGAGGCTGGGGAAAGCTCTGGGGGGCAGAGAGCTCTGCCTTCATAACAGGGCATAAGTCAGAGGCCAAGGTCCCTTCTGGTAGGTTCTTAGCAGGTATCAAAACTGAGGGCCCCTATTGTTATAGCAACTACCCAGGGAGGGAGAGAGCAGCTTTATTACTGACTCTTGGAGGATGTCTGTGCTGTTCCCACCTGCCCCACACAGTCCCCTCAATCCTGCTGGCACTCAGGGCTTCTCTAAGCCTAACGGAGCGGTGGTCCTCAGCCCTGCTACTTTCTCAATCCTGTTTTATTTTTTTTTTTTTTTTTATTTTTTTTTCAACGTTTATTTATTTTTGGGACAGAGAGAGACAGAGCATGAACGGGGGAGAGGCAGAGAGAGAGGCAGACACAGAATCGGAAACAGGCTCCAGGCTCTGAGCCATCAGCCCAGAGCCTGACGCGGGGCTCGAACTCACGGACCGCGAGATCATGACCTGGCTGAAGTCGGACGCTTAACCGACTGCGCCACCCAGGCGCCCCTCAATCCTGTTTTATCATCACTCTAGAGTTCTCAGATTGGTGCGGTAGCACCAAGAAATGCTGGCCTAGGAGCTCACCGCCAGGGGGAACAACGGTGCCATGTGTGTTCAATAGAGAGTCCTGAGCCAGCAGCCACTGGAATAACTTGGCCCTGTTTCCAAGTCTAGGGTAAGTGGCCACCTGTCAGCCCTTGTCAGAGGACAAGCAGTCACAGGGCCCACTGTTTAAGGAAAAATTCACAGGGAAAAAGCTGACGAAATGTTAAAGATGTTTTTGGAACCGGAGTCCTTGTTAGCAGTCAGTATCCCTACTTTGAGAATTACTTTCTTCAGGTCTGTGACTTACTGGCCTAAGATCTTCAGGGCTTACTTGCCAGAAGAATACAGTAAAAGTTTTCTCCTACCCAGAAAATCCCCCTAGAAGAGAAAGGGCGGGGGATCCCCGGTTCTGCACCCCCAGCCCGGCTTGCTCTCTAGGTTTACAAGGACTGTGGCCAGTGCGCCTCTGGTCATGCTTGTTAGCGCACGTCCCAGCTCCGTAGGAAAGCCAGCTACTGTCTCCTTACCCCTGTGCGCTGGCAGCCAAGACCACTGGACCTTTGAAACCAGTAGTGCAAGGGGCTGCCTAGGGATGGGAGGGTTGGGGGGAGATAGGGAGTGACTGCTAATGAGTGTGGGTGGTAAACATGTACAGATCTGTACAGATACTAAAAATCACTGACTTGTACACTGTAAATGGGTCCATTGTATGATCTGCGAATTGTAGCTCAGTAACGCTATTCTAGAACAAAGACAGTGGATGACTTTGGTGGAGGAGGGTCATGGGGACACAATCACATGCTAAGCTTCCCAGGAGTCTCTGGGTTTGTCCCCAGACCTGCTCAGGCCAGTTGTGTTGGTTGGTGCAAGTCTGCAATTTAAATAGCAGATAAGCACAAAGATAGACTCTATGAAAATGACGTAAGTGCTTCGGAAAGGTCCTATAAAAAGCAAGTTTCTAGGAAATGACTGCTGACTGGTGGGAGGAGGATCTAGAAAATCATCTACAAGGAGATTTCCTTGCAAGTGTCTTAAGTGTGTGTTCACTGTAAGGAAACGAAGTCTGGGGCGCCTGGGTGGCTAAGCGTCTGACTCCGGCTCAGGTAACGATCTCACGGTTTCTGAGTTCACGCCCCACGTCGGGTTCCGCCCGCTCAGCCCAGCGCCTGCTTCCCAATCCTCTGTCTCCCTCCCCTGCTCGCCGGCTCTTTCTCTCAAAAAATGGAATAAAGAACTAAAGAGATCAAGCCTGGACATGATGGATGCCGCGGTGCAGGTGTGGTTAACACAGGAAAGGTGACCCGGGACTCCCGTTGGCTGGCCTACACCTCGGCCAGAGGCTTTGGCACTCCATTACAAGAGGGAACTTTTTTTAATGGCTATTTCTGAGAGCGAGACAGAGCACAAGCGGGGAGGGGCAGAGAGAGAGGGAGACACAGAATCCGAAGCAGACTCCAGGCTCTGAGCTGTCAGCACAGAGTCTGACACGGGGCTCGAACTCAAAAATTGTGAGATCATGACACAGAGCCGGTCACTTAACTGACTGATCCACCTGGGCACCCCAAGACAGAATGTGCTTTCAGTGAAAATAAAACATGGCGGCCTAAGTATGTAGTTTTTAGAGATTTCCTCCTCCCACCGGTTTTTTTCCACTACCTCCTGGTCCTGTTGACGGCAGATCAGAGGGTCTCTGTACAGCATAGCAACATTTCAGACAGGATGGGGGAAGGACCTGGCAGGGGAGCACCCACCTGCACCAAACACCGATGCGGCGAAGGCTCACGGGCCCGCAGGCCCGGTGCACAGATCCAGATTCTTCCCCCGGGAAGCCCACACCCCTCCACCTGGGAGGCCCCTTACCTGTGCATTTTAACAGGGTCTCTCTCAACTCCCGTTTCTCTTTCCGGAGCTGAGCCAGGTGCCCCCGGATTTCTTCCTTCTTCTTCTCGAGCCTCTCCTTCTCCTCTGTGTACCGCTTCACCTCGGCTTCTGTCCTATTCTTGCCCAGTTTGATCTCTACAGACCCACAGAGGAGAACCCCCAGGTCAGCCAGGCTGGGACACAAGGGCCAGCCCAACCCACTGTGCAGGCTCAGACACAACCCGGCCTGGCAGGGACAGACAAGAAAATTGGGCCCACGCTTCCTTTGCTGTGTGACTTTGGGCAAGTCCCTTCACCTCTCTGAACCTCTGCTTCCTCGTCTGAAAGGGAAGGAACTGGACTAACTTCTGCAAGCCACTTCCAGAACATTCCACGCTAATCTAGCACAGGCACCTGCAGTGGTCACCCTCAGCTTGTCCTTCACAGGCGGGCTGGCCCCCGCTGGGGGGACGGCCGTAGTGTCGGGGCAGCTCGATGGGAAGGAGATCTTCTGTTCGGTCTGGATTTTGACTGTCGCGAGTCTCCCGGAAGGCTCTTCAGACTCCGGACTCTCCTGCCGCGTCTGCTTTGGGAGAAGGCGAACACGGCTCAGCCGGCCCAGGGGCCGCGAAGGCGAGGCCGGCCCACCTGCTAGAGGACAGCCTTACCTGCAGCTTGGGGTTCTCTGGGGGCTCTCCGAGGGGCTCATCTGGGGCAGGGCCCGGGTCTGCAGGGAGAGCCTCGGCTGGGGGGTCTAGGTGGGATGGCAGTGGGGAGTGGGCCCGGGTCTGTGCACTGCTGGGGCTGTGCAGAAAGGACTTGACAGGCGTGAGGTCCAGGTATACTCGGTCCGGCGGGGGCTCGCTCAGAGCGTCTGTCACAGGGGCGGCTTCGAGCGTTTCCACCTGCAGAGGAGAGACAGGTGGCTTTCACCACGGCCTCTGCTCCCCGGGCTGTGGAGGGGGCACCGGACCCGCCTCCTGTCCCTGCCCCGCGCTGAGTTCACAGAGACCAGCCTCCTGGGGAAGTTTCCACTGAGCTAGACTTACAAGGCCAGGGTTTTGAGCCCTGGATTTGCTGTTCAGGAGGTGGGAGACCTAGGACATAGTACTTACTACTCCTGAATCTCCTTTCTGTAGAGAAAGGGACTAGCGGTGCCTCTGACCAGGCGGTTAGGATTCAGTGAGAGAATCCGCAGAAGCCCTTAGCACAGCACAGAGTTCAATGCCCAGGAACTGGAACCTACTGTCACTATGACTATTCACCATCAGTGTGGGCCTCGGTGGTTAATGGTGTCGCTGCTCCTGATCCCGACGCCACACATCCCACCCCTCATACTGACCGGCGTGGTTGACCAGCTATGTTCGCTGGACCAGTCCCCAAGCCAGGTACGCTGCACAAAAGATGGCCTTATTGCACTAGGTTCCTGCACACTGCAGGTGACTGGGAACCTGCCAGTCTTAGGGACAACCTGCCGATCTCTGGCACTGAGGTTTGGTGGGAGGAGGAGGGGAGAGCCCAGCCTGTGTCCTTACCATGGCCGTCAGCTCCGACACTTCCACGTCGTCATACAGCATCTCCTGGCGGTCCTGGCTGGGCAGGCCATCGATGTAAGTGTTTGGCTCTGAGAACTTCCTCTGCATCAGTCTGGAAGAGCCGGCAAGATACAGCAAGGGGAAGATCAGGGCAGGGTGGCCCAAAGCCACCCATCTCAAAGGACCTACGACAGCAGCCCAGGCCAGCTACGTCCCCCTCTCGGTACCCAGGAAAACGGATCCCGCTGCAGCGGCTGGGCCGGCTCCCGCCAGAGCCACCTCGGTATCCTGACCCGGGACCGCTTCTCCCTGAGCCCAGTCTGCTTGTCTGGAAAGCAGAAGAACGAACCCTGCTTATTGCGGAGCGAGCCTATCCCAGCAGGGGAGCCAGGACGAAGTGCTGAATCCACAACAAGGAAAGGGGACGGTCAGGAGAGGCTCCGACTCTGCCCCGAGGAGCTGGAGAGCGTCCATCCAGGCCAAGGGCACGTGGCTGCCCCCGGCCCAAGGCCTGGCTCAGCTCCTAGCTCTCAGCTGCTCCCGGGGCCCGGGGCTTCCTGCTGCTGGACAGAACGGGGCTGACCCTGAGTCCTCAGCTGCCGCCCTGCGCGGCGGAACGGGCCACCGGAGGCCAGTCTGGGCCCCAGTCTTGAAGCGTGGCTGGGAGTGGGAGAGCGTGAAGCAGAAGGCCCCTTAATACTCACAGCAGAGAGGTTTTGGCCGCACTCACGATACAGGACACCCTGTCGGCATCCACGTAGTCGTAGGTGAATTCCTCCGGGTCTGTCTTGGAGCCTGACTCAGAGAGCAGGAGGCCTAGCCAGTGGCCCATTTCCTCGGACGACTTGGCCTGGGGGGAGGCCGAGAGGCACGTGAGCAGCGCTGGAGTGTGGAGTGTGTCGTCCGGTGCCCAGCCCTCCCGGCCCCGAGGCCCGGCCGGGCAGGGCCCCGGAGAGAGCCTGGGGCCATGCTCCCTCACTGCCACTAGCTTCTCTCATCCCGGTGAGTCCAAATAACATTTCCTGCCACTGGGGATAATGCCACCTCAGTGACGCCGTGGACATTTGTCCCGAGTGTCAGATGTGATTCACACACGTGTATTTCTAGAAGGCCAAGGAGCCCGGAGAGGACGATTAACACCATATGCATTTAAGGTCGACACCTCTATTTTATCAACAATCACAGGGCAGTTTGTCAACCTAATCCACACATACAAGACTGAATCCCTAAGACATAACAAAATTCGAATTTCATTTCCAGTTTTACTACAGTCTTCCAAGAAAGGTTCTCTTAAATACATTTCTTTATACCAGGTCAGCTGGCTCTAATAAATAACTAAATAAATCCCGGTGAAGTTGGAGCCTGTTTTTTTTTTTTTTTTTTTTCCCCCAGGGGACAATGCATTCTAATCAAATATGTACACTGGGTATCTTTTAAAATGCCAACATTGCTTCTTGCCTTCCCCTTCCGTCCTTCCCCGACCCAGCAGCTGGAGGGGGCATCTCGAAATCCAAATCTGAGCCCGCCACCCTCCCCTGAACCCTTTTGTTCAGGGCCTCCCTTTGTATGCCAGTGGTTGTACCTCTGAGGGTCAACCCTCCGCCCCTCCCAGCCTCCCAACCCCGGCCTCCCCGCCACATGCAGGCTTCTGCACACATCACAGCACCCCCCACCGCGGCTTTCCAGCAACTGTAAGTAATCCACTGGGTAATTCGATGAATAGCACCCCAGTCTCACGCTAGAATCCAAGTTCTGTGACAGCCTGTCTTGTTCAAGATATAACTGTACTGAGTAGATACCCGTCAACAGGACAGACGGGTGGATACAGACACGCTTGTCCCTGGGAAACAACCTGCGGAGCTTTTAGCCACCAGAGGGCAGTATTGGAGCACAATCTGGATGAAGACCCCGGCGTAAAGGACTAGGTGACCAGGGGTGAACCACGGGATGTTTCTTTGCGTGTTAAGTCTGGCTCGGACCTGCCCCTGCTCAGTGCAAGGCATGAGGTCACCTCTTATTTTTGTAAATGTAACAGCACATCACACAGAGGGTGGGGAGTGGGAGAAAAGGTATCACAAACCTCGTTCTTGCCCCAGATAAGCCCTAACAATCATCCCCTCTATGCACGGGGCCCCATCTGGTGATCCACAAACCAAACCCACTGTGAATCCCCAGAAGGTTTTTCAAGCAGCTCAGGGAGTTATAAATACTCCTCCTGCCCTGAGGGCAGGAAGTAACTCATTGTCCCTTTCCTATAACACAACCACTCTGAGGTCAGAAAGGGAGTAGACAATTCTTTTTTTTTTTTTTTTTTTTTAAAGCGCAAAGAAGTAAAATGCAAGGGAGTAAAAATAACGCAGGGCTAGGCTGCATCTCCGAACAGGGTGACGGTCCGCAGAGCGCAGCAAACAGCCCAGAGCCCCGCGCCCCGTCGCCCGCCCCTGCGGGCCAGTGGTACCTCGAGCTTGGCCAGCTCCTCGCCGTGGTGCAGGATGCGGAAGGAGTAGAGGTGGTCGGGGCTCGGGTCTGGGACCACCTCACAGCCCAGCAGGCTGACGGGCTGCTGGGCCACCTTGCTCCGGTTCCGGTCCAGGTAGAAGTGCAGGTGACTGTCCCTGACGGAGCACCAGCGGGACTTCCACTGGCTGTTGACCAGCACGTTCAGGTAGCCTGCCGGAGGGGACAAGGGTGTCCGTAGCTGCCACCACCTCTGGGCCTCCTAGAAGCTCCCCCAGAATCTCAGTTGCAAGACCTGTCGCGCTTCGCAATAGGTCTGTCCCGAGGGCAGCGAGCCGTGTCGTTGACTAGAGCAGGCGGGTGGTGCGTGTGTACAGGACAAGGCCCCCTCACCCTCCTACCCCCACTGGCAGCCACCCTCCTCACCGCCTCTGGTCACTTAGGCCACGTGCAGGAAGGTCCCCGGCCAGGGCCGCCTCGCTGCAGGTGCCATCACGCGCTGACGTCCACAGCCCTAGTTCCGTCACCATCCCCGACGGACCTTTCCATCACTGGGCCTCGGCTGCCAAGTCCTCCTCCCTTCTGCCGGCGCCCTCTCATCCTCCCCAGTGCGGCTGGCCTTGCTGGGCCCTGCCCCGGTCCTGCACTCCCTGCGAGGCCTTCCTTCAGAACCCCTGGATCCCAGAGCAGTGAAACCTGTTTCCACGTCAGCCTCCCCAAGCGGACCCTGGGCTTCTCAAGGGCACGGGCTCTGCCACCTTCACCTCCAGCGCCCCGGGCGCGTGCCCTGTGGCCTCCCCACCAGGGAGCCCCTCTCTCCGTGGGCCAGCAGAGGCGGCCAGCACTGGGGTGCATCGGTCATGCAATCCTTTATCGTTCTCAAATGGTTGCAAGTATTGGGTTCCGCTTCCCGAGGACACGCCTTCCCCCTGCCTTCCACTTGGACATATACGGAGCTGACACCATGGGCCAAGCACGGCCTTGTCCCCGGGGCTACAGAGATGAGTAAAATCCAGTCCTCAGGACCCCCGGCACAGCCCGTGGACCTCTCTCTGGGCTGCTCACCTTCCCAGAGGGACCGGCTTACAAAGCAGATACCTCCTCCATTCTAGAGGATTGAAAGCTGTTCTGAGCCCTAACTGGGCTGAACTAAGCCACGCAGCAGGTCACGGAGCCTGGCCACCTTCCGGCCCACCCAGTGCGGGGCATACAGTGGGGATCATGAGTCCCTCAAGGCCACGCGGACATAGCCACAAGGACACCTGCAAAGTAGAGGAATCCTAGGCCAAGCCCTAGGAATTCTGGCTCGTCCAGGCAGTGCCCCCACTTGTCTATCACAGTTCTCTGGACCACAGAGAACTCTGGGTCAAGAGAGCAGGGAGCCCAGATGCCACATCTTGACGAAGAGAACAGCTATGTGCTCTGGCCCCCTTCCCTAGCCACAGGGGACAGGGGCATGCTTCCCTGCTGAAGGGACTTCCAGCAATAATCCAGTCACATCTCCCAGTGGCTCAGTGACACCAGGCTTTTGTGCCAAACACTGCGCCCCCTGACGCTGCAGGGGCTGGCAGAGCTGGGCCACTACCCGGTGCCCTGGCCAGAGAAACAAGAGGCTCCAAAGGTGAGGGCCCCTCTGCTGATTTCCTGCCCCACCCGTCTACTCCGCCAGCCTCAAAAACCACAACTCAACTGGGACTCAGGAAAGGAGCCCAGGGCTGGGACATGGGTTCCAGGAGGAAGAAGAAAAGGCCTAAAGGTGGACCATAATGGCCTTCGGCCTCCGGAGTGATCGCAAGGAGTCCCAGGTTGGGAGCCAGGACAGAGGCTCACCCAGGATGTTTTCTGGGAAGGGCCTCAGTTTCCTCAAGGCTGAGAGGGGAGGAGAGATGATGTCTATGAGCCCTAGCAGCACCCATAACATCCTCTGTACCCTTCTGTCTCTCCCTTAATGGGTCTCACTGTCCCCAGCTCAGAATCCTTGCTCGTGCCCAAGGATGCCACCTCACCCTGTTTAGCTCCTGCCCGACCTTCAGGGCTCGGGCCTGATCTTGGAGTGGGAAAGGTTCTTTCCCTGAGTCCTTACAGCTATGACAAGGACACAGCGTGTGGTTTAGGGGTACGAAGCCACCATCACTCCTGCGCCGTGAGTCGTCAGGGCTGTGTCCTCCCCCTGCCCGGTCCCCTTCCCCTAGCCCTGCTTGCCACGCTCCTTCAATACTGATCAAATAAAAAGAGCACTGGGGAGACACAGCAATCAATTACCAGCACTTCTGCAAAGGACCCAGCACTGCAGCAAAGACAGAGTCTGGTCAGGCATAAGGAACGGCCTGCAGCAAAGGTAAACAGAAGCCAGGAGCGACAGGTTCGCCATCGCCCAGAAACGTTTAAAGCAAGACCGAAAATCTCTGCCTGTGCCGTGACAGCGGCCTTCGGCTACGGTTCTTACTGGATGTCTCGAGGGACCTGTCCGGAGGCTCCAGCGAGGTAGACTTCTTCCGGCCCAGATTCATTAGGTTGCTCAGTTTGAGGCCAGTAGAACATTTCTTCTTGACTGTCAAGATGAGAGAGAAACCCATCAGCACGGCACACAGCCCACCGAGGCGTCCCGATGAAAGACAGAAAGAAGACCAGACCCGTTCCCACTCCCTCTGCCCCTCCCTGCGCTCGGGCACACACGCGTTTGCACGCACACGCGCGCCTGCCCCCCAAACCAGGACGCACGGCCCAAAGTCAGGTGCCCCTAGAATCGCACATTCACGAGGGCCCCCCCACCCCCAGCTCCTCTCACAGAACATGTCAGCCCTCGAGAATCTCCGCGGACTCTTGGCTCAGAGAGATTGGGTCCGGGGTTAGCAAACGAGAAGAGATACAAGAATATTCTAACCCCAGCAAATTCATAAAACGTGACCTCAACGAGGTCACCTCTCTCTTTTTCCCGGATTTGTCAGCTGTGTTATTTCCAGGCAGTGTATAAGTTGGAGGCACGTTGGCAGCAGCTGTCCAAACCCGTTAGGGTTGAGCCACACAGCCACGTCTCATGGCGTGGGGTCCCATCCCCCCTCCCAGGCCTCGGCTGAGGGCCACAAGCATTGGTACCGTCTTTGGCCTCTGGGACCTCGGGGTGGCCATCTACGGAGCTCCCATATTCCGGGGCCGACCCGTACTTCTCCGTTACATCTGGCTGTGGAAAAGAGGGAGACAGGTGAGCCATCTTGTCTGGGAACGGTTACCTCAGGGATCACGGTTTAAGGGAAACTAATAGATAGCTTTTGGGTGTCGCCTAGAGGTTCCTGTGGAGTCTGGGTCACCGATGGGACACTGGCCACACTTCCCTTGGGCCTTCTGGGGGACGTGCCTTCACCTTCCCTTTCGCTGCCCCATCCCAGAGACCGTCCTCTACTTCAAGGCCACCACACATTCAAGTTTACAAGTTCTCAAAATGCTATTCGACCTGATGCAACAGCGGCCCCGTAGCAAGGCTTTTAAGAACTGACTGTGCGGGGGCGCCCGGGTGCCTCAGTCTGTTGAGCGTCCGACTTCGGCTCAGGTCATGATCTCGTGGTTCGTGAGTTCAAGCCCCACATCGGGCCCCGTGCTGACAGTGTGGAGCCTGCTTGGGATTCTCTCTCTCTCTCTCTCTCTCTCTCTCTCCGCTCTTCCCCTGCTCACTCTCTCACTCTCAAAAAAACTAAAAAAAAAAAAAAAGGACTGTGCCACTAACACATCACTAACACATCAGGCTTCAGAGAAGGGCCAGCTTGCCTGCACAAGTTCAGACCACGATTTGAACCCTGGCTGGAACGCTCTCCATCCAGGCCTGGTGCTTGACTTACAAGCCTCTCTGGGCCCTGCGGTGCACGTGTTTCAAGAGGGATAACATCCCCATCTACAGCCCTGGGGCTGCTAGGGGACTAGAGACTTTCCAGAAGGGTGTGCTGGCCGCCGCTGCTGTTAGAATGTGAAGCACTCAGAATATTCCAACCAAGCTTCTCCCAGAGAACCACTTCCTCCAGACCCCTGGGTAACAAGCTGAGGATCTCTCAACCAACGGGACTGGCCTCAGGCGGTGGCTCGAGGACTGACATGCGTGACCGGGTTACTCCATGAGGAATGGCTGGTGCCTTCCCGATGAACGGAGCGCCTCCTCCCTACTCGAGCCATCCGCGTACCCTCTGCCCTCTCCCCTGCCGGGGCAGGGCCGCCCAGGGTGAGACCCAGCGACGCCGCTCTGTGCACACCCGGGCTCCGGGGCACCTACCTGCAGATTCTTGGGGACACGGAATGGGAAGCCTCAGGCGATGGCCCTCCCCTCGGCCAGCACTTGGCCCTTAAACTGGGGCCCCACAGCTCCGTGCGAATGAGCAACAGAGCCCCTCTGGCTGGAATCAACCCAGGACGGTTCTCCCAGCCCGGAAGCTCTACTGAAAGTAAGTGCAAAACAAGGGCCTCATACCACGAATTTCCCTGATTAAGAATGGAGGGCACGCTGACCTTTGTTCCAATCGGCTTCCTGCGCCCAAGCAAGAAAACATTTCGGGTTTGTATCAACTTCCTCAGTTTTCCTGCCAACCTGGGAACCACTGCCCTTATCCCAGCATCGTACGTTTCCCACTCATGGGGCTGAGGTGCAAAAGCAAAGGTCTGTCTCATGCTTGTAACGTTCACGGAGGAGAAACAGGACGGCACTCTCCTCCAGGCAGGACGGAGGCTTACTTTCGGGCCGCTCAGGCGCTGGGCGTCTGGGGTGTACTGATTTCCCTCGGGCGCTCCTTCTGCAGGCAGGCCACTCACCTCCTGGATGACCTGAAGGAAGAGAAAGCCGTCAGCGGAGTCGCCTGCTGGCCGGTACTCACAGCCAGACGGCAGCTGGAGCCCCTGGAGGGGGAGCGGCTGGAGGCGACAGGCGACGCACAATTTCCAAGGGACGGAGACCCTGCCTCTCACCCCTGGCACCTGGCCTGTGACCGGGCAGCCTGCGGTGGGGGCGGCCCGTTCCATGGGCCCACTCCCCTGCAGACCCCCCCCCCCCATGTTCCGCTGGTGGCCGCTTTACCGCAAAGCCAAAAGATGGCCCAAGCCACCAGCCCTCAGCTCTGCCAGCCCCCTCCCTGCCCTCACCCTGGGCAGGATGGGCCATTCGGCCGCGGGTCTGATGAAGAAGTGCACTTGTCAGCTGCCCCCCCCGCCCCCCCCCCTGGCTTTTCGGGAGCCATGGAGCTTGCTGCGGAGAGCCTCCACGCTGCTCAGGAAGCAGGCCTGCCAATGGCCTTGGTCCGGCACTGGCTCTCCATCCAGACTCACCTGTCACAGTCCACCCCCCCCGGAAGGAGCCTTTTAACTGGGGGCGAGCGGGGGGGCTGGGGGCACCAGGGTCAGAGATGGCTCTGGCCACTCTCAGAACCGCTGTTCTGAGCCCGGAGCCACCTGGGGGATTTCCAGAGGGTCAGAGCCCCGGGCAGCCACCAACAGCCCTCTGGGCTCAGCAAGAGTACGTTCAGAGACCCTCCCTTTTCGGTGGCTGCTTAGAGCAGTTTATAGAGACAAGTTCAAAATGAGAAAAGCCGAAGAACAAAAGGAAGAAGGGCGGTGGGGACGGGGGAATACACAGCACTTCTCGCCTCTCCCATGGACTCCAGTTCGGGACGCTGGTCCACACGGCGGACCAAACGTGCAACGTGGTGCCGTGGGAAGAGGGCAGCACCGGAATCAGACCGCCAGCTGCGTGATCATGGGCCTAAGCTTCAGTCACCACGTCTGTGGGATGGGACGACACCGACACCACCGGGCGGCTGTGAGGACTCGGTAAAGGACTCGGCACAGGCCAGGCACGTTCATTACCATCCTCATTAGCTGGGGCCTGGATATGTGGACCCCTTCGCAGGGGAAGCATGCTAAGCCTGGAGTCCAGACTCGAGGGCTTCTCTGGGGGAGCCCTGCCTTGTGCTTTCCTTTTCTGGGGTTCTCATCCCATATCCGCATTTCCCGTTCACCGCCACCTACTGTCCCTACAGCCAGGCCATCTCTGTGCTCACCTGACCAGGGAGGAGAAGGGCCTCTGTGAAGGCCCACAGACAGGCTGTGCCTTCTGAAAGTATTCTTGTCTTTGAAACCACCGGCAGGGGTCTCAAGATGAGGGCATGAGAGTTGGGAAGGGAGGCTGGGGTCAGAGGAAGAGCAGGTGAGTGTGAGCAGTCAGAGGAATAGCACTGGGAGCAGGAGTAGCGTGTGTGTGTGTGTGTGTGTGTGTGTGCGCGCACACGCACGCACGCATGTGTGTACATGCATGCAAGTGTGTGTGTGTGTGTGTGTGTATCTGCAAGTGTGTGTGCATGTAAGTATTTGTATGTACATGTGTGGATGGGGTAGAGGGCACCTATGGTGAGTGCCCCTACACTGGACATGCATCAGTGTGGCCGTGATAGAGGAGGTGGGGAGGGAAGGAAAGAGGAAGGGAGGGAGGGAGGAAGGGGAGAAGGGGGGAAGGAGGGAAAGATGGAAGGAAGAAAGAAAGAAAGGAAGGAAGGGGAGAAGAAGGGAAAGGAAGGGGGAGGAAGGGGTGAGTAAGGGAGGAGGGAAAGAGGGAGGGAAGGAAGGAGAGGGAAAGGGTAAGGAGGGAGGTAGGGGAAGAGGGGAAGGAAGGAAGGGGGAAAGGAGGGGGGAAGGAGGGAAGGAAGTAGTGAAGGAAAGGGGAATGAAGGGAGGGAGGGAAGGAAGTTTGGAAGGAAGGGGAAGAAAGAAAGGGGGAAGGAGGGAAGGAAGGAAGGAAAGAAGGAAGGGAGAAGAAGGGAAAGAAGGAAGGGGGAAGAGGGGGGTAAGGAGGGAAGGAGGGAAGGAGGGAAAGAGGGAAGGAGGGAAGGAAGGAGAGGGAAAGGGGGTAAGGAGGGAGGTAGGGGGAAGAGGGGAAGGAAGGAAGGGGGAAAGGAGAGGGGAAGGAGGAAGGAAGTGGTGAAGGAAGGGGGAAGGAAGGAGGGGGAAGAAGGGAAGGGGGAAGGAGGGAAGGAAGGAGGGGGGGAAGGAAGGAAGGAAGGAAGGAAGGAGGAGGGAGGGAGGAGGAAGTTTGGAAGGGGGGAAAAGGGAAGGGGGAAGGAGGGAAGGAAGAGGGGGAAGGAAGGAGGGGGGGAAGGAAGGAAGGAAGGAGGGGGGAAGGAAGGAAGGAAGGAAGGAGGGAGGGAGGGAGGGAGGGAGGGAGGGACCTCTCTGGCTCTGGTCTCACCAGGGGTCCTGCTGGGTCTGGAGATCCCTCTGCAGCTGTGGGCCCCTTCTTGGTGCAAACCTCATACCTTCTGGAATTGTCATGCTTATTTTTCATATGGGGCAAACCAGGTTTCATCATCACTGGGAGCTGTACCGTGTATCCGTAGCAGAACTGACCAAGGCCATTTGTGATGGTAGAATAGAGGGCTGCGGTCACGCAGCACCAGGTTTGAGACCCAATCCTGCCACTCACTGGCCAGGTGACCTCGACTGGTCATCTCCTCCCTCTGAGCCTTAATCACCACCCCTGTAAAATGGCAGTATTAACATCGCCCAGCGCCCCCCCCTGCCCCCCCCCCGTGTGGTTAGGTGGGTTAAGTTTGCCAAGAGCACATGGCCCATGGTAAGTGCTTTACACGTGGCTGTGCTGTCGATTCTTCCTTAATGAGGAGGTTCGTGGTGCCTCTCTAGAGGCCAAAAGGCAAACGAGTGTCCCCAAGGGCCCAGCTCAGGCCCGGCAGCAGGGTGCCGTGATCCCTTCGTTCCGAATGATGGCTACCACCTGGAACACGGAAGCCCTGGGAGTTTGAAGGACTGTAGATCCTTTACCCTTGACAATGGCCATCCCTTGTAGAAAAAGTCAGGGAGACAGAACTGAGGAGCCCCCGGGGAGCCGCAGGGAGCAGGCCCAGCAGGCCCGTGCCCCCCCCCCCCCCCCCCCCCCCCCCCCCGCCTAGTGCCACCCTCACCCTGAGCCACTGCTCTGCTTGGTCCCTGCTCTGCAGGCCGAGCACGATCACGTCGGCGTTCATGGGCGTGATCTTTAGCTTGTGCTCCTTCTTCCGCACTTGCTTCTCCTTGTGGATGACGCTGCTGCCCACCAAGTTCACGTCCAGCTGCGGGCTGTGGTCCTTGGAGGATTTGTAGCACTAGGAGGGAGAGAGACGCTCTGAGGCTTTGCCAGGCCTGGCGGGGTTCCGCAGCGGAGGGGCCCGCGGGCACAGCAGGACCCCCGGGACCTGGGCGCTCCCCAGCAAAACCAAAGGTGCGGACCCGTGGCCTCGAATATCAGCAGCTCTTGTTCTCGGCACCAGAGCGACCAGGCTGATTGTCTCCCCTCCCGCACCCCTCCTCCTTGCCAGTCTCACCCAGGGATGCCCCAGACCCCGCTTATCCATGCTGCTCGAAGGTCCCTGTAGGCCTCAGGTTGCTCCTAAAAACATCCTCTGTAGCCAACTCTCATACTTCTGGCTGGACTCACTCACTTCCCCGCCTGTCTACATTTCTTGCTTAGCGCCTCAGGAAGAGGGCCGTAGGGAACCGAGACTAAGCTTCGTATCTGCTTAGTTCAGAAAATGGTGTGTTAGTGAAAAAACACGGGGACTTGCTTCCCCTCCCAAAATACTGGCCCCTCAATTTGTCACAGGTATAAAGGGCGTCCTCACGGGGCTGCTGAACAGGCTTAGCAGAAAGAACATCTGCACAGAATCGGGCATGTTGTGAGTGGTGAATTAAGGGCACTTATAATGATTCCAAGGAACTGCCAATTAGGACATAAAACTGTGAATTTTAATTTAGAATCACAGGAAACAGGGCTGTGGTCAGAGTAACAGCTTCTGCTTTCCTTAGGGGTTTTGTCTTATAATCAGTAATTCAAAATACTGTGACTTCTGAGACGATGCCTCTCATCCTAGTGCCGCACAGGCAAGTGCAGTAGCCAGAACGGGGGCTGGGGGAGTCCTGACCGTGCAGCAGGGTGGGGTCAGGATGTGAGGAAGGAGCCCTCAGGCCGAGGGGACAAGATTCCTGGAAACCGTCTACGGGATGGACTGGGGGCAGGGAGTGTTAACCCCAGCCCCCCCCTCTGAATGACAGATGAAGGCTACTAGACCCTTTTAGTTGAGATAAGGCACTTTCGTTCACGCAAAGTTCTGCACACGATTTTGGGTTAGGAAGTGGAGAAAGCCTCCAGACATAAAAGGCTCTGACCGCCTAGTACTGGGGTCCATCTCCCCAACTCCCCCAAAGAGAAAAGACCGGAACACAATGAGAGCCCCACTGACCAGGAGCCTGGTGTCCTTGACGACGCATAGCTGCTTGGCCCACTGTCCCAGCCACTTCTTGCGCCACAGGAAGGCACAGATGCGGGCGTCGCGCATCAGCTCGATGCCGGCCTCAGGCGACGGCCACTGATAGGGGGCCGACTTGCCCTTGCTGTTTTCCTCTTCGTCGTAGGACTCGTAGGAGCTGCTCACTGCCTCTCCGTCCTCTGCAAGGAAGAGCCACGGGTCACGGACCCATCGGCAGGGGCCATTCCAAACGTGCTCCGTCCAGGAGGGAGGGCAGCAGGCAGGGGCGGCCAGCGGCCTCCAGGCCGCAATGCACCTGCCTCTCTGTGCCCTTGACCCAACCACAGACCTGGGCAGGCCTGGCCCCCAGATGTCCTCGGTGAAGCTTCCTGGATGCTGCTTCTGGCCACAGACATGTAACTAAAACCAGGAGTCTCTCCCTTTTCCTCCTCAAATCTGTCACCCCAGGCTCCGCAGAAACCTCCGACGAGACATTGCCCACAGGCGACTGTTCACGCTTCACAAGGCCAGTGCCCCCCACCCTCCGCCCCCCGGGGCCTGTTCTTCACCTAAAGGAAGAAGCAGGGGGTGAGCCTAGCAACAGGCATTCTATGGGCCGCAGGAAGGGCTCACCATCTGAGCCCAGGCTGGGCACATGCTGAGCCTCCCACAGCCGCCTGCCCAGCAGGGCCTGCTCTGTCCCTGGTCTTGTCCTGGGAGTGGGGGCGTGGGGGAGGTGGGCTATAGCTTCTTAGGGTGAAAGAAACCGCAGTCGGAAATGGCTCTGTGGGAAGGCCGGCCGGCCCCCTCAGTCGCAGCCCTTTCCCAAACCCACTTCCAGCCTCCCCAGACTCTGCTCGCTCTCCCCCGCCCACTGCACACCTCCCTGCACAGACAGCCCCTTCTGCTGGCTTCCATTCCTACCCTTCCTCCGCCTCTGGCGACCAGCCCACCTCACGCGTGTGTTCCATTCAAGAGAATCCCCAAGCTCACCAAGCACAAACTGTTCGATTCTGTACACGCTCCACATGCCTCAGTTTCTGTCCTCCCCCCGGACCCTGCGAGAGTTGCTCTGTTCTCTAGGCCTCGCTGCGCTACTCAAGATCAACAAACACTAGGTGAAGGACAAAGTCAGTAAAACCCAAAAAGCAGGACACGGACAAAAGAGAATCTCAGGATCTCTGGTGCAATCCTGCCCTCGGCACGCAAATCCTGTCTGTTGGAATCTCGGTGCTGCGCTGGCCTCTGCTTGATTTCCCCCCTGGATGGGGAGCTCACTATCTTATGAGCACTGGATACCTCCTTCTATTACTGGGTAGCGATAACAGAAAGTCAGGCCGCTATCTACTCCCCGGGACTTCTACAGACATGCTCTGGCCCTTTGAGTCGCAGTGAATACACCTCCTCTACCCTCCCCCTGATCCCCTTTGGAAAAAAGTCAGCCTGTGGGCCCATAGCCTTCCCTTCTTAGAAGCCCCTTCTACTATCTGTACAGCCAGGGTCCTATGTACTAGGAAAACAGCACCGCCTCTGAATTAAAACGTAGAAAAACGTAACGAGGCCACGGCCACAGTTATTCCAGCTCCAATGCCAATGAAAATGTGCTTTACTATTCCTAAAAACAACACCGCCAGTATTTTAACACCAGCTTTCTTTAAAGCTCCCTTTCACATCGTCATAAAAACGTGGCACGGTTCATAATTTCACACCTATTAAAGAAGCAAAGATTGAAAGCCGTGGCATAGCCGATGGGAGAGCCGAACTCTCCCACTGCCGGTAGGACATACAGGAACGCAGGCCTCTCAGAAGACTACCCGGCAGCTTGTTGTTTTGTTTCGAGAGCCGTAAAAACACCCATGCCCTTTGACTCCCACAATCCCAGTCCTGGGAGTTGATCCTAGGAAACTAGTTTTTTTTGTTTGTTTGTTTTGTTTTTTAAATAAAGAAGCAGAGGGTGGGGGAGGTTACATAGGCCAAGATATTAAATCCAGGACCATTTACAGTCAGCAGGAGAGCAGGAGGTGGCGAAGCATGATTGCATCCACTCTGGAGCATGCCCTGCGACAATCATCAAGGAGAACTCTGAAGGCCAGTCCCCAGCCCAGTAAATAGGATCTAAGTAAGAAGGCCCAATTAAACTGATATGTGCGAGCTTTTATACCCACAGCTCGGTACTGAAAGACAACAGGGAGAACTCAAGATAGCTGATTTGACCAGGTGGAGGAGCAACGTGATTTTACTTGAAGAAAAAAAAAAAAATGTCCTCATGGTCACTGCGGTATTATCTGTACAATAAGTGAAGTAAGAACGATACAATGTCACTGGATGCCTCCTTCAGTAGCAAAACTTAATAGAGGGAGGCCACCGAGTTTAGCACGAAGAAGTGGGCCGAACCCCTCACTGGTTGTGCTTCTGGGGTCCCCCACGTGTTCCGTGGAAAATTCTAACACCTGTCCTTCCACTCCGGGGCGGTCTGCGGAAGCTGAGAACAAACAGCAAATCGCAGTAGCTCAAACTACCTGCAGCCGCCCCGGGGGAGCTTGGGGCAAATGCACTGTAACTTCATTTATCTCTAAGAGCGATCGTAACACGGCCGTGAACGTGGGGCAGTCTTAAAGCAGGTACTTGGCTTCCAGGGGTCACGGGACGAACAGGAGTGACAGGCAGGATGCTCGGACGATTCCATCCCATTTCTGCACCCCTGGGTGGACCGCACCCCAGCATGTGCTGCTGGAGGTTTTGGGGAACAGAGGGCAGAACCACCACACGGCGTTCTGGTCCTTCGCCCACGCATGCGGATGCCAGCTGTGGAAGGCCGAGTAAGTCTCTCCTTCCGGAAGGATGACACATGCCATGCACATGCAGGACCCATGCACAAGGCCCATGCGCAGGGCCACCCTCGGGGCATGCATCCTATTCCCTGAGAGCCAGGCAGCAGGCACCAAGTCACTGGCATTCCGCTCCGGGGACAGGCAGTACCCAAGGTGATCGTGGCGTAAATGACTCCGTCGGGCACCTGGACCCATCTGGGGATTCCAGTGGGCGAGAATCCACCACAGTGACCTGTATGAGATCCAGAAGCACAGAGAAAGGCAAGGTGGAGAGACACAAGCTGAAGAGAGGGACAGACCCAAGCGCGGAGGGTGACACAGAGAGACCCAGTTGTCCATCACAAGCCAGTACTTCCCCACTGGAGGGGTGGGTTCTCAGGAGAGGCCCTAGCCCGACCCAGGACATCTTTCCTCAGCACCTTCTCACCCAGAGATGACCACGTAAGTACTCGTCACCAGTGGGAGGCGCGTAGAAGGCCCCTCTGGCTGGTACTTTTAAGAAGCACGTAGGAATTCTCTGCTGTCTCTTTGCAGAGGATTCTGTGGCCTTAGAGGGTGGCTGAGCCCACACTGGAAGGCGGCTAAACTACCTGGTGAGCAGTGATCCCCACGTAGGACAGTTCACAAGAAACAGACATGTACTGTGTCACCATAACCTGGAAGGGAGGTTATCTGCTCCAGCAGCTGCCAGGTCCCCCACACGAGACATTACAGGCCAAGTAGCTGATGTCTCGGGCAAGGAGGCCTGACCCTCGTATCTCCTGCACAGGCCATCAGGGAGCTTACTAAGCTGTTACTCGGAGAGAGGGACCTGCCCCATCAGAGCCGGGTGGGGACAGTGCTGATGAAGCAGGACAAGAGCCCAAGCAACCGCTCTCTTGAAGGAAGTCCGCAAAATGGCTGGTGGCCAATGAACCAGGGCAGGGGGCAGGGGGCCAGAGGTCACTCCTCCCGGTGTGACCAGCACGTGTCACTGCTCAAACAGGTGCAGGGGACAACAAGCAGGAAGTGAGGGCAGGCCGGCTTTCATATGCCGGTGACGCCCTCCCTTCGCGGCCCGTGTGACCAGTTCTTCCCAGGTCATCCCCGGTCCTTGTCCCGGCACGAGAGGACAGGCCGTCGGCATTCTTCCTGCACACCTTGCTGTGTTCACGCCGTCCCCACAGGGACGCCCCGGTCCCGGCTAAGACCAACCTGAATTCACAGTCGAGAGACAAACCCCGACAAGCTTGAGCCCACTTGTTGATGACGAGGTGTGTGTCTGTCCCACAGACAGGCCCCCGGGAGCGTCTGGGAGGCAGGCCCCGGCTGGCACGGGCCACACCCCAGAGAGCCAGGCTTGCGAGGCTCAGAGGTGCTCGTCACGGTGAGTCACAGCTTCCTCCTTCCACACACATGAGGATGGCCGCGCCGCACCGTCGGCTTTGCTCTGGAATCACAGCCCCGCTGGAGACGTGGCAACACCCCACACGCTCAGTGGGTTCAAGCTAAGTGATGCCCGCCCACAAACCAGGAGAATAAAATAACCTCCATCCAAACAGGCCCTCACCTCCCACACAGTTCCTGGGACCGGAGGCAGTAGGTAAAGTGTGGAGAAGGATCCGACGCGGCTCCAAGGGACCTGTCCCATGTGATCTCTGGTCCTGTTCCTTACGGAGCCGACAACACCCCTCTCCAGCCAAGTTCAATCCCACCACCAGGGACCCTTGCCTCTTGCATCTGCAAACTGCTTTGTGCTCTCAAAGACCTTTCACTTATCAAGGAAAGGAGCAGATTGAAGTAAGAGGGGGGAGCGAGAGGGCCAGAGTCCAGCTGCTCAAGTGAGTAGGCCCATGATACTCTTCCTTCTGGAACTTTTGGGGCCTTTCTGTGCTAGCGAATCCCTACTCCAAGAGCACTTTTTTTTTTTAAGTTTATTTATTTATTTTGAGAAAGTGAGACAGAGCATAAGCAGGGAAGAGGCAGAGAGAGAGAGAAGAGGACAGAGAATCCCAAGCAGGCTCTGCACTGTCAGCGTGCAGCCCTACGTGGGGCCTGAACTCACAAAACCATGAGATCAGACCCGAGCCAAAACCAAGAGTTGGACACTTAACCAACTGAGCCACCCAGGCGCCTACCCCCTCCAGAGCACTTCTGATCTGAATCTCCCAGGCTGAGAACCACTGGCCAAGGCCAGAGGGCTCCAGTGTGAGTCCTGCCCCTATGGCACAGGTCACCTTAATTCCTAAGTTAGGTCAGTCACTAAGTAACCCTCCAAAGGCTTGCAGTCTCATCAGAGAGAAGCCAAAGTCCTCACCATGACTGGCTGACTTCTTTACCCTTACTCCAGCCACACAGGCCTCCTTGCTGTTCCTTAAACATGCTGAGAGCCCCCCTCTCCCCCCCCCACCCGCCTCAGGGCCTTTGCATGTGCTACATGGTCTGGAAAGTTCTTCCTGGAGGTCTCTGCCTTCCCCACATTCCATTTCATTCAGGAATCAGCTCCAGGTCATGCTGTCAGAGAGGCCTTCCCTGTTTAAAATAACACCTTCTCCTGCCCCAACCCAGCCCCTATGTTTTCCATCCTAACACTGTATTGTCACCTGACATGCCCCATGTTTATTTGTTGTCTGCCTTCCCTCACAGAATCTAAGGGCTGTGACTCTGGACTGTCCTGAGCTCTGCTGAGCTCCTGACTCCCAAAAGCATGCTTGGCACACAGAGTGAGCACAGCTAACTATCAGGCCAACAGAGAGCCCCAGAAACAGCTCTGGCTCGGCCGGACCACATTCCCGTTGCTTACACGTGTCCCTGGACCGACCCACCTCTCCTCCATCACATTTCTGTGCCAAAGCCAGCACCGTCCAGATGGGAACGGCATCAGACACAGGAAACCAGCTCACCGTGGACCATCCCACGCCTCCTCGCAGGCAGCCTGGGTCTGCTGGGAGCTCTCAGCTCCCCACCAGAGCAGAGGCCCAATGCTCTGTGGCCAGTTCTCAATTCGGGCCATGCTCTCTGGGAGCAGCAGCCCAGGCTGCCCGCGGCTTCCAGCACTGGCATCTGGGCAGGAAGTGACTGGACCCCCTCCGAGTCCCAGCCCTGGCCCCGGGGTGTACCGTTGAGTGATGTGTCGTATGGCTCAGCCTCTTCATAGTAACCCTCTGGAGACTCAATCTTGGGGACGGAGAGTTGCTTCCGCTCTGGAATCTGTGGTATGAACAAACAAAATAAACATACTCAGATATGATACACTGAGAACAACTTGGAATTAACCCTCTGGGTAGAAGGAGGGGATTCCAGAAGAAGAAGAAAACCGTCTGGTTGGACTTCAAGTCAGCTGGGAGGGAGAACGTGAAATGCCATGGCTCCCGACAGCCACCACGTCCACTGGTCTGCTCCCAGAGAAGGGCTGCGGGCGCGTTGCTGAACCCCGCGGAGCCTCAGCTTTCTCCTCTGCCAAATGAGGCTGAAATCCGCCCCGGCCCCAACACACACACAAAATGGCCTTGTGTACGTGATATGGAATGCATACAAACATCCAGATCGTGTCAGGCCGCTGTGGCTTCTAAACAGCATCTACTTTCGAAAACGACAAGGGCTAATCAAGCACACACGGAGGAAGGTGACCTGGGTTCTAAATCCTGAACTTTCACCATAATTCCGACCACTCGGATGGATATTGGGTGGCTCCTGTGTCCAAGCTGCAAGGGAGGCGTCCGGATGTCCCGGAGTCAGTCCTGACAAAGACTTCACCAGGTGGTGGATGCTCAGGGCTCGCGCTCACGTGTACGGTCAGTCATGTCCTCATAGACGAGGTCAAAGTTCTGTGGGGACCCGGAGGGCGTGAGGAGCGTTTACCACCACCGGGAGGACACGAGCTTTGAGTGGAGTCTCGAAGATGACCCTGAGCTTCTTACGTGGCACGAGCACGACTGGGGAGGAATAACGAATATACCCAAACGTGCAGAAACGTGGAGCGTGCATTCTGTACTCCTCCATTATTCTGTACTGGAAATGGTTTGGGAAAGCCCTTGTGCTGGGCACTCGGGGAACTTCGAATGAAAGCAGTAGAAAGGGGTGGGGGGAGACGGAAGGAGGGCGGCCAACGGAAAGACCCCACACGGCCCTGGGAGATGGGCCTCTGGACCTCGGAGGACTCCCTGTCCTGCCGGCAGAAGGGGAGATCTAGAAACCCCTGCCTCTGAAACGAGCTCATGAAAACGAGGGACTTATCACAGAGACGGCTCCCCAAGTCTTGGCCCAGGAGATGGTGGGAGAGCGGTCAGCCTGGGCCGGGGTCCCCACGGTACGGGACTCGGCATGGGCTGCGAGAGCGTCCACCCCCCGCCTCCTCCAGGGCAGAGCAACGATCCTGCGGCTGCTTCACCAAAAGCAGCATTCCAGAGCCAGGTCCGGTGTGGCCTGGCACCTCATATGGACTCTGGAGTGAACGTAACTTGGTCGCAGTCAGGGCTTTAGGACTCTGTAGATTCGACTGACGGGATGTGATGGCCTCTCCCTCACCTTCCCTCCCTACAAACGAGAATAAACCCAGGGTTGTCTTGAGACAAACCGTGACGGTGTTTCCACAATGCTTAGCCCCGTATCAAACATGAGGAGGCTGTCACTGTCATTGTCTGGGGGCCGTCCACGCCCTGGGGGGGCTGCAGGAGCCGGGTCACCGAATCACCGTCCGACAAGCTGAGGCAGGTCTACACGCAGAGGGTTGGTGAGGCCAGGCCAGAGTGTGGGTCCAACTCTGAATCCTTCTAAATTCACCTGGCCTCACATCAAGAGAGCAGATACAAGATCCAGAGGTAGGCCTCGAGCCGCTTCCAGCACCCCCACGGGTGCAAGAGGCAGAAAGGTACAGAGCATGAAAAGAACAGAACGTGCTCTTTTCCGAAGCAGATCGGCTGCTGCCCTGGGCCCGCAGATGCGGCTGTGAGTGGCACCGGGTCAGGCTCCCTCCCGAGGGCAGGCCAGGCACGCTGCACATGGTAGCTGCCAGCAGGATGACCTTTCGGGTCTGCTGCCACAGCCTGGTGAGTTGTCTCTGCTCGTCTCGGCCATTCCCGGCCCCTTGGTCAGTTTGAGAAAGGGCTGCCCGAGACCCAGCCGTGGTCCTCGAGAGCCAGCTTCCCGGGGTCCGAGGGGAGAGCATCGCCTCCCCTGAGAAGCAGCAAGGTCCCTGCAGATGGGTCCTGGAGCTCATGTTTCCTAAGCTGGCCTGGCCCCCGGCTCCAGCCTCCAAGAAGCCCCATCCCCATCAGGTGGTGCTGGGACCCTTCGCTCAGGGAGGGGGTGGGTCCCATTTAGAGAGAAGCTCCAAGCATCCAAGATCGAGCTGCAGCCCAGACTCCTGCAATCAGAACAGGACAAGGGGTGGGGGGGGAGGGGGACGAACCTTTCTTCAGAAGCCCCTCAGGGGTCATTCTCACCACGTGGGTCCTACTGTCCTATCTGGGGGCGGAGTACTAGAGAGTGTCTTCTGAGAGTCTCCCAAGCCTCTCCCTGTAAAAATCCCCTGTAAATGGATCTATGGGGAGAGGCAGGAGAGGGAGGTGGTAGAAATCCAACCTCCAGGGCTAGGGTTTGAAACCTGACATGGTGCACCCCAGCTGTGTGTCCCTGGGCAACTTACTTGACCTTTCTGTGCCTCAGTTCCTCCACTGCAAAATGGGGAGAGCAGAAGTACCTGTCACATGGGGCCACTGTAAGGATTAAACTGTGCCCAGCACTATTATCCAATACATATGCATTTTTACCAACCTAAAAAATACAAACGTATCAGTGAAGAGAGAAAAGTTGTCAGCATACACGTTCGACAGAGGAAGAACGGCCGTATCCTAAGGAGAGAGAGGAGACGTCTGGGGTTGCCCAGGCTTATGCCCAAGCTCAGCCCTCATTAAAGAAGATGGTCCCTGCCCTCAAGGCTGCTGGGGCAAAACATAAACCCTTGAGTCAAGTTACAGGTTAAAATGATTTGCACAAAAATGCAGAAGAGAGTCACATAATGACACAAGTATAATGACCCGTTTTCTGAAGTCAGAGGAGCAAGGGAGGCTGATTTCTCAGGGAAAGAATAGAGAATGAGAATAAAGGGATAAAGATAAGGGACCGTTCAAGTTCATCATCATCATCATCATTGTGACGGTGCAGGTTTTAGACACTAAACGCAGGTGCAGAAGAGAGATGACTTCACAACCTTCAGAAGGCTCTGAGAATTCACAGGAAGGGACAGGAAAGAAAGCCACGTGGCTCAGCCGGATTTGCCAGAGGTCTACAAACTTCTCTGTAAAAGGCCAATAATACATTCCTAACGGATCGGCAGGTCATTTGAGGGTCGCTGATCTCAGCTGTTCAACTCCGCTGTCACAGAGCGAAAGCATCCATAGATAATATATAACTGAGAAGCGTGGCTATGTTCCAATAAAGCTTTATTTACAGTAGCAGGTGGTTGTGGATTTGGCCTGGGGGCTAGAGTCTGCCAGTCCTGATTTAGAGTAGACATGAGAGCTGAACGTGGGCAGTGGCCTGGATGAGCTGAGGCGTCGGTCTCTGTGCTGATGAGCAACCTGCCCCAGCGGGCACTGTGGAACATTCCCGGGACAGGACTAGCAGATCCGGCCAGCCCCGGCTCCCCAGACCGAACGTGGCAACGTCCTTGTGTGGAGTAAGCTGCTTCCCCCATAGAGAAACCCACTTAAGATCAGCGCCAATGCATGCTCAGGCCTCAAAGGGTGGCTGGGGCAGGGATGGCTGTGCTGGCCGGGAGCATCAACGAGGCCAGCACACGTTTCTCCTACGGTGACCGCAGCACCTGGCTGGGCGCACGGCAGCGGGAAGTGCCACGGCTGCCTGAGTCACTGGTCGCACCCACGAGGTGGCCCCGGACCCCTGGCTGCCTTTTCCCTTGCTATCCATGGACTCTGCGGGGGTGGAGGGGGGACCCAGGCCACCAGAGAGGGAATCAGGGCCTGGGCCTGAGCCTGCGACAGAGGCCACGCTCCCGGCCCAGCCACAGGCACTGAGGACCACAGGCAGATGTCCCGCCTCTGTCTCAGCCATCGGCAAGCCTGCGGGACTTGCCACAGCTGTTGAGACGAGTGCGGCCTGACTAGTTTCTCCCAACAACCTGGTCCCAGACCCTGCGTCTCCCGGCCCACCGCCGTGTCTGCAAGGCACAGATTTCCAGAACAAGGCAGCACCACCCAGTACTTGCCTGTGAGGCTCTGACTGCTGACAGCCTCTCCCACCCGGTGCTGGGCCACAAACTACTGCCCCAAGAATGGCAGACCCCAAGGCCCTGGCCAGGGTCGGGTGCTGAATTCCGGAGAGGAAAGTTCCAGCGCCAAGCAGCCACCTCCCCTCCCCCCTTCCGGCGAGCAGTGCCTGGAGCACCCCAGAAAACCACCGCATCTCCCACTGGTTAGACTGGCGGCAGCCGGTCAGGAGCAGAGGCCCCCCCTTCTCCCGAGCACTGTGGCAGAAAGTGAGGAGAGCCCGCAGCTGGAAGGACCAGAGACTACAGCCTCACTCTGCTGGAAAGACGAGCTTAAATCAGGCGGGCCTGCAGAGTGGCCTGGAAACCAAGAACCCGCATTCAGGTCTTGGCCCCGCTACCTCCCAGAGGTGGGCCCTTGCCCGATTACTTTAACTGAGCCTCTATTTCTTCATAGGAAAACAGTGACAAAAAATATGCATCTGTAGATGGATGGCGGGGAGGCCCCAGTTTGTGTCCATCAGGGCGCCAACGGCCCAGGTGTGGCAGTCACCCGCTTCGCAGCATAGTGGGGACAGCAGGGACTCAGGCTCAGGCCATCAAGTCTCACTCAGCCTGAGATGAAGAGTCCCCACCAGTTGGTGACGGGGGGGGGGGGGCGGGGGCAGGGGGGGTGCTTCACGTACAGGGAGACTGACCCAGGTATTCCGGACATCCTCAGGAAGGCACAAATGGAGAGGGCCAGGCTGGGGTCCGGACACCCTTAGCGGTGACCTGGGCCCACAGATCTGTCCCTGGATAGCACCCTGGGAGCTCAGTGACCATGGGAGTCACACAGCTTCCTGCTGGCACTGAACCCAGGACCCCACTGTCCCCCAAACCCTTCCCACTTCTTGACCCCAGGACCCTGCTACGCATAGAAATCCTTCCCGTTTCACACCTCACACCTCTCTAGAAAGCCTCCCTGACCAGGCCCTAGACAGGGAAGAACTTGGGTTCAAATTCTGGCTCCACCATTTCTGTGTGTGGGGACGTTCAGACGCTATTAACCTGCAAATCCTTGGTTTCCCTCACCCGTGAGATACGAACACCGCTACTTACCTCCCTGAACACCAACGCAGTGTGCCACGCATAGCCTTAACCCATCCAAGAAGACAATCTCAGGAGACAGAGATTCACATTCTTTTAAACACCGGGAAACAGAGGGCCAGAGACCTTAAACAACTTGCTCAAGAGCAAAGAGCCAGTACCCGGTACAGCTGGGATCTGAACCCAGGTGTGTAGGATTCCATGATTCATTCCACTCATTCACGTGGCCTACTGTGTGCATATGCCGGGCAGGAAGCAATAAATGAGAGACACTGTCCCTGTCCTACGAAGCTTACGTCTGGTCGGGGAGGCAAATAGTACAAAGATCACTTCAGTGGTGGCAAGGGCCACGGAGGGGTAATTGGCCCTGGGGTAGACGGTGACTGGGGTGGGGACAGAGTTGGGGTGCCTCATGCAGCAGGTCGGAGCAAGTCTGTCTGTGAATGTCTGGGAGATGAGAAGGCAGCCACTGGACAGCCAGGATCCAGACGGTACAAAGTCCCCGAGGCAGCACTGAGCCTGTGGTATAATCCAACGGCAGAAGGGAGGCCAGTGAACAGCAGGTGCAACGGGGCTGGAGATGCAGCTGGGCCAGGCTGTGTAAACCGTGTAGGCCGTGGGGCCGGGCTAAGGAACACGGATGTTTTTTGCCTAAGCTCAATGAAAGCGTTTGGCCAGTCTGAGGCAGGAAGTGCAAGGCGATATGATTTACGTTTCCAAAAGTTCGCTGTGGCCTGAGCCGGTGACCACAGCTGTACAGGGCCCCACTCACATGGTGCTGGGCAGAGCCCGGAGGAGCCTCAAACACTTGGTGGCATCCAATAAAGGCAACCCCCTGCATCTCCCACTCCCTTTACCCTTAGCGTCCTGAGTACCGTGGCCCTGGGCAAATGATGCCACCCGCAGGCAGGCGTGCTTTTGTTCTGTCTCTCTCTCCCAGTGCCTCGCCCCATGTCCTGCACACAGTAGGCGCTCAGAAAACACCAGATGTTTGGTGAACTGACCCCTGTGAGAGCAACTGGAAGTTCATGGGGCCCCGGTCAGGAAATCAGGGGTGTTGGACAAACACTTACGATCTTGGGTGGCGGGAGGTCTGGAAGGCTCTTCTGAGGGGCCAGGGAGTGCTGGCCAGGCTCCCCGTTGGGCAGTGGGTTCTGCTCCTCAGGTGCTGTGGGCGGCAAGCAGGGGGAGGCTTCAGTGAGGGGTGCCCAGTGTCACAGCAGGTGCGTTATCCGGGAATGTCTGGTCACATGTGCCATGAGATCTATTTGAGCAGGTGCTAATTACCCACGAGGAGGTCCCAGCAGCCAATGTTGTTGTTTTCCTTCAAGAATAGGGAGCAGTGGTGTCCCAGCCATGGGCAGATTCCTCCGAAGGAACTGGTTTGGGGCTTCTGGAAGCCTCCACACCCTCTCTACTACCTGCCCTGTGCCAAAAATGGCCTAGCCACAGAGATTTAGCGAGTCGAGAAGCTGCCCTGTGGTCATTATACGGAGCAGCTCTCAGCACCAACCCTGTGATTATGGCTCTTTCCACCCTGGTTTCCCCAGAAGGCAAATGACCCTGGGCACTGTGGCAGCCTGCGTGTGGATAATTTCTGCTGAGCCCCAGGCTCGGCGGTGAAAACATGAGGCAGAAAAGCCACAGTGGAGAACTTGGCCACCAACTGTGTGTGCTTTTAAGGATAAGGATCCAAAGGCCCTTCTGAGCCTGGCCATTTCAGCCAGGGGCCCAGCCAAGTCCAGGACAGGCAGGCTCAGGCAGATCTGACCTCGGGGCTTTGGTGGCTGGCACCTTGAAGCCAAATCTTTAACCGGACTGCACGCTTTGGAGCACTGCGTCCGACCTCTTGCTAAGCCTCTGCATTTCAGTCACAGGCTTGGGAGTTGGGGGATGGGGCTTTTAATCTCCTCTCCTCTGCAACGAGGCAGCTCTACAAACCTCTGGACCTCCCTAGGGTCCTGCCAGACCCACTCCTCAAGGTTTTCAGAGCAAAGGAGAGAGCAGAAGAGTAAGATACCATGGAAGACCTACTATGGCCTTCCAACATAAGATATAAAGTTCTGCCAAGAGAGCACCTTTGAGCAAAACTTTTGAATATTAAGGCAGCTGCAGACATCAGCATTTCCATCCTCTACCATCCCCCCCCCCCCCCCCATCAAGTCCAGACTGCGGGGCACCTGGGTGGTTGAGTCGGTTAAGCGACCAACTCTTGGTTTCGGCTCAAGTCATGATCTCACGACTCATGAGTTCGAGCCCCGCATCGGGCTCCATGCTGACGGCGCCTGCCTGGGATTCTCTGTCTCCCTCTCTCTCTGCCCCTCCCCCCACTCACTCTCTCTGTCTCTCTCAAAAAGGAATAAACAAACATTAAAACCCATCCGGACTTCTGGGGCGCCTGGGTGGCGCAGTCGGTTAAGCGTCCGACTTCAGCCAGGTCACGATCTCGCGGTCCGTGAGTTCGAGCCCTGCGTCAGGCTCTGGGCTGATGGCTCGGAGCCTGGAGCCTGTTTCCGATTCTGTGTCTCCCTCTCTCTCTGCCCCTCCCCCGTTCATGCTCTGTCTCTCTCTGTCCCAAAAATAAATAAACGTTGAAAAAAAAAAAAAATTAAAAAAAAAAAAACCCATCCGGACTTCTATCAAAGATATAAAGCTGGGGTGTGGAATCAGCACCAAGGCTGCTTTCCTAGAGCATCGGACTGTGACTTCCTGTTTCTTGGGATGCTGTTGGGGAAAAGCTGAGAGACTTCAGGGGCCAGATTCCTTGTCCACGAATGGGACATGGGACCTTTAAGATTCAAGGAGGTGGCCTGATGAAATATCCCAAAATACCATCAACCCAAAATACCATCAACTAAAATGTGAGTGCCAGAAATAACTCCACTGGGCTGTCTGGTGCTGGCTGGGAGGAAGGAGGGGTGGGACGGGACCACAGCTTGTGCGCCCCCCTCCCGGAAGCTGGCCGCACCACCAGTGGGCTTAGCCTGTACCTTTGTCTTGGGACTCCGCATTCTGTGGCCTGTTGACAGTCACTTTGTTCATATAAATGTACTCCTCATCGGAACCTGCAGCAGGAGAGTAGAAGACAAAGGTTTCATGTGATTCCACGATGGGAAATGGCTTCTGGAGAGAAAGAGCGTCCCCCAAGAGACACTGTCATTAGCCTGGGTTCCAGGAAAAGCATACAACATTCCGAGTTGATTGAAAGAGTCCATTATAGAGTTGACAGATTTCCAAAAACAGAAAGGCCAAGTTGCTGACTGTTAGGTTTTCAGCCTGGGGGTAGGGTGGTGGGGGTGGTGGAGGGAAAAGATGGGTCCAGAAAGATAGCTTCAGGAATAAAAGTCTGAGGTGCAAAGGTACCCGCACCTCAAAGATCTGCCCCGTATTTCACCAAGCAGATTTCTCTGGGTTTCCTAGCATTTCATTTAAACTAAAAAATGTTTCGGGGCGCCTGGGTGGTGCAGTCGGTTAAGCGTCCGACTTCAGCCAGGTCACGATCTCGCGGTCTGTGAGTTCGAGCCCCGCGTCAGGCTCTGGGCTGATGGCTCGGAGCCTGGAGCCTGTTTCCGATTCTGTGTCTCCCTCTCTCTCTGCCCCTCCCCCGTTCATGCTCTGTCTCTCTCTGTCCCAAAAAATAAATAAAAAACGTTGAAAAAAAATTTTTTTTAAAAATAAACTAAAAAATGTTTCATATCCATCATTCTCACTCTAGTCTGGGTAACTCGTATGGGCTCATCAGAGTGATGTCTTTGTAAGACAGGGCACATTGAGGATATGAACATTTAGCTCGCAGGCCTCTAGGTGGGGTGCCAATGTGGGGCCCTGAGACCCCCAAATCGCGAGCTCTGGGTTTGGAGGGGTGGGTGTGCTGGGAATTGAAAGTGGAGCCTTGGGGCGCCTGGGTGGCGCAGTCGGTTAAGCGTCCGACTTCAGCCAGGTCACGATCTCGCGGTCCGTGAGTTCGAGCCCCGCGTCAGGCTCTGGGCTGATGGCTCGGAGCCTGGAGCCTGTTTCCGATTCTGTGTCTCCCTCTCTCTCTGCCCCTCCCCCGTTCATGCTCTGTCTCTCCCTGTCCCAAAAATAAATAAAACGTTGAAAAAAAAAAAAATTTAAAAAAAATTTAAAAAAAAAAAAAAAAAAAAAAAAAAAAAGAAAGTGGAGCCTTGCCAGGCACCTGCCCTACCCTGTAGATTGTACCCTGCAGCAGCTCGGCCCTTCCCTCTTTTAAAATCATTTCTGGGTAGGGGACCTTCCCAGTGCCTGTCTGGACAGAGAAATGTCAGTCTCCTGACACCTGCTTAGTTTCTCGTGCCCCGAAGACCCTTTCTTCAGAAGACTGCACAGGAAGCTCATTCTAGTGCTTCTCCTCTTAGAATTCCACCTGCATTTCTCTTTTGCCTCTTAATTTGCATTTCCTAGAAACCCATGGCTCCGGTAGTTGGAGACGGCGTTACCCAGCCAAGGGACCCAATTCAAACCCCTGGCGAAGGAGGCAGTTCAGTGTCAGATCCGCCCAGCCTCCAGCCAAGAGGCCTGTGAAAACCCAGAGGAACGTGGGGAGGATACAGCCAGCGGGGTCTTTTGCCATCAGCCTGCCAGGTCGCCATCCTGGTGCCCCGCCCTGCCAGGACCCGTCAGCAACATCACCCCCCACCGCAGCAGGTTATGGGAGGGCACTATGAGATCTAAAAGTAGTCAGCCACAACCAGTATACTTCCAGTGACTGTGACCCAGAGGGGCCGGGTCAGGAGCTTTTCCAGAGAAAAGCACCCAAGAAGAGTGTTCTGCAGGGGCAGGTGGCAAAGCTCTGCCGTGAATGGTGTCATTCTGAGCAATGCAGCTAACGCGTGTGCCTTGGTTTTCTTGTCTGCTTGGGATACTATGGAAAACGACTGTGATAAATATCACTTGTTTTTACCTAACTCTGAACGCTTCCAAGAGTACAAAACTCTAATATTAGGGAACTTGAAAAAGTGAGCCCTATAACTAACAAAGGTTACACATGACAAGCCTAGGGGCACCCGGGTGGCTTGGTTGGTTAAGAATCCGACTTTGGCTCAGGTCATGATCTCGCAGTTTGTGGGTTGGAGCCCCGTGTCGGGCTCTGTGCTGACAGCATAGAGCCTGCTTGGAATTCTCTCTCTGCCCCTCTCCCAACTCACATGGATTTGTCCACTCTCTCTCTCTCAAAATGGATCAATAAACTTAAAAAAAAAAAATCAAAATAAATGAATTACTAGAGAGTGTGTAAATTGGCACAGCCGTTTTGGAAGCGATTTTAGAGGATAATTTAAAGTGTTCATATTCTTGGGGCACCTGGGTGGCTCTGTCGGTTAAGCATCTAACTCTTGGTTTCAGCTCAGGTCGTGATCTCACAGTTCATAAGTTTGAGCCCTGAGTTGGGCTCTGTACTGAACAGTGCAGAGCTTGCTTGAGATTCTCTCTTTCCCTCCTCTCTCTCTCTCTCTCTCTCTCTCTCTCAAAATAAATAAACTTAAAAAAAATAGTGTTCACTGCAATATTGTAGAAGTTTTTGTTTTTTTTTTTTTAAATTACGAAACTCAAATGTCACTAATGGGAGGCTAGTTGAACATCACTATTCATCTATCAGTGGACACCTACCCAACTGTGAAAAATGACAAAGCAGCTCTATGTCTGCTGTTTACAAAGATATCCAAGACTTACAGTTAAAGGATCATGTTTCAGAATAGCAAAAAGAGAAAAAGTATGTGAACTGTCAGCACATGGAAATGTGCACAGGCAACGATTCTAAGTATAAAAATAATGTAAAGCAGAATACAGAGGCAAACCACAACTACATAAAAATATTCAGATGATGCTGATAACGATCAAAATAGGAATCGAAAGAATGTAAATAGCTTAATGTACATTTTATGTTCATTCCTTTTTTCTTCTGTTGACTAAGCCCACACTCCTGTAAAAAAAAAAAAAAGGCAAGATATTGCTGTCATTGTTTTAACTGTTAGATTCTGGGCAGGTGCTTTCTCCGCAAGATCGTGACTTGTGCACTGCAGAGAAAACTCGCACTGGCCTCTTCCTGAGGCCGCGTCTCCTCCCCTGGGCACTCTGCTGCGAGCCATGGTTGGCTATGGTTTGATGTTCCAGGGTTGCCAATCCAGGACCATCCAGGTAGGTAAGTAAGAGGCTCCCAGGACTGTCTGCAGTCCTAGGAAACGCCCAGTGAACTTGGCCCTGGAACGGGAGACTGCTGAGCTGTCCCATGTCTGGGAGGCAGTAGCCTTGGGTTGGAGAATTTCCTATCATTCCCTCATTCATTTGCAGAAGTGCGCTGAGCACCCGCACCGTGCTAAGTGCTGGGGACACAGCACAGAATGAAATAGAAGACACTGTCTCTCTCTTTATGAGCCCAACAATGGAGAAGGGAATAGATCCAAACGGGATAGCCAACACGAGCATGTGGGAAATGACATCAGCATAGGTAGGGCTGGAAAGGACAGCTGACCGTGCTCGGAGGAAGTGTGTAACTTGTGGGAAATGACCCCTGTGGCAGGGGGTAGTCTCTCCCAGAGAACTGGGTAGGGGTAGAGGGGAGGCACACGGACCCTCTTTGCTACCGTTGGACAGACAGAACATTGGCAGCTCTTCCTATCAGAGGAGCAGCCCCTGAACTCTCCCAGAGTCTCCGAGGAGGGCACTGAGGGACCCATGACACTCTCAGGTGAGGGCAGGAATGAACAGCAGGCTCCTGATAAACAAACTTCATTCCCTGCCGTGACCTCACCATCCAGATAAAAGGCCAAGAGAGTAGAAAATTCTTGTTACAGTCATACAGTAAAAGATCAGAAAACCCAAATAGACAACTTGAAAAGTGTAAACACTCTCTCTCACACTCCGTCCAAAATGTGTGGGAGTAAACAACAGCTCAGCCAGTGTAGACCACAGACTATCTCAAAATGATCAGCCTGCCTCCACCTACAAGTCTCATCAAGCTGAGCTCATTTTCTGGAACATACACAGCAAGACATGCCCGGGAGGCTGAGAAGGGAGACAAATGCTTTGATTTCAGGGGGGCTTTGGACTCTGTCCTGCGTAGCACAATTACTGTGGTGCAGATGAATCTGGAACGTGGGACAAGGAGGGGAGTAGAGCGGTTTGGTCCCTCTGCCCAGTCCCAAGCCCTGGCTCGGCCACTCACAGCCATGTGCCTTGAAGAAGTGACTCTCCGAGCCTCGGTTCCCTTGTTGAGAAGATGAGGACAACAACTCTCTCCCTGACCCGGGATGGGGACTGGGTGGCACAATCCATGTCATTTCATACATTAAGCACCGTGGTGGGGCAGAGTACGTGCACGGCAGACGTCAGCGGCTGTTGTAATCACTCTGCTAGCCGAGAGAACACACAGACAACCAGAATGGATCTCAGCTTCGAGAGCAGGAGTGGGGAGTGGCGGCCACAGGTCCCGGTAAGGCCGTGCGCACGCTTCCGGTGGTCTGAGCGGTGCTCTGTGGGCAATTCACACTGGGCGCCTCCTGACCGGTCTCAGCAGCCCCGGCGGCCCTGCGAGCTGCAGAGACCAAGGGCAGGGGGAAGGTCTGACTCTATCAGAGCAGAGCACACAAACACCTGGGGTGAAACAAAGGTCAACCGAGAGGAAGCTACACAGCACATTAAGCCACAAAGGGACCCCACCCAGGGGGCCCTGATAGAGCGATGAGACCCAAGAACCACTTGGTTCTTGGGACCAAGAAGAGGACCGGGATGATGGTGAGAGCCCGTCACAGAGGCGTCTTCCCATTCCCAACGGAGGTATCGTCTATCATTAGACACGCTCAGGTCAGAGCACATCTCGACAGTCTGGGCAGTGTGCTTCTTCAAGGTTTGCATCGACGGCTCCTGCCGTGGGGTGACTCATCTCTAACTCGCCGGCTTTGTAATGTGGATTTCCCACCTATCACCTTTGATGTGCCGCTCGCCAGCACTCACGCAGGCCAGCCGACACTAGCCACGGAGCCAGGAGGAGCCTGGGGACCAAGGGTGGCCTGGAGAGTGGCAAAGGCCACACATGGGGCTCCGGGAAAACACCTCTCCTGGAAGGCTAAGAGAGCTGGGGCATGCCGGCAAAAGAGAAGGCTGCCGGGCCTACGGCCACATGCCTCAGTTTTATGACTTCTCTCCCATTCAGAGCGTAAAAGCCGGTTTCCACAGGGAACAAAGAAAAGGAAAAGCGACCCTGACACGTAACCTGGCGGATCCAGGTTGGACATATGGGAGAACTTCCTGACGGTGATGGCTGTAGAGGGTGCACTTCCCTTCTCGGGGGGGTGGGGTGTGGATTTGGGCTGCTTCCTGTCCCGAGGCAGATGGTCCCTTACTGTCCCAAAATATCACTCCCAATTCTCAAACATCCGATATAGAAATAGACTCAACTAAGCTATTAGGACTTCACAAGAAGGCGTTTCCTGTTAAAAAAGAAAATCTGAATGTACTAGAAATGAAACCACCATGACCATTCTTGTGCAAGAATGTTAGAGCAGCCTATTTGCAATAGCCCAGGACCGACAACACAAAAGTCCAGCAACAAGTGAATGGACAAGAAGCTCGTGGTACATTCACAGACTGGAGCACTACTGAGTAATGGAAGCAACAAACTACGGACGCAGCTCATAGCACGGACGAATCCCCTGAGCGCAAGAGGCCAAACATAGAATACACACCCTACGATTCCATTTATATGAAGCTCTAGGATGGGCAATGCTAATCTGTGGTGGGAGAAATCAGAACAATGGTTGCCTTGGGGTGGGGGTTCAGGAATTCACCGAAAGGGGGCAAGAAAGAACTTTCTGGAAGGATAGAAATGTCCGATGCCTTACTGTGGGTGGCAGGTACACAGGTGTATATGATTGCCAAAATTCACTGAATTGAAGGCTTAACTGAGATCTATGTATTTGATTATGTATAAAATGTACCTCAGTAAAAAAGAAAAAAAAAACAACTATGTGCTCAAGGTCAAGGTTCTGTGATCTATAGCCTTAAAACTATATTTTCCTCTGGGCCATATGATGCAGGGAAGGGATTTAACCTCTCTAAGCCTCAGTTTCCTCACCTGTAATAACAGCACCCACCTTAGAGGAATGTCTTAAAGATGAAACAAGTTGATGTGTGTGCAGGTGGGTAATGTTCAACGAAGCGTTGGCTATTATTATCACAGTTTATTATCCCTTCTCTACTTTGAATGAGTAAGGAAAAGTGCTTTGAAAACACTTTGTTTAAAACCTCACGCAGGGCCGCTGTGCTGGGTGTCCGGAGATTTCTGGGCTCTCGTTCACGTCACATCACTCCTATGCTATTGCTAATGGGCTGAATTACGCAACCCCCACCCCCACCCCCCACCCCCCGCTTCATATATTAAGTCCTAGCCCCCAATACCTCAGAATGTAGGAGGAGAAAGTGTCGTCAAAGAGGTAACTAACATTAGGGGTGCCCGGATGGCTCAGTAGGTTAAGTGTCTGACTTCAGCTCGCGTCATGATCTCGCAGCTTGTGAGTTCAGGCCCCGTGTCAGGCTCTCTGCTGTCAGTTCGGAGCCCGCTTCAGATCCTCTGTCTCCCTCTCTCTCTCCCCCTCCCACCCCCTCTCTCAAAAATAAATAAACGTAAAAAAAAAAAAAAAAAAGAGGTAATTAACATTAAATGAGGTCACTAGGACGGGCCCGAAACCAATATAACTGGTATTCTTTCTTGTATGAAGAAATTTGGACACGGCCATGCACACAGAGGGAAGATGGTGTGACGGCCCAGAGAGAAGACGGCCGTCTGCAAGGAAGAGAGGGAGGCCTCGGAAGGAACCGACCCTTCCCGACACCTTGAGCTCACAGATTCCTGGCCTCCCGAACTCTGAGAAAACATTTCTGTTGCTTAAGCCACACAGTTGGTGGCTTAGGCCCAACTCCAAGGCCCCCGGGCCACACTTACTGCTGCTTTTGGTATAAAGCCGGAGGAGCTCAGCCAGGCCACTCTTCTTGACCACAGCGGTGCTGCTCAGGTTCTCTTGGTCGAGAATCTTGAGGAAGTCATCCAGCTCTGTCAACAGCTGCTCCAGGGCTAGAGACAGGAAAGAGAAGAATCTGTTACAGCAGTTGCCTTCTCTCCAAAGGCCCAGCTCAGAGGGGCACCTCCTGATCCTGCATCACCTCGACATGCGCCCTGTGGTCCTGAGGGGGAGGGGCTTGGGGTAAGGCCTGGAAGCACCTGGCGTGGGGGGGCGGGGGGTGGCAGCCAAAAGGTGGTCCTGGGGAGAGGAAAACAGGCCCTTGGCTTTGAGATGGATAACCTTGGCTGAAGCTGCAGGTCTACCGTTTGCTGGATTGACAGCGGCCAAGACAGCCCAGACAAGCCCATCGGGCCATGTGAGTCTGGAAACAGGATTTGCTTCCTTGAGAAAAGTTCAATCAGGACGGTTCAGGGCCTGGGGAACTTGAATGCAGGTCAAAGCCATAACCATCAAAAGAAATGCTGTGGTTGGCCCAGTTGTTGATCCCTTCCCCAAGGACAGGGAAGCAGAGTCACTCTGAGGAGACGAAACCGTGAGTACGCTGTCCCCACAGAATTATGGATGATCCCTCAAAAGCCACGGCTGTTGGGCAAACAGAAAAACAAAACCTTCCTGAGTTTCTTCAGTAACTAAGCCACCTCAGCCTGAAATGGAGTCCAGCATCACTCCCAAGCTGGCTGAGGGCTCTGGTCCCACAGATCAAGGTATCAAATAGGCTCCCACAAGGACCACCAGGGTAGAGACACTTGTCATTTCTAGCTGGAACCACCTTGCAGAGATGACAGTGCAGAGGACAACAGTGTAGGAACAGGGCATTCACCGTTGTTGCTATTATTACTATTTGTGATCTAATTTCTATTAAGAATAGGATGCTGCATTTGCTGATGGGGTCGTCACCTTGGCTCTCCTGCCCGGCTGGCTCTCCAGAACATGCTCAGGAATGACAGCCAGTTCCTTTTTTTTTTTTTTTTAAATCTTTATTTATTTTTGAGAGAGAGACAGCATGTGAGCAGGGGAAGAGCAGAGAGAGAGGGAGACACAGAATCCGAAGCAGGCTCCAGGCTGCCAGCACAGAGCCCGACGTGGGGCTCGAACTCACGAACTGTGAGATCATGACCTGAGCCGAAGTCGGAAGCTCAACCGACTGAGCCGCCCAGGCGCCCTGACAGCCAGCTCCTTAAGGCATTACTCTCTGCTTTCCAAACCTGGCTGCACTGGGTCCCCTGGAGGGCTGAAACCTGGGGTAGCTGGGTGGCTCAGTCGATTGAGCGTCTGACTCTTGATTTTGGCCCAGGTCACGGATCTCACAGTTCGTTGAGTTCAAGACCCAGGTTGGGCTCTGTGCGGACAGCGTGGAGCCTGCTTGGGATTCACCCCTCCCCTGCTTTCTCTTTCTCGCTCTCCAAAATAAATAAACATTTTTAAAAAGTTTTAAAAAATCCTGATACTTAAGGCACACCTCAGATTGATGATATCAGAATCTCCGGGAGTAGCACCCAGGGGTCAGCAGTTCTAAAACTTGCTAAGGTGATCGCAATGTGCAGCCGACGTGGAGAACCGCGGGTCTACTGGCAGTGACAGGGGCTCCACCTGAGGGCCCTGCTCCCAAACACAGAAGCCAAGAAGCCCGACTTGTCTTTTGTCACCTGCTGTGGGAACTCCGAGCAGTCACGCGATCTCTCCCAGCTCCTGTCCTCATCTGGAAAGTGGAGAAGACCACACAGGCCCTACCCATTTCACAGAGTTGTTGGAAGTGACAAAACCTGTGAGCTCAATGAGGGGACTACATCTGTCTTACGTCTTTGGCACCTAGCACTGTTGTAACTGTTGAATGAATGCTTATGGAATGAATGAATGAATGAATGAATGAATGAGTTCACTAGGCACCTACTAGTTCACAACAAGTTGAAGAGGTAAGCATCATTATGCCCATGTTGTACAGGTGGGCCCGAGGGCCCAGAGAAGGCCCATAAGGTCCCACGTGGCCCACGGCAGAGAGCTCGTTTGCTGTCTGACTCTTAAGACTGAGCTATTGGGGGGCGCCTGGGTGGCGCAGTCGGTTAAGCGTCCGACTTCAGCCAGGTCACGATCTCGCGGTCCGTGAGTTCGAGCCCCGCGTCGGGCTCTGGGCTGATGGCTCGGAGCCTGGAGCCTGTTTCCGATTCTGTGTCTCCCTCTCTCTCTGACCCTCCCCCGTTCATGCTCTGTCTCTCTCTGTCCCAAAAATAAATAAACGTTGAAAAAAAAAAAAGACTGAGCTATTGGCAATGCTCGACTGGATGTTTCTATCCATGTAGTGCGTTCTTCCAGCATCCCCCAAAGGCCTAGCTCCCCAGAACTGAACAAGAGCCGAAGATTATCCCCTCACCCCTTTCATTAGAAAAAGAAGCCGTCGTGCTCTCCCGGTTCTAAGGGAGAGACACGCAGCCTCTTTCTGGTCCGACACCCCCACGGATCTCAGTGGGGTAGTAGCCTCTGAAACCCATCCCTGCAAAACCAAATTCCCTGGAATGAACGTTGCTATTGCTCGTGGGAGAGCCGGAGGAAGGGAAGGGGGGTGAGGATTTGCTTGTTTCAGGGAAGGGCAGTGACAGCAGTGCCGGCGTGTGTGACTGTCACATCAAACACGGGGGTCAGCCAGCTCGCCCACACGGGTGTGCACTGCCTGGCAAAATCAGAGCCCTCTCTTCCTGGCAGGGGTACTCACAAAGGAAACTCCACTTTGCCAAAGCCGGAGGAGAAGAAGCAGAGAAACCTTCACTCTCCCTCTCAGGGTCCTGGTAAAGGATGAAGAACCGAGCAAGCGCCACAGAGGTCCCCGTGTCCACTCCCCTCTGGCTTGTCAAGAGCCGAGTGAAGGTAAAACACAGCCAGCAGCCCCGATGCCGCATGTGGTCAATGATGGCTCAGCTCATACGCTTAGAGGCGAGCTGGAAGGTGGCCCTCATCTCTGCCGGTGGCGACGTGGGTACCTGGTGAGCGCCAAGATGAGGCAAGAGGGAAGCCATGTTTGGGTGGTCCTGTCTGGGAAAGAGCCCTCGGCCAACAGCAGAATCTCTTGCCCCATTCCTGGGTATTGGGAAGACCACCACAGCGGGTCTCCAAGAGGCCAGTGGCTTTTGCCCAGGTCACTTAAAACCGATTAGACTCTCAGCAGAGCAGAATTCGAAAGGGCAGCAGCAAGAGCCCCCAGAGTCCACCAATCAGTAAGGATCAGGTGAGACCCCAGGGTGAGCCCAGCACTGAGCTGGGCCCTTGGCCTAAACTACCGAGGAAATTAAGATGGAGGCCAGGACAGCGTGGTTCTTGCCTTCTGCAAGCTCACAGGCAGAACAAGGCCAGCCCCAAGATTTCCAGACCAAGGGACACCACCAAAACTCCTCGCCAAAAAGTGCGAGAGCAGGTCAGACAAGAGTCCTAGGCCTGGAAGGCTTCTGGGAAGACGTACAGTAGGGTAAGGCCTTAGGTTATTTTTTGTTTGGTTTTGAGTGTTTTCTGAACAGCTATTCATGACTTTCCTGTTGGCTGCAGGAACTCAACAGGCCAAAAAGCAGTGAATTTGAAGAAGTCCAGACCGAGAGAACAAAGGGCAAATCTGAGGAAATGACACCGAGCCTTGAACTCAGCTACAGTGGCTGTGGAAAAGCCAAGGGGCCATGCAAGGCAGTCAGCATCTCGAGTTGTGCTTTTCCTGACCTTCTGAACCCTTCCAGGCTGTGCCTGCCGCTGCTTCCGCTACAGAAAAGAAAAAGGCACTAAAACTCAAGCATGTCTTTGGTTTCACATCCTCAGCTATTCCCCAAAGCTGCCCGATTCCTGGAAAACAGCTTTAGTTTGTTTCCAAGCAAGCAAACATGTATGGGGCCAAAGGGTAAGAAGGTCGTGCCTGCTTCTGAGGAGACAGAGTTGACTTGACAGGGGTCCCAGCCTTTCCAGGAGCTCCATGTCTGGAGAGGGGGTGCCCAGGGAATATACCGGGGGAGAAGAGAAGAGACTTGGGAGAGTCCCCGAGGATCAAGACACAGACTCTAGGGTTATCTGCAGGAAGAATATAGAAGCGGGTCACTGAGGATGCAGAGGAGTTCACGGGGAAGAGGCAGAGGCATTTTAGGAAAAGGGAAAGAGGTGCTCAGAAGACCCAAGTGCTGGGGGCGCCTGGGTGGCTCAGTTGTTTAAGTGTCTGACTTCAGCTCAGGTCATGATCTCGCAGTTCGTGAGGTCGAGCCCCGGGACGGGCTCTGTGCTGCTGACATCTCAGAGCCTGGAGCCTGCTTTGGAGTCTGTGTCTTCCTCTCTCTCTGTCCCTCCCCCACTCATGCTCTTTCTCTCTCTCTCTCTCTCTCTCTCTCTCTCTCTCAAAAATAAAGATTAAAAAAGAAGAAGACCCAAGCGCTCAAAGCACATGGGGTAGTTGAGAAAGCACAAGTCTGTCTGTACACCAGGGCACACGGAGCAGGGGGCGATGGCGGGCTCCGAGGCCAGAACTGCCGAGTTCGATGACGCATACACACCGTACAGGCTTGATCTGCTTCCCTAAGGAGTCAGTGCCTTACCCCGCAGGGCCTCTGGAAAATGCAGCGGGAAGGCCATGCACATTGTTCTTCCAACAGGCCAGAGACAGAATAACCCCGCAGACAGCGGGGAGGACAGGGGGACCGCGGGGGGAGGCACCGTGGGCAGCACATTAGCACAGATGAGAACGACAAGGGTGTGACCGAATGACAGCATCCAGGGGCCACGCAGGACGCCGCACCCCACCACCTCCAATTCTCCCAGCTACCCCACGAGTGCACAGCATGGGCTCCTGCGGCCCGTATCTACAGTTAGAGGTGGCACGGGGGCTCAAATTCAAGTACGTCTTAAGCCCAAAGCGCATGCTGTCTGTCGTCCCTTGGCTGTAGCCATTCCTAAGTCAGGGAGGTTTATGTAGGTCATGACCTCTGCATCCTGTTCCATCGTACTGGGCAAAGGGGACGGGGGTAGGGGGGCAGGGGACTCTAGATAGTATGTGGAGGCAATGGGACCTGGTGATAATTCCATGAGATGAGGGACTTAAGAGGCCCTGAGTGACTGAGAGTCAGACACACAGAATGCCATCAGACACACAGACTTGAGGACACTGTAGTGAGACACGCCGTGTGGTCTCTGCCACAGGAGAACACACAGGCACGGCTGGTGGGTGGTGGGGCACCAAGAAAGCATTCTCCTCGAAAATGGCTACGCTAGGTGAAGGGCAAGCACCAGGGTTGAAGAAACGCAGGACCAGGAACCCGAGACACAAAGCCCGGGATGTCATTTCTGTCTCTCTCTCTCTGCATCGGCCTTCAAGGTCCATCCAGGTCCCTTCTCTACACAGCAGCCCGTGACCAAGAGCAATCAGCTTCTGCCTCCTTGGACTCCTCACCATCAAAGCCAGTTGTTCACGGTCGTCTCCTTGTATGCCCAGTCGGTATCCCAGGCGACGCACGAGCTCTTCCTGGTTGAGGGTCAGCCTTTGCAGGTTCGGGGCTCTGAAGAGGTGCTAAGCACAGCAGAGGCCAGGGATTCTCCTGTGATCATACCCTTTCAGGCCCAGCTCCTGGCTCTTAGAAATAACAATCAACAAAAGCAGGGCCCTAATTTGTGCCAACCCTGCTGACATTTTTCAGCCCTCAGAGCTGGGAGGAATGTGGCCATTTCATTGAGGCTCTGGAAGGCACCCATCCCATTTCCCTCCCTGTCCCCCCACCCCCCACCACCCCCCCCCCCCCAACTCCTCAACACTTCTCACTTTGGTCTCTCTCGTCCTCCAGCAGAGGGAGGGGAAAAAATAAGTGTGTTGTTCATTCTGGAAACTGTAGGCCCTTGTGCAGGCTTTCCATCCTGGCTCTGTTAAAGTTCAGAGTTGTCTGCTCAGGGTCTGACAAATCATCAATAAGATTCTTGTTCAGGGCTTCGAAGGCCCACGCAGAGCTGGGAGGTTCAACTGCTCGATTCATTGTCCTCGGCCATGGCCAAGCTCTGCCTCCAGATGACCTCCTCCCCCGGTTTTTCTCATCTTGAGGCAGTCTTGCCTTTTGGTCACTAGGTTCCCAACCATAAATATCTTCCCAACATGCCGAAAGAGCTGTTCCTCATGGTTCCCCTGCTGTTTCATGCACACATTTTTATTTATTCAGCTGCATTTGCTGAAGACCCATGATTGAGCACGATTTTCCTTCCAAACATGAAACGAAACAAACCTATTCTTTAAGTAAAAAGACATGCATCCCAGTCTCTACCCTGAACAGTTCCCAAGATGAAGCCACTGGGCATATTATCTGCATGAACCCAACCGCTAAGAACGTGGAAGACATTTCTGTGATGAGAGAGAACACCATGTCATTGCAGCAGAGGGCAGACAATGGCAGGTCGGTTCCTCCTGATCACAGAGAATCCTCGAGTTCTCAAGAAGGAGGTTTTGGAAAATGTTCCCTTTCGTCCCACCTAAGAAGGGACACATCAGGCCAACGTCTCCTGTCTTCAGAAGAGCCAAATGCCAAGCCAGCCTTTGCCAAGTACCTGCTGTGCTTTTCTTTTTTATGGTGGCAAGAGACCCATGACATAAAATTGACCATTTTAATCACTCTGAAGTGTACAAATTAGTGGCATTAGGTACAATGACAACGCTATCCCTATGGATTTGCCAATTCTAGGCATTTCAAATATACACGGAGTCAAGGAACATGTGGCCTTCTGTTGAATGGCTTCTTTCACTGTGCACGAACAATTTCAAGGTTCATCCGTGTTGTAGCCTCTGTCAGTATTTCATTCCTTCTTGTCCCCGGAAACCTGCGTAGCCTTTGAGGTCTGAGTCCTTTTCCTTAACGGAAGGCATTTGAGGTTTGTCTATGTTGTTGCATGTGTGAGAAGCTTGCCCCTTTTGATTGCCGTGTGATATTCCACTTTATAGATGCCGGAAGCCCGAATATCTCCCTCCATGTGTCCATAGGTCTCCTCTGCTGCGTGCTTCTGCACAGACACGGCAAGTTCCTGTCTCCTGACACCAATGTGTGCCCTTGAAAGCACCTTCCTGCTGACTTGAAAGGGTACGCCTGCTTTCGGTACACTTCACGGACGACCACTCAGGGGCTCAGATAACAAAAGGAAAAGCGGTGATTGTCAGCAATAGCGGGACAATGGAATCACCTGGGGAGTTAAAAAAAAATTCCTGATGCCTGCATCCACCTCCAGAGATCCTGCTGGAATTGCTCTGAGTGTAGTCTGGGCCCCAGGAGTTTTTAAAGCTTCCCAGGAGATTCTAATGTGCAGCTAAGGTGATAAACCACTGAGATGAAAAAAAAAATGTGATTAATGCTTCATAAAAAGTCTTTTTACTTTGTATGTTTGGATAAAAACACACTTCAATAGTGTTTCTATAGGACTCGATTCTGATTTTACTTGTAGAACTTTGCAGAACTTTCTAGGTTCATTCCTGGTATATAGTCAGAGATGTTTGAAAATACCTTCCCCCCCCCAAAAGTCTTTTCCCTCCTGGACAGTAAGGATGTGGAAGGCAAGGACCACCATGTCTATGTGTTTACCCATTGTTGAACTCAGTTGTTTATCACTGAGGACCAGCATCCAAAAGATTCACAGGCCACCCCTGTCATGGACCAGCGTCATGGACCACAGTTTCTCCAGTTTCTCACAGTTTCTTCAGGAGTTCTTATCTCCATCTAAACGGTGGGGAGCGGCAGGCACCTGGGTGACTCAGTCAGGTAAGCACCAACTCCGGCTTGGGTCACGATCTTGCAGTTCATGGGTTTGGGCCCCATGTCGGTCTCTGTGCTGACGGCTCAGAGCCTGGAGCCTGCTTCGGATTCTGGGTCTCCTCCCTCTCTGCCCCTCCCCCGCTCACACTCTGTCTCTCTCTCAAAAATAAACATTAAAAAAATTTTTTTTTTTTAAGAAACGGCAAGGAGGAGAGAATTTTGCTTCGTTTACTAGCAGTGTGCAAGAGCTGCCCCTTGCTGGGCCTGATGTTCCAGGTCAGCTTGTCACCATTTTTGTACGATCTGCTTTTTCTCGCCTATCTTGGAGTCTCATCACTTAGAACACTTTCCCCGAGAAGAGGCCGCCCTCTGCGTTCCTGGGTTAGTTGGGTGGGCTGGAGACATGGGACACATGGTCTGCTGCAGCTTGCGTTACTGGAAAAACAACGCGAGTTGCTTGCTCACCGGTGACCTCTCAAATGGAATGAGCCTCCCCAAGAGCAGAATTCCAGCCCCAGCCATGGAGCCAGCTGGAACCGGAGCTGCTTAGTTAGGGCCCTTCAGAAATTCACACAGTAACAGCCGAAGACATCAAACAGGGCAGAGCGAAGCAGAGAGGCCCGGGGCCTGCTGAGGGCCACTCCCCCCCCGCCCCCGCCCCCGCTCTGCCTCAGCCTACCCAAAGCACCACCTGTCCCGTGAGCCCGGCAGCACATGGCCGGTTGGCCATTGTCCTTTCTTATTTTTCTATTTGTCCCATGAAGGCAAGTCCTCTGTCTCCAGTGAAAATGAAAACCCTCTGTAGTAGCAGCTACCTGGCTTGGTAATGCTTTACTCAAAGTCAGTGCTTGGAAAACATCAGCTGAGCACAAGGAAAGACAGACACAGACAGACGTACACACGCGCGCACACGCAAGCTAATGAAAACTCCTAAGTTGCCTCCTGCAAAAGGGTCTGGGCTGGTCTGTCCAGGAGGCCAGGGCAGAGGGCTCTCCGATCCCTGGCCGTAATTGCAGTCCCTGCCCTGGGTCACATAACATCTCTGGAATGACCACCCAGAGGCGGCCCCTGACAGGTGATGGGCTGGGGAGCATATAAGGTGTCTCAGTCCCAGATGGCGCCGTGGTGGGAACGCTTCCTCAAGGGTGCGGGTAGGAAGGACATGGAGGCATCCGGGCCCCCCCCCGGGGGCCAGGAACCCGGAGCCCGAGCTGGGTCCCCGGGGCACTGCAGCAGCTCAAGGGGCACACGAGGGCAGGGGCGAGACTCGCCAGGTTCTAGCAGCCACCAGGGTCCGGGCCAGACAAAGAGGCTTTGGGGCCCGGGGAGGCCTTTGTTCCCCAACCCAGTCAGGACATTCCTTAAATGCAATCTGCTAGAAGAGTGCTTCATTCAGACTTGGCGGAGGCCCGTTGTGTGGGTGGGGCGCAAAGGTTCAGGGGGGGTGGCTCTCTGCGTGGCAGGTCCCACAGCTGGTACAAACCACTCCAGTCTCTGAACAAGAGGCTGTCGGGGTCACCCAAGGTCACACTGGAAGTTTGGGAAGTACTGTCTGACAGAAAAAGAAGAAGGCTGGAAAGGAACAGTGGTTATCTGTCAGTGGAGGGGTTATGGGAAGGTTCGCGTTCTTCCTTTCCATCCCCCTGTTCGGCAAAGCCGAAGAGGGACTTGTCGCCCGGAGAGAAGCCACGGCTACGGCAGCTGCCGTGCTTTTGGTTCACTTGCTATTTGTATTAGAGAAAAAGGACACAAACTAAACATGTAGAGAGAGAAAAAAAAGATTATCCTCCATCCCGATTTCCTGTTTCTTTCCAGCATTTGGCAGAAGCAATCCAACACCATTGGACTGATGTGTTGAGAAGAAGCTGTATCCTGTTCAGGCCTCTGCCTCCAAGGAGGTCAAAATCAGCCCCAGCAACCGAAAACCACCGCCATCCCGGCCTTGGACTTGGCAGGAGGCTGCTCCCCACCCCCCCACCCCCCCCACCCCCCCCACCCCCCGAGCCGATTCAGGCCCATCGGCCCACACAGACAAGAGCCCTGCCTCGAGCTCCAGGCAGCTGGGCTGGGGAACAAAGGCCTCCCAGCCCCTCAAGCTTCTTGGTCTGGTGGCTCCCAGAATCTGGAGTGTCTCACCCCTGCCCTCATGCTCCTGTGGGTTCTCTGGGCTCCTTCCTGGTCCAGAGGCAAGCAAGTCCTTCCGGCCCCTCCCACCCAAACCATGTTCCAGATTCAAACTGCCCAAGTCTTAGTTCCAAATCTGGGTTCATTCCTGGCTTCACTATACACTGGCTATGTGGCCTTGGGGGGCTTAATGAACTTCTTTGGGCCTCAGTTTCCTCATTTATAAAGTGGGGTTAATAATAGTACCTGCTTAACAGGATTTGTGTAAAGATCACAAGTAATCCCATCAAGTGTGTATACTAAGTTCAACGTCGGCTGCTAAATAAAATCTAAATTCCGCCAATAAGATGGATACAGAAAGCCTCCATAAACATATCCCCCCAACCCCCCCGCACGGACATACACACATATGTTATAATTTTAGTAGGGCGGCTTCAAAAAGGTGATTGGAAATGTCCCTGATTTTGCAGGACTACTAAGCCATGTCCTCACGGAAGGTCAGCAGGGGCTTCTGGAAGGTGGAATTTGGGTTAAGCCCCTCTGGAGAATGACCTCCCTCAAAACACACACTGCTGAAAATAAACAAGTACATGTTTTCAAAGCTCCTACGGCTGCCCAGCCCAGGTCTCAACAAGTTCAAATTGATCCCAGGAGCATACAGGGAGGAGAGTCAGTGCCAGGCTGTGATTTGAGAGGTAGCTGTCAGGTCCTTCCTTCCACTCTCGGTCTGTTTTCTAACCCCTCCCCCACCCCCCCCAACGGGCTGCCATCTGCCTGCCTGGACAGCCAACCCAGTTTCCTTTGGGCAAAGGAAAACAAAAACACTGCCTGGGGAGGGATAAACCATGAGCCTGTGAGGTGCGTATCTATTGCATTCCCCCCTTCCCTAGCATCCACCTGCCCTTCTTATTTGTACCCAGTTCTCCTTTTGGAAACCCCCTCACCCAACTGTATTTGTGGCTTGGGTAAGACCAGAACCCCCACCTCTACTCCATGGGTAGCCATATGACCCTGGGCCCAGCCAATCAAAGCACTTCCTGCCCCCAGCCAGTGACTGACTTCAGGATGGCCTCATGACCAGAGACAAGCCAATGGGCATCAGCCTTGGGGCTCTCCCTAGGCAGTGCCCATCTCCCTCCTCAGGCTCCCTGATCTGCTAGAATGTCAACCCCAGGCCGCAGTGGCCACCTCTGGGAACAAGCTACCTGAGAAGGCAAACAGGGACTGGAGATTCTGAAGAGAACCTTTCAGCCCAGACTCAAACTAACCTTCCCCTTGTAACACTCGGTTATGTGTGGCAAGGACATGCCATTTTTTCATTAAGCCAGATCAAGTGGGGGTGAGGGCGGGGGGGGGGGGGCGGGGTGGTCTCCTTTGCTGGCAAATGGAGAGTAGACTACCGCAGCACATGTCTGGATGCTGGAACCTGGGCCAGGCAGGGGAGATCTCAGGCCAAAGCAGGGTGACACAGTAAATACCAGAGCTCAGAATCAACAGGTCCTTCTGGCCCCAAGCCTGGAGTTTATCCGGAGTCATCTGAATCTACTTCGCATCGGTAAAGATTTGCTTATTAAAGCAGACTGTCCAGAAAGTGAAATTCAAAAACATTCTAATGAAAGCAAAGCATGGAGAAAGACCCAGGAAAAACAAAAAAACCAAACACCTGGAGAAACCTGAGATAAAGTGTCACCAAGGCCTAGGGGGAGGGCAGAGGGCAGTGAACACAGCTTCTGATGGCCTTAGGAACAAGCTGGAATGGAAACCTCCACGCCTCACTCCCCAGTGCCAGGGGCCAGACCCAGAGGATCAAACAGCTGATGAAATGGGTGTGGTGCGATTAAGTTATGAGAGAGCCAGGAAAAAAGAGTCTGCCTAAAATGGTCCTTAATATTAGGAAGAATGGAAAAGCAAAAGTTCCACACAAAGGAGCAACTTTAACAAAGCCAGCAGATCTGAATGGCTGTCTAGCTAGGCTAACATCTCCAATGGACAAGAACTGATAATCACACAGAGAGCTGTACGTCGTAATACGTGAACCCCGTCGACTCGGAATCAGTCCCTTGCAGGGGTTAGGAATCAATAAGGAAGGAAAATTGATTCTTTTGGCCCACTTAATATTCTTCCTCCCTTCTTTTGGTAATGGGAGGACCTATTCCATACGGTTCGGATTTGGCTGACCCCACCTTAGCCACACGGGGTAGGCAATGTGCCTGAGGACTGGCCATCCTTCGGGCCACTGTGATGGATTCAAGCAAGGGCAGAATTTTCCTCAGGATTTGCTCTACGGGCTTTGAGAGCAGGAGGCCCTTCTTTTCTTTGGATTACAAGCCATGAGGATATATACTGGGAGCTGTAGGAGACCACTCCCCTTTCCAGTCTGAGGATAAAGCCAGTGTCCAGAAGGGAACAAAGCTGACCACCAGAGAAAGATACAGGGCCCTACCCACTTTGCTAGAGTCCCTAGGTCCAGCCGTGCCCGAAGCTAACTTTGCACCTGCCGACTACAACTACATGAACCAATAAATTCCCTTTTCCATCTAGGCTGGTGTTTAGTCATTGCTGACCAAAAGGTCCTCATTAATATGGAAGTGAAGTTTGAACAAATGGTGGCTCCATGTAAACCACCCCTTTTATAAGGCACACCTCAATTCCCCAAAGCCGTAATTGTATGGCTCCCTTTGAAAGATCCAAGCACAAAGCCTACTGGGCCAGGTAATTTTCTTGCATGACCCACATGGTGCCCAAACCCCCAGAAAAACTGCTGACAATGACCAACAGACACTGAGGGCATGGCTGTGACGGTCCTGGTAAAACCACAGAGGAGAAAAGCCAACAGTGAGGATAGAGGGTGGGAGGGGGGTGCTGCCTCCCCGCCAGGAGCCCATCTCCCCTCTCTTTTCTGACTGGCACTTATGTCCTTGTGCTGGTCTCCACGGTCCCCGGTACGGGGCCCACAGTGGTGCTTTTCAAACTGTAGGCATGACACTTCAGCGGACTTTGCTGTCAACTCAGTGATTTAGGACATATAGCTTTAAAAAAAAAAGTAGTATAAAATATCAAAATGCATTGCATCAAGTAAAAGAGTGAAATCTTTCATAAAACCTTTGATTTAGGGGTGTGTGTGTGTGTGTGTGTGTGTGTGTGTGTATTCCGGGATACCCATTTCTTACCATGGTCACAATAAAAAAGTTTGAAAAACACGACTACAGACCCACGATCTCTTACCTGAAACCTGAAAAGCTAGAGGTGTTTTGAAATTCGGTGTATTTCAGGGGCACCTGGGTGGCTCAGTCGGTTAAGCAGCCAACTTAGGCTCAGGTCATGATCTCATGGTGTGTAGGTTTGAGCCCCGCATGGGGCTCTGTGCTGATAGCTCAGAGCCTGGAGCCTGCTGTGGATTCTATCTCCTTCTCTCTGCCCCTCCCTGGCTCATGCTCTGTCTCTGTCTCTTAAAAGGGAATAAAACATTAAAAAAGAAGAAGAAGAAAGAAAGGAAGAAAGGAAGAAAGGAAGAAAGGAAGAAAGGAAGAAAGGAAGAAAGGAAGAAAGAAAGAAAGAAAGAAAGAAAGAAAGAAAGAAAGATTCAGTGTATTTCAGACTCTAGAAAAGGAACATGCCACATATGCCCCAGCAGGGTCCAGACAAACACTCAGGAATAAAACACATTGATATTTCTACGGCAAAATGCACAAATACTCATGCTAAGTGGGCTTGATAGATTATAAATCGTCTCACATCATTTTGGATCCCTCCAAATTAATTTGTGTCAACCTCACACACACAAAAATTTCTGTCTTTCCAAGTTTGGGGATTTGGGAATTGAGGAGAAACGGTGGAACTTTCTTGGGATTCCTAGGATCCTTTTCCTTCTGTGGCCTCAAAACTGGCTTTTAATTGTCTGGGTTTGTGTGTGTGTGTGTGTGTGTGTGTGTGTGTGTGTGTGTGTGTGTGTTTTAAAAAGACCTCACGGACGGTGGCAAACCCACACTAGCCGTTTAATGAATTAATGCAAAGCTGCAGGGTCTAAGAAACCACAGGGCTGTGGGCAGGTAGGTCTTTTAACCAAATTAACTGTGCTTCTACATAGAACTCACTGACTGTTGGTCTAAAATGGTACTGCTCATTGTTTGCTACAAGCCATATGTGGCTACGGAGCGTGTGAGATGTGGTTAGTCTGAACTGAGATGTGCTCTAAGTGACCGAGTGTTACTTCCCCCCACCCACCAAAAAGAATGTAAAATATCTCAAGAGCGTTTCTTCTTTAAATATTGATTGCATGTTGAAATGATGGTATTTTGGATGTACTGGGTTAAAAAATATTCTGGAAATTAACTTCACCTGTTTTTTTGTTAAAAACTTTAAAAATGTAGTTTAAAATTATGTATGCACCTTGCTTTCTATTTCCTTCTTTTTTTTAATAAGTTTTTTTTTTCAACGTTTTTTATTTATTTTTGGGACAGAGAGAGACAGAGCATGAACGGGGGAGGGGCAGAGAGAGAGGGAGACACAGAATCGGAAACAGGCTCCAGGCTCCTAGCCATCAGCCCAGAGCCCGACGCGGGGCTCGAACTCACGGACCGCGAGATCGTGACCTGGCTGAAGTCGGACGCTTAACCGACTGCACCACCCAGGCGCCCCTAATAAGTTTTTTTTAATGTTTATTTATCATTTACTTTTGAGAGAGAGAGGGAGCATGAGCAGGGGAAGGGTAGAGAGAAGGGGGGGGAGAGAGAGAGAGAGAGAGAGCGTGAATCCTAAGCAGGCCCTACGCCGTCAGCACAGAGCCCAACGCGGAGCTCGAACCCATGAACTGTGAGACCAGACCTGAGCTGAAATCAAGAATCAGACACTTAACTGACTAAGCCACCCAGGTGCCCCTTGCTTTCTATTTCTGTTGGACAGCACTGGTCTGACCCATCTATCACAGACTCAGAGCTTATAAACTCATGAAACAACTCGTCCTCTGGATGGACGCAAAATTCGCCCAAGTCACACAGTGAGTTTGTGGAAGGCTCGATTTCCTGTGTCTGCCCAAGGCTTTCTGAAACCTAAATTGAAGCGGTTTTGTATCCTGAAGAACACAGGAAGGAATACAGGTCACTCTTTAATGAGAGTTCCAGAGAGCCGTGGCAAAGGCCTTGGAAAAGGTGGAGCCCTTCTCCGTGTGTTGGTTGTGACTGATTAAGGTGAGAGGGGCAGCAGGAGAGAAGTCCTCTCTCAGGAAAACAGCCATGACCTGGACGAAACAGATTTGGATACTCGGTGCAGGCTGTCCTGTGTTTACCCGAACAAGGGCTAGTTATTCATCACACAAATGTTCTAAACGGAACCCTTGAAGCTCTGTTCTACAAACAACGTAAACGCATCACCGAGTGTTGAGTTGGATCACTCTTTTCACGTAATATTTCAGCCAACATTTGTCAAAAGAAACTGCTGATGTATGATTTCCGACCCTTCCAGGGCATTTCAGTTTTTGAGAACATTGTAAGTTTGCATTTGGCTCCTTACTCCAGTCTCCCTCCCCGCCCCCCCTCCCACCAAGCCGATCTCAAAGGGACCCCCTCAGCTCCTCTCCCCCCCCCCCACCTCCTCTCCCTACACCAACTTCTCCAACATTGTGGCCCCCGTCCTGAACACTCCGGAAACTATCTTCAGCCACTTTTTCTCTGGCACGACCAAGTTCTCTAATGCAAGAACCATGCACACCACTCACTCTCTCTCCCTGAACTAGTATCCCCTTGACCCTCACACCAGGCTTTCAGGGCACCCCAGTCATGGTCACTATTTCAGCCCATCAATGTGCCCTGCCTCATCCCACCACGACCCTGGCTCTGTCTACCCATAACAACTGTTCAAAAGTATTTTCCCGGTGCTAGCTAGGCATCTATCCTCTTTTTAAAGATGTACTGAGCACCGACTCTGCTAGGGTCATGCTAGGCAATGCAGTGCGGAAGACAAGCAGCTAGGTCCCTATTTCCATTTTGACTGTATCCCCCGAACTCATAAAATAAGAATGCATGTTGCAACTGTTTGCAAGTTAATGCGGAAGCATTTCCTTTTTTTCCCCTCAGCTATGGTGTTCCTAATTGAGGATGCTTCTTATAACCCACGGCATCTCAGAATCAACATTCCAATCATGGTGATGTTTACATCTCCTCATAGGGAGGGGGCTGTTTGCACCACATTATGTTTCTTTGGACGACGGGTTACTCATTTTTCAAGTCCCTTGCATGCTAAAATTCCAGCTGTTCAAACCTCATACCAGATTTCTAAGAGCACAAGCATTGCATCTTGGAGTTCACTCTGGGCACCCCCTCCTGTACCTGGTAAGGCACCCAGCCTGGCGCAGGGGCTCACAGATTTGACCAATGCACACGGGGTTGGGGTGCGGGGGGACGGGTCAAGAACCCCCCTCTTCCAGCCCACGGTTCTGAAAATCTTTGCCCTTTCCATTCAGAATTGGTTGTTGGGATCCCATTTGGAATCTCCAGAACAATCCCAGCTCTGAATCCCAAACTTGGTTCAGGAGTTGCTCACCTAGAAGTGAGGCTTAATTAGAAAAAGCTGGAAATAAAGGAGTTTTGCCTTCCCATTGTTCCGAATGTCATTTGGCATAAAGTAAAGCAAAAGTACAATGAACTCTAAATTCAGCAACAAGGATTAGTAAATATTATGATGGGTCATTTTCTACTGAAACTTAAAACTATGAAGATAGAATTACAGTTAAATAAAGAACGCAAAAGGCTATTAATAATAAACCAGTAAAAGAGAAAGAATACACACCAAAAGAGGGAAACTGCTTTTATTACGAATAAAGTCAGCCAGATGACTGACAAAGTTTATCACGGTGAGCTCTTATAACAAGCCTATAGGGTAGATACAATCATCTCTGAGATGAAGAAACAGACTCAGGGAAGTTAAATAACTTGGCCAAAGTCACACAGCCAGTAAATTCAAATCTGAATTCAAATCACTCTGACCCTCCCCCCGAATACCTTGCTTGGCCTCTCTTACAATTTCTTCTTTCACGTCTGAAAGTTTTTAAGTAAAAACTTAAGTAGTTTAAAGAGTTTTTAAGTCAAACTTAAAAAAAAAAAGGAAAAATCCAGTCATTTGGCAACAGAGCCTAGCAGAGAGAAGACTTATCTAAAACAGTACTATTTGCCTAGTTTTATATATGAATACGGAAAACTCTGCGAGCCCATTTCCACCCTGATTGTTATCAATACAAGTTGCCAGTGACCAAATCATATCCTAGGAGAACAGTAACACAGTAAAAGAGAACAGTAAAAGACGCAGGAAATACATTTAACTTACAGCAGGTACGGAGAGCACTATGTTAAAGTCTCTGGTGTGTGACACTTACTTGTTCGACGCTTGACAAGTTCACCAGTAAATCCTGCACAAGTAATTATTTTGCTATTGCAATCAAGCATGGGTGGCCAAATTGCAAAATGCACCAGCTTTATTACTGGGTCTCCCGTGACTTTTGGTTTTACAAAGACTAAATGCTTTGGAATAAAGTTAGGCGATAGAAAATCATCTGCCGCTCGAATGTATTTTATGAATCCTGTGTATAAACATGCCTCACACAGCTCATCACAACAGCCGGGAAATGAACGGTGGCAGAAAAGGGACCAAATGGACATCCGTGGGCCAGCACCTCGGAGGGTGGTCACAAGTCCTCTAGAAATGAATCCACTTTCCTGGTCCCCTGCACAGCAGGGGAACTCAGGGTTCATGGGGAGAGTTACACCTGTTAATGGAAGGGTCAAGGAAGGGGTTTGGCTGGCAAATGATGTTTTAATCAAAGCCTTCCTCTGGCTATCAGAAATAAGTTTCAAACAAGTGATCTGTTGGCTGAGTGTGGACTTGGTCAAAGAAACCCAAACAGCTCTCCCTGCACTGTAATGAAGTACTATCCCCATCCTTTCTTTCGTTCATTTTAAAAAAAAAAAGGTACTGGCATGCTCAGGACAAGAGGCAAAGGTAGCCAACTGAAATTCAGAAACAGAAAACAACCGTCTCACCCGTCTCTTTCTGGTTTTCATCCTTGGACTTTTCACTCCGTTTCCACTGAGAATGCCTTTGCCAAGGATACCAAGAAGGATCATATATGTGACACCTGCTACCTTACTGAGCTAGGAATGAGCAAATGCCACAGAGATTATACAATGGTTAGTTTTAGATGTCAACCTGATGGGCACATCAGATGATCCTTTCTAATAAATCTCTTCCTATGGATACGGACAGACAGACAGACACATATCCTATTCGTTTGTTTCTTGGGAGAATGCAGACGAGGACACAGAGCTTTTGCAAAACCAGGGAGCTATCCCGCTCCACTTGAAAGACATTTAGAAAAGGGCAAGAAAAATGTTATGTGTTTGGGAATTAAAACATTTAACACTGCTGTCCTGAAACCTAAAACCTCCTAGGTACTTTCCTAACCCACACTTATTCCAACAAACAGAGTTCAAAACCCCACAGATCTGGACAGTCTCATCGGTGTTGAGGCTCAAAACTCCTCAGAACTTTGTACGTGCATTTTCTTTTCCAAGCAAAATTTCTCCAACAGTAAACATTTCTTCCATTTACACATATTTCTATTCCTGTAAAATCACAGGACCAAGTGTCAGGAAATGAACCCAGACAGAAAATGGTACTGATCCCAGTCCAGAAAGATCAGTGAGACAATTGAGATTATTCCCAAGCTCCTGATACCTGACGTTTAATACAGATGCCTACCCGCAAGGAATTCTGCCAAACATTCAGCTGAAGGCCCACGGACAGCAGCCACCCGAGAAAAGCACTCCCCTCTGACACATGATATCTGAACACAGAGACTAGGACAGCTCTGGTGCAGAGTCTGCAGACTAATGGGGCCACCTTGACCTCCCTCCGGCTCCTAAGAGGTCACATCCTAGGGTGGGGTGTTGCCTCAAGCCGACCCTGGCACCGTGCCTCCCATCTGCCTTTCTTTACCAAATATTTACGGAGCACCTTCTTTACCTTAGACCCTTAGACCTGACCACTAAATAAAATGGCCGTCTTAGAATACAGATCAACACGCCTCACTGTAAGTTTATAGTGATGTTAGCTTTTCTGTACCTTTTAGATGAACCAAAACAAAATTCTTGGTATTCTTTTTTTTTTTCATGTTTATTTATTTATTTTGAGAAAGAGAGAATGAGAGAGCATGAGCAGGGGAAGGGCAGAGACAGAGGGAGAGGGAGAATCCCAAGCAGGCTCCACACTGTCAGCACAGAGCTTGACATGGGGCTGGAACCCACAAACCCTTAGATCATGACCTGAGCTGAAATCAACAGTCAAGACACTTAACTGACTGGGTCACCCAGTGACCCAGGTGAATACCAAATTCCTGGTATTCTTAATGTTCTAGTATACTGTGGTTCTCCACGTATGAATGGATGGGAAAACAAAAAAACCCTATATGCTTTTCTACAGCTGTTTTCTTTTTTAAAATTTTTTTTTTTTTCAACGTTTATTTATTTTTGGGACAGAGAGAGACAGAGCATGAACGGGGGAGGGGCAGAGAGAGAGGGAGACACAGAATCGGAAACAGGCTCCAGGCTCTGAGCCATCAGCCCAGAGCCTGACGCGGGGCTCGAACTCCCGGACCGCGAGATCGTGACCTGGCTGAAGTCGGACGCTTAACCGACTGCGCCACCCAGGCGCCCCTACAGCTGTTTTCTTATAACATTTTTCTTCCCCTTATGATGGCGGGAAGGGGAGCAGACTAGGCTACCTCAAAATAAGCCACTTTGGCATATGGATGATTTTCAGTTAAAGTTACTTAAGAAAATGGCAGGTGCAAGAAGGACACTCTGACCTCCTTTGTCCCCCGCCTCCCCCAAAACAGGAAATAAATCTCCTGTGTGAAGGCACCTTCCCTATGCCTAAAGCATCCTTATCGAAAAAGATAGGGGAATTCAAGGCCGAGAAGGCTGCATAAACAAACTTTGTTACTTCTTCATTAATTTGCTGCCCCAAGCCCAGCCCCTTTGTCTTGTCACAGGCTCACAAGTAACCGCTTCTTTGTCTACAAGGTAGGAGAGCTGCCTGCTCACTTCTTTGAGCCTCATATTTCTATAGGCTCCTGTTCATATGACATTAGATTTGTTTGTCCTAACCCCTGGTTCCTGTGAATTGACCTTCTTTGGAACTGGATCTCTGAAGATGCAATTAAAGACCTTGAGATGAAATTATACTGGATGTAGGGTGGGCTGTAAATGCAATGATTGGTATCCTTCTAGGAGAAAGGAGAGGGAGCTGTGAGATACAGAAACACAGGGGAAAGGGTCGTCGTGTGGGGACAGACAGAGGCTGCAGTTCATGCTGTCACAGCCAAGGAAAGCCAAGTGCTACCAGGAGCTGGAAGAGGCGAGGACGCTTCTCCCCTAGAGTCATTAGAGGGAGTGCCCGCCTGGCCGACACCTTGATTTTGGAACTTCTGACCTCCATAACAGTGAGGGAATAAGTTTCTGTTGTCTTAAACCATCTAGCTGCTAGTAATTTGTTACGGCAACCCTAGGAAGCTAAGACAGCCCCCCAAAACTCATGGATCGAGAGAATATTTGTACATGGCTTTAGGAAAAAAAACAAAGAGCCAGGAAGGAACAGACTTCTAAAAGATTAACCTGGTTGGAAAAAGTTTGATTTTTCCACCGGACTGCAAGAATCTGATTAGATTTAAAATCAGCCAGGATAAAAACTTCTTCATTTAAGGACATTCATTCTGGCAAAAGAGAGCCTTCCTTTTTGCCATAAATAATTATGAACAACTTTCACGAAAAGCTGAGCGGATTGTGGGCCCAGGGCCCAGGGCTTCTAGGCGGGGACCAGACAGGTGCAGCGAGGACAGCTGCACAGAGCCCATGGGAGGGGAACATGCCCAGGCTGCCCTCTGCCAGGCTCCGCCCCCCTCACCTGGTGACAGTGGCGCTTGAGCCTCTCACACACTGGGAGCTGTCTTGCGGGAGTAGGTTCTAGACACAGGAGCAGCAAATTGGGAAAACGGGTTTCTGGGAGTCAGGGCGAGGCAACCCCGGGAACACACACCAGACAGAAAATTCCAAGTTGCCTCTCTTGGAAGGTCCCTTGGGCCCACCAGCTTCCACCCCGCGTGCAGCCTGCTGCAGACACACCACACACGTCCCAAAGGCCAGTCAGGCCTGCTGTCTACTGCGCCACTTTATGGGAGGCAGCGCCCCGGGCCACCAGCGGCCCCACGCCATACACACGAGGCTGACTTCCTGTTCGTTCTGAGTCCCGGCCCTTCCGGACCCGTACTCGCCACATGAGCCTCCGACCAGCACCACTAAGCGCAAGGCACTAGTGGGGCCCTTGCCGAACTTCGCTGCGTTTCACTGAAGCCTCCACAATCTTACCAAAAGACATGTCATTAGCCAATATGTGAAGTGAAGTCACTTTACGAAGCTTACAGAAAGAACCAGAAGCAGCATGAAACCAAAGCCCAGCGCTTGGGCCTGGCGTCCAGTGCTTTCCTCCCCACAGCAGGGAGGCCTTCCGTGCTTCGTCCAGAGCGGGGTCTAGGCCTCCAGGGCTCAGCCGGTGCCGCTCACACGCTGAACTGACAGGGCTGTCCCGTGCTGGCCTGCTACTCAAGGCATTCTACCCATGCCCTTTCCCCAAGCAGAACCCAGGCCATGCCGCTGACTTGATAATGAAGCCCTTTCTGAGCAGCAGCTGTTGCTGTGGGCCTAATTAAAGGTTAGGGAGTGAGAACCAAGCTGTCAACTTCCATTCCGTTCTTTGAGACCCTCTCCCCTCGCTGACATCTCCCGTGCAGGCTGCTGCTTTGTGAAACGCTCAGTCAGGTCACAGCTGTGACAGCTGCTGAGGGTTTGCCTCGGGGCTCCTGCTGGTGCCCAAGTCGGGGCCTGGGGGAGATCCTGGCGTCACCGTTCATGTGGCCAAGACCCTCGGGGCCTGTATTAGTGTCCTGGAGAGGCCATAACAAAAATACCATGGACTGAGGGGCTTAAATCAACAGGAATGGAGTCTCTCCCAGTCCTGGAGGCTAGAAGGCTGAAATAAGGCGTCAACGGGGCCATGCTTCCTGGCCTCTTCCTGGTTTCAGTGGCCACCAGTAATCCCTGGCCTTCCTGGTTTGCAGCTACATCACTTCGGTCTCTGCCTCTGTCGTCACAGGCATCATCCCTGTGTGTCTCCGTATTCAAACTGCCCTCTTCTGATGAGGACCCCCTACCTTTACTGGCTGATAGCCCACCTTAATCCAGTAGGACCTCATCTTAACCAGATGACGATCCGCAAAGACCCGATTTCCAAATAAAGTCGCAGTTGGGGGATTAGGACTTGACTGTATCTTTTTAGGGGCCACAGTTCAACCCCAAAGAGGGCACATGGCAGGCCACACAAATAAATCCTCTTCTCTGAGCCCTCACACCTGTGGCCCCAGCACTGAACAAGACCCTCGCTCCACCAGTGCAAGGGGTTGAGCTGACCTACCAGGCCGCCTACAGAGCGGCGGGGTGGGGGGTGTCCCGCTGGGTCCCTCGGCTCGCGCAGAGGTCGTGAGTTTTGTTATCTATTCCCCAGACCAAATAAATCAGACCGTCTCTTGGGTGAGGCAGGGGGTCCAAATTCATGGAGGTTCTGCAGCTGATTCCAATGAGCAGACAGGATTAAGAGCTGGAGTCCTGGAGTGCAAACTAATCGAGTCATTGGTGCAAGAGAGGCGATGAGTCCCATTCTACCACTGGCTGACACTTCTCTGCAGTGTGTGTCCTGAGGTTCCCTGACTCCTCTCCTGGCAGTCCTGAGCCATCAAGACTTGTTTGAGACCTTCCTCTCCTTTCCCCCACTTCTCCCTATCTCCCCAGCCCGGAAGGTTCATGAGGAGTACTCCTTTGTGTCTGTCTTGATCACCATTTCCTCAACGTGCTGAGTCCTGCCAGCACACAACAGGTGCTCAACACGGGTTTGTTAAATGGAGGAGCGAGTGAATGATTGGACGTAGGCACCAAGTACATTTTGGAAGGAGTCAAAGCCACATCAGGAGGGTAAGTTGAATCCTGCCATCTACCCATGAGTTCATAGTCCAGAAGGTGGGACAGGCTCCTCCAACTCACCACCCCACAACTCAAGTGACAGCACATTAAGTCTACATGATGCCATTGTTTGGGGGCAGAGAGGGGAGTGACAAGTGACCGGGGTCATTAGAGAAGGCAAGATGGTATCTGGACTGGACTTCGGAGGGTCTGGAAACAAGGAGATGGGACAAAGACAGTGTCCCAGGGGGACGTGAGAGCCGGGAGGCCGCCAAGAGGGACGGGTGGCTAGGGCACAAGCTGCAGCAGCAAACACCCAGGATGTGACTTCTACAGGGTGAGCTGGGCAGGCCTGAGAGAGCCCTGCCAACCAGGGGAAGAATCCCCAGGTGAAATCATCCAGTCGGCACTAGGGAGTCATGGACGGCTTAGAGCAGGAGTGATGACAAAAACAGAATTACAGAAAAGTTAGCTGCCTGGGGTGTGTGTGAGATCCCAGAAGGAGGGAGACCAGCCATGTGAGCCCACCTGTTCCAGCCCAGACACACATTCAAGTTCACAGCTCTGACACAGAGGCTGGGCATTGGGGATCGTCTGGTGAGCCCTGAGTACTATCCAGAAACTCCTAACAACGTATTTTACAAGGCTAATGGCCTCAAATCATGACTTCAACACTGTGGGCTCTCAACAGGAAGGAATTCCCTCCTCCCTTTTTCGGTACAGATACCTATTAAATCACTGACCATTTTGGCCAAGAAAGCTACTGACTTCGAGCCCTGCTTGACTCTCAGTAACCTAACAAGGCAATGTCATACAAGTAAAATGTGCAGAAGTATCTAGGCATATATATTGTTCTCTTCCATTCCCAAGCTAACATACAATCCAGGAACCTCCCCCCCACCCCACCCCCCGACCACCAGCATAGCCATGTAGAACTGCCAGGGAGTCTAGCTGGCATTGGTATTTTCGTTATCCCTGGGCACCAATCTAATAGCAAATATAAATGAGGCAACAAACGCAGAGTCATAAGGTAGCCATCTAGACGATTCAGGATAGGCTCAAAATAGTTTTAAAAACTAATACTAAAATGAAAATATAAAATGTAAAATCCTCATCGGGAAACAAATGATATCTAGGGCCCAGTTTGCGGAACATAACCTTCACGTGTGATTTAGAAAAGCCTCTACAATAGGCTTCCAAGGAAATGGTCTCCATCGCCTGCCACGCTCCCCGCAGAGCTTATGACGCTCACAAATGCTTTCAACCAGGTCCGTCCAAACCCAGCTACCATGATCAGCGTAAGGGGAAACCTGTCCTTGAGCATCCTCGATTTTCTGGATGCTGATCTCTATCTTTGGGGCTGGAACTGATGAGACAGGTGAGCGGGTTCCCAGCAGGAATGTTAAGTGAGCAGATTCGTGAATTACCATGAAGAGCAGAGGGTCTCAATTCCCAGTAAGAAGACACAATCTGTTAGCAAAAAGGGAAGGTACTTGCTCGTGAAAAACACAAACGGAGACGTCTGGGTGAGGATTCTGTCGAGAGGAAGCGCACAGTCCTCGAGTGGGGAGGACTGTACGGGGTCCTCAACTCCCAAGGACAGAGTGACCAGCAGTGGAAAGGCAGTGCAGCCTTTGAACAGGTCACTTCTTGGTGCCCTGTATATCACCTAAAGGATTTCTGAAAATGTTCACAGAAAACCAAAACCCAAGTGGAGAGAAGGGGAAAGAAAATACACCCCCCGATCCAGGCTAACATTGTAAAGGATGTGAAATATGAGCTCTGCCTTTCAAGGGAGTCCAAAAAAGTGAAGGGAGCAGGTGGGGGAGGGGAGAGGCACTTCTTCGTATCTGATCAAAGGGAAGATATCAGTTCTTCAGGAGGGACAAGCCTTTTCCAGATATTAACCTGTAAGAGGAATCCCTCACATGTGACAGATCAAGGCTGCTTCGGCGTTCTTTCACACGAACATTTATCAGCGCGGCTACGTAGGCCAGCTTAGATGGTCAGGCCACACCGTGCCCGTGAACACGGTGTGTGAGGTGACGGCCCACACATCACTTTCTGGCTGAGCCAAAAGGGAAACAGAGCTTTGGGTGACTTCCCATCTGTAACAGGAGTCCTCTTGACAAAAGGCAAGAAGGCAGGACGCCCGGTCTGTGCCAGGGTAGGACACCGTCAGCTGTTTGCAGACAGACACTTGGGGATTTAGACTCGTCTCGCGCCAACCTCGTGTTCTCTGGGAACATGTTACAGAGAGCAAATTTCGGAGTCCGTTCCATCTCCAAAACGCCAGGAGAAAAATTACCCTGTGATTCGATCCATCTGTCTATGGCGGCTGTCTACACGGCACAGCCCTCCCCGACTTGAGTATGGGCCGCCCATACAGTACTAAAGGGACAGGATGTGGCTGTGGGCAAGAGCTAAATGTGAAAGGGGTTGTTTGCAGGACAGCCAGGAACCGACCAATAAAGAGGCCAGTCCCTGAAGCAGCTGATAACAGAAGGGCAGAGGCCACGCTAGAATGTAACCTCCAGTAAATCACTGTTAATTGCCAGGGAGAGCGGAATGAAGGCTCTGCTTGAACTTGCAAGTTTATTTCAGGTTATTCCAAAGCCTTCCCGGCTCCTTGGCAAGGAGGCGGAGACGGGCAGAGGGGGTGGAAGAAAGACTGCTCTCCACCCTTCTCTAACTGTGGGATAATGTTTTGCAACATCCAAGACAGCAGCGGACGGCTATGGGAATGCACACACGCTTAATGCAAACAGTAAGTTAACTCCATCTTCCCTCCCTTGCAGGCCAGACCCAAGCACGGCGTGTGGGATAATCAACTACAGGGCCACGTAAATGTACTCCTGCGTGGGATAATCAACTACAGGGCCACATAAATGTACTCTGGCGTGCAGACGTGGAGCAGGGATGATAAGAAGTGAGTCACCAGGAGGAGATTCTGCGAATGGCTGCTGAGAGGTGGGATCGCTGATAAGAGGACCGGGAGGCTTCACCTGCCCCGAGGGGTCGACTGCTGGGTCACTGATACCAAGATTTCCTGACCAGCCCAGATGGAACAGGGACAAAATCCTATCTTTCATGAAACTGATTACGGCGGCTGGCAACTGTAGGCGGGCAACTAAAGGCGTTTCTTGGCTGGGTGTGAAAAATCACTCTGATTTTTTTAAAAACTTCTTGTGAAAAACTTTAAATGGAAAATTGCAAACGTAAAAAGTAGAGAAGAGTAAAAAGAACCCCCTCCCCCCATGAACCTACTGCAGAGCACCATTGGTTATGAGATGGTCTGCCATTCTCTTTCATCTCTGCACCCCCCCTTCTGAAGTACTAAAAACAAATCCATTGGAAATACAGTAAGTTTATATACTGCAATATTCATAAACGCCTCAAAGTGTCTCTAGCTGATAAAACCTTTTCACACTAATGCAAAACCGATGATCATACCCAACAGAATTAACACCCCAAACCACACTGTCCGCTTATTTGGGGGAGCCTCCTGCCTAGTTGTAGTAAGAGGGGGTAGTAAGAGGAAGAGGAAATACTGTCTTCTTTTGCTGCCACCAAGCAGGGTGACCCCGGGCAAGCTGATCAACCTCCCTGGCCCTTAGCCTTCTCACTACTAATAGAAAATCAGAGATGTCAGTTTCTCAAGTTTTATCTAAACTCCAAACACTTCTATTCTCAGGTCTCCGAGAGTCTACGCAGGCTAGCTATAATATCGCCTATAAGTCACTTTAGTGCTCTTCTTTGAATAGTGTTAAGAGATATGTGCACGTAGGTTAATTTAAATCCACACTCCAGGGTGGGAGCTAATGTTTAAAGTCATCAGATTCTGGGGCGCCTGGGTGGCTCTGTCGGTTAAGCGTCCAACTTCAGCTCAGGTCATGATCTCGCGGTCCGTGAGTTCAAGCCCCGCATCGGGCTCTGTGCTGACAGCTCGGAGACTGGAGCCTGGAGCCTGGAGCCTGTTTCGGATTCTGTGTCTCCCTCTCTCTCTCAGCCTCCCCTGTTCATGCTCTGTCTCTCTCTGTCTCAAAAATAAATAAGCGTTCAGAAAAAAAATTTAAAGTAATCAGATTCTATACACAACAGGCTGCTGGTTAGTTGAAAGACTCCAATCAGAAGTCCACACCCCAGAGGCAGCGACTGCCAGGCTTCGGATATGTTTATGGATGCTAAAACAATTTCACTGCTGAAATCAGTGGTGTTCAGGACAAATGGAGTGGCTGGAAATCTTCTTCCAGCACCTGTACCCTGGCATGGGGATGTGAGAATCTAGGTAAACCCAGAAGCCTCTATTACCATCGAGAGTCATACCCCGAGCCTGGAAATGCAGCATAGTGCTCACACACGTTACTGGAAAATTCTGTGGCCTGACCCACTATGGTAGCTAAACACTGCCATTGGTATTCTCTTGTGCCTGCCTTCAGTCAGGTGCCCGCTGGGGCAGGACACCTGAACGCCAGAGAGCTGCGGCATCATCAGGCCCAGGAAACAGACGGTAAGATTGTCCTTGTGTCTGCTTGCTCACAGATGTCTGGGGTGCCGCTGAATTCAGTCAGAGACTTGCTTTCACTTTAACATGAAAATGGGGAGGAAACTGTGGGGAAGAGGCCTGTGGCCACTTCTGTATCTTATCATTGGAAGCCTCCAAGTTTGCAAAAGCACCCTTGGGGTGGGTATCTTCCCACTGCAAAACTTTTACCTGCACTATTTCCCTCCATCTAGAACTCCCTTTTTGTCCCCCCCCCCTCCCCCTTCACTGTAAATCCTTTCCATCTCTGAAAGCCAGGTTCAAGTCCTGCTTCCTTCAAAGAGCCTCCTCCAAAGAGCCTCCTCTAGCCACGGAGACTTAGGTGGCAGCGGGTGATATTGAACTAGTCTTCACATTTCCCAGGACCATGAAATATATTTTGGAATATATTTGGAATATTCAGGAATACTGGGAGTATTCCTGTGGTGGGCTGGTGTCTCCTCCAGGGAGAGGATACTCTAAGTACATGGCCACTAGCCATTGGCTGGTTCTCCCTCATCTTTCCCCATTTGCTACTCGGCAGAATAATGCTAAAAACTTTTCTCAGTCTGGCTGCCAACACACTCAGTTCTCAAAGAAGAAAGCCAGGTGGGTTTGTGCTGAGGAAGAAAAGGGAAGAAAAAGGGCAAGGATTTGGCCACCATGTTGGAAAGAAGCAATTCAGCTCCGTGGGGAATAAGCAGATCGCAGGATAAAAGGGCTTCTGGTGTGGGTAGTTGTAAATGCTGATTCTGAAGAAAGCAGACCGGCAGGGCAAGACCCTTCATCAATCAGGGGAAAACAAACAAAAAAATACGATTTACCAAGGTCAGAATTTGGGCCACGGAAAATTCTCTTGGGTTTACTTCATTTTTTTTTTTTTTTTTTTTTTTTTAACAGCACAAGAACAGAGGGAAGATGGTTTTTGGGGGGTGGGGGGAGGCCCTATTATAGCTCATAAACCTAGTGAATTAAACAGAATGCCAGCATGAGAGTAATATTGGTGAGTTCTACTATATTTAATCAGGGGGGAGAAAGGTAAGATGGAATGCCTCTCCCCATGGGAACCACTACATTAACTTCTCCCCAGCAAGTCACATCCTGTAGAGAAAGTTACAGCAAAGATTTCTTGCCTTTAATTAGGATGAAACAACAAAATTCTTGACTAATTTGTTCCAAATTGAAGTTTCTCCTTGGGCTCAGGGAATGATGTTTTAAGAGGGTATAAAAGCGGTTCTGTGGAGAACCTCAGGACAGCTGGAGAGTTAAACCCTCAGAATGACCACTGGGCTTCTCCTTACGAGGCTGGACAGTCACGTGGGCAGGCCCCAGCGCCTTCTGTGACCCTCCCTCCCAGCCCAGAAGCCTCGGGCGCCATTTTTCATTCCAGCGGGTTCCCAGATTTTCCCTCTGTAAACACCAAGCCCAGCCCCGGGCTGACTTGCCATTGTTTGTCCCAGAATTTATGGCTCAGATAAGGGAAGCCGCACAGGGCTGGGTGGGGTGGGAGGGGCAGGGATTGCCATAAGTGAAATACCCCAGTATTTTCTTTTGCTTTACTCTCCATATCTCCACGTCCAGAACAGGCCGAGGGTGACCAGCTCCGGAAGCTTTCATGATGCCAAATACCTTCTCAATGACTTCTTTTGTGCATTTCCTTCTATTTTTATTAACTTAAACTTTTACTGGGAAAATAACATGCGTGCACATGGTAAAAATATACCTATATGGGGATATATGTATCAATCAATCAAACAGCAGTACAAACAGGCAATGAAAAATTTCCCTCCCGGGACGCCTGGGTAGCTCAGTCGGTAAGCGTCCAACTCTTGATCTCCACTCAGGTCATGATCTCACCATTCGTAAGAATGGGTCCTGGGTAAGGCTCTGGGCTGACGGCGTGGAGCCTGCTCGGGATTCTCTCTTTCACTCTCTTTCTGCCCCTCTCTTGCTTGTACACGCATGTGCTCACTCTCTCTCAAAATAAATAAATAAGCATTAAAAATATAAAAACAAAAGTTTCCCTCCCATCTCAGAACCCCCAGCATCAGCCCCTTCCTCCTACTGTCAATGGATTGTGTAGCCTTCCAGGAATTTCCTATGCATAATATTCTATATAAAAATAGAGAGAGAAAAACACAGATTAAATCTTACACAAGTAAGCTCATGTGCCATATAGCTTTCTGAACCTTGTTATTTTCACTTGTCCCTTGGAGATACACTTTGGGCACCATATGGATGTGCCACATTCTTTTTACCAGCTACCTAGTGTTCCACTGAATGGATGCAATAGACCTTTAAAAAGATATCTTGTTTATAAGATGTGACATAGTCCTTATTTTGCAAAACTACATTACAGGAAAGGCATAGTAATGAGGAAAGCCTCATTAACTCTCCCTCCCCACCCCCCCTCTTAAACTTTCAATCCTAGCATACTTCGAAGTCTCCCTGCCCCACAGGCTACCCGAAAGGACGACGCTGGGACATTCACTCTGGCGGAGACATCAGAGACTGGAAAGGTAAAGGCCAGGCTCGCAGAGCTCTGCCTCCACTCCGCAGTCTCCCTCTTAGAAGGTTCCAGGCCTTAGGGGCGCCTGGGTGGCTCAGTCGGTTGAGCATCCGACTTCGGCTCAGGTCATGATCTCGCGGTCTGTGAGTTCAAGCCCCACGTCGGGCTCTGTGCTGACAGCTCGGAGCCGGAATCCTGCTTCGGATTCTGTGTCTCCCTCTCTCTCTGCCCCTCCCCGCTCATGCTCTGGCTCTGTCAAAAATAAATAAACATTTAAAAAAAAAAAAAAAGAAGAAGGCTCCAGGCCTTTGTTACCATGGTTACCTGCCAACAACATGCCCCCCCCACCCCCGTGGCCAAGAGGCGAGATGATCTGGCCCCTTCTCTGCTGATCACGCAAGACTTGGGTCCACAATAGGCAGAGATGCTGACTGGGACCCAAGACCACACCTGCTTAGTGTTGTAGAAGATTCAAAAGGCAGGAGCCCCTGCCCTCATGGCGATCACCTATCGTGTCCAAGAGTAACACAACACAGTCCCATCGATGAGGACCAGGTCGCACAAATGCCGCATCTGCAACCCCCTCTCGCCGGCCTCTCTGTTGCCTCAGCATTCCGGGCTCCAGAGGACATTTTGTTGGCTATTTCACAGACCTTAACATGCCCTCCCCTAAATCTCCCAGGCAACATGACCCTAAACATCCCAGCTAACGTTACAGATTTGAAACGGCTGCACATTATCGTTGGATTTTTCTGAAACTTGGTCATTCGAGCAGAAAGGGAAAAAGTGTTTCTGGAAACTTTCTCCATGAGACAACAGCACAGCTGGCTGACCCTCTAGCACGAGCCATGATGCCGCTGGCAAACAGGACTGACAGTCGGGACAGTGGTCTCGTTCGGGGAGCTGCAGATGTGCTTGCTTCCCCAGGGGGTCTCCACAGACACCCAGCTGAGCGAGGGAGAGTCCTAGTGGGTCTCATGAGACCCTGTGTGAGGCTCCCTTTCCCCAGCCCTGGCCTCGAAATAAAGGCGGATGCTGCAAGCCTTGGCTTTGGTGAGGCCGCTCTCCCTGTTTTAGGAGCAGCAGGATTTGCTCCAGATTTGTTCCCAGATTTGTCTTCAACGGCTCAGCATTTACACGGGAGCTGCCAGAGTCCTGAACTCACCCCCTCACTGGATGATTCTAGAAGAAAAAAAAATCCTGCAGCTGTTTCAGCTTCTCTATCCTCGGAAAGACCTTCCAAATAGGAGCTGGAAGGGGCCCAGGGCTGACATTGCATCCTGAAGGAACTCTTTCCTAGACAGATTTTAAAGAACTAGGTCTGTGGGATGGAGGGTGGGGGGGTGGAAGGGGGTTTGAGCAGGGGTGTAGGGTGGGTGGAGGCAGGGTTGAGGGGAGGCGGGTGGGTTTAAATCCCTCAGACCCAAGGTGTGGCACGTGGGGAACAGGAGCATGCCTCGTGCTGTGGTTACATGGGAGTCTGTCACGAGACCAGGCGTTACTTTGTCTGGTGTTATTTCAGGTTCACTAGAGTCTCTGAGTTAACCTAGTCACTCCAGGCATTACTGGAGGCTGCTGTCTCATCCTCTAGGACAGGAGTCAGCAAAGTGAACCACTGGCCAGACTGAACCCACCACCTGTTCGTAGACGGTTCTCGAGCTAAGAATGGCGTTTACATTTTTAAGTGGCTGAAAGAAAAGCCAAAGAATAACATTTCACGACACGTGAACATTCTATGGGATTCAAATTTCAGTGTCCATAAATAAAGTTTTACTGGAACACAGCCAGGCCCGTTTGTTTACATACCGTCTATGGCTGCTTACACGCTACAGTAGCAAAGGTGAGTCACTGCCACACAGACCATATGGCCACAAACCCTAAAATATTTACTATTCGCTCCTCGACAAGTTTTCTGGCCCTCATGCTAGAGCAGACCAATAGGCAAACGTGAGGGTATAATGTAGGTACTACGGTAACAAGAGAAAACACACACGTCCACAAATTTTCTTTTGACAAAATTCAATAGGATTAAGAATAAACTGGAAAGTTTTAGAGGCGAATAACATTTTTGCTTCACCGGGGTTCAAAGTGAGTGTTCCCTGTCATCCAATCACTTGCAAATGTCCATCTATTAAAAGCCAGTCTTAGCTTGAAGGTCACTGGCCTGTACAAAAAGGGAGGGGACTTCAACTTTCTGATGTCATATTTCAGTCCCATAAGAGTTTAATTGGGGACAAGTAGAAAATGTTTAAGTTGGGTTTGGGAGCACGAAATGTCACATGGCCAAACATATGGCTCCTCCCCACACCCCTCCGAAAGTCCCCCTCTTAAAGGAGGCCCCCACACGAAACCCTGTGAAAGCCTGTGAGATCGTCTAGAGGAAGGCTCGTGTGTTCACTGCATCGCAAGCACCCTCTGACTTGTGAAAGCAACCAACTCACAGAGAGCATCAACCGCGAACCAGGCCTGCGCTCAGATCTGGTGAAGTGGGGTAAGGGTGGCGAGCGCCATACAAAGACGTGTGAAAGCTCGTCTACGCTTGCGGACTTTCAGCTTAGAGCGTCTGACGAGCATCTCATAGAAGAACCTCTATGATCATTGCTCCTCTTGGAAGAGGATTACAGCAATTACCTAACCCAAAAACCGCAAGGACGAACATTTTGAAACAACCACACAGGCTAAAACAACACCGCACATTCAGACCGATAAGGCGGTTGCTGGCCTTGTTATACCCAGGACTGTCGACACTCAATTAAAAACACACACAACAACTTCAATACTATCCAAGGGGGTAGAAATACTGAGGACTTAAGAACAGAGGAGCATGGGAAGAATAAAAGACCACCCAGAGAGAAGTAGCCAGGGACTGAGAAACCAGTGGAGCTTTCAGGCCTCCCCAGAAGTCACCACCCACACAGCCAGGAGCAGTGGGAAGGAGATGGTGGGGAGTCCCCAGGGGACTGGGCTTGGCACATCCTTCACCTGCTTTCCCAATGCAGGGAAGGCAGAGGGCCGTGTAGTACTTTGTTGTCTCAAATCCAGCTGAAAACTTGGTGTTTTCAAATATCACCAGGGGGCATTCTACAAGTCAAGGTCATAATACACATATAAAACATGTCCTTTGGCCTGCAGTTTACTAATTCACACTTACCTCCCTCCATGCTACCCTCAGACCTTCCAAATCAAAAAACATCTCCAAACAACCAAATGTGAAATGTTGGGAACTCCATCTTAACTAGTACATAAAGAACTATCACACCAGTTTAGCAGATAGAATATTTTACCAGGTTATGAAAAACCTAGCAGAGACACTCCCTTTTCTAAGACGCTTCAAAGAGACCAGCATCAAGGCAAAGATCCAATGGGGCACAATACACAATTTGTTGCCTTCGTTGTTATCGATGTTTAAAGTTTATTTTTTTATTTATTTTGAGAGTGAGAGAGAGAGAGAGAGAGAGAGAGAGAGAGTGTGTGTGTGTGTGTGTGTGTGTGTGTGTGTGTGAGAGAGAGAGAGAGCAGGGGAGGGGGAGACAGAGAGGGAGAGAGAGAATCCCAAGCAGACTCCGCACTGTCAGCGCAGAGCCTCACGGTTTGTGAGATCATGACCTGAGCCGAAATCAAGAATTGGGCGCTTAACCAATGGAGCCACCCAGGCACGCCACAAAGCACAGTTTGTAAACTAGATTACCCTGGGTGAAGTCCAACCAAGGACAATGACATGCGTTTCAGAAAGAAGCCATCACTATGCCCATCAAGGTGTGGCAGATGGGAAAGACACAAACATCTACTGGTTGCTGTATCAGACACTGTAACATACACTACAGGTAGTTAATCAAGAGAATACAACTTCTCCATCAGTGACCCGTGCGGTCTACGGAACCAACGTGTTGGCAAAATAACAGTTAATGGATAGAATGGTGATTGGTATCGCTTCTCGGCCTTTTGGCTTAGATCAAGTGTCGAATGGTGATTGGTTCTCCCCCATGCGATGGTGGCATTATTCAGTACTTAGTGAGCTCCCATAGTCCTCTGATACAAAAGCGAATAATGTGCATTTCTCCCCTCAAATGCCTTAATTTCAATTCTGTGAGACAGCGATGAACCAAGGGCTGGAAGAGCACAGAGAAAGGTGCACCTCTCAGCCGAAGAGGCTTAAAGGCACAGCTGGACGGAATACCGGAAAAGACCGGAACACCTACGAAAATCAGAGCCCTTTCCAGGGGAAGCTGAGAAGGCTTCTATGAATAACTATTAGAAGTGTTGTCCCTGTCTTCACTGTATCCCTAGAGCTCAGGGGATTTAGGATGTAAATGAATGCCTTCTAATACAATAGAGTATAATTTCTACACGAGAAACAGTCTCTCTCACAAAGCAGTGTTGTCTTGCTTTTCCTGAAAACGTACCATCTTCCGGACTGTCAGAGACCTCTGCTTCCAAGATGATGCCTGAAATTAAATTAGCCCCCAAAGACCAAAGCTAAGGGCCTGTGGGAGAAGGAGAAGTCATGGCTCCATCCATTTCCTAGCTTCCCTAGACCCTACCACTCAAGAAGTCCCTAAAAGGACCGATGGAGTAAAAAGTTTGGTCTCCAGGCCTTGCCTGAAACATTGAGGGTGTCTGGACCAAAGAGCCCCAGACACAGCGACCATGAAGATGCACCTGACCCTGGCGTGTCCTGGGCCAAGATACGCACCAGATGGAGAAGGACTACCCCAGCGCCTCTGCAACGGTGATGCCTGAAACAATACCCGCAAAACCAGAATCTCCAAAACCAGGTCATACTGACCCAGTCTAAACATCCTATTTTCCCACATTAAAAAGTGAAGAACAACCACCCACCCACCCACTGGAAATAGTTAGTTACAATTTTACAAAGGGATTCCCATAAAACGAATGTCTTTGGGAGATGACAGAAGGAAGAAGAGACAGAGACATTCTCTCCTTTGGTGGAAGTTTTGGGATATTGAGGCAACTTTGCATTTTGATTGCCATTTCCAGGCAAAATCCTTTTGAGATTTCTTGTTCCTCGGGGGTTTACTCCACATTCCTACAAGCCAACACTTCCAGGGAATCGCATCATGCTCTCTTAATCCCATAACCCCCAAACCCCAAGTGTTTGATGAAATCTGACAAAGTGAAAGTTAAGTAGGTCTCTTCCTTGAGTAAATCAGTTCCCTTGCCTTACAACTCCCTGGAGGGTGGCAATCAGCCAAGGTCAGGAGAGTGAGTCTGCCTGAGAAAAGATGATGATTTCATTGGTTGAGACTTTATGAGGCTTTGTATGTTTTATGTGGCAAATACTTTTGCTATCCTTTTGCAACGGGGGGAAAACAAAGCAAAACAAAACTCCATCCCTGGCAGGGCTCTTGAGTCACACAATCTGGGAAGAGAACACAGCCAAAGTCCAACTCCATTTCCCCACTGTCTGGATTCTCAATGGCAAGTTAATGCTGGGGGATGACCACATTTATGTGCAAGAGGCTTCCATTCCCAAGTGTGGGGCTCTCCTCAGAGGGCTCACTGATCATGGTCATTCTACTGCGAGGGAGCAGACACCGGCTGTAAGGGAGACCCTAGGCGGACTTTCCCACCACATTGCCTTGGACACTCTATCCACTGACAGACACCCAAAAGCACCTGACCCAAAACTTTCGGAAAGACAAGCTTGTCTGTCTTCTTTCTGTCTCAGGGTTGTCCATCTCAGAGACTTGGTTTCCTCGTGTCTACAATGGGGACGAAAAACTCTATTTACCCTCACAGAATTAAGAATGAGGTAACACGTCACAAAACTACAAACATTAAAGCAGGGTGGCAATGTCATGTGCGTGGGCAAGTAGATCAACAGAAAAGACTATATAGAATAGGACCTGGCATAGACGATGATTATGATAAAGACATCGAGAAGAAAGGATTGAAAAACACTGTTGTTATAATGGTATAGCCATCTGGAGAAATACACATTTAATCCCAATGTCATACCTTATGAAGAATTACAGATTGTTCAAAAACTGAAAACATGAAAAATACGATCACAAAAGCACTAGACGAAAATATAGCTGATGGGAATGTAAAAGGATGCAGTTGCTTTTGGAAAACAGTCTGGCAGGACTTCAAATCATTAAATATCAAGTTACCACATGACGCAGAAATTCTACACCTAAGTATATACCCAAGAGAAACAAAAACACGTCCACACAAAAATGTGTATACAAATGTTTATGGTAGCATTATTTGTAACAGCCAAAAAGTAAAACAACACAAATGTCCATCCACAGATAAATGGATAAACAAGTTGGGAATGCAAGCTGGTGCAGCCACTCTGGAAAACAGTATGGAGGTTCCTCAAAAAACTAAACCTAGAACTACCCTAAGACCCAGCAATTGCACTACTAGGCATTTATCCACGGGATACAGGTGTGCTGTTTCGAAGGGACACATGCACCCCCATGTTTATAGCAACACTATCGACAATAGCCAAAGCATGGAAAGAGCCCAAATGTCTCTCGATGGATGAATGGATAAAGAAGATGTGGTATATATATATACAATGGAGTATTACTCGGCAATCAAAAAGAGTGAAATCTTGCCATTTGCAACTATGTGGATGGAACTGGAGGGTATTATGCTAAGTGAAATTAGTCAGAGAAAGACAAAAATCATATGACTTCACTCATATGAGGACTTTAAGGGACAAAACAGATGAACATAAGGGAAGGGAAACAAAAAGAATATAAAAACAGGGAGGGAGACAAAACAGAAGAGACTCATAAATATGGAGAACAAACTGAGGGTTACTGGAGGGGGTGTGGGAGGGGGGATGGGCTAAATGGTGAAGGGGCACTAAGAAACATACTCCTGAGAAAATTGTTGCACGATATGCTAATTTGGATGTAAATTTTTAAAAACGAAAAATAAAAATTTTTAAAAATGGATAAACAAGATATGTTATATCTATACCTATACATACAATCAGATATTATTTGACCAACTTAGAACCTTGAACATATTATGTCAAGTTAAAGAAGCCAATCACAAGAGTCTGCATATTATGGGATTCCACCACAGGAAAGTCCAGAAGAGAGAAATCTATAGAAACAGAAAGTAGATTAGTTTAGTGTTTGCTCAGGGTTGAGGGGAGGGGAGCTCTAAAATTAACTGTGGTGACAGTTGCACATATCTGTGAATACACTAGAAACCAATGAATTGCCCACTTTAAATGGTGACCTGTATGGTATGTGAATGAGATCTCAGCAAAGCTGTTTTTTTCAGAAAAAGGAAAAAGATTTTTAAAGTATAATTTTAGAGAGAGGCTTTCTAAGTATAAGCAAAATTTAGGGCCATAAAAGGAGATAAATTTGACCACACACGTACAAAAATTCTACTTCGGAAAAGTAAACATAAAAGCAATTCAAAAGACAAGAAACCGGAGGGGGTGGGTGGGATTTGCAACTCATATCCAAAGGGTTAATTTCCTTAACACAGAAAAAGACCAACAACCCAACAGAAAAAAAAAAATGCATTATCGTATGAACACAGATGGCTTTTAAACATATGAAAGGATGTCCAACTTCATTTATAGTCTGAGCGAGAGAGAGAGAGAGAGAGAGAGAGAGAGAGAGAGAGAGAGAGAGAGAGAGAGAGAGAGAGACTTTGCAAAGACACCTTCGCCCATTCTGATGGGCAAAAATGACAAGGTATAATCACATTATATTGATGAGGGGGGAGGGAAACAGACACCCTGAAACTCTGCTAATAAGGGTAAAAAGAACACAACTTTTGGGGGGACATTTTGGCACTATCTAACCAGACTGTAAATGCACGTGCCCCTTCAACCCAGAGATTCTACGTGCAGAGATTTTTATGCCGCAGACCTCCTTCGTGTGTCTGAAATGAGCTCCGTGTAAGGAAATTCGTGGTGGCATGGTTTGTTACAGCAAAGGCCTGGGAAAAACGGAATGTTCGGCGATTATACAAGTCGCGCCAGCTCCACACACAGGAAATGCTAAGCAGCATCATGGAGAAGGCAGCAGGTCTATCAGGAATGAGCTCCAAGAAACATCCTGAACTTAAATAAGAAGGTTACCAGCGACTGTACTGCGTCTGGGGAAAGGGGGGGAATTGCAGACACACACGGCGGCTTGCAAATGGGCTCTTTCTGAAGGCTACTTGATCGACTGGGGCTTTTCTTCCCCCTAAAACTTGATACCATTGGGGCTGGAAAGGAGGAGAGGGAAAGGAACAGGAGGGGAGGGGAGGGGAAGAAGGAACGGAAGGAAGGGAGGGAAGGACAGGAGAGAGGGAGGAAAAGGGCAGAATCACTGCAGAGGAAGAAAACTATTTGGACGAATATATCTTTGACAGATATTATCACCAAGGATGGAATTCTAGGGATTTTCACATTCCAGGTTATAAATTTCTGCCACAGATGCATATTTTATAATAAGCATGTACGGCTTTGGCCATAAAAGATACATATAAAATTACTACACTGAACTCCTTACAGAGTGAAATAGCAACGCGTAGCTGTGTTTACGCTATTTGAAAGGATTTAAAGGAACTCCCCTGGGAGAAACCAAAAACAGCCAAAAGGAGAGAGAAAAACACTTTGCCCAGTTGACCCAGGCCAGCTTGGGATGTTGACCTTTTATCTTTGTCCTAGAAAGTCAGCAGGGACACAGAGAGGGAGAACGGACCTGGGACTTGGTGGAAAGAGGGGCTTGCGGCTGCTCAGCCTGAGGCCAACGGCACAGAGACACCTCTCCCAGCTGTAGCCTAGCCCTGGGGCCAGAAGTCCACACCGGCTCTCCCGACCACCCCTGCTCACCTTCTCCTTTTCTCCATCGGTCCCTCATCTCCCTGAGCCATTCAACAACACAAGTGTGGCAACCGTGCTCCTATAATGACTGCAGAGGGTTTTGCAAATGTATCAAGAAGAAGGGCCGTCATGCCGTAAGTCGACTTCTAGAAGATGGTATCTGAAAGGTGGACTCATTCACTCTGCTTATTCAAGGCCTGTCCCGGCAGCCGTGAATCCCATCCTTATAGCTGCTTCTTGCTGCCTTCAGCCTCTCTAACTCCACGGCCATTTAGGGCCTTCCTTGCTGAGTCAATGGCATCTTGTCTATGATCTTGACTCAGCTCCAAGTGATGAACCAACTTCACTGGGAGCGTCTGCTGAGAGCTCTCTGAGAAGGGCCATTGTTCCCTTTGCACTTGTCCAAAGCCTCCATTTAGGGACGGCTGTGACTGTGGACGGAGGACATTCATCACTGGGAACATTTGCCAGCAAATGAGAGACAGCTGTTGGGCACGAACGGCGTGTGGCCGAATGTTGCCCGCGGTGAGATGTATTTCCCAAGGGAGGACCCCGTCACTTATCTTTTCTTCCAGACTGTGAGAAATGGGGAAAACGCTCACCTTCCCCCTCCCACCCGAGAGCCCACCCTCGTGCCACTGCTCGCGCGGTGCGGCGCGCACGGTGGCATGGGGGGCACACGGCAAACAAGGCCCCCCCGTTTGCTGGGGAAGCGCCCGTCTCCGGGCCCGCGGAGAGGAGCGCTGGTCATGCAAGCCACGCCCGTGTGGCTGGGGACTGCGCCTCGCCTCTCTCGAGCCTCCACGTGCCCCCCAGCAGCCCTGGGTCCACACTCCCCGCGGAGACTTCTGGACGCTCAAGGCCCGGTGGAAAGGAGGCAGCTGCGAAACCGGGCAGAAACTCCTGGGGATCGCCAGGAACGAAGTGAAGGGCCACCCGCGTGGCACACGCCGCCCCGCCGTGCACTTTGGGAGCTGTGTGTGAAACCAGCCGTGGGGACGAGACAGAAATAGGGGAAACAGAGACCCTTGCGTCCCGCATGGAGGACGAACGGCTGGGGCCAGATGTGATCAATGAACGCGGGCTTCCGGGATGAGGTGGCTGTGACCGGAAGGGCAGAGGGAAAGAGCGCCCGTTCCCCGTCATAAGGAACAGCGTGAGCGAAGGCCTGGCCGGCCCAGCAGGGAACACGCTAGGGAGGCAGAACACCTGCAGCCCAGGCACCCAGAAAAGCTCCCTTTCAGGGAAGTCTGTTTCATCAGGCTGGGGCTCCGAGACAGCCGAGCATCAGCCGTGAGCAAGGCCGGGGAATCTTCCTCGCCGTTCCAAAGGGGTACGCCAAGACAGCCGGACTGCAGCCTGCAGACTCACACTGCACTTAACATTAGATTAGGCATGGCTGCGGGTCCGATCTGAAGCCATCTGAGGATGGCGATCATGTCTACTGCCATCGGGCTAGACCGGGCAGCAGAATGTGCTCTAGAGTCCAGCGGAGCTGGGTTTGCATCCCACCGCATTGGCGGTGAACTTGTGCTTGGGCTGCCTCTGGCCTCGAAGTCTGGCTTCCATTTCCTCCATCCACAGAATGAGGAGAATAATATTTACTGCTGGATTCCTGCCTCCCCGCCCCCACACCCAGTGCTGGTTCTGCAGGCCTGGAATAAGATGAAAGTGTCTGATGGAAAAGCTCTGGGAAGCCTTTTATTAACATTCTTAGCTCAGCCTAGCTCAGGGGAAAGAGTCCCTGCATTCCAGGGGACTTCTCCCCCGGGGAAGCAATGCCAAGAATGTCACTGCAAGATTCTAAGAGGGTTTTCCAGTCAGAACCCCCCCAGGTATTCAGCCACCCCAGGGAGGCTACAGGTGCCTGGTGGAGGGTGAGAGCTGGTACCCACAAGGTCTTTAGGGATTAAGAAGTCTTCAGGGACCCCGGAGTCTCTAGGGATTGAGTCGGATGGTGAGAATAAAATGCCCAGGGAGGGATGCTGCAGCTGGGCCCAGAACACAGTCACTATTAAACATGGGCAGCAAAGCTTACCCTTGGCTCAGAGTCTGAAAACCCACCTTCTGGGAGAAACAACTTCCTACTCGGTGGCTGTGTGACAGTTACATTCATAGGCTCAGGCCCTCAGTCACCCCAGGAGGAGAAGGGCTGTCACAACGCTTCCGGAAACACAACTCTCCGGGATATTTGCAAAGGTAAAAGAATGGCACATATGTTGAAATAAAAAGTAAGGTAGCAGCATTACTGTTGTTAATAATCACTCTTGATTCATGATGATGCACGTAATATCAGGCAGACAGCAGCTCAGGGCAGGGAAGATGAAGAGAGTCAGGGTACGTGAGTTGCGGGAGGCGGGGGGTGGGGGTGGGTCTCTTCCCCAAACAGAGGTAGTGCAGGAAGCCAGGAGAGGGAAGACAAGTATGGCCCAAGCAGCCCAGCCCTTGCCAGGCAGCAGCTGCCCAGAGGCTAGGACTTCCTTGGGCCCACGGGGACCCCACTGTATTGGGGCGCAGCAGCCTGGGATGATTCAGCTAAATACACCTAGCAGCGAGTGTCTCTGAATAGATGTTCTACAGGCCGTGTAGGCACTAGTCCTGGGACACAGAGGGCTCACCATCCTCTGCATGTTGGGGTGGGCACTCTGGAGTGGAAGGGTCCACCGCTTGCAGGGGTGAAATGAACTTCACCAGCCCGACCGAATCTCTTCCTGGGACTTCAGTTGACTGCGACCCTGCATCTAATTGCTCAGCTCATCAGCTACATTCAGACATGATTCCACCCAACTCTGGGCTCCCATGGCCGACAGAGCCTGCCTTCCGGCCATGAGTACCTCTGCACTGAAAATTAAGAACAGCAACGACGAGGGGAGCACTGTGGCCTTCCCTTCATCTGCGATGCGATTCCCAACCCAACACTGAAACAATCACCTTTTACACATGTCCACTTGTTTGCCTAGCTTTTCACTGATTCTCCCAACAAGCGGGGGACGTGCGTAGAGCAGGGACTATTCTAGATGCGGACGGCTGAGGTGACCGAGGACTCATGAGGCACGGTGTTCTCACACTAACGGGTTCAGAAACAGGAAACAGCCCTTCACGAATTGGCTTCCCCTCCCCACACAGCCTTCGTGGCGGTATGAACGAAAGTGAAGGTTTAAGGCTTCAGAAATCAACATGGCAGACCGCGGGCAAACTCAATGTCTTGTCTCACGACTACCTACCACCAATCACTAGCACTGCGGCTGTGTGTGCTGCTACTGAGAAACGAGATTTCCCTCAACCCTTACAAACCTCCCAGGAAGAGGGTAATGAGCCCCTTGCAGATGAAGAAACAGATACCCGGAAGCAGCGATTGCCCAAGGTCACAGGTATCCAAACCCGATATGAACCGGTTCTTCGTAAACCCTACAACTTTCACCATTATATTCCTTATAGTCCAAACAGTGAAGGAGGAAAATACTCAGTCCCTCTTGACGGAAGAAGCAATTCAGAGACACCGGGTGGTTCAAAAGTCCTTCCCTGCCTTTGCCCGGTGGGAAAGAGGTGGGACCATCATTTGGGATCCTCAGGCTATTATCCTACCCCTTCCCCTCCATGAGCTATGGGTCTGCGGGCTTGCCCCATGCCCAATCCCACCCTCAGAACCCTGTAAAGTGTGGAAAACTCCAGTAGGCCTGTACCTTCAACCTCTTCAGAGAAGTGCGAGGGAGACTATTCTTTTAGGATGTGTTTGGTTTTTTCCTATGGACAAGAGACTGGAACCCAAAGTAGTCCGCATGGTGGTAAACCACTCATCTGGAAGAGGCTGTGCTCACTTGGCCGGGTCCCTGGGAAGCAAGATGTACCTGCGTGTGAAGTGCTCAGGGAATGAGACCCAAACTCCCAGGCACAACCCAGGTCTCCCACCCCGTCTCTCCCCACCCCTCCCCATCTCTGGCTTCACCTTTGCACTTGCTGGTGCCTTGGCCTGGAGCTCCCAACCCCGGTTCTCCACTCAGCAGGCTCCTTCTCTTCATTAGGGTCTCAAGTCCAATATCATCTCCTCAGACAGACTCTTCATGAGCACCTGTCTAATACGGGGACCACACCCGCCTCTGAATTACTCCCACAACATCCTGTGTGTGTTTTTCATGTTACTTACAACTACCTGAAATTATCCTTTTTTTTTTTTTTTAGAACTATCATTGCTTACTTGTAGTCTGCTTCCCTCCTCTGGAATGGGAGATCCATTAGGACAGCAGTCACAAGAATAGTGCACCCAGCTTGATCTCAACACCTAGGCAATACCTAACACATAGCAAAGCTGAAGAAAGCACTTATTGTGTGAGTATTTAGAAATTCTCCCATGCCAAGGGGCTATTGAAGGATGTGAGCAAGTTCACTGCAAAATCACAAATCCTTTGAACTGGAAAGGACCCTGGGGGTGACGCTTGAACTTCACAGAAATGAAGATCTTTATTGTTCCATCACCCAGGTGTCAACATTCCAGTGGACCCAGGAATTGAGAAGGCAGGTCTGGAGATGTGGGGCAGAAACTGACCAGTCAGTACACGGACAGGTGGGATAAAGAAAGAGAGGTCAGTAACTGAGTCTAAGCATGAGAAACAACAGTGAGAAAACAGTCAAAACCAGCCAGGCCAACCTCAGGGTTTTTTCCATTTTCTGAAAACCTTTAGTTCTTGGCTTTACACACAGTCGGATTTGCTGCCCACCGGCTGAGCCACGAGGGAAAGAGTTCGCCCTTCTGCCCACGCTGACAAGACCCCGGGCAGCTCTGGGTCCTGCCTCCTGGCCCAGCAGCTTCACAGAACATACCGCTGGGCAAAGCGAAAGCAGGTGGTACGCTATTCCTGGTCCAAACGGCTCTTTACCACATAAACCCTTGAATCTCAAAAAAGACAAACAAACAAAAACCACCACCATTATTTCAAGCAGAAATAGAGATGGAACAAACAATGTTAGAGGCCAACTGTACCCAGATCAAACGGACCCAGGGTGGGACAGGCACTTTATCGTCTTCGGGTGCACCTATTTGGAGTGAATATTCCCATCTCCTGGGTGGAGAGGAGCAAAACTGAACTGCTGCACAGATCTAGTAACTTCATTTCCAACCAATCAGGTCCTAGATGGAAAAACCCAATTCCAAAGCATTCTACTCAATCTGATAAACCTCTGGCCAAAAGCTCTTGGCCATGACCTGTACTCAGCAGCAAGGACCCAAAGGTGACTCCAGGTGTTCAGTCGCTGGAGACGACTAAAAAACTACTCAACTATCAGAAGCCAGCTCTACTGCCCCACGCTTATGTGGGGGTGGGTTACAAGCATCCCCACCCCTCATGACAACGGCAAGTTGCTAATTACCACGACAGTTCTGATCAAAGGTAAGCTTTGGAGCCAGACGTAAGGGTGGCTGTTATAACACCCTCGGGGGCAAAGGATCTTGAACAACCCAACAATCAATAAGGAAAATGACTTCCCCATTGACTCCTCCACATGGGGTGGGTATGGCGGAGAGAAGTCCCTGTCCCCTCTTTCCAGAGGACACCGACTGACGTTCCGGTGTTGCCCTGGCAATGCCACGTTCTGCTCCCACTCAGATTTGTAGGCTTCTGGTATCAATAACACGCCAGAAGCAAACTGTTACAAATTCCCTTTCATGCCGATATCCCATTCTTCACTCCCCAAGATGAACTTTCTCGTATGTATCTTTCTGCTTGTATGTGTTCCTGCTTAATGCGTACGGCTGTGTGAATGGTTACTGGCTGTCAATGCGACTGTCAGATGACCTATTCTGCTTCTTACCTTTCACTTAGCGCTAGGTCTTAAAGATACACCTACGGTGCCGATCGACATCTAATCCACTGCTTCTACCGCTGGGTAATTTCTCTAGGGTTCCTGCCCTCATCATTCGCCTGCTCATTCTCCCCAGAGACACTGAAACTGCTTCCCACTCTCCACCGGCACAAATAATGCTGCAAAGATCACCTTCAGACCCTCCCTGTGTGGACCCGCTCGGAAATTCCTGCGTGTTCTGAGAACCCTAGGTAGCTTGCAGCCTCACACCCCTGCCAGTTTCCCGGGTGGTCATGCGGATTGTCCCTGACGACTCAAGGAGCCCAAGCACTCCTTCAGATGCGCGTTTGCTTTGTGGAGGCTCCTTCACCCGCAACCTGCCATTCATAGCCTTTACTTGTCTTTATTTCCATTGCAGTGTCTGCCTTTTTCCGGTTGATCTGCAGGAGTTCGTTGTATGTTCTAAATGTTAGCCCCTGGCAGGTTTTAGACACTGTCCATCTCTCTCTCCTCTTTGCCAGCTGCATTAACTTTGTCCAGGATGTCCACTAAGGAACAGAAGCCCTTAACTTCGATGTAATCAAAACTCTGACAGGGGTGCCTGGGGGCGCTCAGCTGGTTAAGCGTCCGACTTCAGCTCAGGTCATGATCTCACAGTTTGTGAGTTCGAGCCCCGCATCGGGCTCTGTGCTGACAGCTCGGAGCCTGGATCCTGCTTCGGATTCTGTGTCTCCCTCTCTCTCTCCGCCCCACCCCCACTCTCTCTCCTTCAAGAATAAACATCAAACAAAAATCTTAAAACAAAAAAAAAAAAAGAGGGGGGAAAAAAACTCTCCGAAAACTTGAGGACAGCAGCCATTTCTCAATCACACAATTCCAGCTTCTTGAACACTCACAGTATATATGCCACCCATGGGGTGAGGTGCTGTGGACACAAAGAGGAACAAAGGCTTTGACCCTTATAGAGTGTACAGCCTTCTGGGAATATAGACTTCTTGTCAACTATAGCATGGACACAAGGACGATGGCAGGGGTACAGGTACAATGAGCAGTTAAAGTCTTCAGGGGGTAAAGGCTGAGCGAGCCTTGACAGATAAGCTTGGCAGGCAGCCCTGAGGGGAGGACATCCAGGCCAACAGAACAGCAAAAGCACGAGTCCAATTTGGAAAACCACAAGGAATTCAGGAAGGGGTGAGGGGCGGCGGGGGGGGTGGGGGGCACACGACAAAGTGAGAATGGCCACAGAGGCTAGACAAACAGGAGGAGCCATGAAAAGAAGGAGCTCGGATTCTCTCCAGGGCAGTACAGGGGACAGCACCTCTCTCTCTCCCCGCAGCCGGTGACAGAGTGCCTTAGACACCATCTGCACTCAAAAGGGCATGGTTCAGGGGCCTCAAGAAATCTGGGTCTACCTTCGCTACAGCAGCAATGTACTGAAATCTCAGAGAAACCCAAAGGCGGAATATGCTAGGAAGAAAAGTGTTCGTGAGCACCCAAGTTAAACTACCAAGGCGGACAAGAGACATCCACAGGACAGGTCCGGACCGTACCGGATGAACTGAGGCCTTCCCTCCCTGGCCTCAGCTGGAAGCTGTTCCCGCTGCTGTTCTTGCCTGGACGAAAGTTCTCAGCCACGAAATTCCCCAACTGCCAAGTGTCCTTGTGCCGGAAATGTACCGCGTAAAGTCATTAGTGACACAGCGGAATCTTACCCAAGACCCCGCCAGGACCTCTGCCAGCCAGCTGTTTCCTCTTGAATCTAAACCATTTTCACACTCAGTGATGGTAAATTTTTTAAGGGGGAAAAAAAAGCCATTTGTGGGGAATATTTTGTTCCAAGCTAGGTAACTGCCCTTATTTTTTCCAGCCGGGGGAGAAATCGATACGCACAGACACATGGCAGCCAAGCATGAAGGCAGAGAAGGGTTGTTGTGTGAGGTACAGTGAGGGAAGGGGTTAAAGGCATGGGGGCGGGGGGAGCAAGGTCAAGGTGTCAGGGCTGAATGAGCCTTGACAGATAAGCTTGGAGTCTAGAAATCACTCCACCCTAACAGTCTCTTGGCACTCTTGCTTTCTCTCTCCTGGCTGCCTCAGCCTCCCCAGGGCAGAAAAATACATCCTATTGGAAACCAGCAATCTTACCCTTGGAGGGCTTTAATAGCTTTAGGAAATGACAAGAAAATGGGGCTGATTGTCACTTGACATCCCCTCTCTGCTGACACAAACACACACGCACGTCCCTCTCACGTCTGCTGTTTGTGAAGGGAAGGCACTTATTAGCTTCCTCCCCCTTCACCATGGCCCTACCAGCTACATATATCTCAGGCCATAAGGATGTAAGGGGCGGAGGAAGCCAGACCCCAAGATCAGGGTCCCCTATCTTCCTCCAACCCACCAAAGGGGTCCTCCACCACCACCCGTGAGACCACTTTTGCTCTGAGACAACTCCCAACCCTGTTGTTACGGAAAGATAATCAAGTGCCTAAAGCCATCTACACACTCCAGAGGTCCGCTGCTCAGGACAAGAGGCCCCTGCCCGCCAGCTGCTATGCCCGTGTCAGGAGTCCAGCCACACTGGAGAACTGAGGCAGAGAATGACCTGTGCACAGACTCGCGCCTGATCCCCACAGAGTGTGGGCTGCTGGGGTGCTGTCACAGTCAACATCTGGATACCTCTCTGCAAACTTGAATGCACCAGGGCCCTTACCTTGGGGTCAGAGGAGAAAAAAACCCGCACACCAAGAGATCCACCAATCAACCAGAGTCCCAAAGACTCTTTCAGCCTGAGTGGAGATGTGGAGGGTGAGGGCACGGGAGGGAGTTGTGCTTCAGAGGTATCTGATCTCAACGGCCGTAGATTAAATTCTCTGAGAACAAGACGGCCTTTCCCCACTCTCAAGGGAACCAGTGCGTGGCCAGCCGGGAGCGACACCTGGATCCCATAACTCTTGGGGATGTGCTCCCAGCCTGAACTGTTTACAATTACACACACCAAACCAACATCAGCTGGGCGGGGAATGGACGCCTGCCCACAGAGAAGCCAGGAGGTCAATGGGAAAAAATGATCGTAGTCAATGCTGAGCCTTCATGTTTGGACCCTTTATCCAAACTGCCGCGATGTTCTCATGCCCCCGCCCTGTGCAGACACCAGGGCCTCCTCTGATCCTCATTTCCAGGGAGCTTGGGGTGGCAGTGGGAGGAGCCCCCACCCCTTGGAGGTTAGCCGAACACAGGGCTATTTAAGGACCCACAGAGGGAGGATAAGAATGTTCTTTCCCGGGAATCCTAGTCACCGTGACGCTAACGTGCACTCAGCCAGGTGGGATGGCTGGCGAGATCCCAGGGTTAGCAAATGGCTTGGAGAAGGTGGCCTCTTTGCATTAGGCCATATGGAATGACACTTCCTAGGGCCTGATGAAACACCAGGGGTTATGCTGAACAGATTTTCACTTTGGCTTCCTCGTCCAGGAAGGAATGAGATGCTCTTTGGCAGAGAGCAAGCCCCACTTTCCCTACCCTGGCTCTGAGGTCATCAGCTCCCCCTGGGGAAGCCCAGGATTCTAGCCACGGCTACTTGAAATGAAAGCCCGACACTACTAGAGACCTGGGGTCAAGGGGAGGCTCGTTCTTTCTGGATCTTTCTGGCCTCAGGTTCTCAGGGGGAATCCCTTTTCTAAACTCAAGACTCAGGAGACCTGAACGGAATCGTCAGGAAAAAAAGAAAGTGGCAGAAAGTCAAGAGGAGAGAATGCGGGTATGAAAGAAGATGGCGGGGTGGGGAGGCGAAAAGAGAGAGAGAGAGAGAGAGAGAGAGAAGGCTGCATGTCCAGGTGCAGGAGCAAGCCTGAGTGCAGCACCCAAGAGGGGTCTCGGAGCACCAAACACTCACACTTGCCCTTGATGGTTCTGTCATTAACCCGACCCACTCTGTCACAGGCTGACTTCCAGGGCATCTGGGATACACGGACCTGAACTTCAATGGGCTTCCATGGTCGGCAGTGGCACACACGCCTCACCTAGCTCAAGTGCCTGCAGTGGCTCTCTCGGGAGATCCTCGAGAGCTCCAGACACCAGGAGATGTCACAGTCCAGCTATACTGCAGACAACTGTACTCGACCCTCGCATACGCCATGATCCTCAGTCGCAATCCCAGAGGTACCGACTACAGGGACCCCACCTCTAAAACCTGCTAGAAGACGCACAATCCAACTCTACCATGACTATCATGGACCAGCCGCACTGCATTAGGCATCCGAGCAGCAGGGGTGAGGTTGTCAGGTACTTGCCATTTCAACCCAAGATCTGGCACGTCAACACCCTTTAGTCCCTCCCACTTGTACTAGAGAGGATGCCATAAAAGGCCAGACAATACAAAGGGCAGTAGGGTGGTGACCATCTCAAGCTCATAAGGAGCCTGGGATTGTAACTGAGAACATTCACCCCTTGTGGACCCAACACCATAGAGATGAAGAGTTGTCCCTTACTAACTACCACCCAATAGGTCTAACTTACCACCCAATAGGTCCCAACCCCGATATCAAGGATCCCAAGCACCCCAGCAGAGTTCCTTCCAAAAGGACCATATTTGAATTTTAGTAAATCAGCTCAGTATGTTCCAGGACTGTGGGTATTAAATAAGTCAGTGAAATCTCCAAACAATAAGCTCATTCAACACAATCTCTTTTTCTCCCCCCATCTGGGGACTTGAATATAGTCAACATGAATAAATCCTGTTGTGTAAAAACTGGGGGAGAAAAAAAAAAACACAACGAGGGTGGAGGATGGAAGGAAATGGCAGGATTCCCACTTGCTGGTCTAACAGGGAGGCTAAGAGAGTCCCCACAACCCAAAAGGATGCTAGCGTGCCGGGGGAGCCCTGGGGAGATGGCAGTTAACAGTCTGCAGTCCAGGTAAGGAAGTTATCTGGGATTTCCCCACCCATGCATTCCCAGGTTCTCCTCTGCAGCCTTCCCATTCGTGTACTCAAACTAGAAGTGAGCCCTTCGGCTGCCCCAAATCTAGCCCCTTCCTAGACGGACCGGCCATAAGCCAGGCCTGACCCTGTACCAGGGATGTTTCGCTTCAAATATGTACAAAACTTATTTCCTGCCTCTTCCCCTCCCCCTCCAGTGACCCCCAACAGAGTCAAGACAATTAGAACTAAGGACTGCCCCCCAAATTCTTCCTGAATACCCCAAGAACAGGTGGAGCAGAACTCCCTTTGCACAGGCCGAGTGGCTTGGATAGATTTGTGAGAAAGAGTTGCATGTGTGAAGTTCTCCTGTGTAATTCATGGTTGAAAGTGATCTACGCCCATATGGTCCTTGCGGATGGAAGTTCTATAGCCTTTCAACACACTGCACTTAAGAAAGATGAGAAGACACGGGTTCAGTTACCCAAGTCCTAGATCCAGACACAGTTCACCTGAAGAACAAGCCAATTCACATTTTTGATTAAAAAAAAAAAAAAAAAAGGCAACCATCACAATCTTCAGATTCCATTAGGACCCCCAGAGTAATAGTCTTCCATTGTTGTGGTATTCCGCACCCCATCTCCTGGACTGGGGCAGGAAGGGCTGGTGACACCTGCTCTTCCTATAGGAGGCTTTCCCCCGTCTGGAATCATCTGGGACTAGGTGCATTATTTTGCTAAATCATGGGTTTTCCCTGCCTCAAAATCATCCCTCGCTAGCACAGGCAAGCATGACTGCCAAAATCAAAAAGTCAGCCAGGAAGTAATTATGGTGCAGACTTGGGTACTCCAATTCCAATTTAATAACTTTATTGGTGAGGGACGGAAAAAAAAAAAGGACTTTCAGAAAGGGTGCCCAATTCAATACATTAGATCCATGTGTGTAGCAACAGAGTTCCCAGGGTGGAAGCCTGGAGCTAATGCTTCACTATTCCATGACCCTCTTGGGCTCGTCTGCTGCCTGGGTTTTAGGAAAACTGCTTTTCCTTTTCGCTAACTAGAGGGAGATCCCCCACCCTCGTGCCGTCTGCGCCGGATGGAAAAGTCTCTTGCATTTAGGATGCTGTCAAGCAGTCCATCCTTTTTGTTTTCTACCAAAATTCTTCACCCCTTCTGCTATACCTCCCTCCAGATTGCTGCGGCCATGAAAACACGGAGACCTCGGATTCTGTTTACCGCCCGTGATGGCCCAGGGGGCACTCAACAGAGCCTCTGTCTTGTCCCACAGCATCGTGAACCACTAGGGTTTGTTTTAAAGTCGGCTTCCGGAAGATGTCATTTACACACGGGGGAAAAAAAAAATTGTCCTGCTAACTGCACAGGTCTGAGTTTTCACAAACGCCTGGAGCTGTGGACTCTACCGCCGTAAAGATTTGAAACGTAAAGATTTTTACCATTCCAAAAATTTCCCACATACCCCTTTGCGGTCAACCCCTTCCCCCCTCCCGCGGCCACTACGGACGGGTTTTCTTTCCCGGCAATTTTGCCTTTTCCAGAAAGTCACGTACATGGGATCATACAGTGCGCAAGACTTTTGAGTCTGGCTTCTTTCACTTAGCACACGGGTATGTACCTTAGGTATGAACTGCTGGGTTTTTAAGCTTCGGACTTTCGCTTTCTTGCCAAAGACATGGAATGATTCGCTGTAGCTTATCTTTGCCATGGAGGAACCAAATTCTGGATTCAGGGCCTTTTAATAAAGCAGAGGCCTGGGAACAGGGTGACCTCCCAGCTCCATCCACCCAGAACGGAGGGGTTTCCTGGGACTTGGGGCTTTCAGCGGCAAAACCAGGCAAGTCCCACGCGAACCAGGAGAGTTGGTCCCTCTCCTTGGGACAGCCACCGCCAAAGGCAGGGCCGCACATGCGCCCCGCTCAGAGGCCTCGGCCAGCAGGTTGGTCTCTCTGACGTGACAGCTGACCGACTGTCCTTCTTGGATTCAATTGCAAGCAGAAGGCCAATTTGCAATCTGCTGGGCTGAGCCCCTGCACAGGGCTCCCGCTCCCACAGGCCTGCAGCTGTCTTTGAAGTCTCCGCGAGGGCTCAAGGAAGTGGGAAGAGAACTCAGGGGTCTGTTCAGAAGACAGCAGAGCCCCGTGGCTGTTGGTGCTGCACCCTCCCCACGCCTCCCTGGAATGTGTGACGCTCACAGAGAGATGGGACGTGAAGGTGCTCTGGGCTCGTTCTCCTTCTGCTCCGGGCCAGTGCAATGCGCCCAGGGTAATGCCGGCTCCTACTTTTTCTACACATTCTCCCTGCTCCTCCCTCGCAGCGGGGTTTTTTTTGTTCGTTGTGAGACTAACCAGGGAGGAGGTGAGAGAGCCACGGCATAGAAAACTAGCATAAAAAGCTTGAAGTATCTAAAGGTTTCTTCTACGTAAACTGAGACATCGGAGGAAAGTCAGGCACGGCCGTGATGTGGCTCCACGCACGCACGAAGCTTAAGGAGGCGCAATTCCGTGCCCAACGCCTTTCCAGCCAGTTCGAGAGAAATACACAGATGGTCCTCTCGAAGCAGCTAGGCTCCCTGGGCACCGGTTGAGCAACCCCAACTCAGAGCTCCCAGTAGCTCGGGCAGAGCCGGCTGTGAGGAACGCCCAACACATGCACAAGAAGGCAGGAATCGGTAGGGTCACAACCATGCCACAGAGGTCTTCGGGTGGCTGCTCCCCCAGACTTATTTAACGTTGCCTCTTCTCAAAACGCTTCCCAGCAGCTCTTACAATTCATCCCACCAAGCAGCCTGTGAGGCAGGTTAGTGATCATTATCCTCACTCGTACAGACGAGGGAACAAGGCCCAGAGAGAGGGATTAAGTGACTTGCCCAAGGTCACGCAGCGAGTTAGTGGCAAAGGCCGGGTTAGAATCCCGAGCCCCAGAGCGCCCAGGCCAGAGCTCAGCTCCACAAGACCCCTCGGCCATCGGTCCAGAGCATGGGCAAAGCTAGGTCTGCGCCCTCGGGAGCCCTGGAGGCCAGGTGAGCGGCTGCAGCGGGCACAGGCAGACTCATACTCACAAGCAGAAACCTGCAGGATCCTTCTCTGTACCACCAGACAGCAACACCCCTGTGCTGGAACAGACAGAAATAAGGCTCAAGTCGGGAAAGCCAAGGGCCACCAGGGTGGGCTTATGTCTCCGCTGCTGGAACGCGGCTTTGAGATTTTGCTTCGTAACATGGAAGAATGCGTGTTCCTGTTGCCTGGAATTCATCCATTCACCCACTCCCCAGTTGTGCCCCAGGCACCTGTGTGCTGGCCCTGCACCAGGGGCTGGGGGGAGGGACGCTGGGAGGGGAAAGATAACATCCCTGTCTTGAAGGTGTTCAGTCTAATAGACGAAACAGGCATATAAGACAACATGACATTAATTCATCAAATATTTGCTGGGTGCCTATGATGTACCAGGTGTTAATACGGCTATCCCTCAAGTCATTCAGGAACACAGAGGGAATCAAGGGAGGCTTCCCGGAAGAGGAGGCATGTGGATGAGGTCCCGAAGGTTGAGGAGAGTTTCACTGAACAACTCGTCCCTTCCGGGCTAAAGGGACACAGATAAGGAAGGGGTCTGAAATGGCTTTGAGTACTTCTTTCTTTTTGTTTTCTGCCAAGACTTTATTTAAACTTAAGTTAGTTAACATATAGTGTAGTATTGGTCTCGGGAGGAGAATTTAGTGATTCATCACTTACACATAACACCCAGTGCTCATCCCAACAAGTGCCCTCCTTCATGCCCACCACCCACTTAGCCCATCCCCCCACCCGTCTCCCCTCCGGAGTACTTCTAGATAAACTCTTGCTGTTCGCAGAACAGGAGTTCCACCCTTTCGAAACTCCGTTCCCAGGGATGTTGTATCCTGCTTGACTTTGAATTGTTGCTTAATCTCTTTAGACCTCAGTTGACCTGTCTGTCAAATGGGAGTGAAGAATCCTCTGTTTGAGAGGGTGGCCCCGGCCTTCCCTAACAATCTCTGGCGAAGCGTTCGCACAAAAGTCCTTGAGAAACAAATTCCTCACGTGGCCAATGGCATTCTCTTTCCCACTGTCTGCTGCTCTCGGCTCTTGCCAGGAAATTGATTTTATTTATAAGAATCACAACCCTATGCTGACCTTTGTTGGGCTACCCACAGTCCCTCCCTCATTTCCCTCTCCTAAAGACACATCCTCCCTCCAAAGATTCCTCAGTGACCACAGAGCAACTAGGACTGAAGAGCGCTCGGAAAGGCAGATGGACAAACACTGGACCCTATTTTCTAGATGGGGAAACTGAGGCCTGGAGAGCTCAGTGACTCATCCAAGGAACCAGAATGCATGGGTCTCCCCATTCCCAAGCCACTGCTTTCTACATGGCACCATGACCACTTCCTGCCTCTGCCTGGGCAGACACGCCACCCTGCCTCAGCTGGGGGGGGGGGGGGGGGAGAAAGTCTCCCTTCTCTGAATGGCAGAAGCCTTTAGAGAAACATTTCCCGTCATTAAAGGGATTTGCAAGAAAACTGGCACAGCTTCCTTAGCTTTGAAGCTTCTTGGCCCCTCCTGGCCCTTTAATTGTGCTTGGATCCAGCCCAGTTCCCAGAGCTCCTACCCCTCTGAGGGGAAGGGCCCACAGCAGAATTCCCGCCACCCAGCCTGGCCCGTCAGCACCACAGGTGACCCCTCAGTATTTCTGTTTCAGACCATTTCATTGCCAAAGCATCAAGGGCTCCCGCACAAAGAGCTTCAAAGTCACAAGGGCTCAGGGTCAAGTGCAACCACGAGCAAACCCCAAGCTTAGGACTGTGCGGTATCACTTGTGAGACTGTTTTGAAGCAGTGTTCCCACCGCCTTTCGAGCCTATAATAGCTTAAGGTGAATTACGTTAGATTTCTGGAGGCATCACAGATTTGGCGAAAGCACATCACATGAGTATGGAGGGTGTATCAGTCTTATTCCCTACGTGCTTTTAATTTTCCAGGTGAAGAAGGGCTATGTATACAATGTACGTATAACTACTTATCTTTTTTCAGTGATTCTCAATTTTGGCTGCACGTCAGAATCCCCTGACGACCTGAGCTGCACGCCTAGATCAACTGAATCAGAATATCTTGAGTGGGGCCTACATATCCCCTTTTTTTTTTTTTTTTTAATTTTTTTTTTCAACGTTTATTTATTTTTGGGACAGAGAGAGACAGAGCATGAACGGGGGAGGGGCAGAGAGAGAGGGAGACACAGAATCAGAAACAGGCTCCAGGCTCCGAGCCATCAGCCCAGAGCCTGACGTGGGGCTCGAACTCACGGACCGCGAGATCGTGACCTGGCTGAAGTCGGACGCTTAACCGACTGCGCCACCCAGGCGCCCCTCCCTTTTTTTTTTTTTTAAGGTCCCCTGATTGTTCCTAAGGTTAAGAACCACTGCTTTATGCAAAGCTTCAATAGGGAAAAACCTGAGTTCCTAGGCATAAAAAAAAAGAAAAAAAAAAAGAAAAAAAAAGACATCCAGATGATTCCTCTGAAAGTGACATGAATATTATCAATCCGTCCCTCTCTCTTAACTGATTTTTCTTTCTCAGACCTTCCCTGACCACAGATCCCAGTTTAAGCTTTCATGTGTTTTTATTTTTTCTTTAATGTTTTTATTTATTTTTGAGACAGAGAGAGAGCATGAGCAGGGGAGGGGCAGAGAGAGGGGGAAGACACAGAATCTGAAGCGGGCTCCAGGAGCTGAGCTGTCAGCACAGAGCCTGACACGGGGCTCGAACTCACGGAGTGTGAGATCATGGCCTGAGCTGAAGTCAGACGCCTAACCGACTGAGCCACCCAGGCGCCCCAAGCTTTTGTGTGGTTTTACTGGCTTGACTCTTCACTGCTCATCCCTACCTTGCGGTACCTTAGGAAACACACATGCCCTCTCCTGGGAATCAGGTGATCTGACTCAGAAGCAAACAAACAAAAACAGAAAAAGAGCGATTACACCTTCAACCAATGACTGTGATCCAAATTAAAGTGAATAGCTCAAGCGTGACAGCTTGGATCCAAGTATGATGCAAATTCAGGAAGCTTCCTCAGGACGGTTCCAAGTGCAATCCACAGATAGTAGGTCAGTCACATTTGGCCCTGGACACGCTCGCTCACCAGCTGGAAGAGCAGTAGAAACCAGAATTCTTGACCACATGCTGTGAGTTCAGCCAATGCCCTCCCCCCCCACCCCCCCCCCCCAGCACAGTGATCCAAGGGTGCCCTTATGAGAGTCATAAATATGGAAACATCCAAGGATGGGAGCCTTTTCAAGGGACCCTGTGGATGCTGGCACTGCTTACACAACACCAAAGAGATTCATATACAAGAAACAGCAACTCTACCAACATTTTTTATGAGAACTCTTATAAAAGCTCCATCTCTGGGAGACACCCCTGCAGAGTCTTCTCACAATCCCTGCCCTTTGCTTTTGCTGGAGAGAGTCATGGCTATCTAAACAAAATGGCTTAGATGGGATGGGGGAAAAGTTTGGAAATGTTTCTGTAAGAGAGGCTGACATTCCAACGACTCTTCAGCTCCAGACCTCCCTTTACATCCTACAAAACAATGGAAAATCAGCCCCGAGTCTAAAAATGACAGGCTAGGGTTGGAGGATGTACAATAGGTAACACACACGCTAGGGAACACGGAGAACAATTTCTCCCAAGTCAACTGCTTTGTAAGACTTAACAAATGAAAGAAAACACTTTGAGAATCTGGCCACAGCAACGAGGCATTCTGCCTGTTTGGGAGAGCTCAAAATTGGGAAGTTAGAAACACAGAATGAGGCATTTCAGTGACAAAATTTGAAAGTGTCGTGAGAATTCTTCTTTATAATGTTTATATATTTCAAGAACCCACGTAAATCTTGCTTTTCCATTTAACTTTGCTGTTTAAAAGATACCTAGTCATCCCACAATGATTCAATCTTACCCTAAAAACAAAAACTGCCCTCAATGTCTGATGAGCATAAGACAACTATGGATTCCCGTTAGAGTTGCCCTGGTTAATCTGAGATTTGGCCCACACACGTCATTTTTCAATAAGAGTTCAAAGCACAGGTTAAAAGAACGGGGATTTCTACAACCCTGGGGTGGGGGGGGGGGGGAATCCCTAAATTCTGCAGCTGAAACGTGTAGTTAGTAAACATATCCACATTCACTGGTGAGGCCTGAAGACTTTCTCCAGAGTGGAACACTAAAAGATGAGTTGGATTAGCCTATGCAATCCAGATAATTCTCAAATGTTTCCATCCACTTATCACTCTCTGAGTTACTGCAAAATAAGGCAGATACATGTGTTACCAAAAACATAAACACTCTGAACTGGAAACTAAGTGTCCTTCAGTTGGCAAAAACCCCTGATACTCCAGGGTGGGAGCTCCAGGATTTTAAGCTCCCAAGAGAAAGAAGTAACTAAGAAGACTTTCTTAGGTCAAGGGCCAAGTCAAAAGCTATTAATGCAAAAAGCTTCTGATAATAACGGGGCATTTAGAAAGAAGACCCCAAATGTTATAATATGCCCTAACTTAGGTTACTATGCTAATTTGAGGAAGCAGCTTGCTCCAGGGACCTTCATCCTGCAGCTGGCAACCCTTCATTTCACAATTCAGATACGGCACGTGCTGAAGTAAGAGGGACCTCAGAGGCCCGACACTTCCAACTCAAGCCCTGAATTCTCTGTGAGGGTCCCTCCCAAAGGGCCGAGGGGAGGGGGGAGGCAGAGTGGGAGAGGGAGTAGCAAACTTCCATTTTACAAAGAGAGGGGCCGTGGCTTCAAGTGTTCTGAGAGTGCATAAGGACGCATTCAGTCATCTCGGCATAAAACTGACGTGATCTCAGCAGAATTTGGGAGAAAAAAAAAAAACCAAAAAACCAAAAAACCCCACCAGTCCGTTAGAAATGTGATAGAGGCTCCAGGGAGGGTTCACAGACAAGAAACCAAAGGTTGCCCATTAATTTAACCGTGTCCCCCCGCCCCCAGCCGGCTTCCCGTGGCCTTGGCAAAGACCCTTTCTTTCTGCGTGAGGTGCAGCCTAGAATTTAAATCTTTTACCCCCACCTGTAACCAGGTGACCCAGATTGAGAAAAAAGCAGTGGGAAAAATCAAAAGCTAGGCACGACTAGCTGAGGGAACTAAAGCCGGTCCCAGAAGGTTCCTTTATGTCATGTCAGAAATGAGAAACCACTGGGAATGAGATTCCTTGGGAATCTGAGCATTTTCCTTTATTACCCTTTCCCAGGGGGAAATAAATATAGAAACAGTATTTCCTCTCGCAGGTTTGGCAGGGACGAGTCCAGGGCTGGGAGGTGCAAGAGGCTGAAATGAAAGGCGGAGGGTGTAAGGGGCGTCCGCGGCGTCCCGCTTAAGGGGTAACTCTTTAAGAAAAGCTCTTTAATCCTTGGCTTCTAGACTCCAGCCTCGGGGCTCCGAGCACTGGTGCGAGCCGGGCTGCGGGCACAACCCGGGCCGTCCCGCCCATCAGGGTTTGGCCAAGATCCCCGCCCTCGGCCAAATCCAAAACATGCCCAGCTGCGCGCTGGGCTAAACCCTCCCAGGCCCGGACGCCTCCGCGCGCTCCACCTGCCGGGCATCCCGTGCGCCCCCCACCCCCAGCCCCGCACTTCCCCCGACGCCTGGCTGGGGATGGAAACGGCTCGGAGACAGACGGTTACCTGGGCGGCCGAAGGACGGGGAGGGAGTGGAGCTGCGAGCCCACCCCACCGCCCAAGCGCATCCCCGCTCAGGCTCCTCGCTGGGGTCCGCGGGCAGCCCTCCACTCCGGCAGGCGCCCGGGCGAGACGACCCAACGACTTGCTCCTCTGCCCCCAAGCCGCGCGGCGCCGTTGCCAATTCACTCGGGGCCTCCTTGGCCCCGGCATCTTTCCCGGGCGGCCGGGACTGGAGAGGTGGGTCGCCAAGCGCACCCTCGCTCCTCCAACAGGTGAAAGGCCTCGCCACGCCGACCCCGCCCTCCGCGCCGGGGAGGGTCCGAGAGCCCCGGCCGCGGCCACCGCCTAGGAGGCCCCTCTCGGGGCCCGCGGCGCCGCCGTCGCCCGGGTCTCCGGCCCAGGTTCGGGCTGGACGGGCGCAGCCGGCTCTGCCCACCTGAGTCCCGGCGGGAAGCGAGGCGCCAGCGGCGCAGCCCCACCACCCCCCCCAGCCCTCCTCGCGGCGCGACAGTGGAGTGCGTGCGCGCCGCGCCGGGACCCGCGCCCTCACCTTTGTACCGCTCCATCGGGGCCCCGGCGTGCGCTCCCGGCCGCTGGGCTCCGGCGCTGCGCTGTCGGCGCTCGGCTCCGCGCCCGGGCCGCCGCGCTGGCCCCTCCCCGTGAGGTCACGCTCGCCGCCGGACCTCCTGGCGCTCGGACCCCGTCTCCGCCCGGCGCGCCGCCCCCGCGGGGGAACTCCGCCGCCGAGCGTCCGCAGCGCCCAGGTCCGTGCGCGCCCCGGGCCCTGCTCCCCGCCCGCGGCCGCCCTGCAGTTCCTTCTCGTCCGGGACCCGGGGGCGGCGGCAGGGCGCAAGACACGGCTGTGCCCAAACCCTGGGAGAGGTTCTGGCGAGCCCGAGGGGCGGGCTGGGGCGGGCCTACGAGAGCCGTTCTTCCAACCGCGGGGCTGCAAACCCACTGCCCGGAGGAGGAGACCGAGGTCGAACCCCGGAGGCAGAGGCGTGCCTAGAGCGCCTCGCTCTTGACCGCGGGGCCGGCGCGCTAAAGCCTCGGCTTCCTCGAGGGGCGACCGGCGCATGGGGGTGGGGACACCCGAGCCCTGTCCCCGCGCCTGTCCCCCCCGGTTCTTGGAGAATCGCTTCAACCCTCTAGCAACCTCCCCGGGCAGCCGCTGCCGGTCGCGCACACAGGAGGGCGTCTGAAAATGCCTTCTTGCCGCCTTCTACCCGGGGCCCAGGTTTCCCCGGAGCAGTTGTTCCAGACTCTCGTGAGGACTAGAATTCCTAGAGCCGCCTGGACAAGTCCGGGAACACCTGACCGCCCGGGAGGGATGGTATCTGTTGCACAGGCGCTCGTCCACCCATGGCTCTAACCACCCTGCGCCGCTGCCACCGGGCGCCACACTGCTATCCCTCCAGTCTCTCAACCTCATCTGCACCCAAAGGAGAGCCATGTTCTCCTTTAAACTTCTCGATTTTCTCTTTAAAATCTCAATCACAGTATACGCAGGATGCCTGGAGTTTCAACCTGTCTCCCCCCACTTTCCTGAAGGAACATTAAAAACTATTTGTTGTGGGGGCGCCTGGGTGGCTCAGTTGGTTACGTGTCCAACTTTTGCTCAGGTCACGATCTCACGGTGGGTTCGAGCCCTGCATCCGCTTCACTGTTGTCAGTGCAGAGCCTGCTTGGGATCCTTTGCCCCCACCTTTCTCTCTCTGCCCCTCCCCTGCTCATGCTCTGTCTCTCTCTCTCTGTCTCTCAAAAATAAATAAATAAATAAATAAATAAATGTTAAAAATAATTGTTATTATTTTCAAAAAGATTCCTTAAATCTCAGAACAGAAGATTCAGCTCTGATTTTTGGAGACCTTTTGTCCCCGGCAGTCTTAGAAATATGTTTCTCAGTTGCATTAGCTGCTAACATCCACGGAGCCCTCCCCATAAGCCCGGCATGCCCCTTGGGGCTGTACAGGCACTGCCTTTAATTTTCCCAATGATTCTGTGATGTGGGGATTATTATTATTTATATCATGTAGTTGAGGAAACTGAAGTTTACAGAGGTTAAACAACTTGCCCAAGGTCACACAGTTAGAACAAACAAAAAAAGAACAGAGCAGGATTTAAACCCGGGTCTGCTGCTTCCAGATGGTTGTTCACCAAGCTTTCCTGGCACTCATAGGAAGGGCCAGGCCGTCTTTACCAGCTTGTGGAGCACACAGCCAGGTGAACAGGGTCCATACCGGGCCAGGTAGATGCTCTGATAAGGCACAAGGGATTCTGGGAACCCTAGTGGAGGGAGCTGAACCAGCCTGGAGAAGCCTTGCAGGTCCTAGGAGGGGGACAGCCTAGTGAGGTGACAGGAGAGGCAGAGTGAGTGCAGCCTTCCAGGCAGAAGGGACAGTGAGGACAAAGGCAGGGAAGTGAGCCACTTCAGGACCACAGTTCTCTGTCGCTGAAGCCACAAAGGCGAAGCCAGGAGTGGAAACTGACTGGAGAGGTGGGCACAGACCTGCCTGAGGGCCCCAAAGACAGAGTAATCTGAAAACCAAAGGCCTGGGCAGCACTGACAAGTGACGGTGCCCCAGGGGCCGTGGGAGGCTGAGCGGAAAGTGGCGTGCAGGAGGCGGTTGCACCAGCCCGCTGCTAAGTCACTGGGACGCTGCAAACCCGGCTGAGGAGGAGAGGACCAAGGGCAGAAATATGCAGGAAGTGTGATGCCAGGGCTCTGGGCCTGAGCACAGGGTGTGAGGGAGAAGGAAGCACCAATATGGACCAGGGTTTCCGGGCCGGCGTACAGAGTCAGCACTCAGGCGCTCGGCCAGTCCTCAGACACCACCCGAGGCCCTGTTAGGCGCCAGGTGCCGCCAGGCCCTGCACAGAGCCTGAGCAAGGTGGGCCAGGGACTCTCAACGGACTGGGGGTGGGAGGACAACGATCAGGACAAAAGATGAGGGTCCCTCAGTTGGACACAGAAATAGCAGCAGGTTGGGGTGTTGGGGCAGAAAGTGAAGGGCCCCTGGTGCCCGCAGGGGAGTTAGAGCCCGGGGTCTGAGCTCTCAGATTCATCCATTAGTTTACTCAGTTCTCTCAGCCACTCTTCCCGGTGGGCTGGGCCCTTGGGGAGTCAAGAGATAGAAAAAGGGGAGGTGGAGGCAAGAATTTGGACATCGCAGGGCATCACAGGCCAGACGATAGTGCTCAGCGGGCCACCCGCAAGCTGGAAATGCATCTGTCTCAGGATGGGAGGATGGGGGGCTCTTACCTTTTTGTGTTCTCTTTTTCCCTCTCTCCCTTCCTCCCTCCCTTTCCTCCTCTTGCTAAGGGCCCTACGTGGTGCCCACCCTCCAGTCTCCAGTGCCTACAGACTCCTGTCACGGGGTATCTGGTTTCCTTTCTAATGCTCAGAGAGAATCTGATTGCGCAGCTCCTCCTTCTGAAACTAGCCAGTCACTCTCGGCCGGATTCCAGCTCTAACCGGTCAGCGGGGGCTTTTGTCAGAGGTGACCCTCTCAGAGGGGCTGAGGTCCAGTCTGGCTCTGGCTGAGGTCACTAAGAACAAAAGACAGGGATTAAACTATCTGCCTCCTACGAATGAGGCCACAAATTAGGGGCCTGGCCCTAAGTCACAAAGTCAAGTCACAAAGTCAAGTCATCTCTCTCGTTCCGAAGCAGGACTCAAAAATCAGGTTTCCCCATTCCAAACCCTGTGTTTTGTCACACCCTTGAGTCAGGGCTCTAACCGGACAGGACTGTACCCCAGCAGGTCCTTTGGTGGCCATTTCTGCAGCCCCTTCCCTTAACTGCACCTGCTCTCTGCAGGCTGGGGCGGGGGAGGGGGGGTGGCAGCGGGCAGCTTGGTATCTCCATCATGCACATTCCCCCTCCCTTTCCCCCTACTGGCTCCAGCCCTTTAATTACTTCTTCCAAAGTCCATTCTAGTTTATCGATGGAGACTTGGCAAATCCCAGAGCCTCTAGACAAACACAAATCAATCAGAGACATATGCAGAGTGAATTTAAAATGGGAATGCACTGCCATTTCCAAGAACGAAACCGAAACACTACTTAAAACCATCAATAGAAATCTTAGGCACCGTTTCCCCCTCTCTCCAAAACCTGGGTGCCATTCAACCCCTCAGCATTAGTGGCTTTGCACCTTCCCCACATGGGCCGCTCACATTCATACCCCGAGTCATTGAGCTTCTGGTCTCCAGGATCCAACTCAGTCTCAACCCTCTAGGAGCTACAACTGACCCCAGCCCAGACCCAGAGGGTCTGAAATGGGCTGTTCTGATGCAGACAGCCCCAAAACCAAATCGAGTGCCCTACCCTGGAGTCTAGAAGGTGGGCTGTTCCCACAGAGCTCAGTCGGGGTGGGGGTGCGTAAGGCCCTCTTGGATGTGTGGCCGAAGGTTATCAGGGACACACAACCCAACAGCAGGCTTTACTCTCTGGCAATTCCTAAACAAATTCTTAGCAGCAGAGAGCTTTCTTCAACCACAAGGGGGCTTCTCCTGCTGACGCAGTGAGTGAGGCAGGGGGGTGAAGGCTTGCTTTGCCACATTTATCCTGTTTAATTCTCACAATGGTCCAGGCAGAAACTCTTGTCCCTCACTTCACACGTGGAGACCTTAAGTAATTGCCCAAGGTCACTGCTGGGCAGGGCCCGAGCCAGATGAGTTTGAGTGACATCTCTGACCCAGCTTCCCCACCCAGGCTCTCTTTTGTAATCCTGTGGGGTCACCAGCCAGGGCAGCAACTGTTCTTTACTTCGTCCCTTGTCACTCTTCAATAGCCAGCTCAAAAGCCACCCGCTCTGAGGACGGCCCCCTCCCCCATCAGCCTCCACCCCGTCCTCAGCATAGTCCTGTCCCCACTCCTACCAGAGCCTTCTGAGGTGTACTGTATTAATCCTCTGTCCCTGAGCTTGACATAGCACCCCCCACAGCACGTGCTCCATCATGCCTGTTGAATGAATTAATGAATGACTTTTTCTTTTTTTTCCCCTCTTGGGGCTTTTGCGAAAAGGACACACACACACACACACACACACACACACACACACACACACACGTCTTCTCTGGTTCAGTTTGATGAAACAAATCATCACCAAATATTAGACGTGTTTGGGCATGGGGTGGGATGGAGCCAGAGGAAGGTACCATTTGAATCAAGCCTTGAAGGGTTGAATTAATTCTTTTTTGTTGTCGTTGCAGTAAAATATACAGAAAATTTACCATTTAGACCACTTTTAAGTGTTCAGTTCAGCAGCATGAAGTCCATTCACGTTATGCAACCATCGGAACCATCTACCTCCAGAACACTTTTATCGTTCCAATCTGAAACTCTACCCATTAAATGATAACTCCCCATCCCCCCACCCCAGCCCGTGGTAACCCCTAATCCACTTTCTGTCTGTATGGATTTGGCTATTCCCGGTGCCTCTCATATAAATGGAATTATATACAATATATGACCTTTCATCTGGTTTGGGTGATTTCACGTCCTGTAATGTCTAAGACTCAGGCATGGTGTAGCATGTATCAGAATCCCTTCCTTCTTAAGGGCGAATAATATTTCCTTGTATGGATATACCACATGTTGTTTACCTACTCATCTATCAATGGACATTTGCGCTCTTTCGATCTTTGGGCTGCTGGGAATAATGCTGTTATGAGCACTGATGTATAAATATCTGTTCAGGTCCCCACTTTCAATTCCTTTGGGTGTATAGCTGGGAGAATTGCTGAGTCATGTGGTAATTGTGTTTAACTTTTTGTGCAGTCACCATCCTGGTTTTCCACAATGGCTGCACCCTTTTACATTCCCACCAGGAGTGCACAAAGGTTCCAATTTCTCCCCATTCTCTCCAACATTTGTTGTTTGCCAGTTTTTATTCCCATCTTAGTGGGTTCTTTCCCATTGAAGACTCTGAAGTCAATATAGCATAAAGTTAACACTTCCTAAATCTGCGTGGTCGCTACACGAGTGTGTTTGATATTATATAGTGAGGACCCCTGGTGGGGGTCTGATCCTTTCCGAGTGTCCACTTGAGGAAACAGAGGCCCGGGATCTCGAAGATGGAAGTGTTCATTAAATACCCAGGTGATGGCCCCCCCCAGCATGTTTGAAAAACTCCAGAAAAACACCGATAAATATTTGGCTTAAAGAAAGAAAGCAAAGGCTGGCAGGAAGGGGAGTAGATAGATGGAGGAGAGGAGAACGAGGAGGCCGGAGGAGGGGGCTCCTGGGCGACCCTCTGAGTTGGGCTCTGCACCAGAGCCTACAGTGGGGGACAACAGGGAAAAGAAACATGGGCACCGTTGTCACCCCTCCCGGCATCTTCACCTGCACATGTCCCCAGGTCTAGCTGGCACAGCCGAAGTCTACAAATAATCGCTTTTAGCTGCATCTCTAGAGAAACCAGTGTAGAAAAACACCCCTAGTCTATTCTGGTCACTATTCTATAATGATTGAGTTTATGTAAAGGGGCTATTTATCTTATACATTTCCTTTTTTTTAATGTTTATTTTTGAGACAGAGAAGAGAGACAGAGCATAAGCAGAGGAGGAGCATAGAGAGAGGGAGACAGAATCTGAAGCAGACTCCGTGCTCTGAGCTGTCAGCACAGAACCCAACGAGGGGCTCGAACACACAAACTGTGGGATCATGACCTGAGCTGAAGTTGGATGCTTAACCAACTGAGTCACCCAGGTGCCCCTCTTATACATTTCCTTAAAATACTCCTATGAGGTAAAGTAAATGAAAAGTGATGCTCTAAAGACCTACATAATTGAATCAAAGCATCCAAGGATGTCGGTTTGGGGAGTGGTGGACACGGGATGCCCCATTTCCTACGGGGACGACAGTGATTCCAGGAATGAGTATGCTCGTCCGGGCTACAGTGGGGCAGGCGCTCACAGCCCAGAGTCAAAGGCTCCAGCGGGTTCCCCTCCTGTGGCCCGAGTGTCCTGTCCCCTCCTTGGTCCCCAGGACCATGGATGGGCAGAACTGCTGGGTTTCCTAACTCTGTGTACAAAGGCTGTGCTCTCTTCTCAAAGCTCTGCGCTAACTAGCTCCCACCTTTTCTCTCCCACTCTAGAAAATTCCACCAATGTTACTGCTCCAGATGCTGGAGCACCAGCATCCACCTGGAGCACCACCCTCCAGATGCTGATGTGTCTCCCCCACTCTCCGGGAGGGACCAAGGATCGGCTCCCTCATCACCTTTCTCACCTTCCTCCCCAAATCACACATCTTAGTTAACAGGTAGGAGTCTGCAGTGCTCTGTCGGGGCTTCTCTCCAGTCAGCTGGGGTCAGGGAGAGCAACAGCACCGGTTCCCCAGTCATCTTCTCACCCGGATCAGAGGCTCTGTAACTCCATGGACAAACGCATCCCTGTTCTTTGTCTTGGCCCATTTCCCTTTTGTCTCTGCCTAACACTTCCCCAGCCTACCTCCAGGCTCTTTGCCTCCCATTTCCTGCCATGATCCTGAATCCATCCATGTAGAAGATTTCAGAGCTGTTTGGAAACTTGGGACCAATAGCGAATCCAACCGTGTGACCTGATGTTAAGGATGCAGCGACCCAGAGAGATGCCAGCGCCTGCCCAAGGGTCCCCGCAGCGGGTGGGTGGCATCAGAGCCCAAACACAGTCTCCAGCAAGAGCTGTTCTTCCAAATGCTTCTCCCCAGGGCTCAGCTGCCTGTGCTCCCTGGGGGAGTACAAGCCGGTGTCATCCTGAGTGAGTCATACAGTGCTCCTGCAGTTTGCCAGCACTCTAGCCTCTGGGCGGTTGCCAGGGTCTGAATCTTCCTTGATTGTCTTTGCTGACTTTTCTTGAGATTGCTCAGATCACCACTTCCCCGAGGAGGCTCAGGCAGAAATGCAGCCGGACCAGATCTGGCAGCCCCACCGGCTCCACGGACCCCCAGACAAGACCTTGGAGAGGAATCATTCATTCATGCCCGGAAGCAGAAAGCACTTCCTGTTTTCCCCTTCCGGAATGCCCTTCCCTACCTGGGCAGAGTCCCAGCGGGTCCTTCCGGGCCCAACCCAGACGTCTTTCTCCTCCATCAAGGCTTCCCAGAACGTCTTGAAAGGATCAGAGGATTGAAAGGATCCACACAGTCCTGCAACACTTTCCCTTAAGAGTCGTTTCTCATTTAATAACAGAAAATAATGGCCATCGTTTTAGGTCTTATCTCTCCAAATAGACCCTAGGATCACGTGAGCAGGAACTCAGTAAAGGCCCCTTGGTAGCCAGTCAGGGCTGGCAAGCCTCGGGTGTTTTGGTTTATAGGTTTGTGGTGGGTCCGTGGACCCCCGCTGCAAGCTGGCAGCCGCTCACACTGAGCCATGGGCCTCTCTGCCCTGGGTGCCTCCCCGGCGCTGAGCCGACCGCCAGGTTGGCTCCCCCCCGGGTCTCTTGAGGCTGCCTGGGTGCCTCAACAGGCCAGAGCAGCCCAGCCTTAGTCCTTGTCCATCCAGCACGGCTGGGCTTCCTCCAACCCTCATTCTGAGGGTCAGAACCACCACTGCCTCCTGTTTGCCATGCCCGGCTGCTACCTCTTCCCGCTCCTTGACACGCTCCTCTTGGGTCCCTTTCGGGCAGTTGGATGGGTGGAGTGGAAACTGATGTCTCTTCCCCAAAGTCATTGACTGGGAGAAGGGGTGGAAAGGGGAAGAATTACTTAGGGATTGACCCAATCTTGCAGGAACAAGATTTTTAAAAATGTAAATATAGTTGACAAACAATGTTATATTAGCCTCATGTGTGTACAGCTTAGTGAGTCAACGATTCTACACATTACGCATGCTCCCCACGAGAAGTGGAGTCACCACCTGTCACCGTACAACATTATTACAATATTACCGACTATGTTCAAAACAGGATTTTATTAGTATCCAAGGAAAATTGAGGTTCCTGGCCAAGCAGCCCCTGGGGCAGGCGGGGGTGAGGTGGAAAGCTCTGGAAGGCATGGGGTGATGGGAAACATAGGTCCCGTGTGCTATTTCCAGCTCACGGATCTGCCTCCCCTTGGAGTCACGGCATGATTTTTCCAATTCAGTCCAAACCCCTCAGTTTCAAGTCTGGAAACAGAGGTGCTGAGAGTTGGAACGACTGACCCAGAGCCACGGGAACAGGTAGTGGCAGAACTGGGGCAGGACTTCCGGTCTCCTGATTCACCCAGTCCCGGGCTCTTCCTGTGGCAGTCACTGTGCTCAGGGTAAACCCAGGCTCTCCATGCCGGGAGATGTTACTGCATCTGGCCAAGACCCCTAACCCTGTTCTTTTGCTCAAAACCCGCCTTTCTAGGGCCCCAAAGACTACACACCTACTATGAGGACAGCTTAGCACATAGTAAGTGTCCGCAAGTTATTCATAAAAAATGGAAGCAAGGGGCATCTGGGTGGCTCAGTCGGTTAAGCCTCCGACTTCGGCTCAGGTCATGATCTCGCAGTTCGTGAGTTCGAGCCCCGCGCCGGGCTCTGTGCTGACAGCTCAAAGCCTGGAGCCTGCTTTGGATTCTGTGTCTCCCTCTCTTTCTGCCCCTCCCCAGCTCACACAGTCTCTGTCTCTCTCAAAAATAAATAAATGTTTAAAAAAAAAAAATGGAAGCATTTTCCACGGGAGTGATCGTATCCCCAAGGGGACAAAAGTTGGTTCTTCAGGGAGAGTGAAAAAAAAAAAAAAAAAGTACATAAACACACACACAGGGAGAATATAACCAATACAGTATGTCCGTGGCATTAATATCTCTTGGAGGAGTAAGATCCTGGCCACCAATTACAATGTGTATGGGGTGAGGGGGGTTCCCAGCCCCACCAAGTGATTCTCAGATACAAGCTGGGGGTCCTACAATTCACCTCCATTCTGACAATATCTCTCCGGAGACGGCATCAGATCCCACAGGTTAAGGGCTCAGGCCTGCAAGACTGTCCGAGCCCTAGTCCCCCTTCAGATGCCAAACCCAAGACCAGGCTGTCACCTGTGCTTCTGATCAACCTCCTCAGGTCTGATTACTTTGCTAGAGCAGCTCACAGAGCTTAGAGATACATTTTGCTTACTAGATTACTGCTTTATCATAAAAGGACGTAATTCAGGAGCAACCACAAGGAAGAGATACACAGGGCACGGTTTGGGAAAGGAAGGCATGGGAGCTCCATGCCCCCCTCTGGCCACTCTCCCCAAGTCTTCACTGACCTGGAAGCTCGGAGAAATCGCTCCTTTGGGGTTTTTATGGAGACCTCGTTCCGTAGGCAAAGTTGATTAAATCACCGGTCGCTGGTGATTGATTCCACGTCCAGCCCCGCTTCTCTCCCCAGAGTTCAGGAGGGTGGGACTGAAAGTTCTGAGCCTCCAATCACAGGTTGGTTTCCTTGGCAACCAGCCCATCCTCAGGTGCTTTCCCAAAGTCACTAAGTTAACGTGAACTCAGGTGTGGTTGAAAGAGGCCTATTATGGATCTGGACACCTTGATTGCTCTTATCACGTAGGAGATTCCAAGGGTTTTAGGAGATTGCTGCCAGAAACAGGATCCAGACCAAAGATCTATTTCTTATTATGAATCACAACGTCACCGGCAGCAATTTGGACAAAATGCTTACAAAAGGCTCCTGGAGGGAGGTGATAATAAACGTGGTGAGAAACACCGGACTATAGGTTCTGGCCAGACTCTCCCCTCCATCCTGTTCTAGCTGGGTGACCTTGTGCCGCTTACTTAACCTTTCTGGACCCCACTTTCCTCTCAGTCAAGTGGGAACAAAAATTATATTCACCTCAAACAGGGCTATCGTTGTTCCTGCAATCACTCTACATGCAGAAGGGCCCTAGTCGATGCCAAGGATTGGAATTGATGTTATGATTTCAACCACCTACCCTCTACCGGCTCACCCACTCAGGGCTCCACTCCCCAGTGAGCTGGTACCAGGTGCTTTGTTGGATAATAAAGTGCACAAAGCCCTTAAGGGCCCTCGAAGGGGAAACCAAAGCCTCCGTCGTTCCTGGCAAAAGAGACTCATCTACTGTTAAACACAAAAATTCAACTGAATAATTTAAAGGATTAAATTGGCTTTATTGAACCATTCGCGAATCGGGCAGCATCCCATCTAGCAAACAGAAAGGAGGTCTGTTGAGCTGTAGAAAAAGAAAGGTTTTAAAGGCAGAGAGGGAGTGAAAAAAAGGAAATTATTAGCAAAGAATGTATTGTTTTAGGCAAGGTCGCCCTCCTAAGGGGAGAGGAAGGGGTCTATCAGTAAATTTCCTAATGCTGACCAGGAAATTCCATGCTGATTGGTTAAAGGTTACATTCCTGGGGGGGGGGGGTGGTGGTGAAACTGCAGTTAGGTTAGTTATCAAGTCTTGGTTTGCCGATGTGAGGCCTTAATGTCAGCGAGTCCATTTTGGATCTGTGGTTTTCTTTATGGTGCTAAGCCTGTGCTTTCAAACATTAACATAGGGCTCACCTGGGGATCCTGTTAACATTCATATTCTAATTCAGCAAGTCTGGGGTGGGACCAGAAATTCTGCAGTTCTCTTTTTTTTCACTTTCAAATTTAAATCTTTGTTTGTTTTCCAGCTGTCTGCATTTCCACCAAGCTCCCGGGTGCCCCGAAGCCACTGGGCCAGGACCACAAATCCACAAATGGAAGAGCCACGTATTAAAGAAGCGGCTCTTTTCTTTCCCCCAGTCAGCCGAACTGAGGAAATGGTGTTTCCCTTTCTCTACTGATGGCTGCACCTTGCTTTGACGTCTTACGGGGCCCACAATAAAGGGTGTAGACGCGCTTACGCTGGTAAATCCTGGAAAATCGTCAAGGCGGGTTCATCTTGCAACCTGGGGTCACGGCCGGTCTCTGAGTATTTTGAACGCCGTGTTACAAGGAGTTCGCTTCAGTGCTCCTGCTGGATCACACAGCGGTAACTTGTTTTTCTTTCGTGATCAAAATACTTAAGGGAGAGGGAGGGGGAAAAGACAAAGAGGCCAGGAGAGAGAAGAGAATCATTGTAATGCAGCTTCCCGACATCCTTTTGGAAACAGCCTCAGGTAGCCACAATTTCTCCGGGCAGAAACAACTGAATGTAAATGGGAATCCTTTGTAGAGGAACCTCGGGCAGGACACTTGAAATCAGGCCACTACAATCATGCAGTGTCTGGGGATCTCGCCCCGTCACTCGATTAGAATTTTAAGTGTAACTCAAGTAATGTTTATGGAAAGTCCCAGAGCAGAAGGGATTGTGGTGTGGAGTTCGGAGCCAAGAACAGACAAGTCCTAGATGGCAAAGAACAGCGATCTTTTATTATTAATCATTATTGTTATTACTAATGCATTTGAAGAGCAGTTTCCTCAGAAAAAAAAGAGGAACCTGTTAACACATAAAGATGTGGCCACGTGGAGCTTTCAGAGAACGAAGTTGCAAGTGTGTTTGACTCGTGGATTGAGGGCTATGGGTAGCATCCCAACCCGCCGCACACAACTATTATTGCTTGGTCCCTCGAATCAAACTGGGAACACCAAGCCTGTCCTAGAATCCCTGGTCTGGTCAACACATGGGCATCCTCCAGAGGGTGCTGTACAGGTGGGACAGCTTGGGATGCTATGAGAGAGGTTTTCCCGAGCAGGGTCCTGTCTTGATTCAAACATGTCTTAAGGGTGCTTAGCTGGCCCAGTTGGTAGAGCTTGAGACTCATGATCATGGGATTGTGAGTTCAAGCCCCACACTGGGCATGGAGACTACCTGAAACAAAACACATGTCCTTCCGGCTGAAGACTGGAGTGTCCAGGTTCGAGTCCCAGCGCCATCATTTATGATCTGGACACCACTGGGCGTGGTTCTTCATGTGTAAGATGGGAATGATAATACCTACTTCATACACACGTTGTAAGGATGCTACAGGATGAAGCGCACAACATACTTGGCATTGAGTGAGTGCTCAAAGAACGGTAGTGGGTGCCTTCAGAAGTGCTCAGTTCTTGAGGGTGGTGGTGAAGGAACAGGTGGAAGAAAGAGCTGAGAACTTAGAAATCTGCTTTTCTAACACCTTCCTCCGTGCGCAGAGGATCAAATTCAGCACCCCTCGCCCTAAGCCATATATGTACCTGCCACCTGCCTGAGCTTCTTGCCCATTCTCCGTCAGGGAAAAAGCCAACACAGCCACTCCTGAGCCTCTCAAGTCAGAGCTCTGGACACGCACTGGCCTTGCTCCTGGTTTCCACCTTTGCCAATATCCTCCCCTTTGTTCATCTCTGGCTGACACGTGGCTGGATCTCGATCTCCTCCAAATCGATTGCACCTTTCTCCACTGCATAGATTTTGTTGTTTACAATAAACTTTATTTACATCTTTCCAAATTAATTGACCTTCTTTGTCATTGGATGTGTTTTTGATTGTTTTGTCCATTACATCTTGAGATGTCATAATTTCTATATAACCATTCTTCCGTGAAGGGGTGTTTCTAGATTTCAAGATTCTAAATAGAGCATCTAAAATATCTTTACATGAGTTATCTTTCTTCCTTTTTAAAGGACAGTTTTATTGAGCTATAATTGTCATGCCATACAAGTCACTCATTTAAATTTTTTTTTTTTTTTTTTCAACGTTTATTTATTTTTGGGACAGTGAGAGACAGAGCATGAACGGGGGAGGGGCAGAGAGAGAGGGAGACACAGAATCGGAAACAGGCTCCAGGCTCTGAGCCATCAGCCCAGAGCCTGACGCGGGGCTCGAACTCCCGGACCGCGAGATCGTGACCTGGTTGAAGTCGGACGCTTAACCGACTGCGCCACCCAGGCGCCCCACAAGTCACTCATTTAAAGTGACTAGTGGTTTTGAAAATATTAACAGAGTTATGGGGCGCCCGGGTGGCTCAGTCAGTTAAGTGCCCGACTTCGGCCCAGGTCATGATCTCGCGGTTTGTGAGTTTGAAACCCGCGTCGGCTCTGTGCTGACAGCTCGCAGCCTAGAGCCTGCTTCAGATTCTGTGTCTCCCCCTCTCTCTGCCCCTCCCATGCTCATGCTCTTTGTCTCTCAATAATAAATAAGCGTTAAAAAAATTAAAAAAATATATTAACAGAGTTGTGCAACCATCACTACAATTAATCATTCAAAAGTCTTCATCGCTCTGAAAAGAACGCTCATATCCATTAGCAGTCCCTGTATTCTCCCCGTGTCCCCAGCCTTAGGCAACCTCTAATCTATTTCCTGACTCAATAGATTTGCCTATCCTGGAAATGTCATATAATACAATATTCCTAAAGGCCATTCCATTCCATGGTCTTTCGTGTCTGGCTTCTTTCACTTAGCATTATGTTTTCAAGTTCACCCACGTGGTGAAATGTATCAGTACTCCATTCCTTTACGTTGCCAAATAATACTCCATTGTATGGATAGCTCGCATTTTATTTATCCATTCATCAGTTGATGCACATTTGAGTTGTTTCCACTTTTTGTCCATTATGAATAATGCCGTTATAAACATTGATGTACAAGTGTTTCTGTGGACGCATGTTTTCATTTCTATTGGGTCCACTGCATAGTTTTGCTCTTAATCAGGTGTTTCCTGCAGCCTCTTGTTCATACGCTGAATTCGTGGTCTTCCTCCCTGCCCCAAATCTGCTCCTTCTCCAAAGTACACGACCCGTTCTGCCATCTATCTTGTTGCGCAATCCAGAAACTTACCAGCCATCCTTTGCACCGCCCGCAGCTCCCCCAGCCTCCACCCCACTGCCGCCTCTGTCCAGTTCAAGCAACCCAGAGAGAAGCGTTCCCCAGAGAAGCCTTTGCTGACCTAGAATCAATCGGAAATTAATCAGTTCTTCACGCATTTGTACCCCTCCACTTACATTTGTGGGATTATTAGATCAATATCTGTTTGCTCGCTGTTTTATTTCAAGAGCTTAGCATAATGCCTACTTTAGAGCAAGGCTCTCAGCCTCTCACGATTGGATGTGGATCACATCTCTTTTATAACATCTCCCAGATCCCAAGACAATATTATTGTCAATGAACACTTGTTGACTTGAACTGCTTTTCCGTCTTTTTTTTTTTTAATTAAAAAAATTAAGTTATCATTTATATACGGCAAAGTTCACCCTTTTTGGGGTACAGTTCTGTGAGGATTGATTTTAAGTAGGCTCCACGCCCAATATGGGGCTTGAACTCACGACCCTGAGATTGAGTCACATGCTCTACCGACTGAGCTAACGAGGTGCCCCCTGTTCTGTGAGTTTTGACAAATGTCTACAGTCAGGTAACCACCACCACAGTTAAGATGCAGAACATTTTACCACTCCCCAAATTTCCATGTGCCGCTTTGGAGTCAACCCTTTCCCTCCCTTGTTTTCTGAAAATGTCTGATTTGTGGGTTTTTTTTGTGGTTTTTTTTTGTTCTTATGGCTTTGCCTTTTCCAGAGTATCATACCGATCTAAGCATACGTTATGCAGCTTTTGTGACTCTGGCTTTTCTTTCACTTGGCATAAAGCATTTGCACTTCACCCATGTTTTTGCAGGTGGCTTATTCCCTTCTATCGCTGAGTACTAGTCCACGTACGGATGAACTACCGCTTGCTTGTCCATTTCCCAGTTAAGGAACATTTGGGGTGTTTCCAGGTTCGGCAGTTTGAATTAAGTCAGTGTAAATACTGATGTACAAGTTTTTATGTGAAGCAAGACATTTGGTTTCTACTTGGACAAATACAGTGGGACTTGGGGGTCATGTGATAATTGTATAACTTCATAGGAAGCTGTCAAACTATTTTCCAAAGTGGTTGTATCATTTTACATCCCTGCCAGCAGTGTGTGAGGGGATCCCGGCTGCTCTGTATCCCCACCAGTGCGTGGTATTGAGAATTCTCAATTCCAGTCTGGATTCCAGTCCTTTATCAGATATGTGATTTGCAAGTTTTTTTTTTTTTGTTTTTTTTCCCCACCTGAGGCTTGTAATTTCATTCTCTTTAGAACATCTTTCCAAGAGCACAAGTTCTTAAATTTTTTTTCCCCACACACATTGGTTCTTCCTTGGAAAAGGTGGCTCAGACTCATTGATATATGCAAAAGGGTAGGAGGGCAAAATATGCGATGGGCCAGAAGTTCCTAATTTTGATTAAGACCAATTTATTACTTTTTAAGCTTTTATGCATCATGCTTTTCATGTCACATCTAAGAGGTTTTTTTTGCTTAACTCAGGGTCGCAAAAATTTTCTCCCAGAAATTTTATAGGTTTAGGTCTTTGGTCAATTTTTCTTCTTTTTTTATATCTTGTGAACTTTTCATCCGCTCTAGGTCCCAAATCTAAGCTACGGTTTACTCCTCTATGTTGCTCTCCAGCTTTAAGCTTATGGAGGGGAGGGATTGAGTCTTCTCGGGTGGCCGGTGCATGACCCTGAGAGGAAGCCCTTCTTAAGCTGTGAGTCCGGCTGCTCAAGTGACTCACCCTCGTCCCGCCCCTGATTTTATTCAAGTTCATATTTTCCACAACACCAAGCATTGAATCTCTCACTTTAGATACTCAATAGATGTCACTGAAATTTTATATATATATATATATTTGGAGCGCAAGTGGTGGAGAGAGGGAGAGGGAGAGAGAATCTTAATCGAGCTCCATGCTCAGCAGGGACCCCAAGGCGAGGTTTGATCTCATCCTGGGATCATGACATGAGACGAAATCAAGAGTCAGATGCTTAACCCACTGAGCCACCTAGGCACCCCAATGTTACTGAAATTTTATTTTATTTTATTATATATTTAAATTAAAAATATATATATTTTTTAATTTTTGAGAGAGAGAGAGAGAGAGCGTGAGCAGGGGAGGGGCAGAGAGAGAGGGAGACACAGAATCTGAAATGGGCTCCAGGCTCTGAGCTGTCAGCACAGAGCCTGACGCGGGGCTCGAACTTGTGAACTGGGAGATCATGACCTGAGCCGAAGTCGCACGCGTAACCGACTGAGCCACCCCGGTGCCCCTGTTATTGAAATTTTAAAATGAGATATTAGGATGGCTTTAGGGCTGTTTATGCCATTGAGAATTCAGGAAAATTAGCACAACTAGTAAAATCATTTCTAGTCCTTCAACAAGCACTGACTGCATTGGGCACTTACTATGTGCCAGATACTTGAACACTTCCCGGTGGCTCAGACCTCCAGGAAGTTATTTCATCCTAGGTGACCTTCTTATAACAGTGTTTATCACATTACCCAGAAACCAGGAATACGAAGTTGTACGACCAACCAAAGTGCCCTGATAGGGCGTTTTTAAAATCTGAAATACTTACAAGTAGCAATGGATACGGAAATAATGCGTGGGCCCTAAAAGTGGAGCGATAAGGGCCCGGCTTTCAGGGCCACTTCTCACCAGTTTTCCCTCTATTGCCCCACTCATTGCACTTTTATCCCCCCAACACGAAAGAGTTTTCATGTACCATCCACTTTTTGGCTACATGGGGAAGAGGGAAGGAAACTTCTCCGGTCAAGGGTCGCAGATTCACATTTATTCTCTTACATGGTTGTAGAGTCCAAAAGTCCGAAATCAAGGTGTAGGTAGGGCCGTGCTCCCACTAAATCCTTTAGAAGATTCTTCTTGCCTCTTCCAGCTCCTGGTGGCTCCTGGATTCCTCAGCGTGTGGCCACACAGCTGGAATCTAGGCCTCTGTCCTCACATGGGCTTCTTCTCTGCACGTACCTGTGTCTTCTTTTCAGTCTTTTTTTTTTTTTTTTAATTTTTTTTGTAACGTTTTTTATTTATTTTTGAGACAGAGAGAGAGACAGAGCATGAACGGGGCAGGGGCAGAGAGAGAGGGAGACACAGAATCGGAAGCAGGCTCCAGGCTCTGAGCCATCAGCCCAGAGCCCGACACGGGGCTCGAACTCACGGACCGTGAGATCGTGGCCTGAGCCGAAGTCGGACGCTTAACCGACTGAGCCACCCAGGCGCCCCTTCTTTTCAGTCTTATAAGGATCCTCATCGTCAGAGTTAGGGCTCACCTGAATCTAGAGTGATCTCATCTCCAGATCGTCTTCATTACATCTGCAAAGACCTTTATTCCAAATAAGGGCATATTCTGAGGTTCTGGGTGGACATATCTTCTGGGGGTAGGGGTCACTATTTCAACCCACGATAAATGCTTTCATATGTTAGGGTTCAAAAATAAAAACAACTGGGGGCACCTGGCGGGCTCAGTTGGTAGAACATGTAACTCTTGATATCGGGGTCATGAGTTCAAGCCTCATGCTGGGCATAGAGATGACTTGAAATGTAGACCGTACATATACACATACATACTTACAAGGGCTTTCATGTAAAAGAAGAATCTGTAATCCCAACTCCTGGCTTCCTGGTTCTTATTTCCACTCCAGCCAGGCCCTGAAGAGAGTTACTAAACGTCTCCAAGTGACTATCTCGATAGAAAATTTAAGAGTGGAGTTCTTTCCACTCTCTCCCTAGCACACAATAGGCTGAAGAAACAGTGAGCACACTGGGGGGAAAAATACGTCTTCTGGTTACAGCAACAGGATTTCTAGGTCATTTTTTCAACATTCAGAGGTTTCTTAAAGTTGTGAGTGGAGAAAGGAGAATGGATGACAGTGGATTGTTTTCCCTTTGAGCACAAGTGAGCCTGACTGCTTCCCTCCCATCTCCTGCTTCTTTCAATCTTCTTTCAGCCTCCTTAATCTCCTTGCAAATGAGGCGACATCTGAGCCGGTTCTGATGTAATCTGTTCAGAAGACTGGGATGTGGGGGACTTGGTGACTCTGTGGGAGGCCACCAGGGACTGCCTGCCTCTCTGTAAGGGCAAACTTCCAGGCCTGGTCTGACTGCTGGTTCCATGAATTAGGGTGACAATGAGTAACAGAGACCGGTGATAGATGCTCGTTTAGTCATAGACCAGCTCCGATCTTGACCCGAGACTATGCCGCCATGTGAGGCAGGGTGTTCCCAAAGCTGGTTGATCATCAGAATCATATGGGGGACGCCTGGGTCGCTCAGTTGGTTAAGCGTCTGACTTTGGCTCAGATCATGGCTCAGGTCATGATCCCACGGTTTGTGGGTTCAAGCCCCGTGTTGGGCTCTGGGCTGACAGCTCGGAGCCTGCTTCGGATTCTGTGTCTCTTTCTCTATGCCCCTCCCCCACTCACACTCTGTTTCTCTCTCTTACAAAAATAAATAAACATTGAAAACAAATTGCACAGAAGCTTTTCAATTTGGTTTAAAGATACAGCTTCCCAGCTCCCACCCTAGAACGAGGGAATCAGAATCTCCTTGTGGACTGAAGCATGAGCTTTGCAGTTAGACCTGGGTCCAACTTTCTTGGCTCCTCCCCCAGCCCGAGAGCCTGGGCAAACCAGGCAACCTCTGATCTGTGTATCCAAGGTTAACCCTTACCTGGATTGCTGGTGGGGAATCACTGGAAATGCATGTAAAAGTGTGCATCTGGTGGAAGGCATTTATGATTAAGACATATCAGCGTTTTACTCTGAGTTGCCTGAAACACCTTGTTTTTGTGGGAAGAAGTAATTGTTCTATTGAAACAAAAATGAAAACAACAAAAAAAAATCCCCAGGAGAATCCTGCTGATTTTTGCTCCTATCTGATGGGAAGTCACTGCCACGAAAATTTTCTCGCTTTCATTAAGAAAAGTATGTTCCGAGACAATGGAATGGAAGGACGTATACTCTTTTCTGTGCCAACATCTGTCCAGTGTAGAACAAAATGTTCTTCATGGCCAGGCTCCACTTCGCTGAGAGAGGCTGGTGTCTGTCTTTGCAAAGATGGTCCTTTTGACAAATCGTCAGAGAATTGCGTGTGCCAACGTGGAGACCCCAGAGAAGGAAGGCAGCCTTCAGAGGAATGTAGCTTTTGGACTTGATGGGAGGGGTGAGAAGCCTACCCATCTGCCAGAGTCTCGGGTTTACCTCCGCAGATTAAGTGAAATACTCTACACAAAGTACTCAGGAGTTCTAGAGGCCTTCACCAAATGTCTGCTGCTGCCACCATCCGTCCTTATCATCTGGACTCACGTGCACTTGAGCTAGATTCCCCAGGTCTGTGTCTGGAAGCCACCCAAGTCTTTGCCCCTTGGGATGTTCCGGGAGGTCCCGCCACTAAAACATGCTGTGGGCAAAGCAGAAACTGCCTCTGCTTTGGAGGAGAGGTTTTCCCAAGCCAACTTTTCGTTTTAGCTGAGGGGAAGGGCTGAGGTAAGAGACAGCCACAGGGGGACAGCACAAATAAATACGGAAAACCCTCTCCAGGGGCTGCCATTGTGCTTAGTACAATGGTGGGCCCCGGAGAGCATTTTTATCCAGTTGAGATGAGAATGTAAAATAAACGTAGACATATTACACCCTCCTCCAGAGGCCTGACTCATTACAGCCCACCCCTGAAGGCTGTAGAAGTGAAAAGGGAGAACGCTCTGAGTTTTTGTCAGAGTCCTGGCCTACCGTGGGGGAGAAGGAAATCTAGGGTGTGGAGGTAGGTTCTCAAGCCTGGGGTTGGGATTCCCAGAAGCTTTGGGCACCGGTCCTCTGACCACCCTGGGCTTTCTCAAAAGCTGCCAGCACCAAGTCTCCACCCTTCCCAGGGCTTTCCGGCCAACAATGAGCACGTCCAACAGGGCGGGGCTGGAGGCACACCCAGGCAAGGCTGGCCTGTAGGGAGGAGACCCCCCCCCCCCCCCCCCCGCCCTTCCAGTGATGGGCAGGAGGGGCCGAGGAGGACCGGTGGCTTTCTGGAACTGAGGAAGTATGCCCAAACACTGGAAGGACTGGCAGCTCAGCCTTTGCTGCCTTGGTTGTTTTGAAGTAAAACAGAAAGATCTTTCCGGAAACAAAGCCATCTTTCATGAAAACGAGTCTCCGCTCTTCTGCAGGTGGCGTTTCTAAGCATCCCTCAGGTAGCTGAAGAGAATTCTCCTGACCGAGGAAACACTGGGGCCCAACAGCTATGAAACCCCTCGGGAGGAGCTGAGTCCTGAGCTGACATCTTTGGATGCTTCTATGTTGAGCACCTACCACCCTGGCTGGCCACGGTGCCTGTGGGGGCCCCTGAGCCTTTCTCTGCAGGACACTTGCCTACACGCTGAACTTGGAACTGGGGAGCTGGGGAGCGAGGGTGGCAGGGGAAGGTAAAGAGCAGCCTGGAATAAACCACATAATACACTTAGCTTGGGACTGGGCACATAAAGGTCTTTATTACACGGCAGCAACTTTATTAATAAAAGCTTATGTTTGGGCACTCCCTCTTGCATTTATGCCAGGTCCTGCTCTCCCTGAGGCTCACAATAACCCTTGGAGGTAGCTATTATTATTCCTATTTTATAGACGTGGAAATCGAAGCTGAGAGAAGTTAAGCAAATTGCCAGTAGTTACACAACCGATTATTGGTGGAGCTGGAACTCAAACCCAGACAGTGTGACCCCATAGCCTGCACTTAACTGCCGTGTAATCCTTTCTGTTGTTACGATGCCTTGGCACATCTTCAGAGGATCTCAATCTTAGACTATTATTGGACAAAGAGAGGGCTGTTTTCGAAGCGTATAAAAGAAGTCGCGGGCTTGCTTTCATGCTGCCAGTATTCATATAAAGGCTGGGGGTGAAAAAGCCCAGAACAAAAACTAAACTTCTTGAATGACTGAACTATTTAAAGTAGTACCTAGAAACTCTCCATAGCCAATATCACCTATCGATACAAGGCTTTCCTGTGCCTGAGCCTAACGAGCCCAGAACGTAGCCAGAGAGCAAGTATTCACTCCTAATTTATTGATGAGGAAACTGAGGCTCAGAGTGTATGGGGGTCTTGACATCGAAGTGGGTGACTGCTCTTAACAAAGATCACTGATGTTTTTGAGTAATCACTACGTCCTGAGTGCTGTGCAGCGCTCGACGTGCATTATAACGTAGCAATGATCTTCTGATGGGTACTAGTATTCGGTCCATTTTACAGATGAACAAGTTGAGGCCTAGGGAGCCTAAGTAATTGGCTTTAAGATACAGAGCTAGTGAGCACCTCCCAACCGTTGCTCATAACAGCACCTTGGCGGGCGGTGCTGGGGCTCACAGCCTACTGGAGGGAACTGGCTGGTCTCACAGGGAGACCCTCCTCCGTGCAATGTGCCCCGGGGGATTTAGAATGTGGGAGACGCAGTCCTTGCCTTCGGGAGGTCATGGAGATGGAAGCAAACAGTGTGGGATTTGAAGACGGGCCTCAGGAATCCCAGTTTTGCCTCTTACTGGCTGGTGATCAAGAATGTTTCATTAGCCACTGACTGAGTTTGCTCTCCTCACCTGTAGGGTAGAGCCACAGTGATCTGTCTTATAGGCCCGACATGAGAAATTCGGTTAACTTAAACCCTGGCACTCAACAGAGGCCTCATTACAGTTGACCTGAAGAGCGGAGACACATGCGAAGCTCATAGTACTAGGCAGCGTTCGAACAGCGTCACACATGATGTTCAACCATAGGCCTGCAAAGAATTTTCTGGGGCAGGTTGGGCTGGGCCCATCAAGGAGGTTCTTAGAGAGGGTGTGAACTCAGGCTTGTCTTTGATTCAGGGCAAACGGAGCCCCCGGGAAATGCCCACGGGCAACTCCAAGGAGCTATGGACGACTGATCTCAAATAGTTAATGTTGCCATTACCTCTCGTTCCTGGGGCCAGATCCTCCTGCTCTCTACCTCCTTGAAGAATTGGACGTTGTACAGAAGGAAAGCCATTGTCAAGGCTGCAGAGGTAGGAGAGAGCATGGTGTGTTCACGGAAACTGCAGAGGTTTGGGAGAGCCGGAGGGCAAGATTCGAAGGCGGGGCATCGTGGGAGGAAAAGCTGAGCAGTGGGCGGGGCGAGGCAAGTGCCATTACGAGAGGCCCTGGACTCCCGGCATAGGCTGTGAACTTGGCTGTCAGTGTGTGAGGGCTAACTGCTGACGCGACACAGGGAGTCAGTCTTCAATGCAATGGTGATCACAGTGGCAAAAGCCACAGAGAGCTCAAGATAAGGGCTGCAGGTAAACGCTGGCTGTGGTAATCAGCCCAGAGAGGTGATGCCGGTGCAGGTGGAAACAGAAGCGACCAGAACACAGACCTCAAGCTGGACCTCCTGACCTGTTTTCTACACTAGTACACTCAAGGTACCAACTGTCTGGAGCACAGTCTCGGTTTCCAGCTTGGTGATGAGGGTCTGCGTGAATGCTAGGGTGACTGGCCCCTGCACAGGTGTTACGGGTGGCACGTTTGTGTCCCCCCCCCCCCCCCCCCCCCCCCGTGGCTCTCCACGAATTTATACACTGAAATCCTAATCCCCGATGGCATGGCCTCAGGAGGCGGGGCCTTGGGTAATTAGATCACGAGCACAGAGCTCTCATGATAGGATTAGCATTCTTATTATTTTTTTTAATGTTTTTATTTTTGAGAGAGAGAGAGACAAAGCACAAGTGGGGGAGGGGCAGAGAGAGAGAGAGACACAGAATCCGAAGCAAGCTCCAGGCTCTGAGCTGTCAGCACAGAGCCCGACGCGGGGCTCGAACTCACAGACTGTGAGATCATGACCTGAGCCGAACTTGACCGGTGACTCAACTGACCGAGCCACCCAGGTGTCCTGGATTGGCACCCTTATAAGAAGGGACATGAGAGCTTGCTTCCTCTCTCCCTGCCATGTGGGGACACAACCAGAGATGGCTATCTACAGACCTAAGCAGATTCTCACCAGACACCAGATATGCCTGGATCTTGGACTTCCCAGCCTCCAGAACTGTACGAAATGAATGCTGTTCCAGCCACCCAGTCTATGGAACTCTGTTAATAGCAGCCTGAGTTGACTATGACAACCGGCTTGACAGACCCACAGTAGAATGGCTCTGGTCAGAATAGGGCATCCCGAGTCTATATACATCCTTGTATTGTCCAGCGAGCCCAAAATTGTGGCAGTGAAAACAAGTAAATCAAAATCTAGAAGACTTTCTTCACTTAAGGTCGGTGCTTTGAAAGATGGGTTTCTACCAATGCACTGCAGTTTCTTAGTAAATGGTGAACCACTCACGCTAGTTCAGAAGCTCTTGTCCTCAAGGTTCATCAATCCCCCTTCTTGTCCAGATGATGAGACTGTCACTGTTCTGTGTCACAAAACCAAATACCAGGTAGACCAGCACAGCCCCAAAGCTCTTTTCAATATTTTTCCTTTAGTCAACTTGGCCAATCCGGTCTGGATTCCTGGACTGTCCTGGAACACACCATTGCTATTTGTTGCATTTCCCCCACCCCCCCCCACCCCAACGGCCTTCCTATGTGACAAAAATGCATTCCTAAAGCTTTGGTATTCTGATTTTGTTCTGGTCATAAGTCAGGCTGGTACTTGTTCAAATGGGACAGACCTTTCAAGGGAGCAGGGGAGCAAGAAAGGCAACACGGCGTGGAGGCATTTATGAACAGAATAAAGCACACACTTTATTCACTGAGTGGCGAGTGCACAACAGTGACACAGAGTATGGGGCAGGGAAGCGGCAAGTGCTGCTTGCGACAGGAGCGTGGGGCAGGTCGGGGCCATAAAGCACAGCGACGTGGGGCCAGCTGGCCGCCCCTGCCTCTGCATACTAGTATGTAGTATTCGGGGCACAGACGGACACCCACTCACTTTCACGGGGGACACGACACATCTTTCCAACAGCAGCTCTTCCAAATATTCACTTTCATATTTCTGAAAGGGGAGGGCAGGAAGAACTGGACGTCTTTTGACACTTGCAAAAAAAAAAACTCCATTAAACCAAACTCGAAAGGATGGTAAGAGATTTGTCTGCCACTCACAGAAACCACACTCATTTGTTACCGGACGGGTCTTTACACGGAACCCAAGAGGAACATCGATATCGTGGACAACTGTTTTCTCTTCCACAGGATAAAGAAACATGGGCATAGACCATCATCAAGTGGCTCACCACCTTTCTGGATGTTGGTGTAAATAGTATTGTCTCCTGCTACCTTTGGTGAATAGGTTCCAAAAGTGACTCATGGGATCTTCACTCTTGAGAAAGACACTTTGGGGAAGAATTTTATTTAATGATAACAATTGCCAGTCGATTACATCAAGCGTCAGAAAATGTTGGATTCGATTTTGTTGTGTCTGCATACATTGTTTCGAAAGTTTCTTTCAGCTTAAACGGACCACCTCCCCCTTTCTGAGTTTGCCATAAGTTACATTTGCCCAAATGAAAACACAAAAATCCACATGCAAAGCATATCCATCACCATCTCCTCATTGCTTCCTGGGCAACAAATGGAAAGCGATTTTTTTTTTTTTTTAAAGGCCAAAGTCAACGTTTCGCTTTCTTTCATTACGACACAGTCGGGTAGTTTCCTTAATGTACATTACACTCTAAGGTGGCGTCAACTGTAAATCTCAAGCCTGAAATCATCTTTTTTTAAGAGAACATTCTTCAAAAGGGAGTACTAATGAGTGAGTTGTAGGGGCTTACTCACAAACACTTGGTTTATCAAAAGAAAACAATTTCAAAGATCAAGAAGGTCAAGGCTGGCCGAGGAAGTGTAGACTGAACAGTGACCAGGAATGCAGAAGACGTGATCTAAAAATCGAGCTTGTCTCAAGAGGACACAGAAGGGGGGAAGACACGGAGTTCCTTTCCTTCCACCATCTTTCCTGACAGAGAGAGGGCTCACCTGCCCCTTCGACGCGCAGGACGCTAACACCAAGCTTTTTGAAAGAATTTTTAGAAAGACCTACCTAGTCAAAAGTAGTGAATTTGAATTTTTTTTTTTAACTTGCAAAAGCGTATATATTTGATATAATCATCTGAGAAGCAATTCTTTAGAAAAAGGTGTTTGCTTTCAAGTGTAAAGAAATTAGGTGAAAGTTTTATAAACATCTCCAGCAAGACTTCTCTAGGTAGAGTTGACGGGCACAACCAGACTGAGAACGTGAGCTGCACGGGGAGTGCGGGCCACAGTGCCCATGAACTCTGGCTCTTCTGCGTGAGGTTGCACAGAACAGGCAGTTTACTGCTAGTTATTGAACGAGTCACATGAAGAACATTTCCTAACTAACCCAAACCAAAATGTGGGTGCACAGCGGGCTGTACAAGTTCCCAAATGATCTTCACGTCTCCTCTTACACCACACAGGAAGACTAAATGGTATCCTGGCTCTCCTGGGAGAAACCGGAAAGGAAGCACTGACTTTCATGTTGCCAGAGGCTTCTTTTGCTTCATGCAATCGGTGTGTGCTTAAGGAATTGCAAGTAGGCCCAACCCTCAAAAATGGAGCCCTTGGGGTACGTGCCAGGAAAGTTTGCCAGCTGTGGGAGTCCTTCCCTAGAGGGAACAATCTCTGTTCCTTTGGCTGCGTTAACAAGTGGAATTTTTATGTGCGGTGCAGAGTGGGGTTCAAGCAGAGAACGCGGATGTCCTGCACGATGGCCTGGACGTGCCGAGGACAAGCATGCTGAGCCCGGTTTTTAAAAAAACGGAGAGGCCATTGTAGCCTATAGAATAGATTTGGCAGTTAGGAGAACCAGGTTGCCCCACGGCCCATCCCTCCAGCTGGAGTCTTCTGCCGGGAGTGGAGTCGGGGAACCCGCTCCACGATATGGTTGTCTACAACCCCTCCCCAGAGCACAGCGCTGCTCTGCCCGCAGACGGGAGGCTACTGACGTTTTCTGGTAATGCATTTTTGCACGGTGCAGTTTAAATGAGCTAGTACGCTCAATACGGAAAGAAGCTTCCCACCCCCGATCCCCAAGTTGGATGCAGAATTGAATTCAAAAGATACAACAGAAGTAGAGTTTCATTGGTGGGAGGTTTTGGTTCGGATCTTTAACTACCACTGCAATTTTTCTCCCACTGACATTTGATCTATGTGCACATGGGTCATAATTCATTAACCAATGAAAACACGGAGGGCCCTTTCTTATCCCCGTAATGAAAAACTTCTCTCCACCAGCCTAGCACGGGCACCCATTTGGCCATGCTTGTGACTGATTACTGGGAATACCCTCTGGTCTCCACTCCTCCCACTGGGCCAGGGCAAAGCAAGGACTAGGATACGCGGGCCTGAGGCGGCAGGTGCAGGAGAGGTCGGAGGGAAGTCGGGGCGGCAGAAATACTGAACGAGGCAAGAGGCACTAAACTGCGAGCTGCGGTCCGGAGGCTTCAGACCCAGGAGGAGCCGGTCTTCTTTCGTCCACTCCATCAGAGCCACTTGCAAAACGCGTTAGTAGGTCCAATGCGCGTGCACACACACACACACACACACACACACACACTCCTATTTGTGAGAACAGTCCTCAAACATTCAGTGTCTAGCACTGAAAGGACAGGCGGCTTTCGATCCCCTTGGCGAGGGTGCAGGACAGTGCTACTGAGCAGACCCAGAGCTCAGCACAGCACCCGGGTGATGGAGTGCGTCACAAGTTAGAGGTTCGCAGTACAGGTCCTGGAACAAGTTTCCTTGCTTTTTACCACTGGAGTCAGTTAGCAACTAGTTCAAATACTTGGTGCCAGCAGGAAGAACTTCTGAGCCTTTATTATCAGAGGCATAGGAAGAGAATTCGCATGATTTCTCCTTTGGCTTTAAAACAGAGTTTCAATTCCTAGGCAGAGCCCCCAGTGCACACGAATACATGTGAAAGCCTCCCGTGTGTGGAGCTGGAGAGACCCTCCCTCATCCGACTCACAGCTCATTTGAGCCACGGCCGGAAGCTGCCGGGAACCGTGATGCGGTCTTACACGCGCGTTTTGGTGAAATCCTAGGCCCCGCTTTAAATCTCGTGTTGCCAAATTGGTGAACTCTGGTGCGATGCTCCGAGCTCCACACACAGCCCGATCGGAGGTCTGTTTCCTCCTCGGCGTGCTGCTGACCTGAGCTCCATCGATCACGGAGGATGCTGGCTTCTGACACCAACACCCTTCCACGAAGGATGCCTTGTTGGGTGCGGTGTAGCCTCACTCTCGCCCTTTGAGTCAGGCGCACGTGTGCAAATGTTCCTTGGAAAAGCTGCCGCCCGGCCGGACAAACGCTCAAGCAGAAATGAGATGTAAAAGTACACGCAGACTCCCCAAACTACCCTGGGTGCGTCCACGTACGCACACGCACACACACACACACACACACACCATGGAGTCAACAGAGCTAGGCAGAGAAGGAAAGCTGAAAAGGCCAAATTAAATCAGTCTGAAGCAATGTACCCTGGAGTTGCAGAGATTGCAGAGAGAAAAGCGTGCCCTTTCCTTAGCCGACTACTGAAAAGACCTCAACCCCCCCCCCCACCCCCAAAACGCCGGTGGGCTTGATCGGATTCAGAGGATGCTGGGTGGAAGAAGGACTAGCGTGGGCGGGACACATTTCTTTGTGGTTTTTTTTGTTTTTTTGTTTTTTTTCTTTTTGCCAAGAGTGCCGCGGCCCCCTTGGGCAAAAGTCATCTAACAGCACACAACCGGAGAGAACCTCTCCCTTTCCTTTCTGGGCGGTGGGGCCGGGGGACAGCTGCTGTCCGTGGTGGGGAGGCTGAACGAAGCACACAGTCTGAAGCAGGAAAAGAATGAAGGGAGATATTCCTTTCATTCCATTTCCCTCTCTTTCTCTTAAACAAATTTTTTTTTTTTTTTGTTTTTAAATAATAGCGAAGTAACTTGCCAACCAGGTCCTAGCAAACAGTAGAGAAAAAGGAGCGTGTTAAAAATGACTCTGGCGGCTATTCAGCCCCCTCAGAGCAGAGCTTGCCCGGTGCCCCGACGCTGATCTCCATCCTGCTGGGGGGCGCAGGTCGGGCTTCGCGAGGCCCGTGAGGACAGGGGTGCGCAAAGTGGTGTGCCCGCATGGATATGTCCCTCAGGCTCTTCCTTCTTAGCCACAGTGCTACATAATAAATATGTTCCTACCTCGGAATTACTACAGCTGCTTTTTTTCCATGCGGCGTCCTAAGGGCACTTGCTGGCTCTTACCCATACGGTCAGCACTATTGTGAGACAACAGTTATAGGAACTGTTGCGTACATAAGGTGATGGAAAAAGGTCACGAGTGTGGGGAACACAGAAATTTCTATCCTGTTGCTTCTTGGCAAGTGTTGCCCGTGGTGGGTCCGGAGTGTGGCCCGTGGGCGTTTTCACCAGGTTTCCCCTTTCGTCGTTGCTGAGGGACAGTAGCTTGAAAGTTCTCCGATCAAGTTTGGGCCTTAACACAACATCTTCTGTGTCACCGCCACGTCAGTCCTTTTTCCACCTGCTGTCTACGCGGGGCGGGGGCGGGCAGGGGGTGGGGGAGGCCTAGAAGAGTCTCGCTTTCTTCTTCATGTCGTTGCGTCTCCAAAGAGGTAACTTGTCAAATTCCTGTATGGACATTCCAAAGATTTCCCGAAACACTTCTGGGGCTAAGTGGCGCTGTGACGGGAGAAAAGATCAGCGGTTAAGTTCCGGTAGCCACCCGAATGGCCTTGAGCCTTGAGAGTTGCTCTCGAGTCTACAGGGGATCATTGTGAAGAGCAAGACAGAATGATGGCAGAGGAGTTTACTTCTTGAGCTTGTTAGCAGGCCCTGGCCTCACTGGATCCTTACCTGGTTGGCCCAGGGGAGGCACCCTCGCCAGGAGACAAAAGAGCTCACAGAGTATTGATGGTTATTGAATATACGTAATGGTGATGGGACATAGGAAGGTGACCCATCACCCTAGAGGCAACTCCATTTCAGGTCGCTGGGATGTTGAGGAGATGCAGGGAACATGGACCATAGTAATAAGAAAGCCAGAGAGAGACTTCCAGAATGGTCTCCGGGGAGCCCAGGGGCTCCCTCCTGGCTCAGCGGCAGGAGTTTTGGTGGATGCCTGGTCTGTGAGGAGGACAGACTCCATCTGTTGTCTCTCCTAAAAAGTTCCCTCAGGATAGTAGAGCCTTTATCCTCTGTGCCAGACTGACTTCACATACACAGGTACTGCCTTTTGTCAGGGAGAAGTAATGATTCTTTTTAAGACTGGCAGCCAGAGTTTTTCTTAATTAAAACCACTCAGATGGAAAAGTATAGGGATCAGCATTCCATGTCTAAGGAGGTCTCGGGTGTGTGCACCCAGAGAACCCTTCAACAAGGAATGTGGGAACAGCCAAGAGAGATTACTCTTCGTCCAGCACTCCCTTCCCTCTCGCGACGACGAGCTGGACCCGGGCTCAGGGAAAGGTCAGTCTCTAGGGTATCTGAAGAAGGATGGATTCGAGTTCTCTACAACCCCGGCCATCATGATGACGACATCGTTTCCACAGAAAATGACTAAAATCATACTGTGCCTCCTGGGTCATCTTTGGGGTTTCACCACACATTTAGGCTGATCTCTTAAGTGTATATTTGGGTTTTCATCCCAAGTTATCGTAGTTCTACCTAATATATGAGGTTGATTCTTTTTTTTTTTTTTTTTTTTGCCTGGGGAAAGTTGGGGGAAGTGCACAGGTATCTGCAGTTGGGACTAGTTATTTATGTATTTAGTTAGTTAGTTAGTTTACCTCCAGCCTGGTTCTGTCCACGTCTCTCAGGATTTTGTTGCGCCCTCTGTTGGTCACCATCAGCATTTCATATGGAAATATCTGAGAAGCAAAGAAAAATACCTCTTCTAGAACACCGTTGTCCATTTTATTAACAAGCAGAATCTACCTAAAATCTAGCACTCCCAAGATAGAGCTTCTAAGACATTGTAATTATAGAATCTGAATGATGGGTGTTCCTCAAATATCCAATGGACAGGGACCAGTTCTCATACGTTCTCAACTCACCACGTCTCATGTGACCCTGTGCCTTTGGAGGGCTTTGTAGAGTGAAAGAATACAAACCTATTATGTCTTGGGGGTAAAGGGAAAAATTAGAAGTGAAATGATAGGAATGTGGTTTATATGACAGGGTACCCTTGCAGGGTTCAACGGTCTTGTTCCATGACCGGCTCATGATTCCATGCAGCCAGGCAGGCCCAGAAGCCCTCTGGTGGAGGACACTGAGATAAGTCCCAGTTATGGTCACCAGGGAGCATAGCCTTGGGCACCTCTGGAGTTTCAGGATGGTCTGGAGCTAGGGTAACCAATCATCCCAGTTTGCTCGGCACGGAGGAGGTTCCTGGAATGCCAGACTTTCAGGGCTCACGCTGGGAGAGTCCTGGGCAAGCGGGATGTGTTGGTCACCCCATCTGGGGTGGTCTGTGGGTGCCCCACTTTGCACTGGGCGTGCCTCGCAGTGCTCGTACCAGGGGCCAAGTACAGAGCTCGTAGGAGAGGTGTGCTGTATTTCACTGTGGATACATCATACCGCACCCAGTGAGGGCTTAAACCTGTTGACTCAGTGTGACAAAACCAGTGGAAAGTCAGGGTACTCTGTGATGTGGCTTGTGTGATGTATCAGCCTGGAAGCAAGTGGACCTCAACACTGAGTGTGATGGAACGGCAGAAAACCAACTCTCTTCAGGGTGATGGCCCGGTGTGCTATTCCCATATGAGAGCCGGGAGAATGGCTACACTTGCCTTTGGTTCCAACATGTTGGGCATGGACACCCCCCGGTCCATTCTTGTCCCGGACATGTGGCCATCTGGGAGAGTCTGCAACAGAAAAGCCGCTTTAAGGAGCACATGACAGCGTGGGGAGCTGAGGGGGGAACCGTGTAGCCTCCCCAAACTCCCGGTTTCTGTCTCAAATCCTGTTTTACAGATGTGCCATTGTGATCACCATAAATATTTCAAAAATGAAATCCTTTCTGCATAAGAGCAGGGATACTGGGAATACTGTTCTGTCATTAAGTGGGGAAAGACCCTGGCTTAATAACTATTGAGGGGCCCCTGGGTGGTTCAGTCGGTTAAGCATCCGACTCTTGATTTCGGCTCAGGTCATGATCTCCTGGTTCTTGAGATCAAGTCCCAGGTCCAGCTCTGCACTGACAATGCGGAGCTTGTTTGGGATTCTCTCCTTCTCCCTCTCCACCCCTCCCCTGCTCATGCTCTCTCTTTCCAAATAAGGAAATAAACTTTAAAAACAACAACTATTAATTCCTAATTTAGGCTCCACACACGAAAGTATACAGTATATTAAAAAATTTCCAAGTCTGTGATTATTTTCTTACTTTACTCTGAGTTTTCTTTGTATCCCCCCCCGCCCTGCCCCCATCCTCCATCATGATTTTATAAGGCTAGGGTCTAGGAAAAAAGAAATGGTACCAGACAGGACAGGAATTTCTTTTCATTTGGGACCATGGGAAGGAGGGGAGGACCCAAAGCTCGGAGTGGTTAAAACTGAAAGAGAAAACTGTATGTGGGCAGACCCTTGATGTTGGTCCACTTCTGCCACAGAGAGGATGCTCTGAGGCCAGAGCAAGAGTCCTCGGACACCTGGCCTGGTTTATGCCACGTCCCCAAGGCCTGCGGGGCCAGCTTGACGTGGGCATCGGGCATTCCTGATCCTTACGGCTCCTCACATCTCCGGGCTAATGAATCAGACCAATCAACCCAAGTTAAGAATCTTCTCGACAGAAACCCTTCCCTTGAGCCGCCACACGAGTCTGGACTGGTAAATGGCTGTTTTGCTGGCGTGGTCAACAACTTGAGAAAGACAGCGTTCCATACCTGGTAGTCTAGAAAGGAAAGAAAAAGAACATTTCAGAAGAGAAAGATCAGAGAAAAACACGACACATTAATATACAATATTCTACTGCAATTCCGCAGACATTCTACAAGGCACCGTGTTCTTCTCTCTGCTGGGGTCTCTGGACACGCTGTCTCCCTGAAGCTAGGAGATGCTACTCCTGTTTCAGTTATCAGTTAAAACACCCTTTTTTTCACTGAGGCTTTCCCCGACAGCCTGAAGGTATTTCCGCCTTCTCTGCTTACAGCATGTATCTCTGGAAGCTTCTCTTTTGTCACCTCAACCTGTCCCTGTGTCTCACTCAGTCATGTGCATTTTTTTTTTAATAATTTTTTTTAATGTTGATTTATTTTTTGGAGATAGACAGAGTGGGGGAGGGGGATAGAAAGAGGGAGACACAGAATCGGAAGCAGGCTCCAGGCTCTGAGCTGTCAGCACAGAGCCTGACGCGGGACTCAAACCCACAAAGTGCGGGATCATGACCTTGGGCTGAAGTCAGACACTCAACCGACTGAGCCACCCAGGTGCCCCACTCATGTGCATTTTTTTTTAATGTTTATTTAGTTTTGAAAGAGAGAGAGAGAGAGAGAGAGAGGCAGAGCGTGAGCAGGGAAGGGGCAGAGAGAGAGGGAGACACAGAATCTGAAGCAGGCTCCAGGCTCCAAACCGTCAGCACAGAGCCCGACGCGGGGCTCGAACTCGTGAACTGTGAGATCATGACCTGAGCCGGAGTCGGACGCTCAACCGACTGAGCCACCCAGGCACCCCTCATGTGCATTTTTTTTTTTTTTTAAATTTTTTTTTTCAACGTTTATTTATTTTTTGGGACAGAGAGAGACAGAGCATGAATGGGGGAGGGGCAGAGAGAGAGGGAGACACAGAATCGGAAACAGGCTCCAGGCTCTGAGCCATCAGCCCAGAGCCTGACGCGGGGCTCGAACTCACGGACCGTGAGATCGTGACCTGGCCGAAGTCGGACGCTTAACCGACTGCGCCACCCAGGCGCCCCTCATGTGCATTTTTGACAGGAGGGCCGTGTCTTGCTTAGAGTGTGCCGTAACTCCAGAGATCTATGTGGTGGAGTGCTCGGCACATGGCAGGAGCAATGAATTCATTCTTACAAACTCTGCTTCTCTGGTCTCATTTCAGGGGTGACACTTTGCGATTTTAATACATGCTCCGTGAGCTCCCACAGGCTAGCTGCGATCCGACTTTCGGAGGGCAGACTGCACGAACAGAGACCATGTATTTGTGACTGCACAGCCAGTCAGTCAGCAGTGTGACCGCGATGGCCTTACCTCGGACTCCGCCGCTGACGTCCCCATAGCTGTTGTACTGAGCAAAGTCTGTGGAAACAGGCTGAGATGAGGAAGAATAACACATCGTTAGAAAATCCACTCCACCATGACGGTTTTAGAGCCAGGCGAAAAGAAAGAAAGGATTTACAAAATCCTAAGAGTTCTTCCCAAGCTGAATTCCTGGGCCCTTGTTATTTTTCTTCTACTATTATGGAATCTCTTTGTCTTATCATGATGCCTCTGATGGCAGCAAGACCTGGATAAGCAGGTTATCTTTTGCTAATAAATAAAAATACGTTTCTTCACACAGCTACGCAATTACATTTGTCCTATGCTTTGGGGGGAGGGCGATTGCAAGGAACTTTCCTGTATCTTTTCACAGCAGAGATAAGGGCTCAAGTTATTACTTTTAGCTTGAAATATTTGCCACACGATCAATTAATGTAGTCTTCCCACGAACTTATAGAGGTTATTTTTCCATCTACAGTCAATTTCTCTTTCTCTCAATAGAACTATTTTATTCTGCCTGTAACTCAAAGTGATTTGCCACAATATCAGAGATTATAATTTTCTTCATATCCTAGGACTGAGATCATATTATCAGACATACTCAGACAGTATGTCAGCACTTCGTACCAGGTCTGAAGAAGGAATAAACTCAGGAACAATTCATTGACAAATCTTACCCGGTGAAGCCCATTTTTTCCATAGCCTGGGAGAGATGAGGTTTTAGATGATAGAGCATGTGAAGCTGAATGAGAAAAGGTAAAAAAAGAAAAAAAAAGAGGAAATCAGAAGTCCAATTCTTAAAAGCTTCTTTCTTTTAAAAGTAAACTCTATCCCTAATGTGGGGCTTGAACTCACGACCCCAAGATCAAGAGTCGCATGCTGTACCGACTCAGCCAGCCAGGTGCCCCCAGAAGTCCAGTTCTGTAACGAAACTGACAATTTATCTTCTACCTTACAGAAAAGAAGATCCATAGGAAAATGGAAAAAAATAACCCAGATAACGTTGGGCTCTAATGTTCCTGAAAGGCCACCACATTTGGGTCATGCAGGGAATGGATGGAGAAGGAAAGAGTTCCCTGATGCTGCTTTATCTCTGAATCCTCAATACAACCTAATGATACCATTATTATTTCCATTTCATAGGAGAAATAGGGGCTAAGAGAAGTTAAGTATCTTGCCCAAGGTCACGCATCTTATAAACTGCGAAGCGATGATCTGAACCCAGGGCTACCTGGATGCATACGTTCATGCCCCATTGGTCTGGCAGCAATAAGTGACCTGAAAGCCAACCGTGTAAATGTCATGCTCTCCTGGCCCACCAGGAGAGGCGTGGGATAAGCCACCCCATTCATGGAGTCTCCCCATTAATATCCCATTAATCAACAGCCTCGCACTACATCAACTATAGGGCTTTCAGGGGAGCAGACCTGGGTTTGAGTTCTGACTCTGCAACTTGGCACCTCTGGGGATTTCATCTCTGTTAGTCTTTGTTTCTTGACTCATGTAGATATAGTGCTATATATTCTTATAGAACAGGGCTATAGAGTTAGACGGAGCTCTGAAGATTAGTAAACCACTCAGTGCAAGATGGATGCCAGTGAGGCATCTCGGAGAGGCAGCCGGGCATTCCCGTGCACTCTGGGGTTATAACACTTGGACTCCTGAATCCTAGTTTTGCTAGTTACTAACAATGTGACATTGGGTAAGTTACTTAAATTTCCTGCTCCCGTCTTCTGATCTATGAAATGGGGATGACAATAACATCATCGACTTCAATGGCATGTTGTGAGAATAAATGAAATAATGTTGAACACAAGGGCTTGAATGTAGTGAACATTAAACATACTGTTAAAGAGACTTTAAGAGGGACAAGTACACACTAGTTGAGAACACGGGAGAAGAAATATTGTGGGTTAGGAGGGCACTGACTTACGACAAATATAAGCAGGGGGACATATACTGATCAACTATTTCAGCCCAGTGTGTAAGTAATCTCCTTCAAAAGTATCAAAAACAACTCTGCTTGTCTTCAGCTCTTTCAGTGAATATCTGAATGTAAAATCACAATGTCTTCAAAATGTTGTTCAAGGTCTCTATAATCAAAAAGCATTCTATTCTCTCCCTCCCTTTCTTTTTTTTCAAAGTTTGTTTATTTTGACAGAGAGAGAGAGACAGAACAAGCTGTAGAGAGACAGAGAGAGGGGGACAGAGGATCCAAACTGGGCTCTGTGCTGACAGCAGAGAGCCCGATGCCGGGCTTGAACTTAGGAACTGGGAGATCATGACCTGAGCCGAAGTTGGATGCTTAACCAACTGAGCCATCCAGGTGCCCTGCCTTTCTCTTTTTTTTAAAGAGAATAGTCAAAATGAAATGAACTATAAGGGCTTGATTCACATTGTCATACAGTGTTCCAGATTAAAAGGGTGAATCAATTTCATCAAATGTTAAGAAGTCTCTTGCAAAATCAAGTTCCCTTGAGCCAAGGGTTCTTCTCTAACGGAAGTAAGGTAAGAGGAGTTGGAAGTACATGGGTTTAGAAAGTCTGAGACCCTTTCTAGGGTAAGAGAATATCAGTGGCTACTTCTGTGTATGTGGATGTCCTCCTCTCCCAGCAGGGGGCATAAAACCCAGAAAGACAGAAGATCCTGATTATGTACCTTCTTCCTTCCCTGCCTGATCTAGACCTCTCAGTGATTGAGCTTTTCCTTTATGTTTACTTCTAATTGTGTGTGTGTGTGTGTGTATGTGTGTGTGTGTGTGTGTGTATTCCACACATTACAGATATACATGATACACCCGTGTCTCTAAATGCTCCAAAAGCATCTGTTCTCTGTAAGGATTTCCTTTCATGGATTCCCTCTAAGATGAGTATTCTGAACAGACCCTCAGAAAATCCTCCCAGGCACCCCCCCCTTCCGTCATGAAGAAGATACACATTTAAGGAAGAACTACGGCATCCTCGTAAGCTAAGCTGACACGCAGTGGGTTTCCTGTACTTCCTTTCACGGAGAACACACCAGAAGTGTCCCTGCCTCTCCTGGAACAGGCCAGGCAGGCTCCCTGCAGGCAGGGGGCTGGCTCCCGCTGGGAGAAGGCAGTGGGTCCGCTGCTCACCTGAGTTGATGGGAGAATCGTAGCGACTGGCTGACAAGGAAGACCTCTCCCGGCTCTCCTTCTCCATCTCCTCTTTCAGTATCAACTGCCCCAGGCCTGAGTTGAGCTATTCACAGAGAAAAAACACATAAAAGAGGAGTCTACAATTATGGTCACAGATGGCAGTTTCTGTTTTGAGAAGGTCCTGCAAGAAGTTTCTGACTCTAGAGTGAACCACCCAGAGGCCGGTGGTTCCCCAGCGGGTAGGCCAGGTTTTGAACCTTGAACCCCTCTTAGCCTTTTTTTAATGTCAAGATACCATTCCCCTAGGCCATGTCAGAAGAATGTTCTCTCTCCTCCGCCCTGCCCAGCGTGCCCTGAGGTGACCTCAGGAGGCATGTGTGTATGCCGATTTTTGAAGCACAGAGGGGAGTTTGGGGAGAGTATCTTTAAAAAAAGAAATTACGCTGATTTGTTTAAAAACAAGAAAACGCAAGTAATGTATGCTCGTTGCACAGACTTTAGAAAATCTAGAAGGAGAGAAGAGTAGCCCATAGTCCACCACTCAGAGATAACCACCATTTACATTTTGATTTCTATCCATCCTGTATTTTTCCATGCGCATATTATACAAAACTGGACTCATGCTATGAGTGCAACTTTGTAACCTTTCCCTCCATACAACTAGTATCTTGTGCGTTTCCCACACGCTTAAGTATCTTTGGAAAATGTCATTGGAGCGGATTCATTAGTTTCTTATTGGCGGGAGGGTATATAATTTCCCGGCTCCCTCTACCCCAGGCTATAATGGACTATCCTTCTTTTGGTCTTCTGGGATGTTGTGGGAAGGGGTATAATGCGGGTTTCTTGGTGGCAGTCCATTTTGTCCCTTCCCTCCTGGCCCACATCAACATATTAGGTCCTACAAGTCCCGAGGAAAGACTTGGACAGATACTCAGTCCCAAGGGAATTCCTTCGGCAGAAGCTGCCCCGGGGGAAGGAAGGCAGGTGTTGCACCGCATGGGTGACAGCGTGGGTCCACCCGGCCCTTTGGCACCCTTTCAACGCGTGCACTGCACACACACGCCCCACACGGTCACGCTCTCCTCACAGAAGCTCGAACATTCCACGTCCCCCTGACCTCCAGCTTCCAGGCCATCTCTTCCAGAACCCACTAAGTACCCTGTCTTATAGTCACCTGAGGCCCATCTTCGGTCGCCTACCGGATTTCGGGCCCTTTGAGGGCCGGGACCACCTCTCACTCCCTTGGAGGCTCACCCATCGCATTCACTGAAACTTCCGGGTCTATGGAACTGAATTGGAGACTTTGCAGCAAAGTAGCTTAAGGACAAACCTTCATCAGTTGCTCTTCCTGCAGCTGCCGGCGCCTCAGAAGCTCCTCGTCATCTTCCTCTCTGCCACTAGGTCTGCGTCTCATGTCGGCTCCTAATTCCACAGCAAAGACAACTTCTCACATGAGCCCCATGGCAAGGGGATCTTAAGGCACTAGTCCACCTGCGCTCAACTTGTCCCGATGGCAAAATCCGCAGCAGTCTTTAACGTTCACGAACAACACAAGGAAAAGAGGGCCCACCGCCGACTGAGCCCTGCGGGTGGGTTTCTCGAGACGGGGGCCTCCTTTGACAGGCCAGCTCAACGCGTGATCTGGTAAGGCATGACCTTTGGCCTCCCGACAACTGACCTGCTCAGTTAGAACTTGGCGTGCCCTTATGGCTGGGGCTCAGTCATCCCATCAGCCACTGGCCGCAGCCCTCTGTCATAGGTGGGAAGGCATCTAGAGTTATTATTTGGATCTCTCGGAGGTCAAGTTTCAAAGAGGGGAACCCAAGGTCACATACATACCGCCCAATAGGTAAGATCGTCACTCTCTCGTGTTCTCTTTTTCTGAACAGACTTGTCATACAATCACCCTCCCTCTGCCCTTAAATTCACTAAAAAGCATGCTTTTATTTTCCTTTTAAGGGATGAGTCTCCAATGTTTTCCTTCCCTCAATCCTTGGCAAAAATGGTCACGAGAGAGTTTTATGCTAATAGGTCAATAAAATAGCATTAATACAGCTCAAAAGTTACTTATTTCATCCCAATCTAGCAAATCACTTACAATTTTTAAGCTTCTTGGAAAAGGGGAGACAGGGAGTGAAAGGGAGGAATCTGTCCGCATGGTTGTAAAATTAAGATAATTATTGTTTTTCCTAAATTGCTTGGATTAATCTGGCTGTGGGAGCAAACAGGCAAGCTTGCTAATCTAATCAAAATAAACTTTAACCTATAGTCTGTTTTTATCCTTTTGATTAATGGGCCAGAAATTTGCTTCACTTTGGAACCCAAAAACTATTTAGTGGTGATGGTTTTAATCACAAAACATTCTTCTTCCTCTGCCCTAAATTTAGCTGTATGTGTCCCCACAAAGCAACATGACTGAACCGAACCTCAAAGGCCACAAGAAGTGCCTGCAGGGCACAAACTGGCAGGGAAAAGCTGAGGATTGGTTGATTCTTAGTTCCTAAAATCATAAATGTCAATGTGAATTTACTCTCTTTAATCTATGCTAATAAAAATGAAAAGACACAAGTTTGCAAGAATTAAATAAATCTTAAGTCAGCATAATATACAGAGTACTTGGGAATAATGAACTAAGGAGGGAAATTTTCCCTCAAGTATTTCTGTAAATATAGATTGCTTTAAAGTCCACTTGTACTGTTTGTAAAAATTATTCCAGAAAATGGCTTGATGAGAAAAAGCACGATGAAGAAAATTTGGAACATTGAAGGCCTTTTAAAAAAGGTTGTCAACAGACATGTGAGAAGATAGTTCTATCTTTGCAAAATTGACTCACTAAATCTTCAGTATTAGCTTCTGTGTTTGCTAAATACCCCTTTTTAGGCCAAGTGATTTCACAACTTGCAAAACAGGAAAGACACAGACACGGTTCTAAAGCATAAATTTGTGGTTCAAAGCAAAGAATGAAACAGCTGGAACGTGACATTTTAGCACAGAATTCATGGAAATGAGATGGAAAATCACACAACTTCATACGAGTGGTTATTCCAGAACACCTACTACTCGGTGACAGCCTTTCTTAGTAAAGGAGAACGTGATCTCACGAGTAAGGCAGAAGTGCTTCAGTGTTAGGACTGGCTGTTAAGAGAATTGTAACTTCAACCCAGAAATAACCTAAAACAAATGTCACTGAAAGAAGTCACACCTCTGTGGACACTTGGTAGTCACCCACTAGACTCTACTTATAAACGGTGTTCTTGGTGGGAGGCTTTGGTTCAACTAGTTCAAAAGTTACTGATTCTGCAGTAACTCTGAGAGTCCCTGCAGATCATCTGTTTTAGACCAGTTCTGGCTGTCTCTCAGCAGGTTGGTGAGTGCAAGGCTCTCGTGATTGGGTTTTTGTAATTGTGAAGCATTTGGCACCCAAATGCTCTGGTCATACTTTTCCTAAATGTCTTTACGATAGGACACATTTTCTTGCATAGTTTTAAGCATTTCGTTTTGTGATCTCCTACCAATTTGTCCATTTTGGCTTAGCCACAGCAGTTGCATACCTACGGCGGCAAGTGAGGGGGGCCCAGGCCAGTGATCCGTCTCAATCTTTGGTATCTCGCTGGGATCTGGAGCTTGGGCTGCTGGGAACTTGGAAAACTTGATGATGTCTTCTGAAGACTTGCTCTGGGCTGCTAAGGCAGCTGCATCTAGGCGGGAATCGGGGGGGGGGGGGGGGAGCTTAGCTATCGGTCTGCAAGGTCGTGGTGGTACAACCCACTTCCATAGTTGTCTTGTTTTCTGGCAAAAGTTTCAACTCCAGAAAGCTGTTTATGGCTCTTAGCAATTGCCCAGTCACTCAGTGGCACCTAGTGACAAGTGATTTTCCTTATGTTCTGTTGGATGCAAAATTTCATTCTACATCTGAAATACCTTATTGTAGAGCTGGGCCATCCGATACTAGCTCTAGCTACGCATGGCTACTTCAATTAATAAAATTAAATGAAACCAGAAAATGAATAAAATTAAAATCCAGTTCCTCAGTTGCACGAGCTACATTTTAAGCGCTCAATAGCCACGTGTAATGAGTGGCCACCATATTGGAAGCACCATCGGAGAACAAACATTTCTGTCATCACAGAAAGTTCCATCAGATGATACTCTTCTAGAGCAATCAGAAATTTGAATTAGTAGTTTGAAATTAAAGAGCTAAGTTAAAAAGCATGACGCCGTCCATTGACTGTAGTTGTTAACCATAAGAGGGCTGGCTTTGCATGTTTGTGTATTTGTATCTGTTCATTTTAGCAATCATCTGTCTAGTTCATTCTACTCTTTACATATTATATATGTGTCTGGAGTCCTAGGAGAAATGGCAATGGGAAAATCCATGCTTAGCTTCTAGGAGTTTAGCATTGTGCCTTTCGTATGTTGACTTATGCATGTATGCAAAACACTCCTTATTTCCCTCAAGGGTCTGCACGCCTAAGTGAGCCTTCCAACTTCAAGACAACAAAAGCCAGACTAACAATGGCCTCAGTTCACAGGGTTCTTAATGGCTCGGCTTAGAGTTGTCGCTGGCTTAGAACTCCAAATCTAATCACAGAGCTGCAACAAAACAAACCAGGCTAAATGGTCAGACCCTGATTCTGGCTAATTTGGCAGACTGGCCTGGGATGCTACTAAACATTTAAAATATAGTTATAATGCTTTAAATAAAAACTATCCCCCCCTCTCTGGGCTCACACATTTTAAAATCTGGAAATAATTTTTTGAACCCTTAGCTCAAATTCCCCATTCTTTTAGTAACCCTCTGGGTCTCGTTTTCCTTAAGTGACTTGACCACGGTCACCCTATATGCTCATAAGGGGTGAAGTGTTGGCCAAGCACGGGGTAGCGCTTCTGAGTCTCTAACCTCTTGAGAAAAAATAAAAAATTCAGCTGGGAAAACACTGCTTACTACATCACCTTCTTAAAGATGTGTTAGCATATTAAGGACTGAGATGTTCTGCATCACAAAACAAAAAAATAGTGACTGTATTTAAATCTAGCATTTTCCAAATGCACTGGGGCCCAGACACCAGGTTTGATGTACCTTCTATTTCTATCACATGGAACTGCTCTTTTGCAGAATGTTCTTTGGGAACTGCCACTCTGGCTGTGCTATTCTTAATTACAACAAACTGAGAGTCAAGTCAGAGTACATTTCATTAAAAAAAAAAAGCCAATCTCTTAAATAAATAAGCCAACCCTATCCAATCTCTTTAAATCTTAATCATTTGATTATTTTTGTTTAGAGAGGTAGGGCCTTAGAGATTTTAGTAATAAAAACAGTTTCTACATTGATAAATCAAACTCTTGGAGTCTCATTTGTAAATTTAGAAAAAAAAAAGCATGACTTCAAACAGTAAGTACTTACGCATTAGAATTGGTGAAGTCAGTAAACATTCACATGTTAATGAGTGGGTGAGAAGACATTAAACCATAAAAAAACAAACAAAAACAATGTTAACAAACTTAAAAAAGCGAGCACACGGTGTAAAATCTTAAAAAAAAAAAAAAAGAAAAAAAATCACAGTGGTAGAACCATTACAATATGTACAATCTTTTTTTTTTTCCCCTAGAATGTTGGTCTCAATTTTTTCCTGTGTGCATTTTCAACTTTCTTTGCTTTTCAGGTCATCCTAATCCTTAAGGACTCATTAATGTCAACTAGATTTTAATGGCAGCCTTCAACTTTCCAGGCATGTTATGTGTATAATTTTCTGACATCACCTGAAGACCAGTCTTGGCTTTCTATCCATTCACAAAGATTTATGGCATCTAATCTATAGAGACCTAATAATGGTGGAGGGAAATGTGATCTACCTATGGTAATATGATTTCCTGGGTTTAAAAATTCTCTATTTCCAGAAAAGGAAAACACAGTTATAAATCCGTATTAGGGATTTTCATTTGCAGGAATTTCAGAGAGTGGCTGGCCTAACTTACTGGTTTTTGTCTAAAAGAAAACTGAGGGGCAGAGAAATCATGTCCATGATATCATAGAGCCATTGAGGGGAAGGGCTGGGGCCCAGGGCCTTGGTCTTGGGTGTGTCCTATCCATTCCACTGCAAGGTGCAGACATCTGGGGAATTGGACAGTCAAGTTAATGTAGACTTAATCCAGCTAAGTTTTCTAGGTTGCTGGCCTTCACTATTTTAATTACTTCAACTAATTAGAAGCTCAACAAAATTACTATAGAGGCTGGTTACATTATTTGATGGCACATACAAAAAAAAAACGGTATTTGTGAATTATTGTGTGAGCAGTACCTTCCCTCCTTTAGGAATGCAACGATACACGGTTTCATGGGCTCAAAGATTTGCCTAGGAGTTTCCTAACCAAACTAAGCGTTCTCCATCCAGGAAAACCAATCTCACAACATTTGCGTGTTAGGGAACCATAAAGGCATAACACGCTGGGTGCCCCAGTTTGATTCTCAAAAGCAGCAGCAGGGAAGCCTTTCAGAGGACAGACAGCAGAGAGTTCAGCTGATATCACTACTTAAAAGCTACGCGGAGGAAAGAGGGTTTTACCATGCTGTTTGTAGATGGGTGGTTTTCGGTAAATGTTGATCCCTTGATCTGTGGAAATGAAAAGCAAAGGTGTGTGATTATGGGAACCGGTTCAGCGGTGGGGAAAAATAGATCAACCAAGAGGCAAACCAAACTGAAGACTCTTGAACAAAATCAACCCAGAAGGTTAACTTTTGTATTACAAAGATTGAGGTTACTAGAAGAAGAGGTCACAGGAATGAGTGAATCACTATAGACAAGTGATATGGAATCCTTTGTAATACATCTTAGGATAGATAGAGATGCAATTCATTCATGAGCCATTTATTGCAAATACACACTTCACTAAAAGTGAGATTAAAACAGGAAGAAACGCAAGCAGTGGAAGGGACTCTAGTGGTGAGGAAGACATAACCAGTTTGGGGAAGATCCCCAAATTGCTACTGTCCAGAAATTGAGCTCCCAGTAGATACCAGGGGCTCAATTTACTTTTTAGCTAATGAGCGGAACAGTGGAAAGCAATGTCATATAGTTAAGAGTAGTTATTTTAAAACATAGAAACAGTTCTTATGTGCAAGGCTAGTCTGATGTCCTGACAGGATGGACGTCTGAGAAAATTCCAACTTGTAGAGGGCAAATTTAAAAAAGAAAGAAAGAAAGAAAGAAAGAAAGAAAGAAAGAAAGAAAGAAAGAAAGAGAGAAGCCAAATATTATTCATTTGTTATACAGGACTGCATCTGATTATGCTACCATTTCACTTTGACTGCAAATGCTCAGGAAATTTCAAAAGGTTTGCTTCCTCAGAATCATGGCCACCGTATCTTGGTGGGGGCATTCTTCATGCAAAAAAAAAGTTGCAAATGTACACAACACTGATTTTAAAGTTCAGTGAAGCTTTATTTTAAAAGGCAGCTCTATCTTAGTGGTATGAATCTCGGTGAGCTTTCCTCTGTTTTATCAGGTAAGTTTGGAATGCAAAAGAAAAAAAAAAACGATTATAGATTCTGAATATGTTACCCCTAATGGGTAAGGTATTGAACCACTTTCAGTAGCTAAAGAAGTAAAACAATGTACTTCCCATGGAAAAATGACATCGTGACCTTGGATGGCCAATCTTGCCCTTACAAATTGAGCTGACTGTAAACATTAAGAGAATGATGGGTCCTGGGATTTCCAGTTCTTGATGGCAAATTACCATTTGTACCGTGACAGCAGATGCTTATGACTTCAGCAAAGCTTACAGCACCAAGCCTAAATTGCAAGATATCATTGTGGGCTAAGGAGGTAGTCAGTTGGTTACGCACTGCAGAAGGACCATCCAACTAACTGATCCAATTTTACACCTCTCTGAAAAGTCCATAGAAAGATTCTCCGCATGGGAGACAAACAGGAGAAAAAAACAAAAGTATTCTCGAGATGTTGTGGTTCACCTAAAGGTTCACCTTTAGGATGAGAAGGTAACTAGGTTGCCATTGCGAGAATTGTCAATGACACCAAACCACAGAGTGGTATCTCAGGAGGCACTAATATAAAGGTAAAATTAAAATCTTAGTCCAAAAAAAAAAAACAACCAAAAAAAAAAAAAAACCAAAAACCCAAAGCAACTCAACCCTTCTTCCTTCACCCTCTGCCTCCGACCTCCCTTCAAAAAATTTTGAGAAAACGTAAACCTTCCATACAATCCTGGCATTTCGCATCCAAAACTCCTGAAAGGCCCTCTAGGTCAGATCGTGCAATTTAGGGTTTGTCGACTGTGTGCATCCCAATGACGAGAGCATGAGAAATGAGACGAGACAGGTAACAGGGCTACGTTCTACACCGTGACAGGACACCCCAACAAAGACCGTGTCAGCTCCTACCTGGAACATGGAAATGTTTAGGGGCCTGAGCGTAAGTTGGAGTGACAGGGCGGCTGTCTGGCCGGGAAGGGAGAGGGGAGTTCCGGCCGCTGGACGGCTCATTGCCTCCAATGAGAAGAATGGAGAAAACAAAATGAGGGAAGGGACAGCAATAAAGAAAACAGAGCAAGCATAATCAAACTTCAACACGACAGACCGGGAGGAGGTATACCAAAAAGGAGAAACGAAAGAAACAAACTCAGTTTATCAACTTGGCTCACAAGGTGACAGAAGGTTACGTTTTGGGGCAGGAGAGACTTGAGCTCACGTGGGACTGGGTTAGAAGCAGCTAGCGGTAGGGGGCGTCATTCCGATGGCATGCGGTTGAAGGCCGTGAGCTAGCAGCAAACTGATTAGATGGAAGGTACATGAAGAGTCATGGAAGGTCACTTGCTAATGATTCAGGATCAGTTGTCGGACGACGAAATCCCAAGCACGTGAGGGGGCAGGATAGGCAAACCCAAATACGATCACTTCCAGGCATGATGGCAGAGGCTGGCAATTGCAATATATTTCTCCAAACGGAAGGCCACGTCTGGGAGCCCGCGTGGCCACCCAGTCCCTCCCCTCAGCAATGCAAAGTGCCTGCACTACAGCCAATGTTTCTGTTGCCCCACTTTGAAATACACACCACGGAGACAGAGCCCTTTCTTTTTGGAACTTCAGGACCGCTTATAGCACTCTCCGCCTTTCTCTTTAAAGGCTCCGCTCCACTCAGATGCCACTCAGTCCAGCAATTCCCTCTGCGAATGGACAGCTACCATGGCTGGGCACTGAGCTATATGACTGGGGACACGCAGGTGAATGAGACGTCACTGTGGTGGGGAGTGGGGCTCAGAATCTACCTAAGGAGACAGACTGTGACACGTAAATGCATACCTAGGGGAAGGGGCCCTGAGTTCTTTCAGAAAGCTGAGATATTAGATGGAGTGGGGTGTCAAAGAGTAAGCACACCAGGTGGGTGGGTGGGTGGATGGGTCAAGGGATAACCAGACCCGGATTCCAGAGGGCTTGAACATCACGAGGAAGGAAGGGCCATGTGTGTGGGAGCAATACTGTGGCTGGACAGCAGGCTGCTCTTGGATGGGAGAATAGCGAAGGGGCTAGAAAAGGTTGCTGGCAGGTGGCTGCAAAGCCCTGAGTGCCACCAAAGCCACCATTGCTCCCTTGTGACCAGGATGAACTGAGACCTGGGCTCAACTGGCCAGAGATCAGCTACTGCCCTAAATTGTCCTCCCACCTCGTGTCTGAGTAAACATTGGCCCCGAGAACACACCAGAAGATGTACTGGCAAAAATTAGCGGATTAAAATGCAACTACTTTTGTTACTGAGTTATAGGACTTCTTTATATATTCTGGATGTAAGTCCCTTGTCAGATGTTATGATTTGCAAACATTTCCTCCCATTCTGCGGGTTGTCTTTCACTGTCTCGATAGGGTCCGTTGAAGCACAAAAGTTGTACGTTTTGATAACGTGTAATTTATCTATCAGTTAAGGCTAACAGTTTGAAATAACTCTAGATCTTTACAAAAGAGAGCACGAGCCGATTTCCTTAAATAAGCCACGCCGTTCTAAATCTGGCCCGCAAAGTATGAAAGATGTCAATTGCTGGAGTTTTAAAATGACGTGCTTACCAGGGTTTTAATTTCTTAACACGTGTATTTTTAGGTAACCGGAGCACATATCTGGACTGAATGGGCAGTGCGATCTTTCCAATACGATCTGAATTTGTCCCTGGCTTAAATGTAGATGCCAGGTTTTTAGTTGTTATGGTCTGAAGCCTTTCTCTTTTTTTCCTCAAGAGTCACTTTCACATCTAGCTCCCGATGCATTATAATGTAGACTTTATTTAAGTTAGATATCAGCTTCCAAAAATGATGATGCTTCACCCCAAACTTCTGATCTATTATGGTTAATTTTTTTAAGTTATTTTTTCTTTTTCTTTTTCTTTTATTTTTAATTTTATATCTATTTTATTTTTTTAAAGTTTCATTTACTATCACTCTCCTAACGAGAAATAACCAGCTCGTGTCTGAAAAAAAAAAAATGAGTATAAAAGACACAGGTAGAGGCAAGGAGGGGAAGGAAGAATGTGGTTTTACATTTAGAAGTAAACCCTGTTTTCAATCGCAGAGTGAATTAGAACTAGGTCTCATTCATCTTCGTGAGCTGAGTCTAGTGCGCAGCCTAGAAGTAGGTCCTAATTAATGTCTGCAAATGAATGACTGAAGTCACCTGCTAGAGAATTCTATAGCTATTAATGGCCCAATTTAGTCAGGCACCACTGCAGGATTAACCATCATGCTGCTCTTGATTAAAGGCAGCCAAATGTTTGTATAGAACCATGGGGTCACAACAGCACCCCCTTTTTATAACTTTCCCACCAGATCCTCGATAACCCCCATGTAACCATTTCACTGCAGAGGAATTATTTACTCCTGTAAACATCAGAAATGATTCACAAGAGTAATCGAGAATTGAAAACCAGAATACTTCTTGTGAGCTGTTCTCAAAAGAAGGTCTAGAAAAATGGTTTTCTCACCTAATTTGAGGTTGTCTTTTTTTTTTTAATTTTTAATGTTTATTTATTTCTGAGACAGAGAGAGACAGAGCATGAGTGGGGGAGGGGCAGAGAGAGAGGGAGACACAGAATCCGAAGCGGGCTCCAGGCTCCGAGCTGTCAGCAGAGAGCCCGACGTGGGGCTCGAACTCACGAACTGTGAGATCATGACCCGAGCCGAAGTCAGACGCTCAACCGACTGAGCCACCCAGGCGCCCCGAGGTTGCCTTTTGAAGACTCTTTTTGCATATCCTGAGCACTGGCTGCTATGGCTCCTGAACCACCCTGCTTCCTACCCGTCAACTCTAACCTTCCTGTACTTGTAGAAGAACGTCAGATATCTCAGGGAAATGTTCTCACAGATTTGGGTTACAATACCCAATCGGACGAGATGCCGTTACATTTGTTTTGACAATTATTAGCCGGTGGCATGCACACACAAAAATATCTGCATATGTGGGGTGCAAAGGCTGAAGGGTATCAGAATCAGCATTTGCCCAAGCATTACAGTCTATCATGTGGAGGCTGTGATGAGTGGTTGTCTGAGCTCCGGATGGGGGAATTCGGGCCGAATGCTGTCTCTTGTTGGGCATAGTTCTTTATTTGGCTGCATATTTCAGTAACTAGTGACCTTTCTAGTCGCTTAAAAAAAAAAAAACAACAAACCCTTACTCCTATGTTCAAGTCCTTGTAAATAGATTTAATGCTAAAATCACTTAAAACCTCCCACAAAACATTTTAAAACACTAGGTGAAGACAGACTCAGCAACACATCCGTTTAAGGGATTCTGTGCAGTATGATTTCCACATGTCACCGTGGCTCATTAGGGACAAGGTCTCAGAATACTCTTGCTAGATACCAAATTCTTAGCCCTTGAAATACCAAAGGCATTAAACATTTTTTTGGTGTTTTTTAAAAAAGCAAAACCCTCAAGATGAGCCCTCTTTCCTTATTCTAACTTAAACACCCTATCTTGAAGTGGTAAAACTTTATTCTAGAAGGAAATAACTGATAAGGGCCCTAAAACAGTTACTTTACGCTTAGTTCATTACTTAGGCAAAGTAATACATGAGGTGTTAGATGAAAGAGGATATACGGAAGGCATTTCCATCATCAACATTATCATCACCATTAGCTTGGAATGGAGACACTGTTTAAAAATTATATAATAGCGTATCTGTCGTAGAATATTGCTATGTATCACATTCATAGCCATTTTGTTCCTTAAATAAGTCCTTCCTTGTACTGGATTGTTCTTAGTTGTGAGTGATCTTAGCTACTATGATGAGAATCTACCACGTGGGTCACCTGGGTGGCTCAGTCGGTTGAGCGTCCGACTTTGGCTCAGGTCGGGATCTTGTGGTTTCGGAGTTTGAGCCCCACGTCGGGCTCAGTGCTGGCAGACTGTCCGCCTGTTAGCATGGAGCCCGCTTTGGATCCTCTGTCCCTCGCTCTCTGTCCCTCCCACGCTTGCACTCACCCAAAAATCAATAATGAAAAAGAAGCTACCGTGTATTTATATTTCTTAGCCTTCATTTTTAGCTCCTCCCATATCAGCCTACTAAGCCAATTTTTCAGTCCTTGAGAGATCAATCACTTACAGGATTCTCACTGTCCTTAACACATTCAAATGCTCTGTCCTAATTTTCAATCTTCTTTTTGGTACCTGAGAGCCCAAGTGACAAATCCTAAGACAAGTAGATCAAAATGGCCATGCATGTGTCTGCTAGGGGAACATGCTAGAATACTGCCTAATTTTCTGGACTCTAAGTGCTTATATTCCAAAATATAAATGAGTCCTTTGAGGGGACCTTAAAGTTGGCAGCATCTAGAATTTCGTGACAGAGTTTCAGGATTGCTGGTTCTTGTCTAAAGTTTCAATAAGCATCATGGTTTTCTTGAGCAAGTGTCAGGTATTTGCATCACAGTAAATCACTTCTATGGTGAAACAGAAAAGATTCCTTTCAAAGAGACTGAATATATGTAGCCCTCCTGTTCACAAATCTGATTTATACTTTGTGGACACAGAACATAATGTCTAAGAGTATTTCAAAGGGGAGGGAAGAGGAACTCAGCAAACATAGCACAGACCAAGCCCAAAACAAAGTGAAAAGCTTTCCAAATCTCTAAGCATGCACTTGTCCAAATGGCCCGACAATGACAGACCAATACAGAATGCGGCTGCAGGGAAGGTTAGAGAAGAGAAACAAAGACACACCAGAAAACAAGATGGACGTTACAGAAAATGGATGGAGGAGCCAATGAAATAGAAAGACAGCCTGTGATGTGCATCTCAGCTTTCCAACATGCAGCATCCCCGGTGCCATGAACCCTGGGGGCCGGGGCCCGTGCATCAGCAATAAGGACCAGGAAGTGGACTTGGGAAATGGGGGGGGGGGGGGGCTGAACTTCTGGTTGCCAGAGTGGTGCTTCTAGGGCTTCGAGATACACATTCCTGCGGTGGACATCCTATCCTGGCATCCTCAGACTGCCCAGATTACATTGGCTTTATAAGTAACTGCCCCGAGATCATAAGGCGAGCTCCACGATAAAAAGTGAACGTTCCCATGAAGGGCCCTGGAGGACTTGGTTCCATTTTAAAGATGCCTTAGATTTGCTTCTCAAGTGGTCATAAGTTCCCTCTGTGCTAAATTTTCCAAGTGCTGGAGAGGCCTTCCTGGTCTAATGGATGGATACGTGCTTTTCAGAATCACTAAGAAGTCATTCCTTAAAGAATCAGTATTTAGCCAATCGACTATATTAAGCTCTTAGAGCAGTATCTTTAATGTACAAATTCTCCATGATTTATTTTGTAGTTTAGCAAAAAGCTCATCTGATTTTGAAACTAAGCATTGTACTGTTATGTACATAACATTTCGCATCTGATGTATGTAGACTATTTTATAGGAGCGGACTATAGACATATGGAAATGGACCCTTAGATGTCTTTTAAGTGTGAGGTCAAGCTCAACCTAATGCCTCTTGGCCTAATGCTCTCTACAACTGAAATCTAGAATATTTGTGTCAAAAAGTTCAAATTCAGTCTGAAGACAGAAAAGAATGGACCTCTGAGCCTTGAACGATCCAGGTTTGAATGGCATGGGTCCACATGTGCGTGGATGTGTTTTGACTGTAAGTTATCTTCCTTTTCTCTAGCTTACTTTACTGTAAGAATATAGCATATAATACATATAACATGTGTGTTATATGTGTATGTGTTAATATGCGTTCATTGTGTTAACTGTGTTAAACGCGTTAATTGACTGTGTTATTGGTAAATGTTCCAGTCAACAGTAGGCGATTTGTAGTTAAGTTTTTGGGGAGTCAAAAGTTATACAAAGATTTTTCCACTGCGCGGGGCGGGGGGGGGGGTGGTCGGTACCCCTAACCTCCACGTTGTTCAAGGGCCGACTACATATCTACATTTTTAATAAGGTGCCATTTAGGCACACAAAGGTACTGTTGAGAAGTAAAAATTTAAGTGGCTGAAAGCAGCTGTTTGCCTTAGGCTCAATAAGAATGCAATTTGCTAGTTAAATAGAGATGGCAAAAAAAGTTTGCTTTAAAAATGATATTTCAGGGGCGCCTGGGTGGTGCAGTCGGTTAAGCGTCTGACTTCAGCCAGGTCACGATCTCACGGTCCGTGAGCCCCGCGTCGGGCTCTGGGCTGATGGCTCAGAGCCTGGAGCCTGTTTCCGATTCTGTGTCTCCCTCTCTCTCTGCCCCTCCCCCATTCATGCTCTGTCTCTCTCTGTCCCAAAAATAAATAAACGTTGAAAAAAAAATGATATTTCATGTATATTTATACTGAAACAGACGCCCCTAATATGAGTGAGGGATAGGGGGCCCTGTCACTCCATCAGTGTGACCCTTGACCAGGGCCCCTTCACCAGAGAATGGAGTGAAACAGCGCAGTCAAAGGTGCTTTAAGGGCACAAAGCCGAGGGGGAAACCTTCACAGACAAGGTGAGCCCAGTGCTTGTTACACACTAGGGCACTTGACCTCACGTACCCCCAGTGACCTAGGAGAGGTGTCGTAGGTGAGGTAGCAAGTGACACTCCAAAGGTTAAGTTGACAATCCAAGGTGCCACCGCAGGCACAGGACACAGATAATATTTGAACCTAGGACTCCGGCGTTCATTTGCGTATTCCAACTCTCCATAAAGCTGCTCACAGACACAAGATTTTGTGTCTCGATATCTCGTGATGTGTGTATTTGTACAGACTTTGTGTAACTTTACAGGGCACGTGGCGTTTTTCTTCCTACGGGAAGCATCTCTTTTGAAAGGTGAAACATGTAATAACCAAGCAAGGCAGTTTACCTCTTTGAATCAAAAATCTATTTCCTCTGTCATATTCGAAGCAAACAAATCTTAGTTTGGCCAAGGGTTTCTATATTAAAGTCTCTTTAAAATACATCTCTGAAGTTTTTCAGTAATTTCTTATGGCTTTATAAACATCCTCTAAAGTATTTTGGTATCTAGATAACAAAAGGCCCCCCCCCCAATACTAATTAGCAATAATAATTTCAAGTAATCTGTCAAGAATTTTAGAAAGTGCTGCTCCAACTGGAAAATGCTCATCTCTTTGCTAATGACAAAGCGTGTGTGACTTCAACAAGCATGTCAGCAACATTATTTTTACAGCACAGAGAATGCTAAAGTGGCACACATAGGATAACTGCATGCGGATTAAGGGCAGTGCATCTATATTTTAGGACTCGGTGGCTCAAAAATCCAAGTGAGCCATAAGAAAATAGCTTGGGTAGACGGTAAATGAACGCTCGGTCAGCTGGAACAGCATTTTGCGTACTCGGTAGCCGCGCTCGTGATCTGAGCACTTTGGAACACCGAGTTGGGATCTGTTAGGTCTGCCTCAAGCCTTCTACCAAGACACTTAATATAACAGTCCGGTTATAACAATGTACTGGCCTGGCACTCCCTCCTTCAGCTACTGTCATTGGTTACTTTGGTTCAAATCAAGACTATGGAAAAAGTTAGCATCCTTCTGGGAGCTCATACTTATTTTAAATGATGGCCCCTCTGAAGCCCTTTCAAGGCTCTCGGATCCCCCAACATACGGAGGTGAACAAGGGCCCCAGTTGAGGGCTGCTTCAGAAGCATAACGGGCAATGAGGAAAACGATGGGAATGCCATAAAGGGAATGGGCAGGAATGTGGGGGCAGAAACAGAAAACAGAAGGCACGGCTTCTCTTCAATGTCACGCAGAAATCAGGACCAGTCAAAAGAGGATTACCCTTAGGGTTGGCTCAAGGAGAGACATTTAAGTTACACTGCCATCGATCTTTTTATACTCTCCAAGTGTTTCAATACCACCGAGTGGTTAAATGGCTTCTTACCATTAAGACAAGTTTTGGAGATTTGTTGCTAAACAGTGGTACGTTTTGCTGAGCCATGTCACGCATCAAAACCAGGAACATACCCCAACTATATATTATATTTTGCTTTTGACACACGGAAAAACAAAATGATAATATATGTTTTTTTTTCCCCCTAAGCAGTAGATAATGAATCTTCTGGTCTTAAACATACTTCCTGTTTCTTCATCTAGAGCCCTTAGAAATGACATATTTCTCCTAGTGAGAGATGCCATGCCAGTTCTAAGATGCTGGGTGTAGTTATGACACACGCAGGCATGCGGAGAGGTCGAAAGCTGGGAGCTAACTCTTGGAGATCCACCTTATTAGCCTTCCCAGGGTGCTAATAAATCTCCACTATGCGGGGTGCCGCCTGGGGAAGCCTGCCTCCTTACCTTTGATATGGGGAATGAAGTGGTGTCGGAAGGGGGAGTTGGGGCGGGAGTCGCTGTGGGTGGAGCTGAGGCTGCTGGTGCGCAGGCGCACACCAGGAGACAGCAGCTCTGTGCGGCAAGGAGTCAGGGGCAGGGCAAGGTGGAAACAGAAAAGAAGAACAGAAATTAACACAGGAGCAGGGACAGCATCCTCGTTCCAAGGGAGGGGGCGGGGCGGGAAATAAAGAACGTTAATCAGGAGTCTGAAAAAGGAGGAAGGAAAAAGGGTTAAGAACGCACCTGCTAAGGGTCAGGCAAAGTGGGGAGAATGTGCAAATAGGTTCAGGTCGGTAGAGAGTCACTCTCTGAGAATAAATGGCTTTATGAGAAGGAATGGCCACCGGGACATTCTCTGTCAGGATGACACCAGCTACTGTTGAGCCAGTACCGGTGCATCATCTAGATTCAGAAATAGCTGCTTTTAAAAAAAGACACCTGGCCAAACAGAACCCCCCTGACGCACATGTGAAAAAAAAAAAAAGACAATTATTTCAAGAACCTTGAAAAGAAGTACTTATCTGTAAGGGTCAGATTCTTTTTGTTTGTTTGTTTGTTTTTAAGCTGCAAACTTCTCCCATTAGAGGTTTAATTTTATTCTGCCTGCGGAGAAGGAGGGACCTGTTCGTGCTCCCCCGGTGGCGGAGAGCTACTTAGGATCCTGTGAATGGCGTGGTGGCGGCACTGGGGGACCGGCGGCTTCCTGATCTTGGAAGGAGAATGGGCCATTAAAACCAAACCCGGCCCTGGGGGGGTGGGCACCACCACCTGGCATCTAGGACCCACGGAGTGGATAATCAGAGGTATCCGATACCGACCATAACTCTGCTGTCAGAACCCCGCCAACTCCACGTGACAAGGACAGATCTTGAAAAAATAACCGTAAGTCCTAATAATCAGATGTCCATAATATACTGTGGAGAGGGGGAAGTGCACTTAGAATGGGGAACGTCCTAAAGGCTGCTAACATCAGAACCACGGCTGGAACAGACAAATCTTTCAGTGCTCAACAATGACATGATCTTTTAGGGAAATAATTTCCCTGGCTGACCACCCCCTCGCTTATCGGGGGCCTATAGAACAATAATTTCCCTGTAGCCCCACGTCATCCTGACAAGGTCATGGCCATGGCCTCAGTGACCTCAACATATGCCCTATAAGGACAGGCAGTCACATAGAGGATTTCTTGTCCCCCACGTAGACAAGGGCTTAAATCTAGACCCAGGTCCGGGACATGAATAAAATGAACATAGCTGCACACCAAAAAAAAAAAAAAAAAAGAAAAAAGAAAAAGAAAAAAAAGAATCCATTTCCTGAAAAATTCTCATGTAACATAACTCTACAAATACCAAGTACTTATGACCTAGGGGGAACTATACATTACTGAAGAATCATATACTAAAAATTCGGTCCTCTATGAGTATTAAATCTATAGCCTTAAGGAAAAGACTGCAGCCTTTTTATATTCTGTTCATTTCCTCTGGTTTTATTTTATAAAATAAGTTAGCACATGTCCTGTTCTCATCAGCCTGTGCAGAACAAGAAGCTTAACATGAAGTCTTCGCAGATGTACACGGCCACCAAGTTTGTCTAGAAGGCCAGAATCTCCTTGTGGGAATCTACTTCTCAGAGAACCCTGAATCCGTGCTGGGATCTCCATTCTTCTGTTCCACACATGAGACACCCACTAATAGTCATAGGGACTACACCGTGCATAGTCACCTGAAGTCCACAACTATTTGATACTCTCTATCATAACATGTCTCTATTGTTTTTCTGTTTTCCAAGTCTGGCTAAAAATCTCAGGGCTAGAATGGATCTGAAAAGTTATCAAATACAACCCTGAGGTTGTATATAATACTTCCTTCTAGCAGGTGCTTACCCCAGCATGCTTAGTAACACCGTGTGCCTGGACCAGGGAAACACAATAAACACACCAGCAAATGGCTAATGCTGGATTTTAGATGATGCTGATGTGCCTAAAGGGTGCATCAAATTCTTTTCTTTGGAGATCTTCATTCTAAGTCTCCAAGTGATGGGATCTTCTTCAAGTCTAAAAATATTTTTTAAAAAGGCTCCCTTGCTTCTTGTTGTTCACTGTCAAAATGTAATTATTTAATAAATCATAATGAATAGAACCATAAAATAACACAAACTGTAGTTGGATTTAAGTGTCCTTTTTTTTTTTTCTGGGAAAAGAAGAGATCTATTTGGCAGCTAGATTCTTAACGCACTGTCAGTGGTGGGGAAAGAAAAATCACACAGCCAACACAGACTATCATATAGAGTGAATCTCGGGAACAGGTGCCCTTACCAGGTCTGTGAAAATGCTGGGGAGAGCGAGACGTGGTTGGAGTGTAGCTATGGCGGCTGTAGACGGGGGAGTTGATGGAGCCCTGGCTGGTGGACCGATGGATCACCCGGTCCCGAGCATCCTGGTAGCCCTGGAAAGAGAGTACGAGAAAGCAGGAGCGTAAGACACTCATTCAGGCTATCATCAGGTCCAAGGGAAGTCAAGTTCTACAAAGGCTGCCCCGGAACTATCATGCCTGCCTGTTCATGTGCACATTTTAGGGCCATATCCTTAAATACGTACGCAGAGGAGCATTCTGTGGTTAATGCACTTTGTTTGAAACCAGTAGTACCCGCATTCGGCCAACTTTTAAGAAGGAAAATGATAAATCCCAGTGTCGACAGAGCTCTGGGGAAAGTAACTCTGATGGTCACATTTATACTGTGCTTTTCAGTTTTACAAAGTGTGTTCACATACGTCATTTCATCTGATTTGTGTAACAAGGAAGGTAGAACACAAGGGCTGACCTCCCTTCTCCACAAAAGCAGAATGTTTCAGAGCAGGCAGGAGACCCCTGTGTAGGCGTGTAGCTCATGAAGGCAGAGCCCGCTTCAGGACCAGCCTCCCGGCTCTCATCTTTGTTCTGACTGCCAGCCCACACTGTCCCTACCATTGATCTGGTGACACTTTAAGTTGATTTGCCTGGAGAACAAGCCGGTAGTGGCCTCAGACCCAGGAAATTCTACTTCCCACTTTGTGAAACAAATCCCCAGGAAAAACAAAAAGGGATCTTCGAATGGAAAAATGCGCTCAAAGATATCTATCATACCAACACTTACAAGGATAAAACTTCCTCAACAAATCGGGGAATAATTAAGTGAATCAGTCATATCAATTCAACGGAATAATATACCACCACTAGTGTTTTACAGACCAGTGGTATTTCTGTTGTGGTTTCGTTGAATGTCCTCCTTCAAAAATTCCAGTCTAGGAAAAGTCCAAGTTATTCCCCAAATCCCACCCGTTACAATTTTCAAAAAACGGTACTTACTTCTGCTGACGGAGTCGGAGATAAAGTCCTTGGAGACTGGAAGAAGAAACGAGAATTTAAAGTCACAGCGCGTGTTAATTCGTTTTCAGTTTCCTTAGCTGTTTATCAGACTCACCTGGAAACAGTATTCAAACTCCAGTGCCAGCTCCCTTTGCCCATCCCCTCTTCTGGTTCAGTGAGTTGAGAATGGGGCTCAGACAGGGACACGGAAACCAAGATTCTGGGAGGCTGGCGCACATCCCTGCCTGAGAACGGTGGGGTCCTGATAAATAGGTTATCGTGCTTGAGATGCTTAAGCTACACAGATTGGAACTATTTTCCCCTCTAGGCTCAAACTATGCTCAATTTACTAGTATGAGTCACCGTGTCTGCCCGAACACAGACTTCTATAAACGTGGCTGTCGACTGAGGTACCACCACGGCAATCATGTAAAATTGTTTGCTAACCGGCTAGTAATAACCAGGTCTGTGGCATCCAGCCCTTTTTCACTGGGACACCTGTAGGACTCACTCCCCTTCCTCGTGAGGTCTCGACACACATGTGGTGCCACACAGTGCTTTCTGTGACTCCTATTTAAAGGAGCGAGCCGGCCCCACGTGCTTGTTCCTCACTCTATTTCATTTTTCGTCTAGCACGATACCCTGTACGCCTGTATTAGGTATCGTTTGTTGTCTGTCTCCCACATTCCGCTGCAGGCTCCACGAGGGCAAGAACTCTGCCCCTTTACGATGAAGTATTACAGTGACTAGAGAGGCTCCCGGCACGTGTGAGGTGCTCAACAAATATTTCCTAAACGAATGAATGAAATGTTTACAATTAAAATGCCAAAAGTATTCAAATAGAATGAAATGTAAACGAAGCACCTGGCCAGTGGTGGACTTCTCAGCTTCAGAATTTGCCTCTTACGCCCAGTTCGCAAAAAGCACTTGGGCTCTCTTGCGCTGTAAGATTCTTCGAGCCCCACGGTCTCGGCTACAGCGACAGCCTATCCCTGGGGCGTCTTAGCTGGGTGAGAATGGGCCCCGTGAGGGCAGGAGCCAGGCCTGACCCTGCTGACAGAGGCTTCTGGATCTTCCCTACTCATGCCTTCTGAAGGCACAAATGGCTACACAGAATGTCAAGTTCATTCCTCCGGTGCTTCTAAATTGGCACCATAGGGATTCTTTGGGAAACGTGTTAATAACAACTAAAGGAATAAATAATCACATAGCTTGTCAAGTTTTCTAAGTCGCAAGATTTCATGTGTTGGGGAAGAGTTCCCAAATATGTCTGATTTCTGATCCGGGGCCATCCTCCCACCGAGATTCGGTCCTCAGAGAAACGCACAGGTCACCACACTAGGTAAGGACAGTATCGATGCTGAGATCCCCGCTATGAGAGAAGCCAGCATTTCTGTCGAGCACGTACGTGCCGGGTACTGTTCTAATCGAAATATTTCACTTAATCCTCACAGAAGTCTCTGAGGCAGGTATTAATTACTATCTTGAGTTTACACATGACACTGAAACACATACTTTTCCCAAAGTCGTACGGTTAGTAAATATCGGAGTCTGACTTGAAACCCTAAAATGTGCGCTTCAAAGCCCAAACTTTTAGCGCTTGATGTTTTACTGCTCAAAACGGAACCGCTGGGAAACACACACACACATACCCCCAAAACCTAAAACGCCGTAATACAACTCACCTCCCCCCACTTATCTGACTTGAATATTAGCAAATTCTCATCCACTTGCTCCAGGACCAGCTCCTGCGCACTCTGTTCAGGAACTTTCCTTTTTCCTTTATCCCCCTATGCAACACTCCAGGGGCCAGTGGGAACTGAACAACGCAGGCCAATCAACCTGCATTTGAACAGCTGTAGATGCAGTTACAGACATGTGACCACTAGGGGGAACTACACGAAAATGGATACCCCTCCTGCCCCGGGGGCCATTTCAAGGCCGAGCTCTGCTCTGGAATAAAACCCAAACTGAAACATAAGTAAATAAAAAGAACAAGATATATTACAGTTATGAATAAATATAAGCATCGTTATAAAACAAATACTCTATATGGATATGACTGAGAACAAATTAAACAGAATCACCGTGCTTTCACGGCTTTTTTTCATCTAAGATCTCAAAGTGCCGTGTGCTGTTAAATAGTTTACAGTCTGTTTTAACCTTGGTTGAACAGCTAATTTCAGTTCGGTACTCGGGCAACATCTCTCTGATTGGACTCAAAAGAGTCTACAGGTGATTCCAATTTTCAAAATAAAAAGGGAAACAAGTTTAGATCAAGTTGAAAATGCCAGAGGAAACAGACCAGAGCCCACATGACTCAGGCAGGAGGTGAGAGCAGGGAGCCCCCAACCCTGGGAAGGGATGGGAAGGACCCTAAGGGGCTGAGAGGCTGTGCTCCAGCCTCTGGACCATTGATGTTGGGAGAGCATGAATAAGCCCCAAGGCCACAGGTAACGACTTCAGTTGTAGCTGTCACTTGCTGAACATTTACCAGGAGTCTGGCTCGGCCAAGTGCTTTAATAGATGAGTTTATATGGATTAGTTTTAATAGATAATAAATTATCTAGTTATTATATAGATATTAACCTTTAACAGACAGTTTATTTAACCCTTACTAACACCCTATGAGGTGAATTCTGTCATCCTGTTTTATAGATGAACAAACTAGGGGTCAGAATGGTGGTTACATGGCCAAAGTCATACAAGCAGCATGTGGGAGTTCCCAGGTTGATCCCAGGTAATTTGATTCCAGAACCCTGGCTCACATCACTGTGCCATACCGCGGTCTCCACCTCTCTACTCTTCCTGTTCTTGTACATTCTGTCTTAAGGTGCTGCAGACTGTAGCTGTCATAATTTAGGGTGTGTGTTCTCTTTCCTCATGATCCCCGTGAAGAGACTTCAGTTTGTCCCCAGATCGAGACCCCAGAAGACTCTCCCTCCATTATTCCGTCTGCCCAGCTCACAGATTCTCCCCTGACAACTTTGACTTCCTTCCCAGCCTGTCCGTTCTGCTATCCCACAACCTAGTACTAACGCTTACTCAACCTTCACTGTTTTCTCTGGCTGGCCTGCTCTTTCACTCCTCTGTCACCTCCTGAGCCCAGGGATGGTGTGATAGGTTTTTGGGTACCTCAAAGCTGGTAGGGAAGTCTGTAAATAATGGGCAGTCCAAAGGACCCTCTGGCCTTATTTTGATTCCAATCAGTTTTTCATACACACGTGATAAAAGAGAGTTGTTGTATAACTCACAGCTTCTAGAATTTATTACCTCTCCCAGGCTCTGCCTCTCCTGTTTGTCCTCATAGCCCGAAGTGTAGAAAGGCTCATAGGTAATAAGATCTGGACGCTCGATATCATATATTGCCTTGACCTTGGGAATGGCTGCTAAATCCTTATAATCCAGGATTTCATTGTCCACCTTTGCCTGGCAAAGTTAAACAGAAAGAAAAATTCTTCTTCAGTCTCATTTCTTTGCGGAACTATGGTTAGTACATTTCACATCCTGCTCAAAAGGTGAAGACCTTAAAAATAAACAAAACCCAAAACATTTTGCTTAGTTTTAAAAACAAAAGCATTCTGCTTTAGAAAGTTGCCAATTTATACCATATATTAATCACTTTTTTTTTTTTTAAACTCATCAGAAGCTTAGGAAAAAGTCTATGCAGAATAAACCAAGTAGAAAAGCCTAAAAACCTTCAGGATAATTTTCCTAAATTTATTACAGAGATGGAAAAGCTCAAACAGATGGTCAAAACAAATCCTCCCAGATGGCTAAAAACAAGAACTGCATATTTGATCAACTAAATATTTAAATACCTTTGTGGCAGAATTTAAGAATACTCAGTATCAGCATTCTGGAAGGTATAATTAATCCCCAAGTATCTATACCCCACTTAGGCACAGCAATTTTTAAACTCCTGCACAGCATTGTTGCATTTTATGGGTCACTGACATTGATGGCCACATTCGCATATCAATTTAATTACCCGAAGGAAAACATGATTGAGAAGGCTGATCTTCAAAAATGAAAACTGGATCTCATAACAGAAACAGAAGTCATTTCCAATTATTCTATTTTGGGTTACCCCCTCCACTATCACAATCTGCTACTTTACCTGCCCCGGAAGCATCTTTTCCAGAAGCAAATACTTACATAGATAGTATGACCTGGGGAGCCAGGGATACTGGAACCTGGTCTAGAATAAATGCTTTCAGAGGAAGTCCTGGTAGGCTGTAAAGTAAACGGCACCTTGTAAGATTTCACACCATGGCTTCAGAATCAAGACTGGCCTGCATCCCTAGCATTTACTGCACACTAAGCTGGCTAAAAAAAGATTTGTGACTATTCTGAAGAAGGGAAAATATAACCTAGAAAGACAGAAAAAGGAGAACTGGCTGTGCAACCAGCCTTGAAAATGCATTTGGGGACTTTTCCTTTTACCGTCTCTTCCTGGTCCCCTCCAATGCCTTCTGGCTCTACCGTCCGGCACACATGTTTCCCTCCACCTCTGTTGCCACAACCCCAGCCCCAGTCACCACCTCCGCTCATCTGGACGATTCCAATGACCTTCTCTGCAGGTTTCCTGCCTTTGTTCTTGCCCTCTTCAAGTCCCCTGGAGCCCAAGGGCCAGAGAACTCTTTTAAAAACAGGGTTTAGATGGTTATTACCCTGTTTTTGGCTTCAGCAACCATTTTTTTTTTTTTCAACGTTTATTTATTTTTGGGACAGAGAGAGACAGAGCATGAACGGGGGAGGGTCAGAGAGAGAGGGAGACACAGAATCGGAAACAGGCTCCAGGCTCTGAGCCATCAGCCCAGAGCCCGACGCGGGGCTCGAACTCACGGACCGCGAGATCGTGACCTGGCTGAAGTCGGACGCTTAACCGACTGTGCCACCCAGGCGCCCCTCAGCAACCATTTAGAATAAAGTCACAACTCCCAGGGCCTCAGGGTTTTGCTTCTGCCTTCCTCTCCCCTTTCTCACTCACTACCCACCATCACTCATGGAACGTGGTGCACGTCCCTGCTTCAGGGTTCTTATCTCAGCTCTTCCCTCTGCCTGAAATGCTCTGAGCCCCAGTGTTACTGGATTTTTTTTTTTTCCTCCTTCAGTCTTGGCTTTAAATATCACCTCCTCAAAGAAGCCCTCCCTGATCTCTCAATCCAGAATGGTTACCCTTATCTTCTCTCAGTGTCACTCTTAGTTTTCCTTCATGAATACAATTTATAATTCCCGTGTTTTTTGCTGGTGGGTTGGTTGGTTTTCTGGATCATGTGTATTTTCCTTATGAACTTTAGTCACCACCTCTGACCTCACAGGACATGCCTAATATTTCATGCAGGTAAGTAGAGGCGTAAATATTAGTTGAGGGAATGAGCCAGAATTTGTTGTCTGTAAACACTGTTTGTGGATACTTGACTCACGTTAATTCCGTGACTCCAGCCTATCCCCACAGTCACTGAGTCACTGAGGTAAGGTTAGTGGCTGGCCACTCAGAAAGAGAAAAGAAACCAGACTTTATAATATATGCCTTGAGGACCCTGAGAGTGAGGGGTGGTGACGGTAGTGGGCTGGAAATGTATAAAGTAGGGTTAACTGCCTCCCACCCTGCCCAGCACATTCTGGAAAGCTCTGTGAAGAAAACCCAAGGACTAGTCTTGAAAGACTTGCTGCCCTCTGTACAGATACTTCTTGGAGATGAAAATTTGCAGTTCTACATTAGAAATGGGATTTTTCCTCGTCGGTACTGTTTCTACTGATATTTGTCACCTTGAACATGAGTGTAACTGAGCCAAAAACCTCCTCTAAAAATAAGGATGTTGCATCACTACGTAATTCACGTCTGAAATAATGAGAGCAAACCCAGCCGGCCAATTCAAGTCAGGCAGTGATTAGACTCTAATAGAATTCACTTGAGGGGTGTGAAATACCGTTCTCGTGTCTTTGAGATACACAGGGTGGAGAGGGGTTGGAGAAATCACATTGTGCACTGGCCCACTGCTTCTGGTCCCCTTCCCCCAAACCTGCCACATACAACTACCTTCCTCCTAGACTTCAATTTTCAAATCACGTGCCTATCTCAATAACGAGGAAATTCTCAATACTAAGTATGCAGAGAAAGGAAGGATTCACATAACAACGCTACTCAAGAAGCCCAGTTCCTCGATCTGCTTCCCAATGAAATGTAAGGGTGACTCAACCAAAGCGTCGCCCTTCTTTAAAAAGAGAGGCCACCCCTTAATAAAGCTGAGCCAGGATGCCTCTCTGTGGGGGAACTGTTCACTACAGGTAGCCCTTCAGCTTCAAGTGGCCAGGAGCGAAGACGTGCCAACTCAATATCAGAATGAAACCTGGTAAGTAACCACCCAAGAATATTAACAGGAGCTAACGTGGGTCGTCTGCTTACTATGTGGCAGGCTCCGTGCAGACCATGTCCCAGGCTTGATCTCACTTCAGTCTCCTCCATAACCCCTTGAGGAAGACATCTGTTTTGCAGATGAGGAAGAAGGACGCAGGCCCCAGGCTCCACAAGTCCTCAAGTGTCCGGATATGAAGCCAGACACCCTAGAGATGAAGCCCAAGCTCTTAGCCCCTGCACTACAATCTCCCCCCTATTGGAAGGTAAATGCCGCCATTTATTTCTCATTAACACAGCTATGGGACAGATGAGAAAAAAACAGAAAAAAACTGGAGATCAACTACCAGAAGAGTCTGCCAACTGAAAATGTTTTCATTGCCATTAACGCCAGAGGAACCCTGCTGTGGCTCACCGTGTCGGGGTGCGACAGGAGAGGGTGCAGTATGGGACAGCCAGACGTCTTCAGTCTACTGGCGTTGCTATGACAAAGTATTGTTTTCATTAACAATTAGGACATTGTGTGAACAGCCAAGGAACACGCTGAGCTTTGGGGTCTCGCCCATATCAGTCACCCTATCTCTGCCAAACATGGGTCAGGGGACACTTTCTGCCTTTCCCGTAGCGATGCACCTGGGGGTGGCTCTGAGGTATCTTGCTCCCTCGTGTACTGCGTATATGGAGAGGAATGTCGCTGGAGAGCCACGTGAACACATGCCCCGGACGGGGTCTGTAATGCTCTCTTCCAGGATGAGGAACTCCATGGAAGAGAAAGGTCCCTTGGCCGAACCAGCCTGTTTCCGTTCAGGCTCTCTTTCCGTCCTTCTTCACCAGATTAGGGAACCTGAGTTGTGCAGGTTCCCTCTGAAGCATTCGGCTGGTTCATTTGCACCATTAATATGGCGGAGCTCAAGGTTTGAAGGGTTGTCGGTCGATCTGAATTCCCGTCAAGTCCCATTTCATTCTTCGGGGTTTTCAGATCTGAACCACCTCCATCTGGCATACACCTACCCTGGGTTCTCTGATTCTAAAATACATATTTTAGATTTTTATAGGCAGACAGTGTTCAAAATCAGTTCGGCTATTCGCCAAATCCAATGACGTTCTGGCTCTTGTGGAAAGACCAATCTTCCGTGAGTACCTTCAGACCATCTAGCACTGGGAAATGCTCAAGATGTCTCCCGGAGGTTCAGAAACTTCTCCTTGTTTCATTGCATTTACTGTTGCTGCTTTTGCTTCGTTCTGGTCTCCTAACCTTCCTGTAAACTCTATTTCCATAGGAATCCTGCTTATGGGTTGAGTTACATCCTTCTTTTCTTACAATGGCCCTTCTTCCTTCTGTTTTCCTGTCTAAAATGAAATAACGGGAGAAAACACAACTCTGTGTAGTACAGGACAGGGGGGTGAAAAGGCTGGTTTTGGGTCAAGAAATTTGGTTCAAATCCTGGCTTCCCTACTTGTGTGACATCAGGGGAGTGTTCCTTTTTCTTTCCTTTCTCGCGTTCTCTCCATTTTTCTTTGGACTTTCCTGAGCTTCAGCTTCTCATTTATAGAATGGAGGAGAGGGTACTAATGCCTAATAGAGGGACAAAGGAATCAATAGCTATAAAGCTTCAAACACCTTGCCCAGCATACGGCAAGTACCCATTTTCAGCATTTTCCGGACATCGGACATTAGACTGGATTTCCTAAGTCTGTTCATCTCACACAGTTTAGGAGAGCACTGCCTGTTTTGCTCTTCACGATAGAATAGTCCTTTCAAATGTGAGCTACATGGACCAGATGTGTCTAGAGCTGTCTACGGCTACTGCACTTGCATACTATCCCATCAGAACTCCGATGTGTGAAGTATGTCGGACGAACAGTCAAACTGACAAATGCCCTTCCCCTTTTCTGAGAGCTCTGTGAAGTGACTGTACATCCTTCCGCGATGGTGACTTCCTGCTTAGGTCTCAGCTTTACCGATCAATGCCCCTTCCATGCCTGATGGCAAAGACCTTGCACAGGCCTGTCTTATCTGCCAGAATGGTTCTTGGTTTGCGGCTTCTTCAACTATGCTCAAGGCTTAAACAGCACACGTGGATTCTTGCCTGTTTTGCCACAGTTCCTAACGGCTCCTGAAGCGTACGTGCTCCACCAGCGGAGGTTAGAGGTCCCTCCTTTACGAAGATAATAAAATTGGTTTTTAAAACTGAACTATTGTTTTGGGTGTTTTTACAGGGGGTCTTTTAATCTTAAATATTTGGAGTTTTACATTTCAATGCTAAATGTCTCGAGTTTGAAACAGGTTGAACTTTTTAAATGAACATCTTTATTTTTATTTTTTATAAATTTTTTTTTCCAACGTTTTTATTTTATTTTTGGGACAGAGAGAGACAGAGCATGAACGGGGGAGGAGCAGAGAGAGAGGGAGACACAGAATCGGAAACAGGCTCCAGGCTCTGAGCCATCAGCCCAGAGCCTGATGCGGGGCTCGAACTCACGGACGGCGAGATCGTGACCTGGCTGAAGTCGGACGCTTAACCGACTGCGCCACCCAGGCGCCCCTGTACATCTTTATTTTTAAAAGAAAACCTTTTGGGGTGCTTGTGTGGCTCAGTTAAGTGTCCGATTTTGGCTCAGGTCATGATCTCACAGTGAGTGAGTTCTAATCCCACGTCGGGCTCTGTGCTGACAGCTCGGAGCCTGGGAGCCTATTTCTGATTCTGTGTCTCCCTTTCTCTCTCTCTCTCTCTCTCTCTCTCTGCCCCTCTCCCACTTGCACTCTGTCTCCCAAAAATAAATAAATGTTAAAAAAAGAAAAAAATGAAACGCTTTTATTCTTTCAGCTGTATCTTGCCCCCGGATTAACCGATAAATAACTTGCTGGGCATCTCTGACGGCCGAGACAGGTTCAAAAGGCACACAGCTATCTTCTTTTTTTTTTAAATTTTTTTTTTTCAACGTTTATTTATTTTTGGGACAGAGGGAGACAGAGCATGAACGGGGGAGGGGCAGAGAGAGAGGGAGACACAGAATCGGAAACAGGCTCCAGGCTCCGAGCCATCAGCCCAGAGCCCGACGCGGGGCTCGAACTCACGGACCGCGAGATCGTGACCTGGCTGAAGTCGGACGCTTAACCGACTGCGCCACCCAGGCGCCCCTCACACAGCTATCTTCTAATAGAGCAGCCCAAATCTACTCCAATTGAAACTCATTTCACCTGAACAGCAACAACTTAACCACCACGCTTTCCCTCTCTCAAATCCCGCTGACGGTTTCTTCTTTACCTGGAACAGAACCCTAGTGTCACCGTGCTGGGCTACAGCAAAGATTTACAAGAGGATCCCCATTTCCACAGATGATCCTTATATGCAATTATTTAACCTACGTTACTATTTCAACCTGTTCTGGTATCCAGGTTAACAACAGTGACCCAGCAATTACTAAACAATAGCCCAATGGGTGAGCAGGCTTTGTAAGCCTCTAGGAGAGTTATGAGGAACTGAAGTACTCTCTTGCCTATACTGCTCTCCCTTGAACAGTGCCCAGGTTCACAGCATCGACCCACTGTGCGGTGGAAAATCCACGTGTAGCCTTTGACTCCTCCAAAACTTAATTACCAATAGCCCACTGTTGAGCAGGAAGCTTTACTGAGAACGTCAACAGTTGAATACGACATGTTTTGTATGTCATATGTATCACATACTATATTCATACAAGAAAGTAAGCTAAAGAAACGTAATTAAGAAAATCCCAAAGAAGAGAAAATACATTTACAGTGCTGCAGCATATTTATGCATTAAAAAAGTGTATGAGAGTGCCCATGCAGTTCAAACCTATGCTCTTCCAGAGTCAGCTGTATTATAAATGAAGTTAATTTCAAATGTTTATCCTCAAAGGTATGCCCATTTCTGTCCTACAGAGGAAGGAAGCAGGATCTGTGATTAAGCTATTAGAAGCTGATGCAATTTACTTATTTTCCTTTAAGCACCTTTTCCTTCATGCCTTATGGAAAAACCCAATTTGAAAGCACAGTGGGAAAATTCGGTTCGTTTTTTTTTAATGCCATCTTTGGAAAAAAAAAAAAAAAGGCAAGGCGAGAGTGGAGAAGGGACAGTAGATAGAGAAAGGATTAGAGACTGGCTGTGATGTCTCAAAGGATTTTTCTAATAAAATTAGGCAAATAATTGAATCTTTATTTTGGCTACAGAGGGAAAGGAACTTCACTGAGAACCTTCTATTGTACGTGGTTGTCCACACATACTCAGCAAGCAAAGGGTCCATATGACCTACATTTATTTCCCCAGCACATGTTCAGGGACTCACTTTTGATTTCAAAATAGTTTTTCATTTTTCTCAAAAAAAAAAAAAAAAAATCAACCAAGAGAAGTCTCACCAGAAGACTAGTAGTTCATTCCAATGGGGAAGAGAAAAACCCCACGGCCTTTGATCACTTATAGTAAATACACGTCTTTTGAAAACACCCGTCTTTTTGTTTTCTGCATGAAATCTTCTTTAAAAGCCCTCTAACTACCTTGCAGCTGACTTTTCCTCTATGCCTTGACTTGGTCCATGTGTCCTACCATTAAAAGGCACAGTCACAAAGTGAAAATCACCCTGAAGACATCTTTTTATGTTCCCATCCAGCTCTCATCATTCTACTGACTATGAAACACTTACCAGAGCTCTGCCTGGTGAAGAAGCAGAGAAATTATATTTTCCATTTGCTTTCATTATGGGCCACCATAATGTCTGGTCCCCTCTCAGTTGGGGGGTGCTGGAAAAGCTCTCTGCTTCCCTGCCCTCCCCCCCCTTTCAGCAGGAGCAGGGGTGCAACGACTACCCATCTACTTTGCATTCCCCCAAAGCCATGCTCTAAGAAGGGAGAGAAACTACAGGCAACTGGCAGCCAGAAGGGAAAGAGTTTATGAACGCCTAGGGGACAACTAATGATATAAGGTGACTGCCACCTTATACGAAGTGCTGCTGTGATTGACAGTACCTGCCTTGGGTTTTTGTCCCAGTTCACTAGACAAGGTGGTGATAACAGCTGCAGAAGAAGGAATACTTTTAAAATCTACATACATTGAGCATTCACTGCTAAGTCAAGAAAGCGTGAAAATAACTCCTTTGGAGAAAGGAACTTTATGTTTCAGAGGAAGCAGGAAGGACTCGTGGGCACACATTCCCTTCTCTGCAGTGTGACAAATGCCATCAGCCTTTACTACGGCCAAGAGCCTCAATGTCTTTTTGCTATAAGTCATAGCCCCTAAACATACTCATGAATTATAAAAACACACCAAAGAAGAATGAAATATTCGAATAAAGTGAAAGCCTGGAACGAGGCGGTATGTTATTGTAGTGATGCTAATAAGACAAAAACCAACATTATCCCTTTGAGATATATGTACAGATTCTAATTAGCTCTTTTTAAAAAAATATACACACACGGTACATGTTTGGTATATTATAGGTTTGCAGGTGCATACGTTATGCTAGTGAATGTTAGTTTCAAAAGACAAAAATCTCATGCCCATTTTGTACGGCAGTCCGTTCATGCTTTAGTCTCCAAAGGCACATCAGAGAAGCTCCTTTTAAGAATATAGCAAATGATCCACTCCAGATTATTACAAACTGAGTCCTGGGAATATCATGTGCTTTGTCTATAATGAATTACAGCAGACATTACAAAGGTTAGTACTGAGTTTTACCTATAGACAAAATTTGCTATTCATATAAAACTTTTCCAAGTAAATAAGACTGGAACATGTTTTCCTTAGGTAATTTTCTTTTCATCATTTTCTTTTGCCTATACCTCAGCATGACGAAAGAAGGAACGATAATGAATATAACAATTCATTATTATATAAATAATGAAATGTCTTTCCTCCTATAAATTTCCTCCCGGGGCACAGGGTGCTGACTATCCTGTAGGAGTACAGTTGGTTTACCTAATAACTAAAAAGGTTTGATATTACTTGGTGAAATGAGCCGCTTGTATGAGGCATCTAAAAGATCAACATATCTGTGTGACTTGAGTTTCCAGGCTTCTTCAAAGTGCTGGTGAGCTGTTCCTCAGTGGCCAATGGGTGAAGGGAGACCTTGTCAAATGGCCTATTTCTTTGCCAGGTCCCAAGCTGTTTACAACTTTCTGTGATGGAGCTCAAGCTGACTTCATTGAGATTTATGCTTGGATAATGGGAATCAGATGTCCCTTTTGAACAGGATAGGAAGAGAGTGGTTATTAAAAACAGAGCTCTCTCTCTCTCCTCTAACTCACCACTGCTTACGATGCGCCCCATCTTTAAAATTTAAGGGTCTGGAGCAAACCAAGAATTTCACACTTGATGATGGTATTTTTGTTGAAGTCGTGAAAATGCATCATCTGGCTATAGCCTTAGGCTACCAAAATAGAATCCTATTTGAGTTATAACGTATACTTTTGGGAAAAAGACCCCAAAACCGTTGAAAAAGCAACTTCTTGCCAAACGGAGGTACTATTTGCAGTGGGGGGCAATCTTTGGCTGTTGTGCTGGATTCATGAGACTATAACTTCATTGCGTGTGAAAACCCTGCTACCGGAGCTGAAGCTTTAAGACAGAATGAAGATCACGTGACAAATGCAAGTTGGAGAGCAAGCCGGTATCATGGGCCAACACCACGTAGCCGAGGCCTGGAATCTGCAGTTAAATCTTGCCCGCTGATGCCCGGGGAGCCTTGGGCTGGCCTCCTGCTATAGATGAGGAAACTGAGGGGGTTGATGTCTAAAAGGTTTCTTTCCACTCTAAAAATATATGCTTCTAACTATCTTCCAAACCGTTTAATAAAAGAAGGTAAACTTTTAATAAAAGCAGGCTGAGCAACACCTCTCAGCCTTAGTGCCGTTCCGGCAGGCGTACACGGAGCCCAGGCTACAATGCTCTAGTGTGACCCTGAACTGTTAGCAGAGCTAAAAACTGGGTTTCATCTGGGCAGAGAGAGGATTGTGGAAAGTTATTATCATTTCACAGCTTTCAGTGGGTTCTCAAGACCCCCACGGAAGATATTGTGTGCGTGTGCAGGAAGCACAGTCTCCTGCCTCACTGCTCGTCTGGAGGGCTGGCTGAGCGCTCGCCTTGCTTCTGCGTCGTCCTGCGGGCCATGCTGCTCTCCTTCCTACCCCCAGCGGACTTAGTCCGTGTGTAATGCTCCTCTCCTTCTGCTTTCCTGACTTCCTCTCTGATGCCCGGTGGTGTGCTGGAAAGAGCATGAGTTACGGGCTCAGAGACCCGGCTTCCAATCTCAGCTCTACCCCTGACCGGTGGTGTAACTCTGGGGAAAGTACCTAACTGTGATCGGTCTCAGTCTCTCCATCTGTAAAATGGGAGTGAGGATAGCTACCTCCCAGGGATTCTTAGGGAGAGCAAATAGAGTACGTTTAAATCCTTTGGCCTCTGCAGAGTAGGTGCCTGGTCTCTTGTGTCCTTTCTCCACTTCCCTGCTGCTTTCTTGAGATGAACCACTCCCTACCCAAGCATTGTGTTCCCCTAGTTCCATGCTTCTGCGATCCCCCTCAGCACCCCCACCCCTTTCTCATCATGTCCATCCAGGCTCCAAAATTCAACTCAAGGACCACTGTTCCCAGGGAGTGCCCCTTGGGACCCTTTCTCTCACCTGACATTCCTTGATCTAGGTGATGTGCTTCTATACCATTTTATAACGACATATCTGTCTTCCCTGCTATTCACCAGCATCCAGCCCAGCACTAACTATACCTGGGTGCCTGGCAAACATTTGTTCAACGAACAAATGCGTGAACCCGGGACCCAAAGGGGAGCTTCTAATGTGCTCGCTTTCATGAAGGTGACGCTTTAGCCAGTACTCTAAATGAAAACAATAACGAGAGAAGAAAACAGCCAGAATCGGAATGTGAGATGCACTCTGTGGGGTGAGAAAAAGCATCTGCCTCTGCAGGAGCCGGAGAAGTTATGTGGGACGAGCAGCACGAGGACGGCAAGCCACAGAAGCCTGGGGCCAGGACAGCGGCTCTAAGCCTCAGCCTTAGACACAGTGCCAACCTGCAGAGACGGAGACCGTCCTGTGCGTCGAACCAGACTTTTGGGATAAAAGAAATCGGATGAAGAACGATGAATGTTTGGCGGCTGCCACAAAACATGAGAAAAGGAAAGAATGAACAAAGAAATATCCTCCATTTGGAAACACTGTGCAAAAAACAACACAACACAAAACCTTTGGGAAAACAAATTTGATACTAAACATCAAGTGGCATCACTTTAGAGTTGGGGGCGTGTGTGTGTGTGTGTGCGTGTGTGTGTGTGTGTTGGGGGGGGGCATGTTTAAAAGCATATTAACTGGCCTCCAAGTTACAGTTTATTTACCCACATTCTAACTTCCCATGATTTCTTTCCATTTATTTTGGCTGAGACATTTTTATATATGAAGAGTAAGAAACCAGTGGAGCCATTGACAGATGTCTTTTAGAATCTGTCATTACAAACGCCCTGTGAGTTCTTAAATACCAAGAATGTGGATTACTCAGTGGGGTGGCAGAAAGAGTCTTAAAACATTTTCATTTTGCTATGGTAACTGCACTGATGTGACACCCTGTGAAAGGCTTGGAGATCTTGGCTCAAGGTCTGTGATTTGTAGACACACCCTTAAGAGAGCACAACGTTTACTCCCTTATTCAAAAACTGATTCCCCTTTCAGCCCCAAGAGCGTCAGTCAGCAAGTACCCCACTCCGGGCACACAGGGACCTCCTCCCCTCTGGAATGCTCCATCCTTGGCACTACTGAGCTTCCCAAAGGTGAGCGAGCTGAGGGCTGGCCTGACCGCCCAAGTGGTTGAATGTTGGCTTTAGGAGAAACGTTTTGGAATTTTCTGGAAAACTTTACTAAAGGAAGAAAAACTAATAGCTCTTCTTGGCCAGAACGAGTAGAAATATTTCCCTAGTTGTTTTCATAAGCTTATACAGAGAGTTCTATCAAGATGCAATCAAGAGTGTTTTTTTCTTTTTCTTTCTTTTTTTTTTTAATATTATTTTAGCAACACTATCTGCAAACTCAAGCAATCCTTACAGAGAAAAGACACACATTCCATGTACTCTGGTCTCATTAACATTCTTCTCCTCATGTCCCAAAAGAGTTCATCAGGGATGAAGTAAAAATGATTATTCAAAAAACTGAAAATAACACTGTAGAGATGGCATAAAGTCACTAGCTACTTGGGTGGTTTCTGGGCAGCAGCCCCAAGCTATGCTATGAATTTTACATTCTTACGATAAAAGTGACAATAACTATCTTTAACGGTCTAGGATTTTATAAAGATAACCCATTTCCAAAGCATCCATGGTTCCTCCAAACTCGCAGACTCTGGTGCCCAACATGGGTGACCATTCCAGCGGGCATCAGCCTGGTCAATGGACTTGAGGGTTACACGCACGTGTTCAAGCTGGAGTTGTTTTGTAGAAACAGAGACCAAAGCCATCCTGGGATTGGTGGACAAATTCCTTTTCAGTTTGTCTGGTTTTTACTCAGTTATTCTGAGAAAAGGTGGGTTTTTTTTTTTTGTTCTCCTCCATAAAAGTATGATGCTGATGGGATTACAATACATAGCTGCCGATGCCTACTAATGGCAATTCAAGAAGACGTGACACCACACGCTAGAGTTTGGCTTCCAACAGCAATTCAGACCATTATTTTCCCTGAGATGCCAAGTGGAGCAGAAACTAGTTTTTCCAAGGGTTGGCTAAACCAGGAGGCTGTGGACTGGGATCCAGTGTGATTATTACTCAGGAAATATTTCACAGTCCAGGGGAAAAAACTAGGGGCCTCCGAACAGGCTACAGATAATGATGATGCCTTACACGTGTGCACAGCTCTTTGCTTCTGAAGCAGATAAAATAGTGTCACCTAGAGGTGTTGTCAGGCTTGAGCAAGCCCGGGAAAAGGTTCTAGAAGGGAGAGATGAAGAGGGTCTACCCTTTTGCCCGTGTGCTTAGTGTTCAGGGATAGTTACTAAACCATTCTGATGTCCCCTAAGAGTTAAGTTACAAGACCATCCAGGATGCTTATTCACACTCACACTTCTGGGCTCATCATTATTTCCCCAAAGGTTTTATCCGACAAGCCGTCAGCTTCTGGAGACAGAGGCCCCTCGGTGAATTTGGATTTAAGAGGTCAGTAAAATGCACCAGGAGCTAAGCACGGATGCAGAATTTGGGTTGAGGTCGTACATTATGGACCGAAGTACAAAAAAGTCTGGTGAGGTCACCAGATGTTGGGCCTAGAACTGGATGAATCATTTTTTCACGTGCGTATGGTTTGATTTTTCCCTTGAATGCTTTCCTACGAACCTGACTAGTGAGGCAAGGCTTACTTTCTCCCCAACACGAGCGTTTGGAATAAAAACCACAATCGATTTAACGAAGGAGGGAAGGGAACTTCCTTCTCTGGCTAAATGGTCTTTCAGCTTGGTTTGTTAATGAGAGAAAAAAAAGATCATGAGAAAGTAATTTCCCCCAAATTCCAGCCCTGAAAACTAGTGACTGTGACACTGACGGCCAATAAATGCAGCTGGCATTACAGCTCTAATGGTCTCCTTACCCGCAGCTTTTCCTCCGTCTTGGTAGATTGCTTACAGTCGGGATGCCAAACGGTGGAACCTGGAAAGACACAGTGCCCCGCAAAGAGTTAAGGGAAATGGAAAGAAGCCATAGTCATATTAGATAGAACTTCAGAGAATGGTTCAGATCCTTCTCTCCCTAACACAGGGGAGTGTTAAAGCCCTGTGCCCAAGTGAATTATGACAACTCCAACCTCCAGGTGAGTCTTCCTCATCCAGTCTGAGCTTGCTCTATAAAGGTCATAATTCTAGACCACTATGGTCTAGACCATAATTCTAGACCATAATTCTAGACCACTACCTGGGCACAACTGTTTTGATGTGAGAGTTGTTTAGTTCTTGACTGAGTGCTGTTCTTGTTTTGGGCCATACTATTATCCTTTCAAAGTCATGTCTGTGTGCTTCCTATAAGCTGTGTTGAATTTAAGTCTAAGTTATAAGCCATGTTTCTAGAACATCCAAACAACTAAGCAATTTAGAAGGGAATAAAGTCAAACCATATCCAGAAGCAAAACTCACTGAATTTTTTGTTGATCCAGTGATACATAGTCATCTACAAAGATAGGGAAAATCAAGCCAACTAGTAGAAAGGTTGAAAGTTATGGTACAAATGCAGAAGTTTCCTTTAACTTTTAACCCTTTAACTAACCAAAAAAAGCCTTCGCTCTGAAATGAGTGGAAATACTACCTGTCATTTTCTGTTTCGGTGTCAATGCCTCATGTTCCCAGAGTATGAAGCTCTTCCATGGATGGTACGAGTATCACAGAACTAAGCAAAACACTTATATCCACTAGAAAACTCTAGTAAGAATCCACGCCCGCCTACATGGTTTTGTATACCTAGATATATATGTCATTTATCCGGTTGTGGCAAAGACCTGTATGTAAATCCTATGTTTACATAAGGCTACGGGCAGAACTGAAGGACTTAAAAAGACTTGAGCAGGGGTGCCTGGGTGGCTCAGTCGGTTGAGCATCCGACTTCGGCTCAGGTCATGATCTCACAGTTTGTGGGTTCAAGCCCCACATCAGGCTCTGTTGCTGACTGCTTGCTCAGAGCCTGGAGCCTGCTTCAGATTCTGTCTCCTTCTCTCTCTGCCCCTCCCCCACTCACACTTTGTCTCACTCTGTTTCTCAAAAATAAATAAAATGTAAAAAAAATAAATAAAAAAAAATAAAAAGACGAGCAAATAAAGTTACTAAGGTGACAGCAGAGAGTAAATGATACGAATCTGTTCAGTCTTGGTATGAATATTAGACTTCCCACATTTCACTGTTAAATCTTTCTCTCTTCAAGCAACAAACTGTGTGTCCTCGAAAAGTCACTAAAGTACCTCTTGAGTCATTTTATACCACTGAGCTAAAATAGCTAAAATAATATTAATGACAAGGATAATACCTTTATTATCAGAGGACTACTTTAATCCCTCTTTAACAATCATTTCTATCTTGCTTTACCCAGAGCCAAAAAATAAACACTAAAATAAAATAAAATAAAATAAAATAAAATAAAATAAAATAAAATAAAAAGAAGAAAATGAAACAAGCCAGATTCATAGTCCCGTCAGCATTAACATTTACTCGGAGGCTGGCCACAAAGCGCAGGAAACCCGCCCAGTGTGGAGAGCTAAGGGGCAGGGGTGGGCTCACGGACAGCATTCGCTGTGAAGGTTCTACCAAGCGGGAGTTGCTGGCCAGAACACTGGGTTTGCACACAGCGTCACATTGTTCTCCAGGGGTCAGAAACACAAGGAATGTGACTCAGGGAGAGTATGAGATACTGAGGAAGACGAACTACTCATTCGCCAAGGATGTGTCAAGAGGGCAGGCAAAGAGCACCGAAGCCCAGCTCCAGAAGACGTTCAGGACAACCGCTGGAGTTCTGAACACAGCCCATCTGGACGGGTAGTTGTTTATTTGTAGCACGAACGTGCTGTATTTGTGCACAGCTTGAACCCACTCCCTATTCAGGTTCCAGAACCCTGTGCACGTGCAGAGCCGTGCCCAGAGCCTTGCAGTCTCAGGGTCTCGCGGACACGGGGTTGACACGCACTCGGTGTCTTTGTTTTTGCGGGCTGCAATCGACACACTAAAATCTAAAACAAAGCCTGGACACCAAATGGAGAATAAATCTGCTCCATGCTGAAAATGCAAAGCGACACCTGCCTATTGCTACACAGATTCGCAGCCTGCCCCCGGGGAAATGTGTCATATAAAGTCCACATGAGGCCATGGATTTGAGAGCTTGTCACTTGCCTTCATCGGGTCCTTTAAAATTGAGTGGCGTCTTAAATCAAGATTTTTCCAGAGTGGTCATTAAAACGAAGGGATGTTTGGGTTGTCCAGTTCTCCTACCGTGAGCACTTTTTAGAGGACGGTAGCTAAGGCTTTGCTTTAATACTCAAGAATCTTTTCTGTAGACTTTTCTTAGTTGTATAAGAACAAGACAGAGAGCAAAGCAAACCATTCATTAAAAATACACATAATGTTACGTGCAGAGAAACAAAGAAATGAATGTGAAGGCAGACGAGACCCAGTAATTACCAAACCGAATGAGTACCAGCTCTCATGGTTCTTGCTAATTTTACTGATAAGCCCTTGTCTATTTAATGGCTCTTTTTCCAGCTAAAAATAGAAAAATGTTTGTGCAGATGGTGCCGTTTGACTGGAAGAGAATCCTTCCCTAAGCTTCTCTCTGAGAAGTTTCAGCATTTTAGGGGAGATAAAAACTAGTCATGGTTGAACACTGGCAATGTTTCTCAAAATGATTTTCGATGAAAAAAAAAAACATCTAATGGCCCTCTGGTAATACATATTTCTTCGCCACCAGAAATCTCTCCATTTCTCTTTCAGGGACTCTGGGTATGTTCTCTCTCCTTCTTTTGCCGTCTCTCTTTCTTTCAGGATGAGAGCTATGCTATCTTAATGGGATGAAATACTTCTGTGATGCAATTCACCAAATATTAGGGTTTTCTTCTTCCTGAAAGCGTGCATAAGAAAGAGCCGCCTGCAAGGGGCGCCTGGGTGGCTCAGTCGGTTAAGAAAGAGCCGCCTGGAGCTTTAAAAAAATAAAATAAAATCCTTCTCGCAGGGCAGTGAAAGAAGCAAAGACCAAGCAGCATCTAGAAATGCTTTCTTTTTGCCTTTTTTCCCAAGCCTATTCCTGGGGGGAGGGCTGGAAGGAGGTGTTGCTGATTTTCATCCTTGCCTCACCTCCACGGCACCAAACATCAAGTCCTATTTGTTCATTCCAGAAGCATCGCATTCCTTTGTTCAACAGACTCAGGGGTTCACTGCCAGCATGCCCACTGCTTGGCTGATGAATACTAATTGCTGAGGTAACTTTTGGCCACGTTCATTTTGGATCTGGGGAGCCTTGCGGCTAATGAAAGGCCTCCTTCTCTGAAAACGAGCAGACAAAGCAAGGTTTTCTTTCCTCCGGTGGGGAGAACTTACTGGCTTCTCGAGCCCATCTTACCTTGAAGATACATTTCCTCTCCTTCTGTGAACATCTGGTTGCACCTGCTGCATCGTGCACAGCTGGGGTGGTAATGTTTGTCACCTGCCTGCAAGAGAAGAGGTAGGGGCTCTTAGTTTACACCTTGTCACAGCTCTCAGCCTCTCTTCTGGACTCGGGATTTGGAGGAAAAAAAGAAACAGCTGAGGCGGGAAAAGTAAGTGCCCAGTTGACCAACGCCTCCTACGTCAACAGCCCTGGAAGCTGAGGCCGCCCCATTAGAACAGGAAGGGGCTCGCAGACCAGCTACTTGTGCCTGGATGATGGGGCAGCTTTGCTTCTCGGGGTTTCTGGAGCCCGTTTGTCCCCTGGCCTGGGTACCCATGGATGGTTGCCAGTGACTCGCCATGTGCCTGTGATAAGCCCACTCCATCTCCAAAAATCCCTACCCCCACAAAACAACACCCAAATGGATGCGAAGACTAATATTGGTTTGTATTAAAGCAATAAAAAGACAGGATTCCCATATTTAGCAGGTTTTTTGCTTCCTTAGCTAAACTGTCTAAAAATAATAAAATCTAGCTTGCATCAAGAGGAGAAAAACCATGGTAAGAGGCATCATCCTCAACTTTTACCTCAGAAGGACCCCAAAGTCTCTTCTGTGTTGCTTACAACGATCTTTTATCAAAGTCTTACATTAAGTGGTTTCTGAAGAAGGCACTTTACTGAGGTTGGCCCTGCATTATTCATGAGCATTTCACATTCCTGAATATGACAGATGCCAGCACAGCAGGTGTTGACTTCCCCAAAGCAAAATGTCACTGGACACAGGGACAATTCTCCAGACAGGTGCCAAGTCACATTAGAGTCACGCTCCAAATGCATGCCTGACAAAATGAAATCTTTTTTTATCACTTAGCGAAAAATCCTTACCACCTAAAAATTACCAAAGGTACTCTGCGATGAAATCATTTTCTCAACCAACCGTGCAACACTTCTTTCGCATGGGCCACATGCAAGGCAGGGCTGAGAGCACAGAGTCAGAAGTAGCTGCACCCTGCGCCTGCATGAAATCTCAACAGGAAACCAGAGGTCAGGTAGTGATTCCTTTCTCACACCCTCCAGTAGAAACTGCAAAAGCCACTTAGCAACCAGAGCGTGAGATGCTGGTTGGTTGCTTAAGACAATCAAGTGGAAAAAAAAAAAGGAAGTTATTTCAAAATAGAAGCCAGGAATGAAATCTGGCCAATGGTGCCCAGTCAGAAAATTCTAGAAGAGGCATTCTTGTTTTGGTTCACACTTACTTACTCACTTACTTATTTTTCCCTCAAGGGATGAAGGAAGCATAGGAAATGTCGCACAAAGTAGCTCCTTCCCTTAGACCATCCAGGGTCAAATGTGAGTGAAAGAAGGCACCCTGACAGGAATCTTGGGTGGTCTCCAGTGAAAAGCACACTCCTCAATAAGCTGGGAGTGGGAAGAAAGTTCTCCAAACTGATATGGTGTATCTATCCTATTTAGTGGTGCAACATTAGGTGCATTCTCAACAAAGATAACACCAAGACAATGACTTACACTTTCACCAAAGGTTTTCTACCGCGGTCTAGTCCTAGCCAATGTGATAAGAGACGTATAAAGATTACTAATGAAAGAGTTCCAATAGCTAGATTAAAAATTAACACAGAAAACCCAATAGCTTTCCTACTGACTAGCAATACAAATTCGGTCAGCATAATGGGAAAATGGGACTCCGTTTCTAAATCACAACAAACAAAGCCTTCAACGTGAGACTGACATAAAGAAAATGGTAGAACCTAGTTGACGCACATAAAAGGCTAGAAAACATGCAATATTTCTGGAAGAGAAAACCAAATATTTAAAGATGTCAATTTATCTAAAATTATCTACAATAAATCTATTATTGCAATGCATTCCCAATTAAAATGCTCACAGGGGTTTTGTCTATAGACAAGCTGATTCTGTAAGTTCATATGGAAAAAAAATACACAAATATACAGACATTTTTTGAAAGACAGAGCATCAATAAAGATTTTCCATTCCTGACATAAAGTTATTCTTAAAAAAATTTTTTTTATTGTTTGTTTATTTTTGAGAGGGGGCCGGGCAGAGAGAGAGGGAGACACAGAATCCGAGGTAGGCTCCAGGCTCTGAGCTGTCAGCACAGAGCCCAACACTGGGCTCAAACTCATAGACCGTGAGTTGAAACTGAGCTAAAGTCGGATGCTTAACTGACGGAGCCACCCAGATGCCCCATGAAAAGTATTCTAAAGGCGCAGATAATTAAAGTGCTTCAATGTTGGTACAGGAATATAAAATAAATTGGCGAAACAGATAAGTCAGAGGAACCCATTGCACACTATACACAAGAGAATTTAGTCTATGATTATGGTGGCATTTCAAATGAGTTACAGAATGGATTATTCCATTAATGGTGAGAACAATGGACTCTCCATGTAAAGAAAGGTAAATCTAGATTCCTGACTCATAACTTATCCAAAAAAGAGTTCTAGAGAGTTACAGAGCTAAACAGAAACAAAAATGTAGAAATATTAGAAGGACATATAGGAGATCATTTAGGAAACTTGGGGTAGGAATGGCTTCCTGAACAAGGCTAAATCTAGAAACACAATAAACACAAATAATGACAGTGTACACAGAGAAAAATGTCTAGACATAAAGTTAAAAGAGAAGTAACAGGGAAAAAAATACTTGGCACACATTTCAGATATAAGATTATTACCCATAATATATAAAGAGTGTCTCTAATAAAAAATAAGTGGCAATAAGGGCAAAAGGCAATTTCCAGAAGACATGTAGATGACCCCTCAAATAAAAATTAGCTCAGCTCCACCAGGAATCAGGGAAACACAATTTAGAAAAAAAAAATATTTTTCTTCACCAAACTGGCAATGACAAAAAGACTAATGTCAGGAAATAGGCTTCTTACACACTGTCGGTGAGCAAAATTCTTTTTGGAAGGAAACTCTGGCAATATTTATTAACATTTAATATGCACAAACTCTCTGACACACAATTCCATTTCTAGGAAGCCATCCTACAGAAATTCTCATACCTGTGCTTAAAGGTGTTTGTATCGACGGTCTTCAATATTATTTACAACAGGAAAGAACAAAGAAACAGAAAGCAACCTAAATCAGAAAGTAGTCAGACAAAACATTCAATCCTACGTAGCCATTAAAAGAATGAAATAAACTTACATGGAAAGAGTTCAAAACTAACGTTACCAAGGGAAAAAATCATGCAGAAAAGGAATGCCTATAAGGTAGACGCATAAAGCCCTAGTTGAAAGTGTGGAGACGCTGGGGTAGGTGGGACTGGATTCAAATCCAGTTTTGGCACTGTGGGGTCTTGTGAAGGTTGCAGCCTCTCTAACCATACAGCACCACACTGCTAGAACTACCTCGGAGTGACGTTGTGAGGGTGAGCGATGATGTAGTATTTTGAAAACGGTGTGGCACACTATCATCAGAAATCATAGGAACAACAGCAGCAATCCTCAGCACAGAGGTGGTCTCAGGGCCATTCACAAAAAGGCTTCTTAGTGCAGTTTGGGATGCTGGTGAAAGGCCTTCTCGGTGCCTGTTCTTGCCCAAGGACAAGCACAGAAGAGTAATGGTGCCACCTGAGCTGTCACACAAGGTGGATGGAAGATATGCCAAGGCCCCATGTGCCAGGCTGTGGTCTATGAATTATTGGCAGAAAGCACTGCTAAGAAACAATACTATCGTAATGCCAGGGACACTGGTCTTGACTCATGTACCTGCTTCGTCTCCCAATGCTGAACATGTCAAGTAATGCGGTCAGCCAGACTCAAGGGCCATTTCACGGCCGTTTAAAAGTCTGTTTTAGTGGCAGTGCATCCTAGGGGACCACGGGGCCAGGGGCTCAAGGCCAAGGGAGCCTCTGCTTTGCATGTGTGAGCCACCTCTTCTCTTTCATTTCTTCTTATACCGGCACCATGACGGTTCACAGTCAAGCCCTGTGCACAGGGCCACGAAAAGGATCAGAGCTGAACAAAGATGTGGGCTCATATGCAAACTAACTCCCCAAACGGACACAGTTGAATCAAAGTCGTTTACGCTGCAGTTGTTTGTAGAAGAAGGAAAACTATTTCGGACCATGAGTAAAATGGAAGAGTATATAGTGCCTACGTTAGAACAGATAGTAAACGTACGATTCATTGTGGAGAGGCGGCTATTGATCATCAAGTTTTACAGCACAGTGTGGGCTTTGTTATGACAGGTGACTTCCTAAGTGACAGTTAACCAGGTACCTGGCCCCAAGCCCACACCCTGCAACTCTAGCTGTGCCTGAGCCTGTGGGACCAGATGTGCCGTGGGGCTCACCAGAGCTCTGCAATCACTGTTCTCCGCCCGTCTCTGTATCCTGCTGTGTAAAAAAACTTATAACCTATTTTCTTCTTTTTCACATATTCAAAGTGCACATGTTAAGCATCTACATTCTGGCTGGCATTAAACTCTCTGGAAAATAGACAACTTGCTTATGTAGCTGAGTTTTATAAAGCACCTGCCTGCACATTCAAAGTGCAAAAAACTGCTTGCCTTTCATAGTGCTGATTATGTCAGACTTCTGTGGTAATTATTACTATTTGGTTAATCTCTAAATTGGAGTAGGAACTTTAGCATACAGACTAGAATACCATCTGGAGTAATACTATCTACCGTAAGGCAGGATTTAGCTTAAGGCACCAAGCTTTTGATAAAATCCATCGTCTAGCAGAGCAGATAGTTCTGAACTCCTTGTGGATGAGGGGGGTCCCCTGGGAAAGGGTTACCATGTTTGGAATCAAGAGAATGGGTGTCATTCGTTAATGTGTTACCCATAAGACCTCAATGATGCCACTACAAACCCTCTCCAAGCCCCAGGCCCCTCATCTGTAAAAAGTGAAGGGCCGAACTAAACAATTGCAAGTCCCACGCAGCCATAAAATTCTGTGATTCTGTGTGAAACCCCATAGCTCTACGAGCTCACACAACAGTGTTAACAGAAAAGCAATTTGGGTAGAGAGAGGAAATTCTTGATGGTAGGGAATGCAGTTTAAGCAATGACTCCATAGTGCCTTATACCCAGGAGGATTTCTGGATGCCCTACGCCCTGCGCTGACTGTAACAGCCCTCTGGGAGTGGCGAAAGAGAACTGTAATTACAGAACCCATCCTCGGACAGATAATCTGCTTGCCTGATAATCTGCTTAGCTCCTGGATGACCAACTGTCCTTTTTAGTTTTTCTTTACCCTCTTCCCCTCAGAGTGCCCTACTCCCGACACGAGCCTAGGCGATGTGAATGATGGCTCCTGAAGTCAACCTTCAGCCATTTATAACTTATGCCCTACCTTCTTCCAAAAAGGACTTGCAGATTCTTATCAGAGAAGGTCATGATCTGTAAACAACTGGACAAAAACCTTAGAGGAAAAGAAAATATCAAGGCTCCACACTCAGACAAACCTACTGTGATCTGAGTTTCTCACTAGATGAAGACAAAAGGGAAAATGAGCCACAAAAGTCTCACCGTGTGAAAAAAATGGCCACATACAATTGTGACTAGAGAGGTGAGGTTTCCTATTCTAAATAAATGAACAGTCGTTGCAGGCTGCACTGCCATAGGGTCTTACTCTCTGCAAGGCATTGCATCAAGGACTTTAAGTGACCAGTCTCACTACACTCCCATGATGTAGGTGCTATTTTATTGTCTTATACTGGTAAGCAAAGAAACTAACGCTCAAAGTGGACAATGTCCAACACTCAAAGTCCCTGGTGCTTCCAAAAAGTAGAGCTCGGCTTTGTGTCCAGGCCTCCCCTCTAAAAGCACCAAGAAAATTCTTATGGAGGACCCTGGCTCTGGAATGGAAAATCACCTTCCATGCTAATTTTGCCGATGGTTGGAAACGTTCAGGTAGTTTCTTATATAGACCCCTGAGAAAAACCAGTGGTGTGGTACTGAAAGATAATTGAATGTAGTCATTTCCATATGGGGAAGTTAAACTATCAAGGTCTAGGTTGCCGTTTTTTCTTAAAGATCTAACTTGATTTACAGATGATTTGCTTAGAATACCCAAAGGAATAAACAAATTGCTTTTCTGTCCCCAAGACTCTTGCAAATACAGCTCTGATTGACAGTGACTTTAGATGAAGGACATATAAACACGTGAGGTAAGTATGTTGGCCTAGATCAGGAGTTTTCTAATGGTACTGTGCATAAGCAACACTCAAGATTCTTTCAAAAATGGGTTCAATGGCTTTAAGGTGGGGGATTTAAGAAATCAGCTTCTTTTTTTTGTTTTATAAGCACTGAGATGAGTATACAAATCATCAAGAACTGAGGAAACACCAGTCTGGGTGGTCCCCAGACCCTAAACCTGATGGTAGATGGAGAAGCCAAAGGTGTAACAAGGATTTGTTGCTTACATGGCAGGTGCATGGGTGGGGAGGGAGAGGCAGAAGCACACAAGTTCCCTGTTTTACTCCTGCAGAAGGGCAGTGTGGGGGCTGACTCAGCCTTCTTTAAGTTTGCTGGTTTTTTCCTCTTGAAATGGGAGAGGTTTCCAATGTGACTGGACTGGCTTGATCTCCAAGTTGAACACTCACCTGTCCCAGGAGGGTGTTTCCCATAATGCAGCACCCCGAACAGGCAGGATAATGAGGGTGTGCCCTGGCCCAAATTTTGCATCCTGGGCAAAGGTGAACAAATCAGTTTGCCCAGGCAGCTTTCCCAAAGCCCGGAGGGTTCTACACAAGTCTGTGCAAAGCCAACCTGCACAGATGAGAACATCCTGCAGCCAGACGGCCTTAGCCACCCAACTGCGGCTGCAACCTGGAGTGTTTGCTCCAAACACGTGTGCTGTGTCAGAGGGAGGGGTCACAGCTCATCTACTCCAGTGAAGATGCACAAAACAGAGCGGAGACAAATACACCACCGCCTCCCAATGATCTGGTTCCCTTTGACCAGCTGCTCAAAATATAAAAGACAGAACACCAACTCCCTTCTTTTAATGAGGGGTAAAGAATGAAAAAAGTGGCAACATCTCAGTGTAAATGCATATTGGATTTTTGCAGATGGTTCGTGCTTTCTCATCTCCTTCCAGGGAATCAAGTGCAAAAACTTTAAAGCAGCCTTTACAATTTAACAGTGTTAGATACATGTTATCTGTAAATGTGTGCATTCCCACGGGACATAACCAGTCTCTTTAAATCGACCTATAGGTTCAGTGCAATCTCTACAAAATCCAAGCCGGATTATTTGTAGAGATTGAAAAGCTGACCTACGATTTATGTGGCAATGCCGAGGACCCAAGAGAGTAAAAAAAAAATTTTTAAAGAATAGGATAAAGTCAGAAGACCTAAAGTATAGACTTTAAGGTCTATACTTTAGACTTTAAAGTATAGACTTTAAGGGATAGACTTATAGGTCAGTGGAATAGAAGAGAGAATTCCAAAATAAATTGCCACATTCATGGTTAATTAATTTTAAGTAAAATGCCAAGGCAATTTGATGGGGAAGGCGTAGTCTTTCCAAAAAATGATGAGGGGACAATTAGATCTATATATTCAAGCAAACCCTACCTCACACCATAAATAAAAAATTAACTTAAAATGAATCACAGACCTAAATATACAAGCTAAAACTATAATGCTTCTAGACAAAAACATCAAAGAAGAATTTTGTGACCTTGGTTTAATATTTCTTAGTCTACAAAAACATAATTCATAAAAGAAAAAGATTGATAAGCTGAATGTCATCAAGATTAAAATCTTTTTCTCTTCAAAAGGTATCATTATACCTCTGAGTCACAGATTGGAAGACATCACTGCAAATCGCATTTCTAAAAAAAAGACTGGTATCTAGAATATACAAAGAATGATGACAATGCAAAATAAGTGGCCAAGCAACTCAATTGAAAAAAATGGGCAAAGATTTAAATAAACACTTCACAAAAGGAGATATATGCATGCTGAATAAGCACATACACACTGGTTACAATGGCTATAATTAAAAAGACTGACCATACCAAGTGCTGAGGAGGATGCGGGGAAAGTGATACACTCATCCACTGCTGATGAGAATGTAAAATGGTACAGCTAGTTTGGAAACTTCTGGAAGTTTCTCAAAAGGTTGGACATAAATATACCTTGCGACCCAGCATACTACTAGGTTTTAAACTAAGAGAAATGATAATATATGTCCACACAAAGGCTTCTATGCAAAAGTTCATAGCAGGGTTATTCCTAATAACCCCAAATTGGAAACAATCCAAATGGCTCTCAGCTGGTGAACAAACAAAATATGGAGTAATGGAATACTGCAAAGCTACTGTTCTTATTGAAAGGAACAAACTATCGATCTATGCAACAAACAGATGAACCTCAATGACATTATGTGACATGAAAGGAGCCAGACCCAAAGGACTATGGATTGTATGGTTCCATTTATGTGAAGTTTCTAGGAACGGCAAGATGAAGGCAATATAAAGTAGGTGAGTGGTTGCTGGAAATGGGATTGGGGTAGGACGGGAGTAGGATGGACGGCAGATGAGCAGTTGAGATGGGGTGACTGAAAAGTCCTAACATTGCATTATAGTGATAGCTGCACAACTGTATACGTATAATAAAAATAATCAGACCACACACTTACAATGAGTGAATTTTATGGCATGTAAACTATTCCTTGATAAAGAGACATGCCAATAGAAATAAAGAAAGGAAGGGAAGGGAAGGGAAGGGAAGGGAAGGGAAGGGAAGGGAAGGGAAGGGAAGGGAAGGGAAGGGAATGGAGGAAGGAAAACAGTGAACAGTGGGAACAGTGGGGTGGGGGGCAAGGGACCTGACTGGGAAGATAGGAGGAACTGTTCTACTCACTGTCTGCAAGGACACATGCCTTCGTTCCTTTTGGGGTGGGGGTGGGGAGTTCAGATTCTTCTGGAGAGTTGTTGAAAGGAATGGATTCTTTCTCCAGAATCAAATGTGCCTTTATATATAGAAAGCTAGGTATGCATACATAATATTGCATTGTTAGCAATTATCTGAAGATTTGAATGTTTACAAAGGGCTTACAAAAAAGTAGTTCACTAATCTCATCATTATTTCTCTGTCTTCAGAAGAAGTACCATTCTTTTCGTACAAGAAGAGAAAGCAGACTACAGAGAGATGAAGTAATTTTCCCAGAACCACATGAGAAGTAGAAATGAAAACCTGGGTGATTCCCCTTAGCGTAGCTCCTGGGACTCTCCCGGGTTGGCTCTTTGGCTGCGTGCTTTCACACACAATATCTAATTGGATTCTTTTCTGACCCTTTGAAATAGACGACATCATTCTTTTTGTTTTATGCTGGTTAAACAGGCTCAGAGGACAGATGATGTGCTGCACCAAGGTCACACGGCTAAGTGTCAGAACTGGGAAATATCCCAGATCTTAGGATACAAATTCGACTCTCTTGGATCAATACCATCACAACACCTGCGTTGTTTCTTTTTCAGAAATCTTAGGCAACTAGAAAAGTGATTCCTGTATGATGCAAAAAGATGGTTAAGATGAGTGGTAAGAGACACCTTACTAACATAACATCTATCTTGGCTATTTTGCCAAACCGAAGGCAGAGCAAATAACTACGTTGACGACAAAACGCAAATCTGAAACTAATCAAGGGGAGTGTCTACATTTGAACCTCACCTCTCCCTGATGTTCCCACGGCTCTGTGCTTCCACTGTCAAACGTATTTAATTTTGCCACTAGTTATTATGGCTGGACTGTCTGCCCCACCCCACTGTGCAACACGGAAGGGAAAGAGATGGGCTTTGGCATCAAGAGAACCTGGAGGTCTGCCTGCTGGTCTTGCAAACACTGTGGCCTTGGGTTCTCCTCTGGCATCATTTCTTTATCTGTACCAACTGGCATTAGAAAAGCAGCCAGGTAGGATTATTATGAAAATGAAACAACCAAAGGTATGTTGATCACCGAGTACCTGGTGCCAGTCGACGCAGGTGAGATTTTTCTTTTTCTTTCATGTTGGATTATGCATGCCTTTGAAGACATCGGTCCCACCGCTATCTCCATAACTCTAGGATCGCTCTTGCTTTCCGCACAGCAAGTGCTCTCGCAACGTCTGGCGAGTTAGTATCAGAAACCCTTATCAGAAAACCTCTGCGTTGATGAGCCTACTATTCCCCGCACCATTACGGCCGCCCAGAGAGAAGTGATGGATGCGCTTCAGTGCTTCAGCTATAATTTCATTAGTTACTTGTTTCCAGACACTGTGCTGAGCACCCCATAAGCCATATCCCTTCTGACCCTCCCTGCAGCACTGTGAGGTCGGTGCTACACCCACTTTAACAGGTGAGGAAATCAAACATTAGCAAGACCAAGAAATTGCCCGAGGTTACTTGGTTAGCAAGGCATAGATCTGTCATCTGAATTCAGGTCTGTCCAACTCCAAGCTGTGTAGAACGCCCAGGTCCTGCAGCTTTCCTAGCCCTCGGTTGTTCAGGTTACAAGGGAGGCCTCTGCTGAGGTCCACCCTGGCTGGCTCTTAGGATCATCTTTCAACTGCTTTTCCTTTCTCTAAGAATACAAATAATAGTGCATCATACAAAATTAAGGCCTTCGCATTTTACAATTTGCTAATGCTAAAGAAAGACTAGATAATTTAAGTTCTTAACAAAAACTTTACTTCCACTGTCCCTCCTGCTCCCAGCCATCAACAGTGTGATCAAATGTTATCTACTTATTTTTTCTTTCTTTCTTTTTTCACTTTTTAAAAAAATATATATAATTTATTGTCAAATTGGTTTCTATACAACATCCAGGGCTCATCCCAACTAGTGCCCTCCTCAATGCCCATCACCCACTCAAATGTCATTTAAAAAAAAACACCATAGGGGCGCCTGGGTGGCGCAGTCGGTTAAGCGTCCGACTTCAGCCAGGTCACGATCTCGCGGTCCGTGAGTTCGAGCCCCGCGTCGGGCTCTGGGCTGATGGCTCGGAGCCTGGAGCCTGTTTCCGATTCTGTGTCTCCCTCTCTCTCTGCCCCTCCCCCATTCATGCTCTGTCTCTCTCTGTCCCAAAAATAAATAAAAAACGTTGAAAAAAAAATTAAAAAAAAAAACAAAAAACACCATAAGTGGGGGCACCTAAGTGGCTCAGTTGGTTAAGCAACTGACTCTTGATTTCAGCTCAGGTCAGGATCTCACGGTTCATGAGATCGAGCCCTGTGTCGGGCTCTGTGCTGACAGCGTGGAGCCTGTTTGGGTTTCTCTCTCTCCACTCTCTCTACCCACCCCCCCCCCAAATATATTAAAAAAAAAAAAACTTAAAAAAAAGCACTGTAAATAATACCAAGGCTTTTAAGGCTAACTATCCTAAATGTTATTTCCTGACATAGGCGATCTTCACGGTACGGGACAGTGTGACCCTAAACCCTTACAAAGCAGGCCTGATAGTTCCAGCCTGCCTGTCGTTTTCAGATTCAATAATAGCAAGGTCATGTCTCCCAGGTGCCAAACTTCCTTGAAACTGATTAAATAGCATGGAACTGATTAAATAGCATGGGAAACATCATCCCATTATTCTCTTCTGGTAAGTAAGTTATTAAGAAATACAGCATAGTTTAGAGGGTAACCAGTGACCTGAGGATTTGGTGTTGAATTTCCTTGGGTGTTAGCTGAATTTGGTATTCCCCGACCAGGTGTTTTGTCAGCAGTTGGTGCAATCTAGTCTATGCTTTGTTTTTCTTAGCTATCAAAAATGCCATTTTATGTATCATATCAGATTGTTCTCCCTCACAAGGTAGGTAGGAAGTCTTGAATATACTTTCCCGCCTCTTCTTTGGAGTAGGAAGGAGGAATGCCTTCATTTTTTCATTTAGGTAGACTTCTTTGTTGAGGTATAACAGGCGCTAAGACAAATGCACAAATTGTGTACATTTGAGTGAATTTTCACGAATGCATCCAAAGCAAGAAAGAGAACGTTATCTGCACGCAGAAGCCCCCCTCATGCCCTCTCCTAGTCCCATGACTCCTATTCACTATGCTGACTTCTAACTCCATATGCTAGTTTTACCTGGTTTTGAAGTTTACATAAATGGAAGCAAATACGTCTGGCTTCTTTTACTTGATTTGCTGCGAGAATTATCCATGATGCTGTATGTAGTTGTACCTCACGACATCTCATGATTGCACAGTACTCCCTTATGTAAACATGCTACATTTATTTACCCATTCCACTCCTGATGGACATTTGGGTGGTTTGAAAGCGTTGGCTGTTTTAAACACTGTTGCTGTGAAAATTCCTGCCCACGTCTTTTGCTGAATTATATACGAGTTCCAGTTGTGCTTATACGTAGGAGCAGACGGCATATGGCAAGGTCACCGGGCATGTTTACGTTGAACTTCAGCAGCCACTGCCAAACAGTTGTCCAGAGTGGTTTTCCTTTTATTACATTTTTAATCTGAGAGGAATTTGAAGGAATTAAATAAGAAGAATCAAATTAAGAGCTCTTTGCCAAATGGATTCCCAAAGTGTTTTTCTAACCTCTGTGAAGTGAATGATCTTTTTTTTTTTTTTTTACATAAAATGGCCTCTCAGTCGAAGCTCTGAAGCTCTGTAGCTTAATCCCCTCAGGTCGCCATTATTCCAGGCCCTCCAGAGTGCCACTGAGACATTTTCAATCCTTCTTTCATCCTTGTCCTTCTGTCTGCTGTATCCTTTCAACTGATGGGGACATGTGGATGGAATGCAAATAATGCGTATATTTCAATCCTAAACTGACTCAAAATCAGCAGACAATGGCTGGTGTTGCCTGGATCGTTTTGCAGAAGGCTTTACCTTAAAGCCTCCAGAGTGGCTTCTAGTTAGGGCCAAGGCACAGTGGAAAGAGTAAGCAGAAATTGAGTTTGGAAGGTTGGGGACTTCAGTGGCTACTAAAAGATCTAAGTTTTCCTCTCATGAGTTTAAATATTTCTTATCCATTATTTTTATTGTTAATAATACCCTTTACATCTGTTCCATAGCAGAACATTTAGAAAGCATGTTCCCATTTAATTCACCCAGTGCTTTGGAGGGTATCACTTTTATGCCTAATTATGGGCTCAGAAAAGTCTTCAAGTGACAGAGCTAGTGTTCAAATCTACGTTTTTTTGGTTTTGTTTGTTTGTTTGTTTTATTAAGTCTACTCTTCCCTCCTCTCCCCGCCCCCCCACCCCCCCATCCTGCTATATTTCAAGCGTCAGAAACACTGAAAATTACTTTGGTAGCTTGGACAGCTTAAAAATAAGAAGCTTCTATCCTCCCTCCTTTTCACAAATTACCATGAAGCCGTCCAGAAGCTAACCACCCAGGTAAAAACCAGTGGAACTTCGTAAGTCTATCCTTCACACAAATAGCAACTCAGTTGAGGATGCTAATTTGAGATCATTGACAAGAAAGGGATCTTGGTTCCTATAGACTCAGTAGGAGCGAGTCAATTGGCCTGTTTTAGACATATTATTAGGCTGCCTCAGTTGCTATGTGTGCAATGTCAGGAATGATTAAAAAGGTGGATGTCTGAGAAATCTGTTACGTTGAGCTTTCAGAATGAATGGATACACTGGGACCCAAATGCTCATGTCCCTCAATCCTGTGTACTTTCTGAAAAGATTTGTATGTTCTAGAGTGTTAAAAAAGGTGTCAGAGGCTGGTTCTACCCAGCTTGCAAGACTGCTGTGTAGGTAAAGAAATGTTAATTATACATAAATTCACTTTGAGCAATATGACACAGGGAAGGGATGGACAAGGTTCCAAAACACTGGATGACTCTGGGCCATTTTCTTTCCAAACACTATACCCTGAAGGGAATTTTAAAGGGGTCTCTTCAGGAAGCTGAACCCCAGAGGGAGAGACTCTTGGAATCCAATGGAATGTTACTGGAAATATGTAGTAGGATAGCAAAGTCAGGTGCCGCTCTGCATGTGGTAAAAACTATTAGCATAGTTCCTGGGAAGGAACAGTGAAAAATGCATCATGCTTCCGGCTCAATACGATTCACTTTCCAAACTCAGACACCACCCTACAGTCAAGGTCAGAGGTTTTACATCCTTTCCTTTCTTAACACCAGAAGATAAATATTTGCCTCCAAGTTCAACACTCCTGAAGCCTACTCCCAACTGGATAATTTTTTGTGTCTTGCGCAAGGGCAAACACTTAAGGTTCCTTATTACTCATGATCTCATTCCTGGTCTCCTTTCCAACACCAGAGCATGTTGGAGTCAGGAATGTACAATAATAGCAATCCAAAGGGTCTCTTCCATGAGAGCTGCTCCAGGGGAATCAGTGATCAATATACATGTCCTGGTGGCCAAATGGCACAATTAAATGCATGGAAGGTGGGTGGGAAGAAGTATGGCAGTATCAGATTACAGGACTGGTACCCTTTATTTAATGTCTTGGTAATGACTTTATGACCCGTAGGAAACATACAGAAGGCAGGAGGTTTTTTTTTTTTTTTAATTATTATTATTATTATTATTATTAAAACTTTTAAGTTTGTTATATAGTGCACAGCAAATGTGTTATCCCAACTCAGCAAGATTCCAGTTTGTCAACTGCTTTTCTTAGCCAAGTTGCTATCTCTAAAATACATTCCGGGGGCGCCTGGGTGGCTCAGTCGGTTAAGCGGCCGACTTCAGGTCAGGTCATGATCTCGCGGTCCATGAGTTCGAGTCCCACGTCAGGCTCTGTGCTGACAGCTCAGAGCCTGGAGCCTGTTTCAGATTCTGTGTCTCTCTGACCCTCCCCCATTCATGCTCTGTCTCTCTCGGTCTCAAAAATAAATAAATGTTAAAAAAAAATAATAAAATACATTCTGGTTCTGTCATTTCTTTCTCCAGGAATTACAACGGATGCCCCATCCCACCCCTCTCTTTTTCCTTCCTCAGTATTTCTATTCTAAAACAATTCTTAAAGTACTTTGTAGAAGTTGGGTAAGACATAGAGCGTTGTACGTGGCCCGTGCCTCAATTTGGAGTCCTGGCTGATCCCTTACATGTTATTTCCACTAAAACCATTGCTCTGAGTTATCAACTCCTGTGCAGATGGTTCAGCTCTTGGGCTGCCGAAAGCACACTATCAGACTAAAAATATTTTTTCCTCCCCAGGGTTAGAGGAGCCTTCAGGGTGGAAACCAATACTGGAGCAGTCAGAAAAACACAGCTTGCTTTGAAAAACATCCTTGTCTGATTTCTTATCCCGTTGTGGCTGGACTTCACCCCCTTTAATAAACAACTCCGCCTTCCAGCCCCGAATCTACAGAGCCCAGGCTCTGTCATTTCGCTGGGAACAGTAGGGGTGCTTCTACCCCTCACCCCATCACTGGGTGTCAGTTCTAATTGCCAGGAGGAAGAAAAAACAGGGTGAGAAGTAAATTCTAAGAGGGGAGGCATATGAAAGAATTCAGGACCCCCGGGTTTGGAAATACCACAAATCAGAGCCCACTGAAGGCAAGGCTCATACCTCTGGATGACCACTACGGCATTTCTGCATCCCGCAAAGAAACAGACACGCAGGTCTACGTTCCAGACTCTACACGCCGGGTGCGTGCCTTCCCTGTGCTGAGTCCTCTGATTCCTCTGGAAGGGCAGGCCTCAGGGAGTGGAGCCAGGTAAGTGATGAGTGCTGTGCAGCCAGGTTGCTCCCCAAAAGTACCCACCACACCTCAACCAGTTGTGGTCAGGTGACAAGGGACCTTCCAGGAGGAACCAGTGACCGTGCCGTGGCTGGATGCCGGGACCCAGATGACAGCCGGAGCCATATACATCACCCAGTGATTTTGTGCACTCGGGGTTCCACTCTGTGTAGTCCACACAGCTCTGTAACACTCTAAGTATCAGACTGCACAGCCAGAGCTGATGTAAGCCTGCATTTTGGCCGCAGGGCAGCAGACCAGCCTGAGTTCTTCGGTGCAGCTCTCTAAGTGCTCCTTAGCAAAGTCTACCAAACGTAAAAGTCAGAGCTGGCCAGCGCCTCTGATGACAGACAGACAAACAGACAGGAAAAGCCCCGCTGCCCAGGTGTGCCGCTTGGGTCAGTCCTCTCTCCCCACTGCTAATCGACATAGACTCAGAGGCCTTTTACTGAGCTAGGGACATTTAAACACCAGGCTAACTTTTATTAAACATCCCATGGATCACAATACACAATTCTTAACTCTAGGTAAGAAGTCTTTAACATTGTCCGTTGCCTACTGTCAAGGTTAAACATCCTAACTCTGGCATTCAACACCCTCTGCAATCTGGTCTCAGCTACCTGTCCAGCTGTCAAAAGTTACAGGGAGCCCTGGAGACAGATGGAGTAGGTCTGGGGAAAGGCTTGGCCATCAGCACCTTTAAAAAGCTCCCCAGGGGGTCAGATTCTGTCCCCATCCCTCTCTGTCCCTCCCCTGCTCATGCTCTCTCGAATATAAAATAAAATATTTTAAAAAAATTTTTAAAAAGGGGCACCTGGGTGGCTCAGTCAGGTGAACGTCCATCTTCGGCTCAGGTCATGATTTCACTGCTCATAGGTTTGAGCCCCGCATCGGGGCCTACTCCAGATTCTGTCTTTGTCTCTCTCTGCCCCTCCCCTGCTCATGCTCTCTCTCTCAAATATAAAATAAAACATTAAAAAATATTAAAAAAAAAAAAGCTCCCCAAGGGGCGCCTGGATGGCTCAGTTAACCATCTGACTTCACCTCAGGTCATGATCTCACAGTTCATGGGTTCAAGCCCCACGTGGGGCTCTGTGCTGACAGCTCAGAGCCTGGAGCCTGCTTTGGATTCTGTGTCTCCCTCTCTCCCTGCTCCTCCCCTGCTCACACTTGGTCTTTCTCTCTCTCTCAAAAAATAAATAAACATTAAAAAATTTTTTTCAAGAAGCTTCCTGGGGTGCCTGGATGGCTCAGTTGATTGAGTGTCTGACTTTGGCTCAGGTCATGATCTCACGGTTCGTGGGTTCGAGCCCTGCATCAGGCTCTGTGCTGCCAGCTCAGAGCCTGGAGCCTGCTTCAGATTCTGTGTCTCCCTCTCTCTCTGTCCTTCCCCTGCTTGTGCTCCCTTTCTCTCTGTCTCTTTCAAAAATAAATAAGGATTAAAAAATTTAAAGAAAAATAATAAAAAATAAAAAGCTCCCCAAGTGATTCCTAGGTGTGCCCAGGTTGAACACTTACAGGTTAGAATGAGCCTTCCCCAGCTCCCTCAACTTAGGCACTCCCTTCTATTTGCATTTTTTCTTGTTCTAAATATATACTTTTTATACATTACTATGAAGTAGACACACATTTATCTAATACAATAAATTATACCGTAACTTCTGGTTATGTAACAGGTTTTTCTACTAGACTTTAACTTCTCAAAAGCAAGGACACTGTAGGGTGCCTGACTGGCTCAGTCGGTAGAGCGCGACTCTTGATCTCGGGGTTGTGAGTCTGAGCCCCATGTTGGGTGTAGAGATTACTTAAAAAAATAAAATCTTCCAAAAAAAAGCAAGAACATCGCCATGTTCAATTTTGTATTTCCAGAGTCCAACAGATGTTGAGCACCTATTAGGTATTTTTCGTAAAAACAGTGTATTTTATATGATAGAATACCAGTGTTCCAAGCTTGCTTTGAATGCTGCCTTTTCTAGGGACTCTTTCTCATCGGTCTCACCTGGACATGATCCCTCCCTCCTCTATACTCTGATGGCATTTATTTATTCCACTCAAATGGCCTTGAGCTTGTAGATATTTATGTGTTAGGCAGTGACTGTGTCTTTTATAATTGCATATTATAACTATAATTATGCAATCAGCTAGCATAGTACAAGTATGAAATGTTAAGTTCTTGTTTAAAGAACGCATTATACGTCAAACTAGTAGACCAAAACTATGTCATCTAAATATAGTGTGGGGAAAAACTATAGCACTAAAGAGTAATCGCAGAGTAAATTTTTGAGAGCGGGTTATTCTGGCGAAGCCACATTAGGATTTTGTTCTATTCTAAGCTGTTTTCCTTTTAAAAACTCTTTTTAGACCTCCTCACCTCTTTCGAGAATAATCCTAGCTCCTGTAAATTTTCTCCTCCTGCCCTTCCTGGAAAAGAGTAATTCTCATTCTTCCAGTAGGCAACAACTAGGTCACCTGCACAAAATACTCACAACTCACAGCGGAAAAACCACCGTCTGTAGTCTCCAATATTCCCCTCCCGCTGCCCGGAACATCATAAAATTTAACGGCCTCCCTTTCATATCGGACCAAGCAGGTCTCTCTCTGCCACTCTCTCAAACTTGACCACGGCGGCATCACTTTTTAGCGACACGCTATCCTAGGTGGACAGATGCTCTCTCAGTGTCTTTCTGGAGCAGAAAAGCCAGCTCAGGCGATCCTCATCCAAGACAAGTCAGTTGCCTTCTGTCCAATTAGGACAGTACAGCTGTCCCACTTCCTTGCTGCAGGCCGGCCGTGATGAGCCCGAGATGACTCAGATGAACATTGCAGGGAGGCGGGGAATGCTTATATCAAAAGCGATCAGGCTGTTAGAGGCAGGAGTGCGGACAAAAGGCCGTTTTCTCTTGTGCGTAAAGAGGGCCAGTGTTAGCAAGCTAAGGAAAGAAAATGCACTGCAACCCAATGCAGCGCACCCATGCTGAATACCTTATGTCATGCTACCTCCTCTCGGGCCAGAGGCCTGTCGCAGGAGGCCAAAAGCCTTTAGGCAGGAGCCTAATTCGTCTCTGCCCCCCTAACTTGTGCAAACAAGAAGTGCTCAATAAGCATTCACTGAATGGAGGACTCTACCGGTGGATCAAGAGGAGGGGACAGTGGCTCATTACGACTCAAGAGGTCAGAGCAGGCTTCATGGAAGTAGACCTTTACACGGAGATTAGAAAGAGAAGCAGACTCTCCCTTTCATTCTGTATGTACCGAAACACTGCAATTTTTTTTTCCTATCACTTGTGTGGTAGTCAAGAAAATATCACCTGTAAAAAGAAAAAGAAAATATCACGCGTACTGTGGTGGGGTCCCCTCCCTAAGGAGAGAGAAAAAAAGGGAGAGAAAACTTCAAGGTAACCTGGCTATGCGCCTACGTGACAATATCCCTCGTGACCTTGTAAACTGAGACTGCTTAATCAGACTACATGTTTGTGTGTGTGTTACCATATATGGGAGACAAAGAAATAGAAAATGTATAAAAAACTAGGCCACGTGACGTTTGGTGCTCAGTTCTTCGGGTACGAACCCCACTGAGCAGTGCCGGCACGAATAAAGTTGCTTCCTGGAAATTAAAAAGCCTCCGTGTCATGACTCTCTGTGTGGGAATCCTGCTACATTGCTATCCCATTCACCCTCTGTTTCCCCAACCAACAAAAGTGGACCCAGAAAGCCAGACATTTCTTCACCTAAAGTTACTTTTCTATGGAATTTCCATGGACAACGATCACCTGAAAGTTCATTTCTTACCCCTTGTACCTTTAACTGATAAACGGGATGATTTACAAAACAAAAAAATTAAAGAACGGATAGAAAGAGAAGACAGAAGAATGCTGGTTCTTTATTGCAGAAAAGCAGCTATCTTAGGAGGACACTGTATTTCCAATGTCACTACCAGACAATATAATGCCTGAGAACAAGAAGAAATTAGCTTTATTTCAGTAATAGCCTGTTTTCTACTGCTTCTTAAATCAAGCAAAAGCAATTCTCTCTCTCTCTCTCTCTCTCTCTCACACACACACACACACACACACACGCACACACACACAGCCCACTGGCAGGCAACATCTGACAGTAATGGTTTCACACTCAATTTATCCTGAGCTGGTTTATACCACCTCACAGCAATTTCGTCAGGTCAACACACTTCAGTTTACAACCCCCCTCCCCCAACCTACAGTAAAGGACCAATAGTAAAAGTCCAGCCCAGCCTATGGCACCTGTGTGCTTACAGTCAAGGTGAATTGAAAGCCCTTCCCTAATTCCGGTGGCTGGCGAGAGCAAAGGGTGACCTTCATTAAACAGGAATGAGAAAACCACTGAACAGTTCTTAGCAATTCCTGCCTAGTCCAGAGCTCGTAGGTATGAGCAACTGGTTTTTCCCTGCGAAGTGATGAACTTGATGGTACCAAGAAAATATCCCTTACCAAAGAGACAGTAAGGATTAGTGCCCTAGTGGAGTCTACTTAGTTACGGGGATGGTCACGTTGGGGTCATGTTTTAAATTTAAATTTAAACTCCTGAAAATGTCATCACAAGCCTGAAAAGTTTTCAAATGATGTCATCCCTCAAATGATGATACCCAAGAAGTTGCTATGTCTGGCCTTTAGGCTGTATGGACGTTTCTGGGATTGCCTACCGATTGTTTATCTCAGGTGGCTTTCTCTACGCTGATCACAGGAGACTCGGAATAAAAGTTATTTTCCAATATCAGCTAGAGGCAAACATAATTAAGAAGTGAAATCAGCTTTCTGAATTACGAGCTATTTTGATAATTTATGCAGTCGTTCCTCTGAATTAATTTTAACAGTTGAAACGGAACAGTACCTTTTCTTCCCACAGGCCATTTAGCAGAGTTTAAAATGGTTGCTGCACTAGTGTGATCCTATTGAGAAGTTTAAAAACTAAAGAGACATGAAGTACCTGTTGTGGGTAACTCACACCGTCGAGTCCTTAGGGATTAAAGATGAAATTACTAGTCTCGGTGTGCTTTCTGCTTGAATGCAAATGAACTGACCTTTTAGAGAAATTAAAAATCTAATAATAAATCTGAGGACATCTCCCAGAACCCGAAAGTGGGTTAGTTTAGGTTAATGCACAGGGGATGAAAAAGAACAAATCCATGCACAAGATCACATTAACAGCAAGACAAGAGTCATTATAAAGTAACACGTGACTACAGCTACACCAAGCTCACAATCCCCCCGCGGTCACGTCAAGGCTACTCTGCTTTTTGAGGGGAGCCTCATTCCTCCCCCAGCTCCCGACACAGGAGCTGCCATTTTCTCCATGACGGCCTCCGGCCATGATGAATGGTCAGGGCTGGACAGGTGACCACAGTGCAATGGCATCTTCCCCAGGGCTTCCCGATGGGAGCAGGGGAGAGAGGTGCCACCACCACAGAAGTAGCACAGCTCTGAGCTGCTGCAGCCTTGCCCTTTCCACACAGGGGGCATGAATGCACACTCAGACACAAGCTGGCAAAGCTGAGGGCACGCCCATGGCGCCTCAGGCCCCGGCTTTGGTCCTTTCTGTCCCCCACAGCTTGGTGATGTTAGTCCCTTTCTGCTCTAACTGATGTTACGGGTTGAACTGTGTTTCCTGGAAAGATAATTTTGAAATTCTAACCCCCAATACCTCAGGATGGGGCCTTATTTGGAAAGTGGGTTGTTGCAGATGTAATCAGTTAAGAAGAGGATGTTCTAGAGGAGGCCCTGATCCAATACGACTGATGTCCTCATAAGAGGAGGGAGGAGAGCTCGACAAGGAGCGGATGCCAAGTGACAAGAAGGCAGAGACCGGAGCTATGTTGCCAGAAGCCAACCAACGCCTGGGGCTATCAGAAGTTGGAGAAAGCAAGAGGGATCCTCCCCGGGGGGCCTCCGACAGCCTGGCCCTACCAAAACCTTGATTTCAGACCTCTGGCCCCCGGAATGGTGAAAGAATACACTTCTGCTGCTTTAGAACCACCCGCTTTGCAGTACTTTCCTACGGCAGCCCCAGGACACTAATTCAGCTGCCCTGAGAGGGAGTTTCTGCCACTTGTGACCAAAGGTGCCGTCGCCCAGTCTGAGGTGCGAAGGCATTCCTCGCTGTTACAAATGAAAACGTTTTTGTATCCAAGTGCCTTGGGCCACCCGAGTAACAGCTGTTTCTTCAAACTGTCAAAAGAAGATCACACACCCAGGCACGGTCTTTCATTTCCTCATTAATATAACTTTCTCCTGAGAAGTTACACACATAAAATGTATGCGCAAACGAGGGGACTGGTCATCCAGGCCCCACGCTGGATTCAGACTTCAGAACCCAACAATTAGTGCTGGTGAATTCCAGGGAAAGGCTGGCACCCACCGAACTAAGAACCCCTGGGGATTACAAAAGACAGTTTCCTTCTGCTCCCTTTTCAGTTAAACTAGCAGGCATGCAAACACTTTTCTCATTAGCTTCTCATTTTGCTAAAGTCTGTAAGAAAATTCCTAGAGGCCTTGCGATTCTACCTGGGGGTGTTTTGCAACTGGGTTGAGATTTGTAAATGACTGACAGCAGATGCCATCCCCTGGCCTCCCAGGGCTGCTTACGAGGAAGAGAATAAGGCTTTTGCCCTTCTCCTCGCAAACTGGAGGAAGAGCCTGAGGGGGGGAAGAACCCCAGTTTTCAGATAGAGGGCATGCAGCGGGTAGAATTGTGGTCCTCACAAAATACGTCCACCTGGAACTTCAGAAGGTAATCTTGCTTGGAATAAGGGATTGTGCAGATGTCACTAAGGGAAGGATTTTGAGATGAGGTCATCCTGGATTCAGGTGGGCCCTAAATCCAGTGGCAAGGGAAGGGGAGACAGATGCAGAGATGCAGAGAGGAAGGCCAAAGACTGGAACGATGTGTCCGCAAGCCAAGGAACGCCCAGGATCGTTGGAGGCCATCAGGGGCTAGGAGAGAGCAGGGGATCGGTTTCCCATCAGAGCTTCCAGAAGGAACCAACACCTGCCTACACCTTAATCTCAGCTGTCTGGCTCCCAGAACTGTGAGATAATAAGGTTTCTGGTTGTTCTGTTGAAATTTTTTTTTTTTAATTTTTTTTTTTCCAACGTTTTTATTTATTTTTGGGACAGAGAGAGACAGAGCATGAACGGGGGAGCGGCAGAGAGAGAGGGAGACACAGAATCGGAAACAGGCTCCAGGCTCCGAGCTGTCAGCCCAGAGCCTGACGCGGGGCTCGAACTCACGGACCGCGAGATCGTGACCTGGCTGAAGTCGGACGCTTAACCGACTGCGCCACCCAGGCGCCCCTGTTGAAATTTTTTTAAATGTTTATTTATTTTTGAGGAAGAGAGAGACAGAGTGTGAGCGGGGGAGGGGCAGAGAGAGAGGGAGACACAGAATCCGAAGCAGGCTCCAGGCTCTGAGCTGTCAGCCCAGAGCCCGACGCGGGGCTTGACCCACAAACTGCTAGTTCATGACATGAGAAGTCAGATGCTTAACCGACTGAGCCACCCAGGTGCCCCAAAGTTTCTGTTGTTTTAAGCCACTAGGTTTATGGCGCTCTGTTGCGGCAGCTCTGGGAAACAAACACAGGTCATCTCTAAATGCGCAGGCCTTGGGGCACCTGGGTGGCTCAGTCAGTTAAGCGGCCGACTTCGGCTCCGGTCATGATCCCGTGATTCATGAGTTCAAGCCCCGCGTCGGGCTCTGTGCTGATGGCTCAGAGCCTGGAGCCTGTTTCCGATTCTGTGTCTCCCTCTCTCTCTGACCCTCCCCTGTTCATGCTCTGTCTCTCTCTGTCTCAAAAATAAATAAACGTTAAAAAAAAAAATTAAAAAAAAATGCGCAGGCCTTAAAGGGAGAGCACAATGTGTGCTATGGGTTTCTCCTGCTCACCACGACCCACAGTCTACAGCATTACAAAACCCTTGGAATTTTCAAGATTTCACAGACATCTCCCCATATTCAACGATGATGCCAGCCCCCAAACTGGCTCTGAACCCTTCACAGTCATGCAAAATCACTTATTGACACACCACATGGATAGGGCGCTGGGCTGGGAGTAACTTGAGCTAAAGCCATCCGTCCCCCCTTCAGAAAGGCCACCGTGGAGTGTCACCAAACACATGGGACAATGTGAAGCAAACAAGGCATCATCTTTGACCGTCGGCCAGTCATTATTTTCATGTACGGCTATTCTTTCGTACTTCTCGGCAGAAGATAAAGATTGAGGCCACGATGTACCCCTTAAAAAGGAGTCACAAACCAGTAAGCACGGACTCTGAGTCACTGCCAAGGGAAGAAAAGGAGACTGCAGGAAAATACGCACAACGTGGTCATATTCGTATACAAAAGAATATATGCCCTCCCCTGTTGACAGGAGCAAAGCAAGATACAGAACTACATATCCTGTGGGACTGAATTTATGTGACAAAACCCCATATCTGTAAACACCGTGATGCATGCCAGGGAGAACAGACTGGACGCTCGACAACAGCCACTTCTGGGGAGCGGGGTTGGGGACTGAATGGAGGATGTTTACTTTTACCTTAGACCAGGGTCAGCAAACTGTAGCCGGAGGGCCAAATCTGGCTCACAGCCTGCTTTTATAAATGAAGCTTCGTTGGAACACGGTCATGTGCATCTATTTACGTAGTGTCCACGGCTGCTCTGGCCGTACCCAGCAGACTGGAGTAGCTGAGACAGAAACGGTATGGTCCACGAAGATGAAAATCTTTACCATCTGGCCCACTACAAAAAGAGTTTGCTGCCCTCTGCTTTTTTGGGTACAGTAAGCAGAGAAGTTGAAGCATGTCGCCCAGGTTGGGGGAGCACTGAACTGCTCTGAGGTCTACTCTTGGCTCTCTCGCCAATGAGCTCTGCCTTCTCGTGTTTCTTAGGTTTCAGCGTCCTCAGTTTTAAGAAGGACGGACCAGATTAAATCTATGGGACTTCTTCTGCCATCATAGTTCGGTCTTGAGCAGGTTTTACCTTTAATACAGAGAAGCGGTTCGAGAAGAGATCTTTCTCGCTGGTGCAAGGCCAAGTCTGGGAACCAGCCAACTGAGCTGCAGCTCATATCGGTGTGAGTTCAGATTAGGCAAGGCCCCAATTACCAAGTGGCTCTGGTCTGGGCGTGGCATGAGTGAACAATTAACCAGTCAGAAACTGCTTCCTAATACTCTCATCACCCAGTAAGTTAAATTGCAAATCACAAGACATTTACTAGGGAGCGTATCCAAGGCCATTAAGCCACTTGAGAAGCTGTGCTAAAAGTCAAAATCTCCCCCATCCCCCGCCCCCCCCGACCCCCGCCTTGCTCAGGGATGGTTAAAGGGCCAGTAAGTGGCTGTTTTCTTTGGGATGGATAGAGAAGCTGGATGACCCATTGGGGTTCACCCACAGATGCCACCCATGCCACAGCTGAGCACTCAGCGGTCCTATCGCAGTGCTAGAGGGCCTCTGGAGTTTTGTCCCATCCACGAATTGCATGTGGCACCACCTTCCTGCTTATCATGCCTCCCACTGAGGGAAATGGGAACCAGCTGGGTTGGCCCAAACCTGGGTGAAACCTGGTTATCTGCCAAGGAAAGCGTTGACGGACCAGCCTGACAAGGCTACGGACTCTGAGCTCCTAGAGCTGTCATCAGGACTTGTCCCGTGCCGGGAAGTTCAGCCATCAGACAATGAGGGACCCGCACCCGACACGCCAGCACAGGCTACCCGTGTGCCAGCTGGAGACTCGCGCCACAGATGTGGAAACCTCTGGGCATCAGCTCTGTGGAGAGACCACAGTTTTACCAGCTGAGAATGCGCTTAGAGAATTACATCTCTAGGTCAGCAAAGGCTTCTGATCTTGGCTTTCTACTTCAGCAGCGGAACTTCCTGGGGCCAACCCAACTCATAAGGACAGGTGTCCAGACCGGTGTTGAGGAAAACCAGACAATTGGAAGCACTTGGAGATGTGAAAAATACAGAAGAAATGCTGATACTTTAAAAACTTTTAGGCTTTTTCCCAGTCACTTCCCCCCAAATTTCTAGCTGTGGTGTTTTTCTCAGTATAAGCTTTATGTTTTAAAGCTAAGGGAAATCAGGGTGATGTTGAGAGCCAAAGGGAGGAAAGCCGGTTCCCAGGGCTGCTCAGTGGAACCCCTCAGTTCAAGTACACACGTGCGACTCAATGGCAGCCAGCATTTTTGCGAATAGATTTGCTCACATGAGAAAAATCAGATTTTAAACAACCAATTAAGTTGTCAGTTAAAAGGAAGTGACATGATCCACAAACTAGCTCCTTAGAGACAACTAAGCTCACATTTTATAATATTTATATGATATTACAGATATTGTAAATGATATTTATGAGCTCAAACAATAAGGAAGGGAGGGAGAAGGTGAAGCCTTAGGTTTCCTTCATTGGGCAAATATGACGGACCTGTGAGCCAGATGCCTGACGAGGAGAAAAAGGCCATAGAATCCGGGCTTTGAAGGCAGACATCTTGGATTCAAACTCTGACCCTGCCAGTAATCACCTATATGCCATCAGGCAGCTGCTCTGAGCCTCAGTTTTGTCATTTGCAAAACAAAGAGGAGGGTGAAACTCAGGGAGTCCCACGCACGGAGTTGGTAAAAGGGACTCGTATGAGACAGGTTGATAAAGTACCAAAGGCAGTAAGGTTTACAACAGTAACTCCAGCCATAACCACCCTTCATTAGAAACTCCTGTCCTCAAGGAGCTCACCCTGCAGAGGGGTAGCTGAGCCGGAAACAAGTGCCTACCACAGGGTCAGACTGTTAAGTTATGCACCAAGTGAGGTGGGCGTCAGAGAGAAAGTTGTCCAAGACTACTGTGAAGGGGAGTCAGGGAGACATCACAGAAGCGGGGCACCTAGACTTAAAGAGGAGTTAGGCGTCTACTAGGCAGAAAGCTCTTCCTCCCACTATCCCGTCCCATCCATCCATCCACCCACCCATTTATGGAGCACCTACCTTCTGTCAGATCATGTTTTAGGTGCCGGGGATATGGCTGCACCTGTCATGAAGTTAACTACAGTATAGCAACAGGTGACAGAGAGTAGACATGTATGCAAACACAGAAGAGTTTCAGATTGTTGGGGGGGGGGGGGAAGTGCTATGAAGAAAATAAGGCAGGTCCAGGGGTAGAAAGGGACCTGGAGGTTGGAGGTGGAGGCAGCTGCAGACAGGGTGGTCAGGGGAGGCTTCTCTAAGGAATGGCAGGCAGGTTGAATAATGGGGACACCAAGACTTGGGGGAAGGATGTTCCAGGCGGAGGGACAGCGAGCGCAAAGACCCCGAGATGGAGACCGCAAGTGCTTGGGGCACAGAAAGAAGGCCAGTGGGGCTGGTGTGAATGAGGAGGACAGATGTAAGTGACCAGGAGCTTACTCACAGAGGGCTGTGTAAGCCGAGATAAGATTTTTCAATATAATTCTGAGGTTAAAGTCAAAACAAAATACCCAGTCGATAGCATTTTTCTTTTTTAATGCTTTCAAACTCTTTAAAAAAACACAAAGGAAGCCTGGAAATCTACCCTCCCCCCCCCTCCCCACAGTCCTTAGGCCCCCAACTTTGTTACGTAAGAACCAACACCTTCTTTAATCTTTTGCCAGAACCAGATACACTTTGCATCCTAAACAAGCTGCCAAAACAAAGCAGAAAGCTGGGCTTAAACTCTCTGTTAGAGGATGTTCTAAACTCTGCAAAACACATTGCTTTATCTTTCAAGTATGTTTATTTGGACAAGGTATACGGATATAAGCACGGATGCAAGGAGCCAGCTGCACAGAAGCAAGACAAACTAACAAAATGATTATTTAGCAGGAGGAAAAGATAAAAGCAGTCTTAAGTATAAGCAAACATTTCTGCCTCCTCTAACGTTTCTGAGCAAAACACGACCCCAATGTGACGCAGCGCTGAGGAGGACACAGACACGTATTTGCCCCAACCATTCTGGGCTTGACGGACAGGAAGAGTGGCGGGGTATGCTTCCTTTTTTACTGGGGCCCTCTCTCCCCCAAGGCCACACCTTAAGCTGCTGACAAGACCCGTCCTTACTCATATGGGCTCATACCAGGGGCTTCTCTTGGGAAAGCGGAGCCGGGGTCAATACACCCATTACAGCACGAAGACTACCTTCCGCTTCTTTATCTCCCCCATTTCAAGCCATCTGCCTCATCTGGACACCCCAGGTCCTGACATCTGGTTCAGGAAATGGGGGCTCTTTGAGCAAAACCTGTCCAATGTCTTAGGAGACACACCCAATCCTCAAAGATGTCATGTTAGGATACGAAGAGTAAAGCAGGTAGATTCTTCTCGTTTGTGACCTACAAGTTCTTTCTTTGGACTGGATAGTTTTCAACAAAGAGGGTGAGAATACCACGCCTTTGGGTCAAACCTCAGGGTTGGTCATGCTTTTTAGGCTGTTAAATCCATGTGACAGCGATCGCAGGTGGGATTTTAAATAATAGCGGAAGTTTAATTTCCAGGCCTCATGCAGAAAAATTTATAAGGCTCCCCCATTCCATACCCTGCAATACGTAGACCTGCTTTTGCGGTATTCTTAAAAGATTCCGCTGGTAGTCCCTCAAACGCTAAAAGCTGCTTTCACGGGGATTCAATTTGTCCTTTTGAAAAAAATACAGAAAAAAATATATGAACACGGCATGCGAGCTTCTCACAGATAAGCTCCTGGGTGGTCTTTCTATCGAAATCATTGACATTCACTTGTGTATTCATCAACTACTGAGCAACCAATATGGGTAGAGACTGTGCCATATCTTGGGGATAAAGTGGACCTAAATTACTAGCATTCTCTGTGCTCATGGATCTCAGGTCTAGTAAGTGGGGCGGGGGGAGGGCGGGGAGGAAGTGAATTTTAACAACGAGAAAATGTTTCCAAGAGAGTACATGAGTATGATACACTGGCACCCCTAGGTAGAGGTAAAAGGAAGGTTTTGGAGATAAAAGGAAGGTTTTCTTTGGAATCGAAAAGCAGAAAACATAATTTGTTGATAACGCCATGGGCCAGTCCAACCATATCACCAAGAATGGACTCAGACTAGCAGAGGCATTTCCTGATATTTTCAGCCAGTGTCAAGTGCTGCCCCCTACCCCAGCTGGGCTTGAGGGAGTGCTCCCTAGAGTAACCTGTCTCATCCTGTTTGGGTAGTAGCTCCTGGAAGTCATGGTGCTGAGTGCAATGTATCATGTTCTTGGAGAAACACCCTGAAAATATAACACATAACTTAATTATTTTGTGAGGTTATGAAGGTACACTTATGAAATTGAACATGGGTCCACCAAAAGAAGTAAAGGGGAACTATGGGAAATTCGCTGTTCTACATGTCTTATATCAGTATTTGTTTGCAACAGCTTCATTCATTTGGAAATCTGTTAACCTTTGGGAGCAAACAAGCAGCAGCTTACGCTAAAGTTTTAAGAAAAATTTTAAATGAACGGGCACCTGGGGGCTCAGTCCATTAAGCGTCCAGCTCTTGATTTTGGCTCAGGTCATGATTTTAAAGTTTGTGAGTTTGAGCCCAGCATTGGGCTGCATGCTGACAATGTGGAGCCTGCTTAGGATTCCTCTCTCCCTCTCTCTCTGCCCCTGCTCATTCATATTCTCCCCCCCCCAAAATAAATAAATAAACTTAAAAAAATGTATTTAATGAAGAGAAAATTCTAGCTATGGACTTTACTATTATCTTTGAAAGGGGAAAAGGCTGTGACTATTCTATTTCATCGACAAAAGAAACCTAATTTCTAGAAAACCAGAAGGTTTGAGACCCATTGGAACAGAAGGGGAAAGGAAAGAGAAACAAAAGCACTCAGCTGCAGGTTCCAAAAGAAAAACCCAAATAGGCGTGCCCAGATTTACTCAAAGCCCACATATCAAAAAACCTATATTTGCAGACTTGATAAGTTACGGGTAATTATTTGCTTTATAAAGTGGGCGATTCCACGGGATTCTTTTTTAAAAAATAGTACATTCCTGGGATGCACTTAAGATGCAATTCACTTTAGAGAAGTCTGACTACTATGCCAGCAAGGCAGTGTATCAAACAAGAGCCATAAGGGATCACAAGGCAGGCGGCCAGGAGCAGAAGAATGTATATCCAGAACAGTGTTTAACCCCTGCTTCCCCACCCAGCGCAGGATGTGGCTTCAAACAAAAGCAGAACAAAATAAAAACCAACATGATCAGGGTAAAGTATCTGTCTTGTCATTCTTCGTTTGACTCAACCACCCTCCCTTGGGGTCTGCCCTTCCTCTTCAAAGCCCTCTCTTCCTCTCTGTGATAGTTGGCCTCGAAAGTGGTTTCTTTACAGCAGTGGTTCAACTGGCGGGCAATTTTGCCCTGTGGGGAATGCTTGGCAACGTCTGGAGACATTTTTGGTTGTCACAACTGGGGAGGAAGTGCTATGGCCAATAGTGGGTAGAGGCCAGGGATGCTGCTAACCATTCCATAGGACCGTCCTCTGCAACAAAGAATCATTCCGTCCAAAATGTCAATGGTGCTGAGGCTGAGAAACTCTGGTCTACAGGAGGCAAGATCATGATGGTCCCTCTATAGAGGTGGGATGCAGGTACGAAGTAGTTCGGACTTTGCTCTCCTTTTAAGTGAGCTATTATTTAGCTGGAGGGGAAAACCTGCAGAGCTGTTGTCTTGATACAATATGCCCTGAGTCCCCTGGATAAGGCACTGATGTAAGAGTTAGACTCGGGGACACATTAAAATGGCTAAGCACCCACTTGAAAACATTTGGTCAAAACATGCATTCAAAGAGCAACAATGAGAGGCTTGGCAAAGCCACATACTTGGTCTTAAAAAGCCTTCTCGGAAAGTAATTTATACCAATGAGCCGTGGCAAATTCACCTATTCTCTAAGTACATCGTGACTCAACAAGCCTTTTGATCCATTATAGAACGGCAACAATTATAGTTTAATGAGTTATTTTCACTTACTTGTCAGAACCTGTTTGGATAATCTAAATAACTTCACATCCTCTTAACATTCCTTGGGAGGCAGTCTTAGGCAAAAGAGGCTCAGTTTTCTTTTCGATCCCCAATCCTGGTTAAGTGACAGATGTAGCTGCTATGGCGACCAGTCTTCTGTTGGGGTTTGAAACCTACTCTTTCCCCCCCTTTTCCAAAATCGTAACTCTGTTTCTTTCACAGTTGAGATTTTTCTTGCCTCCTTCCTTCCTTAGAGCTAGCATAGCATACTTTAAAACTTTTTTCTTTTTTTTTTTTTTAATTTTTTGTTAACGTTTTATTTATTTTTGAGACAGAGAGAGACAGAACATGAACAGGGGAGGGTGAGAGAGAGAGGGAGACACAGAATCTGAAACAGGCTCCAGGCTCTGAGCTGTCAGCACAGAGCCCGAGGCGGGGCTCAAACTCACGGACCCTGAGATCGTGACCTGAGCTGAAATTGGACGCTTAACCGACTGAGCCACCCAGGTGCCCCTAAAACTTTTTTTTTCCTAAAAAATAAATTTCAGAGCATGGTTTAATAAACAGGAATACTGTTTTCACCCTAGGGGCAAGAAGCTCTAGGCAGCTCACACTTCATGCTCAAAGATGGTGGGACAGGTCACCATCGAGCTTTTTCCATCTGTAGCCACAACAAAATAGGAATAATCCCCCAAACATTTTGCTTCCTCATTTTCGTTCATGGGGAACTTCTTAAAGAAAAAAAATACCCACACATTTATAGTAACAGATACATCTACTCAATTCTCCATGCCACTAAATCCTCAAACAGGACTCCAAAACCCTTTTCATCTCAAATATAAATCCCACAGAGCTCCACAAGCCACAGACCAAACACACACACACACACACACACACACACACACACACACACACACACACACACACACACACACACACACACACACACACACACACTCTGGAAGCCACGCTCTCCTTTCAATCATGGGGGGAGTAGCCTGAAAAAACACACACACTGTTAAAAGGTCAATATACCAGAACTCTCAAATAACCTGCCTTTCCTGCTCTTTACTCCAGCACTGTACCAATGAAAAAAAGCTCTGTAGCTCATTTCGTATCCTAAGAAAAACAAGAAGTTTAAGTAAAATGTATCTCAGGCCAATGCAAAGTGGCTTCCGTTGCCAGCATCAAGCCGAGCACATCTGGGGGCCCCTCAGGGTCTCTGTGGTCACCGAGGAAGCCAGGAATTCCACGTGTGTCCTGCAAAGCCAAGGACCCCTCGCGCACTGACTGCTTTACCTGATGCCAGGGTTCCTTTTCTTCTATTTCTGCTCCTTGGCTGTGCTGAGCTGGGAACGCCTCCGGGCTTCAAACTCAGAACACGGGCGAGAGGCTTGCGAACGCCAGACCTCAGCTCCGACAGACCCGGGGGGTCCCTGCCCGCCTGGGTCACCTAAGCAGGCTTCTCCCGGAAGCTAGGCGAAGGCAGCCCGCATCTCCCTAGGGGCACATGCCGGAAAACAGAACAGAATGGGGCCGGCGTTCTCACGCCTCCCTCCCCGCGCTGTCCTCACTAGTTACACACACACCAGTAAACCACTACGGGCCAGTCCAAGTTCCCACGGAAAGGAGGGGGGGAGCTTTTCTTAGTTTGGAGGCAGGTTGGGGGAAAGTACCATTCCTTCACAGCCGCTGAACAATTGCCTGCACCACAAATCTGACAGTAATTGTCCCCAAGGCAGAGGCTTGCGCCGAAACCAGGTTCGTGGGCTTTGGAAGTTTCTTTCTTGGGGTCGGGAGGACAGAAAGGTGTTTAGCTGAACACAGCGATCAAACAGCTGGCAACCTGCTCCCTCAAGTCACTGCTCTGGAGGCCCATATTATGAAATCCTTTATGCGGTAAAACAGCAACTTGATTTGGGTTCCCATTAGTGATTCAGAATTTTCTCATTTTCAGGTTCACATATTTTTCAGGGAAGCGTGACCAAAAAACAACTGCTTATCAAGCTTCCCTGAGACATATTTTTGGTACATTTTGCACTGTGCTCTTTCTATGGCAGACAAAAAAACCCAAAATCAATAGATACCTTCTATATTCCAGGCACCCTATACACACAACCTCACGGCCAACTAAACCATTCTGCAGAAATCCTGGGTGAGCCAGTGACAGAAGGTGAAGCCACAGGCTTTTCATATATGCGAACAGAGAGAAGGAGCCAGAAACCTTCTCCTGTGATAGCACAGCACTTTTCATGTACCCCTTCCTCGGGACGAGGGCAGAATTCTGTTACAACTCTTGTCATTTTCAATGTGACTGAAGTGATTTAGGGAAAATTTTCCTGGAGATTATTTGCCCACAAAATCAGCTAGTAGAAAGACCCCTTGTGTATGTGTGGAATCTCTCTAAGCTGGTTTGGAGGCAATTCCTAACATTGCTCAAGGAATGTATGGTGTTTAGCAACAAAACAGTGCTTCTAAATGAAGAGGAAGCTACTGGATTGCACACCATAATAATTAGCATTTTTTAGTGCATTTTTCTTTCAAGAAGTCAAAAGCATCCATGATTGTGCCTTCACCGCACCCTTGCAGGGCCAGTTTCTCCCAGTGGGATCTGTTGCTGCCCTCCCACATGCTGCCCCCCCTACCCCCTGACCCCAAGTCATCCAGAGCAGGGCAGATTCCCGGGCCTGGGGCCTGGACTCCGGGAATCAGAATTTCTGGGTGAGGCCTGGGGATCCACACTTTATACCAGGTATCCAGGTGATTCTTATGCACAGAGGTTTTAGGATCCCAGCCTTAAAACCTTGGCAGTCAGGGACTATACCTTTTACTTCTGTGCCCCAGAACTTTGTCCCGTGTTTGGGACATCAGCAGGCAGTCAACTGCTTGCCTGAGGAGTGAAGGAGTCCCTCCTTACAAAGGCAAAGGGGAAACTTAATTGGGCTCTCAGTCATGACTAGAAGCACTGGAACATCAGAACTGGGATCACTGATCCCCAGATTTTATCTTTCTACTCTCCTGTATTCAGAGTATTGGTCCCTCTTTCAGATTTTATTTAACTACCTCTATATCTTCCGGGATGGGGAAAGAGAAGGTGGTTCGTCTTCAAATTTACCAAGCAAATTTCCAAACTGGTGAGTTTCCAAGTAACAGGGGCCCAAGATAATCACCATGCGGAGTCAAGAGGTCTGAGAAGTCTGCCTGGTTGGACAGCCATTGTGGAGCGATAATGAGAAGGCTTTCCTGTTGACCTGCCTCTTGTCCATACACATGGATGTGATTTGGGAAAGAAAATAAAGAATCAAGTATCAAAGGAAGGGCACAGGGATCTGTTGGAGGTGATTCCAGAATCTATCCACATTTCCACGATGCCTCCAGTTTTGAGTTTTGCGGCAGAGCCATGGAATAGGTAGTTTATAAATCGTTTTCGTTGGAAGGCCACTCCAAAGTGCCCTTTTGGGGGAGGAGTAACTGTACCAGTTCATTTCCGCTGGGCTGTATCGGCCCCAGCCCTCACCCTCACTCTTCCTGACTAGCTGGCAAACCTAAGCAGGTCCATCTGCTGGAACTGGCATCACATCCCTCACAAGGTGGGAAGCCGTGAGGTTCAGGAAGCAAGTACATTCACGTGGAAAGCAGAAGAGAAGGAAGCCTGTTCCCAATAGGACAGGGAGGAGGGCAGCATTGCCGCTTGGGGCCAAGCGGACCAAATGCTCCCATGTCCCCTGGAGCATTCATCTCCTGGGCTTCATGGCAAATTTCACATCCTTACTTAGAGAAAGCTATGCCCAGTATGGAAGTTGTCCTGGTGACCTTTGGGTGGCGCCAAGGTCAATGCTCACTGCAAGAGGCTTTGTGGACAAAAGCACTAGGACCAAATAGAGCAGAGGTAGCTTGAGACGCCACCTTTTGTCTGAGTTGTCATGAATCCGGAAGCTAGAGAAGATGGCTTGAGACCCAAAGGACTGCCATAATGCCCACCAGAGGCACAACTAGACTCCAGGAGAAAGGATGTGGACAGCCACTGGGCTCTTTTGCCATCCACTATTGGCCAGGTAGGTAAATCCAAGTGATGGCAAGCACTTTCTAATAGGGATGATCTTTCAGGTGGACAGTGGGTCCAGGTGAGCCCACAAAAGCCAGTTTTCATCGTAATCAAACTCAAATAATGCTAGGCTGTAATGGAAAGTATTTTTTTTTTTAATTTTTTAAAAACTTATAACCTGACTACATACAAACATGATCTGAAGTAGAAAACAGCATATTAAACCAAACGGTAAAATCAAATCATACGTTTAAACCAAAGAAATAAAGCTGCAAAAAATGACCGAAGACTTCAATAACAACAGCAAATGGGCATGAGCTCCCCACTTGCACCTGTCTGTAACTACCCATGCCTCAAAATCCAAAGCTGACTGCTTTTGTAGTAGCTGACAAGAATTTCTTTTAAACCCAGGGCATTTACCGTGTGTTCCTCTTACGTGGCCCTCACACTACTGTGGGTCCCCACTTATCTCTTGTGTGCTGATATACATTGCCCAAGATGAAGCTCTTTTTCTGCTCCACCAAGAAAAGGTCGTGGAAATTACCTTGGAATTCATTGCATGTCACCTGCGTAGGGCGGGTGAAGCACGTTGGAATCGATCACTTAGAAGAAGGAGTATGACAATCCTTGAGGTGAAGAGCGGTAAAAGAAGTCGTGAACAGGGTGGGGGGGGGGTGGGGGCAGGTGAGCACCAGCTGAAGCTCTGGGTCTGTGAGAAAGCAGACGCGTGAGCCCTTCTGAGGCCCAGGAAGGGTCCTGGAGAGTAGAAAGGACAACTCTGAGGGGTCATCACTTCTGTACCCAGAACACTGGCCACACCAGGAGACTCATCGCCTCACTGTGCTGGGCGGCAACCTATCTAGGAAAGCAGTCTCTCTGCTGTTGGATCCTAACCATTTCTCAAGTTCAATACCACTGCTGACAGTCATCCTCAGACTCTGAAGATGCTGTGATGGCCATTGTCACTTGAGTCTGGAGGGTTGCCGGGACACTACAGGGGGTATGGTTTTAGACTTGAACACCCTATTACTTTTAGAAATGCACATTTCATCTAAGAACAAGTCCTAGGGGCACCTGGGTGGCTCAGTCGGTTGAGCTTCCGACTTCGGCTCAGGTCATGATCTCGCGGTCTGTGAGTTCGAGCCCCACGTCGGGCTCTGTGCTGACAGCTCAGAGCCTGGAGCCTGCTTTGGATTCTGTGTCTCCCTCTCTCTCTGCCCCTCCCCCACTCATGCTCTGTCTCTGCCTCAGAAATAAATAAACGTTATAAAAAAAATTAAAAACAAAGAACAAGTCCTAAATCTTACATTTTCTTCTGCGGCTCCCAATGTTGGGCCACCAGCATAACCTCAATATTACTTGTCCACTTCTCTGCAAGAGTTACATTCTGCCTCTTGGTTCGGCTGTCACTCCCTCCCACCCCCACCCCCATTTCACCAGCAATAAGCTAAACTCTCTGAAGTTAACGCTGCAACACAGAACATTGTTTGAACTCAAAGTACAAATTCTTTTCAAAATGTCATTTCCGGGTAAGGAAGCCCTTCTATTTGTGCTGACAGGAAATGGGGTGATTTTTTTCATAACTATCGAAACTTTACTGCCTGTGAACATAGTCGTCTGTCACCCTAGCAATACATTTCCTTTTGTCATTAATGTAGGAGAAGTAGGAAAACTTTGGGTGAATCAGATAGATTTTCCTCAAATCATTTGTTGTGTCAATGTGTTTACGCCCTCCTGGGTCCATTCCAAATCTGTTAACGACGGAGGGGACAACATATTAACACCAGAGTTATTCTTTGCAAATAAGCAGAAACCATTCGATGAATTTAAACTTGAGGTCTCTCTCCTGCACCAGGAAGATTTTATATTAACCAACTCATACTTTGTCATCAAGGGCACATTTCTGCGCGATGGCGGCCTGTGGCCATGCAAGAGAACAAGTCCCAATGCTCAGGAAGGGGAAAGACCTGGAGTACAATGTTGCGGGAAGACAGGTATTGACTGAATCCCCAATTCTTGTCCTTTACCCTCAGTTCTTATATACAGTAAGTTAAACTGTCAAAGACTGGAAGGAAGGAGGAGAGAGAGGGAAGAGAGGGAGCTTCCCCGACTATGCCAGTGGTTTTGCCTGCTTTCTTTTTTTTCAAATCCTGCACCCCGAAGAGGCAGTGATTAGTGTTCTCATTTCACAGAGAAGGAAACAGAGTAACAGGATTCCAGCTCCCTATCACCTTGGATGTCTCTACATAGACAGACAGATGTACATGTATATATGCATGTATGTTTACATTGGGGCATTATCCACATACTTTAAAATTCATCCTTTTAAAGTCTATAATTCAATGGTTTTGAGTCTATTCAGAGTTTTCCAACCATCACCACTATCTACTTCTAGAATGTCTTCGTCAACCCCCACAAAGACACCCTGTACCCATCAGCAGCCATTCTAGTCTCCCCGTTCCCCCAGCAACCACTAATCTACTGTTTCTGTGGGTTTGCCTATTCTAGATGTTTCATATGGATGGGATCATATAAATGAAGTCTTCTGTGCTTGGCTCCTTTCACTTGGCATCATGTGTCCAAGGCTCATCCCTGTGGTAGCACGCTATTGGCACTTTTTACTGCTGAGTAATATTCTGTTGTGTATATACTGCTGAGTAATATTCTGTTGTGTATATACTGCTGAGTAATATTCTGTTGAGTAATATTCTGGATGTACCACATTTTCCTTAATTCATATATGAAATGAGGCCATTTTTATAAATGTATTGTTAAGTTTACGTTTACTGTTAAGTTTTAAATTCGGAAAGATGACTGGTGTCCCTATATTCGTCCTGGACCTTCTTGTCTATCTACTGAGCTCTGGAGAGTTCTAGGCTAGAGCTCTTTGAGGAGCTAACCTGAGACAGCCTCATCCATCTATACTATTCTCCAAGGGCCATGACAGGTGCCCTCGGGGAGCCAATGGTTGATTAAAGAAGACAAGACACTATGAGGTACGACTGCATAGATGAGACCCTGGGACCCATGACTCCATAGACGAGACACTGGGAGCTATGACTGCCCAGAAGTACCACAGACTCCATGACAGGGGTCGCTGACTTTCAGTGACATTTTATACTGGTAAAAAAGTAAACCAAACAAACAGCAAATGTTTATCATCCTGAAAATAGGTATAACAGGGCTGCTAGTGAAACAGACTTTCTCCATTTCACCAGGAATGATAAATTTCGGTCATTCGGCATGTTATTTTGGGAAGCAAATTACTCGTGTTCTGCAATGATTACTGCCAGGTGGTTCATGAAGCAGTTCCTGTCTTCTGAGAACCGCCAGACCTGGCTTTTCATCGTGGTCTGTTACTAATTAGCCCCCAAGTTGCTGGCACTCAGTAGCCTCGTCTATAAATGAAGGTCAGTAGTAACTGCCTTGACCACTTTATAGGCCTGTTGTGAGAATTAAGTATTTATGAGATCATTTGCAAGTGTTAAAAATATTACGCAAGGGGTGCCTGGGTGGCTCAGTCGGTTAGGCGTCTGACTTCGGCTCAGGTCATGATCTCACAGTTCGTGGGTTTGAGCCCCGCGTCGGGCTCTGTGCTGACAGCTCGGAGCCTGGAGCCTGCTTCACTTTCTGTGTCTCCCTCTGTCTCTCTGCCTCTCCCCCACTCGCACTCTGTCTCTCTCTCAAAAATAAAATTAACATTAAAAAAATTTTTTAATATTATGTAAAAGCAAGATACCGTGGTGTTTCACGGTCCCCCCGGGACATGGACCATCTCAATCAAAACTACCAAGATTCCCTGATTCTTTTCCTCTCCTTAATCCTCAAAAACATTTGGGTTCAGAGTTAAGTGGAAGAAAGTACGAATTCCTTTGAGCACAGTGGGAATGAAAAGGGTGCGTTCAGTTTTCGGTGGTCGTGGGTCGCTGCACCTGCTTTGCATGTATATGACATACCCCGAGTAAGGAAGGGGGAGTTGGCATTTCAGCCTCTCTTTTGCAAGTTAGATCTCTGGTGATTACAAACAGACCATCGATCATGCAAGTGCCATGGAATAACTGCGTTTCTTCTCACTAGAAACCAGGTTAGCCCAGAACAAGACCGACCCCCCTGCTTGTGGCTAACACAGCATAACATGCTTAGAATACTTGCACCAAAAGTTAAGAAGGGGCCGAGGGCCTTCAATTTATAACATGAATTCGTTTCACAGGAATATTATAAGCATTTGTCCCTGGGCTTTATGAAAAAGCAGTCAGAAAGTTAAACAAAAAAGCCACTTGTGTTTAATCCCTCCGAGAATCAAGAAAAAGGATTTGGCTGAATCATGTTGTGATTCCATTTCCTCCACTGCAGGAGTTCAGCAGGAGGGGTCCAAAGCAAGTCTAAGTCCTGTCCTTTTTTGTGTCCATCGTTCCCAAGCTAACAGAAAAGATGGGAGAGCGTCACCCAGGAGGTAGAAGTGGAAGGGCATTAAAGGGACAGAAGAGCCACTCAGGTCGCATGCGAGGGCCTCTCTCTTACAGTACAAGGGTCTCTGCAGTATGCAGGCTGCATCATCACGCGCTTGTCCCCAGAGGGCCCCAGTAGCACCGTAAAGACCACGCCACAGAAAGACATGTGCCACCAGCCTTTCTGGAAAGAAAGACACCCAGGGCGGAGAACTGATTTCCCGGGTGTGTGACATGGGGAAGAAGGGAAAGGCAAAGGATAGGAGACCCGAGCAAGAAAAGCAGAGCTCCGCCCTCCTCCTGTAAGAATGCAGACAACACAACTTTGCTTTGTCCCCAAGAGAAGAGTTGCAAGAGGAAGGCTCTGGGGTGGGGTGGCTTGTGGTCTAGCAGGTGTCTGCTCGGGGAGGCACCATCTGCAGAGGGAGCCGAGCTCCCTGGGGATGCAAGCATTTGTCTTGAAAGGATCAGTGGAGTGCTGGGTAAACATGGAGCCCCTGGGGGGAGGGAATTGTGCAAGAGAGCTGAGAGAGTCAAGTTCACCCTTGGTTTGCTGACAGAACAGCCCAAGACCAAGGGGAGGGACCTGGGACAAACCCTTTCCTTTACCTTCCACACTTCTGTCTCCAGTCTGACATTTACTTTTCTTTCTTTCTTTCTTTTTCTTTTTTCCCAGGGCTGCCTTCATTTTGGAACTATTTTGCTGTTTTCTTTCTTTATGAAGATGGCAGGTAAAAACGTTCCCATACCCAGGAAAGGGATTTTGCTAGAGTCAAAGATCTCTGAGGGCCATTCGGCAACGGTGGAAGGAAATTTACACCAAAGGGAAGCCCGATGTCTACTGACATCTGTAACCTACATCCAAGGTCTCGTGTGGCTTCCTGTACCATTAGTCTGCTAAAGCACGAGCTGGGGAGAGGCGTGGTCAGGGATGGGAAGTAAAAGGAGGAGGAAGGTTGCTTCAGAGGAGAGGTTAGAGGTACAGATGGAGCTAGCAGGCTATTGGCAGACTCGAGTATTTCACACTAATTTGATTCCGGACTTAATTAGGAGGCAGGTGGCAAACATCTTCAGAATGCTCCTGAATTTATAGGTTAATTAGCATAAGCTTTTAAAGATGGGCCATTTACAGCAAGACCTCTCAAAAGAGAGACTCTCTGTTGCTGAAAACAAAATTGAAAGCCAGCTGATGATAAATAAAGCTACACTTTGAGTGCATGCTGCATGCCGGCTTCCAGGAAAATCTCTCCAGGAGAAAGAACTGCTAACTCTGACTCCTTAGACCGAAGACACGAGAATTACGGAACTTGGGTCCTAAGAGCCAGAGAAACTTGGAGTCAAGCAGTCCAGGCTTGGATTTACGTACACATTTTTAATGCTTGTCTTGGAAAACTGAGGCTCAAAGAAGTTGAGAGATTGGCCTGAGGTCCCACAGCTGGGAGTTCCAGAGCCAAGAGTAGATCCCTAATTCCCTGTCACGTGGAGCCCTTTGCACTAAAACACACGAAGGCTCTCTACCCAGCCTGTCAAGCCAATGTGATCGGTGGGGTTTATGGCTATTGCATTAGAAATTAGTGACATAGCTGAGCCCGGACCTTCTCGATCATTCCTCAGTGACCTCGCTCCTTCTCAAAACTTCCTCGGGTGTCTGGCGACATCTCAGGCGAAACCACCCAGACAAGAGGCTGTATAGCACCTGATACTTCGTGACAGTTCCTGGAGGACACTTGTATAAGTTCCCAGCTTTACTGGAGTGGGTTCGAAGAGTGGCCCAAAAAATCTCTGGAGCCTGTGAACGTTTGGGAAAAGGGTCTTTGCCGATATAATAATTAAGCTAAGGATCTTGAGACAAGATCATCCTGGATTATCTGGGTGAGCCCTAAATCCAATGACAAGTGTCCTTCTAACAGCAAAGCAGAGGGAGGGGCGATACAGAGAGAAGACACAGAGGGAAGGTCATGTGAAGATAAAGGCAGGGATCAGGGTCACAATGCCACAGGCCACCACAAGCTGGAAGGGGCAAGGAAGAGCTCCCCGCGAGAGCCTGGAGGGAGCATGGCCCTGCCGCACCTCAATTTTGGACTTCTAGCCTCTAGCACACTGTGAGAGAATAAGTTTCTGCGTTTTTAAGCCCTCGCTGTTGGAGATGTAGGAAACGAACACATTTACAATCTTTATGAATAAAATCAATCAGAAAAAAAAAAAAAACATTAACAACAAAAATAAGGATCACGGATGGACAAGCGAAGCGTAGTATATCCATATAACAGAATATCACTCAGAAAGGAAGGAAATTCTGGCACATGCTACAACATGGATGAATCTTGAGGACATTGTGCAAAATAACATAAGCCAGTCACACACACAAAACCCCAAATACCGTATGATTCCACCTGTACGACATGCCTAAAGTAGTCAAATTCATAGAGACAGAAAATAGGATGGTGGTGGTCAGGGCACGAGGGGGAGAGGGGAGTTGAGATTTAGTGTTACGTATAGGGTTTCAAGGTTACAAGATGCAAAGCATCACGGAGGTGAGTGGCCGTCATGGTTGCACAAAATTATGGATACATTTCATACCACTGAAATGTACACTTAAAAAGGATTAAGATGGTAAATTTCACGCTACGTGCGTTTTACCGCATTTTTAAAACTGAGGGGAAAGAATCCCAAAAGGCAAGGATCACAGCATTTACAAATTCACAGTCACCATGTTGCAACAATGGGGTCTGAGAACAAAGGCACAGGAGGAGGGCGGAGTGTTGAGACCCGTCCTGTTTTATACTGGTAACCAAGCCAAGCTGACTCAGAGGCGGTCCCATGTCAGGGTGCTACACATGCATTACATTTTTCTAGATCACACCCATCAGAGGTCAGTACGCCCACTGGGTGGGTCTTGATTCTGCTATGAAGCCAGTGCAAATGACTCCCAGAAGTCCCAAATCTGAAGGCACCGTGTGGAAAGCCTCCACGACTTGCACCTTCCAGAAGGCTCTCGCCGAAACCCGAGGCCAATCTGGCGAGAGGCTCCAGCAGCCACAGCCAACACCCACTCCGGGGAGGAACTTGACTAAGCAGATGTTTCTTCAAAATGGCATGTTCCTGGATCGAGTTTATTTTACATATCCCTTCTCACAGCTGTTGAACTAAACTGGAGGTCATCGACAGCACCCCCGCCCTGCCTTCTGCCTGCTCAACTCTTTTTGGGGAACACAGTTGCATATGTGGACCGAGACAGCGGTTTCGATCCGCGCCTTCCGTAAACGTGGCTCAAATCTGGGGGCTATGCTCGGGATCCTCCCACCGCTTTTCCTACAGCTGAACATCCGCGAGATGGTTCTGATGTTTTATTATCACTCTTTCGAAATGCAATTTCCCAATTGCTCCCAACTCAACAGGTTTATTTCAGCCCTGCACAGATCACACTTGGGAACCCCTATGGAAATGCCGTGGGCCTCTCCCCCTGGGCTCCGGGGAGGGACAAGGGACATGTTCAGGGGACAGGTGGGGAGCACACGCCCGCTGCACTTTGACTCTTGTGATCTGACCACCTGGACTTCATGCTGCACTTTGGATAAGCCACGACCAACTTCCCCAATAGCTTTCCTGCGACGTACTTCACGGAGGGCCAAAAACTCAGCACCGACCACACTTGGGCTGACAATGAAAATTATTGTTGGAAAGGCCACGGAAACTCCTCTTGAGCCCCCAACTACGTGGGAGAGTGGGCCCTCCTCTCAGGTCTCCCTGCCGCCAGTGCTCCCATTGCTTTGCGCCCTGAGTCCTACAGTCGTCTCCAAACTGGCCTCCCTGACTGCGGCATTTAGGACAGGTACGATGCTGTGCATTTGCCGCCTCTGACTTGTTCCAGAACACTTCATACCTCCAGTTGGGTACCAACAAGCTACTCTTATCCCCCCCTCCCCCAACCCCAGGCAATCATTAATCTGCTTTCTGTCTCTATGGATTTACCTGTTCTGGGTATTTCACGTACATGCAAGCAAACCACGGGTAGCCTTTTGTGTCTGGCTTCCCTCACTTAGCATGACGTTTTCAAGGTTCATCCATGCTGTAGCAGGTATCATAACCCCTTCCGTTTTAAGGCTGAGTATTATTCCTTGTCTGTATATACTACGTGTTGTTGGTCCGTTCATCCGTGCGTGGACACTGGGTCGTTTCCACCCGCTGGCTGTTGTGAACAGAGCTGCTATGGGAGTGGTTTTACGTGCATCTGAGGACTCCCGCGCATTCTTTATACAGCAATGTAATCCAGTCGCTTTCAGCTCCAGCCATCAGGGCTTCAATGGCTTCCCAGCATTCTTAGGATAAGGCCCAAATTCCTGAATAGGACTCTGGAGGTCCTCTTGCTCTGACCCCTCCCCACTCCTCTAGCATCTTCTCTCACACCTGCGCTCCTGCCCATCTGGCTTTTTGTTTCACGCTCTGCTGTGCCTGTCCTCGCCTCTGGGCCTCTAGGGAGGCTGTTCCCTCTTCCTGGAACACCCTTCCCCTGGGTAAGAGGCAAGTGCACGTAACAGTCACTTCCTTATCACCCGAATCCAATTAGCTACCCTGGGCCCTGGTGCAGAGCCAACGCCGGCCCCTCCGTGTTTCCTGGAAAGAAAGGCACCCCAGAGCTTGCTGTGGGATTAGGAAAACTAAGCTAGACCTTGCTGTGCAATCCCACGGAGGCTGCCCAGAGACACTTGGGGGCCTCTCAGATTTAGGTCTCGGAAACGCCCCGCTGGGGGGTTTGAATGTGGTCATGTGGACTCGGTGGCCTGTGTCTGTCAAAGCTGCAGGACCAGTTGGTGGCCTTCCCAAGCTGCTAGGCGTCCTGACTTACCTCTGCCCAGGACACATTCTCCACCCTGAAATGTGTGATGGGTATGAGGCAATCTTTTCTTTCGTATCAGAGCGGGTTAACACCCCAGAGGCCTGTACGAAGCCGGGGTGGTGGGGGGGGGGGGCAGTGGCTCCCTCTGCCTCTGAACTCCGGCCCCTAATTCCACAGCACGGGCTCCGCTCAGCCCAGAGGCGGCAGCTGGTGGGGCCGCTGCGGAGAAAGGAGGAAGCAGGCTCTGTGGCACAAGGCAGTCACACCTGAACCCGCCAGGCTCTGGTTCGGCCCGAGCCGCAGGGGGTTCTGGGTCACGCAGGATGTGGTTTTCTTAAGGGTGGGGAGGTGTAGGCCTTCACTTTCCACCCGCCCTTTCTTTTCCTCACTTCGATTCTGAGCCCTTGCCCCCCGAGTCCGTGCACTCTCACGTGCACACGTGCACCCCCCCCCCCACAAGCCCACACACGTGCGCTCCCACACAGGCGGCTCGAACGCGCTCTTTGTTTCCCATTTTCTGACTCCTAAAAACAGTCTAATATACCTCTTCCTTCTACACAGTTCCTAACAGTCCCCTTATCTCTTTTGATCAATTGTCCCTCACTCCAATTTCCACATGAACAGTTAGCAGCAACCGCCTGTAAAGACAATACACGTTAAATCGCGAAGAGATCAGCCAGCTCCCAGTACTTTCTTTCCTCCGCGGGTAAAGATGAAAGAAAAAAACAAAACAAAACGGTGGAAGAGCCTCTTTTGTGGTTCTGCCGACCTCTGAGGAAGACGATGGTAGCTTCGAAGGCATCCCGTGTCGTCACTTACCTCCAGGACTTTCCCTGTGATAAACTGGTGACAGGCTTCACATTTCACCCCAAAGAGCCCCTGGTAGTCCTTTTCACAGTAGGGCGCGCCGTCCCTGCAACACAAGAGTTTTCAGGTCCTGAGAGGGCCGAGGGGCCTGGAAGACGCCAGACCCACACTTCCCGGGGGCCCTTTTCCACAGAAGGTGGTAGGGCGTGATGCTCTCGCACCCAGCATTCACAGGCCGGGAGATCTGGGCAGGCGCGATCAAAGTGCACGAAGCCACACGACGTGGAGGGACGGCTGTGGTTCTCCGGGCTCCACAGAAAGAACAGCCATATCGTCACATGATTACCACGGCTGCTTCCCTGTTGTCTCCGACCCAACGAGCAAAACACGGGCGCCATTCTCTTTCACCACCAGGCCAGATGGGCTTCAGACGTGGTGTCAGCGTGCACCCTCCCCCCACCACCTCCTGGAGCTCACAGGCCAGAGCCTGGGATGCCAAGTCCTCAGCCCTCAGGAGGCCCCAGGGGCACAGGGTCTTCTCACTCAGCCTCTCCAACCCTCCTTATTTATTTACCTCTGAGCACAGAAAAAATACTGTTTTCTATGCATGCCCTTGAGTACAAAAGTTCAGAAGCACCACGGTAGACATCCCAATGGCCTACCCCCGCACAGCCTTCTGCGTTCGCTTAATAGCTGGGCATCTTTCTCTTTCTTCTTACCCTGGCTGTGTGTCAGAATCACCTGTGAAGCTTTTTCCTTCTGATACAGGCGTTTCAGCTTCACCCAGGACTACAGAATTAGATTTCTAGGCGGTGGGGCCCCCGCTACTTCTTTGTTTGTTTTTTGTTTCACTGTATTCTTACATTTTTTTTTTTTGAAGAGCGGATATATATTTACCTGGTTGGAGAATATTTTTTAAGCATAGAAAGGTTTAGTGACGAAAATAAATTTTCCCTCATTGCCTTTGGACGCCCCCCCCCCCCCCATTCTTCCCTCCTTCAATCAAAAGGGAGCCACTGTAGGGGCACCTGGGTGGCTCCTGTCAGTTGAGCGTCCCACTCTTGGTTTCGGCTCAGGTCGCGATCTCGTGGTTTGTGGGATCGAGCCCCGTGTCGAGCTCCACGCTGACGGTGTGGAGCCTGCTTGGGATTCCTTCTCTCCCTCTGCCCCTCCCCCGCTGTCTCTCTCAAAATAAATTTTACAACCTTAAAAAAGAAAGGTAACCGCTGTAGCTAGTTTCTCCAGGCTACGTTATAAAAACAAAACAAAATAAAACTTAAATTTAGCTGTTACAACAGCACCTGACTCTAACACGAACCCGTTCCCTGGTGGGTTGGATTATGCATTGGTCCCAATGGGCTCAGTGCTCAGACCCTGTGTGTGTGTTTTTTTAGGGCAGGGCGGGGTGGGGGGAGGTGTCAAACACATTCAAGACCTAGAGGAGGAGCAAGGTCTACTAGTTCCAAATAGGAAAAGAAAAAAGGTTAGGGAAAGTAAAATTACTAAAGAATTGATTATAACATACAGTGTAACGTTATGTCAGTCTTGTTCGTTAAATTAGGCAGTGACTGACATCTCATTAAATTCATTGTAGGCAAACTATAGGGACAGCGGAAGAATAAAATTCCTTTTATAAAAACAAAAACGTAGCACAGTGAAAGTTCATATTGATTATGGGGTGTGAATGCCTTTATGTCCAGTGGGGTGGGGTGGGGGTTCCCCTCCCCAGAGCAGGCCCCACTGGAAGGATCCCGCGGCCTGTGCCCCGATCTTACTTGCTGATGTACTCCCCGGTGAGAACCTTCCCACAGGACTTGCACTTAAAGCACCCCAAGTGCCACTGCTTCTCCAGGGCCAGCAGCGCCTGCCCGTTCTTGATGTCCCTTCCGCAGCCAGCACAATCTGCAAAAGAGCAGAAGCCAGCAGTGACTCCCACGTTTGTTCTGCTAAGTCCACGCACGCGGGCCAGCCCTGAAGCCTGGCCCGCGCCCGGCCCACACTCAACAGATATTTACCGAGGCACCACGTCCTTCCCCTCTTTCCTGCACCAAGTCCTTGCCATCCTCACATAGCACGGAACCTTCACGAACCTCAGTGGATCCACGGGGAGGGATGTCCTTCATCCGTTTATTTCCTTGGGGATTATTTAAATACCCTCTGAGCTCCAGCTGGCCCAGAGGATATTTAATTACGTTGTCTTGGCTGTGATTTTTCAGGAAGCTCTCAGAGGCCTTTATTAATTGAGGGCACATGTGAGAAGCTAAAGATCTCAGGCAGGATGCCTCACTTCACAATATATATGTGATTCCTGGAAAGGAGCCCATGAATCTCATTCTTGTAAATGGGCCTCTCGACTTCCTTATCATCCTAAACCAGACTTTGGAAGATTTGCGATCATCAGTTTAACAGCTCTTAATGCCCTAGCTTTAAATTCTCCATGGCAGGCTCCTGTGAAGCAGAGGAAGGAGAAAGTGTTTCTTTGTGGGAAAGGGCGTGGGCTCTGGAAGGAGCAAGGTCTGGTTCTGAACCCAGCTCAGCAACTTGCTGGCCAGCCACGTGACCGGGCCGGTTCTCCCCCTCTCTAAGCCTTGGTTTCCTCGGATGGAAGCTGGGATGCCACTAACACGTGTCTCAAGCCTCCAATGAGGATTCGATGAAATAATGGAGTTAACGCAGCGGCTGGCACGTGGGAAGTGGCCCTATAAACGTTTCCCAGTGTTGTAATTGCCATTATTCTGATTATTAAATACTTCATTGTTAGAGAAGTTGAGCATTGAAAAGAACCCAGGAGAATGTCAACTAATGCAACCTTTTTGAAAAGCAACATAAACGTCCACAGACATTTGAAGTCAATGTATCTGAGCAAATGAAATGGCGCATTGCTGGGAGACTGGCCAGCACGTCCCCAGCTGACTGTAGGAAACACCCATGGAATGAAGCGATGCCCAGACAAGGCCACTCGGGCACACAAAACGATGAAACACCCCCCTCTTCCGACCACACGTGTGACTGCTGCTCCTTTGCTGGTGACACTCCTGACCCTACTTTAACTCTCCCTCCTCCCAGAAAAACTTACAGAGATGCCCACTGACCTGCCTCGGCATCTTGCCGGTACACGGCCCAGAACTGCTCCCGCGGCCCTGACTCCTCCACTCAGCAAGAGCTCACACCCTATGACAGTCCTCCGGGGATGGCTCGCCATTCCCCTGTGTTCTCCCTTGGAGCAGTTTCAGTTAACTGGGCTTCTCCTCCTCCTGGTCCTCGTCCTCCTCCTCCTCCTCTCCTCTCCTCCTTTATCTTTGTGACTACAGGCGTGTTTCTGGTGATCCTGGCCAGTGGGTATTAACACGCCTTTGGATCCGGCAAGTTCAAGTCTAATACTTCAGTCTACAAATACGCTTGCAAATGAGCGTGCGTGTGTGTCTGGCGTGTGTGTTTTCCCTGAAGAGAATAAACGTATTCCCTGCGGCACTTTTATAACAACAAAACCGAAAATAGCCTATATGGACGTTAATGACGAACTGGTGAAATTAATTATAGTACAGTCCGTAATGGAATACTATATCCTATTGAAAAGAATGAGGTTGATTTGTGTCTGACATGGAAACATGTCCAAAACAGATGATGTTGAAAAAGGCAACCTGTGGAACAGTATGCGTAACAGAAGCTCCTTTATAAAAAATTAGCAAACTGTATGTGTTTGTACACATGCCTGTATATGAAATAAAACATTTCTTGGAAAAAAAAAAAAGAAATTCCCAAGATAGTTCCTTCTGTGGAGAAGGACTTTTTTACTTCACATCCTCTGTGTTGTTTGAATTATTATTTCTTTGTTACCCTGAGAATGTAAAAAAGAAAAAAAAAGTTAAGCAAATATTTATAAAGTTAAAAGCATAATTGCTATACAAGTTCTAAATATTGCAGATTAGAATTTCTGTAAGTATAGCCCTTTATTAGCTGAGTGTGTATTATATGATCACAAAGCATTATTATTATTATTTTTTAAAGCAGGAGTTGTTCATAGGTTTCCCGGAAACTCCTGGTAGTTTACTGCAAGGATAAAAATGGAAGGCCATGATATTTGTCCATAAATACAATTTTTAAAGGTTAGGAGCACAGGATGAGTTTAAGATGAATTGACAGTTTTTAATCCAAGTTGAACTGAATTTTTCATTCCTCTGATTAGATACGTCCACTAGGTGGCAGTAAAGATTTAAAGTAACAAGGAAGCTGCTGGTTGGTAGATTTTTTTTTAAGTCAGAAAATAAATTTTAGAGATGGCTTTCAATTCTACAAACTGAAGACAGTTGGGCTCGGGGGGGGGGGAGTTGGTGGAGCCATATGGGGTCTCCTCTTGCGCAGCGCTGAGATCTTGGGAGATGGGAGGCCTGGAATGGTAAGAGTCCAGGCTTTGGAGTTGGCATCGACGTTAACTCGACGTTAACTTGGGAAAGTGACAGTCTCTGAACACTCCCTTCTTCATCTGTGAAATGCTGGCCCTCTTCCTAGGTTGCAATGAGGACAAAGACCCTGCACTGGGATGTGCTTTGCACGACACTTGGAACCCTCGGTTCATGTTAGCTTCTCAACGTGGCTCCACCTTTCCTTGGTAGGAGCAGAGCTGGGACTAGAAACCACGTTTCTGGGTTCTAAGTCTTGTTCTCTGTGCAAACGCATTAATGCCTAGATGTCTCGGAGCTCTGAAAGCAGATGAGACACAATTCAAGAGCAACAGCGACATCTCTAATCATTCTGCATGGAGGGCTTTGGATGAACCAGGCACCATGCGAGGGCTACGGAGACCTGGTACCATTTATTATTCAATCAATTTAGTCCAAGTACCTTGCAGTCTGGAAGCCTCTGACCTCACAGGTGGTGTCTCATACCTCTCAGATCCTCTGTGCCCTGCAGTGTCCCATGGAAGGCAGATGTTCTGGAACTGATTTTGATAATGGTCTGTAGAAAAGCATTCACCGAATGCCGAATGCCTAGAGCCAGGCAGCTGGTAAAGCTGGGCTGGAAACAGAGGCTGGGGATGAGCCTCCTTCATCCCAAACCTTAAGTCATAAATCAAGCAAATCAAAGACCACCTTCTAGAAAGTAGAATACTGGTTCATATCATCTGGTTCAAAGGATTCTGGTACATGTCACAGAGGCTACCCATTCATTCCTCTCTGGGCAAAACCGTAAATTCTCCACTTAAGCCTGATGTCACACATGGCCTGATGGGCAAAGTGGGAAAGATGCAGGGACAAAATGATTCGTGCTGGATTGTCCCCTCCTCCCATGCTCATCCCAACTAAGCTCTTTTATAAAGAACAAAATGTCCTACTCTGTATCTTCATGTTTTTCAGCTGTTGAGAAAATTGTTTCCACATCACTGAAGCAGCTGCCGATAAATATAGAAAGCTGGTGATTGGTGCTGGAATTATTGCCAAAGTCAGAAATAGGTGAATGTGAAGCAGCATCAAGGAATTCAAATCCTCCAGCAACTCGCCAATATCCCAGCAAAAACAACTAATGACCAAACGTGGCAATAGGAAAAAAAAAAAAAAAAACAACTGTAAATATTCTGCCCCAAGCCTTTCGTTCTTGGCAACAAGAGCCAAGAGAAGAGCAAGAATTTGGCTACTTATGTCCATGTTAAACGAACACCCAACTACACACCGGGTTCCATATTTGTATCATTTTGTTCAAAGGCAATAAATATCCTTGAGAACAGGGGTCCTGTCTCTCTCTCTCTCTCTCTGTCTCTCTTTTATTTATTTATTATTTTGGCATAGGGTCATGGACACCTGGGCTTCAAAAGTTTTGAAGTCGGAGAAGGTGACAAATGGCTCTCAGAAAATAAACTTGCGTTCCCAAGCTGAAAAAGATGTCATCACTTGGGCAGCACTTAAGGTCCTATCAGATTGGGTACCTCTGATCTCCTTGAGAACTACTTCTGTCTTCTCAGAATTGCTCACTTGGGAAAAGTAAGGGCCCCAAAGACGTCTTACTCTGTGAAGATGCCTCTCTGGAGATGACGGTTGAGGACACGGAGGTCTAGGAAAGAAAACCACGTGGTAACGAAATCCCCACCCCCACCTTCCTAGGCCTGCCGGCTTCAGTCATGCCCAGAACCATTGACGAAGCTGGACATTGCCATTCATAGTAGCTACGCAGCTGGGATCAAAACTTTTAGAAGACAGAATGGGAATTTTCCTAGTGTCTTGGCATTTGGGGCCACGGTCTCAGAGCTGAAGACGATGGTGATAAATATTCCATCTCCCAAGGAAGGGTGCCCGGATCCCTACAGGACTTTCCAAAAGACAGTAGGATCTATCTGATGACTACTAACCCCTATTACCCACCTACCTCTGAAATCAGAGATTTGGAAAGGCACAGAGGAGTCAGCGGGGAGCTGTCCACACAGCAGGAGTGTGGTGGTGTTCTCTCCCCTCTGCTGTGACAGGGATTTAGAGGCCCCGGGGAGAAGGACCTAGATGTTTACTGAGTGGGAAAGCTCAGGCTCTAGTGCTGCTGTGGGTCTGAGAGAAGCTTGATGTTAGAGTTCTTAGAACAAACCGATTGGGGTGTCCCGGAGCCTGGAAGCATTCATAAACAAAAAACCTAGAGCCTGATGAATTTGGAAGATTTGGAAGATTTGGAAAGCAGGAAGCTGGTTGGAGCCCCCCCCCCCCCCCCCCCCCGAATAGCAGGCTAAGGAGAGGCTGGAGTGGGAACGGCATACACTTCCACCATTTGGCTCCCTGGGGATGCACTCGTGTCCTGTGGCTGGTGCCTACTCCCAAGCATCTGGAATGAACCCACAGGAGAAAACTGTCTGCGGAGGGTGTGGGACTTCATTAGTAAGAGGCTAGGAGACCACTAGGCAGCAGGACCTGAGTTCATTGCAAGAGGTTAACCAGAAATTGCATGCTTTTGTTCAAGAACTCAAATTGCACCCCATAGAAAAAGGTCTCCAGCCGTGTTAGCGGAGACAGAAGCATGACAATACCAGATTTCTAACACCTCGTCCCTTCTACCTCCAAATCCCTGCCCCTGCCTGGTCCCCAAAGAGCCACAGGACAGGAAGGAGGTATAGAAGGAGATAAAGAAGAGGTTATGCCCACTGTAGGTCTCCGGTTTGGGTCGGATCTGAGCTGGGAAAAGGTGTGGCTCTGGGATGAACGAGAGAATCGAGTTTCCAATAGGCGAGGACTTCTAGGAGCCGAAGGTGACCAGAAAGCTATGGGATCTAAGACATGATCAAGGGTGGGAAAGGGAATTCTGGATAATAAAAGTAATGATAGGGAAAAAGAAGGCTGTTCACTGTTGTGTCCAATGTGTGCTTTGGCCTGTTCTACACACAAATTGTGCCTGTCCCAGCGGTCAAGGGCTTTGGAGGCAGAGAGACCTGGAGTGGAAGTCCAGCTCAGACACTGAGCCAAGGGACCTTGGGCAGGCTAGGTAACCACTGGCCATCAGTTTCTTCATCTGGAAAATGGATAGGCTGGCAGCACCCGCCTTCCTGGGCCGCTGTGAAGACTGGAGAGAGTGCGGGCACACGTAAACACTCAGCGCCTGTTCTCAAAGGTGCAATAGTCTCACAAAACCTGCATTTCATCTCCCCCTTAACAAACAGGCAAGGCCCACTGTCAGCCTCTGGGGGAGGCATTTTGGTTTCTCTGGATCCATCATCATCATCATACTAACATTACTATCATTATAGTTATTGTTCAGCTCGTAACTTTTGAAAGGTCTTGGGCGTCTGTTCTCTCACCCCCCTCTCAGGGCTCATGCTCACCTAGAAGGGCGGTGATTATCTGGATTTTATAGATCACAGAGCATTTGAGAGCCGGAGGGACCTTCAAGCCCCTGTGATGCAAACGCTTCACTTTACACACAGCCAACGAAGGCCCAGGGTGAGCCTTGGCTTTGCACGCAGCCACACAGCTCAACAGTGTCCAATGAACTGCACAGTGGGAATCTTCTATTTGCAAATGCACATGAACCCAGGACTTTACAGTGGGCGGGGCTTCTCAGAACCTAGACGTCCAATCACAGGTTTGTTTTCCTGATTCTAGTCTCTTGTGCTATCAGTGGGCAAAACCAGCCAGGAGGGAACTGGAGTACGGAGTGTTCACCAGAGGGGAAAGCCTGTGTAAGTGGAGAATTATTGTGAAAATGATGTAAATCATAAAAGCGACCAGAAAAAGACTTTCCCAATTTAACTGATGCTTGCTGAGATCCTGTGAGGTTATAAAAAGTCCACAGAGGGGCGCCTGGGTGGCTCAGCTGATTCAGCGTCCAACTCTTGATTTCAGCTCAGGTCACGATCTCACAGTTCCTGAGTTTGAGCCCTGCTTCAGGCTCTGTGCTGACGGTGCGGAGACTGCTTGGGATTCTCTGTCTACTTCTCTGCTCCTCTGCCACTTGAGCTCACTCTCTCTCTCTCAAAATAAATAAAGAAACTTAAAAAAAATAATAAATAAAACGTCTGCAAGTATTTTGAGTCAGTTCCAAGTATCTCTTTCCTTTACTGAAAAAAAAATTTTTTAATTAAGAACGAAAGGAAATCACCTTTAAGTATTCAAATTGCTGCCCATGTAAGTTCCAGAAAATTCAAGCTTTCCCTGGAATCCTTTTTTTTTTTTTTTTTTTAAATTTTTTTTCAATGTTTTTTATTTATTTTTGGGACAGAGAGAGAGACAGAGCATGAACGGGGGAGGGGCAGAGAGAGAGGGAGACACAGAATCGGAAACAGGCTCCAGGCTCCGAGCCATCAGCCCAGAGCCCGACGCGGGGCTCGAACTCACGGACCGCGAGATCGTGACCTGGCTGAAGTCGGACGCTCAACCGACTGCGCCACCCAGGCGCCCCTCCCTGGAATCCTTTTTTAAAAATAATACTGGAAAAGAAACTCGATTTGTCATCACCGAAGATTAGCACACAAGTTCATGGCTATGCACGGGGAGGAAAAATAAACAGAAGCAAAATCATTTCAGATTTAGATTGTTATTATTAGAAAGTAGAGTAAGGCTTTGGAGACCCTATAAAATACTCAAGTGGTGTCCTTTTAATAGACTGCTAACTAGAGGCACTTCATCCCTGGGCCAGGACTCAAGAGCTCCGGGAAAAAGAAAACAAAAACCAAATTTAAGTTCCAGAGTTTGGCCAACTTCAGATCCTGAATTTTGATGACACTGGATCTTGTCATTCAACTGTTCCTACAGGACACGGATTTCTCCTTATCTGTGTGATAACATGGTAACAGCAGAAAGCTAGAGAGCAGCTGTTCTATCCAAAACAGAGGAAAAGGGGGGACGCAATAGAAGAGTGACCTGATTCTCTTAGGTTAACAAGCTGCCTTCTACACAAGCCTTTAACACATGTCGGGTCAGCCTCTGACACGTGGGTTCCTTCACGGGAATAACACTTTGGAGGCCTGTGGTGGCTGCTCACTTTGCTAGGGTTTCCATCCCTCCACAGAGTCTAAATGTCAATTGCCACCTGTTGTCACTTTTGAACTGACACTGACTGAATCTGTGTTAATAGCCTGGCCTTTTTTTTTTATAGACCCTTCAGTTTGCAACCCATAGATTACAAAACGAAAACATCCAGATTCTCCTGAAGTTATTTTTAAAACTAAGAGTTGGCCTAGGGTTTAACATCTTTAAGATATAGAAGATTTGGGTATTTGAAAACACTTCTCCTTGACCAAAAAGGGCACATTATACTGAATAGTGACAGGAATGTCAATCGAACACATGGATAGGGTAGAATGTTGATTTCCTTTCATCGTCTAGGCTGTTCAGTGTGGTCACGTTCCAGACCAGACCTCTCTGAGTAGATGGATGTTGACTGTCCACAGGCCAGTTTTGGAAAAACAACCAAGTCACAGAAATGAGCCCACAATTGACTTTTCTAGCATGTCATGGCAGACACCATGGGTGTGGGGTCACCGTAAGAAAGGACAGGGAGAGGCCCAAACACAAGGTGAAACTGTGAGCATGTTAGGCTAAGCACTTCTCAAGAATCGGTTTTAAAAAGCACTTTCTGGGGGCGCCTGGGTGGCTCAGTCGGTTAAGCGGCCGACTTCGGCTCAGGTCATGATCTCGCGGTCCGTGAGTTCGAGCCCCGCGTCGGGCTCTGTGCTGACAGCTCAGAGCCTGGAGCCTGTTTCAGATTCTGTGTCTCCCTCTCTCTGACCCTCCCCCGTTCATGCTCTGTCTCTGTCTCAAAAATAAATGTTAAAAAAAAATTTTTTTTTTTAAATAAAAAAATAAAAAGCACTTTCTGACTTCTGAAATTCTATGCTGCCAGTAACCAAAAAGCAATATGAGATCATAAGATAAATACTGGCGGGGGCAGGGGTATGTGGGAAAGTTCAGGAAGGTACAACATACTTGCCACTCCGTGGCCAAAGGGGTCTCAATGCCATAAGTAATGTACATCTCAAATCACTAAAAATGAATTATTTTAAGAGGTGATGTGCTGCCTAAATATGTCACCTTGAACCGGACTTTTCCGTAATCTCTCATGTCCCTGCTTAGGTCAGCTGTTCCCTTTGCGGTCTCGATGGCCACGGTGGAAACATCACAAGCCAGAGCAGCCTCGGACCTGCTATTTTAAGTGAAGGTTCTTGTTGTCTTTGGAAAACAATACCGCGCAACAAAACACGTTTTCATGGGCCATAATAGCAACACTTTGTCAGCCTTCCTCAGGAAACCTGAAGGCAGGCCTGGCAAGCCATTTTCCAAGTCCTATAAATCCTATATTTCATTCTTTTAAACAGAGTATCATATATGCTCAAGGAATTTCAGTTACTTGGCCCATAATCTTCCTAAATACAGACCATTTACCCATTGAAAACTTCCAATTCTGATCCCTAGGCCAGCACTCACAGAATTCTGCGGGGAGTTATTATGGATTCTCAGGGTTAGGCAGCCCTCTCCTCTACCTAGTACCGTGTGTGTTTTTCCCATGTTCATGACCAGGATCTGAACAGGAAATTCAAAGGAGCCAGACCGTTTGCCTTTCTTCTCCATGGATTTGGTACCAGCCCAGACCTGCACCCCGAAAGCATCAGACTGGAGAGTCTGAGAATCTCCGCTAGTTGCCTTTGGATGATGGCTTTGAACGGCCCATAGACATGCCATGGCCCTCGGCACCGGGCTCAGCACTGGTTCCAACGGGCCTTATTTCCCACTGTGCTTCCCGTGGCCTGCTTGCCACGGGTGAGCGCTCCGGGTGCCTTACGTACAGGGAGAATGCCAGATATTTGAGGCCATGCATATTTGAGACTGAGCATGTACTTCGGAAAGGGTATCGAAAGCTGGTTAGAACTGGTTAGGACGTTAACATCCGCTGCCTTGCGTAACAATCTCCTGAACAACCCCTCTGCCATTCTCCAAGCTACGAATAAAAATTATCACATGCTTGTACTTTCCAGAGATGGGATGAGATTCTTTGAGGGGAAATAAAAAACATGAGCATAAAACATTAGTTCTGTTTGTCATCTACTCTAATTTTTAGGTTAAGGTCCTCTGAAAGAGAACTCGGCGTGTCTGCGTGTTCCCATGCACGTCTTCAGAACTCTAACTAAAAAATGGGGGGGGGGCTACGTTCATGGAGTAAACCATCACCCTGTTCGGTGCATTCACAACTTCAAAATTCCTAGCTAACAATTTCAAAAGCCCAGCGGGTGGAGGACAGGCCCGAAGGCTCACTGCTTTTCGGGCCCGTCCCCTCCACTGTCAGCCTCCATTTGTTTCGTGTGGTCGCTCCGCGTCGTTTCTGATGATGCAAACATCACCGGGATTCACCGGAGATCAAGAGTAGGATTCTCTTTTGACTGCAAATGCCACCGGGACGGCCAGAGGAAATTGGGGCGTCATGGAAACAGAGCCGAACACTACCCGATCATGGGATGCTCTTGGAAAAGGTTACGGTCACTTGGCGGCCTCAAGGATACCGATTTCCAACCTGCACGGGTGAAGAGTTCAGGCCGTGGCTTCAGTGGAGTGGGCATCCTTGCCACGGGGCCTCCCTCGGGAGAGAGTAAATGACTGCTCCCCCAGCCCTCGGCTCCGTGGGCTTGCGGCAGCTTTTTCTGCCTACAGTGAATAATCCAGACAGGCCTTGTGAACACTGCTCGATCCCTGAGCCACCCCTCAAAGGGGGAACGGTTAGACGGATGCGTGCAGGAAGACAGAACTGACATGTCTGAAGTTCAAAACCTGAGTCCTCGGCACCGCTCATACTCTGCTAGACAGGGTTCAGAAAACTAGGGGTCAGACTTCCACCAGCAGGACTAAGTAGGCCTCTGCTCAAGTTACGGCCAGCAATGGAGGAAGAAAACGAGCGGGAAAGAAGAAGAAAGAGTAGGAGAGGGAACAAACAAGGTGCCCCAGACGAAGGCTGCCCCCTGCGGCCATTCAGCGGTGGTCACGCCTCAGCCTGCCACACTGTGAAGCATTAGTGGACACCAGCCCAACACTCTCCAGGGGGAGAGTCACTGTTTTTGACATTTGGGACAGTCCTCAGCCAACCCCTCTTAAAACTGTACAAGGAGCCACGTGAATTACAAAGAGGAGCTCAAATAATCATCCATGTATGTTCACAGCAGCACTATTCATAACAGCCAAAAAAGATGAATCTGACCTAAATGCTGGTTAACAGATGCACACATACACAAATCATGTTCTAGCCACACGAAGGAATGTTATTCGGCCACGAAAAGGAACGGAGTACTGATAAACGCTACAACCTGTAGGAACCTTGAATACATTAAGCTAAGTGGGAGAAGACAGAACCAAAAGGCCACTTAGGTATTCCATTTATACGAAATATTGAGAATCCATAAATATCCAGAAATAGACAGAAGATTGGTGGTTGGCAGGGGCTGGGAGGAGGAAATGGGACTGCTTTATGGATATGGGGTTTTCTTTTGGGGTGATAACAATGTTTTGGAACTAGATAGAGGTTGTGCTTGTACAACATTGTAAATGTTTACTAAAATGTTCACATGAAAATGGTGAATTTCGTTATGTGAACTGCACTTCAATAAAAAATGTACCAAGAAGGGTTGTTTTTGTACTGATTCCCCTTATTTAGTTGTAAACTTTAACCTGGTGAAGAGTTTTGGGTTTTTTTTTAATGTTTACTTATTTTTGAGAGAGAGAGAGAGAGAGAGCAGGTGAGGGGTAGAGAGAGAGAGGGAGACACAGAATCCGAAGCAAGCTCCAGGCTCCAAGCTGTCAGCACAGAGCCTGACGCGGGGCTCGAACTCATGAACTGCGAGATCATGACCTGAGCTGAAGTCGGACGCTTAACTGACTGAGCCACCTAGGCGCCCCAACCTGGTGAAGAGTTTTATGATAAATCTTTAACTGGCTACAGTCACTGAGCCTACTGGAGCTCTTGCCAAAGAGGAAATCGTACTTGAGTTCCACGTCAGTTTCTAAGGTTCAATACTCATTAGCAAACATCAGCTCATTCACTCCCTCCCAGAAACGGGAAGAAAAAAAGAAGGGGTAGGATGTCTGTTTCAGGACTTTCATTATGTGACCAATCACTTAATACAGACACACTGAAGGTCACAGCAAGGGCAAAATGCACTGAGACTTTAGTCTGGACTAGGTCTTTCATTTTACTTTATAAAATTAGCATTATTTTATTTTTTATTCTACTTTGGTTTTAAATAGATAAGATATACACATGGTTACAATTTTTGTTTTCATATAGTAAAAATAATTTCCTTCCCTCCCTCCCTGCCGGAGACAAGTACTAATAGCAATTTCTCAAATAACCTTCTGGGACAATCTATAGGGACATACAACTCTAGGTACACACAGCTAGATTTTTACTGCTACTGAAAAATTAAAAAGAATCTGAAGAATGACTGCTGGTCCAATCATTAAAATCCTAGTTTTACTGACACATTGTTAGAATGTGTGGATCTTATTATGTAAGAGGCATAGCTATTGAAACAAAGCGAATAACAAATGTCATTGACTTTCCATTTCCTAAGATGCTTTTGGTATTCACTTTCGCTTTCTTCCATGTAAGGTATACCCATTCCCTAATAAGCAGAGACTTCTCCTCCTTTCTTACAACTAAGATGATCGAGGCTCTGGTTAAGTGAAAAAATGTGTCACTCTGGGATCTTTATGTCTGACTCATAATCATTATAGATTTCAGTCTGATAAAGTCTGAATATTAATGTTCCTTTTTGCAACGTACTTTGCCTCTCTGCAATGACCCTCTGGCTACCATGTACATTCCAAACTCTCTCAACACCCTCCTCCATAGCCAGTACAGCAATACGGGAACTGACACACGAGGTTAGACCCCTGCCCCTCGGGCCAGAACCCAAGACTGTCATCACCAAATTTATCTGAAGCAATAACCACATCCCCTTTTATTAAACAAGGGAGAAAACTTGTAAATAAGAACGTAAAGGTGAGTTTAAACATGCCATTATCCCTTACTGCCCAATGCACCCAAGCTGTACCTATGTGATTTCACCACATCACAAAAGTCATCTCCAGTCTTCAATTTCACTTATTCAAACAGTAGTCAGAACTCAACATTCCAGATCTGGGAGCTGAGATTTACTTTCTCAAAGCCCCCCCAGGAAAGGCATGGATTCACTCACTAAATGAACATTCATGCGCTTACTGTGAACCCAGGGAGATTCATAAGGACCAAAAACCAAACCAAACCAAACCAAACCAAACCAAACCAAACCAAACCAAACCAAACCAAACCAAACCAAACAACTGTCCTTGTTATTAAGTAGCTCACAGTCTGGTGGGAGAGATAAACATACAAAGAACTAGCAGGAATATACGGTAATAGCCATAATAGAGAAGCAAAGCATCTTTGCCCAGGACACATGCATGCTAGTCCTGTTGCCAAGGGGCCTAAGCAAATTCAAGGCTTTCAGTCTTTTGTGTGACAGTCAAAATAATAAATGGTTTTTGAAAAGAAGACACGTGAACAAAATGCCATGGGACAAATTTATGTAAAATTGCACACATCTGGAGGACTTAGCAAAATCCATGCGTGGAGATGATCTCTAGGTGATGGGATTTCAGGTGATTTCTATCTCCTTCTTTGCACTTTTCTGTAAGATTTTTATTATTTTACGAGGAACACCTAAACCCCTTAAAAAAGAGAAGATTGTTATTAGCCCATTTAGAGAAAGAGATGGCTTTGATTCAGTTTCCAGGATGCTTATACAGGGCTTGACATGCTAGACCTTGTGGAAGACAGAGAAAATAGGGTCCTTGTATTAATGAGTTCATTATCTTGGTGCTGGAGGTGGGTGGGCACACGTCTAAATAACTAAAATGCAATAGGTTTTGTCCCAATGTTGGTTTCTCAGGTGGGACAACTGTCTTACAGTAATATGTTAACTATATAATAAAGAATTTGCCTGGCGGAACATTGTTGGTACTCAAAGAAATGTTTGTTGAATGAGTGACAACCTGTATCGTTCTTTGACATTTACATTCATTATCTTTGTTCCCTGCTATTACCTCCACCCACAATCAATGGGTAGATCGCTGATCCCCGGGCATTGATTTTGCATACCAAGATCATAATTTTGCACTGACTTTGCACTGATTTTGCACTACCACCATTACCATACTGATCTTTCTAGAACATTGTTTTCATCTGGTCGTCCTCTAGATTAAAAACTATTCTCAGAAGTTCCACCTTGCCAAACTCCTCAAGGCCTCCCGAGACCTGGCCCTTTCACTGCATCTTTCCAGTTTCATGTCTCGGGACACAGAACAACAAGGCCTTTGGTCTGTTTGGGGTTCCCCGTGCACTGCTTTTACAAGAACCCTCTCCATATTTAGACTGTCCTCTCTTGCAGTATTTCATTCAACTTTCATAATAACCCTTGGAAGTAGTTATTTTCCAATTTTTAGATGAGGGTAGTAAGGTTCTAAAATGTCAATAACTTGTCCAAGGCTCCCTGGCCAGGCAGAAGGAGAAGGAAGATTCCAACCCAGGCTTTCTGAAGTGGAGAGGCCATATTCTTAACCATTATGCTGTGCCCTCTTCTTTGGTTCCTTTCTGGCTCTAAATATCTCTAAAGCTCAAGTTTAGTCTTGTAACTTCCGTAAAGAATAATGGTTAGCATACAGATGAGCTTATTAAATGTCATGAATCTTTCAGACATGTTATTTATATGAATCTGCACAGTCCTCTGAAAAAGGAACTATTATTGTTTCCTGTTTTGTAGGCAAACAAACGGAGGCAGATACTGAACTCTCAAAGCTACACAGCCTGTGCGTGGTAGAAAGGGGTTAGAACCAGCCACCACATGTCCAGAACCCATACATCCTCTCGACAGGCAGTGTCTAAAGCAGATCTGATTTTGGAGACCCTGCCCTAAAATACATCACCAAGAGTCAAACTCCAAGAATCCAGGGGCTATCTGTGTTCCTACCTTCACTGGTTTTTAAACTGGGGCAAAGTATCAAATGAGCACATAAAGACATATCATGAACACCAGAGTGAAAAAAGCAGGGTCACAAAAAGTAGTGATGGTCTGACACAAATATTCAAAAATAAATGCCCGAACAGTAGGTTATTGTCTTATAACTAAACAGCACTTTCATATATGTATCCGTTTAATCCTATAAGGTAGGTAACTATTACCATCCCATTTTACAGATAAGGCAGTGGAGGCTGGAGAGGTAAAGAGACTGCTAGCAAGTGGCAGAGCTAGGATGTGACCCAGGCAGTCTGAGGGCAGCGTCGGATTATCACCACCCGACCTATTCTTAGGTGTCTCAGCAGACAAGTCCCACTCAACCTGAAGATGATCTGGGGGAGAGAATTTAAGATAAAATAAAAATTACCTTGCAACTATCAAAAGCTACTGCACCGCACAGAAATGTAAACTAATGGAAAACTTCTTGCTCCCCTTTGAAAACATGCAGGTGATTCTTTATCTGAAATGACTTAAATTCGGGCCGACTAGAGCATTTGCCCCGATACCTGTAGAAGTCTCTACTGCAGTTGGAATCGTGACAATGCTGTGCAGAGGGGGAGAGAGAGGAAGATGGGCTGGCATGCCTTTGCGTGGGGGTGGTCGCCCCGTCAACCCACCAAACCCACACGCAATCAGATGCTAGTCAGACACCCTTGGAAATGGAAAAGGTCATTGCAGACAACAGCCACTCCCGCTCAGGTGCCTGAAATAGACAGAAGCCGTGTGGGAAACGACGGTCCAAACCCGATTCCCTACACTCTAGGATGCCACACACGTACGTCCCCCACCCCCCCCACAGGCTCCTTAACCCATGTGAATCCAGTTCCCCAACTGCTGGCAAATATGTGAAGGCTGGAGAAAAATTAAGCCTCAGTGGAGTGCATGTGACCTTCTGGGAGGACTTAACGTCTCCTGGACGTCACTTTTTATTTTTTTTTTTTTTTTTTTTTTTTTTAAATCTTTTTTTTTTTTTTTTTTATTTTTTTTTTCAACGTTTTTTTTTTTTTTTATTTATTTTTGGGACAGAGAGAGACAGAGCATGAACGGGGTAGGGGCAGAGAGAGAGGGAGACACAGAATCGGAAACAGGCTTCAGGCTCTGAGCCATCAGTCCAGAGCCCGACGCGGGGCTCGAACTCACGGACCGCGAGATCGTGACCTGGCTGAAGTCGGACGCTTAACCGACTGCGCCACCCAGGCGCCCCCACTTTTTATTTTTAAAGTGTGGATCCGCTAGACATGGGCAATTGATTTTTTTAAAGTAGGAAAAACAACTTAATTAACATTCATCACAACCCTCTGAGGTCATTTTGACCATCGCTCCAGGGTACGGAAGGTTTATTGCTTATTGAATTCAAATTGCAGCAGACCGGATGCCATGCCGCAAGAGTTTTAGCTAATTCAGGGGCGATCATGTTTAAGGGAAGTAGTTTGCTTCTGCAGAAAACTTCCTGGTGGCTTCCAGTCATCAAACCTGGCTACAGAAGCAAGGCAGCTGTGCCGTGTAGAAAGCGCACAGCCCCTGGAGGCAGGACACTCAGGTAAACACACGGACGAGTCAGGCCATCGTTTGAGGCTCAGCAGAGAGTGAAGCCCACGCTGTGGAATATCATCAGGCACGCGGTACGGCATCTGGAGCCAGGCAGCCCAGGTCTATAACCCAGCCTCACTGCTTACTGTCTACGATCCTGGGTAAATTCACCTCCATGGCCCTTCGTCTCTTCCTCTGCGTAAAGGGGCTAGTTTTAGTGCCAACCTGGTGGGTGGTTCTGAGAATTACATGAGTTAAAATTCGTGGACCAGGTACACAGTACCGGATCCACAGTGAGTACCAGGAGAGTGTGTGATGAAGTAGACAAAACACATATAAAGGTTAAAAGAACGTAAGGTGGACGGGAGCACCGTGACGTCACGGGCACGCCACCGGGAGTCCTCTCTAAACCAGAGCAGTGCAGACAAGGTCTCCTCATCGGTTGTAGCAGAAACCGCACCTCTATCCAGGAAGCTCAAGCAGAAATTATTCTGCGTGAATTCTCATCACATCATTGATGTCGCTTCTGTTGACCACCCTTCACTTCTTCTCTTCCTCTCCCACTGTCTTTCCCCTCCTGTTCAGTGATAATGGGAAACCAGCCACCGATCGTGAAATAAAAATTGCAGTTCAGAAGAGCAGATTCGTTTTTGAAAGAACATTTCGAAGGGGAAAGAGGACCTTGGCTCTCTGATCTACTTCATTGGCTCTGTGAACAATATCAAAGAGGCGTTTCATTTTTTGCTTTGATGTAGGGGAGATTGGCCCAGTTTAAGATTTTTTTTTTTTTTTTAAAGTAGGCTTCACGCCCAGCACGGAGGCTAGTGTGGAGCCCAACACGGGGCTTGAACTCACGGCTCTGAGATCAAGACCTGAGCCGAGATCAAGAGTCAGAGGCTGAACCGACTGAGACACCCAGGTGCCCCAAATTTAAGAATTTTTTCAAAATAAGAATTAAAGTCACACCAGGATCGTTTAACGTACACGACAATTCTTAAAAGAATTACAAAGAGTAAGCAAGTGTTTTCCAAGCATGCTCCAGTGAATTTCAGCAACTTGCTGAAAATTCCCTTGCCATAGTATTTGTGTGCCCGCCCAGCTTGGGTATTTTGCATGTGTGTATCCATATATAAGATCTCTTTTTTTAACAGACACCCACATGCCCCATAAATGTTATCTGAGTACTGATCTAAATAGACCAGTACTTGTTGAAAATAAAACTGCTCTGACCAAGGCAGTTGCATAGAAAAGAGATTTCATCCTTTGAGAGCAAAGGAGAAAATACGATTTTGTCCAACAATCTGCACACAAGCAATTGTTATTACATCTAGCATTAAGGATATAATGAATTTGAGTATGATACATTTTTACGCTTAGAATTTTTATTTCTTTATTGTGTGCATAACATGTATGTCATATAAGATGGAAAACACAGGTAAAGCAAAAACATGTTTGATAAAAATTGGAATAACCATTTTGGTAGCATTCTGATGAGGAAACCCATTCCCAAATTGCATGGGCAAAGAGGACAGGGGCCTTGAAAAATATCTATTTCTGTTTCTTTCTCTTTTTTTTAATGTTTATTTATTTTTGAGAGAGAGAGAGCATGAGCAGGGGAGGGGCAGAGAGAGAGGGGGACACAGAGGATCCAGAGCGGGCTCTGTGCTGACAGCAGCAAGCATGATGTGGGGCTCGAACTCATGAACCATGAGATCATGACCTAAGCTGAAGTCAGATGCTTAACCAACTGAGCCACCCAGGCGCCCCAAATCCTTTGCTTCTTAGCTAGACTGAAGAACTCCTCCAAAGTTTTTGGTAGTGCACTTTCAAAGCAGGCCTTCCCAGATAACGGGGTGATAACCTTCCCAGTGACCTGCTTGGGGCAGGGTAGATATGTAGAGTGAAGCACTACAAACTCCCCTAGGTGTCAAAGACTGGGGTCTACTTCATAGCTCTTGTCCTATTCAGGCTGCTAATATTTATCAGCAGGACATATAAATTCATGCTAAGGATCCGGTTGTGTTGAATCAGACGCCCTAATGCATTTATTTTCTTCTTTCCTCCCAATGGTCAAATCCAATTTCTATGCAAATGCTTTGGTCAAAACATTCTCTCTCTCTCTCTCTCTCTCTCTCTCTCTCTGCCCCTCTACCACTCACACTCTGTCTCTCTCTCAAAAATGAACAAAGGTGAAGAAATATTAAAAAAAAAAACCTATCTGTTCAATGAGTAAGTGTCAGAAACCCTCTAAGTGAATACATATTTAAAGATAACAAATATAAAGAATTAAGGGTAAGGATAAATCACCAATGGGGACAGCTTCTTTAACACACAGAGCTATCGATCGCTTCGCCACCAGATGTCCGCACATCTCAACCTCCGAGACTAAGGGAATGGGCATTTCTCACGTAAAGTTTTATCATTCTTTTTCCTTTATTTACCCTCAAAATGCACAGTTTGACGTCCAGTTTTATTTATGTCTTTGAAATAAGGGAGATGCTTCTCACTCATGGGTTTTAGCAAAGGCTTCACGTTTTACGATTGCCAATGCTTTAGACACGACTATGCTTGTCTCCAGCTATAGCAGCTTCACAAAAAGGAAGGCACTTGCCTAAGCTACCTTTGAGCTACGAGGAGCTCAGGTCAACAGGTGGCCAGGGCACTTACTGCTGGGGCAGGAGGCTTCTTTAGGGCTGGACGACATTGGCTGCGCACACAGTTGACAAAGGCAGTCTCTCCCATTGAACGTGACTCGGTCTCCGGGTGGAAACGGGCGCCTGGAGACAGAAAGACATTGCCCTCAAGGTTATTCCAGCAATTTAATTTCTTTCCCTGCTCCTTCGGCTTGCTGCCCTCCGGTGCCAATCCATTTCTTTGAGGAGCACCAGCCAAAATGTCTGAAATGCGGTCCTAACCGAGCCAGCCAGCTGGATATAGTCCAAACAAATAAACGCGCCTCGTTTTGAGAAGAAGCGAGAACGTATTGCTTCTACCGGCAACCAGACAGTAAAATGGAATAATTTACCTCTGCTCATTAGTGGAGGGATGTTCCAGCAAGTCACCTAGCCAGGTACACACACAAAACTTTTCCATTTTCCAAATGGAAAATCCTTCAAGAAGAAATATTTTAAATGCCATAAATTCCTATTCAAGCGTAAGGCCCCTCCCCAGGAGAACTGGTTACAGGTCAAACATTAACTCCTTCAGTTCCCTAGAGCTACGGGGCCATGGTGCCCAACTAGACTTTGTCCTAGACATCTGAGTGGGTGAACTGGATGTTTCCCTCCAGAGCTGGAGTGCTGGAGACCCAGTGCCTCGTGGAGAAGCACAACAGTGCTGTAAATACTTGTGTAAAAACCGTTAGCTTCTAAAAATTACAAAAAAAATCTGTTAGCTTCTTTTCAGAGAGAGAATTTCCTTTTGCTTTAGACATTTATCAGTAACAGACATTTTCCAAACATGTTGCCTCTCCATGTATGTTACCAGTCTCTTCTCCTGCCAGTTCAGCAGGCAGCTAGCTTTTCAAAAACAAAAGTCATTAACAAATAGGTATATGACAGTTTCCACACCTGCTTACTTGTAATTGGCAATTTGCCCATACTCTTCATTAACAGGAGTTTTCAAATGTGTGATTCTGTCAGCTAGGAAATGCACAACTCCCAAGCAAAACGTCCCCCCACGTGTGAGTCAGGAGCAATTACTTAAGAACAAACTCCAGCTCCTTGACAGGAATATTACTTTCACAGCTGCGATCGCTCCTTTAAGTGGCCCTTTGGCTGCCTCACACTTGGTAATGAACCGTCATGCACACACAGGTAGTAAATCTGGACTCAAAACCACGCCACAGAGGTGCGTGGTGGAGAGCTGTAAGTTCTTACGCTCCCCACCCCCCCACCTCATTTTACAAGTGCTGAGCTGAGGCAGTCTCCTCCCCTCTCATGGTGTTGTGTTACTTTCCATTGTTCAGATAAGCCCCAGAGAGGTTAAGTGGCTTCCCTGGATTGACCAGCTCGGGAGACTGGGCCACCGGCAGGTACAGGTGGCATCCAACTCAGGACTTCTCTATCTTTAACAATCAAAACTGCACTCTGGTAGATGCCAGTGGGCCTATTGCGTCATTAATGAAACCTGAACAGGCCCCCAGTCGGCTCTGTGGGCGAGGCATCGGGAGTTGGGGGGCCATTTCAAAGCAAGCACAGGTTCTTTGCCTCTGATGAGGGCCAGGACTAGGGTGAGGCCAGTGAGGCGCCTGGGGCACAGGCTTTAAGGAGGTACAGGCCCCACAACGCACGGCCCTGAGCATGAGCACCCCCCTCAAACTGTGCCCCCAAGCCGCCTCTCTAGCCTCTGAGCCAAGCTTGTATTTTCAGACTTGAATCCCACCTGGATCCACGAGGGGATACATCCGAGTCCAGGTCTCAACATGAGGCCAGGTCTGTTAAATTTGGGGCTTTGTAATTTTATAAATGATCTCCATACCTCCCCCTTCTGCCCACTGGGTCCTCTGCCCACATGGGTTCACTTCCTTCTGTGTAAATGCAAAGAGAACTGGATTTGGAGTCAGGAAACCTGAGTTCAAATCTTGCAGTGTTATCTTGGGAACGTCCGTTAAGCTCCGACACTCAGCGGCACTCATAATCAGGGACACTAATTCCTGGCTGACTTCACAGAATTGCTACGTGGGTTAAAGTTTGTAAAGGAGGCCCCTCCACTTCAGGTAGAATGTTGTCGGGTCAGCGGTAGCAGCATTGAGTAGCTGTTCACTGACTTAAACGTCCAGAGATGGGACTAACACTAATAGATGTTTTTCCTTCATCACCAAATTTAAAACAATGATCTCTCAAGGCCAGGATCGGGAGGGCTCTTAGAGTGTATCTGGGCCAGGGCCTTCCAACCTGGTGAGTTGGATGAGTACATCATACTTGGGAATCCTCCAGAAAGCACTAAGTCAGCAGGAGAGTTTGGGGGGGGGGGCGGGCGGGGGAAGCTAGAAACAGATATTTGTAAAGAGACCTTCCCCACAGAAGAAGTCCAACGCTCATCCTAGCTTGGGGGATCACTCGGATCACGGCCTCCTATTTTATAGATGAAGCAATTGCCTTGGAAAAGTTAATTCACATAGGTCTCAAATCAGCCCAGGAAGCTGGACCAGAACTTGGGACTCAAACGCCAGGCACGGGCTTTTAACCAGGCTGTGGGCTACAGTCTGAAAAGGGACAGGTCAAGAGGAAACTTTACTTTGGATTAAATGCAGAACAATTTTCAGCCCAATAATTCAGAATTTCAAAATTAGGATTTAAAAAAATATAATTGAGAAATGGACTGATGGCTATAAAAAGTTACAATAATAATTTCACCATGACTATTGCATCTGAATCTTAGGATTTGTCTCTGAGTATTACCTTGTTGGTTAATTATATAAAATTAAGTTTACCTTTTTTAGAGTTTACATTTGTCTGGCCTAGAAACCTGAAATGTTGAAAAACAAAGCAAATTCACCTCCTCTGAACTGCAGTTTTTAACAAAGCCACAGAACTGGACCACACAGCAGTCAGCACCACACTAAAAGGAATGGGGCTGCCCGACTAGGATCGATCCATAAAGTAGCTGACCCTTGTTGGTGACTCTCCTTGCACAGGAATCAAAGTCATCTTAAGTTCAATTATGTGTAGCATTCAACACAACACAACGATGAAACCACATTTCCCCACTCACACTTCACATACTTGCCTTCTCTCTGACTGATCATTGTAACCAAGCTGGTTTGGGCAATTAAGATTTAACCTTGCCAGGTGATAGAAGCCTAGAGAACAGGGGTTGGTAAACGTTTCCGCCTGAAAGTTCAGATTGCAAATAATTTTTTAGACTCTGCAGATCCTATGGAGTCTGTCACAACTGCCCAGCTCTGACCCTGTAGCCAAACACAGCCCATCAGCAGCCATCTGGAAACAAACGGGGGTGGCTGTGTCCCAATAAAACTTTATTTACAGAGACAGGTATTGGGTCTCATTTGGGACACGGGGCAGAGTTTGCCTCGCTCGGCTGTAAGGGAGACTATTTCAAACACACACACCCATATGAGCTTCTTCTTGCAAATCAGCTTTATCTTTCCGAGCAGTTATGCTATTTCCTCCTAATGTTTTCACTGCTCAAAAAGTTTCAAGACCTAGGGGTGCCTGGGTGGCTCAGTAGGTCGAGCGTCCGACTTCGGCTCAGGTCATGATCTCACAGTTCGTGGGTTCGAGCCCCGCATCATGCTCTGTGCTGACCGCTTGCCGAGAGAGCCTGGAGCCTGCCTCAGATTCTGTGTCTCCTTCTCTCTCTGCCCCTCCCCCGCTCACGCTTTGTCTCACTCTGTTTCTCAAAAAATAATAATAATAATAAATGTAAAAAAGTTTCAAGACCTAGAGCCACTTTCCAGTTGCCTTCAAGCCCCTTAAAATCAGTCCTATTATTTAGCAGAGGACATCACGGGTAAAGTTCCCCAACTAAATTACTTTTTTGACTAAGACTGATAAAATAATAGGAAGATTTTTTAAAAGACTTTAAGGATACATCAGAAAAAGAGTATGTCAAGACAGTACAACTCCAGACAAGAGGCATATATCCCAGGCCTGAAGAGCAGAACCCAGCGCTTCTCCGTTAGGGGAGCCCCCACTTACTTGCAGATAGTACACGCAAAGCAGTTGGGATGATAGGTCTTGCCCAGGGCAGTGACCACCTCTCCTTCCACGAACTCCCCACAGCCATGGCAGCGTGTCCCATACATCCTCTGGTAGTCCAGGGTGCAGAGATACTCGCCGTTCTTTATGAAGAAGCCCCCTTGTGCCAGGTCACAGCCGCACACTGTGGAAAGACAAGTTCACATTTGGTCATCGTCTGCCACGCTGCCGGGCAGCAAATGCCTTCCACTGCGTGCTGCGAACTTACTCCATGATCTCAGTGGGCTGGGGTGAGGGGAGGGGACTGGCACAAAGAGCTATTTATTGTGGGGCTCTGAGTTCTCTCTTGCCTCCTTCCCATTTCGTATCCCTCCTTTCGGGAGGGATGGAATGTCTCATACGAGTAAAATTCATTGGCTGGGTCTCAGCGACTTGTGCGGTATGTCTAAGATTCAGAGATAATCCGTCTCTGATGGAAAGATGCCGTTGGTTCAGGCCGTCTCGAATAGGAACAAAGGTATCTCTGGCAGAGCGATTTAGGAAAGGGACCCACTGCTGGCCCACACAACTGTTTGCTTTGGGCCAAGACGATTACTGGGCTGAGTAATAAATTCCCACCATACCAAAAGCAGCAGCAGAAATGTCTGAGTCCATTTTTTCACACTCTGGAAATACTTTTGCCACAGCTATGAATAATTTGGACGTTTAATTTTCTCTTTGTGCGGTAAATAGGATAAGTCGATTGTTTATATATTATAGGGAGAGATAAAAATGAACAGGCAAAAGGGGGAAGAAAAGGGAACATGTCCAAGATAAAACCGTCGTTCAGGACCTCAGTACACGCAAAAGGGAATGCTTTACTGCGTCCGGATTTTGGTGTCTCTTGCGCAGCTGTGGACCATGGACACGGTGCAGAGAAGCAGGTCCCCGGGTGCCAGGGGCTTGGGCGTGGCCTACGTGTTGAGACAAGACCAGAAGAGGGCACGGCCACTTGTCCAAAAATAAAGCCCAAGGCTGACCCGCAGAGTAAAGAGTTTGCACTGTCAAAGGCCTGGGAAGCAGCAGCCATGGCCGGGAACCTCCAGTCTCAACCTCTCGATGCCCAGGGTTGGGTGACTCCATACAGTTAAGGGCCTTAGGCAAAGAATCCCGGATTCTTCCTGATTCTTCCTGCAAGCAGCTGGAATAGGCACCCAGTGGGCAGGGAGAAGGGGAGCTCCACCACTAAACTTGCTTTCCTAAGAATCCTGCTGGAACACCTGCAGTGTTCCTCTAATTAGTTCCCATGACTCATCAATGCCTCCGGACGACCTAGTGCTGAGCACAGTGAGGTTCTGCCAGAATATGGTGCCTACTCTCCCACCCCTCCGGTAGCAATCTTTCCTACTCCGAGCCATTAGAGATTTTCAAGGTGACACAGAAGCCACAAAGAAGCTTTCCGCTGTGGAATCATCAGCCTTTGTTTACATCAACACTCCACAGCTCCGACCTCTTTCTTTGCAATTTATAATCAAGTAACCCAAGATGATGGCCTGAGTCCATCATGCCTGAAAATGACCACCCCTATAAATATGACTCTGATCACATTACCTGGAAAACAGCTCGTTCACCACCTGCTGCCTCCTCTAACCTGCCAGTGCCCCCACTGTTCACACACCTGCTTCTTCCTTAACAAACGGGTCCTCCGGGTGGGAGGAGCTCAGGGATGGACTGACTGCACTCTGACCGCCAATTCCTTCAACGGCAACAAACACAATCCTGGGGTTCACAGAACGCCCCAGAGAGGTTTCTTCAATATTGCTCTACGTACATATCTTTTTTTCCCCCAAGATGACAGAGCATTTTACGGTAAGAGTCCTCATCTTCACTCCTTTTGATTCTTCTTCAGGAATCTTCAACCGTGGTATCTAAGGTATTACTAGGAACATAGTGAATTAACTTGAATCCGGCATCAAACTTGGCAAGCTCCCCGTGATGTCACTCCTCAGCGGCATCAGCAGTTTTGATGACTCTCTTGCTCTTGCAAACGTGGGTATTTCTTAAAGCCATGAGAAGTGACAAAATAATGATTTTGACTACTGGTAACTCTCTTTATTTTCCCCTCCAGTCACCTTGGGTAAGTTTAAAAATTCACAGGGGCACCTGGGTAGCTCAGTCGGTTAAGCGTCTGACTTCGGCTCAGGTCATGATCTCGCGGTCTGTGAGTTCAAGCCCCGCGTGGGGCTCTGTGCTGACAGCTCAGAGCCTGGAGCCTGCTTCTGATTCTGTGTCTTCTTCTCTCTCTGCCCCTCCCCAATTTGTGCTCTGTCTCTGTGTCTCTCAAAAAATAAATAAATGTAAAAAAAATTTTTTTAAATACATTAAAAGAAAAGTTCACAGACCCTTTATAAAAAGAAAGATCTGGTGGCAACAGGGTGATCTTTATGCCAATCCAGATTGTCGAGATAGCTTCAGAGCTGCTTGTAAATGTTGTAGAAATTCACTGTATTTGGTGCAGCCTTTCTACGTCACATGGGCTTGTGAAACTGACACGGACCCTCCTTTAAAGGTCCTAGTCCATATAATCCTAATGTAGTCTTAAAAAATGACTTTGTAACTTCTGTTGAGAGTTGCCAAATTACAATTGAACTCTGAACCCCTTTGAGATTTGATATGGCCTAGTTCTTAAATTCAAAGCAGTGGCCCAAACTGGCTTATCAAATCGTGTCATTGGTTTTGGTGGTTTATACACAAGGAAACCAGCATTTGAAGAAAGGCTCACAGGCAGGGGTCATCAAAGGTCTTTACTCGCTATTCCTCCTCTGACACAGCTTCTCAGTCCCCTTAGCCAGGCCCTTAGACGCAGGTAACTGCCATGAATGCTACTTCCTTCCTCTAGAAGAAGGCCACCCTGGGAACAGATCTCATCTACTCTCATAGGCTTCAACAACAACTTTGTGCAAAGGACCAATGTCTCTATCTCTGATGTCTTCCCCAAGCCTGTAGACCCTTATTTTTCGCTGCCCAGTGGGCATGGACAGCATGCCTATCTCAAGCCTGGCATTTTAAAAACATACTCTATGGGGCGCCTGGGTGGCTCAGTCAGCTAAGCATCCAACTTTGGCTCAGGTTATGATACCACGGTTCGTGAGTTCAAGCCCTGTGTCGGGCTCTGTGCTGACAGCCCAGAGCCTGGAGCCTGTTTCAGATTCTGTGTCTCCCTCTCTCTCTGCCCCTCGCCTGTTCATTATCTACCTCAAAAATAAATAAACATTAAAAAAAAAAAAGTCCATCCTCTTGCTTCTACGTCATCTCTCTATAACCTTCTGTTCTTCTAGTCCTTCTTTCAGTAACATGCCAGCACTGTTCATTCTCCACTCTTAATACCATAATGTTCAACTACCCCCCGAAATCTTATTTGTTTTCCCAACAAAATGTTCCTTTGAACCATTCCCTCCTCTGCCTTCTTGCTGTCACTACTGAGATTCTGGCCTTCACCAATTACAAATAATTTTATAATACAGTGTACTAGCAAACAAAACACAACACAACAGGAAACAACCAGTAGGGCAATAGTTGGTTCCACGTTAGGCAGGTTCCGCTACGCGTGGAGCCTGCTTCTCTTTCTCTTTCTCTCTGCTCCTCTCCCCTGCTCACACTCTCTCTAAAATAACAATTAAAAAATTAAGTTAAAAAAGGAAAGAAAATAACACTTTGACAAAGGGATTCCTCTCTTTAGCCAAAAATATCCAGTGCTCGCTTCCACAGCATATGTACTAACCAAAAATATTCAAAGCTTTAAGAACCCTTCGGTGTGTTTCATACTAACAGCTTAGCAAATACTTCTAACTGATGGCACAAAGCAAAACTTTCCCATCGACATGATCACAAAGTCTCCATTAGGAAGGTCAAACTTCAGTAGGATATATTTAGATCTTTAGCGTTGGGTGCTCGATTTGTCTTTGTTCTAGTTGATAGTTAACATCGGCCCAGGGAAATGTACAGATTCGTTTCATTAAAAAGGAGCCGCCAATGAAAGAGATTAACTGCTTTTTTCTCAATGATCAATTATTTAAAACACGCCCCAGTCGAGGCCCCACTGAACCCTGCCTGCTTTGCCATCGCATGGCATGGCCACCATCAGCCATGCGCCTTGTCGATCGTCCGCTCTTGAATTCACTGTCTGCAAACTACTGAACCCCATGAACTGGGTAAGAATATGTATGTCCAAGCAATTTCATATAAAAGCCGTGAAATTAGTAACAGGCATGTTTTAAGCTCTTAAATCTTAAAAAAAAAAAAAAAAAATTAACGAGAGCTGCCCGGTTTGTAAACATCCCATGGAATAGGAGGGGAACAAAGTACGGAGGTGCCAGATAAGGGGGAAAACAGAACAGTAGTTTAGAGGCATGAATGGGGCTGTGGTACCAACGACTACTTCAACTTTCTAAAAACAGCAGTTAACATTTTATGTTACAACAGACTCATCGCAGTCACATTCCAACTGCCTGTCAAGCAGCTCACATTGCCAAAAACTTAGAATAGGTAATACTTAAAACTCTACCCAAAGGTGGGCTTGGGGGTAAAATGCAAATGTTTTCTTCTTTTATATCAGCAGACGGAGCATCTCTGCTGGGCTACTGCTCACATGGGGGCTTTAATCAAGTCATACCAGCAAGAGAGGGAGGGTTGTTAAGCAAACGGGACCAGTGTCTTCAATGTGGTGACACAAGAATTTTACTTGGGGGCCAGGAGCCGCGGGGGTGGGCTCCTTTCTTCTCTTTTTTTTAGGGCAGGCATGGGGTTTTGGTCTGGCACTCTGCCAGCGGTCAGCCCATCACAGGCTGTGAGGGGCCCCTCTGAACTTGCCAGCATGGCTGCTGGGCCGTGGCCGTGGCCGTTCATTTCTGGTGATCAAGACCATGTGCTCCAGAAGTGCTGCTTTACCAGTAGCACTCAAAACCCTGTCCTCAAAACCCCTCAAAACCCTGTCCTATCCTGTGTGGGCCAGCACCACTCCTGACTCCTCCTAGGGCGCCATGCACTAGAGCTGGGGGTGGGATGGATGCGGGGTGTAGACCTCCCAGGCTCTTCATGGCGGATTAGTGGTGTGAATACCAAATACTTCCCAGTCTCTGCCTCTATCCTCTACTCCAACTACATGTTAAAAGAATCTTTTTCATCCAAGATGTTATTCTATTCATTTCCATTTCCTCAAATCCTTTCTTCATTGAAAATATAAAAGTAGACTTCAACACAGAGTCTTCCCAAACCACAAAAATTCCATTACAGTGTGGGGTCGCATTGAGTCTGCTTTTGCTCCGAAACGGAGAGCTATGTGTTTGAAAATACCATACCCTGAAGCTCAGAAGTACTATCTGCTGTAACCCAGAGCTCAAAATAGCAGAACAGAGACTCAAACAATAATGTGAGGGGGCAGATTCTCACCAGAAATAACTATTTGCTAATGCACCATCCTGGAAGCAAATACCAAGCCTCAAAAAACATAATTAAATAGTTTTTTTATGTTAATTTCTAAATGATCTTGGATTTTTTTTTTTTTTTTGAGAGAGAGAGAGAGAGAGAGAGCAAGCAGAGAGAGAATGCAAGCAGGGGAGGAGCAGAGGGAGAGGGAGAGGGAGACAGTCCTGGGCTCCATCCAGGGCAGAGCCCGATGTGGGGCTTGATCCTACAACCCTGGGATCATGACCTGAGCGGAAATCAAGAGTTGGACACTCAACCAACTGAGCCACCCAGGCACCCCTGCATCATATCTGAGAAAGAAGATAGTCACAGGTCGATCCAGATAGCAGAATGAGTCCCCAAAGCAAGGCACTTGAGGGCTTGTATTTAATTCAGAGTCTGAACTTATAATAATAAGCCAAGAGCTTTAGATGGAAAGAAATGACTTTGGAACCTCTTTATTAATAAAATTTTTGACCATACTGTTTTTTAAACGTTTATTTATTGTTGAGAGACAGAGAATGAGCAGGGGCAGAGAGGGAGGGAGACACAGAATCCGAAGCAGGCTCCAGGCTCTGAGCGGTCAGCACAGAGCCTGACGCGGGGCTCGAACTCACGAACTGTGAGATCATGACCTGAGCCGAAGCTGGACGCTTAACTGACTGAGCCACCCAGGCAGGCGCCCCTCATTGAGTTTGTTTTTTTTAACACTTGTGGAATTCCATGTACAAACAATATTAATTATAACGAGCTCGAATAACACAGATATTATTCAGAAACGTATTTCTCGCTCAATGTCTACCAAATGTTCATCTTCTCTCTTAACACCAGTGCTTTCCTCCAAACCGGGTCTCCCACGACCCTGCAGGACAGACCCCTCCCCTCCCCTCCCCTCCGGCCCCCCGCCCAGGGTCTGGCTCAACCTCCCGACGAGGCCTCCTCAATTCCCTGCAGCTGTGCTTCCTCAGGGCTCAGCGAAATTGCTGACATTTGATTCCTATTCAGTATTTATTGTCCTGTACCTTATACCTGCACAGTTACCTCAATTACAAGCTTCCTGAAGGCAAAGACCATTTCTCATGCCATTTAATGTCTTCCACAATACTTAGAGAGATGGCAAATTCTTGCCCCTCTCCTTCTATTGCATATTGCAGGTGTCTGGCCAGTGTGAGCAGAGCCAAATTGGCAAGCATCAGGAGAGATCATTTCAGCATGACTTTGAGCCAGCCAGCCCGTCTCTACTTCTTTTTTTTTTTTAATGTTTTATCTTATTTTTGCTGTCAGCACAGAGTCCAATTCGGGGCTTGAACTCACGAACCGCGAGATCATGCCCTGAGCCGAAGTCGGACGCTTAACCGACTGAGCCACCCAGGCGCCCCAGTTCACTATCCCTACTTCTGAAAGCACCTAACTGGCATCATGACAGTGGTGCCGAGACAGCAACCCCACCCTCCCCAACTTCTCAAGTGTTTTAAGTCTCTGAACGTTCTTAGCAACTAATATTAACTGCAACCCAACAATCAAGAGACCTTCCAATGCACATGTGCTCTATACAGGACCAGACCCTGCCCCACTTTGCATTTAGCAGTACCAGGAAGGACCCGATGACACCCAGTAAGACGGTGACTGGCTAAGCACTCCACCATCTCAGGCGCACGAGAAGGAACTGGAATGGGTTCACTGGGTGGCCAGAGGAACAATTAAAGGGCGGGGAGAGAACGCTTAAGAAAAAAACAAAGCAGATGAAACTGGGATTAGTCTAAAGAAAAAGAGGTCAGGGCAATAATGGTCTTTACGTGTACAGTGAGTTACTTTAAGCCAATGAATAATCAGCTCTTTTCCAGCTAAGGAGGACAACACGGGGGGAAAGTTTGTTTTATATGTACCAAGAGATGGAGTTTATCTATCTCTGTGTAATCGCCACAGAGGTGATTACAGCTATAGTAACAGCTGAAGGAGGCTGTACTGACTCTACGACTGGGAAATTTTTATGATGGAGTGAATGGCCTCTCTATCCAGAATGGCAAACGCCCTTATTCTTTCGGATATGGACAATGTGATAATATCACTTTCTCGGCCCTTTTTGCTAGGTCCAATCACGGGGATTACACCGGAATGGAAAGAGAACTGAATTCATAATTTCACCACTTCCTAAAGTTCCACTTTGGAAATGAGATATAAACATAAAGAGTTAGTTCTTACAGCACATAAATTAGATGATACAATTTTCCTTTTGACAAACGAAATACAGAAGATCCCGAATCTGTACATTCAACTCCCCACCTTACAATTTTCATCCATCTTACTCCATAAAGATCCTTGCATTATATAAACGCACATATTCAACGTGGAATGATCCTGACCTGGTAAACATCTCCAAATCCTAAGATGTCACATATGGAAGGTGCTATTAGAGATGGGATGTTTATCCCAAGACCCTTTACAAAACCCAGGCTTTAAAGAGTAATTCCTAAAAAAATTTATTGCAATTCGTTGACATTAGTAAGAGTTGTAGCCTGAATTTTCTAATAGTTCTACATAAACTTTTTAAAAATAGATTGATGTTGGGGAGCCTGGGTGGCTCAGTCGGTTAAATGTCTGACTCTCGACTTCCGCTCAAGTCATGATCTCAAGGTTCATGAGATCAAGCCCCGAGTCGGGCTCTGCACTGACAGCATGCAGCCTGCTGGGGGATTCTCTCTCTCCGCTCCCCTCTCTCTTTCTTTCTCTCCCTCTCTCTCAATATATAAATAAATAAACAAAAATAAGTTTGATGTTTACAGGCTCTCTTGGTGAACTGAACATTATAGGGGCCAAAGGGTTTTTAAAAGCCATCAAAAGGTGGCATTTTCCATATCCTCTAACACAGAACCGAGACTCATATTGCTATGCGGTAACGGTCTCTATTAAAACATAATCCGATATGACAATTTCTGCAATGCTACCTTGGGGGAAGGGTTTACATGATCAGAGTTTAAAAATTTTCCACAGACACCCAATGTTCAGAAGTCTTTTTAAAGCTATGTGGCTATAAATAACATATTAACAGTAATTCCATTTTCGAAAAGGAATAGCTACTATAATTAATGTTTAAAAATGCCATCTTTCAAATGTCAGTGGGAACATCGTGGTCCCATTTGCTTTTGTAGGCAGGTGTTCGCCTGAACGAAGGCCAGTGTCACCTCTCGCTGCACCCCCTGTCTTCACCATCCGCTGCCTTGAATAATGCAGCTCCTACCCCTGAACCAAACTAGCACGTGCCCCACTTCCAGTCCTGGGAAGGTTATTAAGTTTTCTGGAGGGTCCGTGCTTTATTAGATGCTGTTTCCTCCCTGGCAACATCCAGACCGCTGAGCTCTGGGTGGCCTCTGCAGCCCCCGGCCTCAGCACGCCTGGACCCTGGACCACTCGCTTGCACCTGTCTGTGGCCAGTGACGGTCCCACTAGTAGGCGCATAGCTTGCCACAAGATCACAGGTTCTTTAGAGGTAGGTACCGTGTCATATATACCTCTCAACCCTCTACAGAATGGCACGCCAGATGGGTATGTGATAGATGCTCTATAAACATTTCACATGGTAAAGATCTGAAGGCCTCAAGCGTCAACATTCCTGGGTTGATTTACACAAAGATCAAGGGACTTTTAGTAAGAAAAGAATGCTATTCTTTGGAATAATGAAGTCCATTTAATTGACTTTTATTACTCGGAGGAATTAAGTGGTGGCTGGATTTTTAGCCATTATCGGTTGGCTCAAACTGCTCTTTTTCGAGAGGTGGGGGTGGGGGGGGTCGTTCCTGACCACCTGCCCCTCCCCCCACCACCAACACACCAAGATCGTCCTGCCGCAGGCTCGCGGTCTTTGTTCACGCAGCTCTTTTTATTTTCCCTTTGTTGGACTGATCACAGTTGGTAAGTCACATTTGTATGATTATTTGACTGTCTGATTAATGTCCTGTCTTCGTCCATTCAGGTTGCTATTGCAAAACACTGTAGACTGGGTGGGTGTCTTATGAACAACAGTTTTGCAGGCTGGGAAGTCCAAGGAAGCAGACAAACAAACAGGTGAGGCCTGAGCATGAAGCGCTCTAAGGGTTCAGTGTCAGGAGATGATAAGAACCACCATATAACTGGCTCAAGGCTTGCTTTAAAAATGCCTGAGGAGGGGCACCTAGCAGGGCCCAGTCAGTTGAGCATCCGACTCTTGATTTCAGCTCAGGTCACGATCTCATGGTTTGTGAGTTGGAGCCCTGAGTCAGGCTCTATGCTGTCAGTACAGAGCCTGCTTGGGATTCTCTCTCTCCCTCTCTCTCTCTCTGCCCCTCCCCTGCTCATTCTCTCTCTTTTTCTTTAATGTTTAACAAACATTAAAAAAATGCCTACGCAAAGTCTCAGTTTTCCTCCCTCCTCTATAAGCACTCCCATAACCTCTGTTGTACAAATCATTTCCTTAGAAATAGTCTACTTTTTCAATCAAGCTGGGTCAACTTCAGCCTACCCTGTCTCAAGAAATAAGTTTTCAAGGGGCGCCAGGGTGTCTCCGTCGGTTAGGCATCCGACTTCGGCCCAGGTCATGACCTTGCGGTTCGCGAGTTCGAGCCCTGCGTCGGGCTCTGTGCTGACAGCTCAGAGCTGTGCTGCCTCAGATTCTGTGTCTCCCCCTCTCCCTCTGCCCCTCCCCTGCTCACTCTCGGTCTCATTCTCTCTTTCAAAAATAAATAAAAACATTTAAAAAATAAAAAAAAAAAAAAAAAGAAAGTTTTCAAGGACGTGAACTGAGAGTTGTCAAGAACCGTAGAGAACATGAGATTTGCCTTAGAGGCTAACAAATGAGCCTGCCCTAGTTTTATGGGTGCCGGCAGAAGACATCGACCCCTGGGTGAGAAGTGAAAGACTTCAATACTTACAGCAGTCAGTGTAAGCTCCGTGTCCCTTACTGGTTTTCCAAGCCCCGTAAGTCCCCAGAAGCAAGAGAAGTAAATGCGTGTGCGATGAGTGTGTGTCACAGCTGAAGAATCGCGAGCTTTAGGAAATCCCAATCTTTTATAATGAGCTACAAGCAAACCTGTCCAACCTTTGCTCCAGGTGCAGATATGATCTCTATGACACGAGGCAGCAAACAAATCTACCCTCTGCTCCAGGCGGAGACACTATCTCTATCTTCCAAGGCTGTTGGCTGTACAAACAACCTTGAAAAGAAAATTCAGAACAAATGGCTTACTGGCACCCCTGCTCACAAGAGGCCCCTGGATAATTCCGTCCCAGTAAGAGTCAGTTAAGCAGTGTATTTTGGAGAACTTATGAGCGCTCATTCTGTTCCAGCTTGGAATTCAAAACCTCAACTCTTTAAAAAAAATCTACCTTGTATTTACTTCATGGGTAACACTTTCAGATGGTACAAAATTCAAAAGGATTGTCCTTTATAGACAAAAGATGGCATACAAGTGGTTTCTCGTTTGCTGTGAGAAGGGACCATATTTGTAAAAGAATGGTTTTCCCTGCATACTGGTTAATTCTGCCTTTTAATCAATTTCTGAATGACTAATATTCTCTCAATAGGTATTAAAAGCCCAACCTCGGCTCTTAGGAGATACAAGAAACTGCTTCCATTCTACTCACTGGGGTTTCATCGGCTTTCTACTTGGGCCTGAAAATAACCCATATCCAGTCTGCCCAGGCAAACCCGGAGGGGAAAGCATAGGATCTAGAGCAGTATAAAAAAAAAACTCAGCAGCAGCAACACCTACCCCACAGCTGCCTGGCTGGAGCCTTCGGCACAGTCTCTTAGCTGTCCTACCTGTCAGGGGACACTCAGCTCTGTCGCCAATGACAGCAAGCTGTGCTCACACCCCTTCTTGTATTGTATTTTATTGCATTATTTATTTAATTTACATCCAAGTTAGTTCGCATACACTGCACTAATGATGTCAGGAGTAGATTCCCGTGATTTATCCCCTATGTGCGCACACCCAGTGCTCATCCCAACAAGTGTCTTCCTTAATGCCCCTTGCCCATTTAGCCCAACATCCCTCCTGCAACCCCGCCAGCAGCCCTCACTTTATGCTTTGTATTTAAGAGTCTCTTCTGTTTTGCCCCCCTCCTTGTTTTTATATTATTTTTACTTCCCTTCCCTTAAGTTCATCTGTTTTGTATCTTAAATTCCACATGAGTGAAGTCATATGATATTTGTCTTTCTCTAATTTCGCTTAGCATAATGTACTCTAGTTCCATCCACATTGTTGTAAATGGCAAGATTTCATTCTTTGTTATTGCTGAGTCATACTCCGTTGTGTGTGTGTGTGTGTGTGTGTGTGTGTGTGTATACACCACGTCTTCTTTATCCATTCATCTGTCGATGGACATTTGGGCTCTTTTCTATACTTTTTCCATATTTTGTCGATAATGCTGCTATAAATATTGGGGTTACACCCCTTCTTTTTGGAAGATGATGTTATTGTCTAATAACCAGGTGAGGACATTTATCACCTTAAGCACTTGATCAATCTCGTTGACTAGCTATGCCATTGGAAACACTTACGAATACTCATCCAAAGAAATACATGGCCATCGTTCTTCCGTTCATTCACTCAGTCATTCATTCCCCTTATTGAGCATCTACCATGTTGGGCATTGTGCGAGGCTCCGAGTATACGGCAGTGAACAAAACAGACCAAAATCTCTGCCCTCTAGGAGCTTACTCTCTAGTAGAGGGTGAAGACAAATGAGTAATATATGTTACATAATGATAAATGTTCAGAGAGAAATGTGATACAGGGAATAGTTAAAATCTCATATAGGACAGTAGAGGAAAGGCACACTGAAAACAAAATATTTGCCCAATGGCCCCTCTTGATCCCCTGGTCCTCAATCTTTTCTAAACGCTCTAGAACTTTGGGGCAGAAAAAATGAATTCAGGGCATTACTTTAAACAAATGCTTGAGATAAATAATAAAAATTATAGCAAACAATCTAATGTATCAATATGATGAACTGTATATATAATTACAATTAAATATTGAATACAAAATTCATTAAACATATAGTTAACTAAATATTACCTATGTAATATTTAAATGGATTTCTTATTCTCTTGTTGAGCATTATTACAACTATGATGAAGACAATGTGATAATTAAAAAACTATCACGTCACTGGATCAATATCAGAATGAGCAGAGAGCATTAAGGAAAAAAATTTCTAAGTTGGTGAGATGATCGCTGCTAATTGGAAAAGACGCGAAACACAACTACCGAGTACTGAAGACAGAGCACAGCACCGCCCAGAACCCTGCAGCTGTATTTTACTCCCATCGGGTTGTTACAAAGAATAACAGAAGCTTTGGGGATCTCCTTTTCTTTTAATTACAGAAACTATCTGTTAATTGAAACATTTTCCTCATCTCGTTAGCAGGTGGGTATGTTTCCCAAGGTTACAAATGGAAACTGGTTCTACTTCCTTCAGATGCTGGCATCCTTTATTGCCCTTTCTGAGGGCAATGCCACTCGCAATCATCTAGCTTCAGCCACTACCTAGATGCCAAAACACTGTCAAATCCTTCTTCCAGAGGAGCCTGGCTGGCTTGGTCAGTAGGGCATGTGACTCTGGATCTCAGGGTCATGAGTTTGAACCCCATGTTGTGGGTAGAGTTTACTTTTTTTATATACAAGGAAGAAACTTTTATTTATTTATTTTTAAGTTTATTTATTTATTTGGGGGAGTGGAGTGGCAAAAGAGAGAGAGACAGAATCCCAAGCAGCCTCCACACTGTCAGCACAGAGCCATATGCAGGGCTCGGACTCAAGAACCTGTGAGATCCTGACCTGCGCAGAAACCAAGAGTCAGATGCTTAACCAACTGGTCCACCCAGGCACCCTGGGGGTAGAGTTTACTTAATAAAAAGAAATAATTAAAAAAAAAAAAAAACAAACAACAACCTTCTTCTCAACACAAACCATGATCTACCTCTTGAGTGCTAAACCTACTGGACTCTGAATGCACCATGTGTCCTCAACCTCAGTGTAGCCCAGAGAGGCTGAACTCTCTGCCTTGAACTACCCTGTCCAGTGCTCCTGTACTTCTTTAGTGGGCAGCAGCCATCTGTCCACACAGGCAGTCCAACTGGAACCCTGGATCCTTCTTCATGCCTCACATACCGTCACCAAATCCTATCAACCTTAACTTTCAGTGTCTCTTAAATCTCCTCCCATTCTCCTGCTGCTACCTTACACTATTTCCAAATCAACTACTATCCTCTCACCCCCGAGTCTCTCTGCCTCTTATCTATTTCTCCATCTCAGCACTTATTACCCAGTATCATAAATGTTGCTTATTTGTATGTCTCTCCAAATACCCTATGAGATCTTCGAGGACAAGCATGGTATGCTGTCTCTTCCTATTTTCAGCACTTAGCATAATATCCCACAAGGAGTATGTGTCCAGTTAACATTTTCTAATCGAATAAATAACTCCTACACCATCAGATCCCAAGATGTCAGACATTTTAGGGAGTGAGATGGGTTCACCGACAAAACTCTGGCTCACCAACCTTGATTCTGTTAGAGTTAACCCTGCGAACTCATGGACTGATCACTGGCTTAAGTCTGTGCTCTGAACTCTAGTTCCTCCAAAGCAACCCTTTCCTACCTTCATACACATCTGGCTCTCATGTAAGATGTTTGGTGTCCTCTTTCTCTGTCTCCTTTCAAAACCCAATCCTAGGGAAAGAGTTCATTTCTGCTTTTTATTCCCATAGGTATCTGCATTTTAGGACGTTCTTTCTAATTGTGGAAGGCTACTTCTGGTCCCATTTAAGAACTATGAGGCTTTGGTAGCAAGGTATGTGAGTGAAGGAGAGTAGGGCGTGAGGGAGGGGAGAGAACTTGAGGGAGAAACTCTGCCTCGCCCCCAAATCACAGTCAGAACCTGAATGTTCTTCCTCTGCACTTGGCCAGCTCTCACCCAAAAGCCCAGGCTGGTTTTAGCAACTTCTCTCTCCCCCAAATCCTCTGTCCTGGGATATTAGCTCACTATCTGGACATGGCATTTTTGCTTTAGATGTAATGGGAAGAAAGAAAAAAACTTGTTTTAAGACTTAGCTGCAGTCTGGGCCATGGGGGTTAAGAGGAAGACCACATTCCTTAAGGAGAAGACTTCTGTTTCTTCTGGGAAACCATCCTAATGGATTCATAAGAAGTAGAAACTCTAAGACAATGTGGAGTCAGGAGGGCGAGGGAGAAGGAAATGGGGGTCCCAGGGACGGAGGGGAGAAGGGTCTTTGTAGAGAGAGGAAGACCTACCAAGATGGTGGCAGGTGGAAGTTCTGAGTAAGTATGAGAAATGGCCCCGGTCTGTACTTCCTGTTCACTTTTTATGTAAACCTAAAACTACCCTAAAAATAAAAGTCTAGGGGCGCCTGGGTGGCTCAGTCGGTTAAGCATCCGACTTAAGCTCAGGTCACGATCTCACGGTCCATGAGTTCGAGCCCCGCGTCAGGCTCTGGGCTGATGGCTCAGAGCCTGGAGCCTGCTTCCGATTCTGTGTCTCCCTCTCTCTCTGCCCCTCCCCCGTTCATGCTCTGTCTCTCTCTGTCCCCAAAATAAATAAACGTTAAAAAAAAAATTAAAAAAAAAATCAAAGTCTATTAATAGATAGATAGATAGATAGATAGATAGATAGATAGACAGACAGATAGGAGGGGCACCCGCTAATGAGAAACTTCTTGTTTTGGACATGGTCTGAGAATATCAGGACAGTCTTGCCTGTTCTGGGCTATAACTTCCTTCCATTATCCCAAACCTTCAGTAAAGTCTGCCGAAAACAGCTGCCTTATGTTAGTGGGATCTTGGGAAATAAAGAGGCATGGTGGCCAGTGTGAAGTGAAGCAATGCCCAAGGAGCAGCATTCAAAAAGGGAGACCAAGAATTTGGTATTGGCAAGAAGCTGGAGCAAGAGGGGACCACAAGAATGCAAATCTCAAGGGCTCTCTAGAGCTGGGCTTCCCATACTGTAGCCACTAACTACAAAGGGCTACTGAGCACTTGAAACGTGACCAGTCCAAACTGAGATGTGCGATTAAGCACGTATGAAAAAAAATAATGTCAAATATTTCAATAATTTTTATATTAATTACATGTTGAAATAACATTTCGCGTATGTAGAGATAAATAAAAGACACTCTGAAGGTTCATTGCACCCATCCCTTTATGCCTTTTTAACACAGCTATTCAAAAATTTACAATTCCGTACATGGCTCGCATAGTATTTCTATTTGGGCAACATCACTCTAGAATCTTGGGGAAAAGGAATGGACTTGCTAGGGTACAACGAATGAGGTGCATACGCCATTTTCTTTGGGTATTAAAGAAAAGGGTAACCCCAGGAATTCGGGACATAGGAAAATAGACATTGACAGATCAAGTGTGAGAAAATACAAATTTATAGGAATAGAAGACATTTATTTTAGTAAAGTTTTGTTAAACTAAAAATAGTTCCTACAAATAGCAAGTTCTCCTAAAATACGATTCAATTTATATAAACACTCGACTTTTCAGGAACACATTTGTAGTATGAAATAAAGTATATGGGAAAACGTCCCAACATAAGTAACTTACATTCAGCCCTTAGGTTTAAACTAGAAAAGAAAAAAAAGCAAGGAAGCTTCCCATGGGGGATAAACAAACATGTCTTCTAATACCTTAGTGTGCTGAACAGTGACAACCCAGACCTGAGACTAACGCTTGGTACTTTCCATTAGAAATACAGAGGGCACCTGGATGGCTCAGTTGGTGAAGTGTCCGACTCTTCGTTTTGGCTGACGTCATGATCTCACAGTGCACGAGTCTGAGCCCCACGTTGGGCACTGTGCTGACAGCTTGGTGCCTGCTTGGGATTCTCTCTCACCTTCTCTTTCTGCCCCGCCCCCACACTCTTTCTCTCAAAATAAACATAAAAAAAAAAAAAAGAAATACAGAATACATGCAAAGCCACCATTGTGTGTGGACCATATTTATTTCAAACCAAATCTAAATCTACTCCTTGCGCCATGTCTCAGGCAATTTATGAGCAAAAAATGAAACAGAATATAATGCCTGGCTCTCAGTTAACCAATCTGGATGTAACCAGAAAACAACTCTTCTCTGACATGGTAGGAGGCTCTAATTCAGTACCTCTGGGTTCTCTATTATACACATTGTTATGTGTATACGGAATCGGCAAACCTCGGACCTAGGATGACTTAAATATCCCATGGTCTAGTCTCTTTATTGTACAGATAAGGACATGGGGCCACGGAGAGACGTAAGTTGCCTGAGATCACAGAGCTGCTCGGTGGCAATGGTAAGACTCAAGCCACGCAGAGCAGCAGCACGGTCAGCACCCTGGGTGAGACCGTGATGTTTCTGGAAGGCCAACTTGAGTCATCTGAAAATGATGTCTGGTACTTACTCCTAGGTGTTTGCGGAAGGACTAAAGAATCCTCTCTAGAATGCGCATTGCAGCCCTTTGTCATGCTCAATGGGAGCTAAACTGATGTCCTCCCCTCCCCTTCCATCTTCTCACCCAGCCATTTGTCAGTGCTCTTTCTCCTGAAAAGTTTACCCACGGCGAAACAATCAGCTGTGGACTCCAGATAAGGCCCTGCCCCTCCTGTTTTCATGTATTTCATAGTTACTCGGTAGCCTGGAGTCCACCTACCAAGATGGCCAAGGATGGATGGCTTAAGATGACAATGCTGAGTTCATACCGTGAGAAGACACCAAGAAGGAAATGCTCATCCAGGGAGGAGAGAGGCCAGCGTGTGCAGAGGGCAGGGTGAGCTACAGAGAAGGCTCATGGTCTTGTCCCTCCTCCTGTACCCCTCAACCCAGCCTGAGCTCCCCACCTGCCCTCAGCTCAAACAAACACACAAAGCCACTCTCCTCTTCCTCTCTTTTCCTGCTCAGTCCTGCCCTGGCTCTAGAATAACAGGGCAGCGTATTTCATCCCAAGACGCCAACAGTTAGAAACCCCAAAAGGGAGACTTGTTAATGGAAATCAGTCTCAACTTGCTAGCTTCTTGGAGGCCTTCCAAGTGTTGTTGATTAATTCTCACTTCTCAATACACACACACACACACACACACACACACACACACACACACATATGCTCATGCACACACACATGCTCCCTGCTTACCCCACAGGATCCAGTGAGTTAGAACCCTAATCTTACAAGCTTACCAGCCCTTCTGTAAATAATGGCTGTTGGGACAAGGTGACTTTGGGGTAAGAGTTTCTCATTTCAGGGGAAAAACACAAAACTGTTTTTACTGTTCTCCCTCTTCCCAGGATCAGGGCCCTCAGTAAACATTCAAAGGCCTGTGTACCATTAGTCTTTGGGGGACTTAGCCTCCCCCATGAGTCGGCTCCAAGCAAATTAGAGAAAATAAGTGATGCCAGGGCTTTTGAGCACTCACGTATCACCTGGTGGCCTAGCATGGGGTTAAAGGGAAGGGAGGGATCCTGAGGTTGAGCACAGATTGTGACATGCCTTTAGACCAGGAAGCTGGAGGCACCATACCTTTGCAGGTGAAACATTTTATGTGGAAATGTTTGGTCTGGACCCGAAGCACTTCACCCTTGCATGGCTCCCCACATTTATGGCAGTGAATGACAGGCTTCTCCGATGGGTGGTGAGGGTCCTGAGGGTGCGCCACTGGAAAAAAACCAACAAGAGACCCATGTGAGTAGAAAGCATTCCTACAAAAGGGGTCAATTACGGGCATACATAAATATCTGCATGATTATGTTACCCAATGAGCCACACGTTGTTTCAAGAAGGATGAACTGAGCCCCTCCCCTGTGCCATAATCATGAAGATACACTGAAAAATAAGAGAGCTGTGGCTTTAACAGTCCAGGGGGGAAAACACTTGACTTGGCCCTCTGGGAACCAGCAACCCTCTTTCTTCCTCCCAAACCTCTGTAGGACTACATAACTGGGCCATTAAATATATGATCTTGTATGGTTTAATATTTTGTAATATGTATTTGTCAAATGTCTTTATTTTGGTCTAGAAACACCTTTCGGTAAGGGGTTCACTATTGACTGTAAGCTCCTCAAGGATGGGGACAATTTCTTACAGTTCGTATCTTCCCCCCATTTTGTATTCTACTTCCTTCCCCCAGCTGGTCAGAGCACAGCAGAATGCTCATGCCCCAAAGGAGCTCAGCAAAGGTTTATTGACTCATTAGACAGCATGTGCTGGCTAGTTTCTCATCTGGTCTACCAGAGTCACCCCTGACCTTCCTCTGGCAGCTCATTTCACCCGCTGGAGGCCTATGAGGAGCCTCCTGCCGTGTGCACATGACCTGATACACACAGTGTGGGCGCTAACTTTTAAAACAAGAAGTTACCAATAACTATGGGGGTCTCTCCGAACCTCAGTTTCGTTTCCTGTAAAACAAAAGGGATCGGTTGGACCAAGGGACTGCCAAGGTCTTTTCAGGCTCTAAAGTCATATGCTGCGTCTCACTGGCATTGTTCTCCCCGTTTCCAGAGTTTAGCCTTCAGAACGTGGAAGTTATTGAGACTGTCCTGGCCCATAAAACGCAGAGAGATGACACTGTGGCCTGGAGCTGACCAAGGGTCTTCATTTAACCCGCAATTTCTCCAGCCAAAGAATGCAGAGAGGCACTTTTTGCTAGTTTTTTTTTTTTTCCCCCTGATTTGAGTCCTCGGGAGGAAGAACCATGTGATATACATAAATGTATGACGTAAGTATCCACAAACGCAGGAGATGGGATAAGAACAGCGAACCTAAAAATTAATCAGCCAACACAAAGAACAAAGATGACTTTTTTTCCTGCAACGGCAAAGCCGGGTAGGACAGGGGAGAGCTGTGGGCAGATATGCTGACACTTGATTTAGAGAGCCCGTTACAGCAAGGAGCTCGCAGGACACCACAAGTGTAATGCTGCATTGTTTCTCTGAGACCACTCTCACGTTCTCATTTCACCTGGAAAGAGGAAGAACGACCCAGTCCAAATAATCCATTACTAGCTGAGTTCTGAGCAACAAGGTGGTCCTTGGGAGATTTTGACTAGGAGCAGGTGTGGTTTCAGGTTAAACACCTGATCCGAATTCTCTGCCCCGGACCTGGGGAGCGTCAGCAAAGGTACCACCATTGTGACACGCCTGCGTGGCCTTCTCTGCCCCCTGGGATCGCTCTTGGAAATGTGTATTTACACCAGAAGTCAGCGTTACCAAAGGCAATTAAGGAGGGGCATCCTTTCCAGATTGCTAAAAAACAAAACAAAACAAAACAAAACAAACCACTGACTTTTAAAGTGATGTGTAACAAGGCCCCGAATCTATTTACCTGGGCATTAAAAAAAAAAAGTTTCGCTTGCGGCGCCTGGGTGGCTCAGTCAGTTAAGCATCCAACTTAGGCTCAGGTCATGATCTCCCGGTTCATGAGTTTGAGCCCCCATGAGGCTCTCTGTTGTCAGCACAGAGCCTGCTTTGGATCCTTTGTCTGTCCGTCTCTCTCCGCCCCCTCCCCAGAATAAATAAATAAACTCCAAAAAAAAAAAAAAAAAAAAAGATTCTCTAGCAATATTTGCTTTAAGTACTGGTGGAAAATATGACTATGAATTTTTGTTTTGTTTCTTAATCCTGCTTCCAGTGAGAATGGAGGAAAGGGATATTTATTGAGCATCTATCCACTAAATGGCAGGCATGGTGCTGAGTGCTGATGCACAAGTCATTCTATCCCATCGTCACCACCGCCCCCGCCTCTCGGTGATGTGAGTAATACTGTTCCCATTTGACAGATAAGCAAATGGAACAAGTTCTTGAGCAACCTGCTCAGGGAACAATAAGTAGAAGCTGGAAGCTCGACACCCAGGCCTTTCTGCCTCCCAAGCTTACGCTTCTCCCATACTATTTGTCTGAGTTGCAAACTGTTATGAGTCAGGCAAGGATTTATTTATCCAAGCTCCAGGGCGGTTCTGAAAGCGGCAACTAGGACTTGGCTTATGAAGGGAACAAACATAGTGTGTGTGATAAAGTATCGCTAGTGGGCGTGGCACCCGGTGAGAATCTGCAAAGCAGCTCTGCGGACCCCCTGAATCAGAACCCCCGGGGCCATATATCCAAAAATTCCTCAGCCCCACTGAACGAGGGGTGGGAATTAGGGATCTATCATTTTAGTAAGCTCCTCGGGTGATTCTCACCCACATTCTAGTTTCAGAACGATTTTCCTCTAGAATTGAAACAATACGGATAAGCAAGTTACAGGAAAGTTAACTGAAAAAAGCAATCCATAAGACCATCCTCCTCAGAAACAATACTGGAGCAGAGCGGATCTCTTGGCCATAAGGGAGAATGCATTTTTTGGATACTGTTGTGCAGTTTCTCTTGATGCTTGAATTCCTTATAGCTAAGCAAGTAAGCCGTGCTGAGTAATGATGAGGGAAGGAAAATATCATTTCACTTCTTGGCTTTCCCCTTTGTCTCAACGAAGGTGCCAGACCGACTGCCGGCACCAGCCACAAAGGTCAGAATTGGGATCAGCATCTGTATTTTGCAAGCATTTCCCTCTGAAAATATATATTACACCATGTCCTCCTGCCCAGAGGTGACCTTTGTTCTCACCCAGAGATGAGCACAGCCTACATCGTGTCTACTTGCCTTTCCATCATACATCAGCCTCGGTAGGCAGACACATATCAGAACAACGCCCTTGTGAAGATCTGGGCTTTCCTTATTAGAGAATGCAGAATCCAAAGACCAAAAGAAGAGTGTTCATTTCACCCCAACAACATCGACAAAAGAATCTCGCTCCTTTTTAAAGAAGAATAAAGAAGTTCATTTTACCCAAGTGCCTTTGGCAGTTTGGTTAACACCACATGTATGTTCGTTGGCTCAAGTCTACACGTTTTGAAATAATGCTGAGTCAGTCGCGATATGGCAATGACAGTAATTCCACCCTCCTCTTAACACCTGCTGGCTCTGTTGCTAATTTTTACGCCACTGAGCCATCTTTCAGAGCCTGGCTGGTCCCTTGTTCTACTGATAGGGAGACTGGGGGGGCAAAGAGCTTACATCCCTTGCCCAAAGTTACTAGCAAGTTACTGGCAGAGTCACATCTAACAAGCTTCCTGACTCTTTCTACTGTACCAAGTCAATGATTTACCCTGGAACTTTCATGGACATGATTAAAATCTTTCATGGCTCATCAGTTCGTTGCTAAAATAAGAATAGGACAGGGGCGCCTGGGTGGCTCAGTCGGTTAAGCGTCCGACTTCGGCTCAGGTCATGACCTCGCGGTCCATGAGTTCGAGCCCCGTGTCGGGCTCTGTGCTGACAGCTCAGAGCCTGGAGCCTGTTTCAGATTCTGTGTCTCCCTCTCTCTGACTCTCCCCTGTTCATGCTCTGTCTCTCCCTGTCTCAAAAATAAATAAAATGTTAAAAAAATTTTTTTAAATAAGAATAGTACAATGAAATACCAAAAGCATGGTCGCATACTTTCTGAACAGTGAGGAAATATATATGAAGAGCCACGAGTCCATTTGCCCATAAAGGTAAAGGGATTCCTCCACTATGTGACATCCAGTTTAGAGGGATTCTGGCTACTCAGATAAATAGCCCACCGCAAGCTGAAAAGTTTCACGCTGCCTGTCACAGGCAGACAAGGCAAGTCAGTCACATCTCTGAAACTCCATTAAGGACAGAAACCAAAGTGCCATTTTTGGATGCATTACTTGTGAAAATGCCTATGAGATACTGCAGGTGGTGAGGCTGGGGGACCGAGATCCGTAAGGCAATCCCAGTAACCTTCAGTGTCCCCAAGCAGAGGCCACTACAGGTATTAAGAAGGCCACAAAGACTAGGGGAAGTCCTTCCTTTTAATCTACAACCAGCCTCGTCTTGCCCAACAGACCAAGGTACTAGACCCCCAGAAACAGAACATCCGAGAAAGCGTATCTGAAATAGAAATCTCCTCAGCCGGTGACAATCACAAACCCATGACAGAGTACACAGCGTGAATCATGGCTTGTCCCGGATTATCTAAGACATTCAGAACCCTCTCCTGGGTGCCCTCCTCTCCCAAAGGCCCCAGCACTCCCTTAGCCAGCCTTTGAAACTACAACGCTTTGTGCCTGATGGCTTTCTGAGCGCTCACATCTGCATTTTGTCATTTCACTCTCAAAGAGCACTAGGAGGCAGGAAGGACAGGAACGGTCAACCCCGGTTAACAAATGGGCAGACAGAGACTCAGAGGGATGAAGTGACTCCGCCACGGTGACACAGCCAAGAAATGGAGTTGGCTGCCAACGAATGCAGTGCTCTCTACACCCAAACAGTCCCCTGATCACTGCCACTCGGAACCCTGTGATCATCCTTGATTCCAGCCTCTTTTCATGTCCCACTAAATTCTCTCCGCTGTCTGAGAGACAGTGCCTGAGCACCCCCTTCCTCTTGCCACCCAGATCCTGCCCTTCACCCCTTTTTCTCGGAGTGTGGAGAGTTTTCTACTCCCTGGTTCTTCTCCAATGTGACCTGCAAAGAGGTGGCACATAAATCCCCACTAAGTGTGGGCTGTGCTTGGTGACTTCTTCCAACGAGGGCAGTAGGGACAGGAGGGAAAGAGGAACTCTGCAGTGGGAAAATCTGGTGGGCACTACCTCAGCCAGGTGCTCAAGGTCAACATCAACAGTGACAGTCACAGTGATAGTCTGTACCTGTGAGATGATGTGGTAAAAATGGGCACTTTGCCTCTGTGATCTTCTTTCCAAAAAAAACCGATAATCCTAGTCTAAGCATGAGAAAATTCCCAGATTGACATTCTACAAAGACCTGACCAGTACTCTTCAAAATTGTCCAAATCACCAAAGACAAGGAGGCAGGTCCTCTTGTCACAGCCATAAGAAGCCTGAGATGATGTGGTAACTAAACCTAATGTGGCACCCTGAGGAGATCCCAGAACAGAAGAAGGACGTTGGAGAAAAACTAAGAAAATACGGATAAAACATTGACTTTGGTTAATAATGCATCAACATTGGTTAATTATAATGCAAGGATTATATTAATGTAAAACGTTACTGACCTGGGAAATCTCAGGTATACAGAAATTCTCTGTACTAACTTCTCACATTTTCTACAAATTGAAAAGTGTTCTACAAAATAAAGTTCCTTAAAGTAAAAACAAAATACTTCTGATGGACTCAGTCCCAGTCCATCAAGCCTAAAGTGCTCTGAGTAGCTTCAGAGATCTTCAATAACACGGTCCCCACCAGCTATTTAGATATCTAAGCTATTTAGTATTTGCAGAGTACTGAGCACTGTGAAAAGTGGTTCTGAACCAACCGCAAAGAATGGACACAATACTCTATGACTTGTTTATATAAATATGCCAATCCCCCTTTGGTTGGGCCCTCTGACCACTCCCTGGTCTACGATCTTCAGCATCCCCAGAGCCTTCACACATGGCTCTGTGCCTCACCTAGAACCCTTTCTTCTTTTCCTACTTGTCCAAATCCAACCTGACCCATGGGGCCGAGCCCAGCTCCTGGCTCTTCTCTGAAGCTGTCACTCTGGTCTGTGTTGATCCAATAGTCCATTCTCCCCCACGTCCTCCCGCACTTAATACCTGTATTGTCACCCAGCATCTGACTTTGTCTTGTTTTGTGCTTATTTTGCTTTTGTGTCACAATGTGTCAACCCTGGCCTTATGCAACCGCAAGCTCCACAGTCAATTACTCCAAATTTCTGGTTACTTCTCACTTCACGCATCGAATAATCCAGGTTGCCATCTCTGGACTTCTCAGTTCAATTTCTGGATCAGGGAAAATATGGTTGCCACCCAATACCGTTACTGGAGCATCTCCCACGTGAAGCTACGGAGTTCTGAATTCACGGCATCTCAGTAGATAACTCCACTCTATTATTACAGCAGGTACTATTTATTGAGGACTTACTATGTTCCGGGCATTAAGAGGACTAATTTATCCTTGTGATCACAGATAATTCTCACAGATGCATTATGGGGGTGCTGTCTTCTTATTCCTATAGTGCTGAGGAGGGTACCTCCGCTGAACTGGATCCCTTGTTCAAGATCACACAGCTAAGAAGTAGTCTGACTCCAAAGCCCGTGCTCTGGAGCACTGCACAGGGGATTTCCACAGGAAAGCCGTATCCAGCACAGAAGGAAATGAGACCAGTGCAACGTACTAGCTAAATTCTGATTACACAGCTCACAGGCAGGGAACACCCAGCTGCATCATAATCCCAAAGGTAACACCTGCTAGTAAATAAGCAGATGGGAAATAGCACTTCAAATATAAAAGGAAATTAGTCCAGGCTGCAGCAACTTATGGGAAAAGAACACTCACGGGGTGAGGGTGATACAGGGAGGAAACGCAGCCTGCCACCAGGACGGCCGTCCCTGTGGCCTCCGCCTTGAGCACGGGCCTGGATTGGAAAAGGGTCTCTTGTTAGGATTCGTCTGGATCTGCAATCACAGAATGATATTCTGCTGGTAAGGTCGGTTGCTGCTTAAAGGTGGGCTTCCTATTCTCCTAGGAGTCTACGTTGCCGAGACTGTTGGATTACCTAAAATATTTTCTGAGCTTCTACCCCATTAGTTCCCACTTAATGGTAAACACACATCACAGAGATGCTCCGGCTTCTCTCCACTCCTACTCCCCTTCTTTGTGCTAGAAGGGCACTGCTATTGAGCCCAGGAAACAAGAAACTCAAGAGTTTACGTTAAGTGCATAGAGTGCTTAATTTGCAGTTTACCTAAAAGTCAATTTCCTGCTGTGCCAAGTGGTAGTTCCTTGGAGCTACACACCGTAACCCTGTCATTAGCTGCTCAAAATGATCTTCCTCTTTAATTGGCTTCCACGACCTAATTTTTTTTATACCACGTTAGTTTGTTAATCAGGATTATTATGTGGGCACAAAACGCAGGGCTGCCTTGGCACTGACACTCCCGTCAGGCGGGCAGCAGGACGGCTGAGTTCTGGCTTCCCTGCCACCTGTCACCCTCCACTTGTAAGATGTCCGCACACTCAGTTCGCCTTTCTGACGCGGCGCAACAGGTCTTTGCTATTCCTCTCAACTAAAAGGCACAGTCAGCAACCGGTCAGCCGGGCTCCTGCTTATAGAAACATCCCAGGCTCAAATCCAGTTAATCTGATTCTCGCAAGGCAAAGAGGTCCTAGGATTATGATGATTCAGCCAGGAAGTTTCCTCCTTGTAAATTACATGACGCTTTGGCCCGGATGTGCTACACCTGCCTTCTGTAGAGGAAGGCGAATCTCAGAAAGGGACGTATCGCCGCCTCCTAAAAGAGTGAGTCCTCAGACACACCTCTAGGCTGAGATAACTCACTGAGGCAACACCCTTCTGTGACCTCCGCTAGCCTTTCTTTGACGTACTCAGTAATGTTACTTGGGGGTGCAGTCATTTGCTTAGAGTCCCGCCTCCCCTCCCTCACAGTAATTAGAAAGGACTTTGGATCAGGAGGCCGGATCCCTGCCTCTCAGGCCTGCGTTCCCGCCATGTGCTTCTCTTCCCCCGAGACGGTAAAGAGGGGCTAAGAATACAGGTCTCGCCTCCCAGGTGACCACATGACATCATCCCCTCCAGTACTACCCTAGCGCACAGAGGTCCGAGTCAGCAGAAACTGTCACCAGCCTGCATGAGCAGGCATGTCTCACGTATGACAAAAATCCCTTCTGAAATTTGACAGAGCCTTTTAAGGCCAGCCGGGAATCTCACATTGTCCCTTCCCCAGAAAGCCCATTTAGAAATGGATCGAGTCGGGGGCGCGTGGGTGGCTCCATCGGTTAAGCATCCAACTCTTGATTTCGGCTCAGGCCATGATCTCACGGTTTGTGAGTTCCAGCCCCGCATCGGGCTCTGCACTGACAGTGCAGAGCCTGCTTGGGATTCTCTGTCTCACTCTCTCTGCCCCTCCCTGCTTGCTATCTCTCTCTCAAAATAAGTAAACATTTAAAAACATTAAAAAAAGAAAAAAAAAAAGAAATGGATCAAGTCAAACCAATGGGCAGTGGCTTCAGTCGGAACCGGGCTGGCAAAACCCTACATCTTTACAGGCTGCTAGAGAGTGACCTCCTTGCTGACCTAGAGACTGGGACAGACCGTGGTCCCCCTGGAGCCATTCTGGGAACACGAGTTTAGAGACAGGATCACGGTCTATTAGCATCTGGGCCTACGGTGACGGGACAGGGTTTAGCTTAGGCACGATACCAATATTGGCTTCCACCCCCAGTTCCAACTCCAGACACCTTAGAGGGGTTAAAATAGAAAGAACCAAGACGTAGGTCCAGGCATCCCTGTGAGGTATGAACTGAAGTCTGACAACAGCACAGGAAGCTCCCGGCTGTCTTTGCCTTTTGTTTTGCCTGCTTTTACTCACGGCTCAGGATACTACGGGAACGACCGATTAGTTAAAAATAGCATTTTAGACAAACTAATGCAAATGACGGATATGTGCATTCGTACTTCGCGATTTATAAAAGGGGTCCAAGTATATTATCTCCCTTGATCCCATCAACTTCAAATTCGCCTCATTCTACAGCCATGAAAAGTGACCTTCAGAGACGCTAAGGGACTTGCCCCACGAGTGGGAAGCCGGAGCTGGTTTTGCTGTGGAGAGCGGGCCGTGCCCTGCCCGCCCAACTGTGCGGCCAGTGACTTCACCTTGTAGTTTGAGATAGGCCGTGGGAGGAGAGTCGGCGGGGGGGGGGGGGGGGGGGGGGGTTTACAACGTGGTTATTGGCAGCCTTTACACATCCAGGCCTTCTCCTGCCCCCCCTCCCAGAGCGTTTACCAGCACACCACGGTGTCCAGGCTATAATGCTAGTAAACAGCAAGATGAGCCTTTTGGTTCAGGTAAATTCCAAATTCTCGAAATCAGAATTTGAACCCTTTCTGAAAAGGCACTCCCACTCGCACTCTGTGAACAAACACAGCAGCTCACCTTGCCCTGGTTCTCTCTGGTGTCTGCACCCACGGCGAGGCGGGGAGGGGGAGACAAACGCAAATAGTTCGTGTTCCCAGCGTCCAACACGCAAAATCAGACACGATTTTACAAATGCTAGAACTGCTCTCTGGGTGCGGAGAAGAGATTCTCTTCCGGAGTTTGAGAGAGCACAGACGTCGCAAAGTCTATCACCGGGAAAGAAAAAATATGTTTGAAGTCCTATGCAGGACTGGGGGACAGGGAACAGAGAGACATTAAAAATATGCCTCCATGAAAACGAAATGCAACCTTACCATCCTCGGGAAATAATCTCTCATCAACAGAGTCAACAAATGTTGACCGAGTGATTGCTGCTGCGTGTGCTGTGTTGTGCAGGCACTGTGGGGACTCCAGAGACAGACTAGCCAAGCCATCCCTGCCTCTGAAGGCGGGGATCCCAGACATGTGCACAGCCCGCAGCAAGTGCTACCTGGAGAGCCGATCAGAGCAGGGAGAAAACCACTCGGGGGCTTTCCTGGGAGATGAAGGGTCTAGGACGGGCACAGACAATATGTAAGGACTTCTGAAGAGACGAGCAAGCACTAGGCTGGGACAAACGGATGGAGAAAGTTCCGCTAGAGAGGAGAGAGTGTGATTTGACACTGGGGGGTGGGCTGCAGGTGACAGGGTGATGGGGAGGACAGTTCAGAGAGCAGGGGCGCCATGAGCCCTTCGGGCCTGAAGAGGGGAGAGCCCGGAGCATGCTGGGGGCATGGTAAGTCGGGCCTGGCCATCTTCTGAAATAGAGGCTTCCTGGCCAAGAGCAACAGAAGGAGACAGGGGCAACGTTTCTAAACCCTTGACATTCCTATAAACTCTAGATCCTTACAGCTTAGTAGGGTAGATAGAGGGAGATGGAAGGAAGAGGGTGGGGAGAGAGAGAGAGAGAGAGAGAGAGAGAGAGAGAAAATGCGTGAGAATGAATGCATACGAATACAAGGTAGCGAATAAATCGTGTGCCAGAAGAAAATTATAAGAGGAGGAAAGAGAAACCAGAAAAATGCTTCAAGAAGGAAGCACTCCTATGGCTGTGCGTCAAAGGAAGGGAGGGACTTAAATGAGTGGGAAGGAAGAGGAAGGCATCTTAGACAACAAAGGGTGGGACAGGGTGTGTTTGGGGGAACATCTGGAAATCTGGTTTAGCTGGAGCACAGAGCGAAGGGCATGGTGGAATACAGGACAGTGAAAGACGTTTGCCCCTGTGCCTCCTTGGAGGGCAGGTTAAGGAACAAACTTTACAGTTCCTTAATTCTCTCTGGGTGGAGGTCTTGAGTGGAGTGATAGAATCAGAGAATAGTCTAGCTTATCTCTGACGAGCTGTGGTAGGACTGTTTTTCAGCCCACAGTGTAGGCAAACTGGGAGCCCCCTGCCCTCACAGGATGGCGTGCAGGGAGAGGTCACCCCAGTGGGTGAGCCAGTCACCGCATAGGTTCTGGTCAGAGAGATTTGGTGTGAATCCTGGCCGCACCCCTCTCAGCAGTATGATCTCAAAACAAGTTACCTTTCTTCCCGAAGCCTCAATTTCCCCTCCTGTAAAATGAGGATAAATCCTACTTTTGATACTTGGGAGGATACATGAGTTAATGTATGTAAAGTGCTCAGCACTCTTCCTGACAGCTCGTGAGTGTTCAAGAAACGGAAGCCATCGTTGTTTCCGTGGAGTTTCAATGCAGCAACATGGTGGGTCACACCTTAAGGTCCTCGATCATAAATACCCACGCACTCCACCTCAAAGTCAAATATGCTGAATTTCCTGTCCTGCTCTCTTCTGTGACTATTGGCAATGACACTTGCTTTTCTGCTGTGCGATACCCAGCGAATGGTCAATTCACCCAAGGAACCTTACAGCTTCCAATGTATCCATTCCAGCTTATCCCATCGGGCTGTAAACAGTAGGATTTGCCTTATTAAATTCACATTTCATACAATTCACACAAGTCACCTGTTTAAAGCGCACGACTCGACGGCTTGGGGTATATTCACAGGGCTGTGTGACCATCGTCACAATCTAACTTTGGAATATTTTCATCACCCCCAAAAGAAACCTCATACACCTTAGCAGTTACTCCCAGATCCTGCCCCTGTTCAGTCCTTGGCAACCCCCAATCCATTTTCTGTCTCTGTAGATGTTAACCAGCAGGTTTGACTAGTGTGTGTTAGTCTCAGCTTTTCCACATTTGCTCAGCCATCAAAGGGAACGACTGTAGATACATAAGCAGCTAGGATCCACCCAAACCCTCTACACATCTCATACCTTATTGAGGCACGAAATCCTCCCCACTCCCCAGCACATCCCCACCCTAAAAAAAAAAAAAGCCCTCATTATCATTTCATCTCTGCTGCCCTCTTGGGAAAGACCCCATGAAAAGAAAAAAAATATATGAGCAAGATACCATCAGACCCAGTTCATGACTCATGTGGGAATTTTCACACTCACCGCTTGCCCAGAGGGATGTCAACACCAGTGTCGGCACCAGAGATGGGTCAGAAAATTAGAAACAATGAGATATGCCTAGGAGTGATTGATCCCCTCACCAAGCAGGGTGTCTGGGGGGCTTACTGAACAGTTAGGGGGAATGTGTCTTCACTGTGGGTCCGTGACTCATTCGCGCAATCCCTGTGTCGCACAGCAACCACAATGATAGTTTAGGACAAAATCTGAGCACACCGTTCCACTGACCAAGCCCTCTAAGTGCTTTCATCACACTGCCCAGGATGCCCCCTGTGGTCCCGGAGCCCTGCCCACCTCTTCAGCCTCCCCAGGAGTCTCCAGCTCCCAGGCTCCAGTTCCCACAGCTTCAGGATCTCCAGATGCTCCCATCCCGCCCCCAAAAGGCTCGTCCCCTAGCTGCTTCCGTCTTCTGGTCTTATCCTAAAGCAGCTTACAGCTCTCAGAGGGCTTTCCCCAAACTATCTACATAAAGGCCGTCTCCCGGCTTTCCCACTACCCTATCTCCTTCCTTGCTTTATTCTCATAATCTAAACATTCTGTGTATTTTCCATGCTCTCCACCACAAGGCAACTGCCACTGTGTCCCCAGGATCTCGCACAGTCCTGGCATAAGGTCCACGCTCCCTAAATGTGTGTTCAATCCATTCATTCATTGAACATGAGTCTCGTTCTCTTTCTTCACAACAGCCTCCAGGGGAAACTGCAAGCAAGTTGAATACCTTGGGTTCACGACAGTGTCTATCCATTAGGTAATTCTGGTGATGGCAATACACTCAACTAATGACATAAGATACAATGCTTGCTTAAGTCTCAGGCTCAGAAAAAAAACAAAAGCTGAAGGGATGAGCTTACTGACGGACCAGTCTCAAATCAAGTCTGGCTAAGTTTCGGAGAACCACACAGCAAAGCACAATGGCCAACCGAACGGACCTTTGAGGAAGAACCGAAGTGGCACCAGAACCTTGGAAATGCTCCCTACAGTGTCCCCCGAGCATGACATGAGGCTGTGGAAGAGTCGGTAGGACCCCTGCAGGTGGGTGGTCCACTTCTTCCAGGAAGAATCTGGAAGAACTTTAAAACCACTGCTTTTACCGAGTCCACAGGGTCCTGAAACCAAGTCATTATTAGATACCTCATTTCATTCCACGGCAGAAAGACAGGGTAGAGTCGTCAGTGGTCCTGGAGCAGCTTGGCATGACAAAGGTTTACAGTGTTGCTCTGCTTGAGGCAAACTGCAAAGAGATTGCCCAGCAGAAATGGGGGAGGGGGGGAGGCTTCACTAGTTCCTTAATTTATCTATCTCAGTTCTGTTTATTTACCTGAGTCCTGAAACCAATCTGATGACTTAACTCCACCACAACGAACACGGTGCCCCTGATTTTACTCAGCCAAGAGGAATGATAACAGTAATAGCAAGAACAGACCATCACAGGGCTCTTGCCATGTGCCAGGCATTGTTGTAAATGCTTCACACATATCAATGGATTCAATTCTCACCATAGCCCTATGAAGTTGGTGCTTACAATATCTTTATTTTCTGATGAGGAAATTGAGGCACAGGGAAGCTAAATGCCTTGTCCAGGGTCACATAATCAGTAAAGGGTAGAGCTGGGATGTGACCCCAGGCAGTCTGGCTGCAAATCTCCCACTCGTAAACACAACTTGTCTCTCACGTAAACCTCTCAAATCCTGAAGGCTCAGGGGATAATTCTACAAAGCCACAAAGGCGAATGGCAGGATAGTTATACCACAAGCAACAAATGAGAAAGAAACGGACAAACAAACACGGGGAAGCGTGCTGTGAGTTCAGGCTCTGAACCTGTCTCTCCTGGAAATCCTATCCGAAGGCGGTGTGGCACTGCCCTCCATCCATTGCAAATTTCATTCTTCTAACCACCCACGTGTTACTCTCATTTTCTCTGCAAGGGATCTTTCGCTCTGGACTGTGTACCTACCCTGCTACTTTAAAAAAAAACTCTCCAGGTCAACTGACCTTCATTCACTTTATTGAGCACCTACTGCAAGATCCATGTTTGAAGCCTTTGCAGATATCATCTCATTTAAATTAATCCTGACAATAAAATATGGAGATGGTCGAATGGTTTTTCTCCAGTGTTTTTATTGTTTTATCAAAGTTTAAGAGACTAAATACGCCTATATTCATAAAAAACCAAATATGTTTCCAATGCATGACGGCAACACTCTCTACTCCTCGTCCTGCCCCACAGGCAGATGTGTTCAACGTTTGGTGCTTTTCTGGCCTTCAACACTACATTTCTTTTTTTCTCTTTTTTCTTTTTTTGAGAGAGAGACAGATTGTGAGCAGGGGAGGGGCGGAGAGAGAGGGAGGCACAAAATCCGAAGCAGGCTCCAAGCTCCGAGCTGTCAGCACAGAGCCCGATGTGGGGCTCGAACTCACAAACTGTGAGATCGTGACCTGAGCCGAAGTCGGACACTTAACCGACTGAGCCACCCAGGCGCCCATTATTATTTTTTTAAGCGGGTTTTTTGTTGCAGACACAGCAATAAGGCTTCCCCGTGCTTAAACTCATCAGATAGCTTACCAAACCTCCCCCACCTGGAGAGAAAAGGGGGCATTCTCAGTACCGTTGTTCACTGAAGAAAAAATGGAATCTCCGGAAGGGTAAGAGTTTGGCTCCCTGTCCTCTGGGAGGTAAGCAGCGGAGACGTGTTCATCTGATACTATTTGCCAGCGTTCACCCCTGGGCAGCGCGCCGCCTCCAGGTAAATAAGATGTACCGCCTATGGGCTGCACAACCCCAGAGGGTCCTGCTCCACTACAGGAGGATCAGAACAGCGCCCTGGAGGGAAGCGACGCACAGGCTGTGTAACAAAAGGGCTTTCCCACCTCTCCAAATGCCCCCAGATTGCTTGCACGGTACCGGCCCCCTGCCTAATAGTTTGTATCGGCTTCCCTCTGTGCTAGCAAGCTGCAGCTCTCTGTCTGGCCTTGTTGGCTTGATTCATGTTTCGGCTCTGCCTTCCCTGCCCACTTATTATGCAAACCCACAATATTAGCGCCTCCGCCCTGCGGTTGTGTGGCTTTCGCGGTGGGCGTGGCCTTTCCCTGAGGGCGTCTCCAGTCACACCAGCTCCCTCCGATGGCAAGAGGCCACACTTGGCCTCTTGTTTCGAAAGTCCCAGCTCACTGAGAGTCCTGTTGCACACTGCAGGGGTGCCTCTCACTCGAGACGGGAGTGATGGCAGAAGTGTCCTGAACCGGAAGAAGGACCACAACTTTCCTGCTATGCTGAAGGCTTGCTATCACAACTCAGCTCTCAGACGTTCCTGAGTGAGGGGTGACTTCTCTCCAAAGCCCCCAAACTACAGTATTTCTGGAAGCGCTCAGATATGTCAAACACGGATGCTATGTATATAGCACACGGTGCCCCACAGACGAAGCAGAAGAGCGGCTGCACTGATGGTGGGTGAGACGATGCTCGACAGGCTGTGCCAGCCCTGAACTTGCCCTTCTCTCCTTGGCTGAGATGCAAAACCAAGGAAACCCGGTGAGCAAGGTGACAGGAAGTGGTGATGTAGAAAAATAGGGCTAAATGAAAAAGCAGTTCCAGAAATACCAGGCTTAGAAGCTGATGAGGCCTAAACAGGGGTTTCCTTTGGCTTTGCTGCTAAACTTGAGCCAAGTAGCATTTTACTCGGCATTTAGCAGCGGGGTCAAGTCTTGATTGTTTCAAGCGCCCAAAAAGAGGACACCAAATTCTGGCCAACATCTGTTGAGGATAAAACGATCGCTAAAAGATTCTACGGTTATTTTGTCAAAACTTTTCCAGCTGCAAGGGAAGAAACCCATCTTCACCAAAGCACACCCATCGTACGAGTATCCAAGATAGAAATGGGGTGCCCAGGAAAGTACCTTATTCTGTCTTCATCCAACAAAACTTTAGGTTTTCAAACTTCACTTTGACCTAATGAAACATGAAATCAGTTCAACGGATCATGACCGGTGTATTTTAAAACTAGAAGAGAATAAGGTGCCTGGGCGGCTCAGTTGGGTAAGCATCCAAGTCTTGGTTTTGGCTCAGGTCGGGATCTCACGGTTGTGAGATCCAGCCGGGCATTGGGTTCTACACGGACAGTGTGGAGTCTGCTTGGGATTCTTCCTCTCTTTCTCTGCCCCTCCCCTCCTCATGCACACTTGCTCACGCGCTCTCTCTCTCTCTCTCTCTCAAGATAAACGTGAAAAAAAGTAAATAAAAAAGATAGAATATAGAGTAAATGTATCGTTTCACGTGACTTTTATTTTAGTCATTGCTATGCATATGCGCAGGAGTCCTGGGTCCTGATGTGTGCAAACACACTCCCTGCTGTGGTTAGATTTGGTGAGTGGTGTTTTAAACCCCAGACCACAACCTGGAGGCCCTGAGGCTGAGTCCTGCCCACAGACGTGTTTCGTTTGGCCCACACTAAGACTTTTTTGTCGTTGTTGTGTTTGAAGAGAAAGTTGCATCATTTGCCAACATTTAAACATCCGGAGATTTTACAGAAAACTGCCTATTTCTGGTCAGTCTTGGAAATTGGAAGCTCTGGCCACTTGGTGGATGTCTCCCCCTGAGAAGTGGGTGGGAGCAACGGAGTAGTTTCTCTCTTTCAAGGGCCACGCGGTCTGGTTTGCCCCAGTCTCCACTCAGTTAGGTCACCTGCCTAACTGGAGGCGTCTGCCTGTACAATCTCTGGTTTGAACCAGATCCTGGACTCCTTCTTTTTTTTGTTTAATTCTTAAAACATATTTATTTATTCTTGAGAGAGAGAGACAGAGCACGAAGTGGGGAAGGGGCAGAGAGAGAGGGAGATACAGAATCCAAAGCAGGCTCCTGGCTCTGAGCCGTCAGCACAGAACCTGACGTGGAGCTTGAACTCACGAACTGTGAGATCGTGACTCGAATCAAAGTCGGATGCTTAACCGACTGAGCCACCCAGGTGCCCAGTCCTCAACTTATTCTGACCCACAAAGCCCTCTGCTCCCCCTTGCTTGTGTCCATCACTGTACTAAGTGACCGATTAGATGCTCCGGCCAGACCCAGCTGGCTGTCTTTCCTCAGACAGAGGTTGTGCTTCATTGCTTCTGTTTTTGCCAATTCGACCACCTCTCATTTCCTCTTCATCTACTAGTTGTACTGTTATTCGTCCTTCAAAGCCTAGCCTGCTATGACCTCTCAGTGGAATTAATCACTCCCTGCACTGGGGTCCCATGCTACTTTAATAGTTCTCTGCCAAATATATTTCACATTGCATCATAACTATCTCTTTCCTTGTCTATGTTCCTTGCTAGAATACGAGGGCATTCAGGTCAAGAACTGTATTTTGTTTGTTTGTATTCTTGATGGCGTACCTCTTATTGGGTTCTACACATTTTTTTTAAAAAATTTATTATTATTTATTATTTTTTTAATTAAAAACAATTTTTTTTAGCGTTTATTTATTTTTGAGAAGAGAGAGACAGAGCATGAGTGGGGGAGGAGACAGAAAGTGGGAGACACAGAATCCGAAACAGGCTCCAGGCTCCAAGCTGTCAGCACAGAGCCCGAGGCGGGGCTCGAACTCACAGACCGCGAGATCACGACCTGAGCCGAAGTCGGATGCTTAACCGACTGAGCCACCCAGGCGCCCCCGAAATTTTTTATTTTTTAAAGTTTATTTATTTTGAGGGAGAGAGAGTGTGTGAGCAGGGGAAAGGGGTGGAGGGAGAGAGAATCCCAAGCAGACTCCACTGTCAGCACAGAGCCTGACACGGGGCTTGATCCCACAACTGTGAGATCACGACCTGTGCCGATATCAAGAGTCAGAGGCTTAACCGACTGAGCCACCCAGGCATCCCAGGTTCCAGACATACATTTAAATAAATATAACCATCTCCCCCACCTATACATACCATTCATTCATGTATTAGTTCATTCAACATCAGTGAGCACTTACTATGGAGAAGACACCGTGTTGTGGATACAAATTGAATTAAATGCCATCCCTAACCATAAGAAATATACAGAACCCCTCAAGGCCAATCTTCAATACTCCCTTTTCTATTTTTTTTTTTCCAATGTTTATTTATTTTTGGGACAGAGAGAGACAGAGCATGAACGGGGGAGGGGCAGAGAGAGGGAGACACAGAATCTGAAACAGGCTCCAGGCTCTGAGCCATCAGCCCAGAGCCCGACGCGGGGCTCGAACTCACGGACCGCGAGATCGTGACCTGGCTGAAGTCGGACGCTTAACCGACTGTGCCACCCAGGCGCCCCAATACTCCCTTTTCTAGACGGCTTTTTTTTTTTTTATTCCTTCGAAACACAACTCTTCCTTTGAACCCCCAAAGAATATTGTTTTATACCCATCCTACTGCCTTATTTCCCCTTGATTTGCGTTCTTCAGTCAGCACCCCTTCCAGCACCGGCTAATTCATTAACCTACTGAAGGTAGGAACTTTTCAGCGTATTGGGCAACTCCCAAAACGCCTTGCAGAGTGTAGGCCTTCAAAAGTCTGTGATGTGATCAATAAGCTACGGTTCATCGTTTCAGGTGGGGACCTTTGCAGATGGCAGAACTAGTTGTATCTTCCACATGAGCAGGTACAGCATAACTGGACTTCAGTCCAGCAGAAACCGCTCTCGCCATTGCCCCCAAAACTCTCTTCTTTGGTGGCTGTCCAGACAGGGTTCCCGTGAATGGCGCATAGACAGCAGTCCAGTAGACACTCGTACATCCCATGTGTTACTTACCGGACCCTCCATGGACCTGGGAACCCACAGCCCCCGCCATTTTTCTGACGGGTACCCTCCCACCAGCCACTCCGCTGTGAAATAACCTTGCCATCCTTTGCTACCAACTTCCGGTCGTTCTTAATTTTTCTTAAACATCTTTCTTCACAATGTTTCACGTAACGGGCAACAACAGAAAGAATACAGACGGCTAGAATATAGAGGAGCTAGAGTGGTGGTGAGTAAAACACTCCGCGCCTCAATAATAGATTTTAGCTCCTCGAAGACCAAACAGGAAGTTGTAGCCTTTGTGAGCCAAGACGTCTACTGAAGCCATCTTTTACCAAAGGTCTCTAAAGAGCTCTAAAACCCCAGTGAGAAGGCTCACCTGGCCCTTTGGGGATTAGGATTAATGCCTGCGGAGTGGCACTCCTGTGCTTGACTGCAAATCAGTGCCGCCTTCTCCAAGCCAGGCTGAGCCCCAGTCACTCCTGGGAAGAGGTGCTTTGGTTACCTTCGTCCCACACCCACCCCGCCCACCCTCTGCCCAACCAATGTCCTAGGCTGACAGCAGTATCTGGCCACCCGAATCTCACAGGAGGCCCGGTTTATCACGCACTATATAGCCTCATTCTACACTGTAGGAGAGGCGGCGAGAATAACAGTCTTGGCTTTCTCTTTGACTTCTGTGCACGGTTAGCGAAATGGAATGGAGAGGCTACTTGCAGAAAAGTTCTCACTTACCTGCTTGAAAGGCTGATCCTTTTACCCACAGAAACGGTGGATTAGCTAGACCATGTCAAAGTGTGGTCCCTGGACCAAGAGCATCAATGCCGCCTGGGAACTGCTAGAACTGCAAAACCTCGAGCCGTTCTCCAGACCTACTGAATCAAAAACTCTGGGAGCGGGGCGCAGAAATCCGTGTTTTCACAATCTCTCCGGGTGGTTCTGATGCCTGCTAATGTTTGTGGATCACTGGCCTAGGCAGTAATTTGCCGGAAGTATTAAGAAAGCCAGGATCTTCACGGTTAAGTCCAAATAGTCAAACAAATCAGCCTGTTTGATTGCATTAGGGCATAGAAACTAGCTCCTTGTGACCCTAGGGCACACTGGGCCATAATAGCATTAATCATGTCAATGTGAACACAAATACAATGTTTCAAAGAAAAGAGGTCAGGCATACAAATATTCACCCTCCCCAGTGTTAACAAAATTTGCCCTTGAATACACAGCTCCTGCCAATTTGGGATAAACATACCTCTCAGTATGAGTCACCATCAGGCCAACACACAATGAAATAGGAAGCTGGCTGGTTTCTACTGTGGTGTGCCCAGATCAGGCTCAACCACAATGGGAGAAATCTGCACCACTCACCGATCACTGAACCTTCTGAAAAGTTCTCTGGCTCTCTAATGCTGGCTCAGGAAAACACTCGGCATTTTGACCTTGGCACACTAGAGACAATATCAGGACTCTCCTTCTTGCCCCCCAAGGGCCGTGAATATGAGGTCACACAGAGGGTCGCCTCTTCAAAGTGAATCAGATGAGATTTGCATTTTGGTCGGGTGAGTCTACCTTAGGAGGTCGTTGCTGTGGGAATTTGGAAAAGTCCATTTGTTGTTCTGTAAAAGAGGGTGTTTGTGATGGAGTACAAGCTGTTTTATGCTTTCTAGCCACCTGACTGGGTAATTACAGAGGCAAGAGGCAGGGCCACCCAAAGTCTGGGAGTGGCTGGCTCAACCTGCAGCTTAGATGCTCACTGTCTCCATGTTCTTAACTCCACTCCCTCATCAAAAATCGTTCTCAAGAGCTCCAGGTAAATTTAAGTCACTGTGTTCCTCCTCTTAGATTTACTTATATGTGCAGCCTCAACTCCAATTATAGAAATGAAGTCTTCTTGAATTTCTGGGTAAACATCTTTTAGACATCTGTGGGTAGATGGCACAGGGAAATGGGTTTATTATTTTTTTAATGTGAAATTCTTTTCCGTAGCTTTGGAAGTCCCAGTATCTGGACAGCCCTACTGTAGTGAAGGTAGGCTGGGCAGAGTCTACTTCCGATGACAGTAGCACTTTCATTTAGATCATAGTAAGAGCAGTTCACACTTGGATTTTTTTCCTCTAAGGTGGAATACGACTGGAGCTTCCTTCCTTCCAAAGACGCAATGTTCAAAACCGAGTTGCGTGCATAAGTCACCCATCAAGACCATTTATTCCAAAACCTGTAACATCAGGTTGTCTCCCTTAATAGACAGCTTCTCTTTAGACCTTGTTTAGGAAGTATCGTTGTCATTGGTGAAAAGCTTGGGGCTTTTCAAGTTAAGGAAACAGTGAAGAAGCTAGACAAGCCCAGGAGTGGGGAGGGGAGGGGCATTAAGCATTAATCTGGGAAGCCGAGTTGGAAAACTGAACCGAAAAGAGGCTGTTAAACACCAAAAAGAGGCCTGAGGGGCAACTCGGACATGAGGAATAGCTACACCACAGAGAAAGATCTACTGTTCTCAGACCTCCCCAGAGATGGAACAGAAACGGATTTCAATTACATCAGGCAGTGTGCACGCACCTGAGTGGGTAGTGGCTGTGTGTTTCGGGGAGGGCTGGGGGGGGGCAGATACCACTAGAGGCAGCAACACTAGACGCCTGTAAAGGTTTTTTACAAGACTGTATACGAAGTCAACAAATACTTGAGGAGACAGCACTTTCTTAAGTCGCACAGGTGATTCAGCTGTTGTTTCATTTTCCCGGTGTTTACTTAGGTGTACAGAGTAATTCTAGAAGAATTTACAGAAGGGATGGGCCCTTGAGAAGCATTAGAAGGAAGCTGTACTGGAATTAGGTCTTTGACAAATACAGAAAAGGAGAATATAGGTATTTCCCGCAAGGGCCAAAGGGGCAGCGTGACACAGGCTGGAGGGAGGAAATGGCCTCCATGATGACTCAAATAGGACCAATGTGGGGAGAAGGGGAGAAGTACAATTAGCAGAGGTTTGGGAGCCAGATAGGACTGGGTAGAAAATCAGCTTCTCTACGTTCCAGCTAAGTGATCTCTGGCAGGTTTCTAAACTCCTGCGAGCCTTCCCTTCCTCATATATTAAAGGGGAGGAATACCACTGACCTTGACGGTTGAGAGATTAGAGACCGTGTATTTAAAGCTCTCAACACAAAGCCTGCCATTTAGTATGTGTTCAATAACCAGTGGATATAATAACATTAAAAATAAGACTAAAACAAGATGGGCTTGGTCAGGGGTGTGGAGGAGGTAATTTAAGGACTTGAGGAATCCTCAATGATCAGTAGGAAGCTCTGAATCTTACCTTGTCACTCATTTAGGTTTTTGAGCCGGAAATATGAGGACATCGGTGCCCTGAGAGGATTACTTTGGTGCCAGTCTGTAGGACACATTGGAGACACAAACACCACTGTTCTCAGAAGCTACCAAGAAACAAGATTGCCCTGTGTGTGTGTGTCTCTCCCATTCACCTGAATGTCAGGTGGAGAGTACACATTTCTCCCTCGAGGGTGGACTGAAGGGAGTTTCACTGGGTCCCACTCTACCTTAAGAGCAGGTTGAGCCACCCAACATTCTCAGAAACCAAACAAAAAATGGTGTGCCCAAATGTAAAACTCTATTTACCTTGATGTGTCTCCCTCACTGCTAAATTCTCATTCTCTCACATGGTTTCCAAACCATAAGCCTCCCTTATTATTTAAATCAGATGAGTGTTCACATAACTCAATCTCTAGGGTTTATTCTTTTTTTTTTAATTTTTTTTTTCAACGTTTATTTATTTTGGGGACAGAGAGAGACAGAGCATGAACGGGGAAGGGGCAGAGAGAGAGGGAGACACAGAATCGGAAACAGGCTCCAGGCTCTGAGCCATCAGCCCAGTGCCTGACGCGGGGCTCGAACTCACGGACCGCGAGATCGTGACCTGGCTGAAGTCGGACGCTTAACCGACTGCGCCACCCAGGCGCCCCTCTAGGGTTTATTCTTGTTTTCTCTGACAAAAATCATAAATCCCTTTCGTACTTTTAAAGCGGGCACTAGAACACACACAGAAGCTAGACAATTAGAGCTTTTAAATGAGGAGAGTGGGCCTCTGGAGTTTAGGTCGATGAGAGCGTATTCAGGAAGGCACATATTGACTGATAAACCCGCCAAACTCTCTCCTGCTCATCTGTCACAGGATGCAGCAAGGGTAAGGCGTCCTTGAACACATCAGAGAAATAACCATTTCATCAAGATTCCGGGATCAATAAGCGTCTACAACTGGAAGTGGACAGGCGACCGGTTAGCAGAAGAAAAGATAGCGAGGGTCCAAATGTATCAGCAAATGCTATTCCACACTAGGAGAGGTGTTATCTACAAGCAACCTTTCTCTCCCGTCAGGGTCAACCCCAAACCAGATACATGCAAACTTTACCCAGGAGAGAAAATAAGGGCTCGAACCAAAGCGAGCTAAGCCATCCTAAGTGGTGAGCACAACGCAGCATCCATTATCACTCCTTCACAAGGGCCCCCGCGTTCCTCAGGATGGACGTGCCATGAACTAAACCTGCTCAGGGGAGACCTGTGTCAGCTCCGGGAGGAAGAAGCGAGGCGTCTCTGGGAGCAAGAGGAAACGGAGAGGACTAGAAGAGTCCGGGGATGGAGAAGACAAAGGTTCGGGTCCCACCTCTGAGCACAAGCCAGTCTGTTTCAACTGTTGAGAATCTAGGATGGGCAGATACTAGGTAAGCTGTGCACAAGAAAATTACAGATGGAGACGCGGTGCTGCTTCAGAGGGGCTCACCACCTAGCGAGAGAGCCAGCGGACGTCCACACACTGTCCTAAGTGCAGTCACCGCTCCACGCACGCCATCTGATGGAACACAGAGGATGAACCCTTGGTCCAACCACCCGCTGTGTTGACCCTGAACAATTTCCTGACCCTTTCTGAACCCCCGTTTTCTCCTCTCCAGGATGAATGCCTGGACCACGTGCTCCCCTGTGCCCGTCTCACTTTAAAAGCTATGGTGGTAGCTTTCTTTCCACAGAATCTCTTGTGTACCTGCCCCCCATCCTGCCTTCCTCTGTTGTTGGCTGAGGTTGGTGCAATCGGAGAGCCGGGAGGTGGCAGCACGGACTGGCACAGACCTCAAAATAAAAAAGGAACAGCCTTTAATCGGTGGCTAAGGGCAAAGATAGTACTCGTATGTGACCTCTCAGTGGCCCATCCCCACGTTCCAGTTAGAAAGTGGCTACTCACTTGTAAAGTGAGCGTGAGCCCAGCCGATCAATCTGAGCCTGGGGACACCTGAAATGACTCAGAAAAGCAGTTGCTCTTTGGGGATCCCTGATCCGTGGTTTAGAGCAGGTCTGGGGCTTTCTTGGGCTCCATGGGAATGGAATCAAGAAGCGGCTTTTGTAATCCCCTTTCCCATCACCCACAAATTACTTATATTGGGGAAACAAACTCCAATCCATGAGCAACAGAGATCAGGGCTGGGGTTATTCTAGTCGGGTGGAAGGTACAAACAGAGAACCCTGGCCTTTATGAAATGTCAGCATCTGTTTATGCTACTCTGAAAGTTCCTGAAAACATCCCCCAAAGAGAGGGAACATCATTAGAAGCATCTTTATTCACACCAAGACATTTCACTCGATTACCACCTCCTCAGTGAAAGACCAAAGCTAATTCAAGAGATTATTAAAGAGGGGCGCCTGGGTGGCGCAGTCGGTTAAGCGTCCGACTTCAGCCAGGTCACGATCTTGCGGCCCGTGAGTTCGAGCCCCGCGTCGGGCTCTGGGCTGATGGCTCGGAGCCTGGAGCCTGTTTCCGATTCTGTGTCTCCCTCTCTCTCTGCCCCTCCCCCGTTCATGCTCTGTCTCTCTCTGTCCCAAAAATAAATAAACGTTGAAAAAAAAATTAAAAAAAAAAAAAAGAGATTATTAAAGACACACAGGAGCAGAATGGATAGAGCAGAACCACGTTTCTCTTTGTCCCAAGGTGCAGCCTTAGCACGGTTAGCTGTCATGATCCCATTTCTCCAGCCATCCGTTAGTATAACAAAACCAAACTGAGTTTCCAGCAACAAGAATCCATTTGCGTTTGGCGTGTTTACCTCAAAGTTACTCCGTATAGGGGCTCTCAGTGAAAACGGATGCAGATGCATCATTGAAATGGTTCAAGGAAGCCCCAAAAGAACAGACATCCGTGTTGACGGAGAAAGTCATGTCCCACAGCAAGAAAGCGTGGCAGAATAAATCCAAGCTTACCAAAGAGCAAAATTAAAGGGTGGTTACTCACATTTTAAAATCATGTGTTTAAGGTCCCTAAGACATATTATTAAGAGGGGGGAAAAATCAAGTCACAGAAAAACGACAGAATGGTCCTGTTTTTATACTCCTTCTGACTCTCTCCCTCTCTCTCTCTTAACCTCTCTAGAAGGATACACAATATTGATGAATGATAAGGGGGAATTGAGGTGGACAGGGTAGGGGCAAGACGCTTCCACTTTTCGCTCTCTATTCTGTAGCATTTCACTTTCTTAAGATATATTTTAGGTATTAGTTGGATCATTAAAACCAAGGATTGCTGTGTTCTTTTTACATTTTTCAGATAAGCTAATAATTTAAACTAGAATTCAATTCTGAAAAATTTACAATTCAGGACCACACCCAGTTCAAAAAATAACGCACACCTGCGCGGAGTGCCCTGCCTTCTCCCTTTTGACATTCTCCTCGCCACCTGATTTGCCACCTTTGAGAGCGCATCCTTCACAAAGGTGTCTGGAGGGGTGATCAGGGATACCGTGGGAAGGCCAGGGGATTAAAACAGCACACCTGAGACCCTCCAAACAGCCCGCTTCTCTGCTCAGCCGGTCCCAGCTAGGCCGGGTCATGTCCCAACACGGCACAAATCTGGCAAAAGGACCCCTTCGTTACACATCGTTAGTAACTTATTGATTTGAGGGGGGCGGGTGGTGAGGAAGAGAATGAAGGCTCGCTAGGCTGGGGGGGGGGGGCAGGAAGGCAACTCTCAAACACAGCGAAAACATTCAAGATGCAATTCCAAATCAAAAGAGACACACATTAAGGAGCTCAGCTGTACAAACACTCCAGAAATAGGATGCGCTTCAGACGCCGCGGCTAAATTAAAGGTTCTTAATGACTTCACAATACAGAGGGTCTCGCCCCAAGAATATGTCTGCCTGGCTTTCGACTGATCGTCCCCCATGAGGTGGCCGAGCCCCGCAGCACCATTGCAACTCCTGCAACCATGCACAGGGATCGATATTTATAATTACCTTTCTCCTTCACCATGGCAACCGGGTCCTCTGGCGAGCAGCGCCGAAAGAAACAGCAGTAAAGTCTGGGAGCGGGAGCGCTCCTGGGCGGACAGATCCGCGGTGCAGACGCTGCGAGGAAAAGCCCCCCGCATCCACTCGCGGGGTCTGGGGCTTCTTTCTAAAATCCCGCCCCCATCCCGGGGGGCCGAGCTCCCGAGCCCGCCCCGCGATCGCCGCCGAGTGGCGGCCGCGCCCAGCTCGGGGACTCTGCCCTTGAGCCGAAACCTCTCGCTACAGCAGCTGCTGCCGTAACAAATGCAAAATTCCACTGTCCTAATCTCTGGTCACTGACACCACTTTGCATTCCTCGAGCCCAGGCCCTGGAGAACCGGCAACAAAACGCTCCCTTCCCGGAGCCTGATAAATCATTGCCAGAAGAGGGGGGCCGAGGAACGGCCAAGGGACTGTTTCAATAAAACTAGTCAATTGTTAGCTCATTAGTTTCCTATCACCGCTGCTCCCTATTCTTATTCCGGCTTCGTTCGGACACACGGAATAAATAAAATTAACCGTAGTAGAAAAAACGAGAAATAATGCTAGTGACTCCAAGCTCATTTTCTTCAACTTTGGAGGCTCAACTATAATGAGTGAAGATTGGCCCTGGCGCTCCCCTCCCCCGCCCCCGCCCCCGGTGCCTCCCAGCCCGGCTCCCCGTCCCCACCCCCCTCCTTGGTTTTCCTGAATGGGGGACAGAAGCCGGAGGGGATCGAGACAATGAGAGCCAGCCCGGGAAGAGGATCTTTCAGGATTCAGTTCCTTCCAGGATCATATTCAGGATCGAAGCAAAAATCTGACTTATCCAGTTAGGTAGGATTCCGACTTCCACCTTCTCTCCACTTCATTAGCGTTTTCTAGACAAGCCCCTCGGATATGTGTATGAGAGCCGGAGGGACACTATCCGCAAAGTCGGCGGCAAACAGCCACACCCGCGCCCCTCAAGCCCCTGAGCCCGGCGCGCAGCCGCACTGGCTGCTGACAAGGCTTTGGATTTCTGACCCACGGGGTCACAGGTCAGTCTCCAAAGAGCAGGGGGCTTCTGGGTTCCCAAAGTCCACGCCCACCCCAATCCAGCACCTGTCTCCCGAACCCAGATCCTCCGGCCCCACCCCCAGCCCGGGCCCCACGTTACACATCTCCACCACGTGGGAGAAACGTGACGAGCAAGAGACAAAAAGGCAGACGCAGCCCCACTCGGGGAGAACAGCAGATGGCCAACACATCTTTCCCAACTGGAATGCACAGCCAGTATTAGACTGTATTTACTGCAAATATTGTAACGTGTTGGGTCTAAGAGAGCCAGGGTAACAGAAAGGAATGAAGTCAAGCAACCTGCCTGGGAGGTTGTTTATAGCCAACGTGAGGTTTAGTGGGGTGGGGAGGCCCTTTCCTGCTGGTTTTCTGATGGGTAACAGTAGCAGATCTCGAGCAGCTGTGACATTCCTACATCTGTGACTCAGGGCTTTACTATTAATAGCTTGAGTGTCTCAGCCGGGAAGGGCTAAGTCCCCTCCAACCCCTGAATCGTCTTTTCTACGAAACGTACTTTGCTCCCACTGCTCCCTGCCCCCGCTGCAGCCCCACGGGTCATGTTTTTCCTAAGTCAGCAGCCAGCTGGAGTCTAAGTGCTCCTTGAAGCAGCTTTACCTACCTCCATTCATACACAGGAGCCAAGCATTAGAGCAACGCCCCGCAAGTCCAGGGAGATGGGCGGGGCTCAAGAGCGGTGCAGGGAGCAGGGACCGAGTCGTTGACAGTCCCCAGTTTTCATGCACTAAAACTTCACCTGTCTGCTCCTGCCCCTCTCCCCCCAGTCACCCCCAGAGCTCGTAAAGAGACGCTGACAAGCAAAATTAACCTCAGAGAAGTGGAGTTAGTTTTGTGTTGTGAGCCTAGCAGGTGAATTTATTTTATTGTATTTTTGCTGCATAGGCACCGAGGCACTTCTCTCCGACGCTTTCATGTTATTCAGCTCAAAGCTAAGGGAACAGGGCTCTCTCATCCTTCTCCTTCCTTCTGCCGCTCACTCTGTCCCTCTCTCCCGATTGGAATGAGACAGAAAAACACCACTGGGTTTCTAGTCCAAATCCAATCCTACCTCAAGGTTCCCGATATTGTAAATGCAATTAGTTCAACTTCTCTCTTACTCGGGATGACCATTTTTAATCCTGAGATTTATTAACCAAACTGGCCCCTATTACAGTTCTGAACATTCCTGTATACGTCGGTGGATAAAGTGCACAGAAAACCTGATTTAGAAAGGCTCTCTGGCAGCTTTAGAGACTAAGCTAACAGAGTGACAGTTGGTGCCTATTCATTTTCAGAGAAGCCTTTCCTACAGGAAAATACTACATAGTGGTTCAGAGAGATTCCCTCCCTCCTGTGTTTTCCATGGAAAGAATTTTCCTGCACCACAAAGTGAATGAGTCACCGGGCATTTAGTTGCTAAATAGCAGTCATAAGTTCCCCCCAACAATCAGGCACTGCTACTTTAGGATAAAAGCATCCACTGGGTACTTTTAAGATAACCAAAGAGGGTATTACTAAAGTTATTTTTGGAATGTGGGAGAGTAAAACTAAATTGTTTTTGTCTCCTTGCCTCTGGCCGACTGGTTAAGAGCTTAGAGAACAGAACCAAAGCCTGGATGTTTTCTCCTTTACCAGTGGAAGCTATAAGCGGTGCAGCAAAATAAAATGCAAGAAAACTATGAAAAATGTAAGGTTCACAAGATGGCAGGCCCTTTTATTCTTATTTTTAGAGATGGTTTCCAAAGAACTTATCTCAATCTCATTCCATTCTCAAATGAGATAAGACTTCCTAATAACTGACACCAACCCAAGGTTTTATTTGTTGTTTTATTCGCCCAAACTCACTCAGTGCTGTCTTCCTTTTTCATTCACTCACAAAATGAAGCAAGCGTTGTCTACAAGTGACCAAAGGGCAGCAACCATTTTGTGGGAGAGAAAAGCTATGCTAGCACACAGCCACTCTTGGCAAAAATACAAGAGTGCATCATTTCAATAGAAGCCACGCCAATCGAAAGGGAAATGTTGCAACCAGAAAACAGAGAACCTGGCGGAGCCCTCTTCCTCGTTGTCCTCTCTCTTCAACAGACCACCGATTGCCTATTGCTTGGGCACCTGTACGGCGGGAATTTCAGGACCCCTCTGTGACTCCTGGACCCCAGGCTTCTAGGTATCGCACATCCCTCAACACATTAGGACCCACTGGCACAAGAGTGTGCAGAATCCTTTCTAGCAGAATCCAGCTGAAAGAAAACTCAAGATGGAGTTCCTTATTTGCTTTCTGTTTGATGTTGACATCGATCAACCTCACTGCAGACATTTATGGAGCACCGCCTGTGTGCCAGGTACAATGGGGCTGGCAAGTCAAACACAAGAGGAGAGAAACCACTGCTCTGGGGTTGCTTAACATCTAGTGGAGGAAGTGCACACACACTAATATTCTCAATAAAATAAGGAAGGTGTTAAAGATAGAAGTAGGGTGCAACGGCTTCCAGGCAGTGCTGAGCACCAACTGGGAGCTGGGAGAAGCTTCCAGAAAGAGTGAGAAGGCAAGCAAAAGCTGCCAAGTGAAGAAAGGGGGTAAGATCATTGATTCCAGGCAGAGGTAGCGGGGAGCAAGAAGACGTCAAGTAGCTCACTGCTCAGGGAGAACAGGAAAAGGCTCAAGCTAGGGCTGGGATGGTAGTTCACAGAGGGCTCTGAATGCCGCACTAAGGAGGCTGGACCTTGGAATTGATGTGCTTACAGTCTCAAACCTGGGCTACCTGTTTCTTTCCAAATTAAGTTCAAAACACTTTCGCTTCATCTCAAAGTCTGCTGCGGTCTGTTTCCAACAATATTGCCCCCTTCCTCCAAATTAGGTGTGCGGGTGTATGCATATCCAGGGAATGTCTATGTTTACTAGTTTATTTAAATATTTCCCTGATAGAAATACAAATCAAAGCCACACTGAGATACCACCTCACACCGGTCAGAGTGGCTAAAATGAACAAATCGGGAGACTATAGATGCCGGAGAGGATGTGGAGAAACGGGAACCCTCTTGCACTGTTGGTGGGAATGCAAACTGGTGCAGACGCTCTGGAAAACAGTGTGGAGTTTCTTCAAAAAATTGAAAACAGATCTACCCTATGACCCAGCAATAGCACTGCTAGGAATTTACCCAAGGGATACAGGAGTGCTGATGCATAGGGGCACTTGTACCCCAATGTTTATAGCAGCACTTTCAACAATAGCCAAATGATGGAAAGAGCCTAAATGTCCATCAACTGATGAATGGATAAAGAAGCTGTGGTTTATATACACAACGGAATACTACGTGCCAATGAGAAAGAATGAAATAATGGCCTTTTGTAGCAACGTGGATAGAACTGGAGAGTGTGATGCTAAGTGAAATAAGCCATACAGAGAAAGACAGATACCATATGTTTTCACTCCTATGTGGATCCTGAGAAACTTAACAGAAGACCATGGGGGAGGGGAAGGAGAAAAAAGTTACCAACAGAGAGGGAGGGAGGCAAACCATAAGAGACTCTTAAATACAGGGAACAAACTGAGGGTTGATGGGGCGTGAGGGAGAGGGGAAAGTGGGCGATGGGCATTGAGGAGGGCACCAGTTGGGATGAGCACTGGGTGTTGTATGGAAGCCAGTCTGACAACAAACTATACTAAAAAAATATTTCCCTGATAAATAGAAGGAAACGGTAGCCATGTACATCGCACACACAGCATTTTAAGTAACTCAGACCATATGGGATTGTAGTGATGGCTTCATGTCCATGGCTTCATGTCACAGCCATGTAGGCTGTGAGCTCCATGAAGGCAAGTAGGGTTTCACATTTTTCTCCCTTCCCAAGGGTACACTCTGCAGGCCTCCGGGGATAGAAATACTAGGGGTGCTTTGAATGTAAACACCAAGACATCTTGGTCCCCACCCAAGATCTGATGATTCAGATTCTCTGCAGAGGAGGCTGGAGCTATAGCCAGTTCTCTAAGTGACCAAGAATCACCGCCCTAGCACACTAGCCTGTAAAGCAGGCGAATGTGAGATGCACAAACACAGCTACACACCATGCTGCCACATCTAAAGAGCAACAGCCCAGTTGGTTAAGCGTCCGACTTCGGCTCAGGTCACGATCTCACGGTTCGTGAGTTTGCGCCCCGCGTCGGGCTCTGTGCTAACAGCTCGGAGCCTGGAGCCTGCTTCGGATTCCGTGTCTCCCTCTCTCTCTGCCCACCCCCCTCCCCCTGGAGCTCTGTCTCTCTCTTTCTCTCAAAAATAAATAAACATTAAAAACTAAATAAATAGCAACAGCACAGTCAGTTAAGCATCAGACTCTTAATTTCAGCTCATGTCATGATCTTGTGGTTGGTGAGTTCGAGGCCCGCATTAGGCTCTGCACTGACAGTGAGGAGCCTACTTGGGATCCTCTCTCTCCCTCTCTCCCCCTACGCCCCCAACCCCCCGTGCTCTCTCTCTCTCAAAATAAATAAATAAAATAAACTTTAAAAAAATAAGTAAAAAATAAAAAGCAATGCCTCTTGGTTAGCTAAAATAACAATCATCCGGACATTCACTGCTAACTTAATGGAAATTTATTGGAAGTGAGGATTCCAGAGTTTCTTATGGCCCGAGACAAATTCCTAAATGTCCAGGCCCTCTTGATCTTACTCTCATGTCCTCAACAGAGAATTCCTAGGATTTTTTCCATATGAATCTCACTGACTCGAGGCCCAGCAAAGTTCTTTTCCATGAATTCTTCAAGTCGAATTATTTCACATTTGTATGCAAAATTCCCCCCACTGTCCTTCTCAGAAGCCAATGTTGAATTTGGATCTGAGCAATAGTTTGCAGCTTAAGAAAAACTACTAAGGTATAAAGCTCCCTATAAATAATCCACTAAAGATATAAACTGCAGAGTGAGCATAAAACAAGCCATTTTCCTACGTGTGTCCTAGAACCTATTACCAGAATTCACAGGATCTCTTGATAGTAAAAGTGTTTCGCGGAGGAGTTTAGCCTAATGGAGGCATGTGAGAAGTTCACAAGAAATACAGAAATAGGTCTGAATTACTTGGGAAAAGACCCCTCAAAAAAAAAAAAGGCAGTTTGTTTTTAGCTTTATCTTCTTTCCTTATTAGTTTCTAGGTAGAAATACAATGAGTGGGCAAGAACAATCCAGATGCTACATCATCTAGAAATCCAATGGCTTCCCGAGCAACGTTCTCTTTTTTTCTGGTACTTAGTGCTGCCAGCGCCCTGAGCTTGACTACATTGCAGTGAAGGATTTACATGTCTATTTTTGCAAAAGGCTCTGGGCTTTCTGAGGGAAGGGGTCACCTGTGAGTATCTGTATTCACGCAGTGACAGGAGCAAAGTAGGAACGCAATATTTGATGAATATTAAGAATAAATGGCCCTAGCTTATCATAGTAAGTCAAAATAAGTATTCATTTTATTTTTTTTTCAGTTTGATAATCAAATAGACCGATTTAAAAAATCTAACTGAAATACAATAAAAGTAAATTCAGTCTCATAGGTAAGTCAACCTAGCAGTTGCGTGAAAGATGCAAAGCCATAATTCACCTTGGAGAGAAAGCAAGCTGAAAAGAAATGTAACCAGGCAGTCGTCTTACCGAGTCCCGTTAGTAACTAGCCCTCGATATCACTTTTGTCACCATTTACAGAATGTTTGTAATGCGTCAGCCACCATTCTATCACCTCATTTAATCCTTGTAACAACTGGATGAGATAATGTTATTACAGCCTCGCACATGAGGGAAGAGATCTGTCAGAATCCAAAGCTTTGTCGGGCCTTCCCTTCCACAGAGGTGGTGAAAGAGCCTTTCTCCCTCTCTGTGACCCTCCCCCGTTCATGCTCTGTCTCTGTCTGTCTCAAAAATGAATAAACGTTAAAAAAAAAATGTTTTAATGTTTATTTATTTTTGAGAGACACAGAGCATGAGCGGGGAGGGGCAGAGAGAGAGGGAGACACAGAATCCGAAGCAGGCTCCAGGCTCCTAGCTGTCAGCACAGAACCTGATGTGGGGCTGAAACCCACGAGCTGTGAGATCTTGACCTGAGCCGAAGTCGGATGCTTAACCAACTGAGCCACCCAGGTGCCCCAACATATCACGCCTTTAAGGTATAATTCACTCACCCTGTGGAATCATTCTCAAGGACTAGCATTCCTATGGTTTCCGTAGAAAGAGAATTTTACAAATTTGTGGTGTGTGTGTGTGGGGAGGGGGTGGATCAGAGAATTTTTGCAGGGTTAACAAAGCCTACGTTTGCCCCCCACCCTTTGTTTCACCTTACAACTCTAATTACTCCCTGGCACGCTCCCGGAAAACTACTTCTCTCTCATTCTCCCCAGACATCTCCTCCATCATCTGTGGGACAGGCCAAAGAAGGCACGCAAAGTGCACAGCCATTAGCGCATTTGCTGCCACCGAAAAGGGTGGCATTGTCACCCAACACACGTCTCAGTGGGTGTCTCCAGTTCTTGGTGCAAGAAGAGAAGGGGCCATGGGAACTACGGTGTAGGCAACACTAGAACACGTACGAAAACGTAGGCATTAGTTTCACGCATATGTAAGGGAAAACGAAGTCCTGAGGCAAACCTGCCCAAGGTTACACGGTTACTTAGAAATGGGTCAAGACTCCTGATGTCTTACCTCTCTCTACCCAGTGGTTAGTCTGCTATGTCACACTGGCCACATGGGCGGCCTGATCAGACACAAGCCAGGGTTTGAATTCCAGCTCCGCCAGAGGCAGAGTAACCTTGGGCACAGGATTTTCTGTCTCCGGGTTTCAGCAGTCTCATCCGGGAATGGTAGTAATACGCTCCGCTTGTAAGGAGGTGAGAACAGGGCTGCTTCGAGGGCACGCGGCCTGTGCAATTACACAGGGCCCGGGCTCAGAAGGGCCCTCCATTTGGTGTGATGCTTTGATCGCATCACACTGATGTCTGTAATAATTTTATCTCTGAACTTGTGTTTTACAGGTGACATCCACTGGGAGAGTGGAGCATGTGCGTGAGCAGAGGAGACAGACGCAGAATGGTAACGCCATTCCTTTGCATGTGGTGTTTGCAGGGCTCCATGAGTACAGATCTCCAGGGGACCAAGGTTCATGCTGGGAGCTCACGGAGACTCCAGGCGATGGCAAGGCAAGGGTGTTACACCCACCACCGAATTAACCAGGGGAGCTGAGAGGTCGGTCTCCATTCAGATCGGAACACTCACTTCAAGTGCGGAAAGAAGGCAATGGTGAACGGTCTTCTGGAAAACAATCAACCAAGGAACCCTATCTTATCCTTTCCGACTCCTGTTACCTGTGCTAGCCAACCATTTACTGAACATGATGACATCAAACAAAGGGAAAGGTAGGACGACCCATTTCCTCCTTCCCTCCATCAAGAAGCCAAAGACAGAGAGCGCTGGGACGTGCATGCATCACGAAGCAAAAGAAAAAACAGCTGAGTTAGTTGTGTGCAGAATTCACGCTCTTCTTTAAAGAATGAAATACATACGTGTCTACGACCTACGAGATATAAATTGTGTAACTTCGGTGATTCTACCTCATATCTGATGCTCTCCTACTTGCATTTAAAACGGGCACTGCGGGGCGCCTGGGTGGCGCAGTCGGTTGAGCGTCCGACTTCAGCCAGGTCACGATCTCGCGGTCCGTGAGTTCGAGCCCCGCGTCGGGCTCTGGGCTGATGGCTCGGAGCCTGGAGCCTGTTTCCGGTTCTGTGTCTCCCTCTCTCTCTGCCCCTCCCCCATTCATGCTCTGTCTCTCTCTGTCCCAAAAATAAAATAAACGTTGAAAAAAAAATAAATAAAAAAATAAAACGGGCACTGCACAATATGAACATGAAAGGTCCAATTCATGTTAATACTATAAAATTTCACTCGGGACATTAACTAGCAAAGGAAAACACTATGCCAAGGTGAGAGAGACGGTGTGAAATAAGGGAAAAGGCTTTATATTTTGGTCCCTTTAATGGGACTTTATTCCTGCACTTTACACAAGGGGCCCCACGTTTTCCTTTTGCACCGGGCTCTGCAAATTCTGTGCTGGGCTCGGGGTGAGGATTAGGGACACGAGACAGAAGAGCCCTGCGCTGAGACCCACTATGAGAAAGGGCAGTAACGAATGTTATTGCTTAGTTTCTCATTGCCTCCTCGATTGACAACAAAATAGGATAGGCTTGAAAACTGTAAAATTCCAGTTTTCAAAACCATTTTAGGATATCAGGAGCCTTTTGAAAACATCGAATCTGGGGGATTTAACTTACAACGCCCTGAAGGATTTTAGTACCTCCTGATCCCTCGGTATATGACCTTTGCTGCCAAATGAGACAAGGCATGTGATGCCAACCATTAAAGAAAGAAGGGGCATCGATGTGAGGTATCCTCCCAGGAAGACAAAATTACTCTCCTCAGCCCAGGCACTCATCCAGCAAGTATTTATTGAATGCTTCCTAAGGGTCAGTGCCTGTTCTAGGAGCTGGGATATCACAGTGAACAAACCAGAAATCTTTGCTGGATGGAGTTTACATTCTAGTTGAGGAGGGGGAGGGGGGCTGATATAATAAAATATATACGCAAAAAATATATATAGGATATAAATGATAAGAACTATGGGAAAAAATCAAGTCTAGGGGATAACGTGTTGGGGAAAGGAATTGGGGTTCCGAGTGGGTGGCCTAGGAAAGCCTCTTTGAGAAAGTACCATTTGAATAAGCTGACGTAGGTAGGAGTGTAAGCAAAGTGTCATCTGAGGAAAGAGCATCTCAGACAGAGTGAACAATAAGCCCAAAGGCCATAAGGTCGAGCTCACCTGGTATGTTCAAGGCACTGAGGAGGCCAGCGAGGCTGGAGGCAGGGACCTTGCAAGGAACTTGGGCTTTAAATGTGAGTGAGGTGGAAAGACCTGGAGGGTTTGGGCAGAGAAAGTCATACTGTCGACTGGTCATTTCCTGGCCAGGATCCTCCCAGCTTCTGTGTGGTAACCAGAGTAAAGCAGAGTGGGCACAGATGTAGAGTGTTGAATTTGTGCGTGAGATTAAAAAAAGAGCTTAAGAGTGAGAGGGTGATACGATACAATGAGATGAAGGAAAGGATTATAGAAATAAGGAATGAAAACTGAGGACCAAGAGAGTATCAATAGCAATGAATGAAACACTAAAGAACAGAACAGACACTGATAAAATATCTAATTCCTAGCCTAGGAAAAAGCTTGAAACGATCTCAACGGATGCAGAACAAAGCATCTAAAACCAAGAGAGAAAACCAATAGATGTTCGAAATAAAGGAAGACTTAAAAAGGAAACCAAAACTTTATGTCCTAGATGTGCACATAAGAAGCAGAGGCTATATTCAAAGATGAACCCACCAGGACTTCCTGGAAATGAAAATAGGTAAGAAATGGCAGACTTGGGGCGCCTGGGTGGCGCAGTCGGTTAAGCGTCCGACTTCAGCCAGGTCACGATCTCCCGGTCCGCGAGTTCGCGCCCCGCGTCGGGCTCTGGGCTGATGGCTCAGAGCCTGGAGCCTGTTTCCGATTCTGTGTCTCCCTCTCTCTCTGCCCCTCCCCCGTTCATGCTCTGTCTCTCTCTGTCCCAAAAATAAATAAACGTTGAAAAAAAAAAAAAAAAAAGAAATGGCAGACTTAAAGAGTATAGACATAATATTTTGGCAAAATTTGATACAGAATGCGAAGTCCAAGTCCTAGCCCAAGCTTCTGAACTTCCAAGGGTATCATTCTCCATTTATCCAGGCAGAAAGAAACCTATAGAAAAGAGAAAAGGTTGGGCTCACCTCAGACGTCTCAACGGCAACAGGGATGTGTAGAAGACCAGGGGGCAATACCTGGAAATCTTCAAGAAAGAAGGTGTGTATCCCAAGTACCTTCCACGCAGCCAAAATGTTCAGACAGAAAGGCAATGGGTAAAACCTGACACAGAGGTGCTCAGGAGATACAACACCACACCACCTTCTTGAGCAAACAGCTTGACCACAACACCTAGCCAATTGAGAGATGAGTCCAAATAAACTCAGGGGTGCAGGTATTGTAGTAAAAGGATTGGCAGTGAGAAGGAAGTTCTAAGGGAGGTGACAAGGGCGCCCAGGTGGTTCAGTCGGTTGAGCATCTGTCCGACCTCAGCTCAGGTCATGATCTTCTGGTTCATGGGTTCCAACCCCGCGTCGGCGGGCTTTGCGCTGACAGCTCAGAGCCTGGAGCCTGCTTCGGATTCTGTGCCTCCAACTCTCTCTGCCCCTCCCCACTTGCTCTCTCTCCCTCTCTCTCTCTCTCAAAAATAAATAAATGTTTGAAAAGAAAAGAGAGATGGCCTGCCTTTTGCCTTTTTACTGATTTTCCCCCCCAGATTATTAGCCCAAGAACTGAAATTATTGCCAATTTATTTATATCTAGGATGTCCATAGCATCTTTCCTCCAGAAAGATGACAAAGGATAGCCACGTGGGGTTTTATTTTATCTTTCTAGTTATTTAGCCTACAAATTCATGAAAATGCCATGAAATTCCTCATGACAAGACTTTCATTTGTCAACATATGTCTAGGTGTAATGCTATGCCTTGGGGGACCTTGCCCCATCCATTCCCCTTCTGTTCCCATTCTTCCCCTCTTTTGAATAGGCACTGAGCGATATGACTTGTCGCCTTGGCCATGGCTGACTGGATTATTAGTAGACTCTGGATGGGCAGGGGCGGGGGAGGGGAGTGGGATTGGGAAACCCATATATCAGCCGGCCAAACACTTACAATTTATATTCTGTCTGGAAAAAGATGAGCCAGGGGACACCCGGGTGGCTTGGTTGGTTAAGCATCCGACTCTTGATTTCAGCTCAGGTCATGATCTCACAGATCTATGCTCAGCCTGGAGCCTGCTTTGGAGTCTCTCTCTCTGCCCCTCCCCCACTCACACATGCACTCTCTCGCTCTCTCAAAATAAATAAACCTTAAAAAAAAAAAGAAAAGAAAAAGATGAGCTGGGCTAACTGGGTTTTCACTCTTGGGAATCTGAACTAAGAGATATATAGAAAAGTTCCAATTAGAGGTGGGTACTTGCATTGAAAGGTCAAGTGAGGCCAGGCCAAGGGTACACATCGCAGAACCATGTGAATACCAAAATTCTGAGGGGTAGAGCATCAGAGGAAGCCGACTGGGAGGGAAGAGAAAAGGACATTTCCCAAAACTCAGCTGCTGGTCCTGGAGGGGACTGGAACTTTATACTTCTGAGACTTGGCTGTTCAGCTTTCCCGGGTTCCTATGAAACTTCTTTCTGTTCTTAGACATATACATTCTCTCCTTTTTTGTTTTGCTCATTTCTCTTTGGTATTCACTTCTACAATTCAAACCCAGTTACTAGACACATCTCAGTGATTTAATGCCCCTGGAAGCAGCTTTCAACGGATGACACATGGGGATAGTCAGCTGGACTGTCTCTGAGGTACGTTCTGCACTTATGTCCCCAAGTTCCCAAGTAGTTCAGCTTTGGCTGCCCACACTGGTTAGTAGTTTGATAATTCACCTTTTATTACCTTTACTCCCCTACGAGTGTTTCCTGAGATCACCTTCTTTTTTTTTAATGCTTATTTATTTACTGTGTATATATATATATATATATATATAGAGAGAGAGAGAGAGAGAGAGAGAGAGAGAGAGAGGGGTGGGGAGAGGGAACATGAAGGGGGGCGAAAGGACAGAGAGTGAGGGAGACAGAGAATCCCAAGCAGGGCTCATGACTGATGCAGGGCTCAAACTCATGAACCATGAGATCATGACCTGAGCCAAAATCAGGAGTCAGACACTTAACTGGCTGAGCCACCCAGGCGCCCCTCTTGGGATCACCTTCTAAACAGATAACTTGTCCTCAAATTCTTGTCTCAGGGTCTGCTTTTAGTGGAGTTCAAAACAAAAGAGATTTAAGTTATCCATTTCATCTTTTATGGTTAATAAAAAAAAATTGTCTCGATCCTCCGATCATTTTCAACTAGTCCTTCACTTTAAATCAGAGACAACTTCTAAATAAAACAATACCCTGAAGTAACCAGATATGCCCATCAGGCAGAACATATTTTTTTTTTTCTTAAGAGAATCAATGATGAATTGGGTCATTTTGTTGTACAGACATAATGGAATTTGTATGCCCACACACTGTGCTAATGCGTCTCTTCCTTTAAAATAGTAAATGAACCTACTCGGATGAACTCTGGTAACAACTGCCTCATAAACAAATATGACCCCAAATTTCCGTTAAGCCTGCAATTGTGTTTTAGGGGGAAGGATGTGATTTATAACCTTTATCAAGTTCTACAGAAATGAGTCATTTCATAATGATGTCCTATTATATTTACATATATCCATGAGCTCTCTTTAAAAATTTCTAAACAGCTGCACATTTCTACAATCCAACCAAAGTTTGTGCTAGTATTATATGCCATGTGTCAAGTTGGATGTGTTTCTGAAAGAGGTATACAAAGTCGTTTTATTCCCTTCCTCCCTTCTCACTGCTCCCCAGCTAGACAGAAAACACTCTGCGTGTATATTGGATTTCTTAGGGTTTGAGAAGACTAGAAGGGAGGACAAGAAGAGAAACATTTAGAACTTAAATTCTTCTTGCTTTTGGATCTGGATTACACAATATAGTTTTTCCCTTCCTAAATAAAATATACTAAGAGTGCTGAACATTTACCAGTATGCTTCACTGGCTATTGCATTTGTACCCAGAAAAAAGCAGTAAGCCTCACGAGTAGCATTAAAGCATAGCATCCTGCGATTGAAAGCAAAGCGAGCAAAAATTGGGGAATAATGAGGAGAAATAAGTTAGAGTTGACTTATTAATTATGCTAACAAATATTTACCGAGCATCTGTAATATGCGTAACATCACCTCTGAGGGACTGAAAGAGGCGTACAGATCAAGGATGCCTAGATTAAGCCCTCAGTGAGCTCACATTCTACTAGGCAAATAGCACAAGTACATAAATAACTCTAAAAAGAGGTTAGCAAGGGGCTGGAATCAGAAAGACTGAGAAAATGCTACAAATGCCGCATTGAGCTCAACATCTCACCAGCTGCTACACACAGAAAATCAATTAGACCACTCCCGGTACCTAGATAAAGAAGCTAACCAAAAATGTGTTGGAACCAGCTGCTTATATCCTCTTGAAACTCTTAAAATAGACCAACTGAACCATGATCTATGCTAGATCACGTTCAGCTGATAGTATTACTAAACAAATTAACAGCACCTAGTATTTCTGTCAAGGATAATACTGGACCAATTGATGACCTCAACAATTAGGCAGTTATTTATTAAGCAGCCTGTACCTCTGCAGTAGCTGGCTACCAAGTGATTTACAGAGATTGACTGTACCCTTCAAGGACAAGTCTGGCCCGAGGAAAAGATAACAGATGAATGTACCCAGCTACATACTAAGAATCACATGATAGCACTTCAGGGAAAATGGTGATAGGAAACAGAACTGGGGATTGTCCCACAAGAGGAGCAAATGTTAAACGCCCTGGAATATTCTGGTGATGTCAAAAATGACCTTAGAAAATGATCTGGGTTGTGATGGACAGAAAGGGAGGAGGAAGGGCTGGCAGTGGCCCCAAGTACTTGGCGTTTCTTCCCAAGCTTATCTTTTTCCCATAGGGACTCATTCTATGTCATGAGAATTCTCGCTCTCCGCTTGGCCGTACGCAGACCTTTGTGAGCTGGATTTTTCTGGGCACCGTGAGTCAGACCATCTCTGACGTCCTCTGATCCATTTCAGTTGCTATCTATGGCTACAGAACTTAGATGAGGAAAGCTCTCTAAACAGCAACCAAACAAAACTTGGGGGCACCTGCAGAATAAAGAAACCAGAGAAATAATGTCTCAGAGCAAAGATCCTACCTACCTCTGCGTCATGTGTCTGTAGACCCTTAAGTGGTAGGGATATAAGGGGTTTTGAAGGTCAAGACATGGGATGTAAACAGACATGAATGTCCATATGAGATTTTTTTACTGCAGTGAAAACTGGTTATTGCACTTTTGGGGAAGAGCTTTGACTTCATTTAGAATTGTATTAAGTGGAATGTTAATGCAAAACAGTGCAGTCACTGGGGAAAGTGGTTTGACAGGTCCTCAAAAAGTTAAACATATAGTGCTCATATGACCCAACAATCCCACTATTAGGGACATACCCAAGAGAATTGAAAGCATATGTCCAGGGGTGCCTGGGTGGCTCAATCGGTTAAGCATCCAGCTCTTGATTTTGGCTCAGATCATGATCTCACAGTTTGTGGGTTCAAGCCCCACGTGAGGTTACTTGCTGACAGTGCAGAGCCTGCTTGGGATTCTCTCTCTACCTCTCTCTCTATGCCCCTCCCCCACTTGCGTGTGTGTGTGTGTGTGTGTGTGTGTGTGTGTGTGTGTGTGTGTATGTGCTCTCTCCCTCAAAATAAATATTAAAAAAAAATATGTCCATATAAAAACTTGTACTTATGTGTTCACAGCAGATTCATAATACCCAAAAAGCAGAAACTCAAATGTCCATCATCTGATAAATACATAAGCAAAATGTGGTATATCCATACAATGAAATATTATTTGGCCACAAAAAGGAATGAAGTACTGACACCTGCCACAACATGGATCAACCGTGGACACATGATGCTGAGTAAAAGAAGCCAGACACAGGAGGCCACATGTTGTGTGATTCCAATTATATGAAATTCCAAAAGAGGCAAATCCACAGAGACAGAAAGTAGATCGGTAACCGCCGGGGTCTGGAGAGTGCTGACAACAGGGTGTGACTGCTAATGGATATAGAGTTGTTTTAGGGGGGATAAAAACGTCCTGGGATTAGGCAGGAGTAATGGTTACACAACGCTCCGAATATCCTAAACAAGCCACAGAATTGTCCGTGTTAAAGTGGTCTGTTTTCATGGCGTGCGAATTATACCCGAATTTTTAAAATGTATGAAATGTACTAAGCACTGTGTTATACGCTGGAGAAATGAGGCCATGTTCCTGCCTTTAAGAGCCTTACTACCTGGTAGGGAGAGACACGTACACACATAACCATCTGCGAATGAGCACCTGTGTGGTACAGGAAGTGCCCCCAAAGAGGGGAGGTCTTATGTGACAGACCTGGGAAAGTCGTTTCACTTCTCTGAGCCTCAATCTCCCAGGCCCTTAAGAGGGTGTTGATATCAGAGTTTTATTTCTACCTGTAAGAGGCGCCTGGGTGGCTCAATCGGTTAAGCGTCTGACTCTTGATTTCAGCTCAGGTCATGATTCCGGGGTCGTGGGTTTTGGGCCCTGTGACTGGCTTCACGCTGAGTGTGGAACCTGCTTAAAATTCTCTCTCTCTCTCTCTCTCTCTCTCTCTCCCCACTCTCGGTCCCCCCACTCGTGTGCCCATGCTCCCTCTCTCTCTCTCAAAAAAAAAAAAAAGCATCTAGAATTCTAAGGCACACCAGAGTCCATCTAGAATTCTAACATATTTAAATTTGAAGGTCCCATGAATTCTGATTTTGCAAAGGATTCCTCTACTGCATTCTGTGTGGTGTCTTCCCAAGGCTGACAAAGGAGGCCTCGCTCTCCTGGCTATCTCTGCATCGTAACAGCACACATCTATGCTACCTTCGCACTGGCAGCCTTCATCATGCATTCCAAGGACAGAGTCACTCCTGGGTTTGTCTACCTGTCTACTCTAATGAATAACACATCATCTCCCATTGCTTTCCCATTGGCAGCCTTCGTCTTGCATCCCGGGGCCATTCCAGACTCATGTCTGACTAAGTTAGCAGGAGTCTATAATCCTAAGCACTGGGCTATACCCCACAATCATTAGGATCGAATGATGCTAACTCAGGGGTTTCTGTGAAGGTGGGCCACTCTTAGTAAGGACCTTTTTTAAAAGTTTTTTAAAGCCAGGATAAAAACAAATTTTTTTAAAGTCAGTATAAAAACAATGCCAGACAATAAATTTAAACAGACTGCCTTATCCTCTGACTTTAAATAAGATTCATTTTTAAGTACATATAATTAAAACCAATGGAGCACTCCAGCATATTTAGTGACTCAAGGAAGTAAATTAGATGAGAACATCGCCTGTGAAAATAGTTACTTGTCCACATTCCTGAACATGAATGAATGAATGAATGAATGAATGAATGACAAAGAAACAAAAAACAAAAAGGCTGGGCCAAGCAGCGTCAGGCAGGGTAACTACGTGAAAGATGTCCTCGATTTTTTTTCTTAGCACTTTCATACTACTGAGATGTTTCCCTTCTGTTCATATTTTGGGTATACCTTTTCTATCTTCCAGCTCAAATCCTATCTCCTCTTGCCCAGGCCGCCCCAGGCCCGAGTTACTTTTCCTTCCTTTGACAACAAGTAGTATTTATTACCTTGTCATTTATTTGGCTTCTCACACTTTTGGGGTTGAGAGCCACAGAAAAGGGGGCAACACTGATTGAGAACCTGCTGGTACATTTTCTTCTTCTATGTTTATATTTTCTTTTAGTCTTCATAATATTACTGTAATGCAGGCAGGATCATCACATTTGCCACGTGATAAAGCCAAGGCTCAGAGATGTTAAATAACATGCGGTCGCACATCTCACGAGGAGCAGTTGCTGGACTTTGAACTTGGCCGGGCAGTCTCACCCCACAGCCCGGCATTCGCAGCCACTGCACCACGGAGCCTCACCCAACCTCAGCTACTTGAAGGCAGGGAGACAATTTTATGCCCCTTGTGTTCGAACGCAGTGATCTGATTTCGGCAAACGTTCATTCATTCGTTTACTTGTACACTTATGGGCTCTTCCATGCCAGGTACTATAATAAAATAAAAATATGAATGTGGATCTCTCCCCACCCTCGGTGAGGAACTCACAGCGCATTAGAAGAGAGGCTTGTAAATAGGCAACGCTAGCAGAAATCCACACAGGATGCCATGGAAGCACAGAGGGCGATGAGGCCAGAAGGAAGACAAACCTGCCCAGAGGAGGAAAAGCTTAAGCCCAATCTTGCTGGAGATTCCGAGGTACCAGGAAAGTTACGCCAGGCTGCAGAGCAGCACGTGCAGAGAGAGGCCAACGGGGAAAGGGGCCTTCAAACATCTGTGGCAAGGATGTCTGATGTGGGCGTTTGGGGGTTAATGGTTGGACGCGATAGAAAGGCAGGGCCTGACCGTCAAGAGCTTAAAACTATGATTCTGGGAAATAGAATTAAACTAATGCAATACGAAGCCTTGGGAGGCTAACAGGGGTCATTGAGAACTGTAGATCAAAGAAAGCTTTACCATACAGTAAAGACCGGAAATCTCCAGTCTCCTTCGGTGCCTTCCCGAGACAGAAGAAACTGTCCACCATCCATCATTTCCATCTCCAAAAGAATAAAAGTCAAAGTAAGACTGCTGTTGTAAGGGAACCACATCCCATCATCAAACTGGACGTGGCCCTGGTGGCCCGGGGTGCCAGAGGAATTGAGGCCAGCTCCTGGAGAGCACCAGATTCCTGTTAGTACTTTGTGTTCAGGACAGCCCCTTGTCAAAGCCGCCAGTCAGGACAGCAGGGCTGAAGGGAGGAAGGAGAGGAGCTTTCTTGCAGTATGTCTCGGGATACATATTTTTCATGGCCAGGTCAAACACTTCTCTCAAATTGAAGGGAGGGTCTTTACAAATGAGTCCGAGGTTTGCAAAGTATTAAAAAAAAACCTTTTCCCAACACGGTGCCTCAGTATCACCAGGAAGATACAACTGAAAAGCTCTATAGAGTCTCGCGGGATATCTCCTTGAACTAGACAACAAAGTCCCTCAATACCTAAGCCCTTCCCCTGGCCATTTGACATACATGTCTGACCTATGGGGTTGGGATTAGTGACAGTAAATGGAGGGAGAAAGGGACACAAAAAGAAATGTTACAGAATCATAGTATTCTAGGTCATGGTCAGTTTGAAAACAGGTTGATATCACTTTAAGAAACAAGAGTGTGCAAACACCCAGGAGGTTCTCTCAGTCATGCGAGTGTTTGAGTCTTGGGGAGACCATCCCAAGTGAAGACAGCCCCTAGGGCTCTAGTAAACATAATGAGGAGAACACAGCAGGTGCTTGAACCAAAGCAAAAACACCTTTCTATCTTCAGGGATACGAATTATTTTTCTGGGGAGAGGACTGCCAAGTCTACTTTGGTCCCTGGTCTCCAGTCCAGAACATTCTGCTTTGGGATTTGGACTCAGCTGACAACATAATCACTGAACCCTTTCCAGATATCCTTAGGGCTTTTGAAAACAGTGCCAGTCTCTTCCTGTTTGTCAAGAAGATACTTGCCCTAAATATGCTCCTTCATTTTTACCAGACGCAGTAGCTCAGAGAGACCGAAAGAAACACAGGTTTGGGGCGCCCGGGTGGCTCAGTTGGTTGAGCGTCCGACTTCGGCTCAGGTCATGATCTCGCGGTTCGTGGGTTGCAACCCCGCGTCGGGCTCTGCACTGACAGCTCAGAGCCTGGAACTGGCTCCGGATTCTGTGTCTCCCTCTCTCTCTCTTCCCCTCCCCTACTCACGCTCTGTCTCTCAAAATTAAATAAATGTTAAAAAATTTTTTTTTCAAGGAAGAAACACAGTTTCAAAAACTACTCTAAGTTCCTACAGGAAAAGAAAGAGAAAAACCCACACAGATAGCTTGTATTTGTGAACCAGGAAAAAGAAATATTTCCCAATTTTCCTGGGAAAAACAATTTATTTTATAAGAAAGTCATAACATTTGAGTTGCTACAGTACTTAGTCGGCCCTACCAGAAACAAATTTTAAGAGCGCCGAAACTCACCAGATCTCATGGATGATCTGTCCTCAGGCTCATAGGGCTGAGGCCACACAGTAAAATGGGTAAGACCCCAAACTTGGGTATCAAGTCCAAGTCTAGCTCTTCCACTCACTACCTCTGTGACTTTCAGCAGGTTTCTTTTCACATCAGATGCCTTGGTTTCCCCACCTATAAAGTGAGGATAAAAGCAGTACTCCCTCTGTTGAGTTATTATGAATACTTAATGAGGAAACATTATAAAGCGATTGGCACAGTGCCTGAGATCTAGCAGGCCCTCAGTGAAGGATAGCTTCATTCATTCTTCTAGAATCTTCGTTGATGATCAGAGAGAGAGAGAGAGTCATATCCACATGCAGAAGCCATTTTGCACATTCACTTGTATGTTTGTTTTGTTGCCGTGTCCCATCTTTGGACCAATTCCCTCCCTGCTCTTAAATGGACAAAACAGTTCCTTGCCTACTGACTTCCAAGGCTTGTTTTGAGCGTGACAAAGGCAAGATATACGTAGGGACACTTTGAAGAGCATGGAGCCCTGTACAACTCAAAGTAGGAGTTGAAGGGCACTCGGGTGGCTCAGTCAGTTAAGCGCTCGACTTCGGCTCAGGTCATGATCTCGCCGTGTGTTCGTGAGTTCGAGCCCTGCGTCGGGCCCTGTGCTGACAGCTCGGAGCCGAGAGCCTGCTTCAGATTCTGTGTCTCCCTCTCTCTGCCCCTCCCCCACTTGCGCTCTGTCTCTTTCTCTGTCTCTCAAAAATAAATAATAGTTGAGCACCAGACAACAACAGGATGCTGTAGCATCTTGAGGTCTTTCTGGCAGCTGCAGGAGGCCTTTGCCAAATTCCCCGAGCATCCTGCCGGGAGCTGCTTGCTTCTGAGCACTTGGCTTTGCTAATACTGCTAATACATGGCTGCGGGAGGGGGCACTTCCTCCAAGCACCTGTCTTAGACGGGATATTCTGAGCACACATGGTGGCTTCTTGGGAATCTCACCTCATGTACTGCCCTGGGCCCCACCAGCACAAAGTCTGGGCCTTTATTCCTTCACAGCAGTGGAAGACAAACAATAGCAATTATTTTTTAAATAATAAACTATTTTATCGTATTATTATCGTAGCTAAAATTTAGTGGATGCTTCTATGCGCCACGATACCACACAGCTGGGAGATGCATGTGCTCACTGAATCCCCATAATCAACATTGCCCTTAGACCCAGCCCCTGGTCCCAAACCTCACCTCCCTCAAAAATGTCTAAGTCCCCTTCTGGTGCCTGGGATCAGCTAGGGCCAGCAGTGATGTCCGGGTGGGGCATCCTAGCCTGCTCTGCTCTTTGGAGCTCTCGCTGATGATCCTCTCTGTCTCTCCCATGCTGTGCAAGGGGGAACTGGGGGGGGGTGGGGTGGGGAGAGGTTGACCAGATGCCCTGGGGGCATCTGGAGGAGCTCCCGGAGGAGCTCTAGGACTCCTGTCAATGGGATTATCATAGGGGCCTGGAGCTGACTTGATTCCAGGAAGGGATTTTGATGAGTGATCACTCCTTCAGGCCGGCATGATATTACTTTCCCATGATTGAACAAGATCAGGCTGTTGACACATTGATTTGCGGTGACTCAGAGTGTTCATGTACACAGGGGCTCCACAAAACACTATTTGCCCAGGGACTCATATATCCTAGAGGTGGACCTACTCACAGCATTCAGAAGGTATGCATTCTTCCTTCTAAAATAGAGAAACTGTGACTTAGAGACACTAATTTCCCCAAATAACACATTTAGTAAGTTGAAGAGCTGGGATTGAAATTCTGGAAGGTCCAACTCCAAAGCCACACACTAAACCGATCCCCCAGATTTCCTTATCTGCCTTCACTAAGATATGGATATCCCAATGATGGTTATTCTTTCCTCTACCCAGGGCTCTCTCTAATACGGTTTGTTCTCTTGTTCCCATGTCATCGAACCTACTGACAAGCAATTGTCCAGCATGCTCTCACTCAACCACAGTTTACTGGTCTCCCCTTGACTTCCTGCCTTCTCCCACCAGCAGACCTTATCTCTTTCATGGGTGTCAACAGCTCATTCCAAATTTCAATTCCAATCTCTTTCAGGGGAGGCATTCAGTAGAAGCACCAAACAACGTTCACAATTAAAGTATTAGCTCCGAGAGAAACCTACATGTTTAGTTTTTATCTTTGGCTGTGGAATAGACTGGGTTTTTCCCTCAGTAAAGGGATTTGGGTATCTGCCAGTATGGAGGTGTGATATCTTGCAGTTCAGGGCACCTCTCTCAGCCTGAACTGCAAGAGGTGTGGTCCGCTGGTTCTGAATAAAGTCCTTCTAGGGTAGCTAATGAGGTGGCTGGGAGCAGAGGTCATGGTTTCTCCACCCCCACTTAGGCTCCCCTGAAAAGGATGAAGTGGAGAATGAGAGAACCAAGGAACCATCCCGTCAGCATCTGTCAGGTCCCCACACGGTCCTGCCTTCGCGCTGATCTGCTGGCCACTCCTCCCCATCCCAGCCAACACTCAGTATAGCCACAGTGAAATACCACTGCATCCCCACTAGGATGGGTAGAATCACAAGTCAGATAATTACAAGTGCTGGCAAGGATGGGGAGAAGTTGCAGCCATCATATGCTGCCGGTAAGAATGTAAAGTGGTGTAGCTGCTTTGGAAAACAGCCCGGAAGTTCCTCAGAAGGTTAAACATGGTTATCACGGGACCCACGCGTCTCCCTCCTGTCTATACACCCAAGAGAAATGAAAACATACATCCACACAAAAACTTGTACATGAGTGTTCATAGCGGCATTATTCACAAAAGCCAAAATGGTGGAAACCACCCAGATGTCCATCAACCGATGAATGGATAAACCAAATGTGGCTTAACCGTGCAGTGCAATAATATTTAGCCACCACTATTGGCACAAAGCAGTGATATATGACACAACATGGATGGGTCTTGAAAACATGCTGAGAGAAAGAAGCCAGGCACAAAAGACCACATGTCATATGGTTCCACTCATACGAAATGTCCAGAATAGGGAAATCTATAGAGACAGAAAGTAGATTACTGGTTGCCTAAGCCTAAGGGTGCGGTTGGAGACGGGAGGGTGGTGGGATAATACTGAAAGGTCCAGTGTTTCTTTCTGAGACAACACAAATATTCCAAAATTCACCGTGACGATGGTGGCCCACGTCAGTGTATATCGGTGAATATACTAAAATCGTGTATACTTCAAATGGGGAAATTGCATGGTGTATGAATTATATCTCAGAAAAGCTGTTAAAAATTAATTGTGAAAAGCAAAATAAAACACCCCAATATAGGTTGACTCACCTACCTCACCTCGCCTTAATCCAACGCTGCCTTCCTCTTAGCTGTCCAAGAATCACCAGGTATGTATTTGACTTTCTGGCTCCTTTGGCTCATGTCCCCGTGTTTGCAGGGACCGTGTCTAATAGCCTTTGCCTCCCGTACTGATTCTAGCCTGATTTTGACCAGGAGCGAGCAACTAGGTACCATCTTCATCAATCACACATTCCAAGTGTGCCAAGTCCTTGGTGCAGAAACTCTTGCCTATAGGCTACGTCTGCTCCATCTCTGGAGGTGGACGAGTGGCCCCGTTCTAACGCGCTTCCCTGAAAAGAAGCCTCCACGCGTTCTCCAAACATTACAGATCTTTGTTTCTAAACATTGCACAAGAGGAGCACACCCTGGGCGGTAACACAACTGCGATCTCGCCTTCATGTAGGTCATTCTTTCCCATGGTCGATTGGCTGCCTCGGATGTATCCTTCTGATCCACGCCTTAACATATGACAGAACAGCGTGCGTGGATAGAGAGCTTTCCTTTTCCTCACGCTTCCTATTATAGACGAATGTGAGTACCAAGTTTGGAAAGAGACACCCTGGTTACTGAGATTATAAAATCATAGACAAAAATATCCTCAGAACTTAGCTCTGCAGCTGTACTTTTTTCACATTCTCCTTTCCTCCCACCCTCACCCCATCAATTATATACAAGGGATAGTGTTTCTTTTGAGGAACACAGTACCGAACGGCTCTACACAGTACTTCCTTACGGAAGCCAATCATGAAACACAAAGCCGTGAGCAGAGTGGGCTCCTTCACTTACCGGAAGGATCCAAGTTGCTAATCAAGTGCTCCAGCGTGCAGTAGGCCTCGGGGTGCAGGTACAACAAGTGAGTGATGGTGGCACGCCTGTGCGCAGGCTGGGGGGTGCTGGTGACACGCACATCCTCGACAACCTGCGTCCTTCTGCACGAGCCCGTGGTGCTGGCTCTCTCGGAGGAGGACAGGCCGCTCTTCTCAGAGCTGCACAGTTTCCCCAGACATTTTAGACCGAGGAAGGAGGGCATCTTGGCATGGATTACAAATGAGAAAACGAGGGGCGCCTGGGTGGCTCAGTCGGTTGAACGACCGACTTCGGCTCAGGTGACGATCCCACGGTTCGTGGGTTCGAGCCCCGCGTTGGGCTCTGTGCCGACAGCTCAGAGCCTGGAGCCTGCTTCTGATTCTGTGTCTCCCTCTCTCTCTGCCCCTCTCCCACTCATGCTCTGAAATAAATAAACTCTCTCTCTCTCAGAAATAAACATAAAAAATTTTAAAGAAGAAAAAAAAAACCCAGGAGCCCAAGAAGCTGTGCTTGCCCTTCAACTCTTCTGGCTCCTTCTTGTTTTGTCTCGTTTTGTTTTTCAAACCTCACTGCCCGGTAAGGAAGATTAGGGGAGATGGATTTAAGTGATTACCCTCGAGAGCTTAGGGCTGATCAGGTATAAAAACAGTCGCCACCGGGAACTCGAACCTAGGTCAGTCTGCGACGTGAATGCATATTCAAAAACCAGAGCAAAATGCAGAGCAAGAGAAAGGACAGTTGCAATATCTAGAAGAATTCACCTGTAACTATTCCTAGTATAGTAATATCACCTGGCATTACCATGCCATTACCGCAGGTACTGTGAACAGGTCTAAGCATATATTCACCTCTTGTATGTAATCTAAAAATGCACGGCAGAAAAAACTCAGAAAATAATTCCAGATTCTTCAGTCTTTCAGATCTCACGGAAGAGAGACCTCAAGGGAGATCTTCACGTTCAACTAGCAGCAAATCTAGCTCCAGGCCATAGAAAACAATCCTTTCCATTGTCTTCTTTTTTTTTTTTTTTTTTTTTTTAATTTTGAGAATGAGAGAGAGAAAGAGAGAGAGACAAAGGGAGGGAAAGAATCTTAAGCAGCCTCCACACTCAGTCAGTGTGGAGCCTGACACAGGGCTCGATCCCACGACCCTGGGATCATGACCTGAGCTCAACCGACTTAGCCACCCCGGTGCCCCACAATCCTTTCCATCTGCTACAGTGCCATGAAAATATTTTTGCCTTGTTCCATTAATGCAATGCTAATAATATGCTTAATGTTGCTTCTTTGGTTGCCTGCTGTTGCCGAATCTCTAGCTGAATCACATGATGGAGGCAGAATTACCATGGAGGTAGCTGTGTGTTTTCACAAAGTGACAAGCGAGCTGGACTCTCACTCAACTGGGGTGCTGATATATACGGGCAACCCTAGTAAGGAGCATTTGCCCTCTGACATCCACTCATGAGTATTAAGCGCAATGTATGACAGTCTTAAACCCCACACATCAGAGTGTCATTGGGCCACTGTGTTCTAATACCATTTTCTTTTCATTAAAACCCTTACACGCTCTACACAGAACAGAATTATAGAGCTGGAAAGGCCTTCAGAGATGATCTAGTCCAGTGCTTCTCAAATGTCATTGTGCCTAAGAATCTTCTGTCGAGCTTTTGAAAAACAAACTCTGGGGGCGCCTGGGTGGCTCAGTCGGTTAAGCGTCCGACTTCGGCTCAGGTCATGATCTCACGGTCCGTGGGTTCGAGCCCCGCGTCGGGCTCTGTGCTGACAGCTCAGAGCCTGGAGCCTGTTTCAGATTCTGTGTCTCCCTCTCTCTGTGACCCTCCCCTGTTCATGCTCTGTCTCTCTCTGTCTCAAAAATAAATAAACGTTAAAAAAAAAGAAAAAAAAGAAAAACAAACTCTGGAGCACTAGCCCAAGACCTGTGAATGAGATGCTGCAGGGGTGAGGCCCGGGAACTTTATTCCTCAAAGTTCCCCAGACTAGGACCAGCATTCAGGAAACACTGATCTACTTCAGCCCTTTGACTTTATTTTTTTTTTAAATTTTTTTTTTTCAACGTTTATTTATTTTTGGGACAGAGAGAGACAGAGCATGAACGGGGGAGGGGCAGAGAGAGAGGGAGACACAGAATCGGAAACAGGCTCCAGGCTCTGAGCCATCAGCCCAGAGCCTGACGCGGGGCTCGAACTCACGGACCGCGAGATCGTGACCTGGCTGAAGTCGGACGCTTAACCGACTGCGCCACCCAGGCGCCCCTCTTTTTTTTTGTTTTTTTTTTTAAATTTTTTTTTTTTTTTTTTTTTAGCCCTTTGACTTTAAAATGAGGAAGGTAAGTCTCAGAGATGCTAAGTGACTTGCCCACGACAATACAGCCAGCCCATGGTGGATCTAGGTCTCCTGACTCCCAGGTTATGATCGTTCCTACCAGGCATCATGTCCTTCCACAAAAGCTATAGATAGATGAAGCACAGAAAGGGCACTGGTTTTTGATCTTTAATGCAAGATTTGGCAACAGAACTCAAGAACCAGAGAATCCAAATTTGCTTAGAATGACTCTAGCCCAATGGAAGGCACAGTAGGAAGGGAGGGGTAGACTCAATCCCAGAGGTCTTCCAGATTAGGACGGAGTTGGGAGGGTGGAAATACGGGAACTGTCTACGATCGCAGTCATGTAGTGAAATTTCTGTTCTCAAATTTGGGGAATGAAGCCCTAGACCAACAATGCCCCCCAGAAAATAAATCCTTCCAAGGTCTCCCTCTAAAAACAGTTTACAGAGCAGGTAAAATCATCTGTAGGTGTTCTGTTTCTTGCTTGTCTATTTCAAAATCCTTAGGATATACAATGTAAGATATTTTAGCAATGTTTCCCTAAGTGTGGTTACTCAACCAATTTGTTTAAAACACAGGTGTCTGATGCCCATCTCAGACCTAGGTTCTTCTAGAATGTTTCTCTAATAAACATCATAGAGTGGGAACCTCTGCCCTATACCATTAATTGCTTCTTCCTATGGTTAGTTTCCTATAGCCCTGCTCTTTGCAAACTGAGAATCCAAGCACCTCTATCTGTTTAGGTATGTTCACATGGCTTGTTTGTGGTGTGTGTGTGTGTGTGTGTGTGCATGTGTGTGTGTGTTTATAGAGAGAGTCTGGATGTAGCCACTTTAAACACAGGCTCTAGTATACATTAACAATGTACCAACATAGACTTTGGACTGATACGATGATTGCTTTCTTCAAATCCAGCGTCTTCCTGACCAGGCTAACGTGTAACCATGGAATACTTATTTCACGGCAAAGCTGTTGTGCCTTCTTGGTCCCTAAACTTGTCAAGCACTGCCCCCTAAAACAAATTCTATAATATGGCCTCTACCTCAACACCTATCTGTTGTATCAGCAGAACATATTTCAGGCTACCCCCTACAGTTCAAGAAGCAACTGTGTTCCAATAGATTATATGAAGGAAAGCATTGAGTTCTTCTTCAATGAAAGGACTATATGTAAGAAGCTTGATCTATTTTACGAATCTTAGATCAGGGTGGAAAGAGAGCCATATGTGGCTGATGAAAATAACAGAGGCCTGTTTGCTTTTAAATGTTTATTTATTTATTTTGAGAAAGAGAGAAAGCACAAGTGGGGGAGGGGCAGAGAGAGAGAGAGAGAGAGAGAGAGAGAGAGAGAGAGAGAATCCCAAGCAGGCTCTGCACTGTCAGCACAAAGCCTGATGCAGGGTTCAATCCCATGAACCATGATATCATGACCTGAGCCTAAACCAAGAGTCAGATGCTAAACTGACTAAGCCACCCAGGCGCCCCAAGGTTTGTTTGTGTTTAAAGATAGTCTGACTACGTGTAGATGACAGGGTGGCTCCTTTCTCGGGTGGTGGAGAAGGTAAAGCTCAGATGATGGGTGGTTGGGATTCAGAGTCAGTGCTGACATTGGACACTCAAGAACTAATTTCCACTCACCAGGATGTCCGGAGCTCTTAATCTAACCTCATTTACATAGTTCAGGGTAAATGACCAATAGAGGCCAAGGCTCCTATCTGTTTTTTTTTTAAACAAAGACCTACACATTTTTTTTAATTAAAGTATAGTTGACATACAATATTATGTTAGTTTCAGGAGTACAACATGGTGATTCAATATTTACATATATGATGAAGGAATCACAATAAATCGAGCTAACATCCATCACCATGCACAGTGGTTGCAATATTAACTATATTCCCTATGCTGTACATTGTATCCTGTCTCTTATAACTGGAAGCTCGTACCTTTTAATCCTTTCCCCCCATGTTACCCAGCCCCCTGCCCCGCTCCCCTCAGCCAAGCCTCCAAACTTAAAGATATGCTGGCAGGGGTATCTGCCTGATGGCAATGCCTTCAGCCATGAGAGCACAGTATGGAGAAGATCCCTGAAGAAACATCAGTGGATCCCTTTCTTCCACTGCTGCATGAATATCAGCCTCTTGCCACAGCCCATGGAAAATTACAGTCAGAGCATTTACGAAGAGGTGCAGTGCGTTTGGGGACAGTTGCTGTGGTTGTACGACAAAGTGTCACAGGGCGTTACACGGCAAAGCTAGTGTTAATTACAAACACTTAACATTCGCCCAAGATCGGGTGGCCTGCATGTCTCATTGGGTGGGACATTTCTAATTCCTCTGGTAACAGTTCCACGGCACCTGCACAGGCCCTTCTTCTAAGATAAACTATGAAAAGAAATCATCAGTGGGCAAATTCTCCCAGTGGCTCCGCCCCGCACCGAGAGGCCCTGAGCTGTCTGCGTGCTACCATTGCTCAACCACGAGGCGGACCCCAACCCCAGAGCCAGGCGTTTTGAGGCCACACAGTGTTCAGGGGACGGATGCCTTCATTACTGCTCTTAATGCGCCAGTCACAGGTCAATTCCGCAGCCATGTTTTTCACAAATGAACCCTGACCTTCCTTTTGCTCTGTTATGGTTTAGGTCTTTCCCACACACCCCCACTCCCAGACAAATGCCTACCTCTCCCTTGAAAATATCTGCTGAGATCCACCTGCTTCTTGCTAAGAAAGACAACTTTTTAAGAGAGGAAAATCACCACCTTATAATGTGACTATTTAGGGGATTTCGTTCTCTAAAGGAATGGTCTGAATTGGCAGCCTGTGGCTTCATCAGTGGTAAGAGGGTTCCTTGCTTTTCAGTTTTTTGTTTTGCTTTTCATCAGAAACGAGCAAACAAAAGAGCTCAGCAAGCACACTGAAAACACCTGCAGTAGCTCCCAATAATCAGGATGATCTTTGCTGCTGGACGGAACAGAAGCGGAGAAACAGCTTTACAAGTGAGAAAGGTCCGCCGAGGGGGCACAGTGGGACCTCGAGATACGCCTCGACCCACCTCTCCCTGCTACCGGCCAGCCTCAAGTTTCGTCCTTCTCTTCATCTGCATTGTCAGCCCTGGGCATCTCTTGCGCGAAGCCCACTGTTGAAGGGGTCTTACCCTTTCCTCCAAAGCAGGCTGTGATTTTCTGAGCATACTGGCCCAGGCTCCCGCCTGGGGAGGGCTCCTCGGGAAGGCCTGCTTCTTCCCTCACTCTGCAAGTGGCTGCCTCTCTTCCCGTAATGCCACCCGCCCAGGACCTGCTCAGAACAGAACCAGCAGCCCAGCCCCCTCTCCCATATCATCTCCATTAATAATTCAAATACTACACAAAATCTGCTGAGCATTCAGGATTGAGAGCACTGAGGCACTCTGAGGACTGAAGCATAATTAGTTGAACAGACAGCAAGCCTCTCAGATCACTCTCTGACAATACCCCCCACAGGCAAGATTTCCAAACGGCAATGAAAGCCAGGCTTGGAGGGCCTTCAAGGAAGAAGCCGCAGACAGGGATCAGCTCTGGGAGGGTCACACGCATCCCAGAGCTCAAGGCCCGTATGTTAGACCGGGCTGCGCCATGAATCTGTTCCATAGGGTCAGAGCACCAAATTCCTGACCGCTGTGGAATTTATTACACCCTGCACTGTCATATGGTTATCTGTAGCCTGTTATTTCCTGCTAAGCTTCTAGAGGGCAGAAGTCTTGTCTTGTCACCCTGCCTCCGACCTGTATGCCCCACACACTAGGTGTTCAAAGCCTTGTAAAGAGAATTTGACCATTCTCGGTAAGAACTCCGAGTGAAACGTGAATATCCAATACTTGGGTCGAAGGCAAGTATCAAAGACAAAACACACTTTGGTCATTATTAACTGCTTAAATAGGGGAGGACAATAAAAACATTTTATACTGATTGGCCTAAGAACTCCTATTCCTACACAGGCAGGATGTGATTACCTTCCCGCAGATCACAGTTTATCAAAGTGCCACTGAACTGGAAGGCAGTAAGTGACGGGCACAAGCCCGGGAGGCCCAAGCCAGCTGTGGCCACAAGAATCTGTCCCAGTGGTTGGTTATTAGGAGACAAGCTGTCTTTGCTGGTGGGATAAATAGATGAACGTGGACCCAGAAGCCCCAGCGTCAGCGTTTCTTGGGACCTCCTCTGCCGGAGGTGCTGGCCCCGGAGCAGGTGCACGGAGCCTGCCTGATCCTGCTTCCCCCTCCATGGCCCTCCCAGAGGAAAATGCAGAGGGGACCGTTTCCAGTGACACAGTTTGAGGTATTTATAATTCATCTATCTCAACACAGAATAGCTCCAGCTCACCCTGGCAAACCTCATGTTCACTGTCAGCTTACTAGAAAACGTCAACCATCTCCCAATAATCTATTTCCTGACTATGCTGCAATCAGGGCCTCTTGCTCCCCAGGGCCTTTTCTTGCAATCATTCACCTCTGGACCTAAACTTGGACTTCAAAGAGGAACTGCTTGTAGTTTATGGTCATAAGAAATATGCAAGACAGATAAGGAAGAGAACAGGAGACCTGATTAAAATCAGTGCCAGGTTTTTCTCCATCCATCGCGTAAAGGAGCTATCTTCATTCTACAAATACTTACTCAGCACCTACAATCTGACAGGTCAGGCGTTAGCTGCCTTAATGGTGAATAAGACCGGGGCACTCAAAGAGCACGTAAATTAGTGGGCGATTCAGGAGATACAGGCCCAACTGTAATGCAACACAGTAAACACCACCACAGTGTAGACTTAATAGCAATAAAAAATAGCAATAGTTTGGGGTTGGCTTAGAGATTTTCGGATATGGTGAGTGGTGCCTCTTAATTTTGTGTCTTAAAGAAAACGCGTTTCAGAAAGACAAGTGGTTTGTCTTTCACATCTTTTTTTTTTTTTTTTTTAATGTTTGTTTATTTTTGAGAGAGAGAGAGCGTGCTAGCAGGGGACGGGCAGAGAGAGAAGGAGACACAGAATCCAAAGCAGGCTCCAGGCTCTAAGCTGTCAGCACAGAGCCCCACACAGAGCTCGAACTCACAAACCATGAGCTCATGACCTGAGCCGAAGTCGAACGTTTAACTGACTGAGCCACCAGGCGCCCCTTGTGTTTCACATCTTACACGGACCATTTTTATGTATTTCAATTACATTCCCAGCAACAGCACACAAAACGTGTTTCCCTTGGGGAGTCTGCAGGGGGTATGTGTCCAATGTGTTCCTTCAACCACGCTCTCAATGCCATGCTCTGACATTATAAAAACGCATGGGAGGGAAAGACTGAGTCAGCCTGGTACTGGTGGGATTATGGAAAATATGAAGTTCGATCTGAACCTTGAAGAAAAAACTTATTCAGAAAATAAGTGGATTGGGGGAAGGCAGAAAAGAACAATTCAAAGAGAGGATGCTCTTGAAGAAAGCTTTATTCAGATCACAACTGACGATGGGAAGGAAGCTCAGGAAACTGGGAAGGTCTTAGAAGGAAGAACCTATCCATCCACATATGAACAACTCTACTGAGAGAAATGACATGGCATTACCTTTGAGCGAGCACAAAAAAAAAAAAAAAAAAAAAAAAAAAATGCCTCCCAACAACCTGCTCACTGCCATTCTTTCTTTAGAATGTCAGAACTCTGGGAAAACCTGGCACACATCCACAGATGCATTTCACCCTGATTCATTATCAACTGCGTCTCTCAGTACTTGTTTTTGTCCAAGTACATTATCACCATGAATGTGTTAATCACAGCAGCAGTCCTGACAGATGAAGGGTGGAGCTCGCCACACGAAGCCCCCACATCTCAGACTGAGAAACTGAGACCCGGGGGTTACTGCTCCCTTTGAAACTAAACCCGCTGTGATGGGCATTGAGGAGGGCGCTTGTTGGGATGAGCACTGGGTGTTGTATGTAAGCCAATTTGACAATAAATTATATTAAAAAGAAAGAAAGAAAGAAAGAAAGAAAGAAAGAAAGAAAGAAAGAAAGAAAGAAAGAAACAAAAAAAGATACTAAACCCACTGTCAGAATCAGATGTTTGCAGAGTAGCTACATTCCCCAAAGGCAAATCCGAGACCTTAATATGAATAAAGGATGCCTCTGGCTATTTGGAATTTCAGGATTTAGAACGCAGTGTTTTAAGTGTGGCTCCAGACAGACAACTACTTTTCTAACAAAGAGGAATTTGCACTTCTCGTCTCCATAGTGTGACCAGCTCTGGTGACTTTCGACCCCACCCTCAATCTGGAAGGGATGATTTCACTGGATACAAAATTGGGAGTTTCTGATGTGAAAGATGCTTTCAGGAAGAATCATCATCCAGGCGTCATTTTATATTTTATATATTGTTTGCCAAAACAGGCAATGGCTAAAAGATAACTTATCACAATATAGAAAGAAAATTGTGTGTGTATATATATGTATATATATATATATATATACACACACACACATATATATGTATATAATATTTTTAACATTTTTAAATGTGTATGCCTCTGAATGTACACAACATTAATATAGTCAAGTGTATTATTTATCAGTAAATAACATACATAAATATGTGGGGGGTTTTCTTTTTTAATGCTAGGGATGCAATCAAGAGACTTTGGAGACCAGGTGTTATTCTATCAAAATAAACTGTAAGGAAACTTACAAGAATTTGACTAACCAGAGGTAAGTATGAAATAGTGGATGAATTAAAAATACATGAAAAAGGGGCACCTGGGTGGCTCAATTGGTTGTGCAGCCGACTACAGCTCAGGTCATGATCTCATGGATTATGAGTTCAAGCCCCGCATCGGGCTCTGTGCTGACCACCCAGAGCCTGGAGTCTGCATCGGGGTCTGTGCTGACCACCCAGAGCCTGGAGCCTGCTTCCGATTCTGTGTCTCCCTCTCTCTCTGCCCCTCCCCTGCTGGCTCTCTCTGCCTCAAAAATATTAAACATTAAAAATTTTTTTAAAAAATACATGAAGAAGGAGGGCCTGGGTGGCTTGTTAAGCATCTGACTTTGGCTCAGGTCATGATCTCGTGGTTTGTGAGTTCAAGCCGCACATTGGGCTCTCTGCTGTCAGTGGGGAGCCGACTTTGGATCCTCTTCTGTCCCTATCTCCCTCTGCCCCTCCCCCACTCTCTCTCTCTCTCAAAGAAATAAGCATTTTTTTTTTTTTTAAATACATAAAGAAGAACAACAACGTGGTGGGTAAACGCCTGGGCTCTGGAGTAAGAAAACCTCATTTAGATCCTGACTTCGCTGCTTACTGCTGGGCAACCTCAGGTGAGTGTTTCACTTATTACCTTGATTACCTTGTCTGTAAAATGGATGTAATAATAGTATCTCCCTTTTGTATCTACTAAAGCCCTTAGCACTTCCTAGTACATAGGAGGGACTCTATACATATTAGGGCAAAGGCTGCAAATTCAAAGACTCATGGGGCTAAAAATAGAAATTAAAACAACGACTGAGGCTGTAGGTTGGTTCTGAGATACTTGAGTGGTAAGATATGTGTAAAGTACGTCCCCTACTCAGATCCAGGCAATCATTGCTATTTTGGGAATGCAGCCCAAGAATTGCCAGCTGTTCAGATTTTTATGTGAAATCTCCCCAAATTTCAAACATTTGCAACTAAGTTTAAAAAAACAAAACAATACCTGTCTACATCCATCCCCACGTCCCCCCACACACAAAGAAAGAAAAGAAAACATGCTTACAGGCCTGCCGTGGCCTGTGGGCTACCGGTCTGGAACGTGTATGTAAGTTATGGATACCTGTGGTGTAAACCCTCCCACCCACCAAGCTTAGCCCAACAGCCGTGATTTATTTCAGGTACTGGAGGAAGGCAGTGGGGTGCAAAGTTTTGAGAAATATTGGAAATTTTCACAGAAGAGATTCATACCTTCTCGCTTGTAAAATCAGATTTTAATTATGACATCTCTGCTGTGAACCACTCATAAGGGTCCACGTACTCCCCAACAGCTAAGAATATGAACCTAGCTGGACTTTCAGAGCAAAGTTTATCTATCGCACTTTCTTCCTTGCCACAAATGTAAGAACATGTCCCTTCTCCATGATATTATTTTGTTTATCTCCACATTATATAGCCTTTTCTCTTTCATCACTAGTAGGATACTAGTATACATATTAATTTTTTGTTTCTTTTATAAAATTAAGGTCTAACTCACACACAGTGAAAAGCATAGATCTTAGGTATACAAGTCAATGAGGTTTGCCAAATGCATTCACCCTTGTAACCCACATCTCTGTCAAGATACAGAATACTTTCGTCACTCCGGAAAGTTCCTTTTGCTCCTTCCCAGTTATGCCCACCTCTACACCAGAGACGACCACCGTTCTGATTTCTAACACCATTTCTGCAGTTCTTAGAACTTCATAAACATAGATTATCCAGTTTGTACCCCTTTGCCTCTAGCTTCTTCTGCTCAGCACGTGTTTGAAATTCATCCATGTTTCCCTGTGACGTTTTACCTCTAGTATTTCTCTTGATGCAAAAACCATAGCTTCTCTCCAGTATGCCATAAATCATAATCTGGTGTTATTACCCCATGGTAAACACCCGTTCCATGAACTTTTGGAACTGCTGACAAATGCAACGCCTACTTTTGGCATCCCAAAGCATACTGGTATCGATACCATGTCACTGTTTGGGGCAGGCCATGACTTGGGAGGGCTGCCTGGATGGGCAGTATTTGAGGATAGGAAGACTTCAGACTGTGCCAAATTAGAAGGGGCAGTTCTTGGGGGAGGAAGAGCTGTCTGTCTCTGGAAATATTGAATCTAAAAGGAAGGTGGAAATGGGGAAGTAGTCAGTGATGTGTCAGCACGTGGGAGAAGGAAGACGAGGGATAGTGCCGGGCTCAGGTTGAGATGGGAAGAGAGACAGATGAGCTTTGACATCCATGGGGCAAGTGGGTTAAGACAAAGTTATTAGCAGCTAAGGAACACAAGATAGCTCTAACAACTTCCTACAAATATAGAGTACCCAATGGAGCCATCCCTTTCTTGCGTGGATTCCTACCCCCAGTCACACTGAGGATGGGCAGTGTTTATTTACAGGAGTTGACTCCAGTGGACAGATGGCCACAATACAAAGATATGGATACTTACAAAGGAGGAACTAAATCTGAGATAGAAGGGGTTTGGTTAGAGCTCCAAAGAATAGAGCCTGAGTGACTGGAAAAAAAAAATAGAGCTGTTGAGACAAGAAACACAGGAAAGAGACTGAATTTTGTTGACGATGAACTAAGTTCAGATATAATAATGAGCTCGAGATGTCACCAGAATATCTCTGGAGTGGTCTCCTGCGGGAAATAGGACTGCTCCTCTGAGTCTCAGGGGAAAGGTCGAAGCTGGGGCTGTGTCTTTGGCAATGTCCATCAAAGTGAAGACTGGAGCCATAGGAATAGGTGAAAGAGATGGGGAGGGGGGAATATCACTGGACCATGAACTTCTTGAAGGCAAAGGTAGCCTTCCATCTCTGTGTCTGCTTCTGCGGAGATGCTTCACAAATATTTATGAACATTGGACCTGAAGATGAATCTTCATGGAGGTTATCTGGGAAAAATATTAGAATTGCCCATCTAGACTCGAGTTACTCAAATTGACCCTCTGTGCAGAAACGCTTGACCCTCTCAGCTCATCGCATTAACAAAATGATCCAACTCAGCAGCACTTCCTAGCCTTCTAATTAAAGACACATGCATTTTATTGATTAAAATTTCCAGTAACATAGCATAATGCTATTACTTATCTTGCCAAGAAAAGGAGAAAAGCAGTTTAAAAAAAAAAAAACCCACTCAGAGAAGGCTTCAGTTCATCCTTCAACTCATCGCAGATCATTTGAAAACGTAGTAATTAAACTCACCTAAGAGGATATAGGTTTGCAGAGAACAGATGAGGAAAAATACTGGATTCTAAAAAATAGTACCCTTCCCACAATTCACTTCGTAATTATAAATGTGCACCCATCAGTGAAGCTGTGCCTGGGAAAATCCGAATGTAGCATAAACCGTGATCTGTATAATGGCAATTCGATCAGCATTTATTGAACATCTCTTTGTGCACAGCCCTGCAATAGGTATAAAATAGAAAAACGAAGTGCTTTGCTTTTCATTTTCTGGTGGACACCAAAGTCCTCTATAAAGGCTTCCAATATAGGAGCTCTCAAGACAGAGCAAACAAAAATAGCCTGCACCAGGATGAAGTGGGTGGTGAATATCTTCAACAGGACAGATGGATCATTTGGAGCTCCGTGTGTGTCTCTGTATGTGTGCGAGTGTGTGTGTGCGTTTCCGTGGGTCTTTTATTTATTGATTTTTTTTCAGGAGGAGAGAATGGCTTGGCACAATTTTTAAACTCACATTGGCATATGGAGAAGCAGAGTGGGGGGTGTGGGGAAGGAGCCTCAAAATAGAGAACAGAGCAAATGGTAATGCCTAAGGATGTAAAAGGATAGAAAAAGAGCTTTTTAAGAATATGAATTACAAATGGTTTAAAAGATCATCACGTTAGAGTTGTAGAAAAAGCAATTACATACTTGAAGGCCCACAGAGTCCACCAAGTGGATAGAAACAAAGTCAGACCAGGCTGAAAGAAACATCACACAAGGTTAACTGACCAACCACCATCCCTGATTTCAACCATACCCCTCCCTCAAAGCTGTTCCTCCTCTGGGGGCTTACTCCATGGCGAAGCCCTCTGTAACTCCACGACCCTATGAATTCACCCATCTCTGAATTGTTCATTCACCCCTAAAATTGCAAACTTCATTTATAGTTGAGGGACAAGTTATGTCAAATATCTTCTTTAAAAAAAAAATTTTTTTTTAATGTTTATTTTTGAGAGACAGAGAGAGAGAGACAGCATGAGTAGGGGAGGTGCCGGAGGGGGGCCAGTAACGGGGGGACAGATGATCTGAAGCAGGCTACGTGCTGTATGTCAGATATCTTCCCAGCTATAGTTCCTTCCGTTTCATTTTGTGATATTGAAGTAATATACTTCATTAGAGAAAGTTTGAGAAACACTGAAAACGATAAAGAAATGGAACTAACATGAACCCACCATCCAGAAACCACTGTTAATACGTCGGTATATTTTCTTTCAGTTTTTTCCCATTAATTTTTTACGTAGTTCAAATCACATTACATGTGCAACTTATAACTATTAACAAAAATGTCTCCCATGTCATTCAAACCTTTTGTGATCATTTCCAATGTTAAATTTTTCATTGAAATACTTCTTATGGTAACGTTCATTAACTCTCAAGCACACAGCTCGGTGAATTTTTACATGTGTTCAACCATGTAACTACCTCCCAGATCAACATCTAGAACATTCCTAACACCCCGGAAGGTCCTCTGTGCCTCGAAAATATGCATTGTAATACTGCCATACTCCCTCCAGGTAACCACTATTATCATACGAGATCCGTTTTGCTTGCGTTTGAACCTCAAGATAATTCACACAGTGTGTACCCTTCCGTGTACCCTTTTGTTCAGCATAAGACCTGTTCATTCATCCATGTGTATCAACAGTTCTTCCCCCCGGGTAATCTTCCACCCAAGTAGTACACCATAACCACAACTAATTTATCCATTCTCCTGTTTGGGGATGTTTGGGTTTTTCCAGTTTGGGGCTATTATGAATATTACTGGACGTGTCCATTTGTGGACATTCATGCTCATTTCTCTTGAGGATACACCTAGGGTATGGTCGGTGTGGATTAGCTTTTGAAGGTATTGGCAAACGCTTTTCCAAAGTGATTGCTTCAGTGCGTACTCCCATCAACACTGCAGGAGAATGCCAGTTGTCCCAGACCCTCGCCAAGACTTAGTGCTATCAGGCCTTCTCATTTTAGCCATTCTGGTAGATGAATAATGGTACCTCACTGGGCCTTTAACTTACATTTTGAAGACTCACACTGGTGAGACTTTTTCCATATGCTTATCAGCCATTTTGGATATCCTCTTTCGTGAAGTATATGCCTTTAAAAAATTTTTTTTAAATGCTTATTTTTTGAGAGACAGACAGAGCACGAGCAGGGGAGGAGCAGAGAGAGGGGGAGACACAGATTCGGAAACAGGCTCTAGGCTCTGAGCTGGCCTCACACAGCTCGACATGGGGCTCAAACTCACAAACCAGGAGATCATGACCTGAGCCGAAATCAGACACTTAACCGACTGAGCTAGCTAGGTGCCCCTGACATATATGCCTTTGTAAAGTATGGATTATCTGCTTTTTCTTTACTGATTTGTAGGAGTTCCTTATACACATCAGATATGAGTACTTTTTCAGGTAAACCTAATGCAACTACTTTCTTCTAGATGGTGGCTTGCCTATTCATTTTCTTCCTGATGGCTTTTGATGAACAGTTTCTAGTTTTAAGAAAATTCAATTAAACAACTTTTTCCTTTTATGGCTAGTGCTTGCTTTTGGTTCTTCAAAAAAAAAAAAAAAGAAAGCAGCGTTAAGTGATGGTTACAAAGATATCCCATGTTTTATCCCAGAAGTTGATTGTTTTAGTTTTTATGTTCTATCTCAAATGAATTTTTACAAATGGCGTGAGATAGGGATCAAGGTTCATTTTCCCCCCACATGAATACCCAGTGGCTCCAGCACCATTTATTGAATCGCAGCGGCCCCTTCGTTGTAAATCAAATGACCATGTGCGTTGGGGACTATTTCTAGAATCCACTCACTCCCATTTTCAAAGATCTTTCCACCAACATCACAATGCCTCTCAATTAACTTTTAATCACTTTCGAAATTAAAAAAAAAAAAATTAAAAAAAACCCCAAAACGTTACCACATTAACTTGTACAACAACCCTTCAACAGCTGGTCATTGCACAATGCAATCCAAAGCTCTTACCGTGGCATGCACTATGAAGTGTCCCTGCCTTCATCTCTTCACCCTTTCTCACTGTGCTACGGTCACGGAGGTTATCTTTCAGTTCTTTGAACAAGCCACACTTTGTTTCCACATCAGAGACCTCACGCACACTCTTCCCTCTTCCAGGCAATCTGTATGGTTCCCACCACCGCCATGCTCACTCCTATTTATCAGTTAGGCCTCAGCTTAAATGCCACCTCCTCTGTGAGGCCTTCCAGGGTGCCCAATCTAACATTGTTTTTCAACGGTTATTTATTTTTGAGAGAGACAGAGTGTGAGTGGGGGAGGAGCAGAGAGAGAGACAGAGAGGGAGACACAGGATCTGAAACAGGCTCCAGGCCCTGAGCTGTCAGTACAGAGGCCGACACGGGGCTCGAACTCACGAACCTCGAGATCGTGACCTGAGCTGAAGTTAGGCGCTTAACCGACTGAGCCACCCGGGTGCCCCCAGGGTGTCCCAATCTAAATTAAAATCTCCTATTTAAAAAAAATTTTTTTAATGTTTATTTTGGGGGGGGGAGCAGAGAGAGAGGGGGGGAGACACAGGATCTGAAACAGGCTCCAGGCTCTGAGCTGTCAGCACAGAGCCTGACGTGGGGCTAGAACTCAAGACCAGTGAGATCATGACCTAGGCTGAAGTCAGATGCCCAACTGACTGAGCCACCCAGGCATCCCAATTAAATTCTATTATACTATATATTTTCCCGCAAAGGTCACCACTAGAGTAGGGACCACATCTATTGTATCTCCAGTTACCTAGCCACTGTAGTCTACAGCAGGTGTTCAACAGTTATTTAAGTCTATTTTTATTTTCATTAAAGATGAAATCCCTAGGGTTGTTTTTTAAAATTTATTGAAAAACAGGCATTGTGGACAAAAGTTCCCACAAATGTATTCATAGGAAAACAAATGTAAAGGTGAAGCAGCTTAGCTGGTTAGCAGATGTTGGTTTAGGAGGGGCATTCTATATGCCCCTTTGGCCTAAAAAGTAAGTTGAGTAGTTACCATTTAAAATGTACACTGTAGCTATGAAAATCTTATACTCCTAGCCATTTCATATTTAGGGATTTGAGAGTTAATGAGAGAATAAACTTTACAATTAAACTTGGGTTCAAGGTCTGGGTCTGCCACTCACCATGGTGTCGGACAAGATATTTCTGGAAGCGACAGTTTCCTCGTCTATAAAATGGGGATAATACTAGTGTGTCCATCCCAGAGTTGTTGAGACAATTAAATGAGATGATACGATATATAACCACTTGGCAATGCGTGTGCCACACAAGAGGCACTCAAAACATTTTAGCTATCTTAATTCTCGTTACTCTAAACATGAATATGGGTGTGAATGATGCAGAAAAGCAACAAACAGAAAACTTTAAAGCCAGAAATTTATTAAAATGCTCTGAGGATCATAAAGAGACTAAAACCAAATATTCCTTCTTCATAAAGACAGAACATCTGCAAGTTTATTGGAAGGCTGGATCCTAGGAAGTTTCTTGGCATACCCTTGTCCTAATCCTTCTTGTAACCTCTCTGTGGCTCTCCTGCTCTGTGAACACACAGCTCCCTCCACAGATCTCACATGATGGCGGCGAGTCCTCTTTATCTGCTTGGTGATGACCAGAGGTCCCCTGTGTCCCAGGGGGACCTAGGTATCCACAGTCATTGGAGAGCTGTCATCATTGGGTTGATGGCCCCATGTTGGTGCCACCCAGGCTGAAACCCACAGTGTCATAAAATAATACTGTGTGACAGCCACTTTTGTGCACATTTATTTACATACATTAGCTCTGGAATGCTTGCCACGACACTATGCATTAAGTAAAGGTTTTCGCTTCCTGGGGCTGCCTTAAGAAAGTAGCACAAATTGAACTGCTTAAATGACAGAAATGTATTGTCTCACACTTCTGGAGGCTACAAGCCTGAGCTCAAGGTGTCAGCAGGGCTGGTTTCTTCTGAGAACTGAGAGGGAGAATCTGTACCCAGCCTGGCCCTTGGTTCACGGTGGCCTCAGGTGTTCCTTGGTTTGTAAATGGCTTTTTCCTCCCTGAGGCTTCACATTGTTTAACCTCACTGTCTGTCTCTGTGTCCACATTTCCCATTTTTAGAAGCTCATCACACTGAATTAGGGCCCACCCTAATGACCTCATCTGATCTGGACTATCTGCAAAGACCCTACAGCCAAATAGGGTTACATTCCCGGGTGGTAGGGGTTAAAACTCAACATCTTTTTTTTTTTTAAGGTTTATCTTTGAGAGGGAGAGCATGAGCCGGGGAGGGGCAGACAGAGAGGGAGACACAGAATCTGAAGCAGGCTCCAGGATCCGAGCTGTCAGCACAGAGCCCGACGCGGAGCTTGAACACATGAACTGAGAGATCATGACCCGAGCCAAAGTCAGATGTTTAGCTGACTGAGCCACCGAGGCACCCCGAGAACTCAAAAACTTTTATAGGGTGACAATTCAACGCATAACACTAGGAAAGTGGCTGACATAGCGGAAAGAGAACTCCCCAAGAAAAGAAGAAAAACATGTATATAAATGTGTCTTACATAAAGATGTAAGATAATAATCAGTAACAGAGTAGACTTACATGATTGCGTTACCCTGGAAAATGGTGTTTTTCCAAGAAACTCACGGGATTTCAAATTATTCTGCCCTCGAAACCTCCCGAGGTATTTCTTTTTAATTTTATCACCAACTTCAGGTATAAAGACTAGGAATGGAAAATTCTAAATCCTTTTTAAGGTGCAGTTTTATTTCAATCCTCTGTATGTAAAATCAGGAGGGAGTTTATTTACCTGGGAAAAATCCCTCTTATTTTTTTTTTAAATTTTTTTTTTTAACATTTATTTATTTTTGGGACAGAGAGAGACAGAGCATGAACGGGGGAGGGGCAGAGAGAGAGGGAGACACAGAATCGGAAACAGGCTCCAGGCTCCGAGCCATCAGCCCAGAGCCCGACGTGGGGCTCGAACTCACGGACCACGAGATCGTGACCTGAGCTGAAGTCGGACGCTTAACCGACTGAGCCACCCAGGCGCCCCAAATCCCTCTTATTTCTGAAGGAGACCGGTTGCGTCCCCCTGGGACCCACGGGCACGTCTGACATGCTGTGGTCCACTTGTCTACCGCTACTGCTGTCCTGTGAGCACCACAAAGGTTGGGGGTCGCTTAAGCTTTTTCCTTGTGATGACTCCACGTCCCAGGACAGTGACTGCCAGGAAGCGAGAGCTCAAAAATAAGTACAAAATGACTGAAATCGAACAATACGGTCCAGTCCCTGTCTTCCTTGTATATTTTGACATCTTCCACGGGGAAAGAAAAACCAAGAAGCACCCAAGAAAAATATGAAGCTTTGGGAAACATTTAACGGAATTAAGACTTATCCAGGGGGCATTTCTTCTTCCCACCTTTCCAAAAGCTACACTCCAAGTTTCTGTATCTGGATTTAATGAGCGGAAACCTACCCAAGTACAGGCTACTGACAAGCTGAATGTAAATGAATAAACAGGTATCGAAGATTTTGAGAGAGGAAAAAAAAAAAACACACAAAACAAAACACAAAACCCTTTATTTCCCACAATATTCTGAGATTTTTTTCTATCTTCAAATACGGGAGAAAACATGAATATCGCTAAGTAAATGCTAAGTGAAGTACAACTATGGTGGGAAAATGCCCACTTGATTCCTGCATATTCTTAACAGTTAAAAATAAATCATCTCTGGGGCGCCTGGGTGGCGCAGTCGGTTAAGCGTCCGACTTCAGCCAGGTCATGATCTCGCGGTCCGTGAGTTCGAGCCCCGCGTCAGGCTCTGGGCTGATGGCTCAGAGCCTGGAGCCTGTTTCCGATTCTGTGTCTCCCTCTCTCTCTGCCCCTCCCCCGTTCATGCTCTGTCTCTCTCTGTCCCCAAAATAAATAAACGTTGAAAAAATAAATAAATAAATCATCTCTATTAATCCCCTTAGTTGCCTTCTACAAATCTAGGTCACATCGGTCAAATAAAATTTTCAAAATGGCATAAAGCCAAATCATTTTAATTAGGTATTCCTGTTACTTTCTTTCTAAACCTTTTCCCCCCTCATTCTCCAGCTAAAACAAAAACATTAACATTCTTGATAAGCGTGTTTTCAAACCGGCTTTTAAAAGCAGAAATGATTTGTCACAAGCAGTAACACTGTTGAAAAGTGTGGCCTTTTCACTCAGACTGGACCACATTAACCTGTTGGAAAATTTATCTATGGAATGACCAGACAGGTTTTACTGGCTTCTGTAAAGCATATCTTGCTAAGTTAAATTAATCTTTACGGCCTTTAAAATAGTTGTTCCTGGGGCACCTGGGTGGCTCAGTCGGTTGAGTGTCCGACTTCAGCTCAGGTCATGATCTCACAGTTCATGAGTTCGAGCCCCGCATCGGGCTCTGTGCCGACAGCTCAGAGCCTGGAGCCTGCTTCACATTCTGTGTCTCCCTCTCTCTGCCCCTTCCCTGCTCATGCTCTGCCTCTCTCTGTCTCAAAAATAAACAAACATTAAAAAAAAATGTAAATAAAATAGTTGTTCCTTTTTCAAAAAGCCTTCCCCTAGCTGACGTTTTCTCATTTCCTTCATTATTCTAGGTCAACAGGCTATAAAGCTAACGCCTGCGGTCTGTTTTTGCAAATAGTTTTACTGGAACACAATTGTGTCCATGCATTTCGGTGTCTTCCGTGGCTGCTTCCGTGGTGTAATCACAGTCGGGGAGTTGCGACGAAGGCTAAAATAGTTTCTACCTTGTCGTTTCCAAAGAGTTTTCTTAGCCTGGCCACACAAGATGCTCAAACTTCTATGTCTTAGCTTTTTGCTCAACAAACATCTTGTTCATTGGCTTCATCTGTAGATCCTTTCCTCAAGTATGGTAGGTAAGGTCTCTGGGGGCTAAAATTATCTTTCTTTTCTTAGAAGCCAAAAATAAAGGCACTGTCAGGGTAACTGGGTGTCATAGCGCTCGTTTGTACCAATGCCACCGCTACGGCATCGAAGGTATGACATTGCATTAGTGACTCCAATGCATCCCTCCTTGTGGCCAAGTCTTTTGCCTCGTCGGTTTCCGACGCCCGCTCACTTTGAGACTGGGCTCGCCCACGTGACTTACTGGGGCCGGAAGAGGAAGGAGAATGTGCCCCCGCGCCAGTTCTGAACTTAGGCCATAAGACATCATGCGTGTCTGTGCTTGCTCTCTTGTCCTCCGTCACTGAGATGCGGACATGACCGGGATAACCTGCTGATCCCAAGAGGAGGGGGAGGGACGCACGGAGCGGAGCCAGCTCCAAACGTGCAAGTCGGCCAAACTGCCCACTAATTCCACCGAGAGCAGCTGGTCCTCGGCCTGCAGGCTCGCGCGTGAAACATAACATATGATCGTTGCTTTAAGTTTTTGAATTTTGGAATGGTTCTGAAACAGCAATACGTAACTGATAGCAGTTTACCCTGTCTGAAAATCCTTGCTGCTAACACTGATGTTTCCTCGGAATCTTAAAGGCAAAAATGAGAAAGTTGCAATTTTCTTGGTGACCTGGGTTTTATGTGACTCTACTGTTAAAGGTAGGGTCCATCAACGTCTCTTGCCAGCCCAATAACCGAAGATCAATAACCAGTCAATAAGATTTGGTGAGCTCCCACCATGTGCTCAGTACTGAGATTTCTGAAAGACATAAAAATCACAGTTTCTCATATCCATGACCTTACGATTCTGCTGTAGGAAAGACCATTAAATGTGAGGTAGTTAGAGCATCAGACAGGAACTGAGTGCCCAAATCTACACAATCTACATGGTTCAACATGGTGCTTTGATCATGTGCTTATCTCTGCATCTTCACGAAGCCCCAAAAAGAACAAGAGAGGAGGAACTGCAGACGAGATCTCAACGCAGTTCTGGACGCTAGAAACCGAATGAATGATAAATGCGAAGACGGGGAGGCTGTCGCTTAAGCTGAGGGGAGCGATGTCAACTAGGGGCAAACCAGGAAGGGCCTGGATTGGGGGCACCAGACAACCGCTGAAGGCAGGGATGAAGGATAAGACGGAGCAGACTTGACTGTCTTTGTGGGAAGGAGTTGAGCCCCCCTTTCCCCTCCTCACCTTCTTTCTGCCTGGAGACTAATCCTCACAGGCAGCAGGCGAAGAGGACGTGAGATGCTGTGACGGGCAGGAAAGTCCTTTTCCCTGCGTGTGCAAATGGGGTAAGAGAGAGGGGGCTACCTATCTGAACTCTTTTTCGCTATTTCGCCTGGTACTTAAATCCATCTCTCTAAATAAGATGTTTGCATGGCCGTCTCTCTCTTTTTTTTTTTTTAAATATATATGTATATTTTTTTCAACGTTTATTTTATTTTTGGGACAGAGAGAGACAGAGCATGAACGGGGGAGGGGCAGAGAGAGAGGGAGACACAGAATCGGAAACAGGCTCCAGGCTCTGAGCCATCAGCCCAGAGCCTGACGCGGGGCTCGAACTCCCGGACCGTGAGATCGTGACCTGGCTGAAGTCGGACGCTCAACCGACTGCGCCACCCAGGCGCCCCTGCATGGCCGTCTCTTGATACTGTTTTTTCATTGTCGACATTATCCGTTGATTTACTACAAACGCAAGGTTAGGATTAACTCTTCTCTACTCTTAACAATTGACAACGTCTAAAACACAAAGGCAAGAAATGGCACCCCCAACTTTTAAAAACCACAGTGTGTCCTGTGTCCAAAGAAACTACTGAAATCGATACACAAAGAGCTGAACTTAGGAACAGGGAGGGATGCGTCATCCCAGGAAGTCAGGCCAGAAACACGCTGGAATCCTTGGCTTGTCATTCCTCTGTCTTCCGTGCATGGGAGAAGACACTATTTCATTTTTAAAACTAGGAGCATGAATTACTTTGATGAAAATAAAATAAATAAATATAACCAATAATCCTAGTTACCCCCTTGGTTTGGGATGGTGGTCAAGGGAAGCTTTTGCCTTTCCTACACTGTTTGAGATGTTTACAGCAAAAGCTTCTGCACGAACAATTTGCATAATCAAAAGTAAATAAAATAAAATGCACACATAAAAATAAAACCAAACTAGAACCAAGGGCTTGGATTCCAAAGCACTATTCAACAAAATAAACAATTTGGAAGCATCTACATTTCTCAGGTGAAACTACAATCAGTAACCATAGAAGTCAGTCATTATTATTTTTTTTTACATTTATTTATTTTTGATAGGGACAGAGCACAAGTGGGGGAGGGGCAGAGAGAGAGGGAGACACAGAATCCAAAGCAGGCTCCAGGCTCCGAGCTGTCAGCACAGAGCCCGACGCGGGGCCCAAATTCACCAACCTCAAGACCATGACCTGAGCCGAAGTCGGACACTCAACCGACTGAGCCACCCAGGCGCTCCATAAGTCATTCATTAGTACACGCAGGGCATTGTATTGTGGGTTTTATGAACATAAACATCCTCATTTAATGCCCACAATCTAATAAAGCAGGTAGTACTATTAGCTCCATTTTATAGAGGTGGAGACTGAGGCTTGGAGAAATTAAGACATTGCTCAAGATAGTAGGTATCCAAGCCATGATGGGAACCAAATCTCTCTGTCCCTAGAGCTCAAGAGCTTGACACTGTGTCCAGAAGTAACCTGCTTTCCTTCTGCAACTCCAAAATTATAGGTTTACGCTAGAAAAAAATAACCTGGAAATTCAAAGAATACCACTTTTTAGGAAGGGGAAAATAAGTCCCCAATCCTTGTGGCACTGGCAGTAATGATGGGCACAGATGGTCCCTGAGAACAAGAGGCAAACTTCCCCCGTGCTAGAGCCATGGTGAGAAGAGATCTGTGGTCAGGTTGCGACCCTTAAAACCACTGGACTCATCTCTATCCCAGAGAACCCCTGGGCCTTCCCAGGATCCGAATCTCCTTAGGTGACTCCCTCCCCTTTCGCCTTATATTCCAACACTTGCATTCTTCACCCTAATCAGGCACTTGTTAATTTATCATGTAGGTTAGGTGGCCCGCTCATCTCTGGCTCATAATGCCAGTGGTCCTTCCAAGGGTATAGATTCTGAATGACAGAGATTTATCCTGCACAGTACCTAGCTCCTCAGCACAGTGCCTGCCACCTGCTGAGAGATGCTTAGTAAATTAATGATAACACAGAGAACATTAAAGACCTGCTTTCCTGCCAAGTCCAGGGAGGGCTCAATGACACATCAATAGACCCTCCTCGAGAAGGAAGAGCTACCAATTAGAGAGAAACTATTACAGCGAGAGTGCCTTTAAAGTTGAAAAAAAAAAAAAAAGAAAGAAAGGAGACATGGGTGGGGCCAAGAGCCTCAAAAGTAAAATGGCTAATTAAATTCATGAATCTGTACACGCATTTGAGGGTTCACATAGCCAACAACACCTTATATAGGAAAAATAGGGAAAACAGACCATTTAAGTCACTTAAAAATAGTCCAGAGATGTGCCTTCCACAAAATAATACACCCCACTAACACAGTGACCTTTTTTCTAAGAACACGGTGCAGCCCAGTTCACCTTCTAGCTCTCTCTACCACTTTAATCCATGTGTCAGCATGAGGTATGATTCCCGTGAAAAGTATTATAAAGAAGAGTAATACCAGGCTCAGGGAGTTTCTATTCTATTAAGATCTTCAAGATACGTGGTCTTCAAGGGCGGTCAAGGTAATGTGGTGCAGTCAGAAGCTAGGGAGCTTGCAAGCATCGAGTGCAGGGGGGGAGGAGAGACAGGGACAAGACCTCTCAAGGCCCATTCTGTTGTCGACTGTTCCATGAAAACCCAATCGCCAGTGTTCCTGCGGCCCGCTCCCACTGCTGGGGCACGTCCCTGGCAATGTCATGCTCTAACTGACCCACTGGTCACCGACCTTGGCAGAGCTCATTTGCTGTGGCAGCTGTAACTGCCTCTTAAAGCAGAAAAACCTGTCCAGCATTCCACCCTCTCAGATGAAATCTAAGAGGCGCGTGTTCATCAGCACGTTGCCCTTTCCCCCCTTTTTGGAAAGGAATGGCATTTAGAGACAGGCCCTGCAAAATCCCAATGTTCTGAATTGATATCCTGACTATCACCCCGACCTTTAAAATATGTTACGATGGAGAGGTACATGTCAACAAACAGATCTTTTAAAAGATTTAATTTCTAAGTCATCTCTAACCCAACATGGGGCTCAAACCAAACCCACAACCCCCAAATCAAGAATCACATGCTCCCCTGGCTGAGCCAGCCAAGTGCCCCAACGGTTAGATTTTAATACAAAAGAGAGGGCTGGGTGTCTCCAATGCCTAAAGTACTATTAATTGTATGCAAACACCAGCTGTAAGCATATCGTTTAGAGCAGAAGGTAGTAAATCAAGTCATCTAACTAGCTAATTGCTTTTAAGGTGTGCCAGGAGAGAAAGGACAGGATGATGTACTCTTTTTTTTTTTTTTATTTTTTTAAAATTTTTTTTTTTTTTCCAACGTTTTTTATTTATTTTTGGGACAGAGAGAGACAGAGCATGAACGGGGGAGGGGCAGAGAGAGAGGGAGACACAGCATCGGAAACAGGCTCCAGGCTCCGAGCCATCAGCCCAGAGCCTGACGCGGGGCTCGAACTCACGGACCGCGAGATCGTGACCTGGCTGAAGTCGGACGCTTAACCGACTGCGCCACCCAGGCGCCCCTGGGATGATGTACTCTTATTAAAGAGGGATGGGTGGGCAGGGAAAGCTTTGTTAAAACTTTCAAGCATCAGGGAGGGATCCAGCTACAAGAATAAGAGACAAAATTTAAGCATGGTTAAACTTGTTCGTTACATAGCCATTCAGAATATCCTTCTCTTTAAAAAATAGGTAATTAAAATATATTATCAATTTTCCCAATGGAGAACACTTTTAAAACAATGCAGAGTAGTGAAACTCCTTCTGTTTCAAACATAAGGTGTGCCTGTTTTTGAGTCTCAGAATAATCTGCCAACCTTCCAATTTAATTATGACCGAGATTCAAGTCAACTGTTGAGTGTTCTAGAGATACACTTTCTGTAAATTCCAGCTGGCAGCAAGTGGAAAGACTCCAAATCCCTTAAAAATATGCCATGGAGTGGAAAGAGAGTAGTCAAAAAAAGGAAAAAAGAAATGAAATTCTTTTGAAGAAATTTCTTCCCCCCACCCCTCCCGCCAGTTTGACCTCAAAAAATATAATCAGATATATGGCTCACTCTGTTTACTTATAATCTATCACGTAAGATTTTCTAAAACCTGCCCTATCTTTCCTGGAAATCAAAACTAACATCCACTCTTCTTACAGTCCAGGGAAAACAGAGGGCTTCAAGTTCATTCAAATAGAGACATGCAGACATCTTGAGATCTTCTAATTTTATCCCTTTCGCTTAGGAGAAGGGATAGAATCCTAGTTTCCAACTCTGAATACTAGTAATACATTAATACTCATTAATATGTACGGTATCATCATTAGCATTTAGATTCTATCTTTGAGGAGAGCCCAGAGATTACCCAAGAATTTAGGGGCCTTTTGTGACATCAGGTGATGTTACCCTAGGGGGAACTAGTTTTGGCACAGCTGGCTTACCGCCCGCTGTCAGCTTTAAACGTTCTTATTCTGATGTGTGTCCACTTTTGTCTTCCCAGGAAAGGTCTAAGGCAGGTCAATAAAGAATATGAAACATTTCCAGATTTTTAAGTCAGCGCCGTCTTTCAAAATAATGTTCATTTGCCGGAGAAAGTTTCGCGGCACAAGAAGCCAGCACGAACACTTCATCACGTATAGAGTGTGCCAACCTGCGGTCCCTGTGTGTGTCTCAACAAGAGTGTACTTGTGAAGTGCAATGTGGCCGGGCTCCCCGGTCCCACCTGTCCTGGGTAGGAAGGCAAACCCGAGCTCACTGGAGGGCCTGGTAAACCGAGAAGAGCAGCGTGATCACAAGTGAAGGTGGGAGGGTCCAGGGCGTATCTGCCTTCCACGGATTTACCCACCAGCCTATTCGCCAGAAGCCAAAATAAGTCACCATCCCTTATCTTAAGGGGTCCAGCCTCAAAAGAAGCATCAAATGAATCGACACAGTCTGCTGGTTTCGATGGAGCAGCCCAAAAGATTGTGTCGGGCCACCTCTGAAGTTGGGGAGTTGTCTGCCAGTCCCTGGCGACGCTGATCAGGATAAGCTGGGTCACTCCTGAAGCCAGCCTCACCGGGGAACAAACTCCCACAAAACACAACTGTAAGGGGAAGCTTTCTAGAGATGGCCTCCAAAATCAAAGCACCTACGTGCCTCAGGCAGGGGCAGAAAAACTGCTTCATAAAAAGGAAAGAATTCATCTCAAAGCTAGGTTAACACAGAAGTATTGTCATGGAAATGGGTTATAAAAGAAAAAGAGAGTACAGGAACAGAAAGGGGAATCACAGATTTACTCACAGTCACTAAGGGCTCTTTTTAAAGTGCTCCGGGCACCTGGGTTGGCTCAGTCTTCAAGCGTTCTATCAGGTCATGATCTCGAGCCCTGTGCTGACAGCTCAGAGCCTGGAGCCTGCTTCAGATTCTATGTCTCCCTCCTCCTCTGCCCCTCCCCTCCTCACGCTCTGTCACTCTCCTCTCTCTCTCTCTCTCTCTCTCAAAATTAAACATAAAAAAAATTTTTTTTAATAAAAAAAAATGCGCTTCAACAAACCAATCTAAAGTTAATTTAATTTAGCTGGATTCTTGCTACAAAATACTCATGTTGGTTGTAAAACCCCATTATATTAATATATATGTATTTTATACAAAAATATGTTATGCACATAAACAGAGTATTAACGTATTATAATAAGCATAAAACTATTTTAACCAATGGAAATGTCCCTGAATCTCTCCCTTTTTTTTTTTTTACTTTTCTTTTAATATTTATTTATTTTGAGAGAGAGAGACAGAAAGAGTATGCGCGCGCACGTGCACACACACACACACACACACACACACACACACACACACACGAGTGAGAGGGGGATGGGGCAGAGAGGGAGGGCAAGAGAATCCCAAGCAGGCTCTGTGCTGCTAACAGAGTTCAAAGCGGGCTCGATCCCACAAACCTGTGAGATCATGACCTGAGCCAAACCAAGAGTGGGACACTTCACTGACTAAGCCACCCAGACGCCCCTGTCCCCATCTCTAAAGACGTGGTCTACCCCAGGCGGCACATGTGGCCAGGTTTACAAAATGAACAGTCAAACAAACCTTGGTTGTCTTCGACCGTTTGATGAGGATCCATGAACTCAGTCTGCTTCCAGGTCATTTACATGCACAAACCTTAGAGCTAAGATTTCAGCTTTTCTTCGCGAGGTGGCTGGGCACACGGAAGGACTACATCCACTCCTCAAAGGAAAGGCTGGCGCCCTGGCGTTCCTCCCAGGAGTTCGTGGGCTGAGCTGGACTCCAGAGAGGGGTGTGCCATCCAGAGGGTGTGCCGCAGCCAGCTCAGGAAGAACGAGAAGTTTCCTGCAGGATTCTAGATCCTTCCTCCCATACAGAATCCTCACCCCCTTCTCCCTGCTCTGTCTCCTACCAATTCTAAAGACCAGTCTTAAGAACACATCCATTCACCTGAAATCACACCTGCAGAAAACCCTCCTTCCTGGGAAGCCACCATTAAAACACGCCCGGAATAGTCCTCGGATTTTCCTCCATTCTGCACAATCCAGAATCCAGATTTTGGTCCCCGTCACTTCACAATAACTCAAACACATGAGGCCAAGAGAGAAAAGATTGATCTTCCCAAGCCTTCTGCCTTCTTTTTTCACTTAATAAATTATTATCTCACCAGATGGGCTCTTACTGCTTTTTTTTTAAATACAAGGATTTAACAAAAATACTATAACTCCGGGGGGTTCCTTTTAGTAGCAGCCTGACTATTCCTCGTGGCTTTGGATGTTGTTCCCTGACAAAACACTGGTATGAGGCAAGCCATGGACTTTGAGCCCGTTTATATTAGGTACAGGCTGTCTGAAAACAATGACCTCATCCGGAAAGGCTCAGGAAAGAGGCATTTTTCCCTTTAGTCCAGAATGCCCTGATGCTGGGTTGGATTACCTGCCACCCACAGTCCAGCCTTTTTTGAACACCAGGGCTTTTGCAAAATGGAAACGTTATGAGGAGACAGTTTAAATGGAAAAAGACACTTCGGATAAATATCCCCAGCGTCGGATACATTTACGGGGCCACGAGGAAGGAAACTGGCCTAATTGTTTTAAGCGTGAGGGTAAACATTTAATAACGGTCATAAAGACACAGGCACCAGCACCCATTCTGAGATATCAGGTTAATCGAAAGCCCATAATCTATCCACTGGAAGGAAAGACCACAGGATCACTTGTTTCAATGCAAAGTTTGATTAACTGCACGTCCCCAGCTTACTTTCTTCCTCGTGTAGGTGGCTTTTTGGTTTTGTTTTGAAATGGCTCTGGAGATAGCCATGCTCCTGGATTACCCCATCGGCCCTCCTCCTAGTCCAGGCCACTGCCTGGAACTCTGTGCCTTTGATAATGTCCTCCTGACTTGGCTGAAGCACCAGGCGCCAGACACGGTATCACAACTGGACCACTCATCGATAAAATGCTTGGCATCTGCAGAGCTGACTTTTGTCAGCTGCTGCCGAAAGGCCAGTCACATTGATTGAAATCTTCTGATTATGCCTAATGCCTAACATTCTCATGACTGTGATTTCATGCTTCACCCGAATGTTTTTTTGGTGAGTGTCTTGGGATTCTACCAAATGATGGAACAAAAGTCTTTCATGACTGCATAAAATAAATTTTGTTTAATGTTTATTTTTGAGAGAGAGAGAGAGAGAGAGAGAGAGAGGCACAGAATCCGAAGCAGGCTCCAGGCTCCGAAATGTTGGCACAGAGCCAGATGCGGGGCTCGAACTCACAGACCGCGAGATCATGACCTGAGCCGAAGTTGGACGCTTAACGGACTGAGCCACCCAGGTGCCCCACGACTACATTTTTTTCTTTTTTAAATAAGCTTTGTTTCAAATGTAATGGAAGCTGGTTTTTTCTACTCTCTTGAAATCTCAGATTCTGATTCCTACTGGATTTTAAAGGAAAGGGGGGAGGAGAAACCATGTGTCGTGCGCAACCTGTTTTCTGGGGCCAAACCGGGACTCTAGTTGAAAGCAACTTACATGGGTTCTTTCCTTTTTGCAACGCAAGGCTGGCCGGGGGTGGGGGGCAATCCAGTATTGAAACTTTGGCGTTTTGAACAGTTAGCCCATAAAGTAGTTCCTTCCAAGCCATGAACCCCCCAGATTTGGCTTCCGATAGTTGTGATTTATTAGAATCCAGAAACCAACTGCTTAAAGACTGTTTAAAATGTTCAACAACAGGGGAGCCTGGGTGGCTCAGTTGATTAAGCGTCTGACTTTTGGTTTCGGCTTAGGTACTGATTTTGCAGTTTCGTGGGTCCGAGCCCCACATCGAGCCCTGTGCTGGCAGCTCGGAGCCTGCTTGGGATTCTCTGCCTCTCTGCCCCTCCCCCACTCGCACTTGTCTCTGTCTCTCTCAAAGTAAACAAATAAACTGAAAACATAATAAGAAACTAAAATGCACGATGATTTTCTAATTAACATGGCAACAGTACTTCTACAAGGTCATTTGAAGATCAGACATACTGCTGTGTGTTCTTTTCCTTGTATCAGTCCTTTAGGAACCTGGAGTACAAGTGTCTCCCTCAGAACCCCTTGAAACTCTTCCCAGGAAAGCGGTCATCAGTCAGCAAAATTAATAAGTAAAAAACGCTTTTATTTGCGTATTCACCTACAGTCAAGAAATGCTTGATTGTGCATCGTTAGACAGGTTTCTTAACCACAGGACTTCTCAGAGACATTAATAGGCATGTGTGCGTTGTTAACTCTGTAAGAGAAGAATAAGGTAAGAAGCATTTCCTAAATTTATTTGGCCAGAGAACCTTAACCCCGGCACAAATCATAACTTAGCACAACACGCCGTTCATAGGAAGAATGCTAGATGGGATTTTTGAGATCACTCACTTCATAGCATCAGAGATGAAAAATCTGAAAGCCAGAGGCATTTAGGGACTTTCTCAAGGCTGCAGAGAATGTACAAGCAGGTCAATTCTGCCTGGGAATGTTCAGTTCTGCTGTTTGGGGGGCTTCAACGGGCCACAGTGCCTGGCTCCGTCTGCAGGGAAGGTGCGGTCCCCAGCCATGCTACCACACTCTGGTGACAGAGATGCCCATGTTCTCTTGGCAAACAGGACATCTGACAATAGATCACGTTAAAAGACCTGGCCAAGGAGATGAGGCCTACCATAATACAATTTACGACGAGAGCTGAGAGAGAAAAATAGCAGGTTATCGGGAGCAAAACATTCACGGGGCCCTGACCTCACCTTTCAAACTCAGCAGAAGAGAAAGAAACATACAGCAAATTGAATTCCATATGAAAGCTGATTCCGTTGGGAAAGACGCAAACTACATTTCTTCAAAGGTCGTATTCAATAAGGAAGAAGGCCCTTCCAGACCCTAACTAGAAAGGCATAGGGGAAAAAAAGTTAAGAACTCACTTGTCATTTCCCTTAGCTTGGATTCTGATGATAACTCTGTTAGCAGCCCGGATCGCTGGCGCCATTCCAAGCTCAGCGATGTGACTCCGTTGGAAGGATCAACTTTAAGAACTAAAAGAAGCCGCTGTTCGCTCAGCTCTTAAACACAAAGCGCTCTTGCTGGTGGCTGAATCTAGAAACGGTCTTGACATCACACGACTGTCTCTGTACTATCAAGCCTAGTTTCTGCTTATGATCTCCAGGTGGATCCCATGTAATGATCGTTACGACGGGAAATGAAATTTTACGGGCTTTACTAAAATAGTATCAACGCAGATTACATATGGTCATGTCTATCAGCTTTGTAAATTGCAGATAGAACAGCCTCATCACTAGTCATAGCTCACATTTACTGAGCTCACTCTCTGCAGGCACTGAACAGAGACTCCCTCACGGATTTCTTCTAACTCTCCGAGGCAGGGCCCGTTACCATCTCCATCTCAAAGATGAGGCAACTGAAGCCGAGAGAAGTTAAAGAAATTGTCCAAGGTCACTCCCCCCCACCGTGAGAGACACAGCTGGGGCTTGGGCACAAGGATTCTGAATCAGAGGCCACGCTCTGGATGCTAAAAGTTTCCTCACAAATCCTAAAACAGCTCAGGGAGGGATCGTTACATCAGAGAAAATGCCAAGCCATCTCCACACCTGAAATTATGAGGGGGTTGATCCAAAACACGAGTTTAGCACTAGAAGAGTTAGCATATACCCAACGGCTGCTAATGCTTGTTTGCAAAAAGTCTAAATATGGAAAAATGTGTGTGGTGGGGAACGGGGGACAGGGAGGAGGGGCATTCTTATTATTGATGTTGAAAGAATCATTTTTCTGAGCCATCTTCTGTTTTCATGAGATTCTCCTGAACTAATCTCATTCACAAAGAGACCCAGCCGATGGCTGGCGCTGGTCTCCGCTAGGGCTGCGGTGAGGGGAGAACCAACATGGCAGACTGCTCCCCACACCTTATGCCCTTAGCCTTCCATGTTCAGGTTGGAGTTGCCAATCAACACTCACTAGACCAGGGGGAGGCAGAAGACCCAAATGCTCGACCTGGCTCTATTGCTAACTCACCAACGATCCTGGGCAAATCACCAAGCTGTCTTCTAAATCTAGAAAGCAGGCCACTAATAACCTGGTCTATCTCCTGGTCTATCTACATCAGAAGACGTGAGAGCTGACAGAGTTTGCCCATATTTTCTGTCAGCTTTTTCTTCTCTCCTTTCTCTCTCCTCCTTCCTCCCTCTCTTTCTTTTTCTCTTTTTATTTTCCCTTTCTTTATTCCTTTTTTTTGCGGGGGGCGGGGGCCACTATTTGTCAAAAAGGATTTGAGACGATATCTCCAGCACACAGACACTGGAGTCCTCACATGAAACAATACGCTGGATGGGACACGGTAGTTAGTACGTGGGGCTCCGTCACCTGACCTGCTTATCCCAATCACTGCGTGATGATGCCTCCTGACATCTGCTGCCACGACCCCGAAATGGGGCCACTATCTTCCTAATGGTTATTCTGTCCCAGGGACTATGATAAGCATTTCTCACGTGCCTCTCTGTTTTTTCCTCACAGCAACGTTAGAAGGTAAGGACTTAGAAGACGGGTGTTATTAATTCCTCTTTAACAGATGAGAAAATGAAGCCGAGAAAGTACTTTTTCTCAAGACCGCGTGTAGGCAGAAGATCAGGGACTATAGTGAGATGTGATGCAATGACTCAGTCTGAACTTCTTTCAGCCTTCTCCCCGTTGTCCTGCTGAAAAAATCCACAATTACCACCTAACCAATATCAAGGATGTTGTTCATGCAAACCTTTTCTTTTTTTTTCTTGATAAAGAAATATTCAATTTATTAAGGTTACAAATATTTCAATGGAGTTCTTCCTTTTTTATTGTATTTTATTTTTTACTTTTTAAAATTTACATCCAAATTGGTTAGCATATCATGCAACAATGATTTCAGGAGTAGATTCTTTAGTGCCTCTGATCCATTTAGCCCACCCCCCCCTGCACAACCCCTCCAGCAATGCTCAGTTTGTTCTCCATATTTATAAGTCTCTTCTGTTTTGTCCCCCTCCCTGTTTTTATATTATTTTTGTTTCCCATCCCTTATGTTCATCTGTTTTGGCTCTTAAAGTCCTCATATGAGTTAAGTCCTATGATTTTTGTCTTTCTCTGACTAATTTCACTTAGCATAATACCCTCCAGTTCCATCCACATAGTTGCAAATGGCAAGATTTCACTCTTTTTGATTGCCGAGTAATACTCCATTGTATATATATATATACCACATCTTCTTTATCCATTCATCCATCGAGAGACATTTGGGCTCTTTCCATACTTTGGCTATTATGGATAGTGCTGCTATAAACATGGGGGTGCATGTGTCCCTTCGAAACAGCACACCTGTATCCCGTGGATAAATGCCTAGTAGTGCAATTGCTGGGTCGTCGGGTGGTTGTGTTTTTAGTTTTTTGAGGAACCTCCATACTGTTTTCCAGAGTGGCTGCACCAGCTTGCATTGCCACCAACAGCGCAAAAGAGATCCTCTTTCTCCGCATCCTCGCCAACATCTGCTGTTGCATGCAAACCTTTTCAAACAAAGAGGCAAAAAGTAGGAACAGAATTCTCTGTTGTCCACCCAGAGCTAAGGAGTTGACAGCAAGGGACTTGTTATCTCCTCACCCCCTTTTCATTTCGTCTGCGTTGACTCTCATACCCACCTGCCTAGCTGGGAAACAGGGGATTAAAAGGTATTCTGTATCCCCTACAAACGCAACAGGCATTTCTCTTCAGTGACTCATTCGATATAAATAAGCTGTAGGAAGTGGGGAATTCCGATCTTTCTGTGCCTTTGAAAAAGTGGTGAAGATAAAGTCTGAATGGAAGAAAATTATTGCAGAATGAAGAGATTCTACCCTGCTTTCATGGCAAGAGGATCAAAGATTAGGTTAAATCATAATGATTTACTAGAGTCTGGATTTTTAAAAAAAAATTTTTTTTAAGGTTTGTTTATTTTTGAGAGGCAGAGACAGGGCGCAAGCAGGGGAGGGGCAGAGAAAGAGGGAGACGGAATCCAAACCAGGCTCCAGGCTCTGAACTGTCAGCCCAGAACCCGACTCAGGGCTCGAACCCACGAACCGCGACATCATGACCTGAGCTGAAGTCGGTCGCTTAACTGACTGAGCCTCCCAGGCGCCCTGCTAGAGTCTGGATTTTTATAATTTCTACACTAATTACCACTTGGCCCACAAGTGATATATGGGCACAGTAAGCGCAAAGTATTCATTCACACGTAGCTTCACCCCTAGGGAATGAAGGAGGACATTTAATGACTGTGCTATACACAGAGGGCAGCATTTTTTGTTGTTGGAGCATAAGAAAACAGAATAAACACCCAAAAGACACATACCTGCCCTGGCAATGCTACTATATCGCTCCATCTCACCTATACCTTCCACCGTGTGTATGACTCCCGCGCTGGTCCTCTACCTCTTTGGAAGCTACACTCAAGGTTAGTGGGAAGAGAAAATACGCCACATTTCAATAAGGATGAGAACGCCTCTTCAAACCACTGGCTCTGATTCAACTTCGCAGCTTAGTTTGGGGAACTGTAAATTTCATTTAACATTCTGTATGATCCCACCTACTTCACAGTTTACTGACAGTAAAACATTCATACTTAGTCTCTAATGCAAGCAACCATTTACTTATGGTCTCATGCAGACTAATTATTCCAAAGACTTTCCTTGAGAGTCAAAGTCTTTGACTTTTGAAAGTCTTAATGGTTTGTCTCTGCCCACTTTCAACTTTCCTTTGAAAATCCAAAGGGAGTTGGACAAGTCTCTAACTACAGATATGACAATTTTACACATACAATCGAAAGTCAAAACAAAAATCTTTCCACCCTGTTCCAAACTCAAGAGGTAAGTCTAGTTTAGGCATTTTAAGGATGCAGCAAAAACAACGGCATGCATTAAGCCTTTCAAAATAAGCCAACACTGCGGATGCCTTGCTAAATGTTTTTAGGCTTCCTAAAATCCAACCTCTGGGGTCAAGACAAAATTGCCTTTAGCAGTCAAACACCCCTTGCAAACAGGAGCCTCTGGACACCCCGTGTTCCCTTCCTTTAAGCACACAGACCAAGAGGGTGTGGAACTTGGGGGGCCTTTAGATCATCTAGTCTGGGTGTTTTGAAGCTCATATATGCATAATCAGGCTTTTCAGGGTTTGGTGAGGGACTGGGGGGGTAGGGTTGATTCTGGGTTCCACCCCAACTTCCACCGAAGAAACTGCCCCTCGTCTGCTTCATTTTCTGAGCTTCCAGATGAGCCTTTCTTGGGAGAAAGGGTTCCACAGCTAAAAACAAAACATACTCTTTGAAAAATGCACATCCTGTCAATTCTTTCCATTTTGGAGGAAAAGGAAGGTCGGTGAGTTAGTGACTCGTCCCAGGTCCCGGGATCAGTGAGCGGTTCAGGCAGGGGTTACACCAGCCACAGACTCTCAGCAGCATTCTCCGCTGCACGTGCTATCCCCGAACTGCCAAGTGCACAGCCCCCAACTGACAGGCCCCCTGTCCTTGTCCATGAATGCGCTCAGGTCTGCCCACTGCGGCTCTTGCCGGAACCACCCACAGCCCTACAGTGCAGGCTTGCAGGTGTGCTGGTGGTCTTACTCTTGTTCTTATTCTAATATTTATCTGTATTCTTATTCTTACTTTGGCATTTTTAGAATACGAGGTGGGGGCAGGACAGTAGCAAGAGTCCTGCCAATGTAAAGTGAAAAATGAAAACTTTCTGAAGTTTAATGGAAATCAATAAAAAATAATATTGGGGAGGGGGCACCTGGGTGGTTCAGTCGGTTGAGCATCCGACTTCGGGTCAGGGCATGACCTCATGGTTCCTGATTTCCAGCCTGGCATCGGACTTTCTGCTGTCAGGGCAGAGCCTGCTTTGACTCCTCCTCCGTCTCCCTCTCTCTGCCCTTCCCCTGCTCGCATGCGCACTCCCTCTCGCTCTCTCTCCCTCCCTCAAAAATAAGTGAACGTTAAAAAAAAAAAGAAGTCATATTTGGTTGATAAAAGTTGAATTTACACTCACATTAGGTGGAAGCAGAATCTGTCCTGCTTACTGTGACCTTCACACTCAAAGTTTTTGTTACTGGGCAAACCACAGCTGAGCTGACGGTGTGGGGTCTAGCCCCAGGTGCCCTCCACAATTCCAGGCCTCTGCAGGTAGTCTGGGATTGCCTTTCCAATAAACGCCACAGTCACTGGCTTTAGCAGGGTGGACGTGCATTTTGTAAAATGTGAGGAAACCAAAGTGGGAGTCAAAAAAACTGATAAATTAGAGTGAACCATTCCAGCTATTCCTAAGGGCTCTCATTTACACAGGGCTCCTTTACATAAACTCATAAAATGATCCTGGTTGCCATGCACCAGGTGAGTGCTCTGAGCAAGTTATTTTATCTATGTGTGCCTCAGTTTTCTTACCTGTAAGACGGGGGATAAATATAGCACCTACTTTATGGGGTGTTCTGAGAATCGAAATAAACAGTTCCTGGTACATAGTGACCTCTGTATAAATACTAGTTATTATCGTAGTTATTCTTATTATTTTTTTTTTTTAATTAAGTACTAGACAGAGAGGCCAGGGCAAGGAAGTAGCAAGACCCCTGCCAATTTAAAAAGAGAAATGAAAACAAAATTGTTCTGAAGTTTAAGGTAAATCAACAGGAAATAACCATTGGTTGATAATAGTGGAATTTACAAACCAACTGGGATCCTAGTCAGCCTTACCGTCTACTCTAGGGCCCTACTGTTCCAAGACCCCTGGGGCAACAGCATGGCCGTCACCTGGGAACTCTCGAGAACTGTAAAACCTCAGCACCAGCCCCTACTCCCACCTACCAAATCAGAACCTGCCTTTTAATGAGGTCTCCAGGCAATTTACATGCATGTAAAAGCTGGCGAAAGGCTGCTTTATGGCATCTACTGTGATTTCACCATTTGTAGGTGAAAGGTAGAAGACCTCATTCTATAGTTACATTTCCATACATTATACTAAATCCTACACCTCTGTCCATTAGCCCTCATGTTACCTAGTTTCACTAACCTGAGTCTCAAGGCAGATGTTCCTCTTATGGGACAGAATGATAGTTCAGGACAGCATCCAGAGCCACAAAGTCACCGCTTGTTAATCATGTCCATGATTTAAAAATGTCATTATCATGATCATCCACCGATGGCTAACACTTACCGAGCTCTTACGTATGCGAGGATTAACACAAGGTGCTTTCCATATGTTCTTGCTGGGTTACTCACATTGCCCTTTCAAGTGGGCATGACTATCCCCATTTCACAGATGAGGGAACCCAGGCTCAGGGAGGCAACATCACACTTTCTCAAGGCCAAGTTCGATGGGGGAAAAGGGCCTTTCTGAAGTCCACTCTCTTATTACAAATTAATGCCTACAACATCCAAATCACATGTCTGTGACATGGAGAGTAGCAAGTATCTCCCTTTTTCTGTAAGGAAAACTGAGAGCATGGGGTGCAAGAGCTATGTAGAATCAACAGCCGGAGACTGAGGTCGGAACTAGGTCCATGAGGGTTCAGGTTTTTCAAATTAAAGAATTCCGCTGCGAGAAATGCCAATGATAATGCAACGGCACTGAAGACACGGGGAGGGAAACCCCATATGAAGTGAAAAGGACCGTTTACAGTCAGGAAGCTTCGCACAACCAAACCAAAGGGCTTCCGATTTTCATCTCGGCGGTCAGTAGCCCACTGGGGTGTCGGAGTCTTTGGCAAACCAGAACATCCAGATTTTTACTGCCATGATTTAAAAAAAAATTTTAACATTTAGTCATTATTGAGAGACAGGGACAGAGTGCGAGTGGGGGACGGGCGGAGAGAAGGAGACACAGAATCCGAAGCAGGCCCCAGGCTCCGAGCCATCAGCACAGAGCCCGACGCGGGGCTCGAACCCACGGACCGCGAGATCATGACCTGAGTTGAAGTCAGACGCTCAACCAACCGAGCCACCCAGGCGCCCCGTATTGCCATCATTTGTGGCAACTGGTCGCATTTCTCAGTTGACACCCTGCACAATTATTCTCGCGCACCCGTGAAATTCTAATTACGGTCTCTCTGATTTCCCTTGCTACGGCTCTATACATCTTTGACCCCAAATCGCTGAGGACTCGGCAAGATAGCGCCAGCATCGGAAAGACAAAGACACCGGTTTTATTTATTTATTTATTTATTTATTTATTTATTTATTTATTTTTAATGTTTTTATTTATTTTTGAGACAGAGAGAGACAGAGCATGAGCAGGGAAGGGGCAGAGAGAGAGGGAGACACAGAATCGGAAGCAGGCTCCAGGCTCTGAGCCATCAGCACAGAGCCCGATGCGGGGCCTGAACTCACAGACTGTGAGATCATGACCTGAGCCAAAGTCGGACGCTCAACCGACTGAGCCACCCAGGTGCCCCAAAGACACCGGTTTTAGAATCAAGAGGTCGGGGCTACCGTCCAGGCCCCCCCAGACTTTCCATCTTCATCCCTGAGGGCAGCAGGGAAAGGAGTCAGGATTCGTTGGCTTAGGATTCTGTACCAGTGTGTGAGGGTCACGACCACCACCTACCACACGCTGGGGCTCTTAAGCAACAGAAATGCCTTTCCTCACGGTTCCGGAGGCCAGAGGTCCAGCGTCAAGGTGTCGGCCGGCGGGTTTGGCTTCAGAGGCCTCTCTCCTGGGCTTGCAGACGCGAGTCTTCTCTGGGCTCCTCACACGCCCGTCGCTCTGCCAGGGCACGTATTTGCTGTCTCTCCCTGTGTCCGAATTTCCTCTTCTTACAGGGACACCGGTCATGGGAGATGAGAGACCACCCTAATGACCCCACTTTAACAACTGCATCTTTAAGGACCCAATTTCCCCAAACGGCCACATTCTGAGGTACTGGGGTGGGGGAAGGGCTTCGATATGTGAATTTGGGGAGGACGCAATCCAGCTTATAACACACGCCGACTGGACCTTGTCGTCCATTCTCACCAAACCCTAGTGCTGCGCTGAGGCCGACTCCCCCAGTCTGGGTTCAGTAAGAACACGAATTCCTAGTGATCTGAACCTCTCAGGCCCACGACTCGGAGCACTCCGCAGGAGGAAAGAAGAGAACAGGGTTCCAGGCCAGACCTTTGCTTTTCCAGTCTGTGTTATCAGAGACCAACAATCCCTGGGCCTCACTGTTTACCATGTGGCCTATCTTCTTCCCCACCCCCTCTCCTCACATGCTTATGGAAGGTCACGCTGACGTGGGTTTTTAAACAGTGTGAGCGCTGCTCGTAAAACAGTCTGGGTCAGAGATGAACGGTTGCTCCGGAGTACGTATTGGTACACGCTGGAATGAAGGGCTGGGATCTGGCAGCCCGCGAGGCCTCTCGTGCCCCGGGGAGCAGGGGGTGTGTGAGCCCTGGGGGGCTGGCGCCCCCACCTTGGGCTTCCTGGACAGCTGTCCCGCACAGCAGGACAGCCAAGCGGCCAGAGTCAGCCCCAGGCTGGCCCACTCGCACCAGCAAATGCCAGCCAGTAGGAGGGAGGAAAAAAATCAACCCGGTGCGAGCACGGCAGGAGGTTCCGGGCTCATGCAGGGCGTGTGCAAACGGCTTCTAACAACGGATTGGACATTATGTGTTCGTGGGCACCTAAATCACGACGCAATAGGAACAAAGCAAGACAAAAGCGAGAGTGGCACTTGCTGTGAAAAAAGAAAACTCACATGCATCATTTAATCTAATAAACCTTAACTTAGATTGCTCTAAATTTCGATTTTAGTAATTCAGCTTTTTTTTTTTTTCCTAGAGAGAGAGTGGATATGTGAGTGGGGACAGGGGCAGAAGGAGAGAGAGAGAGAGAGAGAGAGAGAGAGAGAGAGAGAGAAAGAAACTCAAGCAGGCTCCACGCTCAGCACAGAGACAAACACAGGGCTCAATCCCAAGACTCTGGGATCATGATCTGAGCTGAAATCAAGAGTCGGTGGCTCAACAGACTGAGCCACCCAGGGGCCCAGTAATCCAGCCATTCTTTTCATCATCAATGTTTAACGTTGGTTCTCAAAACCTGTTCATATTAATATAAAATGCTATAATCTCTCTTAGGGTTTTAAAAGATCATTTTGGGGGCACCCGGGTGGCTCAATCGCTTAAGCGTCCAACTTCAGCTCAGGTCATGATCTTGCAGTTTGTGAGTTTGAGCCCCGTGTTGGGCTCTGGGCTGACAACTCAGAGCCTGGAACCTGCTTCAGATTCTGTGTCTCCCTCTCTCTCTGCCCCTCCTCTGCTCATGCTCTGTCTCGCTCTCTCACTCTCTCTCTCTAAAATAAAAATAAACATTAAAAAAAATTAAAGTAAAAATTATTTTAGATTGATATATTAAATGTATTAAAGATTACATTTTAGAAACCTCTTGTACATGCAGACCCACACAACTATAGGGGAAAATAACACCAGTGAGGAAACAAAAAAAATTAATCCCCCAAATAGAAATTTCCTTATTAATTCATTAACACAGATGAAGAAACGACTAAGAATTACTACATGTTTCAGGAAAACAAACAGCACAAAGTGGGACCAAGATGAAAATACAACCACAGGATTCTAGAGAAAACATACAATTTATGCAACACGCGAGGACCTAAGTACAAATTCACACTCAAGTCATACCTCTAAGGTATTTGAGAACACATTGCATCCATGGAATTAAAATGGGGAAAAATTTAAAGGGGCCTGAGAAAAACAGAGTTTTGGGAAATTAAAAATCATTATGAAAATAAAAAGAAATTCAATGGACAGGCTAGAAATAAAATGTCACGATCTCCAACAAGGTAGAGCAAAATATAGAAGGCATTGCCAATATGAAAGAAGAATTAAGAGAGATGAACAGTGTCTATAGCATCCATTTATTAGGAGTCTCAGAAAAAAAGAACAAAGCAGAGGGGAGAAAATAATAAAAGAAAATTCCCCACTCCCGGAGACATTGGTCTTCCCGTAGAATTGGAGAAGCCAGGTGCCAAATAAGATGAAGAAAAAAGATAAACTACAAGACAGGTCCTGGTGGAATTTCAAAATTCTGAAGGTACAGAGAATATCTACAAAGAGATCAAGTGTATGTATCAGAGACCAAATCAGGTTACCAAGAAAGAAAGGGATTCAAGCCGCCACCAGACTTGACCGACTCTCTGGATGTCAGAAGATAGTTAGAACAAAAAGCCTTTCAAGTTTTAAGGAAAACACAGCCTTGCATCTGGATATCTTTACCAGGTCCATCAAGCATGTGGGCAAAGTAAGACATTTTCAGACATGCAAGGATTAGATGGACCTCTCATGCACCCTTACTGAAAAAATTAGCTGAAACTTAACTCAAACAGAAGGAAAAATTAATCTTCAAACATAAAGCTACTAATTCCAAGAAAACGTAGAATTAGGTTAAGAGTCAAATGGGGAGGGATGGGAATCCCATAATGGCTTTTCTGCAACAGATCTAGAAGCCAGTGAGTCCAAATTAGAACATGGTCAGAGGGCTCCAAGAAAGCATCTTTAAGAAAGTATATTTCATTCAACAAGTTAGTATGATTAAGAGGGTGGAGGATAGTGGTGATGTTATTGACACATACATTTTGCTTACAAAAAAAAAAAAGAGCTGAAAAAAAAATAAAAAAAAAAAAGAGCTGGAATTAAAAGCTGTATGTAAATTAAAAATCTGAAGAAGAAAATCACAGTCCAAATATGAAGCAAACTAAAAGATAACATAATTTTGAGCAAAAAAAAAAAAAAAAAGAATTTTGGAAAAGGGCACTTTGATGATGATGCTTTGATAATAATGTCAGAACATTCCCTCACAGTAAAACAGACAGAGTGCACAAAATTATAATTCCTTCTCGACAGGTCCAATCACACACCCCTTCTGAAGTTAAGAACATTTACAAAATTTCAATATTACAAATGCTTTCTGCTGGTTTTCAGAGCTAAAAAATCAACTTATAATGAATAAGAAAGCATAAAAGTTAGAAGATTTCGAATATTATAAACCTTGACAGGGTAAGCAGAGAGCAGTGGGAAGGCAGGGCAAATGGGGGTTGGAGGAAAAAGAGATAGGGAGTGGGGCTAACTCGCTCATTTTATATCCCAGGGAGTCGAGGGGTATTGTCTAAAGTCAGAAGAAAACCAGCATGTCATTTAGAGGTATAAAGACAACCAATCGTAAATTTAAAACTAATGAAACTCTGGACATGAGTATTAAATCTAGTTAAGAAATATTGTTGAAAGAAGCGTAAGAGTTACTTAGAATATTATTACAATTACAGTTGTGCTCACTGAGAGTAAAAATTAAACTTGTCCAACACAGTTACATGTTTCTTTTTAATTTTTTTTTTCAACGTTTATTTATTTTTGGGACAGAGAGAGACAGAGCATGAACGGGGGAGGGGCAGAGAGAGAGGGAGACACAGAATCGGAAACAGGCTCCAGGCTCTGAGCCATCAGCCCAGAGCCCGACGCGGGGCTCGAACTCCCGGACCGCGAGATCGTGACCTGGCTGAAGTTGGACGCTTAACCGACTGCGCCACCCAGGCGCCCCACAGTTACATATGTTATAAAAGGGCAAACACAAGGATCCTTGCGGTGGTGGAGCTGTTCTGTGTCTGGACTGAATCAAGGACAATATACTGGTTGTGATATTTTACTACATTGTTGCAAGGTGTTGTCCGGTTCCAAGACAGAAGGAGGCAAAAAAGTTACTTAAGTGAGTATATCCTTTTTTTAAGTATTTTTTTAACATTTGTTTATTATTAAGAGATAGAGTGAGGGGCGCCTGGGTGGCGCAGTCGGTTAAGCGTCCGACTTCAGCCAGGTCACGATCTCACGGTCCGTGAGTTCGAGCCCCGTGTCAGGCTCTGGGCTGATGGCTCAGAGCCTGGAGCCTGTTTCCGATTCTGTGTCTCCCTCTCTCTCTGCCCCTCCCCCATTCATGCTCTGTCTCTCTCTGTTCCAAAAAAATAAATAAACGTTGAAAAAAAAAATTAAAAAAAAAAAAAAAAGAGATAGAGTGAGAGCAGGGGAGGGGCAGAGAGAGCAGGAGACACAGAATCCCGAGAGGGCTCCAGGCTCCGAGCTGTCAGCCCAGAGACCAACACGGGGCTTGAACCCATGAACTACGAGATCATGACCTGAGGTGAAGTCGGAAGCTTAACCAACTGAGCCACTCAGGCGCCCCTGAGTGATCATATTCTTAATTCTACCAGAGGATTCTACCAAGCTAATCCACTTCTTTTCTTTTTCCAGCTTCACTGAGATAATCATTGACAAATAAAATTGTAAGGTATTTAAAGTATACACTGGGATGGCATGGTGTATAAAAGATTCCCACCCTCAAGTTCATTAATACATCACATAGCTACCTTTTTTTCCCCCAGTGAGAATGTTTAAGATCCACTCTCTTACCAAATTTCAGTTATACATTATAGCAGTACCAGCTACAGTCACCATACTATATGTTTGATCCTCAGAACTTATTAAACTTACAAGTGAAAGTTTGTGCTCTTTTACCAATCTCTCCCTATTTCTCCCACCCCCCGGGAACCAACAATGTACTTTTTGTTTTGATGAGTTGGATTTTTTTTTTTTTTTTTAGATTCCACATATAAGTGATTCCCTAATACATTTCCAGATTGTATAAGCAATAAGTTAATTCATTGCATATCATATGATCAATTGACTTTTCACAAAGGCCCCAGTGCGATTTAATGAAGGAAGGGGTCTTTTTAATAAATGATGCTGAAGCAATTGGCATCCACATGGGGGAAAAATGAGCCTCAATCCCTACCTCACAGCATACACAACATTATTCTAAGCTGGATCATATATGGAAACCTAAAACCTAAACCTGTAAACCTTTTAGAAGAAAAGAGAATGCCTGTGTTACCTGGGGCTAAGCAAAGTTTTATCAGACAGGATACAAACAACACAAGCCATAAAAAGTTGATAAATCAAACTTCATCAAAATGAAGACTTCTTTATATCAAAAGACACTCTTAAGAAAATAAATGGGCAAACATCAGGCTACCTACCAGGAAAAAAATTTGTAAAGCATAATGTGGACAAAGAACTTCTATCCAGAATGCTTTTTAAAAATCCTACAAAGCGAGAAGACAAACAACATAATCAAGAAAGTGGGGGGAAAAGAGCTGAACAGGCGCTTCAAAAGACAGATAAGCAAATGCATGGGTGGCTCAGTCAGTTAAGCATCCAACTTCCACTCAGGTCATGATCTCATGGTTTGTGGGTTCAAGCCCCACATTGGGCTCTCTGCTGTCAGCACAGAGCCTGCTTCGGATCCTTTGTCCCCCTCTCTCTCTGCCCCTCCCCCACTGGTTCATGTGCATGTGTGTGCTCTCTCTCACTCTCTCTTAATAAATAAATAAACCTAAAAAAAAAAAAAAGGATAGATGAGCAAATGACCATTGAGTACATGAAAAAGTTCACAAATAACTAGCCACCAGTAAAATGCAAATTGAAATCACAATAAGATGCCACTATACCCAATGAAAGTACTGAATGTTAGTGAGGATGTAAAACAACCAGAACTCTAATACAATGCTAATGAGAATATATCATGATAATTTGGGGAAAAAAAGGCTTGGAATTTTCTTATAAAGTTAAATGTACACCTACCCTTTGACCTAGTAATTCTACATCTGTATGGTTATCTAAGAGAAATGAAAACACAAATCCACAAAAAGACATTGAGAATGTTCATAGCAGCTTTATTCATGTTAGCCACAAAATTAAACAAGTCAACCGTCTATGAATAGTATGGATAAACAAACTGTGGCACAGCTTTACAGTGGAATACTACGCAGCAATATAAAGGGATAAACTATTTCTATATGCAACAATGTTGATGAATCACACAGTCCTTATGCTGAACCCTACAAAAAAGGGTACATAATGTATGAATTCATTTATATGAAATTCTAAGACAAGCAAATGTAATTAGAACTGTAGTTGTCTGGGAATAAGAGACTTCTCTGCCAAGGGACATTGGGACTATCTAGAGATACGGAACTATTCAATATTGTGATAAAAGTATGGGTTACATGATGTATCCATTTGTAAAAATTGTGTAGGCAAGATCTGTACATTTCAACGTCCATCAATTATACCTTTAAAAAGTAACAATAGAGGGGGGCTCCTGAATGGTTAAGCATCTGACTCGTGGTTTCCCTCAGGTCATGATCTCATGGTTCCTGAGTTCGAGCCCTGTATCGAGCTCTGAGCGAACAGTGCAGAGCCTGCTTAGAATTGATTCTCTGTCTCCCTCTCTCTGCTCCTCCCCTGCTCTCTCTCTCTCAAAAATAAATAAACATCAAAAAAGTCTAAAAAAATAAAGGGAGTAGAAGTTTAGATAAAACAAGAACAGAATATTAATGACTGTTGAAACTAAACGATGGCTATGTGAGGGTCATTATATACTATTTTGTTTATTTTTATGAGAGAAATCTTCAAACATATACAGAGTAAAAATGTTCACTGAATTTTAACTTTATATTACAGCAACGTGATCAGATGTTTAGAACTCTAATATTTTGAGCTTAAAAAATTCAACTGGCTGATTTTTATTCTTCATATGCTTTCTTGTTTGAATGACAAGCTAAAAACTAAGATTTCAGTCTTCTATTTTCAAGCTTTCTCTCTCAACACCACATTGTAAATGAAGGAAGTCTTTATAGCTAGTAATCAAAAAGAGACATTGCAGACAATCACTAATATATTACCTTTCTAAAACATTGGCTTTTGAAATACCATAGATAGTTCAATGAGTTATAGGAGACTTTTAATTAGATGAGTACAACTTATATCTACTTGAGAATAGAGTTTGCAGAATTACACATTTGAATGATAAAAATGATCTGCTTGTATTTTAACATCAATGTTTTCTATATTTCTTGCCTTTAACTGATGATCTGTCATGACTGTACATTGAAGAGTACATAAGAAAAAGTAAAAACACTTTAAACTTGCATAACACTCAGTATCACTAAAAGTGTTCATATAAATAGTAAGTCAACCTCACCAATTAAAATGCAGAAGCTCTCAAACCATTCATTCTTAAGAATAATAGTATTTAAATGATTACTTCATTTGTTAATTTCTTAAATAGAAATTATATCAGATACCATTATTGCTTTTAAATACATGAATTTGAGGAGTATCTAGATAAACTAATTCAGACATTTGTAAACCGTAATAGGGAAATTCTCCCACATATAATTTGTGCTGAGTAAAACTTGATAGTTACCATGTATGGAACCGCCTTTGTGAAACAGTATGATTCCGACGATCTTAGATATCAACAAAATAAAATCATCTATGTGCCTCCAGCCTGGAATGTTCTTCAACTCCCTTCACAGACATACTCTTTACCTACTGATCCAAAGGATTTTACTCACCTTCAACACAAAGCTCAATGACCACTTCTTCCTTGAAGCTGTCCCTTTGAATCCTACTCTAATTCGTCACTCTACCTCTGTCACTACGGCGGTTTATCTAACCTCAATTATAGCACATTTACGTTTTAGGATCACTTGTCTCTGTGTGTGTCTTCCAACGGATGTATATTTTCAGGAATGGCGGAAGAAGTGGTAGGCATGATTGTACCCATTCTACAGACGAGAAACCAAAAACTGAGAAAGATGAAACAACTTTTCCTAAGGTCCCACAGCCTTCAGTGGCAGCACCAGGACCCCAGCACAAGCTGTGTCCCAAGCCCGCGCTCTTAAAGACCACAGGAAGACTGCCCTCTGAGCTGCCTAAGCAGCTCAGAGTTCATTCTTCATTGCCTCCCAAGTACCTGACCTGTGCTTTACACATTACATGTTCTATATGTTGAATTTGGTCTTCGTTCACATCAAGTGCCTTGAGAATAAGATATTTAATTAAAATAGCTTCTCAGTTCACTCATTTAAGCAGAGCGCAGAAGGCTCCCAAACCAGGGCTGGGGGCATGGTCCACTACCACCCTCTACTGGAGGATCAGCTTGTCACATGACACTTGCAAGCCTTCTCCCCAGAGGGAGCTGGACTCCTTTTTAGAGTCAATGTACTCACTCAGTCTTTATCCCCAGAGAAATCTGTGGATTCTCTTTGTAGAACTAGTGTGAGAAGTGTATACTCCCGTGTCCAGGAATGCCAGAATACAAAAGCTACTAGACTTATGCTCCCATGAAACATGAACCACTTCTCAACAGTGTGGTTGGATCAGCAAGGACCGACTTTTGAAGAATAGGGACACTCTATGCCTGTGAGACTCTGTGTCTAAATTCAGGCTGCTGCCTGTGATTCACCAGGCATTTCTGTGGTTTGACTTTTCTAGGTACTCAATGACTCGAACAGTTTCTCTCCCTCTCTCTCTCTCTCTCTCTCTCTCTCTCTCTCCCTCTTCTTCCTTCCCTCTCTCCCTCTGTCTCCCTCTGCCACACACATTCTCTCTCACAACATTACATCTCTAAGGTACCTTGGAGTGACGAGAGCTTAAATTGTTACCATACAACCTATGAAAAATTAAGTGGATAGTGCTTCTCAGTAGAATATTTTCAAAAAGGGAGATTATCTATAAGGCTGCTGTAGCCGGCTACTAAATGAGAAGCTAGGATATGCATTACATATTGGCAGAGATTTCCTAATGCCCAATTTCAAGCTTTCCTTAAATTGATTATAGCCCATTTATTTTTCATATCATTTTCAATAAAGTGACTCACCGGCAAAGCCTGCCTTTGCTCATTCTGAGGGGGAAAAAGATTAACTTAATGGCAGGACAAATCAGTCTCCCCCATCCTGAGCGGCAGTGGGGTCCAATGTCTTTTTTCTGGCATGCCCGGAAAAGTGAAAGTACACTTCGTTACAGGCTATTTCTACAAAAAGAATCCACAGATTGTTTCCAAGGATAAATATTTAGTGGATCACTGACTCTAATAAGGAGTCAAGTCCAACTTCAGTGAGTTCCGATTCTCAAAGACAAACTCATGAAGAGTTCATAAGCCAAAATAGAAAAGCTGCTTTATAATTCCTTTCATGTATACTAGTCTTAAGACTTTTTCAAAGGATTGGGTAATTGTGCCAAACCTTTCTGAGCTCACTGAAGTATCTGAAACGTACCAGCCTGAACCATGTTTTAAAGCAGTAATTTATTGACAAAGGCTTAAGATTAGGCTATGAAGTCAACAAGTGTGCTTGCTGGCCATCATCCTATAGCCCAAAGTCAACTGTGGGCGCCCATGAGGATCTTGCTATGATTCGCCAGGCGACAGGTCCCTCGTGGGCAGGATGCAAACTAGGAGGGAAAGGCAAAGACCTGGAATAGTGGGAACTGGAGGGAAGGTTCCCCAAAACACTGTTTACAGAGGTTGAACCTGATGAATAAGGATGAAGGAAAAAGGAGCTGGGGGTGGTTTGGGGATAAGCAAACACAGACACCAACATGATGACGCCTGAGGCTAAAGACATCCAAGGCAACTGCTCAATTATGATCGGCAGAAGAAAGGTCATAAGAGATGACCTTCGGGGGAAATATTTTCAGAACGAGGTCTCTTGTTTGACCTGCTACATCCCCCAAGGAGTTTCATTATCCTAAGTCTATATAAAGAGAATGGCCTGCTACTCTGATTTGTTAAATGTTTCAGAATTTTGTCCAACAGTAAAAAAAAAAAAAAAAAAAAAAAAAAAGATTGAAAACCCTGCCTAGTCCCATGGAAAACCAGAACATCATCTCCCTTGACTTCCAGGAAGCCTATATACTTTCACACATACAGAATGGCACATGGGAGGCCAGCTCTGCTGATAGAAAATTAACGCAAGCCACTGATGTCATTTAAGTTTTCCTCATAGCCGCATTTAAAAAGAAAAACACAAGTGAGATTAATTACAACAATCGCTTCATCTAAGCCAACATATCAAAATATACTGTCTCTTCAACAAATACTCAATAGCCACGTGTGGCTAACGGTGACTCTATGGCCACTGCAGTCAGAGGGCACGATACCTCAATGTTCTCCGGCTGTTAGGATTTGGTTTTGGTTTCGAGGACAAATCTCCTAACCCAGCCCGGGCTTCCTGAATACCAGTCACTTACTGCCAACTGATCACCAACAGAGGTTTCAACGGTTCTCACTACGCTCTTTTGCTCATCACTAGTCTGCAAAGCCTGTTTGGGTGGCGGGTCGTGTTATCGGTCCACCTGTGGTGGTGCAGACAAAACTTGGACAACTCCACTGTGTTGGTGACGGGAAACCATATTAAAAGCTTCTTTAGCCACCAGGAAAAAAGGCGTCTTCAAAAGGAAGGACCAAGAGAAGGATGGCAAGGGTGAAAAGCATGCTGAGCTATCTCAGAAGTGACCCAGCCGCGGGCACGCTCTGCGGCAAAACCACGTCAACGGGCAGCGTCCCAAGGCCGTCGTGTGACGGGGTGGCAGCCTCACCCTCCGAAGCTGGCACAAAAACTCTTGGCCTAAAAAACAGCAGATGCTTCCCCGAAAATGTTTCCTCCCACCTGTCAAGTCCTCTCCCGGACTCTCTCTGCTGCAAACATCTCCTTGCCAAGCATAAGGCAAGAGTGAGGGACCCTCCTTTCATGGGACCCCGAACCACATGGGACTGGTAAGTAGAGGCAGACGTGACACACAGGAAAATGGGCGTATTTCTGGTGAAAGAAGAGGTCAAGCGAGGGGAGAAGAAAAAAGTGGAAAAAATGCAAAAAAAAAACAAAACAAAAGAGTGAAGGAAAGCATAGCAGATGCATCAATTTTAAAAAGAAACACTTATTCTCTCCCCTATATTTGGGGAAGAAGGAGAGGAAGGAAGGGAGAGAGGGAAGGAGTGAGGGAAGAGGGTGGGAGGGAAGAGGGAACGGAAGCCATAAAATCTACCTATCCTAAAAGTCAACTCAAGGTAATAATAAAAATCTAGGGTCAGTTTCTTCACGGTTGAGTGAGGGAGCACACAAGCTTTCTAATATAATTAACAGAAGTGGTTTTACCATGAGACTAATGATGCTTAAGCTTCAGGGACTCTCCCTTGCAAGGACCCCTTTCAAAGTCCTAGGAGGAGCCCTAATATTTTTCATATGGTCACATGTTCATCAAATTTGTGCGCGTGCATGCACGCGCGCACACACACACACAGATATTTTAATCGGGATCCTTAAAAAAAAAATCTTTTAAGATGGTCATCTCTTTGCACATTGACCCCCGTGCACACCCCTTCTGTAGGTTTGTACTGACGTGGCACAGGCCATATTTGAAGAATCTGGCTGTAGAGAAGCCGAGTCAGAAACGTTTAGTTCAGGGTTTCATGGGATATATCTCTGGGGTTCACGGTCACTTCTGGGTTTGGTCACATGATTGCTGGCTATTATTGCAAAGTATAAGAAGGACTTTCAGGAACACTCCCACTACCTGTGACGCTGACTCACCTCCTGTCATGACATGATGACGTGAGACCCGTGGTCATATGATACAAATGTGTCCCAGTGGCCCATGGCATCCAGCACAAGAATGACACGGGTACTAGGAGGGAAACAAAGGTTGAATCGTTCAAAGGAGAAAAATGGTCTATGGAAAAAAATCTTCCAGCAATCAGACATATAAAATCAGAAGCAGAGGGGTTCTCTCCTATCATGAATATACTTGGTAATGAAACAGATAGAATTATAAATCTAGCAGAGATTTTTAAGCGAGCACTATGTGAAATAGAATTGACCGGGGCGCCTGGGTGGCGCAGTCGGTTAAGCGTCCGACTTTGGCCAGGTCACGATCTCGCGGTCCGTGAGTTCGAGCCCCGCGTCGGGCTCTGGGCTGATGGCTCAGAGCCTGGAGCCTGTTTCCGATTCTGTGTCTCCCTCTCTGCCCCTCCCCCGTTCATGCTCTGTCTCTCGCTGTCCCAAAAATAAATAAACGTTGAAAAAAAAAATTAAAAAAAAAAAAAAAGAATTGACCAAAATTCTGGGTTTTGTAGACCCCAAACTGTAGCGGTGATACTGCTCGTTTTATGTATCCCAGCTAGCAGTAACACAAATGCTGACAAACTATGTTAGAAGGAGGACAAACGTACTTTTCTTTTCTCCACACAGAAAATATTAGAAAACCATTGTCATGTGAAGAGGTAATCAAAGAGTATGCACTGAAAATGGAGGGGGAGAAGTATTATAAAGGTATGTCATCATATGATTATTCACTGTCTGCTATTCTATGTTTTCTGATACTTGATAATTGGCATTTAAAAATATTTGGTATTTCCTGTGATTTTTTTTTTCCTCATCCTAAACAAACATTCACTTTTATGCCTACTTTTGTATTCATAATTTGCCATTCTTTTACCTAAAGGAGGCTCCTCAAATTATATAAGCTTCAGGCTTCATAAAACCTGGATCTCACCCTAATTAGCAAAAATAACTACATATAGCATCATCCCCACCACGCCCACACATAAGGAGACACATGAACACACACACACATGCACAATACACGCACACATCTACTTGGGCAAGAAAAACCATGTAACTAAAATCTGTCACTCTCTGAACTAAATGGTTTACCCAGGTCAAGGATATCCACTAGACTTCCTATCCACTCCTTTAACAGATTCAATGGCCCAACTGATCCAGAGTTAGAGTGAGTCAGTAAGGCTTTGGAAACTATCAGAATTGTATTAAAGAAAATGCAATCTTGACAAAACACACACTTTAGCTTTGCGGAAGGAAATACATGGGTCCATTACTTGCATCCTGTTTGAGTTCCATCATCTCTGTAGAAAAGGTGAAGCTCTGGAACATTTGCTTGTCCCTCACTCACTCCTTAACAGTCCAAAGACATTCTGATGTGTCCTACTCAAAGGTGGCCTACAAGCTCATAACTATCATGCAAGCCCAAAAAGGCCAGTCGGTGATTATAATGATAATATTCAGGCAATTCTTCTTCCATTTTGGAGTCTCTAGTCCCTATAAGGTGTCTCTGCCCCAAGGCATCATATATTCACCTGTCACAAGTGGATTTTTACCCGTCACAAGAACAACAGTAACATAAATCATCTTATTTCTAGTTGTTATAAGGCGACGGATGTAGGGCAAGTGTGAATCTGCTCAACAAAACTATCAATGATTTTATAGTTTGTCCTTACTTATTACCAATCAAACTCTAGGGCAATGAAGTGCCTCCCCTGCCAACCGTGCCATCCACTAAGGAAATACTACACATCTTCTCTCCCGCTTATTTTCACAAGCTGACTGGACAGAGCATTTTGGTACATGACTCAGGATTCAATAAGGAGGAGAAGAGTGGCTGAGGATACATTCTCCTGGTATAAGAAAATGCCTGGGAAGGAAGAAGCCAGTTTCTCCTATGGCGGCCTCTTCCTGGGACACACGTGTTACTTGCCAAGGACGGCCAAAGGACAGGAGTGAGGTCTCTGCTCCGGAACTAGTATAAAACAAGCCCCTTCAGATGGAATGCCCAAGACTGCCCACTAAAAACCTCTACACTTTGCGGGCTGTTATAAAACTCTGAATCTGTCATGAAGAAACAAGGGACCATGTCCCCAAGGGACCATGTTTTTTAAGGACCCAAAATAAGATCTGGCAATACACTACATGTCTCAAAGAAATCAAACTCAAGGGCAAGATGGAGAGAAAGGGAAGGTTAAACAAAAGAGATTGTCAAGAAAGCACCCCTCAGTGCTTCTCTTACCTCGTAGAGGGAAAGACATCTCTGTCTGTCTTTTTAGTAATGCTAAAGAACTCTCACAGAATCATAACTTGTTTCCTGTTTCAACCAGTCAGCTTCGTTCAACAGGATCGTTTCCCCTCAATGGGCAGCTTTGAAGAAAATTATACTCCTTCCAGCAAAAGTAATAAAAACAGTGAGTAATTCACATACATCTTTCTCTAAATGCAAACAATAGTCGTTGATAAGTATCACTATTGCACAGAACACCATGTGTCCCTGCTTTAAAAAAAATGCACTCGGGGCACCTGGGTGGCTCAGTCGGTTGGGCATCTGGCTCCAGCTCGGGTCAGGATCTCACGTCAGGCTCTGGGCTGACAGCTCAGAGCCTGGAGCCTGCTTCAGATTCTGTATCTCCCTCTCTCTCTCTGCCCCTCCCCTGCTCATGCTCTGTCTCTCTCTCTCCGTGTCTCTCTCTCTCTCAGAAATAAATAAACGTTAAAAAAATTTTTTTTTCAATGCACACAATGGATTGAGTGACAACTAGAAGGGACTCAAATGGGACAAAAATGGGACGCTGCCTTCCCCCTACGCTGTGCTAAATGCACTCTGTGCCGTAAGGTGCTGCATTTACTTGGTCAACACACCAAGATGGACCTGAAACTCCTCTCCCAGAAATGCCTAGGAGGAACGTCAATAAATATACCATAATCAGGCCTCACAAACATTTTATTTTTCCGGAACATTCTTCCCAAAAGAACATTCTTTGAATGGCCCTCCTGTTACGTTTAGCCTGCGATCGAGTGCCTTCTCTTCCTGTTTATTAATCACAGGATTGGAGCTGGTTTTTTAATTAACTTCATTTAGATCATGAAATCATCCATTTGGGAGCACGGACTTTACATCTCATTTGACAGATGAGAAAACCAAAGTTCACTGCGGTTAAGGGACTCGCTGCAGATCAGACAGCCGATCAGAGTGAGCCTGGAACACAGGTCTTTGGACACGGACTCAAGCGCTTTTTTCTGATGTAATACTTCTGGGTCCCTAGCCAAACACAGCCATCCAAAAAGAGGCCGTCAACAACCAGCCTTGAAAGGAGCCGGCAATCCTGGCGTTAGAAGTTGAAAGCTGCACTTGGCAAAGATTTGGGGACTCTGGAGGTCTGACATCCTTGTGACTAATGTTACCCAAAGATCCCAGAGTCGGAGCTGGATGTGTCCAACAACTACTGACACTGTGCCGCTCTCCAACCCAAGGAGGCAGACCCACGGAATGTAAAACACTCCTTCCGTTTATCTTGGAATTTCACATCCACTTGGAGGAGTTTGTTTTGGTTTGTTTCAATGCAGCCTGCACAGAAGTCAATAGTAGATGACTTTACGTAAACTATTTACAGATTCTGAAAACGAAGGGAAAGCCTGAAGGCAATTATCCATCTGCCATAATAAGAAGTAAATAAATTGACCCGTTATACTTTTACAATAAGTAGAAAAAAAGATTGTTATTTAAAAAAATTTAAAACATTGGACTTTCTCTTTCTCTCTCCTTCCTCTCTCTCCCTCCCTCTCTCTACTTCCCTATTCTGAAGGCAAAAGTATTCTAACATAGACCTATGAGTATTCCTAAAGAAAGACAGAAAGGAGGAAAGAAAGAAAGGAAAAGGAAAGAAAACACCCACAAAAGCCAAAGCTGAAACTACCTCTAAAATTTCAATACTATGAGGGGCCCCTGGGTGGCTCAGTCGGTTAAGCGTCCAACTCTTGGTTTTGGCTCAGATCATGATCTCACGGTTCATGAGTTCAAGCCCTACATTGGGCTCTGCCCTGATGGCAAGGGGCATGCTTGGGATTTCTCTCTCTCTCTCTTTCTCTGCCCCTCCCTGGCTTGCTCTCTGTTTCTCTCTCTCTTTCTCACTCTCTCTCTCAAAAAAAAAAAAAAAAAAAAAAAAAAAAAATATATATATATATATATATATATATATATATATATATAAACAAATTTAATTTCAATACTTTGAAAAGTTACCCATGTTTAAAATAATATTGTTCTTAATAAACTTACTAACTTTCATGGAAGCACAGACTTTTCTTACGGGATGCAAGGGAAAAAGGCAAAAAGATTTCCCAGACAGGCTGAAGGCCAAGGGAACTGAAAGAGAGAGCCAAGAATGAAAATTCCAGTCATCTTTGCAGCTGCAATTACAGAGCATTGCCCTTTCCTCCTAATTAGCTAGCCAAACACCATTAATTTTTACAAACACACCTAGGATAAGTATCTAACTCTCTTCCTTGAATTCTTTCCTAGTAAAATCAGTTGCTAGAAAAGGACAAGCCTGGGAATTTGGGAATCTTCTGCTCTTTCCCTAGTAAGAACACATTTAGAAAAACAAAACAAAAAACAAATTACATTCCTTCAAAGACACGTATTTCCTAATGATGCCTCCTCCCTGATAAGCGATCTGGGCTAACAGCGTGGTTAACCTGCCGACGCTCAGCCACTCAGCCCAGTGGGGAGCACTGCCCGACTACTCACACACGGTCAGTTCTCCCAGGAAGACACAGTGCAGAGGGGAACCGCATTCTTCTTGACCTCCACCTTCACTCTGACCTTCCCTTTCCATGATAAACATATTTATCATTGGGGGCTGGTTAGGCTTAAAATTCAAGTACATTCATCTAAAACACTCTTCTGAACACTAATTTTCAATTTTCAACCAAATATGATACTTCTGAATTCCTTTTTTCTTTAATGTTTGTTTGTTTGTTTGTTTATTATTTATTTATTTATTTATTTATTTATTTATTTATTTATTTATTTATTTTAATATGAAATTTATTACAAATTGGTTTCCATACAACACCCAGTGCTCATCCCAACGGGTGCCCTCCTCAATACCCATCACCCACCCTCCCCTCCCTCCCACCCCCCATCAACCCTCAGATTGTTCACAGTTTTTAAGAGTCTCTTATAGTTTGGCTCCTTCCCTCTCTAACTTTTTTTTTTTTTCCTTCCCCTCCGCCATGGTCTTCTGTTAAGTTTCTCAGGATCCACACAAGAGTGAAAACGTATGGTATCTGTCTTTCTCTGTATGACTTATTCCACTTAGCATAACACTCTCCAGTTCCATCTACGTTGCTACAAAAGGCCATATTTTATTCTTTCTCATTGCCACGTAGTATTCCATTGTGTATATAAACCACAGCTTCTTTATCCATTCATCAGTTGATGGACACTTGGGCTCTTTCCATCATTTGGCTATTGTTGAAAGTGCTGCTATAAACATTGGGGTACAAGTGCCCCTATGCATCAGCACTCCTGTATCCCTTGGGTAAATTCCTAGCAGTACTATTTATTTTTGAGAGACAGAGAGATGGAGCAGGAAAGGGGCAGAGAAAGAGGGAGACACAGAATCCGAAGCAGGCTCCAGGCTCTGAGCTGTCAGCACAGAACCCGACGCGGGGCTCGGGGTTCTAACTCACAAACTGTGAGATCATGACCTGAGCTGAAATCAGACACCCAACCGACTGAGCTACCCAGGTGCCCCACTTCTGAATTCTTTCATCGACATACCAAGAATAAGGAAATGTTAACAGAAGTATAATATGGAAAGAAACATAAATAAAATGAACATGTTATAGACTACCTTTAAAATTAGTCCTAAGAGTTAGGTACACAGGTCAGAGCAATCAAATTCTACTATATCACCATCTGGAGCCAGGTCATAGAAGTTCTATCTGTCCCTCGTCCCTTCGTTTACCAACCCAATCAATCAAGTGTTTCCACACACAGATAGTGTGAAGATAAGGCAGAAAATCTCCCTGGTGCCATTGGTAGTGCATTTTCTGCTTACCCCAAGAGTACTATTTTCTCTCTTAGACTCTCTTCTAGGGTCCTCTAGGCCAGGGGGGTAGCTATCCAACGAGAAGTGGAGAAAACACAGAACATTTCATCATTATCCAGCATGTCCTTCAATGTAAAGACAATTTGATCCTGCTATCTTTTATGGCCATATGGTGTTCAAATTGTTTGTTGCTCTAGCTCTGGTTGTCATTCTTCAGCTACAGTAACTAAGGGTGGTAGGTAGATGTATGCAAATTCACAGATAGGGTCTAAAATTAGTAGAAAGAGGGGCACCTGGGTGGCGCAGTCGGTTAAGCGTCTGACTTCAGCCAGGTCACGATCTCGCGGTCCATGAGTTCAAGCCCCGCGTCGGGCTCTGGGCTGATGGCTCAGAGCCTGGAGACTGTTTCCGATTCTGTGTCTCCCTCTCTCTCTGCCCCTCCCCCATTCATGCTCTGTCTCTCTCTGTCCCAAAAATAAATAAACGTTGAAAAAAAAATTAAAATTAGTAGAAAGAGAGAAGAACAAACAAACAGACAAACAAAAAGTCCCCAGAGTCTCAAAAAGAAAAAAAGAAATGATGCCAAGGCAAACGTGTCCTTCTGATTTTCTTACGCGGGGACCCCCACCTCCTGGATTTATATTATCTTAAGGATAATCCCTTTTCTTCTGGTTGACGGACTTCATCTGGAACACATATGCTAACTGTCAAGATCACGTAAATCGTCCAAGTTAGAATCCTCCTGTTTAAATGATATAGACGATTTGGGAATCCAAGGGAAAATTGAATCCTTTAAACCTCCAAGAACAAATGATCTTCTTCCTGAGTGGTTTTTATGCAAGTCTTCAACAACAAGTTCATCATGTGTTAGTTACTTTTGCAGGTGCCAGTTATGTATACGTTTCTTCTGTCATTGCTTGCACTTGTTTGGAATTGTTAATCACCAGGAACAGCAGGAAAATAAAGGAGAAATGGTCACCTCCATTAACGGAAACTACCAGATGAACAGAGAGCTGTCATGGAAGTCACAGTCACCATGAAGCCAAGCGTATGCAGGTGCCAAATGTCTACTCAGGTCAGTGCCTCCAGCCCATCAGCTGATGCCAAAGCATCTACTACTGAGACCCTAGTAGGATCTGGCACTGGGGACATTACAGCAGATGAGAAGCCTCATCCATGATCGATTCACCGGTAGGGTAATTCTTTCCATCGATGTTTGTTAGGAGCAAGTGAAGTGCTCTGCCCTAAGGTCTATATCTACTGATACGAAGAGATTCTGAGAATCTTACACCTGGAGGGAATGTTTGCGGTCCGAAGGTATATGCAAAAACAGCAAAAGTGATTCTGCACAGCAAAGCAAACCACCAACAAAGTGAAAAGGTGACCTCTGAGTGGGAGAAAATATTTGCAAATTACATACCTGGTATGGGGTTAACGGCCGCAATACATAAAGAATCCATACAACTCAACAGCAAGAAAAACAATCCAATTAAAAATGGGCAGAAGATCTAAATAATCATTTTTCCAAAGGAGACATACAGATGCCCAACAGGTATATGAAACAATACTTAACGTGACTAATCATCAGGGAAATGCAAATCAAAATCACAATGAGATATAATTTCACACCTGTTAGAATGGCTATTATTAAAAAGAGAAGAAACCATGAGGGTTGCTGAGGATGTAGAGAAAAGGGAACCTTTATGCACTGTCAATGGGAATGTAAATTTTTTTTTTTTTATTTGAGAGAGAGAGAGAGCAGGGGAGAGAGGCAGAGGGAGACAGAGAGAATCTTAAGCAGGCTCCACACTCAGCGCAGAGCCCAACGCAGGGCTCAATCCCACAACCCTGGGATCATGACCTGAGCCGAAATCAAGAGTCAGACTCTCAATCAGTTGAGCCACCCATGTGCCCCAATGGAAATGTAAATTTGTGTAGCCACTATAGAAGATAGGACGGAGGTTCCTTAAATAATTAAAAACAGAATTACCATATGACCCAGCAACTCCACTTCTGGGACTTTATCCAAACAAAATGAAAACACTAATTTGTGAAGATGCATGCACCCTCATGTTCACTGCAGCATTATTTTCAATACAAGATATGGAAACAATCCACGTGTCCATTGATCGATCGATGCATAATGGGGCACTCTTCTGCTGTAAAAAAAGAATGAAATCTTGCCATTTGTGACAACATAGATGGACCTTGAGGGCATTACGCTAAATGAAATAAGTCAGATAGAGAAAGATGAATACCTTATGATCTCACTTATATGTGGAATTTAAAAACAACAACAAAACAAGAGATAGATACAGATACAGAGAACAGATTGGTGGTTGACAGAGGTGGGGGCTGAGGGTGGGAGAAATGGGTGAAGGGGATTAAAAGGTACAAACTTCCAGTTATGAACCAAATAAGTCATGAAGACGTAATCTGTGGCATGGTGAGTATAGTTAATAATACCATAAGAAAGTAGGTCTTCAAAGCCTTCATCATAAGAAAACAAATTCTATAATTAGCTATGATGACAGATATTAACTAGAATTGCTGTCGTGATCACTTTGCAATATATACAAATAGCGAATCATTATGTTACACACCTGAAACTAATGTAATGTTTTATGTCAGTTCCACCCCAATTAAAAAAAAAAAAGAAAAGAAAAAACTCCAGAACAACAAATTTGAAATCATGCAAAGAGAGCGCTGAACTGGATCGATCAACTAGGAGTCTTCACTCTTAGCACCTTTGACACTTTGGACCAGATAATCTTTTGTTGTGGGGGATGTCTGCACATCGAAGGATATGAAGCTACATCCCTGGCCTCTGCCTACGAGATGCACCCTTACCCTAGTTGTGAAAACACATAATGTCTTCAGACATTGTCATATGTCACCTGGAGGACAAAATTGCCTCCAGTTGAGTACCATTGAAACAGATAATCACCAACATCTCTTGAAATAGGGATTTTATGATATTTTAAAAGGCAGGAGGCTGGAAAGAGGGAAAATGCAGACAGTGTCCCATCGAATAAGACTTCCAAATTATCAGTAGATGATCCCAATGAGTTACCTTACCCCACACACTTTTTATTCTCTATTTTATGATAGGAAGCCCAATATGGAGACACCTTTATTATGAACTGCTGCATATTCTAAAAAGAATCATATGTGGTTCCATTTTGTAAGAAAAGTTTCCTTCTCCAAAAACTATTGGTAATGAGGGCAAAGAATGGAGCATTCTCTCCTGATTCAGGCTGGATGATTAATTACTTCTGTGGAACAGCAAAGCAGCAGCTGTGTCTGCCAAGTGTCCCTGGGACCCATAATTAACCAGAAGGTCTTCCAGAGGGAATCAGACTAGAAGCCAAAGGAATATAATTAAATCCCTTGCAGTTCTAAAGGTGCTCAAGTCCTAGATTCTCAACAATATTTATCTTTGCCTTGAACCTTCCGTTCTCTTCCCATTTTCCCCAAGACTTTCCAAACAATCTAGTTTTGTGTTACACAATATTCAAGTACTGTAAAGTTAAAAACAAACAAACAAAAAAAGCAAAGGTGGAGGAGAGAGTGTTTGTGCTGCTCTCATTTTTATAAAGAACGAGGCCCATATGTGCACAAATAAAGGGAAAAAATGTTTGGAAGGAAACAAGGAACTGTTAACATGGCTACCTCCAAGAAATAGAAGTGGGGTCATAGGAAGCTCATTTTCACCACATAGCCTTTCATGCTGTTTGAACTTTTGTTCCCATGCAAATTCTATTAAATAATAATGACCAACCATCATGGGGCAAACTTGGCAAGAGTGGCCTGGGATATAATAAAAAGTAGGAAAGATCATAGAAAACCAATGGATTCCATGCTGTCCCACCCCCTGCAAAGGCCATTGATTTCCATGGTTTAAATTTTTTTTTAATGTTTTATTTATTTTTGAGAGAGACAGACAGACAGACAGACAGAGTGCGAGTAGGGAAGGGGGAAGAGAGAGAGGGAGACACAGAATCTGAAACAGGCCCCAGGCTCTGAGCTGTCAGCACAGAGCCCAACGCGGGGCTCAAACTCATGAACTGTGAGATCATGACCAGAGCCGAAGTCGGCCACTTAATGAACTGAGCCACCCAGGCGCCCTGATCACCATGCTTTGAATGGCAGAATTTCTGTTGGCTATAGTTCCACAGTGTCTGAAAATTAAATTATCTACGCGTTCTCCATAAAAAGCATAATAAACAATTTTAGACAACCTACTATGTCCACGATATGATATTAGGCAGTTCACACAAATGAGCTCAGTTTAACCTTAACCCTGGGAAGCAGAATTTCTGTTCTCATGTGAGCCGCAGGACTTTGCCCAAGGTCACTTAGTTGGTTAAATGGCCACAGTGAGCCTTGAGCTTGATGCCAAATCCTGTCCTTCTACTTCACCGCCCGTCTTCAGAGTGCTGGGTGAACATAAGCTATCAAAGCCATTGACCCCACTGCTCCTTAGAATATACTTGACAGATCAGTGGCCTTCCCATGGCTGGAATCAGGCTCCCAATCTAATTGTAGGTGTTGCAGTTACGAGGGCGTCCACCTTTGCATCAAAGTTTGTATGTGGTCGGACAGGCCGCAGGAAACAGAAAGTCTTATGTTTGTGCTCATCATGCCCCCGTCGTCGGCAGGACAACCCCAGCTTCTCTTTGCTGGCTCTTCTGCCTGACGTCTGGGGCCCCCTGCTTTGGCATTCTCGTGGCCTCTGTGAACGATCTTCTTTCCCGATGGTTAGCGTTTTCAGAATCTCCATTTTTTGAACACATATACCTGCCTTTTCTTCCATTCCTTCGGAGGAATTCCCGGTAATTTATCCTATAAACTAAGCCACGAAGAAGTGTCCATGAGGAGCATCTGGGTGGCTCAGTCAGTTAAGCGTCCGATTCTTGAATTCGGCTCAGGTCGTGATCTCACCAGTTCCCGAGATGAAGCCCCGCGATGGGCTCTGTACTGACAGAGTGGAGCCCGCTTGAGAGTCTCTGTCTCCTTCTCTCTCTCTGCCCCTCCCCCCTCTCTCAAAATAAAGAAACTTAAACAAAAAAAAAAAAAAAAAAAGAGCCTGTGAAAAATCCACACATGTCCAACTAAACCCTTCTTCAGTAATATATGGTCACAGGACTTCTAGGAGACTCAGAGGCCACTCTGGTCAATGGGTAAATACAGGGAGACGTCTTTAGGAAAGAACAGCTTCTAGTACTCTCTGAATCACAATGCTCACTCATCCTGAAACCTCTTTGTTGACCACTCTTCCCAGTCCCTTAAGGAGGTGGCAAGGCCAGGGAGTTGCATTCAGGTCAACAACAACAAGCATGAAAACTCTGATCTGACAATAAGACAACCAAGTCCACGTTCCACACAACATGAACCAGAAAACGTAGTCCTTCCCATTCTCTGTTGGGCATTTGCCCGTCATTTACCTTCAGTCTTCGGTTCCCACTGTGCAAAGAAACAAACTAGGGTAATAAACAGTGTGTCTAAATGAAAACCTTTTCCCATCATGGCTTAAAACCAAACACAGAATGTCCGAGTCCCCAGTCCCTCCTCTGCTCCTCCAGAGTCCTGAGCCAGGGTCAGCCCACCTGATAAATCTGGTCACACCACAAGTCAATTACCCTCCGAGAGGCTGTTTGGGGAATTAATTGGAAATTGTGCTCAGTTAAGATAAGGAGGGATGCCACACTGTTTATTAATAGGTCAAGTAGCTTTTCAAAATCTGCTCTGGTGGCAACGGGGATTAACTGTTTCTTCTCCAAGCACGTTACTGGCCTGATCCCTTTTGGGGCAACTTCCTCTCAGGAAATCTGGGCATCAGGAATAAGCACTGCTACAGTTCCGGGAACGTTGGCTGGTGGGCCCTGCCGGGTCCGAGGACTGACTCCACTGAGCACTGACGTCTACCGAGGTGTCTAAGCAATGTCTCCCCACTAGATGCAGACAAGTCAGTGTGGAGGGTCATTCTCAGTGAATGGGCCAGCAGGCCCTGAGAATAACTACCTGCACTTAGAAGAGACTTTTCAAGTCTTGTAATCAGATCTCAATGTCCAGTCACATTTTTTTTTTTCTGATACAATTGCAGAGATCTCAGCTCTGGAGATAAAATTTCAGAGATCTAATTTCTAAATTAATCGATTAGCCTTAATTAAGAAATAAAAAATGGGGCACCCGGGTGGTTCAGTTGGTTAAGCATCTGACTTTGGCTCAGGCCATGGTCTCACGGTTGGTGAGTTCGAGCCCCGCGTCGGGCTCTGTGCTGACAGCTCAGAGCCTGGAGCCTGCTTGGGATTCAGTGTCTCCCTCTCCCCCTCCCCCTCCCCTGCTCACATCTCTGTCTCTCTCTCTCTCTCTCAAAAATAAATAAACATTAAAAAAATAGGTTAAAATTTAACATAAATAAATAAAAAATACTTGTCATTTACTCACAGCCTCCATCTCATATTACGCGCGCGCACACACGCACACACACACACACACACACGCACTTCACAGGACAAGGGGAGGAAGAAAATTTGTTTTCCTGGGATTTCTTTTATCTCCATATCATTTTGCTTACAGGAATCCCACTGGTGCCCCAAGAGGCCTCTCTACGCAGAGATGCTCTGTCTTTGCCTGGACAGATGGCTGCAGAACTGAGGGAGTGGCCGGCTGCCTGTCACTGGCAGGCTAGGAGGGCCGTCAGCTCAGCACCTGGAGCTCCTTTTCTGACCAGCAAAATTCCACTCATGCTTAAAGACTAGTTCAGGCTGAGCCCACCCCTCCCTCTTCTGTAATCATGGCTCGAGGTGTATATACCGAGGAGCACCCTGTCCTGTAATGATTATTTACATGGCTGTAAATAATTCATGTCCAGCAGACCATGAATCCCTGCCCTAGCTTTTGTTCCTCCAGCACCTTGGACGGTGCACGGCCACAGCGCGGCAGAACCCCTCTCCGTTGACTAAATGGATGCTTACCTAATACGGTTTGCTTACTCAGTATTTCCAAGTGTCTGACTTAGATTTTGGCAAGGAAGAGAAAGTGACAGATCCAAAGGACAGGAATTCCCAGGGGAGGCAAGCTCAGGAGGAGACCAGGGCTACAGCAGGCCCAGGACTTCTGTGGTGCCAGGAGGGACATGCAATGAGTTGGGGACAGGCCCCTACTGAAAACACTCAGGTTCTATCTAAGAGCAAGCTGTACGCTGGCCGAAAGCTGGGGTCTCTGGAAATGGAATGCGGAGCCGGCAAATGTTAATGGCTGAAAGAGGAATAAATGAAAACACAGGCCACCAGCTGGGAGGGCACGTTTGGACGGGATGACACTGTAGGGCCGAAGCAGACAAGCATGAAAGGCCTGGAGGAAAGGTCAGCGTGCATCTTGACCTTTTCAGAGCCTTGAAAAGCATCATCAATCTACCTGGGGCCGAGTCTTGCCCATCACCCTCCTTACTGCCAATCTAGCAGGGAGGCGGCCACTCTGCTTTTTCAGCCTGTCTGACGTGCCTACAGAAATTGCAGTGTTTCCTGGAAAACTGAGGCACTGGCTACATACATCACAAGCAAGAGGGCTATTCGATTCCAGCCTTTTTCACGGTCTTTGAGTCCTTCTGAACTTTTTTGCGTTACAGCTGACCAAGAGACACACAATCTCTTGGGCTGTTTGGCAGAGATTGAAGTGTCCTCCCTCCGGCCCGGTGGAAAACTCGGTCCGCCTCCGTTAACATACTCGTTTCGATATCCCCGAATCCAGAGACGTATCTGGTTTTCAACTCTCTCTTAGACTGGTTATAACATCTGCACGCTTCCGTCACTGATCAATGAGTAAAATAAACCCTGTGACACGTATTCACTGTGCTATCTGTAGGAGGGTCACGATTTTACCCTTTCCTGAAAACGATCTTTTAACAGTTGTTATGGCCTCCGCTCAAAATTTCAGTTGCTTTTGAACCGGGAGATACCCCCCCCCCCACCCATTTCACATCTGGAGGGTTCCTGATGATAGGTAGATGGGGCATTCTTTATTACCGCACAGTGGAAGGAGTCCTCGGTAAGAGATTCCTGCCAGTTGTGCCACTTACTGTTGTGTGTCCTTGACTAAGTCAGTTGACGTCTTTGGGCCCCTGTTTCTTCATCGTAAAACAGAGTCAGTGGGAGGATGCAAGGAAAATGTGTATGGAAGCGTGAGCCTGTATGCAGAGTACCTCAAACAGGAGCCGTGACCTGTGGCATCATCTTCATCTTTATGCAAGTCAGGAAGTCTTAAAGCTGGAAAAACTCCACTCCCCTTCTGTTTCTGCCCAAGGACAAAGGAGGTAAATTGCCTTTGGCCACACACTCCCTAGCATCAAGCCTGGCCTTCTTTCACCCAGGTCCCTTCTCCTTCCTTCCTTACCTGGACACTACACTGAAAGGTATCTATTTTGTACTTAACTCATTCAAGGCCTTCCAAGGTGAAGAGTATTCCCACCCAATGAACGGACTAGAGCCCAGGAAGCCTTGAGAAGTCCCACCTTCCTCCAAGAGCACAGCAGGAACATTTGACAAAGACCTTCTAGGGCTAGGCCCTCACCTGCATCGTCCAACCCTAAGGAGAGGCTGGGCGGGCTGGGGGGCAGTGAGGGCGATTGCCTCACCAGGGGAGAGGCAGCTGGGCCTCAGTGAGCTCCTGAGCCACGCAAGAAATCAGTCACCAGGTACTCAATGCCTGCCATGCTTCTGCTGGGAAACGAGCCTGCGCGCTCTTACTGCGAAGTGAAGCATATTAAGTGAAAATATGCTTCACGTTTTCATATATTTAGATTCTCCATGAGTAAAATTATGTTTCTCTTTTCTCTTCTCTCCCTACACCCCTAACCACACAAAATAACTCAACGTTTTTTGTTTTTTTTTTTAAAAGAAGAGGGGCGCCTGGGTGGCGCAGTCGGTTAAGCGTCCGACTTCAGCCAGGTCACGATCTCGCGGTCCGTGAGTTCGAGCCCCGCGTCGGGCTCTGGGCTGATGGCTCGGAGCCTGGAGCCTGTTTCCGATTCTGCGTCTCCCTCTCTCTCTGCCCCTCCCCCGTTCATGCTCTGTCTCTCTCTGTCCCAAAAATAAATAAAAAACGTTGAAAAAAAAAATTTAAAAGAAGAAAGCTTCCTCAATGAGCATCAGGCCTTCGATCCAAAATTAACATTTGGGAATGTATTCTTTTTTCAATCTCCAGTATTAAAACTGAAAAATTTCAAAAGCACATCGCTGGAGAATTCAAAAATCCCACCGCTAGCAACTGACGTACAGATATACCAGAAAAGATGGGCCGAAGATACATGTACAAGGATGTTTCCTGAAGTATGACACGGAAAAAGCAAAACTCAAACAGAAACAAAATGAAAAATCCTAGAAACACCTAAATATCCATCAATAGGGACTACAAAAGTAGTTTTTAAAAAATTATTTTTGAGAGAGAGAGAGAGAGACAGACAGAGAGACAGAGCATGAGCAGGGGAGGGCCAGAGAGAAAGGGAGACACAGAATCCAAAGCAGGCTCCAGGCTCAGAGCCCGACGCGGAGAAAGAACTCACAAGCCATGAGATCATGACCTGAGCCGAAGTCGGACGCTTAACCGACTGAGCCACCCAGGCATCCCCAGAACTACTTTTTAGAATACAAAGAAAACTCTCTCGGTGGAAATGCAGTGGATGTCAGGAAAGGGAGAAATCTGTTCAGATGTAAGTCATACATGTCTACCACATTTCTTGTTTTTAAACATCCGTAGGCATTATCTGGACTGGGAGACTTGAGTTCATTTTCTCTTCTGTGCCCTTCCATATTTAATTGCTATTTTTTCATACCTCTAAAGAATATCAGTGTGTGGTTTGTACAGAGTTTTAAGGAACAGGCTTAGAGATTTGTTGTGCTGGTTACAAAACAAAACAGCTGTTACAAGTATGTGGGAAAGCTATTTTCTGCAGTTTTTACAAAAACGCTTCATTTTGCCAGTGGGCAAAAGGTTTTTGTGAGCTCTAGCAAATCAACTCTGTCTACCTTGCAGAAACAATGTTAAATGTGAATTCATACAGATAATAGCGATAAAGCAACGCCCCAAATTCTAAAGAATCTCAAAATGTCATCATGAAAGATATTTATGTCCCTTTGGGAGGCTGACATGTCCCAGGGCATAAACAAATCAACAGGCCCATTTCACTGCCTTGCCGTCTTTTCCAGTGTGATAGCCTACTAAGATAAAAGTATGGTGTCACCCTATCAAAACAGATGAATAGTTTAAAAGCTCTCACCAGGAAAGAATAGCTTCACCCCAGGAACGAGATAAAATTTCAAGTGACAATTCAAAAGTTTCTGTTTGTGTTTTGATATGATATCAAAAAAGTAGAATATGGGACTTCAGAATATGTGGGGGAGGAAAAACACCTTTTTTCTATTCATCTGGGTTGAGTCTCTATAACAAAAGACAGATGAACCAGAGGAAAGTGAACAAATTCATTTGACATAAATTCTACGTGACACAGGAACCTTCAATAAGGAAATGAAGACCTCCCCGCAAAGCGGTTAAACCTGAGTGTTTTTTACAGCAGGTTTTCTTTTTAATTGAGGTGTAACTGACGTATAACATTATGTTAGTTTCAGGCGTACAACATAATGAATCGGTATTTGCATGCGTTGTGAAATGACCAATACAATGAGTCTAGTTAAAGTCCATAGTTACAAATTTTTTTTGTGATAAGACCATTTAAGATTTACTCTCTTAGCAACCTTCAAATATACAATACAGTATTATTAACTATTGTTACCATTACATCTCTAGGACTTACTATTTTATAACTGAAAGTTGGTACCTTTTGACCCCCTTCACCTACTTCATCCGCCCACCACTCCCTGCCTCTGGCAACCACCTATCTGCTCTCTGTATTTATGACTTCCGTGTTTTTGCTAGGTTTGAAGAAGAGTGGAAAGCTGTGGGAAAATAGAACAGAGGATATGAGCTAACTGTAGGAAATGAGGAAACAGCAAGATTTGTTCGTTCAGATTACTCTCAGCATCCCTGGTCTCGGAAACAGGTAGGTACCTCCGGGCAGAGGAAGACACCTCTCACAAGAAGGTCTTGTGACCTGCTCAAGGGAAGGTCAGAAAGTCCTTCCTGCACCTGCATTTCTCAAATTTTTTCAGCTTAAAATAGTCAATATGTCAAGGTGCCATATTTTGGGGTAGCATGTCCTGAACCTTGTCAAATACCTAAAACAAATGCAGAAAAGTATTACTATCTGCCATCCACAAACTGAGAACTTCCTCAATGTTCAACAAAGCGGTCTCCTGTCAGTTGGTTTATGCCCACCCAAAGGGAAAAAAGCCAGATGCTTACGTTATATATATACACAAGTAAATCCCCCCAATGGATTAAAAATCCTAATAATAAAAGCAAAACTGTAAAGCTTTTACAAGAGAATATGGTTTTAATGAGCTTGGGGTTAGAAAGGATTTCTTAAGTAGGGGTCCAAGAGCGCAGGTCATAAAGGAAAAGCTTAAAAAAACATTAAAATTTAAGGGTGTCTGAGTGGCCCAGTTGGTTAAGCGTCCGACTTTGGCTGGGGCCATGATCTCATGGTTTGTGAGTTCGAGCCCCGCCTCAGGCTCTGTGTTGATAGCTCAGAGCCTGGAGCCTGCTTCGGATTCCGTGTCTCCCTCTCTTTCTGCCCCTCTCCTGCTTACACTCTATTTCTCTCTCTCTCTCAAAAATAAACATTTAAAAATTAAATTAAAATTAAAATTAAAATTAAATTAAATTAAAAAACATTAACATTTAAACTTTCTGTTCAAAACCAGACACCATAAATAAAAACAAATTGAGAGATTTGTAAAAATATGATAAAGACTAGTACCCAGAACTTATAAACAACACCTACAAATTAATAATAATAACAAAAAGACATAGTAATCCACTGAAAAAATGGATACATATATTTACAGGTAATTCACAATGGAGGGAAAACAAATGATCTTATATGAATGTATGAAAAATGTTCAGATTCATCACTAATCAGGAAAATGCAAGTTAAAACTAACGTGAGTTATTTCACACTCAGTCTGACAATGACAAGTGTTGGCAAATTTGTGAAGAACTAAGAATGTTCTTACAATGCTGGTAATATAAACCCAGACGAGCATTTAGGAGAGCATTTCTTTAATATCTATTGAAATTGAAGATACACACGCCCAAAGCCCTGGTGGCTCCTCTTCTGTTTATGCACCCTGCATCAGGACACATATAAGAATGTTTATTGCAATGTTATGATAGCAAGAAACTGGGGAGAAGGGAGCCTAACCATCCAGCAACACCAAAAGTAGATAAATTGATATAATCATAAAATACTATAAAGCAGTTAAAAAAAAAAGAATGAACTATAGCAACCTATATCAACATGAATTAATTTCAAAGACCTAATGGTAAGCCAAAAAAAAAAAAAAAAAAAGCAAGCTACAGAATAGTACATAATGCTTTTATATAAACAGTGAAATATGCAAAGCTGTGTTCTATGTTGTTCATTTACATACATACGCGGGAACTCTGTAAAAGCATGATGGCAACAATAACACATTTGTGATAGCACTTATCTCTGGGGAGAGAGGATTAAAGAGGTCTGGGAGGGGTGCCTAGGGGAACTCACCTGTATTTGTGCCATTTGATTTCTTAAAAAAAAAAAATCTGAAGTATAGCCAAGTTATATAGCTCCATACATCAGTGTGCATATTATGTTTTTCTTTCCTTTTTATATGTGCCAAATACTTTCTAAAGTGTTCATGTTTCCCAACCAGTAGTTAGGACTCCATTCATCCACTTCACTCAACACTTACTCACTGAGCATGTGCAAACCCCGGTTCTAGGTACAGCAACAGCATCATTCACTCTGTGTAACGTGTGCCGGGCATTGTACTCACTACCTTTCATGTTTAACCCTTGACTCATCACTTCACTCCCATGCTGTTATTTACCTTATTTTGCTAGTGAGGAAACTGAGGCTTAGGAGAAGTACTTGACCAAGTCCTTAGAGCTAGCAAGTAGTAGAGTCAAGAACTCAGGGTGACTCCAAAGCCAGTGCTCTCCCCAAGGCTCTCCCTGTCTGCCTCCAGAGGTTTCAAGATATGGATAGACTCCGAACTCCCAAACAGGCAAGGGTTTTCTGTTCAACACGGTGCCACCTGCCTTGCTCCCAAAGCTGACCGCCCCATCAAGCTCTGGGGTGATATCAATGCCTCAGGGAAAAGGGGATCCTTTTTTAAAAAGATTAAAAACTTCTGTTCTGTCATGGCCAGAGCTAATTATCTCTGGTATAAAAATAGACCAAAGGAGAAAGTCTTGAAGTGGTCTGCAGGGTCTGATTCTCAAATCGAAACAAGAAAGAGCTGAATGAGTTTTTAAGTCCTTTGTGAATGTCCATAGCTGCTCTCAGAACATAGAGCATAGGAAACTATGTGGCATGCCTAGGGAATAGAGTCCAAACATAAATGTAGGGTGTTTCTTTTTTTCCCAAATGTTTATTTATTTTTGAGAGAGAGAGAGAGAGAGAGAGAGAGAGAGAGAGAGAGAGAGAGAGAGAGAATGCAAGCAGGGGAGGGCTAGAGAGAGAGGGAGACAGAGAACCCAAAACAGGCTCCGAGCTGTCAGCCCAGAGCCCAACGCGGGCTCAAACTCACAAGCCCTGAGATCATGACCTGAGCCAAAGTTGGATGCTTAACCAACTGAGGCACCCAGGTGTCCCAAATCTAGGGTGTTTCTTAAATCCAGGCTTGAGAAAATGAGACTGTAGTACAGTGTTATTGGAAATAGGGAAAAGACAACAGTTGATGGAATAGAGGTCTGCTATGCAGAACTCTTTTCTGATCTGATTGTTTTGCTTCAGGTTCTACTGTTGTTCTAGTTAAAAGCCATGCCGGTTGGCTCCGTCAGCACCATTACTGTGTAAAACTATTAGCCAATTAAAAAGTATCCTTTTTAAAGTGTCCTCTCTTTCAGCCACTTCACTAAAATATAAACATTTTGAGAACACAGGTATTATTCTATCAGTAAACTTTCGTGCACACAAATCAGCCTAATTCAGTAGCTTTTCATTCTTCATTCAAAAACTGCACTGCTGTTCATACTTCTGGGTTATGTTTCTTTCCTAAAATACCATGTAAACAAAAAATGTATTCCTTGGCAAAAAATGTGGAAAATAAATAGCTGCAGTGCTGTTTCCTCTGGCAAAGTACAGAATTCCACTTAGAGTGGAATGGCTGATTGGTCACCGTGATAAAATCCTGAGCCACTGGACTAATGACACTATGGATTATGTATCTGATCCATAATTTACACAAATTAAAGCTAAGCTCGTAGCCAACCAGTTGTAAGTATATGAACCTTTAGAGGATAATACCGGTTTTATTCCCTGATCCAACTGATGTCTGTATGCTTGTTTCAATACTCTCACCTACTTTGTTTTTGAGATGTAATACACACACTGTATGTAATTCACTCTTTTAAAGTGTATACATCAGTGGGTTTTAGGATAGTCAAAAAGCTGTACACCCATCACATGTAATTTCAGGACATTTTCATCATCCCTGATGATGTGTTTCAGAAACACCCCTGAAAAAAAACCCCAAAACAAAAAATACCCCTGTGTCTATTATAGTCCCTCCCCCATTTCTCCCTCACCCCAGCTCCTGGCAATTAATTACTGGTCTGCTGTCTGTCTCTATGGATTTACCTATTCTGAATATTTCACATAAATGGAATTACACACTATGTCACCTTTGATGTCTGGCTTCTTTCGCTGAGCATGTTTTCAAGCTCTAGCTTGCTCTAGCATGTATCAGTGCTCCATTCTTTTTTTTTTATTATTATTGCTGAAAAATATCTCGTGGTACAGATAGGCCATATTTTCTTTCTCCACTCATCAGTTGATGTCTGTTTTGGCTGTTTGCACTTTGGGACCAGTATGATAATGCTGCTATAAATATTCCTGTACAGGTTTTTGGGCGAACATACATTTTCAGCCCTCTTGGCTAGACAGCTTGGAGAGGCGTCGCTGTCTCCTATGGTAATTCTGTATTTGACTTTTTGAGAAACTGCCAAACAGTTCTCCAAAGTGGCGGCACCATTTCACGTTTCTGCTAGCGATGTACTAGGGTTCCAACTTTTCCATATCCTCACCAACACTTCTCTGTCTTTTCTATTATAGCCATCCTAGTGGGTGTGAAGTAGAATCTTGCTGTTTTGACTTGCATTTCCCTAATGCCTACGATGTGGAGCATCTCTTCATGTATTTATTGGCCACTTGTATATCTTCTTTGGAAAAAGGCCTATTCAAACCCTTTGCGCATTTTAAAATGAGGTTACTTGTGGGTTTTTTGGTTGAATTTTAAGAGTTCTTTATATATTCTGACAGATAGACTCATATCAGATATATGGTTTGCATATATTTCCTCCCACTTTGTGGGTTGTGTTTTCACTTTCTGGATAATGTGCTTTGAAACACAAATGATTTTAATTTTGATAAGGTCCATTTTATTTATTTTTCCTCGGATGCTTAGGCTTTTGGTGTCATATCTAAAAAATTGTTGCCCAATCTAAGGTCATGAAGATTTATGCCTGTATGTTCTATCTCACCTACTTTAAATTATGCTACGTGGGTATATTTTGTGTATCCTTACAAACTGCCTTAAATTACTTCGAGAAAAAAGCAAGCTGTTAATGAATTAAATTTTTAAGAAGGTACAGTCACTGAAAGAGATAACTATGTTAATTACTTTAACACATGGAAAATATCTGTGACAAATACTTAGACTAAAAAAAATCTAAAACTCAAATACGAAAGTGAATTTTTAACATTGACCTTGGGCTCCAGTTGAACTTCAGGTGATATACACCTCGTTTAATGTTCAGATTCTCTAGTCTATATTATTGTGTTCGTTTAGTATAAGCATAATAATTAAGAGTACACAGGCAACATTGATCTCATGTTGTAAATCCTAAGAGTGGATGAGGACCATGCTGCAGAGGGCCATCAGTGTGAGGTTACAGACTTGGGACTTTGCTGTGCAAACGAAACCATTTGGAAGGTTTCTGCGCGAGGGAGGGACACATTCTCTGTGGTGTTTTAGGAAGAGCTGATGGGCTGCCAGGCACAGGGTGTGTTAGTTGGGTGTGGAGCTAGGTGGGGAACACAGGGAAGACAGCCCTAAATAAGAGCTGCAGGGAAAACCGCAAACTGTTCTGAACCCTTTGGCTGAGTTGTCTAACAATGCAAAGCCGGTCAAACGAATTGCCCTTTGGCACAAAAATATTGTAACCCGTTGCTCACGCGGCTTGATCGCACGTAACTCGGCCACCGCAATGATGCACCCCAAGCGAAAACATGCTCTTTGAAGATCTAAAGTTTAGTCTCTGGGATTAACTTAATCAGCCATACTAAACAATATAGAAGTCAGCCTTCTTGTAGCATGCTGGGCTGAAGTTACTTATTTATGTACTGAACTGGAGCCTGCTGAGATAAATCCTCAGAGATGTCTCACCCCATTTTCTTCAGGACCCAAGGAACACAAGCGGTGCATGGGAAAACTGATTTACAACACCCAAATCCAGTCTCCTTAGAATTAGATAAAGGACTCGTTTGCTCCCAGTAAGTAGGAGACCAGGTATTTCTGCCAAATACTACCCGTATCAGAAACACACTCCTGCTGTGTCATGTTCTAGTAAATGGTTTTGGCATCCCGTTCTTCCTTTGTATTCTTCGCCACTAACTCCCTGTTCCCGGGCATTGGGACTTTACGAGGTGGGTGCAGTAACCCTCACTGGTCTTCCCACCCCTGATCCTTCCCACCTCTGCCACCTGATTTAAATTGCCCTGTTTCTGGCTCCCCACCAGATCTTCCCAAAACACCACTTCGCTTATCAATCTTTTGTTCAAAAACCTTCAAAATGGTCATCGGTCTACACGGCAAAATCCAAACAGCATAACCTTACACTCGTGGACCTCCATAACTCTTGACTCACTTTTCCAATCTTCTACAGTGATTCACTCTCTGAAAGTCTCCACTATGGTCAAATTGGTCTTCAGGTTCTCCTAAACACTTTGTCTATTCACCCCCAACTACCACACTTTGCTCCCTTCATCTTTTCTGGAAGGCCCTCCTCACATCTGCATCTTGCAAATCCATCCAACCCATTGACACCCAGCTCGGCTCCCTGAGGGAGGAAGCCTTCCCTGACCACTGGGCACATCATACAGTTATGTGCTTTCCTGTCTATGACTTGACTTATCATGGCAGCAAATTTTCAACAAGTCATTTTACATGGATTCTTTCATTTTCAAAAGGGTAAAGTCTTCTCTTTACAACAAAATGGTAAGTTTCCTGAGGGCAAAGTCCCTTCAGTATGCCTTTCATCTAGTAAAAACTTAGTAAATATCTAAGAAGTAAATTTACTTAAGAAGTTAAGAAAGTTCTTGCCTGGAATAGTTGTTAAGTGAGGACATGCTATTTACATGGGGATTAAATCCCTGGAAGGGATTTAAAGCAGTTCACGGGACTGCATAAAATATGGCAAGTTAGCAAGTACAGCTTTGGAACTCTTTTTTTTTTTTTAATGTTTTATTTATTTTTGAGAGAGAGAGCATGAGCAGGGGAGCGGCAGAGAGAGAGGGGGACAGAGGATCCGAAGCGGGCTCTGTGCTGACAGCAGAGAGCCCGATGCGGGGCTGGAACTCACAGACCGTGAGATCACGGCCTGAGCCTAAGTCGGACCCTCAACCGACTGAGCCACCCAGGCACCCATGGGATTCCTTTTGTTTTTCTCCCCGCTGATGCAACTGTAAACTGCAAAGGTTTACAAAGCTAAGGTAGGTCCTTGAGTCCCTGACCTCAAGAAGTTTGAAATCTAGTAAGCCCGCTCAAGCCCCCACTTAATTCCCGTATAGAATATGTTCCAGGTAAAGGGAATGGCAGGAAGGGAGAAAGTCAGGCTCCTTAGAGTAGTACTGGATGGTCTCAGCCTGAATAGCAATGATTTTCCCAGGAATCTAAGAGTATTTATTTTGTTATCTGTAGAGCCCATCAAGTCCTGTCCTTAATTTCCTTTGGACACAGATAAACAAAAAAAATTTCCATTTTCAATATGTTCCAAGGATTCGGGAGCCAATTGGAGTCCCATCTATTTTTTTTTTCATTTATAGTTTTTACTATATTAATAAATATATGTAATTGGCCTTGGGACAAAAAACATATTAGTAAAACTGCTATGTAGCCAAGTCCAAGTTGTGCTTGCAAAGCTGAAACAGGAACCCAATAGTCCAATATTACAACATAATGTGTGTGCCTCCGTCACTAAGAAGACTAGATGAAGAAATATGGACAGGTAATCACAAATCTCTTCATAACCCTCAAAATGTCAAACCACACATCCTTTACCAACAGAGGGCCAGAGAGCTTCCTGCCTGACCATCCGGGGAGCAGTGTAGCCAGCAAAGGAATGTTTTTACATAATACACCCACAAAGAGAGTGTGAGTTTCTGCAACAGAGCTTTTGACAGGTGGTGGTGTTTTTCTAGAACCATTTCGGTAAGCCTAAGCTGACCCCCCGAGGAACCAGAAGACACGGGTTTTGAAGTCCACTATTATACTCTCTGTCCTCTGTAAAGAATAGCCTGGCCCTAGGACATGAGGTAAAACAAAGATAGTGCTTGCAGTTAAGCAAAGACCTCATAAATAAGAATGTAACGAATGGGTCATAGTGATTTAATCCTCATTGCCATTCGGGGTTTGATTATCAAGGAGAGCCAAACAAAGAATTAGATGAGGGTGTGTTGGCTGACTGGGTTGTACATTAACAAAAACAAAAACAAAAAAAAACAGCCATAAGGTCACCATTTTAGTCCCTGCTTAAAAAGCAATAAAACTGACAATTATACACTTTCATTAACCACTGTTTATAAATAATAAAGGAGACATTTGTGCTGGGACATATGTAAATGGTACCTCCAGTGGCGGCTATCTGAACACAAATTCAGGGACAATCTTGAGATTAACAGTACACTGGACAGGGTAGACTATAAAAATATACAATGCCCTTAAATCTACTGACTGACATGTAGACAGACCTATCATTTTACTGCTTTGTGCTTTTTTCAAAAGCCAATTTAATGCCGTGATGCTTACACTATAGGTATCTGAAATCAGTTTCAGACTATACGTTGCTGAACATCTAGTAACTCCAGAAAAAGAAGATACCCTGGCACGTCCCAGATCCATCTGTGGGACAGTGGCAGCTACCATCCACACGAAGTGAAAAGGCAGAAAGTGGACAGTCCCTGATTAGTTTGGGAGAGCCACTTTTTCTGAAACTCTAAGCACTCTTCACCTTGATCTTTGCGACTTGCATCATCCTCCGCGCTTCCTGGCTTCCTGGTTTCCACACAATGACAGTTCTAAATCCAAAGCCCTCCTAACCTGAACCTTATTCACCCCGGGGCTCTGAGTCCTAACCCTGTAAATGGGCTTACTCCTAGCCTGCTGAATCCTTACCCTAAATGAAGAAAGATTCTACCCTTGTATGATCAACACATACAAATATCACTTAAAATTTTATTCTAAGAATTTTATCTCACATTTGAAGATGAGGTGTTAAAGACACACACAAAAAAATAGAGTTCAAAGCCACCCAGTGGGGGGGGGGGGGCGGGGATCTCTAAGCTTGTTGCTACAGGAGGCAGAGAACACTCAAACAGATCTGAATGATTATAGTCTTAGGAGATGGTGGCCAAAAATGGAGTGATTTCACACTTACATATCCACACAATAAAATACTCTGCATTCTTAAAAGAAATGCAGTTCTCAAAAGCTAATGGTTTCCAACAGTAGTTCAGCCTTTGGGGCGCCTGGGTGGAGCAGTCATTTAAGCTTCTCTCTCTTGATTTCAACTCAGATCATGATCTCACGGTTGTGAGATGAAGACCGAGCCCCTTGGTTAGGCTCTGCACTGACCATGCAGCCTGCTTCAGATTCTCTCTCTCCCTCTGTCCCTATCCCCTACTCGCTCTCTCTCTCTCTCTCTCTCTCCAAAAAATTTAAAACAGTTTAGCCTCAGAACTAGTAAAAAAAAAAAAAAAAAAAAAAAAAAGATACTATTATAGCTGTTCCTCCCTGGATAATGGATATTCACACTACTCCTGTATCCACTGTGGTGGATATTAAAATATTTTACTAAAAAAAATTAAGTCACATAATCTTGTGACTTTACCAAAAATAACTACACTGTATACTTTAAAAGGGTGAATTTTAAGTGCAAATTAGATCCCAATAAGAAAAAAAAAATAATAAAGCATTTTGCTTTCCAGACTGGAGATGGGAGAAAATTTGAAGCACATGGAGAAATAAAGTCATCTGTTTAAACCCAAATAGGGCATCCAGAGGAAAATGTGCAAATGTGGACAAAATCAAATGCAGCACTTTGTCCCCTCCAGGCTTTCAATTAAAGAGAAAGAATAATTACAAAATCCTCTCATTCTCCGGGTTTGGTGCACAGTCTCCTCCAAAAAGTTCAGAAGACGGCCACCAGCCCTCGGTGACTTGTCATGAATAGACAGGGTCTTCCGTAGGCCCTTCCCCTTGACTAGAGGGAAACCGAAAAGGAAGAAAAGAGAACAACTTCATGAATAAACTCCTACTTGGCTCTACAAGAAATAGAAACTAAAGCACAGTAAGGAAAATTGGGACAGCCAGATGACAAAGGAAGGGAAGACAGACTTGCTGGTTTTGTTAAGGATGTTCCAGAACATACTCTGTGTAAGACAAATAAGGGAAACAACTCTCTTGCAATGAGAATAGGATTAAGAAACCAAATCTTAGGGGTATGGGGAAAACACAACATGTCTTCTCTAATCACAAAATAAGAAAGGCACCTAAAACCTTCGGAAGGGGCAGAGAAGGTACAAGAAAGCCCCTCTCTGAATAGAAACCAATAAAAAAGGTGATGTGATTTTGAGTAATTGTGGAATGCAAGGAAAGGAAATCTGTTTGAGCTTAATACTTTGAACATTCTTTAAGAAGGACAGGTTTGGGGGTGCCTGGGTGGCTCAGTCAGTTAAGCATCTGACTCAGCTGAGGTCACGATCACCCGGTTTGTGAGTTTGAGCCCCGTGTCAGGCTCTGTGCTGACAGCTTAGAGCCTGGATCCTGCTTCGGACTCCGTGTCTCCCTCTCATGCTGCACCACACCCCCCCCCCCCCACACACACACTCTCACTCTGTCTCTGTCTCTCTCTCTCAAAAATAAATAAACATTAAAAACATTTTTTTAATGAAACAAAAAAAGAAGGACAGGTTTGGTTACATGGAATTGCATTTCCTTCTCCGGGTTCCAATGTGTAGAACGAGCCTATAGACAAAACAAGGTAAGGTGAATAACATCAGAATGTAAATGTTAAATTTTGATAATGTAAAAATAGTGATAGAGTTGACAGATTTCAGGAGTTGAGTGAAAAAGTTGAGAGTGATTTAGAAACAGGGGCGCCTGGGTGGCTCAGTCGGTTAAGCCGCCGACTTCGGCTCAGGTCATGATCTCGCGGTCCGTGAGTTTGAGCCCCGCATCGGGCTCTGTGCTGACAGCTCAGAGCCTGGAGCCTGTTTCGGATTCTGTGTCTCCCTCTCTCTGACCCTCCCCCGTTCATGCTCTGTCTCTCTCTGTCTCAAAAATAAATAAACGTTAAAAAAAAAAATTAAAAAAAAAAAAAGAAACACTAGTTCTCCCACTTACAACCTAGTGAGTCTGCACAGTTTAGAGTTGATAGCACAGGAAGTTGGGATTAAAGTATAATTGTTAAAATGAAAAATAATGTATGTTATAAAAATAATGAAATACCACGTAGGGCAAAGAGAGGTAGACATATAAGAGGCATACTAAATCTTTTGTTGTTGTTGTTTATTTTATTTTTGAGAGAGAGAGAGAAAATCAGAGTGCAAACAGGGGAGGGGCAGAGTGAGAGGGAGACACAGAATCTGAAGCGGGCTCCAGGCTCTGAGCTGTCAGCACAGAGCCTGATGTGGGGCTTGAACCCACAAACCGTGAGATCATGATGTGAGCTGAAGTCAGATGCTTCACCGACTGAGCCACCCAGGCACCCAAAGCATACTAAATCTTTACCTTTCTTAATGAGGAGTCTAAAGTTAACGAACGAAAAAAAGAGCAACGTGGTTTTTAGATGTTACGCTCCAGAACGACACATTGTTTTTAAAGAGTTAACTTCTGATGTGCAGAGCAATGGGGCTGGGATATTTTTTCTTTTTACCTAATACCACTCAGTATTGCTTGATTTTTTTTTTCTTCTTATACATACACTGTTTTTATAATACTTACTTGATTCTTAACTCACAGAATCAAGGGAAAAAACGATCTACATAACAACTAGCACAGTGAAGGCATTTTTGCCATCAAAAACATGAATCCTCTGGATATGGCAATTTCCTACGTCAATGCAGACGGTCAAATGCCAACGGGGCTGTTGCTTCGACACTACAAAACAAACAGAATGCAGGCTAACAGGCTCAGAGGAAGTTCAAGCAAGATATTTTCTTGGTAAGGCCTATTTCTATGGGTAAAAAATAAAGTAAAAAGAAAGAAGCAATAAATGCAGTGGCCTTGAGTATAATGGACAGACTCCCGATTTTCAGCGAGGATAAGGACAGCTATTTCTAAAATAACAGCAAATCTGGTAGCACCAATGTTTTAAAGTCCTAACGGGAGCAGACAGTATGTGGTTATGGCACACACCGAAAGAATTGTCACCAAAATGATTTCACCGTGCTTCCGGCAATAAATGGAGAGCCCCTGATGATGTAGTAGATAGTTTAATAAACACTTACATGATTCTTCACTAAACCTGGCAAATGCTAGGATGTGCCTCAAATTTTTAAAAATACCCATTTTGGGGTGCCTGGGTGGCTTAGTCGGTTGAGCAGCCGACTTCGGCCTAGGTCATGATCTCGCGGTCCATGAGTTTGAGCCCCGCGTCGGGCTCTGTGCTGACAGCTCAGAGCCTGGAGCCTGTTTCGGATTCTGTGTCTCCCTCTCTCTGACCCTCCCCTGTTCATGCTCTGTCTCTCCCTGTCTCAAAAATAAATTAAAAAAAACGTTAAAAAAATTTTTTTTAAATAAAAATACCCATTTTGTATAGTTATTCATAAGAGTTCCTTTTAAGAGTGGATATTTTAGGCTTGTCATCCATGTAGCTTATACTGCATGGAAGAAAAAAGCTGGCACGCTGACAGAAATGGACAGTCCCAGGTTTTAGCAGAAGCTTTACCCCTTCTCTGCATTCTCTCAGGGAAATCTGTTGTTGCTTTGCTTGGGACTGTGTAGAAATAAGTGATCCTCGGAGACTGCCATCACTTCCCCTGGAAATCCTTCTTATTCTACCCAGGAGGAAATCTACCCGGGCATGATTAAATCTCAATTCCTACATAGCCTCCTGGGGGACTTGTTAAAATGGAAAACTGTGGGTACGGAAAGGAAGGGACTATAGCCTCAACTTCAAATTTACGAGAAAATTAGTACTATACCGATTAGAAGTGGATCGTCTCTTGGACAGAGCTGATATGGAAACAGACTTTTGAAATAAGGAAAAGTTCTGCTTTCTGAGGTGATGTGCAGATGGCAAATCAGGGAAGATGCTGTCTCAGCCATCTGGAAACCGCTTCACGACAGCGGTGCACTCCTTTCGAGTCACCCTCATGAGTCCTAGGAGACAACTCGATAGGCTTATTCTTAATATGAATCCTTTAAAAGAATGAAAGAGCCTTAGACTTAAAATCAAAAGACCGGCCAATAAATGGGAAGGTATAGGTACCATGTATACCAGAAAAAAATAGGTAATACATTTTTTTATTTTAGATACTTATTAAAAGCTTATTTATTTATTTTGAGAGCGAGAAAGAAAGAGAGTGACTGGGAGGTGGGCAGAGATACAGAGAGAGAAAATTCTAAGCAGGCTCCAAGAGCTTGACACGGGGCTCAGTCTTACAAACTGTGAGCTGAAATCAAGAGTTGGATACCTAATGGACTGAGCCACCCAGGTGCCCCCAAAATGAATAATATCTTTGGGAAGAGAAATGGAGAGACATCCCCAGTCTCCACCCCCATCCTCTGCGAACTGTGCCCCCATAAAAAAGAAAAAGCATCCAATTCACTAAATAGAGTATATGGGAAAAGGTCAGAATCATTCCTAATCAAAATCATGTAAATTCGAGTAAGATTGTTTTCGTTCCCTTCCAAGTAACTGACAGAGATTATTGTAAGTTAAAAGCCAGAAACTGGGAGGGTGCTATTACACACTGTTGACATTAAGTCTAAAACGACACAGCCTTTCACATTGCAAGATGGCAATATGTCTTCAAATTACGGTACATTCGTTCACTGCAATACTATGCAGTCATGAAAAGAATCCTGTGGAAGTTTTTATACACATGTACACTTGTGTGTGGGAAACTATTAAAAAAATGTTAAGTACGGGAGAATTACCTTTTTGTCAAATACACGAAACACAACCGATTCATAACTTGTGGACATTCTACATTTAATAACAACGGTCCGGGTTACTATTAGGACAAAGCAGATTGCTTCTACCCATCATTCTCATAGATTTGGGTAGAAAGCTTGCTCATCTCAAGCTGATTCCCTTCTTATGAAATATGAATGCTCTAAGACAAGACAGTACTCAATTTGTATTTTTCTCATTATAAAACAAATGCTGGAAGTATGCTGTGAAAGTCCTTGAATATTTTTATTTGGTGTGTTTATTTTATTTTAGACATTCTCAGATCAATTAATTGCAAAATATGTAAGTATCTCTAATGATTAACAATTGCCAAAAGTACAATTGGGTTCCACACACACACACAAAAATATGTGGAGAGGTACAATTTTTTCTTATTTTTTTTTAATGTTTATTTATTTTTGAGAGAGAGAGAGAGAGAGCACATGCCAGCGGGGGAGGAGCAGAGAGAGGGGGACAGAGGGTCTGAAGCGGGCCCGTGCTGACAGCAGAGAGCCCAATGTGGGTCTCAAACTCACAAGCCCTGAGATCATGACCTGAGCTGAAGTCAGACGCTTAACCAACTGAGCCTCCCAGGTGCCCCAAGGTACAATTTGTCTTTGTGTCCCATCACTGCATTTTTTATTTCCAAGCATTAGCAAGCAAAACAAAACAAAAAATGCCATCATTTGCACTCTACATATGACCTACTTCCAACAGTAAAACATCCAGACCAGCAAAGCAAAGTGAATATGGAAAAAAACCTCCTCCTGACTCAGTGACTTTGAGCCAGTTAGTTAACTTTGCAATGCTTCAGATTCCTGGGCTAATGGGGCCATAATAGTATCTACCTTGTCAAGGTATACACGCTTGTATCCGGCCCCCAAATTCATATGTTAAAATGCTAACCCCCCAAAGGTGATGGTGTTAGTAGGTGGGACTTTTGGTAGCTGATTAGGTCACGTGGGTGGAATTCTCACGATGGGATTAGTGCCCTGATAAAACAGGCCACAAAGAACTCCTTTCCACCTTATGATGGCGCAGCAAGAAAAGGGCTGGCTGTAAATCAGAAAGAGGCCTTTTATCAAAACGTGGCCATGCTGGCATCCTGATCTTGGACTTCCCAGCCTCCAGTACTATGGGCAATAAATTTCAGTTGTCTATAAGCCACCCCATCTGTAGTATTTTGTGACAGCAGCTCAAATAGACTAAGACGTACCTCAAGGATTGTAAATTAACCCATGTAAATTAACTTACAACCTTGCTTGGCACCTGGCATTTCAATAAATGTTAGTTTTCAGAATAAATAAGTAAATAAATAAACGTTCATTTTCATAATTATTTTTTAACTGAAACGTAGTTGACATCAGTTTTTGCAATTATTACCATTACTGCAACTACTAAGATCCAGCATGCTTCTAAAGTTGTTACTATTACTGTTATTATATGTGAGGATATAAGTAATAGAAGTCATGTGGTAAAAGCACATGGAAAGCAACTAGAAAAAGGAACATCAAGGTAATTTTGCCTAAAAATGAAGATCTAGAATAGTTTCCAGAATTAAGGATTTACATTCCATTGGAGTTGACTTAGGAGCAAGAAAGCCTACATAGTATTCAGGTTGTAGACAACATGTCCTAGACATCTGTAAGGAAGGACTCTCAGAGTAAGTGACTCAATTAGCCACTAAATTGCCATATTTTAGAACTCAGGAACACTAAAAAGCCAATAGTTAGAACCACTTGTACTTTTTTAAGTTCAAATTGCCAAACTCAGACACACTGCCAGATTTCTTGCATAAATTAGATAAAATCATCTTGGATCTTTCTGTGAAATAATAATGTTCTTAAACTCAAATTTTTAATCACTGCAAGTGATAAGATAGTACACTTTTTCGTGCTTCTCTTTATTTTATTTTTCCTTTTTCCAAAGCATGAGAAAATCTTAAACCTCTAAAAACCAAATCTGTCCGTTTCAAAACTATTTCAGGGAAGTAACTGCGTTAGCCAATAATACGTTTAGAAAACAAAACCCCAGGGCACGTGGGTGGCTCAGTCCGTTAAGCGTCCAGTTCTTGACTTCAGCTCAGGTCGTGATCCCACGGTTTGTGAGTTCAAGCCCTGCCTCAAGCTCTGTGCTGACAGTGCGGAACCTGCTTGGAATTCTCTCTCTCCCTCTCTCTCCTCCCCTCCCCCGCTTGTGTGCTCTGTGTCTCTCAAAATAAATAAATAAACATAAACAAACGGACAAACAAACCCTAGAGTTTGTATTAAAGATCAGGCCAGGCTGATCGAGGCTGCCAGCTGCCTCTGCCTCCTGTTCCCGATCACGGACCTCATGCGCATGGGCTGATATGCAGGAGAGAGAGAGAACGAGTCCTGGGGAAAGGAGACAGGATGGCCCTGTTGCTCAGCTCTGCTATAATGACAGGGTCTGACCCCTATAAACACAAGTGCTGATGTAAGAGAAGAAAAAGGCTGCTTTCTTCAGGGACTTTATAAAAAAAAAAAAACAAAACAAAAAAACAAACCCTGAAGTTTAAATAGGGTTTCTCTGGTGACTCACATGACAAAGCGGGGACAAGAAGGTGGGGAGAAGGACCAGCATGGACACCAAGAGACATCACTTGGACATGGAATCAGAAGTTTCTTGATGGGCTCACAGCTCTGTTGTTGTGTCATGGGCCTCGTTTCGGCCCCTGCCTGAGAAAGAAGGCAGTACAAAATTGCAGTGAAAGGGGCGCCTGGGTGGCTCAGTCGGTTAAGCAGCTGACTTCAGCTCAGGTCATAATCTTGCGGTTTGTGAGTTCGAACCCCACATCAGGCTCTGCGCTGACATCTCAGAGCCTGGAGCCTGCTTCACATACTGTGTCTCCCTCTCTCTCTGCCCCTCCACTGCTTGCACTCTGTCTCTCTGTTTGTCGCAAAAATAAATACACATTAAAAAAAAAATTGCAGTGAAAGACCTACACTTTGCAGACAGACAGACAGACAGATTGGGTTAAAATCAAAGGAGAATCAGTTTTCCTTCTGCCTCCCTGGCCTTCGATTCTCTGGCTCTGCTTCTGTGTTTCCCTTCTCTGCTCAACTTCTAAACTTCAGAGCACTGTCCTTCAACTGCCTGGGGAGACGGGCCGGGTGTTTTTTTGTTTCAATTTCCAATCCACGGCAGGCTGACGCTGTTGTAAAATGTGATAAAAACAGATTACCAAAACAGTGAAACCAAGAGTCATGCAGAATACAAGCCACTGACCAGGCCTTTGCTGCAACTGCTATAAAAGTCCCCCAGATTTACTCTTCATTCTGTTTTTAATCCCACTGGGGACCACAAACAGGGTGTGGGCAGGCACCGGGCAGTGGGCCACGTTTCAGTAGTGTCGCTCTGGAGAATGTAGTTCTCCATCCACGTGCCCTTCCTAGGTATTGTCCCCAAACTTTACGCTGATAAATCCCCAGTTGAAAGCTCTCCCCTCAACCCGTCTCTACAATGGAGACTCTGATGTCCTGCCACCTGCCTGACCGTGGAAATCGGGGCATCTCAAATGAACGTGCTGCCAGAACTCGCGATATCGTCCCCACCCGGAAACCTGTTCTCTCCTCTCCCTGAACAGAACCTTCCTTCCTCCAGGTGCCCTCTCCCTCACTAGACGGTAACCCCCTCCGTCAGTAATTCCCGTCTCCAAAATTCTACCCGTCTGTCCGCTTGACCTCCCTTCACCGCCCCCGCCTCCACACTGCCATCCTTTCTCGGCTACATCACTGAAGAGGCATCACAGCTCTTCTCTCCGATTTCTCTCCTGCCTACCTGAAACTGACAATCCACAAAGGGAAGTTTTAATACGCGAATCGTGAATCGGATCCCAAAACCCTCCAGTGGGTTTTCATTACTGGCAGAATAAAATCAAAGTCTGTTCAACCACGGCACACGAGACCCGACCTGGCCTGGGCTCTGCTTCCCTCCAGCTTTCTCTCTGATTTCATTCCCCTGGGCAACAATGTTCCGGCTACACACACCTTTCTGTTCCTGAAACACACCAGGCTCCTTTCTGCATCAGGACCTTGACATTCGTCGCTCCCGTGGCCTCTCGCACGGTTCTCCAGATCTCGAGGAGGCGAGCTCCTTCTTCTCGTTCTGATCTCAGCTCAAAGCCTCCTTCTCAAAACGGCTTCCCCGACACCTCCAGAGAGGCCCAATCCACTGACAAATGATACTGTTGTAAAATGCAGTAAGATGACCTCCTGCTCCCTCTCCCGCCTGCACCCTCATCACAGTCTGAAACTCCACGTTTTGTTTCACACCCCCTAATGGTTACAAACCTGAGAACAGGGGACCCCCCTACCTGCACTGTTCACTGCTACGGCCCGACGCGTGAACGGTTGGTTTCCCCCCCAAAATATCTGTTGCGTCAGTAAATGAGTGATTCTGACCAATGCCACTTTAAGAACCCTGTAAAAGTCTTTAATCTCGGTGCCTGTTTCTTCATCTGTAAAACAGAAATGCTAATGCCTACCCTGCCAGGCGGCTGTGAGAATTCATTCATTCATGAACGAAATAATGTGTGCCGGGCATGGGGCCTGGTGGGAACATTCTGTCGATGGTGCCTAAAAAGTTGTCAGTGGTCAGTGCCTACACTGTGCGCAGTGGTCAGCAATACGGAGCTTACACTAGAAGAGAGTAAGCTCATTCACAGCACAGGGGAGACACCCCCTTGCTCGGACAGAAAAAGTGGAGACAGAGATTCAGGGTGGAAAACAAGGCTGGATTCGCAGGCTGGTGGACCCTGGGGGAACTTGGAATGCATTTGCATTTATACATCTTTCATACTAAAATCCTAGGTTTGCAGACATCTGGACAGAACCCGGAGATTTCATTTAGTTTTATATTTAGAAGGAACCTTACGTGACAACCTCCTGTTTTTCTCCAATGTGCCAATATAGAAATAGGACTCTGATTTTAGAATCTTTCTTCGCGGGAAACAGGTGATAAACAATCATGTCCTTTTCTGCAACATCTAAATTATATGAAAAGCAGCAGGGAAAATAGAACACATGTACTCTACAGTTTCCTCAATTCATCCTTTCATAAAATTCAAAGTGCTATCGCATTGCATCACTACATCCAGCCAGGAGTAATAGTGTCACTCCAGCAACGTCAGGAACTCATGCCTTCCCTCCTCAACCCGCCTGATCCCGCCCACCCTCCAGAACAGATCTGACCGAGGGCCAGCTTACTTCATTCAGTGACACCTCGCCCTTAAAATGACCTATCCTTCCTTTGCCCTTTGGTATATTTTTATTATACTTTTATAAATCTGTGTTTATCACTAATTTTACTTGAATGAATTTTAGCGAATTAGACAAGATTAGAAGTCCCCAGCTAATGCGGTACATAGGGATACATCAAGCATATTAGAGAAGGGACGATGGTCACAATTCAAAAATTCCCTGGGGTGCTGACGCCTTTCTGAGTTGTCCCCTTGCTGGTTACAGCAGACAAGACACAGGCGTGCATCTGTGCAAACTGGCTGATTTTTTTTCATGCCTAAAGAAAAGAGAATGGTAAATTAGGAGCATTTGCAAAAACTGTTACTGCAGGACTCAGTATTTCAACAAATTGCATTTCGGCCTCCCAGTCCTGGCATTGCAACGTGATTGATGCAACTCGATTAGATACTCAGAGAGCCGGGCCCAGGCTCTCCTTCTTCAACCCACAGGCACATCAGACGGAGGGAAACATGCACCTGTCGGTTCGTAAAAGGTCAGCGCTTGACACGTTAAATCAGAAGACACCATATGAAATGTGAAGATGAGTAGAATAACAGCAGCATTGTTACAAAATGGGCGGATTCCAAGAAGGACAAAGATGGTAACCAAACTCTCCACTGCTCTTTTTTAGGTGAGAGAAAAATCAAAGTGAAGTCTAGACTTCATCGACTTCATGTTGCTACGAATGTTTAGCAAGAAGCATATTTTACTCACGAATACTTTAAGGCCCTATTACAGGGAGGAGCTGTTTTTTTTTTTTTAACATTTATTTATTATTGAGAGACAGAGAGAGACAGAGCATGAGTAGGGGAGGGGCCGAGAGACAGGGAGACAGAATGGGAAGCAGGCTCCATCCAGGCTCTGAGCTGTCAGCACACAGCCCGACGCGGGGTTCGAACTCACAAACTGTGAGATCATGACCTGAGTCAATGTTGGACACTCAACCGACTGAGCCACCCAGGTGCCCCAGGGAGGAGCTATTTCTGTTAGATGGATGTGTCCCATGGGATCAGGTGGAAAAGGGAGCTCGGTATTGCGGTCAAATGTTATGTAAGGGTTAATGGTCCAATTGCAGGGTTACTCTGGCTGTAAATTCTCTCTCATCCCTCTTCTAGGCCCCCTCCTTTAGTTCCTGTGTAGGTTTCTCCTTGTAACTTAAAAACTCCGTTTCCCTCTTGCTTCCTCCTCCAAACTAAAGCTCGTTTCTCCTCAGCGCTGGCTGCTTTAAACTAAGTCAAAAGAAGAACAAGCAGATGAAAGGAACTTTCCATGTCACTGCATTTTGAAAGAGGATACTGGCCAGCCCAACCCCAAACTTCTAAATCGTGCTCCCTAACAGAAGACTTCCCCCCTCATGTTGCATGGCCATCACTAAAACAACAATGACCAGCATTTCTTTTTTCTGAAAGATTGATGAGTCTTATTGGAATTATGTCTCTCATGGTATTTCAACTTGACTAACACAGTGACAATAATTTAATAATAACAGTAATAATAATAATGGAAGCGAGGGAAGGAACTACAGGGAAGTCAAACAAACCAAGGTCTGAATCTTGGCTCGGCCTCTTACTAGCTGTATCTTTACACTCACTTATCTTTAAAATGGGGATACTATAGGGGCGCCTGGGTGACTCAGTTGGTTGGGCGTCTGACTTCGGCTCAGGTCATGGCCTCACGGTTCATGGGCTCAAGCCCCGTGTCAGGCTCCAAGCTGACAGCTTGGAGCCTGGAGCCCACTTCAGATTCTGTGTCCCGCCCCTCCCCTGATCACAATCTGTTTCTCTCTCTCAAAAATAAACATTAAAAAAAGATTTTTTTTTAAATAAATAAAACGGGGATACTATAAACCTCGTAGAGTTTTTGTTAGGATGAAATATTATGACGTTTGCAAACACTAATATTAATGGAGTGTTTACCGTGCGCTAAGCACTGTCCTAAATGGGCTTTCGGGTGTGAATTCATGTAATTCTCTCAACAATCCTATGAGACACTTGCTATTTATAAGGAAACAGGCACTTATGAGGTGATGGCACTTGTCCAGGGTCACCCCGCTGTAGGCATCAGTGCTGGGATTTGAACCCAGGAAATCTGACTCTAGACTTGTTTTAACTCTAGTGCTATAATGCCTCTCACAGCCTGGCACATAGTGAGGACTCAACAAATAGTAACAATGTTTCCTTTCTAAATACAAGGAATACAATTAAAACCAGCACACAAATCTTCACGATGCAAAGGAGATTGTTACTCAGGAGATGAAAAAAAGCAGAAGAGACCTCTCTCAGAAGAAAAGACTTCATAGCATATTAAATGGACCTTAAAAGCTAGTCACCGTTTTGTCAGAAACTGGTGAAAAAAGGGCATTCCAGGTGGAAACAGTCAACAGCTTAGTTGTGTATGGAAAAAGATGAACAGTCTAGCTTTACCTAAGCAAAGGTTTCAAAGACAGAAAAGTGGAGTGGGCTATCCAGGCCACGAAGAGCCTTGAATGCCATGTGAGAGGAATCTAAAGGCAGTTCAAGAGGCAACTAGGGTCATGAAAGCTTTTGCTGGGGGAGCCATGCAATCAAGGCCAAGTTGTAAGAAATTCATAACCATGATACCTATAATGAAATAGAAAGAGACTATGAATGATATTGATAGCAGCGGTCTGTATGTTCCAATTGCTTTCTTTACACATTCTCAAAATTTAGGAAGAGCGATTCCCTGAAATTAATCACTCAGTAGGTTTTATTAGACTGAAAACCACGACGTGATAGCACTTGAACTACTGAACTGCCAAAACAATGAGAAAAACCATGGGAAATCCTGTGCTTGAATAACTTTCATTTTAATGGGAATCACGAACTAAGTTTGGCGAGCTGGGCTGATTTTATGTTTAGCTATCATTCATCTGTTATTTCTTCAGTTCTTAAAAAACACACATAATAGGAAACAGACACGGAATTAGCTACTGTCTCTGGCTGACCAGCTTACAATGTATACGAAAGTGATCTGGAGGGAAAAAGGTAGTTCAATTCTGAAGTCATGCTTCAACTGTCAGATATGCAGAGACAGATGCAAAGGCAGATGCAAAGACAACAACGTCAATGTTATCCGAGCATGTTTTAATATAGCCCCAGGCCGTCGGAAGTCCTATCTGCTGTGTGTGCCCATCTCTGGCTCCGTTCAATGTGTATGCATGTCCGATAAATTCACCTCTTCCCTCCGTTTTGTTTGCTTTAAAAAAAAAAAAAAAATTGGAACGTCCTGGTACATATCAGGAAAGACTAGGCAAGGACGGCAGCTGAGAGGTTTGACAGCAGTCACACCTGTATGTAATCTCTGTCCCAGGGGATTAGTCTCTAGCTCACATCACATGCTAGAATTAAGACCGCCTAGTAATTTCATTGATGTATCATTCCAAAATCCATGGGTACATTGAGAATATAATGATTTATCGTCACACATCTTGATTTCTAAGCCTAGTCACACCCTTCACAGCATGGTTATCTTGTTTTACAGCTTTTCCTTTCTGAAACCACAGAAGGAAGGGGTTTGCCTTCCTCCCCTAGCTATTCTTCTGGACTATAGCAAGCACTCTCGGCCAAATGTTAGGCAATGGCTCCCCATTATCCATTGGCTACATTTGCTTTTTTCTTGCTCCCACAATGGAAGTGATTTGCAATACAGGATATACGCTTTGTTTGCTAGCTACAAATTGTAACAGTAGCCGGAGCTAAATTTTATTCACACAGTTATTCACAAATTAAAACAACACACACACGCACACACACACACACACACACACAGGCAGGCAGAGTAGGATGAGGGGAGGGGAATTAGATGTCTAGAGTACGAAAGATAAGAAAGCATCATTCTCAGGGTCATGGCTCACTCCCCTCACCCTGGTCCTGGCTCTGTGTGCATGCATATTCACACACCACAAAAACCAAAGATGACCGAACACAAGCCTAAAGCCTAAAGCACAGATCATGTGCTCTTACAAGGTACATTCAGTTCAGGTCAATGCTTAACTGAGTGTGTTCATCCACTCAACATCTTCCAATGGTTCACATCTCACTCAGAGTAAAAGCCAACGTCCTTACGGTGGGTCACAAGACAGCACATGACCAATCCCCCAAGCCCCCACCACCTCTCTGACCACCCCTCCTTCCGGCCTCACTGTGCCTGCACATTTCCTGCTTGGGGTTGCATTCGCTGTTCCCTCCACCTAGAACACCCTTACTGCACATACTCACATGGCTTGCGCTCTCCCCTTCTCTTTGTTTAAATGCCACCTTCTCAAAACCATCCCTGGTCTCCCCGGTCCTGCTGCCTCCGGCCCCCATCACCACCCCTGCTACATTTTCTCCAGAGCACTCATCACCAGATGACACGCTACGCATTTTACTTACGTATATTCCGTGCAGTTTTTACATAAATGAAATAACACGACTCAAAACGTAATGCTCCCTTGTAAGTTCGCATTGGTAAGGATTTCTTAAATCTCTTTTGTGCATTGCTGCCTCTACTGCTCCAGAATAGCAGGTGCTTAATAAATATTTGCGGAGTGAATGTACTAGGTGCTGGGCAGACAGGTTTAATTAAGATATTATTCCTACTATCCAGGTGGCAACAGTATCCGCAAATATCGCTCCCCAAATAAAGTCAAGCCTGTCAAATTACCTGTACTCGGGTCTCCATCAGCCTGGTGATGTCAACCTTATGAAATCAATATCAAAGCTTCTTTAAAGAAGCGAATATAAACACTCTCCATAGTCAGTGCACACATGTGCATAATCTAGTTTAAGCAGAACACAAAACCCAAAGAGTGTTCAGGAACGAAATGTGAAAAGAGACAGTTTAGGCAAGTAAAAATGTTGTTGCTGATATTCTCAACAAAGCGGAAGGCGGGGTACGTCCCTTCAGCCATAGTTCGTATCATCAATATTCATAAGCTCCAGAAGCATTCTACTGAATTTTAAAAGTATATTACACGTGACAACAATTTCCCATGAAACCTCTTTCTTCGGGCATTCTATTAATGAAATATATTTCCCCTAAATGTCATCCCTTTTTTATGACCTAGTCAATAAGATAGTAAAAATAGTTTTTCAAAATAAATGCGTCTTCACAGGCATTAACGTCATATTTTACAGGTTACATTTAGCATCCCAGCATCAATTTCATGAGGAATATTTTCTCCTGCCATGGCTAATACCAAGGTAGAAATCGTGGTGTTTACTATAAAACAGTCAACAAGTGTACAGGAGCCTTCTTCCCCTCACCTATCTATTAATGCTTCCTTTTCTTAATTGAGAAAGATGCTGTATAATTTGACTACCACGATCCTGAAGACTGCAGTGCTGATGGAGAACCTCTCTTTACTAATAAATTCGTCAAAGGAAGAGAAAGAAACATGTTCAGTCACTGACGCTTTACTGCAAAGTCAAAGGGCTGTATATGGTAGACTAGTGCTGCTCTGAACGGACGCTCAACCAGGTGACCCTCACCTCCCAAATGTGCATTTCCTCTTTGCCAAATAAAATTTTGGTCTTTTGTTTGTTTGTTTGTGTGATTTGTACCAAAAACAGCAGGAGGAGGCATGTAAAAAAACAAACAAACAAACAAACAAACAAAAAACGGAAAAAATACAGAAGGGGCGCCTGGGTGGCTCAGTTGGTTAAGCGTCCGACTTCGGCTCAGGTCATGATCTCACCTTTCGTGAGTTCGAGCCCTGTGTCAGGCTCTGAGCCGACAGCTCGGAGCCTGGAGCCTGCTTCGGATTCTGTGTCTCCCTCTCTCTCTGCCCCTCCCCCGTTCACACTCTGTCTCTCAAAACTGAATAAAAGTTTTAAAAAATTAAAAAAAGAAACACAAAGAAGATAATGACATTTTGCTGGTTCTATTCCATACAAAGGTTGACATTCAAAGTCTTTTATAAGTTAGATATGATATTCTTATATTAAGTCTTATCAGTCAATGCTCCCAATTGAATGCATCCAGCAAGCCTAATGAACATTACACGACCCTTTCTAAGATCAAAGTAGGCTCTCTGTTAGTTTAATATTTGGGCTCTTTGACCAGACTATGTCATGGGCATCATTTAAAATGGTGCACAACAACCAAACTCAAGAAGGATGCTCTCACTTCCCTGACATTTCATTTTCATTTTTGTTGGGTTGACAGCATCGAACACATCCCAGACTTCTCGGGAATTATATCAGCTCTCCTGGTAAACTAGGAGTCACCTCTTGCAAAAGCAAAAGTGATGAACAGCCTAAAACTTTAGTGCTGTGACTCAAGATGACAGTCAGGCCCTTCCCCAACCCCTTTGCCCAAGTAACATTCCACAAGATGCTGCCAGTCTCGGCCCCTGTTTGCTGAAACTCCAGCTGAGAGTTAAGCATCACAGGAATGTAGTCAATGTAATATGGAGTCATCTGATCTGGAAATTCATTTTCGGTTTCAGGACTTGCCAAGTGGGAGGTTATCTAGGAAACACATGGCAAGAGGAGATGGGGCTCTAAGAGCGGGTCTGTCCTATGCTGTGCCCGTGATCACATCACATCGCAGGAGAGCAGAGCTCAAGGCAGAACTCAGGTCTCCCACTTCACCGTCCAATCTTTCCACACCTGCTGTGGAGCGCCTGCCATTTTGATTATTTTTAAGGGGGCACATTTGGAGTCATCCTTAAAAAGAATTAATTTTCGGGTTTTTTTTTAACTGAATGTAATAAGAGACCGTGAATAAGAATAAAGGACCCAGCCTTTGAGAAATACATCAGCACCAGACTATTTTGTGATTATCTTGTCCTAAAAGCAATGGATCTCTTGCTGTCAATCGCTCTGGGGAAATTAATCCCATAACAGGCCATGAGGTTGGCTTTCGATGAAGTGAGGAGTCATAAATATCCTTTCTTTTCCTCAGGGCTATAAGTGGTCTGTGCCTTGGTATAAATGAAGGAAGTGTCTGTAACATTTTCTAGTGCGAAGAAATAAGGTCCTCCTCGCTGGGCAGACACTGAGTCGAGGGAAGGCAGGAAGCAGCATAGGAAAGAGTGTAGGGCAAGTCAACCACAGAGGAGTATTTGAGGTATTCTCTGGACATGCTCTCCTTCCAGTTTCTCCGAACCATCAGCAAAGCCTCATTAAAAGTTACAGTCTAATACCTCTGGCTGTGTTCTTAAAATCTCAACAAGATATATGCACAAAGATGTTCAGTGTCGCACAGTCTATTAAAGCAAACAAGCAAAGTATATCTGTCAAGAGAGGACTATTAAATCAGGTATGGTGCACCCATATGCTTGAACATGCAATCATAAAAAATGAGCTATTTCTGTATGTACTGGTATGGAAAAATCTCAAGATATATTATGCAAAAAGGCAAAGTGGGTTTTTTTTTAAGGAACTTGGTAGGCAGATCATAGTTTTATAGGTAATGGATGGATTGACTTTAGTGTCCTAGTATATATATAACTTTTCTCTAGAAGAGAATCTCCAGAGAATGGTAACAGTGGTTACTTCAGGGGATGGGAACCTGTCACTTCTCATTTATGTTATTCAAATATTTCTGTTTGAACTTAAGTATATGTGTATATTCCTTTTTTACATCAGAAAGAGTTTCCCCGGGGCACCTGAGTGGCTTAGCTGGTTGAGCGTCCCGCATCAGCTCATGTCATGATCTCAGTTTGTTCATGAATTTGACCCCACACCGGATTCGTGGATTCGCACTGTCAGCCTGTCAGCGCAGAACCCACTTCAGATCCTCTGCCCTCCACCCCCCTGCCCGTCCCCTGCTTGTACTCTCCCCAAAATAAATAAATGTTAAAAAAAAAAAAGTTTCCCTGGATGGTTAAGATTATACCTCGTAGGATTAAAACAACCTTTTCCTTTCCTAAGTTATACCTTAGTCTTGGTTATGCTACAGGGAAGAGATTTGGGCCATGCTTGGCTCAAACCAGTTCAGGGAGACTAGTGGCCAGACTGGTGGGGAGTGACCAGAGGCCCCCGCAAACCAGCAGTTCCCAAGAAAGTGGTATACACCAATGCAGCGGGGTTTCTGCTAAGCTGGATGTCTGAACATAGCTCGTTCCCAGACATATGGGAGACGGTGCCTCAGGGATCTTTTAGAAAGAGCTGAGGGACACTAGGAAGGGGCTACTCTCCAGCTGCAATGCAGTGGGTCCCAACCACCACAACAGAACAAATGCATACCCCAGTATCACGGCCACATCCTGGACCCTGCGGATGGGTGGGAATGGGAAGCGTGGGCGTAAGCAGGGGCAAGGGGAGAGGTTCAGGATGCCTGGAGTACCCGTAACATAGCGAGGTGAAATGCAGGATCGCCAGACAACCACATCTCCATACCCAGCCTCACCCCTTGTAGGACGCAGCCCACTCAAGAACCTAACTGGCCAGGCTGGAATCTGCGTGTCTTCGCTCCTCACTCAAGTAGGAAAAACACAACTGTGTCCTCGGTCAGGTATAAGGGCAGAGGCACACGAGCAAACGAACTTCCAAATCACATCCAACTTAGAAGAATTCAGCTCAAAGGACTAAGAAATTTCTAGAATGAAGCCTCCTCTGCCCATTCCCTTCATGTGTCTATCCCGACAGGCTGTGGGTTGTGCGCACAGCAACCCTTTTTCTCTCAGTTCCCTCAAGGACCGCTCATCAAACGTCTACTCAGGTTCAGGTTCTTGGGAAGGCCAGGATCTGGAAAAACGCAGGTGCCACTCGGTTCCTGGCTCTTTGGAATTCACAGTCACAGAGGGTACAGCCACCTAGAGAACTCTGTATACGTGTCGGCATAATAGACACAAAAACGTAAGAGTCCTGGGCGGGGAGGAAGTGCAGCTGTCAGAAAATAAGCCATGATACCACCGAGTTCAAGTTATGTGCATTAGCAGAGAAATCAGGGCAAAAGGGTGTGTCCGCAGCAAGGCCCTGATTTAATCAAGGGGGTTCAGGGAACCAGGGCAGGCTAATCTTCAAGAGACACTAACAAGATGCTCACTCACTTAAAGCAAATGAACAAACATCCTTTACCCCTTCAGACAGCTTGGCTGTGGCAGGAGAAAAGGATGAGCTAAATGATTTCCTTAGGCTGCCACTTCTAGCCAGTCCTCCCCACCTCTCCAACCCCCTCCCCCCCCCCCCCCCCACCTTTTGTCACCTTAGGAGTCGACGTTCCAGGAGTAGAGTGTACCCACCTTGCTACCTCTCTTTCTATGACATAGGCGTGCTAGGGTCACAGGGAAGCCTGATATTGACCTTAAAGTAGACAACCCCTAGGGTTCCTTCCTACAACTGCCTGGAAAAGGATTAAGGCCTCAGACCGCACTAGCCTAAAGAGAGTGAATGTTCCGGAAGTCAGGACAGAGTGGAAGTGACCATAATCTTCCGTTCACGGATATCAATCCCTGGTCCAATGTGGCCTCTTGAGGCAACGACTGTGCCTTTGTCGCTGCTGTACCCCTTGCTATCCCCTCTAATGCTACAAACTCTCCCTCCGTGTTTGTGGAGTGAATAAGTGAAGGCCATCCTCACAAGTCTTGTGCAGCCTGCTTTGGGCAGACAGTAAAACTTCAGTCAAGCCCTCAGGTGATCCCTAACACTAATAACGCTGTCAAAGCATTTGCCAAGCTTTCAAAAAGGCCCTCAGTGGTACCTGTGGCTGTCTCTGCCTCTTTCCCTGCTCCCCGCTGGCTGGACTTTTCTGGTACAGGAGGCCCGGTTCAAGCCAGCTCTGCTGGGGTCTTGTGAGAACTGCAAGCCAGAAGGAAGAATGTGGTATTTTTAACCACAAAACAGTCTTTTATTCTTATGTAGCTAAATTTATCTCCCTCTTCTTTTATGACTTTAAGGCTTGGTATCCCGTAGAAAAGGTCAGGAACCTTCTAACGCTCTCAGGTCATAAATTCACCTGTGTTTTCTTCCAGGGCTTCTATTGCTTCATTTATTTTACACTTAATTGTTTAATACATTAGGAATTTTGCGTGCGCAGGCGATAAGAAACGGGTCCAGGTTGATTTTTTTCTAAACAGCCAGCTGTACCAACATTAAGGGAATAATCTCTCTTCTCACAGAGATCTTAAAATGCCCCTTCACTCTAACCAAATTCCACATCCATGAATTCACTAATCTTTTTCCACTGCTCAAATTTTTCTCCAAAATAAATTGTTTTAATTATTGCAGTGTCCTATCGTTTTAATATTCAGTTAGGCTAATCTCTCTTAATTACACTTCTGTTTCAGAATTTCACACACTTCATCGTGCGAAATGAGTAACAGCATCATTTTGCCATATCTCTAAAAAAAAAGATTCTGTTGGTATTTTACTCAGGGTTTCACTTCTTTCATAGAGAGATTTAGGGGAAATGAACATTTTTACAATATGGCGGCTTGGTGCCCAGGAGCAAGGTGGCTCTCTCCAATGGCTTAACCATTGCATATTCCCAAAGGTAGTTTTTCAACTTTCCTCATGGCATTCCCGTATGCTACATTTCACTTCAAACGTGTTCTTAATGTTTAATATACTTCATTAGCATTTTAAAAATTCTAATAACACACTGTTTCCCGTTTGGGGAACGCTTTTCTACCATTTCTCCATTTCGCAAATGCCACTCATTTTGCAAGGCCCTATTCCAATGTGACCTGCTTGTAAAGTTTTCCTTGGCCGAATACCCATCAGGAGGGACCGCTGCCTTTCCTTGGTGCTCCTACGACATCTCGCGTGTACCACCATCACACCACTGGTCCCAGTGGGTTGCAACTTCTGTACACAGGTCTCTCCCCTTGCTTTGTCTGGGAGCTCTGCAAGTGAAGGAGCTTGTAATCGCCCTCCACCCCCAAGCCTGGCTCCTAGCAAGCGCTCAGTGATTCCATCGGGCAAATGAGTGAATGAATGAATGAATGAATGAATGCCATATGCTTTCACATGTTTCAGTAGCAATTCTGCAGTGACAACAATAATATTGATAAATGGTAGAATTTGCAATAATGGGATATGAGGTTTCTTTTCCTGAAACAGAAGCTATGCTTGAAAATGCAAAAACATTAGCTCATAATGACAAGTCATAAATAATTAAGAAATAAAAGTTAGACACATCATTTTCCTGGCATGTATTTCAGCCTAATATAAAGAGGCAGCGTTGTGGTGGGTACAGCACTCTCCGGCATTAACAAGACCTGAATTTAAATCTTAGATCAACCCCTTATGCTAGGTCAACTCAGGCAAGTTACTTCTTCTCTGCCTCATTTCCTCTGTCTCTAAAATGGGCACAATAAATACCTTCATGATAGAATGTCTAAGAAGCGCCTCAAACTTAAATGTCCAAACAAGGTGCTTGATTCCCCGCTCCCCAAACCTGCTCCTCCTACACTCTTCCCCATCCCAGGAAATTACATGTTGTTCTCCCAGGTGCTAGGATAGGGAAGGGAAGGGAAGGGAAGGGAAGGGAAGGGAAGGGAAGGGAAGGGAAGGGAAGGGAAGGGAAGCAGAGGGGAGGGCAGGGAGGCGAGGGGAGGCGAGGGGAGGTGAGGGGAGTGGAGGGAAGGGGAGAGGAGAAGAGAAGAGAAGAGAAGAGAAGAGAAGAGAAGAGAAGAGAAGAGAAAAAAGGAGGAAGCATCCTCAATTTTCTCCCTTTTCCTCCATGCTTCCAATCCACCAACAAGTCCTATGAGCACCTCCTTTGAGATATTTCCAGAACCCAGTGACTTCTCACCAGTTGCTCTCCTACCATCTGGTCTAAATCACCACTTTCTCTTGTTCTGATCATTATAATAGCCTCCTAACCAATCTTCCCGCTCACTACAGTCTATTCTCCACGTTGTTGACCAAGTGATCCTTTCATACTACATCAAATAAAGTCACAACTCTGCTCGGAACTATCCCAGGGATGTCCCATCTCTGTCAGTCTCACTTAGATGCAAACCTCACAGTAACCTGCAAGGATCAATTTGACAGCCCCCCCCCCCCCATCTCTCCGATTTCATCTTCAACCCTCTCGCTTGTCCTCTCTGATCCAACCACACTGGCCTCCCTGGGAGTCCTCATGATAGACCTCAAGGTCTTTGCATTGTTTACCTCACTGTCTAGAAAACCCTCTACCGGAGCCTGCATGGCCCTCCTCACTTCCACTGGGTCCCTGCTCAAATGTCATTTTATCAAAGAGGCCTTCCACTATCATCCCATGTAAAATAGCCCCTTCCTGTCCCCCACCTGCCCAGCATCCTCTCTTCTACTTGTTCTTCTGTATTTTTATTTACAGCACTTCATCACCACCTGTCCCATTATATATTTATTTGGTAAGTGGCTGTCTTACCCCAATACCTGGCACAAACTGAGCACTTAGTGGGTGTTCAACTAACACTTACTGAATGACTGGATACACGAAAACATCATCTATAACTACAATTCTACAATTTATCTGAATCTACAGAATAGACTCTCCTAAAATAAACAGTAACTAAGGAGCTGGTGAGAGAACCGAACCATCATGGATGCTCATGCTCATTACTTAACCCAACTGCTTAAATGAATCAAAATAAAGCTGCCCTTGTTTTACACAGAACAACAACAACAAAAGTCTCCCAGGAGTCCATTAGAGATTGCCAACCTACATCTCTTTTCAACATTTTTTTGTAACATTTAAAAATTATGGCTTTCCCCCTCTCCCCTCCTCCCCCCCAGACTCTGGGACTCCCCTCCTTCTGTTCATTCCCATTTGGAGCTGAAAGCCAGAAATAGCTGTTTACTTCATTGTCCTCATTTCCCTTCATTGTTACCATTAAGTTCTCTGGTGGCTACCCTGGTGTGGATGTGTTTTGTAAATGAATTCTCAATAAGTTGGAGAAGAAAAGCATGAGTAAAGACCTTGGACCCAGTCTTAAAAGCAAAACACATTACAGGATATTTTCTTTAGGAAAAACTATAAACTGACTCTAACAGTTTCATAGATAACCATCAAATATTATTTTCACATGTAATGATAGTCTAGAGCTGGAGAAAGAACACTCTGTATAGAAACAAGAATTTATTAAAATGTGAATAAAAATAATTTTATATGTAGTGTGCTTCCTCTTATAAGCCTGAAAAAAATTATCTAGCAAAGGACCAAAGTCGTATGATCTCTAGTCAATCAGCAAGTAATTTTTGAGTGCTTGACCCACAACTCCTGCTTTCTTTTTTATTCTAATGGAGGGCTCAGTAAGACAAAGGATTTTATTTTATTATTTTTTTTAATGTTTGTTTACTTTTGAGAGAGAGAGACAGAGGACGAGTGGGGAAGGGGCAAAAAAAAAAAAAAAAAAAAGGGAGACCCAGAATCTGAAGCAGGTTCCAGGCTCTGAGCTGTCAGCACAGAGCCCGATGCGGGGTTTGAACCCACAAACCATGAGATCATGACCTGAGCCAAAGTCGGACGCTTAACTGACTGAGCCACCCAGGTGTCCCAAGACAAAGGATTTTATATGTACATTTACTGAATAAGAACTTGCCCATCCTATAATCATAAAACAAAATATGGACAAATTCCTTAAAGTGGTAAATGCACATTACATAATTTTCCCAATAAAATAATGCAGTGCTGGGGAAATACATCTCCAGTACACTGGACAGAGTCATCAAGCAGTAGTGAGCCCAAGAATAACCACAAGTAAATTGAACATTTTAAAGCTGCTTCAAAACTGCATTAACTGGAGGAAACAGAGCCATTCATTTGACATGACTACGAACTAAACATTTCCATTCCACGACAGCTTTGCAGTAGACAGTTTAACCGATATAAGGTGAATTCTATTTTAGAATGTGAATTATCATTCCCCTCCCCCCAAAAAACCCACAAACGCTCCAAAAATTCATTTGGGTTTGACTCTGTACTAAATGTTATTGTTTGTCTATAGTAGTAAGTATATCTGAACATACATACCAAGTTCCCATGAGAGGAAATAACCCGGAAAAGTGCTGTATTGAAGGGCAGGAAATAGCCAGCCCAGGATTTAATTTAAATGTTGATGATGATAATATACAATGTAGCTAATACTACAAATAGATATTCAGAAATTGACCAAAATTCTACCTTTTGAGACAAAGGGATACATTTCCACCAAAGCATCTTCTGGCCAGAAACTATTAGTTAGGAAAGCCACAGTTCCAACTTGCCTGGGATAACTCCACTATTAATCTATTGTCCCAGTATCCCATCAGGTTTAGCATTTGTCCTAGATGGAAATATTCCATTTGGAGGCACCTGGGTGGCTCACTCGGTTAATTGGCCCACTCCGGCTCAGGTCATAATCTCATGGTTCATGGGTTCGAGCCCCGCGTTGGGCTCGGTGCTGACAGCTCGGAGCCTGGAGCCTGCTTCAGATTCTGTGTATGTCTCTCTCTGCCCCTCCCCTGCTTGCTCTCTCTCTCTCTCTCTCTCAAAAAAGTGAATAAATATCTTTTTTTAATTAAAAAAAAAGGAAATACCCCCTTTGGATGACCTATATGGTACACACAAAATATACTATATATTTAAATGTGAGCAATATACATTGATCAGCCCCTAATTGCCCAAGCCTCATTCAATCACAAATTCTAACATCCTTTAATATTTTTCTACCTCCAAATCATGACAATCCTCACCCCAGAGTGTTCAATAAATATTTGCTATAATACTTCATTAATTAATATATTAGTATCATTGGTGCAGAAATGGATGAGAATTGGAATAAATTTGGCTACTTTAGGAAAAAGGTTCAATGAACATTATCTGATTGAGTATCGTGGAAAAGGTCAAAAGATCAAAAGATTAACTACTGTCCATCACAATTGTCTTGCTTGCTCTGAAAAAATTTACAGATGAATGGTTGACATTTCTGTTCTTAGTGGAAGAGAAAAGAAAGCATATATTTTCTGAATTGTGGCATCCTTTTTATAACGAACATAAATTCCAACTCCATGGGCTTCTATTCCCTTCTCAATAAAGAACAAAGGTAACAATTAACTTATACTAGCAAACACTTTTTTTTTTTTTCCAACGTTTATTTATTTTTGGGACAGAGAGAGACAGAGCATGAACGGGGGAGGGGCAGAGAGAGAGGGAGACACAGAATCGGAAACAGGCTCCAGGCTCCGAGCCATCAGCCCAGAGCCCGACGCGGGGCTCGAACTCACGGACCGCGAGATCGTGACCTGGCTGAAGTCGGACGCTTAACCGACTGCGCCACCCAGGCGCCCCTAGCAAACACTTTTTTACTCCTATCCAATCTATTTTCAATTTTTAATAATCTTGTTTGAGCGACATTAATCCCTCTGTCGGTCTCATATCTTCTCCTTCTCTCTCTTCCTCCCTCATTCTCTGTCTCTGTCTCTGTCTCTCGTTAACCCTTAAAACAGCTTCTTCTCCAGTTTGTACATGGGTTGGTTTTGCCTCTGGCTGTTGTCTGTGACAGAATGATGACATTTGTGCTCTAGACCACGAGGCACTCACAAAGCAGCAAAGAGCATACCCTACCCTGCGTGGGAGAAAACAAGAGACAAGAAAGGGGATGCCTCAGGTGAGCCTGCAGGAAACAGAGGATTGCTCTTTCCATAGGGTAGAGTCACAGGTACCCATGTAGACTTGCCATGCTATCTCCAAGATGGGTAGACAAGAGAGGCTACAGGAGAAGACCACCAAGCTTCAAAATGCTTCTCAAAAAGCCCTTGAGAGAACTGAACAAAGCAGCTTCTTTTGGCACAAGCTGCACGTTCTGAGAGAGAACAATCCCAAATACCAGTAGAGGGAAAGCAACATGTCAACTCCTTGTGACAATATAAAATATAATGAGTACAAACAGCTGGATTTTCAATGATGTGTTTGAATGTGAACTCTAGGAAGGCTCAATAGATGTCTATGGGATGGATGGATGGATGGATGGATAGATGGACGGACAGGTGGATGATATTCCTAGAGACTGCTACTTGAACCAGGGTGAAACGCTAACCACTCACAACCTTTTCCCTTTCTCTACCCAAGTACATTGGAAACCAGTGATTAAGCAGAAAATGGCAGCCACAAGTGAAGTACACTTGAGGTCTCAACAAGCAGCATCTTGTGAACGGAGCAAGAAAATATCAAACTGTATCAAGTGATTAATACTACTTATATCAGTGAATACTAATATAGACCAAGATGGAGAAGAACCTGAAACTACAGGCTCATGAAAAAGAAATACCTCTCCCATAAAAGGAGATAAAGACCAATTTACCATCTCAGAGGAAATATTCCATAAATTCTACAAAATTTCATCTTTCATTTTAACAGTCTCTATTAATTAGTGCTGTTTTGTTCTTCCCTAGAACTGAGGGAACTAGTAATGTGCATATAAAAATAGGATCAAGTTAAGAACACACACGTCTCTGGCGGGATGGCCTCACTCCTTCCTCCTGCTATAGTCAAACATGTTGCTTGGCTATTCTGCATTCAGCCTTCCCAGGTGCCGGCATCCTCAGTTCTGGGATGATCTGGTGCTAAAGATAAGGCTCAGATAGCCTAATCTGCCATATGAAAGGAAACACAAGAGCGGGCTTTCGGCAAGATTTCTCCCTCTATGAGAACCCTGGTCAGGATGAAACGTAACTCACTGCAGCATTATTTGGCAATAAAATACCATCTCTAATATGTATTGTGGGCAGTTGCACAACCAGGGATGAGTTACTCTTAGTGTTACCAAGAACACCTCTCCCCTGCACTGTCCCACCCCTCCCCTGCACTGTCCCTTCTGAAAGAAAAGCACATCTCTCCGCATTCCACCTGCCGTATTCCCACTCATCCTTCAAGGTCCAACTCAAATTCCACCTCTTTTCTGAAGTGAAAGTGCCCTTGTTATCAGCAGCCACAATTAGTTTATCAGTATGATCATTCTTAGATGATAATCTTTACCACTTTGTCACATTCTATTCTGTCAGCTGAGTGCATAACTTTATACACACACACACACACACACACACACACACACCCTTAACTCAGTTTACATTCCTCTGAGGTGAGGCATAAGATAAGATAAGATAAGATAAGATAAGATAAGATAAGATAAGATAAGGGTCTGATGAACTGATGAGAAGAGGGAGCTATAAGCTAAGAAATATGATTAACTCAGGGCACCTGGGGGCCTCAGTGGGTTAAGCAGCCGACTTCGGCTCAGGTCATGATCTCACAGCTCGTGAGTTCAAGCCCCGCATCAGGCTCTGTGCTGACAGCTCGGAGCCTGGAGCCTGTTTCGGATTCTGTGTCTCCCTCTCTCTCTCCTCCTCCTCTGCTCACACTCTGTCTCTCAAAAATGAATAAATCTTAAGAAAAAAAAAAGAAATACGATTAAATCAAACTTCTCCACCTGAAGAATCAAAACTAAAAAATGGTAATGTTGTTTATAGATACAATGTGGGAACAATTTAACCTTCTGAAACATAATTCTTCCACTTGTAAGATACTGATGTCAAAAACTATTTCTCTCAGGTTAAAAAGAAATCTATTTATTGAATTACAACCCATTTATTTTAAAGGCAAAAAAAAAAAAAAAAAAAGACTTCCAGGAAGAGTAATGTGTTGCTCCTTTGAATTTTTTTTTCATATCAAAGTTATTAATGGCTAAACTTGGCTTTCACAGATATCTTACTTGTCTGCAGTTGGATAAACTCCTTGAGGCTCTGTAACTCAAAGAGAAGAAAAACCGTAGCTAATACAGGCCAGAGAAATGGCCCCATAGAACACTAAATAAGAACCCTCCGTGCGTTAATCTGTGTAGCATCACCATGAGAGAAAATGATAAAGTTTGAGTAATGCAACGGGTAGTATAACAGCCAGAGCCATCCAGTTCCAGGAAGAAGTAAGAGAGAGAAAGCAGAAAAAATGGAAGTGGCCCCTTCATCAATCAACAGATGCAAGTTTGCTGAGCCCCACTGTAAACCCCGCCGTAAGCATGGAAGCCGAAGACGTCAGCGAAAACGAGTGTAGCTCTGATTCTCATAGTTCCTCTGCACCCCACCTCTGCAGAAGAACCACTGTCCAGCACAGGGCTTTGCTGCTACCCTAGAAAGCTGACAACAGCCCTCACCGCCCGCTGCCTTCAGCAGGTGCTGCCCAGGACTCAGCACGGTCTGCAACTGAAGTCCCTAACGCCAAAGTGGGGACACTTGAGGCCAATCTTGCCCAACCGTCTCCCTCATTCCTGCAGTCCTCCTCCTGGAAATTATGAAGAGCCCTCGTCCCTGCTCATTTCCTCTCCCTTCTAATCTCTCTCTGCCTTGTGCTTCTTCCCTCTGGCTGCCCATCTCCCACCACTCACAAGCTTCCACTGTGCTGTCTAGAACTACAGCCCCTTGTACACAAAATTCCCGGCATCGTCCGCCTTTCTCCAAAGTGCCCTCTGCACCTCCTGACTCAGCTCAGATTTGGCTCTCCTTTTCCTGGCAAGCCTGCCATCCGGCACCAATATGCTTTCCAGGTCAACACACATTGTACTGTTTCTTTTCTGTGCCCCTTTCCCTAAAAAGCCCATCCCTCAATCCCATCTTCTGTCAGCTGGCTCATCCAAGAATCCAACTCATTCTTCAAGAAAACAATCCCCCCCCTTTTTTTTTCAAGATCCCGTGGTCCTTACCCCAACAGCTGCGTTCGGGGCCACTTTTGTATCACCATAAGACTCTCTCTACATATCCCGTGTTATCCCTCTTTCCCTCTGCACTCAGTATATCCTATTATAAGAACGTATGTATTTGTTTCTTCCACAAAACTGTGAGCTCCCTGAGGGTATATACTGGGTCCTATTTTCACCAATTGCTGGTACATAACAGGTGTTCAATAAATTGTGTTGAATGATTGAATAAAAACCTATGTCCCTGACTTAAATAAATGAACAAATGGGGAGGCACTATGCATTTTTTAAAACTTTTTAAAAATGTTTATTTATTTTGAGAGAAAGAAGAGAGAGAGAGAGAGAGAGAGAGAGAGAGTGCATGCATGAACAGGGGAGGGGCAGAGAGAAAGGGAGAGAGAATCCCAAGCAGGCTCCATGCTGTCAGTGCAGAGCCCGCTGTGGGGCTCAATCTCATGAACCGTGAGATCATGACCTGAGCCAAAGACCAAGAGTCAACGCTTAACCATCTGAGCTACCCAAGTGCCCCAATACATTTTTTCTTTACTGGATTTTTCTCTCAGTCTATTAAAGCTATGTCTACCTGCTAGCAAACAACACAAAGATATATTCATAGAAAATTCAGCTGTCTCCTCTCCTCACCCTTGCCTTTGCGGTAACCTTGGTGTATACTGTTCTATGATATTCTCTATGCCCACAGAGCCCACACATTTGCACACATATGGATTTTTCTCAGTTTACAAAATTGGGATTCTGTATTATATACACTTTATTCTAAAACTTACCCTTTTTCATTTGACAGTGTATCATGACCATCCCTCCAGACCAAACACATTATGGATCTAACTCATTCTTTCTAATAGTTGCAAAACAGTCCATGGTATGAATGTACCATAACTTAGTCACTCATTCCCCAATGGATGGACATTCATAGTTCTTCCAGTTTTATGGAAGTTCTGAAAACAAAGATAATGATCTAGCATTTCTACAGCACACATAGGTTGAGGTATTTCCCTGCCCAGTGCAATGGACTCTATCCACACATACCTCCATCTTTTTTTTCAAGACTCAAGCTTCTGAAAAGCTAGTGGGTTCATGAGTGATCTCTTACGTTACACTGCCATGTGTCTTGTACATACCACGTATTTAATATTTATTATATTTAACCAAATCTAATTAGAGAGAAACTTCCAGACAGTATGCACAGTATGTAATGCTTGCCATGCTTAATTCTGAGGATTTGGTAGGAAGAGAGTAAAAATAGGGAATTTTCATTTTTAACCTTATATATTTCTGTTTGAGTTTATATTACTTTATAACTTAAACATTTAGTATATCCATTAATTTGCTAATAGAAGGTATTTTGATGATATTAATATGTCACTAGTGAATCCTAATATATTGCTTTCATAATTCATAAGCAGCTTTTTTCAAAACTTGCTGGATAATACAGAACCCTGACTTAGAGGAAACAAGCTCTAATTTAATAGCTGCCAAATCTGCCTATACATAAGAATTAACTGGGGGCTTATGAACCATTCAGATTCCCAGGCCTGGCCCTGAATATTCTGACTCAGTAGATCTGAAAAAGAGCCCTCATATCACGGTTAAGTATTCCAGGTGATTCCTATGATCCTGCTGTATTGTAATGGTTTTTAGAATTACCTGAGGAGCTTTTCACATACATGGATCTGGGTGCTCTGCCTTCAGAGTTTTTGAGCCATTAGATCTGGAATGAATCCTGGGAAACAACATTTTTAAATGATTGCCTAGACTATTCTCCCCAGTTTTGGAAATTCTACTCTAAGTGTTATAATTTCCTCTAGCCGGCAATCCAAAAATCAAAGATATGGAAGCTCCATTTCGGCCTGTAGTAGTAAAAATACAACACCAGATTAAAAATCTTTGATGAAAATATTCTAAAAGACTACAAGATGGGAATGTCTTAACTTGTTGTATCAATGAATTAAAGAATACTTTTTATTGTTAGTTTGAAAAGTGAATTAAATTTTAGGACTCTGTTTATATTTTTTTTTGCTTAAGTTTATGTATTTTCAGAGAGATAGAACATGAACAGGGAGTGGGCAGAGAGAGAAGGAGAGAAAGAATCCCAAGCAGGCCACACTGTCAGCACAGAGCCGGATGGAGGGCTTGATCTCAGGAACCAGGAGATCATGACCTGAGCTGAAACCGAGTCTGACGCTTAACTGATTGAGCCACCCAGGTGCCCCTAGGACTCCGTTTATATCTTAAAGACCAGATGAATTAAATAATGGTAATTTTCTCCCTAAAATTTTTTAATAAATTCACTTTTTTAATGAAATGCAACAGTTTTCAATGTTTAAAAAATATTCCTACCCCCACCATAACCTACAAGCCTAGATATTAGCAATAAGCAGATCATTTCTTAGATTAATGAAATTTATCTTTCCAAATATCTAAAGACCTTCCTATTTATAAATTAGGTATTTAAATAGAGACATTAACCTTCTGACCCTGAAGCTTTAGCGTTCCTTTCAGGAGTACAGGTGAAAGTAGTTACTGAATTAGAAAACCATAGCAAAGCTCACAGTTTTGACATCTTTTGTACAAAATAAATGGCAAACAGACATTTTTCCACACAGGCTCAATTCAAAGTACTCTACTAGGTACTTTGCTAATCACTTAGAATTGGTTTTGTTGTTGCTGTTATTTTAGAAATTCACAAACACTAAAGTGTTTCATAAAAACATTAGAAAAGTCCTCAGTTATTGGCAATACGTAAGAAGTTCTGGTCCTCACAACTGAAGTAGGAGGAAACAGACTGGGAACAGCAAGTTAACAAGAGCAAGGATCAAGTGGCCTTGTCTCCTTCACTTCATCATTACCAAATGCCCATGACAATGTTTCCAGATAAACTGGGAGTTCCAAGTTACTTACCAAGGCCATTTCCTTTAACTCTCAAGTACAAGGCATTTTCTCTCTTGGCAAATCAATGACTGGGATGTTTACTATAACATTCAAAGGACTAATAATGAAAAGGCAGTAAAACAAAGCGATGTGATCAGAAGTCAGGCAGACCTGGTTGGTAAGGATCCACTTACCAGGCAGACCAGGTTGGTAAGGATCCACTTACCAACCGTTTGGGCTCAGGCAAGTTACAGACTCTTTCAAAACCTCAGTTCCTTCATCTGTGAAATGGGGAGGTAATAACAGTATCGACTTGATCTTGTTATTATGAAGCTTACATGATTTAATACATGCAAAGTATTTGGCACATGGTAATAATGCAATAACTGATATTAATTATCATGCGGTTTTGCCCCTGCAGTATTCTTAAGACTTTAAACTGTTTTCTTTTTTGTTTTGTTTTGAAATGTTTATTTATTTTTGAGAGAGCAAGAGTGGGGAAGGGTGATGGGGGGGCGGGGACAGAGGCTCTGGTGCAGGCTCTTCGCTGACAGCAGTGAGCCCCATGTGGAGCTCGAACTCACGAGCCATGAAATCATGACCTGAGCGGAAGTCGGACGCTCAACCAGCTGAGCCACCTGGGTGCCCCAGCCTGTAAACTGTTAAATACAAAATTATCAACATAGTTTGAAAAGGAAACAAGACAACTGAGTGACATGTCTACGACTACAAATCATCCTGTTTGAAACGAGGTTCAAGAAGAAATATTTGAGAAACATCGAGAAATATTTGAGCCCAACCCAGGGCTCTAGCCCTTTGAATCCCTGGGGCCATCCTCATTCGTATCCCCAGATAAAGCACAGAGATCCTGAAATAGAAGGGCCAGAGACAAGGTAAAACTTCCACATGTGTGTGTTTGGGGGGGGGGGGGGCGGTACTTAATGAACTTCACGGTCCCTAGAACATAGCAGGTTCCCGGTAGTCATGTGGCACCTACAGTGTGCAAAGTACTATACTAAGGGGTTTGGGTGATGTAAAAGCTGGATCAGAAGTGGACTCTGACCACAGAGAGCTTTTACACCTACGAGAGATATTCCTCACATGTTCCTTGTGGTACCGAAGACAGAGATCAGGAGCAAAAGCCTCAGTGTTAGAACACAGTTCAGAGATTGTACAGCTGGAGTCACTTGAAACATCCCATATACACACCCAGCCCCCTAATAATCATATCGGTTCCACCCTCTTTTTTTCCTTTAATCACAAATCATTAAGCAGGTAGTATCTCAGGGCCTCCTGTCGCCTCAGTAGCCCAGTATTTACAGATGTAAATTCTGTCATTACCACCAGGTATGGAACCAACCAACCTTACTGGCAGATCAACAAAGACCAGTCTCCTTAAAAAGGAATTTAAGCGTTTGAAATTAGTCTATTCATTACATGCCCCAGAATGAACCCTCAAAAGCAACACGAAATTATCCAACAGATGTTACTGAATTCCTAAACTGTCCCCCTCCAAAAGCAGGGTTAACCCTTCAGAGTTGAAAAGAAAAGAAAAGAAAAAAGACACAAAAGCAAGTCTGCAATTCCTCTTATAAGCTTTAGGGCATCAAAAGGGGGTGGTCCTCATTGCTTTGCAAATACGCTATCTAAAGATAATCAATATTTTCCTTAAGCGCTTATGGCAAAACAACCAAGTCCCTTCATTTTAATTGCTGGCAAAGTGCACAATGACTTGATCTCTTTAATATTTCACTCATAGTAGCAGCCACTGAGCTATGACTAACCCACTCTCCCCAGCATCACCACTGGCTCCAGATGGCAAGAAATACATTCCCTTCACTCCTGCCTGGAAAGCGATTTTGATTTTTTTTTTTTTTTTTTTTTTTTTACTTTCACCCAGTTTTACCTGCAGTGATTGTTTCAACCCCGAAATTAAAATGGGTGGCGGACGAAGATTAATGCTAAGAGAAGTACAGGTAGGGAATTTACTTTTTTTTTTTTTTTTTTTTTAATGGGGTATAAGCACTGCAGCTTTAAATCATACTGCATCAAACCCTGGATTCCTTCCATAACCGGGCTGCAAAATGGTAACAAGAAAGGAGGAAAAAAATACCTCTTCCTCTCCCCTGGACAGCCCTTCAGGCGGCTCCCCAGCAGGACGGGCAACGGGAAGCCCATCCCCCACGCCCTCCCAGCCCCGCCTTACAGCTTGTACAGGTGAGCCAGGCACCGACCGCGGCCCGCATCCGGGGATCAAGGTCAAGGGCGAGGGCTTCCTTCCACCCCCCCCCACCCCCCCGCCCCCAGCCACCCAGAGCCCACGGATCCGCCGCCAAAGTTTCAGGCCGGGTCGGGGTCGGGGCCGGCGCGGCTCCCGCAGCGCCCTCGCCCTTCCGCACCTGCCCGGCCCGCCCCGGTCCGCGCCCTGCCCCGCCGGGCCTGGCGCGGGGTCCGGAGACAGTGCCCACCTGGTCCCCACTCACCCCTTGCGGACATGGTTCAGGCGGCAGGAGCCGAAGCAGGGAGGGCAGAGGAGAGAGCCCGGCAGGGCGTGGGGAGGAAAATATCCTCGAGACGCACACGAGCGCGCCCTCGCCCGCCGCCCGCCGTGGGGAGGCGGCTGGCAGCGCGGGGACGCCGCCCGCAGGACACCTGGCCGCCCGCTGGGCGCAGCGCGGCGGGCGGGCGGGCGGGCGGGGACGCGGCGATCGCGGGGACCCGCCGCCGGCGCGGCGACGCTGACAGCCAGCGGCCCGAGCTGGGCGGGGCCCGCCGCTCCGGCCTCCCCCGCCTCCCGGCCTCCCGGCCTCCCCCGCCTCCCCCGCCCCGGCCGGGCCCACCCGGTCCAGCGGCTGCGGCGCCGGGCGGGGCTTTTGTCCCCGGACGAGGTGGGGCGTGCAGTAAGGGTCTGCGTCTTCCCTCTCCCCGGCTGGAATTCTTAATTTAAAATAATTAGTAATAATATTGTTGCTATTATTAGTGACTTTCCAGCCTTCTGCTTTGGTCCCAGAGAAAGAAAGTGGGAACGAGCTCTTCTGCTCCCTCTCCTAAGTGATGCCCTTGACCGGAGGGTTAGGCCACGACTGCCCCAGGGGGCTTGGCCCTCAGTGGGAAGAAGGCCTGGGGCAGTTCACGGGAGGGGGGGGGTGCTGGGGGTGTCCATGCCAAATTAGCGACCAAGGAGCTCCCTCAAAGTCGCCTGGGTGGGCTGGGCGGGACTTTTCTTCAGCGACCTTAGAGGTAAGCCCTGCAGAGAAGGGCTGAGCCCCCTTGGCATCTGAGGTCAGCAGGCCCTCAACTAAGGTCAGTAGACACATTTGATTCATGGTTTCTACCCTGAAGCGTCAGGGCTGGGCTGGGTTGGAGAGTAGGGAGAACGCTCCAAACCAATACACGTTTCCTATATATACCAGGGTGAAAAACAAAAAACGAGAAAAACACTAAGTCCCCTACTGTTCTGAGATAAACCTCAATGATAGAGCTTGGTGGTAGTAAGCAACCTAACAACCACCACCAGATCCACAAGCTGTAAACCGAAGAGGTGGGATTCTAGGCTTTGAGAACACTCAAACCTGTAAGACTGGTGGAAGAATTCCTAGTTTCAGGAATTCACACTCCCTTCTCTGGCAACTGTTCCTCTGTACACTCTCACAGCAGATATTCTAGTTATTTCCTGTGTAGGCACTTCCCAAATCTATCCTGATACGATAGACTTCGTATAATACGTCCGGCAACCGAGAAGTATTCAAAGAACGGGTGAACATAATAGCTCTAGAAAAGTAATGAATTGGTGGATAATTGAGCATCATCAAAGAATGCCCAACCAAATGATCATGTGGAGAAGGAAATACTAGAAAAGAGAAGTAACGAGAATAGAAGTTCTCAAATGCAACTGCCAACTACAAAATTTAACTCACTTACCCACCTTGACAGCATCTTTGTCCCTGTCTTCTAGGTGAGAAAGTTGCCAGTAAATCACAATCCAGTTGGTTCAGTCTCAAAATAACTCTTCTTTCCTGCTGTCCTCAGTTCACTATTAACCCTTCTCACCCAAAGGCTGAGTACATGAGTAGCCTAGCTTCTCTCCCTACATCCAGCCTCCACCTCCTTCTCGTCATTCTGCCTATCGCCCTGAGAATAGTTTTCCTAAAACACTATTTATACTCTGACATCTTCGTAGTCTAAAACCGCCAGGGAATTTCCGCTGATCTCCGGATAAAGCCTCAACATTGCAAAGTGTTTTCATCTATGCGTTGAATCCATTCAATAGAATGTAATTGAACGTCTACTATGTACCATTCACTATGGTAAGTACTAGAGCTAGGATGGTGAACAAGATAGAAATGTCTATATGGAGTTTAAGGACTACAGAGATTTTTAAAGGCTTCCATAATCTGTGCTCTCCTACCTGTCCAACACCATTTCCAGCTAATCCCCTAAATAAACACTGTCGCAGACAGAATACGATCCCTTCTGTTTCTCAATATCATAATATCCTGTCTCCCTCATTCCCATTACTCATTCTTATTGCTCTTCCCAAATTCCCTTCTTCCCCAAATTAACTTGTAGATTGTCTCCTCATGAAATGTTCTCCAGCTACCTTAACCACACTGATCTCCTGATTCTCTTAACTTCTGCAGCCTGCATTACTTAATGCAATGCTGTGCGTCGCTACTTAATGGTTTTGTTATATGTGTTTCCTATCTCCCCAACTGTTGTAAGTTTCTGGAGAGTCTTGTTGAATTGAATTTGTCCTGGAAGTCTATTACAGGCCATATTTTAGAGCAGACACCATACTAGTAAGATAGGGGGGTCCAGGACTGTGTGCTTTTCTACCTTCATCCTTTAGTTAATATCCAGTCCTTTTCTCAAACTGCCACAATAGTTCTGGCCCTTATAACCTCACACTCAAAATACAGGTACAGTGCAAAAGCCTCATAATGAACAGATCATACTCTTATCCTTAAGGGGCTTATATTAGACTACACAGAGGCCTGTAAAACATACTCCAATGTATATAAGTCTGAAATAAGACACCTTACACAATACTTTTAGGCACATCGCTAGAATTCAGTACCTGATTGACTGTCAGGTTAGAAAACTAAGTCTATTGTCAAAGAGCATCTTTGACTAAATAAAGTTTTCCCTATGAATTTAGCTTTAACCTTCAGGTTATGTATCAGTTCAGATTTTAAATTATGTATTATTTGATTATATTTTAGAGTTATGATACTTTGAAATACCTTTTAGGGTCAATCATGGTTTCGGAGAATCTCTTCTTAGAGAATCTTAGAAATCTGAAACTAGTTCTTCCAACCATACAGCAACCAAGTTCCTGTTAGTGGCTTAACAGTCCAACAAATTTCTCATCTAAAATAACTGATAATACTTTAGAGATCATTGTAAAAACAAGCTGTAAGTTGCAAGGAATTTTAAGAGAAATTCTAAGCGCCACTTTTTAAGATCCGAAAATATAGTATATGCTGCTGGTTGAAATTATAAAAAAGGAGTTTACATTGACCAAAGGGAAAACACACATTTCTGTCTGTGTTTGAAAAAAGGTGTTACTATTAGACTCTTGCCCAAAAATACCCTCTCAACTTCTAAAGGAAGGAATGTTAGTGTACATTATCGGCAATTTCTATTCTTTATTGATTTTTTAAAGTTTAGAATTTAATTCCAGTATAGTTAATATACAGTGTTATGTTAGTGTCAGATGTACAATATGGTGATTCAACAGTTCTATACATTACTTTGTGCTCATCATGATAAGTGTACTCTTTAATCCCCATCACTTAGTTCACTGATCCCCCCACCTGGTAACCGTCTTCCTTATTGATTTTTTGAAATGATTGAGTATGGATTTTCACTCCCACAGCTTTTCAATTGCTGACTCACCATCGTTTCTCATTCTGAACCTACATGTCTCATGAGTAGCATGAGAATAACTTTGCATTTTGCATAACTTCAAGTAAAAAACAAAAGGCAGGCTGAGCTACTCAATGATTTTTTTAGCAAATACCTTTGTAAAATCTGCCATGTACAAGCCAGTGGGGAAGGTGTGCCAAACAAGTTAGATAAAGTCCCTGTCCTCATGACATTTACATTCTAGTAGGAAAGCCAAATATACAGACAAATATACAAGCTGGAGAAGCTAAACCTAATACTCTTCATTACACCAGGCCACTAAAGGGCAGGAGCATCCCTGGCTCTCAAAAGAAGTAAGCAACCATCCTATTTTGATAAAAGTATTCCGATTTAGACCCCCTGGCTCCCACAGATGATTAACTAAAAATGAGGTCAGAATAAAAAATTACAAAATACACAAGGAAACAAGCCACTCTGAGTGAGAGTCAGCAGAAACAGCAAATAGCCGCTATAGATCCTAAGTACTTCTGATATTGTAGTTCCCAGATAACAAATATAAAATAAGAAATGAAATATATAAGGTAATACAATAAAATAATAAAAGATATGCCACAAAAATGAGCCCATAAGAGACTATCAAAAGTGATCAAGTAAATTTCAAAAAGAGCCAAATCGAAATTTAACATATCAATTTAGATTTTTTTGAAAAGAATCAGTGGATAGGGAAAACAGAAAGTTAGTTGGAACGAAAGGAAGAATTACTGAAATGGAAAGTAGATATTTAAAAATTAGTAAGACTACAGCTCTGAAATATAAGGAGATGGATAATACAAGAAAGGTTAAGATATATGGAGAATAGGATGAGAAGATCTAACGTATAATTAATACTTGTTTATAATTAAGAGGAGTCTTACAAGAGAATAGAAAACCTGGAGGAGACACACCATTTGAAGAAATAACAGCTGAGAACTTTATAAAAAGACATAATCCCATAGATTAAGGGAATACAACATATATCAAGCAGGATGAATAAAAATCAATCCAGACCTAGACACATTGTCTTGAAACTGAACAACACTAAAGACAAAGAGAAGATCTGAAAAGAAGACGAAGAGAAAAGACATAGCCTACAAAGAAATAACAGACTGACAATTGACTTCTTACTGGGAATGATGAAAACCAGAGGACAATGAAATTCTGATTAGACTATCACTAGCCATTTAAAATTGCACAAACAACTGGGGCACCTGGGTGGCTCAGTCAGTTGAGTGTCCGACTTCAGCTCGGGTCATGATCTCACGGTTTGTGAGTTCGAGCCCCGCGTCAGGCTCTGTACTGACAGCTCAGAGCCTGGAGCCTGCTTCGGATTCTGTGTCTCCCTCTCTCTCTACTCCTTCCCTGCTCACAAGCTGTCTCTCTCTCAAAAATAAATAAAGATTAAATTTTTTTAAATAAAAAATTAAAACAATAAAATTGCACAAACCACAAAAATACCTTTCAAAAATGAGGGCAAAATAAAGATATGTTGAGATTAAACAAATAATGATTTTTCCACTAAAGTAATTTCTACATTACATATATAATGTAAGTACACACATACAGATAGAAATTATATATTTATTATATATATAATGTAAGTATATACATACTTAAATTATTACATATACATACATAAATTATTTTATATACATACATAAATTATTATATATACACACATACATAAATTAATATATACACATACATACATAAATTATTATATATATAATGTAAGTATATACATACAGAAAGAAATGACCCCTGTTAATAGGTATGAGATAGAAGGAGAGGAAAATATTTGTTTACATGTAGACAAATTTTACTGTTAACACATTTTACATAAAAAATTAGGATAAAAAATTAAAAGATAAAGTTTTTTAAAAGATAAAGAAAATGTAGAATATTTAGTGAAAATGATTAATATAAAAAAGCAGGCATAAATAAGCAATATTAGAAATAGAAAGAGGTAATTAACTACAGGCAGATAAGATGTTCAAAAGAGGCTATGGACCAGGGGTGTCTGGCTAGCTCAGTCAGAAGAGGATGTGACTCTTGCTTGTAGAAGAGAGAACAATCTTAAAGGAAGATAACAAAATCCAGCACTCAACAAAGTAATTGTTACCATGTTCAACATCCAGTCAATGGTTACTAAGCATGCCAAGAAACAGGAAAATGTAGCCCATAACTCAAAGTAAAGCCAATCATTAAAGCAGACTCAGAATGACAGAGATGATGGAATTAACAGACAAGGATGTTAAAATATCTATATTAACTACATTCCAGTATTTAAAGGAAGACAAGAAGGCAAGAGGGAAAATGAAAGATTAAAGAACAAATGAATGCAATTGAGGCTTTAGAAATGAAAATACAGTATCTTAAAAAAGTTCACCAAATGGAGTAAATAGCAAATAAGACTCTTCAGAAGGAACCATCAGTGAGCATGTAGTCAATAAAATCCATTTGAAGTGAAACACAGAAAAAAAAAAACCAATGAAAAAATAATCAACAGACTTTCAGTGACTCATGGGACAATAACAAATGGTCTAACATATGTATGTTTGAATTCTAGAAGGGAGAGGAGCAGAAAATATATATGAAGAGATAATGGCAGGTAACATCTCAAATTTGAAGAAAATAATAAACCCACAATTACAAGGAACTCAAGGATTCCCTAGCAGGATAAACATAAACCTACATACAAAACAAAATACACCCAGACATATCGTAATCAAATTGCTGAACACCAGTAATAAGAGAAAATCAAATAAGTGGCTAGAGTAAAAAGATAAACTATATGCAAAGCAACAAGGATAAGAAGCAGAACAGACTACATAACAGAACTAAGCAACACACAAGACAATGGAAAGAATCTTATAAGTGCTGAAAGAAAAAAAAAAAAACCCTCAAACCAGACTTCCATATCCAGCAAAAGTATTCTCCAATAACATTAAAAACTTTCTTCAACTGGGGCGCCTGGGTGGCGCAGTCGGTTAAGCGTCCGACTTCAGCCAGGTCACGATCTCGCGGTCCGTGAGTTCGAGCCCCGCATCAGGCTCTGGGCTGATGGCTCGGAGCCTGGAGCCTGTTTCCGATTCTGTGTCTCCCTCTCTCTCTGCCCCTCCCCCGTTCATGCTCTGTCTCTCTCTGTCCCCAAAATAAATAAAAAACGTTGAAAAAAAAAATTTAAAAACTTTCTTCAACAAACAAAAGCTGAGAAAATGCATTACCAGCAGACCAGTACTCTAAGAATGTTGAAGTTCTTCAGGAAGAAAGAAAATACCAAACAGAATCAATAGAACCAGATTGAGACATAACCCAAGTTTTGGAATGACCAGACAAGGGCCTTAAAATAACTATGAATCTGAATCCGGTGGAAAAGAAGGACAGACAACACGTACAAAGAGATGGGGAATTTCCGCAACAAGATGGAAACAATAAGAAAAGTCAAATGGAAATGCTAGATACATCTGAGATAAGAATTTCTTCAGTGAGCTCATCAGTAGATTGGACACATCTGAAGAATCAGCAAATTTGAAGATATGCAAAGCAAGGTATGGTTCAGTCACATCTTGGAATATTATACATTTATGATAATGAACGTACCACAGCTGTACCCAACAACATGGTTGGATCATAGAAACATAATGTTAAAAACAACCCAAACTAGAAAACGTATCATCCAGGAGCCCCTGGGTGGCTCAGTGGGTTGAGCATCCAACTCTTGATTTTGGCTCAGGTCTTGATTCCAGGGTCACGGGATTGAGTTGCACGTCAGGTTCCATGCTGAGTGTGGAGTCTGCTTAAAATTCTCTTTCTTCCTCTGCCCCTTTCCCCTCTGCTCATGTTCTATCTCTCTAAAAAAAAAAAAAAAAGAAAGAAAGAAAAAGAAAATGAAATGTATCGTATCATTAGGAATACATACTTGTATGGTAAATACTTTTTTAAACAAGAGAATTCTTTAAACCACACTATAACTCAGTGATGTAGCAGTGTCTGCTTGATAATAGATGACTGGACTGGAGTGAAGACTTGACCCAGGCTGGGCCACTCCAGTTCTCTCTCTAGAGAATTTAGATTGATTGGGAGAGAGGACACTTATTATTCTACTGTTTGGCCTCTGACCTGAGAAGTGAGGTGTTGTGGACTGAATTGTGTCCCCCCAAATTAGATGTTAAAGTCCTAGTCTCCGGCGTGATGGTATTTGGACAGGGGCCCTTTGGGAGATAATTCGGTTTAGACAAGGTCATGAGGGTAGGATCCTCATGATAGGACTAGTACTCTTATAAAAAGAAACACCGGAGAGTTTGCCCTCTCTTTCCTCCAACCAAGAGGAAAACTGCCATCCGTCACCCAGGAAGAGAGCTCCCAGCAGAAATAAACCATACTGGTACTTGACCTTGGACTTTGGTCTCCAGACCTGTGAGAAAATTAATTTCTTCGGTATGAGCCACCCAGTCTGTGGTATTTTGAGCTAACTAAAAACGGATACACAACTCTGTGAATATACAAAAAGACAATGAATTTTACATTTTAAATAGGTGAATTGTATGGTATGTGAGTAAAGCCATTTTGAAATAAATCACCAGAAGCCCTGGGCTCAATTCCAGTCTTAAGCTTCCTGGCTGGGAGACCTTGGGTAAATCCTTTAACTTCCAAACTTAATGATTAATTGCTTAGGATCTTTAAATTCTGGCTCTCTCTCACTTGCTACCTCCTTAGGCACAACCTCTGTAAGCCTCAGGTTTCCTCATCGGAAAACTAGGTGCTTCCTCTCTGGGATTTTTAATGGATTAAATGAGGTAACATTGTTAAGTATATCGCCATAATCTGGTATATGGTAAATACTCCATAAAATTAGCTGTTATTTGCTGGGTTCAAGATGCACATAATAAAAATAATATCCACCTCACAAGGTTATTGGGAACCGAAAGTGCAATAATGTATTTGAAACAGCTTTTTCATATCAACCATTGGACAGATGGTAATTATTTGCTTGGTTAATAATGGGCACTTTTTGTGCATCTTACCCCTCTATACCCTCAGCAGAGTCCTATTTTTCACCCAGGGAGCTTCTGCACTAATGCATGAAGACATCAACCTAAGTGTCTACTTAGGTAGACTCCATTCTGGAATCTCTGTTCAGTTCATCTCAGCCTCTAACTGCCCACGTTTCAGAAACTTAAGTGATCTCATGCTTAAAATGGCTGGATGAGAAGCCTATCGCTGTGTCTGAGATGAGCCAGTTTCTTGGGAATTATGTTCTGAATGGGCTCTGTTCTATTCAGTAAAATAGTAAATGCTTTACTTCTGATTATGTGGGGGGCCTACCATAATGATACTGTTAGTTTGAAGCAGATGATTGGAGGCTGGTCACGCAGCATGCTGAAAAAGTTACACATAAGTTGGCAGTCACTGGGCGGAAATTGAGAGAGAAATTGGACCAAAAATGGAGAGAGAAAGTCAAAACAGAGGAAGGACTAATTGAGTCCAGATTCAAGCCAGAACGTGAAACTTGAAGGGCCTTTAATTTAGGCAGGAGGGCCAGCGACAGGGTTTAGCAGGGTGGGGATGTTAACTGTTTCAGATGTAGGCTTTGTCATTGAAGGAAATCAGCACAAGGGAATCAAGGTAGAAGTAAGAAAAAGTTTATTCTTTAGCAGGAGACCGGCAAAAAAGTATTAGCTGTCCAAAGGCACCCACCCCAGGGACTAGTGTCCTTAAAGAAAAAAGCCAAAAAGCCCACAACAAGAAACAAGGTATTCACACAGCCCAAAAAGGGATCTGGATGCTGAATGGGACATTTGAGGGGTGGGGAGTGGTGACTGGCTAATTCAAACCATCAGGGGCTACACATCTGCGGACTAGTATCTCCTAGCTAGTTCCAGAAAAGAGAGGAGGCACCCAAACAGTCTGTAACTGGAGGCTCGTTCCTAACACCATAGATAGGCCAGAAAGGGTACATTAGCCACAGGAAGCTCTCACTGTTCTGCTTCACTTACAACACATCTATAGGAGTTTTAAAGACACACATTTTACACACCCTCTCAGTCAGTGTTTAGACTCATTAAATCTTTGCCTAAAGCCTACAGCCCAACGATGGCATTGCTGCTCATAACACTGCAAGTGTAGGAAATTAAGAAACATGAAAAAAATGATTTTTTTTATTTTAATGGCCTAAAAAAATATTCCTAATCACTAAAAATCAACGTTCTATGTTACAAAAATCAGAATAAACGCTTCCAAGATAAGTAATATTCCTGATATCTAGGCAGAAAGGTCTGGCTAGTTGGGTCGAAGCAATGTCACCCCTGCTGAGAGCACACTGATGCTATGATGTGATTGTGGAGTCAAGCCCGTGAACTTCAAGAGTAAAGGAGCATAGAGCTCCAGTCTGCATAACCTGCTGTAGGTGATCTTTGCGCCACGCATTTGCAAAAGGCCAAGTTACGTAATATTCAGAAGGTGGGACCCCAAGTAACTCAGTTTCAGGGGACCTATAACCGGTCCTACGTATGAGATGGTGGACAAGAAACAAATCCATAGTTAGTGCAGGTAAGATCATTCGAGACACCCTATAAAACATCCTTCCACCAGTTGAAGGATGCCATTCCAGGGGCACCTTGGTGGCTCAGTCAGGTAAGAGTCTGACTTTGGCTCAGGTCATGATCTCGTGGTCTGTGGGTTTGAGCGCCACGTCGGGCTCAGTGCTGTCAGTTCAGAGCCTGGAACCTGCTTTGGATTCTGTGTCTCCCTCTCTCGCTCTCTGCCCCTCCCCCACTCACTCATGCTCTGTCTCTCTCTGTCTCTCAAAAAATGAATAAACGTTAAAAAAAATTAAAAAAAAAAAAAAAGAGATGCCATTCCACTATCTTTCCCCATAGTTTCTGTTGAGAAGATTTCAATTAGTCTTCCTGTTGTTTTCTTTGAAGGGGAATATATTTTTTTTTCCTGTCTATTTTTAAGATTTGTCTTTATCTTTCTTGGTTAGCATCAGGTTGGCTATGACATGTCTCTGTGTGATTTTCTTTTCTTTTACCCTATTGGGGTTCAGTAACCTTTCTTTTTAATCTTTGGGTTAATGTTTTTACAAATTTCTTCTGCCCCATTCTCTATTCTCTCTCTCTCAAGTAATAAATAAGCTAGACCGTTTTTAGACCATTTGTGTTCCACATGTCTCATATGCCCTGCTCTTTTTCTTTTATAACTTTTCCTTTATATATTTCAGATGATTTCTGTCAACCTGTCTTCAAATTCACAAACTCTGCTTTCTTCTGTCCTATCAAACTCATCCAAAGTGTTTTGAACTTCGTGTAGTGTATTTTTCATTTCTAGAAGGTGCCCTTGATTCTTTCTTACAGAGTCCAATTTTCTGTTGGACTTCTCCATCTTTTTATTCATTTTTCCATATTTTTGTTAACTTGTTAATCATTATTCTATTTCATGTCCTTGTCGGTTAACCATAATACATAAACATCTGTGGCTTTGCTTGTATTTTTTCTCTCGGTTATTGGCCATATTTTCCTGTCTTTCCATACGTTTGCTAATTTTTATTGTATGCCAGACTCTGTATACAGGAATCCAGAGGCTTCAGATTGTCCTCCTTGATTAAGCAGGTAGATCACCTCAACCAAAATAGGGATAGCTTTGTCCTTATTCCTCAGGTGTGGCTCTCCTGGATTTTGATTGAGAGCCTACTTACTGGGTCTCTGTCTCTTCAGATCTTCAGAATCAGTTCTGCCATTTAGAGGTTTGGAGTTTAGCTTTTTGCCTCCTGACCCCTTGCACCTTCAATATTTAGCAAATGTTTTAAGGGGGTAACTTGACTGTATATTTATAGGAGGATGTCTCCTACTGGTGGGACTTTGTCTCCCAAGTTCTATGAAACCAGGATATTTCATTCTCCTTTTTATTTATTTATTTTTTAATTTTGTTTAATGTTTTATTTATTTTTGAGAGAGAGAGAGAGACAGAGTGCGAGTGGGGGAAGGGCAGAGAGAGAGGGAGACACAGAATCCGAAGCAGGCTCCAGGCTCTGAGCTGACAGCACAGAGCCCGATGCAGGGCTCGAACTCACGAACCATGAATCATGACCTGAGCCGAAGTCGATGCTTAACCGACTGAGCCACCCAGGCGCCGCTCAGTCTGCCTTTTAGAAGCTCCCATTCCTTATCGAGGAATAAGCAAATACTCCATTAGCTTACTGTCTGTCAAGCCAGCCCCACGCAACCACCAAAAGCTCCACTGCCTTCTCTTTTCTCTGGAGGGGTCATGCCTGATTCTTACTCCTCACCTAGAACTGGCCAATATCCCCGAGGAATAAAATGGCCAGAGATTGTCAGCTCACCTAAGAAGGGCTCTTCCCTCTCTGGAATTTTAGTTCACATAGTCTTATTGTATCCATAGCTCTCTGATGTCTTTTAAACCATGAATTTTGTAACATCCTTTCCCCCTCCCCAACTATTGCAGCAAGGGCCCTGACCTGTAATGCCATATTTTATTCTATCTAGACGCAAGAGTCAGAAATCGGCCTATAATGCTTCTTCGAAAGTTTGTCAAAATTGAGACCTCTTACATAGAATCCCTTGATCTGTCTGAACAGGCAGGTTGTTTTCAACAATCCTTCCACTGCAATCTTTCTGCTCTTGTTTCACACTGGTATTACATAATTAAGATCACCTTTTGTCATCACCATCTTTCTAAATATGTTACTCTTCACTTCTTCCAACCATTCGTTCCCACCCCAATCCATTTGCTACTCAAACACACATACACATACATAAAAACATGTATCTGTAGTTCTCTCAGATAAATCATGGCGTTTCCTCTGCCTAGAATGCCCATTTCTTCCTTATTTTCAAAGGTAACTCCTTATTTTCAAAGGTAACTCTTCTTCATCCTTCTAGAATCTTTGCCTCTTACTGGAAGCTTTCCTTGTTTCCAGCCATTCCTTCCTTCCGTAACTCCATTCATTGTTCTGTATTCCTATCACAGCACTACACTGTGTTGACATGATCTGTTTACTGATTGATTCTTCCCTCCACCACACCCCCCATCACAGAAAGTGGGATCCTTAAGAGGAGGAAATTTGTCTCATTGGTCTTTTTGTCTCCAACGCCCAGTGGAACAGGTTGGTGTGAATGTCGATTGGGCTATAATGCATTTTGTTCCAGGATGACTAGACAAAAGCAAAGCCATTAGAAGCTTGATCTCCAAGGCCGTTTGACATTGATTTTTTAAAGGCACATTTCCTGAGGTCTCAGTAGTGCCAAAAGATGAAGAAAGGAATAATTTCTCTCTGACTAAAGTGGGATAACTAATGACTTATTCTTTACCTAATCAATAACGCTAGCTAACACTTACATCACTCATACAAGGTGCCAAGCATTTTACATATAGCATCTTATTTCATTCTTTACAGCCACTTTCTGAGGTTGGCACTCTTGTTACTGCCATTTTTCAAAGGAAAAATCTGAAGCACAGAGAGGTTAAATAAGTGGCAGGCTACTACCCGGACGTAGGTTATCTGGTTCCAGGGACCATAAAATTAACCACTACACGGCACTGCACGTTATGTTGTCTTCCTTTCCCTCTTGTCTCTTTCTTTTAAATGTTAATTATATAAATAGTATGGGGGCACCTGGGCGGCTCAGTCGGTTGAGCCTCCGACTCCGGCTCAGGTCATGATCTCACGTGTCATGGGTTTGAGCCCCGCGTCGGGCTCTGTGCTGACAGCTCAGAGCCTGGAGCCTGCTTCGGATTCTGTGTCTCCCTCTCTTTCTGCCCCTCCCCTGCTCATGCTCTCTCTCAAAAATAAATAAACATTAAAAAAATTTTTTAAAAATTATATAAATAGTACATTAGTACATTCACTGTGTGAAAAATTCAAAAACAAAGCCCCCTTTTATCTAGCTTCTACTGAAGTCCAGATTTCTTCTGCAGAGGTACTCACTGCTGTTTGTTTGATGGGTGTCCTTCTAGAGCCATTTTTCTTTGTTTACATACAAATATACATCGTGTATATGTGTTACATAAACACAGAGAAATATTTCTCTACAGATTGCTACGATTTGTCTTCAGGATCTTTCCTTGTCAGTATCTGTAGATCTATCTCATTCTTTGAATGCTGCATAGTGTGGACATCTTCTTTAGTATGGATGTATTATAGTACAATTAACCATTTTTCTTTTGTTTCTTTTTTTAAATTTTTTAATGTTTATTTATTTTTGAGAGAGAGAGACAGAGCACAAGCCAGAGAGGGGCAGAGAGAGAGAGGGAGTCATAGAATCTGAAGCAGGCTCCAGGTTCTGAGCTGTCAGCACAGAGCTGGACGTGGGGCTCGAAATCACGAACTGGGAGATCATGACCTGAGCCAAAGTCAGACGCTTAACCAACTGAGCCATCCAGGTACCCCAACCATTTCTCCTTTGTTTCTAATCTCACTGCTACAAACTGTGCTGCAGCTGAATACCCTTGAACACGTTTCTTGACAATTGTTTGCAAGTGTATGTCTAGAAAAAACGCTTAAAAAATAAAATTGCTAGGGAGGAAGGTTGTGTCAACATTTTTTTAATGGCCACTCACAAGCAGCCCTCCAGTGAGAATGTAACTGTTATTCTTTGTCATTCACAGATAAAAAGTGTTGAGGCTGCTGTGTTTCCAGGAAATCAATTCTGTATATAAACATTGTCAGTCTCTAATACATGAAAGAAAGCCCAGGTCTTCTCTCTTAACAACTTCATCTTCAGGAAGGGTTTTGATCTAGGTTGTAGAACAAACGGGGTCCTTGAGAACACACAATGGGATTCCCAAAAAAAGGAGGCGGCAGGCCAGAAGGAAGTGAATTTTCTGTGGGGAAAAAAATGAAGTAGGTCAAAGCTTTCTTTTTCCTCTTGAGTCTCTCTTTTCTATATTTTGTGAACTGTGTGGTGAGACCAAGCTAAAAGCGTGTCCCTTTACCCTTGAAAGGTCACACTGGATGGTGCAAGGTGCAGGGTGAAGAGAGCACAGGGTGAGCAGTTCAGGAAAATTCTACTCCAATCCCCTAAGGAAGATGATGGCAAGAGACAAGAGACGAAGAGGACTGAGGACTTGGCTAGAAATAGTGTGCAATTGCCTGGAGGGTCCACCACTCTAGGAAAGTCACAGAGGTAGTGGCTAGTGATTCTTGGTGGCATCAGAACCACCTCTCACGAGACACAACCAACAAATACTTAAATAAACATCTTTCCTTAAATGGCTTTAAAACGTGATGCAAGTATTGGTATTATTTTAGATGTCATTTATGTTATTTTAAACAGTATTTACAATGCTATTTTTAATTTTATCTTACTTGAATTTACTCTGAGTATAGTGAGTTGATATTACTCTCTGAGGCCCTTTTTTAAAAAAAATTATAAATACAGCAAGAGTTTGCTGCATGCTTTAAGGTTAAACATGCTGCATTTTATTTTTTTCATTTTTTTTTTTTTAAATTTTTTTTTTTCAACGTTTATTTATTTTTGGGACAGAGAGAGACAGAGCATGAACGGGGGAGGGTCAGAGAGAGAGGGAAACACAGAATCGGAAACAGGCTCCAAGCTCTGAGCCATCAGCCCAGAGCCTGACGCGGGGCTCGAACTCCCGGACCGCGAGATCGTGACCTGGCTGAAGTCGGACGCTTAACCGACTGCGCCACCCAGGCGCCCCATCATTTTTTTTTTAACATTTATTTATTTTTGAGACAGAGAGAGACAGAGCATGAACGGGGGAGGGGCAGAGAGAGAGGGAAACACAGAATCGGAAACAGGCTCCAGGCTCTGAGCCATCAGCCCAGAGCCCGACGCGGGGCTCGAACTCACGGACCGCGAGATCGTGACCTGAGCTGAAGTCGGACGCTTAACTGACTGCGCCACCCAGGTGCCCCAAACATGCTGCATTTTAAATATAAGACTAAAGTCGCAGAACTCTCTGACAGCAACTAAATGACTAATTTAGTAATCATATAACTAAAGCATATCATCATCACTGTCTAACCTATCACATTGCCAAAATCCAAATGTACGCTTTCCATATGTGTTTGATCAGGGAAAAACAAAAGGTATTTATGGCCTGATTCTTTAATTGGTGTTTTTTTTTTCCCCTCTTATCCTATTTGGGTTACCATAAATATTTCAATTCCTATCAGCAATTCTAGCTCTCTGTTTCATAAGTACACATTAGTAATTCAAAGCAGAAATGCTAGGGATGTTCTGTTTAAGTAAGGTTACCCATCCGTGCAACTGGGAAGCAAGAACATCCTGAGTCTTAATACTGCCACCTTCAGGACATGAATCTTTATTCAGAACTCTGAAATGCTGAAAATTAAATTAAATTAAATTTTAAAACAGTTGTCCCCCTCTAAAAAAAAAAAAAAAAAAAGTTGCCATTTATTTAACCCATACTCTGTACCAGGCCTTATGCTAAGAACTTTTTAATATTTCTTTCACTATTTATATCTGTAAGAGAAATCCTTATTTATATAAGTAGATTCCTTCATTCATTCAACCAAGAAATAAATAGGGCGGCACCTGGGTGTTTCAGTCAATTAAACATCTGACTCTTGGTTTTGGCTCAGGTCATGATCTCATGGTTCACGAGTTCGAATTCTACCTTGAGCTCTGCACTGAGAGTGCAGAACATGCTCGGGAATCTCTCTCTTCCTTTCTCTATGCCCTCCCCCACTTTTGCTTGAGAGCACTCTCTCTCCTTCAATATAAATAAACTTAAAAAAATGGAAAAAATAAGGGGCTGAGATAAAGATAAGGAACAATTAAAAGATAGATTTAAATTGATTTGTAATTAAAGAAACAGAGTTAACCACAAAGAGAGTAAGGAAAAGATCATTTTATGGTTTTTAAAGTTTATTTATTTATTTTGAGGTGGGGGATGGGGGCACAAGCTGGGGAGGCACAGAGAGAGAAGGAGAAAGAGAATCTCAAGCAGGTTCCATACTGTCAGTGCAGAGCCTGATTTGGGGCTCGAACTCATGAACCATGAGATCATGACCTGAGCCAAAACCGAGAGTCAGATGCTTAATTGACTGAGCCACCCAGGAGGCCCAGGAAAAGATCATTTTAGACAGGGGGTGCATATACAAAAGCGGTGTATGGGGGTGGGAGGGGTACTTGGCCCATTCAAGGACTAGAAAAGTAACCACTGTGAGCTTGAGCAGAACATAATGAACTCGAATGATCACTCACACTTGAAGTCGGACAGGTAAGCAGGGACCAGTTCAAAAACCTGAAAGCAGATTTTTATTTTATTTATTTATTTATTTTTCAATATATGAAGTTTATTGTCAAATTGGTTTCCATATAACACCCAGTGCTCATCCCAAAAGGTGCCCTCCTCAATACCCATCACCCACCCTCCCCTCCCTCCCACCCCCCATCAACCCTCAGTTTGTTCTCAGTTTTTAAGAGTCTCTTATGCTTTGGCTCTCTCCTACTCTAACCTCTTTTTTTTTTTTTTTTCCCTTCCCCTCCCCCATGGGTTTCTGTTAGGTTTCTCGGGATCCACATAAGAGTGAAACCATATGGTATCTGTCTTTCTCTGTATGGCTTATTTCACTTAGCATAACACTCTCCAGTTCCATCCATGTTGCTACAAAGGGCCATATTTCATTCTTTCTCATTGCCACATAGTACTCCATTGTGTATATAAACCACAATTTCTTTATCCATTCATCAGTTGATGGACATTTCGGCTCTTTCCATAATTTGGCTATTGTTGAGAGTGCTCTGAAGGCAGATTTTTAAACTAAATGTAATTGAAGACCACTTAAAAGATTTTAAGCAGGGAAATGGTCATCTGATTTACCTCTTATGCTCATGTTTTGCTATGTGGAGATCAACTGAGGGGAGGGGAGAGAACTGAAGTTCAGAGATCAGTTTGGAGGCCATTACAGGCATTGAGTTGAGAGATAATGGCAGCCCAAAATGTGATGGCAATAGAAATGAGGGATAAAAACAAGAGTCAAAAATAAAGAACTCACCAAACTCCACACCCAAAAAAACAAATAATCCAGTGAAGAAATGGGCAGAGACATGAATAGACACTTCTCTAAAGAAGTCATCCAGATGGCCAAAAGACACATGAAAAGATGCTCAACGTCACTCCTCATCAGGGAAATACAAATCAAAACCACACTCAGATATCACCTCATGCCAGTCAGAGTGGCTAAAATGAACAGATCAGGAGACTACAGATGCTGGAGAGGATGTGGAGAAATGGGAACTCTCTTGCACTGTTGGTGGGAATGCAAACTGGTGCAGCTGCTCTGGAAAACAGTGTGGAGGTTCCTCAAAAAATGAAAAATAGATCTACCCTATGACCCCGCAATAGCACTGCTAGGAATTTACCCACGGGATACAGGAGTGCTGATACATGGGGCACTTGTACCCCAATGTTTATACCAGCACTTTCAACGATAGCCAAATTATGGAAAGAGCCTAAATGTCCATCAACTGATGAATGGATAAAGAAGATGTGGTTTATACATACAATGGAATACTACTTGGCAATGAGAAAGAATGAAATCTGGCCATTTGTAGCAACGTGGGTGGAACTGGAGGGTATTATGCTAAATGAAATAAGTCAGGCAGAGAAAGACAGTTACCATATGTTTTCACACATATGTGGATCCTGAGAAACTTAACAGAGAACCATGGGGGAGAGGAAGGGGGCGAAGTTACAGAGAGGGAGGGAGGCAAACTATAAGAGACTTAATTACTGAGAACAAACTGAGTGGTGATGGGGGGTGGGGGAGAGGGGAAAGTGGGTGATGGGCATTGAGGAGGGCACCTATTGGGATGAGCACTGGGTGTTGTATGGAAACCAATCTGACAATAAGTTATATTTAATATAAAAAAAGTCAGAAGATATTTTGGAATTAGAATTGACAGAATTGACAGATACAAGAATGGATGCGGAAGAACCATAGTTGATGTTGGAGTAATCAAGTAGATGGTGGATCCACTTACTGAAATGGAGAACGTTGGGATGGAGAAGAGAAGAAAGGGAAAGGTGTGTGGAATTCAATCTGGAACTTCGTTTTGGTCATGAGTTTGTCTGTGAGACATCTGGCACAAGTTTAAATAAGTAGCATGACATTTGCATTCGAACCTTAGACGGGAGGTCTGGGCTGCAGATACAAATCTGAAACTGATCGGCATAATGGTAGTATTGAAATACATGGAAATTAGAGAGATTATTTTTTGAGGCTAGTGTATGAAAGGAAGAAGAGAGGGTCCAGGACTGACTCGCCAGGAATGCTAACATGTAGCCATGAGATAGAGGAAGAGCCAGCAAAGGAGAAGATAGAAAAGCTAAAATGGGAGGAAACCAGGAAGACGTGGTACTGAGTAGACAAGAAAAAAGGGAGTCCCATGAAAGGGAAAATGGTCACGTATATGCAGCAGCATGAGGGTGAATGTTAAACAAATGGAGGAAAGGCTCTGATTTGTGACATTTGCTGATTTCTGTGATGTGAACACACTCATCTTGGCGAATTTCATACTACCAATGTGTCTTCCGCTGAGCTTGGAAATGGAAAAAGCCACACACAATTAGCTGTCAGGTACCGTTACTACTGGGCTCCAGGACAACTGCCGCTGAGCAGGAGCAAGAGACGCCGTCAGGAAAGTGTGCCTTGAACTTGACAAAATGCAGGTCATTAGTGACTTTAATAAGGGGCATTTTCAGATTCCGGGGATAGAAGTCAGTTTGAAGTGGGTAGAGGAGCACAATGAAGGTAAGAAAGGAAAGACAGTGCATCACTTTCCTAAAGAAATGGATGGAAGCTAAAGGAAGAAGAGGAGTCAAGATAAAAAAATAAATTTAACTCAATGAGATTAAGAGTTTTGCCTTAAATTATTTATTTTTTAATATTATAGGGGCCCCTGGGTGGCCCAGTCGGTTAAGTGTCCGACTTCAGCTCAGGGCATGATATCAAGTTTGCGGGTCTGAGCCCTACATTGGACTCTGTGCTGACAGCTCAGAGCCTGGAGTCTGCTTCGGATTCTGTGTCTCCCACTCTCTCTGCCCCTCCCCTGCTCGTGCTCTATCTCTCTCTGTCTGTGAAAAATAAACATCAAAAAAATTTTTTAATGATTGTTGCCTTAAAATGCATCAAATAGGCATAAGCGAAGGGGATAGGATTTGAACCCAGCTTTGTTTGACTTTAGAGCTTATGCCTTATTTGGAGGTTCCTGGACCTTAGAGAAAAAAGTTGTGCGTAAGCTATCTAACCATAGAATTATAGATGATTTGTAAAATCCTTTTCTGCGTTTTCCAATTTTTCATTAACAGAATAAATTACTTTTATAATCATAAAAATTCTTATAAAACGATAGTGGATTTTATATTTGCAGAGTAACTACTGAGATACAGCAAAGTATATGAAAACCATTAGTTAGTCAAGTTAAACATAAACAGCATATTAGCAAACAATGCCACCTAGTGCAAAGCTTACTTCTCAGATAAATATTTAAACTTTGATTCTGTTTTACGGCTTATAAATCAACACATTAAACTATCTGTGAACTAAAATACCTAAAGGTGCGACCTTCAAAACTCATGATTTCATAGATAATAATTCTTAGGTGGTTTCACAACATTAGATATGGGAAAGGACTGTGTCCTGTGTTTTGTGTAGTGCTAAGTACACTGTCACAGCTGAAAAAGGTAATGAATAATGGTAGGAACCAGAAAGTGATGTAGCTCTTCTGTAAAAAAAATTGAAGTCTCTTGCATTGAAATTCAAAATAAATTATAATTATTTCTCTCTAGAATTAGTTACTTGGGGACTTGGATTTCATGAGGATGTTTTTCCTTTGGCTTTGCAATCAGATGGATTTCTGTGATCAGGGTAAGCATTCTTAGCCCAGGTTGGGGGTTGGGACAAGGATGTAGATACAATGAACAATTGCAGTTGCATTTTATAATTGTATATTGTATCATTCATGGCTAAATACAAACTTTCAGGTTATGCTGTATTTTTAGATTATAGTATTAAACTATTATGACGATAATTTTGAGTGTATATAACATGTCATACTAGAATTTCATAATACATAATGTCATACATACGTCATCTGTAAAATTTCATAATAGAATAGATTTTAGGAGCATCCATATAATCACTTCTTTTCCTTTTAATACTACATTTAATAGAATTACATTTAGCTTTTTTAATGTTTATTTATTTATTTTGAGAGAAAGAGAGTGAGAGTGCAAACAGGGGAGGGGCAGAGAGAGAGAGAGAGAGAGAGAGAGAATCCCAAGCAGGTTCCTTGCCACTAGCACGGAACCCATCTCAGCTTGGTCTCACGAACCATGAGATCATGACCTGAGCCGAAATCAGGAGTCGGCCATCTAACCGAATAGTCACACAGGTGCCCCACATTAATTTTTTTTAAGTAGAAGAAACAAATTAAGTGCTATTTTTTTAAACGAGAGAAAAGTATATTACTTGCTGATAATTCATCTACTAGAAAATCCAAGAGTATTTACACTAATAGTACTTGAACTATAGAGTATGGTTTAAAACAAAAATAAACATATAGAAGTCAATACCTATCTTACACATCAGAGGTAGTGTGTTAGAAGATATAAGGGAAAAAGATCCTATTTATGGTGTCATGAAAAACTACAAATTTCTCAAAATATCATTAGAAGTGTTAAAGGCTCTGTCACCCACTAGGATTAGACAACCTGTGCATTTGAATCTGTTTGATGCTGAGTTGTGGGAAAGTTGGGTGAGGACTGGCTTATCTTTAGGTTTGTGCACCTTCAAAATTTATCTTTCTTTTAGGAAAACTTACTTTGTATGAAAAGCAAATGCTGTTTTTTGTTTTGTTTTGTTTTTTTGTTTTTTTACTTAAAAAACAACCTTATTAATAGATGGACAAACAATACAGTGTTACACTTGGATTAGCCAAACGGGTCCCATGAAATGATTTGATCAGACTGCCACCTACAGGTGGGAGGAAAAGCACAGTCGCCTGGAAATATCACCTACCATGTATCAGGAATGGTATTAATCATAAGGTTGCCAGATAAAATACAGGACTCTCACTTAAAATTGCTTTCAGTTAATTATCAGTACTTCTGTAGTAGAAGTGTGTCCCAAATATTGCCTGTAACATATCTATACTGGAAAATTATTCACGGTTTATCTGAAATCCAAATTTAACTGGGCATCTGTAGTTTTATTTGCAAAATCTGGCAACCTTTGAAAATAAAGATGATAACGTTGACTACACTCTGCTTGCTGCATAAAACGTTTCATTGGCCTCAGGGGAGGGTTGGAGCATCTTAACGTAAGAACATTCCTGTCTCTGCTCCCATTTTGCTCCTCTATCCTTAGTACAAGCTTCCCATCAACATCAGAATCTTTCTTTTCCTTAGGTACCTTGTGTGGCTTAGAATACAAAGGTTCCTCGTTTGTCTTTTAATATTGCTTGTGATAATTTTATTATGTAGTCACATCTTACCTCAGGACTTCTTAAGTGAATGTCAAAATTATCATAGCAGATTACGATTGAACGATACTCCAAGATAAAAACTAATATTTTCCAGCGTGATTTTCCAAAGTAATGTTTTTCTGTATCTTTGGAAAGACACGCTGGAAGATATTTTATCTCCAGAGAATTTCAGGTCCTTATTTAAATGTTAATGAAAGAAAAGTCCAATTGAACTTACAGTGCATGTTTGTATGTATCTGGCTCTGTAACTTGCAGAGCCCTGTGCAATATTAAAATGTGGAATCTTTTGTTCAAAAATGATTAAGAATTTCAGCATGGTAATGGCTCAGCATTAACTCAAGCATGGGACCCTTCTAAGAGCAGGGTCCTGACTAGTCAGGTCTCTTGCTCTATATATGATTTTCCCCCCAACTGAATGTATTTAGAATGGAAATCTCTCTAAAGGAAGTTCCTTTTTGCTTACACTAGAAGTATAGGAGCAACGTAAAGTTTGTGATGTTTTGAGATCTTTCTAAATGGAGACAATTAAGAAGAAAATTAAGCTTAAAACAACGTGGACTTTGCAGTCAATTCAAGGCCTGGGTTCATGGCAGCCTGGAGGACTCATTGGTTGGCTTTAGGGATGCACAGACTCCCTGTAATTATAATCAAAATTGTGTGTGTGTGTGTGTGTGTGTGTGTGTGTGTGTGTGTTTACATGTGCATTCTTCAGGAAAGAGCTTTCATCTAATTTTCAAAGGGATAAATAACCCAAAAGGACATAGGAACCACTGTTCTTTGAAATTATTTCTCTTTATTTTGGCTTTATCTCTATGGCCAGCCATGTTCTGCTTAAAGAAAACTCTGCTGGTAACTGGTTTAAAATTTTTGAAATGAAAGGGATTGGTGCAGATTTTTAAAACTGTGTTTATTTCAAAATATAGAAAAGAAATAGAAAAAGAGAAATATAAGGAATAAACAGGTATATCAGGGTTTTCGTCAGAGAAATGAAGTCTGAAAGGATCTACATTAAACCCTTACATCTTAGCTGCTGCCATCAGAAAGCTTGAGATAGTAAAATTGATCTTTAACTACAGTATTTCTCGTGTTATAATATACAATATTTACCATGTATTGGGCACTGTCCCAATAATCATTTACAACCCTAACTCACTCAATCCTCTTAACAACCCTATAGTCTCCATTGTAGAAATGAGGAATCAGAAGCAAACATGTTAAGAAACTTGCCCAGTTACACATAGTGAATGGTGGACCACTGGCCACAAAGTCAATATTCCTTATAAGCTTTTTCCCCCCTCATTATTTGTAGGTCCACTTAGATATCAATAGTTCATAGAGCTTCCAATTAGGCAGTATGAAGATTAAAGAATTAGAACACTGAAAATGTATCCTTCCAGAAAACTTTTTTCACTCGGCTCCCAGGATACCACTCCTCTGTGGGTTTCCTCCTGTCTCTGCCTGGCTGAGTCTTCTCAGTCTTTGTGTGGGAATCTCCCCTTCTCCCCGTCAGCCCTTGAACCTATTCTCTCTGACTATATACACTATATATACTCCTTAGGCAAACTAATCCAGTCCCATGACTCTAAATGCTGTCCATATGTTGATGATTTTCAAATTTGTATTTCCAGGTTGGGACACTCCCTTGAACTCTAGATTCATGTATTCAGCTGCCTTCTAAACCTCTCCATCTGGGGTCTATTCAACATCTCAAACTAAACATGGCCAAAACAAATGCTACTTCCCCCCCCCCCCCCCGCCATCAAGACTCCCACAGTCTTCCCCATTCAGGAAATGGCAACCCCATTCTTCAGTTAGAGCAAAAAAAAGTTTGGAGCCATCGGTATCTCTTCTCCCTCTCTCATACCCCATGCCAAATCTATTGGCAAATGAGGTCAATTTAACCTTCAAAATATGTCCAGATGAATAGAAAGCCAAAATCCATCTACCTTTCTTAACCCGAGTCACCATTGTCTCTCTTACCTGGATTATGGCAAAGCCTGTGTGATCATGAGAATATGCTTCTCGGAGCTCCCAGTGTGGAAGGATACTTGATTGGTGGTCCCATCCATCAGTGAGTTCACATGGAGGCCGCACTTCCCACAGACTGTTTCCAGCTTCTGGCCAGTCAGGAGCACTGGGGCTGGCCCATTCCTGAGAGATGGGGGGTTTCCCTGATGGGTGACTTTAACTCAAGGACTCTCTGTTGGCCTTGCCAACTTTTCATAGAATTGCACTGTAGTTTCAGACTGCCCCATCTAACCTTCCTGCCCTGTTCTGTCCCTTACCTGGGTCAGACCTACATTGTAGTCTGGAGTCTCTTAATGTCTATTCTGGCCCCTCTCCATGTGCCCTTCCAGGTGTCCCTCTTAATGAATCTCTCACACACCTAATCCCAACAGGCCTCCTCACAGGCCTTCTCACAGGCTGTTCATTGGTCTTCCTGCTTCCACAATTACACTCCGACAGTCTCTTCACATAGTAGCCAGAAGGGATCACGTGAAAACCAAACTCTTCGCCTCAGGCTCTAGGCTCTACAAGATCTGGCCCTTGCTTCCCCCATGGATCTCATCTCCTCTTTGCTGACTCTGCTTTGGCCCCACAAATCTCCTGGCTATTCTTAACCCTTTATGTATAGTTTGCTTCCCTTTGCACTTGTCTTTCCCTCTAGAATGCTTGTGTCCCAGACATAATACATATCTTGATCCTTCTCATCATTCAGGTCTGTCACTCTCTATCATCTTATCCTGCTTTATTTTTCCTTCATAGTATTTAATCACCATTTGATATATGATGTATCTATTTTGATTATTTATTTGCTTGCTGACTCTCTCTCCCCACTACAATACAAGTGCCATGAAAACAGAGACTTGGTATTCACTCCCATACCCCTAACACGAATACAAATGCCTGGCACATAAGTACTTAATAAATTCTATTGAATGAATCATAAACTTATTAAAAATCATGTAGAGGGTCATAAAAACCAAAGGAATTTGCAAACATAAGTTTGATTAGGAACATCTGAGTTTTCTTTATTATCATTATTATTATTTTTTAAGTTTCTATTTATTGGGGTGCCTGGGTGGCTCAGTTGGTTGAGCGACCAACTTCAGCTCAGGTCATGATCTCACAGCTCATGAGTTCAAGCCCCGCATCGGGCTCTGTGCTGACAGCTTGGAACCTGGAGCCTGCTTTGGATTCTATGTCTCCCTCTCTCTCTGCCCCTAACCCACTTGCTTTCTGTCTCTGTGTCTCTCAAAAATAAATAAACATTAAAAAAAATTTTTTTTAAAGTTTCTGTTTATTTACTTTGAGAGAGAGAGAGAGAGAGAGAGAAAGTTGGGGAGGGGCAGAAAGAGAGGAAAAGAGAGAGAGTGAGAGCAAGAGAGAGAGAGAGAGAGAGAGAGAGAGAAGCCCAAGCAGGCTCCACCTGTCAGCACAGAGCCCGATATGTGGCTCGAACTCACGAGCCGTGAGATCATGACCTGAGCCAAAATCCAGAGTCGGACATTTAACCTGCTGAGTCACCCAGGCACCCCAGGAACATCTGAATTTTCTGAAGAATGAGAACACAACTAGAAAAATTAGTATCATAAGTAATTAAGGACACACATTTTTCTTTTCTTTTCTTTTCTTTTCTTTTCTTGCTGATAATAAAAAACAATGCTATTTTTTCAAAACAAAATTCAAACTTCACATTTATCACTAACCTACTTAATGTAAAACATGAAATAGTATTTTATCTCAAGCAAGCTCAAGCCATACTTAATTAGCTGGATTATAACCAGGAAAGTGCTAAAATGTCAAGGGAGTAGACGTTGTCTTTCTATGATTTTTGAGAGAATAAGTGATACCATGGAATATTTAGCAAATCTATTTTTTTTCAAGCCTAGAGAGAAAAATATATAGGAAAACATTCAAAAATCTCCCTAATGCTGGGAATATATGACAGCAAATTAACTTACTAACTGTAATGAGAAGTAATTGGAAATACATCTGAATTTTTGTGAGATTTAATGAAATTGGAGTCTTGAACACACTTGAGGTTAATTTTTCAAAGGGTCTGTGTTCTCATGAAACCCAAACCTATTTTTCTACTTTTCCCCTACTTTTCTCCTTTTCCTCTCCTTTTCTTTTTTTAACATTTTACTTTTCTAACTGTAGTCTTAAGGAAGGAGAAGTAAAATCAAATGTTACCTAATCACACTTGGAAAATCTGAGTCCCAAACTGTAAGTCAATGGGTCACACAACATTTCTCTGACATAATAGTCATGTGCATCCAAATGGCAGACTCTATGGCATGGAAATAGAAGCCACAAAGTGCCTTTCTGGCAATCTGCCCTTTTCTGAATATCACATTTAGAGACAACAGACAGAAATGCAGACTCTACGTCCTGTCATTGATTCACTGCACAGGAAGGTCAGAATTACTGAAGTATTTCAGTGATATAACTACTACTGGGAGTCTGTGCTATTTTTTCAAGTGATTCAAAGAAGCCAAGTAGAAATTGCATTTCTGGTTTTATAGCTAAGCTATTGCACACATCTGAATTCGTCCTCTCAATCCTTCCAAAAATGATGGCAAAAAAGATGTGAGCATGCTTTAGAAATGCTTAAGTATTATTATATGCTGGAGACGAAGAAAATATTTACCTCACTGAATTTTATTCTGCATTCCAGGAGGAAGCATGGTCCAGTTTTCATTTGATTTTGCCTATGGAAAAACAAAACTATGATCCATCGAGCTTTTTTTAGTTCCTAGCAACTCCTCAGTGCGTTCAGTGTGTGTTCAGTGCAAAAGAAGTCCAAGATATATCAGAACACAGCATGATCTAACCAAATATTGAGTTGAGAGTCTGGAGCCCTCTGTTCTCATTTCAGACTGGACACTAACTAGCTTTCTGACTTCGAGGAAGTTACAAAAACTCTCAGTATTATTTATCTGTTGTTAACAAATCATCCCAAATCTAGTGTCCTAAAACAACAGCGAGCGTGTATTACCTCCGAGTTTCTGGGAGGGATTCTGGAGTTCCCTCACTGGTTCTGGCTCAGGGATTCACGTGACTTTGCAGTCAAGATGTCAGCTAGAGCAGCAGTCATTTGACGGCTCGCCTGGGGCTCGAGGCTTTGCTGCTAGACTTACTCAGATGTCTGATGGAAGAGGCTTCAGTTCCCCACCGTGAGGGCTTCTCCATAGGGTTGTTCATTATATGGCAGCTGGCTTCCCTCAAAGTGAGTGACCCCAAGAGTGAAAGAGTAAGTAGGCAGGTGCTGTGATACCCTTTGTCACCTAACCTCAGAAACAACTACGACCAATTCTGCTGTATTCTGCCGCTCACGTAAGCTAACCCTGGTGCACTCTGGGAGGACTATACGAGGGTGTGAACAACAAAAGATGGGAATCTTGAAAGCTGTCTACCACATTCTCTGATCTCATTTTCTTCATCTATAGAGTGAGGTCTTCTAACTAGATGATCTTTTAAGGTTTATTTATTTATTTTGAAAGAGAGAGAGAGGGAGAGCATGAGCAGGGGAGGGGCAGAGAGAGAGGGAGAGAGAGAATCCCAAGCAGGCTCTGCACTGTCAGCATGGAGCCTGATGTGGGGCTCAAACTCATGAACTACGAGATCATGGCCTGAACGGAAATCAAGAGTCAGGCACTTAATTGCCTGAGCCACCCAGGCGCCCCTAACTAGATGATCTTGAAGGTTAGTGACTTCCTCTCTCCCCAGTGCCACTCCCAGACCTTGATTTTCACTCTCACATAGAAAATGCTAAGCCTCTTAGCTTTAAGCCATATGGCTGTACCAACCTCCACCTGTCCATGTTGCTGTCATTTATAGACTTCCTGGTCACTATCCTTCATCTCGGGAACTTAGCACCTGCCCTAGGGTTGTCCTTCTCACTCCAAGTCCTAACATTATCCTAAGACTGCCACATCCTCATGGATGGCCCATCCTTGATGACCCATGGCCTTCCATGAACCACTTTCGGGATAGATACCTCACACCCTTTGTCTCACCGTCTTTCTTTCACATCTGCCTGGAAGAGCCTTAGTTCTGATTGATTTCAACAGATTATCTTACATCTTCTCTATCACCTACAACCAGGTCACTGAAGGCTTCTGGAGAAGATCGCATGCTAGTGTGGACGGGATAGATGGTTATCATATTCACACAGGCTTCCAAAGTTGTCTGCCAGTTTCATAGTCAAAGTCCTCTAGTCAGCTCTCTCTTTCTGGTCTCCATACAGGCTCTTTCAGATACTCTCTGCTTTCCTCAAAACTCCATATCTGCTTCTGCCACCTCTCCCATCATCCTCATGTGCATTTTTACCTTCCAAAGAAAATAGAATCCATGAGCTGAGACTCTTTGTGTCCAGACCTACTCTTTCCTCCTTTCCTCTTAATGAAAGAGGAGCTTCACCTCTGATCTGAAGTCAGTCCTTCTGCCGGTGCCTAAAACTCCATTCCCTCTCACCTCCTCAGAAACTCTGATTTTTTTTAACCCGGTGCAATCTCACTTCCACCCTCCCATCTTCCCTGAAGTAGTCTCTTAGTTTATTCTGTTGACTTCCTCTTTTGTCTAAAACTACTGTCCATTATGGTACCACTAGCCACAAGTAGCTAGTCCCGAATGGTAAATCCTCACCAGGTTTCAAAAACTTAGCATTAAAAAAAAAAAAAAAAAAAGAATGTGCATTATCTCTTTAGTCACTTTATTGATTATATATAATCACTTTCTGGGGGGTGGGAGGAGTTGAGCGGGACAGGAGAGCTAGACTGGCAAATTCCTAAATATTCTATTCTTTGATCCGGCATTATGAAGTCATCTGGTCTACTTTATCTGAATGACACAACACTTTTTTTTCTGTATATATACAGAAATATATTCTGCATATATATATATACAAAGATAAATTCCTCACACAGTTGAACCCATCATAAAATATGCTATCTTTATTCATGAAGAAAAAAATTAGTGGGGTGCCTGGGTGGCTCAGTCAGTTAAGCGTCTTACTTCGGGTCAGGTCATGATCTTGCGGTCCAGTCCACTGGTTTGAGCCCTGCATCGGGCTCTGTGCTGAGCCCGGAGCTGAGCTCTCAGCTCAGAGCCTGGAGCCTGGAGCCTGGAGCCTGCTTCAAATTCTGTCTCTCTCTCTCTCTGTCCCTCCCCTATTCTCACTCTGTCTCTCTCTCTCAAAAATAAACATTAAAAAATATTAAAAAATTATTTATCTGTTATATTAACTGTGTTCATAAAGTAAATAACTATGTAATGACTATTTTTTCCAACAGACTGAAATGACTATTTTATCCTTTATCTCACTTATATCATATACTATGATATGCCATATTATATACAGTGCATAGTATGGTACACTATTCTATGTGCAATATTTATACGTGAGATTAATAATGCTGCAGATGCTACTAGTATTTGAACATAGGGCTTTTTTGAATTTTAGCCCAATGGAGCCCCTTCCAGACCTTTGACCTCCCGAACAATAAGATAATAATTTTTTGTTCCTTTAAGCTACTAAGTGTGTAGTAAATTGTTAAAGCAGCAATAGGAAACTAACGTACTAATTTTAGATTCTGAAGTCTTTTTCTTTTTTATTTAACAACACGCATTTATTATTACAAAGTTTCCGTGGGCCAGGAGGTGGCCTAGTTTAGACTGATCTTCTGCTCAGGGTCTTGCAGACTGCACTCAGGCATTGGCCTCGCCATGCTTTCTTGCTGGTTTTCATTCAGGGGCTGCTCTCAGCTCCCAGAGGCCCCCAAAGTTCCTTATCGTGGGACCCTCTCACAACATGGCTATCTGATTCTTCCAGGCTAGCATGAGAATTACTCTGACCTCTAGATGCAGATTTCTTTTAAATTTTTTCATCATGATAAGTGTACTCTTTAATCCTCATCACCTATTTCACTCAACCCCCCCCCCCCGCCCACATATATGCCCCACACAAACTATTTCCTATAGTTTGTTCTCTATAGTTAACAGTCTTGTTTCTTGGTTTGTCTCTCTCTCTTTTTTTCCCCTTTCCTTGTTGTTTTATTTCTTCAATTCCACATATGAGTGAGATCATATGGTATTTGTCTTTTTCTGACTTATTTCACTTGGCATTATACACCCTAGCTCTATCCATGTTGGTGCAAATAGCAAGATTTCATTCTTTTTTCTGGCTGAATAATATCCCATTATATATATATATATACCACATCTTACATATCCATTCATCCATTGATGGATACTTGGGCTGCATCCATAGTTTGGCTATTGTAAATATAAGGGTACATGTGTCCCGTTGATTTAGTGTTTTTGTATTTTTTGGGTAAATACTCAGTAGTTTGATCACTGGGTCATAGGATAGTTCTATTTTTATTCCATACTATTTTCCTCAGTGGCTGCACCAGTTTGCATTCCTTTGAACAGTGGAAGAGGGTTCCTTCTTATCCACATCCTCGCCAACACTGGTCGTTTCTTGTGTTTTTTATTTTAGCCATCCTGACAGGTGTGAAGTGATATCTCCTTGTGGTTTTGATTTGCATTTCCCTCGTGATCAGTGATGTTGAGCATCTTTTGATGTGTCTGTTGGCCATCTGGATGTCTTCTTTGGGGAAATGTCTATTCATGTCTTCTGCCCATTTTTTAAATTGGGATTATGTAATTTTGAGGTACTGAGTTGTATCATTTCTTTACATATTTTGGATGCTAACCCTTTATTAGATGTGTCCCTTGCAAATACCTTCTCCCATTCAGTAGGTTGCCTTTTAGTTTTGTGGATTGTTTCCTTTGCTGAAACTTATTATTTTGATGTAGTCCCAATAGGTCACTTTTGCCTTTTTTTAAGTTTGTTTGTTTGTTTGTTTGTTTAATCTCTACACCCAATGTGGGGCGCGTGCTCATGACCCTGAGATCTAGAGTCACATACTCCTCTGACTGAGCCAGCCAGGTGCCCCTATTTTTGCTTTTATCTCCCTTGCCTCAGGAGACATATCTAGAAAAACGTTGCTATGGCCAATGTCAGAGAAATTACTGCCTGTGCTCTCTTCCAAGGATTTTTTTTGGTTTAGGTCTCATATTTAGGTCTTTAATCCATTTTGAGTTTATTTTTGTGTATGGTGTAAGAAAGTGGTTAGGTTTCATTCTTTTGCATGTAGCTGCCCAGTTTTCCCAACACCTTTGTTGAAGAGACTATATATCCATTCCTCCTTTGTCGAAGATTAATTGACCATGTAATTGGGTTTTGTATCCTATGTGTCCATTTTTACGCCAGCACAATACTGTTTTAATTACTACTGCTTTCTAATATAACTTGAAATCTAGAATTGTGATAACTCCAGTTTTGTTTTTCTTTTTTCGAGATTACTTTGGCTATTCTAGATCTTTTATGGTTCCGTACAAATTATAGGATTATTTGTTTTAGCTCTGTGAAAAATGCTGTTGGTATTTTCGTAGGGATTACGTTAAAAGTGTAGATTGCTTTGGGTGGTATAGACATTTTAACAATAAATTTGTTCTTCCAATTCATGAGCATGGAATGTCTTTCCATGTGTCATCTTGAATTTCTTCCATCAGTGTTCTACAGGTCTTTCACCTCTTAAGTTTATTCCTCGATGTTTTATTGTCTTTGGTGCAGTTGTAAAAGGGATTATTTTCTTAATTGCACTTTCTTCTGCTTCATTATTAGTATATAGGAAGGCAAGAGATTCCTGTACATTGATTTTGTATACTTTGACTTTACTAAATTCCTTTATCGGTTCTAATAGTGGAGTCCTTAGGATTTTCTATGTATAGAATCATGGCACCCACAAATAGTGAGTTTTACTTCTTCCTTACCAATTTGGATGCCTCTTGTTTCTTTCTGTTGTCTAATTGCTATGGCTGGGACTTCCGGTACTCTGTTGAATAAAAGCGGTGACAGTGGACATCCTTGTCTTGTTCCTGACCTTGGGAGAAAAGCTTTCAATTTTTCACCATTGAGTATGATGTTGGCTGTGGGTTTTTCATAGAAGATCTTTATTATGTTGAGGTATATTCCCTCTAGACCTACTTTGCAGAGGTGTTTTTTTTTTTTTTTTTTTTTTTTTTTTTTTTTTTGTTCTGTTCTTTTTAATTGTTAATGGTTCTGGTTTTTTTGTGGTGTCTTTATCTGGTTTGGGTAGCAGGACGATACTGCCCTCATAGAAGGAATTTGGAACTTTTCCTTCATCTTCTACTTTCTGGAATAGTTTGAGAAGAATTGGGACTCACTCTTCTTTAAATGTTTCGTAGAATTTGCCTGTGAAGTCATCTGGTCCTGGACTTTTGTTTTGGGGGCATTTTTTGATTACTGATTCCATTTCACTGCTGGTAATTGGCCTGTTCAAATTTTCCATTTCTTCCTGCCATTGTTTTGGCAAGTTATATGTTTCTAGGAATTTATCCATTTCTTCTAAGTTGCCCAATTTGTTGGCATATAGGTTTTCATAATACTCTGTTACAACTGCTTGTATTTCTGTGGTGTTGGTTGTTATTTCTCCTTTTTCATTAGTGATTTTGTTTATTAGGGTCCTCTCCCTTTTAAAAAAAAATTAAAAAAAATTTTTTGATGTTTATTTATGAGAGAGAAAGAGAGAGAGCGTGAGTGGGGGAGGGGTAGAGGGAGATGGAGACAGAATCTGAAGCAGGCTCCAGGCTCTAAGCCGTCAGCACAGAACCCGAAGTGGGGCTCAAACCCATGAACCACGAGATCATGATCTGAGCCAAAGTCGGATTTAAAGAACTAGCCCCTGGTTTCATTGATCTGTTCTATTGTTTTTTTTTTTAAAGTTTCTATATCATTTGATTCTGTTCTAATCTTTATTATCTCCTTCCTTTTGCCGGGTTTGAGTTTCGTTTGCTCTTTTTTCTAGCTCCTTTAGGTGTAAGGTTAGGTTGTTGGTTTGAGATTTTTCTTGCTTCTTGAGGTAGACTCTAAATAGTCTTTTGACAGTTGTTACCTATCCAATAGTTTGTACATTATGTCTATTGCTGAACAGAGAGAGTTAATTTTGATCTGGTAAAATCCCTCAATGTTCCTCTTTATGTTGACTTTTTGGGTCTTGTTGAAGAAAATCTTCCCATTGTATAGTCCCCTACATTTTCTTTCATTTGTTTATACAGATTTTCCTTTCATGTCTATGCCTTTAAACCATTTGGTGTTTGTTTATATATACGTTGTGATAAAGAGATTGAGCACAATTTTGTTGCTTATAGCCATACAGATTTTTTTAATGGTCTGCGTTGTTATATTGGTTTATCGGGCCCTTCCTCCATTATAACTACGCAATCTTGTTGCTTGGGCTTTACAGTTCGTTTTTTTTAAATTGAGGCAAAATTCACACAACAGAAAATCAAACATTTTAAAGTGAGGGGCACCTGGCTGGTTCAGTCAGTTAAGTGTCTGACTTCAACTCAGGTCACGATCTTGCAGTTCATGAGTTTGAGCCCCGCGTCAGGCTCTGTGCTGACAGCTCCGAACCTGGAGTCTGCAGGGATTCTGTGTCTCCCTCTCTCTGCCCCTTCCCTGATCTCACTCTATTTCTCTTTCTCTCTCAAAAATAAATAAACATTAAAAAAAAGTTTTTTAAGTGAACAATTCAGTGGCTTTCAGTACATTCACAGTGTTATGCAACCACTACCCCTATGTATACAGTTGCTTTTAATATTTGGTAGGATATGTTCAACTTTGCCTCGGTCTCGTCATCCTTAAACAAAGACAATGACATAACCTAACTCATAGAGTGGCTATTAATATTTTTCAAAAGCAGTATGTATTAAGTGCTTAGAATTGGGCTTGGTATTAGTTATTATAATATTATTATATCATATTATTGCAATATGGTAAAAAAACAGTACAAGATGAGTGATATTATTTTCTTTGTTTTTTTAATGTTTATTCTCATTTTGAGAGCAATAGAGTACGAGCAGGGCAAGGGCAGAGAGAGAGGGAGACATAGAATCAGAAGCAGGCTTCAGGCTCTGAGCAGTCAGCACAGAGCCCAATGCGGGGCTCGAACACACGAACCACAAGATCATGACCTGGGCCGGGGTCAGATGCTCAACCGACTGAGCCACCCAGGTACCCCATGATGTTACTATCTTTTGTCAGCACCTCTGCCTCTTCCAGACTCTGTATCTTGTAGTAGCTCTGGTCTTGTTTCTTCAACCTCTTCTCTTCCCTATCTACATGCATCCCCTTGGTGACTGCATCCAGATTCATGTATTCAAATTTTCATGTAAGCCTTGACCTCCCCACTGAGCTCTAGACTGACATTTCCAACTGCTTATTCAGCATCTTCACTGGGAGGCCTACTTGAGAGCTCGCAGTCCGAAAACAGAACTCTTGATTCCCCTCCTATGAGAGTCCACTTCTCCCTCAGTATTTCCATATTTAAAAACGATAACATTATTACGGTCATTCAGGCCAACACTTTGGTGCCCTCCTTGATCTTGCTTTTCCCCCCATTCATATCCAATTTTTTAGCAAATCTTGTCTGCCGTACCCTTGAAATGTATCCAGAGTCCAACTACCCAACACTTCCTCTACCACTCAAGCCACGGTTGCCTCCTGCTGGAATAACGTGAGCCTCCCATCCGCACTCCCTGCTTCTATTTTTGCTTTCCCCACAGTCTATTTTCCACATAGCAGCAAGCAGAGAGATCTTTTTAAAAACATAAGTCAGGGGCGCCTGGGTGGCGCAGTCGGTTAAGCGTCCGACTTCAGCCAGGTCACGATCTCGCGGTCCGTGAGTTCGAGCCCCGCGTCGGGCTCTGGGCTGATGGCTTAGAGCCTGGAGCCTGTTTCCGATTCTGTGTCTCCCTCTCTCTCTGCCCCTCCCCCGTTCATGCTCCGTGTCTCTCTCTGTCCCAAAAATAAATAAAAACGTTGAAAAAAAATTTAAAAAAAAAAATAAAAAAAAAATAAAAACATAAGTTAAACATTTCGGTTCAAAACCCTTCAATAGTTTCCAGTTTCACTCAAAATAGTTGCCAGTTTCCTCTGGCAGTTGGTCTAATTGAGAGGTGTTACCATAACTGAGCAGGTGTTTTGGAAATTCATGGAGGACTATGGCAGGGAACAGTATCAGACATCCTGCAATATACAGGATATTCCCATAAAAGAAAGAATTGTCTCTTGTCCTATAGAATTCTTGAATTTCTGGCTGGATATTCATGCAGGTGAAAAACCTATTTACTATTACTTGAGTACTTAATATGTAATAAAATGTCCAGGCATGCACGGCTCTGTAAATTAAGGGGAAGTGGCACATTATTTTGTTTGGAACATTACCAACAATTTTGCTCACCACTTTGCAGAATCACATTATTCTTGGTGACACCGTGTGCTATTTGCGTCCTTTGTATAACATACCCGAACAAATTTATAGCTATCATCTTCACGCTGATTTCACATGTAGATATAAACATCTTTTATCATGTTCTCTATTGTAATAAAGTCTCTGCATTTATGTGTTAAGACCCACATAGTCCTCTTAAATTTGGTCCAAACCTACTCTCCTCAATTCCACTTTCTGGTATAGGTGTAGGTCTTTGCAAACTGCATTTCCCTTTTCCAGGTAACGCTGTCTTCACTTCTACCAGCAGGGGATGCTAGAGGCAGAAGAAGAAAGAGACTGCCTCTTCCTGTCCTGAGCAGTTCCTGCCATTGCGACTTCAACAACACTGCTTCCCTCTGGTGGCAGCCCTCTGCTACAGTCTTTAGCTTCCTTGGCACTTCCGAAGTGAACCTTAAGGTGTTCCCCTGTACTGGTTATGAGCAGAAAAGCACCTCTTTCTCAGGGATCTAAGCCCTAGCTGTATGGGGCTTCTCTTCCAAGCCTCTAGTCTCTGAAAACACCAGTGTCTTCTCTTTGTTCCTCTGACAGGTTATTATATCTGGGCCTCAATGCTTGCTTTTTTTTTAGTTCTCTAAGCTCCATTGCAGCACATTTCTTATATCAAATTCTCTCTGCTGAACTGACTGGTGTAGTCTCTGTTTTCCTAACTGCATTCTCATGAATACTTGGTGCCAGAGTGGTTCCAGGAAACAGACCCTCAAAGATGGCATTTGGGATTGTTTGGTTATGTTCATAACTTTGCAATCAGTGCTGAGCTCTTTGCTGATAAAAAGTGGGGATCTGGTTATCTGTGGTCATACAAGGCATCATGATTACCTAACGTGTCACCTATAGTTTACTGTGAAAAAGTGCCCACTGAAACAAGTGGCCTGGAGGACCCAGTGGTGGTTGCACATGACTGCTATGGTAATAATGATGACTACAAGAACTGTGGGCTCAATGGCTGCTTCTAACCATGCTGGAGAGCTTATGGAAAGGAAATAACAAGATCAGGGTTTTAAATTTTCATCTCAGGTCACAGCCAAGGAACTAGAGTATCTATGGTGGCCCTAAGATAATCTATTTCTTATAGCTGCAGGGTCAAAAATCATATCCAGAATTGAGTTGTCTGGGTTGTAAAACAATAATTTGAGCTGAATTCATAGACTATGCATGCCTCTTATGTTCAACTGATGGCATTAAGAAGGAGCAGACCTGAGGCTTGAAATGGGTACCTCGGATGGAATCCAACAAAGATGAGAATTTGAATTTCCAAGTCCCTCTGAGTCCCTTTTGCCAGCACAGCAGTCCCTCTTGCCTGCTCTCCTGTGTCTGAGGAGAGGTGATTTGCTCAAAGATCTTGTGCAACCTCACCTGAGGGAAGTTGCCTTGCAAAGACATGACTATCGTTCTCAAGACACCCTGACCAGCCCTGAATGATTCTAGACTCCAAAGTAGAGTCAGATCTCAGGATACTCCAAGGACATGAATACAAAGCTTGGCCTAGGATGACATAGCTTATATTCTCCAAGAATTTCCAGATTTTTCTAACATATAGAGAGATAAAAAGTAATGCATGTAAAGACTAAAACTAATATGTATTGGAAATGGATTTGAAGAGTGCTACTCCAAAGAGGAAAGAATACAAGATAGGATTAGGGCAATGTACTGATACAAATGCCCTTGCAAGAGATTCTGGAGATAATGTACAAACTAGCAAACCTATCAGCTTCCCACCACACTGCTGGAACTGCTTGACTGCTTGATGATTACAAGGCAGAAAACTCAAACCCCTAATCACAGATTAAGCCAAATGCAGGACTAATTTTGTTACCTGACAGATACCGCTCAATAGTGACACACTTCAGGATGAGGTCCTTATCTTATTTATTGTTTAATGTTTATTTATTTTTGAGAGAGAGAGGAGGTGCGTGCGCGGGGGAGGGGAGACAGAGGATCCGAAGTGGGCTTTGCACTGACAGCAGGGAGCCCGACGCGGGGCGTGAACTCACAAACTGCGAGAGCACGACCTGAGCCAAAGTTGGATGCTTAACTGAGCCACCCAGGCGCTCTGAGGTCCTTACCTTAAAAGGGACTTTTCTTAGGAAGACTAGTTTCTGCTAAAGGTCAGTGTTGTTAGTAGCGGACCCACTGCTTCTGTTTCCCTACCATGGCTCCTTAAACAGTGTCAGTGTCAAGGTGCACAGTGTAGATCCCACTTTCTCAGTTCACAGCTGTCAAGTCAGTTCTTGCAACAACTACAGGTCTGATTAATCCACAAATACGGGGACCCAAAACAGCCTCATCACCGCTAACTCGGTTTCATTTTCTCAAGTTGTGCCTTAGAAAACTTTAATGAAATTGCAAAAGCCTATAAAAATGGTTCTTAGAGCAGGAGTGAGAAAAATAGGACAATAGGGGAAGGAAAAAATAACCCTTCCTTAAATAGCATTTTCTGTAGGTCTGAATCAGTCAGGATTCAATCAGAGGTCCAGAACCATTAGGATGCCACACACACACACACACACACACCCACAGATTTATTTCAGGGACTGGACCTTATGCTGTAGTGGGAGCTGATAAAACAGTCTGTAAGGCTGTCTTCATATCTGATGCTAGAGCTTGAAATCTGCAGGGCAGGCAGTTGAGAAAAAGGATGTCAAGCAGGGACAAACTGAAACCCATGAACATGAATGGGAACTCATGAGGACTGACGGGGACCTGTGTCAGTCACTGTCTCCAATTCCAATGGTGGGGGTACCCTGCTATCGTCCTGTGGCAAAGAGATAGAAAGCACACCTGGAGGAGGAGCCAGCTGAGGGGAGATCCAGGTGAGGTGACACAGCCGTGGCCTGGCTGCCCACACCCTGGAGGTGAGTCAGCAGGTAAACAACAATGTGCATGAGCTACAGAAGCACCCCCAGAGACCCTTCCCCAACCCTCTGAGCATAAACAATTACATGGCTGCTGCAGTGCGTTTGCTCTGCAAATCTCACACAAAAATGTCTCTCGTGGCACACCCTAGCTGGAAACATAGAAGGGAGGGAATTATGGGAGATGTAGTTCAGCCACCGATTCCCCACACTACAAAGCCTCCAGCAGTCAATGGATTCCTTGTCACCTTAGCACACATACACATCTCTTTAAACTACAATTTCCAAATGAAGACAATTAAAACATCAAGTTTCTACCTAACATGTACAATTATCCCATATATAACTAAAACCACATTAACCATATTTCCCAGAGAGGCTACGGGTGATGTTCATTCTTCTTTGAGCTAATTTATGCTCTCTCTATTATATATATGCTATAATTTAAATACTGAGATGATAGGGGAATAAGAGGGGGGGAGAAAACAACTTCTTGGTACCCACACACATACACCAACATATATAAAAATAAGGAAGAATTACTCATCACTGCTTTAGCCCTTATTTCTGCAACTGGTCATATGGTTGTAACTTGTGTATAGCACCTTCTACTACTAATTTCATATTTCCCTTGCCCTCAGCAAGTGCCTCAGGCTGGCTGTGGTTTCTTTTGACTCAAACCTTTGTTCCAGAAGAGACTGGGCCATTGGCAATACAGCCTGAATTGATTGTTGTAATTTTCCACTGACTGTTACCATAGGACATGGAAGCAGCCCAGGGGATATCCTGCGTTCTAGACATATTTCTCCTTGCTCCTACTGAGTAGTAGCAACCCAACTCTCCTTTTAGAGTCAGGATAAATGACCCCAGCCAGTGCAATCCCCTCCTTGTTTGCTTGTTAACTCATTGGCAAGAAACCCAGAGTGGGCAGGTCGCAATCCTAACTTCCAGGTCAATGGAATTGCTATTGTGTCTCCTTTTTGGAAACATTCCTCTCTTTACAGCTAAGACTTTTAAGCCAGCAGAGTCTAAAGTTATGCAGATGAAAAACAAATTTTACACACCCATTTCCACCCTTAATTTCCAGACCCATAAATCGTGTTCCAGGAGAAACAGCTCCAAATATTGCTGATTTATTGGCGCATACACTGCATCCTAGAACACGCTGCCTCAACACTGCATGACACCATCACTTCACTGTCACCGAGCTTTTAAAATGTGATACCACTGTTTAGCAAGCCAGCTGCCTCAGGATTATAAGAAATATGGTAAGCTCCGGGAATTGCATGAGCAGCATGGACCAATTGCCACATTTCATTTGCTGTAAAATAAGTTATTTGATCGGAAGCAATGCTGTATGCAACACAATAACAGCAAATAGATTTTTAAGTCCATAAATTATGGTTCTTGCCAAAGCACTGAGGGATGAGAAGCAAATCCATATCCAGAGCAAGTGTCCATTCCAGTGGGCACAAAATGCTGCTCCTTCCATGATGAAAATAGCGCAGTTGAATCAAGCTGCCACAGGAAACTGACTTATGCCCACAGGGAATGGGTTTATATCAGGGGCTCAGTGTTGGTCTCTGCTATTGGCAGGTTGGACACGCTACGGTGGCTTTGCTATATTGGTCTTGGTGAATGGAAGTCCACGTTTCTTATCCTATGTTAACCTCCCAACCTTGCTGAGGTGGCCACCTTGTAAGCCCACTGGGAAATAATAGGAGTGGTTGGAGACATAGGCTGACTGATGTCCACAAAATGGATCCCCTCCTCCAGCTGATTAAAACTCTGTACAGCCACCTCTGAAGAGCATTTACATGGGACGCAAATAGATTTATACTCTGCTCCCCTTTCGAGAGCTCTCCCTGCATACTTCTTGTCTAGTCCTCCTTGTCACCAGTCTTTCAGTCATGTTCTTTCCAAGTTTCTGACCATGCAGCCAAACCCAGGAATCAGTGGAGACCCACCCGTATCTCTGGCCACCTCTACTTTCAGGAAAAGCAAACGACCTGGTGTCCTGTTCTAGGTTGTGCTCTCCGGGAGGCTTCCCTTCACTGTTTTGCAGGCTCGTCTTGGAGTGGGGCTGTAGTGCTATAGCCATCCACTGTCAGGTGGTATCATGTAAAACCATCTGTAAACCAAACCAGAATTTCTTCTTCCTTGGCAAACTGGTCAGAGAATTCTTCATGAGGCCATAAGTAATAAATGGGACAAAATACTGTCGTTGAAGTCAGTCCGTGGTCATCTGGGCCACTCCCTCATGCAACTTAACTTGCATCTTCAGAATCTTCTTGAGCCCTGTCTTGTATATATGGAGTGCTGCTATGCATGCCCAAATTAATGGCTGACTTCATGCATCACACAACACGCAGGTCATAAAGCAAAGCTCAGATCTCATGGTAATTTAGTGGTCCACTGAATGCTGAAGACAAGCATTCAGTCTATACTAAGGCCTCATAGTAAGCAAGAAGTTGCTTAAAAAGAAAAAAAAAAAAAAGCATGGTTATATATAGAATGTTGTATGGCTTTGCTCCAAAATCCTGAGAGTCTGTACTGCAGTTCATGTATAAGAGCCTGCCAAATGCTCCATACAGTCAAAAATCTTCTGCTGACATTTCATACACCATTGAATCTGTTGGGTCTTACGGCCCATGTGGCAAAGCAGCTTATACCGCAGCCTGAACCAGTTACAAAACCTTCTATTGTTTGAGGACCAACTCAAAACTGGCAGCTTTTTGGGTCATTTAGTAAATGGGTCAGAGTATTGGGCAAAAATGAGGTGTATATTGTTTCCAGACTCCAAAGAGGCCTACTAGGCATTCTACATCTTTATCGCTGGTAGCATGGGGCCAGATGTCGCAACTTGTTCTTCACATGGAAAGATATCGTGATGTGCCCCAGACCTCTGATTCCTTAGTAATGTCACCAAGGTGGCAAACCTCTACACTTTGGGGGGCTTTATTTCCCATGTATCCTAATAACATGCATGAAGTTGTTATTACTGGCTGTTCGGCAGTCAGCAGAATATCATCAATGTATTAAAGTAGCATGATGTGCTATGGAATGGAGGGGTAATCAAAGTCTCTGCACACCAGATTATGACAGAGAGATAGAGAGTTTATATATCTTTCAGCTAGAACAGTGAAGGTGTATTGTTGGCTCTATCTGCTGAAAACAGATCGTACTTTGATCTTTACAAAAGGTCAGCAAACCGTGGCCCAAAGACAAAATCTGGCCCACCACCTGTTTTTGTTAATAAAGTTTTATTGGAACGCAACCACGCCCATTTATTTACATATCGTCTATAGATGCTTTTGCACTACAATGCAGATTTGAGTATCTGTGACACAGATCTATGGCCCATAAATCCTAAAATATTTTCCATCTGGCCATTTACAGAAAAGTTGCTGATCTCTGCTATAGAGGAAAATACATTTGCCTTATTAATAGCTGTGAGCCAGGTGCAAGAGGATCTACTGATTTGCTTTAGCGATGAAAGCACATCTGGAACAACAGCTGCAATCAGAGGTACCACCTGATTAAGTTTACAAAAAGCCACTGTGGTTGTATAAGTTTCACCTGCTTTCTGTAAGGTAAATAGGCAAGTTGAATGGAGACATGGTTGGAATCACCATCACCGCATCCTTTCAATCCTTAATAGTGGCACAAATGTCCGGCACTCTAGAGGCAGTTCTGGTAGCTTCTACCTGGTCTCTTCTGCCATAATAGCACTCACTCCATGAGTCAGGGAATCAGTGTGGATTCTGCCAGTTGCCGAGTGTGTCTACTCCAGTTATGCATTGTAAAACTGAGCAAACACCCACAGGGTAGATCCAGACACCCACTGGGATCACTATGAAAAGAACCCGAGCCAAAAATCCATTGATCACATGACAATGATTTTTTTTTAAGGCCCTACTCTGACTGTTGGGCTACAGTCTGTCGGGTGTCTAAGAATTAGTGTTAGTTCAGAGCTAGGATCTAGTAATCCCTTTAAGTCTTACTTTTTCTCTTTCCCCAGCACATAGTCACCCTGCTAAAAAGAAAACACATCCCTTGGAGGAAGGTTAGAAAGAATACCAACAATATAAATATTTGGCAGCATGGCATGGTCCTTTCTCAAGACTGCCTGGCTTCCCCCCCCACTACCTTCATTTAAGTGACTTCAGATCAGTAAAATGACTCAAGTCTGGGAAATGACTCAGATCTGTGAAACAACTGAGGAGATGAGGCTCTCTGTCTTGATGATTCAAGTCAGACTTCTGTTCGTTAGACTTTGAGTAAGAGATCAAGTAAGACTTAGTAGGGATACCCATCTGCCTTAACTGTAGGGACACCATAATTAACTAGCTAATGACAAACATCTCTTCAGATTAGGCTACTGTAATTACTGCTTTCCCTCTGTTGCCCATTATGGTAGCTACATCTACCTTGACTTTGGTAATTAAATGCTGCACTTGGTCCCTGCCAACCTAGATCCCATCATCCCCATTTCATTCAGGGGATGCTAGTAGTTCCCAACTGCAGTTACTGGCCTAGAGAAGAACCACCACAGAACCCTTCAAGGATGTGGGTCTCCCCTCATGACTCTATTTCTCACTGCTTTGGTAAAGATTGTGTCCTGTGGGTCCTCTTGGATATAATGGGAGGGTGGGTGAGCAGGTTTGACATGATTAATCCACTAGTATTCCAATTTCTTTCAACCTTCCAATTTCCTGAATAGCTTCCTCTACAATATATGAAAGAAATTTGACATTTCTATTTCATTTAATGGAAGGTACCTTTGGGTCCAGATTTTGAGTCAACCAACCAACCAACCAACCAAATAATCAGATCTATTCCATGCTTATCCAACACACTGAATCCGGAATCTCTCATTAATGGCCCAATATTTGGCCTCATCCAACTTTATATTCCTTCCATCCTGACCTTGCATCCTTAAGATCTATTTCCATACATAACAATGGGATACTACCTGGCAATGAGAAAGAATAAAATCATGCCATTTGCAGCAATGTGGATGGAACTGGAAGGTATTACGTTGAGTGAAATAAGTCAGTCAGAGAAGGACAGATATCATATGTTTTCACTCATACGAGTGAAAGTTTCTCATCTTGAGAAACTTAACAGAAGACCATGGGGGAAGGGAAGGGGAACAAATAGTTACAAACAGAGAGGGAGGCAAACCATAAGAGACTCTTAAATACAGAGAACAAACTGAGGGTAGATGGAGGGGTGGAGGAAAGGGGGAAACAGGTGTTGGGCATTGAGGAGGGCACCTGTTGGGATGAACACTGGGTGTTGTATGTAAACCAATTTGACAATACATTATATTTAAAACATAAATAAATAAAAATAAAAATATTCCCATATTCTCTAGGTTTCCTTATAAATTGGCAAAATCATGCTGCGGGATACATTACCTTCAATAAAGCAATAGTAAAACTGACATCTGACTTCTCAAAAAAAGGAATGGAAGTCAGAAAAATGGAATAACATCTTTAGGATGCTAAAATAAAAAACTATGTACCAATCAAAAATCTCAGCAAAATATTGTTCAGCATTGAAAGTGAAATAAGTGAATAAACGGATAAAGACAAAATAATACATAATGGTAACAATATCCTTCAAAATAAAGGTGAAATAAGGATGTTTTCAAGCAAAAAAAGAAAAAAAAACCCAAAAAACAAAACTCAAGGAATTTCTTTAGGGTAGAAAGAAAATAACCTAGAAAGAAATCAGGAATTGAAGGGAAGAATGAGGAGCAAATAAATACATAGTAAATATAAGTGGATATTCACTGCTCATAATAATGATAGTAATGTCTTATGGTTTAAACTATATATATTTGTATACAATGTCTGACAATGATCCAAAGACAATTCCAAAAGGTAATTGGTGAAATTACAGTATTCTAAGGTCCTAGCATTATCACAGAAGTGACAAAGATAATAATTTATATTAAAATATGTCAAAGATATATCTTATAATCTCTAAGCTAACTATTAAAAGAAAAAGAGTAAGCACTTGGGTGGCTCAGTCGGTTAAGCAACCAACTTTGGCTCAGATCATGATCTCAAGGATCATGAGTTTGAGCCCTGCGTTGCGCTCTGTGCTGACAGCTCAGAGCCTGGCGCCTGCTTCAGATTCTGTGTTTCCCTCTCTCTCTGCTCCTCCCCTGCTTGTGCTCTGTCTCTCTGTCTCTCTCTTTCAAAAATAAATAAACATAAAAAAAATACATAAAGTTCGGGGCACCTGGGTGGCTCAGTCAGTTGAGCGTCCGACTTCAGCTCAGGTCACAATCTCATGGTTCATGGGTTTGAGCCCCATGTTGGGCTCTGTGCTGACAGCTCAGAACCTAGTGACTGCTTTGGATTCTTTGTCTCCCCTCTCTCTGCCCCTCCCCTGCTCACACTTGTCTCTCACTCTCTTTCAAAAATAAATAAACATTTTAAAAAAAGAACACAAAAAAAATAAAAGAAAAAGAAAAAAAGTATAAGTAACAAATTTTGTTAATTTGTTACATAAACATCACAATATTAAAATATTAATATTAAATAATTATAACTAACAAATTAACAAACAAAAAGAAAAAATGGAAATAAAAAAAAGTCTTGATTAATCCAAGGAAGGTAAGACATGAATGAAAAGGAAACAAAAAACAGATAACAGAGAAAACAAACAGATGATAGACAAAAATCCCAAATAGATCAGCAATTACATTAAAAGGATTAAATATTCCAAGTAAAGAACTAAGACTGTCATACTGGGTGAAAAAAAAAAAAACATAATATGTTGTTAACAGACCCATCTTATTTTTTAAGCACACAAAGTTTGAAAGTAATAAAATGGGGAAACACACAATGCAAACAGTAACCAACTATACTTACATGAAACACAGAGTTTAAGGCAAGAAGCATTATTCTCATAAAAGGGACATGCATAAGGATAAAGGAGTCAATCCATCAATAAGTTACCAACAGTCAAAATCTGAATATACATATAACATAGCTTTAAAATATATAGAACAAACATTGTCATGACAGTTAAAAAAAAAAAAAGCTACAATCATAGTGGATGACTTCATCACATCTCTCAAAAGCTGACACAACAAGCAATCACTAAGGATATAGAAGATCAGAACCATAAACTTGACTTTTAGAACACTGCACCCAACAATGACAGAATAGATCTTACATTATTTCGTGTATGTAAAGTTCAAACTGAGGCAAAACTAACGTATGGTGTAAGAAGTCAGAATAGTGATAGCTCATGGCAAGGGTTAATGGTTGGAAATGGGCATTAAGAGGCTTCTGAAGCAAGGGGTTCCCGGGAGGCTCAGTTAAGTGGCTAACTTCAGCTCAGGTCATGATCTCGTGGTCCGTGAGGTCGAGTCCTTCGTCGGGCTCTGTGCTGACAGCTTAGAGCCTGAAGCCTGCTTCAGATTCCGTGTTTCCCTCTCTCCCTGCACCTCTCTGCTCACACTCTCTCTCAAAAATAAACATTAAAAGAAAAAAAAAAAGAGGCTTCTGAAGTGCAGCCAGTGCTCTCTCTTGATGTGGGTGCCGACGGTCCTGGATGTTCACTTTGTGATTATTCATTGTGTTTTACACATCTGAGTTTTCTGTGTTTGTTATACTTCTATTAACATTTTTACCTGAAGAAAGGAGGGAATCTTTGGATTTGACAGCATTGAGAATCACTGCTCTACTCTACTGTTCTGATTCCCTGCCACCTCCCTAATTGCACATTCAACTCTTTTCCTCTCCCCAATCACCTACCGACTCCAGCCACCCTGCCTTCCTCACATATGCCACAAAGTCTTTCCCATCATAAGGCGTTTGCTGTTCTCTCCGCCAGAAATGTTCTCTCTCCTATTCACAAAGCTAATTCCCTTGCTTCATTCATATGGCACCTCCTCAGAGAAGACTTCTTTGGCCACTTTATGTAAGGTAAGACTTCCCCTGAGGCACCTGGGTGACTCAGTTGGTTATGCGTCCAACTTTTTGGCTCAGGTCATGATCTCATGGTTTGTGAATTTGACTGAGCCCGCATCTGGTTCTCTGCTGTTAGTGCAGAGGTCACTTTGGAGCTTCTGTCTCCCTCTGTCTCTGCCCCTCCCCCACTCGTAGGGCTCTCTCTCTCTCTCTCTCTCAAAAATAAATTCACATTTAAAAAATAAAAGAAAGACTTCCCCAAATCATCTCTCCCCTTACTCTAGCTTATTCTCTTTGTAGTTCAGTCAGTTACTGCTTTATATATTTTGTGTCTATATCAAGTATACTTACGAACATAAGCATTGTGTCTTCTTGATCCATTATTATTTTATCAATACGTTATATCTGTTTTTACCTTTGTGATGATTTTCACCTTCAATTCTGTCTATAGTTGTTACCTAGTTTTTCTTTGATTCATATTTCTATGGTATATCTTTTTCTATTCCTTTATTGCAGCCTTTCTCTTCCCTTTTTAAACATATCTCTTCTGGGGCGGCTGGGTGGCTCAGTCGGTTAAGCGGCTGACTTCTGCCCAGGTCATGATCTCACGGTATGTGAGTTCGAGCCCTGCGTCGGGCTCTGTGCTGACAGCTCAGAGTCCGGAGTCTGTTTCAGATTCTGTGTCTCCCTCTCTCTGACCCTGCCCCGTTCATGCTCTGTCTCTGTCTCAAAAATAAGTAAACGTTAAAAAAAATTTTTTTAAACATACCTCTTCTAGAAAACATAGTACTAGATATTTTCAAAAATCCAATCTATATGTCCCTGGCTTTCAACTGGTGAGTTTAGTCCATTTATGTTTATTATAATTAATACAAAAGCCCATTTTATGTTTTCTATTTTTCATGCTTTTATATAGATTTTTTTCTTTTTTCCCATATTGAGCATTGGATTGAGCAAAATTTTTTGTACTAAATCCAAAAGTTATGCTTTGCATCTTTATTTTTCTGGTGGTTACTCAGAATTAAACACTACATTTCCCAACTACCAGGTGTGGTTACATAAATTCTGGCTGATGAAATATAAGCAGAAGTGTGGAACTTCCAGAAAGAATTTGTTAAAAGGGAAGAGGTTCCCCTTTCCCCCTTGCTTCCTCCTGCTACTTTCCCCCAAACTGGAAACTGGAACACCTACATGGGACCCTGAAGTGATCATGAGTGTGGCAGTGCTGAATGGTACGCAGACAGTTGAGTGTGTCTCTCCATGATAATGTCCTGATACTAGTCCTGGCTACCTACCAGGCAAAATTCTTTCACCTGAACGAGAAAGAAACTTCTTTAAGTCGCTATTATTTGGGATTTTTTTCTTAATCACATGCCACTGGACCTAATAGGGTACTGCTCAATTCCAGGAATTGTTGCCTTTACTGTAATTAATTTTCTAGCCTATGGGATGAAGGTGTATCTTCCTTGGTCCTTACCCAATTTATGGCACTTGGCCTTCTCCTCTGGACTTCTGCTACTCTAATTCCCACACACGGTGGGTTTCCCCAAAAGCAGAGCCCAAGACGAAGACCTGACCGTAAGTAGTTGACTTCAGATCTTGGGAAATGAGGGTGCAGACAGAATAAGAAGGAAGGAAGAAAGGCATTAAGAAGGCTACTGAGGTCACTACTGTGGGGTACTTGATTTCACTGGGACCTCCTGAAAAGTGCTCAGAACACCTCTTAAAATTGCTTCTCACCAGATAGACAGGGCACTGGAGTATTTATCTACTAGACCCCATCCCCTGTCGGCTAAGAACCTCATGGGTTCTCCATCATGCATTTGGAAGGAGCAAGCTCCCCATACAGAATTTTCGGTGGCAGAAATTCTAAAGAGGGTGTCATGAGACCGAGATGAGATGCTGTCCCTGTGAGGTGAGTCTGAGCTTGTTGCACACAACTGCCCACTGCAGCTACAACTACAATGAGAAATGGGCAAAGGGAATGTGGCACCAGATACCAGAGCTATCTGCTCTACTGACCAAGGAGTTTTCACAGCTGCTATGTGATTTTCTGAGCTCTATTGGCTTCCCTTTTGTTTCTATGGCAGCTATAGGGTTGAGTTCAGGAAATGAAACCTATAGCCTATGCAAATTCACCATTTTATCTTGAACCAAATCCCCAGTTTTAGAAGATCACTTCTCCCTGAACTTTTTCACGACATGTTTCCCCATCTCTTTGCTCTTTTCCAATGAATTCCTCCTCTATATTGCAACCCTTAAATTGCAGGGAGTCCTCAAGTTTGTATTGATTCTTTTTTTCTTTCACTGTACCATCTCACTGAAATATCTCACTTATTTCTCTATCTCATTTACCACCTATAAAGAGAACTTAACCAAGCTTTATTTCCAGTCCAGAGCTCCTGACTTCCTAATCCAAATTCATCATCCTGTACTAGATGTGGTCACCTAGATTCACCATATAGGTAAGCAAATCTAACATGTCTAAAAAAAAAAAAAAAACAAAACTCATTATCTTTCTATATCTCAATTAATGGCATCTTCACCTAACTCATCCAAGCTAGAAACTCCAAGCTAGCAACATCTCTGCTTTCTTCTTCCTTCACTCCTATTTAATCACTTGCAAAAATTTGGTTGCTCTTACATCTTTCAAGTGTACCCTCTTCTTTATTCCTATAGTAATTAACCTTTATAATTTTGTACGAGCTTTTTTAAGGGACGAAAAATGGTCTCTTGCCTCTCCTTTCTCCCCTTGCCAAACAAAGAGGAGATCAGTCACACCAGGATATAGTTTAGTCAAGAAACTTCACATGGTTTGTTTTGAAAGCCCCTATCCTTCCTCCAAAATTCCCAATTTCCTGCTCCAGAGAGGCAATCTATTTCAACACCTTGAGTAGACTCTTATTATTTACTTACTTTCTTTAAATAATATGCCTGTGGGGCGCCTGGGTGGCTCAGTTGGTTGGGCGGCCGACTTCAGCTCAGGTCATGATCTCGCGGTCCGTGGGTTCGAGCCCCGCGTCGGGCTCTGTGCTGACGGCTCGGAGCCTGGAGTCTGTTTCAGATTCTGTGTCTCCCTCTCTCTGACCCTTCCCTGTTCATGCTCTGTCTCTCCCTGTCTCAAAAATAAATAAAACGTTAAAAAAAAAATAATATGCCTGTAATTTCACTTTGTGATATTTCAGTTTTAAGCAATATCTAATGTTTCCTCCCTACAGATGATGAGGATTTAGCTTCCCTCTCTCTCTCCCCTCCCCACCTCTTTCTCACACACATTACCCACCCCCCCACTTCAACACATATCCATTCTTTCATATTCCAAATATAGCAGTAACACCATAAATTTAGTGTTTACATTACTATGTTTATACAGATGTATTTACAGTTAAGCCATGTATCTACTATGATTACTTATTCCAATAGAGTATTTTATTTTTCTTGGTGTTCATAATGATCTAGTTTTTTTCTCTGCTTGGTTCTCGTTGTATTTATCACTAATTCAACATCAGACTCTCCTATTTTGTAAATTTCCTCAAACACATAGACAATTCATCTATCAGTTTCACCTTCAGACCTGCTCCAATCTGGACTGGTTGGTTAGCTGTCCCAATCTGATGCATAGTTGTCATGCTGGAATTCTGCTTCACCATCATCCTAGGAATTTCCTTCGCCTCCCTTTTATGATGGGCTCTGTTATCTGATTCCTTTATCTTTTTTTTCCCTTAGGTTTACTCCCTGAGTTTTGATGGAACACATCTTCTGATAGCTTCCTGAGGAAAAACTGCAAGGTAGAAGAAATTTTCAATAACTTGTATGTCCGAAAAGATATTTTTTATCCTCATACTTCACTGACCGTTTCTTGGTATAGAATTCTGGATTGAAATTATTTTACCTCAGAAATATACATATATATGTATGTATGTGTGTGTATATATATATATATATTTATATATACATGTAAATATATAAATATATATATATATATATATATATATATATATATATATATATATAATTTATTTAGAGAGAGAGAGAAAGAGAGCAGGAGGGGGAGAAAGAGAGAGGGAGAGAAAGAGAATCCAAAGCAGACTCCTCACTACCAGCACAGAGTCCAATGTGGGGTTCAAACTCTGAACCATGTGATCAAGACCTGACCCGAAACCAAAAGTTGGACGCTTAACTGACTGAGCCACCCAGGTGCCCCTACCTCAGAATTTTAAAGGCATTGCCCCAATGCCTTCCCATTTCTCATGATGTTGTTGAAAAGTGTCATGCCATTGTAATTCTTAACTCTTTGTAGGGACTTCTTTTTTTCTGTCACTGGAAATCGTGTAGGATGTTTCTTTGAACTCAGTGTTCTGAATTTCACAATAACAACCACTGGAGTGAGTCCATTTTCATTCATCGTTCTGGTACTTAATTGAAAATTCATGTCTTTCAGATCTATAAAATTATATTGAATTATTAGTTCAACGATTTTCTCTCTTGACTACAATTATTCAGATGTTGAATCCTTTAAACTAGCAGTCTGACTTTTGAAAAAATTTCCCATTTTTCGTCTCCATATCATTTTTGCTCTAGTCTTGGAGAAAAATGTTCAAGTTTATTTTCTAGCCTTTTAACGTTATTTTTCATTTCTGTTATATTCTTGATCTCTAAGATTTCCTTTTTTTGTATTCTAAATGCTGCTTTTAAAAAATAGCAATGCCATTCTTGTTTTACAGATGCTGTATCTTTTATCTGAGAATATTAATGATCGTATGTATTTTTTTTAAGTTTTCTTTTCCATCTCTATCTATTGAGTGTAATCAATTCTGTTTCTTCCGAGTTTTTTTCCTTGTCCTACCTTTTCTTTGTTCTCTATCATCAATTTTCCTCAAACTGTTGAGGACCCCAGACTCTCTGATTGCATTTAAGAGAAGTGCATGAAAAAACTCAGTGTAAGCTCCAAGTATGCATACAGAGCTTGTCAACTGGAAACTGTACTGTAGAATTATCTGGGTTCTCTTCAGACTCTAGGTCTTTTCCCTTAGACAAATCAGATTCTCCAGAGAAGACTCTCCCTATCTTCTTCGGGGGGGGGGGGGGGGGATCAGCCTGATGCCTTTATTCTGGGGGCCAAAAAGAGGATGAGGGTTGGGGATGTGTGCTCAATATATACAATATCTACCTTCACTTTACCCTCTTCTTCCCTCCCACCTGGTCAATATGGAGCCTCTGACCTTTCCTGGAATTGGTCTCAAATCTAAAACTAGGGTAAAAAGGGGGCAATCTTGTGCAGTGGTAATGGATCGATCTACTTCCAAACAAACTTTCAGTCCATCCTGCTATATTCAGTCCCACTTTTACCTCTATTTCCAGAGGTTCTTACTGCTACGAATTTCAGAGCTATTGGGAGGTTCTGTGAATACGTTAATATATCATTTTGGGTCTTAGTTTTCTTAATTGTTGCCGTAGGATTCAGCTTTCTTAAGGTACCCTGTCAATTATTCCCTTTACCATAAATTTCCAATTTTCAATTTTTTGTTACCATTTCCTGTCTTAATTTGTGTGTTCTTCGTCTGGCTCATACTCTGAGAAGTCCCTTTATTGTAACTGTAGTGGCACTTTGGAAAGAAATGTTGTTAAATTCAACTTAACCAGAAGTCTGCCAAACTTTGGAAGTAGGTATCATCTGACTCTCCTTCCTCTTTTTTCAACTTCAGCCTGCATTTCAATTTTGTGGATTTTTCTGTGTCCTCACTGATCATTCAGAAAAAAACTTCACAAGTTCATTCATCCTGAAGTGTAAGGAATGATAGGATTTGATGTGTTCTCTCTCCCAAGAGTATTTTAATTTTTAGCATGGACTAAATTTCTTATCTGGCTTAAGCCAAAGGAATAAAGAAATACAGTTCTAATTAAGAAACGTTAAGTTCCCATTTCTAAGTGTTTTGGAAGCCAGGGAGGCCTGTATGCTTCCCTGAAATCACACTTTGTTGAAGGAGGTCCAGCTGTGCCCATGCATAAGGCAGGTGATAATGTTGGCATCACTATAGGCTTTCTAGGATGACAAGAAGTAAGGGGAGCTGCTCAATGACAATTCTAGTCCCAACCTGTATGTCTTGGAACTGAGATAATCAGGTAGAGACATCATCATCCCAAATACTGATATTAATCTGGAACAAAACATTTTTTATTACGTTTATAATAAGTATACAAAGACGGGCATCATCAAATCCAAACAACTCTAAGTAAGCCTGTGTTAAACAGACCCCTTTATGCAATTAGTGGTTGTGAGGCATTATGAAAATACAAGACACCACATAACTGTATGACAATTAGGTCAGGAAAATAATTATGGCTAATAATATGACTAACCACCTTAAGCTGTATGCATAATAAAAAAAGATATGCGCTCTTGGTTGAAGCAGACACAATTAGCCAAAATTTGGTAGGGAGCACATTTTCATTTTTAGCAAACAACAGAGGATGCCTCCAGCACTCTGGAGACCTGTACACAGAAAATTAAAGTCAGATTTATCTGCAAGGATACAAGCAACAGAAACAGAGGAGAAAAGAAGACAAAACTACAGATAGTCCCTTGTTTACAACAGTTAGACTTAAGATCTTTTGACTTTTTGATGGTGTGAGAGTGATACGCATTCAGTAGAAACCATACTTCGAATCTTATGTGGATCTGTTCCCAGGCTAGTGACGTGCCGTAGGGTATTCTCGGGACGCTGGGCAGCAGCTCCCAGTCGGCCACTAGATCACAAGAGTAAACAAAGGATGCACTTAAAATCATTCTGCTTTTCCCTTTCAGTACAGTTTTCAATAAATTACATGAGGTATCCAAACACTATTATAAAACCGGCTTTGTGTTAGATGATTTTGACCAAGGGTAGTTAATGTAGGTGTAGGCGTAGGTGTTCTGAGTGCATTTAGGTAGGCAGGTAGGTAGGCAGACTGATGTTCAGTAGGTTAAGTGTATTAAATGCATTTTGACTTCAGACCTTTTCAACTTAGGATGTAATTATGGGGACATAACCCCACCGAAGGTCAGGGGAGATCTGTAGTTAAACCTCCTCCTTAACCTTGATTTCTGGTCATATTATTTTGTTAAATACTACTATTACTACTACTAATAATGGTAATAGCAAATGCCAATGTATTGCTTTGCTATTTACTGGACATGTCTACGTAAAGCATCCTACATATGTTAACAAATCCCACACAACCTCCTGTGATAGGTGCTCTTCTCCCCAATTCTGCAGGTGAAGAAACTAAAGCGCATATTGCCATGGTGAGTGGCAGAGCCGGGATTTAAATTTAGGCTACTCACCTCCAGAGACTGGCTCTTTTTTTTTTTTTTTTTTTTTAAATTTTTTTTTTCAACATTTATTTATTTTTGGGACAGAGAGAGACAGAGCATGAATGGGGGAGGGGCAGAGAGAGAGGGAGACACAGAATCGGAAACAGGCTCCAGGCTCTGAGCCATCAGCCCAGAGCCTGACGCGGGGCTCGAACTCACGGACCGCGAGATCGTGACCTGGCTGAAGTCGGACGCTTAACCGACTGCGCCACCCAGGCGCCCCAGAGACTGGCTCTTAACACCACTCCACACTGCTGCCACTTTTCTGCTTGTGTTTCCTATTCAACTAATTCAATTACAAATACACAGTTTCATCACCCGTTATGCAAAACTTACTCCACCCTCACCTTATCGAGAACTTAACGGTCCTTTTGATAAAATACCAATACTAGCAAAAACAAACAGGAAGTTCTCCAGGATCTGAACATTTTCATAACTTGTATCAACCCAACCTAAAATTTACCAGCCCGAATTGTGTTTTTCAAAGCTTGACTAATATCCTGTCACATGGTAGTTTTAAGAAACCTCCAGCCTAGTGCTTACATCGTAGCCCCTCTTACCTGTTCTAGGCATTTAGCAGACAGAAGCCCTTCAGATTCTTTCCTTGTTTTCCAGTTTCATCTGATAAACAGAATAGAAAATGCAATACCGAATGCCCTGCACCAATCAAACATGTTACCAACTATTAACTGAACCACCTTACCATCGGTCCATTTGGGGCTTCCTGTCTTAATGTTGAATAATCAACAATTAACAATAATGTAATTTCCAATCAGCAAAGCCATTTCACCAACATGAGTTGATTTGTTCCCCTTCTTAGCATTTAAATGCACGGTTCATTTTTGCCTTAGGAATACTTTGCTGTTTCTTACCAGTCTCCCAAATCTGCCCTTAAAAGACGAACCTCGGAATATTACGTACGGGTATGGCTACGTTTCCTTACAAAATACACCTGCCACTTCCCCTGGAGAAACAAAACGGAGGCTGGCTGAATTTTTCAAACGTGAGGACGACCGTGTCCGCTCGCCCGGCTCCCGCCCCCAGCCGGCCGCGGCCTCCCGCGCCCCCCCCCCCCCCCCGCCCCAGCGGTGTCCGGCCGCCCCGCCGCTGGTAAGGCCCGGTCCGGGCCTCCCCGGGCCGCGGCGGCGCCCCCTGCAGGCCGCGGCGGGCAGAGCGGGCGGAAGGAAACCGAGCCGGGCTGCCACCGTGTCCGAGCCGGAGCCGCAACCGCCGCCGGAGCGTCGCGGGACCCCCGAGTCCGTGCCGAACGCCCTCCTCGCCGCCCGCCGCGTCCCAGCGCCCGCCGGAGCCGCCGCGCCGCCCGCACACCCCGGAAGCGGCCGGGCCCGGGCCCGCCTCGGCCCTCTGCTCGTCCTCTCCGCCCGCACCGGCCTTCACTCTGGAGCGGCCCCGGCAGCCGCAGCAGGGGCGGCGGCGGCGGATCGAGGAGCTCTCCAGGTCGTCCCGGGAGAGGCTGCTGCAGTCCCGGGACAAGATGTTCTCCAAGTTCACCTCCATCCTGCAGCACGCCGTGGAGGCGGTAAGGCCGCGGGGCAGCGGGCGCACGACAGGCCGGGGATGGCGGCGGCCTACGCTCCCTGCGGCCTCGGCCCGGGGCCTCGGCGGCCCGGTTTTCGCGGAGGGGCGAGGCCGGGGCTGGCGCTCCGGGGCACGGCGGGCCGTCGGGGCGCCCGGGCCGAGCGGCCTGGCTCGGAGCAGGCCCCCTCCTCGCCGTCCTGCCCCGGGCCGGCGCGGGTCCCTGTGCGTCCACGGGGGAGGGGGTGGGCGGGTGCCCCGGCCGGCGCGGGGTAGCCCGATTCCTTGATGGGCCGGGGGATCGGGAGCACCTGGCGGGGCCGTAGGGCGCACCCCGGCACTCCCGGACCGTTAACCTGCTCTGGAAAAAAGTGATCACCGTGGAGCAGGACAAAAGAAACGGCCAGACACGGCTCGGGCTTCGGTTTGGCTTGCTGTCGTGTTGACTTTGGAAGGTGGGGTGGGGAGGAAGGTGTGCCCCTGCCGGGGGCGTGGGGGAGGGAGCGGGGGGCGACTCTGCGAGGAGGCCGCCCGCGGACCCGGTTTCCTAATCCTGCCGGCCTTGCCTTCGTTGGCCTCGCGGCCCAACTCAGCTGCATCGTATTGATTGTTGTGAAATGGGAGTTTGGAGGGTCTGGTCGAGTACGTGGTCTAGACCGCTTCCAAGCCTTCACAGAGCAGCGAGGCCATCTGTTTCCTTTCTTGTTCTCTCTTCCTGGACGCTCTCCTTTGAGGATTTTAGACACCAGCGTAGACAGACATTCAGATACCCTAACAGCCTAACACAAGAGTAGTAACTAAAGAGGAAATGAATGTCTTGCTGCCTTTTTAATAATAAGAGGTCCAGTTTGCTCTACTTTGGTTGTTTCTCTTTCCTCAGGGAGAGTTGCCCAAACTGAAAAATGCATCCTGTGGGAGAAACCAGTACTTTGCTAATTTAAAAAAATGTCATTCTCTTTCTGTGTTTAGAGTGTGTGATATAGCACACTAAAATTCACCCAACTTAAAAAACAAAAACAATAAACCAACTGCAATAGAATAGTTTTTATGGTCAGATAAAAATCAAATGGGTTTTTAAAATTAAGTATGAGAACAAAAACAAATTTAGTACAGTTGTTATTTTAAGTGATATGTGGGAAATGTTTAAAAATCATTTAAGCTCTACTACAAGCTCTTGGGAAAACGTGTATCAAATCAAGAAAGTGTTTTCTTGAATGAAGAGCAGTTATTACACTGAGGGAGATGACGGTTTTACACTTGAGGACAGCTTTTAATTTTCCTTTCTTATACACAGTCTGCAGCACCTTTATGTTAGAAGAACGTAACCGAAATTTCTGAAAACAGTGACATTTACATTTTATATTATTTTTTAACTTAAAATGCCAAGAATCCTTTAATTTTAACATTGAATACAGGTTAATATTGAATTAAAAAATGGGAATTGGAATTAAAAAATGTATTTCATTATTTACATCCTTTACCTATCAGGCTGATCCTGCCTTATTACAGAAATAAGTAGTTAGAAAAAGAAAGATGGTTTTCGTATTCTCCCAGTAAAGAGTCATTTTTATCCCGAGGCCTGTGTTTTCTGTCCTTGTTTTCTTTTTGCAACTATATGCTAGCATCTACCAAATTATGCATGTCAATTGTCTGACTGGCTCTGTAATATCCAGCTCCCCTACTTTGCTGAAGTGAGAAAAAGTTAAGAGTGGATTATAATCATCTAGTCCTAGTAACTGATACATTGCATTTAGAAAACTAATGTTTTTATTTTCTTAGAGTTAATGGTTTTAGCTGTGATACCTTCCAGTTTACCTTGATAGGAGGTTAAATCTGAAAACATTTTGGCCGTACTAACTTTTCTTTTTCCTTTTTACATTCCCTCTTGGGAATGAACTCATACATAATGATAAGTAAGCCATCTTTGTGGTATTTGAAGAATGTTTTTTCCTAGCCGAAGATTGGTTTCCATTTTTTCAGTTCTATTTTATTTGCCGGGCGTTTTCTTCTATAAACTACTTTTCCCACTCATCAGTTCATTTCACTAGCTTTTCTCTGTACTCCTTTTAATTTGTACGCCCCATTAGCATTTTCTTTTCTGTCCGATGAGTATTTTCTGATTAACAGTTTTGCAATTAACATAATTATCCCTGTTTTTCAGAGGTGGGACATTATCCTCTGTGCAGATGCTGACATGACCTTTTTTTCAATTGTGTTGCTGTTTTCAACCATTTTGATATTACTACTTTATAGGTTTCTTTGTTCAATTGGATCAGCCTTCAAATGGTTTTTTAGGGTTGACCAGATTAACATTTAAATGAGGTTTACAGGCAGAGTTTTCCTTTTTGTTTACTTAATGGTTTCTCCTCGCTTCCTGTTAACATTATAAGGAAAAAATATATGAGGGATTTTCAAGATTAATATTTGAAAATGAGTTGTTAAGTGGATAGACTGAATTTTGAGTTTAGGAGACAAATTCATACCTTGATCAAAAACAAGAACTGTAACATACCTCTTGCTTCCCTTTTCAGAAATGAATCTTCCCTCAGAGTAAAAATGATCGGCCAGTACATTTTGCAGTGAATCCATTTTGTTTAGCCTGTTGCCACATGTCACAAGGGTGAAATCAGGCCTCTCTGGTAGTTAGTTCCGAAGTTGGACAGGATCATGCTAGTCCAATTTCTCCAAAGTACAAGTAAAACACTTTCCATTTAGTACAATTCAATGTTTGTTGAGGGCCTAGTCTGTCCTAGGTAATCTGCCAGGGGCTGGTTCTTTTTAAATTTCAGCCAGTTTCACCCTTTCGGCGGCAGATTTATTCCAAGAGGATAAGGGAAGGAAGTTTTATCAACTTTAGCTAATTAATTCAATGGAAGTCATTGTATCTTTTCAAAGTAGAGTGAAGAGTTGGTGATTGTTGAAACCAGTAATTTTTGAAAAACTATTCTGCCCTGGCAATTAAAATTTCAAATCAAACATCTGTAGTGTTTTCTTAGGCGTATTCTTTTCGGACAGGATCTCTAACTTTAGTTGTTCAGCAGACGTTTTATGAGCCTACCATGAAAGCGTGGCACAGCGCAGAGGAAACAAGGTATACCTGCGTCCTTGCTCACAATGCATACAGTCTAATTTAGGAGACAAAACAAATACACAAATTAAAGATTAAACAGTGCACAAGAGTGCGGCCTAGCCCCTAGAGCTGTATAGAACAGGGTCTCAGTTCTACGGCCGACCGTTTCCTCCCATGCAGGACAAGTTACTTAATCCTTGTACATTTCAACTTCCTCATTGTAAAATGGAAATAATGATACCTATATCATGGGATTATTGTGAAAATTCAAATGAGACACTATATATGAAGTGCCTAGTGGAGTACCTGGTACATTGTACGTGCTTCATAAATGTGAACCATTGTTATTAATTTTTGGATGATTGTTCAGCCAATGAGTTCTGTGGGGGCACACAGGATCGCAGGGCTTGGAGAAGGCTCTCTGGAGGAAGGGAGGCTTGGGCTGGCCTTGGGAAAGGCAGGGAAGGTAGGAGAGGCCTTAGGGAAGAGGTTAGGAGGAAGAAGCACTTAGACGATTAGGGCGTGGAGTGTTCACGATGCACGTGGGAGAGTGAGCAGATGGGGCTTTGGTGGCAGATGGGGAGCTCTCCTCTGGGTTACCGCTGTGGGTCTTTCTGTGTGCTCTGGCTTTTGGAAAAAGATGGTCTGAGTGTCTGGTTACAAGCAGTGTTTCCCTTGGGTGAGGCAGTGAACTGGCTTTGGATCTTAATAGGGGTTTGGAAAAAATCGGAGTTTATTGTAAGATAATTTAAGACCATCTAGGAAGTGTAAACTTTGCAGCACTGTGCCCGGCACATAACTGCTCATTAAATGGGAACAACTGCTGTGTCATTTGCTTCTTCACTCTGTAAATACTATGGAGTGCCTACTCTGTGCCACGAGTCGGAAACCGGGAATTCAGTGATGAAAAAGATGCCATAAGCAGTCCCAGCCCTCGTAGAGTTGACGATGCAGTGGAGGTCAGCAATGACAGATGTGGGACAGACAGGGCTAAGAGAGAGCGAGCCTCAGAGAGGGTGCCACAGAGCATGTGCAGAGAACTGTATCCTTGGCCAGAAGTCTGGCAAGGCTTCCCAGGGAAAGCCATGTCCAAGGTAGGCATTCGTGTCAAGTTTTGGTCGAGAGTGTTACTGCATGAATTTTCAAAAATTTGATCTCTGTTTTGTAAAAAGTTAATGCAAATTAGAATCCCCTCATGCTGATTCTAAATTTAAAAATTTTTACCCATTGCATAAATGTTTATTTTACATAGTGGTAAAACAGGTGATTTGCATGTTAGAATTAGTAACGAAAGACAATTTTTGTGGGAAGTTTTACATATATAAGAAAATTTATTCATGTTGTAACAAGATTGTTACTAAACTAAGTTATTAGCTGTTTGGAACTGTCTTACCGTCTACTTAAATATAAATAGGTTTCTTATTTAAATCAAACTCCTGGGAGAGAGAGTCACAGGTAAGCAACACTAGCCTGCTTTGAATTTGACTAGAACAACAAAGGTCGCAACATCAATCCTGTAAGATCCTCTGATTTAGTGACTTGGAAATGGAGTTAAGTCCCACAGGTAAAATAATCTGGAACAAGGATGCTGTAATTACTTATATACCAAGGAGATGCCTTTGGAAAAATTTAACAGATCGCAATATTTACATTTAAGAAATTAAGTACGTTTTTTCTTTCTTTTTTTTTTTTTTGAAACACCAGATTTCATTTGAGTTTGTCCCAACTGTTAATACATTTAACTATATAAAAGGTGGTGAATAAAAAACCAGGTCCCCCAAAACAAGAGAGTGTTGATATCTTTGAAGACGATCCTGAAAACAAGTAGCTGATTAAAACAGATTTTTTTTTTTTTTAAATCTAAAAGTTTCAGGAACGTTATTCTGTTTTCCAAAGGTCACACTTTCTAATTTTCTTTCTAATTTTTTTCTCCATGTCTCCCAAATACTGTCCCTCCCCATGTTCTTCTTCAAGGATAATAATCCCAAAGGTTTAAATTCCTTTTGTTAAAGATCTGAAAGCCTTTTTAAGAATTTCACAGCTCTCCATTTGGAAACGAGGTGCATCTCTTAACCCAGTGCGATTCAGAATGGTGCACACAGGCACGCATGAGAGTGAGCGTGAAAGTGTTGGCGATGGCGAGAAATGTTCTTTCCTAAAGACATTTCATCTTCTGGGTTGACAGGACCAATGTTTATAACTTGCCCAATAGTTCTGAGGTTGTTTTGACAGGATTTCGAACTTTAAGAGAATTTAAGGTCTCTCTGCTTGAGGCCACCAAGAAATCAAAACGGAACAGGTAGTACGGGAGTAACATGACCTCTTAGGTCATCGGTTTAGATGAAGTAGATGGAAATGAAAGATAGTCGACTGTGCCATGTTTTAGGTTCCCAGAATAGAAACCCATTTGTTTTTAAATAAGCCGGGGCAACTGTGAACATTCTGACCGAAATTTGTGGGCGATAGTAGGACTGGGGTGGTGGGTGGGGGAGCATTCTCTCTATTTTAGGAAAAGACCATGTTGTGGAAGGTGCATCTTTTTCTATCCGTTTAACACACATTTGAAACACTTGGCAGGTTTGCAGTGAAACGGCCAAAGGGATATACTTTTGGTCTTAAAAACATTTGAAGTAAATTTTATTTAAAAAAAAAATTTTTTTTTTCAACCATTTATTTGGTTTTGAGAGAGAGAGCATGAGCAGGTGAGGGGCAGAGAGAGAGGGAGACACAGGATCCGAAGCAGGCTCCAGGCTCCAAGCCGTCGGCACAGAGCCCGACGTGGGCCTGGAACCCACGCACCGTGAGATCATGATCTGAGCCGAAGTCGGACGCTCAATCGACTGACCCACCCGGGTGCCCCTGAAGTAAATTTTAAAGCCAAAATGTAAAACATTTATGGCTCTGTGGAATTTAAATTGGTAGTGTCTTGTTCACATAGGTATTTTGCTAAAAATACGCGCTGCCTAATCCAGGTTTGAAAAGATTCACATCTGTGTGTCACTGAACGTAGGGAACAGTTTTAATCTGATTACAGGGTTGACTTTGGCATATGTGTTCGTAATGGTGACGTGTAACTAATTACACAGCAGCTTGTACAGTTTTGCACTTCAAAGTCCTGGGTACAAAGATCCCTGGTTATTGATCATTTCATTTTACTGATAATTTAATTTTTTTTTTCAACGTTTATTTATTTTTGGGACAGAGAGAGACAGAGCATGAACGGGGGAGGGGCAGAGAGAGAGGGAGACACAGAACCGGAAACAGGCTCCAGGCTCTGAGCCATCAGCCCAGAGCCCGACGCGGGGCTCGAACTCACGGGCCGCGAGATCGTGACCTGGCTGAAGTTGGACGCTTAACTGACTGCGCCACCCAGGCGCCCCATTTTACTGATAATTTAAATAGAATATTGCATCTTTTCATTTCACACTGTTACTTTTGAAGCCGTACGTAGTTACTAGTTTCAGGGAGGAAAAAAAGAATCCCAGTTCTTGTAGTTTAATAATAATATTGATAAATGTGATAAATGTGTTTTTCCTCTTTCTTAATAAATCATTGTTAGTTTCTTGACTGCGTTTCTCTTTGATATCTGACATATAGAATTGAATTAAAGCTCATCCTTTATTTTTATGCTGCTTTGGTATTATTAGTAGACAAATACAGAGTTATACTGTACAGGAAACGTTTCATGCCATTTTCTTAATCGTTGTGGTCTTTTTGTGTGTGTGTGTGTGTTTGTGCAGCTTGCACCTTCTCTTCCTTTGCAAGAAGATTTTGTTTATCACTGGAAGGCAATTACCCATTACTACATAGAGACTTCGGGTAAGAAACAGAGCTAATGTTAATTGAACAGAAAATTTATGAAATACTAAAATATGTTTCAAATTAGTTTTCAAAGTTGTTTTATATGTAAAGTTATAGCCAAGTTATTGTACTTCTAATTCCTCTTTTAGATTCATTAAAAAAATGTGTCTGTTGAGCACCTGCTATGCATAGGCATTGTTCTAGGCACTGGGTGATAGAATGAACAGTAGATCAAACAGGCAAAATCCCTGTCCTAATAGAGTTTATATATTGACTACGTAGAAGCGAACAATAACTAGACCAATACACATAGTGTGTCAGATGGTAGGTACTAAGGGGAAAATGAAGCAGGCTGAGAGGATAGAAATGTATACATGGGAGGAAAGGGTACAGCTGGCTATTGTAGGTTAGAGAAAGCCTCATTGCCCAAGCCGACCTCTCAGTTGGAATCGGAAGGAGAGAGAGAGCAAATCTGGGGGGTTGGTTTCAAGAGGAGGACCTAATGCAAAAACCCTGAGGCTGGAGCATGCAGCATGCTTGGCATAGTCTAGGAACCTCAAGGAAGCCAGTGTGGCTAGAGCAACGTGAACAAGGAAAAAAGTGTGAGGGGGTGACATCAGACAGGAGCCGGGTGCCGTTGCGAAGGGCCTTGTAAGCTGTTATAAGGGCTTTAGCTTTTACTCCAAGGTGGGAAGCTTGGGTTAGAGGGTTTTGAGTGGCGGTGTACCATAATCTATCGTAAAGGGACAACTTTGGCTTCTGTGAAAAAAATGAGATCGAAAGGATGCAGAGGTGAAACTGTAGAACCATCAGGGGACTTTTGGAATGCTGTAAGCAATGGTGGTGGCTGAAGCCAGGGCGGAGCTGGTAAGAAGTGATGGTATTCTGGATCTATTTTGCAGAAAGCTTTGTTGATGGATTGAATGTTGGGTATGAGAGACTGAGTGAAGGAAACTCCAAATTTTTGGACTCGGGCAGTTGGAAAATAGACCACTTAGCAGAACAGGCCGACTGTAGGAGGAGCAGGTTTGTAAGAATATTTTGGACGTGTTAAATTTGAGATGCCAATTACAGATTCAATTGGATGTGTCAGGTAGACAGTTGGAAGTAGGAATTTGGAATTTAAGGTGGGGGTCTAAACCAGAGATGTGAAACTGAAATCATCACCTTTAAGTAGGGTTTAAAGCCTTGGGATTGGATGAGATGTTGTAGGGAGTAAGGATAGATGGAAGAGAGAAAGGGTTCAGAAATGGAGCCCTGGGGCTCAATGTTCAGAGGTGAGGATGGTGAGAATAATAGCAAAAGGTACTGCGTTTGCCCATGGGGTAGAAGACACCCAAGGTAGAATGGTGTCCTGGGGTTTAGAAGAGAGAGATTAATTGTGTCAATTGACGGTGATGTCAGGGTAATGAAGTCTAAGAAAGGATCTTTGGACTCAGCCACGAGGAGCTCATTAGTGGACTTGATAAGAGGCATTTTGATAGCAAGGAGGAGAGAGAAGACCTGATTGCAGTAGGTTTAAAAGAAAATGGGCAGAGAACCTGTGTAGACAATGTGTGTGGACTGCTCTGTTACGTCAGTGGAAAGGGGGGCTGAGAAGCAGAGCAGTAGCCGGAGGGAGATGTGATATCAAGAGACGGATTTATGTATGTGTGTATGTATGTAATCTCTACATCCAATGTGGGGCTTGAACCCACAATCCAGAGATCAAGAGTCACATGCTCTTCCAACAGAGCCAGCCAGATGCCCTTCAAGAGAGGGCTTAAAATATGTTTTTAAAGATGGAAGATAGTGCAATTTATACATTGTTGGAATGATGTAGCAGGGAGGGAAAGGTGGACAACAAGAGTTAGATGCGATCATTTCTGAGCAATACCCTTAACTAGGCAAGGGGATGGGTCTAGGGCACCCGTGCAGGCTTAGCCTTAATAGGCATGTGGACAGGCCATCCATTAAATAAGGTAGAAAGCAGAACATATAGGTATAGATTCAGAAAGAGGGTGGATGTGGTTGATGTACGGAAGTCTTCAAAAGTTATTTTCTGGTTGCTTCTGTCTTTCTCAGTGAATAGGAAGGATGGAGATTAAGGGGAATATGAAATAAATTAGGTCAAAGGTGGACAAATTTTTTCGGTAAAGGGCCAGATGGTAAATATTTTAGGCTTTGTGGGCCCTATGGCCTCTGTTGCAACGACTCAGTTCTGTTGTTGTGATGCAAAGGCAGCCATCAACAATATATAAAAGAATAGCTTTCCTTTGTTCCCATACACCTTAAACACATGGCAAGACTGGATTTGTCCCATAGGCCAAAGTCTGGCAACTCCTGCGATAGAGTATTCAGGCAAGCCAATGGGGTCACAGGTAATTCTTCTTTAAAAGAAAAAATCCTTTACATGTGTGTAATAAGTAAAAATTAGACAAAAAATATGTATACCTTTCCATGTAAAATGGGATCTCTACCTTAATTTGGATATTTAGACAGCAGACCTATAGGAAAGTTTTTTTGAGAGGAGCTGCCTTTTCAAATGACTATTCTTGCCCAAGTTTTCACCCCTCCATAGCTTTAAGGGAAATACTTTAAAGGAAGGGCCTTAAGTTCTTGCTTTATTTATTTATTTTTTTAATGTTTTTTTTAATTTATTTTTGAGACAGGGAGAGACAGAGCATGAACAGGGGAGGGTCAGAGAGAGGGAGATACAGAATCTGAAACAGGCTCCAGGCTCTGAGCTGGCAGCACAGAGCCCGACGCGGGGCTCGAACTCACAGACCGCGAGATCATGACCTGAGCCGAAGTCAGCCGCTTAACCGACTGAGCCACCCAGGCGCCCCTTAAGTTCTTGCTTTAAATGATTTTTTTACACTGCAGGAGCAGAAATAAGTATGTACTTTATAATAAAGTATGGGACAAGTGCGTCTGCATCAGGCACAGAGAGAAAACAAAGAAGGGAGAAATGGGAAGCGGCAGAATCTAGAACCTGGATTTTATTTTTTAATTTTTATTTATTTATTTTGAGAGGGAGAGGATCTCAAACAGGCTCTGCACCATCAGTGCAGAGCCCAGGGTGGAGCTCCATCCCACGATCCTGGGATCATGACCTGAGCTGAAATCAAGAGTCAGACGCTCGGCTGACTGAGCCAGCCAGGCGCCCCTCTAACCTGGATTTTAAAGGATGAGTTGGAGTTTCCAAGATAGATAAGGAGGACAAACGCATTTCAGGTAGAAGGAATAGCAAATGCGGCACACGGAGACCTACATACAGCTTCGGAGGGATGAGGGTAGACGGCAGAAACTACATGTTGCCTTCTAGGGAGCAAAGATTTTAATTTGTCAAGTCAAATTTACAATTTATTTGCTTCTCAATTTAAACAGTCTTTCTGGTCATTTTTCTCCGTTAATGACTGTAAACAGACCATGCTTGAACATTCATTCTTCCCTGGAATGTTTATATCCAGTTAGCAATTAAAGGAGAAAAATCATTAAAAAAAAATAGATTTCAAATAAAATTACTTCTCTTCTATTAGCGCCAGACTACTCATTTTAGAAGAATACAAAATGAGACATCGTAAGTTCACATTTCTTGAATTCTTACTATGTGCTAAGGCATGGAACTTTACACACGTCATTTCATTGAAATCATTCAAAAACACTGGTGTTGATTAGCCCCATTTTACAGGTGTTGGTGACTGAGGCTGGAATAGTTTGCCAAGGTCATCCAACTACAAGTGACTGAGCCAAGATTTGAATGCAAGTTGTCTAATTCCAGGCCCCATGCTTTTTTTGTTTGTTTTGTTTACATTTTTTTTTTTTACATTTAATTTTTGAGAGAGAGAGAGAGAGAGAGACAGAGCACAAGTAGGGGAGGGGCAGAGACAATGAGACACAGAATCTGAAGCAGGCTCCAGGCTCTGAGCTATCAGCCCAGAGCCCAACACAGGCCTTGAACTCACAAACCGGGAGATCATGACCTGAGCCGAGGTTGGACACTGAACTGACTGAGCCACCCAGGTATCCCTCCAGGTGCCATGCTTTTAATACCTGCCAGATATTATATCAAACTTGGTACATATGTCCTCCTTGGAAACAAGGGTGACTCTTGTCTTTCCATTGTTTTCTCTGTAGGGCTTAGTGTTATGGTTTAAACTGTGTGTTTACAAAAATGTGCACACATACAGACAAAGCAACATGTCATCAAATAAATATATAGCATACTAGGATTGTGTTGTACATACTATGACAGTAGTAAGTAAATGACAATAGAAATGTAAGTAAGAACTTGGCATTTCCAAGTATATTTTGATGTTTATTTATTTTTATTTATTTTGAGAGAGAGAAAGAGAGCGCGCATGCAAGCAGAGGAGGGGCAGAGAGAATCCCAAGCAGGCTCCACAGGACCCGATCTCACAAACTGTGAGATGACCTGAGCTGAAATCAAGAGTTGGACGCTTAACTAACTGAGCCACCCATGCCCCCCTCCAAGTATATTTTGCATTTAAATATTCTAGAAAACTTCACATTTTATTAAGAGTAATTTAACCCCTTTATTAAGAGTAATTTTAACAATAAGGACAGGTTGATAAAACCATGTGATTTTCAAGTTGAACTGTGAACTCTGAAAAAAGTATCGATGAAATTTTATCTTAAAAAATCAATAGGATTTATAAGAACTCTCCTGAGAAGAAGCTTTAGCTTTGTGAATAGTTGTCTGTTAATGAGAGATGTCCAAAATTTTTCTTTGAGCTCCTCATGCGTTCACAAATGGAGATTAATTAGGGGCTATAAATGTCTGACTTGCCAGTGTTACCATGTGATTCAGTAGCAGTCCAAAACAGAACCTGCCTTTTCTACACATCCTGCCTGATTCGGCTCAATGTTTAAAGGCCAACCTGTTTCTATATAGACTTAAAATTCAGATCTTCTGAACTGGCTGATTGAAAAGAAAAACAACTTTAATTGCAAGTGCATACAAAATATTGATTTACATGTATTTTTCTTGGTCAAGTTCCCATTTCCATATAAATGGCTCTTATTTTGAATTCTCGTGCATGGACATTAGCTAATAGAATATATTTCAGAATATTGATTCAGTTTTTTTATAAGAATATGGCAAAAAGAATCATCTGAATCCCGGCAAAGATAATTATACCATGAATATAAACTTGTGTGTAGTTGAGATTTTTCTCAGTTTGAATTAGAATAGGGGAAATATCAAGAGTATTTGGGTACAAATATTCAGTTTTAAAATGTTTGAATGTTTGATGAATTTTTTTTTTATTATTATTTAGATGATAAAGCCCCAGTGACAGATACAAATATCCCTTCTCATCTGGACCAGATGTTAGGTATTTTGCTGCAAGAAGAACGTGAGCGAGAATTTGGAGTGACAGGGCCATGCATGGAATATTTGCTTCATCACAAGATCTTGGAAACGTTATATACCTTAGGGAAAGCTGACGTAAGTTCCTAATCCACATCGTGTTCTTGGGCATGTAATACATGCATTAATGTCTTAGAGACAGAGAAGCTGCCAAGTACTAAATTTAATTATAGAGGTACTTATTAAGCATGGCAGGATTCAAGTCAGGATTGTGAAAAACAGAAAGCATGCAGGCTGTACGAATGTGACTCTCCGTAGAGCTAGCAAAGCCTCCAAATGCTCTAGACAACAACTGGTACTTAGGCTGCTTAGAATTATAGTGTAAACATTTGTGAAAATAAAGTCAAGTGCACACACTCAGAGCCATAGGACACGAGAAGGAACCCAGTGAACGTTGTGTTATGAAAATAGGAATTCTTTTTCACAGTCCTGAAAGAGAATGTCACTGATTGTTCTGACATGACCTCTACTGATGAGTGGAGCCAGGTTAACTTTTTAGGCCTCGTGAATCTTGAGAAATCTTTGCAAAACTGATGTTATGGTATAAATAATATTCTTTACCAAGAAACTTTCAAATTGTGTATGAAGGCAAGTTTCAAAGCCTGTGGGTTTTGTTCTGTGAATTTCTGTAATATGTGTGAAAATCCAACTGACGAAAAAATTAATAGACATCTTGAAACACCAGACAGAGTCACAAACAGTGGTGTTAAGGACAGTTTGCTTTTAACCAAGTCTGTAATACTCGCAATTCATTTTAAGTTAAATTCATGTAATTTATATTTTAGAGACAGGACATCTGCTTCCAGTGCCCTGCAATTCATTTCCTTCCTCCCTTCTTTCTCCTGTCATGTGGAGAGAGGGGCTTTGCAACACTAACTTGAATATAGATTAATTGGTTTTTGAGTGAATGTTAATAATTGTACCACTGGCAAATTAATTTTTATTTTGGTGATTAAAACATTATTAATGTTTTATCTGAATAATGCAAGGTATTTGCTATCTAAAAAAATACTGTGCTTAAGATTATAGTTTATACTGTTTCCAGATAGCGTGTCTGTGATGATGCTGTGGAAATATATTCATTTTGTGACTGTTTTCATTGCGAGGCAGCACAAGCAGGTCAATCATAGAACATAGAACCTTGTTAGTTCATGCTCTCTTAACCCACAGAGTAAGTAATCATTTACCTCCTTTTCAGCAAAGATCGAAAACAGCTGGCATGTCATAAACACTTCTTCATTGTTTATAATAATCATAATGTAAATAATTTTGCAACTAATGTAAAGCAGCATTGTTAGAATGAATCACAGCATTTTATACCAGAGGGTTCCTTTTATTTACATATACGTGTTGGAAGGCTTTGTTTACTCCTGCATCTCTATGATGGAGGGTTATTGATCACCCATCATTAGTGTAAGTAACAAGATTCTGCTTTTGTTTTAGCCGTGGATTTAACCATAGTAGTTTCATGTTTCTGTAGTATTTAGAACATAAACAGGTTGATGTTGCCTGAACCAGCTCTGATCTCAACAACGTGTTACTATCACGCTGCTTGTAATTACATTAGCCTGTGGTTCCATAAGCTATATTATAGTCCCAGATGTAATTTTATTTCCAGAATACCAGTCATTAATATTGGGTTGAGAATTTGATTCTGACGAACTCATTAGTTGGCCGATTGCCTTGGCTTTTGAGGGTGAAATATATTCACGTGTGTATTTCTCCTCGTCTTTAATTTAAAGGCTTTTGAGTGTGTCTGTATTGCCTGTTTTCTTCTTGTTCGTGTTTCTTTTTTCGCATACCCAGTGTCCTCCAGGAATGAGACAGCAGGTGTTGGTATTCTACACTAAACTTCTGGGAAGAATCCAGCAGCCACTACTCCCACACATTAATGTACACAGGCCAGTGCAGGTATTTTCTTCCCCTTAAATTTGATTGGATTTCTTTGAGCATATAAATTATTTAATGCAATTTTTCTGAGAGTAAAAATCATGAAGTTATTCTCAAAATAACATGTAAATGAGCAAATCCTTGAGCTTTTTGTCTACCCAACATGGTATTATATATGCTCTTGATGTTTTTCTCTTAAAAATTTATACATCAATTTTTCCTTTAACTTACCTCTGTGATACCTCAAGGAGAGTTTCTTGTGCGCCTTATTGCTTTTTTAGGGCAATTGAAAAATTAGTAAATCTGTTTTGTTATAGGTGATTTTAAATAGCATTCTATCTGAAAAATGCAAGGTATTTGCATTATTTGAAAAATTTAAATACACGTAAGGCAAACAGACGACTGTTTACATACTTGTAAAAAGTAACCTAAGTTTCAAAATTTGTTTTAAATTTTTTGACAGAAATTAATTCGACTGTGCGGTGAAGTCCTTGCAACACCAACGGAAAATGAAGAAATCCAGTTTCTCTGTATCGTGTGTGCAAAGCTGAAACAAAATCCCTACTTGGTTAATTTTTTTCTGGAGGTATGGTACGCTTCTTGTCAACCTTCAAAGCATGCTTACATTAAAATTATTTTGAGAATTGAATTCTGTGAGTAATATTAGAAGGAATTACATTTGTGGGTATCATATGGCTTGTTTTACCTCCTAGAATTATTTTTCACTTAAGATCACTGTTTTAACTTGAATCTTTTGAGGAAAACAATTTTCAGAGAAAATAGTTGAGCCAGATATATAGGGCAGCACAGGGTCTCGACACATAGAATCAAGGCTTAGCAGGAATGCAGCTTGAAGGGGGAAATCAGGGAGAGAGAAGTCACAGAAGTTTATAAGCTATCATGTTTTCAGCCAGGCAAGCTCTAGTGTGGAGCATGGGTGACCCGGACTGGGGCAGGGATGGTGTGTGCAGATTTGGACAGATGTGCAAAGTCACGAGTTACCTCTCCAGCCTGGGATCACAGTTGGGATTGCTTTCATGTTCTGTACTGTCTTTTCTTAGCCATAGTCATTGGATCATACTTTACTTATTACATCAACTGATATTTTGGGTTTTACTTCTAGTTTTAAATTAGATGATTTTATTTAAGTTTATTTTGAGAGAGAGAAAGAGAACGAGCACGCGTGTGCACATGAGCAGGGGTGGGGCAGAGCGAGAGAGAGAGAGAGAGAGAGAGAGAGAGAGAGAGAGAATTCCAAGCAGGCTCCACGCTGTCAGCACGGAGCCCAATGCAGGGCTTGAACCCACAAACTGTAATAGCATGATGGGAGCTGAAGTTAAGAGTCAGATGCTTAACCGACTGAGTCATCCAGGCGCCCCTAAATCAGACAATTTTTGTGTACTTTCTTCTTTCATTAACTTTTTTCTTTTGTTTTCAGCAGTGAAATTATTAGGAATATGGTAGAAAAAACAGTTTTGATTTTTTAGTTTTTTAAAAAATCTTTTTCTCTCTTTTCTTTTTTTTCCCCTAGATTAGGTATAAGTTACATACAGTGCAGTTTCCCCTCTTTGGGTCTACAGTTCTCTGAGTTTGACACACAGTCACGTGGCCACCACCACAGCCGAGCTACACAACAGTCGCGCCGCCCTCTGGCACGTCCCTTGTAGCCATCCTGTCTCCACCCCTGTCCCCGGCAATCACTGATGTGTCTCCGTCCCAGGTTTCCTCTTTTACAGAAAGTCACAGAAATGTAATCAGCCTTTGGGGTCTGGCTGTTTTTCCTTGGCAGAATGCATTGGAGGTTTGTGGACGAGTTTGGTCCTTGATATTGTTGAGTAGTATTCCATCGTATGGATGCGTCACCGTTGTTCATGCATTCAACCAGTTGAGGGACTTGGGGTTGTTTCCCGTGTGGGGCAGTTATGAATAAAGCCCGTCTGAACATTCACACCCAGTTTTTTTGGTGCGTGGATTTAGGTTTTCACACACTTGGGTCACTACCTGAGAGTAGGTTTGCGGGATCGTGTGGCAAGTGTGTTCCGATTTTCGTAAGAAACTGCCGCACCGTTTTACTACATGGGCTTATCGTTTTGCGTCCCGTCCACAACGTATGAGAGTAGTTCCTGTCTTCCACAGCCTTGTCAGAGTGAGTGTTGTCAGGGTTTGGTTTTGTCTTTAAAAGCTTGAGCCAGTCTGTGGGCGGGGTTGTTTTCTATCTCACTTTACGGAGTTAGCCACCCGAGATCCGCTTCTGCGCTCCTGATGAAGACGGACAGGCAGCCGAGCTGCACCATTGCATGAATTTAAGTTTCTGGTTGAAGATGAGGATTGTGAATGCCAGTTTCTCGTGATGCGCCTCATATTTTGAAAGTGTGCTTCAAAACGGCTGGGATACATTTATGAGTTCAGATTTCAAGGACTTATTCATTAGAATGATATTACAGTCCTTTAGTTTTCGATATAAATATATCAAGTATCTCAGTCTGGCCAAGTCAGATGTTTCTTCTCAAAGTGCACTTTTACTAAAGTTTTCTTAGATACCCTAGTTACTTAAATGCATGGATTTTTTGCCCGAGCTTAAGCTTTAAAAGGACTTTTTATCAGAATCTCTGCAACTTACTCAGAAGTACACAGCCATAGATCAGAAGCAGAGAAAATTTGTGGGCATATGTAAGGTGATGGTGAGATACCCTTTATTTACCTGTCCTCAGAGAAATGTTTATATTTTTTTATAAAAATTTTTTAATGTTTTTATTTATTTTTGAGACAGAGAGAGACAGAGTATGAGCAGGGGAGGGGCAGAGAGAGGGAGACACAGAATCTGAAGCAGGCTGCAGGCTCTGAGCTGTCAGCACAGAGCCCGACGCGGGGCTCGAACTCACGGACCGTGAGATCATGACCTGAGCCAAGTCGGACACGTAACCGACTGAGCCACCCAGGTGCCCTGAGAAATGTTTATATTTAGACCTCTCTCCAAAGAACCCCCGGAATCAGTGACATGTCTGCTGTAATATGCCAGTCTTATAGCACATACCTCTCCACAGCCTGAAGTGGTAGGTATCTTCATTTTCTCAAGACTGTTAAGCTTTTAATGTAATTTTTACAGTCTCCCTGGCATTAGAGTTATTTAAGTGCATTTTCTTTTCTCCTGCTGGCCAATAAGTTCCTTGAGGACGAGGACCCTGTCTCATTAATCTTTGGGTTCCCACAGCTTCTCTAATATCCGGTATAATGTATAATAACTGCTTAAATAACACTATTGAATGAATGAATCTTCAGAACAATGCAGCTATATTACTCGTAAGTGTAGAGGATAACAAAAGTACTTTGCAATTCTCATGCATGTGTCCCCTGAAGGCTAATCTCTCTTTTCATTTATATCAGCTACAGTTTACATCTCCTATGATTTAAATGCATATGGTAAATGAGTTAGAAACAGTCTTTGTCCTAAAGGAGCGTATAGTCTGGTGACAAGGGTAAGGCTCATACTCAGACTATAATCTGAGGTAAAGTGAGTATCCTAAGGCTACAAAGTAAAAGTACCTTAAGCCTCGATAGGCTGAAAGGATTACATCTGCTCTCGGTGGTCAGGAAAGACTTCGTAGAAGAAACTACCTTTGATGTGAGCCTTGAGAGCTGTTTAGAGAAGAATAGATGAACACAAGTAAGGGAAGGAAGGTACAGAAGTGTGTGGTGTGGTCAAGAAACAGTACACTTAGGATATGGGATAAGCGAAGGGCCTGAAGGGATAGACAAGGAGTTGGTCAAAGGCTTTGAATGGCAGGACGAGGAATGTGAACATACCTGCAGTCACTGGGGAGCCATTGAAGATTTTGGAGCAGGGATGTTATTACACGGTGGTATCTGTGCCTGAAGTTCAGTTGGCGGCAGCATCTTGTACGGTGGATTCCTTTGAGTGGAGAAGGAAAAGCAGAGGAACTAACTCGGCAGCTGGGGGAGTAACCCCAACGAAAAGTAACAGGGACTGTAAGCGGGAAGCAGTGGGTTGGAATGAAGTGAATATGTTGAGGAGACGCCAGAGGTAGATTCGGTGGGGTCTCGTGCAGGAAGAAGAGAAAGGATGACGAATGTGTGAACTCCCGAACCAGCAAGGCTGTCGCTGACAGAAAGAACGGAGCCCTGGGGGAGCTTATGTTGAGGGGAAAGATGGTGATTACGGTTCTGGAGGTTCCGAGTCCTCCTGGTGTCCTGTTGGAGAGAATTGGCAGGTATCTGGTCTCGCAAACCTGCGATTTGGGAGAGAAGTCTGTGTTCAGGAGATCTGAGGGTTGTGTGTATAAATGTGCTTTGGCTGTCATTAAGATCCCTAGAGCAGAAAGTTTCGGGAAGAACCAAAGTGCAAGAGAAGGCGGCATTTCCTCATCGCCTACGGAACTTTTAAGAGACGCGGATTCCACCACAGTGTTGGACACTGACACGAATCTCACGTTGTCAACCATACTCAGTAATGCAAACAAACAAATAAAAATGCGGCTTCGTTGGCTCCTCCTCCGAATATTCCCATTCGGCAGGTCTGGGTCTGGCGCGGGAGTCTGCGATTTTCTGTAGCCCCATGGAAGACCGTGACCCTGACAGTCTTGAGTCCTACTTTGAGAAACGCTAGTTTAAGGACTGAATGCAGTCCTAAGAGTATTCTGCCCTTTGCCATTCTTATCTGAGATACCACTTCCAACAATATTAGTAGAATTTTAGATGGAATCGAATGTTTTACATTCACAAAGATTGTGATACGCAGTTTTCTAGGAAACGGGACGGTTGTTCTGTCGTTCTACAGAAGCGTTTTCTTTTAACATGTGCTACGGGCTCGATTTCTCAAGAAGATTGGTCCAAACTATATTTTTAACTGTAATAAAAGTGATTTATCATAGCTATCATCTAACTTTGGAAATAGAACTTTGAATTCATTCAGCATTTAATGCACCTCTGTGCTAGGTGAAATATGGTGATCAGGCCTGTGGAGAAGCTGGTTTATGATGACGTCTAACCTGTGTGTGTGATTTGATTTTTGTTCTTGTGTTCAAATGGAAAACAAAATACTCTTTGCCTCGAAACGAATGGTTAGCTTCGGTTGAGATTCTCTTTGTGTCTGGGTGTGTGTGTCGGGGGGTGGGGCCGACATGTCCAGTAAATCTGTTTCCATCAAGAACACTAATAAAAAGGTTCTGAAGAGGGGCACCTGGGTGGCTCAGTCAGTTAAGCGCCTGACTCTTGACTTCAGCTCAGGTCAGGATCTCACAGCCCATGGGATCGAGTTCTGGTGTCGGGCTCCATGCTGACAGCACAGAGCCTGCTTGAGATTCTCTCTGTCTCCCTCTCACTCTCTCTCTCAAAACAAATAAATGTTAAAAAAAAAAAAAAAAGTCCTGAGAATATTGAGTCCTTTTTCTAAAGTAAACATAGGAAACAAAGGAAAACATAGAAAAATCATCTTAGAAAACCAGTCCTGAAAGAATCAATGTGGAGGCTATGTATTTTCAGTAACCCAGTGAGGAGGAAACATTTAATTGCAATTGAAAACTCCTGAATCTTCTTTCCCCCCCACCCCACTAACATGAGTTGTTTGTAGCAGTAGTCAAATAGTAATCACTAATACTGTTCATTGCTGTGGTCATGGTACATTCTGCAGTTAGTGTGAAAAGTGTTCTAGATGCCTCTGCAATTTAAAAATATTTAGGGGTGCTTGGGTGGTGTAGTCAGTTGGGCGTCCAACTTCGGCTCAGGTCATGATCTCACAGCTGGTGGGTTCGAGCCTCACATCTGGCTCTGTGCTGACAGCTCAGAGCCTGGAGCCTGCTTCAGATTCTGTGTCTCCCTTTCTCTCTGCCCCCGCCCAGCTCGCCCTCTGTCTCTCTCTCTTATAAATAAACATTAAAAAAAATCTAAAATAAGTAAGTAAAATAAAATATTTAAAACACAGTTTGTTGAAGTCCGAATATTTTCATTTGTTCTAACACTTCTATCTGTTGCTACGTTGGCTAGACTTTATGTTAATTATGGAATTGTAATTCTATAGAATTATAGAATGTTAATTACAGAAAAACCAATAAAAATGTGATTTCTGTTTTATAAGTGTTTTGAAAGGAATCTTACAGAACACGTATTCTCTTTCAGAATAAGTTGAAATCACTGGCTTCCAAAGGAACACCAGATGTAATTTCAGAAGACACATCGAAAGGTCAAGGTCAGGATTCCTTGTCAACAGACACGGGACAGTCGTGTCAGCCAGAGGAACTGTCTGGTGCCACGGGGCTGGAGCACGCAGAGTTAGATGATGAGCCTCCTCACCAGCTAGATGACCTGTCCACGAGCCTGGATAATCTCACCGTCACCTCACTGCCGGAGGCCACCGTCATTCGTCCCAACCAGGATTACAACTTAGTGAATTCCCTGTTAAATCTTACTAGAAGTCCCGTGAGTCTCCTTTACTCTTCCCCCCCACCCCCCGCCCCACATCCTAACCATAGTTACATGCATTTGAAATAGAAAAAATATATATATACGTATATATAGATCCTTATTTTCGTGTAAAACATTAAATCTAGTTAAGTTGAATTTTTTCCAGGCAACTCGCTTCACATACATCTAATTCAAAAATTGAAGGGGTGTGTGTTCTTCCCATCAGGATGGCCGAATAGCTGTGAAAGCCTGCGAGGGCTTGATGTTGTTAGTAAGTCTGCCGGAGCCTGCGGCCGCCAGGTGCCTCACACAGAGCACTTGCTTGTGCGAACTGCTGACCGACAGACTCGCCTCGCTGTACAAGGCCCTACCTCAGTCAGTGGATCCGCTAGATATCGAGACCGTGGAGGCAATTAACTGGGGGTGAGCACCGTTACTTGTGTTTTCCCCTAGATGTGGCTTCTTCCACCTACACTTTTAAGTTCACTTCTGTTTGCAGTGACATAAACGTTTAGTTTTGGAAAGAGGGACATTACTTGTGATCATTAAATGGGATTATGTTCGGAGACCCATTTTAAATTTGTTACCAATCAGGAATGAGTTGGTATGGGAACAATACAGCTGCTGCGTAGTTATTTTTCCATTATACTGATCAATTAAGACCTTAATTACATTAAAACCAATAACTGTATCTGATTTTTTTTTTCCCTCCGAAAGACAGAACATCCTGTTATAAATACTTTCTGCAGCCTCTAGGGGAGTCTCATGTTTGGTGGCCTGTGTATATGGACCGTCTCCTCCTCCCTTATTTTTTTACCCCCTTTACCCGTCTTTTGGGGCTCCCCCTGATTCTCATTGTTAGATGTGATTATCACAGAACATTTATAAGTTTATAAAGCAGCATGAGGAAAATTGCCCCTAATCCCATCATCTATAAGCAGCCTAATATTTTAGTATAATAACCTGTTATAATTTTTCTGTGTATTTTTAACTCTTCCTTGGTTTTTACCTGTCTTTTTTTTTTTCACTTTTTAAAATATTTATTTGAGAGAGAGAGAGAGAGAACAAGTGTGAGCAAGGTAGGGGCAGAGGGAGAGGGCAAGAGAATCCCAAGCAGGCTCCATACTCAGCTGACCCCCACGTGGGCCTCCATCCTGTGACCCTGGGGCCATGACCAAAGCCGAAATCAAGAATTGGGACGCTCAATAAACTGAGCTATCCAGACCCCCCTACTTGTCTTTTCCCCCTGATATTCTGCCAACATCCTTAGGGCAGACCCATGGATTTACTTTACTACTGTGGTTGCAAGGCAGGAAGAGAAGCAGGCTGCTTGTTTCTTTTTGCACACCTTCCTTTACCTTCCTTTTCTTCCATCCCAGCGGCTGAGAACCTCAGACACTTCATTCCTGCCACTTGGTCATATTTATGGCAGAAGCATGAGGAGCTGTCTGTGTGTTTTTTTCCTCCACAGCTGCGTTCTTGTTAGTCTCTCTGTTTCCACTTAATGAATGAAATTATTTACAACTTTTGATTTAAAAGGTTTTCTTTTCCCCTTGGCTTTCTTTAGTCATCTGGCATTGCCTGTGTAAATATATCTTACTGTGTAAGTTCATTCACATACCTTCATCTTTCCATATGTACTGAACTGGATGAATGCTTTCAGATAACTTTGGACTAAGCATTTCTCTCCCATGTCCTACAGCTTGGACTCATACAGTCATAAAGAAGATGCTTCAGCATTTCCAGGAAAACGAGCCTTAATTTCATTTCTTTCCTGGTTTGATTATTGTGATCAACTCATAAAGGAAGCACAAAAGGTGTGAATTTTTTTTGTTATTTATTGATAATTTTTAAATGTGAATGTCTATTAAGTCAAATTTCCTCAGTTTCTATCCCCAAACATATCTTAATTATCTTAGGATAGCACAGTAAAATAAATACAAACAAATAAACCAAAAAACATGTGCGTGTGTGTGTGTGTGTGTGTGTGTGTGTGTGTGTGTGTGTGTTGCAACTCTGGAATAAATCACAGCTCAAGCGCTGACCTTATATGTCTTTAAGTATTACAATGGAAAGCTTCATGAGGTGACATCGACCTCTCACCATTTCACCTCCTTGGGGAGATGTTAATACTGTAATGTGATTGGGATAATATTTTTGTCCTATCTGTCTTGTTCTTGGAAATTTAGATGAAATGTAAAGGACCAAGTAGCTAACATCTAACCCAGGTTTATGTGCCATCAACAAGATGGTCAATAGGCAAGTTTGTTTTTCCACATTAATTCAGATGGAGGGTGCAGACTGGCTTGTCGATGTTACAGATTAATCTCTCTTTTCCATGAAAACAAAAGAAGATAATGATGCTCCTCCTATATTCTAGACTGCTGCTGTTGCTCTTGCCAAAGCTGTTCATGAAAGATTTTTTATTGGCGTTATGGAACCTCAGTTGATGCAAACGTGAGTGGCCCTTTTCCTTTAAAAAAAGAAAACGTTGCTGTGTTCATGTTATTTTTGCCCACTAATTACCTGTTTGTTATGCCCAGTTCTGAGATGGGTATTCTGACATCAACTGCCCTGCTCCATCGCATTGTTCGGCAAGTAACCTCTGACGTTTTGCTTCAAGAAATGGTGTTTTTTATCCTTGGAGAACAGAGGGAACCAGAAACTCTGGCCGAAATTAGCAGACACCCTTTAAGACATAGGTTAATCGAACATTGTGATCACATATCTGATGAGGTATGCTATGTAATGATTTAGAATTGGACTTCCATTCTTGGAAATATGACTTTAATGTACTTGTGATGCTTTGAGCGCAGCCTCTTCACGTGGCTTTAAAAATTGAAAGCATGCGGGGCGCCTGGGTGGCTCAGTGGGTTAATCTTGGTTTTGGCTCAGGTCACGATCTCACGGTTTGTGAGTTCGAGCTCTGCATCAGGCTCTGCACTAACAGTGCAGAGCCTGCTTTATATTCTCTCTCTCTCTCTCTCTCTCTCTCTCTCTCTTTTTCTCTCTCTCTCTGTCTCTGTCTCTCTGTCTCTGTCTCTCTCTCTCCCTCTGCCCTTCCCTGGCTCGTGTGCTCTCGCTCTCTCTCAAAATAAATACATAAACTTCAAAAAATGATTTAAAAATACACCAGTAAATAAAAATTGAAAGCATGACTCACAGGATGGCAAGAAGAATAATGTATTTAGACATGCTTCTCAGCCTTTATTATCATCTTTGGTTTCAGATAAGCATAATGACATTAAGAATGTTCGAACATCTCTTACAAAAACCCAATGAGCACATTCTTTACAACTTGGTCCTAAGAAACCTAGAAGAAAGAAATTATACTGAATATAAGCCTGTGTGTCCAGAAGATAAAGATGTGGTGGAAAACGGATTGATAGCAGGAGCCGTGTAAGTTCCCATCTAACTCTGCAAGTTCAGCATCTTATATTGAATCGCAATTTTCTCTCTCCTCCTTCTCTCTTATTCATAAAAAAACAAAAAAAAAACCTCTTACCGTTTACAAGATTTTCAAAAATAAACTTTAGATGCCATGATAGCACCATCCCTTTAAGTCACAAGTGGTATTCATTAAACCTAACAAAATCAACGCGTTCTTGAGTTTGATGTGCATGTAAGATACTAATATCCCTATAAAATGTAATTGTTTTACTGGTAAAGTTATGTAATGTTTTCTAAGACATTAGAAAAGAGAATGGTAGACAATCTTCTGGTTTAGAAAATGTACTAAAATTTCGTCTTTTTTTTTTTTAAATTAAACGTAGAGATCTCGAAGAAGACCCGTTATTTACTGACATTTCACCAGATAACACTCTTTCAAATCAAGAGTGGCTTAGTTCTTCACCTCCTGCTACTCCAGACCACCCCAAAAATGATGGGAAAACCGAAGTCCATAAAATTGTAAATAGGTGAGTTGCCATGTAAATGTCTTACATCTCTTTTGCTTGGTTTTATAACCTATGATAGCTCTGTTCTTAGGTTGTTCTAGTGATATATTGTGAATTCAGTTTTCCCTTCTTTTATCTAAAGATTATATCAGCTTTTTGTCATGTTTATGTAGCAAGTGACAGCCTAGGGGCAACAGTCAATAGCAGAAGAGAAGAGCTGTCTGAATATAGAGACAAAAACAATAGTGGTTTAGTAAACCTTCAGAGTACCCTACTTTGTTTTAATAACAATCATTGTAAGTAATTCCCAGTTGGAACAACAGGGGGAATTTCCGGTTTGACAGATTGTACTTAGTACACGTGTACTGACCTACACTAAGCCTAGGACTCTACCTTTTTGATACTGTGGTTTTTACCTTTTTTTTTTTAAGTGCGCTTTCTGTGGCGATGTTCTCTTTCTGCCTTTGCAGTGCTGTCACTGCTATGCCTGGTTCTGGCAGGTGACTTTAGAGAGATGGCCTGTGGCTCAAGATGTAAAATTAGGGTGCATAAAAATCTTCGGTTCAATTACTTCGAAGCCGGTTTCCTGAGATGAGCAGATAACGGCGGTCTCTCATTGTGCTGTAATGTAGAAAGAAGTTGTCGTCTTAGGCTTCCTTCTACTTTAAGTGAAATGAGTGATTTTTAAATAAAACCTTTGAGATAATGAAAGCGTAATCAGTAAAACCGATTCAAGATTAAGTACTTATGCCTATGTCATTTTGTTTTTCGGGTTTCCATTTGCATCAGTGTTTGGCTAAACTGAAGATATCACTCGATAGTTTAAGACATAAAGATACTGAATTGTCAGAGTATTTGTGTTACTGCTTGTGGCTTTTTTCGTTGAAGTTTTCTCTGTCTGGTACCTGATGAAGCAAAATCATCCTACCATGTCGAGGGCACTGGATATGACACCTACCTCCGAGATGCTCATAGGCAGGTAAGTGAGGTAGTTATTTTTGGACATGAAATCTAGTAAGAGTGTACATACACACCTTGTCCTGTTACCCACGGTCATTTCTCCAGAGGTTTCCCTTTCTCTGCAAGACCTGAACTCCCTCTGCGACGTTAACTTCCGGCAGGTGACCTTACTATGCCTTTTACTCACTGTGTCTCTGTCCCAAGATTTCTTTCTTTATGTTTGCTTCCTTCCTCCCCCCATCCCTCTGCCTTTCCCCCTTTTTCCCTTTCCTGTGTCTCCCTCCCCCTCTGTCCCCACCCTTCTCTTTCTCTCCCCCCCGTCCCCACCCTTCTCTTTCTCTCCCCCCCCCGTCCCCACCCTTCTCTTTCTCTCCCCCCCGCCGTCCCCACCCTTCTCTTTCTCTTCCCCCTTTCCCCTTCCCCTATGTCTTCCTCCCCCAACTTTCCCCTTCTCCTGTGTCTTTTTCTCCCCCCCCACTTTCCCCTTCCCCTCTATCTCTCACCCCTCCTTCCTTTTCTTTTCTTTCTTTCTATACTTCAAATTGTATCTCCCCCCAATCCTCTTCCCTGCTGATCCAAAACATAACTTTTAAATGTTTGTATCTACCACCCACCCTTGCTCTCATTCCACAGGCACTGCCCTGACCCCCTCTCCACCTCTGTTCTCACCCACACCGTTATTTATTTACAAGTGCCCGCCCCCTCATGCCCTGCCCCTGCGCAGGATTTCTCTGCCTGTCTGGAAGGACTCTCTCAGAGGTCATCTGTGAAGAAGTGAACTAAACAGCCTTCTGTCAGTCTTCTTCCCTCTCTAGCATTTCACAGAATTCCCGGTTTTGAGAAGTCTCAAGTCAGAACAATGCACATTTAATTTTCATTTAAATCCTTGAGATTGAAGTGTGCTGTTATGTATAATTAATTTGCATGCACCTATAGTTAATTCACAGTACTTTAAGCCTGAATGCAAGTCCACATTACTGCTTGAGTAACTAGAGTAATTCTGTAGCTAGTGATGTGGAGAACAAAGGCAAAAGAAATACAGAAAAAAAAGTAAACTCCCTTACTAGCCCATCGGCAAGTCCTTGAGACAGGCAGAGTGACCTTCCTCTAGGAACCCAGCTGCCTCGATGTTGACCCTTTGCTAGGGGCAAAAGGCGGTCTCAGCTTAACATCATCCCAACCTCCAGGATCCTGTAAGTCTTCTATAAAAATCCTTGTAGAAACTTCCTTTATCTCTGCCCCCCAAGAATATATGTTAGCAATCATCCTCCAAACATATGACCCGCTAATATATATCTGAAGGGTCTCATGACTAAACTTTTACTCTTAGACAGTAGTAAATGACCTTTTCCTAACAACAGCTAGCCCCCTCAAGGTCCTGGAAACCTTGCTTCCAAATTCCTTAGAGACTTAACGCTGTCCCTGACCCCCTCCCAACTTGAAAGTATAGAATCAGTCACTCCTCACAACCCCAGTGCAGCCTTTCTGCCCACAGGTCCTGTCCCCATGCGTTAATAAAACCACCTCTTTGTGCCAAAGATGTCTCAAGAATTCTTCTTGACTGTTTGCTCCTGAACCCCAATATTTCACATCAAGCTAGCACTTTCATGAACGAGAAAGTGAAGGCAATACAATAGTGGTCCCAATCTCAGTAGTATCCCCTGGAAGTTTAAACTGCTTTTATTCTTTCTGTGAAGTTTCATTTCCATTTTCTACAAATGCACTTATTAGGATTATTTCAGAAGTGCTAGAAAACAGACAAGAGAGATAAACAATTTTTAAACTATTGCTGTCTAGGTCAGAATTGCAGATATGTTAATGGAAAAATGCTTAATTAAATATTGGTGAGTGGTTAAGGATAGAAAATGGTCTGTTGAAAGCCAAATCAGTTAAAACTCACAATACACTGAAGAAGCTGGCTTTTTGGTGGTTTTGAATATGTTTTTCTTTTAAAAATCAAAGTTAGTGCTTCATGGTGAGGACATGTTTTGTTTCAAATTCAGGTAATTTCCAAACTAGAGAGGTCAAAGTAATGTCGCTTTATTGAATAAGGAGAATCTGAAAAGTGAAAGAATGGGGAAGAAAACTATGCTTTAAATGTTTTTTGTTTAAACTTAAGTAAATTGTATATTGGGGAAGACTTTTCAAATTTATTTTTATTATGTGAGATCTTATGCTTATGAAAATCCATGTTGTTTATCCCAGTGGTAAACTGAGGAGTGAAGGGCCAGTTCCTTATTATTTCCAGCCTATTTACCAACACTTTGGTAAAAAGGTGAAAAGAAAAAAACATAAACTACCAGCCCTGATTATCTTATGTTCAACAGACATAACAGTTAGTTAAATGCAATAAAGGTTTTTGTTTTTTTTTTAATTTTTCTTAATGTTTATTTATTTTTGAGAGAGAGACAGACACAGAACGTGAGGGGGGAGGGGCAGAGAGAGAAGGAGACACAGAATCAGAAGCAGGTTCCAGGCTCTGAGCTGTCCGCCCGACGCCGGGCTCTAACCCACGAGCTGGGAGATAATGACCTTAGCTGAAGTCAGATGCATAACCGACTGAGCCACCCAGGCGCCCCCAATAAAGGTGTCTAAATGCTTACTCTGGGTTTTGAGCTCCTTTTCACTGCGAGGGTAGCAAACCATTTGCGGAGCACGCTCCACGCAGCACTGATGTGTCCTGTGACAGCGCGCCCCCTGTAGGTGCGCCATGGGAAAGCCAAGCCTGCCTTCTCCGATAACGTACATCTGTTCAGCCGTTTGCGTGCAACGTTTCCAAATCAATTTGAAAATGTGGCTAGGACTTACTTTGCTTTTTAAATATTCTCTAAATCTGTGATTAAAAATAAGTAAAGAGTTACGTTCCTCTAAAGGAAAACACATGCTATTTATTCATCAGCATATGTTGGTACAGGTGTTATAGTCTTACTTGTGCTTCTAGTGACGGTGTTGTTACCCAAGTCATCTCTCCCTCCCTCTCTCACGGGCGCCTCACAGGGAACGCTGGGCACGCAGGTGGATATTTACATGCCTCTGTGAGGAGATACTTTCTATTTAATCTCCATTTGTTTCGGTTTGTTCTTTAATGATGCAAATGCTTTTCCCTAGTTCCGGGACTACTGTGCTATCTGCTTAAGATGGGAGTGGCCTGGGTCTCCAAAAGCATTGGAAAAGTGCAATTTAGAAGCTACTTTCTTTGAAGGTCATTTTTTGAAAGTTTTATTTGACAGAATGGGAAGAATTCTCGATCAGGTAATAAGCTTTAAAATATTGTCATATTGTTTTGTTACTATTCACCGTGGATTCATCTCTAGTCTTAGTTTAGATCTTTAATAAGGTAGTTCTGTTTTCGTGAAGCTCAGCTGGCAACAACCAGTGCGTTTCTGATGCATTTGTTATGTTCAAAGCCTTCATTTGGCCTGACGGCTGTTGTCAAATTCTATATTTCCCTTCTCATTATAGGCTGTTGTCTTAATATCCTTAACACATTTTGGAGGTGATTAGAGTGCTTTCCTTTTACGATGAACTTAGAAAGCCTTTTAGTATAGTTAGTACAGATACAGATTGAGTCAACCTTCAATTCAGAAGACATTAAATGTCATTTCAAATTGAATCTCCAGCACTCTGGTCTCATTAAAATTACGGAACAATATTAGATGAAACCGCTTCTTCAGACAAAGGATTTAGGAATAAGACTCATTTTCAGAAGGGGGAGGTGAAATAAAAAAGGTAAATTTACTTATTCCAAGGTAGATAAAAAACTAGCATCCTCTGGTCTGTTGCTCTGTCTCGCTGACGGCCAGGAGAAATGAATTTGGGATTACGGAACCCCTCCCTCCCTCCCTCCCTCCCTCCCTCCCTCCCTCCCTCCGTTCCTCCCTCCCTCCCTCCCTCCCTCCCTCCCTCCCTCCCTCCCTCCGTTCCTCCCTCCCTCCCTCCCTCCCTCCCTCCGTTCCTCCCTCCCTCCCTCCCTCCCTCCTTGAAAAATGAACAAAGTGAGGATGCAGCTTTGAAATGCCTTACACTCTGGGATGTACGCTTGAAATAAAACCACCTGGCATGGTACTTGCCTTAACACAGAAATTGACTTCACCAATTTGGAACTAATTTAAAATTGTATATTAAAGTAGTTGTTCTTTTTCAGCATTTTAGTTAAATATTTATGTGAGCAGAGGGAGTTAATAAAAGAAATTTACTCCATAGGCAGGCTGTCCTCAGTAACCAGAAAGCCAAATAAAGAAATTATAATTTAAGAAGTATTTCACTGGGTTCCACTTCAGACAGGACTGTTTCTGGTAGTAATCAGTTAAGAGATAGAGTAAGTCCTTTTTTCTTTTAACCTCTTAATAGCAAGTGCTGTATTTCTCGGGTTTGGTGGGTCGGTTGTTCAGTCCAGATCTGGTGGGTGTGCTGTTTGCATGATGGCTGCGTAAGCCTCCTGGGTAGCAAGCAGGGTTTATCAGTTCGTTGTGGTGTTTGAGCTGGTTTGCTAGGCTTTCTCTGGATCTTGGGTATTTTTCCCTTTAGTTTGCAGAGTGCCGATATAAAAGGGTATTTGGAGACAAAATATCCTGAAATACTGCAGAGTTTTTCTTATTTCAGTGGGTCGCACATCACGGTGCAGAACCGGTTCATCCACCCTGTCTCCACCATTCTTCCGGAACCCTGAATGATAGGCAGGACAGACTTCTGCTCGAATTTTGTCAGGGAGGAATCCCTAGTTTCAGTTCCTGTGACTTAAGCTCGTACGCTGCAGGGCACAGCCTCAAGCCTTTTGTCTTTAAACGCGTGGTTTTTCCAAGCCTTTTTTGGTAAGAACATGATGCAGTCAGATCTCAGAGATAATCATGAGCCCCGGAGTGCCAAGCGTGCTTGGTTTCGTTTAATTTTCTTTGTTTTTTGAATGTGTTTTCACTGAGGGTGATGTTTGCTTGTAATTTTCTTAGTGTACATCTCTGCTAGGGCGGGGCTCATCAGTCTGGGATTAAACATTGACTGCAGCTAATTCGTAAAGTAGCTAGTTTCTGCATGTTCAATTACACTCAAGTATTGTTGGTACTATTGTGTTGTCACAATGTTAATTTTTAAAAAGTACTCTATAACACATTTAGTATCGTTTGTGATGATTTTATAAAGATAGCAAAATGCCGAGGTCCATGAGCGGAACATAAAGAACACCCGAATGTAGGGAGGCTCAGCTTCTCTCTGCCCTGACAGGGAAGGGTTTCGTCTTGGGTAACTGAGCCACGTGTCACATTTCCTTCTTCTAAGGCGAAGCTGGTGTTATTTGCCATCACCTCCGACTTCGATTTGCTTGTAAAAACTGAATGAAAAAAACAGTTTAATACTTTAAAAAATACAAAGCCTTGTTAAATACACGAGTTTTTAGAAGTTTCAGAAGCTATTAAATTACTGAGATAGAGGCTGCCTGGGTGGCTCAGTCGGCTGAGTGTCCGACCCTTGATTTCAGCTCAGATCATGATCTCACGGTTCTAAAGACTGGACCCAACCTCAGGCTCAGGAAAGAACCTGCTTGCAATTCTCTCTCCCTCTCTCTGTGCCACTGCCCCTCTCATGCCCGCTCCTTCATGCTCGCTCTCTCAAAATAAATAAACTTTAAAAATAAAGAGAAGTAAAAATTTAAATAAGAAAACTTTAAACTTGACTAAACAGTATTGTTTTGGTTGTCGGTAAATTTAGCCTTTTATTTTTTTAATTTTATTTAAAATTATTTAATTTTAATTTTTAAAAGTTTATTTATTTATTTTGAAGGAGAGAGTGTGAGCAGAGGTGGGGCAGAGAGAGAGAGGGAGAGAGAGAATGCCAAGCAGACTCCACACTCCACGCAGAGCCCCACGTACGGCCCAACTTGGGGCTTGATCTCCCGACCTCAGCCAATATCAGGAATTGGATGCTTAACCGACTGACCCACCTAGGCGCCCCAGTTTATCCTTTTAGTAGAAGGGTTGAGACTGAGTTTGCTGGTAACCTCAATATGCCACCTTTCTTTCTTTTTTCTTTTTTTGTCATCAGTATGCTTTTAAGTCCAAAGTGTATTGTCCTAAAATTCCAGCTTTGTATGTAACGTGAGCGCAAAGATGCACCAAGCCCATTTGACCTGTCAGAAAAATCTGGCCAGCTTTCATTTCAGGTGAATGCTGTACAAAGTAGAAAAGAGGTCCAAAATAGGTATAAACACTTCTACTAACCCAAAAAAGGGATACTCGTATTAAAGAAAAAAGGCCAACTTGTTTTAAAGTTATTACCATTGTGAAGTAGAGACCATTTCAGAGGTAAGTTTCTATGTAGCTGAGATTTGTTTTCATTTTCACGTTAAAATATAATCTCAGTCAGCCTTAAACATCTTAAACAACGTAGGACATAGGTTCTTGTTCAGACAAAGCTAAAAACCAAAGTAACACCTTATGAAGAAAATACAAAGTTTAAGTGGCAATTTCTATCCTTGCCGAAAGCCAAATTTTGACTTATTTATTTAAGCTCCTATAAATGGAAGAACTTGTGACCTAAAAACCTGAACTACCTGAAACAAGTCACATCCCAAACTGTACTTAAGTTGTATTTTAAGGGAGTTTGTTCACATGCTTTACAAATGCATTCTTCTAAGGATTTGCAAAAATGTTTCTTTTGTGCCTCAAACACAATTTAATGGGAGTTCATTGTTCCTTATGAATTGAGTCCTGGAGGCTGTTCTGTTGCAGATATTATCAAGTCGGAGAATATGCTTTCCAAACTCCCCTTCCGTAGGAATTGTATCTCCCTTCATTTATCTTGCTTGAGGCCCAACTGTGAATAAGAGAGACTTAGGGATAGTTTTCTGCCCTTCCAGAAAAATCCATGTTCGTGAATCTCGTGTTTAAAAACAAAAATGGTACAGTTGGACTCACAACACAGGACTTGAGGTCTTTTTTCACGTGAAGGCACCTTTGCTGTCTTCTGGCACTATGCCCTCACATTTGTTGTCCTCCGAATGCCGGATGTTCCCTTCTTAGTTGGTGTTCATTGTGTCAGGCGCTTAGCGTCCGCTCAGTGAATGGGAGCGAAACAGGCAGAGTCCATGGTTAACATTCACTCATCCTGAATCCCTTTTCCTTTCCCCGGGCTTGGCGTGTGTCCCTCGCTCGCCCCCAGCCCTCCCACGGAAGCCAGTTTTGTCTCAGCCACTCAGTTTCCTTTGGCTGCCTAGAAGGAAATTGGAAGGAGCAAGACTTCTGTTGAAAGTTCTAGAGACGGTAACAGCAACCGTTTTTGTACAGTGTGCCCTTTTCTTTGATTTTGATGCACTTTGTAAAGCACCTCCAAGCCATTTTCTATGAGGAGGAAACAGATTAAAAATTTTAAAAAATCGAATTCAAGTAAAATTGTGATACTACATATAAAAAATGGATGAGGAACTGTACACAGATGTATAATTATTTGGGGAGAGTTAATGCTCTTGTGATAAAGGAGACGGTCCTTGTCTGTAATCACCGTTTTGAACCTTCTCATTCGCTGTGAGGCTTCTGGTGGTCATTTCTGTCCCCAAATACTTCCCTTCTGCCCAGAAGGTTCTGGGCTGGTGATGCATATGGCTTTATTTTATTGTGTACAGGCTCTTGATCATTGGTGGTAGTTGAGTAATCTAAAAGATGAAGAGTGTCGCTTCTAAAATGAGCCTACCGTATTTTAAAAGATCTTAATGACTGTTTTCATTGGAGGGAGGAATAAGATGGGATATTTTCCTTTCTTGAAAAGACCAATTGAAATGGTGAATGAAGTGCTCAGGTATATATACATGTATAAACAATGTCAAATGTCTTTGTTTTTTTTTACCTCTCCACAGCCATATGATGTAAATTTACAAGTCACTTCCGTGTTATCTAGACTTTCTCTCTTCCCTCATCCACACATACACGAGTACCTTTTGGATCCTTATGTAAACCTTGCTTCTGGCTGTAGATCCCTCTTCTCCGTAATCGTCAGGGTGAGTTCTTAGTTTTGTTATATTCTCTAGGATTGGCAGACCTGTCCACTTAACATCTGGATGATTAATACACGTGGTCAACATGTCCATTAACATTACTTATCATTGTATGTCATTAGTGTCACATGATGGAAAAGATTTTACATCTGCCGTCTAGAAGTCATTGTTGTACGATGGTGTGTGGAGGAAAAAAGACAGTTTATTCTTTTCAATAATACATGTAACTTTTTTTAAATTTTTAATTTTTTTTTTTAAAGTTTGTTTATTTTGAGAGAGAGAGAGAGAGCATGAGCCAGGGAGGGGCAGAGAGAGAGAGAATGGGAGAATCCCTAGTGGACTCTGTGCTCTCAGTGCAGAGCCCGACGACGTAGGGCTCAGTCTCACGAACTGAGAGATCATGACCTGAGCCAAAATCAAGAGTCGGATGCTCAACCGACTGAGCCACCCAGGGGCCCCATATGTAACTTTTATATTTTAGGGAACAGATAGGACTCCTTTGCCAAAGACGGTTATGTGAATAGTGAGAGGTGACGTTTTTTATTTAGTAATAGGAAATCAAGTAATAGGCAGTTTTTTAATCCTGAAAAACCCTAGGTAGTTGACCTCAAGAACCCAGTTCATTTTGTCTCTGATGCAGGTTGTTGGAGACCTCATGGTTAGAATCCAGCGTATTCAAGACTTTACTCCCAAGCTTCTGTTAGTCAGAAAGCGATTGCTTGGTTTGGAACCTGAAGGCCCTATGTAAGCCAGTGTTTTACATGTTTTTATCTAAAAATTTCACCAAAACTTCATCATCTGCCGATACGATTTGACTGCTTGGCTTGCTTTCCTTTCCCCAGTATTGACCACATCACATTGCTGGAGGGTGTGATCGTGCTAGAGGAGTTCTGTAAGGAGCTGGCGGCCATCGCATTTGTGAAATACCACGCTTCCTCCACCCCGTAAATAGCATCCTCCAAAGAACAGAGGGAGCAGAACTGCAGTACACGTTTCATCAAAAAAAAAGACTCAGCTGCACCCAGCCGAGAGGATAAAAAAGCCTTTTTAAATGAAGCACTGCTATAAGTTGGACAGAACCTCTAAGAACACATGAAGTGGACATTCTTAGGAAAGTGTTGTATAATGTTGTTTTCATTGGCGTTACCGTGATGGTTCTCTATATAAGATGGCACATCCTTGAATCCAGGATACAATCAAAGGAACTTCAGGAAATAAGCATCTCTAATGCCTGTGTGAAAAGCTGCAAAATTTCTGATGTCACGACTTTGAAGATATTTCTGTTATTTTAATATCCTTTTAGGTAGCAAGGCATTTTGACTCTGGGACTCAAATGCTTCTATTCTTTTGGATTAATAAGTAGCAACAAAACAAAACAAAACTGATTTTATAACTTTTTAAGGTCAGAATTCTTATCAAACAAAATATGAAAAATAAAAAAACTGTAGATGAGAAAAAATACAATTCAGGAACCATCGAGTGAGTTGAGTTAATATTAGGAGATAAAAATGTGTAGAGCACCATTAACTTTCCTCAGCTTTTCTAAGAATAACAATTTAATATGATGAAGAAATTCTTGATTAATATAATATATATATTTTTTAAAGAAACGTTCTTTTACTCTTTTGTGCACATAGCCATGTTAGCGATTGATTTTCACGTATGGGTCCCAGTGTATTCAAACCGTGTCATTTTTGCAACAATGTTGAATTTGTGCTCACCATTGGTAATGTTTGCTAAAATAGTATTTTTTAGGCTAGTTAACATACATGGGGTTGAGAACTTTTTTTTTTCCTTCTATCTATCCCTCTCTGAAAGTTGCTTTATAAAATTGCTTTGTAATTTGATTTCTTATTGAACTACATAGGTGGGAACTGACTGATAACTCTTAGGCAGCAATCAAAATGCCAGTGGCCTCCTCAGTGTTTACATTTATTTTTTCATTTTGTTCAGTCTTTCGCTTTAAATGATCCTAAAGAGATTTCAAAAGAAAACCAGCGTGTCCTGTTTACATGTTAAAGAATTTGGGTAAATTGGGTATATATGAAGGACCAGTTCAGTAAGGCTGCGCTGTGCACAGCATGCGTATACTTGATTTACAAAATGGTGTTTGCTAATCTGCTTTCTGTTCTTTTAAGTGATGCTTATCACTCAAATACGGCTTTTAATTTCCTCTTCTTGCTCTCCTCCTCCTCTTCCTGAAATGTTAAGCAGCAGCACTTTGCTCTTTATCTTTCTATTTACTGATACTTTGAGGGAGTGGACTGTCAGGCTTCCCAGCCTGGAAGGAGCCATCCCTGCTCCTTGTAACAAGTTGTTTTATGGAGCACGTTTGCATACACAACATCACGTGGCATGTGCATCCAAGCATGTTTTACCCCTACTGCTAATTTTGTTGTATTTGTGTTTCTGATTTATTTTCTAGTTAGTTTTGGCTATTTATTAAAGAGCAGAATATCAAAAGATTACGAATATTCTTGGCTCTAGAATGCTTACCCCTGTTAAACCGAGACGACGACATTTCTAATTTAATGCAGATCTTTGTTAGCTCAGTCTAAGCACATTTATTAAGCAAAACAAGGAAAAGCAAAAGTGGGAGATAGTCACTTTGTGCATGATTTTCTTCAAATGATTTTTTAATGATGGGAAAGCGTTGTTCAGTTCCTTGTGTTTATTGATCAGCCCACACGAAGGAACACTGCAGTATCTCTGTTTTTAGACATAGTTGTAGTCTACTTTGATGTAGGTTTATTGAAAATAAGGCATGAAGAGATACTAGATATTTCTTGATGTTTTCATAGTGTTCAGTGGATGTAATAGCGATGCTATTACCTCTAAAGCCAAATACTACTTTATTCTTGATTTCACAATGGGACCTTATAGCGAATATATGACACCAAGCCCAGAAAAGCTTTAACTCGTGTGTGTGTGTTGCTTCTTAAAACATAATTGGTTTCCTAAGTTATTGTAATGATTTTGATCTGTAGTCAGCTAAAGCTTAAGGTGTAAGTTGTCTCTCTCCTAAGTTTCTTTTCCTTCTTTCTTCTTGGTATTTAGTTCAGACAGACCTCGAGCCAGCCAGTTCTCCCAGGGAGCTGGATTTGTCAGTGAAACAATGTGCTACGTTCCTAGTCTTTTTCGTACTGTCTTGTGGAAGCCAAATATCTCTGTTACTCAGTGCTTGCAAACCAGTGACTCAAATGCACTGTGCTGGGTGGAAAGTACCACCTTCACAGCCGATCGCCGTAGCAGGTTCCAAGCCGAACATTAGCCTTGCTTCATATCAATAGAAATGGGTGTGCACGTTTTCTTTTAACCTTCTAACAGGAGAGTCTTTGATTTCATTTTTAGTAATGAGCCACGTTCTTTACTTGATAGAACTCAGATTTGTCCTTAGGCAGTTATCACCGTAGTACTCCCATTATAACTCTGTAACGTTTTCATAATGTATCTGTGCAATATGGAAGCTGTGAGAGGGTTCATAGCTCTTTGGTTTAATTGTACATTATGTGTGTGTACATGTGTACATATATATATATGTGTGTGTGTGTATATATATATGTGTGTATATATATATATATATATATATATATATATATATATATATAAAAGGACCAAAATCCTTAGCTTGCTTACACTGTTGCTAGTGTAAAGATTGTTACACTTCATTTTACAGGGCACAAATTATGGAATTACTTTGTAATTCAGGGTGACATATTTCCATAAATTATTGCATTAATATATAACTACCATTTAATTATGAAGTTCACAGGCATTGACAAGTTGCAGTGAAGTGAAAAAACAACAAGTTATATGGTAGTTATATTTTGGGTTTTACAATTAATCAAAATATGCATGTCATTGAGACACTCGATGTGTTAAAACATGATAGATAATCATATTTCTGGGCCCTGTAAAAATAGTGTTACTGTAATGCTCTGTTTGGCCTCCTGCCTTGTTTACATTAAACAAAGGATATTTGGTAAATTTTTCTATCAAACATTGTGTAGGTTACTGACAGTGTTACCATGGCCTGGAATCTTGGGCCACCTATGAAGAAAAAGTCTTCAGATGGTGATCGTGTACCTACTATCTCTTCAAAAGGAGGTTGTGATCAAGTTCAACTTTTTGTGCTGATGATGCATGCAGGACTAAGAGGGATAATCTAAAAATAAATAATGTAATTTAAGCAAAGTGTCTTATATTTTTATAGAATTCTAATTGAAAACATTTTATTCACTGATAAGTCTGAAACAATCACTCGTAACACACAAAAGGATATGACACATCTTGGGGCGCCTGGCTGGCTAAATCAGTGGAGGATGTGACTCTCAATCTCAAGGTGATGAGTTCAAGCCCCACACTGGGAGTAGAGCTCTCTTAGGCGCGCGCGCGTGCACACACACACACACCAGTTAATGGGTCACTATAGCATTGATTCCTAGGAGAGAACAAGAAGGGTTAGAATCAGAATGTTTGAGGAGGGGGAATGTATAGCTTGAAAAATCCCCCCCAAGTGTATATCCTCCACGCAGCTCCTTAATAATCATGTCTGCAAAGGAAGGGATGTTTATACAAGTCTTAGAGAAACAATTCATTATAAGTAATCTTTCTTAATATATTTGTAACACATATAAAAACTTTTTCCCTGACATCTGAGACCATTAGACTCTAGGCTTATTCCATCCGTTTGAATTTTTGCCAAATTGCTGTAGTTGGAAACTGAAAGAAACATGTACTACACGGCACAGCCAGCGAGAGAAAAATGGGATTATTAATCCCACCTACCCAGGATTCTTTGTAGCCAATGTTACTGAAAACAGTTTTAGAAGGACACAGAGAGGATAACAGGTTGAGAGGATGTAGTGAGGTAAGTTTAGGCATCGAAGACTTGAAACTACCCTCCTTGCTTTGAGCTGCTTTAAAGGAAAACTGCATTGGAGGAATGCACAATCCAATCCCTAGACCAAAAACCTGGTTCAGACTGCCATTCATTAGGAAATTTGCAGTGTTTCGTCTGGAAAACTAATCTCAAGGGACTTTAAAGAATTCATGTAGGGGCGCCTGGGTGGCGCAGTCGGTTAAGCGTCCGGCTTCAGCCAGGTCACGATCTCGCAGTCCGTGAGTTCGAGCCCCGCGTCAGGCTCTGGGCTGATGGCTCAGAGCCTGGAGCCTGTTTCCGATTCTGTGTCTCCCTCTCTCTCTGCCCCTCCCCCGTTCATGCTCTGTCTCTCTCTGTCCCAAAAATAAATAAACGTTGAAAAAAAAAAATTAAAAAAAAAAAAAAGAATTCATGTAAAATTGTTTAAGTTGAAATTTTATAGGAGTGACTCATACTCTTTATCAGGAAAAAAATGAGCAGGTAGAAGCAGCCAATGCATGAAAGTTTGATGCGGAAGGAGCCATGGATGGAAGGAACGGAAGAACTTTTAGTTGCGGGGACGTTGTTTCTCATGGCCCTCACTCTTAGGAAGCTGGCTTTTGATGTTACTTGATCTATACCCCACTATCCATATCAGGGACACTCACCTAAGTCTGTTTTACCTACACTCCTTGTACGGTTTGACCGTTGTGTGCGCTAGAGGTTTTTTATAACAGCATTTCTAAACAGGTATCAGAAATGCGATGTCATCAAGACCAAAACGATAATTTGGTTTATTCGACACATATTTGTTGAGAGCGTGTCATGAGCCAGGTTGTAAGGTGCCAGGAAAACAAGAAGAAGCAATTTCTGCCCTTAGGAAGTCACAGTCACAGATGAGGGCTCGTTGTGCTTCAACAAATAAATTCCAACACACATGGGTGAAGGTCGTCAGAGAAATAGTACCCAACTGTTGTGAGAGCACGGGGAGAAGGATGTAGTGTTAACTCTTGAACAACACCAGAGTGTTAGGGATGCTGATCTCCACCACCACCCCTGCCCCCGCCCACCACACAAAGTCAAAACTTTGTATATAATGTTTGACTCCCCCCCAAAACTTAACTACTGATAGTCTACTGTTGACTGGAAGGCCTTACCAATAACAAAAATTGTCAATAACACGTATTTTGTATGTTATGTGTGTGATAGACTGTATTGTCACAATAAAGTAGGCTAGAGAAAAGAAAATTACTGAGAAAATCATAAAGAAGAGAGAGTACGTTTTCAGTACTGCACTATATCAAAAAAAAAAAAAATCCGCATGTAAGTGAACATTGTGCTGTTCAAGCCTGTGTTGTTCAAGGGTCGACTGTAGTGTTGCAGATCATCTAAAGGGAAAATCTAAAACTCAAGTCTTGACCGAATTATATTCTTACTTGGACCTAGAGATATGCTGGATATTCTGAGAACTCATGACCATAAAATCAAGTCAGCAAGAAATGAAACATGGGTCTGTTTCCTGTGATGTTTACCACCATTAGCTGTTTCGCCTTACCTTTCTTATTTTGAGATTGGTATACAGCACCAGCCCACACAATTGTGCTTTCGGGCCCATAATTTCTCAGGTGATGACCAGTAATAAACTGTTCTGATTTAAATGATCTCTTTCCAGAACTATTCTAGACAGAGAAGGCAAAAAGTCCATTGAAATATTAAAACCAAAAGATTTAAGTAGGCTTAAAAAAATGACCTGAACATGAGGCGTAAGATTTGGTTGAGTAAAAAAATCACACTCTTCTCCTTGCTTGAACACACTGTTCCCTTGATCCGCATTCTTTACTGGGCACAAGATGGCTACATATCCCATTGAGAAGGAGTTGGGGTTGATGGACACAGGAGAGGTGAATTCAGAAGCCACATGCTGGATATGTGTGAAGAGACAGAATGTGTAAACCCTCACTGGTTCCCAGTTCAATACTCCCTTCCAATCCTGACATTCAAGCCTGAGGTCAGGCTGCAAGGCAGGACAACCTAGGGGTCGTACCTGCCAGGGAGCAACATGAAGAGCCCTGACCTGTTGCCGTTCCCATCTCAGTCTTCATGAAGTAGCCTGATCTCCCAAGGGTGAATCTGAGGAATTGAAGGAAATACAGCATGCTTCATAGTTTTATAGTATGATCTTATTCTTCACTCTAGCTAGACTAGTCAGTGTATCAAGGAACCCACAGAAATTCTCTTTTAAAAAAGGTAGGGGAGGGGCCATTAGGTAATAATTCTCTTGACTCTTGATGACTAACAAGATCCTGACATGAAAGTAGGACCCAGGGGGACTGCCAGAAACTCAAGCACCACCATGGGGTACTTTGCTCTCAGTTGAGGAGATGAAGGCAAGGAAAGAAGGAAGACATCCTTGGACATCTGTAGCTGTTAGTTTCATAATGGTACCCATGTTGTTAGGTGTGTTCATTCGCATGGCAGGGTGGTCATTCCATTAATTCTTAAGAAAATGTTTAATTCCAATAAGGTGCCAAAGCCTTCAGGGATAACATTTAGGTTAGAGGATCCAAACAAGGCAAGAACACATTCTGGGTCTAGCAGACCACTGTTTCTCGAAACACATTTTTAAGGTTGAGAACTCTAACCTGAATTGCAAGCTGGAAGAGTTAGATGTAGTTCAGAAAAAAAGCAAGTGACACGCCCAGCCTGTGAAACTAGGAAAGACAAAGCAAAGGCATTTCCAAGTCTGTGACTGCCTTAGGCCTGTAATTTATGAGTAAGGAATCATAAAATCAATTTCACTGTAATGCAGACAGATGAGATGGCATACAAATTCACTACGGTCTGGATGAAGTTGTATTTCAAAGCCCTGAAGATGAGATTCATTTATGTAATAACACGAGAAATGTATTTCTCATGCCCCTCACAAATGGAATAGCATGTTGGGTTTTAATTGATTAGACTTCCCCAGAGAACCATGTACTGAAGATTTCTAGAGGGAAACAAATTAGCCATTCCTTAAACATTATTCTTCCGTGTTTAAAATATGCTTTCCTTCTTAAATCTCTTTTTCCTGTTCCTCCTATCAACAAGGTAGCAAGTCACAGAGCATTTTATGGCTCTGAAATCTTTGTTGCCTGCTTCCATTATTTGAGTGCCCTACAACCTTTATTTCCATTCTGTTTTAGAAACTATTAGACAATAGATCATCTTTTATTTCAGTTGAATCGGTAGTGGGCTCCAACAGAAATGGCAGTTGAGGAGAGAACATCTACTTTTAGGATATACATATTAACCCAATAGTCCAGGTACCTTTGGGCTCCTTGACAACAAAGAGCTTCCATTTTATAAAGACTTGCATTTTCCCTAAAATGATCCAATGTGGTGCAGCTATAAGTATATCTTTCCCTGAGAATACTGTTCACAAAAGCACATGACTCATTGGAACTTGGGTTCAAAACCACATCCTAAAAATAATAAGAGCTGTAAATGCAAATGTGCGTAGCAATTTCGGGATGTTTTTCTTGGGAATTTGACATTGAAATAAAAATAATTTTGCAGTTCTTAATGGTTGGAGTCTTTTCATGCATAGCGTATAACATAATTGATATTCATTGAGTTGAGTATTTCAAAGAAAAAGCTGATATATATCTTGCCAAGTAGTGTTGCTCATTTATTATCCATTTTTTATTTCAATAGAAAGAAAAAGATGAGGGAAATGTAATTAATTTGACACAGATAATTCTGGGCTGAGCATTTCACTATCAACACCATTTTGAGGCCATTCTTTGTCCTCATACAGTGTGCCACTGCTATGCTTTCTGATATAAGAACATTGTATTTTGGTCTTTCTTCCAGTGAACTATGTGATCACGCATTCGGTTAAAGCCATTAACTCCTTAGAACAGAGATCCTCACTATTCGCCTTTTTTTGGTTAAGAAAGATGTTGGACAGCTGTAAATGCTGACTTTTTCTACCGGTTTTATATTTGGAAAGACCTTCCAAGTTTCTCAGATTCTGTACTATATATTTTTTTATCTGCAAACGCTTCAGAAATCCCCACATCACCATGGAAGCTGATCCCTGCCTGTTACCATGATTAAAAAAGAAGAAAGTATTTCACAGGCATTACTGATATTCATCAGGCCACGGACAGCAAGCACTACTCCACTTACACAAACACAGAGCTCTGCCCTCCTGACTTTCCCAAAGGATCCTGCTTCGAGTGGAAAAAACTTTCTAGCTAGACACAGAAAACATTCGAGTACTATGTTCATAAATGTTGAGGTCTGAGGTCCAAAATGGATTGTTTGTCCCAGGATTACAGTAACATCATCCGTGAAACTCAACCGGTGTTTACTAAAATCCTGTCTGGCTACGGCAAGAGGGGGGAATTTCAAGAAAGCACCTCTCTTTGAGAGGATTGCTTTTTAAAGTAGAGGGGATAAGGCAACTTCTGTGCAGGTTATCGAGCCATCGCCCCCCAGTTCCAAATCGACTCTTCTAAATTCTGTTTTATGATGCTGGGCTAGGATCCCACAAGCCAGATTTCTCCTTTACTAGCTGGCTTTCTACTCGGTTTGGTTGCTATGAGTTTCTATAGTGAGAAGGGGACACAGGAGGAGGGGAGGAGGAATTTCTTTCTTTGAGTCGGTTTGCTGCTTTTCACCTGTCACCTCAGCACTGGGTTTGGAGCAGCTGGTCTCAGCCTCTGTATTCTTTTTTATTTTTTTAAGTTAAAAAATTTTTTTTTAATGTTTATTTATTTTTGACAGACAGAGCATGAACGAGGGAGGGGCAGAGAGAGAGGGAGACACAGAATCCGAAGCAGGCTCCAGGCTCCGAGCTGTCAGCACAGAGCCCAATGTGGGGCTTGAACTCACAGACTGAGAGATCATGACCTGAGCCGAAGTCAGACGCTCAACCGACTAAGCTACCCAGGCGCCCCTTTTTTAAGTTTTTTAAAGTGTATTTATTTATTTTGAGAGAGAGCACGCACAAGCAGGGAAGAGGCAGAGAGAAGAAGAGACAGAATCCCAAGCAGGCTCTGTGTCATCAACTCAGAGCCCAATGTGGGACTCGAACCCACGAACTGTGAGATCAAGACCTGAGCTGAGATCAAGAGTCCGACGCTTAACCGGTCGTGCCACCCAGGCACCCCCCAGGCGCCCCCAAACCTGTGTAGTCTTTTTTTTTTTCAACGTTTATTTATTTTTAGGACAGAGAGAGACAGAGCATGAACGGGCGAGGGGCAGAGAGAGAGGGAGACACAGAATCAGAAACAGGCTCCAGGCTCTGAGCCATCAGCCCAGAGCCCGACACGGGGCTTGAACTCACGGACCGCGAGATCGTGACCTGGCTGAAGTCGGACGCTTAACCGACTGCGCCACCCAGGCGCCCCAAACCTGTGTAGTCTTTAAGCGCTCCCAGAGGCAGCATGGCAACCCTCTGGTGAGGGGCCTGGGCCCCAGCTTGCCAGAGCTTCCTTCACACTTTCAGGTCTGTAACCCCTGATTCTTCCTTTTGCTATCTCAGCCCCGGGTTCCTGCTTCGTGGGTTAGTATTTCTGGGTGAACTCAGTAAATGACCCTGGGTCTGGGTGGCTCAGTCTGTTCAGCATCTGAATTCAGCTCAGGTCATGATCTCATGGTGTGTGAGTTCCAACCCCGTGTAGGGCTCTGTGCTGAGAGCTCAGAGCCTGGAGCCCGCTTCAGATTCTGTGTCTCCCTCTCTCTCTGCCCCTTCCCCCTCTCACACTCTATCTCTGTCTCTGTCTCTCTCTCAAAAAATAAACATTAGAAAAAATAAATAAATAAATTCCCTCTGATGAAATGCCTGTGACATAGTTTCTATTTTCCTGACAGGACCCATCTCAGTGGAAGCTTCTTCCATTATTAACCCCAGCCTAGGGAGGATAGTCTCCACAGAACTTTCAAGGATCCCTCATTAATATCTTTCTTAATCCTTTGGTGAGGACATTGTGACCTGGACCCTATCAGGAGATATGGTGGGGTATTCATGCCCCACATAAACCCACATTCTTATCTCCCTACATCTTTGTAGTCGTTCTCTTCATTATACCAGGAAACTATGGCATCTCAACTCATTGGCTGTAGGCCACTCATGAGTATATATTTCATTGAATCAACCAAGAAAACCCCCAGGGCCACTTCCAACCAGGTGAACTAACACATTAAATCCAAATTCAGATAAGTATATCCAAGTCCGTACATTTGGTCTGATTGAATGTTCTATTTTATCTTCGTTGGACTCCCAGTAAAGTTCCCAGTAAAGTTACACCCCACCTCATCCCATACTGTCCTCTTTGGAAGCAAGTCACTATGCAGAGCCCATACGTTTCTTTTTTAAAGTAAACTCTACCCCCCAGTGTGGGGCTCGAACTCATGACCCCGAGATCAAGAGTGCTGTGTTCCACTGACTGAGCCAGCCAGGTACCCCCAGAGCCCATAATTAAGAACTAGGGAGTTATACTCTATCTTCTTGAGGTTGGAGAGGCTGTTATAAATGATTTGGAATTCTTCCCTAAGGAAAATTTGTATCCCCATCTTCCATTTATTTATTCAAGTGTTTATACCAACATCAACTCTTGGATATTTAGTTTATACTTTGGGTTATAATCCAATACGGCTTCATTGGTTTTGTGGCCTAAATTGTTCCAGACTGGCCATTGGGAGCTTTTTCAGTTGGCTTCTATGCCCCTTTGACATATCCCAACAAGGAAAGGGCTTCTGTTTGTTTTTTGGTTTGTTTGTTTCTTTCTAAGAGAGAGAGAGAGAGAGAGAGAGAGAGAGAGCGCACGTGAGCAGAGGAGGGACAGAGAGAGAAAGAAAGAGAGAATCCCAAGCAGGCTCCGTGCTCAGCCCAGAACCTGACACTGGGCTGGATCCCACAACCCAGAGATCATAAACTGAGCAGAAATCAAGAATCAGAGACTCAACTGACTGAGCCACTCAGGCATCCCTCTGTTTGTTTGTTTTAATGTTTATTTATTTTTGAGAGAGAGAGTGAGTGAGTGAGAACAAGCAGGGGAGGAGCAGAGAGAGAGGGGGGACAGAGGATCCCAAGCAGGTTCTGCACTGACAACAGCCAGCCCCATGTGAGGCTCAGACTCTTGAACTGTGAGATCATGACCCAAGCTGAAGTCAGATGCTCAACCCATGGAGCCACCCAGGCGCCCCTCCTCTGTTTGTCTTTGAACATGTCCTTACTTCCTGGCACTGCAAGGGGCCCCAAGCTCATCTCATGCGTTTCCTGCCCCAATCCTGGAATCAGCAGTTTCCGCAAGGAGCACCAGGGCCATTAAAAAAATTGAGTTCTACAGCAATTGCACTGACGTGCCATGGTGCCCTGGGGCCAAATAGCCTAAGAAAGTCTGTGGGACTGGTTGTGTGGTATTTGTAAAGCCCTTCCAACCCGAACATTCTTAAGACAGGCTAGAGGACATTGATATACTGACAGAACTGTTCAGAATGGGTGACACGGTGAGAAGAGCAGAATTTGTTCGGGGACGAGAGTGTTTATGTTAAGCGCACAGACACTCCCACAGTCACCGACATTATCAGCGCAAACATGGCTGCAACAAAAGATTTCGATTTTAGACTTAGGTTGTTTCCAAAGAATCCTAAACTGACAGGATCAAAAGAAGTTTTTCAAAATACAACTTTACACCTGTATCCCATTTCCTGTGGCGCACTATGAATTATTAGTTTATACAAATCCTGCAAGTGGCCTGTAACCACGACAGTTAGATTACCTGATATCTTTTGTGTTAAAAACATTAAACTGCTAATGATAATCGTTCACAACCCACTACAATTTTTACGACCTTCTCTTGGCATTCCTTCATTTTAAAACTTCTGGGAGACAAAAAAAACGGAAGCGACCGTGGCCTCTCTAGGCCACAGGGGCTCATGTGTATATGGATTTTTTCCATTGTTCTGACAGAACCGGTTTGCTTAAATCTGTACAGATGAGAACACAATTATTGTAAAATAGGAAAACCCACCTCGGTTTGTATACTTGTGTTTGTTCGGGAAAGGGCAGCATTTATGTATCTTAAACTGTATCTTGAAAGCTTTTCTGTCTCAGAAGCTCCCTTGCATTAAACATGAGACACTGATAAGTGCTGTTGCCGCAGGGAATTGTAGGCAGCTCTTGGAGGCCACGATGATCTCAGTTCTGGGGGGAGGGCGCCGCCTGAGGGGGCCTGGGGCCAGGCCGAGGCCGGGCGCACCAGGGGAAGGAAGGCAGGCGCAGGCTTTGAATGCAGACAGCACTGATTTTGATGTTTTTCTTTACTTAAACGATTGATTGTTCTCCCCTTACATCCTGTGAGGACACGCTGTGCGGACATGCCTTGGATCTGTGAGGGAAGATGAAACCCCTCCTCTGTGGGGAAGAGAAGAAACAAGAAGAAAGGATGTGGGAGAAGAAAGGAACATGAAAAAATCCGGAAGAAAGAAGGGAGCTGAGGAGCTGGAGGAGAGAGGACTGCGGGAGAAGGCAGGGGAGACCCCAGGCCCCCTCCTCTCAGCTTGCCAGAGCTTGGTCTCCCCAGGTTATTTCTCCAGTACCTGGTTTCTGGGCCCTGCCTCCTCCCCTTCCTCTCTACCTTCTGCTCCTCCCTCCCCCATCCCCAACTCAACCCCAGCTTTTTCTTCCCCACCAACCTAGGGGTGGCCTCACCCCAGGCCTCAGGCCTGTCCTCAAGGAAAGTAGAAAGTCCCCAAGGAGTTCTGTGGCCCCAGCTTGCAGGTTGCACCTTGGTCCTGCACTAACATTTGGCACGAAGTCTAGTAGTTAAGGATTTGGCTTGTTCTTGTGACTTCTTCCTGTAATCTGCTTCCTCCCGCTCCCAACCCCGTCCTGGCTTCATCGCTGCCCCAGCTAGGAGGCTTCAGGTACCTAATGCCACCTCCCTGGGCCTCCCTAAAGCCTCCGAGGGTTGTTGTAAGGACTCAGTGAGGGAGTAACATTGTGGCACCAGGCCTGGAACCCTCTACTGCTTCTCAAAGTCCCCTTAGATCCCTAGGCCAATGGAGTCATAACTGGAGGCATGGACCTTTCAGAAGCCTTCTGGACAAGCTTCCTGGGCGATTCTAGTAATAAAGTTTTTGTCACACAGGTTAATCTCCCCCCCCCCCAACCCCATGCTAGCTTCGGGACCCAGGTGTGCAACCTGGACCATTGTCCTTGTCCATCGTGGTGACACTTCCTCTCCTCAGCTGTCCCCTCCCTCCAGTGCACCCCAACAACCTCGCATTTCCAGCCCACGCTAGGGAAAGAACTAAACTGAACATTCTAAAGAGTTCGTTTTGTTAAATATTTACATTTTTCCTCCTTCCCATGCCCTACAACTGTTGATGTGATTTTTTTTTCCTATAAAGTTACAGGAATAGTTCTAGCTCAGCTCTGCATAGAGCAACTCTGCAGCTTTCTTCTGCAACTGCTAATCCCGACCCTTAAGGACCAGTCTGGAAATTTTGTCCCAGGTCTTACGGTTCCAAGTCTGGTGCCGACATGTCAGAAAGAGGAAAACATATTACTAACTCAAGGGAGCTTGCAAAAGGCAGGCCCCCACCCCACCAGTCATGGGCTGAAAGGGACGTAGACCTGATTGGAGGCTGTGCCCGGCAAGGTTCCGAGCCACCTTTGGTCCTGTTCCTGGAGATAGAATCAATGGGAAGGAAGGGTGAACCCAGGCCTGGCTAAACAGTTACCAAGTGCTGCCACTGGAGGGCGATGTCTCCAAACAGTCTCTCACCACCGGGAAAGGCACAGCCCAGGGGGTGGGTTCCAGCCTGAGTTCCCAATTCATTCAGCTAGTAGGGCGTTTGAAAACCATGAAGCTTCTTCTGACACCCTAACAAATATGGATATATGAAGTTTCAGACAGCGAAACAATTGAATATAGAATTTTGCATTCAACTAGATATTCAGTTAGCGGTTCCCAAACCTGCCTGACGATTAGAATCTCCTAAAAAGGTTTTAAAACATAGCTATCTGGAGCCCACAAAAGGCCAATTAAATCAGAATCTCTGAAAGATGGAGCAAGGGCATTTGCATATTTTAAATCCTCAGTCATTCTCCTGTTCGTTCTAAGAGATTCTGGTTGAGACATTGGTAGTAGGCATCGCGGGAAACTCTATGGGAAAAAATTTTAACTTTAGAAAATTGTCATGTTTCCTTCCACACATTAGGAAATCACCACTGATAATTTGACTTTAGAGGTAGACCTGCTTAGCCGAGCCCTGGAAGGAACCGGTGGTTGAGAACTTCTGTATGAAGTCCTCTTGCCTCTGGAAGCCCCTTTTCTTTTTCTTTTTTTAATATAAGTTTATTCATTTTTTGACAGAGAGCGAGCAAGCGTGAGTCAGAGAGGGGCAGAGAGAGGAGGACAAGGGATCCAAAATAGGCTCTGTGCTGACACCAGTGATCCCAACGTGGGGCTGGAACTCAAGAACCACGAGATCATGACCTGAGCTGAATGAAGTCAAGACTCTCAACCGACTGAGTCACCCGGGTACCCCCTGGAAGGCCATTTTCAATAGCACCCTTAGAGAGCTAATAAGTTATTAACACCTATGTGCAAATTAGTTTACCAGATACCACAAAAGCTAGGATTCTGATAGAAGTGAGGCCAGAAGAGCTTAAGTTTTTTTAAAGAGAAAGGGGAAGAAGAATGGACATTCGCTCTTCCCCTCTATGATGTAGACTTAACCTGAAACGTCAGAAAGTATTAAGAAATAAATAAAATCATTCAGAACCCCACTCTCCCTATGGACGTTTGTAGGTATTTCCAGTATTTTATGCACATGTATTATTTTTTAAAGCTGTGAGGGCTACGAAATTTAGTTTTATCCTTTTTCACCTTTACATTATAATATAAACATGTTCCCACGCTTTAAAAAATTCTTTCCAAGCATTGTGAATTGTTGCCCGGAATCACACTGTATGGATGAAGACACGGCAAATCACGCAATTGCGGTGGAAGATGAGAGTGTCTGTGTTATGCCCATACCTTGTTTTTATGCTTCTAGCAGAAAATAGCTGCCTACTATCATAGGTTTACATATTCTCTTCCCCAGAGACACTGACTGGAGTCCTTTGGTCCCAGTTGCAAATTCCCAGGACAGGGACTCATTGGCCAAGTGTGGATTGAGTGTCCCCACTTAGTCCAACCAATTACAGTTGGCGGTTGGTGGGGGGGGGGCGGGGCAGGGGGGAAGGGGGTCACACTGTTATGAGAGCTGCTGGAAACCCACTTCTATAACCTTCCAGATGGATGATGGGGTCAGGGTAACCCTTCGGAAAGGAGAGCCCCGACAAGTGGCTCAGGGGTGTCCTCTATAACCTGTCCTTCCTCCTTGACTCTCTTGTCTTTTGCTCATAATAGGAATATATAAAACTATATATTAGGTTTATATAGGAACTATGTAAACTATAATAGGAACTATGTGGGGATCAAAGGACTATCCTCAAAGGAGTTAGAATCCAAATGAGGAAACATAAGGCGTATGAAATGAGAAGTTAAGAAACAGTAACATTTGCTACTTTTTACTGAACAGATATTTTGTGCCCTGTTATATACATTTATTATGTCATTTGCTCTTCAGAATCATTTGAATTTTTTTTAAGTTTATTTATTTATTTTGAGACAGAGAGAGAGAGAGAGAGAGAGAGAGAGAGAGAACGGGCAGGGGAGGGGCAGAGAGAAGGAGAGACAGAATCCCAAGCAGGTTGTGCATCAACAGCACAGAGCCCAATGCGGGGCTTGAACTCACCAACTGTGAGATCGTGACCTGAACCGAGATCAAGAGTCGGATGCTTAACCGACTGCACCACCCGGGCACCCCTCTTCAGAATCATTCTATGGGCAAGGCACCAATATTCCAAACCTCTTGGTTGAGAGAGGTAACAGTTATTAAAGGTAGACCAGAATTTATTTATTTTATTTATTTTTTAATTTATTTTTTCAATATATGAAATTTATTGTCAAAGTGGTTTCCATACAACACCCAGTGCTCATCCCAAAAGGTGCCCTCCTCAATACCCATCACCCACCCTCCCCTCCCTCCCACCCCCCATCAACCCTCAGTTTGTTCTAAGTTTTTAAGAGTCTCTTATGCTTTGGCTCTCTCCCACTCTAACCTCTTTTTTTTTTTTTTCCCTTCCCCTCCCCCATGGGTTTCTGTTAAGTTTCTCAGGATCCACATAAGAGTGAAAACATATGGTATCTGTCTTTCTCTGTATGGCTTATTTCACTTAGCATAACACTCTCCAGTTCCGTCCACGTTGCTACAAAGGGCCATATTTCATTCTTTCTCATTGCCACGTAGTACTCCATTATGTATATAAACCACAATTTCTCTATCCATTCATCAGTTGATGGACATTTAGGCTCTTTCCATAATTTGGCTATTGTTGACAGTGCTGCTATAAACATTGGGGTACAAGTGCCCCTGTGCATCAGTACTCCTGTATCCCTTGGGTAAATTCCTAGCAGTGCTATTGTTGGGTCATAGGGTAGGTCTATTTTTAATTTTTTGAGGAACCTCCACACTGTTTTCCAGAGTGGCTGCACCAATTTGCATTCCCACCAACAGTGCAAGAGGGCTCCCGTTTCTCCACATCCTCTCCAGCATCTGTAGTCTCCTGATTTGTTCACTTTGGCCACTCTGACTGGCGTGAGGTGATATCTGAGTGTGGTTTTGATTTGTATTTCCCTGATGAGGAGCTACGTTGAGCATCTTTTCATGTGCCTGTTGGCCATCCGGATGTCTTCTTTAGAGAAGTGTAGACCAGAATTTTAAGCCAGACAGCCAATGCTCTCATGATTTCCATAATGCCAGGAAATCTCAAGTAGTTCATAATTATGTAGCGACCTGTTCTTCATTCCCATCTTATCTCCTTCCCCGGGATTTGGCTTAGGCAAACCCCCAAATCATGTTATAGAGGCGAACTGACCTCATCTGTAAAAGACTAGCTCCAGACTAAAGCATAGGTGACTGTTTATGGAATGGTAACACACACACACACACACACACACACACACACACAACACACACACACACTGGAGCACTAACACTTTTCTAGAAAGGTAATGATATGGGAAAATACATCTCTGAGTTAGAGCATTTGGTAGTGATTCCCAAATACCTGTGGGTACACTCCCTACATGAAAATCATCAGACGCAGTTGCCCAGATATCTGGGCCCCACAGGAGATTTACTGAAACTCTGGAATGGAGCCTCCCCCACTCCCCCCAATATCCAGAGGTGGTTGCTCACCTGCCTTGCAAGGAGCAGGAGGCATGGTTAACTTGTGGGGTTTTGGTCTCTCTGAGCAAAATTTTGTTTGTTTTTCAATAGTTTTCTCAAGATGTAGTTCACCCACTTAAAGCGTATAATTCAGTGACTTTCAGTATGGTCACACGGCTGTGAGTCCATTTCCACAGCTTTGTAACATTTTCATTATCCCGGAAAGAAACCCCACTTCCCTTAGCCATCACCCCCAACTCCCCTAACCCCAACCCCCAGCCCTGGGCAGTCACAAATCTACTTCCTGTCTGTATGGATTTGTCTATTCTGGACACTTCATATAAAAGGAAACATACAATATGTGGTTGCTGAGCAAAATTTGCCAGTTTGGGACAAGAGCAGATTTGCTACAGGCAGCAGGGGAAAGTCTTCTCCACTTAACAACAGGCGTCTCTCCTCTAATCAGGTGTTGAATGCAATATTTTTAAAACATTGGCTTGAAGGAGGCCAAACACTCATCTTGCCGGGACCCCTGTGGATCTAGCCCTGGATTACCCCAAGCAGTCGCCAAGGGTCCTTCGAGCACAAAACATCCAAGGGAAAGCTCTCACCTGCTGTTTTTTTGGCCCTACTGGGCAATTGAATCACCTGAAGGGCCTGTTAAGAACACAGAATCCTGGGCCCATTCTCGGATTCGGTGTATCCTGCAAGGGGTCCAGGTACCTGTGTTTTAAGTTCTCCGGTGATTCTGCATGTGGGGCATCAGGCATTAGGGAATCACTATAAGAGGTTCTGTTTCAGAGACCAGACAAAAGCTTCCTTTGCTCCTACACTCCCCTTTGTCAATCTGTCTTTCTTTCTTTGCAGTCCCTGCAACAGGGACCTGACGACTGTACGAGGCCACCTCAATTACTATATGGAAATTCCATTCTTCCGGAGACCAGAGGAAACTTTCAAGTATAAAAATAACAGAAATCCCTGGAAACAATTGCAAACTGCTGACCCGCTGAATGGTACGGATTTGCTGGAGGGTGGCTTAGGGACTTCAAACAATCATTGTGCCTGAACTGACGTGAGTGTTTAGGGAGCTTAAGGTGCCTGAAATTTCCCCTTAGCCTCCCAGGGCCCCTTCCTGGGCCTGAACCTCATCCTCCCAGTGAGCGGAAATGCTTCCTTAGCTGAGTCCCTTCTTATGACTCTGACTTACAGAAGCTTCCCAACAAATAAATACAGTTGATTACTAGGTCACAGCCTCTAAAGAGCTTTCCAGAAGCCTTCCTTCCAGAGGGTAAGGAAGATAAACTGGAACAGTACTTGCAAAATAATTCCTGTCGCTCGTCTCTCACTCTCCCAGGGGCTGAGACACCTATCCTATCGTGGCTCCTCACCATCATCTTATGAGCTTGATAGGGATTTTTAAGCTATTTTCTATGGATGAAGAAAGGAGAGTCGGAGAAGTTAAGAGATTTGCCCAACATTATCCAGTTGGCCAGCGGTAGCCTCCTCCTCGGCTTTCGTCCCAGATCTGCAAGCCTGTGGGCTTCCCATGTTGCCTCCCTCCCATAAATATTATAGAGAAGGCTGCCAGGATGTAGGAGACTTCAAAGAGTTTTGTCCCAGCTGTTTAGCCACGGAGGCTGGGTTTACAGAGCCACTAATTAACCTGGCAGCGCCTTGTGCTCCACAGAGCTTCAGCAGGAAGAAGGAGGAAGATCAGTAGATTTCGAGAATGGCCAGCCCAGTGGTCCTCCCCAGATGCCCAGATGCAGCCCAGTGGTCCTCCCCAGATGCATCTCACAGCTCTGCTAGACGCACACACACACACACACACACACACACAGAAACAGACACATACATACACACAGCCGGATACACACATACATACACATGTACACACGCAGAGACGGTCACATCCTCTCTCTCTTTCTCTCTCTGTCTCCTGGAAAAACCAAACATGACCTGTTTTATTTGTAGGTTTACTTAAAAGCCCAGTGGCCAGTCAAGACCTAGTCATCGAATCGTATTTGTGAGCACACACGTGTGTGTGTCTGGGTGTGTATTTTTGTGTATTTGTTTGTAACGTCTTTTGGCTTACTGAGGCTGTTTACGGCTCTTCCTGTCTGGCCCGAACGTAAGCAGCGAGCCAGGCCTCGCCGGCTGGAATCAGCGCTGCGCGCTGCTGTGTGCACATGTCTGCCCACCCGTGAACAGAAGGGATGCTCGTGGGCTTTTTCTGAGCAGCCTCAGCCGGGTAGCAATCGCTCACCAGCTTCAGGGAGCCAGGAAAGCTCCAGCAGCCACTCAGCCACGCACCTCTCAGCAAAGGGGGAGACAGAACCCAGCTTCCACATTGCTGTTCCTTTCACAGGACAGGAGGAGCTCACGGGGTGGGAGAGCCTACTATGTGCCACGCTCTTCACTTGCCTTATTTCCTTCTATCCTCTTACCAACCTCACACGATACACACTTCCAACGTACAGATGAGGACGTGGGCTCTGCGAGAGGACACAGACACGAAATAAATTCCTACTCGTGCAGTAAGGAGTACAAAAGACATGCCGGGGGTGCTGCAGTAGTATTTAGAGGGAAGGTTCGGTCTGAAGGTCAAAGTCACATTTATAGCTAGATTCAGAAGGATGACTAAGGGATAAGGAAGGTGTGAGATAAAGATGGGGCAGGAAGGAACGATCCAAGGGAAGGGCTCGGGCGTGTGAAGCTTGTAGCAGAGCAGAGCATTGGAGGCATGAAGAAGGTCAGCGTGATGTACTTGGTGGACAAAGTAAGGGAGAGAGCCGAGAGATTGGAAGGGAGAGCAGGATCCAGCCTGGGGAAGGCCTTGGGAGCTAAGGATTTGGGATCATTTTGTGATATTACAGGGTTAAATCATTTTTTTGCAGATGCTGCTTGAAACAGCAGGACCTTCTTTAACATTCTTCCTATGGGGAAATAGCCCAAATTTCACGCAGTTTATTTCCCAAGGGACAGTTGGAACACCGCCAACCAATTGCTAAGCTGTAGGGTGTCTCTACTAATTGTGCCCGTTCTCATCTTTTCATATCTGTGTATCTTATCTTCTTATCTACGGTGTAATGCCTTGGCTTCAAAGACGTCATGCTCTTTAGAACATTCTCCCCCCAAAATGCACCCCTACAGCCCTAGGGATTTACTCTCTGTGTAAGCAATTGTTGATTATGCCTCTCTTTGCGAGTAGTAAAGATAAGGCATCTGATTGGTCTGAACTGGATAAAAATAAAAGGAATACTCCATCCCAGCTTGACGGACTACACAATAGATTTTCTTATTCTACAGGTCCACTTATACCTCCCCCTGAAACGTGTGACTATATAGTGTAAAGATTGGTTTCCTTCACACACAGAGATCTATCTGATTATGGTTGTGTCATGTACAGATTAATACGTTCATCTTACTGTGTAATATTCCGAGAATGAATTAATGCCCTACCCCATCATTAAAATTGCAGTGGGGAAGGAATTGGAATACATTAGGTTGCGAGTGTCAGAAACTCAACTTGAGTTCCCCTAAGAAGAAAGCCAATTTGCAGGAAGATTCCTGGTATGATGAGGAAGGCCAAGAAGGTAGGCTCTGAATAAAGATGGTGACTCCCACACGGTTAGAACGAGCCCTTCTCAGGGAAAAGGAGGTATTCTCTAGACAAAAAAAGTTAATGTCAACTATAGGGGTCTACTGTTTAAACTTTGGGGCTTGTTCCATAATGTTCTCAGAAGAACACAGTGTGGTAAGGAAGAGCATGAGGCTTTGGGGTCAGACACAACTGAATTTGAACCACTAATCTGTTACTTATTAGTGCTGAGACCTTAGCAAATAATATAAACTCTCTAGACGTGCTTTTCTTCAGCTGAAAAGGAAAAAAGACCATTTAAAGATTTAGTGAGAGTGTATTTAAAAAAAAACCTAGCACAGTGCCAGAGACTTACTGAGCTTAATAGATGTTAGTACCATTTCTCTGTTCATTAGGAAATGAGGATTAGCCACCTGATTAAATGACTCGGTGTGTGGAAAGTGCTCACACTTTTGGCAAGAGCTCAATAAATGTGGCTGTGGTTATCATCTTTTTGATGCTTGTTTCCATTTCCCTGTAAGAACACCCCTAAATGAGTCCATTGGCTTCCCATACTGCCCACCTTCCTGGGAGAAGTCGACATGACAAGATGGTGACCTTTCTCTATTCTCTTTTCACCTTAACGCCAGGAATTGTTCTTGCTGTGCAATACCTAACAGCCTCTGGACGCTTAGTCAATATTAATTAATGATGTTGGTGTTGTTGTGCCAGCTCTTTGACACGAAACATTTTTATGCCAACGAAGCCAAGGTAGAATCAAACAGCTGTGCTGCCATCTTGTCTCAGGTGTAATCACCGTGCACTTTGTTCATATTCCCCATGTTGTTCATGCCACTTAATTAGCCCTGTTGTGTTGCCCTTACACTGACGGTGTTGATGCACTTTCGGAAGCCCCTTCAGGAATAATCCTCCCCCATTTTTCTCTTCTATAGCCGTGGGGATTGCAAGACCCAATCTCTCCCTCAACTATGGCCTGCATACAGCCTGTGGCAAAAAAGAGTGTAGAGAAGCCATCAGGTTTTGCTACCATGGTGCATGGGGTATCTCAGGGCTTTGTTTATCCTGGTAGTTTACCTGTCATTAGTGGTTGTCAAAGAAAACCTTCCTGGCAACATGAAAGGGAGCATGGACGTGGTTCCGTGAGAGGGGCTTCTCAGGTCAAAGACAATAATCTTCTTGATTACCAGTGGTATTGTCTTAGTATCTCCTCTAGTGATTAATTTAGTGCTTTGATCAAATAATAACAACAACAATAGAAGGAACAGACAACACTTACTAAGTGCTTAGGGATGCTAGGCATTATTCTACTCACTTTGCATATTATAAATTGTTTACATTTCAAAACAGCTCTATGACATGGATACTGTTATTATCCCCACAGTACAGATGAGGAAACTGAAACACAGAGAGGTTGAGTAGCTCACCGAAGGCCACCCAGCTTTCTCAGTGGCAGTCCTGGCTTTCCAACCCCAGCGGCACACTTTGAATCCATGACAGCAGACATTTAGGAGATACTTATTGACAGATTATTCTTATTTTTTATTTTCTTTTTATTTGTAAACTGTCCTTTACCATTTTCTCATAAAGAAAGAAAGGAAATATTTATTATCTGTCATAGATCAAATATGGCATAACGTGTTAACTTTATCTCGCTTTGTCTTTGAGTAACTCTACAAAGTAGCGACGCTGCTATTTGCTATTCTATGTCCATTGGACACCAAGGACCAGAGAAGGAAAGGATGTTCTTAAGATTATATAGCTAGTAGGGAAGGTGGGGATGGGCTTTGAATACTCATAAGGCTGTCTGGCCCAAAGGCCATAATTCCATGCATTTCCTGCAGCTGCTGGCTTTGCCTCACAGATGGAAACCATGGAGCCATTTTCTGTAAACTTTTCACAGCACTGTCCTTTTGAGGACACGAGCTTAAATAGATACTTTTATATATATGCACATTGCCACTATTACTAGACTGTGTAAACACCGGCCAAAGGATCCAAAAGCACCTCAATACTAGAAAAGCAGTTCCTGGGGCGCGTGGGTGGCGCAGTCGGTTAGGCGTCCGACTTCAGCCAGGTCACGATCTCGCGGTCCGGGAGTTCGAGCCCCGTGTCAGGCTCTGGGTTGATGACTCAGAGCCTGGAGCCTGTTTCCGATTCTGTGTCTCCCTCTCTCTCTGCCCCTCCCCCGTTCATGCTCTGTCTCTCTCTGTCCCAAAAATAAATAAACGTTGAAAAAAAATTTTTTTATAAAAAAAATAAGAAAAGCAGTTCCTTTTCAAGATGGACCACAATTACAGCCATAGAAAACAATACCAATAATTACAACATTTTACATGTTTGCATTATAATTTCATTACTAATAAGCACCTTACATTTTCACGATGCTTACTATGCACATCTGCTTGCTTACTGATACTGTTCCAAGTATTTCACGTGTATTAAATCATTTAATCCCTATGAAGGGATTAAAAAAAAAACCTATGAAGTAGGTCTAATAGTACTTCCATTTCTATAATGGAAACTGAGGCACCAAAAGGCAGAAAACTTGCCCAAGTCTGCCCAGCTACAACGCAGAAGCCAGACCTGAACCCAGGCAGGGTGCCTCCATAGTCTGGGCTCTCAGCCATGCCCTACACTGCCTCTCATTAATTATCTCAGAAATGGTAGTTTCATTCCTCTCTCCATACTTTAGGCGATGGAGATTAATATGAGAATTAATCACGTGTAGTGCGTGATCTAATAAGTGTACTGAATGAGCTAAGTATTTATTGAGCATTTACATATATGGGGCACAGTACTAGGACCTGGGAATGCAACACCTGACTTCAAGGAGCTAAAATCAGCAACTCAGCAAATACAACAACATGTGATGGAGAACGATAGCAGCACTATTTGGCTGTTACCTATTTCCCACCTATTCTCTGTACCTCTCCGTCAAACCCAATGTCCCAGGAAACGGACCCAGGCTTTGTTGCCCTCTGACTTCTTTTCAGGTACAGCTTATGGAAGGAGACAGAAGATAGTATATTTATTCTCCAGCCACCCAGCACTGCCTGACCTCAGTTCTGGCAGTGTTATGACCCTCTGCGGCTGTAACTTCTGTTGGGTGACTACTCTCCCATGGCTCAGCTCTTGCCGGGGCACCTGTAACACCATTTCCTCCCTTTTCCCCTTCAGGCTGAAGGGTAGGAGCTTACGGGTGGCTTTATCATCCCTTGTTGGATTCCTTAGCTCTTCAAGTGTACATTTGTTTCCTGCAGGGAATCTGACTGATACCGGGTGTGAGCAGAGGATATTGTGGGAGGAACATACAGAAAGGTACCTAACCTAGACTCAGAGGGAGAGGGAGGCTCCGCAGAAGAAGTAAAATCTAAGATGACTTCTTTTTTTTAGAGAATTATTTTATTTATTTATTTTTAACGTTTATTTATTTTTGAGAGAGAGAGCGAAAAAGCTGGGGTGGGGCAGAGAGAGCGAGAGACGGAGGTTCTGAAGCGGGCTCTGTGCTGACAACATAGAGCCTGATGCGGGGTTCAAACTCATGAACTGTGAGATCATGACCTGAGCCAAAGTTGGAACGCTTAACCAACTGAACCACCCAGGTGCCCCTAAGATGACTTCTAAAGGACAAGTAGGAATTATCCAGATTGGAAAAGGAGAGCATAGCAAGAGGAAAGAGAAGAAAGCTAGAGCGTAGACACTCCAAAAAACCACAAGTGGCTCCAAGATACCGTTCAGGATGGAGAGCAGAAAAAATTAAGCCTACATAAGCATGTTTCAAATCATGAAGGCTGGGACTCTGATGACATTTTGCTCGATGGTTTGTCATGTAACCATTCCTTGCATTTCCTTACAAAGCATTCAGTAAAACCTCTATGACTTAACAGAAGTTCTGGAATTGTGTTTGGGGAAGCTGAGGGAGATGAAGTGCTGAGACTGGTGGCATGGAGAGCATGGGGGTAATCTGGCAATAGATTTTGGATTGCTCTGTCAGATTCCAAAATTTATGAGGCCACACATACCACTGCTGATACAGAGCTGTGGGCGTGGATAATGGATGAGACCAACAAAGCTCATTTCGGACGAATGATTTGGACACAAAGAATCAGCAAAGGAGAGCTCTGAGGAAAAAGGGGCAATCAATGCTCAATGTTACAGAAGAAGCCTTGCTCCCTGCCTTTATTTGTATAATCCTTAGTAAAACACACCTGAATTATTGGCAAATACCATTTAAAAATAATACTGAGTTCTGATGAGGAGACAGGAGATAGATCTTTTCTTCTACTGTCTTATACTATCCCCCTCTTCTTGCTTTTTTTTTTTTTTTTTTTTGGTTATGGATGTTAAACACCACCCTTGTTGGCTTCCTGTTTATTTTAAATAAAATGCCTATAGACGCCATGCCCTATTAGTTATTTCCACAATTCCTTACATTCTAGCCACCGTGGCCGCCCCTTCTACATCACTAGTCATGACAGTAATTATGGCGTAGTTTCCGGTGGATAAGTGCTACCACTTAGCCTAAATAGCTCCGGGGGCCCCATCACCCCTATGAATATTATAAGCCCAACTTGGAGACCATCTTTTCCACCATCTGAGAAGCACCACCACTGAACTTGTTAGCAATGCTCATGTCCCCTCATTGGCACATTCCCAACGGGTTTGGTAAATGGGACGTCCTCTGGCTCTCTGGGTAAATGGCATGTCCTCTGGCCCTCTGAGGATTACACTCGGCAGGTGGGTCAGCTAGCCTTACACTTAGCAGCCATTCTGCCATGCCTTCTTCTCTTAGCCTCTGTCCCTTAGCATTCCTTCCTTCCTCAAGCATTGGTCAGGGCAGCTCTGGCATTTCCACATTCTCAGTGTTGGTCATTGCTTTTGCCAGGCTTCCAAGAACCACCCGTCCCTGGGTTTGCCCCATCCCCTGAGGTTCTTGCTAGGTGTCGTGAAATAATAGAAAAATATATATATTGGTCTCCGCCCTCAGCTCCTGGCAGAGCTCCTCAAACCCTTGGAATTTCCTAAGTAATAACAGCATTAGGAACATCTTTCATCCTAGTATTTGGTCTTTATCTTCGGTTCCTGGCATAGAGTGCCTAAGTCCCTTGGAATTTCCTGGGGGATAGGAGCATCTTTTGTCATAATGAGGCAACTCATGCTGGGTTCCTGAATAACTTGAGGGGGGCTGGTCACCAGAAAATTCAAGCCATGACTAGCTTGGAACTTGGAGCCCCCTGTCCCCCGCCTGCCTCCCCCCCCCCCCCGCCCCCGGCCCCATCCTCCAGGAAGGGGAGAGAGGCTGGAGATTGAATAAATGATCGATCATGCCTACATGCTGAAGCCTCCATAAAATCCCAAAAGCACTGGCTTCAGAGAGCTTCCAAGTTGGTGAACACATCTACGTGCTGGAAGGGACATTCCAACACCCCAGGGACATAAATTCTTGTGCTCAGGAAGCTTCCAAACCTTGTCTGATGTATCTCTTTATCTGTCTGTTCAACTGTATCCTTTATCATACCTTTTATTATATATTAAACCAGTAGATGTAAGTATTTCCTTGAGTGCTGTGAGTCAGCCCAGCAAATTATTGAACCCAGGAAAAGGTCACAGGAACTCTAAGTGATTGCCAATCAGTCAGAAGTACCTGTGACAACCTTCGACCTGGTGGTTGCTGTCCGAAGGGGGGCAGTCTTGTGGGATCTGATGCTAACTCCAGGTAGATAGCGTCAGAACCGCATTGACTTATAGGACACCCAGCTTGTGTCACAGAATCGCTTTGTGCCGAAAACCTACACACCTAGTGTCAGAAGTGTTGTGAGCATCACAGCAGTTGTGAGAGAGAAATAAAACACCTTGCACGGGCGTTAAATCCCACGTGCTGAGAAAGTGCCTCCAAACCAGTCACCTCATCAGTCACCCTCAAAATTCATTCCTTTTACAAGGACATTTTTCCAGGTCACCACAGTTGAAACCTTTAGTAACCGAGCTGCTATCGATTGTGTGTGCCCCACTCCCCAGGGACGGTGACATGTTTATTCAAAGTCTTAAAACTTTGCCCTACTACTTGACTCAGAAATTCAACTTCTATAAGGTGCCTAGGTGGCTCAGTTGGCTAAGCGTCCGACTCTTGGTTTTGTCCCAGGTCGTGATCTTGTGGTTTGTGACTTCAAGTTCCGAGTTGGGCTCTGCACTGAGGGTGTGGAGTCTGCTTGGGATTCTCTCTCTCTCCCCTTCCTCTGCTTGTGCTCTCTCTTTCTCTCTCTCTCTCAAAATAAATAAATAAATTAAAAAAAAAAAGAAATTCAACTTCTATGACTCTATCTTAAGACAATACACAGAGATATACGCAAACATTTAGTTACAAATACGTGCAGTAAGTCATAGCATTAAAGTATACATCATAATATTAATTATAATAAAATAAAAAGAAAAGCAGGAAGATAGGCAGGCAGGTATGAACACCAAAAAAGAGAAACGGAGACCTGAGTATACAACAATAAATAAAAGGTAAAGAAATTGTACTACATACAGATACAGATACACACAGTATTTTTTGGCTATTAAATCAGACTCTAGTATGGATGGCAAAGAAAGATATCCAGGACAACTAATTAGGTGAAGAAACAAACTGAAAAAAACTACCAGGATTCTTATTTGTGTTTGTTTGTATACTTCTACAGAAGCACAGAAAATGGACTAGAAGGGTAAGCACTAAACATTAAACAGTGATGATATGGTGGGGAGGTGGGTGGCTTACAGATGATTTTAATTTCCTTCTTTTTATGCATTTATATTTTCTAAATGTTCTATAATGAGCCTGTATTACTATTATAAAAATTAAAAAAAATTATGTTTATTTTTGAGAGCAAGAGAGACAGAGCACAAGCAGGGGGTGGGGCAGAGAGAGAGAGGGAGACACAGAATTGGAAGCAGGGTCCAGGCTCTGAGCTGTCAGCACAGAGACTGACCCGGAGCTCGAACCCACAGACCGGGAGATCAGGACCTGAGCTGAAGTCTCCTGCTTAACCAACTGAGCCACCCAGGCGCCCCACAAATTAAAAAAAAAAAAAATCTTCTGCTGAGGTGCCTAGATGGCTCAGTCGGTTAAGCCTTGGACTTTGGCTCAGGTCATGATCTCGAGGTTTGTGAGTTCGAGCCTTGCCTGGGGCTATGCCCTGACAGTTCGGCACCTTGACAGATGGGAGCCTGGAGTCTGCTTCAGATTCTCTCTCTCTCTCTCTCTCTCTCTCTCTCTCTCTCCCCCCCCCCCCCCCACTCACGCTCTGTCTCTCTTGCTCTCAAAAATAAATATTAAGATTGTTTTTTAAAAAATCTTCTGTGGAATCAACAATCCACTTCTAGGAATCTTTCCGAAGAAAATAACCAGAGGTGTGCTCAAAGACTGGTTAGGGTGGTCACTGCAGCGTTATTTATAAGAGTAAGAAAATTGTAAATCATACAGTTATCACAAGTATTCCACGATAAGAAAATGATTAAACAAATTACGGTATTGAGAATACAAATATATCTCATATCCCTAGGAAAGTGCTTACTGTTCTGTACGCATGGTAACAAGTACTGCTATATCCTATTTTAAATCCCTTCTATGATTCAACGCAACCTGTTAGACGAACGTGCTCTGGCAAACCAACCAATAAGCAACCGTCTCTTGCATCCCAGTCAGCCAATCAGGAACGACGTTAGGTCAATAACTATGCTTCTTATTACCAACCAATCAACAGTAGTCTCCCTAGAATAGTCACTTTCTGGAGTTGATGTCGCCCTATTTATGCTCCTGAAAATCTGCCAATCCCTGAACTCCACATTTCCCCCGAAACCCTGTATGAAGTCGTCAGTCTGTTATGATCCTCGAGATTGTGGCTGGCCAGGACATTTGTCCCTTACTGCAGTAGGCAACAAATTCAGCTTTGTATTGTGCCGTGTTTTGTGTGTGTGTACCTTACTATAGTAGTCAATTCAACTGTGTGTATGTGTGTGCACATGCACATGTGTGTCTGTGTGTATATTCACACTGAGGGAGCACACACACACACACACACACACACACACACATATACAAACAGATGATGGAATGTCATTCCATGCTTAATGCATTCATTACAAATTTTATTTTCAAAGACTCTATGATGGCAAGTAAAACTGTTCAAAATATATTATGCGGAAAAGCTGAATACAAAACTGTGTATTGTATGATTCCAATCAGAGGGACAGAGAGGGAGAGAGAGAGAGAAGAGCTAGAAAGAAAACACACCAAAATATTAAAAGTGATTATATCTGTGTCGTGAGACTATGGGTAATTTTTATCTTCTTTCTGTTTTTTCTTTTATTGTCCAAAAAATCTACAATGACCTTTTACCACTTTTCACAGTGAGGGAGGAAGATTGTTTCAGAAATAACATCTTGGTTTAGCACTAAAGCAGTTAATTTTAAACGCCATCTGGAAAGTTTAGGACCTCCTTATGAGTCCTTTTGATAAGATTCTTTCATTGAGGAAGCAAGCCATGTTATGAATATAAAGGCCTACATTCAACAAATATGCATTATATGCTTCTGCACTGGACACCAAATTAGGCACTCAGGTACTGAGAGAGTGTCCCACTTTAATGACGTAACCCTTCCCTGAAAGCCTTTGGGTAAGGGACATTTTCATAAATTGCACTAGCATCTGAAATTATGCTTTTCCCTTTAGACACGTTCAGCCACTTGTTATTAGTGTGGGCCATCATTGAAGCAAGTGAAGGCAAGAAGAGAAGTGTAAGGGTTTGTTAGACACAGGACTGGGGATCATGATCAATGAAATGTGGAACAATTTAAAAAAAACGGCAGCAGTATTAGAGAGTGCAAAATAAATTGTAACTTCTCCTACTATCTTTTTCTTTATTTTTGGAGGAAGAGAGCTTTAGCTTCTTAATAAAAACCGTGTCAATGTCCTAATTGCATTTAATTAAGCCATATGTCTGGTGCTGAGAATGTGGAAGGATTCGCCAGAGCCTGCTGGTCTCCATCTCCTAATTCATGCAAGCAGCTCTTAAATGGGTAAGAAATGATGATTGAATATTGTGAACAGGCACAATAGTTAATCTCGTATGAATAGGCAGTAGGAGGAGAATGTGTTTGTCTTGGGTTTGTTAGAAAGGTTTCCATGATCAAACACTGAAAGAGGACTTTCCCCATTTTCTTCCTGCTGACAATGCATCACTGATAGTTTGACTTAATGAGGTTCTTAGGTTTAATAAAATAGGAAAAGGCAGTGAGCCGCTTCCCCAAATGACTTGAAAGAAATATTTGGCAAAAATAATTGAGATTCAGAGACCACTAGTACAAAGAACTCTCTCAGTTTCTTCCACACCAGACTATGCCCACTTGCTCTAGGTTTCCTGCTGATTTTAGAATTTACCCCCATTTGCTGCCAGGGTGGCAGGAACTCCTCGTAACAGAGGTCATTCTTCATAAACTATGAAGTGCTATGGAATTAATCAAAATCTTCAGAGGGTGAGCAGTAAACGGAGAATCTGTACAATGCCTTATAACGATACTCTACCTTTGTAAAATCTGCCAGAATTTACATAGTGCTTTCACAGACCGTTAACTCATTCAATTCTCCTTCTAATACTGTGAGTTGGGGACCGTTATCCTGGCTTTACAGCTGAGAAAACAGAGGCTCTGAATATGTAAGTGAGTTGCCCAAGGTCTCACCGTGAGAAAGTGTTAGAATTCAGACCTAGGTCTGGTGGTTGATCCAGTCTGCCTGAACTACCACACCTAAAAGAGCAGAGCAGAAAGGAACATTCAGAACTGAGGTCTGAGGACCTGGGACCCTGCCTTTTATTAGCAGGTGACATGGGGCACATCAGTCAAACCTTCTCTCATTTGAAAAACAGAGATGATCATGCCATTTGTCAATTTGTTATTATCTCTCAGCTCCAAATCCGCCCTTCACTGCCATGCTGGAAGATGAGACTGCCTCCTAGCCTCTCAGGTCTCTGTATGTCACTGGGCCAAATAGTGGATAGACACATCGCTCCACTGGCTGAATGACTGACCCCAATTGCCAAGGGGAAATTGGGTTGCTGCTACACAGTGTGGGTGAGGAGGACTGTCTGGAACCCAGAAGATTCTCTAGAATTCCTCTCGATACTTCCATGCTCGGTAGTAAAGGTTAATGGAAAACTATAGAACCAAACTAACAAAAAGGAGGCATATTGAGGTCTCAGACTCTGATAGAATGAAGATAGAATTTCATCAGGTAGAGAATCCTGACCATCTGAGGCTCTTCCTGAGGGTAAAGGGCTACCTCCATCTGGAGGCTCTAGGAGGAGAATCTGCTTCCTCGCCTCTTCCATTTACTAAAATCCACCCACAGTCCTTGGCTCATGACCCCTTTCCAGAAATGTCATCACTCCAGCCTCTCCTTTCATCATCATAGCTCCTCTCTTGAGTAAGCTCTACACCTAACATGGGGCTCAAACTCATGACCCCGAGATCAAGTGTCACATGCTCTACCAACTAAGCCAGCCAGACACCCCCATATCTCCTTTGACTTTGACCTCCCTTTTCTAAGGACACTTGTGAGCGTTGGGCTTCCCCAGATTATTCCAGGGTAACTTCCCCATCTCCAACTTCTTAACTTCGTCACACCTGCAAGATCCCTTTGCCACGTAAGGTTCAAATTCACAGATTCCAGGGATTAGAACATGGACACCTTTAGGGAGGCCATTATTCAGGTTACCACTGGACCAGTGTCCTCATTCACTTAAAAAATTTTAAAGTTACCCGCTTAATGGAAATGTTTGTCTTCCAAGCAGAAGTATCTCTAACTCAGATGTTTGTCATTCTGTTTTTTCCTGGGGGGAGGAAGGATGCTAAGATTTGAGGCACATTTGCTTCTCCTGCAGAAGTGCTCATTCTTCTCTTAAAATATAGTCACTTTAAGTTGTACACGGCCCTTTGAGCAGTGTGGAAAAGTAAAATAAAGCACAAGAAAAGAGAGAAAGATTTGAGCAAGATGCAGAATAGAAGGCAGACAAAACTTCAGAAGCAGCTTCTCCGCACCGCTTCAGAAAGGGAGGGAAGAAAGGGAAAAAAAGCAAAGACATACCAAAAATATTTGCCATTCTCCTAAAACGGAACTTAAGTGAGAGGAAAGAATAACCTCCGACTTAGAGGGCGCCGAGGGCCAGGGAGAGCTTCTTTCGTTTGACCACATTTCAAAACAATACAAAGTAAGTGAGTGTCTCCTAAAGTAAATGGCAAAGAGGATTGATTTTTAAATTACTTTTAAATCATAAAATACCACAATTGTAACAGCATTTTGGGTAATCATCCGGCAGTATACCAGGAACTTTGTTGGAGAAAAAAATCCAGGAAGACATTTCACGAGAAGCGCTCATAAATGCATGTCTCTGTTGGACTGGAGCCATCTATTGTCCTTAGTAATTGAGTTTTTACATTAGAAAAGGATTCTTCGTGAAAGGTGAGCATTTGAAAAGTCTGCCCTGAAAGTCTAGTGAAAACACGACATTTTATAAATGCTTAAAACCATACATAAAAGATGCCTGGCTGGGAGTGGACTTCAAAAGTTTTTGCAACTTTGGTCATTGGAAGCTTTAAAAATTACCCGTTTATTTCTCTAAGCAGGTTGTATTTTTCTCAAAAGGCAGAGGCTTGAATTCAATATACATTTTCAACATTTATGTCAGTGTTCTTTCTTCTTTTTTTTTTTTTTTAATTTTTTTTTTTTCAACGTTTATTTATTTTTGGGACAGAGAGAGACAGAGCATGAACGGGGGAGGAGCAGAGAGAGAGGGAGACACAGAATCAGAAACAGGCTCCAGGCTCTGAGCCATCAGCCCAGAGCCTGATGCGGGGCTCGAACTCACGGACCGCGAGATCGTGACCTGGCTGAAGTCGGACGCTTAACCGACTGCGCCACCCAGGCGCCCCTGTTCTTTCTTCTTTAATGGAAATTGAACCACTTCTGGGTGAATTATCTGGAAATCCATTTGCCAAATGCTGGTTCACAGAAATCCAATACGCTCAATGACAATTTACCAAATAAACACCTCTAAATGTATTGAATTTACTGATCAAAAAAACTTAACAATTTTTCAATATTGGGGCACCTGGGTGGCTCATTTGGTTGTGTCCAACTCTTGCTTTCAGCTCAGGTCATGATCTCACAGTTTGTGAGTTAGAGCCCCACATTGGGCTATGTGCTGCTCAGAGCCTGCTTGGGATTCTCTTTCTCCCTCTTTCTGCCCCTCCCCTGTCCTCTCTCTCTCTCTTTCAAATAAATAAACTTGAAAATAAAAAAAACAAAGATAGCAATGATAGCACATTACACATTGTTAATAACATCTTAACCTTATAAAAATTTTTTTTTCAACATTATTTCTTACTTCTCAAAGATTAAATTAACATTAGATTAAAGTGTATTCCAGGGGCTCCTAGGTGGCTCAGTTAAGCGTCTGATGTCGCCCAGGTCAAGATCTCACGGTTTGTGGGTTTGAGTCCTGCATCGGGTTCTGTGCTGACAGCTCAGAGCCTGGAGCCTGCTTCAGATTCTGTGTCTCCCTTTCCCTTTGCCCTCCCTCCCTTGCTCGCACTCTGTTTCTCTCTCTCTCTCTCTCTCTCTCTCTATCTATCTCAAAAATAAACATTAAAAAAATTAAAAAAATTAAAGTGTATTCCAAATGAATTAGAAGTGGATGATACAATTGTGTCATATATTAAATGCTGGAAGCTTTATTTCTAGCCACAAGGTATTATATACATTGACTTGGTAGCAGTTGCAGAAAGACTCAATGTGGTAAAAGGAAAATTATTTAACTAAGTGGAAAGAATGCCTAGAAGGAGTTAGCATAATGTACTGTATGATTAATACTTCAAACTTGAGTTACCTTAAAAATAAACCTGAAGTTGTAAAGGAAGAATTTAAAAAGGGGTTAAAAATCCTAAAAAGTCTAAAAATGAGAAATAAACTAGGAAGTGACAACAGCAATCACATAACATAATAATTTCAAGCTACAAATAGTTGAATTTACCAAACACTGATCTGTTACTTGAAATAATGGAGAAAGTATCTTAAAAGTGCAAAAACATTAGAAAAACAAAATTATACTTTGAAAATGACATTAAAAAGAACTAGAAATCAATGTAAGCATAAAACAATGTTGAAAGGTCAGCTACAGGTAATTTTTGATATTAAACGGATTCTTGAAGACTAAACCACTGTATACATCAGGAGTGGTTGACCAGCTGACCATTCTGTAACATGTTGCTATGGAGACAAAACAGAACCAGTCAACCAACACTTCAAGAAATCTTCAAAAACTGTTAAAACTATCACATCCAATTTGAGACGCTGCAAAACTGGGCTGATAAATTCCACTATGTATTGCTCTAATTTTTATAAATAATTTTTTATTTTGTTTAATGTTTATTTATTTTTGAAGGAGCGAGAGAGAAAGACAGAGCATGAGCGCGGGAAGAGCAGAGAGAGGGAGACACAGAATCGGAAGCAGGCTCCAGGCTCTGAGCTGTCAGCATACAGCCCAACGCGGGGCTCGACCCCACAAACTGTGAGATCGTGACCTGAGCCGAAGTTGGATGCTTCACCAACTGAGCCACCCAGGCGCCCCTATAAATAATTTTTTAAAACAAGGTTTTGGTCAATGGGTAAATTTATTGAATGGGTCACCTATCAATCAGACCCCATGACTCACATGATTGAAATCTGTCCAATGGCTCCTCATTGCCTTACAAAACTCCACAGTCTTGACCATACTCTACTAGGTCTCCCACTGTCAGTTCCCAGAATTCTCAATCCTCACTAACCTTCAGCCAGGCAGGCTGACTCCTTTATGTTCTAAAAGTTTCACTTCTTTCTGGCTTCATGATCTTTGTTCTTGACGGTCCCACTGCCTGGAATAGTTTTCTCTCACTTCTCATGACCGTCTCCTTCTCATCTTTCAGGTTTCGGCAAAATGTCACCTCCCCAGGGAGGCCTTCTATGATCACTCTATATAAAGCTTCTTTTCCCAGTTAACATCCAATTATCCTACTCATTTCTTTTTTTCTACAAAACCTATCACTATTGGAAATGACCGGGCTTGTTTGTATCTTTAAACCTACTTTAAACCTAGCACCTTTTCTTGACACATAGTAGGTAGAATGTAAATACTTGTTGAATGAGTCAAAGGATAAATACATTTATATTTGAGAACAGACTTCTTTTTTATTTAAAAAATAATCAATTGGCTGGGACTTTTAGTAATCTGAAAATAGAGCAAAGAACTTTTGCAGTGGAGACTTTTGAGACAAAGCATCTTTGGCCAACCATCCGTACTCATGTCCAAATGAATGGAAGATTTCCTTTCGACTTGAGAACCATTTCCCCACCTCATGGAAAAGTACTTGACTCTTGAATGCACTAACTGCAGGGATTTGGAAGGATCTGTAATAGGCTGTCTATGAAGAGCCCATGGAAGAATGACTCATCTTGTAAGAGTTGTCATTGAAAACAAATCTGTGACAGTGTAGATGCATGGATCAGCATAAATCAACCAATGGCTCATCTGGGAATTGTGTCTGCTTGTATATATCAATGCCTTCTTTGGAAGACTTGGTTCCAAAGCATACTTTAAAGACAACAATATTAATCCTTGGAATTGCTTCAGGAGAGGACATGAAAGGAGTCCCATTACTTTTGCAACCTGTGTGCCCCAGGCAACCTCTCCCGACTGTTTTCACTTCCCACTGAACTCTTGTCATTGAAGACAAGCTAATGAGAAGTCAGAAGGAGGTTAAAGTTCTCCCAAAGACAGAATTTCAAACAGAAAATTGAGGAAAGCTTCCCAAGCTTGACAATAAGAAGGGTTTTGATAGCTATTAAGGTGACCTCAGGTTCGCCTTCAAACAAAATTTTGAGGAAACCGGTGTAAGCCTCAATCTATTTTTACTCAATGAACTGAAAGAAAAAAGGGAAAGAACCTAGACATTGTGTTGTCTGTCCTGGGTAAATCAATATGAAGCCTGCTCTTTTTGAAAGCTGGTGTGGGCTTCATGATCATCAAATCTTGAGCTCAGCATTCAGAATATATATGATTTTAATTATTGCAAATCTCACTCAGAACCACTAGTTTAAAATAAAAGACTCAATGAGAATGCATGTGGCAGGCTGACTACAAATTATCATACACATTATTATCATCTATTCAAATATTTATCTTTTCTGGGGACTATAAGCCCATGGGGATTGGTAATGAGATATTGAGCCTTTTGCCATTAATATTCCATCTCAAACTGATCCCGGCCTTACAAGGAAAAAAAAAAAAACCAATCCATACTGTTGTCATTTCAGTTTTCACTGGTTGCTCTTTGTAAAGGGTGGGAAGATACTGTCAGAATTTGCTCTACGGGAAAGTTGCAAAGTTGACGTCTGCCTCCACTCTTGTCTCACTCTTCCTTGCCTCTCATTTCCTCAGAGTCTTCCTTTTAGCCCCCCACATTCCTGAGGGTTTGCAGTATGTTGTACAAGGTAGCTCCTTTGCTGGGCCCTTTGCCTTCCTTCCCTCTGCCGCATCTGAGTATACGTTCCCTGCTCTTGTGAAGGCAAAGACATGGAAGAAAAACAAAATCTCTTTAGTGTGACTGTCACCGTGTCCCTTACAACCTTGGGAATAAAGTTGCCTTCTCACAGTGAAACTATAAATGAACTCCTAATGGATCAGTGGAGAGATTAGTGAGTATCTTAACTGGGGACCAAATGGTTCCCAAGGCAGTAAGAATGGACATTAATCATACAGAAAATATTAATATGTATTTAAATAATGGGGACAGGGGAGGGTTTTGTCAGCCAAGGAAGTAGAAGTCACTTGTCAGAGGTAAGACTAGCTGTGTCATCTAAGCACTGATTGTAGATGGAGCGCTTCTAATTGCCTTCTTATTGTAGTCCCGGGTGGATGCCACCATATATGCAAATTGTAAATTCTGCCTCCCAACCTCCACCATCCAGCTTATTCCATTCTTTCCAAAAAGTGTGTGATGACTCAATTTCCCATGCAGCAGCTTGCGTACATGGGGAAGGATGCATTGATCAGGCCGACAAAACAATCAGCATGTCTAATGATTATTGTTCATATTAAAAATGTAGAAGCAGGTGCCCTGATTATATGATAGTGTGGAGCCAGCGATACGGGCACGTCACTTCTGGATATCCATGTGGTTTCTGACACTGTCAGGCTTGTATGGAAGAAATGCCTCAATGGGACAGCCCACGGTGGTTTGCCATGAGTAGCAGGTAGGAAAATTCTAGAGATAGATGTCACGCAGTCTGTGACCATAAGAAACATAAGTTGCACCCTGTTACGGGTTGAATTGTGCCCCCCCAAAGATACGTTGAAGCCATACACCCCCCCCAGTACCTCAAAATGTGATCTTAGTTGGAAATAGGGTCATTGCAGATATTAAGTTAAAATGAGGCAGTATTGGAATAGGGTGGTCCCTTAATCCAACATGGCTGGCGTTCTTAGAAGTAGAGGAGAATTTGGACACAGGCATTCGGATGCAGAGGGAAGACTTCCATGTGAATACTGAGGCAAAAACTGCAGTGATGTTATCACAAGCAAGGAACATCGGGAGCTGGAAGACACAAAGAAGGACCCCTCCCCAGAAACTTCAGAGGGAACACTGCCCTGCTGACACCTTGATTTTGAACTTCTAGAACCATCAGAGAGGAAGTTTCCTTGTTGTAATGGTTTAAGTCCATGGTGTATGAAGTGAAGCATGCCAGGAGGAAACAGTCTATCAAACCCAGGGCTGGGTCCAAGGAGAACTTTGAGGACAAGAGGAGAAGTTGGTGAAGTCCTCTCTGAGAAGTAAAATCTCAGAGCAAGGAACCCATCTGGGCTTCCATTTACCAAGACTGGCTGTGTGTGTGATTAGCAGGGAAATCCTTAAGAGCCACAAAGTAGCAAGAAAGAGTAAATGGGAGGAGCTGTGGCCTGAGATTCAAGCAACTGGGAAGACCGTTGCATCCTGTAGCCTGGTTTGGGGAGAAGAGTTCCAAAGGAAAGAAATCTGAGAGAGAAAGCAGGGTATGGTCTCACGGTCGCCCCCTTGCCCGCTTCCTGAGAAGGCCTCCTGGAAAACCACACAGGAATCATCCCTTCACGTGCCTCATGGGCAACCTTGTCCTCACTGCTCCAGTCTTACCCAGCGCTGGAACTCACAAAACTACTCCATTTGTTAAGCCAGAAATCGAGGTATTGTCCTCCATTTTTCCCTTTTGTTCACTTTCTCATCTTCACGTGTTAGGAAATCCTGGATCGATTAGCACCAAATACCTTTCCTTTACCACATCTCTGTCCTTTATTCACCAGTTCCAATGCACCATCATTTGCCTGGACAACACAACAACCTTCTAATTGGTCTCCCCGCTTTCGGTCTTCCTTCTCTAATGTGTTCTTCACTCAATAGTAAAAGTGATCTTTTTAAAAAAAAATTTTTATGTTTGTTTATTTTTGAGAGAGAGAGGCGGAGCATGAGTGGGGGAGCGGCAGAGAGAGAGGGAGACAGAGAATCTGAAGCAGGCCCCAGGCTTCAAGCTGTCAGCACAGAGCCCAGTGTGGGGCTTGAACTCATGAGCTGTGAGATTATGACCCGAGCCAAAGTCAGACACTTAACTGATTGATCCACCTGCAAAGGTGATCTTCTTAAAACAAAAAAACTGATAATTCCCCTGCTTAAAACCATCCATTCACTGAGAATAAAACCCCAATATTTACAATGGCTTACCAAATTTTTACTATTGTATCCTGCCTCTCTCTGCTCGCTGTTGCTTGGTTCTATCTGCACTGTTCTCCTTTCAGTTTCTCTACCTAGAACTCTTTCCCACCACAGGGCCTTTGCACCTGCAATTTTTTTTTAAGCTGGAATCTTCTACCTACAGTAACATGGCTAGCTAGTGACCTAGCTTGCAGAGGCCTTTCTTGGTGACCACTCGTGTCTATTAATCATCATCTTAGCTCCTCATTTTTTCTTTCACAGTAGGTACTAGAACTTGCAATTACTTGCTATCTCCCCTCCTCCATACCCATACACCTCTCTCTTCTTTGTCTCTCTCAAAAATGTAAGCTCCATAAAATTAGAGACCATAATCAGTCCTGTTTACCACTATATCTCCAGCATCTGGCACAAAACTAGAGTTTTGTTCAATAACTATTGTTTGAATGAATACTTAGTACAGCTGTGATCCAAAAAGGCCCCAGGACTGGAAGTTGAGGGGATAGTTAGAACAATTTTCTGGGAAGAGGATTTTTTTCTTTAATGTTTATTATTTATTTTTGAGAGAGAGAGACAGAATATGACCAGGGGAGTTGCCGAGAGAGAGGGAGACACAGAATCCAAAGCAGGCTCCAGGCTCTGAGCTGTCAGAGTGGAGCCCGATGTGGGACTCGAACTCACGAACCACGAGACCATGACCTGAGCTGAAGTCAGACACTTCACTGACTGAGCCACCCAGGAGCCCTGAGGAATTTTTTTTTTTTTTAACGTGAATAGGGTAGTTGATTTTGTGTGTCTATGTGACTGGATCAGAGGATGCCCAGATATCTGGTTAAACATTCTCTCTGGACATGTTTACAAGAGTGTTTCTGGATGAGATTTGTATTTGAATTGGTAGACTCAGTAAAGTAGATGGCCTCCCTAATGTGACTGGGGATCATCCAGTCTGGGGAAGACCTGAAAATAACAAAAGTCAGAGGAAGGAGGGTTCCCCCCCGCCTTTTTTTTTCTGCCTCATTTCTGCAGCTGAGACACCTCATCTCATCTCATCCTCTGCCTGGGATTTACATCATCAGCTCCCCTCATTCTCAAGCCTTCAAACTCAGATTGAATTACGGCTCTGGCTTTCCTGGGTCTGCAGCTTACAGATGGCAGATGGTGGGACTTCTCAGTCTCCATGATTGCACGTACCATTTCCTCTTCCTAAATCTCTCTTTATATCCTATTGGTTCTGTTTCTCCGGAGAGCCCAGGCTAATACGGTGCATGAAGGATAGTTCCGCTCAGTAGGACAGTAGCTGTATTTGCAATCCAAAATTCTGGCCGAAAACATTATACTTAAATAGTGTTCATTGAGGTGTTATTTGTAATAGTAAAAAAAAAAAAAAAAGTTAAATAGTCTCTTGGCTACAGGTGGAGAAAAGGGCATATTTACTAATAGTCACCATATGGAACTTTTAAAACTATCAAAAAAGATATGTAGAGGCAAATCTCCATGTGATCTTTATTGGTGATATTAATCTGTCAAATAAAAGGTCAAGTGGTGTGTGTGTGGGGGGGGAATATTTTGTATTTGTAGCTTCAGGGAGGAACAGATTTGTCTGTGGTTAACAAGAATATTATACAAAAATCCTGATGAAATCTCAAGTTTGGAAATACCTTTCACACACACACACGCACACACACACACACCAAAAACAAAACCAAAACCAAACCACAAGTGGATTCAGAAGTTTTCAGAGGGTAACAGTGGCCCAAAGGCATTGGAACTGCCTTGTAGAAATGAGAGCCTAGTGGCTCTAAGAGGGCCTGAAGCAGTGGTTCTCAGAGTGTGCTCCCCAGACGAGCAGAAGCAGTAAATTCGTAAGCCCCATCTCAGACCTAATAAATCAGAAACTCTCGGGGAAGGCACGGGGTAGCGCAGAGACCTGTGATCTGGGTTTTAGCACTTTCTCTAAGTCATTCTGACACATGCTAAGTTTTGAGACCTGGTGGCTAAACCTGAAAGCCTGGTTACCAGTCCTATGTTTACTGAGATCTACCAAAGGACGGAAATTCCGTTCTTGAGCAAAGGAGCTAGTCTCCCCGTGGATCCTGACTCAGTAGAACAGCCCCCACATTCGCTTCTCCACCGTGGGCATGCCCCCCTGTCCTGCCAGGAGTGGTGAGATTCTGTACCCCTTAAACCTCCATATTTGGTCGGGGATCCTCTCCTTTCTTCCTCACTGGGTTCGGAAGGATGAGAGTCAGTGATAAAGTTTGCTTTGCTTTCCCCTTGCTCTGTGAACGTGTCTCTGGCTAAAAAGCCACTTATTTCAGGGGAAGGGTTGCTTTTAGCCCCTCTTTTGGAGTTAGAAAGCTAGTTGTTGATCTAACACAGTCCCTAGATGAGTACTTGCATTAGATTGAACAAAACCAGCTCTAGAGTTCCCATAGCTGAAACAGAGACTCAACATAGTCATGTTATACTTCATCACAAAGGAGGGCACAGAATCCCAGAGAGCAGAAGTCTCTGAGGTTAAAGAGTTTGTAAGTGAACAGACTCAGGCCAGCTCCCCGGATTTGCTGCTTCTCATCCAGTGTCTTTATGGCTGTACTCAGTTCAGTTCCCTTTCCGTTTCCAGACATACTCAACTCAGGGTTCTACATTCCGCAACTATGGAGCAGGGAGGGCCTCAGGAGCAGGGCCAGCGTGAATGCTTAGGCAGTTTTATACTGATCAAAAAATACCCTGCTGAGGGGTGGGGATAGAGAACAGAGCCTGAGCCAACCCTGGACACCTGGCTTGGGATGGCATGTGCCAGGACAGAGTCCTTTACAGATTTGGAGACCCTGCTGGGGACTTTCGAATACTGATGTCTGAGCCACACCTTAGACCAATTTGATGAAAACCTCTGGGAATGGGGACTGCCATTCATGTTTACCTTTTAACGTTCACCAGGTGATTCGAAAGTGCAACGTGAGTTCATGGGGCACCTGGGTGGCTCGGTCGGTGAAGCCTCTGACTTTGGCTCAGGCCACGGTCTCACGGTCGGTGACTTTGAGCCCTGCGTCAGGCTCTGTGCTGACAGCTCAGAGCCTGGAGCCTGCTTGGGATTCTGTGTCTCCCTCTTTCTCTGCCCCTTCCCTGCTCATGCTCTCGCTCTTGTTCTTGCTCTCTCTCTCAAAAATAAATGAACATTAAAAAAATTAATAAGAAAACCCACCGTTCAAAATTATTTCCAAGCTTTTGGGGCGCCTGGGTGGCGCAGTCGGTTAAGCGTCCGACTTCAGCCAGGTCACGATCTCGCGGTCCGTGAGTTTGAGCCCCGCGTCAGGCTCTGAGCTGATGGCTCGGAGCCTGGAGCCTGTTTCCGATTCTGTGTCTCCCTCTCTCTCTGCCCCTCCCCCGTTCATGCTCTGTCTCTCTCTGTCCCAAAAATAAATAAACGTTGAAAAAAAATTAAAAAAAAAAAAATTATTTCCAAGCTTTCTTTACCAAGCTTTTTTTTTTTTTTAATTGAGGTGCAGTTAACATCCAGCATTTTGTTAGTTTCAGGTGTACAACATAGTGATTCAATATTTGTATATGTTACAAAGTGGTCACCACAATAGTCTAGTAAACATCCATCACCATACATAGCTACAAAATGTTTTTTTCTTGTGATGGGGACCACACTGTAAGTATCTAATCTTAACCTTATCATCAAAGAGACACTGGAGATTTACTCAATAATTGAAGTTAATATAATCTGGTCATCTCCACACACAAAGATGCGCTGGCTGATGAAATGAAATGTTTCATCCAACACTGTCTAAGCCATGAATTGAATAGTGTACTTCATATGATCTTAAAAGCAAAGTCTGTTTTAAGGATAAAGACAATTTCTGATTCTATACCTAAAGACTACTAAAAACTGAAAAATTCAGCCCCTCGTTTTTGCAAAGCAATGGATTTTTGGGTAGTTGGGGATCATTTTCTCCTTGTCCTGGCTCTCCAGCCATGGCTCACGGAAGTTTTGGATAGAAGCTTCTGTCTTCCTTCTTTTTCTGGCTCTTTCCACAGTGGGATCTGTAGAAGAGTGTTGAGCTACGGACAGCCATCTTTTCTCAACTAGCCTGTCTAAGGATAGGTACTTCCAACGTGGGGCTCGAACCCATAACCCAGAGATCAAGAGTCACATGCCCAACTGGCTGAGCCAGCCAGGAGCCCCAGTGATGTGCACTCTTAACCTCAGATGACAAACCTTGCCTTGCAGAGGGTCCTCCCTCAGTGTGCAGCTCAGGAAAGAACGGAAGTCTGACTTTGTCATAGGTGCAAGCAGCTTAATTTTGTTCAGCTTTACTAGCAGTAAATTTCATATTTTGATCTTCATTTGACTTCTGGGGATATTTCTGAACCGATTCAGCAAAAGAATAAGACCAATTAGCCCGCTGGAGCCCTAACACTTTAATCTCCATGATCAAAATGACCGGCATGACTGCCCTATTTGTGGCGTTTCCACTAAAGTCACGCTGCAGGGTCGATGCACTCGCCACAACATTATCCCTGCAGCTCTCAGTCAAACCAAGTGGTTTGGGCTGAGAGAAATGTTGGTGGGAAGGGTTTGTCACCCTCACTGTACTCTCGTGTTGATGAGCTGAGGTTGATTCATTCAGTAGAAGGTTTCTTTTGTCATGTTTTGTAAGGATTCTAGGATAAACACACGAACACAGCCTGAATTGATTTCTAGCTCCCACAAATTGTTTCAGGATGGGGTAGTTAGGATTGGTAGAGAGGATTATACAGGTAGGGGTCTTTGTAACATTTGCAGTCTGATTTTCATTATTACTCTTGCTCTGTTGGAAAGAAATAGTACTGTTCTTAGAAAAGGGCTGGGATACAGAAGTTTTGGGTTTATTGATAGGGACAACTGATTTCACCTATTTTGTACTGAGATGTCTCCAGTTATCAAATAAACTTTTACTGGCTGAGTAATCTTATAATCATTGCTACCGTGGGACTTAGATTACTCAATAGATGTAAGGCTGGTAGAAAATTAATGAAACTTTGTGCCCAAATCCATAAGTTGAGAATTTTAAAACCACGTATAACAAGCTTAGATGATCTTGAATGAAAGATATTACTTCAATTCTAGAAGCCACAAATTGATATTTAAAATACCGATTCACTTTTCTTCTTAAGAAACTGATGTGATTATACTGCTTAACAGTGGGCTCAAGTTTGGACCTCACGATGAAGTTCAATTTCTCAGATTTTGAATTCCGAGGGCTTCGCTTTGAAGGAAATTGAGTGTTTTCAGCCACAATAATTGGCTAAATGACATTTCTGGGAAGAGAATATATTGAAAGAATTACGTAGTCAAAGGTTTAGGTAAATTTATGGGCAAAAGACTCTTTAATGTCCTCAGCGTACAGGATTAATAATTTAGAGCCAAATTTAGGGCCACTCCACCTAGAGAGAATTACATTATCCAATTTCTGTTAGGTTATCCTGAAGTGTAAGCAGCAAGCTCGTTAAAAATAAATGAGGTAATCAGACAAATTCTATGACTATGCCTGAGCTCCTCATTAATGTTTCACTAGACAGCATTAAGAAAGACTAAATAGACCGCACTAGATTTAGAAGTAATAAATGGACTTCAAAAGCAAAGCAACTTAATGACCTTCCAGTAAACACGAAGACTTGAAACATAAAGGATGAAGGATTTTAGGAGCCTATCAGCTACACTTTTTGGCTGCATCTACAATGGGAAACACGCAATAGAGTATGATCAATTACCTGCTTAATTTGATGAATCAAGAGGCCAGGTTTAAATATTACTTTGGAGCCAGAAATCACTGATTGGACTGTCATTAACAGGTCTAAGTGCCTAGTTCTCCCCTCACTAAGTATTGTTTGACTACAGCGTGGTTTCTCAAGGGCAACGCTATTGACATTTTGGCTTGGATAATTCTCTGTGGTAGGGCGCAGTCCTGAGACTTGATGTTTAGCAGCATTCCTGACCTCTCTCCACTAGATGCCAGTAACATCGCTCGTTTGCGACAACCAAAAATGACTCCAGACATTGCCAAATGTCCCCTGGCATTCGTCCCCCAAACTAGTGAGAGGAGGCACACCTGTTGCATACAGGCAGAGAACTCTAAGCAGACGAATAGCACCTTTCCAGTCAGAGTGGGAGGTTCCACACAGCATTAAATGAGAGGATTGACTTGCAATTATTTGGTCAACTTTGATTTCACAGACAATTAAACTACTTAATTCAGATCAAAATTTCTTCTCCGGGATCTGACTCATCAGGATCGGCATCTACATTAACTCAGCTAGGGATCTCACTGTTCGGTATATGTTTTATTTTGACTTCAGGTTTCTGGCCCAGAAATACCTCCAGTGCAATGATCAGGACTAAAAAGCAGATGAGGCAGAGCTCATCAGCATGAGTATACTTCTTGGGCCTTGTTACTACTGTGCACACACACATCCATCCTCAAGGATTCTTTCCTCCGATTTCTGGTGACCCGGTTCTTTCCCTGGTGTTTTCGACTGCACCTCCCCCACTCCATCCCTGCCTAAACTAATAGACCATCTTAGCTTGGTTGACCAGAACGTACGTACTTTAGAGCCAGACAAAACTGTGTTTTAATTTTGAGCCCGTGATGTATCAGTCCCTCGTCATGAAAAAAAGGTGAGATCACTCATAACAATACTTACAAAGTGGTCGTGACAGTTATATGAATTGGTTAAGACGTGTTAATGCTTTTGCCGACATCAGGGACCCAAACACAATGTTAAAAGATAAAGGTTAATTTCTCACGTAGAATTTTAGATGGAGGCAGCCCAGAGCTGGCATGGATGCTCCAGGGAGTTCCCAGGAACCGAAGCACCTCCTTTATTTCTGCTCTGCAATCTTCAGTGCGTGGCTTCCAGCTTCCAGGTTAAAAGATGAGTTGGAGAATTTCCTCATTCCCAGCAGAACAGAAGGCCCAAAGAGCAAAGGAACTTTTTTCAAAGTGTTTCTCAGTGAGTTACTTTTACTCTCATTGGCCACACGTGTGAGAGGCAGGTGCCATTGCCCCCCAGGAACATAGCAGTTATGGGCCTACGTTTCGAGAATTCAAGTCAAATATTTCCTTTTAGAGCTAAGGAAATTCAAACTGTCAACATATGAGCCTGGGTTTCTTTTTGGAACAATAGAGGTGGGCACACATACATGGGAGCACACAAACAATGCTATTATTTGGGGGGAAAATAAAGGAAAATTTTACATTGATCAGTTAATGTCCTTAGCAGTTCAAGTGGAACATCCAACAAAAATATTTTTTCATCTATGTGGGAGAAATGCAAATCATTTGATGATTATTTGAAGTGTAGAATAATTGGGACTTTTTTCTTTTCCCCAGTGCCATTGCAATGCTAAAAGTATAACACTTAATTGAGTCCTGATACTACCCATCAAAAGGTACCTTTCCTTTTATTTTTATCCAACTATAGAAAGAGAAATCTGTGCCTGTGTGTTAATGTTTAATGATTCATTGTCTGATCTCAGGCTTGTGTTTTGCCCTTTTGAAAGGAAAAGCTAATTAAGTAATAAATGAGGTATCATGGAATTTCCTAGGTATGTACTACTCAGAATAGTTGTAAATCTGTGTTTTATAAAACATAGAATAAGTGTGGCAGACATGAATAGTTATCTCTCCAAAAGCCAGTCTCCCTACCACCTTGACTGCTTCCTTTCTTCCTTGGTAGCTGAGCCCTGGTTTTGTTCAAATATTTACCTTCCCGCATACTCAGCCCCAGGAGGGAATCACTGATTCATTACTGTAAGCCTGCTGTAATTTTATTACTCCCGCTAATGATTGGTGTAAACATGGGCATGTGATGCCCAGTTAGCTGGGAGGTTTCTTCCCTGAAGGGACACAGATGAAAACTTGCCTTTTCAAGGGTTTGGATGTTGTAATGTGAAGACACAATGCAGCCATTTTTTTGGCCACAGAGAGAAAGACATTGTTGATATCTTTTTGAATGGCATAGCAGAAAGTTGGAAGGTGCCCAGACCTTGATAACATCCTTGAGCTTCTGAAACAACTCTGAACCATCCTAAATTTGTAGGTTACCATTTACTGTGTAGGTTCCTTCTTGACAGGTGTTTTGTGATTTGCACCTTGACTGTTGAATGGCATAAAAAGAGTTTGCTGTGGTCTCTTACGGGCTAGCTCCTTATACAATATCTGCTGTCCATTGTTTCTTATTAACAGAACTGGGATTGTATTCTTAGTAGCAGCTGACCACATTTCCCAGCTTCCCTTGAAGCTAGGGCTTATCTGAGATGTAAACTCAAGTTGATGGGTGTGTCTTCTAGGATTGCTCCCTAACGGGCACTAACTCAGTCCAGATGCTCTCTTTTCTCCTTTTCTCCTTGCCAGGAATATGGATGTAAAGGGTGGTACTCTAATAGCCAAACTTGACCGGGTAAAAATTTTTTTTAATGTTTATTTATTTTTGAGAGAGCGCAAGCGGGGGAGAGGCAGAGAGAGGGTAACAGAGGATCAGAAGCGGGCTGTATGCTGGACAGCAGCAAGCCCCAATGCAGGGCTTGAACTCACGAACCGCAAGATCATGGCCTAAGCCGAAGCCTGATGCTCAACGGACTGAGCTACCCAGGTGCCCCCTCTTGCCTGGGTAGACTATTTAAGGATGCAAGACACATACAAATGATAGAGGAGAAGGAAGAAACTGACCACAGAAATGCCATGCTGGTATTGGACTATTTAGCTTTGGATTTTTTGTTTAACCCATTATTATTTGGGATTACTAATATGCAACCAAGCCTAATCCTAATGTTGCAGCTGCTGGATGGTGTTAAAAGTGAAACTTTTCTGAAAGAAATTGAGAAGCAGAAGGGGTTTTTTTGGCAGACAGATTTTTTTCAAATTAAGAAATTGCCAGTTATTTTGAAAGATCAAAGAGCCACTCAAATTGAATTTAATAATTTGATTATATATTTTTTACACAACTATCGTAAAAAAACATCTTCTTTTGGAGCTAATTGAGAAAGCAAGGAATAGAGATAGATCCTTATAATACTTGTTACTATGTTTCTGTGAATGCCCAGAAAGGAGTCCAAAACTGGGTCACCAAATACATTCAGTCCAAACGTATTTATCGAGTGCATAAAACAGTAGAGACACGGTGTTACGCACTGTGTGTGTGTGTGTGTGTGTGTGTGTGTATGTGTGTGTGTGTGTGTGTGTGTGTGCGCGCACGCCCGAGAGAGAGAGAGAGAGAGAGAGAGAGAGAAAGAGAGAGAAATGATCAGATATAGACTCTATATTCATAGATCAAAATGAATGCTTACTGGCAGGAAAGAAAATGAAAAAGCTAAGGCCGATTTAAAAAAAAATAAAAAAAAAAAAATAGAGAGCGTGCCTGGGTGGCTCAGTAAGTTAAGCATTCACCTCTGGATTTCAGCTCAGGCAGGATCCAGCCCCGCATTGGGCTCCGAACTGAGTTTGGAGCCTGCTGAAGATTCTGTCTCTCCCTCTGCCCCTCTCCCCAGCTCACTCTCTCTAAAATAAATAAATAAACAAAAAATACAAATAATTGCCTAAAAATGGAAGGAAATAGGCCAAAATGTTAAAAGTTTTCTGTCTTACAGTTTTAATTTTCTTCCTTATAATCTTTTCATGTTTCTTATAAAAAACATGCAGTTTTTAGTCAGAAAAAAGACTTCATAAAAACATTTTTATTGTTCAAAAAAATGTAGTTGTTATAAACAAGGAATTTGGAGCCAATGTCCTCCACCCATATGTCCTGGGAATTCTCGGCTTTCTGCATTTCCTTTCCACGGCTGCTTAAAATTCTCTAGTCGATCAGAGTGGCTTTAGTTGCAGGTTTTGAACCTATTAAAATGCAGATTCAGTGGAAGGTCAGTAATTCTTAATCAGGAATACTTAGAGTCTTTTAAAAAATAAAAACTTCTGTTTCCATTCCTAGCAATACTGATTCACTAAGTTTGGAGTAGAACCAGCCACATGACTTTTTCCTCCCCATGTGATTCTGATGTGCACTGTGGGTTAAGAACCATCGCTTTAGGTTGTTAACAGTAATGTGAACCTTAGTATACATGAGGATCCAAAGAAAAGTTTGATAGGGAATGAGGAGAAGTTCAAGAGCAAGGGACCTAACCCCGAAGGGCCAAGGGGCAGGCTGCAGTGGAGAGAAACTCAAAAGCCTTCAGCTCCTCCATTCTCCAGGGCCTTGCACTGAGCTTATAAAGAAACAAAATGTATGAAGAGAGGTGCACCTGGGTGGCCCGGTCAGTCAAGTGTCTTGATTTCAGCTCAGGTCATGATCTCACAGTTCATCAGATCAAGCCCCGTGTCAGGATCCTCACTGACACAACAGAGCCTGCCTGGGATTCTCTGTTTCTCCATCTCCCTCCGCCCCTCCCCTGTTCATGCATTCTCTCTCTCTTTCAAAAAAATAAACAAACTTAAAAATATACATGAAAATATACCCTTTAAGTATTCAACTTCTTGAGACAATGAAACAGCCAGGCCCTTGTCTCAGAGAGGTAGAAGGCAATAAAGAGAAATAGCTTGGATCTTCTGACACACAATATGAAATCAACTTGAGTGCCTCTCATTTTTGAAGACTTAAATCAGGACCGAATGTCAGGAGAGGGTCACTGGAGACAAATCCAGAGGGTGTGATCTGGGTGTCTCCAGATCTCATTAAAAACTGGGAGACAGTGTTAAACACTGCTTCCTTAGGTGATTTAAGGGACCTCGCTGGGGATCATCACAGCTTCAACTCGCAGCTAGATCCTGCTCCAGGGTTCGCATAAATGACTCTCAGTATGAATGGTGCGTATACATGCCAGGATAGGTCTTAATCTCCATCTTTGTTTATCACTGACAAAGGAAGATAACTATAGGAATCATTTTTCTCCCTCATATTTTGCCAGAACAAAAGAAGATCCATCATCGACCCTAACTAGCCAGTTGTTTATACGGGTAATTTTTTGAAAGCCCTTAAAGCTCCAGATTCCATTGTGTTACAGTAATTTCTTCCTCAACTCTTAATTAGACTATTGCCACTTGAAAAATGAACATATTTTTATTGCAAGTAGAATGATAATAAATCTTATAAATTTAAACCAGGAATCAAAGACCCACTGAGTTAGGAAGAAATCAAAAGGCTGTAAAATGTATTTCATCATTTTCCCCTGGGCAATCTGATTCTTCTAGAGTCAGGCTCTGCCTGTTCTCTCGTTGTAACGGGCTTGAAGGATGTGGATATTCAAGATGAGGCATTACATTGTACATTACTAATTATACACACAGAATTTTGATGCTTACAGACGTTTAATTCATTGAAGGCGAAAAGACCTTTATTAAGGCCTTTATTTCACTTATCAGCTTCTAGGACTTACCCTCTCGGATTTAATTGAGAAAAATTTATTCAGTTGAAGAATTAATGTTTTAAAAATCAAAGTCTAAGGCAACTAAAGAACTTCCTAAACTCAATAGGATGAAAATGAGAATTTCTTGTAGGAATGGAGACGAATTCTTTAGTGACCTGGCAAGCCTGTATATTTCCCTTTACCCATCCCTTGAAATAAAAGAGAATCACTTCAGAGAAAAGAGGCCATTATCAATTCTATCCAGAGAAGTAAATACCGTATTAAGTATTCTTACAGCATAGAACATGGCAGTATTGATGACAGGTGAATATTTTACGTTAGCTTCGGTAAAAACTAAAATCTTATTCTTACTGGACGTACCACGTTAAGTAGTTAAAACAATCACGGAAATGTGTGTGTGTGTGTGTGTGTGTGTGTACGTGTGTGTGTGTGAAGTGCAAGAAAAAAAAGACATTGTGTTATATAATTCTAGGGAATATTGAAAATGGTGATTCCTTCTCGGGAAGACTAAAATGTAGTTCTCCCTACAAAAGAGGAGCAAAGAAAAGGCTGTAGTCTTAAAATAAATCACTGAACACTAATACCCAGTTACAGGTTTTATTACTGTAATCACAAAAGGCCAAAGACCAATATCATTTCCTATAACAGCTGCGGCCAGTTAACAACCATTTAGAAAAGACCACATTCCAAGAACACACACCAAAATAAGTGACGTCATCTGCAAAAAGAAATAATGCTCTGCAGTCTCCATCAGCAATCCTGAACCGTGGCAGTTATAAATAACTTCACTTAGCCCACACTGCCATTTCTGTCTGTGAAGCAGACTAGATCAACCTTCTGAATAATGACACGCACCTCCAGTTACACCTTAGAAACCACTGATACACCTTCTTTGTATTTGTTCACACACAAAAAGGGGCGAAGTAGGTCTCTTTTTGAAGCTATGGTTAATTTCCAGTTTTCAAGATGATACCGAGTTATATCGTCTTTTTCTCCCCAATTAAGTAGATGTGTTCAAAGTCACTCCCCTTCCTGTTCTGCATGCCTAGCGGAATGCTGGGTACGTTGCTCAGTAAGTACCCACTGACTGATAGATTGCTCAATGATTGCACTGTGGATTAGCCGGAGTGGGTATCTGATGCCAAATGAAAGATAGTGACCCTCCTTTGAACCCTCACTGGCTGCAAACCAAGGAATTTATGTCTCATCCATTCCAATTTCTGCAAGTTATAATAAAGCACCTTCTGAAACTCATTAAAGGGAGAGAAATCTTGATCTGCTACTGCTGACAGTGTCTTACTCTTTTGCTTTCTGTTTTCTTCTTTTCCTTCCTTCCTTTATACTCACCTCCTCTTCTTCCTTTTTATTTACGCCCATAAGCATTTATTGTCGGGTATTGAGATAGCTACTGAGGCATATACAAAGAAGAGATGTGTTTTTCTTTTCCCCCCACAACCTGCTTAGAGGAGCTCCCGGTTTCGTGGGCTACCATTTGTAATAATGATAACTCCCTCTATGGCACATTTACTTCATTCCAGGTGTGTTTTATATATCACTGCATACAATCTTCACCACCATCTTGAGAGGGAGTCATTTGACAAGCCCATTTTACAGATAGGAACAAAAGCTCAGCATGGTTAATTAGCTCGCCAAGTTCACACAGCTAATACATGACCGATCTGGGATTCAAACCGGGTCTGTTCAGATCCAAGGCCAATGTTTATTGCACAATAATATTCTCTTCCTAGGGAGTGGGTTGGGGGATATTTACCACTGCACTAACAAGTATGTGATCTTCCCTCTTCTGCAGAAAGATTTCTCTGAAAATGTGTGCATCACAGTTTGATTACAATTCGTAAAGGCATACACTGAAAGCGTGTAAGGATATTTAAAGCACAAAGGCTATGATTTAGATCAGTGCTACTTAAAAGCCTGACTTACAGACCAGCACCGGCAGGTGAACTATGTATTATCAGTCTGTGATGAGATAAATACAGAAATTGGGAGTAAGCGTTTAGGAACTTTTATAGCAACTTGAGAGAGTACTACTAATAATTATATAATAAGACATAGTAATATACAGTAATGAGGATGATAATACAATGTAGCATTCTATTTTGGAATTTTTAAAAAAACATTTATCTTTTCTGGTACTGCATTTTTATTGTATTTTAACAAAGTCTTATTCTGCATAAATTGGCCATTAAAAAAAAACTGGTCCTTCACCACACATAGTTTGAGAAGCACTGGGTTAGGTCACTGTGAATATAAGTAAGTAAAATTTAAATGCCATTAATAACCTATCAGTGTGATTTTCCAGACATACCCTAGGAAGCCCAGAATAGATCTTTTCCCCTTCCTGCACTGTAAACCGCTAGCTGACTACTAGACCTGCCGTTGTGGCATCTGGCAGGATCAGGCCACTCAGGAGCATGTCTGTCCCCAAACTCCTCTCGCAGGTGCCTGGAACAAAGGGGGTTTTCAGGAGCTGCTTGATGAATGTTGACTGGAACAATTAGTGACCAGTGACCCATGAGGTAAAAAGTCTCTTCTGAGTTTTAACTCCTATTTCTTGGGGAAAAAAGAATTAAGTGTGGACATATCGGTGAACCTTCCAGCAATTTGGATCAGGGGACTTAGTGACAGACATGGAGGACGCATTGAAGTGGTACCGTTGACATACTAGGTGGATTCACAGTTGTGTTCTTCATCCCACGTCGGTGGAGTATTTCAGGGAATAATACAAGGCTGTAAGATGATCTCAGGGCTCTTCCGTGGGCAGAATATAGACCTATAATTTGGTACTTGGAAGGGACATCCTGGACAATTTATGTACCCAGGAACCAGAATTGGCTTATTCATGACTTCGAAGGGAAGTCATGCATTTAAGGATTTGGTCATTGCAACTGGTGATAAAATGCTGCTGCTGGCATAAAGTGTCATTTTATGAAAGCTTTTAAAAGAAATCTCTCCCCACACCCCGAATGATAATATATTGAGGACTTCAATTGCACGCGTCACTTCCTTATTTTCAGAGCAGTGTCCTGGCCGTGAAAACATCTTCTGCGTCTAGGGACACCTTAACCGAAGTTGATAGGGTTGATTTTCTGCCGGCCGGCGACAAGCATGAATCCTTCATGGAAAAATCTGAGCTATGGAGTTGTTGCGTGGCTTCCCTGCCTCCAGAGACCAGCAGTGAGCGCACAAGACTGCTCTTTTAGCCGTGACTAAGGAAGCCAACAGGATGACTCAGGGGCCAGGGGAAAACGGGCTCTAGGGATTTCTCCTTTCGGACCCCTAAAATGGGAGGAAGAGTAATGGCAGGCAAAGTCACAGAGCAGATTAGAATTCTCTTCAGGCAGGTTACAAAGGTGCACTGACAAGCTCTGTGCGGTGGGGGAGATGAGGAAAGGAAAAGTCTCATAGCAGCTTTCAGTGCCATTTATCAGAAGAGAAAGTATCTCTTAATAAAATGACACCATATCTAAAAATTCTTACCTGGCCCCCCCATCTGTCATACGCTACAGTGTCTACTAAGTATGCCTTCATAGTAATTTCAGAAAATAGAATTTACGTTTAGGATATATGTAAATATTAGATACATACGTTTAATAAAACAAACTGGCTTGTTTTAGACTCTGAAATGAAGCAAGGCTACAATTTCATATATGAGTTTGGTCATCTGTTTGATGAATCACGCAGACTGGCAACTTTACGAACACCGTAAGTACCCCAGCTTCCTGATGAAACACGGAATATGTATTGTATACTATAGATAGGAGGATTTCATTATTTCAATTCATTTTTTCAAATGATACACACACACACACACACACACACACACACACACAGGGAGGAGGAGGGGGAGGGGGAGATGTTCCCCCTGGAATAGTTATTTATTATCAAAGGTAAATTTGTTGGCTACGATGGGGTTCAGGATATGCTACCCCAAAATATGGCACCTTGGCATATTGAATATCTTAAGCTGAAGAAATTTGAGAAAATGGCAGCTGCAGAAAGGTCACTCTGACCTTCCCCTGCAAGCCAGAGATAAATCTCCCATGTGAAAAGTACTCTCACTGAACCAAGAGGAAGGAAGACATTCTTATCACTAGAGACAGAGAATTTGGGGCTGAGAAATCTGTACAAACAAACCCTCTTAAACTAAGCCTTATCTTTCTAGTTATTTCTTCATTATTTACTACCTCTACCAAATCCCTTTGTCTCGTCAATTTTTCACAAAGTTATTGTTTCTTTGTCTAAAAGGTATAAAAGCTTCCTGCTATGACCACTTCTTCAGGTATTCCTTCTCTGGTGAAGATCCCTGTGTACATGTAAAAATTCAGTACCATTTGTAAGCTTTTTTTCCTGTTACTCTGTCAGTTTAATTTTCAGATCCAGCCAGGAACCCTATAGGATCAAGGAAAACTTTTTCCTCCCCTACAGGTGGGATATAACCTTTACCAGGATAAGCTAAACTGAGTCAATTCAACCACTGACAAGGTGTCATGGTCAATTCACAAACCAGGTATTAACTAGGTTCCCACGTTACAGCTTAAGAAACAGATCAAAGCCCAGCAACATTGAGTACGACCTTAACTGAACTGAGAAAGAATTGTCTTCTTTCCTTTCAGAAATGTTTAAAAGTAGAAGTAAATTTTATTTTTGGAGAGAATGACCAGGGTGTTCATGGTTAATTAGTACTCGTTCAAAGTAGGGAGGTAGAATAGAAAAAAAAATAAGAAAAAAAATAACATTTATTGTTGGTTTAACATGTAGATGAAGGTCAGAACTTATTCTTGAGGTTCCTTTTTTGTAATTTTTTTATTTTTTATTTAAAAAAATTTTCTTAACGTTTATTTATTTTTGAGACAGAGAGAGACAGAGCATGAACGGGGGAGGGTCAGAGAGAGGGAGACACAGAATCTGAAACAGGCTCCAGGCTCTGAGCTGTCAGCACAGGGCCCGATGTGGGGCTCGAACTCACGGACCGTGAGATCATGACCTGAGCCGACGTCGGCCACTTAACCGACTGAGCCACCCAGGCGCCCCTTGAGATTCCTATGATAAAGTTTATGGAGTAATGAATGCCTAGTATATTATATGTAATTCAATGTCAAATAGTAAAAGTACTTTTAGAATTTCCTACTGAAGTTTTACTTTTTCTGAAATGTTTGTCCCTACCTAAGACTAACCACAAGAATCAAGAAATTTCTGGAGCCAAAGCATATCTGCATAACCAAGAAACTTAGACAGATATGCCTTGGCTCCAAAAGGAGAACATATTTTTATTTTCTAACTTAGCCAAAACATTCAGATGTTTTTTAAATTGTGGAATAGATGTTAATCACAGATTAGGAGGAATATATCCAAACATTCTTCAGGCAAAAAAAAAAAAAAAAAAAAAAAAATCAATCATACATTTAAAAACCTGTAAAATATTTAAAGGAAGATTATGATTTTCTAAATTCAATTAAGTAGTAATAGGAAAGGTTGAAGCCTTCGGGAGTTTTCAGATAACAAATGACGGGGGGCGGGGGGCATAAATCCTTCTTCCTCTGATAGCTTCTAAGCATAGTCCAGGCTAAATAAGCGGTTCTTCATTCAACCTGTTAATGGGAAACATCCATCACCTCTGAGTCCAGCCTTAAAATCGTCCTCAAGTGGAGACCATTATTAAATGTTTAAAGAAAACTGAAATTACAGAATGACATTTCCCCAGCTTATGATAGCACAGATTAATCAATGAAGACAATTTGTACATTATCTTTGGAATGTGAATATAGAATGGTTTTAAATATTCCAAACCCTCAGAGCCTACTTAAAAGCTGATACTGATCACACTTTCTCCATGTGTTTATAAATGACTTTATTTGCACCAGTGGTCAATATGAACGTTATTTCACGTGCCTATCACAGAGCAAATGCATAACAAATATTTGTTTTACAAATGGATGAACACATGAAGGTGAAGAAACATAAAAATGATCAAATCTACTATGTTACTTTGGCAGCATTAAAGATAGCATTTGGCCAATCCTAGAGTAGCCTATTCTGTTGTGTTTGTAATTTACCTAACATGTATAATCACATATATTTTGTTTACATTAGACTATATTTATATTTTAATGCCATTTAATACAAATTCAATATTTATAATTGTGTATATTGGTTTAATTTAGAATTTATTAATTATCCTTAATGTATCTTGATGACATTGTGTACATTGTAGGAATCAATTATGTCCCTTGAGTGAATGTTCTGAGAGTTCAGGAGTAATTATAGGGATCTCTTTGTGGACCTAAAAAGCACACACACACACACACGCACACACACACACACACACACACACACACACACAAAAGTCAAGTACTTTTATTTTAAACATTGTAAAATATTCCTATCATCTTGAGTCTTTCTGTATCATGTCCCCTCTTTTTCATCTCTTTGCCCTTAAATTTTTTCACAATTGTTTAACTTGAACTGCTACACTGGGGGAGACGGGGCCTGCCGTTTTCCTTTGCTTATTCCTGTGAAAATATACTTTCTTGATGGAGAGGTCCTATGAGCCAGCTAATGCACTGGCAGGTGAACTAGCTTTTACTGCCAAGTGAGTCAGCTGAGATGGGAACGTTAGTTTATTTGAATGGACGTGAGTTGACAATGCTACAAAGAGGTATTGGTATAGCTTAATGGAACAAGCTGTCAGGAAAATGTAGGTTGGGTATGGTGTGATTGGCAAACATCAAGAATGTTTCATGTTTGTGAGTTTCTCCCTTTCCTAACCTAGACTGTTGTCTCTTGGATTCCTTTGCTGAAATGCAAATAATTAACAATTATCAGATGTGAATATTAGATTAAAATTTCTGATAGTTAAATGTTTTCACCTACATAAGTGGTACTTTTATTTGATTCAACATCAGACCTTCCTAGGGATAGTTCATCAGATTACCTTGTTAGGGAACTGAGAAGAGAGAGGACAAGAAACCTCTGAGACAGGGAAAGATCTGGAGTATGAAGTGTTGCCCAGAGTTGGCCATTTTATCAGGACCCATGACACCTCCGTCATTCTAGACATAATAATTCTGTTATTGCTTCCAAGATTGTGTGTCTTACATGGCTATTTTATATCCATGTAAAGTTTATATTGCACTCATGTAAGACTCAGTGTGGACAGAAATTTCCCAAATTTGTTCATTCAGGTTGATTCAAAGCCATGTGTTCTCTGACCTGTCCCTGAAAATTAGTTTTTAACATCTAGAATTTAATGTTCACCTCTATAGAAATCATTTAAATTCAGCTCAGTTCTCCAGCCTCTATAGACTGGTTAGTGGTTACTGAATACTGGTTAAGATTATGAACTTTGGAGTCAGGCAAACCTGGATTCTACTAACTCTAACTGACACTTATTGGTTATTGGAACTTTGGCAAACTGCTTACTCTTTTTGAGCCTCAATCACCTCATCGTCTCAGAGTCATTACATGAGTTCCATCTGGGTTACGTGAATTATTATGCTAATTCTGCACATTCCAAAGAAAAAACTAGTCCTTGACTGGTTCCAGGGAGATAACCCCTCACCCTTGGCATATCCAGCCTGATAAGAATATTTTAGTATGCCTGAGCTCTTGGACTACACCATACCAGTTGGACAAGATTGTTTATGTTAACAAGACAACTTAGGGTGATCGCCTATTCTTGTATGCCTGAGGCCCTGGGCCACATGGTATCAGTTGGATTTCTGGGGGCTTGGAGACTGTGTAGCTGAGGTCTGTCATGCAGGTACTATATGTCTATATGACAGATCCCCAATTAAAACCCTGGATACAAAGGCTCAGAGGAACTTCCCTGAGGGGCAACACTTCACACATGTTGTCACATTTTATTACTGGGAGAATTAAGTGTTGTCCTTGTGCCCCTACTAGGAGATGATAACTAGAAGCTTGTGCCTGGTTTCTCCTGGTGACTTCATCTTTTTTTTTTTTTTTTTTCCAACGTTTATTTATTTTTGGGACAGAGAGAGACAGAGCATGAACGGGGGAGGAGCAGAGAGAGAGGGAGACACAGCATCGGAAACAGGCTCCAGGCTCTGAGCCATCAGCCCAGAGCCTGACGCGGGGCTCGAACTCACGGACCGCGAGATCGTGACCTGGCTGAAGTCGGACGCTCAACCGACTGCGCCACCCAGGCGCCCCTATCTGCTCCTTCTTTAAAAAAATTCTTTGCTTAATTAAAAATTTCAAATTATTACTACTATTTTTCCTTAATTATTAAAGAAACTTATGATCAAAATTAAAACATTAAAATGTTTATGAAAATATTTTAGAAAATAAAACTGTGTTTTAGAATTCTGCCTCTAAAGAAACCACAAATATATTTCCTTTAGATACCTCAGTTCACAGCAGAGTCCAATCAACCACTGGTTTCTTTAATTACCTTCCTTATTAGGATAACTTTCTTCTCTAGTAGGATAATTTGAAATGGCAGAAGTTGTGTGTGTGTGTGTGTGTGTGTGTGTGTGTGTGTGTGTGTGTGTGTGTTTGGTGAGTTTTCCAGGTCTCTCAAATCTCATGCTATGAGACATGCCCATCTGTTTCCTGAACTTTTAAAAAAAATATGCCTTTCTCAAGGCCATGATATGGATTGGAGCATCTCTGGCTTTCTCTTTTTGGTTACCAGGAACACCCTTTTGTGTTTCAGTTTTTAATTTTTTTTTTTTTTTACATTTACTTATTTTTGAGAAACAGAGTGAGACAAAGTGTGAGTGGGGGAGGGGCAGAGAGAGAGGGAGACACAGACTCTGAAACACGCTCCAGGCTCCGAGCAAGCGGCAGCACAGAGCCTGATGTGGGGCTCAAACCCAGGAACTGTGAGATCATGACCTGAGCAGAAGTCGGACGCTCAACTGACTGAGCCACCCAGGCGCCCCTGTGTTTCAGTTTTTTAATTTAATTTTTATTTTTTTATTTTATTTATTTATTTTATTTTAAATGTTTATTTATTTTTGAGACAGAGAGAGACAGAGCATGAACAGGGGAGGAGCAGAGAGAGAGAGGGAGACACAGAATCCGAAGCAGGCTCCAGGCTCTGAGCTGTCAGCACAGAGCCCGACGTGGGGCTCTAACTCACGGACCATGAGATCGTGACCCGGGCCGAAGTCGGACGCTTAACCGACTGAGCCACCCAGGCGCCCCTGTGTTTCAGTTTTTTAATGAGGGTCTTGCACTATATGGTCTATAAGTTCTCATCAAGCACTATTTTTCTAGGATTCTGCTATCTACAGGAACTTGTACAGGTGAACAATTGGAGAAGTCTTTGTAAAGAAAAGCCTTCCCAGGCATACATGCATATGGTAAGGAGCAAAGAAGTGTCCCAAGAAGGCAACCGTGGTGGAGCCCGTGGGAGGTTTAGAATCGAACCTGAAAGTGTTACCAATTTTTAAGTCCCATTATTTAACAATCCTTGGAGAGGTGACTGGGTTGAGGGCAGCATAGAAGCTGGTTTAGAAAGTTAGGGTCGGGGCGCCTGGGTGGCGCAGTCGGTTAAGCGTCCGACTTCAGCCAGGTCACGATCTCGCGGTCCGTGAGTTCGAGCCCCGCGTCGGGCTCTGGGCTGATGGCTCAGAGCCTGGAGCCTGTTTCCAATTCTGTGTCTCCCTCTCTCTCTCTGCCCCTCCCCTGTTCATGCTCTGTCTCCCTCTGTCTCAAAAAATAAATAAATGTTGAAAAAAAAAATTAAAAAAAAAAAAAGAAAGTTAGGGTCTTATGAAATAGCATGAAGTGATTGTATTCTCTCTTTGCATCAGTTCTATACACACGCAAAAATGGAGATAAAAGCATTGAGGTAAGCTACGCTTGTTTTACACTCGAGGTAAGCTATTTTATGTGTTCAACACTCTACTTTTCTGGAAACTGGCGCTCACTCCCCTGTACCTACATGGTTTCTGCTGGAGCTACCACGATTATTCATTCAGTTATTCAACAGCTACTTACTGAGTGCCATATGTGACACTATTCCAGGCTCTGGAGACATAGCAATGAAAAAAATATACAAAAAATTCCTCATGGAGCTTACGTTCTGATGGAGGAAATAAGACATTAAACACAATAAGTAAATATTTGGTATGTCGCATAAAACGTGCTATGAGAAAAATTAAGCAGGAACGTGAACAAGGAAAGAATAAGGCACAGAGTGAGAGAAGCACTATGTTCTGTAGGTGGCCAGGAGGGACTTCATCCAGGAAGTTTTTGGAATGAGATAAAAACAGGATGGTTTAAACTAAGACTGTGGAATGAGGAGTAGAAAAAACCCAAAGCCTCTTAGAAGCAAAAAGAAGCATGAAGACACAAGAGAGTGGCAGAAAAAGAGAATGTGGGTGGAGAGAGAGAACCCAAGAGAGAACTTTTCAGGTTCTGCATAATGTCCCTGTATACTATAAATCCTTTTTCTAAAAGCCTTTTGATAAATTTTAAACTGGATCAGTTTCTGTCTCTCCCACCTAAAGGATCCTAACTCACACCCATATTAAGTAACATAACTTGTAAATTCAAGGCTTCCCCAATGTGGGAGATGTTGGTTACCCCAGAAGATTAGAGCTCGATGCTTCTGATGCCAAGGACACAGATTTGATAGCAGAATAGAATTAATTGTGCTGTTCCCTAGCATTCCAGAAATAAAATGTGCAAGAAATGTCCACTTTTCTGTTTTCCTTTAATCAAATTAACTCTGATTCTGCACTGGCATTGTGGAAAATTCCAATGGAAGCATTATTTTTCACCTCTATTTCTGTCCTCCCTCCACTCTCTCCACCCTGGAGGCACAAAAGAATTAGGGAAGCTTACTCATGTCTAGACCACTGGGGAAAGGCTCTGTAATCTCCAAGTTGTTATTGTTCAATTCTGCTTTATACTTTCTCTTAAAGTCCCTGACTCTCTGCTTCTTGCCAAGAGGAGAGTACAGATATCTGTGCTGAGGTTAAAGGAAGCTTTGCTCCCTGGGTGTAGTTAACCCTTCTGAAGTTGTGGTATCTTTCCGGAAAAGGAAAACTCTTGAAGCAGGCTCAAGTATCCAGTCAGGTAATCATGGGACCTGTAAAGCATTCAGTTTCTCTCTATTCTCTTCAGGCCTCCAAGTCACCCCCAGGCATGTTTTCATGCAGTTTAGGCTTTTTTTTTTTTTTTTATTAAAAAAAATTTTTCTTTTCGACGTTTATTTATTTTTGGGACAGAGAGAGACAGAGGATGAACGGGGGAGGGGCAGAGAGAGAGGGAGACACAGAATCGGAAACAGGCTCCAGGCTCTGAGCCATCAGCCCAGAGCCTGACGCGGGGCTCGAACTCCCGGACCGCGAGATCGTGACCTGGCTGAAGTCGGACGCTTAACCGACTGCGCCACCCAGGCGCCCCTAGGCTTTTGAATAGACCGTAAAAGTGACTCCCACTTCCAATTCAGATTTCCACCTTGCAAAAACTCCCCAAAGATCTTTTTGGCCTTTCTATTTGTGGCATAACATACATAACAGAAACTTTCCCACTTTAACCATTTGTAAGTGTACATTTCTGCGGCATTAAGTACATTTGCATTGTTGTGTACCCCAAAGATTTAAGAGATTCTGGTGATTGAAATGGGGAAGGATGACAATAGAAATAAATACTTTATTTGAAACATTGTTCTTTCATTACTTGTTGAGTGAATGGGGCAAGTTCCATAATTGCTAATTTTCAGTAGCAACGAGGCATTATCAGTATACTAGGTTCTTATTTATTTTTAAGAGAGGTGGGGGGGGGGGGAGTGGAGAACATGAACAGGGGAGGGGCAGAGAGAGAGGGAGACACAGAATCCAAAGCAGGCTCCAGGCTCTGAGCTGTCAGCACAGAGCCTGACACCGGGCTCAAACTCTCAAACCGTGAGATCATGACCTGAGCCAAAGTCAGATGCTTAACCGACTGAGCCACCCATGTGAACCAGTATACTAGGTTTTACGGTATAAGAGGATGATGAGGAGAAAGGGTGGCTGTAAAGAAACTTGGAGAAACTAAAGAAAATTAATGTGAAACTTGGAGAAACAACAGAGCCAAATTTTATGTTTCACAATACTCATAATACCATTTAATGTTTCTGAAGCAGAAGTAGAATGAAGAATTTTTCTCCACTCTGCCTTGTGCCAGGATCAGAACAACGTTCCTGCATTTTGATGGATATGTAAATAACTTTCAGAGAGAAAGTCTCAAATCAAAAGTAAAGTTTAATTTTATGAATTGCCATAATGCCTTTTGATATCTAAGCAGTGTATTACTAAGGGATGCAATCCACAGAAGAGTTAGTATTAAAAATCTTAAAATTATTACGAATTACAGTGGGGGTGATAAGGGGCAAGGTGGACAGGAGGGCACCAAAATAAGCCCAAGTGATTTAGCACTGGCTTGGCCTAGAAGTTTCTTTTGGGAATTTGAAGAAGTCGTATCCATTTACTTATTCACGAAAATTTAGTTAAGTGCCTCCTCTGTGTAAGGCACTGGGGATACAACAGTGAACAGGTGAATAGTTTCCTTTCTTTAATACAGCTTACATTTAGGTGTATTTTAATTCTGAATCGTGAATCCTAGAGCACCATACATCGAATGAAGCAGTGATCCCAAGGAGCCATGATTCTTCACAAACTGCAGCAAAAACAGTATTTTAAGATTTCTATTCTTGGAAGCTGGGTCCTCTTACCAGTTCTGGGCAGGTGGGATGCAAAGAGATTGCCCGCCGAATATATACACAGACTTTGTGTTTGGGCTCAGCAGTTTGGGACTGGAACTCCAAATCACACCTGCAGCTCTGAACTAACCCGACCTAAGAGGCACATAGGAGTACAGGAGAAAAAATACTCCATGAGAGCCCCGGGAAGGCGCAGCTACCCCCAGCCTGCAGCAAAAGGCCATGGACTACAATTCCCACATGCCCTTGCGACTGCCCCTCCCGTCAGCACAGCTTCGAAGTATGGGAAAGATGGAGGGACGTCGGGCGCACTCTTGTTGCGTCATTAGCGTGCGACTCCAGCTACAAAACTGGTTTGGGTTGAAAAAGTATGGCAGCTGCTGAGGCGGCGGTGGTATCGTCATCTTTGGAAACAGACACGGCCCGGGTCCGTGAAACTGCAGGAGCAGCCGCAGCAACGGCCGCCACCTCATCAGCGACGGCTGCAGCCGCGGCGGTTGCGGCCGCCGCCAGGACCGGATCCGAAGCCACGGCCTCCAAGGCCGCCTTGGCTAATAAGCTGCTGTCCCTGAGCGGCGTGTTCGCCGTGCACAAGCCCAAAGGGCCCACTTCAGCCGAGCTGCTGAATCGGCTGAAGGAGAAGCTGCTAGCAGGTACCGCAGCCCGGGTGGGGACCAGGCTGAGGCGGTCGTCGCGAGAGCGGAAGCCGTAGAGAGCCAATGGGCTTTTTTTTTTTTTTTTGCGCGTTTGTGCCTCAAGAAATAAAAGGAGGGTAAAGGGTAGGATGACCACTGAATTAGCCCTGGACAGACATCTGGGGCATCTCGAGCTTGGACTTGCCCTGACGTGAACTCCTGTAGCCTGGTTGGCAGTTGTCGTTCTCAAGGGAAGAACAAAAAACAAAACACAAAAACCCCACACTTACACAAACACATCTCTTCCCTTGGGCAGGCCGGCCAATATTCTGTAATCTGATTATCCAGGAGCCTTTTCTTTGGTTCACGTTGATGAACCTCTCCTGAAGGCAGAACTGGCTCTCTACCCCCAAAGTTGCCAAAGTTGCATCCTTAAAAATAGTTTGGATATGCATATATCACTTAATTAACCAAGGCTTTAATGCAGTGGTTTTCACATAGTGGGCATAGGAATTATTTGGAGTCCCTTGTACAAATGCAGATTCCTGAAACCCGGAGATTGTGATTTTGAGGTTCTGGGGTATTTTTAGGAAACCATTTTTAAAGTGTTGTTCCAGGTGATTCTGTTGTAGGTAGTCTGCGGACCGCGTTTTGAGGAACACCATAACTTAAGAGCATTCTTTTTGTTTCTTCACGCGCACTGAGGGAATATCAGAAAAGCCTGCAGGATCTCTCAGTTCATCAGCCCAGTAGATTATTTCAGACAGTGGCATCCAGGAACCTTAGATTTATTGGACACCTACATTAAGCCAGATCTATGCTAGCCTATAGAGAAGTGAAGGTGAAAGATACTGTCTTTTCTCTTAGCTGTGCTCAAAGCATAGACATTCCTGCAGCCTTTGGTGATAAAACTATTTGGCAAATTCAAGGCTGTCCTGAATTTGGCTCTGGCCTGTCTTTCCACACGGGAAACTTTCTTCTTAACATTGTTTGGAGTCCCTTGGCAAAGTTTATTATACTTTTTTTTTTTCATGCAAAAACATTATTCTTATAGGAATTTGTTAATTAAAATGGACACAATCCAGATTCAGATGTTTTTTTTTTTAATTTTTTTTTTCAACGTTTATTTATTTTTGGGACAGAGAGAGACAGCGCATGAACGGGCGAGGGGCAGAGAGAGAGGGAGACACAGAATCGGAAACAGGCTCCAGGCTCTGAGCCATCAGCCCAGAGCCTGACACGGGGCTCGAACTCACGGACCGTGAGATCGTGACCTGGTTGAAGTCGGACGCTTAACCGACTGCACCACCCAGGCGCCCCAATCCAGATTCAGATATTTAATGGCAGTAGGTACACTCTTGCGGGATGTTTAATTGCCGTGTTCTATCTACTCGTTCTTTTGTTCCACTTTCCTTGCACTTTGTTACCTGTAAGAATGGGTCTTACAACAGGGAATGTTGAAGGAAGGAAATGCATCCAGAGCAAGCTTTGTGGTGTCATCATAGGGTTGTTTCCCTCAGAATTGCTTTCATTTGGCCTGATTTGTTAGCTACACTGTGACTCAGACAGATTTTCATATGATCAAAGCCATACCCCTGCCTTCTGGTGAATCTGCCTCCAAGCCACTGAAGTTTCTTGTTGAAACTTGGTTAAAACATTGTTTCAAGACTGCGGCTAGGCTATCTTCCAGAAGCCTGTCACTCGGGTGCAGATATTCTCATTACTCCATTTCTATATTGCTTTGATTGGTCTATTCTGTATTTATGTTAGCTAGACCAGGCTTTCCCAAATGCCATTGTAACTGGCTGTCAGAATTACCTGGTAAGATTCTAAAAGACACAGATTCCGAGGCACCACATTCTGATGCTAGCCAGGTTTGACACCCGCTCATTTAGACCACCGTTAATGGAAATAGCCTCTATTAACATTTCTGGCCTTTCCCTATAGTGATTCATATTATACTAAAGTCCTTCCTCTTCTTTGTCTATCTGAATCCTTCAAGGCCCAAAACATTGGGAAAGACCTTAACAAATATTCTTCCATAAATGTTACCAATAAGGTGAACAAAATTCCAATAGAGGTGGTGTGTCTTTGAACTTGAAAGAGGCAAATTTGGACACAAAGGGAAGAAGCAAACTTGGGGGCCTTCTTACTCGAAGGAGTGTCAAGTTGAAAAATCCAAAGAGTTCTCCAAAAGTTTTCTATAAACTTATAGATGAGAAATCCATAATGCATTACGAGTGAAAGGTGAAGGGTTCGAAACCTGGACCTAGGCTTATGGGTTTGTGTTACAGCAGCAGCCATGCCTTTCCAAACATGGTGATATAATCAGAGAGGGGCCTTAGGACTGTGTTCTAACACACTGTGTTCTGTAATTACGTGGTCAGGCTGAGCAGCCCAGCACATCTTTTGGCCATCTAAATTTTTTTTTTTTTTCAACGTTTATTTATTTTTGGGACAGAGAGAGACAGAGCATGAATGGGGGAGGGGCAGAGAGAGAGGGAGACACAGAATCGGAAACAGGCTCCAGGCTCTGAGCCATCAGCCCAGAGCCCGACGCGGGGCTCGAACTCACGGACCGCGAGATCGTGACCTGGCTGAAGTCGGACGCTTAACCGACTGCGCCACCCAGGCGCCCCCATCTTTTGGCCATCTAATCTGGCTTCTCCATTATTGTTCAGCTTCCCTTCTTTTCCTTTCTCTGTTCCCTCTTTCCATTTTCTTTGGCTCTCTTTTTTATCTTCTTGGTGTCAGTGGTTATAAGGGAAGTTTGATGGGTTTGGGAGATGGCGATCAATAGAGCTGTTCTGCTCCTGCCCTTTCTCATTTGAACTTTAGTAGCCAATATTCTATCAATATGTTGATATATATAACAATAATACTGCTGAAAATAATAATAATTTATTGTCAGAATGTCTTGTGGTTTCCAAAGCACTGTCAGATAACATGATTTCAGTGTATCTTTACACTAGGAGGATGAGAGGGGCCGGGTTGGCATTTTCCTAAGTCTCAATGCTTCAGAGGTTGAGAGGCAACCTAACTGTTACCCACTTCCCACATAACCTTTTGTTGAGATTAGCTTCTTGAAGGAATAGTGAGGATTTTGATTTGGAGCAAAGGGCAATGAAGATACTTTGGGAACTTAGCATTCTTAGAAGTAGCCGTGTGAGAGGTACTCCCGACATTAGGTAACTGGGGACACCAGCAAAGAATACCAGGAAACAAGAGAGAATTAGAAATGAAATTGAGGACCTGTAAAACTAGCTGCCTATGTAAAAACTAACTTCTTTTTATCATTCTCCAACAGCTCACTATTACTAGGAATTTACTAGGTGTTTCAGCATTAGCCTGGATCTTTGCTCATGTTTAAAAATTTTTTTTCCCTTCGAAAATGAATTCTAGATTCTAAACAACTAATTTTGGGATACTATTTCTTTGTAATTTAGGGAGTGTCTGTACATTTTTAAGTATGTTCTTTGCTAGTAATGTTATCATCTTAATCTGTTAAGTTTCTGTAGTACTTTTGTTTTGAGTATTCCATCTACCCTCACCCCTTATTATAGAGATTCTATTTCATTTTTCTTGCTAATTGCTATTTCTCATCTCAATTACTTTCATAGAAGCTGGAATGCCTTCTCCAGAATGGGCCAAAAGGAAAAAGCAGACTTTGAAAATTGGACATGGAGGGACACTAGACAGTGCTGCCCGAGGAGTTCTGGGTAAGAGATGTGAATGGAAGTTTGATGTAACTATCACTTATTATAGAAAGAAATATTGGAGTGCCTGGATGGCTCCGTCAGTTAAGCATCCAACTCTCGATTTTCAGCTCAGGTTATAATCTCATGGTTCATGAGACCAAGCCTCCGTGTGGGCTCTGCGCTGACAGTATGGGACCTGCTTGTGATTCTTTCTCTCCCTCTCTGCCCCTTCTCGTGTACACATGTGCTTTCTCTCTCTCTCTCAAAATAAATAAACTTAAAAAGAAAAAAGGAAGAAGGAAATATTGATTGAGAACAGATAAGATTGACTAAAGCTGTGCCATTTCCAGTCTGCTTTGGAGTATTTTAGATCTACTGGATTTATAATGCCGTCTTCTAAAGAAGCTCTGAACTGGTACAAACTGTTAGAAACTTTTAGAAATAGCCACTTTTGTGTGTGGATGGGACTTTGAAAAAGGGTGTTGTATCTGTGAAGAAGAGCTAACATGTAACATAGCAGGTCTGAAATCGCTGTGTTTAGAAAGGCCTGCTTACAAGGCTTGCCCTTGGAAGGCATCTGGGAACTTGGATTTTGAGAGTGTTCCCTCCCTTCTCTATCTGATAAGGGTGCTTGCTGTCCCTTGGCTGTTGGTGTGAACAGTGTGGTTTATGTTGAACACCTGCTTTCCTTTTAGGAGTCTGGAATTTTGTCCTTCCACTCAGGCAGATGTGCCTGAGTAGCCATCCCTCTCATCCCCTCCAATAAGAACTTTGGGTGCTGAGTTTCCGGCAGGCTTCCCTGAGTGGGAACATCGCACACATGTTACTGCTGTTTACATTTTGGAGGAAGGAGCATGCTCAAGTGTCCCGCTCATAGGAGGAAGAGAGAATAAGGAAACCGATGCATGAATTCCTCTGGTGTCCTTTTCCCATTTGATCCTGCTGTGTAACGTTACTATGTTACATTGTAAGTCTTAGCCATGTATGGATCTTCCAACATGGAGTGTGGTCATGGGGATTCCTGATAAGACATTTGGCTCTTTTTTCTGCCTATATCACATTTAATCTCAGAGTACAGCTCTCTTGAGAAAGTGAGCCTTATGGTTCCTGAGAGGAAGTCACACTTTCTTTTGGAGATATAGTGAGCATTTTATTGTTTGTTGAGGCAGATTGGTAGAATTGATTAACGGGAGAAAAATAATTTATCCCTATTTATTTATTTATTTATTTATTTATTTATTTATTATGCCTCTGGTAGAGGTTCTAAAGTTTACCTTCATGGACTGCTAAAGTGTGTATCCACATAGTTTATGTGGTACAAACTTTTTGTATAACTATGTCCATAGTCACAAAAATACATAAGTTAGGATTCCTATCCCTACATCCTACAAAAAAACTTCAGTAGGACAGTACTTACTTTTTACGTGGTCTCGTGTTTTGTATTTTATTGTTTCTTTTTTTTTTTTGAGGTTGTTGAATCTCTATTTTAATTTTATTTTTTAAATTTACATCAAAATTAGCATATAGTGCAATGATTTCAGGAGTAGATTCCTTAATGCCCCTTACCCATTTAGCCCATTCCCCCTCCCACAACCCCTCCAGTAACCCTCTGTTCTCCATATTTGAGAGTCCCTTATGTTTTGTCCCCCTCCCTGTTTTTATATTGTTTTTGCTTCCATTCCCTTATGTTCATCTGTTCTGTGTCTTAAAGTCCTCATGTGAGTGAAGTCATATGATATTTGTCTTTCTCTGACTAATTGCACTTAGCATAATACCTTCTAGTTTCATCCACGTAGTTGCAAATGGCAAGATTTCATTCTTTTTGCTTGCCGAGTAATACTCCAGTGTGTGTGTGTGTGTGTGTGTGTGTGTGTGTGTGTGTGTGTGTGTAGACACACACGCACATACCACATCTTCTTTATCCATTCATCCATCAATGGACATTTGGGCCCTTTCCATACTTTGGCTATTGTTGATAGTGCTGCTATAAACATTGGGATGCGTGTGTCCCTTCGAAACAGCATACCTGTATCCCTTGGGTAAATACCTAACAGTGCAATTGCTGGGTCGTAGGGTAGTTCTAGTTTTAATTTTTTGAGGAACCTCCATACTGTTTTCCAGAGTGGCTGCACCAGCTTGCATTCCCACCAGCAATGCAAAAGAGTTCCCCTTTCTCCACATTCTTGCCAACATCTGTTGTTGCCTGAGTTGTTGATGTTAGCCATTCTGACAGGGATAAGGTGGTATCTCATTGCGGTTTTTGATTTGTATTTCCCTGATGATGAGTGATGTTGAACATTTTTTTCATGTGTTGGTTGGCCATCTGGATGTCTTCTTTGGAAAAGTGCCTATCCATGTCTTTTGCCCATTTCTTCCCTGGATTATTTGTTTTTTGGGTGTTGAGTTTGATAAGTTCTTTATAGATTTTGGATACTAACCCTTTATCTGATATGTCATTTGCAAATATCTTCTCCCATTCTGTCAGTTGCCCTTTAGTTTTGCTGATTGTTTCCTTCGCTGTGAAGAAGCTTTTTATTTTGATGAGGTCCCAGTAGTTCATTTTTGCTCGTTTCCCTTGCCTCTGGAGACGTGTTGAGTAAGAAATTGCTGCGGGCAAGATCAAAGAGGTTTTGCCTGCTTTCTCCTCGAGGATTTTGATGGCTTCCTGTCTTACATTGAGGTCTTTCATCCACTTTGAGTTTATTTTTGTGTATGGTGTAAGAAAGTGGTCCAGGTTCATTCTTCTGCATGTCGCTGTCCAGTTTTCCCAGCACCTCTTGCTGAAGAGACTGTCTTTATTCCACTGGATATTCTTTCCTGCTTTGTCACAGATTAGTTGGCTATACGTTTGTGGGTTCATTTCTGGGTTCTCTACTCTGTTCCATTGATCTGAGTATCTGTTTTTGTGCCATATTGTTTCATTTTTTAAAATGTTGGTAATCCACTACATTGATTTCACAATACACTAATGGGTTGTGCCTACTGGTTTATAAAATACTGTGCTACAGTGTCCAATCCATTTTATTAGAGCTAAAAAATTAGATACAAACAATAAACCCAATCTAAGCTATCCAAAGGAAATGAATGCTTATTTAGGAGAAAAGAATAAAATTGGTGAAGAAAATTCTATTTTTCAAGAAAGTTAGAAACAATGTAGGAGTTTGCACTTTCAAAACTTACAGTTTTTATTTCATTCACATTGGCAAAAATATCTTTACTGAAGGTTTAAATAGATTTTTAAAACACTAGGAAATCCATTTTCCTGAATTAGAGAACTTGAATAGGCAAATTCTGACAGTTATTGTTTCTTGCCATAACTAATGATAATCATTTATTGAACAACTTACTATGTGTAAAGTCTTCAGCTTAGGACATTCATAAATTATATACTTTAATCCTATTGTAGTCCTATAAGGTAGATGTTATTATTTGTCATTTTACAGAAGAAGAAATGAAAACACAGAGAAGTCATACATGGTCATAGTTTTTGGCAGAGTCAGGATTTCGACTCAGATGTGCTCAGCTCCAAAGCTTCTGCCCTAACCCGGCATGGCAGATACCTGGCTGGCCCTCCTTCTCTCATCCTGTTGCAGGATTACTGATCAGTCACCGCATTCTTAGCGATTGGTCCTACAACTGGCTTCTCCGTTCTTGATCAGTTCAGCACTCCATGAGTTGAAGTCTATTTGCTGTAACCATTCTGTTCTATTGTTTTCCAAGGCACAGCACCAAAATATAAGAAGAGACAGGATAAGGTCTGCTGTGTATTTACGAATGGACCAATTGTATTAGTTTCTGGTGGTTTTTACTCATTGGTATGCAGAAGATGATAACATTCAAGGCAGTGAATAAATAAGTTTAGTTTTTACCCTAAGCTAAGGGATCTTGTTGAAATTTCCATTTTAGAATTATGAAGGACAGGTATTTGGCTGAGATTTGTGTGAGTGGAAGAAGTTGCATTGGAATTAATTTCCTGTCTGGAGGCTTAATTTATATTTGATCATCCAGCGATTTATATGATGATATAATCTGTACATGTGTCAAATGTATTAATTTTTCTTCTAATGCCTGTAGTTCCCAATGAGGAATAAAGTTTAAAAAAGGTAGGTATTTAGTCACAGAATAGAGGATATTCATTGTCTAAACTAGTAGTTCTGGAGACTGTTAGAAGTTGATTTTTGTTATATGGTAGAATAAACACTGGGTTCTAATCATGAGTCTGTGAACTAGCTGCTTTATTTACTAAGTACACACACCCTGGGAAAACCTATAATCTCTCTGAATCTCCATTTGTTTATCTCTTGAAAGGGATAACATCTACCATAACTCTCAGCAGATTTATGGAAATACCATACAAAATATTCATAACATAATGATATATGCTGTACTCTGTAAAGTGCTTTATAAAACGTTTTTTAAACAAAACTGAACCTGTGTGAAAAAATGTACTTTTACTTTCAACATATAGACTGTTTTTTGCTGTTTTTTTTTCCTTTGTAATATTAATGGTACAGATATAAGAATTTAGCTGACAATTTAAGATATAACCTGAAATTTAGGCTTATAATTCTGTTAACCTATGTTATATATGGTATATATGACACATAATTCTATAAAGAAGGCTTGCAAGATTCTCAAAAATCCTGTGGTAAATAGAATAATGACTCCCTAAATATGCCCATGTCATAATCTTCAGAATCTATGAATATTTTAGGTTCTATCACAAGGGGGCATGAAAATTGCAGATGGAATTAATGTTGCTAATGAGCTAACTTTAAGGTAAAGAGATTATCTTGGAATATCCAGGTGGACCCAGTGTAATCACAAAGGTCTTGTGGACCTTGGTTTTCTTGGGTATAAAATGAGAAGAAGGTTAAGCTGGATAACTCTAAGATGCCTTCTTGTTTCAAATTCTATCATTCTGGATCACTGAACTAGCAGAGACATCAGCGTTTCAACCATGGTAAAGTCAAACATGTCAGCCTACGCTGAGACACCTGCACTGTGGTTGATAAAGCCACTGTGCTCATCCTTGTGTCTGAGAATGTGTGCAGTTTGTTCCTTTTTTAGAATGTACTTCTCTCTTCTCTGTATGTTCAAATTCTAAACATCCTTTAAGGCAACTCAAACTCTGTTTGAAATGCTTGAAAGAAGCATTATCTGGCCTCTATAGCAGTTCAGAGTATTCCCTTCCTTGACCTTCTACAGCAGTTATGCTGCGTTCATTTTGACTCTTAATCATATATTATCATACTGCTGTTTAGTGTTATTCACTCATTATGCACCATTTTTTTGAGCACTTGCAATTTCTCTTATCTGTATTTTATTTTCCCTATAAGGTTATAAACTCTTTCAAAGTCAGGAAATGTTCTGTTTCATCAAAGTGTTGTTCTTGGGACTGTGTACATAGTACATAGTAGCTGCCCCAGAAATATTGACTGGGGATTCTTGAATGGAACAAAATTGGATTGGATCTTTGTTGTTACTATTATTAATGTTTATTTATTTTTGAGAGAGAGTGAGTGGGGGAGGGGCAGAGAGAGGGGGACTGAAGATCAGAAGTGGGCTCTGTCGACAGCAGAAAGCCTGATGTGGGGCTCGTACTCAAGAGCCCTGAGATCATGACCTGAGCTGAAGTTGGATGCTTAACCAACTGAGCCACCCCGGTGCGCTGGATCTTTATTGTTATTTTACAAAGTTTGTGCCTGGACGGCAGCAGCTGTCATCTGGAGAGCGCTGTGCTCAACAGAAGATACTAAAGGCATACAGTTTTTTATCTTAGTCTTTGAACTAGTATGATTCTACCGTAGAAGCTTAGAGAGGGTTTGGGATGATTTTGTATAGGGGTTGAGATTTGAGCTAGGTTTCGAAGGATGAATTTTGAATAAAAAAGTGTTGGTACCATAGACGTTGGGACCCAATTGAGTATTTTGGGGGGGGCTTTGTAGTGTGCAGTACAGGTTATCAGAAGCGGTTATGAAATGGTATGAATTGGAAGAGAAAGGGATAGAATGTAGAACAGACTGGTATTGGTTTAGGCTAATTCAGGCTCATGACAGTGGGAAGAAAGTCTAGATGAGTCAGGTAGCAGAAGGATGAAAAGGAAGGGGGTCCGCTGTTAGAGAGTCTGATCCGAATTTTAACTCTACTGTTTACTAGTTGTGAGATTCTAGGCAACGTTCTTAGAGTCTCTCTCTCAGTTTCCTCATCTATAAAATAGGGATAATTGTATTATTTTTTAGCATTGTTATAAGGATTAAATGAGCCAACAAATGGAAGCATTTAGAGTGGAATTTGATACATGGTAAACTCAATGAATGATATCCACTGTAAATATTCATAATAATTCTTTTAGCTTGCCAGGCATTTCTCCTTGTTTTTTCTTGCAATTCTGAATTGTGGTGTTTATATTGTGTTCTTTTACAAAATCACATCCATTAATGAGAAATACTTCAATTCTTACAAAAGCTTCTTGCTCTTAAGTGCAGAAATCATCGTAAACTCCTATTCTCACCTGGTGAAATGTGTTGTCATAAGGGTAAATAATGTTTGAAATTGAAGAGATAGGTGGGCCATTGTTGTACTTAATAGATGGTCTATATGAGTATACGTTCTGCAAGCTCTCATTTTACCCTGTATTCTTTTTTGTGTTTGGTTGATCTGTTATGTTTCTGTTTTCTTGATTGTATACTACTGGACACGAATCATCTCTAAATGGTTCATTAGCTATGATGATGGCTTTTGGTTTGCTTGGTAATGAACTCTGTCAAAAGGCTTTTATATACCGTGGTTAAATTGTGCCATGTATTTTTCACTGATGCCCATATAAAATTCCAGTGAGTCTTTGGAGATTCTTCTAAAACTTCATTATCTAATTGTCTAGGTTGAGTCTTCTCTCACGTTTAACACTTTGAGAGGAAAAATGTGTGTCTCCCATAGTGTCTTCAGAATTTCTAAGTTGCATGACAGGTTAAACTGATTGGAGTAAGAGGAGCCCTCTAATTATGCTAAATAGATGTTCCCTCCAACTTTTTATTATACGTGCCAAGAAATTAGGACCAAAATATATAGATATTTTAAAAACCTAGTTTTCAGAATAGAGTGTCATAATATTTCTTTCTTTGGTTTATAGTGGTTGGAATCGGAAGGGGAACAAAAATGTTGACCAGTATGTTGTCAGGGTCCAAGGTAAGAATACTGGAAAACTTTTGTTTTTCTTTTTTCTTGAATGTTTTTAATGACCTATGTTTTGGATTTTGATCAATTGAAAAATAAACTGTGTGCATTTATAGGTGTCATTCCTGAACATTAATTACATGTCGTGATATCTGAGATTCGAAATGTTGAGACTATAAATTGGAAATTTTTTTTTTCAATGTTTGTATATTTTTTGAGAGAGAGACAGAGTGCGAGCGAGGCAGGGGTGGGTGGGGGCAGAGGCGGCAGAGAGAGAGGGAGACACAGAATCCAAAGCAGGCTCTAGGCTCCAAGCTGTCAGCACAGAGCCCAATGTGGGGCTCGAACTCACAAACTATGAGATCATGACTTGAGCTGAAGTTGGATGCCTAACCAACCGAGCCACCCAGGCACCCCTATAAATTGGAAGTTCTTAATTGAAAAGCAAATTGATTTATAGAAGCAAAAATTCTGCAGTGCCTATAAATTTTAAAAATTATACTTTTTATATAAATCTGTTTCTTAGATGCAAGAGAACTTACAGATCCTAACTTCTCTTGGTAGGGTTTTTTTTTAACCTTGGAATTTTTATAGAAACAATCCCACTTTGTAACCCATGCACTTTTCTTTTTTTTTTTTTTAATGTTTTTTTAATGTTTTTATTTATTTTTGAGACAGAGAGAGACAGAGCATGAGCAGGGGAGGGGCAGAGAGAAAGGGAGACACAGAATCTGAAGCGGGCTCCAGGCTCTGAGCTGTCAGCACAGAGCCCAACGTGGGGCTCGAACTCACGGACTGTGAGATCATGACCTCAGCCGAAGTCGGATGCTTAACCGACTGAGCCACCCAGGCGCCCCTCCCATGCACTTTTCAACAAAAGACTTGCTTTGTTTAATGGCTAGAAAATGTTTACTAAAGAAAAGTGAGGCTTCTTTAGGATGATAAGTTACATCATTCATCTGTGAGAGTTACCTTGACTAAATCCAAAAGCACATTTTGAGGCATTTGATGGGAGAGAGAGGAAGCGTTATGCAGGGGCAGGAAAAACTGTAAATCTGTGTGTCGCTTCAGGCATTCAGTGAGAATCCTCACGCAAAACCCAAAACCTCAGGGCAGAAGGAGCTTTGAAACAGGAGTCAACGTGTCAAAGGGATTAACCTCTCAGAGCCTCTCAGTTTTTCATTAGGAAGAATGATTTGATCCCCTCTACACGTCTCTTCCAGCTCTAAAAGAGACAATAGTATCTGTGTCCTAATTAGCAGTGAGGTGCTGGTTATAATAATTGGGGCTAAGGACCAGTGAAAATGCCTTTGGAGGGAAGATTAATAAGCTGCTAGGTGGAGAAGAATTTCGGCAAGTCCCTAGACTAACTTTTTATTTAATAGTTGGTAAGGTGAATTTGTCACAATTGCTTCTTAAAATATCTATAATGGTCAAAGACTGTTTTAAAAAAAAGCTTCCAGTTTGTTGCAGACTAATTGATGACTTTTGTAAAATATAATTTAAATGTTATAGCAACGTCAGATTGCGAAGTACGTTTCTCAGCAGCCTCGTTTTCTGAACTTACCTCATTGTAGACACACTTTGAGTGGCAGCGGCCTAAGTAAGCTTTTCTTAAAATAAAAGCCCTGGAGAACACACGGTCTTTGATAGCCCCTTTTTAGTTATCAACTGGAGTAGAAACCTGTATCTTTCAGTTGGAAAGGATCTTAATACCTCAGATAAGTGTAAACATTACAGTGTGGCTTGCTGTGTAACCTTTAAAATGTTGGTGTTGAAAAATCACAGAATACCAAAATTGTGTTGCAATGGCAGAGTTTGACTGTTTTGCTAAGCACCTTTGTGCTTAAATACCTCCACATGAAGTCTAGAATTTGTTTCTGATACAGGGTTTTGCCGTTTGCTTAATATTTGTTTCTTCAATATCTAAGTGGTTACTTTGATACAGGATTATGGATGATTTTTCTTTTCTTTTCTCACTTTATTTATTTATTTATTTACGTTTATTTATTTTTGAGACAGAGAGAGACAGAGCATGAACGGGGGAGGGTCAGAGAGAGAGGGAGACACAGAATCCGAAACAGGCTCCAGGCTTTGAGCGGTCAGCACAGAGCCCGATGCGGGTCTCGAACTCACAGACCGCGAGATCATGACCTGAGCCGAAGTCGGACGCTCAACCGACTGAACCACCCAGGCGCCCCTTCTTTTTTCACTTTATTTAGTATTTTCCCAAATCTTTACAATGAAGAAGTCACTTTTATAATAATAATAATAACAATAATAATAATAACAAAAAAGATATGTTTGCATTAAGGATTTGTTCTTTTTCGAATATTCATTATTCACCTCTCCCCTCCTCTGGAAACTACAAATACAACACAGTATTGAAAGATTTTACATATAAATTCCAGGCATATTTCTAGAAATATGACCGGAAATATAAATACATCATTGGCTCTGGTTTAAGCTTTATTTATCACAAAGCATTTTGGTATTCAGCTTAGAAAGCAGAATGTCATACAGTGAAATCGCTGATCCTCAGATGACTGTATCCCAAATAGAAAATCCCAGGTGCATCTTATTACAGAAACCTAGCTCTTATGTGCCTCACATTTCAAAAGTAGGCATTATTATCTTATTAGCTATTTGTTTTTTTATACTTTTAATTTTAGGTTATGTATCTGTTAAAAGATAAGTCATTTAAATTTAATTATGTGCAATATTACATTTTTTATCAAAAGTAGTTAAAATTGTTAATAAATTAAAACTTTTTTTAATGTTTATTTTCGAGAGAGAAAGAGAGAGAGAGAGAGAGAGCGCGCACAAGCGGGGGAGGAGCGGAGAGAGAGGGAGACATAGAATCCAAAGCAGGCTCCAGACTCTGAGCTGTCAGCACAGAGCCTGATGCGGGGCTTGAACTCACAAGCTGTGAGATCATGACCTGAGCCGAAGTCGGAAGCCCAACCGGCTGAGCCACCCAGGTGCTCCATGAATAAATTTTTTAAAAATAGATTTTGTCTGTATCACTGGAAGCAATTCCAGAGATGGCTTTTAAACATTTTTTTTCCAAGACCCATAGTAAGAAATTCATTCTACATTGTGGCCCTCTATACACATACATGTATAAAAAACAAAAGTTTCATCCAACAGCCGTAACTCTATGTATGATGTCCTCTTGATATTTGTCCTTCTACTTCATTAAAAATAATTGGTGCCTGCAGATTGTACCTAGCTAGGCACGGACCTACAGTTTGACCCAATGCTTCCTCTTTCTCCACTTCCTACTTTTACGATGAATTTTATTCACATCACAACGCTACTAGAAAAATTAGACTTCTGGTAGGGGTAGGGTGGAGTTACCTCAAGAGTAGAATTACTTGGTTCTTGGATGGCAGATACTCGATGTTCACATGACAGCCGTATCACAGTACATCCTTCCCTCGCCATCCAGTCATGATCAGAGATACTGTTAAGTGAACGTGGCCTAACACTCTTCCCTGCTGAACCGAGGCACGTCCTTCGAATCCATTTCAACAGTGCCACTTCATACAGCTACTCTCATTTAATGGGTGGAGTGCTGACCTTTTAAATAAAATCTCTATGCCATCAGATTATTTTGCTCCCATTCTTTGAAGACCAGAGACCATTCAGACCACCCAGTTTCTTTCTTGCATTCCTTCCAGTTCAGATCAGTGTAAGATTTAAGGGTCCCTCTCTGTGTGCTTCATTGCTTCCTCTCCTATCTTATGGTGCCCTTTGCTTTGCCAATGATCATGTTTCTCTTGAGTCCTTTTTTGTTTTCACTGCATGCTCTTTTGGATTACATGTCTAGTGTGTATACAGAGCCTGTAGGTTTTCCAAATAATGCATTGCATACAGAAGTTGATCGATAAATCCTATTATAGTTGGCCCTTGAAAAATGTGGGGGTTAGGGGCACTGATCCCGTACACAGTCAGAAATCACCATATAACTTTGACTCCCTAAAATTTTAACTTACTAATAAGCATTAGTGATGTCATAAACAGTTGATTAATACATACTTTAATAATACAGTATAAAATACATATACAGAGTAAGCTAGAGAAAACATGGTATTGAGAAAACCATAAGGGAGAGAAAATACATTATAGAACTGTATTGTGAAAAATTGCATGTAAGTGGACCCATGCAGTTCAAACCCTTGTTATTCAAGGGTCATTAATATTACTATTCCCAAGTATTTCACGAATCCCCAAATCTCTCTCCTGAGTTCCAGGCCTGTTGGATTTCTAACTATATGTCCCATAGACACTGACATTTATTTTATCTGAGCAAGTTCTGTTGGAGACCTTGAGTACAGTTAATTTCATTCCTTTTCCTTATCTTTGATTTCTGGTAGCCTAGGCAAAACGTGGCACTCATCAGAAAGAAGCAGCATCAGCTTCCAGCTCTGGGCATTAAAGTGAGAAAGAAATTTCTTACTGTGAGGGATATCGCATGATAGACCGTGGTTCTCAAATATAGTTTTACAACAGATGTAGAAGTGGATCTATATAAAATGTAACTTAGGTAAAATGATTCTGAGAGAGGTTAGACTCGTGTCCTTTTGGCCTCACTTGATCTAAGTGCCTAGAAGGCCGCGTGCATGTTCCTCTGCTAGCTTCCCTAAATTATACTTTCTTTGAGCCAATCATTGAGCAGAAGCTGGGTAGCAGATGTACTTTGAAGTAATGGACTTTGATGAGGTTTTGCAGTATTACCTTTATTAGCATCCTGTATTGCTAATTAAAGTCAGTTACTTATATATGTGCTTTAGAAACCACATGAGCAGGTGGAAGGGTTGCTGTCCTATTTTGAAATCACTGGTGCCATTTAAAGACTAACTGGCATTATCCAGAGGTAAGACTGTTTTCCTATCACTGTGGAGATAAACTGAAGTGGTACCTGTAGGCAAAGCCAGTGTTTCCTCAGAAAGCAGCTTTGTATCCCTCCAACAATTAAACAAGTATTATTATTGGGGTATCCAAACTTTTCCACCCTGGATGTGTTCAAAGGATAGTAACTTTCCCCAAGTATACAGTGGCATTTTTAGGTTAACCAATCAATGTTAACTCTGAACTGTGATGTCACTATTGCTCCTATGGAACATAAGCCAACTTTCCAGGACTTGTGCATTTCCCTCACTTTCTCCAGAGCATGGTCCAATTTGTACCTTGTCTTTACAGTCTATTAATATTCATATATTCCATAAGTACTATATTGAAAATTTGAAAGGCTTCCACTTAGGATCTATGAAGAGCTACTCTTTTTTTTTTTTTTTTTTTAATTTTTTTTTAACATTTTTATTTATTTTTGAGACAGAGAGAGACAGAGCATGAATGGGGGAGGGGCAGAGAGAGAAGGAGACACAGAATCGGAAGCAGGCTCCAGGCTCTGAGCCATCAGCCCAGAGCCTGACGCGGGGCTCGAACTCACGGACCGCGAGATCGCGACCTGAGCCGAAGTCGGACGCTCAACCGACTGAGCCACCCAGGCGCCCCGAGCTACTCCTTTTTAATGAAGACATTCAAAGTCACATGTTGTTGGTTTGGTAGATTTAAAAAAAAAAAAATGTTCTTCCTCATCGTAAATAATATTCCTTTGTTTGTTCATGAAACTTCGAATCACAAGCTTTCAAAATAAGCCTCAAAAAAAGCAGTTGCCTAGTTGAGATGGAAATGATTATCTCTCTGAAATACAAAAACAGTTTCCTTTCTTCTGAAGAGTATGGAAGCCGGTTAGCTCTTAAGCTGTCTAGCTAGTGTCTTGCTGGGGGGTTCAGGGAGCTTGAAGAGGGGTGAAGGAGAGAGGGGAGTAGTGCTAGTATCAGTGAGAAACCATGAATCTCAAAGAGCACACAGTTCAGTGGAAACCTCTTTAAAAATTCCACAGGACCTCCATTTTCGTGTAGTCAAATTATGTTGTAATGTATCCATTAATAGATTTGAGAATTCCCAGGTATGCATCCTGTGTCTGTGTCGAATTTAGGCCAGTGAATAGAAATACTTTAGATCCCACAGGATAAAATGGTAGCATTATAGATCTACCTTGCCATGTTTTTTTGGTTTTTTTGTTTTTTTGGTTTTTTTTTTTCTTTTAACCCATATCTTCTTGGTGGTAAGGTTTTGTTTCACTAGGAGGCTTAACTGTCCGGGTGGATTTTACTAAGTAGCTTGTGGACCATTGACTAGAATTAAAAGATAATTATCACTAGACGCCAAGACAAGGGAAAACTAGAAAACACCTATGATTTAGATGAGCAGTTCACCAACTGTGTTCCGGGGACTTCTGAGGGGGGTGGTCTGTTGAGGTCAAAACCGTTCTCAGAGCTTTGCCATCACACAGGTATATTGTGGTTTTTCAGAGGTTACCTGATGGTAGCATGGGTCTGATAGTTAATGGAATGTGTGCATGTATTTTAGTGTTTTAAACATTGTTGAGCTTTAATTTCTAATACAGTCAGTATCAACAGATAGAACTCATATGAAAAAAAAAAACACTTGCACCAGGGTTTCTCAGTAACTTCCAAGTGTTTATAAGGGTTCTAAAACCACAGTGTTTGAGAATTACTGGTTTAAGTAATATTTCCCTTTAGAAGAATCCAACATGTAGCCAGATTCAGTGTAACTGCAGAACCTGAAAGGGTTTGAAACTTGGCAGGTACCATGTGGATGTGCAAAACTGGTGAAATGTGAATTGCACAGATAAGAACTTCTCCAGCATGTATATAATTCTATCAACAACTTTTTTATTAAGCTGCTACCATGTTTCCATCTAGTGAGAAACACAATAGAACAGCATTGCAAAATCCAAGCTAACAGTTTGTAATTGGGGAAGATAAGGATCAATATATATCTTTGCATCTCTCACAGGCACTTAGGAGAATATTTGGTACATTCACAATCCTTAAACATGATTGACTGAATGAATACACTAGTGAATGAATGAATACACGATGTGGGCTTGATATAGGCCTCCATTCTTCTCATGTATTGAACACCTACTCTTAGCTCTGCTGCCAGGTGAGCGATTGGAAGTTGAGATAAATTAATAGAGCGGCTTTGAAAGATAACAGGGTTTAGGGTTTGATTGCTGGAGAAGAGAGGAAGCTCAAGGCTAGCGAAATTGCATGTGCCAAGAACCCCTGGAGCTCAGAGACTAGAATGAGCATTGCATACTTGGAAAGCATGTTCCAGAATTAAAAGGTGCCTGGTTAAAACTTGTTACATAGAATAATGCAAAAAGTTTCAAGGTTCAAGGAAAACCAGAAAACAGTGATGATTTCTCGTGATGTATATAGATTGCACTGTTTTTCTTATGCAACCAGATGATTAAGGCAAAAATCAGAGCACTTTCTTGCTTTCCTGTTTCTCATGGGAACTCACTATAACCAGATGAGTCACTCAAACCACTGTTACTGTGAATCATTTTGTATCTCTCGCTCTTTTTCTTTTTTAAATAATAATGATGACAATAGTATTGTTTTCTGTTGCTTACTGTGGCCAGGTACTGTTCTAAACTCTGCCCTCCTGAGGTACTATTATCATCTCCATTCTAAGATCAGGAAAACAAGGCTCCAGCATGAAAGGCTCACTTAATCTACTTTTTGTGATGGCATCAGGATTCAACCCTTTGAGTCCACACTCTTCCCATTCACCCTGCTGTATATACTTCTCCCCATGGTTTGCTTAATCCAGGTTGACTGTTGCAAAATATGGAAGCAGGAGTGGAGCATCTCGGGTGATGAGACTGTTTGTTTAGTTACAAGAAACTAATTTTTGTCGATACTAATGAAACATTTTTTTGGAACTTTTAAAATTTTATTTTAATTCTAGTGTGGTTAGCATCCAGTGTTATATTAGTTTCAGGTATACAACACAGTGATTCAACAATTCTGTACATCTCTCTGCTCATCATGATAAATGTACTCTTGATGCCCTTTATCTGTTTCTCTCATACCCGCCCCCACCTTCCCTCTGGTAACCACCAGTTTGTTCTCTATATTTAAGAGTCTGTTTTTTAGTTTGTCTCTTTTTTTCCCCCTGTGTTTGTTTTGTTTTCACATATGAGTGAAATCACAGGGTATTTGTCTTTCTCTGAAATTTTTAAAAAGTTAATTCAAATGCATTAGAACATTCCCCCTATATTAAATTATTTGAAAAAATTATTTTGAGCTATGTAATAGAAGGCGATTTCATCCACGGGCAGCTTGGACTGGTATAAAATGCTTGTTCATGGGAATTTGAAGTTCTAATATTTTTCTCATTTTTGTCTCTGGTTCCTTTGCTAACATAATAAACTTGTCATTAATAAGCTTATATTTCTACAAAGTACTTTAAGCTTCGTCTTTAAACAGTTGTCCACATAACTACAGAATCTTTTCAGTGGGAATTATATTCCTGGCATTTTTCTCACTGCTTCATGAGCTGTTCCAAATAAAATTTGAATTTGACCAAAAGAAAGTAGTATAAACAGTATGTAATACAAATGTGCCCTGAGGTGAGAAGGAAAATAGTCCTCAGTTAACTGAATGATCAGTTCTTAGATGTGACTTTTTTCCTTTCAGAGAGCTTGAGAAGTAGCTATTTCTCTTTATTAAGAAAACGCGTGTAATATTAAGGACACCAGTTCTGCTTTAGTAGTTTGGCTCACTTTCTGCATATTTAGCTTTTGTTTAAACATCTAACGAAGCTACTAAGATTAGTCTTAGTATTTCCTGTAAGAAGTAGTAAATGGATATATTTTAAAATTAATTTTAATTGTACGTGTGGTAAAATTGTTGAGTCTTCTGATGGCCACATACCATTGGCCACGCCATTGTACCGTTCTCTCTACTCATAGGTATATCTGAAATTTTTCTTCCAGAATCAAAACTTCCCAGTTCCCAGAACTGGTCCTAGAAATTGGTTTGTAACAAGCGTATGTTTATGAGCCATAATGGTCAGTAAAATCCGGCTCTTCTGTGTCGTGTGGACTGGTGTGGGAAGTTCGTGAGCACTCCTCAGTTTACATAAGTGCTTCCCACATGTCACAAATTAACGAAACAGCTGCAGTCGCTTATTTTTGCCTTTATTTTGTCTCAAGTTGGTAGGGTTAGTAAAATTCTGTATAAAGCTTCAAGACAGGCGTAAGTTTTTCTTTACCTGATGACCTATTTTTCTCCCTTGCTTCTTTTCCTCTAGAGGTACACCGCCATTGGGGAGCTGGGGAAAGCTACTGACACGCTAGATTCCACCGGCAAAGTAACAGAAGAAAAGCCTTACGGTATGATGTTCGTCTAACGTAGTCCTCTTTGTTCGTTCACGTTTAGACAGAGTTTCTGTGAATCCAGAATTTTTTTTTTTTAATGTTTATTTTTAAGAGAGAGAGATACAGTGTGTGAGCAGGGGAGGGGCAGAGAGAGAGAGACACAGAATCCAAAGCAGGCTCCAGGCTCTGAGCTGTCAGCACAGAGCCTGATGTGGGGCTTGAACTCACAAAGCATGAGATCATGACCTGAGCCGAAGTCAGACACTTAACCGACTGAGCCACCCAGGTGCCCCTGTGAATTCAGAGTTTTAAAAATAAATCTCTTGGGGCGCCTGGGTGGCGCAGTCGGTTAAGCGTCCGACTTCAGCCAGGTCACGATCTCGCGGTCCGTGAGTTCGAGCCCCGCGTCAGGCTCTGGGCTGATGGCTCAGAGCCTGGAGTCTGTTTCCGATTCTGTGTCTCCCTCTCTCTCTGCCCCTCCCCCGTTCATGCTCTGTCTCTCTCTGTCCCAAAAATAAATAAACGTTGAAAAAAAAAAAAAATTTTAAAAATAAATCTCTTACCTGATATTACCAGTGATTATGATAGCTTTTAGTACATTTCTTTGGGTTAATAAAATTGACAGTTTTGATCACATTGTTGCTTATTTGGTATGGGTTTGTTTCTAAAGATTTATCATTTGTCATAATTGCCTCTTTTCCTATAATCAGTTTCCTTTAGTGTTCAGAATTCTTCCAAATAATTCTCTTGCCAAAAAACAATTTATAGCTAGGAATTAGGACATTTTCCCTAGTAAACGAAAAAGCGGAGAGACTATCTTGTTAGATTTTACCTGTGCCTTCCCATGGCTTATTTATTTATTTTGCAGTTATTTCTTAGCTTTTGAAATGCACCAAGTTTAGTGCTTTACAACTAATTATGTTCCTGTGCTTTTGCAGCATATAAGACAATATGACAGAGGGAAAGCTATTTCTCTGGAAGTAAAACACAACTCACTGGGGCCCACCTTAATTTTTCTACCATTCCTTCTTTTCCTCCTTTAAGTAAGGATAGATAAATGAGATGGTTTCCTAGCAACTCTCAGAGTGCAGCGCTATTCGTAATGCAGCCCTTGACGTTTTGTACAGTCCGTTCACCTACATTATAATGTCATCAGTCGTGAATTATTTGTAGGCTTTCTGCTGTGTTGGGTTTGTTTGTTTGTTTTTTTTTTGTTTTGTTTTCTGCTTGTGTTTAATGTTACCCCTTCTTAATTTAGCCATCTGGCTGTCCTGTGTTTTGTGTCGAATGCACTTACTATATATTATGTATTGCCCCAGTACTTAGGCCAACCTTCTCCTTGGTCATAGTAGCTTCACTTGTCCTGATAAGATTTATATATAACTTAGGATCCTACTTGATAAATCAAGCAACATAATCAAAAGACAAATCACTGATTTATGTTGATTTTTTAAAGAAACAGATGTTGAATTCTCCTTGAAATTATTAGGAAATAGCAGACCCTCACTTAATGGAAACCCAACCATAATTTTCAACCAGAAAGCTTTTAAAAAAGCACAGGGCAATAGGATGATATCAGAGATTTCCAGAGTATATAAAGTACCTATATAATCATAAAAATGGTGAGAAGGTAAAATTGATAAGACTTCTTGATGGGATGGGGTAGTGAAGGGGAGGACGTTGTCAACCATGACCTAGGTTTCTAGGTTTTTTTAAAATTTTTTTTTTTTTTTCCAACGTTTATTTATTTTTGGGACAGAGAGAGACAGAGCATGAACGGGCGAGGGGCAGAGAGAGAGGGAGACACAGAATCGGAAACAGGCTCCAGGCTCTGAGCCATCAGCCCAGAGCCCGACGCGGGGCTCGAACTCACGGACTGCGAGATCGTGACCTGGCTGAAGTCGGACGCTTAACCGACTGCGCCACCCAGGCGCCCCAAGGTTTCTAGGTTTTAAAGCTGGTCATGTGATGGAGCAGTTCATTGAGTAGGGGATACTAGAATAGGACCAAGGTGATGAAAATACAGTTGACCCTTGAACAGCACAGGTTTGTCTTGTGTGGGTCCACTCATACCTAGATATATATTTATGTATTTGAGAGAGAGAGAGAGAAAGTGTAAGAGCGGGATAGAGGGAGAGAGTCTTAAGCAAGCTCCACACTCAGCACAGAGTCTGATGTGGGGCTCATTCCCACAATCCTTTGGGATCATGACCTGAGCTGAAATCAAGAGTTGGATGCTCAAACAGCTGAGGCACCCAGGCGCCCCTATAAATGATTTTTTAAAATAAATACAATACAGTACTGTACATGTTTTCATTATGATTTCCTTAGAAACATTCTAGCTTACTATAAGCTATATATAATATACAAAATATATGTTAATCATTTGTTTATATTATTGGCAAGGCTTTCAGTCAACAGGCTATTAGTAGCTAAGTTTTGGGGGAGTCAAGTTATACATAGGTTTTTTACTTCATGCAGGTTCCATAACCCTAACCCCTGTGTTGTTCAAGAGTTAGCTGTACTTAAACATACCCTTTCTTCCTGCCCTTAAGCATTTTGGAGTTAAAAAAAACTCTTCATTGTATTGTGCAGTTTGTAACCTTACTTAAAGAAAACTTAGTTTGTTAAAATCATCTGATTATATGTTGAACTAAGTCATGGAAAAACTAAGTAACTTTCTTCAGGCCCTGAAAGGGAGACCTCCCTGTAGTATATTGAATAGTATTTGTAGTCCCAGAAAAAATGACAGCTCATCGAGTTTGCTTATTGACATGAGTTTTCTTTGTGATTTAAATAAATTAGCAAATGTTTGTCATCTACTTAAACTTAAACAGGTACCAAGGGGAAGGTAAATGAGACCTAGCCTGTGTCCTTTAGGAACTTGTGTCCCATGGAGAACTTTTGTGTTTAAATGGAAAATGGTCTTAGATTCTAGCCTCAGGCGATTCTAAACAGGTTTTCACCCACATGACTATCTGGCAGACGTCCAGAAGTGATGTAGTACACAGAACAATTCATCGTGCTACCTGTCCTGCATGTTGTGAGACATCCAGCATCCCTGGTCCTCGAATATTAAATGCTGCTGATGTTGCCACCCTCCCACATCACTGTAACAATAAAAATGCAGTTTTTAATTGACTTTTGAGAACAGCTGACATATAGGTCAGGTAACTAAGGCAGTATGCAGTAAATGGCAAATGAATGCTCTTAAGTCATTTTTGTTCTATCTAGACAAATGCTATTTTTAGCTGTTGTTTCAGATACCTGAAAGTTCGCTCAGAAGAGTAAGAAAACAAGTGTGGCTCAGTAGACTCAAAGCTCAAACCATATTAATAATAGGGCCCTTCTGTTCTTTCACGCACCTTCCTTTATCCCTAAATAGCTTTTGACTGTTTGTAAATACACATTTGCGTGTTAATCCCGAAACTGTGGGGCTGAGACCTATCTCTTTTGGTCCTCACTATATTCTTGGTGTCTAGGACAACGTGTGGCATATAGAATAAAGCACAGTGTACGGATAAATAAGGCAGGCAATAGAGGACGGCGAGATGGCAGCCGAGTCGCACAAAAGGCAGAGCATCCTCCTGCCTTGTGCTGCTCTTTTCTTATCCCCATCCAGGTATTGAGTCTTGGGCGCAATTGCTGGCCTGAGGACACTTGGCTTCATTGTGTTGATCTGCTCTTCAGTGAGCTCAGGGCGTGAGGACCATGGCTTCCCAGGCTATCTTAGATGTGAGCCAAGCTTCTGGGAAGGCCTGACTGCTCCTGTGAGAAGAATAGGCTTCTCTCTCTTGTGGCTTTTTTATTGGGAGGCAAGAAAGGTGAAAGGAAAGTGGTATCTCATGCTAATCCTCTGTTCTAAACACCGCAACCCCTAGGTCCCAAGCAAGATAGGATGTTACAAGGTCTTTTCCAGTGGGTGTAGCTAATGTATCTCATGGGAGTGGCTCCTCTCGGACTGTGGTTTGCTGCCCACACTTCCTGGAGGAAGCTGAGGACTTGAATTGGATCTCAGATTGCAATTTAAACAACTAGGGCACATGCTCTAGTATGGCTGCTGTGTAGATAGGTATCAGTCATCTTGTGGTGCCTTTTGTTTGTATTTAAACCTTTTTATTACAAAATATTACACAAATAAAGAAAAGCGAGCGAAACTTAAATTTACAGCTCAGTGAACTATCACGAAGCAAACCTCAATGCAGCTACCAGTCAAGAAATAGAAGATTCCTAGAAACTCCTTTCAAGCCGCAGTCCATATATAACATTTTTCTGTTGACATTTGGACTTTATGAATAAAGCTGCTGTGTGTATTTTGTACCTGTTTGTTGGTGGACTCGTACTACTCATTTCTCTTGGGAATACACCCAAGTGGAATTGCCGGGTCATAGGGCAATCCTCCTGTACTGGAAATTATCAACAATTTTCAAAGTAATTGTGTAAGTTTGGATTTTTACCACCAATAAATGGAGTTTCACTTGCTCTACATCCTGGGCAACACATGGCATTAACAGTGTTTTTAACGTTGGCCATTCTGATGAGTGTGTAGTTTTATTTCATTGTGGTATTAATTTGATTACTAATGGGATTCAGCACTTTATCATGTGTTTTGGCTTCTTAGCCATATTCTTTTGTGTATTGTTCAGGTCTCTTGCCCATTTGCTTTTTGGGTTTTTTTTTTTCTTTTGTATTGAGTTGCCTTTTTAAAAATTGTAATTTGTATGAGATCTTTGTATACTCTGGGTATGTGTTCTTCTTTTGTTATGTGTTTTTTTCCTACCCTGTGGCATATTTTCTACCTCTTCTTGATTGTGTCATGGAAAACAGAAGTTTTTAGCTTAAGTTTAGTTTACTTTATTAAGTCTTTCCCTTTGTGATTAGTCCAGTCCTTTTGGTACCCACTTTAAAAAAAACAAAAATTCCTCCCCCAAAAGCATGAAGATATTTTCCTGTATTCCAGAAGCTTTGTTGTTTTGCCTTTCACATTACATCTATAATCCACCTTTTTCCCCCCTCTTGTATGCATATTCCTGTATGGCCCAGCACTTTTCTCTACTGCATTGCCTCTTTGGTCACCGTCACGCACTTTATAGATAATGGGTTTGTTTGGAATCCATTTTGTCACACGGGTCTGTCTATTCTTGTGCTAACACTGAACTATCTTAATTACTATGGTTTTAGACTAGATCTTGATATCTGAAAGAGCAAGTCTATCTGATTTTTTATAGATTTTCCCTATAGGTTTTTTATAGCTTTCTTCTCAAAGTAAGAAAGTTGCTTTCTGTACCCAACTTACTGTTTTTTGTTTATTTTATTTTTTTTTCAACGTTTATTTATTTTTGGGACAGAGAGAGACAGAGCATGAACAGGGGAGGGGCAGAGAGAGAGAGGGAGACACAGAATCGGAAACAGGCTCCAGGCTCTGAGCCATCAGCCCAGAGCCCGAGGCGGGGCTCGAACTCACGGACCGCGAGATCGTGACCTGGCTGAAGTCGGACGCTTAACCGACTGCGCCACCCAGGCGCCCCTGTTTATTTTTTTATTTAAACAGTTTTTTTAAGGTTTTATTTATTTTTGAGAGAGAGAGCTAGAGCTCCAGAGGGGGAAGGGCAGAGAGAGAGGGAGACACAGAATCCAAAGCAGGCTCTAGGCTCCAGGCTCCGAGCAGGCTCTAGGCTCTCTCAGCACAGAGCTGGACGCGGGGATCGAACCCACCAATCATGAGATTATGACCTGAGCCGAAGTCGGATGCTTATCCGACTGAGCCACCCAGGTGCTTCTGTTTGTTTTAAATAAGCTCTATGTCCAGTGTGAGGCCTGAACTCAACAATCCTGAGATCAAGAGTCACATGCTCTGCTGACTGAGCCAGTTAGGCACCCCAACTGTTTTATTTATTTATTTTTTATATCATGAGCACACATTGAATTTTATCAAATACTTTTTCTTTAGCTGTTGATTTTTCTCCTTACTCAAATATTAAACTAACTTTACATTTCTAGAGTAAGCCCAAATTGATCATGATCTGTTATCCTTTACATAAATTGTTGGATTTAGTTTGCTAATATTTAGTTTAGGATTTTTGCATTTTGTCTATGAATGAGATTACCTTCTGTTTTTCCTTCCTGTTAATGTCCTTGACTGGTTTTTTTTTTTTTTTTTTTTCAACGTTTATTTATTTTTGGGACAGAGAGAGACAGAGCATGAACGGGGCAGGGGCAGAGAGAGAGGGAGACACAGAATCGGAAACAGGCTCCAGGCTCTGAGCCATCAGCCCAGAGCCCGACGTGGGGCTCGAACTCACAGACCGCGAGATCGTGACCTGGCTGAAGTCGGCCGCTTAACCGACTGCGCCACCCAGGCGCCCCCCTTGACTGGTTTTAATATCAGTTATGCTGACTTCATAAAATAGGTTGGGGGGGTTGGTATTCTCTTATTCTCTAGAATTTGTGTAAGGTTGGCATCATTTCTTTTTCAAACGTTTAGTAGAATTTATTGGTAGACATTTGGGGTTTTCTTTGTTAGGAAGGTTTTAATCATGGATTGGATTTCTTTTCTAAATATAAAATTTAGTATTTTTTTATTTCTTGTGTCATTCTAGATAATGTTTTCCCTAGGAATTTGTCTATTTCACCTAAATTTTCAAACTTATTGGTCTAGAGTTGTTTATAACATTCCTTTATGACCTTTTTATTTTGAAATATCAGACATATTTTTGTAGTTTTTAGTATGTAGATCTTTCATTTCTTTTGTATATGAAATCCCTAAATACTCCATATTTTTGAATGCTATTATAAGTTGAATTTTAAAAATTTCAGTTTGTGATAGTTCATTCTTTTTTTTTTTTTTAATTTTTATTTAACGTTTTATTTATTTTTGAGACAGAGAGAGACAGAGCATGAACAGGGGAGGGTCAGCGAGAGGGAGACACAGAATCTGAAACAGGCTCCAGGCTCTGAGCTGTCAGCACAGAGCCCGACGCGGGGCTCGAACTCACAGACCGTGAGATCATGACCTGAGCCGAAGTCGGCCGCCCAACCGACTGAGCCACCCAGGTGCCCCTGATAGTTCATTCTTAGTATAGAGAAATGGAGTTAATTTTTAAATATTGGTCTTATGTCATTTTCCCTTGCTAACCTCACTAATTTGAGTCACTTTTGTATAGATTCCTTGTTAGTGTGGATCTAAAGTACATTTCTCCAGGTCTCCATTAGTTCTACTCCTCAGACACGGCTTCTCTGGGGTCCCTGTCACATTCCCTGTGTGTTCAGCCAAGTTTCTTCCTTCTGGATGGTTGGAATTCATCCAACCTTATAAGAGCTTGCAAGAGCTTTGGTGGCAGTTCTTTGGTTAATTTTCTGGCGTCTGTCTTATGTGCAGCTTGGAATTGAGCTGGGCTCAAGTGGACCCCTGTAGACATCTCCTTCTCTGTTTGGTTCTCCCAAATTCCAGCTGCTGCTGCTTCCCCAAATTCTGATTTTTATTCAGTGAGATTGTTACTGGCTGGTGGATTGTAAAATTCCTTGGTTCTTGTCTTCTTGAAGGAAAGAATTCAGTCGAGAGACTCCGTAGAGAATTAAACAAAGGTTTTATTTAGCAAAGGGAGAGTACACTCCAGAAAGGTAGCAAAAGAGCTTGGTCTACGCGAGATGATGCGGTGTCTGGGCGGAGACTGGGTAGTCCCTGGCAGTTTCCTACCTGCCATCGTCCTTTCTCCCCTCCTGCTCAGGTCTGTCTAGCCGCCTCCAGTAGCAAGATCACAGTGCTCTTTTGGGATTCCCTTCCTTACATCACAGTTCAGAAAGTACCTCCAAGCAAAACAAGTGATCCTCAGAAAGGCCCTGCCTGTTTCTTTCTCTTCTCTCAGGGATGATAGTCCCAGCTGTCTGTTGTCTAAGGTTTGAAAACAATTGTGTATTATGTATTTTCCCAATTAAACAGTTTATAGTGGTAGGACTTATCCAGTAACAGTTACTCTGTCATGGTTGAATATTGTTTTTAAATCCATAGTTCAGTTAAGTATCGACTAATATGTTGTAAGTTTACGGGTAGAGTCAACAGATTTTAAGCAAATAATATGTGATATGATCTCACATATATTAATTTTCTGAGAATGACTTTTTAAAATTAATTTCAGGGGCACCTGGGTGGCTAGGTTGTTTAAGTGTCTGACTCTTGATATTGGCTCATGATCATGATCTCACAATGGTGGGATCAAGCCCGACATGGGGCTTCATGCCCAGCGTGGAGCCTGCTTGGGATTCTCTCTCTGCCCCTCCCCCACTTGCTCACTCTCTCTCTCTCAAAAAAAAAATTAAAAATATTAATTTCAGGGGTACGTAAGTGGCTCAGTTGATTAAGTGTCGGACATCAGCTCAAGTCATGATCTCACAGTTTGTGAGTTTGAGCCCTGCTTCAGGCTCTGTGCTGACAGCTCAGAGCCTGGTGCCTGCTTCGGATTCAGTGTCTCCCTGTCTCTCTCTGCCCCTCTCCTGCTCATGCTCTGTATCTCTCTCAAAAATAAACATTAAAAAAAAAATATTAATTTCAAATGAATACTGCTGGCACATTGATGATTCTAAACAAAGAATAATTACCCAAGTCCTATGACACTTTTATCATACCCATCTTCTTTTAGCAAATGTATTTCTTGGATAGTTATTGGATATAATTGCTTTAGAGATTTTATTCTCCATTTCTTTTTAAATCCTTTGGAGGTAGAGTCTTTTTTTTTTTTAAAGATTTTTTTTTTTTTTTATTTTTCAACGTTTATTTATTTTTGGGACAGAGAGAGACAGAGCATGAATGGGGGAGGGGCAGAGAGAGAGGGAGACACAGAATCGGAAACAGGCTCCAGGCTCCGAGCCATCAGCCCAGAGCCTGACGCGGGGCTCGAACTCACAGACCGCGAGATTGTGACCTGGCTGAAGTCGGACGCTTAACCGACTGCGCCACCCAGGCGCCCCGAGTCTTTATTTTTAATAATTATTATTTGGATTGGACTAATGGCAAGATTTAGAGATAGCCAGCATGCTTCACTACATACTCACGTAGTGAACATAATAATCATATGATAAAAAAATACTTATTTTATTCTAAAATAGTGTATTCACCTTTATTGTAAAACAACTTGCTGCATAGACCTTCTGTCTGGTGATTCAAACTTCAGAAGAGTCATTGGCCTGGGTGACTTTTAAATGTCCTTTTGACCTGGAGATTCTATTATTCCTCAGCTGATTCAGCAAGAATGTCTTGAGTGCCACTGTAATTGTGTACCTTATATAAGAAGAAAAGCTGCCTTTGCCTCTAAGGGCCTTGGAATTTAATTGGTGACATAATACCTGCCTATGTACAGTAGGTAACATTTACAAATTGTGTATGGTTAATTGCAGAATGAACAGCACAAACCTAAAATGCCTGAGATGTTAAGTCAGAGAGAGAGACCCTGGCAGAAGTAATGACAAAGAACACGTCTTGTCATCTTATGTTGGGGAGCGGGAGTAAAAGACGACAAGTGAAGCAGGAAAAGGAGTATACATTCAGAGGAATGTTAGGAAAGAGGCCAGCCTAGCAGAAGTAGAGAGCCGTTTCAGTTTCATTTAGTCTTATTTTGAAGATGTGTGGCTAAGCCATGAACTTAACAGTACGTCGCAATTGCTCTGCAGTGGTATCAGCAGTGGCATTTCTTCAGCAGCCGTGCTTGGTGGTAGCATCGGCCGCCTAGATTTGAAAGCGTTGCATCACTAAGGTGGCACCAGTAATTGTTCTAATGTTGCGGCAGAGCAAAAATGTCTCATGGAAAAATCCTTATCCTATCATGAGCTACATCTGTTTGAAAAACAGGAGGAACAGAAGAATATCCATCTGAGAACTGTCTTTTTGGACTGTTAGGTGTTGGAGAAATTCTTTTGAGTTCTGTGGCTCTTCTCTGTGTGAGTCTAGTAGATTCTGGTCTTTTGTTTAACTTGAGACTCAAGGTCACACCGAGGTTAAGACTGTCTCGCTGTGTTGATATTGAAACCTGGACACAGTATTCCATGCTGTTGTTTAATTTTTTTTTCCGGTGATACAGTGATAATTCAAGGCACGTTAATTAGGTTTTGCTTAATGTTATTTGGTAAAATCAAATGTAACTATGTATTAGAATAAAAAGTTGAAATAAACGTCCTACAAAGTGAAAAAGAAGCGCTGTAATTTCTTTCCATTGACTGTGACCTAAACAAGGTATAGACTATTTCTATAATTATTGAATATGAAATATACATAGTCATCTATAAATACGAAAATCCCAAATACTGAGTTTCAATGTGCTATAGTTTTCATTTGTTAAAATTATAGAACTATACTTTAATATTATAGTAATAATATTTTATAGTTAACACAGTTGATATTTTGTGTGAAAGAGTATTAAAGGCTGGAAACATGATTAAGTAACATACCGAAAACGTGTATGTCTTCATTCAGATTTTCTAAAATCATTGTTAAAAAATGCTTAATAATCATGGTATCCTTGCTGTGTATATTGTCTTTTTGCACTGGCTTATTTTGAGGCAAAAGTCAGACTCCTAAGAGTGTTTGATGAAAAAGAACAGAGAAATTCCAAAAACAGTGAAAGGAGGGAAGGAGACAAATACAAGTTTTCTTGGGGACAGAACTGAATGTAAGTGTGTCAGTTTTATGCCACCGTAGAACTAGCAGGTAAAGTTTTTGATGTGGTTGCTACTTAATAATCTTCAATGCTGGGGGCACCTGGGTGACTCAGTCCGTTAAGCATCCGACTTTAGCTCAGGTCATGATCTTGCAGTTCTTGGGTTCGAGCCCCGCTTCGGGCTCTGTGCTGACAGCGCAGAGCCTGAAGCCTGTTTCCGATTCTGTGTTCTCCCTCTCTCTCTCTCTGCCCCTCCCCCACTCATGCTGTCTCTGTCTCTCTCTCTCTCAAAAATAAACATTAAAAAAAAATTTTTTTAAATCTTGAAAAAAATAATCTTCAATACTGTGTAAACTTTTATTTTTAAAATTTTTTTTTTCAACGTTTATTTATTTTTGGGACAGAGAGAGACAGAGCATGAACGGGGGAGGGGCAGAGAGAGAGGGAGACACAGAATCGGAAACAGGCTCCAGGCTCCGAGCCATCAGCCCAGAGCCTGACGCGGGGCTTGAACTCACGGACCGCGAGATCATGACCTGGCTGAAGTCGGACGCTTAACCGACTGCGCCACCCAGGCGCCCCATTACTGTGTAAACTTTTAAATTGATTTTTTAGTTGACATTCAGTGTTACATTAGTTTCAGGTGCACAACAATGCTTACCATCTGTCATGATACGAAGTTACCACAGTATTATTGACTATATTCTCTATGCTGTACATTTCATTCCCATAATTTACTTATTTCATAACTGGAAGCTTGTATTTCTTAATACCCTTCACCTATTTTGCTCATTACCACTTGCCGTGGTGAGCACTGTGTAATGTATATGTCAGATCGCTGCATTGCACACCTGAAGCTAATATTAGCATTGTATGCCAATTATACTTCAGTTATTTAAAAAAAAAAAAACTTGTATGAATTTTTCTACTTGTTTTCCGATCCCCTCATTTTTTAATGCTGTGGTACCTTTTCTATAGCTAATGCGCTATTTTTCTCAGCTTTTCTAAAGGCTGTAGTAAGCACCAGCTAAATGCATATAAGATGATGGAGTCATTTATTGGAGAAAAAATTGAAGCAAAGGAGGGGCGCCTGGGTGGTGCAGTCGGTTGAGCGTCCGACTTCAGCCAGGTCACGATCTCGCGGTCTGTGAGTTCAAGCCCCGCGTCAGGCTCTGGGCTGATGGCTCGGAGCCTGGAGCCTGTTTCCGATTCTGTGTCTCCCTCTCTCTCTGCCCCTCCTCCGTTCATGCTCTGTCTCTCTCTGTCCCCCCAAAAATAAATAAACGTTGAAAAAAAAATTAAAAAAAAAAAAATTGAAGCAAAGGAAATTTAGTCTTAATATTAGACAGTATAAGACTTTCTCCCCCTCTTATCTCATTATTGTGTATTTTATTCATCTCAACAAGGTAGAATTTGGCCTACAAATATGTGTTGATAGAAAATTTTTAATTGAGGGGCTGCTGAGTGGCTCAGTTAAGCACCTGACTTCGGCTCAGCTTATAAGCTCATAGCTTGTGGGTTTGAGCTGCATCGGGCTCTGTGCTGACAGCTCAGAGCCTGGAGCCTGCTTCAGATTCTGTGTCTCCCCCTCTCTCTGCCCCTTCCCTGCTCGTGCTCTGTCTCTTTCTCAAAAATAAATAAACATTAAAAAAATTTTTTAAAAAATTAATTGAAATTTCAGAGCGTTCAATGCTGTGAAAATAGCACATATTCTGTAGTTGTTTGTTACCTTTTTCATTTTTTGGCAGATAAAATAACACAAGAAGATATTGAAGGCATTCTGCAGAAATTTACTGGGAATATAATGCAGGTACCTCCCCTGTAAGTTCACTTACTGAATTTGAAGAAATGTTTAATTTTTATTTTTCAGTGTTTAACATCACTTTAATGAGAAAACAAACAAACAAAACGGCTTCCTTCTGTGTATGGTGAAGCATGTTTTGATCCGACACAGTGTCTGCTCCAGTAGAGGTGGGCCTGATTTAGGCAGCTTGCAGAGCTTCTGGCACTCTCTGGGGCGGCGCGATGCCGTCTCCTCTGGCCCTGGATGCTGCCACGGCTTGACATCCATGCCGTTCCAGTGCTGATGGGCTTCTGTGATTTGCACCCACACGCCTCAGGGCAGGTCTGGAGCACAGAGAGGTCAGTTTTCCCCGAACTGCTGTGAGGGGCCCGGTCCTGTCCAGTGCTGCTGTCAGAGCTGTTATTTGTAGTCCAGTGGCTACTTTTGTTCAGGCATCGGGACCATTTCCTGTGGGCCCAGAATCTTACGCTTCACAATTCTCAGCAACAAATGAAACAGATGAAAGTTACAATTTATTAAAAGTATAAGAATATTGATTTACCACTTAACCATATTTTTTGTGCACATTACTATTTCAAGCAAATTGCTTTTTATTTTAAAAAATGGCTGTATCGTTATGTGTCAGGCAAAGTTACTGACAGTTCTTTTAGCATTTAGTACTTTTTATTTTAAAATCTTGATTTTTTTCAAGAACGCTGAAATATCTAACAGGGAAATGGGTCTTCATAATTTTGCGTTTAAAAAATTTTTCAGGATATGGATAAATGTTATTTTTGATCATTATTGTTATAAATAAAATATAAGTATGTTTAATTTATTTTAAGAGCAGTTTTAGAAATTTCTTCCCGGGACTGTTCCAAGGATTTCGTAGTCTAATAAAATTTTATCACACAAAGCTAAGATCTGTTAAGTAGATTATCTGCTTCTTTGCATTTTGAAATGTTTTGACAACTTGTATGTGAAAATGAATATTATTGTAATGGAAATTGTTTCAAGGAAACATAGTTGAGACCATTGTGACCAGAGGCCTTGTCACAGTGTCCTTGACCCAGAACCCGGACCAATGAACAAACATTTGTATAGACCACCTCCACAGAGAAGGTGGAAGGATAAAATTGACAATATTGCTCATTGGGCACCAGATTAAGCTTTCGCTTCAAAGATATTTAGGAATTCCATCCCTGGCACCATCACGGAACAGATTGGAAGGAAAAAAGAAGTCCGCCTGTTAGATTTTCCGTTTAAGTGCCGCTCGTCATCCTTTCTTTCCATGCTGTAATCTGGAGTTATACTCTCTCATTCTTTCTTAACCTTTTCTCTCTCCTTCACGCCCTGTCTCTCTCCCTCATCTTGCAAGCTATTCTGCATTAAAGAAAGACGGACAGAGACTTTCAACCTTGATGAAGAGAGGTGAAATAGTAGAAGCGAAACCTGCCAGGCCAGTTACGGTGTACAGTCTCTCCCTTCAGAAATTCCAGCCACCATTTTTCACATTAGGTAAGGTGGAAAGACTTGAAATCATGTGTAGTTAGTTACATGTACTTTTATCTTGCATTCAGCTGCTTTCGTGTAGTTTAATGGATCCCTAGGATATTGGAGATTTTTTTAAACTTGAATTTAGGTAAGGTTAGGATTTGTTAATACCTTTTCGAAAACACATTTGACGAACATACTGATAGCTACATGGAAGTTCAGAAATGCTTTTCTAAATGCTTTTCTTATTATCTTATATATAATAATATAAATATCTCTACATTGTAATATACCTATTATATTATAAAGTTGGAAATAAACATACCTTTGATCTCTAATGGCAAAGAGTAGATAAGGGATATACACTTTCAAAATTTTATATCTTGTGTTTTTACTCTATTATGGATGGTTGTTCCCCCATTTTGGCTAGTACCTGGTAGTTTACATTCAGCTTTAAAATTTAATTTGTCCTTTAAAACAAAGCATTTTTAGTTTTTGGACAAGAAATTCTAAGGATAGAGTCATTATTTCTCCCCCTTCTTTGTTACCTGCAAGTTACTGCTAAAGATCTTGACAATATGGAGACAATGGGTAAGGCACAAGTGTTTGATTACACATGGGGTACATTTTAATTCAGGTTATCAATTTGAAAGTATCTACAATTTATATTTGAAATAAATTTAAAAACCAAAACGTTTGTCTCTATTGTTCGGGAATTTGATGATCTCTTAGTTGCAGAAAGTAGTAGCTGAAGCCACGAACATCTATGAGCTGTGAAGAATTGAAAGCTGTGGTTCTTCTGAATTCTCAGGCTTCCTTAAACTGAACCTGCTCTTAATTTCACAGTGACTACTAACTAGGATTCCCTTGAGAAATAATTTCCCAAAACTTTTTTTCCCTATATTCTATTGCTTTGACATACTATTTAAGGTGTATTAAGTTCCTATAGAATGTGGCTTTTGTACAGTTGAAAAAATGAAGTCACTTCTTTAGCTTCCTGATTCTAAAATATTTGACAAATAATGAGAAAAACATACTAAAAAATACCTCATTCCATGAAAACAAAGCAGCTGGGTCGGCACGGTAGATATGATCTATGAAAGGAGGAGAAGCTTGAATTTTTCTGATTGCATTTTAGTTGTAAATAGTTATTATGTTCACTTATTTTGTAATAGGCCAGAAGAGTTGTCTTTTCACCAACGTCAAATATAGTGCAAGAGTGATTATATACCTACTTTGATCCTCGTGCTTGTTTTTTAATCTCAGCTGTGGTCCCCAACCTTGAGCCGATGGGGAAGAAAAAAGAAAATCCCCAGGTAGTGAGTTTTGATTAATTCCCTCAAGTGGCTTTCTTTGTAGGATAAGACTATAAGCACCAGGAATGTAGTTCTTTGTGTGGAAATTCAGGATGTCTTGTGGACGAATGAAAATAATCCGGAGCCCTGCTCTTAACCAATAAGCACATAATCTACTGTGAAGATGTTTACATATGCAGTCACTCTGGAACATTGTGTAATTTTAGTTATTTTATGACTTCTTCAGGAATATTTCCAAGAGAACATTTACATAGACTGAGCTCTCCATGTAGTATATTTTCCCAAACATAATTACCATCCCTGATACGGGGTTTTTGTTGTATTTTTTGAGTGTACCCATCTGACAATATCTTAAAAATCTACAGTTTCTGATAGCGAAGCTGAGATGTCCCACCTATTTAAAACCGACAAAATGGAAAAGGTGTAAAAATCTGAAAATGTATTTTTAAGCGTCCAGCTCATAATATCAAAGCTGAGACTCCTCACTATTTAAAACCTATTAAAGGAACAAGGCTAAAGGAATTACGTGGTGTGACTTGCCAGTTTTTTAAAAATGTGTTCATGAGTTTCTGCTGTTTGCTCTCTCCACACTCTGACTTTTCAATCTCACAAACACATATGCTATTGGATGAATAATTTATGTTTTAGCACATAAATATTTTATCACTCGATTGTTTGCATAGTGCATTTTTACATTTGTTTAGGGGCATCATTTCTATGTAAAGTGGATTTCATGGGAGGTTAGCAATTTACCATGTCACTGTTAACATTCCAGATGTTGAATGTGGAGGAGGTTTTTATATCAGAAGCTTGGTCAGTGACATTGGCAAAGGTAAGCATAAAGATGAATTATGAATTATCATTTAGAGAGTAATACTCGCTTTTGATGGGAAGAGGGAATTTTCTATTTTTCCTATCTCTGAGTGCCGGCCTTAGGGAACTGTACCCTCGCTGCCTTCAGCTTCAAAAGCATTGTAGGTTTATGGCATACAATTATCGGCATCAGCAGCTGCAGTGAGATGCTTGTAACAACAGGAGACAAAGAGAGAGAGAGGAGCAGAAAATGAAGATGGGGATAATGAAGGCAAGAGCCAACATAATTGCGAGTATGAAAGATTCTAACTCCAATGGGATAAGATAAAAAGATGGATCCGTCTACAAGTTACTTCCATTGACGCAAGTAACATTTTCTTTAGAAACTGGAAGGCATAGTCCTACAAACAGCTAGAAAGTTGCAGTCCTGGGGGCGCCTGGGTGGCGCAGTCGGTTGAGCGTCCGACTTCAGCCAGGTCACGATCTCGCGGTCCGTGAGTTCGAGCCCCGCATCGGGCTCTGGGCTGATGGCTCAGAGCCTGGAGCCTGTTTCTGATTCTGTGTCTCCCTCTCTCTCTGCCCCTCCCCCGTTCATGCTCTGTCTCTCTCTGTCCCAAAAATAAATAAACGTTGAAAAAAAAAAAAAAAATTAAAAAAAGAAAGTTGCAGTCCTGGCCCTGCCGTTTCCTGGCGGTTGTGGCACCGGACAGGTCAGGTTACCTCATCTGCAGATGAGATTAATAGTTCCCTCCTGGGCTTGCTTCACGGTTAAGTAAGAAAAGTCTGTGTAAGTTCCTTGTGGCCTTTGAAGCAGTTTATAAGGTGAGTTACTAAATACCATTTTGCTACTTCGTCATTTGTCAAGGCTCTTGGTTCTTAGATTAGCTTATTACAGTTTTACATTTGGGGTGCTTTTGAGAGGTTGGAATCCGAGGTGTTCTGTCATTTGAAAAATTGTGATGACTGTGGACTACTGAATCGTTGACCCTGTGGATTTTCTTTTCGCCTTTTGTTGCCGTAGAACTGTCTTCCTGTGCCAACGTCCTAGAGCTGACCCGAACCAAGCAGGGGCCGTTTACACTAGAAGAGCATGCCCTTCCTGAAGACAAGTGGACAATTGATGACATCGCCCAGTCTCTGGAACATTGCTCGTCTCTTCTCCCGGCAGAGCTGGCACTTAAAAAGTCAAAACCTGAGGAGTCTAATGAACAAGTTTTGAGCTGTGAATATATAACCCTAAATGAGACAAAGGGAGAAGAGGATATAATTAAGGCCTCTTAAGATTGGCTTGGGGTTGTTGTCATTTCTTGGTTGACATTTGAGTCCTGTGTACAGAATGGCAAGCTACATGCAAGAGATGAACAACTGTTTCTTTTTTTCTTCCCGCATGATTTTTTTTCGCATGAAGAAAAATGTCCATCATTGACAGTTTCCGTGGTGTACAATTTATCTGCTCTACATTATAAATAGCTTTGCAGTGACTTATTCAGTTCTTTGCCTCACTGTGAAATGTTGTTTTAGGATGTTATTATGTTGTTCAGTTGGATTCAGGAAAATCAACCTTCTGATTTTGATCTTTCTTCAGAGTCTTTTTCTAATCAAAGAAAAAGAAATACAAGCTATATGTTTCTTTGGTGTCACAAGACTGAATGTAACTTTGACTTTGACTTTATTTTGGCTTCCTAGTGGCTCTATTATATTGAAGTTCTTATGTTTGAAAAGACCATTATTTAACTTACATTTTGGAGTTTACAGTTATTAACATTTATTTTACAAGACTTGTACTTAACCTGGTAATAGCTATGTTTGTTTAGCTCTTGGAAACGAATAAACTTTTATAATAAATATTTGTAAATAAACCAAATTGTTGCTGCTACCACTAACAGAATGTAAGAAGACTAAATATTTAGTTAAATTCACGTCTACCATGAGCGCAAAGGACAGCCCCGTGGCTTATATTTGGCAGCTACGTGATCTTTTCCTGATGATTTCATCCATACAATCAACCGCCCTGTACCAAGTTACTAAATAGCATAATTTTTTAAAAAGTAAGCCAAGGAATGTGTCTTCAGTTTAAAATTTCTTTTGTCTATTTTTTAGTATTTATTTATACCTCTACAGGGCATTAATCCCGGTGATACTGGTTTTTTTTCTTTAGTTTGCTCTTTCAAATTATATTTATAGACGTCGAGATAGCTGCCATACATGTCTAGCTAATCCCTTCTGCTCTAAATATTTTAAAAGCTATTCTCCAACATTTTCATTCAAATAGCTTACTGAAAGTTCCCTAACCCTTTTTTAACATAATTTTGAAAATGTAGTCACAAAATGGTACGTTTCACATATAACGAGTCCTTCATATTTTTATTATGGGAAAGCAATATATTATGTGGCCAGTCTTTAGAAATGTCCAAATTCTGCTTCGTTTATTCAGATAAATATAGTTTCTAAAGGAAGAATAGTTTAAAATTTCATAAATCAGATGTTTCTAGATTTTTATGGATTGCCTGTCTTTTAAAAGTAGTTGCCTGTTTGCAATCTCCAAAAATTTTAAATCTGTAAAGTCATGGGATTTTATTTGTAGTTAACTGAATATAAATTCAGTACGAAAATTTATAAAGCATATATAGCTTTTTATATATGGAGCGTTTTATCACATTGGCAAGGTATCTTAAATGAAAATATTAAAAGTAATTCTGACACACAAAACTGTAAGGAAAAGAGTTTGCTATCTCAATGCATTCACATAAAATACCAAACACACAAATTTGTAAGTTTACAACTTTACTTATCTTGTGCCCTGCAGTTTGTCCCACTCAGAAGTGGAGTCCGCCTCTGTCTGCTGGGGTGGCCCAGGTGATAGGTCGTCAGGCTTTGCCAGTTAAGGTCCAAATAGAGGAAAATTTAGGTTTTAGGAAACAGTTGGGGCATTTCTCCTCTATTTCTCAACTTAAAAATTGCCATGTATAAATTTACTGGTGGAGAAGAGTAGAGATTATGTATCTTTTTCTTAATACTGAAAACATTGAAGAAAATTTTGCCAAATAGAAAAATTACCCACAATCCTCACCATCCTGACGCAGGGACTTCAGAACTTTAATTTTGTATTACCATTTTCCCTTTTTTGGTTTACATAATTACAGTCTTAAGACACCTATATTTTCTAATCGACTATTTTTTCATTTCTTGTTCTGAGATGCTTTGTATTTACTTTTGATAATTATTATTTTAATCATATCACTTCATATTCAGTTTACTTAAACCATTATCGTAATTCTTGAACTCTGAAGTTATTTTCAGTTTTACTAGGATCGATTCCCGGGAGTGGGATTATTGGCAGAGTAAGAACACTTTTATGGCTCTTCGTATGTTTGCCTTATTGCTTCCCAAAGAGTTATAACATTTTACACTGGCACCATTTAAGTATCTCCGTTCATTAAAAGTTTACAGCTTTGGGTGGATGTTTTATATGTTGTTGCTAAGGTAGTAAGTATAAGAGTTCAAAACTGCTCTTAATTTGCTTTTGTGTGACTTTTTTGTATACTTTGTTCATTTATATAAGTAAATGTCTTAATGGCTTCTTTATACATTTGTATGAGTTATTTCTGCAGTAAATACTTCGTAGCAAGTATTTTCGTGGCCTGTTGTCTTTTTAATTTTCATTTCATTTTTCATTTTTGCTAACTAGATTTACGAATGTTAATAACTGTTCCCCTCTTATAGTGGTCAGATTTATGAATATATGAATATATGAATAGTTAAAATTATTTTAACTTTAAAGTAGTCTTAACTCATACACAGCTGAAACTGATCAAAATGCTCTGAAAAGTTCCAAACTCGTCGATAAATACTAGACTCTCAGGAGAAAATGAATTTAAGTACTGATTGTTTTGTTTTTTTCATTATGTAGTTCTAGGCCTAAATTTAATGACATGGTAAAGTTGTTTTACTTGTAAGAACTTCTTCCTGAAAATGTTTCAACCTGGAACATACCAAATTACTTTCTACACTTCAGATTTTTTTGTATTTCTGAAAAATATTTTCGTCTTAAAAGTCATCACAGGTGGTCATAGGATTATTTTATGTATGATTTTGAAATTTATGAGCATTAAAATAATACAGATTTTCTAATTCAAAATCATAAAATTTGAATAAGGGCTAAGCTCACATTTTCTTATGCTGACTAGATCTTTTCCTCTTAAATACTTGAATTAATACAAGCTACTGATCCATCATCAGAAATGATTAATTTTGTAAAAAAAAAAAAATAGTGCTTTATATATCAGGTCTTCAGTGCATTTTATACCTCTCTGACCAGTTTGAAATTTGTGTCAGACTTAAAATGGGCACTTAGAGGTTCATTTAGATTGTGAGTTCTATTTCAAAGGAAGAAAGTAATTTACCTTCTGTCATTATGTATATAATAGAGAAAATGTCATTGAAAAGGCACTCTAAAATGTTGAAAAGAATTTAAAGAGAGAATATAATAGATAGCTTATGTATTGAAATCATTATGATGGCCTTGTAGTCAAATCTTTAGAAGACTTGTCCCGACACTATTTCCTTACAGTATGTGTGGGCAGCCCTAGCCTGGCCTAATCATTAAGTATCATTTGTTAAACACTTACTACATGGCATTTGAATCAATAATGCCTCATATTTTCAACTTGAGTTCAATTCTCTTGATGAACAGGAATATTTCAGATTGCTGTTACACATGGTGATACCAGCAGGAAAGTTGAAGTCAGAATTTACTATTTTGTTCTTCTTACCCATGACTCTTAAAATATAACATTAAGATAGTTTCTGTCTCCACTATTAATCAGCTTTTTGATCCAGGCAAATCAATCTTTCAGGGCCCCAGTTTTCTTATCTTTGAAACAAAGGGGGCGGACCAGTCCATCTCTAAGAACTTTTCCATCTCTAAAATAGTAGGCTTCTGAGTACAAAATAAATGTGTATTCCTTCTGTTCAGAAACTCATAACCTGAATTTGTGTTGTTCATTAAATTCTCTTCCTTTGTCACTTTGAATAGTGCATCTCTTCCATCCAGTTGTATTAGATTTACGTCCCATCTTCTCATTTTGTTTTATGTGTCTAATTACTCTTTCATATTTTCTCTCTCTGCCCTCCGTGCTGTAGCATGGGGAATTTCCTTGAATCTTTTGCACGTAATGAATCCCTTCTGCTATTTCAGTTTACTGCTTAACAATATATTCATTTTAAGGATCATTGTATTTTTAGAAAATTTCTAGAATATCTTTTTTTCAAAATTCCTCTTGTGTGCCGTCTTGTTCTTTCATCAGATTTTAGTTTAAATATATATATTTGAATACAGCTTAAATAGTATTTTTACTTTCGCTGAAAATATACAGAAAATAGCGCATATCATAAATGTATAGCCTGATGAATTGTCACAAGGCAAACACACGTGTAACCGGCTACCAAATCAAGAAACTGAACATTACTAGCCCACCAGAAGCCGCCTGAAGTTCTCTTCCAGTCACTAGCCACTGACCCCCAACCTACCACCAAGGGTAATCACTTCTAACATTATAAATTATTAATTTTCTTTTGTGCTTTATATATACAGAAGCATGCAATATATACTCTGATGTCTGGCTTTTTATATGTGTTTTTTAATTTACTTCCAAGTTAGCATATTGTGCAACAATGATTTCAGGAGTAGATTCCGTAACGCCCTTTACCCATTTTAGCCCATCCCCCCTCCCACAGCCCCTCCAGAAACCCTCTGTTTGTTCTCTATATTTGAGAGTCTCTTCTGTTTTGTCCCCCTCCGTTTTTGTATTATTTTTGCTTCCCTTCCCCTACGTTCATCTGTTTTGTATCTTAAATTCCTCATATGAGTGAAGTCATGTATTTGTCTTTCTCTGACTTATTTTGCTTAGCATAATACACTCTAGTTCCATCCATGTTGTTGCAAATGGCAAGATTTCATTCTTTTTGCTTGCCAAATAATACTCCATTGTATATAGATACCACATCTTCTTTATCCATTCATCCATTGATGGACATTTGGGCTCTTTCCATACTTTGGCTATTGTTGATAGCACTGCTATAAACATTGGGGTGCTTGTGCCTCTTCAAAACAGTACACCTGTATCCTTTGGATAAATACCTAGTAGTGCAATTGGTGGGTTGTAGGGTAGTTCTATTTTTAATTTTTTGAGGACCCTCCACACTATTTTCCAGAGTGGCTGCACCAGTTTGCATTCTTACCTGATGTCTGGCTTCTTTAGCTCAAAATTACATTTGTGAGATTCTGCCATCTGGTTGCCTATGGTTGTAGGCTATTTATTCTCCTTATTGTTTAGTATTCCATTGTGTGAATATACCACCCTTTATTCATTGTACTGAATGATGGGCACTTATTAGCTTTCAGCTTTGGGTATTTTTTTTTAGTATTCCATTATATCTTACTCATTCTATCTCAATTTTGGCTTGCTACTTCTGCCTCTTTTAAAAGATGTCTTAGTGTTTGACGTAGGATTTATGATACATGTCTTCAACTTATCACAAATTCCCTTCATTGTACCACCTCATCTATCATGTAGACACCTTATAATAGTATATTTCCATTTCTTATCTCCAGTCTTTTGTGCTGTTTTCATATATCTTACTTTAACATATAAATCCTATAATATGTTGGGCTTTTGTTGTTCTTTGTTTTTACTTTATCTCTTTAGACCATGGTTCAGCAAACCTTTTCTGTAAAAGTCAATTGTAAATATTTTAGAGTTTGCAGGCATATGGTTTCTCTCTCTTGCAGCTATTCACCTTTGCCACTAGCACGAAAGCAGCCACAGACAATACACATAAATGAATTATGTTCCAATAAAATATATTTACCCTCATACTGTAGCTTGCTGACCACTGCTTAGTCTGACAGTTATCTTTAAGATTAAAAATTGTAAAAAAAAAAAGTATATTTATCTATGTCCTGGTGTTCTTCATTTTTCTTATGCAGAACCAAATTTCTTTCTGCTATCATACTCCTTCCTCCTGAGTAAATTCCTTTAATATATTTTTAGCACAGGTCTAAGAGCAATGAATTCTCTCAGCTTGTATCTGAAAAATGTTTATTTCATCTTCATTTTTTAAAGATTTTTGCTGGGTATATAAATATGGGTTGGTTAACATTTTTTTCATTCAGCACTTAAATGGTGTCATTTAATGATCTTCTGAATTGTATAGTTTCTCTGTTGTCTATAAGGTTTTATTTTTTATTTTTAGCAGTTTGACTCTGATGTATCTAGGTGTATTTTTCTTTGTATTTGCCCTTTTGGGGGCTTCTGAATTTCTTGCATTTTAGTTTGTTTTCTTTCGTCAGTTTTGGAAAATTCTCAGCCATTTTCTTTTCAGATATTTTTTCTGCTCCGTGCTCTCTTTTTTCTCCTGGGACTCAAACTATTATTACATTCAACCATTTAAGTAAGATTGGCATGCCACTATTGGATGCTCTGTTTTTTTTTTGTTTTTTTTTTAATTTAGATTTCAGTTTGGGTAACTTCTAGTGACCTGTCTTGAAGTTCACTGATTCTTTCCTCAGTCCAGTGTATAGATACACCTATTAAATTCATCTCTGATAGCGTGTTTTTAATTCTAACATTTTGATTCAGTTCCTTTTTTCCTGGTTTTTATCTCTCTACTGAAATTCCCTTTCTGTTCATACACGTTGTCTACCTTTTCCACTGAGTCCATTAACATATTACAGTTATTTTAAAGTCTTTGCCTGATAGTGCTACCATCTGGGTCATACCTTAGTCTAGTTCTGCTGATTGTTTCGTCAAAGTCTTTTTCTTTTCTTGTGTGTGTGTTTCATAGTTCTTGATTCAATGCCAAGTACTGTGCATAAAGTGGACTGAGGTAAATAGTATTTACATCTGGAAATGGGCACACATCCTCTATCCAGCCATTAGCGTGTGACATTAGGGCAGTCTAATCAATGGTTGAAATAGGTTTGGGTTTGTTGTTATTCTTACCATTAATGTACCAGACTTCCAATTGCTATAGAAGTGAGTAAGCTGCTGCCACTGTGTTTAGTGGAGTTGTGAACTGTGGGATGATTTTTCTCAGTTTTTCCCTGCATGCTCACATTTCAACAAGTCCTTCATACCTATGCCACAGAAGGAGTGTGACCTATGCTTTTTCACCTCTCCCAGGGGTGAACTGCTGTTGCTGGTTACTCGGTGGGCTTCAAGGAGGATTTCTTGGTTCTCTCACTCCAGCCTCAGTCTTGTGCTCTTGGACTTCAGGAGTGGGTTTTTTTGGGGTTTTGTTTCTTGGTTTTTGTTTTTGTTTGTGTGTGTGTTGTTGTTGTTTAGCAATTCTGCCCTTTCCCAGTAGTAACAGATCTCCAGTTTGTATCAGTGCAGGATCCTGAGCCAAGCTCATTTTTTACCCTTCCTGCAGTGGCAGGCAGCTTTTGCTTCTGCCCTTCTACCAAAGGCAATGGATCTTTGTTTGGGCCTCTTTTTTCTCCCCTCAAAGTTTATGGTTTTTCTTCTTATAAGGGAAGGGTTCATGTAGTGGGTGGGTTTTGTGCCTGTGTGCTACCCACAGGGTCTCTCTCAGGACTCCTGCCCTGCCCTCAATCTTTCTTACATGCACCAAGTGGAGACCCATGGAAAAGAACTAGAAAGAGACTTCCTTTCTGTCTGGAACTCTCCAAATTCCTAAATTGTCATTCTTGGCCTTCAAGAATTTATTATAATTTCAGCTGTTTTCCTCTTACCTGCTTTGATGAGCTTACCTGAGTTGCAAAACTCTAATGTTGTAGTTAATTTTATATCCTTAGAAAATATGTTGATCCATTGACTCATGGCAGAGCATTTCATAAATTAGCATTCATGTGTTTAAGGTGCTTTGAAATCATATGACTTTTGATTCTTCCAGTATAGGTGAGAAAATTAGAGCTTAGAAAAGTAACTTTTCTCAACTCCAAATTAATGCATTAGTCAGAACAGAACTTAGAGACCAGGTATCTTAAGTCATTAATAATCTTTTGGTTCACAGAATTGACCATATGAACCTAAAGGTGACGAATAGGTGATTTTATTTTATACAATTTAAATATGTCAATTGTCAAATATTCATGACTACTTTTGCATGGGAAAACCATATATAACATACAAAAGAAGTCTTGAAGATATAGTCCAAGCCTTTAAGAGGTTTTCACTCACTTAGTTCACTTACTTCCTACATATAAAAAGAGGAGTATGGTCCAATACTGATACCCATGAGTATTGGTATTTGCCAAAAAGTGCTAATGATGTTTCGTGGAGCAATGATTAGTTTTGCAAACATCTGTTGATCTCCAAATGAGAACAGAGGAGGGAGATCACCTATCTAGTGATGAAGATAGGTGCATCGAGGAGGAGGGCCTTGAACAGTAGATAATATTCAAAGCATTAAAAAAGGAGGGGGGAGTAGTTCCAGCCAAGAGGGCAGTGTACCAGGCCTATTCAGTCAGGAAAGAGAAGGTCCAGGTGGAGAAGAACAGTTGCATTAAGATGTGGTCAGAAAGGCAGACTGGCATTAGGTCATTTGGAACCTTGGAAGCCAGAAATGAGTAAAGCTCCAGAGGAGGGACTGGTTTACATGGGTGCTTTATTTTAAGGAGATTACTCTGGTAGTGATGTGTGGCAAGAGCTGAAGAGGTTGAAACAGGAAGCAGACAGCCCAGTTTGAATGGAATTGGGTGCACGGATTCAGGACTGAGACAAAAAACTCCAAACTAGAGTATCATCAGCTAATCTATGTTCAAAGGGACAGTTTAAAGGAAAATTGACCTTATTCGGTGACTTATTAGGTAGTTGAGGGCTAGGGAATTGGAGGACAAGATGATTAGCAATAGCCATCAAATACTGTGTCTAAAGGGAATGAATCTGAATTTTTGTAGAAGAGTAGCATTTTCTTGGGTGCCGGGTAATCGGTAGAGGCGTCTATGCTAACAACAGCTATTGTGCTTTGTTCCTTTTGAAACCACTAATAGTTCTCCCCTAACCAAAGAGCCTCCTAGAAAGAACCACGCCTCCTCACTTCTCTCCAGTGTCTGGCACATAGTAGGTTTGTTGAATTTAATCTATGGTTAAAGATTCCCAATTATTATTTGAAATATTAAGTCATGCTCGTGGTAGGGAACACGGGCTCTGATGTTGTAGCTCTTCCAAGCTCTACTGCTTTTCCCCAACTATTAACCTTAGGCAAGTTAATTAACTTCTCTGAGCTCCAGTTGCCTCATTTGTAAAGTGGGGATATTAATAGTGTCTGCTTCGTAGACTTGTGAAGTCTCAATTGGGTCATTCAGGTTAAGTGTTTAGTATGACTCTTAGAACTTAGTAAATAGAAAACAGAAGCAAATGCCATATACCTGATTGATACGTAAGAGAAGGATAGACCTGAAATTCTCATGCCATATGGTTCAAAGTATACGTTTCAACCATGCTTTATAAGATATTGTTTTGATAGGAAGAGCGGAGTTGAAACAAAGAACTCCTGGCAACACAGATTATTAAATGGTGCAGTAGGCCATTGGTGCAAGTAGAAAAAGTTGTTAGAGAATGTAGATGTTTACCTCTTGTATACTAAGTGTACTAAAGCATACTAAATATGTGTAGATATATCTACACACACATACACACACAACCATACATGCCATTAAAGTCAATAAATCTTTTGCATTTCTGTCGTCATATGTGACCCTCCAACAGTCCTGTGAAGTAGGAAGGCTCAGTCTTTACTTGTCATTTAGGTGAAGAACTTGGAGTCGCGTTGAACACTAGGTGACTTGCCAAGGGTCACATCGCCAGCGTGGCAGAGCTGGGTCTCTGTACTCTTCTGGTTCCAAAATACTGTTTCTATTACATCTGGAGAAAAGTGATCTGAAGCACAGATGTTTAGTGGGAGGAATGAAACACATGCAGTAATGCCAAAAAATAACTGGGCACAAAAGCAGAAAATAAGACATTTGTTTCTGTTCTAACATGACAGAAAATAAGGCCCTTGTGGTTTGGGACTGAGCATTCAGAGAAGAAATGGGGAGTGGTTTGATTTGGGTGACACTGCCCTTGGAACGCTGCATCTGGTTCTGGGCTACTCATTACTAGGCTTATGGAAACCAGCTGGACGAAGTTCAAAGCCAAGCTCCGAAATGATTAAGAGGCTGATGGCATTGATTAATAAGGAAAGACTAAAAGCATTAGATATGTATAGCTCAGCCAAGCAAAGACGAAGGGAAAACAAGCTAAATGTATACAAATATCTGAAGTGTGTAAACATTAAAAAGGAAGATTATTTAGCGTGATACATGAGTATGATATGCAACAGGATGAAAATTTAAGCAAAGTATAAAGGAAAATTGTTTGATAATCGATGAAGGCGCTCTGTGGCATAGCCTTTCCATAGAGAAGCAATAGAAATCTCAAGTCTTAGGACTTCTTCTAGCTATTACATGACGTCAGAGGATCGTTGTTCATTTAGTCAGGTGTAGTACTATTGTATAACCACAGCAATAGTAGTAATATAAGAAAATGGCATTTTTTAGAGTTATTCTGAAATATAGGAGAATAATATGATGGGAGAGATTTGCTTAAAAACATCAAGGAAAAGAGGGAGGAAGAAAGAAAAGGAAGAGAGGGAGGGAGAAAGAGCAAAGGAAAAGAGTCGATGAAGCAAGTATGTCAAAGAGCTGATAATGTTGAATCTGAAGGAAGGAAATGTGTGAGTTCATTTTACTTTTTTCTTTGCTTTTACGTATGTTTGAAAACTTTCATAATAAAAATTTTTAATTCTGTTTTTCTGAACAAAACTTGGTAGTGTATGAACCCCTGGCCTCCTTTAATAGAAAGGCCTTCCTGCCACACAGGCAGGCAGACTTCTGGTTGACCAAGGCCTGCAACGTAGGGGTAAGTGTGTCCACCATCTTGCTCTGGCATTGCGGACTGAGTGGACTGAAGGACTCAAACTGTAGATAGTAAATCCAAGAAAATTATTAGAATTGTAGGCCTCTGGTTGTAGCTTCAGGAGGTAGAATTTCTAAGATGCAAGAACAGAGAGCTGGATTGTTGAACCATTAGCAACCGACCTCTTCTGTCTCTTGTTCACAGAAAATACTGGCTATTGAGTAGAGGTCTACATGCCTTGGGATGACCAAATCTTATCCTCTTGAATGAAGAAGCACTTTGCCTTTCGTTTGTTGAATTTGAAAAACAAAAAGAGGGGTAATTCATAAGGTAAAGTGAAAGATTTCAAAACCAATCATCTATGAAATGGAAATTAAAAAAAAAAAGATTTAAAAAAACCATCTTCTTTCCTGTGGCTTCTCTAGGCAGATATGAATGTTTAGGGCCAGAGATTTAGGATGCTTTTGGAATGTGTGCCCTCACTCTGCTCTTTTGTTTGTAGAGGAATATAAATATTTTATCTGAATTTCACTGGTGGCAATCAAGCATGAACACAGACCCAGTATTTGAGGACCTGTCATGTCTGAATTTTTCCAGAGTGCACAAGTAGGCCAACAAATGGCAGTTGGAGTGAGGCTGATTCCAGCTCGGTGTAAACATGGACCCTGTAACCACTGGGGCTGTCTGAAAATGAAGCAGAGGCTGAATGGCAGACGTATTTGGTAGAGTCTATCCCATGACCAGACGTCCTTTCTGCATCCCAGGGTCATTATCTTGGCCGGGGCCCTTATCATTTCTTCCTGGAGCTATTGAAGTAGCTATCATTGGGTTTCCTCAGCTCCAGTCTCTTATGCCTTTATCCTCCACCTTCCCCCCAGAGTGGTGGTTCTGAAACACAGCTGATTGGGTCATTCCTCTGTTTAAACTCTTAGCACTCACAGAATAAAGCAGGACAAGGACTGTATCTTATTTTATTTTATTTTTTTACTATTTCCCAGGTACCGCATACCTTGCCTGGCCTGTAGACATTCTTCGATGAAGGGCTGATTAAATGCCTGCAGCCTCAACGCCTCCCCCTCTCCCAGTCGCCTCTCCGTGTCTTTGTACTTAATTTCTGCCCAGAACATGGTTATTTCCCTTGTCCACCCAGCAATTTTTTTAAGACTCAAGTTAGAGTTTATAGTAATGAAGTCTTTTTTGACCATCCAGTCCAAATTAACCAATCCGCATCTCGGTTCCCATGGCACCTCCTAAATACGTTCATTACTATACTTAGCACCCCATTTTAATCATACATTTTCCTGTCCCCCCAGCCCCAAGTGGGCCTTTTGAGAGCACATGCTATGTTTTCATCTCTATTTCTCCAGTGCCTGATACAGTCTAGGTGCTCATTATCATCAGATAAACCTTGGGAGCTAGTATGTTCCACATAGAAGAGGTGGGCACTCAACAAGTTTGAGTGAATAAAGAGGCATTTATTTATTCAGCACATATATACTGACTGTTTACTTCTTATGCAGGCTGCTTTCCTGTCTGTAGTATGAAAGAAACAAGATGATATGTAACTTATTCTAATTTGTGGTAGCATCGTTTGTTTGTTTCCTTTTTAAGGAGGCGGCGGAATTGGATTGTTTGTTTGGTTTCTTCTTCAATAAGAAGCATCTTAATAAAACTAGTCTGGACATCTGTCCCATTTTCAAAAATTACAAGTTTTGATCATTGCTAAATTGTACAGATCCCCGTCTGTCTGCTCTGCATACATTTGCATTTATAAAAGCAGAGACAGACTAAAAGTCTTTCTAATGCAATCCCCTAAATGCATGAAGTATTAGATTGCTTGCCCCCATTGGTTCATGCATTGCTAAGGGCTTAAAAGGATCATTGATTTGAATTATTTAATGTGTACAGCAAGTTGAGTTTCCTTTTATTCTTTTTTTTTAAAGAAGCTTTGGGGACATCGCTTTATTTTTTTTTCTTCATGTTAAATCTCATTTTTCTTTGAAAATAAGTTAAAGCTGTATTCACATAAGCTCCCAAAGTGCCAGATATTCATTGTGTTTTTAAACCATCTAGGAAATGTTTGATTCTAATGAACATTACTGCTGGAAATTGGACTGAAATTGCTGGGCTGAAGATATAGTTATAACTACATGTTATTCTAATGTTGTATCATCCTTTTTCCTTTTTCGGAACTGATGCCAATGAAATAAGAGGGAGAGAGCTTGTGTCTAATAAAAAGCCATCCTGGATTTTTGTTGTTTTTAAAATTTAAGCTGGTTTTGACTTAAATTCAGTAAGCAGAGTCCTTGACTTTAAATGTTGAACATTTTTACTATGTAATTTAAGTTTTAGTTCCTTTTGTTTTTGACGGTTTACTCTCTCCCCATGGAAAGGCAGCTGTGTTATCAGCACAATTTGGGATGGTAACAGCTGGGTGAATGGATTTATTTTAGTTCGTGTTATGTTCAGAAAGCTTGTCAAAAACAGAGACTTGTTTGTGAGGTCTAGTGTGCCTCTCTATAACAAAGCAAAGGATTTTATTTAATCCATTTTTCAGGACATTGGATAAATGAAAAAAAAAAAAAGGAAGTCCATCCACATGGGGCAGTCAGGTGATGTGAAAAATTTAGGTGGGGAGATTAATAGGGTGACCGTATACCTTATCATCTAAACCCAGAGATTGAGAGGGGAACGCTAGATAATTAGGAGATGTTACTTGATCTACAACAGGCATAAACTGGGACCATCCAGGATAAACTGGATGCCATTGTCACCCTAACTGGGAAGTTCACCACTACCATTAAAAGTCTCATTTACCATAATCTATAGCAAATTCTTTTGGGAATCCTAAGTTCTGGTAAGTCATTGATGTAGCTCTGTTTCAAAGACTGATATGGTAGGAATTCTTTATTTTTATATATTTATTTTTTAGTTAAAAATTTCTTCACGTTTATTTTTGAGAGAGAGCGGGGGGGGGGGGGGCAGAGAGAGAGAGACGGAGACACAGAATCCCAAGCAGGCTCCAGGCTCTGAGCTGTCAGCACAGAGCCTGACGTGGGGCTTGAACTCACAAGCTGTGAGATCATGACCTGAGCCAAAGTCAGATGCTTAACGGACTGAACGACCCAGGAGCCTCTGATCTGGTGGGAATTCTAATACATCAGGCAATGCTATGCTTTCTGGATTTGTGGCAGCTAAGAGGCATGTTAGGACAGAAGACAAAGCAACTGGGACTTAACAGAGGGTGTAAACATTGTCTGATAAACCTGCTCCAGCTGATGGTAGATTATGGTTATCGGCTAAACATCTTTCTTAATAAATAAAATGCACTTAGTATGTACGAGAGCACAGAAATTGACTGCCCACTGGGAGAGCTGGGATTTGGGTTGCCTATGGCCTTGATTCCAGAGTCAGAAACATTAGCCAAGGATGTCCGCAAATGAAGTAGGTTTTCACTGTTCTTTGCCACGAGACGCAGCTCCTGTCCCGTTTTCACTTACAGTAATTCCTTCTGAATTAATATACCTTAAAATAGCTGCAGCTCCTCAAATCCGTAAGAATGGGATATGCTGCTTGCCACACATTCCTTTTTCCTGAAGGTTTCTGAGATCTTGCCAGAACACATGGAATCTTTCAGTTCAGCAAATATTAAGGGGACCTACTGTAAGTCACGATGTAAGATGCTTCTAAGATACAAAGGGGAGAGTGACCCCTTCCCTCACAGTATTTTTTCTATAATACAAGGAAATAAGGTGAATAAAGAAAAACACGATTAGGACGTAGAATGTACCATTAACAAAGGACATACATTAAAGGTGGGTGTAGGAATAAATATATTTATAACATTAGTCTATAATGACTTTCTGCATGTTTGAAATATCTTATAATTTCAAAACATTTTGCGGACACCTGCTTGACTCATTTGGAAGAGCACGTGAGTCAATCTCTTGAGTTCAATCCCCATGTTGGGTATAGAGATTACTACAAGGAAAGAAATGAAAGAAAAAAAAGAAACATCTTAAGAGGGATCTGTATGTACGTGGTACCATGGAGTTTAGAGACGTGGGAAATCACATCTGGCTGTAAGGATCTGTGAGGACGACTTTTCCTGCTGTATTCTATTCACTTTCACTGTAACGTGGCTTCTCTAAAATCTCCTTATGAAAAGAGACTGCTTTCTCACACACCTATTCAACGGTAGGCAGCCAAACACACGTTCTTTTGGATGCCCAGGACCTTTCCTATTTTGTCTTAACAGTCTTTCATGTGCTCTGCCTTTCTCTCTTAACCTTGCCTGTGTCACGGGCATTGAGTTTTGGCACCTGGCTCCAGGGCGACCTTCCTGCTGGCTCCGTCACCTGCTGGGACAATCTGGGGACATTCCTGTTGGTCATCTTTCCATGGCACAACTCAGTCCAAGCTCCACACCTGTCTTGACTGCACGCCTGCCGTGGGTTCCCTTCTCTCTCTTGCACAAGTCTGTTCTCTGCACAACTGGCAGAGGAGGGACTGGGGGAGAAACAGGCGTGAAAGTGAAGAGGAGAGTGAGACACTGTTGTGCATATGCTTGCTTGAGAAGTGAAGCGTTAGATATTCACGACTTGATAGTCAGACTCCTCTGACTCCTGTCAAGAGAGATATGGGGGTGGAAGCGCTGAGATACTTGTGTATGACAGGTGTTTACAACCAAGGGATGGGATCAGGTCAGCATCTAGGTCATCTCCGTGCATAGATGGAGAAGCTAGACAGCTTTGGAGTCCTTAGTCATTCCACATCAGTCCAATGTAGTAGGAGGAAAGCCCAGGGACCATGGGATCTTGAGGATCGAGGGGTAAAGTACTTCAAGGAGGGACCAGTCAGTGCTGCTGAGGGAACTAATAAGACCAACAGAGAGGCAGTCATTGGTCCTGGAGAGCTGGAGTTTGTTAGTAATCTTGAAAACCCCCAAAGTTATTTGCAATATTTGTTGGGTATGCACAAAAGAGACCAGAAAACCAACAAATCTGGGGCACCTGGGTGGCTCAGTCAGTTGAGCATCCAACTCTTGATTTTGGGCTCAGGTCGTGATCCTAGAGTTGTGGGATCGAGCCCTGCGTCCAGCTCCATGGTAAGCATGGAGGCTGCTTGAGATTCTCTTTCTCGGCCCCCCTCCCCCACTTGTGCGCACGCACACGCTCTCTCTCAAATAAAACATTAAGTTAAAAAAAAAAAAGAGAAAACCAACAAATCCTTAGTGGGCAGTTCCTACATGTCTGGCACAGTGTTACTCCCATTTAAGTTTCAGAGAAACCCTGTAAGTTCAGTACCATCGTCCCCATCTTACAGATGAGGACACTGAGGCCCAGAAATGGAGCCGTTTGCCTAAGGTTACACCAGCTGACTAGTGCAGAGCTACCATTCAAACCCCACACCGCGTGACTCCAGAGCCCATGCTCTTAATTAGGAGACCGATGCTCACAGAGGACCATGGCATCTGCCAGCAGAGAGCATGTGCACACCTCTGGACCAGAGAATTAGGATGTGTTCACATGGAAGTAAAAATGAAAGCAGTCCGAGCAGGTGAAATCAGAAAGGAAGATTGCAGGAGACATGGAGAAACACCAATAGCAGAGGCGGGGAGCTTATCCCTGGTGGGGGGCTAAACCCTTACAATTATTATATACAGATTAGACACAGGTTTCTTAGACTTTCTTAAAAATTTGCATCCCCTTTGATGAGCACAAGACTTTATATCCTCCCTTGAATGTTCTTTCTAATCTAAGTCATTAAATATTGTGATGAAATCAAGGCCATGGGACAAAGTGCTGCTTTGGTTTCAAATTGTACGCCCTCTCTCAGATTCTGACATGTCTGTATACACAGACTGACCACACACACACATGAGTATCTGTGATGCGGCCGATAGGAGGAGAAAGTTGAACAGAATGAGCTGTTAAAGGCAGCGGCTGGCAGAGACGGAGAGAGACAAATGGGGACAGGACTTTGTAGGCAAAGCGCTGGAGGGGAGAGGTCTGGTCCAAGGAGAGCGCGGCCCTCGTGTCGGATGCAGCAGAGCAGGATCCCTCCGGGAGCTGCCAAGTGCCTGTTCAGCTCAGTACCAGTACCAGAGGGTCTGGTGCAGTGCCAGGATAACTTACAAGCAGAAAACTTGGTGGTGGTGGTGGTGGCGGCGGGATACATTTTCAGTCCCACAACGCATGATGGAACAACAACGCACCTAAACCCCCGTATCCATTTTCTTGCTTTCCCGAGAGAGCCCATCGTTAGACATGCAGGTAACCTTGAGGAAGGAAGAGAGAACGCTGCCCTGAAGGCAGGCTCATTTTCAGCTGGCAGCAGAAAAGTGGAGCTCAGCACCCGCCTCCACCAAACCTCTCAGGCTTGGCCAGTAGTTGTTTTGCAGCCTCTTTCCGTTACCTTTGAAATCCAAACATTTCTCGATCCATGGCCTTCTGCTGTGTCAGCACGGAGCTAGCTAACTGCAAAAGTTTGCGGCGTCAAGATGCCACGGTCGCTCACGCTGTCCCTGCAGGTGGGCGAGGTGCGCGGCTCCCACAGACCCTGGACCAGAGGGGGGGGCTTTTGAAGGGATGTGATAATAGCCACGTTAAGTTGATTGTGCCTTAAACTAATGGGCAAAAAAAAAGAGGCACGTGACCCTCTACTCATGAGGGATGGTAACAATATAATAAATCATTTTTCTGTGTCAGTTTCCCACCTTGCCCTAATTTCATAGATGAAATCACATGTGCAGAACCGACTTCGCAATTTAGCTCTGAAGTCCAGAATGGCTACGCAGGAGAGCACCGTGCCTTTTGATCTAGTCGTTCCCCGATGTGTTAAATCACCCAGAAAGCCGGAGGGAAATGCTCCCCTGCCTGAGCAAGTTCAAGAAGGGTGCCATCTGAAGGGTATTCCAAGATTTCACAGTTGAAAGGATGTGGAAGATCTAGGAGTATTAATAACTATTATTATCTTTTTATTTTTAACCTCAGATGCAGGAAGTTGAGTTAATTGCACTCCTCAGTTCATGGCACATTTTACATCGTTAGGTTTTCCAGTCCCTGGTCTGGTTTCACGCGTTTATTCCTCATTCCTGTCCTCCCACTGTCTGTTCCCCTTGCCACCTTGTCCCCCGCCAGGTAACTGGTCCAACACTTGTGTATTTATTTATTTCCACGTAGTCTTATGAATTGTGTAAACTTATATTATCTACATAATAGTGCGGTTATAGATCTTTGTCTTTATTCAGTCATGCTCCTTCGGGTCAAAGAGCAAATGATTTTTTGCAATCAGCTAGTACCCAAAGACCAGGGAGTTCCACGGCAGTGGGCATCTAGGTCCCTTCTCTTGGAAGCAAAATTTTCTGGAAGACCAAGTGTGGCTTTGGTGCCTCTTGAGCACTGTGTGCTCCGCCCAGGCCCCAGCTTCCTGGTTCCAACAGGAATTTAGAGAAACTGAGTTTCAGGGCAGAAGCCACATCTTCAGCGGCCCAGGGGGGATGGAGAGACGCTGGGCTGTGTCAGGGAGCGCTGCCTAACCAAACCAGAGAGGCTGGGAGCTCAATGGGTCACAAATATGCAAACGTTGATTCCTTTTCTATCCTGTGTGGATACAGGCTGGCCTGTGTGTCTCTATGCCTGCAGGAATCTGGTAGAGTAAATCTGCTCTTGTTCCTCTTAGAACTTTTTTTTTTTGTCAACAGTGGCACTCATAGTACTGTAGCCAGTGAAACTCCTAAATCATACTCCATGAACACGTTCCAAGACCCATTACAAGGAGAGTTTTTTGTTTTTGTTTTGCTTCGGTGTTGACGTTTCCTTTAGAGAAGCATTGGATTAGGTTTCCTCAGATCTTCTAATTTTGTGTCTCAAGCCTCCATTTCTATTTATTCATTTTCCAAGTAGTACAGTTAAGTAAGATTTTCAACAATGGCCTATCTTTGGAACATTCTCTGGTTCCTTTTTTATTTCTGCAAAAAACATTCAGTACAGCCGATACTGTGTTTCTTTCAAATTATTCACTTTTCTAACTCAGGATTTAGAATGTCTAATTCGTATCGACTAGTCTTCACTTCTTGTCATCAAGCTTCTGGTCTCTTCTTACCTTGTAGGTCTAATTGGCTGGTCTAATAAAGCGCTTCTAATGGATTCTTTTTCTAATAGGTCTTCTCTTTTGACTGCATGCCAGTAACGAACTGTTAACTGTTTTGATCTTTTATAATACTTTACACTGCAGGCTGACTACTCCTCTCTTGCTGAAGGCAATGCACTGTGTACAGTGCAGTAAGATAGCACGTACCCAACCAGCAAAAATTAGGAGAGAGGCCCCGGTCTCTGGCCACACCACCCTGAGCATGCCAGACTTTGTCTGATCTTGGAAGCTAAGCAGGGTCAGGTGTGGTTAGTACTTGGATGGGAAAGGGGCCCCAGTGGACCTGAGAAATGGATGAGAGAGTCATTGGATCCAGGTTCCAAAATGTCCTGAGGTGAAACAGACATAGCCGTGCCCATGAAACACAGGACAGATGGAGAAGACGTGCCTGCTGAAGCTTGGTGCACATGGGGATGGAGGAACCTTCCTGTAGAAAGCGGTCTTTGAGCTACCAGCTGATGGAAAAACCCTAGGTGAGATCCTCTGGTTCTCTAAGCAGCTCTTCCCCATCCGCTCATTGACATTGCAGCCTCACCCCCTTTAGTGACCTACAGTTGTCAGATCTTCTCTGCAGAGCAGTTACACCAACATGGAACTGGGCTCCTAGGAAAGGACTGTCACCATCACCTACTCAGAGACTGGATCATTGGAAGGACCCATGGGCTACAACAGGACAGTTTTCTTGAGAAGGCCTTCTGACTCCAGGGGCCCATGGATATTTCCATCTTTGCCAGCCTACTTTTCTCCTTCTCTTTCTTACAATCACAGTTTGGAGCACGAAGTATACTGGAAAGTCATCCTTAAGACAAAGATCTTTCCTAGCAAAAGGGAGACAGCAGATGGAAAATTCGTCTTCTTTCTGCGGCAGATAGACTCTGACACCTGAAACGATTTGACACCTCTCCTGGCAACCAGCTTAACAGGAAAGGCATAAGTACATACTTTCCTTCTTTCATTCCTTCCTTCCCTCCCACCCTCCCTCCCCTCTTTTTGGGGTCTGTACCTTCAGAGCCTATCTTGATTATGCTAGAATTTCTGCCTCTCCCTCTTCTGTCAGAAATGGAAAGTCATGGAAACCACTTACCTTTTACTGTATGAAGTAAAAGCTAAGAATTGATCATAAAAATTAATGAAATTAGGTAGATACTAACAGCAATGAAAAGATACCTAGGTTCTTTTTTAAGTTGATTTTGAGAGAGAGAGAGAGAGAGAGCGCACAAGCATGAGTGGGGAAGGACAGAGAAAGAGGGGAGGGGGGTGAGAGAATCTCAAGCAGGCTGTACACGGTCAGCACAGAGCCCAATACAGGGTTCGATCTCACAAACCAGGAGATCATGACCTGAGCTGAAAGCAAGAGTTGGATGCTTAACCGACTGAGCCACCCAGGTGCCCCAAGATACCTAGTTCTTAATTAAAAACGGACAGGAGAATGAAGTGGGGGGGGGGGAAGAGGAAAGAGGGAAACAATATGTAGAGGACATTTTTTGAAAAGCAACATCAGAGAAAATAGGTATTGTTTGCATTCATGTATATTTATATGGAATAAAATTTACAGAGGGATCTTCTCTGATCCTTTCTGACTAATCAGAGCTGTGAATACAGTTAAGGGGAGATTCAAAGATATATAAAACCAGTGCAGGTGCTGAACCCACCTGGAGTGGCTGCCCATCTCCTCCAAAGTATTAAGAGTTTTAGGTTCAACTTTAATATAATCAAGACACTATGAAGACAGAAATAGAAAAAGAGCAAGCAGGAAGTTCACTGGTAGAACCCTCAGGATTTCTTACCATTTATTCTCCAAAATCACACTGTCTTATTTAAAAAAAAAAAGAATAAAGCCACTCTATTAAAGAGATGCTTTGTGCTATAAGAAGTTTAAAATGGGGGCATCTGGGGAGCTCATTTGGTTAAGCGTCTGACCAACTCAGGTCATGATCTCTTGGTTTGTGAGTTGGAGCCCCACGTTGGGCTCTGGGTTGACAACTCAGAGCCTGGAGCTTGCTTCAGATCCTGTGTCTCCCTCTCTCTCTGCCCCTCTCCTGCTCACATCCTGTGTCTCTCAAAAATAAACATTAAAAATTAAAAAAAATAATAAGTTTAAGATGTATTCCTGAACCTTCTCCACCCTTCTAAATCCTTCCCAGTGTTATACACCAAAGGACCCAAATCCTAAGAAACATTAAATCAAATTTCTGTAATGGAAACTACAAAATATTAAAGCATATTATGAAGCAACAGTAATTAAATCAGAACTGGTGAAGTATGCCAACAGACCAGTGAGGCAGACATCAAGTCCAGGAACAGACTCATATGCATAAAGTAATTTAATGTAAAATAAAGGTAACATGGCAAACCCAGTGGGGGAAAATTGATCATGCACTAATTGGTATTGAGATAATCGGCTGGTCACTGGGAAATAAGCTTATTCCCTGCCTCAGTTCTTATACTAAATAGAGATGGATAAAAGATTTCTGATTTTACTAAATATATTGAAAACAATTTTTTAGAATATTTGCTGGAATCAACCATGCCACTAACCAAATAAAGATGCAGAACTGTCAAGATGCTTGGGTGGTTCAGTTGGTTAAGCATTTGACTCTTAATTTTGGCTCAGGTTATGGTCTCACGGCTCATGGGTTTGAATCCCGACTCGGGCTCTGCACTGACAACATGAAGCCTGCTTGGGATTCTCTCTCCACACCCCCCTTCCCCCCTCCCTTGCATGCACGCTCTTTCTCTCAAAATAAACTTAAAAAATAAGATGCAGAACTGTCAAACAGACCCACTTTTCCACAGCATATTTTTTAAGTAATTTTATTTTTAATAAATTCTGCATGGACTCCCTGAAGCATTGCTTTGGGACTTGGCTTATCAAATGATTAGCTCAACCCTTCCATTCAATGTAGGAGCCCTTCAGATTTAAAAAAAAAAGTAAGTGGACCTGTCTTTTTGGTCCATGAAAACTAAACCTTACACCTAAAGCATCAAGAGATTGGTAGTTCTTTGCATAGCAGTCACAGCTAAAGTTGAGCCAATTCTGCCATCCATGAGCACAGAGTAAAGTTAGTAGAAGTACACCTTCTTGGAGACTTTTGTGAATAAACTTATTTATTGAACCAACAGATGTGGTTTATACTGGGAATTTTGATTGAAGTCAACTATTTTATTCAACAGACTGAGGTTAGTTTCTTAGAAAAAAATATGTACATACACATTTTCAAGTTATATTAGAATTCAGTCCTAAATGTCAAGGCACAAGACTATATCCTAACACCAGTCATATATGTAACAGTTGTACTTTTGTGTTTCAAAAATTGCTATTTAGAGGCACCTGGCTGGCTCAGTCGGTGACATGTGCAACTCTGGATCTCAGGGTTGTGAGTTTGAGCCCCATGTTGGGTGTAGAGATTACTTAAAAATAAAATCTCAAATTACTACTAGTAATTTGATAATGATTTCTTAGACATGACAACACAGGCACAGGCAACAAAAGAAAAACTGAACTTCATGAGAATTTAAAAGTTTTGTGCCTCAAAAGACTATCAACAGATTAAGAAGTCAGCCCACAGAATGAGAGAAAATGTTTGCAAATCAGGTGTTTAATAAAGGATTAACATCTAGAATATATAGAGAACTCCTAAAAGTCAACAACAAAAAACCAAGTAACCCAATTCAAAAATGAGTAAAGGAAGGACCAGACATTTCTCCAAAGAAGGCATACAAATGGTCAGTATGCATATGACGTGATGCTCACCAGGACTCCTCATTTGGGAAAAGCGAATCATAACTGCAATGAGATACTAATCACGTACGAATTAGGATGTATACTATAAGAAAAAGCAAAAGCAGAAAATAAGAAGTGTGGGTGAGAACATGCAGAAATTGGTTCTCTTGTCGGAGAAAGACAGATTTCATGTCTTCACTCATACGTGGAACTTGAGAAACGTAACCGAAGACCATGGGGGAGGGGAAGGAGAAAAGTTACAAACAGAGAGGGAGGGAGGCAAACCATAGGAGACTCTGAAATACAGAGAACAAACTTCCGGTGGGGGGGGAAGGGGGGGGAAGAGGGGGGGGAAGAGGGGGGGGAAGGGGGGGGGAAGAGGGGGGGGGAAGAGGGGGGGGGAAGAGGGGGGGAAGAGGGGGGGAAGAGGGGGGGAAGAGGGGGGGAAGAGGGGGGGAAGAGGGGAAAATGGGTGATGGGCATAGAGGAGGACACTTGTTGGGATGAGCACTGGGTGTTGTATGGAAGCAATGAATCACAGGAATTTACCCCCAAAACCAAGAGCACACTGTATGTTAGCCAGTTTGACAAAAATTTATATTTGAAAAATTAAATTAAAAAAGTGAAGAAAAAAGGAATCCGAGCTCTTCACTATTGATGGGAATGTAAAATGGTAGAGCTGTTATGGAAAACAGTACGGGATTTCCCCCCAAAACTGAAAATAGTACTATTATACGCATCTGCATACCCACATTTGTAGCACCATTATTCACAGTAGCTAAAACGTGAAAGCAATCCAAGGGCCCACTGACAGATGAAGAGACGAAGGAAATGTGGTTATACTTTAAATGGAATACTATTCAGCCTTCAAAAATAAGACCATCCTGACATTTGACGTGACCGAAACTTGATGACGTGAGCCAGTGAAATCAGCCAGTCACAAAAGACAAATACTGTGGGATTCTACTTACTTGAGGAACTTAGAATCGTCAAAATCAGAGACAGAAAGTAGAATGGTGGTTGCCAGGGGCCGAGGGGAGAGGAGAATAGGGTGCTATTTATCAGGTATGAGTTGCAGCTTTACGGCTGAATGCCTTCTAGAAATGGCATTGATTGCACAACAGTGTGAATGGACTCATGACCACTGAGCTGTACAGTTGAGAGAGATTAAGCACACTTTAGGTCATGTCTATTTTACCTCAGTAAAAATACTGGGGAAAATCACTAATGAGCAAAGTATCAATAGTTCCACAATCGATGATCAATTAACTGAGGGAAGATTAACATGGTTAAAGACTCAAAGAGACCTAGTGAAATATATACAAAAGGATAGAATAAAGGGAATGAAGAGTAAATAAATGAGGACATTGGGGCACAGGCAAAATGAGGGCTGGGAAACACATAAAGCAAAGCATAAGACTAATCCACAAAATATCACAAGTTAATGGTTAACATTTGCGGAGCTCTTACCAAGTACCTGTCCTAAGCACTTTACATATATTACCTCTTTTACCCCTCATAGCAACCTCTGAGGCAGGCAGTATTTTTTTTGTTTTTGAGGAGTACAAATTAATTCAGATTAAGCAGAGAATACTACATGCAGGGAGAGAAGATCAAATATGAAAACAAAAATTATAGCAGAATGTGATGTCGGAACAACCGGATCTTGTTTCCTCTTCTGTTTTGGGCATAGGATGAAGAAAGGACTCAAGTTGTACTTGTTTCTATTTTTTTTTTTTTTTTTTTTACCACTACCCATCATCTATTTGCTTTTTTGCTCAATCCCAGTACACAGTAAGTGGTATCAGAATGATAACCTGTACGCTCATGGGAAACAACTTTATTAACTACAGTCCAGTGCTTCTGTGAGCTCCTGTAGTCCTTAGTCTTAGAGAATCTACTCGCATCTAAGTTACATGGGCCAATTTCCCTTACTCCCTTCAATGAAATTGTATCCTAGGTCTGTAACACAGTTTGATTCTTTAAAAAAAATTTCAATTTGTACCCCCTCCCCCCTTCCTTCCACCCCTCCTGACTCTATTATCATGTCATTTTTACAGATGAGGAACAGACCCAGAAAGGCTGAGCCAACCGGCCTGATTTCCTAGTGAAAATACGGTGGAGGTGGGATTTGAACCTAAGCATTGAACCATAGTCTATGTTGTCAGTCGCTGCACTAATGAGTGCATACACGTGCCATCAGTGTTGGCAAAGGTGGGCCACAAATCCGACTCTGTGCTTTGCAATAGCCAAGCCAGAAAGTGTGATCAGATCTCACTTTAATAAGAAAACCTCAAGGCAGAGAAAGGACGAACATACTTTGGTCACATGTATTTACGTGTAATAAAACTTCACTCATTCTCCAGGAGGCTTGTGCATTTATGCTCTAAATGTCTTACAGAATAAAAAGAGTTAAGGTGTGATTTCTAGGCTCTGCAGGTAGAGAAATTCAGTCCTGCCTTTTTTTTAAGATTTTTTTTTTAAAGAACAGTTTTAGAGTTACAGAAAAATTGAGAAAACAGTACAGAGAGTTCCCATATACCCCACACCCAAGGTCCACCATTATTAGCTTATTAGCGTGGTACATTTGCTACGATTAATGAACCAATTCCGACACATAATTAAACATATCTTTTACTTGGATTTTCTTAGTTTTTAACCTAACCTTTTTCTGCTCCAGGAAGCCACAAGACCCCATGTTACGTTTGATTTTCATGTCTGTTAGGCTCCTCTTGGCTAGGACTGAGTTTTAATCGGCTCTATGCAGAGTCTGAGGACGTTAGTATGGTTTCCTTGAAGCGTTACAGCTCAATATTGTCAAGCGCCTGTACGAACAGCCTAATGTTATGATGGCTCATAACAGTGTTTCAAGGTAGTAAACATCTCTGTTTTCTGTGCCAACCGAAAGATCTGCTGCTGACTCTCCCGCCAGATGACTAATTGGGTGCACAGGAGCGTTTTTCCAGGTAAAGCATATTTCATGGGATTTCTTAAGCTGCAGCCTCATATGCAATAATTGTCCAATTATAAGACTTATGTTCACATTTCAGCCACTCTGTTTTCACTAACTATATCTCCAACTTTGAAAAGTACGGCTTCAATCACTCAGAAAATTTAACATGACTATGATGTTCTTCATCATCAGTTTCCCCTCCATCAACTCTTTCCTCTTTGCCTATAAACATGCTCAGGATTCTCCCAGGCTTTAAAAAGCAAAGAACATAGCTTCTTACAGTCTAGTTACTGTCGGATTCCCTTATTCCATTCATTGCTGGAATTCTCGAAGGCCTGGCCTCATTCATTATTTCCACTTCTTCCCCATCCTTTTATTCCTTAATCCAGGATAATCAGACCATTTAAAACTTCTCTCAGGATCACCAAGTACAGCGACCTTTCCCGGGTTCATCTTCTGCTCTTGGAGCATTTGACTGTGTTGGTCATTTCCTCCTTTAAAGCCTCTCACTTGGTTTCTAGGATATAAAAATGATCCTTTCCTCTTCAACCACTGCATTATCTTTAGTTTCCCTCTTTCCTCCCATCCCCTAAATGTCATGGTTTCCCAGAATCTGCCTCACCTCTGACTTCTCCCTGGTCTCGCTAAACAATCAGCAAATGCTATCAATTATTCCCCGACAAACAATCTCTCTCTATAGGTCTTTCTCTGCTATTATCACTCATTCATTCAGCAAGTGTTTATTGAGTGCTTACTATATGGCATTCTGCCAGCACATTTTTCTTTTGTGGTCTTGTGTGACCCTGCCAATTAATTCAAAAGTGTGCCAGGTATCTATTCAGAACATTCTATTCTAATTGTGTCATCTCCGTGCTTGCAAACATTTAATAGCTGCCCTTGGCCTGCTAGAAAATACAGGGCACTCTGTAGAGCCCTATGGGTTCCATGAAGCTCTTTAAAGGCACCAACTTGTGAGAGTGTAGTGAAAGGAAACCCTTCAGCCAGAGTAGCTTGGCTATCATTTCATAATAATTTTGTAAAATATAGGTTATTTTTTTTGAGAGTGAGCACGTGAGTGGCTGAGGGGCGGGGTGGGGGGGGGAGGCACAGAATCTGAAACAGGCTAGAGGCTCTGAGCTGTTGGCACACAGCGGGCGTGGGGCTCGAACTCGTGAACCGTGAGATCGTGACCTGGGCCGAAGTCGGCCCTGACCCAACTGAGCTACCCACACACCCCAGTAAAAAATAGGTTTTAAAAGTACTGTTTCAGGCTTGGTCTTACACCTAATGCCCTCTTCTAGCAAACCTTAAATGTCTTTCCTGCCTAATATGCTACTTGCCAACTACAGGCAATCCACTTTTTAACCAGACTAGACTACTGGCTGTCACCACCGGAAATCAAGTACCCATCCCCTCCAAGTCTTTGCTCATGCCATTATGTTTTTCTGCAAAAGGTAGAATCTTCCTATGGACTCATCTTTTTATGTCGATTTCTATAGTCAACTTTTAAAAGCTAGCTCAAATTTCAAGAGCTTTCCTTTTTCTGAAAGTCTATGAACTTGGTTGCATGAATCTTCTGGGCTCTTAGTACAATACTTGCTTGATTTCGTTATTTGTATTCATGCCTTATACGCCCCGAAGGGGTTTCACCTCTTGAAGACAAAGAGGATGTTCTAAAATTTTAGTGTTTATTTTTGAGAGACAGAGAGACACAGTGTGAGTGGGTAAGGGGTAGAGACAGAGGGAGACAGAATCCAAAGCAGGCTCCAGGCTCTGAGCTGTCAGCACACAGCCCGACACGAGGCTGGAACTCACGAACTGCGAGACCATGACCTGAGCCAAAGTCAAACGCTTAACAAACTGAGCCACCCAGGCATCCCCAATGTATTTTTTTTTTGAAGTTTTTTAATTTATTGAGGATGTTCTGAACAACTTTCTATCTGCCACAGTGGCTAACATAGTACCTTATGGATACAAAGCAATGGGTAGGCATTTGTTGAATAGATGAACAAATCTGTTTTCCTACAATCTTGCCCTAAAAGGATCTAGGAGTTCCTATTGAAAAGGAGAAAAAAAAAATATACAGTTTTTTGGGAGTATCCATGTAAAAGGGACAAGGAGAAAAGAAGAATGATGAAAAGGACAAATATGTAGGAAAAGCATGCTTTCTTACTTATTCAGTACTCCCCAAGAAGGTAAAAAGGGTAAGTAATAATCCTTCGCTTCATGTTTAGTTCACTTTTTTTGCACCTTAGTTTTGACGAGTTTCCAAGGAGACATGAACTTGTTAACCCTTCCAGTATCCCTGGAGATGGAAGGAAACACATTGAAACACAGATCGTCAATGATGTCAACAGGATACATGGCACAGAAATACAGCATAAACTGTGACCTGCTCGTTACAGGATTCTGATTCCCAGCTTGTGACTCTTCGTGTTTTGTCACTCTCCCCAAAGTCATAATCTTCTTTTTGTGCCTAGGACAATCATCTTTGTTCCCTACCATCCTTAGTATTATAATAGCTGCTTTCAAGCCCCTTTTGTACACTCCATAACATCAACAGTTAGTGTTCTTTCAGCACTTACTGAGTGTATATCATTATGTACACACACAGCTCCCACTTTAACACAGAAAATCCACAATGCTAATACTCTCAGCAGATGCCACCAGCAACCCAGCTGAAGCAGGTGGCACGAAGAGCTAAGCGCCGTCATGCCAATCTTGAGTACTCGGGGGATGCAAAGGATTCTTTCAATCACTTTTTGCTGGCTTGTCTCTTTCGCTTGCGGAGGAGTGGTTACTGCATTTTATATCCATGTCATGTGGCACTGGTAGCATCACTTGACTTTTTCCAAGCAGAACTTCTAGCTAATGACAAGCTATTGCTGAGAAAATGAGGATTTTTCTGAATTCAGTTCTGCATGGAAACAGCTGACCAATTTCCATTGCTGTAATGCGGCTCTTTTGCTCTTGGTTGATTTTGAGTAATAGCTTCACTTCTGTCGAAGAGAGATTTTGTTTGAAGTCCATTCAGAGATTTGGTTCAACAAACTGGACTACAGGTCTCAAAAAAAAAAAAAATCGCTTTTAAACCTTCCAATAATAGACCTTCTCTTCTGTTATTCCTGGAGCACTTCATCCTTCAGAGCCAAGCGAGTAGATGGTTTTGTTGTTCACTGTATTCTGTGTTTGCCATTATGACCTACTTTTTCAACTTGCAGAAGAGATAGACTAAAATCCCTTTTATATTTCTAATTAATTGCTTAAATTCCACTTTCCCTCATCAGTAGGAAGTGCAGGGTCTTCTTCAGAACTGCCTTTTCCCAACCCAGGAGATTGATTTCTTGGTCTGTATGGTGTCAATCGTATTTCCAAATATCAGGGAGAGAAAGATTGGAACCGTTGTCATCTGCAGGAGGTCACTTCCACAAACTCATTCTGGGTCAATCTGTGGACCTTTGTGCACTCTATAGGGTTACCCTGGCCAAGCCAGTTTCTTGCTCAGACTGCATTTGTGTCCCATGTTTAACTTACTAGTTACAGCAAGTAGGATACCCAGATATTTAAGTATTGGTAAAGCATGGGCATTGAACAATTAGAATGAATTCTAGCCATCAGTATCTGGTAGAGTTCTAGAGAATACTAGTTGATGGTTACTCATGGGAAACCGTCCTTTTTAGTTCCCATACCCACGGTCAGCGCTTCCCCCCCCCCCCCCCCACGCAAAGTACCCACACTACACAGAAGTGGCTGAAACTATAGGAGTTTCCAGCCTAGACCACATGTGGCACCAGAGCCCTCCTCCAGGCCAGTGGGATGGTGGACCACAGTTCTCGACACCCTTCTTCACTGTATTTTATTTCAGGGATATTTTTACTTTTATTAACTACAGAAAATCTTGGGGAGCAGAGGTGAAGTTCTTTTACTTTTAGAAGGTCCATCCCTGTATTAATTTCCCAGGTTTGCTATAACAAAACACCAAGAACTGGGTGGCTTCAAACACGGACATTTATTCTCCCACAATTCTGGAGGCTGGAAGTCCAAAACCAGGTGTTGGCAGGGCTATGCTCTCTGAAATCTGTAGAGAAGAATCGTCCTTGCCTCGTCCTAGCTTCTGGTGGTTGCTGGAAATCCTTAGAACCCCTTGGATTGTAATACTTCAACCTCTGCCTCCATCTCATGACGGTCTTCCCTTGTGCCTTATAAGGACACCAGACACATTTGATTGAAGACCCACCATACTCCAGGATGGCCACCTCTTAACTAATTACATCTGCAATGACCTGATTTCCAAGTAAACTCTCATTCCGAGGTTCTGGGAGTTGGGACTTGAACACCTCTTTGGGAGGGACGCCGTGTACCCCCACAGCAGATCCTTTACTTGTTCGCAAATAAGTACACCTCCCCTTCCCAAAATCCTGTATAGCTGGAGGCAACTCTTGTAACAAGAGGCAAAATACCAGGTTATAAAACCTTAGCCTAAGATAACAGGCCCCTACTTGCCTGCAGTTTTGTAAGCTACAGAACCACCCAGGAAACTCATTAACAAGACAAAAAGATCTTCTCCAAGGAGATTGTTACTTCCTGTACAGAATCTCTAAAACAGAAAAAAAAAGTGAACAAAGTAGATCATACTAGATTTTGTTGACCAAATAGATTAGCTACATGAAGGCAAGGACTTTGTGCTCCCATATCACATGGGAGCTTTTCTCTGCTTTTTGGTTCCAAAAGAATCTAGGAGAATTGTCAGAACTCTGGTTTTTAATTAAGAAAATTAAGATTTAGAGATGTGAAGTGGCTGTCCAGTTTACTCAAACGGTAAATGACAGAAACGTGATTAAGAATCTTCACATCTAGGGGCGCCTGGGTGGCTCAGTGGGTTAGGCGTCCGACTTCAGGTCAGGTCATGGTCTTACAGCTCGTGGGCTCGAGCCCACTTTGGGCTCTGTGCTCACAGCGTGGAGCCTGGAACCTGCTTTGGATTCTGGGTCTCCCTCTCTGCCCCTTGTTTGCTCTCTCGCTCTCAAAAATATTTTTCTTTAGAAAAAAATCTTCACATCTATGTCGTAGCTCTGCCCACCAGACCAAGCTGAATTCTAGCCATCTTTTAAGAGTCAGCTGAAGACCCACAACTTTGAAGATAGTATTTTTTTCCTTCCACTGATGGACCATCGATCTAAGAAAGGGAGATTAGAATGAGATCATGCAAGGCTTAAATGAGAGTCAGAGGAGTTTAAGTATCATTTATCAGGCAGCAAAGACTTAAGAAGAAAAGTGACACAATCAGGACTGAACTTTTGGAAGATTAATCTGTAAGGTGTATTCAGGTGTGAGAGGAGAATCAGGGACCCAGTAGAAATCCAGTAGGGAAGTCCAGGAGGGAGGACACAACAGGAGACAAAGACAGTGACAGAAGGCAAAGCTGGTTCCCAGGTACGAGCCTTCAGAAGATAACACTTCCTGAAAAATAAGAGTCACAAAAGGGGCTCATCTAGGAGCGAGGGTGAATTCAACACTAGAAATACAGAGCATGGTCCCCTGGTTAGGTGTTCTAAAGGAGAGGTCCCATTAATGGGCTTTTTACGAGGTGAGGATTGAGATGGGGTGCCTGGGTACTCAGTCAGTTGAGCATCTGACTCTTGATTTTGGCTCAGGTCATGATCTTGTGGTTTGGGAGTTCAAGCCCCGCATGTGGCTCCACACTGACAGCACAAAGCCTGCTTGGCGTGGTCTCACTCTTTTTGCCCTTCCTTCCCTTGCTCTCGCTCTCAAAATAAGCTTAAAGAAAAAATGAGGGGATTGAGATTCTAAGTTTGGTCTTTCTTTAGAATGCAATCCAAGCAGCACCGGTCCTAACGGCACATGTACTCTTGTATCTCTCTTGTGCTGGGATCTCTTCGTTCAAGGAATAGCCATTCACCAAGGACCTGGGACTCAGAACTGACTACAGCATCCTGGGTTTCAAAGTTACTACAGACTATCTCCTGGCAGGAGAGCAATGATGGAGATAAAACAGAGGAAGGGACAGAGATGGAAAGAAGGTAGTGGGAGAAGGGGGTCCAGAGCAGTTTCCAGCGAGGTACCCCTGAGCTAGGTTGTAAAGGAGCATCCAGAGCTGTGTTGGAGGACAAACGGCTGAGGGTTTTAGCCATTAAGGTCATAACAACAACAAAAGCAGCTGGGGAAAGGGTAACTTTAAGTGGGCTAACAAGGGTTCAGCACAGGGAATAGGGAGGACGTTGAAAGACCAAAGGTGAAAACTGTCAGCCGTGATGAGAAAAAAAAAAAAAAAAAATCAAAACTGCTCCAGTCAGGGTGAGGAAGTAGGAGACCAGGGAGGAGGAGCAGGAATCAAAGATAGCATTTCAATCCTAGAGAACATAAAGTTTTCATGGTTGTAGGAACCATCCGAGACCCTTCTCCTCCAGCTACTGCAATTTAAAGATGAATAAAGCTCAGAAAGCTTAGATGGTTTGCTCAAGGTCAGACGTTGAGCTCGGACTGAAGCTCCCCGAAAAACGTCCTGGCTCCTGTCTGTTCAGGGAAGGCTCAGAAAGGGCAAGTGAGCTGCTCAAATCCGTGGGCAACAAGGCCAGCATTCCTCCCTCCACCCCAGGGATGGTTGACTATAGACTACGTCCCTCCCAAATTCAGATGCTGAAATCTAATCCCCAGAGTGGCAGTATCTGGGGGTGGGACACCGGAGAGGTGGTTAGGACAGGAGGGAAGAGCCTTCATGAGTAGATCAGCACCTTACAGAACACTAAGGGAACACCCCTCCCGCCACATAAGGCCACAGCAGGAAGACCATCTTCCATGAACCAGGAAGGGGCCTCTCATCTGGCAGGAGATTTACAGGTACCTTGATCTTAGACTTTTTGGCCTCCAGAACGGGGAGAAAGAAGTTTCTTTTGCATAGAAGCCATCCAGCGTATGTGTTGTTACAACAGCTGGAACAGACTAGCACAGTCACAGAGATGAAGCAGCTCTGAGAAGCAACGGGACCAATACGATCATCGTGGCGGCGAAGCGACTGGCAGGAGGCCAAGAGAAAAGTGGTGAAAAATGGAGAGTTGGGCCCGCTAGGAGCCAGAGTGTGGGGAAGACGATTAGCAGGGATCTCGGAAATCCTCCAGAGTACCACTGGGGGCAGAGGCCAGGAGCCAGGGTCTGGAATCACCCAGGAAGAGGAGAAGAGGTTCCAGAAGCAGAGGAGAGTGGGGGATGGGTAGGACACCCAAGAGCGGTGGTTACCCCAAAACGGAAGTGGAAGCAGAGCTTGGAGGGGGTAGAGAAAAGCAAGTTCCCCTAAAGTCTTCTTCCCCTACAGGGACCTCGAGAGAGCGGTAACAGAGAGGAGCCAAAAACCACAGTGTTTGAAAAAGCAGAATTCCTCAGGACATACGTCGCAGGCTAGGAGTCTGGAGCCCTCTCTTGTCCACTGAGCGAGCGGACACAGGACGTGACACGAGAAAGCCTAACGGCCGGAAGGAGACAAGAGCCCCAGCAGGCCTTTCGTCTCCGTATTTATCGGGCTCAAAAGATATTACCCACGTGGTGAACGCGAAGAAAACGAGATCTTACACACGTGAACGTGGGGAAAACCATCAGATAGTAATCATCAGCTTGTGCGTGTAAGAAGCAAAGGGTCCGGGGGGCGGGTGGAGTTTGTGATATTGGCGTCAGATGGAAAGTAATTTCCTGCCGGTGGTATGACAAGTTACTCGTGATCCCGTTCCACTATCTCGCTAGCTCACCTCGGGCATTTTCGCCCTGTGGTGGAGGCTTTCCACCCTAAGCTTTGTTTCAGACCCATTTATGTAAGTAGAACCTACTTCCCCACAGACATAGAGCATGAGATTGGACGTTCTACCAAACATAATGTGAGGGAAGGTGTTGTTGAGCCAATAAGGAAGGAGAATGTAGGGAGGGGGGCACGGGAGACAGGGATTTGAGGGCAGGATGGTGATTTTCTAAGGTAAAGTCGAGGGAGGCAGAACTTGGGGAGCCTCTGGATGCCTGTGCTTATGGCCAGTGAGACACGGTTAAGCACTTTTATGCCAGACACTGGGCAAAGCGCCTGGCGTGCTTGTCCGCTAACCCTTGCCCGATCTCTTCAGGTGGGTCCTCCTTTAATTTTTTCTTTTCTCAGTGTTTAGTGAAATTCCAGTTAGTTAACATTACGGTGCGTCGTCCTCATTTTATAGACGGGGAAATTGAGGCACGGAAAGTTGTGACACACCCAATGCCACATAGCTGACAAGTGGTAAAGGCAGAACTTGAACTCCATGTGGCTCCAGGGTCCCAAGTTCGTAACTATCACGCTTTACATCCTCCACTAAAAGAGGCACAAGCGTAAGAAGCACCAGGGAAACGGCACCTTCCAGCCCTGAAGTTGCGGTAGGGTGTTGTTTTGTATGACTCATTCCCTTAGGAAGAGGTCTCTTGAAAAAGACCATGTGGGTTTGCATCCCATCTCTGCCACTCGTAGCTTAGTGACTTAGGATAAATTACTTCACCTTACTGAGCCGACCTTTGCTTTTTATAGAGATGTTGTAATGAAAGTAATAATCAAGGTACTAATTTTAGCAGAGCATCTAGGGCGTTTCCATTAAGACATAAATCATATCCTGTCATTGCTCTCCTCAAAACCATCCAAGAGCTTCTGAACTTACAGTAAAAACTGGCCTTCACAATGGCCTGCAAGACCCTAGACCATCTGGTCTTTGACCTTGACTGCTGGTCCCGGCTCCTCCCCTTCCTTGCTCCAGTGACCATCAGGTCGCTTGCTGTTCCTTGAAGACACCAGGCACACGGGCGCCCCAGATATCTTAGTTCACTCCCTCACTCCACTAATTCACCGATCCAACGTCTCAGTGAAGTCTTCTCTCTCCCTTGTGTAAAATTGTTCTGTTCTGCTTCTCCACGGCTCCGCTGACCTTGTTGCTGTGTGACAAATCTCCCCCAAAACTTAATGGGTGAAAACCTCAACAAACATTTTATCTTTCATGGTCTCTGAGGTTCAGGAATTCTGCAAGGGCTTCTGGCTTCTGGATCTCTCTCTCATCTGGTCGTAGTCAGCTGGTGGCTAGACCTGGAACAATGCAGGGTTCAAGCAGCTGGGGCTGATCGTGTCTTTCTTCATGGTCTAGGGTCCCTCCCTATGAACTCTCCATGTGGGCTCATTTGAACTACCTCTCAGCTTGGTGGCCTCAGGGCAGTGGGCTGTTTATATGGTGGCTGAGGCCTCACAGGTGAGCATTCCAGCAAGTGAGACGGGAGCTAGGTCTCCTAAGATCTAGCCTTGGAACTGACACAGCGTCGCGGCCGCATGTTCTATTGGTGGAAATCGCAAAGCTCTCTAGTTTCATGGGAAGGAAACAAAGAACCCATCTCTAAATTGGATAAGGGTCAAAGTCACGCTGTAACAAGAGCCTGTGGGACGGGAGATACTGTTGAGGCATGTCTGATCAATTCAACCCTCCTTTACCCCTTCCTCACCTCACATGCCACTTACCTGACTTTTATTTTCTATGCTGTCTCTCTTCCTGCACTAAAATGTCACCCTGGTTGGTTCACTGCTGTGTCCCAGAGCCTAGACCGGAACCTGACCCATGGTATTCAATAAGTACTTGTTGAATTCGTGAATTGTGTCTTTTATTCCTAATAACTATAGATCTCAAAGTCAGATAGTAATGCAACCATTTTACAAATGTGGAAAGTGAGGCTCAGGAAGGTTTGGTAACTTGCGCAGGATCCTCAGCTGCAAACTGGAAGAGCTTGGTTTTCTACGCGTGTCTTGCTTTTGCCACGATTCCAGACTGCTCCCCATTCAGCTGCCCCTCTCTGGACTCCCCTCCACCCTGTACCCCCAGCCCTGCACACAGACACACTGCCCCTCGCAGACCACGGTTTAATTTGTCCCCAGGCTGAGAACAAAGCAATCACACTTTAAAACCCGGGGTAACCAGCACATTCTGCATTCAGATTTTATTTCTGGTTTGCTGCGAAGAGGCAATTAAACGAAAGGTTATGCAGCTTTTATAAATGGCCAACTCAAACTTCTGGCTTATTTTCGCCCTGCTGTCTTTATAGGCATTTTACCAATATTTATCACTACCTCCCTTAGGGAGCCCTCAGATCTGTGATATTTGAAATAACAAAGCCTCTCCGTTGTTGGCCCTTTAAAAGGTTCGTGCTAAAACTGCACCATTAACATTCACAGTTCCTCATTTATGAGGCTGGATTGCACTTATTTCCATATTCCTCACTGTTTTTCCAATGAGGGTTTCACGTAATAGTGTTTGAAGGCTAAAGACTTCAAAGCAAATTCTTTACCATTTTCATCTTGAAAAATATTCAATATTTGTATAATTAAAGTGAAGTCTTCCTAGAGAAAATGACAACTCAAATAATCTTAAGAGTACCTCCAAGAAAGAAGCTGTCAAAATGACATTTAGCTGTACAGTCACATTCTCCAAGGCCCTTGCTTCTCCTCCTGGTTTCTTGTAATCTTTGAAGGTTATGTCATGGCTGACTTCAGATCACTTTTTAAATTATTATGGTCTCCCTTCAGTGTGGGTTCTGAGGGTGAGGGGCTCTATGCTTTGCTCCAGATTTTGTCTACTGCATTATCACCAAGCGTTTAAAACAAAAGCCGAGGGCCCCTGGGTGGCTCAGTTGGTTAAGCATCAGACTTCGGCTCAGGTCGTGATCTCAGGGTCCCCTGTGTTCAAGCCCTATGTCAGGCTCTCTGCTGTCAGCACAGAGCCCACTTCGGATGCTTGTCCCTGTCTCTCTACCTGTCCCCCTTCCCCCCTCAAAAGTAAGTAAACATTCAAAACAAAAGCCAAAACACCAAAATCTTCCTTGACCCAGGTTTTGCCACTAGTTACTATCCTATTTTACACGTGTCCTTTGTACCAAAGTTTTTGAGTAATCTGTGTGCCCTCCGTCTCCATTTTCTCATCTCCTAAATTATAAGGCAAAGTTTTGCCAGTGATCTCCAAGCTCATTAGCAAATCAAAGGGAATTTGCTTTTTTTAATTGACTGCCCCATCTACCTCTCCAGTTTTCCCTTCACGTGTCTCACTTTGTACCCTACTCTGTGTCCAAGCATCCCTTCAACTAGGATGTCTTCAGGGTAGCTGAATAGTTGGTATCATAATTCATACTCTTTGCACCTGGGGCTTGCGAGGACATCGTGGGGAAGAGGAGGAAGCTGGAAGTGGGTTGGCCAGGGCTAGGGAAATTGACCCATCTCCAGGCTGGGGAACACTGCAGCTTTACACTTGGTATTCAGAGGGCTTGGAAAACTTGTGCTGGACCTGAGCCAAAACTAGTTCCTGGGATCCAGTCCAGTGGTCCCTAGGGATTTCCGGGCAATGCCTATATTCATTCAATGAGAAGTTACTGAGTGTCAACTCTGCGTCAGGCGTTGTGGTAGGCTCAGGAGACATGAAGATAGGTAAACACAGTAGCTTTCCTTACGTTGCTCACTGGGTAAGCAGAGAGACAGAGAAGTGAACATACAAATATAAAGAGAATATATAGAGAAAGTACAATTCAGCAATAGCGTTCTTATCAATGGTCATGGAAATAAAGATCATTGACTTTATTTAATCAATTGTTCTTTCAAGAGTTTGATATGGGACTTGTTAGGTGTTATATTGGAGAAGTATGATATTGTTTTGCACAATTAGGCACATGAATGAATAAATAAATAGGATGCATTGGTATTTTTATAAACAGCTGTTAAGGGCTACCAGAAAGCCTGGAAACTCTTAAAACTTTGCCTTGCTACTTCCTCTAAAATCGCTTATTTTATTTTGCACACTCTGTACTCTCACAAACACCTGTTCTCTTCATTGCTTAGTCTGTTTAAACCTCACACCCTTTCACCATCTCTTAATTAGTTAGTCCCATCCATTAATTCTCTGGTCCCAAATGAAACAAAAATGACAGAATGTCTAAGGAGGGTAGATTTTTGACAGGCAGTATTCACAAGTAGGAGGAAATCATCAAGACAGATATGGTAAACAAAATAAGCTAATGATCTTACAGTGTAACAACTTTTAGCCATCCATTGAAGAAAAAGTGAAGACTTTAAAACATACGTCCGAAAAGGGAGAAGCAAAACCTTTAACAGACAATTTTTTTTTTAATTTTTTTTTTTTTAACGTTTATTTATTTTTGAGACAGAGAGAGACAGAGCATGAACGGGGGAGGGGCAGAGAGAGAGGGAGACACAGAATCGGAAGCAGGCTCCAGGCTCTGAGCCATCAGCCCAGAGCCCGACGCGGGGCTCGAACTCACGGACCGCGAGATCGTGACCTGGTTGAAGTCGGAGGCTTAACCGACTGCGCCACCCAGGCGCCCCTAAAAAAAATTTTTTTTTTTTTTAAATTTTTTTTTTCAACGTTTATTTATTTTTGGGACAGAGAGAGACAGAGCATGAACGGGGGAGGGGCAGAGAGAGAGGGAGACACAGAATCGGAAACAGGCTCCAGGCTCTGAGCCATCAGCCCAGAGCCTGACGCGGGGCTCGAACTCACGGACCGCGAGATCGTGACCTGGTTGAAGTCGGACGCTTAACCGACTGCGCCACCCAGGCGCCCCTAACAGACAATTTAGAAAGTAACAAGAACAGAAAACTTTGAAATTTGTGGGATGCGGTCAAAGCTGTGCTCCTTTGCCCAAATTCATCATTATAAATGGTTTCTATCATTTAAAGCATAAGTTTTCGGATTAGTTAGACCTGATCCAACTCCCAATGCTGCCGCTTGCCGAATGACCTTTAATGACTTTGCCTCAGTGGGTTTCTCCGTGTATACGGTGGAATGCTGACGGCTCGCAGCGAGGAATAAACTTCCAAAAAATGTCAGGAATAGCATCTGGTATGGAATAGGTACTTGACAAGTAGTAGCTGCAAGTGAAGATTTATTTAAGAGTTATCATTTTCTATTACAACTATTTAATGAATTTAAACTCAGGCACAGGTTTTCTTTGTGATTCAAGAGCTTTGGAATGTGTCACACCCGTCTTCATCTAAGAAAGTCGTCTGTGTTCACCTATTTTGACTTGATGTGTTTCTGGCAATTGTAATTAAGCCCTCACAGATTTTAATCCGCGGTAGTATGCTAAATTATTTGTGAAAATAATATTCTTGCTTCCTTTTTGGAGAAATTCCTCTGTAGAAACACAGAGCATCAAGTTTGATGGGCAGCACTGTCAGATGTATAAAAACGAGCTTCATTTGAGAAGGGGTCCATTTGGGTTATTTAGATGCTCCAAACTGAAACTGCTTTGTTCTGTTTTTGTAGCTTCGGGGAGAGGAGGGGGTTTGGATTCAGTTAGCGCCTTGGTGTTTTCTTTCTCCTTCATTTCGGTACAGGAGATGGTTCATAGGCACCGTGGTGTCAGGTTCCATCAAAAGGGAGAGAAACAGTTTCTTGGTTTTTAATTTTCTTCCAAAAAGGAAAGGCACCCATTTTGTTCCGCTCTGATTAGAAGGAGAGCTAGTGCGTGACTTTGAGGACAGGCACATGCTTCAGGGGCAGGGTAACAGAGGTCTTCGTTAATTTCTTGCGGGAGTTGTTTTTTTGTTTTTGTTTTTTGGGTTTTTTTTTTTTGTTTTTTTGTTTTTTTTTTTTTGCTTCCACCACGTCTGGGCTGCGGGGAAGGGCTCAGGAAGATGAGTAGTCATCCAGCGCAGGGCAACCCAAGCCAGGTGTTATCAAGAACAGGTCAGGAGAGTGAGAAAACATTGGGTTCAGTCTGTCGCTTCTTCCCCATCAGGGATGCAAACTTGATTATTTTCATTGGAATTTAGAGATTTTTAAAAATTATTTTGAAGTCCATAACAAGTCTAATGATAAAGACATTGGCTGTGAAGGTGCTGGGATTAACTCTAGTTTGCGGCCGCCTCTTCCGGAAGAAGCCGAGATGGAATCATGTAGCCTGTTTACCACCAAGTCCTGCTTCTCTAGAGAGGAAACAGAGGCCCACGTGGCAAGCTAAGGATTAAATGGCTGATTAGTGCTCTGGTCCTTTTATTAAGCACTGAAACCTTGATCCAATAATAAATTTGTCCAATAAAGGGAGCTTCCCTAGCTGGTTCTAACTTCTGTTCTTCAATAGGCCTGTGCATCTTCTACAAACATCCGGAGGGGACTTCACTGCCTGGAGACCAAAGCCTAAACTGTTACCAGTGACATTGTGTAGCTCATGCCCCAGCAGCCTGAGTTCCAGCAAGGCTATCTAGATGTTCAATCTATTTAACTCAGTGACTACTTCATTCTAGTTAACTGAGCATCTACTTTGGATAAGGCACCATGGAGGTTCAGAGGTGAGTAAAATACTAAGATTCTACCATAGCCTATAAGACATCACTTTGGGAAACTTTTAAAACATAGGGAAGCTCCAGGGCTTTCTTTGGGCTAGAAATCACAAACTCAAGTGCCTGCAGAGGCCCAGCTGACCACAGAAATGAGTGATTTTGGCTGGATGTAAAACAATTTGCGGTGGGTGGGTGGGTGGGCAGGTGGGGGCTGTGGGCAGTTTCCAGCTGGCGAGCACACGCTTGTTTTAAAGGGGCAGCTGTTACTCATTCCCAGCCAATTGTGTCCCCATGCAGAAACGCAGGACTGGCAGAGGCAACACTGAAGATTTCTCAGGAAAAGCCGGCAATCTCGATTTTTGTATAAAATCCCTCAAAAGGACTGTGCCGGCCAAATGGACCCAGCTCAGTTTGCTCTCTCACTTAGCCATGTGTGGAGCAGTCCCAGAGAGCAGGGCACGATGCCCTTCGTAATAATTCTTTCTCATGCCCTATCTTTCTTCCTCCCACCTCTCCATAACCTTTCTTCTCCCCATCCCCACCTCTGGCCCAGGCCCGGGTTCAGTGAATGTTCTGGAGGAACACTGAGCATCAGTTGTGGGCTCAGTATCAACAAGCTTGAGCAACACTACTCTGGGGGTAAGGGCCTCCCTGTAGATTTGTAGTCTTTAAAAAAGGCAATATTGATGATTTTCCTCTTTCAGGGAAGAGCTGTATCTGTTTTGGTAAACACTTCAAGGCACGTTCGGTGTCATGTGCGATGATGCAAAAGTAAGGACTCCATTCTGAAGTGAGTGAAAAAAGCATCAAATGCCACATGAAAGTCCCTGCCTGAAGGGTTACATTAGTGCTAAGCCTGGGTTAAAAAATTCTAAAGGGGCCAATGGGCCAGCCATTAAAGGACCTGCGGGTGACCTCTCTCGGTCTTTCTCCGTGTTTCTCTCCTCTCTTAAGGAGATAATGTGCGTGTCAGGACAATAAATACAGTGTCTACCACATTTAAAACACTGCCTATTGTACAGGCATCAGGAGCTGAAGGTTAAGAATGTCAGCCGAGGGGAGCACATTAGGAGTTAATGAGAGGTGGGTAACCAGAGGAATGAATGGGACCAGAGGAGAACATTTGAGCTGCCCACAAGTAGAGTCTAGAAAAGAGAATGAGCAGACCATCAGAGGACTTGGCATGGAAGGGCAGTGTTACGTGGATCAGAAGAGATGACTCTGGGGTACGAGGTAGGAAGGTAAGCAATGGGGGGTGATGGACAATGGTGAGAAGGGCTTAGAGGTTATAGTGTAGGTACATGTAAGCATATGCAATGTTATACTGTGCACCGGTTAACCACTGGCTCTCCTGGGGTGGGGGGAAATCGTGATTTGTAGCATCTGCTTATTATGTGGTATGAATATTCCCACAGCAACTGGTTTCAAGCTATCAACGTGAAGGCACGGAAAACAGAGCTGGGAAGAGGTGTGCATACTTGGGCCCCACAAGGTAGAAGGTAGGGAAGGTGAAACCAACAAGGTCAAAGGAAACTCAAGATGCTGGGGTGTACCAGGTCTAAGGGATAATGAAGTCTAAAGAGTGTCTAACGTAGAGTGACAGCAGAGGTCATGCAGCTGAAGAGGTGAACACAGAGATTAGAAGGAGCCCTCAGTCTAAGGAGGGTGACTGTGGAGAAAGGGGTGGAGGATAGAGTTTATGATCTAGGTCCCGAAGCCGTAAAAGGCAGTGTGGCATTGTGCTTAAGGTCAGTGGAGGTCAGAGTGAGATGTTATGGGCCATCCTCCATTGCTAGTCATTGAGCATCTACCATGGGCATGATGCTGTGTGGATTATAAGGGTGTAGAAGGGCACCTGGGTGGCTCAGTCGGTTAAGCGTCCAACTCTTGATGTCAGCTCGGGTCACGATCTCTCAGTTTGTGACATCCAGCCCCGTGTCGGGCTCTGTGTGACAGGAGGCTGCTTGGGATTCTCTCTCTCCCTCTCCCGCTCACACATGTGCTGTCTCTCTTTGTCTAAAAATAAATAAACATTAAAAAAAAAAAAGGTGTATAAGACAACATTCCCATCCGTTTGGCAGGGAGATAAGGCCTGTGCACAGGAAATATAGTGTCGTGTTACTGGTACAGACAAGGGATGTTGTTATAGATTAAAAGATGAGGCTCTTAACAGTCATAGTCGATGGCACTTACTTGAGCCCTTACAGCGTGCCCAGAATTACGTTAAGTACTTTACCTGCATTCTTTTTAATATTCAGAACAACCCACTTTACAGATGAGGACATAGAGTCAGAAATTTTAAATAATTTATCCAAGTCCATGTATCTGGCAAGTGGCAAGAGCCATGCTTGGAACCCCACGTCTTTCTAACGCCAAAAAGCCTGTCCCCCAATCTCAGTGCCTACCAGCCCCCTCCCCCTAAAAGATAACACTCTGACGGAGATGAAAGATATACTGTGGTAGGAGATTTGGAGTTTCTTTTTCAAAAATCCCTCAGCTTGCATATTCCTAAAGAGTCAATTCATGTTAAGAAATAATTTCTCTTGTGCTTGCATGTGACATGTATTTTTAGGATCTGCTGTTAGCAAGTGTATTTTTGTGTGATTGAGTGGGAGAGTGGGAAAGTTTTGCAGAGCTGTTGAAACCAGAATGCAGGGGGCACAGCAGAGACTTTAAAATCTCTGTCATCTAACGTCTTGGAAAAACCACAAAGAGACGTGTTCTCAATTTATTATTCTATGTACATCCCCAGATGAATGACTAGTTAAAGGTATTGTTAAAGCATTTTTAAATGACCCACTTCCAGCAGCGAACAAAATCACTTACTGTGCCAAGCCAACTGGCGTTTCTGAGATGATAAAACCACAAAGTGAGGAAAACATTAAAACTGCTAAAGCAAAAATGATACACAATAATGGAGAAGGATAAAAACTGAGCTGTATTGTCTGCGTAGGCAGATGGCTGACCACTAGGTGGGCCTCAGTGTAATGTCCAGGGTAATTGGCTGCTGGGGTTTTTCTGGCGAGGAAGCTTCAGACTTCAGCTTGGTACACAAAATCCTGGCTTATTCTTTCCTATGCCCTGCTCTCTGCCTCCTCGTCACAACGAGATCTGACAGTCGATCCCAACAGGCAATTGAAAGCAGAAAGTTACCTTTATCTTAGAATGCTTTTCTGGAAATAGCGACATGAAAAGTAATTAAGGAACGGATTTCCTATCCGCCATTCTCTTCTGCATGTACAATTACCCACAGATATAAAATTGCCTGCTTTGATAATTATACCCTCCAAATGAGGGGCAAGTGGCTAATTATGCCCACATGTGGCCGATCGCACTCTCCATTAGCCAATTATGTGCACGATTATTTGTGCACATAAATAATTGTACTCATGGAAAATAGCGGCCCTCCTTTCAAACGCTCCTGCTTTGAGTGGCTGATGGAGTGATTGTCACACTGCAAATGGACTTGTTGGGAGTGAGAGGGTAGCAGATACCAGGAAACGCGCAAGTGACCAGAGCTTGCAGGTGTTTGCGAAGCAAATGGCAGGAGTCAAAGAGCGCGGGGAGGACCGTGGATGGAAGGGCAAGGCTGTGGGTTAAGAAGGTGCTTCCGAGGTTGGCTGAGCGGCTCATGTGTGGTGACCTTGGGTGAGTCATTAACCACCCCCCCCCCCCCCCGCAGTTCTGCTTCCGCATACGCAATGCCAATGATAATAATACCTGAGTCCCAGCTCTTGTGGGATGGGTCAGACAATTCAGAAGGATTTGCAGTCTACTCCAGGTTAAAACACTAGATCATATGAGGCATTGTTATGTGGATCAGCACGTTTCTAATTGCCAGGGAAAGGTCATGACCCTCCATAGCAAAGCAAGACCTCGGGTTTGGAGGGAAAGGAGGTGTGATAAGGACAGGAGACTTGTTCCCCCAGGGCACTGATGAGATACCAGAAAATGACACATGGTCATACAGCATGCATGCAGCCATTCACTCATTCATTCATTCACTCATTCATTCATTCATTCATTCATTCAACACACAAGAGTCAGCCTTTCACACCGAGCTGCTCTGATCAGTAAATGAAGGGAATTTTCACTTCAGGCCTAGGAAATCTGGCATGGGTTTTCACAGTTTTGTTCACAGGCCAACTCAGTGCCAGTGAACGTTGTGAGGTAGGGTCACTTTTAACAACCTAAAAACTGTGGCTTTAATGCCAATACTAACAAGGAGTAATGTCACACGTCAGGGGTAAGGCCCAGAGGCAAGATTGCCTCTTTGCTACTTGCCTGTGCCCCCATCTGTCCTTTCGCACACGGTGCAAGGAAGTTCTCTGCCTCAAGGGGATGAGGAGACGATTCCCAAAGGCAAAAATGTTAAGTTAGTTTTGAAAGAAGAGGTGTTTTGCAGATGGATGGGACATGGGGGGGATGCGGTCATATTATAGGAATCCAAGGTATAAAATAGCCTGGCCTAGAGTTAAAAGTGTGGACTCTGAAACCAGACTCTGCCTGGGCTTGAATCCTGGCTGTGTGATACTGAGCAAGTTACTTAACCTCTCTGTGCTTCAGTCCATTCTTATAAAATGGGGATTAGAATAGACTTGTTCCATAAAGTTTTGTAAGGGTCAAGTTAATACTTATATAAATAGAAGTATTTAGAACAATGATGAACACAGAGTAAGCACTGTCTGCCATTATTTTAATTTCTTGACTAAAAGTAGATTAAAAGCCCATCCAAGAAAAGCAATACCAGTGTTTCTCAATCTTTAGTATATCTAAAAATCACATGCATAACTTATCGAATAAGGCGAATTCTTGGGTTCCATCCTCAGAGATTCTCACTTTCCACATTGGACTAGAGTCCAGGAATCTTCCCTTCAAATAAGCATCTCCCCAACGCCACCCGCTATGATTCTGATGCAGGTGATCTGTGGACCAGGCTTTGAACATCATCACATAGAATGACTCTGACCACATCCCATCTCTTACCTGGCATATCTAACATGAGAGAAGAAGGAGCTTCTAAGGCCTTGTGTCGAAAGGTCTCTTCCTGGGATTTCTGCTTACGAGAGCCTCTTCTGGAATAGGCAGTGAGAACCCGGAAAGGTGCAAGGACAGTCTCCAAAGCAGCACTGTGTCTGTGCTGTATGGGGCCACTAGCGGCTTCCTTCTCTAACTCTTCCGTATTTTTAGGAGACGGGATTAAAAAAAAACTTTAATATTTTTATTATGAGATGAATGTCATTTCTTTAATTCTATAAATAAGGAAACAAAATCATACCCATCTGCACTTAGGGGAACAAGTTACCAAAGCCAGATGCGCTCAGCTCCGGTGGTTCACAGTGGTGGGGGCCAAGACGGATTTGCCCACAAAAATCGACCTGTGACTAGAGGCTCTGCGTTTGCCAAAAAGAATTCTGCGGGGTGTCGGTGCTTAAGGTGAGTGGTTCTTCAAAATGCTCGTTCTGAAAGGCTAGCTTTCCTAGATAGGAATTGTAATGGTAGCAAAAGTGAAAACTGTTTCTGGGTTGAAAAGGGACTCACGGCATAGCGGTTATCACACCTCCTCTCCTTAGATGATGAATGGGTGGATGGCCTCAGATATTCCATAACATCTCCCAGGGTCCAAAATGCCGAAGCAATGGTTAAAGAGATACTAAGCCTGGGTGCCTGGGTGGCTCAGTCGGTTAAGTGTCTGACTCTTGGTTTTGGCTCAGGTCTCGATCTCGTGGTTCATGAGTTCAAATCCCTCATGGGCCTCTGCACGGTAGTGTGGAGCCTGCTTGGGATTCTCTCCCTCTCCTTCTCTCTCTGCCCCTCTCTTGCCCATGGTTGGTCTCTGTCTCTCAAAATAAATAAATAAATTTTAAAAAAAGATACCAGGCATTCCGAACACTTCTCAGAGATATTTTGTTGGTGTAAAAAGAAAGATAGATAAATTACAATAAAAATATCTTGCTTAAATACTACCAGAAAAAAATAAATTTACTTTCCCTCTTATCCACATCCTGAATCTTCCTGAAGACAGGTTCCCCTAAATGCCCACTATTGCCAGGACGTGTTATACTTTGTAATGCGTTCACACAGATCTCATGAACTCTGTCAGGAATAGCAGAAGTAGTAAAGGTCATCTTCCTGTCTAATGCTGGAACCTTCTACGTTACATCCCCTCTGGAAACTTCTCCCCTCTGCTACAGGGCAGTCTCAGCGGCCAGCTGGGGGTGGCTCTGTCTGCAGCCCTGCTCTAGCCAACTTTTTCCTCCACGGCCTCCAGAGGAGAACATCGGAGCCGTGCTGATCTGAAAAGAGCCACTCAGGCTGGAGGGAGGGACTGAGCACCACATTTTGAGACCAGCGGACATGAACCGTGGTGGCCGGGCTCTTCTCTGCCAGAGCAGCCCCGTGCCATCTGGACGGCTCCAACTGTTGGAAAGTTCTTCTCTACGTGGTGCTCGTGTACCTTCAGTCCATTCTTGCCGTGGTCAGGACCTCGCTTGCCCCAGCTTCCCCTATCTCTCCCTTATGTCTCTGCCTGTGTTCCCCTTCTGTCTTATCCCCCTTCTCCTGATTACCATGTGCCAGCCACCTGGGGACCTTTTCTCTGGTCCTAACTCAGTCGAGAGTAGACCTGTTCCTCCAGAGAGATCATTTTTGGTCCATTCTGAGTTGCTACATTTATTTTAACTGTATTACCTCATGCAGAGAGCAAGAGTATTTGTTCACTTATCCTTACCTATTGCTGCATCGAAGAAAGATTTCAACTCGACGTTTTGGGGGCCCAATATGCATGATGACCGGGCAATCTTATATTCCGGAATAGCCAACTCTTCCACTGCACTCTCCCAGCGTGGGCACGTCAGGCCTTGGGTCCTCTCCAGACTGGGTGGTCTCTGAATCTGTGGCTCTCCGGGGGTGGCAGTGTGGCACAGGATCTACCTGGCCACCTAGAATGGCAGTTACACAGTCCCAGGTCAATACGGCCTGGAGCTGTCAGCAGCAGAGGAGGGGGTCGCTCTGGCTCTGAACAGCTTTCGCCAAGACGGCCAAAGGGCCTTCACACAGTGTTAATGACTTTTGATTTAGGTTTGAACAGAGCAGTCCCTTGGGGTGTTTACTGTGTTGCCTCATCCTCTTTGGAAAGTGCTCTCTAAGTAACTGCCCAGCAGACTGAGGAAATAAAATGCTCACCGAGGGGGGAGAAAAAAAAGCCACAACACAGAAAGTCTGACTTCTCATCACAGGGTATTTAGGTCTAGAACTGGATTGTGGAAGTGTGCTTAAATTTTCTGCATTCGTTGCAGGGAGCACTCGTGTATTCCTTCCCTCCCCCCACACCTGCCTGCCTCAGTCTCTCCATCGCACGCACACACTTGCGCCCACGCACACACGGTCACTGCCAACAGTAATAGAGTTGCTTCTTTACCTCTTGGAAAGAAACTTCATTCTGATGAAAACCGTGCTGACCGACCTTGCTCTAAATTGTGGAGACGACACTTTATGCCTTTATCTTTGCATAGCCCAAGGGCCTGGTGGAAACGGCGCTCCAGATGGAACAAAATAGAAAGATTCCTGCCAAGGGCTGGCAGGAGCGCAGCCTTCTCTCCTCTCCCCCACACTCACAGCTTCTGAGGGAGAGAGGAAGGTGGGGTAAAGAGCACCCATGGGCAGGGCCGCCCGAAGGGAAGAGGGGGAAACTGTAGGTGGAGGTCAGGCCATCTGCAGCGACCCTCACAGAAAGGATCTCTCCCTTAGTAAGTGTTTTACCCCCTTGGTAACTTCTCTGAGATAACTTGGGGGACGTCCACAGGGACCTATTGCAGGGAATAGAGGAACCCCTGAAGGCTGAGACATTTCTTTCTGCACAGACTTTCGAGGATATCCCCTGCACATTGGTCAGTGTGCTCGTTCTGACAATGGTGAAGAGAGGGACTGTAGGTCATGGTTATACTCCCAGGACCATGATGAAAGGTGACATCTCCTGAGTGTTCGCCATGGGCCCAGGGGATGATCAAAGGGCTTTACTGTGTAATCACATCTAGTCCTCACAATTATCATAAGGGAGTGGGTAGGAAGCAAAAAACAGTAAAAGAGTAGAGGGATAGCTATGCTCTTTGGGCCCTTGTAAACACAGTAATTGTGTTTTCCTCTCCAAATCCTATGCATTGTTTCTATTGCTTAAGAGACAGTAATGAGGGGCACCTGGGTGGCTCAGTCGGTTGAGCATCTGACTTCAGCCAGGTCACGATCTCGCGGTCTGTGAGTTCGAGCCCCGCGTCGGGCTCTGGGCTGATGGCTTGGAGCCTGGAGCCTGTTTCCGATTCTGTGTCTCCCTCTCTCTCTGCCCCTCCCCCGTTCATGCTCTGTCTCTCTCTGTCCCCAAAAAAAAAAAAAAAAAAAAAAGTTGAAAAAAAGAAAAAAAGAGACAGTAATGATATAATAGGCTGCTGGTGACGACAGCTTCCAACCACAGTGCTCACCGAAGGCTGAACCAAAAATCCCAGCTTCTCCATCATCCAAGAATAAAGATTGCTTGGTTCAAGGACAAGCCAGGTTATTGGCTACTCTTCCTTATATAAATGAGTAGGCCTCAAGAAAAGTGTAAAGAGATGTATTTTCTGGGCTTCCAAAAACTGCCTCACTCTTCGAGTAAAGGGTGCCAGGTAAAGGTTATCCAGGTAAAGGAGACCCAGTATATCTGGTTCTGGCAGGTGGCAGACACTGAAATGACATCCACCCTTGGAGCCCAGATGCCCCTGGCTCTGTGCATGAACCTCAAGAGTTAATCACTAAGAGCTGTAACTTTGGAACAAGTGCAGCCTATCCTTGGCTGAGGTTGGCCCTGACAGAAAGGGCTCTCCTCCGGTAGAAAACCATTGCATTTGTGCTTTCCTCTAGGCTAGAAAAGGCATGAGCAGAACAATAAAAGGGCATCAGGAGAAGGACTGTGACATCTTGGGGAAATGGTGGCCCAAATAGCCTTCATTTTCATTTGGTGTTGGAAGAAAATAGAACCGTCTTCGTGCTCAGCAAAGCCCAAAAGCTCTTGGGAGAAGGAAAGCTTACAGAGGAATGTATTACACTCTCTGGGGGGTGTTGATGATGGAGAGAGGAAGGGCGAGTGCTGCTTCAGGCAGTCATTCAGGAACCCGGCTGACAGCACACGTGCATTTTTAACATGTAGTTTCCAAGGTTATTCTGGTCATTGATGTCTCGACTGCAGCCCACGTGAAAGAGGATGGCTTGGAGGAGCACGTGGGAATTTTTGTGGGCCACACACACGTGACATGTACATATACCATATCTGATACCTAGAATAGGGGGCCGAGAAATGTAGTCCCAGGAAGCAGATTTTGTGGACAGTGAGCAGTTTCTGCCACCTAAGACAAGAGGGATCTAAAGCAATTAATTAGAAAAGTATACAAAAAGTGGTAACTAACATTTGTTCAAAACTGACAATATACCAGGTAGCACTCTAAGCGTTTCCATGGATCAACTCATTTAATCCTAACAACGGTCCTGTGAAGTCAGTGCTGTTATTATCCCCATTTCTTGGATAAGGCAACTGAAGTCCAGAGGGGTTGAGTAGAGGAGTGGGCGTAACTGCCCTTAGTCTTTGAGCAGTTCCTACAAGTATCACCTGGAATCTGATGTGAGAAATGCTCTAACAAGGTGGGAACAAGGAGCTGAACTCATTTGCCCCGTTGGAGATGGATGAATGAAGGGGTTGGGCTGAACATTTGATAGAGACACCGATGCTTGATCACTTTTGTGAAGCCTTGAAGGGTGAGAGGGACTTCACTCGAGAAACTCACGGGTAGGGAGGAGAGAGAGTGGTAGGGGAGGCACAGAGGAAACCAAAACACCACAGAGACACTGGAGATACTATAGCATGTTTAGGATATTAAAGGATAATTCTCTTAAAGGTAAAATCATGACCTTGTGCAAACACGAAATGAATGCATGTCAGAGATTTTATTCAAGTAATGAAGGAAACAGGGAGATGTGACAACCGGTTCGAATGAAGATTCAAAGAGCCGTGCCAATAGGCAACGAGAAATGTTGAAATGAGCTTACAGATAGATGCAAAACTGGTTTATCCATAGAGTGATCATCAGCTATATTCTTCTGACACAATTCAGTTGCATTTCTATGGGCAGGAATTATTTGCATCATTGTCAATTTCACACAACAAACAGAGTTGTAAAATAGCTCAAAGACAATGAGAGGTACAGCTAACCCAGAGACTAGGCTAGACAAGACGCCCCGGATTTTTTTCTCATTTCAAAGTCTTGCATGGTTTTTTTTTCCTCATAAGGGAGTATCAATGAATCTGTGTGGCAGGAAGTGAGACTGGAAAGATAGATGAGCCAAGTTTTAGGGGGGTATTAAAAATCATGCAAGGTATGGACTTTATCCCACAGGTAAGTCTCAAATCATTAATAGAGTGGATGAGCTTGTCCGGTATAGCTTGTTCTCATTCAAATGCTCAGGCCTGGCTCCTAAAGGGTCTGATACACTAGGTTTCAGGTGGAGCCTGCTAATCTGCAATTGTATAAAAAGCAACCCAGGTGATTCTAATGCACTTTGGGAAGCATCCATGGAACTAGGAGAGAGTCATCGAAGGCTTTTAAGCAGGGTAGAACCCTGGAGACATCTGTGTTGGAGCAGAGGGAAGTTGGTTAGAAAGGAGAGAAGCTCAGTGGTTTTAAAAGACTGCACGCACTAGCAAGAACAATCACATTTGAGAGAAGTTGATGGCCCCGGAATGTACGAGGCATGTGGCATGTTTTAAATATGAGAGGGGCCTGAACTAATTCAGTGTCAAGGGGATGAGAGGAGGGGGAAGAAATAAGATTTTCACTGTAGCCAGAGAACTCTGCCTCCTCCCAAATTCAGATCCAATGCTGCACCTGTGGGTGTGATTCCAGCCTCTTCCTGGGCCTATAGGGACTGGCCTGGGCTCCTGATAAATAGGGAAGACTTGCCCCCAAGTCAAGTCTGGACTTTGGAATGCTCTGGATGTTATTCATGCTTTCTAATAACAACAGAGATCTGAACCATAAAAAGAATTCAAGTTCCTCAACTCATAAAGCCGCTCATCATTTGGAAGGGGTAAAGCACTGTCACTATTTTCAGTCATCCGTGAAATGAACATTCTGGGGAGATACAGTAAGTTGATGCACCACCCTTGAGCAGGGCAAAATGAATGTTCACCAGGAATATTTGGTATTTTAAGAGGATGGCAAAGGGAAGAATAGTGGGAGTGGGATAAAAACTTAAATAGATTTCCCCCACTCATCTATTGCAATAGAAGATAATTAAATTATAATGTTAATTGAGTAAGCGCTCACGGGTCCCTTATTATTTGAAAATGAATTGCCTCCTAACTGTTCATGTACAAATATAATACATTGAACTGAAGCTATTTTAATAAAACATCAATTTTCAGAAGCTATAAGAGGTTCTCCCAGGTCAGATTTGATAAGCTATGAAGAATAAATGCCAACTCATATTTTTCTATGGTAATGGGAAATAAAGAGAACTGAGTGATTCGAACCAATAGTTTAATTTTAGACAATAGTTTGACTCCTTCCCTCCTGTCCTTTTACCTAGGCTGTTACCAAGTAACCGGGCTGGTTGGCTTGAGTTTCACTGTTGGGTGCTTACCCTTTCCCTGACCCTCTGTGCAGACACTTTTCATCTGTTAAATGAAAAAGTGGTCGTATAACGGGGACTATCCTGAGCTGGGATTCCCAGGGCCTAGGTTCTGATTGTCTCTTTACTGCTAAGTCTGTGGATGACCTTCAGCAAGACACCTAAGGTCTGTGGAGAACTGCTGGCTTATCATCTCGAAGATAGAGTGATAATCCCGTCTCTATCTTGAGCCCACACTGAGAAAAAGATGACATGACTGCAGTTATTTGAGAGCCTTATGGAAAGATGTCTTATAAATATTATAATTAATGTTATCATTAAGTATTGCTTTGCTGCAGATCTTCCAAGTATAAAGATCAGCGGAGTAAGAAGTCAGTTTTCCCTGATGCAAAATGGAAATTTGAAAATGCAACAATCCTATATTTTGCCATATAGGATTCCAGCGGTTCTGCAATACAGGTGTCATTTTTTTCTTACATGGACTATTGACAAATTTTGACTTAATTTTTTGTATTTTTAGGATTGTCCAGAACCTTAGTAATAAACCCCCATGGAAGATTTCTAAAATATTTTCATACAACAGTTTTCATGAGCATTAAATTTTCTATATAATCAGTCTTTACAAAAGCTAAAATATTTTCATACAACAGTTTTCATGACCATTAAATTTTCTAGGGGTGCCTGGGTGGCTCAGTCAGTTAAGCGTCTGACTTCAGCTCAGGTCATGATTTCACAGTTCGTGGGTTTGAGCCCCGCGTTGGGCTCTGTGCTGACAGCTCGGAGCCTGGAGCCTGCTTTGGATTCTGTGTCTCCCTCTCTCTCTGTCCCTCCCCCACTCACACTCTCTCTTCTCTCTCTCTCTCAAAAATAAATATTAAATTAAAAAAAATTTTTTTCTATGTAATCAGTCTATACAAAAGCTTGGAACCACTACATGTTTCTCTATTGATTTGGAGAAAATATGTTAATTATTATAAATGAGAACATTATTATATGTAATAATATTTACAAATATATCCACAGTATCATCCTTCGGCTAGTTTAGAGCTTAGAAGAAACTGTTGCAATGGATGGCAGTGGACAGAAGACAGGAGTAGGAGCCAGGACACCTGGGTTCCTTGGAAGCACTTAATCGGCTCACGGAACAGCTTAGGGCTATTCCAACAGCAGTCCAGCCTGGTATCATGGGTACCTTCCCAGGGAGCTTGCTAGAAATACAAATTCTTGGGTCTGACCCTAAACCTACTGAATCAGAATCCCTGAGTATGGGCCATGAGATCTGCAGGCTCTCATGGGATTCTGATGTGCAGTAGAGTTCAAGAAGTACCGTGTAGTTGGTCCTGACTTAGACTTACTAGAGATGCGACCTTGAATAAGTTCCATAATTTCGCTGAGTTCAATTTTCTCATATTTAAAATCTGCCCACTGATGTCTCCATTATAGGTTTGCTTGGAGGATTAAATAAGATGTTGGTGTCCGGTCTGAGGCTGACATTCGATAAAATCGTAGTTTCCTTGTTTCTCTGCTCCTCCATATGCAGGCTGGTTAAGTGTGAGCAAGTGATTAAGCTGTTCTCCACGTAGTTTCTTCGTTTGTAAAATGAGGGAAATATCCGCTCTGCTCCGTTCACAAAGTGGTAGCAAAAACCAGTTGAAATTATGTGTGTGACAGCTCTTTGTACACTATAAAAGGATTAGACACATCGGAGAGAGGAATGGTCCTGGGTTGCCATCCAGGGAAGGTGATCTGTTCACCCAAACTAGTCCACACAGATTGGTCTCCGGCCTTTTTCTGGAGCCAGCCTGTACCAGCTCATGAAGGCCAATGGTTAAGCCTTCGGGAGCTTTGTAAATTGGTTGTTAAAAACAGCCCTTATTTATTTATTTATTTACTTATTTATTTATTTATTTATTTATTTTTTTAACGTTTATTTATTTTTGAGACAGAGAGAGACAGAGCATAAATGGGGGAGGGTCAGAGAGAGGGAGACACAGAATCTGAAACAGGCTCCAGGCTCCGAGCTGTCAGCACAGAGCCCGATGCGGGGCTCGAACTCACGAACTGTGAGATCATGACCTGAGCCGAAGTCGGATGCTCAACTGACTGAGCCACCCAGGTGCCCCAAACAGCCCTTATTTAAAATTAATGTATATAAATAAACTTATAACATTATTAAATAAACTAAAAACAAAGGTAATAGTGATTCCACACTCTTTCATAGTTATTTTGCTGTCTCTACCTTGAGATTATTCACACTTCTTGCATACGTATGGCAATAATACTTTTAAATTCTGTGCTGTCTCCTCAACGCCACATAGACTGACATTGGGCCAGTAGCTCGAAATCACTCATGGTGGACGTGTATTTACACCATGGAGACGGCCCAATGCTACAAATCCAGGCTTTCTTTTCTGTTTTCTTTTTTCCTTTTTCTGGAGAGCCATCTGTCAAAAATTTACCAACACACCACTGGTCTTACCTTTGTTAATTTACAAGTTCAAGTTTTGACTCCAGACTTAGAAACAGATTTGTCAGCATGTCAATAGAACCATTTCTCTGGGAAGAACTCTTATTACCCAGGCTTACAGACTGTGTATACACACACACACACACACACACACACACAATCAGAATATTCATTTATTAATTTATAGCAAGGAGAATTGCCACATACCCTAGGGACATACCCCAGGGAGGGCAAGAGGAGCTCGTTATGCATTTTGAATGTTTAATGACATTAGGCCAAGATGACACAGAACATCCTTCTCCACAACTGGGACATTGGCTGCCTTAAGGGCGGGACAAGCTGAGTCCTTGGCAGGGTCATCCTCTCCTTTGGACCTTACATGGGCACTGTCCACTTTGCCCAGGGCCTCTCCTTTCTTGGCATGATGAACTTGCCCTTTCTTAACACAGGCAGTGCCTCCACTCAGGTTACCGTGTACATCAGGATCATTTGGACGTGTCTTGAAAATGCAGATACGGAGACCTTCCCTACATCCGCTAAGTCAGATTCTCAGCCAGTGGGTCTGTATTTTCACCGAGCTACTGGTGATTTCTGTACACACTGCAAGTGTGACAACCACTCCTTGAAGTTTCTTTGCACGTCTCCACTCAACACACAAAAATACTAATTTCTGGGGGCGCCTGGGTGGCTCAGTCGGTTAAGCGTCCAACTTCGGCTCAGGTCATGATCTCACGGTGCGTGAGTTCGAGCCCCGCGTCGGGCTCTGTGCTGACAGCTCAGAGCTTGGAGCCTGCTTCACATTCTGTGTCTCCCTCTCTCCGACCCTTCCCCATTCATGCTCTGTCTCTCTCTCTCTCTGTCTCAAAAATAAATAAACGTTAAAAATTTTTTTAAAAAAATACTAATTTCTGGGGCGCCTGGGTGGCGCAGTCGGTTAAGCGTCCGACTTCAGCCAGGTCACGATCTCGCGGTCCGTGAGTTCGAGCCCCGCGTCAGGCTCTGGGCTGATGGCTCAGAGCCTGGAGCCTGTTTCCGATTCTGTGTCTCCTTCTCTCTCTGCCCCTCCCCCGTTCATGCTCTGTCTCTCTCTGTCCCAAAAATAAATAAAAACGTTGAAAAAAAAATTAAAAAAAAATACTAATTTCTGAATTTAACTCCCAAGACACTTGTAGCTTCATGTTGCGGGGGGCACCACATGGTAGTCCCCTATGCCACTCATCCCACGATAGTCATGGGAGATATTGCACCAGACAGTGTGGCTATACTGGTAGAAATTCACTCCCATTGAGGAAAACTAAGTTCCAATCCTGACTTTTGGGCCAGTAGCCACCCTTTCGGTCCCTTCCATTAAGGGCCTTCCCATTAGTATTCCCTTTGGTGACAGAGTCAGAGGTGCAGGAATGGAATTTGCCTTATGTGAAATCTAAATACACACATAGATGGAGGTGCATGGGTTTTGCTATTATCTCTAAGAAGCAAAAGAAATAAATTTTTGTGAGTAGCACATTATCAGAGAGCATCATTCTAGCTCTGTGGTTCTTAACCACTGAATGTGACCCCAGGCAACAGAGGCAATGTTTGGAAACATTTCTGATGGTCACAACTGGGGATGGGGGTGGGAGGGCCGTGCTACCGGCATCCAGTAGGTGGAGGCCAGGGATGCTGTTAAACATCTTACAGAGTGCGGGACAGTCCCCAACCACAAAGAATTCTCCAGGCCTGGATGCCGATAGTTCTGAAGTTGAGAAATCTTGCTCATGTTTCCTTTTCTCTTTTACATTCTGGTCGGTTGCTGTCCCTTCAGCTTTAGGATTCATCCAACAGCTTCGTGTCCCAGCAGTTTCTGGAGAATTCTTAAAGGACTGAGTCATTTTAATGTCACAAGAAAAGAATCAATTGACATGAAAGGATGGATCATTTTGTTTAATGATGTTTTGCCTTTCACCTAGCAGAAGCTCGATACATATTTTTTTAATTAAATGGATGAATAAGTTAAAACATTACTTTTACATGTGTTTTAATAAATAACAGGAAGATGGCTTCATATACGTATATAACTTGTTCTTATATTTGTCTTGAGTGGATCATCAAATGCAGGCTACATGCTTTTTTTCCCTTTGAATGGATCCAATAATAATGCTCTTTAAAAAAGAAAGCAAAGTGGCTGTTATTTGCTGAGAGTGTAATACTCATAAAAGCCAGCCCTGAATCCAACCCCCCAGATCTATTTAAGGAATTCAAAGAATGTCAGAAAAGCATGTGGCTTCAAGGTTAACATGTAAAATTCACAGAAACTTGAAAAATCACTATGACTAGAAAGAAAAGTATGAGCACTCTGTATGCCTTTAAATTAGAATGATAGCCAAAGCTAGCTAATTATAAAAGCAGCCAATTTAACAAGTTTTTAAATTTGCCTCATGCCCCATCTAATACTTAATCAATAATCCTTAAAGAGAAATAATGAAGAAGGGGGAGCTGTGATCCAGATTTGCTTGATTGTACACACCCAAGCCAAACACTGCATTTTCTGTCTGCAACTTGGGCGCTTCCATAGTTTACTAGGCACGAAGAAATGCAAAGAGAGGAAGATGTATAACCCCAGACTGGATTTAGTTACAGAGCATGACGACAGCAGTGAGTCGTCAGGGAAATAGAAAAAGAAGGTAAAAGAAGCAGATAGCAACAGATAAAGGATCCTCATCATTGTCATACCATAAAATTGTGGACGCCTGGAATTTTACAACTGATATGACTAGAAATTTAAAAATCCAATTTTTTTTTTTAGTTTTCATCTGGGAAAACAGATGGCCAGAGAGGCTAAATAATTTGTTCAAGAACACAGAGCACAGACCACCCTAGAATATAAACTCCTTAGCAGAGCATACAAAGCCTTTGATCCGAGTCAGAATTAACTAGTATTTTCCAGGGTCTCATTTCTGTCTCTGCTTAGCATATTTGCCAGTTTGACTAGTTTGGGAGTTGTTTAAACATCTATCCCTTCTACTGTACCGTAGTCTTCTCATTCCTCTTCATTTTACAATGCCTTGGACTCAATAAATGTTGGTTAAATCAAACTGAGTGGAGCCCGGATTTGCTCATCACAGTCTGGTGCGCCAGGAACCAGGATAGTATGTGATTTGTCTTCCCTTTTTGTTTGTTTTTTGCTCATGTGCCTTTTCCACGTATAGAAATTCCACAAATGTTATTAAAGTCTGATACAGTGCTATATCTGGACTCTTGTGATTACATTTCTTAAATAAATCTTGGTAATCTTTACACATCAAGTTGTTTTGAATTTTATTTTATTGTTTTTAATTAATTATTTTATTTTTTAAATAATCGCTACACCCAACGTGGGGCTTGAACTCACGACCCCAAAATCGAGAGTTGGATGCTCCACCGACTGAGACAGCCAAGCACCCCTGTTTTGAATTTTAAAATACAACTGGGTGAGGTTTAGGGGTTTATAAGACACCCAAATGTTTATCTGTCAATTTTTAATTTTTCTTTTATTCTTTTTTAATAACTTTTTTTCTTATTACAATTATAATTCCTGTTCATTATGGAAACCTTAGAAAATAGTAGCTAAATAAAGAAATAAAATAAAAATCACCCATAATTGTACCATACATTTTGTTAAGCCCTAGATGAAGGCTACGAATACAATGTAGCATTAAAGGTTAAAGTCTGGAGAGGCATAATTGACTTAAGAAATTATCTAGGCTGGACATTTCTTGCTGGGGTAATTTTGCAGATGACATTATTGAGAGAACAAGTGAGTAGCCAATCTCACACAGCTAGGAAGGGGCTTAGGAGGATATTGGAAACAAGATTTCTAGTTTCCAAGGATATTCAAGGGGGAAGTGCTAAAAATTTAACAATGTCCCTCTGGACGGACATTTATTCTATTACTACAATAAGCCACATGGTAAGTCATAAGGGGCATTTCCTACTTCTAATCTGTCTCTACTGTATTTAGAATCTGATAATGCCACTATTAGAATTCATCTCTTTAAGAATAAAAGGAACCAAGGAATTAAAGAGAGGGTTGCAATAATCCATTAATTATATCCGTTAAGCTTCAGTTACAGCTAATAAGGAATATCACATGACCACGGATGTGTGCTTGTTCTGAACAATAAAGAACATGAAGAAAGATACGATTCAGGACTGAAACGTCCTTCAGCACTATGTAGGTAGTGGTGATGAAAGTCATTAAAAGAAAAATTGATTGAGGTATTTTAGTAAACAAAAGAACTCACTGCTTACCCATCAGGAAGTGTATTGTTAAGATAGTGCTGTTCAGCCTCTTGGAAGAAAATGTTTCTTCATGCTTCTCTCTTTAGCCTAATTCTTATCCTGTCACATTTCAGGAAAAAAAAAAAAAAAGACAAGATTGAAAATGATGGCCCTATTTTATTTGCTTCAAAAGAAACAGGCTGTTGCATTGTGCTTGGAACAGTTTACTCTTGGCCTTGACGTAAGTGTGAAAGGAAGACCATGTAATTGACTAGGCTGTCTCTGGGGAGGCGGCAAATATAGTGTTAAGAAGATGAACAGGCATGAACACAATGGCTATTTGATAAAAGTAAATAATTTCTGCAGCTAATGTGTTCTCAACATATTTTCTTTGATACTGATTTGCTTAACAGGACAATAACAGAAACATAAGTAGCTGTGGGCATTGCCTTTCTGATATGTCTCTTTCCATTCTTGAATTTATAATCACTCACGTTTGTATTACCTTTGGGTTACACTGAGAATCTGTAACTTTTATGAAAATCTGGAGCCTCTAATGCCTGACACATATCTTCATTCTCTGAAATCTTAGGATTGGACTAGAACATTCTTGTGAACGTTGATAGAAGATGTTAAAAGAGGAGTTTTGTTGATTGAAGACAATAAGTATACCTGATTTCAAATGAATGACAGGCCACCATACAGGATTTAAAAAAGAGGTGTGGGGAGGGTTTGGGGAGAGGTGGGGAAAATCAGTTTTACAGTTCTGAGGTAATTCACCCTTGATAAGAATATGCGAGGGTGGAAGTTGGAAATCACGAAGAACATTTTTGGAGAGGGGTGTTGGTTTGCTATGAATCAATCCTGCCCCTCCCCTGATGGAGATAGGCTAGGGGAGGACTGCCTTTTCCTTTATACACAGTTGGCCAGGGTCCTCAGGAAAACCACTTCCAGAGCCCATAGTTGGAAAACTGTTGCCTGGGGGGCATCATCCTCTAGACTCTGACTCTCAGCAAACGGGGGAGAGACAGTTTGGCTGGCTGCTTTGATGGTGGAGTCAGGTTGCCTGCACAGTGTTGCTTTAGGTCTTGCCTGAGAGGTGCCCCTGGAAGATATCAGAGAAAACGGAGGTCGCTTCAGTGCTGAAGGAAGTGTAAGCAACCAGTTGGGAACCTGGATTCATTCTCCTCGTGAGGAGAAGGACATGGGAGAGATTCCCAGTGATGGGGAGTGGGGGAGTCTCTATCAATGACAACCCTCCACCCCATATACACACAACAGCAGTCAGCTTTAAACACATGCCGAGTTTTAGAAAACTTAGATACTAAATCCCTCCAGGATATCTGGCAAGTAAGAACTTTCCTGCTCCCCTTACCTCTTCCTTCTTGTCCTCTAGCTCTGGGGACGGCCAGATGGGCTAGAGAGGAGAAAAAACCTTGGGTGGGAAACAAGTCCAGAAGCTTCCCCTCCTTCTGCAACGGCAGGTTCTCCCTTGCCACAGGCCCGAGCTAGGGGAGGAAAGGAAGTGTTCCTTTTAAATTGAAATATAGTGTTATTTCATTTGAAAGCACTTATATATTGGGACTGGATATTTAATTATTAAACTGCTAGGACCATGTTTTGTAGCTTGAGGTGATAATTCTTTTTTTTATTAAAAAAATGTTTTAATGTTTATTTATTTTTGAGAGAGAGAGAGAGACACAGAGCATGAGTGGGTGATGGTCAGAGAGAGAGGGAGACACAGAATCCAAAGAGGCTTCAGGCTCCCAGCTGTCAGCACAGAGCCCGTTATGGGGCTCGAACCCACAAACCGTGAGATCATGACCTGAGCAAAGTCAGGTGCTTAACTGACTGAGCCACCCAAGTGCCCCGAGAATTCTTTTCATTACTAAGAGCATCCAGAAAAGACAGGGGCTTGCCTGAGTGTTCATGCAGTGACAGCGGAACAATGAGGTCCTAGAGCAGATTTTAAAAGGGTAGCCAGAGCCTTTGTGGACTTGTTTAATGCAGCGGTTCCATATGCAGGCTTGTGCACCATAGCTTGTACAGAGGGGTGAAAAAAAGGCTGTCTTATATTTTTTCCATTCCTTTTTAGAGAGGAGAGCTCAGCAAGCATAAAAGCCCAATTCAAAACCCAATGGGTATATTTGCATATTCAAGTCTAAGACACATCGTGTAAGCACTGAATTATGGCATTCATTATTTCAAATGACAAGCTGTGGGGTTTTTTTCCTTCTAATTTAACAAATTAATTTTCCTTGGAACCTTTTGGTTTGGATTTTAAGATTTTAAGCTTTCATCATGAAAAGATGACAGCCTTGAAGATTAAAGTGTGTGGTTCTTCTCAAGATGTTCTCAGCCCTGCCAAAGATTCTGTGCATACTCAGGCTTCCTTCCTCTCCCATAACCTGTGTTTCTTGATATTCTCCTTACATTCTGAAATTTTTTTTTGAAGAAAAAAAGATCTGTGGCTGAAGGACATTTCAAAGAATAGAGGATACAGTTTTAAATCAAAGGAAGTTTCATGATATTACTTCAGTAGCTCATTTGACTTATGGTGCATCCTTTTCTCATGAAAGTGTTAAATAACTCTGTATGATAAGGTTGGCAATCTTTCTGCAAAATTCGGGGCTCTTTTCTCCTGCCCTGCAGAATGTGTATTTCAAAATATGAACATCAGCAGTCAGAAAATGGTATATTATATACATGTATACAATACATGTATATAATATATATGTGCATATATTTTTTTAACTTCTTTTTCAAGGTCCTCAAAAACCTGTACCTAACTATGAATAGTTTCTCTCCTCAGTAGTTTTTGCTCTCAGAAACTTTGAAATTTCTTTGCATGACACCAGGACCAATGCCTTATTATTGTTGTTGTTATTGTCATTATATAGAGATGAAAGGGGGTTGCCATATCCCCAACCAGGCATATGAAATTCTAAAGCCCCCTAGTTTTTACTTTGTTTTGCAAAGAAGCCATTCTCTTTAAGAAAAGTAATTTGTTATTCACAGTTTCCTTGTCCTCATATTATCAAGGGAAAAATTGTAGATTTAAAGAAAGCTCTAGGCGATGTTTTTATCCCTGAATCTTTGGGGAGTTATAAAAACAAACATATTACCAAACCTACAAGAGAAACAATTGTGAAGTCATTACATTTAAGCATAAGCAAAATTTCCTCTTGGATCATTAAGTTATAGAAGAATAGAGAGATTACATTTTGAGATTCCGATAAAGCTAGGTAACTCACAAGTCCAACAACTAAAATTTTACAATTCAGGAATATTGACAACAGTTGAGTATAATAGACTTTGCACATTCCAAATTTAAGGCTTCCTTCACTGGGCTAATAGAGGTACTGCCACAGTAGGTATTTAAGAAGAGAATAAATAGAACGAGTCAACAATTTAAAACTAAAATGTGTTTTTTATTCATTCTCATTCACATAAAAATTTTATTATTTTTTTATTTTTTTTATGTTTATTTATTTTTGAGAAAGAGAGAGAGACAGAGCACCAGCGGTGGAGGAGCTGAGAAAGAGGGAGACACAGAATTGGAGGCAGGCTCCAGGCTCTGAGCTGTCAGCACAGAGCCCAATGCGGGGCCCAAACTCACGAACCATGAGATCGTGACCTGAGCCAAAGTTGGACGCTCAACCAACTGAACCACTCAAGCTCCCCTCACATACAAATTTTAAATCATCATAAGAGGTTTAAAAGAAGGAGGGGGCAGAAAATCACCTACTTCCGTTCTCCCTATCTCCTTCACATCTGTGCCTTTTCCTCGCATCAAGACCCCCCACAAGAGGGAAGTCTAGGCAGCTCAGTACTAATCAGACCAAAGCCACTGACCCTCCTGCTGCCTCACCTTCAGCTTGTTCTCAGCCCTTGACTCTTGGCTTTGTTTCTGGTTCAAGTGCTATGACCTGATTCGGTTTCTCAGGGTGAATGGCTAATGTTCCTCCTTCCCTCTCAGATGGTTTAGCCCTATGGTGGGTCTAGATCAGACAGAAAACACAGCCATTCACAAGGACCTTGGTAAATTTCCTTCTGATCTTTTTCCAACATTTTTTTCCTTTGTAGTTACCACAGTACATCTACTCATGTATTTAAATCTCCTATCTTTTTCTTTAAAACTACATTGTAAACATTTTATATCATCTCTGTAGTTATATTTTTAAGATAATAGAACACTCTCCAATTGGTATATAATAATTTATTTGGCCATTCTGCCATAATAGAAGACATCTGTTGTTCTTCCAGCTCAGCATCAGTCTTTCCTTTCAGGAAATGCCACTCCCCCTTAGTAAGGGATCTGGATGAGACTGCTGATCACAGTGTTTGCACTTTGCATTTTGTCTCACTAAGGGACAAGCAGATGACTCAAGCCAGGCCAGTCAGACATGACTTCCATAACCTCTGCTTAAGACAGAGTCCTAAGCATGGCATCACCCCACTCAAAGTTTGGTTGATAAGCAGAAAGTGACAGATGCTGGCTCATTCAAATACAGTACCCCCAAGAAAGACTGTCCATGAGACCATTCCACTAAGATTCCTGGAGTTATCCTGGTTCCCATCTTTCCTGATGCTATTGATTTGAGGAACTACCCAATCTTTCCAATGTTCTCTTTTGATGGAGCCAGAATTGCATCTGTTTTTTTTGCAACCAAGGAACTCTAAATGATAGACTTGTTGCTAGACATTTTGGTTATTTTTACCATTCTGGACATTTCTGTGATAAACATCTTTGTGTGTGTGTGCTCATGTGTGTATAATGGGGTTTTGTATATTTTAAATAATTTCCCAGAAGTGTAATTACTTAGTCAAAGATATGAACATTTTTCTGATTCTTAATATAAATTGCTCAAATGTTTTTAAGAGGATTATGTGAATTTACATTTTATATATTACAGAAAGCATTACTAAAAACCTGCTTCTCCGTTCAGAAGGACCTTGTAATAGATGATATGTTGAAAGTACTTGATATAGGAACAGAGTGCTTTAACTTTGAAATAACTTCATTTTAACTTTAAAATAATTTCACTGGTTGTTCATAAGATCTTATGGAGTTATGGACAAATAGTCATTTAGAGGTTAATTTATACCAAACCTAGGCTAGTCAACAGATTGTGTGTTCAGTTGTCTTAAATCGGTAATAAAAAGCTGACTTTCACTGAATATTTAATATACACTTTGCTAGTGGCTTTGCATTATTCCACGAAATCCTCAAAATGACCCTACTCTTATCCCTATCTTGTAGGTAAGGAAAAGAAGACTTTGAGAACTTGATTAACTTCCCCAGAGGCTGTACTGGGGCTAGGACCCAAATCCATGTGGCCCTTAACCCTATGTTATAAAACTGCATCTAGCCATCTGTTCCTATAGAACTTGGGGTCAGAAAGTCAAGTTGGACTCCTGACCCCACCACATAGTAAGTGGATACCCTTGGAAAATCCACTCAACTTGCTTGAAAATTAGTTTTCTAAACTATAAAACTAAAATAATAATACCTACTCTACCTACCTCATAGGACTTTATGAAACACATAGAGATAATGTGAGAACATGCCATACAAATGCAAAGTATTAGCATGATGACTTAGAGTAGTGAACCCTATGGATAAATATCTCTGATCTCTGTTTAGAGGTCATAAAGAATACTGGGGCTTTGGGATACCCATTCCTCTCTTTCTGCCTGAGTTCTAGAGCATTTGAGATACACACCCAAGCCCAACAGATGAGGATGAAATGTCAGCTGGATTGGGGGTGTGATTTAAGTGTGTGGCCACAATGGGCTTCCTAATACTTCATGACTGAATCAGGAGATAGATTTACTCACCCCTCGCCATCTGAGCTGGACCCTTCACATCTCTCCCATAGAGCAAACTCTTAGTGGCTGGCAGTGGAGGATAAAGTTGGCTGAAGACAGGCTACTCCAAAACGCAAGCATGAATGGCACTGAGCCCACATGGTCAGGTCCTCCTTCCTAAGTAAATAATCATATCGTTTGTCCTAGAAAAGGTAGTGAGGTGGTGTGATGAAAAGAGGGCAAGACCCCCAAGGTTTACTCTCCTGGGAATCTTTACGGGGGTATGGAAATATGAGGTTTGGGAGAATAAGGTTTCCCTGAGTAGTGAAGAATCTTTATTGGTAATAGGAAAACAAAGACCATGGGGAGTTGTTCCTCAATTCTATCTGCCTCCCACGTGGCTGAGCTGAAGGGAGCCATCTGTGGCTGCTACATACAATTTTGTCAACTTTGTAATTCCACACCCACTCCTTAATTTATCACCATGTGGCCATAAGACTCCCTTCATATTATTCATTTAAAAAATAAAATGTGTTTCCTCTTCTATAAAATACAATTCATTGTCAGCACTCTTGCACTGTTTGCTGTCTGATGTAACCCTTTCCTACCACTTCGACCACTTGGTCACTGTGTCTCTGGGGCGTTCCTTCCAGGTCCTAGTGTGTGCCAGCCTCATTTGGGCAGAAGCCCCATAGAAGGGCATTAGGAGAAAAGAGCTAATTGGAATTTTGTGATTAGCTGTCATGGATGCCTGGTCCTGTCAATAGTGCTCAATAAAGCCATGAGGCCAAACATTTCCTTCTGCATACTGATTGCTGAGTCGGATTTCTCTGTGCAGAAGCACTTTCCAGACAGTTGATTTTATAAATTTAGTCTTGGTTCTTAAGTGGTTAAAGTCCAAGTCTGGAGAATCGTTAGTTATGGCTGAGATTCTGCTATGATATTTTTGCTCTTCATATACACAAATCTTTCCCCAGTTTCTCAGATCCCTGAATCTTATATCTGATCAACTGTCTCTTTCCAGTCTCCAAGAGTGATAAGTACATATTCTATCCGGTTTAGAGGATAGGCCTTTTAAACGTCTTTCTCCTTGTCGCCTTTTCCTTCTTACTGCCTCCCTACTGGTCCAGGCCCTTATCCCTCATCTACACCATTATGATGACCATGAAGGAGGTTTTCTGGGGCTTTGCTAGTTCCTGTCTTTTCAGAGGTCTGTGGGTCAGCTCTTTCTTCAGTCCTGTGAATTGCCCTTTCACTATATTCCTATTTTGGCTTGAGTTGGCCAAAGTCTCCTTGTAACTGGAGGACTAATAAAACACCAGCTTGCAACGATCTGCCTTGCTTCCGAACTTTTCCAGCTTTTCCTGTCTAATCTACCTACTGATTTTTAGTAGCTGTTTCCTTTTATTGGGTAATTGTTATTTGTGTGTATGTCTTGTCTCCCCAAATGGAATCTAGTCTTCTTAAGGGTATTGGACCATGTTATCTCCACTTATTGATGCCATACAGTACCTAGTGGTGCCTTTCACAATGGAAGTCCACAATAGAGATTGATTGGGTGATTACTCCATTGTCTTCTTCTTTACCTCCAGCTACTTCCCAGTCACATCAAATGTCTCCACGGGGGTACCATAGAAAGCATTTTGCTTTACCTGCAGCTATGGTTCTATCCCCACAGCAACTATAAGAGGACCCAGGGAGGCAAATGCAATCCTGTGCTGGTATCACATCCTCGGCCTTCTGATGGCCTATGGCAAAGAGCAGAGTGTATGTGGAGGGAGGGTTATTGCTTGATCAGCTCCTTTCCCTGAGTACCCACTCCACGCTTTCCATGGGGACTAAGTCCCTATAGTAAAGGAGTAAAGGGGTCAGATTAGATAAAAACCATTATTGTATTAAATAATACCGGTATAAATATAGAGTATTCTGGTGTGTATTCATGATAAGCACATCTTTCTTTGTAGGAGAGAAAACAAAGAAGAGTAAAAACTAGATTGTCATGTATGTTATTCAGAATTCTTTGACTGCAAACCAACCAGAGTCAAAAAGGAAAATACACTGGCTTATGAAACCTTATCACAAATATGGCAGGGTAGGTGGACCCTCAGGAACAAGGGAATGGGATACTAGAATTAATCCAGTCTGAGTTGACTGCCTGCCTCAGAGGTCTTATTAGAGGAAGGGGTGTGTGTTAGGGTGGGGGGAGGGCCGAGCAGGTAAAGATAAGACCACCAACCATTTAAAAAATGGTTTCCTTTGATGTCTTTCTAAATTTTGCAAATGCTTTCAAGCAGTGGGGAAAAGAACATGGAGACTATACAAGTGAGTGCTATGCTTGTATCATGAGCCTGGTGCTTACCTTGAACAGCTCACTCACTGGGTGTACCTGAGGCTACAGATGCCCTGTGAAAAGCTTCTACAAGGTTGTTCTCAAGCTGGTCTCCTCATGTGGTTCTGTTCCTTCCCTGTTCCTTCATTCCAGTGATCTCCCTCCTTTCCTGACCCCTGTGACTGATGGCTTTTTTTACATGGACAACCTAACTTTGCTTTTGTTTTCATCCTGGAGGACAAAGTCTTCAGATTATCCTAAACCTGATCAACTGTAGCCACTGGGCCAATATTCCCCTCCTCCAAACGGGCCATTTTCCTGGTGCCCTGTCGCACTAGCTTGGGTCAAACACCCCTAGAAACGAAAAGGTATGGTTCACAATAGACATTCTAGAAATAGATTGTTTTTGACATGTTGTAAAATTTATTCACACCTTGGAACTAAAGCGTTTTCCCACTGAAACCAACACCAGCCAGGCCACCCCTGGAATGTAAGGAGGTCCAAATATGGGATGTTCTAGAGAGCTGTATTTGGGGCACTTAATGTATTCTCCAGAAGGTTTGCTTAGGGCACAGCACTGAAATTAACACCACTAGGTCTATCATGTCCATGGAGTTGATCTCATGGAATGCAGCCTCAGAAGTGAAGCCAGCTCTTTTGTGTGGCCAGCCTTCCTTCCCTCAGAAGTCAGCTGTGTTTTCTGCTGATTCTCCCCAGGAAAGGCTGTGTCTGACAGTCCCAGAAAGCATCTACTGCTGGAGCCCCAAAGCTTGTGATAGAGGATGAGAAAGAAATTAGAAAGCTGAGCTCTTCAGATAAACCTTGCTTTTTACAAGGCCCCTAATTATTTTGAATCCACTGATAATTTGTACAATTTTCCTATAAGTCATTCACACACAATTCCCTCTCATGCAACACTTGGCTTTGTTAATACATATCTATTAACGAGAGCTGTGCTTCTCAAGTGCAAATGCTTTGTATGTGTTATGGCTCTTGGCTTACATTTGAAGGGATATTGAGTACTATGATACCAAGATCTTTTATCTACATATGTAAAGAATTCACTGGATTGGCTGAAATAAACTCATCTGTCAGTTTCTATACACACTTGTTAACAGAGAAGTCATTAGCTAAGGAACAAAAAAAATACAATCCATGCAATTAAAAAAACAGACTGACTTTGCCCAATATAAAAATAAGACAAAAGACAGTATTTCTTCAATCAGGTCTCAAGAGTCTATTATAAAATGTTTTTTTTCTCTATGGTGAGCGCTGTCTTGACTCAAGTGGGCAGTGATGACTTCTTTGGCCTTTTGTGTCTACGTAGAATGGTGGCATGGCCATAAAAATCTCACCTGGCACAGATCCTGAGAGAAAGGCACAAGCTTGCTCTTAAAAGCAATCTAGATTGTGTTTTAGTCTTTCAGTGAATGAAAGGGAATAAAAAACAATCCCTCTGTTAGAACACCTCTTCCATTTGGGGGGAAGTCATTCTGCCAGGGTTCGATCTAGTAGTTACATTTTCCAGTTCATTTAAAGCTGTCCAAGGCCCCAACACTGCTAATTTTTCTCTCATTTGTGATCAGTTTCAACTCGGGGAATTACATATTCAACTTCTTGCCCTTCAGGCAATGCTCAGCCTTATTGCAAAGATGTTCTAGGAAAGGAACTTAGATTTTTGCAGGATCTATATCCTTCCTGACATTACTCAAGTCCATTCAATTGTTAATTCTGTCCACAGATTCTGGGAAACAGGCATGAGGAAGGTGTGTGTCCTCCTCCATTCTCTGTGCAGGAGAAAAAAACATGTGTGGCAAGACTGACCTGAGAAAGGCATATTAACACTCGATGACAGTCAGGACTTCTCTAGGTCATTCCTTTTAAGAACAACTACACACATGTGCACACATTCACACAATATTACTACAAAACAACTGTGATTGCACTTTACATACTGAAGCGCCTATTTCCCTAGACTGGTTTTATCCAACATCCTCTCTAGACAGTGAATGCAGAAGACTTAGGTTAGAAAAGTGCATTAGCTTTTGATTAAAGGTTGGATGAGGGCCAGTTAAATTTTTAAATCTGAATGAGCTTGCTGACTCAGGCTCCTAAGCAGCATAATGGACAGACAGTCCTCAAAGCTTTCATTAAAAGGGTTTCTGGTAACTGATGTCTAGAGAAATGAGTTGAAATATAATTCACTGAACTACTCAGCTTTCATCTAAAACAGAATGTGTAATCTCTGAGAATTCAACTGGTCTCTTGAAATTTTCAGGTAAAATTAAATTTAAAGAAGCTAGAGCTTAAATATTTTGAAGAAAGGAAACCTCCAGTAGCTTTGTGACTAAATCATTTTATCCTTTTGAATCCTGTATTTAGTTCTGTTTATTGCATTTAAGTGCAGCTGGAGTCACCAATCTGCTGATAATGAAGTCTGGAATGGTTTGTGGGAGGTTCTCAGGATGTATCAGAGACTGATTTGATTTGAATTTTATTTTTAATTTTGGGTCTTCTCTGAACTCCGCCTTCTCATTTTTGTCTTTTTTCTCCTTGGTGTTAAGAACATATTGTGTCTTTGCAGAAATCTCCCCAGGAAGCCTGGCTACAAAAAGGCCAAGGAAACTACTCTGACCTTGGAGGCAGTCTCATCAGTACTAATGACTCTCAACCTTTAGGCTGTAGCCTCAGATGTGTCCACCCTCCTTTCGCAATAACGCCAGAGATGAAGGTGCTCTCTCTCCTGTTTCTTGTGGAAGGATGTAAATTATATTAATTTATATGTAAATTATAAATTTTAGCTTCCTTTCCTAGTCCAGTAATGTTCAATGTATGAGATTATATCAGTACTTCTGGAAGGGGTAGCAACAGTGGCTACTTTACAAAATGGGTGACTTTTTTGCAGTCAGCTCTGGGTTGAATGTTTCTTATGCAACTTGTCCGCCCAATAAAGTTGTGAGCTCCTTAAGGCAGCACCTCTTTTACTCCTGCGCAATCTCCCCAGCCACTCCTATGCCACAAAATTCCAACAATCAGTTGCCAAGCCATTTAAATTATTTTTTTGACATGTATAATAGACACCTTTTAGAGTGTCTGCCCAGTTCCCAAAGACCACTGTCCTCTCTTGAAATCAGCTCTAGCAGCCATATTTGTATGATACAACTCTTTCAGAGGTAGTAGCTGATTGGAACAGTGATAGACAATTGCTACTACTGGGCCAATCAAATTCTCTCTCTTTATCTCCTTCTCTCCGTCTCTCTGGAATTTCAAATTGAGATTCAGAAACAGCCATTTTAGTCTCTGCGTGTGGCTAGAACTGTAACATATGAATTCAGGCTGTAGGGAGGCAATATTCTACCAAGTGGAGAGAGACGCAGAGGCAGCCAGCCTGCACAGAGAGAATGGAATAGCAGAGGGAAGCAGACATGAATTTAGAGAAGCCTGACACCTTTCTGGTTAGATTCCAGTCAGTTCAGAGACCCAGATGCATTCCTGTCCAGGAGCATTATGATCTTCTTTTGTAAATCTATAATAAATCCCTTCCTGCCCTTTTGCATGTTAGCTTAAGGTCTTTTGCTCTTGAAACCAAAAGGGTTCTAAGTGATATAAATGGCTGTCATACAGAAAGTAAACTGGTGGTTTCCAAAGGCTGTGGGGAGGGGCAATGGGGAGTTGTTTAGTGGGTATAGTTTCTGTTTTTCAAGTTGAAAAAGTTCTGGAGATTGGCTGTACACCAATGTGAATGTTTTTAACACTACTAAACTATATGCTTAAAAATGCTTAAGATGGTAAATTTATGTGGTATGTGTTTTACCACAATTTTAAAAAGAAACAGTTAGAAAAGTGTCTGTTACAGTCAACTTCCTATAGGTTCCATTGCCCTATTCAGGTTCCATTGCCCCAAGTGTAGACAGTTGTGGTTACCAAACTGGTCTTCCTACTTCCATTCCCTTGGAAATTGGTCCCCAGAAATCTACTCAGCATACATGGAGCCACTCATACTCCTAAAACAGCTCTCAACTTGTACCTTTCTCCAGCATAAAAACCTTCATGCTACTCACTGAATTCAGGATTAAGTTCCACTCCCCGGCCTGGTGTACAAAACCTCATAAACCTTTCCAACCTTCGGATTTACTGGTTCCCAAAGGGAAGAAGACCCTAGCCCGGTGTTCCACCTCCCCAGAACAGTACTGACTCATGCTATCTCTCCCACCTTAGACACCTTCATTCTGCTCACCACATATCATCTCTCTTTCAAAGCCCAGTTCTAGGTCCACTCCTCCCATGGAACATTTCCTGACCACTCTAGTTCTCTAGGGATATTTATTGTTTGAATCACACATGTTGACATTTAAATATACAAAGTTTCCTATGCATCTATTTGTTATTTTGCTAGTTTACAAATTGCTTGATGACAGGGACTGGGTCTTATATTCTTTATTTTTTTCATTTCCTAAATTGCCTACCAAGATGCTGTATTCTGAGTAGGCTGTTAATAATGCTTGTTGAATGAAATCAGAAACAAGGGGAGGTTGCCTCATCAGCTCGCGTTTTCAGGACAAACATTTGCAAAGAAGTAGCAGAAACATATATTGAATATTTGGTATTTGCCAGATACCATGCCAAATGTTTTACATGAACTATATAACTCATTTAATCACCCCAACGACCACATTAAATAGATGTGATTATTTAAAAAATTTTTAAGTTTATTTATTTATTTTTAGAGACGGAGCAAGCAGAGAAGGGGCAGAGAGAGAGGGAGAGCAAGGTCCCAAGCAGGCTTTGCACTGTCAGCGTGGTGCCCAGTGCAGGGCTCAAACTCCTGGGCTGTGAGATCATGACCTGAGCTGAAACCAAGAGCTGGAGGCTTAACCGACTGAGCCACCAGGTGTCCCTAAATAAATATGATTCTTATCCTCATTTCACAGATGTGGAAATGCAGGCACATACAGTGAAATAACTGGCCCAAGATCATACCTACAGTGGGAGGCAGAGTCCTAATTCTGAGCTAAATCTATGTTCTTTCTACTATATCACCACACGTTCCATATTCTTTTGTTACTGCTAGTTTTCTTGTCTGGTTTTCCTGTGAATTATAATTTCCCCAAAGGCAGGAATTTTGTAATATGGGTAGAGCCTCACTAAATGTCTATTAAAGAAAGGAAAGACAAGCTGCCTTTCTGTCTCACAAAGGACGGAAAGGAAAAAAGAGAGGGAGGGAGGGAGGAAGGGAGGGAGAGAGTGTGAGAGGGAGGAAGGGAGGAATGGGGTAAAAGAAACTTTTGGGTAGAGCTTGTCCTGCTCCTAAGCTTGGCAAGGTTCAATCTTGTAAGGGTCTTGGCTAGAAAACACTGGCTTAACTTTCTGAACCACATTCCCAATGTCATTGATCCCTTTCCTCTGGGGAATTATTCAACCATGTGTTCACTGTGTGGATGATAGTTTATGATGAATATTCTCTTGCTCTGGTCTCTTCTGGCCAGGGTTCCTTGGCTTCCAGCCTGTTCCTTGCTTGTTTTGAACAGATAGTACATACCCTTTTTTTTCTGTCCAGTAAATGCTGAACTCTGGCCTCTCTTAGGCATTAGGTCTCTAAATAAAAAGAAAATATGGGGCTCCTTGCCCAGCTCTGCCTCTTCTGTACCCCTGACTGGTTATGCTACAGAATATTGGGTGGTCACATAGGTTGAAGGATGGGTACACAGATAATCCCTAACTATAGTTACTGAAATTGTACTATTGGGGATTATTATTTTTTGTTGTTGTTAAGAGTCTCCTCCTTTTCCTTTCCCACTGCCCTTTCAACATTCCAGTTTCCTTACCTATAAAATCAATATTTAGAGTTGTTGTAAGTATTAAATGAGTTAACACACATATGTGCTTAGCACAGTACCCAACACAATGGATAGTAGTTATTGTTGTTGTAATTATTAGCAGTAGTAGTAATAGCATTAAGATGCTTGATAATGTGGGAAAAGTAGCACATTAAGCCAGGATTAGTCATGAACTATCTCAAGGGAATTAGTTTACTAGCATTTTTGTGCTACTTCCCAAAAGAATGGTTCACTGAGATGAGAAACTTGTAGAGATAACTCCCTACAGATTTGGATTCTGGAAATGAGGAATGCTGTGTATTCAGGTGCTGTGTGAGAAGATAAGAAGGAACTGGGGCAAGGCACAGTAGCGTTTAGTGAAAACTCTTTGGTTTGCAAGGAACAGAAAGCTAACTTAGACTAGTTTAAGCCATAAGATAACTTTTCAGAAGGGCACCGGGGAACTGCAGAGACCAGGAAGCAGGGTCGACCCTCTCACTCCTAATTTGCCTGAATTCTACAAGACCTTATTCTCTCTTTCTACAAACAAACTTTCTCTCCATGGTAGTGATAATAACCAACATTATCTCTTAAGTCTCCTCTTTGCAGCTCTGTGACCAAATACGCAAAGCTTCTTCCCCTCCAGCTTCAAATTTTAAACAGAATCCCAGGGCAGAACTTGTATTGGCTATACCTGAGTTACATGTCTACTCCTGGTCTTCTCATCAAGAAATTCAGAACTAGGATTGGTCTCTGCACAAGACTCACAGGAATGGAGCAAAGTAGAAACTAGTCAAACAGAAAACAGCAGATGTCCACTGATATTATAGTATATGGATCTGGGAAAGCAGACATCCTGAGACTAGATGGCCTGAACATATTCTGTCAGGCAGATGAAACCCCACATTCTTCTAGCTAAAATTTTTCCGTTCTCTTTGTGAGGAGTTTCCATGGAGAGGCTGGCTCCATGGGACAGAGAGGAAGGAAACAACTCATGCTGTTTCTCACTGGGGCTCATCCTTATTGCCACTTGATTTGGGTCCTTCCCACAACTCACACATTAGTCTATATTCTCGTGGCTTCGGGGCTTTTCTTTTTTCCTTTACATGCTGCTCATATTCTTTTCCCTAAAAGCTACTCTATTAAGAGGGAGATTAGCCAAATGGGCTGGTTTGATTATGTGCTGATTTAACTCATAATCACAGACCTGGAAAAGAAAATGTCAGACACACTTTAATAGCTCAGGATATAAAACAAGGAGCACAAAGCAAACTGCAGGCTTTCTCGTAACTGGAACTGTAATCCTACCAGAGCAGGCAAGGAAAGAACAGAGTGAATAGTATTAAACATCAATTGTGGCAACTTCCAATTTTTGTTTGAGAAGACCATGACAGTGGGGGATGGAAGGGGATGACATGAAATCTTCAGAACAGTGTATATATGTTTAGGGCTAAGGTTAAATAATGAGAAAAAAACAAATGGAGTACAATTTCATTGACTATCTGATTAAGCCAAGCACAAACTGTATCTGTAACGGTGCTCTTAATTTGGAAATATTGGACATTGTTCTTCCTTATTTGGCAAGGGCCTGACCGAGATGAAGAGAAACAATCATGCTTTTGCAGTTTACAAAGCACTTTCCTATAAAATATGCTGTTTTAATTCTCCCAACCAGGTTGGGGGGGGGGGGAGTAATGTCATTCCCATTTCACAGGTTGGGAAACTTGGGTTAGAGCCCAGAAACTTGGCTGATGAGTTTGAAAAGTTGAGCATCAGTAGTTTTAAAATTTAGTGCACAGAAGTACCAAGTGAGCTTCTAAAATGCACATTCCTGTTCTCTACAGCCAGCATCTAGTTGAGTCAGTTTGGGGAAGGGCCCAGGAGAGTGAATTTCTGTCATGGACAGTAGGTGATTTTGAAGTATGCATACTTATGAAACACTATCCTTGGTAAACTAAAGCACACAAAACGTATGACCAAGTCATTTAACCTTTCTGAGCCTTGGTTTCTTCATGTGAAAAATAGGTGAGGATGATGAAAATAGCTAGGTGCTGTGCTGAGTGATTTATATAGGCTACGTCAATTAATCCTTTCTATAACCCTAGGAGCTTAGTGCTATCGTTGTTTCCATATTACAGGATTCAAACACAAACTATTTCTACCCTCTCCTTTGTGCGATGGCCAGGAAGGACAGAAGCAATGGGATGTACCTAGCACACATTCCTAATGTTGAACATTAGGCAGCATCTATTATAACTAACTATTAAGACTGTCAAAACCAACAATACAGCCACAATACAGCTAAGATGCAAGGGCTGAACCACATCATCTCCAAGGCTCCTTCCAGTTCCACCATGCGTGATTTCAGCATATCAAGTTTTCTCTATTTAAAAGGGTTCCTACAAAGAATGTAACATAACTGAACTATAATGAGTGATCCAATTTTTCCTTGAAATCAAAATTTGTTGAAATTTTTTAAAGAGTGAGCCTATACAAAGACTATACAGAAATAGATTAAAATGAGAAGAACCATTATGCTTTGATAGTATGGTTATGGATGGTTTTTTAAAAATTTTATGTAAATCCAAGTTACTTAACGTGTAGTATAATAATGAGTTCAGGAGTTGAATTTAGTGACTCATCGATCAATTACATATAACACCCAGTGCTCATCCCAACAAGTGCCCTCCTTAAAGCCCATCACCCATTTAGCCCATTCCCCCACTCAACACCCCTCCAGCAACCCTCAGTTTGTTCTCTGTACTTAAGAGTCTTTTATGGTTTGCCTCCTTCTCTGTTTTTATTTTGTCTTTCCCTCCCTTCACCTATGTTCATCTGTTTTGTTTCTTAAATCCCAAATATGAGTGAAATCATATGATATTTGTTTTTCTTTGACCTAGTTAGCATAATACATTCTAGTTCCATATATGTTGTTGCAAATGGTAAGATTTAATTCTTTTTGACTGTCAAGTAAAGGATACAAAATGTGATTCAAAGGGGCACATGACCCCAATGTTTATAGCAGTATTATCAATAGCCAAATTAGACAAAGAGCCCAAGTGTCTACTGACTGATGAATGGATAATGAAAATATTATATATAATGTGTTTATATATATATATACATACATATATATATAATGTGTTTATATATATATATATATATATATATATATATATATATATATACATACATATATATATAAAATGGAATATTACTTGGTGATGGGTGATTTTTAAAAAAAAATTTTAACAGTTTCCTTTTATATATGTTAATATAGCTTCTATAACAAATGAAACTTCAGAAGAAAAGCAGTATATCAATTTGTCTTGTACTGCCAATTTATTGTATATTTCTTAAATGTATTTTTTATCACAATCAGCAACTGAAAGTTCTCTATTAAAAAGAAAAGTATCTGGTAGCAACAAAGGAAGATTTCACAGCTGATGGACCTAAACCTTGTTTATATGCTCATTAGCCTTGGCTTATCTCAAAATATTACAGGAAGTGAAATATGATCCAGTATGTATCTCCTGAACAGTGCCATGTTGCTTAAATAGAAAGCTCTTGGAACAATCTGTATCATCACTGAAGTGCTTCATTCAGTTCTTGGGCATGAAGTGTAATCTTCCGTTCCTGCCCCATATCACCGAACACTGCTTCCAACTTCATTGTGAAGGCAACTGCTGAAGCCTGATGCTGTACTTTTTACATTGGACATAAAGCATAAACACTTAAAGTTATGAACCTAAGTTTACTTTGCTTCAGAAATGAGAGTTGTTGGGGAAAGAGGAAATCCCATCCACCTGTAACCTTACCTGCAAGTATAAAAAAATAGTCTGTATTTCATTTAATGCACTCTTCAGAAAAAGTTAAGGTGTTATATGTATTTTCATTTGCTCATTAATTATCCTTTAGGTTAATTAATGGGAGTTGTAAATTCATATTTTGAGTTCAGAGAACAGAGTCACTGTAGCAATGAGGGAAATCGTCCTTGTCTCAATGTCATCAATGACAACTGGTGTGCTCTAGAGAGGGTCTGAAGATGAGGCAGCACGGTAGAGTGGGTAACGGCATGGACCCTGACACCAGACCACATGGATTCAAATCCTCATCCTGGCTCTTCTCTCTGTGTGACCTTAAGCAAGTTAAAGTAAACTTTCTGAGCCACTGATTCCTCATCTTTAAAATAGAGATAGTTTAAATAATCTACTGGGCTGTCAAAATAAAATGCTTCTGCACAGTGAAGGAAACAATCAACAAAACTAAAAGGCAACGTGCAGAATGGGAGAAGATATTTGCAAATGACATATCTGATAAAGGGTTAATATCCAAAATAGATAAAGAACTTACAGAACTCAACACTCAAAAAGCATATAGTCCAGTTAAAAAATGGGCAGAAGACATGAATAGACATTTTTCCAAAGAAGACATTCTGATGGTCAACAGACACATGAGAAGATGCTCAACATCACTCATCATCAGGGAAATACAAATCAAAACCACAACGAGATGTCACCTCATACCTTTCAGAATGGCTAACAACTCAAGAAACAATAGATGTTGTCAAGGATATGGAGAAAGGGGAACTCTCTTGCACTGTTGGTCGGAATGCAAACTGGGACAGCCACTCTGGAAAACGGTATGGAGGTTCCTCAAAAAGTTAAAAATAGAACTACTCTATGACCCACCAATTGTACTACTAGATAGTTACCCAATAAATACAAAAATACTAATTCGAAGGGATACATACACCCCTATGTTTATAGCAGCATTGCCAGCAATAACCAAATTATGGAAAGAGCTCAATGTCCATCAACTGATGAATGGATAAAGAAGATGTTTATGCACACACACACACACACACACACACACACACACACAATGCATATTACTCAGCCATAAAAAAGAATAAAATCTTGCCATTTGCAACGAGGTGTGGATAGATCTAGAGTATTAGAGTATTATGCTAAGTGAATTTAGTCAGAGAAAAACAAATACAATGTGATTTCACTTATATGTGGAATCTAAAAAATAAAACAAATGAGCAAAGGGAAAAGAGAGCAAGGAAAACCAAGAAACTGACTCTTAACTATAGAGAACAAACTGATAGTGACCAGAGGGGAAGTGGATCAGGCTATGGATTAAATAGGTGATGGGCATTAGATAGAGCACTTGTTGTGATGAGCCCTGGGTGTTGTATGTAAGTGTTGAATTACTAAATTGTATACCTGAAACTAATATTACACTATATGCTAACTAACTGGAATTTAAATAAACACTTAGGGGCGCCTGGGTGGCTCAGTCAGTTGAGCATCTGACTTTGGTTTCAGCTCAGATCATGATCTCACAGTTTGTGAGTTTGAATCCTGCATCAGGCTCTGCCCAGACAGTACAGAGCCTGCTTGGAATTCTCTCTTCCTCTCTCTCTGCCCCTCCCTTGATCTCTCTCTCTCTCTTCTCTCTCTCAAAAAATTGTCTCTCTCTCTCTCTCCCTCTTCCCCTCTCCCCTGCTCGCATGTGCTCTCTCTCTCTCTCTAAAACAAACACAGACACGTTTAAAAAAAGAATCATACAAGGGGAAATAAAAGAGATCATAATAATGCCTACCTTATAGAGAATCATTGTGATTATTCAATGAACCGATATTTGTAGAAGAATATTAATGAATTGGCTTTGTTAGAACAGTGCCTGGTCCATATTAAACACTAAGTGTGTGTTAAATAAATAAATGTTACAAAGAGCAGAATAGCCTTTCTGCATACAGCAATGCTGGAAACAGAAAAAAAAATGCCCACTTTCATAAAACTTCTCTTTAAAGAGAAAAAAGAAGCAAAATAAAATTATATGGTGTACATATAAAGGAAAAACAAAATGGAGAAGCATGGGGTGGAGCAGGTATTTAAGTTATAAATATGTTGATCATTGAAGGTTCCATTGAATAGGTGGTATTTGAGCCAAGTCTTTAAGGGGGTGTGGAAGTAAGCCATGTGGGTGTGCAGGGTAAGGGTAAGCCTGGAGCTGAGGGAACTGGGAGTGCAAAGGCCCTGGAAGCCCTGAGAAAGGAGCAAGGTAAGTAGAGCAGACCACACAGGGAAGAGGTGGCAGAAGAGGTGACGGGAGGCACTGATCATTTAGAGTCTCACTGACTATGGTAAGGGCTTCAGTTTTTATTGTGAGTGACATGGACAGTCACCAAAGGTGTTTGAGTGGGGGAATGACACAATCACTGTGTTTAGAATACACTGCAGAGGAACAAAGGTACAAGTAGGAAGACTGTAAGAAGCTATTACAACAATGCAGGAGAGAGAGGATGGTGGTTTACACTTGGATGTCACCAGCAGAGGAGATAAGAAGTGCATTATGGGTATGTCTGGCTGGTTCACTGCTATATCCCCTATTCCTAGGTATAAAGCTTGGCACTGAGTAGGGACTCAAATAGTTCTTGAGTCAATAAATGAGAGATGAATTTGTGCAAATTCTCTGAAGCTTGGTTTTCTCATCTCTAAAATGTAGGTAGGGGGAGGGAGATACTAAGAGTATCTACCTCTGAGGTATATTGTAGGGATTACATGAGAGAATTCCCATAAAGTGCTGAGGACAGTCACGGAAACGTACGATAATGCTAAGACGTGTTCAGGAAGCACATAAATATAAAACATTTTGGGTAAGAGTTTATCTTTGGAGAGAGGGAGGAGGGTAGACTTTCACTCTTTACATGCAGAACTTAAAGGAAAGAAAAGAGTATCAGGAGTCATTTTTTGCACTTTTTCTGTGTTTTGAAATTTTCTCTAAGGAACATGTGCAATGTTTCTGTAATGAACGTGAAGGCAGAAATTAAAGGGTAAGATCCCTCAGAATTTCAGGATTTTATAAGGCATCAGAAATGTGAGACTTTTTCCCTACTCCTTCTGCCTGGCCCATTTCTCTGACTCCTTGAATGTGGGTATTATGCTTATCGTCTTCCCCTCCTGGTCTCTTTTAGGTTCAGAGTAAAGTGAGTAAGCTTTTGAGGCTATTACAAAACAAGAAGAACAACAACAACCTAGCTCATCCCCAAGGTTTGGAGCCTCTCATTCTTTCAAAAGAATAAACACATCTAGGGGTGCCTGGGTGGCTCAGTCGGTTAAGCGTCAGACTTTGGCTCAGGTCATGATCTCACAGTTTGTGAGTTCAAGCCCCACCTCAGGCTCTGTGCTGACAGGTCAGAGCCTGGAGCCTGCTTCAGATGCTGTGTTTCCCTCTCTCTCTGTCTCTCCCCCACTCACACTTTCTCTTTCTCTCTCTCTCTCTCAAAATTAAAGATTAAAAAAAAATTAAAAAAAAATAAACACATCTATTTAGTGGTTAAGAGTCCCTTGAGCTGAAACCATTCATCGGAGAAACTACACTCCATCTGTCTGAGGTATAAGTTATCACTAAATAAATGGGGCTCCTTGTTGGGATTTACAAATTGTTCTGATAATTTTTAGGTGGGGGCACCAAAAGGTGAAAGTCAGGTGTGCAGTTGGAGGCAGAGGGAGGGGAAGAGGTCAGCAGGAGATTTGGTTGTTAACGCTAACCTTAGGGTCACCTCAAGAAATTGCTAGGCTAGGATGAGCTCTAAGAGGCAAGCCCTTTAGCATGGCTTCTCCTGGGCAACACTGAGAGGGCCTCTCTCTTCAACTGCTCTTTGCTCTTGCTCTGATGGTCCTCAGCACTTCCTTCCTGTTTGCCTTTCTGGTACTGGGCTGCTTTTTCCTAAGGTTTACTACCTGCTCACCTTTAGGTGTGCTTGCTAAGGTCAAGAAGCCAGTTGTCCTCAATCCTGGATGTACATTAGGAAGCTCCTGGGGAACTTGAAAAAATGGTGCATGGGCCGTATTCAAGACCTGTTAACTTTGAATCTCTTCCTGGTGAATCCTGGGCATTACTTCCCCCCCCCCCCCCTTAAGTTTCCAGGTGATTCTAATGTGCAGTCAGAGCTGCAAATCACCCTGAGAATTAAAGCTCAAGGAGTGGCTCTTTCCAGGGAGAATTTACTTTTCTTGGAAATCTCGGAGACCAGGAAACTCTTAATACCCAAAGGGATATAATAACACTATTCACAGTAACCAACTGTAATAGTAATAATGTTAACATTAATAGCTATTATTCATTGAGCTTTAAATTTTAGTTAATTTAGTTCTCAACAGCTCGATGAGACAGTTACTACTATTATTAATATGCCCATCTTAGAGACGAGCAAATCAAGGCACCAATAATTTGCCAAGCAAGCTAGTGCTCAAGCTGGTATTCAAGCATAGGCCATCTAGCATACAGCCCACAATCTTCACGGCCACACACTATGCCCATTTGCAGTGTTGAAATCATGGAGGTGATGGTATTGCAGACACACTGCTGGCATTCTACCTCCTCCTTGTTAGGTTAATCCATTCATATTCCAGAGGACGACACTTTAAAAGCAGGATATGGCTAATATATGCAACTTCTCTGATATAATTTGAACTAACCAAGAGACTCCATCCCATTTTTAAAGCAATGTAAATTATTAACCAGCCTTCTGTGATTCCTTTTGGAATCTAATTCATGATATAAATCCATGCCATCAGTTAGTATCATAAGTTTTCTATAAATTGCTCATCAATCAGTATGTGATGTAAGATAGAACGGTAAGACTTTTTCTCCAAAGAATGGTCTTTCTGTTTGTGACAAATTATTCTTGGCAATATAATTAGCCGGTTGGGTTATTGAAACAGATGGGAAATGTTTCTTCCAAAATTTTAGAACTGAAATGATTCTTATTCTGTCTTGTGATAAATGCCAATTAAAATAGTTTTCCCTTCACAGGAAAAATTAAGAAAAAAATAGTTTAAGGAAATATCAGCCCTGATTGCCAGGGGAAATTTGTTTCTGCGGTAAAACAAGCAAAACAAATCAAATCCCTTAAAATTAGGAACAGACTGTCTTCTGAAGTGAAGTTCACATCTGGAGATTTTTATAAAATTTATTGGAAAAGTTCCGGTTATCTCTATTTTTAACATAACAAAAAGATTCTTGTTTGTTGAATTTGATCTAAAATGTCACCTTTAGGCACGTCCTGACACAGCTTCTACATGGCTGGACGATGTTCTCTGTGTGGACAAAGAAGCAGAGACCTTAGATACTGAGGCCAAAATGGACTATCAATCAGCTAGATACTCAAATATTCTTTCTAAATTATATCGAATGCCCCTCACTAGCGGTGTGACCAAGAAGCAAAGAGCTGAAGGTAAGTAGCAAAATTAAAGAATCACTGGTAAGCACACTGTGTTTATTAATACCCTAAAATGCATGGACTTAAGTTGCATTTAAAGAATGCTACTTGGGACGCTTGGGTGGCGCAGTCGGTTAAGCGTCCGACTTCAGCCAGGTCACGATCTCGCGGTCCGTGAGTTCGAGCCCTGCCTCGGGCTCTGGGCTGATGGCTCAGAGCCTGGAGCCTGTTTCCGATTCTGTGTCTCCCCCTCTCTCTGCCCCTCCCCTGTTCATGCTCTGTCTCTCTCTGTCCCAAAAATAAATAAACGTTGAAAAAAAAATTTAAAAAAAAAATAAAGAATGCTACTTATACTAGGCATTTTTGGCAAACATGTTTTTACACGGCATAAAAAATTAGAACTATTAGGTAGAATGTATTGAAAAGGACCCTGGCATGACTAAATACTCACCTGTGTAAAATCAAATTGCAAAAAATTGAAATATTCTTTCTTTTTTTTTTATTATTTTAGAGACAGAGAGAGAGTGCAAGTGGGGGAGAGTGGCAGAGAGAGAGAAAGGGAGAGAGAGAGAGAGAGAGACAGAGAGAGAGAGACAGAGAGAGAGAGAGAAAAGGAGGAAGAGAAAAGAGAATCCTAAGTAGGTTCCATGCTATCAATGCAGAGCCCAATGGGATCTTGAACCGGACCAAGAGTAAGATGCTCAACTGACTGAGCAACCCAGGCAATCCTTGATATAGTCTTTCTTTCTTTAAAAAAAATTTTTCAATGGTTATTTATTTTTGAAAGGGGGGGAGGGGCAGAGACAGAGGGAGACAGAGGATCCAAAGCGGGTTCTGCACTGACCGCAGAGAGCCTGATGCAGGGCTTGAACTCCGGAAACATGAGATCATGACCTGAGCTGAAGTCGGAGGCTTAATGACTGAGCTACCCAGGTGCCCCTTGAAATATTCTTTCTAAGCTCAAGACATCATTTGCTCATCCAGGAGTTTCCACGCAAAATTCTGACGTTTTAAAAATCCATGAAAAGGAATCAAAATCTGTTATGCCACAAGTAAACTACCTTTTTTCTCTTCATCGTATATTCTTATCATTTCCCTTTGTCACAGTTGCCATTTATGGTTTTTTCCTTCCTCATAATTTCAACCTTCTCATAAATTGGATTCTACCTTTTTGGCTCCTTTGCTCTTCAGTCATCTCACAATCTCAAATTTTCAACTTTAGTTCCTGCTCTTGATTGCTTAATTATTTCTATATTTCCTAATTCAAATTCCCAAAAGTGAGAATTTGAATGCCCCAGCTCATCCCTGTTTGATTAGAGCTTTTGTGCCAAGTCACCTTGTATATCTGTGGTGAGCCTAAGGATTGGCTGTCCCCAGGTTGGCATGTGCCTCTGTGCTAATTATCTGTGGCAGAGGAGAGCAGAATCATGTGCACAAAACATTGCTGCCTAAGGAGGCCTTATCAGTGGAGGATATAGAGAGGGTAATTTTCCTCAGAAGGAGTTAAGGGCTTATCTCTCATAATTATCTAGTGTGGATGGAAAAGGATAGTGGATTATTTAAAATCCACAATCATGGAAATGTGTAAGCACCTAGACATTTTACTTAACCATATAGATGAACATACCAAAGGGAGAAATTTACCTTGAGATTCTATGATTCTAATGCATCGCAGAAAGAAATAATTTAAACAATATATTTATAGGTATTGAGTTAGGTCTAACCCTTTGGAAAATATGTAGACACCATCGCAAATAGTTCAAAGAATACAGCTTAAAGAGCAGTGACAACTGATAATAAGAAACTATCCTGGATAAAAAGGTTTGTAGAAAATATTGTGATAAATTTATGTTCTTTTTTTTTTTTTACAAAGTGCACATTCTAATTTTGAATGGCCTGTTCCATTTATCTTCTTCATCTAAAAAATGACTGAGCTGGATAAGAAATAATTTAGACAAAGTCAGCTAAAATAATTATAGCCAGTGTAGTAAGCTAAACCCAGGGGTGAATGACTTTTTAGTTGGGGAAAAAATAACAGAAATCTGATAAGAGCTATAAAATAATAAAGGTTAAAGAGAAAGATAATTGAATGTTTTAATTTATATTTTCTAATAATTCAGGACTGAGAGGACACTTGATAAAATGAAAAAGCTGAAAAAATTTAAACTAATGAGTCTTTTTTTTTTAACCTAACGATTAACTTTAGAAACTTAATCATGGGATAATTGCTACAGATAGTTTAAGATGATTCAGAAAGATTAGGCATTCATATGAATGAGGCTAGCGGTTACAGCAACAGAGTTAGAATAAAAATAATGAACACTAGGAAGTCCTGAGGCTTTAGGGCATACACTGATCATAAGCCGGAGGAAATGTTCCCACCTGATATAACACTGTAGACCCGCTGGGACTGTTGGGCATCTTCAAGCCTTGCGAGCATGTAAAGGGTTGGCACTGATTTCTTTGGTGGTTTCCCTTGAGTTACTGCACCCTCAAAGGCATCAATACCAACACAATATTGCTGCTTTGCTGTTTATTCGTACATATTTTTGGTGTCTGGCTAGCTCAGAATCACCCATATTTTTTTCCCTTTTAATGAGGTTGATTTTTTTTTATTTTGAGTGATCATTTCCAGTTTCACCCTTTCCAATCTTTCTCTAATAAGTATTTCGTTTTGACTAGTCTGCATGTTTAAAAGACGATCAGTTGAGCCAAGCATCTGTCAGTAATGATGTTAATTTTTATGCAGAAGAGACTTGGGGTAATCTCAGAGATAGACATTTCCTTCAGCATCCTCTTAGCCATTAAAAATTGTTGGGACTGTTGCTCATGATTCCTGCCAGACGGGAGTTTGGGGAGGGTGTTTCTGAGGGAAAACCTGACTTTTTATTCTAATTCTACCCTTAAATTTATTCACTGTATAGTCAGAGATGCTAAAATCCCAGTGTAGTACAATCTCCACTTGCAAGCTGTCCACCATGATTGACTTGAGGTACATGTCGAATCTTTCATCCTACAGCTGCTCTAAAATCCCACCATCAGTTTTAATTTCTTTGTGTTTGTTCCCTTTTTGGCCTTCTTTGAAAAATATAAACATTTTTTCCATGGACATTATACTCTACTATAATCATTAAAGAGCGTTAGGACTTCTCAGATTCATTTTCCTTTAAACAGGCCAGGTAGTAGTCAAAGAATGTTCATGTTATGTGTGTGCTGTGTGTGCTTTGGTTAGGGGGAAGAGGTTGATGGGGATGGCAATGGAGGTGATATATCTTTATTTATTTATTTAAAGATGTTTTTTGTAATGTTATTCATTTTTTTAAATTTTTTTAACGTTTATTTATTTTTGAGACAGAGAGAGACAGAGCATGAACGGGGGAGGGGCAGAGAGAGAGGGAGACACAGAATCCAAAGCAGGCTCCAGGCTCCGAGCCGTCAGCCCAGAGCCCAACGCGGGGCTCGAACTCACCGACCGCGAGATCGTGACCTGAGTTGAAGTCGGACACTGAACCGACTGAGCCACCCAGGCGCCCCTGTAATGTTATTCATTTTTGAAAGCGAGAGAGAGAGAAAGACAGAGTGCAAGCGGGGGAGGGGCAGAGAGAGAGAGAGGGAGACAAAGAATCCAAAGCAGGCTCCAGGCTCTGAGCTGTCAGCCCAGAGCCAGACGTGGGGCCTGAACCCACAAACCGTGAGATCATGACCTGGGCTAAAGTTGGATGCTTAACCAACTGAGCCACCCAGGCTCCCCAAAGGTGTTATATCATTATGCTTTTCTTATATTCCTTATCTATCAAAACTATTCTCAGGAAATAGATACAAAGTCATTCATGTTAAGGTGTTAATGACTGGTACAAATTAAATGTGTTAGCCCTTCTCAGGCATTTGCAATATAACAAGTGGCCCCAAATCCTTAAGTTAAAGGACAAATCCTCTGAGCTGGAGTTCCAAGTTTTATTCAGAGTGCGAGGGTTGTGTATTTCATTCTCTTGAGTTTCCAGTGGTTGCTGCGGTCACCCCACACATTGGTCACTTACCTCATCGTGCCTAAGGCAATGGGCCGTGAAGTTGTTGCCACCTGACCAACTGGTAACGGGCATCCAGGTGCAGAGGAATTACTAAGCTTGCTCTGTGGTTCCTACTTGGTCCTAGCATCACATGACCCTACTTGGTCCTACAGCAGTGTTCTTCAGGAACAGGTACCATCGAATAGAAGCAGGTACCGTCAAGTAGAGCTTCACAGTTTGAAAAATAACTTTAACATTTACCTCATATGGAATTATAACTCTTCCCCCAACATTTGTGGGGGGGGGGGGCAATTCTTGCTATTTTACAAAAGAAGGAACCGAGGGTGAGTGAGGCATATATTGTTTAGTTGTGGAGACTGGGTCTCCTGGCTCTGTGTCCTGTTCTGCTGGGACTGTCTTGTACTACCTTCCTAAACAAAAAGACTGTGTCCAGTGAGAAAGAACATGGCCATAAAGTATTTAAAAAAATGTCTGCTATCAAGTGGTTTAGATAATTTAATAAACAAAACTCTTGCACATGCTTTCTAGTTGTGGATATAACATTTTTGCTGTTTACTGAAGAACCAGCTTTCCTAGAAAAACATATGTCCTCTTCATGTGCAGAAAGACTTTCAGACTACATTCTAATTTAAGAAATGGAAAACTTGGGGGTCTTGCTTAAAATCAGTGATGTTCATGTTGACTTTTTTTCATTTCATTTAAAATTTCACATCAGCTTCGCAGAGGGACATGGGAGAGGGACTTACAATAAGAAGAATCGTAAGGCTGGTTTTAATTTACTTGTGTACATTTTCAAAATGACTGTGCCTGGAGTCTTCCCAGACTGATGTTTTTAATAAGTAGAATGTCATGTTATCGGGATTTGTGGGGCCTGGCTATCATTTGTCAGATACTTTTCTTTTTTTATATGTGTGCTGTTGTGCAATTCTTTGTCTCTGAGCTCTATTCAGGAAGCCCTAGCTGCATCCTGGTGGCCTCGTTTCTCCTGATCAGACGGTTCATAATTCTCTTTCATGCTCTTTTCCTTGTAAACATAAACATATTTTCCTGTGTCAGGACCCCAAGCAGCTTTCTTAAAAGCTAGTATGTTATTCTTATGAATTGTTTATTTTGCTTGGGAGCTTTTGTTTTTTGAGTACTTCCTGTTTTTCTTACTGTGACTTACTTTTTCTTCAAACAGAGGGAACATGAAACAAACCTTAACTTCACTGAAGGTTTAGAGAAATTCTATCTGGTTTATCTATCTGTGGGCGATGCCTTAGGAGTGTGATTATAGCAGCTGTATTTTTTCACAACTAGAAGAATCCTTTCTGCTACTCACAATCACATGTACCCCTCTATGTTCAATGACACTTTTTTTGGGTACATGACCCCATTTAAAGTTGGTTTGTTCGGATGTACGATGCATGCTACAGCATAGTACAGTGATTACTAATATTAGAGTCATCTTGAGACAGTAGACTTATCTATTGGGGAAAAATCATGACTTCTGAAAATAAGAGTGTGATATTTTCTTTTTTGTTACCTGATTCAAATTGGACTTTTGTTCATTTTTATTGACGGAACTGTATTTTAAAAAGAGTTTTGCTCTCTCTTCTCATGAAGGAAAGTGACAGCCAATGATTTCCTTGGTATAGAGTAGAGAAAAGGTCCCTGATCTTTTTATCTTCTAGATCCCCTCATTCCTTTCAATGATACCCCATTGAGGAGAGGATAGGGAGCCTAGTCGGTGTCTTGCAACAGGTTGGAGAGTTCCAAACGTAGGCATCCCTTCATGACACAGGTTGCCATGCCTTCAGTCATGGGCCATGACTTTCTTTCCTTTGTTTTCTTCTTTCTTACATTCTCCTCCCATTCAGTACATCAAATCCTTACATTTCCATTTTCAAGAGGAATTTTGCTCCTGGCTTGGCTTGTCTAATGGCATTTTTTTTAAACTATGCCTATTTCCTTTTTAGCTTTTTTCTCCATACTCAGGCAGGAACTTTATTCAGCCAGCTAACGGATATTAATTGATAATTTTTATATTGCAGACTCCGAGCTTTCAATGTATACCTTTAGCTCTGCTAGTAAACTTTCATTTGGTCCAAGTTTTGGGTCCAGGGTTTATTTTTTGGCTGTCTGTCCTTTGTTTGGGTTAGATTTGCTTCTGCTGTCACTAACTTGTGTGATGTTGGGCAAGTCACTTTACAGAGCTTTGGAAGACCTTCCTGGAGCTAAGCATGGATGATAAATTAACTTCTATATGTCTCCTATTAGCCTGAACTATGGGGTATAGGACAAATAAAACTAGAAAAATGCACTGCATTTCAGAAGAGCTCGGGTTTTAGACTCAGCTCTACCACTGTGTGAGTTTGGACAAGATACTTCAATTTTCTGGATACCTGCATCTCATTTGTAAAATGGACTAGATCCATCTTCAAAATAATAAGGCTTTCTAATAGCTCTGCCTGTTTCTTTGTGTTTTTGTATTTGTGTGTTGTAGCAGCCTAAATCTCTTTCAATAATCCTTTCTCTCACATGGAATTAGAATTAATTCTGTTTCTAAGAGTAATTTTTGATGAACATTAAATATAAAAATTTGTATAGTGCTTTGCCATTTATCATGTCCTTTCATAGTTTCTTTTCAGACCCTCATCTGCACTCTGAAATGGACACTGATGGGTACTTAGATTTTCCCATGTTATAGGTGGGGAAACTGAGGCATAGAGGTTAATGGGTAATGCAGGAGTAATCAGTATATAGGAGGCAGAATTAGAAATGAAACCCAGGTTCTTGTCTTAGGCCATACGCTATCTGTGAGATTTTTTATGAACCCACATTTTAACTTATTATTTTTTTAGAAGTAAATTTTAATTTTCAAAGAGTACTAAAAGCCTTTTAATAAAATGTTTCATCTCTTGCCCCTGTTCCTTATTTCCTAAGACAAAGCAGCGTTCACTCATCAGTGTAGTATACTTACACTACTATTTCTAGATTTATTAATTTTGGACATGGAATTATTTCTTATTAAGTCATTAAGGATTTAGCCCCACCCATCTTTACCCTTCTCCCACCTTTTTAATATAGACATATTATACATTCTTGGCAAATCAATAGTGTTTATATAATTATGACTATGTAAATATTATTTACTGATAAACTATCTTGTACAGGTTTCCTTTTTTTCCTTAGTCGACAATTGCTTCATTTTGTTCATTTACTTGGTTTTCTGTGTGCTTATTCCATTTTTCTCCCAAATACTCCAAGATCCATCACATATTACTAGTGTTTTTTCCAAAGCTCAAACAATTCCGAGCAGTCACATCTATTATTTTCCTAGATACCTCCCTCCCCAGCCCTCTGTTCCAGGTTGGACTGGTTGCTCTGTTGGCTTGGGGCACACAGCTGCCACTCATTCCAGGATGACTCCTTACAAGTCTCTTATGTTCAGTCTCTTCTCCCTTTACACCATTCTCCAGGAGTTTTCTAAAGAAGGGTACCCTACAAGATATATTTTACAAGGCTCTGCATGTCTGAAAATGTCTTCGTCCTTATACTTGATCTATAGTTTGGCTGGGTATAGAATTCTAGGTTGACAGTAATTTCCCTTCTATCTCTACTTACTTTTAGCATCTAGTTTTGCTGTTGAGAATTTCAATGCTATTCTTACTTTCAATCCATTGCCTTTGCCTTTTTTTTTTTTACTTTTTTTCCATTTGTGAGTCTTTTAAATTCAATGTTTTAGGCTACAGTGGGTTTTTCATATGGAGGTTAAGTTCAGTTCTGGGAAATCTTATGTTGAAGAATTTGATACAAATTTTATCTTCGGGGTGCCTGGGTGGCTCAGTGGTTAAGCGTCCAACTTTGGCTCAGGTCATGATCTCATTGTTTGTGAGTTTGAGCCCCGTGTCAGGTTCTGTGCTGACAGCTCAGAGCCTGGAGCCTGCTTTAGGTTCTGTGTCTCCCTCTCTCTCTGCCCCTCCCCCATTCACACTCTGTCTCTCTCTCCTTCAAAAATAAATAAACATCAAAAAAAATAAAAAAAAACAATTTTATCTTCTACAAGGAGTTGTGCATTAATATACTATCACATTAATAAATGTACAGTATTATAAATTCCTAATTAAAGATAGTGTCTGTTGAGCATAATCATTAATGAATCCCCTTTTCCCTTAGTTTTTTCCTCCTTGATAAGAAGAGAAACTTTGTCTTTTTATTCTAATTTCTAGGAGATTTCCTAGACTTTATTTTCCAAGATTTTTATTGCATTTTAATTTTTTTGAATTTTTTGTTCTGGAATGTCTTTTTGCTTATTAAAGAGGATCCAGTTCTGATTTTATGATTGCATAAATCTTCCCTTCTCATTTGACTGTGTTCCTTTAATTTCCTTTTCTGTTTGTTTTGGTTTCTATCTTTTATGTCTAATGAATTCTTACTGTCTGTATTTAAGAGAGAGCCATGAAAAATTGACTCTTCATTGGCTGGGGACCATTTGGTTTAGAGATCCCAAATTAAAGTATATTTTCTCTAGGACTATTCAATTTATGCAGATAAATATCTTTCAATTTTCTGCCTGGGGGCTATTCAATTGTTCTGAGAACAGGTAGGAAAAGGTGGTAGGGAAATCCACTATTCATTGTACAGATTTCACCTAATCTCTCCATTTTCATCTGTGTACCTCACTCTCTCCTTCCATTATGGCTGGTGCTCTAAGTCTAGATCCTCTGAGATCCACTTTCTTAAGAGATTTAACTTCCTGTCAGGATTGGTCTGGGAATGTCTTTGGCAGCTTGGGGTGAGGAAGGGGACCATGGGTCCTTATATTGTCCTCAACTATTCTCGGTGTTTTTATCCTTGAGCCCCACCTTGACCTTCCATAGTACTTCTTGTCTATGAGTCCTGGGCTCTCCAGGCTTATTTTTATTTTTATTTTATTTTTGTTATTTATCTCAGTAAGTATAAATGTTATAATTATCACTTCTCCATTCATTTTCCTCTTTCCAGTGCATGACATTTCCAAATGCATCGACATGTCAACTAATTGGTTCTTCTCTCATTTTCTCTGTTATTGAGTTTATACCTTTAAAATTCTTTAAAAAACTTTTTTTCTTGTCAAGTTGGTAGAGTTTGGAGCAGAGATAAATCCACATACTTAGTCTACTATGTTTAACAGGAAGTCCTAGCCCATATTTTTATTGAATTCAATTTCATGAAAGGCAAATTTGTGCAACTGACTACTGGCATTAAACTTTTTTGGGGGCAATAAGTCTGAATATTTAGGATGAAATTTGGAGTATGTTCATTTTATTTCCTAGTTAAAAAAATGTATCAGCCCAGCATTGTCAATTTAGATTCTTTGGAATTATTTCCTTGGATTTACTTATAACAATATGTTTGAAATGTGTTAAGTAGAAAAAATTGGCAGGATCAGAGTGTATGTGTGTGTTTGCAAGTGTGACAGCAAAAGAAACTGACAGAATCCAAGAAAAAAAGCCGAGTGTTAGATTTTGGTGGGGATGAGGGTGGGTTTGTGGCACATAGTCACGCAAATATTTTTAATACCATCAATACTTTTTTAGTGAGTACCTGAAGTTGATTTTTCCTTTACTGTCTAGGGCCACAGACCACGCATGCTTTATCAGTGTCTTAAAAATACTGTTCCAATGACATTAAGGGTCCCTTTGAGCAAATGCACTTCTGCCTCTTGAGGCTAGGCTATCTTGATGTAGCTCTCATTATCTTGGCTGCCTTCAGAAGCCTCGTATGGGCCAAACGGTGAACAATAGAGATCATTCTTTCGTCAAGCAACCGAGAAGGGGCTGCTTTGGTTCATTAGTCCAAATAGGATCTTTCACTTTTTGAGTCGCAATCAAAAGATCAGTGGAACTGTCATTTCTCTTGTTCTTAAAAAATCGTTTGAATTTCTTTCAGTTTAGCAGTGTGAAGTCTTAGCTTTTTGCCCATCACCTTATGGTACCATTGTTAAATAGTATGAATGGAAATGACACACATTCCCCAAATATCTAAAGGTCCTGGTATAAGGTTAATTGTGGAGAAAACAAATATATTTTTCTTATCTTTTCCCTTGGAGAAATTGTAATAGATAATTCCAATCTTAACAGTTTCATCCTACTTCAGTAAAACTGATTTTCCCTCCACTACCTCTTTGGAGGAAATTTTCACCTTTCTGCTGGATTTATGACTGCTATTACCAATACCATGAATTATTATAGTGTCGGATAGCACTACTAGGATGCTGACTCTACCCTTTTAGAAAAAAGATGTAACATCATGTTGGAATTTTAAAATTTCTTGATCACAGAAGACACTGAAACATTAGTCTAGATTCTAGGCAAGCTTTATCACTGACTTTTTGTGTGACTGTTGTAAATCATTTAAGTATTCTGTGTCTGTTATTTGTAAAATATGTGACCCTCCCCTGTATAAGGAACTCCTAATCTACTGAGCCTAACAGATAACAGATAAGCTTGTCCAGGGGTAGACCTCATGGTTTATTCATCTTTGTTTTCTCTTCCTTAAATTCATAGTAGTTACTCAGTAAATGTTGACAAAAACAGCATGAAAGGAAAAAAAAAAGGATATAGGGCAAGTGGTGATCCTGTGAGATCCTTGTGACAGTAATTTTATATAGATTTAGTATATTCAGCTTGATTCTAAAGGCAAAGTTGAGAGGAAGCCTGTGGGGCTGAAGGTTCTTCAGTGTTAACATGAGGTACTGAGATGATTACAGTGGTTACAAGATTAAAAGATACATATTTTTAATGGGCAAATCCTTTGCTCGAATATAGGCCACAGTCAGTATGTGGCTGAGCAGTGATGTCTCTTGTTAAAGGGGCTCTCCAGTGTACCTTTTCAATTACCTTCGCACTCACTGACTGTTTTAAAAACTTGGCCACCTTCCACATTTCTGAAAGCTACTCTACATTAGCTGGGAGAAAGACGTGGCTCCCTTTAAACTTTGGCTGGCATGAGAGAAGAATGGAGAAGGCAGCAGAGATTGTTCATATATGGCCACTACTAGAAAGAGTTCTGGATTTTACAGTCATGGAATTTAAAAGGTGTGATCCAGACGATATCCTCCTTTCAAATTTTTTTTTTTTCCAGAATGTTCTACCCCCTTCTGCCTTCATTTCAAGTAGTCTCTAAGGAGCATCCTGATATAGAAAAGATGTGAAAGGAAGAAGGGGCTGTCCTCGTTTTCAGGTTTGAGGATGACATTTCTAGTACTGATATTATGGGGGAATTGTGATTTGTCTGTTGCATTAATGAAAGCCATGGTTTTCCTTTTTTTCCTTTAAGAGAGTCACCTTTTTCTGGACCTTCGTTTTCCCTTCTTAAGTCACTGCTGAGGCATTTGTAAACCAAGCCAACACTTGCATTTTATTCACCAAAGTAGAACAAAGCATTTGCTAATAGAAATAGCCGGGTAACTAGTGGAAAAAAGACACAGGACTGATGGAAATCAGAGGCCTTGCATTTAAAGCTCCATTCATTACTTACCCCCAACCTGCCATTGACAAATCTTTCAACCTTTCTGAGTCACTCTCTATCCTCATCCGCAAAATGGGGTTAATGGAGGATTTCCTCTGCGCAGTGGGGATAAAAGATTAAAAGAGATGATGTGGGTACATTACGCCCGAAATAAACATGAGTTGAATTTTAACAATATGACTGTGTGGTTCCAAACTAAAACTTTTTCTCCTTTCGCTGTCAGAAATGCCTTTGGTAGATTGCAAATTCTTTTTCATACTGTCTACTCTTCGTTGGTGGGGATCCCTTTTCATTGCTTGTAACTCGAGTATACATGGCTGCAATTTTGGGTTCGGCTTCCTTTCTCAAGGGTTTGAAATAGGCTGTTTAGAGAAGGCACGAAAGTACAAAGCAAAAATTTCAGCATATGCTAGCAAATCTTGGAAAGTCACCTAAACGAGGAAAGACGGTCGCTGAGAGAGGAAAACGGCTCTTTTCTGGGCATCATCTCTTCCCTTCTGAAGGGGGGGGGGGGAAGCCCCGATGTTGCAATATTTTTCAAGGCACAGTATTGTCCCAGATGGAGGAGGAAACACTGACAAGCAGAAAAGGAGATACCTGGGGTTCCGAGGCAGCACGGGGCAGGGGCGGCGCGCCCAGGGCTCAGAGCCTCGCCGCTCTTTGTTGGGGGCGGGGGAGTCACCGTGTCCGTGGAAGAAATGGCTCCCCCTCTGAGAAGTCCCTCCGCGGCAGCGGCTCCGCGACCCTCGCCGGCCCCTAGCCCCCGCCCCTCCCAGTTCCTGCGGACCCCACAGCGCGTGGGACTGCGGTGCCTTTAAGCCTTCTGCCTGCTGCACATGCTCAGCTCTTTGTGTGTTGTTGGGAGTTTTTCTAAGAAAAAAAGAAGAAATAGGCAGGAGGATGGGGCGGAGGAAGGGGAAACGCGGGGGGAAGAGCGCTGCACTTTTGCAGCTGTAGCCGGCCGACGGGAAGGGCTTCTTTTTGCTGAAGCTGCGAAGCCGGCCGAGCTGCTTTTTCGTTCCTGGGGCTCAGGGCGCGCGTGGCGCGAGTGGGGCCGGGTCCCCCCCCCCCCCCCGTCCCCCCGCCGTCCCCCCAGTGCACGGAGGCGAAGGGCACCTCGGGCACGCGGGCCGCACCTGGGGGGCCAGTCTCCCCGCAGCTCGCGGGTCGCGCCGGGTGGGCGCGCGCGGGGGAGTCCCCGGTCCCTGTCAGGGCGGGGCGAGACCACGGCTCTGGGTCCGTGGGGGGGGGGGGGGAGCGTGGGCACGCGCGAGCGGGGGCGGGCGGTCCAACGCACCGCGGGCTCCAGTCGCAGCCCCGGTGGCCGGCTGACGGCACGGGGGGAGAAGATGGCTGCTGGGGGGCCGCCGGCCGCCGGCCCGGCGGTGCGGCGCTGAGCCCCGCTGCCCGGATCCCCCTCCCGCGTTGGGCGCGCCCACCTCGGGGCTCCCGCGGGCCCCCGCCCTACCGGGCGCGCGGGGCTGGAGCCGAGGCAGTTGGCGCGAGCCGCGGGCGAGGCGGGGCCGCGCGCGGGGTCCCCTCCCCCTCCCCCTCCCGCAGGTCCCCTCCGGAGCGCTCCTCGCCGCCCGCGCCGCCCGCTCTCCGCCTCCGGCCCGGCCCGGGGCGCCGCGGCAGTGGGCTTGGCTCGCCGAGGACAAGGTCAGGAGACCGAGAGGCGATGCTCCAGTGCGACTGGAGGGAGCCGAACGGAGGCGACAGCGGCTGGGATCTGTCCCTCCTGACCGGGGAGCGGGACTGGGGCAGGCGCCGGTGAGGCGGAGGAGGAGAAGCGGCGGCGGCGGCGGCGGCGCGGTTTTCTCCGGCCGGATTTCCTCTCCTGGAGCATCGCTGTCCGCGCCCGCGAGCGCAGCCCCGCCGGGCAGGGGCCCCGGGGAAGATGGAGCCGGGGGGCCGGGCCCGCATTGGCCCCCCGCAGCCGGCGGCCCCGGGGCTGTGGAGGGCTCGGCCGGCGGGCGGCGGCGGCGGCGGCGGCGGCGGTGGCGCCTCCTCCTGGCTGCTGGACGGGAACAGCTGGCTGCTGTGCTATGGCTTCCTCTACCTGGCCCTCTACGCGCAGGTGTCCCAGTCCAAGCCGTGCGAGAGGACCGGCTCCTGCTTCTCGGGCCGCTGTGTCAACTCCACCTGCCTCTGCGACCCGGGCTGGGTGGGGGACCAGTGCCAGCACTGCCAGGGCAGGTTCAAGTAAGTGCCTTCGCCGGACTCCGCATCTCAGCCCTGCCCCGCACCGGTCGCGCCCCCTCCCATCCTTCGCCCCCCTCCCCGTGTTCTCAGGCGGCCTCGGGTCCCCCGGCTGGGCGCCACCCGCGGCACGCGCCGCGAGCGGGGTCCTCGCCTCCCTCTGCAGCCCTGGAGCCCCCGGGGCGCTGGGCTCCGCGCGGAGCCCCGACCTCTGGGCACTCGAAGCTCTCTCCGTGGTCCAGATGTCCGCAGCGACTTCTGGTCCCCTGCTCATCAGCATTTCCGTACTCAGTTATGGTGCCAAACACCATTTTGTTAGGTCACTAGTTTTTAATGGAAAAATGTGCAAGTAACTCCTGAAATACTTGGACGATGCAAGACAATCAATCAATGCAGAAATGTAAAGGTTAAAAGTTATGGTCTCCCAGTACGTCCCTCTATTCGCATCCTACTGCTCTCTCTAGAGGTAGCCGTTGATAACATTTTAGTTTATTTAGTAATAAAGAGTTTATGATGGGGTTACTCTGTGCCAAACACTGTTAAGCGCCTGACGTGGATTATCTCGTTCGTTCCTCACAACAACTCTGCGAGTTGCTAGAATTATTATGCCGGATTCACAGAGATAACTGGAGGCAACGGGTTTAAGTAATTTGCCCAGGATTGCACAGTGGTAAGGGCCGAATTATGATTCCGAATCAGCTAGTTTAACTCTAGATTGTTTACTTATAGCCAATATATTATGTTGAATTTGCTAGGACAGGTTTAATTGAGAATACAAGAGTGACTTTGGGTTACATAAAATGGTGAAATATCTGGACTCTTTAATATAGGGAAGGTAGTGGATTTTTCCAACTGTTTGTTTCACTATCAGCTGCCGTGTGAGAGCATCATCGTCTTTTTTCCTGAAGCTCAAGGCCCTAAGGAGTTTGCGTTACAATAGTAAAAGACACATTCCCCCTATTGGTGGATAAATTTTACGTTCCTGCCTGATAGGGAAAGAAATGGGTGAGTGCGGGGGAGTAGCAAGATACTTGAGGCCATTAGGGTAGCCACCTGACAATCTGCAGGTAACAGTCATTAAGTAAGGCAACTTCTTAGACGGTTACTGTGAAGTTTGCTGGCTGTTTTGTGGCTCTGAAATAACACTGGGTAGATTACTGATATTTATTGTCAGGATGATAGCAAAATCTAAGTGAAATGTCTCCGTCTGTAAGGCAGAGCTAGGAATATTGTCCACCTTATTAATGTGTTATAGGAAAATGCCCTGGGAGTTTTGTTTTATTTTATTTTATTAGGAAAATGTCCTTGGAGTTTTAAATATAGCATATTTTCCTTTTTTTTTTTTTTTAACTGTTGCTAGTTAAAACAGTGTTCCTTAAAGCTCTTGTGAAACTATTTTTTTTTAAAGGACACTTTAATTTTAGGTAGATCCTATTATTTAAATTTACAGCAGGCTTTTGGAAGTGAAATCTCAAAGTGAAGCTTTATGACGTTCATTTGTGGCAATAGGTTGAAATGTTTTCTCACTTCTTACTTTCACAAATTAGTATAATAGTATAGTTTTGTTTGGTACTTTTTTGATTGGGAAGAGGTGCTAATTAAAAGTTTTAAAAAGTGTTTTAAGATAAGGAAAGATGTCTTATTGAATTGTGCTTGTTCATAGTGTTTTTTTTTTTTTTTTAACTTAAGTGTTTTTAAACTTGGGCTATGACAATTCAGCCAGCCTTTTTATCAACCAAGAATCTTGAACATATAAACTGGCAGCCAAAAATGAAAAAAGCTGCATCAATTTTTTACATCTTTCTATTAATAGATAGGAAGATTGCTTGATTCATATGTGATTTAGGGATTTTGGCCTTTGTGTGGGTGGATTTGCTCCATTTACCTAAAGAGGACAAAGATTGCTGTAGTGCTGAGAAGCTTCTGTATACATTTTATAGTAGTGGAACTTGTTAATCAGCTAGGTCCGTAGCCTGTAACCTTGCTAGCAGATGTTGTCCCAGTTAGTAGGCAAGGTCACAGATCAAGTTAAACCAGCTTAAATAACATGGGGAGATGATGTTCATAAACATAATATGTTAGTGAGTAAGGAATAGTTTCTTTAATACAGTTAATTAACAAACCCTGAACTAATCATTGAATATAAATAAATTCTTTGGAAGTCGTTATATGATTCATTGTACTGTATTGGTAAGTACTTTTTCATTTCTCTGTGGAATACAAGCTATTAATTAGATAAATAAAATGGCACTACTCTGTGTTTTATGTATACTCCTAGGGGTAGAACGTGGTAGTTAATGTTAAAGGGAAGAATCAATTTAGAAGACGGGAATTCTTCCTGGTAGAGTATATGCTAAGCTAAGAAAGGTTTGTTTGAAGTTTGGTGGCTTATTTTATTCAGCATTTGAAGTAATGTAGTGGGAAAGACTTTAACTGGAAATTCTCACTTCATTAATTATCTTGAAAATCTTTTACTAAACTGAAGGATAGCAACCTAGAAAACATATCAAAAATGATCAATCTTGGTAAGCAGGTGTCAAAATTAATTGGCTGGTTTCATGATAACTTAGGTGTTTTTTGTTTTTTTGTTTTTTGTTTTTCCTACTGTAGGGATTTTACTGAGAATGAGAGTATTCCTAAAATGGTTCTTTAGAATGAAAGATTAATGTTGGGGGAGGGGGCGGAGTGCAGAAGGAAATGTATCAAAAGTGGTACTTTAGTTCTTTAAGCATTGATTGTAGTCTTTTATCTGTTTCCATTTGAATAGAATAAAACACATAGAATTACAAGCGATTTCTCACAGAGGTATAATGAAATGAATACTGATCTTTGACTAAAGCTAGGCTGAAATGTTTAGGACTGAGAATCAGGACCGTGCCAATTTGAAACATAAGGATATGATACATGCTAATTTGAGTAATAGTTACTTGAGTAGCTTAGTAGAACATTAGTTCAGAAAACAATTTGCTGCAACCTTTACCAAAATGAATGGCATTCTCTTTTAGAAACCAGTTCTTTAGAATTATTTCTGTAGAATAGTTGAGATTTATATTTATATAAATTTATATTTTGTGATCAGACTTGGACATTTTCTTGTTAATGTGACTTAGGGGCCTATGACTTCTAGTTTCTATATAAAACCTAAATTAATGCTCTGAGATTGGAAAATATTTCATTATATTAACAATTTCTAAATGTAAATTTATTAAAACATTTATTGGATATTTTTCTAAAATCTATTACATCTTATATGTTTAATGTGTACATATTTTTAGAAAATTTTTATTTCTTTTGAGAAAGGGAGGGAGACAGAGTGAGCGAGGGGAAGGGACAGAGAGAGAGAGAGAGGGAGAGGGACAGAGAGAGAGAGAGAGAGAGAGAGAGAATCCCAAGCAGGCTCTGTGTTGTCAGTGCAGAGCCCGACATGGGGCTCGATCTCACGAATTGTGAGATCATTACCTGAGTCGAAATCAAGATTTGGATGCTTAACTGACTTAGCCACCCAGGTGGCCACTGTACATAGATTTTTTTTTTAAAACTCTTAGGTTAGTCAGATGTGGATACTGAAATTCTCATATTTATTTATTTTTTTTTTTTTTAATTTTTTTTCAACGTTTTTTATTTATTTTTGGGACAGAGAGAGACAGAGCATGAACGGGGGAGGGGCAGAGAGAGAGGGAGACACAGAATCGGAAACAGGCTCCAGGCTCTGAGCCATCAGCCCAGAGCCCGACGCAGGGCTCGAACTCACGGACCGCGAGATCGTGACCTGGCTGAAGTCGGACGCTTAACCGACTGCGCCACCCAGGCGCCCTGAAATTCTCATATTTATAATAGAAGTATTCTATTTCTGGTGACAGCAAAATGAAGATATACTGTTAAGAATTTCTTTGCTGTTATGAACAGAAAGGGGCAGGGTTAATTATGTAAATATGTTTTCTTAACTACTTTTAAACACATATTTGGAATCTTTTTTATTAATAGTAGAGAAACTGTCAGTAACACTGAAGGTGCACCCAATACTCTCTGACCTCTTTCTCCCTCCTTCTTTCCTTTCCTTCCTTCCTTTAATTTTTTAATGCTTTCACCCATAAGTTTTTTTTTAAGTTTTTATTTAAGTTGCAGTTAGTTACCATACAGTGTAATAATAGTTTCAGGTATACAATATAGTGATTCAGCACTTCATACAACACCCAGTGCACATTGCAGTAAGTGTACTCCTTCTTAATTCCCAGCCCAACCCCCCTTCCTTTCTGGTAACAGTCTTCTTTATTTTAAACTAAGATTATAATATGTAATTTATATACATGGGTTCTTTATATTATTAAAACATACAGTTACACAGTATAAATTTAAAACAGTCTGAATAGAATATTTCTAAGATCCTAAATTGATAAAGTAAGTTATTTGTGGTAGCATGGTTTTCAAGACCACTTGTCTGCAGATTTGACTCTGCTCCTGTTTTTTTTTTTTTTTTTCTTTTTCTTTTTCTTTCTTTCTGTACTTGTCTTTATTCTCTTTCCTGTCTGGTCTTTGGTTGGCTGATTACTAGACATCTTTCAGATCTTAGCTTACACTAGTACCTAAAGGAGGCTTTTCTGACTTGTCAAACTGTGCCCCCTTATTATACACTCTTACAGCAGTCTTTTTCCTTTTTATTACTTTCAAAAGGAATTATTTAATTGGAATTATAAGTTTTTTCAGTATTTTTAAGACCTTTATTGAGGTATAGTTGACATGCAATAAATTATAAAATTTAAAAAGTTTTGTCTCTGAAACTATCACCATAATCATAATCATAAAAATATCTATCACACCCAAAAGTTCCATGTGCCCCTTCATAATCCTTCCCTCTCCTTCCTGCTGCTTCTCCCTATCCCTAGGCAATTACTGAGCTGCTTTCTGTCACTGTAGACTTGTTGGATTTTTTAGAATTTTATATAAGTGAAATTATACATTGTGTATTATTCCCTTTTGTCTGGCTTCATTCACACACCTTATTTATTTTGAGATTCATTAATGGTGTATCAGAAGTTTATTCCTTTTAATTGCTGAGTAGTATTCCGATGTATGGATATACCACTATTTGTTTTTCACCCACAGAAGGGCATGTAGGTTGTTTCTAGTTTTTGGCTATTCTGTATAAAGTTGGTATAATCTTTTATGCAGAAGTCTTTATACGGACATATGCTTTCATTTGTCTTGGGTAAACACTGAAGAATGGAATGACTGGTTCACATAGCAGATACATGTTTACCTTTTCAACAAACTGACAAACTGTTTTCCAGAGTGGTTCTATTATTTACATTCCCACCATCAGTGTAGGAATCTTCTATTTAATTCACATTCTCACCAACACTTGGTGTGGTCAGTCTTTTAAATTTTGGCAGTTCTAATTTGTATGTAGTGATATGTCATTGTGGTTTAATTTGCATTTTTCTAATGACTAATGGTGTTGAGCATCTTGTCATGTGCTTACTTGCCATCTGTATATCTTCTTTGGAGAGGTATCTGTTCAAAACTTGCACATTTAAAAACATTCTTATTACTGATTTTTATGAGTTTTTTACACATTCTGGATATTAGTTCCATATCAGATATATCATTTGCAAATGTTTTTTTCTTGGCTGGGGCTTGTCTTTTTATTCTCTGAACAGAGAATTTGTTTTCAAAGAACACAAGTGTTAACCATTTTTTAAAAAAATGTTAACTTATTTATTTTTGAGTGGGGAGAGAGGGAGAGGGAGAGAGAAAAAGAGAGAGAAAACACAAGTGGGGGAGGAGAGACACAATCTGAAGCAGGCTCCAGGCTCTGAGCTGTTAGTGTAGAGCCTGATGAGGGGCTCAAACCCACGAGCCATGAGATCATGACCTGAGCCAAAGTCAGACGCTTAACTGACTGAGCCACCCAGGTGCCCCAAAGAACACAAGCTTTAAATTTGATGAATTCATTTCTTTCTTTTAGGTGTTACATTTTTGGTGTTATATCTACGAGACCTTTGCCTAGCTTATAATTCCTCTTGAATTTTTTTCTAGAATTTTAGACTTTACATTTAGTTTTAGACTTTACATTTAGTTTTATAGTTTGAGTTAATTTCTGCATATGGTGAGAGGTGGGGATCTCAATTCTTTCTTTCTTAGTTTTTTTACATATAGAAATTCAGTTGTTCCGGGACCATTTTAAGAAGACTATCCTTTCTCTGATGAGTAGCTTTATATCTTTGCCAAAACCAGTTGTTCATATATTTGTGTGTTTATTTGTGGATTCTACTCTGTTCCATTGATTTCATTGTCTGTTTGTATGTCAAGACAATAATATCTTGGTTATTGTAGCTTTATAAGTCTTGAACTCAGCAAATATTAAGTCCTTCAATTTTGCCCTTTTTTCAATTATTTTGGCTATTCCAGGTTCTTTTGATTTCCTTATGAATTTCAGAATCATCTTGCCAATTTCTTCAAAAAAAGTCTGCAGAGATTTTACTTGGGATTGTGTTGAAGTTATAGACCAGTTTGGGGGGACAATTGACCTCTTATTAATATTTTTTCTGACTCATGAACATGGTATATCTCTCCTTTTATTTAGGTCTTCTTTAATCTCTCAGCAAAATTTAAAAATTTTTACTGAACAGTTCTTACAACACTTGTCAGTTTTTCCCTAAATATTTCACATTTTTGGATGCTGTTATAAACTATATATATTTTTACTTTTAATTTCTGATTGTTGCTATTATATGGAAATACAACTTTTTTTTTTAAATTTTTTTTTTTCAACGTTTATTTATTTTTGGGACAGAGAGAGACAGAGCATGAACGGGGGAGGGGCAGAGAGAGAGAGGGAGACACAGAATCGGAAACAGGCTCCAGGTCTGAGCCATCAGCCCAGAGCCTGATGTGGGGCTCGAACTCATGGACCGCGAGATCGGGACCTGGCTGAAGTCGGACGCTTAACCGACTGCGCCACCCAGGCGCCCCTACAACTTTTTTTTTTTAAGTTAATCTTGTGTCTTTCATTCTTACTAAGCTCATTAGTTGTAGTAGATTTCTATAGATTCCTTATGATATTTTGAATAGATGATTATGTTGTTTGCAAACAAAGATACCTTTACTCCTTCGTTTGCAATCTGGATGCCTTTTATTTTCTTGCCTTATTTCACTGCCTACAATCTCCATTGCAGTGAGCTATACATGTGGTGGCAGGGGTCAACTGTATGTCATTCCTGATTTAGGGGGACAATATTTAATCTGTAACCATTAATATGATGTTATCTAAATTTTTTGTAGATCTCTTTTATTGCATTGAGGATGCTTTTTTCTGTTCCTAGTTTGCTGAGAGTTTTTATTGGGATGGATATTGGATTGTGTTGAATACTTTTTCTGCATCTATTGAGGTGATCATATCATTTTTCTGTTTGTTGATATTATGAATTATATTGCTTTCATTTGATGTTGCCTTCATTTGATTTAACATATATAACTACAGGTTCAATTTAAGTAATATATGTATATATATGACTGTATAACTAGAATTTGTTAAGATTTATTTTCCAGAATATTGTCCATCATGGTAAACAGTCCTTGTGCATGTGAAAAGAATGTGTATGATGGGTGGAACGTTCTATACATTTCAGGAGACTGAGTTGATTCACAGTTTTGTTCAAGTTTTCTGAAACCTTTGATTTTCTGCCTATTTCTATCAGTTATTGGGAGAGTGGTATTAAAATCTTCAGTTATAATTTTGCATTTATCTTTTTTACCCCTGTAGTCTTATCTGTTTTGCCTCATGTATTTTGAAGCTCTGTTATTAAGTGCATAGAATTCCTTTTGATAAATTGACCCTTTTTTCATTATGAGATGACTGTTGAAAAGATGATCCTTTTTTCATTGATGTCTTTGTACCTTTGTTAAAAATCAATTGCATATCTCTATGTCTGTATCTGTTTCTTGACTATGTTCTGTTCCTTTGATCCATGTGTATGTGTCTGTCCTTTTGAGAGTCTCTCTCTTTTTTTGACTATTGTTGCTTTACAGTAATTCTTGAAATTAGATAGTGAGATTCCTATAACTTTTTATTTTTGAAAACTCATCTAGCTTTTTCAGTTATTTGCTTTTCCACATATTAGAATCAGTTTGTCAATTCAAAAAAAAAATCCTACTGAGTGGGATTTTGTTGACTTGGGATCATTTTGGGAAGAACTGACATCTAAACAATACTGACTTCTCCAGTCCACCAACATGATATATTTCTTCATTTATTTAGGTGTTCATTTATTTCTTGCATCACTGTTTTGTAGTTATTAGCTATAGATCCTACATGTATTTTGTTAGATTTATACCCAAATAGTTTGTGTTCTTTGATGCTATTGTAATTGATGTTATTTCTTTCAGTTTGTTTCCATTTGATCATTTTTATTATGTGGGAATACAATTGAGTTTTTAAAATTTTATTTAAATTCAAGTTAGTTAACATACAGTATAATATTGGTTTCAGTAGTAGGACCCAGTGATTCATCACTTACATTTAATACCCATTGTTTATCCCAACAAGTGCCCTCCTTAATGCCCATCACCCATTTAGCCATCCCCCCACTCTACATCCCTCCAGCAACCCTCAGTTTGTTTCTCTGTATTTAAGGGTCTCTTATGGTTTGCCTCTCTCTCTGTTTTTATCTTATTTTTCCTTCTCTTCCCCTATGTTTATCTGTGTTTCTTAAATTCCACATATGAGTGAAATCATATCATAGTTGTCTTTCTCTGCCTGACTTATTTCACTTAGCATAATACACTCTAGTTCGATCCATGTTGTTGCAAATGGCAGGATTTCATTCTTTTTGATTGCCGAGTAGTATTCCATAGTGTATGTGTACACACACATATATACATACATCCATACATACCATATCTTCTTTATTCATTCATCGATTGATGGACATTGGGCATTTTCTATAATTTGGCTGTTTTGTAAATGTTTATTTATTTTTTGAGAGAGAGAAAGAGAGGCAGAGGCAGAGAGAGAGAGAGGGAGACAGAGGATCTGAAGTGGGCAAAGTACTGACAGCAGAGAGCCTGATGCCGGGCTTGAACTCATGAACTGAGATCATGACCTGAGCCGAAGTTGGACGCTTAACTGACTGAGCCACCCAGGTGTCCCAATTTGGCTATTGTTGATAGCACTGGTATAAACATTGGGGTTCATGTGCCCCTTTGAATTAGCATTTTTCTATCCTTTGTGTAAATATCTAGTAGTGCAATTGCTAGTCCTTAGTGTATTTCTATTTTTAATTTTTTGAGAAATCTCCATACTGTTTTCCGGAGTGGCTGCACCAGTTTGCATTCCCACCAACAGTACAAAAGGACGCCTTTTTCTCTGCATCCTTGCCAACACCTGTTTTTTCCTGAATTGTTAATTTTAGCCGTTCTTACAGGTGTGAGGTGGTATCTCATTGTGGTTTTGATTTGTGTGTCTCTGATGATGAATGATGTTGACTTTGTATCCTGCAAGTTTGCTAAACCCACTTAGTTTTAGTAGCTTTTCTTATATAGATTCCTTGGAATTTTCTACATAGACAATTAGGTTATCTGTGCATGGAGACCATTTTACTTCTTCCTTTATAATTATATAAATATAATTTATGGGATAAACCCCACTTGGTCACAATATATTGTAATTTTTGTATATTGGTGTATTTGATTTGCTGTTTTGTTGAGGATTTTTGCTTCTGTATTCTCAAAAGATACTGCTTTGTAATTTTCTTTAATGGCTTTTCTTATGATAATGGTAGCCCTATAAAATGAATTAGAAATTGCCCCGTCTTCTGTTTTCTGGAAGAATTTATGTAGGACTGGTATTACTTTTTTCTCAAATGTTGGTAAAATTCATCAGTGATGCCAGCTGGACCTGAGATTTTCTGTGGAAAGGCTTGCAACTATGATTTCAATTTTTTAAAAAGTTTATTTATTGATTTTTGAGAGAGAGAGAAGGGGGGAGGGACAGAGAGGGAGAGAGAATCCCAAGAAGGTTCAGCACTATCAGTCCAGAGCCTGTCTTCGGGCTTGAATTCCGGAACTGTCAGATCATGACCTGAGATGAAATCAAGAGTCGGATGCTTAACCGACTGAGCCACCCAGGCATCCCTGAATTGAGATTTTAAAATAGATGTAGGGACATTCATTTCATTGATTTCTTTTTGAATGAGTTTTAGTAGGTTGTCTTAGATTGACCATTTCATCTAAGTTTTCAAATTTGTGGGCTTAAAATTGTGTATAATACTCCCTTATTATCCTTTTAGAGTCTGTGGAGTCTTTAGTAATATTTCTTCTATTTCTGATACTGGTAGTTTACATTTTCTTTTTTCTTGCTTAGTCTGTCTATATAATTATTGATGTTAATGATCTTTTCAAAGAATATGTTTGGTTTCATTGATTTCCACTATTTTTTTCTTTTGTTGTTTTCAGTTTCATTGAATGCTGCTTCCTTTGGTTTTAATTTGCTTTTCTTATTCTAATTTCCTAAGATGAAAAGCTTAGATTGTTAATTTGAAAGGTTTTTTCCCTTTCTAATAAAAGCATTTTAATGCTATATGTGTTCTTCTAAGCACTGCTTTAGCTGCATCTCACATATTGTTATGTAGTGCTTTCGTTTTTATTCAGTTCAATATATTTTCCAGTTTTCCTTTAGACATCTTTTTTGGCTTATGTGAGCAATTTTTTAAATTTTCAGATATTTGAGGATTTATCAAAACAGATTTTTCTGTTATTTATTTCTAGTTAAATTCCATTATGTTCAAAGAACATACCTTGTATGATATCAGTCCTTATAAATTTGTTAAGACTTGTGTCTGGAAAAAATATGGTGTATTGTGGTGAATATTAATATGTGCAGTTGAAAATAATTCTCTTGAGTGGAATGTTATAGAAATGTCAGTTGGGTCAAGTTGGTTGTTGATATTGTTTAGACATGTATATCCTTCCTAGATATTCTGTCTGGTTCTGTTGGTCACTGAAAGAAGATTGTTGAAGTCTCCAACTGTAATTATGGATCTGTTTCCTTTCACTTCTGTTAGTTTTGTTTTTGTTTTGAAGCTTTTTTGGTGGGTGCATATACAATTAGAACTGCTATGTTGTTTTGGTGAACTGATCCATTCATCATAGTATCATTTCCTGCCTCTTTGGTAATTGTTTCTGCTTTGAAGTCTACTTTGATATTAATAGCCCCTCTATTTTATATAAATATATATATATAATATATATATATATATTTCACTCCAATCAAATAATCACTTTTTATGTCTTTGTATTGTTTTTCAGTGGTTATGCTAGTATGCTAGTGACTACAATATGCATACCTACCTTTTTGTAATCTTTTCAGAGTTAGAATTATTTTACTTCAGGTAAAATTAAGTTTTAGAACCATGTTTGTCCACTTATCCATCCCCACTCACCTTTGCTATAATTGTCATATATATCAAATGTGCTTGTATGGCAAACCTCATTAGATAAAATTGTAAATTTTGCTTTCAGCAATATACGTATTATAAAGAACTTGAGGGGAAATGTTGTCCTTTATATTTTCTTGGATATCTGCTCACTCTTTTGCTTTTTGCGTATCTCTAGATAGAAATTTCCTCTTAGGGTCATTTTCCTTTAGTATGAACCACTTTTCTTTTCTTTTCCTTTTCTTTTCTTTTTTCTTTTTCTTTTTCTTTTTCTTTTTCTTTTTCTTTTTCTTTTTTCTTGTTTGTATTTCTTTTCAAACATGACTGTTGCTTATGTATTTTCTTAAAAATTTTTTTGGCCTAAAATAATACCTTTATATTGACCTCTTTTGTGAGGGATGTTTTTGCAGGTATAGAATTCTAGGTGGTCAGTTCTTTCCTTTCAGCATTTTATTTTCTATTTATTTTAAAGATTTTTTATTTTTAAGTAATGTCTACAGCTAACATGGGGCTCAAACTCACCACCCCGAGATCAAGAGTTGCACGCTCTACTGACTGAGCCAGCCAAGCGCCCCTCTTTAAATACGTTGCTCAATTCTTTTCTGGCCTTCCATGTTTTCTGGTGGGAAGTCTGCAGTGGTTCTAATTGCTTTTGTTTTATGTATAATGTCATTTTTCTCTAGCTGCTTTCAAGATTTTTCTACATTTTTTGTTTTAAGTAGTTCAGATTATGATGTATCTCAATGTAGCTTTCTTTAAATTTACTGTGGGTAGGGTTTGTTCAGCTTCTTAAATTTATATTTATGTGTTTCACCAAAATGGGATTTTAAAAAATTATTTTTTTAACATATTTTTTCAGTAATCTTGTTTCTTTTTCTGGGACCTCAGTGACACCAATGTTAGGTTTTTGATTTAGCTCCACAGTTTGTTGAGGTTCTGATTTTTTTTTTAAACTTTTCTCTTTTTTCATGGGGCGCCTGGGTGGCACAGTCGGTTAAGCGTCCGACTTCAGCCAGGTCCCGATCTCGCGGTCCGTGAGTTCGAGCCCCGCGCCAGGCTCTGGGCTGATGGCTCAGAGACTGGAGCCTGTTTCCGAATCTGTGTCTCCCTCTCTCTCTGCCCCTCCCCCGTTCATGCCCTGTCTCTCTCTGTCCCAAAAATAAATAAACGTTGAAAAAAAATAAACTTTTCCCTTTTTTCAGATTGTATTATTTCTTTTGAACTATTATTAACTTCACTGACTGTTGCTTCTCTCATCTCCATTTTGCTTTTGAACCCATCCAGTCACTTTTAAAAATTTAAGATGTATTTTTCAGTCTTAGCATTTCCATTTTGTTTTTTTTTATGATTTATATTTCCCCGTTGAGAATTTTTCTCTTTTCATTTTATTTTAGTGTCCTTACTTTTGCCTTGTGGAGTCTAGTTATAATAGTTAATGTCTGTCTGATGATGCAAATGTTTGGATCGTCTCAGGATTGACAGCCATTATCTTTTCCCTTGAGAATTGTTTACATTTTCCTAGTTCTTTGCATGCTCAGTGATTTTTGGATTTATTCTTGGCATCGTGACTATTATGCTGTATAGGTTATGGATCTTGTTATGTTCTGGGGAATGTTGATTTATTGATCTATTTACTTGTTAATTTTATTAAGCCATAGGGTTCTAATAGCTAATTCTTTGTCATGCATTCTGAGGGCAGTCGTTCTAATCTCAGTTCTGTTTTCAAAGCTTTTGGATCTGAATGTACACATGGCATTCATGGATTAGTCTGAGACTTGTGCAGTGTTTTAAGTTTTAATTCAGTTCTGAGAAACTTTAGTAAGCTGCTGTTGGGTCTGTTCCTCATATGAGCTGCTCAGATTAAGCCTGAATCTTGTGTGGGTTCATACACAGAATTAGGGTATTTCTGTCTTCAGCTTTCTCTTCCTTGTGACAGCTTCCATACTCTGGTTTGCAGGGGCACCACCCAGTCATTCTTGCTGGAAAGACAGTTTATTAAAAAAATTTTTTTTTATATTTATTTATTTTTGAGAGACAGAACACAAGTGGGGGGTGGGGGATGGTGGGCAGACAGAGACACACACACAGAATTGGAAGCAGGCTCCAGGCTCTGAGCTATCAGCACAGAGCCCGACGTGGGGCTCAGACTCACAAACTGTGAGATCATGACCTGAGCCAAAGTCGGATATCCGACTGAGCCACCCAGGTGCCGCAAAGACAGTTTTTCCCGTAAGTCCATCTGTACACGTATGTGATGCTGCCATTCTCAAGCTTTGTCATCCTTTTCATCTCTATGGCCATTGTTTTAGTTAAATCCTGAATTTTTCTCTACTGGGTTGTTACAGTAGCTCTTTAACTGATCTCTTTGCTTCTGATTTTTCCCTTGCTAATCTCTTCTTTATTGCTGCAGAGTTTGCTTTATAGAACACAAATTTGGTCATATCTCTTTTTTGAGAGCTAAAGTATTTAAAACAGTGACTCTAAGGTTTCTGATGAGGAATCTGTTGTCATTCAAATGGTTGTTCTGCAGCTAATGTGTAATTTTCCTTTGGCTTTCTTTTTTCCTCTTCAGTTTTTGGAAATTTGATTATGATGTGTAGGGGTATCAAATTTCTTAAGTTTATCTTGTTATTTGCTCTGCTTCTTGCTCTGTATCTTTATATATTTTTCAGGATTTGTAAAATTTTTGTTATCATTTCTTCAAGTATTTTTTTTCATTTCCACACTCTTTCTTCTTTCCTGTGACGCCAAAGAAACAGATGTTACATCTTTTCTTATTGACTTCTTGGTCACTGAAGTTCTGTTCAGACTGTTTCCTTTCTGTTCAGGTTGGATAACTTTTATTTATCTATACGTTCCCTGATTGTTTCCTCTATCCTCTTCATTCTGCTGTTGGGCCCATCTTGTGAGTTGGTATAGAAAGTTTCATTTATTATATTTTCTTTTTCTAAAAATTTATTTATTTATTTTGAGAGAACATGCACAAGCAGGGGAAGGGCAAGGAGAGAGAGACAGAATCCCAAGCAGGCTTCGTGCCATCAGTGCAGAGCCAAATGCAGGGCTTGATCTCAGGAACTGTGAGATCATGACCTGAGCTGAAATCAAGAGTTGGACACTTAACTGACTGAGTCACCCAGGGGCTGCACCCCCCCACCCCCGCCCCAACGATTACATTTTCCATTTCATTCTTTATGTCTTCTGTTTCTTTGCTTGAGACTTTTATTTTTATATTTGTTTCGAAAGTGTCTGCAGCTGCTTGTGCCATTTTTCTGATACCTGCTTTAAGATTCTTCACAGACAATTTTCAGCATCTTTGCCATATCAGTGATGGTACCTCTGATCATCTTTTTTTCAAATGAGTTGAGATGTTCTTGTTTCTTGGTATGGCAAGTAAGTTTGGATTATATCCTGGATATTTTGAGTATTGTGCATGAGATTCTGCATACACTAAATGTTCTGTTGTAGGAGGCCGTCAACTTGTTTTGGTTCAGCATACATGACCTTCACTTTTTATTATTTATATAACGATTATTGAGTTGTAATTTATATGCCATACTATTCATATTTTTAAATCGTTCATTTGTTTTTAGGATATTTGGAGAGTGATGCAACCATTACCATTATCTAATTTTAGAACTTTTTTATATCACCCCTTAAAGAAACCCCATTTTCATCAGCACTCACTCCATATTTCCCCTTCCTGCCAACTCCACTAATCTGGATAGCCACTAATTTACTTTCTGTCTCTGTGAACTTGCCTACTGTGGACATGTTGTATAAATGGAATCAATGTAGTGATTCCAGTCTTTTGTCATGGGCTTTTTTCACTTAGCATGTTTTGAAGTTTCATTCATGTAGCATGTGTCCATTTTTTTTTATTGCTGAATAATACTCCATTGTATTGACATTCTACATTTTGTTAATCCAGTCATCAGTTGTTGGACATTTGAGTTGTTTCTGCCTTTTGACCATTATGAATAATGCTGCCATGAATTTTTTGTACCAAATTTTTGTGTGGACATGTGTTTTTATTTCTCTTGAGTATGTACCTAGGAGTGTGATGATCCATTTTTGTGCTGAGATTTGAATGCCAGTTTAGTTTCCAGAGCCTTGGTTGTACTATTCTGTTCTGCCTTACTCATCTGCTGCCATTCTGAGATACGGATGATATTCCATACCATGGTTAAATTCTAAAAGTTTTTGTTTTGTTGATTCAGATGTGTTTCATGTATGGGCTGCCTGAGGGTGTACCCAGGACTTCATACAGAAGATTTGAAAGATCTCCTTTTTCACCATCTTCATCTTTGTAATCTGTTTCTGTTTTCTAGTTAGGAGGGTGGGGGGTGCTGACTCTGCCAGCATTTGCTTAGTGCAGGGTGGGGATGGTCCAAACTCCAGTGATGAGGTGCAAGGGTGCTGCCTCTTTGCTGGTATTGGTTTAGTGCAGGGCAGGTCTCACTGAAGGGACCCACCTCCGCTTTCTCTTCCAGTGGGGAGGGGAAGGTACTTACTATTTTTATAGGTAAAATATAAGCGTGTTTTTTAAAAAAAAGCACTGTGTAAATTAGAAACATTCAAGTTGATTCTGTGTCCATAAAAAAACAGAACATTTAAGAGCATTTTCCATGTCTTGATATGTTAAGTTTAATGTCAGGCTTCATTTGGACTTTTTGACAATATAATTATGCTAATAATGAATTTTTTCAAGGGAATTCAATTTATTGTTTTATTTCATATAAGAATAATATTGACAGCAATTAAACTAGCATTTCAAGCTTAAATTATGAGTTTAGGGGAAAAGTACTATAATGTGATGGAAAACCTTTATATGTATGTATATATGTATACGTGTGTGTGTGTGTGTGTGTGTGTGTGTTATGGCTGATGAAAATCCTGTGAGGTAGATACTGCTGTTCTCATTTTACAGTGGGAACAGAGAATGAAAGACCTGAAGTAATTGTGTATGCAAAGTCTGATAGCTACTAAGTGACAGGTGAATTGCCAAATCATGTCTGTCTGGCTCTTTATCCAAATCAAGTCATCTTTTACAATTCAGTAAGTTTCTCCTTAATTATAAACTCATGATCTTCTGAATTTCTGGGTAGCATAGCGGTTACCTAAGATCATGAGTGGTACCAAACTGATAATGTGTTTGAGACCTATTTCTGCCAGTGTGCCATGAAATTTACATGGATTTGTCTTGCTGCTTTACTGAACACTTGATAAATTTTATGTCGTTGCATTTTTTTTTTTTTTAACGTTTATTTATTTTTGGGACAGAGAGAGACAGAGCATGAACGGGGGAGGGGCAGAGAGAGAGGGAGACACAGAATCGGAAACAGGCTCCAGGCTCTGAGCCATCAGCCCAGAGCCTGACGCGGGGCTCGAACTCCCGGACCGTGAGATCGTGACCTGGCTGAAGTCGGACGCTTAACCGACTGCGCCACCCAGGCGCCCCTGTCATTGCATTTTTAAAACAATTTTGTGAAATAAGTAGTATTGTTATAACTGTTTTACACACAAGGAAACTGAGGCTTAGGGAGGTTGAGTTACATACTCTTTACAGGACCAAGTTGAGATTCTTGTAGCTTTTCTAAAGTTTTGCCTGTTTCTTTCAGTTTCTCAGTCATGTCTTTTTCCTTTTTCAGTGAAAAGAGAATGTTATACATAGTTCTTAACTTGTTCTTTACAAAGTTAATATGAATGGGTGTGTTTTATAGTAGACAGGGATGCCAAAAGAAAAGTCTAAGCTTATCAAACGGTTCTCTATGATGTAATAATATTTTGTCTCCAAGCTTGTTGATTATTTGAATGTGTATAGTAATAGGAGCTTTTGATGTCTGGTTCTCAGATGGGCTGTGAGTGGTTGGTGAATCCTCAGATTTTTATACAAAATATTATTTATATGAATTTTTGTAGTCAGGGTGTGGTTAGCTTTTACAAGACTCTCAAAAGTGATCTCAGATCTCAAAATGGTAATCACTATTATAGGAAAGAAACTCAAATAATGCTGTATATGTACAATTTAAAAAGTATTTTTTTCAACTTGTGGAATGATCTCAAAAGTAGTTTTTAAATTTATTTTTTACAATAACTTAGGAAGATTATAGAAGGATAAAAAATTCTTCCTACTTTTAATTGCTCATATCTAAGTATTTACATGTATATCACATGTAGACACATATAGGCACTATGTTCATGTATGTTTATATACATATATACACCTGACATATTTCTGTAGATATATATCAGAGTGCTGGAGAGCACTGTCTTCTTCCCCACTCTATGTGTGTTTTATCACTTTACACATTTATTTCCTATTTGTGTATTGTCTGTCCTCTTTCTGTAATCATGTCCACTATGGAAGTTACTAGCCACATATAGCCATTAGTTAAAATTAAATTTTAAAGGTTCAGTTCCTTTGTTAGACTGACTATATTTCAAGTGCTCGATAGCCACATGTGCTGAGTGGCTACTGTGTTGAATGGTAAATATGTAGAATTTTTCTATCATTGCAGGAAGTCCTGCTGGACAGCGTTGTCCTGGAATGTAAGGTCCAGAAGGGCAGAGACAGAATTTTCCCTGTGTTTTTTTCACTTTTTATATTAACAGCTTTATCAAGATATAACTTATATACTACAAACTTTGCCAGTTTAAAGTACATGATTTAATGGTTTTTAAACTATACTTACACTTGTGAAACTATGATAGTAATCTTAGAACATTTTATTATTCCATAAAATAAACCTGTACCCAAGAGCAGTCACTCCCCATTCTCTTCCCCACTCCCCAGCACTAGATCACCACTAATCTGTTTTATCCCCCATGCCAAGAATATTGCCACATTCAATAAATAGTTTTGAATCAGTGAATGACTATGTGTATATATTTTTCTTCAGTCCACTTGGGGAGAAAGTCAAACAATGTAAATAAATTTTTATCTGTGACTTAAAAAAATAATTTCCAGGGTGTCTTATGTAGTCAGGATTAAATCAAACTAATCTTAAACTTTGGATGTATAAAAATTAACTTTCATAATGAGGTTTCTGAGGTATTTAACCATCCTGAGTTATGAAAGCAGTTATGTTTCCAAAAATTTAATAATATAGGAAGTTTGGTAGGCATAATTTTAAGATGACCTTTGCCCCCTGGTGTTACTGTCACGATTTATGTTATATGGCAAAAGGGAGATTATTTGAGTAGTTTTAATCAAGTCACATGAACCCCTTAAAAGCAGTTTTCTCAGGTTGCTGGTAGAAGGGGAAGTCAAAGATTGGAGGCACAAGGACGATTTGACATACCCTTCTGGTTGGAAGATGGAGGGGACCATGCCTAAATGACTGGAGAGGAGTCTCTAGGAGCTAAGAGTACCCCCTGGCCAGTAGTTGTCAAGGAAATGGGAATCTCAGCCCTATAACCTCAAGGAACTGAATTCTGTCAACAAGCCGAATGCATTTAGAAGTGGATTCTTTTCAAAAGCTTCCAGGTAAGAGCCCAGCTCAGCTAGTATTCATCTGAGTCAACAGGGGCTTCTGACCTGTGAAGTAATAAATGGATGTTTTTGAGGTTTCTAAGTTTGTGGTAATTTGTTAACACAGCAATTAAAAAAAATTCAGGAACTTATTTAGCAACAAATCATTGAAAAAGGTATTCTGGTTGAGTTTCAGTTAATCATAGTATTCAGTTAACCAGAAAATTAAATTAATTCCTTAAGTATGGTGGTCTATTGCGTTTTATTATTTTTAACAACAATAATAATGCAGGTTGATTCATACTTTGTGTACTTCCCTTTCCTCCTTGTCTTTGGTCTGCCATGAATGATGGGAATTAACACTCTGAATGGTTGACATAAGTACTAATTAATATTTGGATCCTTGAAAAGAAGATGCTGTGAAATTTTAGCTGTCTGATCCACTTGGCTCTATTTGCCCTACACGATTCTATTCATACCATTCATTTTATTCTGAAATACTACTTGAGCCAATAGTAAGATAATACTATTTTACCTTTACCTCAACCATATAGTACCTAAAAGTGAATAGGAAAAATATAGACAGCTTAAGATTTCAGAATAATTAGTAAACGTGAAGTCAGTTTAGCCAGAAGGGGAAGAGGTTGTCCTTATTATAGATAGTAGATGAATATGAAAAGAATAATACTATGTGGAAGAGACTATGACTAAAAAATGCTTGCACTGTATAGTCATCTCAGTGACTTAAGGCAGTGCTGAGGAAAAATGCATTGATGAGCTAGAATTCTCATATTTGGGAATATAATTATTAAAATTTTAGAGTTCAGAATTTGTTGAGAGATAGGCTGAAAAGTCAGATAGATAATGGTTAAAATATCAGCTTTATCAGTGCAGATATGGAGAACATGAATTTCATGTATGGCCATAATGGATTATCTAATAGTTCACTTCAAAATTAAATTTACCCACAGGCAGAGTTCAGCAACTGAGGGTCCATGTTTCTGGGCAAGACCCTTATATTGCACGGAAGAAAGTAGGCATAATGCACCCTCTCAGCCTGGAGTTGACTCAGCCTTTCATACTCAGTTTTTTCTCCTTACTTTGCCAGTCAGAAGCCACGTCTTCTCCACTGAGGAGGAAGGAAGGAGTGAGGTGTGGGCAGAGAGGCCAGGAGTTTCACTCTAATTAAAATCCCTCCGCATGGAACCATGAGGAGTGAATAATACATTCTCTCTCTTACAATCAGTAGAAAATAAATGAGTACAACTGAATCAGATCTTTTCAAAAATGAAGTATCTTGCCTGGTAACTTAATTTCTTGTTCTCATTGGTGTAGCTTCCGTGCTCAGTATGCATGAAGTCAACTTGACATTAGCCATATTTAACATGGCCAGAAATCTTGAAGTAAATGCCTAATTATAGTATTTGGCCCACAGATGTTTAAGTATTTGAATGAAAGACTTTTGAGTACCCAGAATGGCTTCTGTCAATTCCAGTACAACTTATCTACAGATGAGTATTGACACACAATAGCTAAAAGTTTAAAACACTGAAAGCTATTTTGATGTGGTCTTAGTAAGATTCATCTTACTAAAGGCACTGTTTTGCCTTGGCAACTATTTGAATCCTGGTTGAGACTGGGAAAGATTTGCAATGGGAATACAGTTATTTTGAAGGATCATAGCAAAAGGTTTTACTTGCTGGAGGAGACATGGTGATGGTCTTAACAGTGGCATTCTACCAGAAGTCAATTATTTTTCACCTCAAATCATGCAGAGAGTGTATTATGGGTAGTTCTGTCCTATCAGATGTGAGAGCTAAGCACATCTAAGATATACTGTTTGTTATCACTGAGGCCAGTCTGTAGAAGAATTTTAGTTAGTGCGTGCTGATGCCAGTCAACTATTATAGTTGGCTTGGTTAGTGCACTTCTATGGTGGAATACTTATGTGGCCAGAATACGGTTTATTCAAGTCAGCGTTCTCTAAAGTGGGGTGGTCTCTAAGACGACTTACTGGAGTGTGGGAAGAAAATATTAGGACTTCTCATAGTGTTATTGTTAATTTTGAGTTTTAAAATTTATACTTTATAGTATACGATATTTTAAATAGTACATGTTTATTTAAATGTAAACATACATATATTTGAGTTATGTAATAAAAATTTTTATTGACAAGGGAGCATGTAATTAAAGTGTGAAGACTACTGCTCTAGCAGATGAGGTCACCTGCCTTTTTATTAGGAGTCAGGTGGATGGAGAATACAGACTTAAGAGTGGAGGGCGCACAGTGCACTGGTGAGGAAACTACAACACATACAAGCTCAGCTGTGTAGTACAATAATGTATCACCATGCGGAAAGGAACAGAGCTAATACCAATGAATATAACCTAGAAGTACTCTTTATTTTGTTTAAAACATTGTTTTTCAATTCTTTTTTTTATGTTTATTTATTTTGAGAGAGAGTGTGCACGAGTGGGGCAGGGGCAGAGAGAGAAGGTGTGAATGAGCCGGAGTGGGGGTGGAGAGGGGCAGAGGGACAGAGAGAGAATGTGCCAAGCAGGCTTTGTGCTGTCAGCACAGAGCCCAATGTGGGGCTCAGTCTCACAAACCGTGAGATTAAAAAGCCACCAGGAGCCCACTCTTCGTTTTGTTTAAAAAGGAATTAATAAACTGTTAAACAGTATTTTAACTAAAAACACTGTTTTATAAAAAACTTCCAGGGGTGCCTGGGTGGCTCAGTTAAGTGTTGGACTCTTGATTTCGCCTCAGGTCATGATCTCACAGTTTGTGGGATCGGGCCCCATGTTAGGCTCTGTGCTGTGATAGTGTGGAGCCTGCTTGGGATTCTCTCTCTCCCTCTCTCTCTCTGCTCCTCCCACACTCAGTCATGCTCTCTCTGTCTCAAAATAAACAAACACAGAAATATAAAAAAAACTAAAAAAGGATGGCTTGCAAAGGTGACTCTGCATATAGACTCCCCAAGCGTATTTGACTATTCCTTATTCCTTTAGTGGTTGTTGCCAGCACTAAAACCATTTTTTTTTAATGAAACAGGATTTATTGTCTCAGAGACTTTGTAGTATTACAACTACTGAATTTCTCTTATTTTTATAACGTTTTGATCAAATTTTGTATTCACAGCCAGGATAGAGGACAATAATTCCAATTGATTCAATTTTAGTTTTGTTTAATGTTTGTTGGTGCTGGCTTTCCTGCACTCAGTAGTGGGCATTCCTGTATTTTAAATAGCACAGCATGTTTATTTGATCAGGGACTCTAGATTGGGCAGTTGTAGCTAGATGAGACATTTGAAGGCATATGGGCATGTGACAGGCATCTAGACCGCTATTGGCAATCTTTTTTCTGTAAAAGGCCAGATAATAGATATTTTAGGCTTTGCAGGCTAGATGGTTTCTGTTGCCGCTACTCAACCCTGCTCTTGCAACATGTTAGCAGTCTTAGACATATGTGAGCAAATGGGTGTAGCTGAACTCCAGTAAATCTTCACTTACACAAACAGGCAATAGGCCAGTAGTGTGTGGAGCTCTCATCTAGATTAACATGTCAGTATGGCACTCAATTCAAGAAGAGTCATGCCACAAAGTTTTAAAAAATAAGTTAGTTGTTTGAAACTTAGAATGTATTGTAGAAACATTAGAAATAGCAAGTTCAGTGTCTGTTTCCATGGGGACAATTTCTGCTAACCTCTGTGAATGGCCATACTTTATTTCTTTGCATGCTTGGTAATTTTTTATCATTGTAATGTGATAATTCTGGAAATCAGAGTCTTCTCTCTCAGGGTTTGTTTTTTCTTTTGCTTATGTGGGTTGTAGTTAGGGATTTTTCTAAACTACTTCTGTAATGACTGTATTCTTTGTTGGGTATGCTCTCTAAAGGTTTTGTTCTTTTAGTTTGTGGTCATCTAGTGACAAAGATTTCCCTGGATGCATGAAGCCAAAGGCAAAATAAATAACTCTCCTAGTCTTTGCACATTAACTCTTGTGGGGTATTCCTCCAGTGCTTAGCTCCATTGTTGATGCCTCTGCCTTAGCCTTCGTTTCCTTCTGGCTTTCAGTCTAAAAAGTAGCCAGAGGTGATAATGTAGAGTCTTCTTAGGTCTTTTTTGAGCATGTAGTTTTCCCTGGGGATGCATGTGGCTTCCCAGATTCCCGTTTAGGCCCACATACTGGATAGTTTTTCAATATCCTAATTGTTCAAAGAATCTCTCTCCAGATTTTCCTTCCAGGCTCTTTGTAGATCTGTTGTTTGCTTCGTCTGTAAACTTTTGCCTAATGCAGCAGGGGTTGTCATATTTGCCTTTCAGTGTTTTTGAGGATTGCCTTCTGTATAGCTGTCTTTTTGTTTTTGTTTGTTTGTTTTGCTCTGAAAGGGTTTCATGCTAGGCATGGGATGATTTTCATACTGTATCAGCAAATGATTTTGTGAATTAAATGCAAAAATGTTAGGTAAACTTAGCTGCTCAAGGGAAAAATGCAATTAAATTTATACTTTCTCTCCTTGAACCAATCATAGTAACTGTTAAGTCTATCCTCTCTATTGTTACACCACTGTCATCTGGATCACCCTGTGCAGTCTCAGCATCAGACATTCCCCACTGATTCACTGAATGACTTTCAGCTCCCCAACATAGCAGTGCTGTTTCATGAGCCTCCAAATTTTTACACATGCTTCTGTTGGCAGTACTGTTAAATTTATTCTTACTATATAGTGCTAGATTAAATTTGGTCATATTTTGTTTGGGTTTTTTGCATGAAGGATATTTGTAATTTTAATTTCTTCTTCTGTTGGTTTTGTCAAGTTGTACTATTTAAGGAATTATTCCTTTCATCTAAAATGTTAAATGTATTGGTAGGAGTTGTTCTTAACGTCTTATTTATTTAGTAGCATCAGTAGTGATGTTTCTCTTTTCCTTTTTGATCATGTAATTCATATTTTTTTCTTGGTAACTTTTGCTAGGGGGTTATTAATTTTATTAGCCTTCATGAAGCCAGCTTTTAGTTATGTTAATTTTCTTTATTATATGACTTTTCTATTTAAGAGATTTCTGTTATTATTCTCCTCTTCATATTTCCTTTTCTTTTCTCTTTTCTTTTCTTTTTTGTTCTTTCTTTCTCCCTCCCTCTTCCCTTCGCTTCCCTCCCCTCCCCCTCCCCCCTCCCCCTCCCCTCCCCCTCCCCTCCCCCTCCCCCCTCCCCTCCCCCTCCCCTCCCCCTCCCCTCCCCCTCCCCCCTCCCCTCCCCCTCCCCTCCCCCTCCCCTCCCCCTCCCCCTTTCCATTTCCTTTCCTTTCCTTTCCTGTTTGTTTATCTTTGAAGGAGAGAGAGAGCCAGAACATGAGCTGGGAGGGGCAGAGAGAGAGAGGGAGACACAGAATCCAAAGCGGGCTCCAGGCTCTGAGCTGTGAGCACAGAGCCTGACTTGGGGCTCAAACTCACAAGCAGTGAGATTATGACCTGAGCCCAAGTTGGACACTTAACCAACTGAGCCGTACTTCATACTTTCTTTTGGTTTAATTTACTGTTCTTTTTCTAGCTTCTTGAGCTGTGTAACCTTGGATAATTGATTTTCAGTTTTCTAATATGCACATCAAGAGCTAAAATTTGTCTCTAAATGCTGGCTTAGCTTCATCTCATAAAATTTGATATGTTGTGGTTTTAATATTATTCACTTAAAAATATTTTCTAATTGTCTTGTTGACTGAGTGGCCTGTTACTTAATTTGCAACTATTTGGGGATTTTAAATTTATCTTTTTTTTGTGTGGTCACTCTATGGGACTGCTGCTAATTTCATGGTTTTTGGATGCGTGATTACCGTAGCCAGTTGTTATTGATTAAATTGATTTAATTCGATTCTGGTGTTACTTGTTGGCATGGCTTAAGAACAAGTCGTCATACGAAGAAGGTGGGAATTTATTTTTCTTACTGTCAACTCTGGCTTCGGAAGGATTTTTGCAGGCTCAAGGTTCTCATGCGCATCTACCCATATGACACCTTCCTAGGTCTTAGGGTTTTACTTCCTCTTAGGGGCACTCTCCTAACACTGGAGTTTTGCCATGGCAGCGAATTAGACTTTTTCTGTAATTCTGCTCGTCTCACAATCTGATCCTGGGCCTGCTTTTCAGCTTGATCTTCTTTCTGGCTTCAGGAGTAGAAATTGCCTTTAAATATGAGAGTCTCCTGGCTTTTACACTCTACCTAAAGCTGGATTGGTGGATGATGAACTGAGCCTTACCCGATGCTGGGAAAACTGTTCATTGCCAGGTGTCTCACTAGAGGCACTCTGCTGCAATTGACTTCCTTTCGCACATCAGTGACCTTTTAGAGCAGTCATCTAATGCCACAGTCCTTGTGATTACCCTTGCTACTGTACTTCTCAAATATTAGAGCTGTTGCATTAGCCTGTTGTCAGTGCATAACCTTCCACTGAACAAGTGGAAGTCTTAGTCATTGTGATGCTGTAGCTTGCCAGGAGTTGTTGCTACTCTGTCTACCATCTGCCCAGTGAGTGATCCAACCCCAGAATCCGGTCCCGAAGATCTGCTTCCTGGTGGTAACTGTTAGTTTGGTCACCCTCCCCTCCGCCACCCTGAAGCAGAAGTATCTGCTTTTACACTGAGAATCAAGCACATGTAGTATACTTGGGAGATGCAGGGGTGTTGACAGAGCAGTATAGAGGAGAAAAGTAGCCAGTTAGAAGTATGTTACCAAGTCAGCTACCACAGTGGGTGACTAGCATTTAATCCCGCAAGGAAGTACTGGGGGAGGGGGGAATGTCCTTCAGTATTATCCCAACAAAGAGGTAAGGAAGCTTGGGGGTACCCTTACCAAATCATTCATTGGCTAGGGGCTACCCCTCGGAGGATGCTGATTTATAGATAGGCACTTTCAGCTCAGCATATGCAGAGGAAGTGTGGGTTCCAGCAGCTAGAGGGGAGCCTCCAGCAAAGATGCAGGTGCTCATCTGAGGAAGTTAGGTTGGAATGTGTGGAAATAGTGAGGGGGTCTGAGAGGATATGGGGGTAGCACAGACACTGTCAGCTACTTCATAAGGTGTGTCTGTTTTCAACTATGCAACATAATACCAACTGACTTTGTGAAATTGTAATTTATTCCCTTGACAACTCTTTTTTTTTCCACATCTTTGCCAATATTTGGTATTATTCTTTTTAATTTCGGCCATTTTGTTGTGTGCATAGTGGTGTGATACTGGGATTTTATTTTGCCTATTCTTGATTATTTTGGGTCTAAATATTATTTTGGGTCTAAATATTATTTTGGTTGATTGGTTTGGGTCTAATCAGAAAAGAGAATCACAGGGGCGCCTGGGTGGCGCAGTCGGTTAAGCGTCTGACTTCAGCCAGGTCACGATCTCGCGGTCCGTGAGTTCGAGCCCTGCGTCGGGCTCTGGGCTGATGGCTCAGAGCCTGGAGCCTGTTTCCGATTCTGTGTCTCCCTCTCTCTCTGCCCCTCCCCCGTTCATGCTCTGTCTCTCTCTGTCCCAAAAATAAATAAACGTTGAAAAAAAAAAAAAAAAGAAAAGAGAATCACAGTAATTTTAACAGGAGAAGTTTAATGAAAAGAATATTTGACTGTAATAGGGATTGGAATAATGAGAGATTGGCTAGTAAGAAGTAATGGGAATTCCAAAGAATGTAGAAATAGTGGATAAAAGGAGCAGCCACTACTATTCTTATGGTTGATAAGGAACACTTAAGAGCACCCCAACTCCTGGCCTGAGATCCAGACCTTGTTGGGAGGGCATGGCTGTGGCTCACTGAATGGTGCAGTTGCTGTAATGCTGCCCTGGTAGAAATTACTTGTTATCTGCCCTTGGGAATTTGCTATGTTTATCTTATTGGAAGATGGGGTGTGCTGTTTATGGGGCAGTGTCTCACTGAAGGCACTCTGCTGCAGAATTGTCTGAGGGGAGGTGCTGGGAGAGGCTGTTGGTGGCTGGGTTACTGGCCATTGCATACTATAGGAGCCTAGTTCCGGAGAAACCAAGCTGCAGGAGCTTGGTGAGGAAGTACATTGGAACCACCAAGCAAAACTCTTTCCTCCTGCGATCTCTCTAGTGCACTCTGTTGACAAAGTATGCCAACTTAACATCATGCCATCTGACAAAGAAAAGATATTTAAAGGACCCAGATCCATTTTCACATAGGCAGTGTGGATTTTGAGGTGAGAGGCAATGGATAATTGAACAGTCTACCCTTTGATTATTCATCTTCTTTATCCTTCCTTCTAAACATTGGGGCGCCTGGGTGGATCAGTCAGTTGAGCGTCCGACTTCGGCTCAGGTCAGGATCTCGCAGTTTGTGAGTTCGAGCCCTGCATCGGGCTCTGCTGACAGCTCAGAGCCTGGAGCCTGTTTCAGATTCTGTGTCTCCCTTTCTCTACCCCTTCCCCGCTCATGCTCTGTCTTTCTCTGTCTCTCAAAAATGAATAAATGTTAAAAAAATTTTTTTAAACATGTATGAATTCTCCAACAACCAAGCAACACTGTATTTCTAAGAAGATACACGTCTTCAACTGAAGTTCTCACCCTTTGTTCCAAATGAGGAAATACACAGTTCCAAGAACCATTGTATCTATGATTGGTTGTATTAATTACTCTTCATATCTGGTCATAGTCATACTGAATATGCCATTATCTAAAGTCTAAATTGTCAAGTTAGCTTACAACTTGTATGTAAAATAAACATGGGAAGGAGAGAAGATCTGCACATGACAAGCAAATAGAAACTATGTAAAGCTGTTATGATCTTTGTTTCTATGATTTGTTACAAGATGATAATTGATATCTGTGGTTTTGTTCTTCCAGTCCTTATTTTTGTTTCCCCTGCTCTCACCTAGAATCTCAACATGTTGGGAGTTTCACCTGGTGGAATGACACAAAGCCAGTGGGTTGAATTCTCAGTCGTCCTGCTGTAGTTTAGATATTTTTTCTGGGCCTGTCTTGTAGATCTCTCACCCTGTTTTAGCTGTGTTTGAATGTGCTGTAAACCTGTGCATCAGAATTACTTTTTATAGTTTTCAATTAACTGCCAAAATTTTAAATCTTGTCCTTTTGTCTTTTTGAATTTGGTGAAGCATATTTGTTTTATAGGACACATCTGATCATCTCTGTAATTGAAATATCTTCGGGTCTCTTCCTGTTGTCTGTTGGTTCTTATTTTGCTGTCTTGCGTCTTCATATGTTGTATTATCTTTAATCATGCTGGACATTTTATTTGAAAAATTATTGGAAGGAATAATGTGAGGCCTAGAATAATGTTACCTTTCTTTGGAGAGTAATTTTGTATCTTCTGTTAGGAGCTTTGACATACTGGCAGTTCCAGTATCACCTGAAGCCAATTGTTAAGTCTTGGGGTTTTCTAACACCCAGTTGACTCATAGCTAGGCTGAAGTCCATGTTGTGGCTGGTTTATTTCTGATACACTCTTACCCTAGTAACAGGTCATTGTGTCTCAATTCCAAGTGCCATATTGTTTGAGCCTCTACCTTTTGTGAGCCTTTGCCTTCAATTTTATCTCCCTCCCTCTATCAGGCTGCCAAAAGCACTCATCGTCCTGATGCTGTCTTCTTGATAGACAAGTCTCTCCAGAGCAAAAACAGCTCTGAATGGTTGCCTCCTTTTAAAGAATTTTCAACTTTTGGGTCTTGGGTTGGTAGATGCTACCATTTTGCTACTTATAAGACGCTTTTAAGATTTTAAAATTATTCCTTAGCTTTTAAAGCTGTTTACAATACAGGGTTTGTCTGAATTACCTTATCTGGTATTATTGAAAGTGAAAAATTAGGACAAGTTTTTTAACCTGTTCTTTAAATTGCGCCTCACTTTTCTCATCTGTAGTATGGGATTAATAATTACAACCTCATAAGGTTTTTGAGATTTTTAAATGAGGTAGCACATTAGGCACTTACAGTAGATCGTGACACATGGAAACGTGTCAATAAATGGCTCAATTTATTATTACATTAATTTGAGAATATTGGAATTTGTTCTTGAAAACCTTTTCCAAGTATAAAATAGCCCCTTTATTACCTAAAGTAATTTGCAGGGATTATGAAAGACTTACAAATAACATTCTTTTTTGACTGACATTTCTGTCAACCATGATTTAGGTAAATGAAGCTTTTTGTTTTTGTTTTTGTTTTTGTTTTTTCCCCTAGTGTATTTGAGACTTTATACTGTAAGGAAAATTTAATTTATCTAAAACTAGATAATGACCCTGAGATCTATGTGCATATGTGTATATTATGTGTGATATATGTGTTTATATATAAGTGATATATAAAGACTGATAAGCCCTTGTGTGTATATGTATATGTTTGTATATATAAATATATAAAGGCTAAATGGGAAGATATCTTAATTATTTAAAATATGGTCTTTTGTGGGTGAAACAATTGGATTGGAGCTAAGGAGGTACCAATGAAGTAGAACTGAGATCTTGTTTTAAATATTTTTAAATTCTGAAAACTGAAATTTTTCTTAAAAAAATTAAAAAAAGATTTTTAGGCAGAGTATGAATTGGGGAAAGAGGCAGAGGCAGAGAAGGACAGAGGGAGAGAGAGTGAGAATCTTAGGCAGGCTCCATGCTTGGTGTGGAGCCCAACATGGGTCTCCATCCCACAACCCTGGGACCATGACTTGAGCTGAAATCAAGAGTTGGGACACTCAGCCCACTGAGCCACCCAGGCGCCCCGAAAATGGACATGTTTCTAATGGTCTTTTTCTTTTTTATGTTTTAAATAGAGGATAATTATAAATAGAAGATAGTTACATCAGCAGTCCTGGTACGTGGGAAACAAATTCAGTGACAGATGGTAGCTATTCTTATGGTGAACATAGCACAGTGTATAGACTTTTTAAATCACTGATTTGTACACCTGAAACTAGTATAATATTGTGTGTTTACTTAGATTAGAATAGATAAATAAATAAGTAACTTACTACGTGAGAATGAGTGAGAACTACAAAAACAAAAGCCAAAAGCAAATACAGCTAACAGTGGGACTCTGAAGCTGGTGTGTACAAAACACAATTGCTCTGGTTCATTGAACTGCATCTTTTAAAGTGTGTTTGACCTTCCAAGGTCTTTTGCCTCCACCTTATTTGTGTACAGATGCAATTTAACTTCATCTATTTTGCATCCAGATTAAACCCATCAGCACAATATTCAGTCTTGCAGTGTGTGTGTTTTTTAAAAAATATTTATTTTGGAGAGAGAGAATCTGAGTGGGGTGGGGCAGAGAGGGGGACAGAGGATCTGAAGCGGGCTCTGCGCTGACAGCAGAGAGGCTCATGTGGGGCTTGAACTCACAAACCGTGAGATCATGACCTGAGCTGAAGTTGGACATTTAAGTGACAAGCCACCCAGGCTCAGGTGTGTTTTTACTGTGTAAAATAAAACCAAGTATGTCAAGGTTTAAAGAAATACAAAATAAATTCTTTCAAGATGTAGAGAGATGTATAGCAATTTGGAAATTTTCCTAATTTGTAAATATTTTTTTCCCTGTTAGAAAATGCTACATCCTGTTTCTTTGATTTGATGTCTTTTTAATTTTCTTATGCTACTATATGTCTTAAAGTTACTTTAAGGTACTTGTTTTCATGATTTTGTTTTCTAGGTTAACCGAACCTTCTGGATATTTAACAGATGGTCCAATTAACTATAAATATAAAACTAAATGTACATGGCTAATTGAAGGCTAGTAAGTATATAATTTGAATTAATTTATTTTATTCTTAAATGACAAAGAAGGTGATCATATAAATGTTAAAGCATTATCTTATAGTGTAATTTTGTAGTTCTATAATTCATGCGATTGCTTATAGTTTATTCAGTCATTATTCACGATATTTTTAAATGAGATTTACAACTTTTAGATATCACATTTAATATAAATTATAGTACCCCTTTACTTGTGATAGTAGTTTGTTACATATATTTTATTTTTGAGTTATGTTAGTGTGGCAGTAAATTGAGTAGGCATTTTGGCTTTCAACATCTTACGGAGTTTGAAGATGCCCTAGAAAGTATAAAAATATTCCATGCTGAATTATGCCATTGGTTCACACTAGTCAGCATTTCAGTTATAAAATAGTTATATATATGTTTTAAGTAGAAGATAAAAAAAAAAAGAACATTTTGTAGGAGAGAGTTAATTATCCTTTTATAGTATTTTTCAGTAATTGGGCTTGAGATTGAATTGATCTATTTAAACATACTGTGAATAGATCATAAATGAATTGATAGAAGTTATTTTTGAACCATTTTATGATTTGGAAAATGTTTTTTTGGGGGGAGGGTTACTTAGAAAGTTTTTAGAACTTAAAAGTTATTCTCTGTGCATCTATGCTCTCATTTTGTTTGTGTTTTACTTGTTTGTTTTTTGTTTTTTAAGTAAGCCCAGTGTTGGGCTTGAACTCATTACCCCAAACTCAAGGGTCACATGCTCTACTAACTGAGCCAGACAGGCACCCCCCCCCCCCGCCCTTCTCTTTTCATTTTGTTCATTTGTTAATAGTATATCAAGACCTTTTGATTAAAATTTCAAGACCATATTGGTTGGGGCCTTTAGTTAATAAGGACTGTGTAGAAATGAGTTGCTACTTTTTGAGTGTTGAATTTTAGAAATCAACTTTATTTAACTGTAATTTGCATACAATACAATGTTTATTAAGTGTACAGTTCAATAAAGTTTCAATAATGTAATCTATGTAATGTCCACTTTAATCAAGACATAGAACATTTACTGCTGACTAAATTTTCAGAAAATGGTGATTTGTATATATAGCCTATTAATAGATTTTGAAGTTGTGTGTCATTTTTGCTATTTATTTATTTATTTATTTATAATCTCTACACCCCACATGGGGCTCAAACTCATGACCCTGAGATGAAGAGTCACATGCTCTTTTGACTGAGCCAGCCAGGTGGCCCTCATTTTTACAATTTAGATATGACTCTTTATCATTCTTTTTTTGACACTGGTGACTTAAGAATGCATAGAACATTTTCTGTAAATAGGTTTTTTTATCCAGTATTCTGCTAAAAATTTTTTCGGACTGTGCTTTGAATATTGCATATTAATTTAAACGTATTTTAATAATTTTTTTTCAGTCCAAATGCAGTGTTAAGATTAAGATTCAATCATTTTGCAACAGAATGTAGCTGGGATCATATGTATGTTTACGATGGAGATTCAATATATGCACCTTTGATAGCTGTTCTTAGGTGAGTAATTCTGTTTAACTGATGAGCCTATAGTTGTAGAAAAGTAACTAAAATTTTTGAATTTTAAATATACCGCTCTGTGCTTTAAAAAGTCCAGCAGAGATATTGATTGCTCAATTTCAAAGGTGATTATAATACAATGTTGCATACTGTGTCAACTGAGATGTATATAACAGTATAAATGCTGATTTAGGAAAGATCAATAAGTACTCTCAGAAATTCTTGTTAAGTATCCTTTATTCTCCTACATATAGTTTATTCTTTTAAAGCAATTTGAATATGTTTTCAGAACTACCTGTTGTAGAGATTAATGTGAGTTCTAGTTAACAAAGAAATAATAGACAAATGTATATATTTTTTATAGTTGTCTATTTATTATAGTGAAATGAGAAATTTTCAATTCTGTACAGAAGGTCAAATTATACTTTATGGAATGTTTTAATAAAAAGTGTGTTTCTTTCATTTCTCAAAATTTGGGAATTAAAAAAAAATTTTTTTTAATATTTATTTTTGAGACAGAGAGAGACAGAGCATGAGCAGGAAAGGGGCAGAGAGAGAGAGGGAGACACAGAATGTGAAGCAGGCTCCAGGCTCTGAGCTGTCAGCACAGAGCCCGACGCGGAGCTCCAGCTCACAGACTGTGACACGATCATGACCTGAGCCAAAGTCGGACGCTTAACTGACTGAGCCACCCAGGAGCCCCAAAATTTGGGAATTTTGATTGTTCCAAAATATTTATTGTTAGGTAGTCAGACTTAATTTTAAAGTTACAGCATTTTCAATATCAATTTAAAAGTCTTTTCTATGTATGTATGTACGAATTATTCTAAAATGTTTTATGAATAGGAGAAAATATATTAGGCACAGGAAAAATGAGGATCATGTAATGTTACTTTTGTGTGTAATTTAACTAACATGATTGTTGACCACAATTGCTGATTACGTTATTCCTTGTATTGGTTATTTCCATAGTATTGCTTACATGATCTGTCATTTGAAAAATTTTAAATAAATTATACAAGCTTATTGTTCCCTTCAAATTTTTAAAAATTTTATTTTTACTATTTATGTTGCAAATATTCTGTTTACTAGGAATGTGAACTATTATTTTTTGCATAGACATGTAAGGACTTGTATTTCTGAATGAATATTTCACAGTGACGCTTTAGGGTCTTAGATACAGTCTGTAATACTGCTTTTGCTCTAAACGCTTTCAGAATTTAATTTTTCAGTTGTTTGAAAGTTATTTAAAGGGTTGCCATAAGTAGCCCTTTCGTCCAAGGACAATACATAGAAAATGGAGTTCAGAGAAAGAGATACCATATGTTTTCACTCATATGTGGATCCTGAGAAACTTAACAGAAGACCATGGGGGAAGGGAAGGGGGAAAAAACGTTACAAACAGAGAAGGAGAGAGGCAAACCATAAGAAACTCTTAAATACCGAGAACAAACCGAGGGTTGATGGGGGCTGGGGGAGAGGGGAAAGTGGGTATTGAGGAGGGCACTTGTTGGGATGAGCACTGTGTGTTGAATGGAAGCCAATTTGACCGTAAATTATATTTAAAAAAAAACAAAACAAAACAACCATTCATTTGATACACAGTTTCTCCAATAAAGAGAAAGAGATACATAAAAAAAGAAAATGGAGTAGTCATGTGAGTAATTCTATTGTAGGATAATTTATTGTAACAATTAGATAAGATTCTGGGTTAATACATTAATTTTTATCAATTTAGGTTTTAGTCAGCTATCATTATTTTTATGTCGTTGTAGACTGACCATCATTTAGATGTGTGCCTTTCCATTTGTTTTCCTAGTAGTTATAATGACTTTGCATTAATTGACAGTGATCCATTAACACTCTTACCAATGTTTTTTTGATACTAAAGGAAACTTTTGTAAGCTAGTTAGCAGGTTGGGATTTACTCTGATGGAGCCATTGACTTTTCATTGGCAAGTGTTCCTATTGGCTATCTTTTTTTTTAATTTTTTTTTTTCAACGTTTTTTAATTTATTTTTGGGACAGAGAGAGAGAGACAGAGCATGAACGGGGGAGGGGCAGAGAGAGAGGGAGACACAGAATTGGAAACAGGCTCCAGGCTCTGAGCCATCAGCCCAGAGCCCGATGCGGGGCTCGAACTCACGGACCGCGAGATCGTGACCTGGCTGAAGTCGGACGCTTAACCGACTGCGCCACTCAGGTGCCCCTCCTATTGGCTATCTTGAAGGAGATTGAAAGATGTTGCAAGATGTTTATTGAGTATCCACTTGATGCTAATCAATGTACTAGGCAGTTTAAATGTCATCAAATTCTCACAAGGATCTGTGGAAGAGGTACTAATATCCCCATTTTATAGTTGAGAAAATTGAGACTCAGAGAAGTTGTTTTACTTCTAATAGGTGGTGGAGCCAGGATTAGAACATGACCATCTCCTGACCTAAAAGCCTGTAACACAGAGTCTAAGTGTTTGAATTATTTTAATTTTATAAGTATATATTATTCAATAAACATTTGATAACTTAATTCCAGAGACTATCATAAGCCTGGGGGATATAGTAAGGATTAAGATTAGGCTATTGCAGTGACTTCACATACCAGGTACCTGGAGTTGGGCCAGACTTCATAGATTGAGTGCATAGCCCTTCATAGAACTGTCCTTAGTTGAGATACCAGCTGCAGGTCCCCAGGTCATGCGCACTTCTGACCAGCTGGCTACAGATTTAAGGGTGCCCATCACTTCTTCAGGTTCAATAATTCAGTAGAATGACTCACAGAACTCAGGAAAACACTGTATCTATTATAGTTTTATGATAAAGGATAAAAATCAGGACCAGCCAAATGAAGAGATGTATTGAATGAGGTCTGAGAGGATCATAAACACAACTTTGTCTTTGGGATATGTTCCCTTCACATCACTATCCAGGAAGATTACCTGAGCTACAGGTATCCAGAGTTTTTGTTGGGGTTTCATTATGCAGGCACGATTGATTGAATCATTGGCCACAGGGTCGAACTGTGTCTCTAGTCCCCTTCCTCTCTCTGGAAGTTTGATTTATTGTGGCTCAAGGCCCCAACACTTTAATTGCATGGTTAGTCTTTATGGTGTGGCCAGCTCCCATCCTGAGTCACTCATTAGCATAAATGAGTAGAGTTCCCCATGCATAACAGAACTGAACTGCTCCTATCACTTGGGAAATTCCAAGGATTTGGAGGCTACATCAGTACACAGCAGTTAGGCACTGGTGGTGGCATGCACACAGATTTTTTTTTTTTTTTTTTTACCGACACAAAGAGCATTATACATTCATAACATTATACATTCATAACAAAGGTTATGAAAAGAGTGCTGTATGATTTTAGAAGAAGTAATTAATTCTTCATGGTGAATTTCATCATGAGTACAAGAATGGCAGGCAAAGTATGGGGGTATGATAGGACGTTCTTGGTAGAGAAAAACATGTACAAAGGCATAGACTTATTAAAGAGCATTGTATTTTGGGCTAATATAAGTAGTTATGAGTAATTTGATCATAGGAAATGAGAAGGGATTGGTAGGAGCCAGATTACCCAATGAACAGTAATTGGTACATCTACTGAATGCTTATCATGTGCCAGGCAGTATGCAAGAGTTCTTTGTATATATTTACTCATTTAATCCTCATAATAACCCTTTAGTTAGGGATTATTATTGCCATGGAGTTTATAAGTTCTCCATTTATAAATGCGGAATTGAGGCACAAAGAGATTCACTGAGTGCCTCAAAGTTGCCTGGCTAGTAAGTAATATAGTCAGAATATAAACTCAGGTTTTATAATCCCTTAATCACTGTAGTGCTTTTTTGTATGCCACACTAAGGAAACTGCACTTTATTCTATAGGCAAGACTTTTTAGAATGTGGAGAGTGGATTGTAATAGAGAAGTGTTATTTTTTATTGTGCACTGGATGTCATGTTTGTAAAATATGTAGTAATAATTTGGGGTCTAGAAAGATAATATATTCCTGTAGAGTGTGCATGGGAACACTGGCAGGCCCTGGAGGGCCTATCTTTTACTAGTTCACTTTTACTCATAGTCTTTGGGGCCCCAGGTCAGAGCGAGAACCATGGGTTCCACTTTTTGTTTTCTTATTTGTCTAAAGCAACCCAGTTTTTTAGCCATTCAAACCTCATCTCTGACTTTGAAATCAACAAATGCCCTTAAGGAGAAATGGCCCCGATAACTGGGCTCACCATCTTCTTAGTTCTCCAGTACCTTCAAACATATTTTTGTTTGTATGTTGTCATTTTTCTAGATGACTTCAGTGAGAGGGTTAGTTGGTCCAAATTGCCTGATGTGTCATGCACGATGTGGAAACCCTCTTTTTTACAGTTTATTTTTAAAAATAAAGACTTTATATAAAGTACCTTTATTCTTTAAATAATTCTTTTTTTAAAAAAAAGGACTTATAAATAAGTAACCAAGTAAACAATTATGTTCCTTGTTTCAGAGAGATTAATTATATCTGTTAATATTATTTCTAGTAATGTACTCACTTTGATGTAATCTCACTGTATTGAAAAATATATGTAAGACTGGTATTATAGAATTTGAAATCTTTTGGGGCGCCTGGGTGGCGCAGTCGGTTGAGCGTCCGACTTCGGCCAGGTCACGATCTCGCGGTCCGTGAGTTCGAGCCCCGCGTCAGGCTCTGGGCTGATGGCTTGGAGCCTGGAGCCTGTTTCCGATTCTGTGTCTCCCTCTCTCTCTGCCCCTCCCCCGTTCATGCTCTGTCTCTCTCTGTCCCAAAAATAAATAAAAAACGTTGAGAAAAAAAAAATTAAAAAAAAAAATTTGAAATCTTTTGACAGTCTTTTATTTTTTTTTAATTAAAAAAAAATTTTTTTTAACGTTTATTTATTTTTGAGACAGAGAGAGACAGAGCATGAATGGGGGAGGGTCAGAGAGAGGGAGACACAGAATCCGAAGCAGGCTCCAGGCTCAGAGCTGTCAGCACAGAGCCCAACGCGGGGCTCGAACTCACAGACCGTGAGATCATGACCTGAGCCGAAGTCGGCCGCTTAACCAACTGAGCCACCCACGCGCCCCTTGACAGTCTTTTAAAAAGGTTTTGTTTCTTCATAAACATTAGTTAGTAGATGCAGTAATAATTAGAAAAGCATTAAGATTTGATTACTTTTTGTTTGCTTGGAGAGTATATAAGATAAATTATTTGACTGTTCTATATCACTTTGTTCTGTCAAATATGATTTGAATGAGTAGTTCAGGTCCTGGGTGATGCATACACATAAATTTATTTTTTTTTATTTTTTTTTTAATTTTTATTTTTTTCAACTTTTATTTATTTTTTTTTGGGACAGAGAGAGACAGAGCATGAATGGGGGAGGGGCAGAGAGAGAGGGAGACACAGAATCGGAAACAGGCTCCAGGCTCCGAGCCATCAGCCCAGAGCCCGACGCGGGGCTCGAACTCACGGACCGCGAGATCGTGACCTGGCTGAAGTCGGACGCTTAACCGACTGCGCCACCCAGGCGCCCCTACCTACACATAAATTTAACAGTGCCTAAAAGAATGGGCTTTTTCGAGTAGTGTCACTTGTTGTTAGTAGCTTCTTTTCTCATATTGCATGTTTTCACAGATTTAAGAGGGTAGCATGGTGTAAGTAAATGAAGATATGTAATTTTTCCTCTTCAACGAGGAGATTTAAAAAGGGAAAAGTACCAATTACTACCTGGTTACTAACTCAGAACTCTTACACATTTATGTCTGCTGCACCACCCCCCTCCCCTGCCCCCACTGTTTTCTTTTGTGTGCATATGAGCTTAAGTGTCTTTTGGAATATTAATATAATTTGATAAGTATGCAAATTTTGAAAAAATATAAATAGTGTATATTTTTAGATGACCTAAAATACCTAGATTAGTATACTGGAAGTATACAAGTTTAATGAGAATGTCATTGTAATCACTTAGCTAGTGTGGAGTGTTCCTTCTGGCTTCATCAGAATTTGCAACCAGAGGGAAAAGGCAGAGGCGAATTAAGTGAAGGTTTATACATGAGTTAAGAGACCACCCTCTAGTACTGTAACAGTTGGATGGACAGCAGGATAAAAGGGAGCAATGGGCCATTGCCGTCCAAATGGTGTGAAGGAAGAAAAGGAGTGTGATGGTATGAAAGCAATGTTCATTCACTGGCAGCAGTAGGAGGGCTAAATGGGTGAAAAATGGATAGCACCTTGTTTTCGACTTAACCCTTCTTCTAGTTGCTTATCCTGTTATAGATATTTAGTGGTGATAACAAGAATATTTTTGAGTAAGTTTTATGTGGTTAGTAGCCCTATGTATATTAATATATACAACGTTCAATTTTGCTCTCTTACAGTGGTTTGATAGTCCCTGAAATCAGGGGAAATGAAACTGTGCCTGAAGTTGTTACAACATCTGGCTATGCACTGTTACATTTTTTTAGTGATGCTGCATATAATCTAACTGGTTTCAACATTTTTTATTCGTAAGTATTTTTTTAAAAATTTCATATCATAATGGTTGTTATAATTCAACTTCCAAGAATTTATTGTGTTTATATGAATTTATTATGTCTTCTATATGAGGAGCAGGCTAGTATGTTAAATTTCAGAATTGCGAGATCTCTTCCTAAGTGACATAAAATCTTAATATGCCTCAAAGTACTGTCTAAGCTCATATTAGGATAATTTCTGAGTCTCAGGACATTACAGTGGTAAGTTTGGTTGACAGTTATTTATGAAATTTAAAATTGTTGGTAAATGATTAAGTAAACAACTACAAACAAGTGTAACTTTACTTGTAGCAGTAGGTATGTGGGATTAGAGGGAGTCTTCATCCATGTCTGTGCTTGAAGGAATTTTACTGCTAATTCGAAGATGGGTTTGTAAACTAAGTTTGTGTAGCCCTTCTGCTTTCCAGGGCTGTAATGGATACTTTATGTACATTATGTTTTTTGATTCTCTTTACAACAATTCTGCGAAATGGGTATTTTCCCCATTTTATGTGTGAGGAAATTGAGGCTTAAGATAAGGTAGGTGGATAATACCACTGTCTCGTCATTTAAATAGAAAAGTAATTTGTATTAAGAATCTAGTATGTAGCTGACACTTTATAAGTTTTTACATCTGGAAGTCCCAGGGGTGAAGTGAAGGAGCCAGAGATGCTTCCAGATGCTTTCACAGGAATGGCCATAGGGGAACTTCATAGACTTTTTAACCCCTTTTCTTCAGGAATGTAGAATATAGCCAGAGAATTTTCCACCATGAATAAGATACTCTAAATGTCTTCAGAATGTTAAAATTTAAAATCAGCAAGTTGTTGCAGAATTCATTTGTCTCAAGTATGTATGCAAGGAAGAATAAATATAGAGTAGGATATAATTGGTTAAAGGGCTTGAAAATAAAATTTTATTAACATCCTTTTTTTTTATGACAGTGTATAGGTGATAGCATGCTATTTAAATATTATTATATAACCAGGTTATATCTTGGCTTTTCATGTAGTTTCAGGTATTCCTGAATTTAATTTTTTCTGTAAAATTGTATATTCAAAACATTTCAGTACTTTATAAAACATTGCGCTTGGAACTGTATAGATTCTGCAAATGTTGAGTATGTAGTCCTTGGAAGTTTGGAGTCTTAGTAGCAAAGTAAACTCATTGAATTAATTAATGCAAATTGCAAATAAATATTTAAATTTTCAAAAAATGTTTATTATTTTTTGAGAGAGAGAGAGAGAGGGTGAGAGTGAGTGCATGCTAGTAGGGAGGGGCAGAGAGAGGGGGAGGCACAGAATCCGAAGCAGGCTTCAGGCTCCGAGAGCTGTCAGCACAGAGGCTGATGGAGGGCTTGAACTCATGAACTGTGAGATCATGACCTGAGCTGGTCGGATGCTTAACCGACTGAGCCACTCAGGCGCCCCAATTGCAAAGAAATATGAACTGAATTGCATTAAGGATAAAAGGGTACAGAGTAAAGAACTGAAGTCACATGGTGAAATTGTGTTCAGTAGAGCATTAAAGAGAGTAATAGAGCATAATTGCATTAAATAGAAAAGTTTACAAAGTGTCAACCAAAATTATTTTTAAATTACCTTGAATTTGAATGTATATGAATTATATTTTACAGAATCAATTCTTGTCCTAACAATTGCTCTGGTCACGGGAAGTGTACCACTAGTGTCTCTGTTCCGAGTCAAGTGTACTGTGAATGCGACAAATACTGGAAGGGTGAAGCCTGTGACATTCCTTACTGTAAAGCCAACTGCGGCAGTCCGGATCATGGTTACTGTGACCTAACAGGAGAAAAGCTGTGTGTCTGCAATGATAGCTGGCAAGGTAAGCATGTGTGGTGTGATGGCTTTTGAAACATTGACTCACGTATCTATCTAATAAGGTGAAAAGAGATTTTACATTTGTTTGTTTTGCTGTAGTTGGTACATCCAGATCTCACGTATTTATTTAAAATTTTTTTTTTTTTCCAATGTTTATTTATTTTTGGGACAGAGAGAGACAGAGCATGAACGGGGGAGGGGCAGAGAGAGAGGGAGACACAGAAACGGAAACAGGCTCCAGGCTCTGAGCCATCAGCCCAGAGCCTGACGCGGGGCTCGAACTCACGGACCGCGAGATCGTGACCTGGCTGAAGTCGGACGCTTAACCGACTGCGCCACCCAGGCGCCCCTCACGTATTTATTTTTAGAATTGTCAAATGAGCGATCAACTTCTTAGTGAGTTTGTTTCTTCACAAGTAGCATTGGTAAAGATTTTATCTACACCCTGTTTTGAGAATCAAATGAAGTTATACATGGCGAACTTTTTAAATTGTGGGTGTGTGATCAGTACCATCTTCCGTAATTTTTTGTTGAATCCGGAAAGATTTGGTGACCTGACTGCATATAATGTGTGGGCATTCAAATTTGACTTCTGATGGGTAAACACAGTGTACTGCAAACCTGTGCATCTTGCCTGGTATTACGGCTTAACTTATTTCCTAGGAAAGACTGACCTCTTGTGGCTGTTTTTCTAAAAGAACGATATTTTTAAAAAGTGTTTAAAAGAAGATGAAGGGTTTCAACTGCTTATTGTAAAAGTAAGATTCCTGGGGGAAGAATTTCTAAATAGTTTTTATAAATAGCTATGATTAAATACTAATTTTAGGCTACATTGAAGTGTTTTAGCTTACTTAAATATTGGGGTATAAAATCATAAATTTTGTCCTTGTGAAATTAAAAGAAGAGATACGTCCAGTTATCCATACATTGACCTGTCCAGAGCTTACTTTGTACTAATTATATTTACTTTGTTCCAGCATATTAATCCTGTTGATTGAGATAACTTTGACTCAAATAAGTAATCCAGTCATGGGATCATGTGTTGTTACAGCCTGGTGTAGCAGCAATTCCTGTCAGATCTAAGTGAAAAGCCGAAGAGAACGTGCTCCTTATATAGTTGTATTCATCAGTATTTAGATGAATTTTTTAAAAAAAATGTTACTGAGTATTCTGAGTCCTCATTTAGAGGAATTCTTATTAAATCATGCCCATCTTAAACCTATGTTATCTCATTAAAAACATGACTCTGGCACAAAATACCAGTGATTTCTTATTGAATTGAATTTGATTATTGTGACAGATACAGATTTCTCTCTGTCCTGTAATCATGGAGCATGTACTTTATTAAATGGCTCTTTTAATAATCTGTGATCTTTCTTGTCCTAAAAATTGTCTTGGTACACCATTTTTTAAAAACGTTAATCTTGAAAGTAAAATAATGTACATTTCTGTGGAGAGAATGGTACATCAGGAATATATTTAAATTAAGGCCTGAGAAATATAGAATAAGAATAGCTTAGACACATAGGATTTGTCACAGTGACCTTCAACTGCTGTCAGTCTCCATCTCCTTTCAACAGTTTTGAAAGCAAAAGAGGAATGCCTTTGTGCACTATTCTGGGGGTGTGTAATATCTGGTTCAAATGTTATCTTTTACTTTTCTGGCTTTTGTTGGCATTTCACATATTATTATTCTTGTCAGTAGTGCCTCAAGTCAAAAAACATCCCTGCCTCTTAACATATGTCTGTGAGCAAATGAAATGGGGTAGCACATACTGGGCATTTTCACTTTTAAAGCAAAGTTATAATATGAATAGTGTATGTGTGTATATACACATACACACATATGTTTTTATATGTGCCTTTTTTTATAATTACAAAATGTTGTGCAGAAATCAGATACATTTTTATACCACTATCCTTAATAGTTAATGAATCAATCTCTGAACTGATGTCAATGTTTTGAGGGTAGAGTGCTTAGTGAAAGTGATACTGTGCTTTTTTTCTTTTTTTTTTCTAAAATTTTTAAATGTTTATTTTTGAGACAGAGACAGAGCATGAGTGGGGGAGCAAAGAGAGTAGGAGACACAGAATCCAAAGCAGGCCCCAGGCTACAGCCTGTCAGCACAGAGCCCGACGCAGGGCTCGAACTCACAAACTATGAGATCATGACCTGAGCCGAAGTCGGACGCCCAACCAACTGAGCCACCCAACCGCCCCGATATTGGCCTTTTTTCAAGACAGATGATGTGCGGATTGGTTCCTTTGAGTTTCAGACCTGATCCTTGATTCTGTATTTAAGGAAGCATAGCTTAAAGTATCTGCAATTAATACCAGAAACTGTTTGGGGAAAAGTATTGTTTCTATTTCAGATATATAGAAAGGGGAGGAATCGTTGAGGAGAAAATGAGAGAGAGATTTGTTTCTAGGACATCTGGGTAATGATCAAAGAATGTGAAATTTAAAAATGAGAGCTGAGGAGGCAATCCGTGAGATTCAAACTCTTGGCAGTTTTTTTGTAATTTGTAGTTGGAATTCTTTGGGTTAAAAATAAGATTATCGTTACCCCCATTTTATCCTTTTATGCTGGTTAATTTTACTATTCGGTTCTGTACTAGTATACAAAAAAAAAATGTTGGTTTAGAAACAGATTTTATAAAGAGGAAAAATGCAGAGGGAAAGCCCAGCGTATGTCAAGTCTTTGATTCCCTTCCTAACATTTCTTTAGTGCTTATCCCACTTGGTCTTCATGGCTCCTTATTTTCTAACTTAGTTTTTTATGTGCACCTCCTAAGGCTTTTCTGCTGAGCTGTCACCATACTTTTCCTTCCCTTAACTTTCTCTTCTTTCTTTCTTAATCATCTGCTATAATCTTTTTACTTTTTGAGGAATTTTTCCAAAAAGAGTCTTTTTTTTTTTTTTTAAATTTTTAACATATTTATTTATTATTGAGAGACAGAGTGACACAGAGTGTGAGCAGGGGAGGGGTAGAGAGAGGGGGAGACACAGAATCTGAAGCAGGCTCCAGGCTCTGAGCTGTCAGCACAGAGTCCGACACAGGGCTCGAACTCATGAACTGTGAGATCATGACCTGAGCTGAAGTTGGTGGCCTAACCAACTGAGCCACCCAGGTGCCCCTACACAGAGTCTGTTTTAACAGTAGATGGCGCTGTCAGTGTCAACTGTCCCCCCCCCCGCCCCCTTTTCTGTAGAAGGCACTTCTAAAAACCAAAAGCTCAAATAATGAAGAATATAGAAAATGCTAGGTAGCATGTTGAAGAGCACACAAGTTTGTGGTGTATTGCATAATTTTGTCATAATATATGGTTGTCAAAGGTGATATGTACATATTAAATAGATTACTTAAGGGGTAGGGGCCTCTGAGGGCTCACATGCTTTTGTGACGATTTTCACTTAATAAAATGTATGTTTAAGTCTTACTAAGTCACAGTAGAGGAAAAGGCAACTTTAAAAAGCAGTTTTCTTTTAAGATGGTTTCCAAACATTGGGACAGATGAGGAATTTTTAAGACATCAAAATCATGATACAACAAATTGAGTGTATGTTCATATGTAGAGAATGCAGTAGGACGTTAATTTTCAAGGCAGTCTCCAAGGTGTGGTGTTCCTGAGCCCCTCCTCTCCCCCCAGTCCATCAACTCCCTCATTAGAGTGGCTCCAGATTTCTCTCTTTTCCATAAATTAAACAAAATCTGGATCACTGGAAGTCTTTGATTGTAAGCAGAAACAGTTCTGGCTTACTCCAGCAGAAAAGGCAGTTACTGGAAAGTTATGGCAGAGACCAAGTCTCCCAGAATTCATTCTTCCATTCTTTTTAGTAATGGAATTCACCAAGTTTTTAGCTCAGCCCATGGTCTTCCAGCTACCACATTTCTCAGCCTTCCTTGCAGCTAGTATGGCTGTTGTACTAAGTTCAGGTCAGCAGGACGGAAGTGGAAGTGTGTGTGGAACTTTCAGATTATTGAGGTCTTTTCAAACGGTGGTAGGTGGCAATGAGTTTAGTAACCAGCATTACTTGCCCATTTGCCTCTGGAGTATTTCGTGAGGGAGAAGTTAACTTCCAGCTTATTTTATTTTATTTTTTTAATTTCTTTTAATGTTTATTTTTGAGAGACAGAGAGACAGACAGACAGACAGAGCGTGAGCAGGGGAGGGTCAGAGAGAAAGGGAGATACAGAATCGGAAGCAGACTCCAGGCTCTGAGCTGTCAGCACAGAGCCCGATGCAGGGCCTGAACCCACAAACCGTGAGATCATGACCTGAGCTGAAGGTGGATGCTTAACTGAACGAGTCACCCAGGTGCCCGTAACTTTCAGCTTATTTAAGCAACTTATTTTTGGTTTTCCTATTCTGTGCCCTAACTAATACAGATGGATACTGAATAGGTCTGAAAAAAGATGAAAGGCTAGAAAAAGCTTGGTTGGAAAGAGGTAGGTACAGCAGAAGGCTAGGTGGGTAGGTTCACAGCTACCTGAAAGTTGAAGCCGTAGGAAAGTTTAAGATATTCCTGTCGCTCCACTGGACCCTGGGATACCACCACTGGCATACTTACTGTGGACACTGCATGCTTCAGGCATGGATAGAAAGAATTCTAAATTGTTCTCACATCTTTGTATCACTTGTGAAGATTTCAAGTCCTGTTTATTAGCATCTGTTTGGCTAATGCTGGGTCTTACTCATACCTTGGCTACCTGGAGATACATAAATAGAGAATTTAACTTTTCTGATTTGAGTAGTGTGAAGGGATCCTGTGTCTGAACAAAATTCACACAATGAAACATTTCCCCAAACAGGAAGGGGGGGTTGAAATGATTGGAGTCTCTCAAACAAATAAAAAGTCCAAGTAAAATGTTTTTAAGTGTAGATTGTTGCCATAAGTGACAAGGAGTGTGCTAAGTTGTTCTCTTATGTGTGTTCAGAAAAGCTTTGCAACGTGGAATAGATGGTGGGAGTAGACAGGTTAAAAAGATAAACCCGCAGGTTTTAGCATCTTTTTTTCCTAATACACTACGCAAGACATTTTTCCCCCTGTTTTATAGAGATGAAAAATAGGTCACCATCTTTGTATATAAGACCATTACTTAACCATTTAAAAGTTGTTCCCAGGGTGCCTGGGTGGCTCAGTCGGTTGAGTGTTCAGCTTCGCTCAGGTCATGATCTCATGGTTTGTGAGTTTGAGCCCCACATTGGGCTCTCTGCTATCATTAGGAGCCCGCTTCAGATCCTCTGTCCCCACCCTGCACTCTATGTCCCTCCCTCTCCCCTGCACCCCTGCGCACTCTCTCTGAAAAATAAATAAGTATTAAAAAAAACAACTGGGGTGCTTGGATGGCTCAGTTGGTTAAGCGTCTGACTTCAGCCTCAGGTCATGATCTTGTGGTTTGTGGGTTCGAGCCCTGTGTCAGGTTCTGTGCTGACAGCTCAGAACCTGGAGCCTGCTTCAGATTCTGTGCCTCCCTCTCTCTCTGCTTCTCCCCAGCTCATGCTCTGTTGCCTCTCAAAAATAAATGTTTTTTTTAACGTTTATTTATTTTTGAGACAGAGAGAGACAGAGCATGAACGGGGGAGGGTCAGAGAGAGGGAGATGCAGAATCTGAAACAGGCTCCAGGCTCTGAGCTGTCAGCACAGAGCCCGACGCGGGGCTCGAACTCACGGACTGCGATATCATGACCTGAGCCGAAGTTGGCTGCTTAATCGACTGAGCCACCCAGGCGCCCCTCAAAAATAAATAAACGTAAAAAAAAAATAAAAAAAAATTGTTTCTGTGATGTTCCTTTCCTATTCCACAATGTCCTCCTTAATCCTATTGTTCCAGCCTTTTAAATGTTTTTTAGGATATTCTTTATGTTTTCAATATTCTTTTTCAGTTCAGTTCAGACATAGTTCTAATGTAAGGATTGGAGTTTGTTGTTTTAAGCCTTTAAATTTTTGATTAAAAGATAATATCTAAATATATAAATCATGTAATTTGACAGTTTTTTATAATGCCTCTGATTCTTTATTTAAAGTCATACTCTATTTGGACTTCTTTCATGCTTCTTTGTCCCTTAGTATTTCAAGGCCTTTCTTATTTTAGAACTTCATGCTAGAACACCTCACCCCATTAACCTTCTAAGACCAGGTCAGATACTCCTGTTATATGTTTCATAGAACTCTACCTTTTTAATTTATAGTGTTTATCTCATTTATGTTTGTGTGATGTTTTGATTTTCTTTCCTATTGGAGTGTAAGCTCCATGAACTGAAAAATGATTACGTTTACATCACCTTTGCGTGTCCCCCAGTACATATTATAGAGCTTGACAGTAGTAGGCGTTCAAGTTTTTTGTTGTTGGCTGAATGAATGAATTAGAAATGTATTAGTTTGCTAGTTTAATGATATGTGGACATTCAAGTATGAATGTTTTAGAAGACTAGTACTACAATAAGTTATGTAATTTACTTGATTTATAAAAAGTAATTTTAAATATTAACAACAACTGAATTTGAGCATGTGGTTCTTGGATTCTATTTACTGCAATCCTTTGGCTTTAGATTTTAACATTTGCCAGTAGGTGGCGGTATTGACTACCAGAACATACACTTAAACTACATGGCTTTGTTCAACTTGTAAAAATTTGATAATTTTGTTTTAGAAAAATATAAAATATTTTAAACTCATGAACATTTTATTGTGGAGTTTTTTTTTCTGGGTTAGTCATGTAACATACTAGGATATGCTCAGTTACTTTAGGATAGTATATGAGTAATATGAGAGTATAGGTTGCACCTTGAAGAAATTCACAGGATAGCTTACATTTGCCTTTAAATTTAATAATAATAAACATGATCTCTCTACTTTATTTAACTTTAGTGATAGTGTACTAGATTAAATTCTTTTAGTTCATTCTTCCCACTTGCAAAATCAACAGATTCTATTTTTTGCAAGTCAATAAAAGCAAAGGTAGCACTGAGAATGTATATATAACAAGATTTATTAACTAATTCATTTATGTAACAATTTTTTTTTGAGCTTCTAAGTGCTAGGCACTATTCTATGTCTTAAGGATACGTCGTGGAACAAAGAAGACAAGGATCCTTGTGGAGCTGACATTTCAAGCTAGGAGAGACAGATTACAGAGTGATCCAGAGTGGCTGCACCAGCTTGCATTCCCACCAACAGTGCAAAAGAGATCCTCTTTCTCCGCATCCTCGCCAACATCTGTTGTTGCCTGAGTTGTTAATGCTAGCCATTCTGACAGGTGTAAGGTGATATCTCATTGTGGTTTTGATTTGTATTTCCCTCATGATGAGTGATGTTGAGCATTTTTTCATGTGTCGGTTGGCCATCTGGATGTCTTCTTCGGAGAAGTGTCTACTCATGTCTTTTGCCCATTTCTTCACTGGATTATTTGTGTTTTTGGGTGTTGAGTTTGGTAAGTTCTTTATAGATTTTGGATACTAACCCTTTATCTGATATGTTGTTTGCAAATATCTTCTCCCATTCTGTCAGTTGCCTTTTAGTTTTGCTGATTGTTTCCTTTGCTGTGCGGAAGCTTTTTATTTTGATGAGGTCCCAGTTGAGTAAGAAGTTGCTGCAGGCAAGATCAAAGAGGTTTTTGCCTGCCTGCTTTCTCCTCGAGGATTTTGATGGCTCTTGTCTTACATTTAGGTCTTTCATCCATTTTGAGTTTATTTTTGTGTGCAGTTTAAGAAAGTGGTCCAGGTTCATTCTTCTGCATGTTGCTGTCCAGTTTTCCCAGTACCACTTGCTGAAGAGACTGTCTTTATTCCATTGGATATTCTTTCCTGCTTTGTCAAAGATTAATTGGACATATGTTTGTGGGTCCATTTCTAGGTTCTCTATTCTGTTCCACTGATCTGAGTGTCTGTTCTTGTGCCAGTACCATATTGTCTTGATGATTACAGCTTTGTAGAATAGCTTGAAGTCTGGGATTGTGATGCCTCCAGCTTTGGTTTTCTTTTTCAAGATTGCTCTGGCTGTTCGGGGTCTTTTCTGGTTCCATACAAATTTTAGGATTATTTGTTCTAGCTCTGTGAAGAATGTTGGTGTTATTTTGATAGGGGTCTCATTGAATATGTAGATTGCTTTGGGTAGTATCGACATTTTAACAATATTTGTTCTTCCTATCCAAGAGCATGGAATTTTTCCATTTTTTTGTGTCTTCTTCAGTTTCTTTCATAAGCTTTCTGTAGTTTTCAGCATGTAGATTTTTCACCTCTTTGGTTAGATTTATTCCTAGGTATTTTGTGGTTTTTGATGCAACTGTAAATGGGATTGATTCCTTGATTTCTCTTTTTGACGCTTCATTGTTGGTGTATAGGAATGCAACTGATTTCTGCGCGTTGATTTTATATCTTGCAACTTTGCTGAATTCACGAATCAGTTCTAGCAGTTTTTTGGTGGAATCTTTTGGGTTTTCCATATAGAGTATCGTGTCATCTGCGAAGAGTGAAAGTTTGACCTCCTCCTGGCCGATTTGGATGCCTTTTATTTTTTTGTGTTGTCTGATTGCAGAGGCTAAGACTTCCAATACTGTGTAGAATAACAGTGGCGAGAGTGGATATCCCTGTCTTGTTCCTGACCTTAGGGGGAAAGCTTTCAGTTTTTCCCCATTGAGGATGATATTAGCGTTGGGTTGTTCATACATGGCTTTTATGATCTCAAGGTATGCTCCTTCTATCCCTACTTTCTTGAGGGTTTTTATCAAGAAAGGATGCTGTATTTTGTCAGATGCTTTCTCTGCATCTGTTGAGACGATCCTATCGTTCTTGTCCTTTCTTTTATTGATGTGTTCAATCACATTAATTGTTTTGCGGATATTGAACCAGCCCTGCCTCCCAGGTATAAATCCCACTTGGTCGTGGTGAATAATTTTTTTAATGTATTGTTGGATCCGGTTGGCTAATATCTGGTTGAGGATTTTTGCATCCATGTTCATCAGGGAAATTGGTCTGTAGTTCTTTGTAGTGGGGTCTCTGGTTTTGGAATGGGAATTACAATTTAAAGTAGAGTGGTCAGGTTAGGCTTTACTGAGAAGGTCACATTTGAGCAAAGACTTGATAAAAATGAGGGAATTAGCTACATGGATATTTAGAAGAACATTCCAGTCAGAGGGAGTAGTCAGTACAAAGGCACTAAGTTTCTATCTAACTTAACATGCTCATTGGGTTTGAGGACCAGCGAAAAGGCCGGTGTGCCTGGAATTGAATTACTGAGGGAGAGATCAGTCAGATATGAGCTTAGAGAAATTACGGAACAAAGGGAGATGACTTGGGGATATGGGGCTCAGGGGTTGTTGGAGTGATGGAGATATGTGAAGAACGGAGCCAGATCAGCTGTCTTAGCGTTGAGAGGCATTGTAAGGATTTTGACTTTTACCTTAAGTGAAATGGGGAGCCAGCCACTGAAGAATTTTGAGCAGAAGATTGATATAACATGACTTCTAATTGAGAATAGACTGGAAGCAGAGTACCAGTTAAGAGGTTACTATTATAGTTATAATATAGATGAGAGGTGATAGTACTGGGGGCAGGCAGTGGAGGGGATAAGAATGGCATGAGCACTGAATGTAATTTTAAAGCAGGGTTAATAAGATTTGCTGATGAATTGGATATGGGAGGGGGTAAAAGAATGAAAAGAGTCAGAGTGACTTTAAGATTTTTTTGACCGTAGAGTAAGGTGGAGTTGTCATCAACTGATATGAAGAACATTTTAGGAGGAAAATTAGTTTGATTTTGTATGTGGAGTTTGAGGTGTCTTTTAGGCATCTATGGGAAGATGTTGAAGAGGCAGTTGGCGTTTGGGGAGGAGGTCTGTACTGTAGCTATAAATTTGGGGCTTAAAATAGTAAATTGGAAACTACTGATGATACTTAAAGCCATGAAATCAGATGAGATCACCAGGAAGATGAGTATGAAAGAGAATAGAACAGACTGAGCTATGAGTCACAACACAGTTCATGGGATATTCTGTGCTAAACATATAGGTTTCTTCCTTATAGAAGTTTACCTGATGTTGAAAAACTTACATCCACTTATGTTATTGTCTGTGACTTAGACAAGTAGAATAAACAAGTCCTGTTTTCAGTGCTAGCTAATTCTGTATTAGTCATTTTCAACTGCTCAGAACCAAAGTCTGTAAAACTTTGTTTTAGGCCTTCCACAACTCAAAATAATAAATAAGTTGGAAACTACTGTTCTTTGTTTTTTTAATTTTAATTTTTATTTATTTATTCATTTTTAAATATAACTTATTGTCAAGTTGGCTAATATACAGTGTATACAGTGTGCTCTTGGTTTTGGGGGTAGATTCCCGTGATTCATCGCTTACATACAACACCCCATGCTCATCCCAGTAAGTGCCCTCCTCAATGCACATCTCCCATTTTCCCCTCTCCCCTGCCCCGCCCCTCACTGTTCTTTGTTAACAGGATGGTTCCTTTCTATATTATAATAGCATCATTGACCTAAATTGTGAGAACCAGATATTCTTGGAACCACAGTAATGCAATGATTACCACTCACACGATTAATTGTCCTACAAAATTAAAATATTGTCAGAACAGCTTGTAGACATTTAAAATGCCCTAAAATTCATGCCTGGCCTTTGGAGATTGGTTTTATGGGTCTAGAAAATGTTTAGAATACTTTGTGTACTGAACAAAATCAGATTTTTCAGTGATGTTGGAAGATTGGACTCTTGCACTGTTGTTATCTTGTTTTGCCTTTTGTTGGAGAAACTTCAGATTCAGTACACATACTAAGTCATAAAATTATTTCTGGAATGATTACAGTAAGTTACATACACCTCTCTTAAAATCTCCCTTCTCAGCATATTTTCCCTTTTCTATTAGCAATCCAATTTCTTTTTGAGAAATTGCCTTTCATTTAGTGAGAGTAGTCTTCATGGGATGATAAATCCAGATACCTGCCTATTCTACACTTGATTTTTTAGCTTCATTTTGAAATTTTCTGAATTTCTCCAGTAATTCCCATTTTCCTTAAGCTAGCCAATACTAGTTTCTTTGGCTTATAACTAAAGAAATCTAGTTGATATACTACACTAGAGATACTTTTAAAGGGCATTATATATGTTTGTATACAATATTTCTATTATTAGCTTTATTTAAAATGCCAAAAGTGGTATTTGCAATATAGTTATTGATAGAAATTTGGCTTAATCTGCATTTGATATAGTTCAAAGTTAGCAGCATTTATTTAATGTTTTTAATTGAGAACTGAAAAAAGAAAAGAAATATAATTTGGCCCTTTAAATATGTATCGCCTTAATGGTAAAATGTTTTTTTCATGATGGCTTAGATTAAATATGAATTAAAAGTATGAGCTAAAAGTATATCAAGAAGAAGCCCAAAACTCTAGAGCAAGACTACTTTTTCCCCTGAAAATCCCTTACTTTATGACTTTTTGGTTTCCTTTCTGGACTTAAATGATATAGAGAATCTCTACTCAAATTAATTCTTGTTTTTAGAAATCAAAGAGTGCTATTAAGTTATTAATCAGTAGGGAACAACTCATCTCCCTCCTTACCGGGGGAGGTAAATTGTACCGTTATGTTTTTCTTTCTGAATCTTTGTACATAATAATTACACGTTTTCTAGTAATGTCAAAAATAGCATATAATTCTGTTCATAAATTTGGGTGATCTTTGGGGAGTTGCTGTTTCATGCACCTGAAGACTTTAAAATTTTATCTTTCTTTGTGGAAACAAAGTTATTTTATAAAATTCATTTGTGTAAAACAAATACATATTTTTTGTATTGGTTTCCACTATAAAATCAGAGATAGATTCCTTTAGAAAAAGTTTTCCAGTGCAAAATAATTCAAATACTTTGGAAAGGAAGAAAGAATATAATTTGGTAGTATGGAATACTTTGGAAAAACTTTAAAAACCTTGTAGTTCTTTATTTTAGGTTTTGTTTTTGTAATTATTTCTCTGTTTGATTTACTTGGGATTATAGGGACTTTTTACTTGTAATTTTCCTTTTTTTTGACACATATATTTATAGTATCTAATAACACTAGGCTTCATTAACTTGATTTGCCTGAATTATACTTGTTTTCTTTTTTTTTTTTTTTTTTTAATTTTTTTTTTTCCAACGTTTATTTATTTTTTGGGACAGAGAGAGACAGAGCATGAACGGGCGAGGGGCAGAGAGAGAGGGAGACACAGAATCGGAAACAGGCTCCAGGCTCTGAGCCATCAGCCCAGAGCCCGACGCGGGGCTCGAACTCACGGACCGCGAGATTGTGACCTGGCTGAAGTCGGATGCTTAACCGACTGCGCCACCCAGGCGCCCCTATACTTGTTTTCTTAATAGAAAGAGGGGATTGACTTAATAAGAATAGGACTGCTATTAGGATGCTTCTAGTGTACTATTGAATATCAAGTATAATCTCTCTTTATCTTCTCAGAAACCCAGGCTCTTTCAGGTATAGTCTCCCTGGTTAAACTGAAGCTTGAAGAAGTTAAGTAACTTGTCCAGGGTTTCTTACCTAATAAGTCGGAAAGCTAAGTTTTACTTCATAGCTCATGCTTTTTTTTAATCTTTAATATTTTCAGTTTATTTTGAGAGAGAGAGCAGGGGAGTGGCAAAGAGAAAGGGAGTGGGAGAGAATCCCATACAGGCACTGACAATGTGGAGCTTGATATGAGGCTTGAACCCATGAATTGTGAGATTGATGACCTAAGCCGAAACCGAGAGTTGGATGCTTACTTAACCCACTGAGCCACCCAGGTGCCCCATAGCTCATGCTTTTAATCTTTTTTTTTTTTTTTTAGCTCTTAGGTTATTTTAATTCATTCATTCAGTAAATGTATACTGAGGCCAGTCATATAGGGGTTGTAGGCCATGTTAGGGACTTTTTATTTTATTTGAAGTATGATGGGAAATCATTGAAGAATTTTGAGTAGGAAAATGATAGAAGTGGATTTATATTTTAATCATTCTGGTTGTGCTGTGGAGAGTTGAATGTGTAGGAAGGGAACCAGAATGGAAATAAGGAGACCGATTTGGAGACTGCTGTTCCAAATAGTCCAGGTGAGTACACAGGGGCTCGGACTAGGACGGTAGTTGTAAATGAAGGAATTGGTGGTTGGTCTGTAGGCGGAGTGACAGGATTTAAAGACATTTATAACTGGTGAGGTGTACAGACACTTAAACACCAGCCAGTCAAAATGGTATTGCTTTTGGGCCTGAGGCAAGATCCTGGATGAGCCATGCTGTGCCAAGCATCATTCCTTTAGTTGTTAAGTAGAGAAGTGTTGATCATCTCAGCACAGGGGCTAGGGGAACGCGAAGGGAAGGCTGGGTACTTGAGGCAGCATCTACTTAGATTGAAACATCTCCATATTATACTAATTGGAAAGGCTGTACACCTGCACACCTGGTGAAGTCAGTCCAGGATTTGTCGATGGATGGATATGGAGTGTTGGGGGAAGAGAGAACTCAAGAATAGCTCCATGGTGTTTGCCCTGAGCAGGGCGGTAAGTGGGAGTGCCGTTTACTAAGATGGTAAAACGCTGGTGAGGAGCCGATTTGAGAGGGAAGAATGAATTTTGGACATGTTAAGTTTGAGAGGATTATTAGACATCCAAGTGAAGATGTCATGGAGGGAGTTTGCCTTAGAGTCTGGGATTCAAGAGGAAATTGTGGGGCTGGAGATACACATTTGGGAAGGATCAGAGTATAATTCTACCCCCTATGATTACAGAATAGCCTTTCCCCCTCAAAAATCTCTCAGCAGCCTGCTACTGATGCCTAAAGTTACAGCATTAGAAATTCATTTATGCTCTATGGATTATTAAATGACATATAACCTGGAGGAGTGGTAGCATATTAAATCTTTATAAAATCCCTACTGTAATGTGAATTAGTTTATTACTTTCTTTTCAAGACAGCTGAGATGTGTTTACCTCGAGGAGATTCCCATATTGATAGAGACGGGTTAGGCAGGGAGAGTTGATGCAGTGAAGTTGCATAAGGGATCACATTGGGAAGTGGTAGATAGAGAATTTTTTATGGATATATTTTTATAAAAAAGGGAGTCTTGGAGGGCCTTAAATTGTGAATATCACCATTAGATTTTTAATGGACGGTGAAGCCGTTTGTGTGTATAAAGTTATTTGTTATTTGTGTTTCTTCATAGTTATTTGTGTTTTAAATTAGTATTCATAAATCATTTTACTATCGAATGCAGAAAGCTACAAATTAAGACATCTAACTTTCCTTAAACTTTTAAGCCATATTCATAAATCTCATTCTATTTATAAGCTTACTCATTTAGATCAAAATAATCAATAGAATTTGGCTATGGGCCATTACTTCCAATAATTGCTAGAAGTTACATAAGATATGGTAGTAACAAAGATAGGAAGAATTTTGATTGCTATTTTGTGTAGAAAATCAGATATTTTAGATAACTGAGTAAAATTAAAAGCTCTTTTCTATATTAAATAAATAAATAAATAAATAAATAAATAAATAAATAAATAAATAAAGTTATTGGTATTAGTTTCATGTACCTGCTGTAACAAATTACCATAAACCTCATGTCCTAAAATAATGCACATTTATTAATCTCCTGCCGTTCTGAGGGAAGAAGCCTGGAATCAGTTTCACTGGGCTAAAGTCTCTGCGTTGACAGGGTCACATACCTCCAGGAGGCTCTAGGAAAAAGTCTGTATCTTGGACTTTTCCAGCTCCCTTCCTCCATCTTCAGAGCTCGCAGCACAGCATCTGGCTTCAGTGGTCACATTGCTTTCTTCTTCTGTATTCAGAGCTTCTGTCTTGTAAGGACACTTGTGATTATATTTAGAGCCTGCTTAGATAATCCAGGACAAACTGCCTAGCTCAAGATTCCTAATTTAATCATATCTTCCCAGTCCCTTTTGCCAGATAAGGGAACATTCCAGTGGTTCCAGTGATTAGGACCTCGATATCTTTAGGGGCCATTAGTCAGCTTGCCACAAACCTGCCCTGAAATATTTTGCTTTAGTGCAGTTTTCATAAACATATGACTGCTTTAAATGTATTCCTGACTCTCTTAAGAATTTTACCTGCTGTTATTCTTTATCAGACCCTTTGCCAAGTAATACCTGGGTATTATTTGCTGCTCCCAACTCTGTGCCTTTAGGTGGTAGAGACTGTTTTTAAGTTTTTATTTAGAAAGAATTTCAAATTCATGAAAAAGTTGCAAGAATAAGAATAATACAAAAAAGCGTCCAAGTGCCCTTTTCCCAAATTCATCTATTGTTAACATTTTACCCTATTTGCTTTATTATTTCTGACTTACATGATTTTTAAAAAATTATGTTTCCTTTTTGAGAAAACAAGATATAAAAATTCATACCAGTGGATACATTATTGATATATAATGTCCATATGATCTCATTAGAGACTGGCAACCTTTTCTGCAGTTTTTAGCTTTGCAGGCCACATGATCTGTGTTGTAAGTACTCAACTTTACTAGTGCAAAAGCCATCATACATGACACTTAAATGGATGAGCATGCTATGTTCTTTTTTTTTTTTTTTCTAAGTTCATTTATTTTCTTGAGAGAGAGAGTGGGTGGGGGAGGGACAGAGAGAAGGAAAGAGAATCTCAAACAGGCTGTGTGCTGTCAGTGCGGAGCCTGATGATGCTGGGCTTATACACACGGACCCAGACGGTGTGAGAACGTGACCTGAGCCGCTATCAAGAGTCGGTCACCCAACCAGCTGAGCCATGCAGGAGCCCTGAGCATGATATGTTCTAATAAAACTTTATTTTCAAAAACAGTATGGGGCTGGATTTTGCTCACAGGTTGTTGTTTGCCAACCTGAATTAAATGAATTCTAAGTGATTTAGAATTGGACTTAAAAAATGTTTTTGACGGCAGTGTGTTCCTTAAATTTCTTGAATTACCAAGGAATAGTTCATGGTCTTTGCACTCAGAAATAGTAATGTTTTCTGTATCTCATTAAAAGATTATGTCATTATCAAAGAGATAATCTAGACTGCTACTTAGTTTCTACCTGAAAAATACACTCCTAGCACGTGAGCATTGAAAAGTACTTTGAAGATGAGGGGCGCTGGAGTGGCTCAGTTGGTTAAGCTTCTAATTCTTGGTTTGGGCTCAGGTCATGATCTCACAGTTCGTGAGTTTGAGCCCTGCATGGGGCTCTGCACTGACAGTGTGGAGTCTGCTTGGGATTCTTTCTCTTTCCCTCTCTCTGTTTCTGCCCCTCTCATGCGTTCTCTCTTTCTCAAAATAAATAAATAAAAACAAAAACCAAAATCTTAAAAAATGAAAAGGGCTTTGAAGATGAATAAATGAATGCATGGGGTGAGTGCACAAATAGGAAACTGTATAGGCTAATGTTTCTCAAATCAGGTTCTGTTTGGAAGTTTAAAAAATTTGTGGTTCAAGATAACCTAAAACTTTTTGGTATTAACAAATTTAAGGCAAGAGATTGATCTCATAAGTGAGTAAAAATGTCACTTGATTGCAGTGTCAGCATTCCTGTGGACTACTGATCGGGACCAAGTAGTATCACTTATTATAGGCTAAAAAGAATATCGCTGAAGGGTTTTGATGCTTTTGTGACCATGATAAAATGCCATATTGTATGAACTTAAGATTTATAAAAGGTAAAGGAAAAAAAGTGATGGGAGAGTTATGTCAAAATAATACAGGTATGCTAAAGTTATGTTAAAAAGGTACTGTAATAGGGGTGCCTGGGTGGCTCTGTCAGTTGAGTGTCTGACTTCAGCTCAGGTCATGATCTCATGGTTCATGAGTTTGAACCCCATGTCGTGCTCTCCGCTGTCAGTACAGTCTGTTTCGGAGGACCCTCTGTCTCCCATCTCTCTGTATCTCCCCCGCTTGTGCTCTCTGAAAAGTAAATAAACGTTTTTAAAAAAAGGTGCTATAATTATATCATTTTCAACTTGGGACCGATGATTTACTTTGAGCAAAACAGTGTCACCCATCTTATTAGGTAGACATAAGTTTTATCGGTTTTATAAATTTTTTTGTATATAATTTATAAATTTTTGTTGGTTTTATATTTACAAAAGAACTTCAAATAGAGTTTATATCTAGTTTTGTTTGAGTGTATTTTAGTTTTATTAGAATTAAAATGATTTATGAGCTCCTCTAAGTTTGGTGAAAATATATTTCCTTTAGGAGAATTCCTTCCATTACTTAAGTTTGGGAAACCTGATCTAGGCTAGTCTACATTTTACAGATGAGGAAATTAAGACTCATGAGTAATATCATGAATATGGATAGGTAAAGGCAGTATTTTCAACTTAAAGTATTTAATTTACCCTGCACTTATTAATAGTTTTTATTTTACTATGCATAATATTTTTTTCTGTTTGAGGACATTAAGTCTCCCTGATACAAATTTTGGTTGTTCTTATAAAAATACAAAGAAAATATAATTTTTATTTTTATATTTGTCTAATGGTTTACACATTATAAATGCTTTCATTTCTACAGTCTTTTAAAAAATTAGATATGTGTAATAACCTTTAGGGAATAGACTGTTATTTCTGTTTCATCTTTATAGATGAAGGATTGATGACAGGAGAGGTAAACAGACCTGTCCAAGGTCACACTTGCAGTCAGTGACCAAACTGGGATTTGAGTACATTTGAGTACATTGTTTCTACTAGCAAAAATAAAGTAAATATGAGATTTTATAGTATTTAAATCATTCTTTTAGGCTATGGTATGTATGTCTGGTATGTGAATTTTTTTCACCTGTAGGCATTACATTTGCTCTTAGAATTTTTTCCTGTAACTTATATTTCAGACCATTTGTCATGCACATTATATTTATCAGTATCATGAGCATTGATTTCTTAAATTCTCTTAATCCGTATATTTTGTTTCTATAATCTAAGGTCTTTGTTTAATGCATTGTGTTTGATTTTTTTTTAATAGGTCCTGATTGTTCTTTGAATGTTCCTTCTACTGAATCTTACTGGATTCTACCAAATGTTAAACCCTTCAGTCCTTCTGTAGGTCGGGCTTCCCATAAAGCAGTTTTATATGGGAAATTTATGTGGGTGATTGGTGGATATACTTTTAACTACAGTTCTTTTCAAATGGTCCTGAAGTAAGTTTTTTTTTTTTCAAATGTTCATAATCTGTTTTTTTTTTAAGCCAGTTCTTTTTGGTAATAAGGCCTATCCTAAATATTTTATTGCTGTCCAAAATTATAAGTGGTTATATTAGTGCTACTATCTGTTTGTTACATGGGACTGATTTGAGAATATATGAACTCAATATATCCATAGTTAATTATTTGCCATTGTGCATGTAGTTAATTATTTGTATTGAAATTTCATTACCTCTCTAGAGAGTCCTTTTAACAAATTCTGAGTATGAAAATATTAACTTCAAATAAGTAGGGGACCATGCCTGTACTAGATATTATGAATCCTGCTACCTTTTATTTTTTGAGAATGAAGTGTAATTGCTTGTATAAAAATGCTTTCAGTGTGTTCTGTAAATTTTAATTTACCTGAACTTTTACTTTGCATTTACCTTAGAAGCTTTTGGGAAAAACAGTGCCAGTATTATAAAGTATATCATTCATTTACTGTTGGCTCAATAGAGATTATCCTCTGCATGATTAGATGATATGAGGAATCATATGATGGCAGGTTTATCTGATTTTTTTCAGCTGGTGATTATATTTTATTGACCATCTATTAATAGAATAAAAGAGGAAATAGAATAATTTGATTATCAATGTTTTCAAGGGTGATACTTGTAATAGTTATAACTGGTACAACTTGGGCATCAACCAGTCAATCAAACCGACCTTGGGCAGTATGGCATAGTAGTGTGTACCCAGTTGGGTTGCCAGATTCAGCAGAGAAATATACAGGACACCTAGTTAAACTTGAATTTCAGATAAACAATGAATACTTTGTTACTATATGTAGGCCCTTTGCAATATGCAATATATATATAATTTTTAGAATATGTATTTTTGTTTTTGTTCCAAATATTGCATGAGTCATACTAAAAAATTGTTGGTTGCTTATCTGAAATTCAGATTTAACTGAGCATCCTATATTTTATCTGGCAGCCCTAGGCACTGAAAATATTAACCTTGTTAATTTGGGGGTTATAAAAAAGTTTGAGTTTAGGAGGACACTGCTTTAAAACTATGATTGACTATGATTGAAATTAAAGTATAACATAAAGTAAATTCTGGAGAGAAAAGAAAGGAAGAGTTATAGGTAAATATTTAAGTGAAGAATTAGAATTATGTGTCACAATATATGAAGGATAAAATATTATAGAAAGAATTGAAGGAGAGTTGGTGGGATTAAATGAGTTGTTAAGGCAAAGAACCTGAAGAAATAGTAAGATTTAAATGTGGAAACGAGGAGTAAATTAACTATGATTAATGAAAAGAAAAAGCCTATGAAAATAAAGTAAAACTTTGAATTAAATTGTGATATTTGCAAAGGAGAGTTGTGAACACAGAGTATAATTGTCAAGGAAACATGGGAATCTTAAGAGTTTGTGTTCTGTACAAGTTTAATAGCATATTTAAAGTTAGGTGATGAATATTACTTTATACTCTCCTAAACTTACGTATTTCCCATTTGAATCAGATAGTTTAACTTTTTATTTTGTCTGTAACCTGGCTCTTTTGCTTACAGTGTTTAGTTTTATACTAAGCTGTGAGGTGTTAGATTAGAAGTGACCTTATCACTGTTTTCATAAGTTTGAGAATATTTTTATTATTCTGAATGTAGTTCAATTGTAGGTAAGGATTTTTCCCCACTTATAAAAAAGTAGGGGAGTAGGTAGGTAAGTTTTTAGAAGTGATAATGTCAGTCGTAAGTCGATTTATCTCCTGTAGAATTTAATTGAGATATAGATGTTACATTTTAAGATGAAATTGTTCAGTAATATAAAAGTTCTATATTAGTGTATTAAATTAGAATATATACATTTTATAGAATGTTATATACATTGACATTTGTGAGAATTGACATGTATTTATGGGCATAGCACACCTTTTAATATTTACTCTTTGCTTGATACTTGGGACAAATCAGTGGACGTAATAAATGTCCTTATCTTTATGGAGTTAGTGAGGAATGACAAGCAATTAGAAAAAATATATAATTACCATAATAGGTAAGTACACTGTAAGTAAATTATATGTATGCACATATATAGAGATGGCAAGATGAATAGGATAAGCAAATCACGAGTGCCTAAGAGGAGAGAGTTATAAATGTAGTTGTCAAGGTAGGCATCACGGGAAAGGTGATAATTGAACAGACTTGAAGGAGGTTAGGCATTGTCAGTGCAGTTATCTGGAGGCAGGGAAAGAGCCAGACAAAAGCCTTAATGTGGGAGCTACTTAGTTCAAGCAGCAGCAAGGAGGCCCATTTGACTTGCACCGAGTGCATGAGAGGGAAGCATGAAATTACAGGGATAATGGGGGGGGGGGAGAGATTATGTAGGGTATTGTAGATCTTTTGGGGAGTCATGGGAATGTATGAGCATGCTTTGACTTATATTTAAGAGTCACTGTGTCTAGTCATGAATATACTGGGATTGGGAGGAAGAGTAGGAACGGAGCTTGAGTTAGGATGAAATCATCAAGGGAATGAATTTTAGGTGGAGAAGAGGACCAAGAACTGAGCCTGAGGCACCATATCACTAGGAGGTCAGGGGAAAAGAGGAGAAACCATCAGAGGACACTGAAACCAGTGGCCAGTGAGGTAGGAAAACCAACAGTGTGATGTCTTTGAAGACAGTAGATGAAGAGGAAGGTTTGATTAACAGTGTCAAATGTTAATGATTAACTGGGTCCAGGAAAATGGAAGACTGAGAATTGGGCAGGGATTTGGCATGAGGAAGTTGATTTTAACAAAAACGGTTTTGCTGGAGCAGTGTTTTTAAAAGCTTGATTGGAGTTAGTTGAAGAGAGAGTAGAGAGAGGTGTAGGGAGGGACAAGGAAGAAATGGGGCAGTAAAGAAATGGAGCGATAGCCTGACAGGGTAGTCTTTCTCTTTTCTCTTTTCAAGAGAAAAAAATTTTTTTTATAAGTGGGGAAAAGTAACACCATGTTTTTATATTGATGGGAATTATCTAGTAAGACCAGAAAGTGGTGATATAGGAAAGAGATGGGAGAACTACTAGAGTGTTGGGGGATCTAGTGCCCCAGAAACACAAATTTAGTTTGTTGATAGCAGGTACCAGCCGACTGCCAAGTAGGGGCCTAGGACCTAGATGCTAACAATGGTTTTTGCATTGGTAAGGAGCTATAGAAAAGAAAGGAAGACGAATGTAGTGGGGTACACAAAGCCTAAAATATTTACCATCTGGCCCTTCATCTAAATAGTTTGCTGAGCCCTAATTTATGGTAACTTAGTGGAAAACAAGTGTGTTGGGTGCAGATATGGTAGGTAGGTGGATGTAGGTAGGAGTCTGTGGAGGATTATGTTCTGATCGATTTCCTCATTCATGCCATACACATGTGTTATATAACTCCAAGGTAGGATATAAGTTAAACATAGTCCTGAAGACAATTTTTGGTTGACTTTATTTATTTATTTTTTTTGTGTGAAGGGAGCTCCCTTAACCTTTTCTGATGAGTTGAAGGAAGACAGAGAAGAGGGGAAATAATAATTGACAGGGAGCTTCTTAAACATTGTTCTAGTCACTTCTTAGCTGGGTGCTTTGTTTTTTACATTTTGGCAAATTGAGGAAATAGTGTAAAGCATGATGATGACAACTGGAGTTCTGTTAGATAAGCACTTAAGATTCATAGTTTGGAACGTCTCTTTTCATATCTATATTTTTAGACCAGTAGCATAAATAATTAATTTTCTTTTTGTATCCTGTAATCCAATAAGTACCTTATTTTTAGAGAAGCTTCTATCTTACTAGATTCATTATATTTCAAAAAGTGATCTGTGAACAAGTTATTTTTGGCATAGAAATAATACTTCTTAATTAATTTATATAATGCTAAGCTTAGAGTGTGTAAAAGAATAAAAATGAATAAAGCAAATGGCCGTTGTGTATATGGAGAGAATTTTCTTTTATTTTCCAAAGAAAAAGCTGGCTTTAAAAACAAATTAAAAATGCAGAATAGCTCACTTATTGTTTAGGCTAATCAGTTGGTTGAAACTGTTAAAGGTAACTGAACAAATTAATTCCAGTAATAAATAGCTTAGTCAAGTTAATGTATATTACACATTTAGGTGATTGAATTCTAATTTACCATATGTATATCTTGAATGAGTCTTTATTAAAAATTTCTAATATGGTACATGAAATTATAAGTTTATTAGTTATAATTGTTTTTGAATTTAATGAATACTTGAATATAAGTGAGAAAAACATTTGCAAATTAAAAAACCAGAAATGAATCTTAGCTTATAAAATAATTTTCTTTTTTCACTTTTAGTTACAATTTAGAAAGTAGTATATGGAATGTAGGAAGTCTGTCAAGGGGTCCTCTCCAGAGATATGGACACTCTCTTGCTTTACATCAGGTAAGGATCCTGCTTTTTAAATTCTAATCATTCTTTTTTTTTGTTTTGTTTTTAGAGTTCACCTTAGAGAAAAAATTACTAAATCTCACGTTTATTTCAAATACTTAATGAGAACAATAGATCGTGGATCACAGTAACTTGCAATGTCTCAAACTCATATAGTAATTTTAGTAAAAAAATAGATTTTAGTACAATTCTTTATTAAACATGAGAATAAATGAAGGTCGAGTTTTTGTATGTTGCTTTATACCTAGTCATCATGTTAATCACTTTTTAAAAATTGTAGTAAAGTACACATAATATAAAATTTACCATTTTAGCCATTTAAAAATGTTTCGGTGGTATTAAGTACATTCAAATTGTTGTACAATCATTATCACCATTATTTCCAGACCTTTTTTCATCTTGCAAAACTGATACTATAATACTCATTAAATAGTTACTCCCCATCTCCTTCTTCCCCAGCCCTTGGCAACCACTGTTCTATCTTTTGTCTTTGTGAATTTGACTATTCTAGGTACCTCACGTAAGTGGAATCATACAGTGTTTGTCTTTTGACTGGCTTATTTCACTTAGCATAATGTCCTCAAGGTTCATCCATGTAGTATTTGTTAGAATATCCTTCTTTTTTAAGCCTAAATATTCCATTGCATGGATATACCACATTTTGTTTATCCATTCATCCATTGATAGACCCTTAGGTTGCTTTCACCTTTTTGCCTCTTGTGAACAGTGCTGCTGTGAACATGGATGTATAACTGTCTGTTTAAGTTCCTGCTTTAAATTCTTTTGGTAGATAGCCAGAAGAGGAGTTGCTGAACTATATTATAATTGTATTTTAAATTTTTTGAGGAAATTGCCATATTGTTTTCCATAGCAGCTTCATGACTTTACATTTTCAGCAGCAGTGCACAGGATTCTAATTCCTCCACATCCTTGTCACACTTGTTATTTGTTTTGTTTTGTTTTTTTGACAGTAGTCATCAAAGTGTGAAGTGTTGCTGTAGGTGTTCTTTATATATTCTAGATATCAACTCCTTCCTCAGAACAATGATTTGCAAATATTTTCTCCCATTCTGTGGGCAGTCTTTTCATTTTGTTGGTATGTTCTTTGATACACAGAAGTTTTTAATTTTAGCATAGTTCAATTAATTTAGCATAGTTCAGTTTCAATCTGTTTCTTTTGTTCTCTGGGCTTTTGGTGTCATATCCAAGAAATCATTGTCAAATCCAATGTCAGGAAGACTTTTCCCTATGTTATCTTTTAAGAGTTTCTAAAGTTTTAGTTTTTATATTTAGGTCTTTAATCGATTTTGAGTTGTTTGTAGCGTTAGGTAAGAGTTCACTTTCATTCTTTTATATGTAAATATTCTGTTTTCCCAGCTCCATTTGTTAAAAAGACTGACTATCTTTTCCTCACTGAATGGTCTTGGCACCTACCTTTGTTGAGAATCATTTCATCATATGTGCAAGGGTGTATTTTTGGCCTCTCTATTCTTTTGATTTGTGTCTGTTTTTGCCAATATTACACTATTTTAACTACTGTAGTTTTGTAGTAAGTTTTGAAATGAGGAAGTATGAGACCTCCACGTTTGGTCTTGTTTTGCATGTTTGTTTTGCTTCTTCAGGGTCACTTAAGATTCCGTATGAATTTTTCGATTATTCTATTTCTCCAAAAATGTCATTGAGATTTTGATAGGGATTGCATCGTACTCAGTTATTTTATGTATTCGTGTAATTCATGAATTTAGTATGATTAAAATGATAGGCTACTTAACTGGTTTTTGTTTTGAACAAAAAAAAGATTCATGTATTTTGTGGTGTGTGACTAGGACTTTCAAATGAGAACTGACCTATTTTCTGTGCTTAGTTAAGGAAATTTACAGAAGCAATGTAAAGAATAAACTGCTACTCTTTTTTTTTTTTTTTTTTGCATGTGCATGTTTTAAAGATAAAATAAGGGGGCGCCTGGGTGGCGCAGTCGGTTAAGCGTCCTACTTCAGCCAGGTCACGATCTCGCGGCCCGTGGGTTCGAGCCCCGCGTCAGGCTCTGGGCTGATGGCTCAGAGCCTGGAGCCTGTTTCCAATTCTGTGTCTCCCTCTCTCTCTGCCCCTCCCCCGTTCATGCTCTGTCTCTCTCTGTCCCAAAAATAAATAAACGTTGAAAAAAAATTTTTTTAAAGATAAAATAAAAACTAAGTGTATATATATGTGTGTAATATAAATGCTTTTTTCTTTTAATTTTGGTTTTTAATTTTAGTTTTTGATTTATTTCATATTTTTGGTAACAGCTTTTGAGATATAACTGATATACCATACAGTTCGCTCATCTAAAGTATATAGTTGAATGGTTTTTAGTCTATTCAGAGTTACACAACAATCTTTTGCAGATATGCATAAAATTTCAAAGTTGTATCTTCTGTTTTAGAACATTTTCATTACCTTACAAAGAAACTTGTAATCTTTAGCTATCACCCCAAACCTCCTCATCTTCCCAGCTTTAAGCAATCATGAATTTACTTCCTGTCTCTGTAAGTTTGTGTGTTCTGCACATTGCGTATAAATGAAATTGTATACTATATGGTTTATGACAAGCATGTTGTAGCACGTATCCATATTTCATTTTTATGGCTAAATAATATTCTGTTTTATGAATATACTACATTTGGGTTTTTCATTTATCAATTGATGGGCATTTGGGTTGTTTTCACCTTTTGTGGCTGTTATGATAATGCTGCTGTGAATAGTCATGGATAAGTTTTTGTGTGGACATATGCTTGTATTTCTCTTGGGTATATACATAGGCTTGGGAATTGCTGGGCCAAATAATAACTCTCTATTTAATTTTTTGAGGAATTGCCAAACTGTTTTCCAACGTGGCTGTATCATTTTACGTTTCTACTAGCCATGTATAAAGGTTCCAGTTATTCTATATCCGTGCTATAACACTGGTTATTTGATACCATTTTGATCATGGCCATCCTCGTCATTGTGAAGTGGTGTCTCGTTTTGTTTTGATTTCTGTTTCTCTGTTGACTAATGATGTGGGTCATCTTTTCGTGTGCTTATTGCCTATTTGTGTGGTCTGTGGAGAAATGTATATTCAGGTCCTTTGCCCATTTTTAATTGGGTTATTTGTCTTTTTATTATTGAGAAGTGAGAGTTATTTATATATTCTAGGTACAAGTTCCTTATCAGATACATCATTTGCAGATATTTTTCCTTTGTGAGCAGTGTCTTTTGAAACCTAAAAGTTTTTTAATTTCGATGAAATCCAATTTATTATTGTTTTTCTTTGGTTGCTTGTGTTTTGTTGTTATATTTAAGAATCCATTTACCAAATCCAAGGTTATGAAGATTTACCTCATGTTTCTTTCAAGAGTTTTATGGTTTGGTGCTTACATTTATGTCTTTTTTTTTTTTTTTTTTTTTTTGATCCATTTTGAGTTAGGTTTTGTACATGGTATGCAGTAAGGGTTCAAGTTCGCTCTTTTTCATGTTGACTATTTCTCTTTATACCATTTGTTGAAAAGGCTATTCTTTCTCCCTGAATGGTATTGGCCCTCTTGCCAAGCATCACTTGACTTTAGATGTATGGATTTATTTCTGGACTCTCATTTCTATTGACTTATATGCCTGACTTTATGCCTGTAGCATACTGTCTTACTTTTCCTTCATAGTAAGTTTTGAAATCAAAAAGTGTGAGTCCTCCAATTATATTCTTTAAAAAAGTTTTTTTTAACGTTTATTCATTTTTTGAGAGAGAGTGCAAGTAGGGGAGGAGTAGAGAGAGAGAGAGAGAGAGAGAGAGAGAGAGGGAGAGACAGGATCAGAGAGAGAGGGAGATGCTGACAGCTCAGAGCCTGGTGCGGGGCTTGAACCCACTAGCTGTGAGATCATGACCTGAGCTGAAGTCAGACGCTTAACCGAGGCACCCCTTTTTTTTTTAAGATTGTTTGGATATTTTGGGTTCTTTGCAGTTGCATGTGACTTTTGGAATCAACTTGTCAGTTTCTGCAAAGAAGCCCTCCAGGATTTCGGTAAAGATTGCACTGAATGTGTAGATTGCCATCTTAACAACATTAAGTTTTTAATCTATGAACATGAGATATCTTTCCATTCATTTAGATCTTTAAAGGTTATTTTCAACAATGCTTTGTAGCTTTCAGAGTTTAAATTTGTTTTTTTTCTTTAAAAAAAAATTTTTTTTTTAATGTTTATTTTCTGAGACAGAGAGAGACAGAGCATGCGTTGGGTAGGGACAGAGAGAGAGGGAGACACAGAATCAGAAGCAGGCTCCAGGCTCCGAGCTGGCAGCACAGAGCCCGATGCGGGGCTCAAACTCACGGACCGTGAGATTATGACCTGAGCCAAAGTCGGTCACTCAACCAACTGAGCTACCCAGGCGCCCCTCAGAGTTTAAATTTGTAATTTCTTTTAAGGTGCCTGCCTGGCTCAGTCAGTGGAGTGTGTGACTCTTGATCTTCGGGTTGTGAGTTCGAGCCCCACACTGGGTATAGAGATTACTTCAAGATAAAATCTGTAAAAATAAGTTTGTAATTTCTTTTGTTAAATTTATTTCTAAGTATTTTCTTTTTGATGCTTTTGTAAATGGAATTGTTTACATAGTTTCAGTTCTGGATTGTTCATTTTTTAAAAATGTTTATGATTTATTTACTAAGACAAATTTTTATCAATCACAATTTTTAAAAAAATATTTTTAATGTTTTTTAATTTTTTTTTATATTTTATTTTTGAGAGAGAGACAGAACATGAGTGGGGGGAGGGGGAACACAGAGAGAGGGAGGCACAGAAACTGAAGCAGGCTCCAGGCTCTGAGCTGTCAGCACAGAGCCCAACCAGGGCTTGAACTTGTAAACCGTGACATAATGACCTGAGCTGAAATTGGTTGCTTAACTGACCGAGCCACCCAGGCGCCCCTAGATTGTTCATTTAAAGTGTATATAAATATAATAGATTTTTTTTGTACGTTGATTTTGTATTCTGCAGTGTTACTGAATTCATTTATTAGCTCTAATATTTTTTCTAATTATTATTTTTTATTTCTTAGGATTGTCTGTATACAAGTTCATATAATGTATGAACAGAAGTATTTTACTTCTTTTCCAATGTGGATGCCTGTGTTCATTTTTTTTGTTTCTTTGCTTTGGCTAAAACCTCCACTGCAGTGGTGAATATAAGTGGCAAATTGGGCATCTTTGCCTTGTTCCTGACCTTAGTGGGAAAGCATCAGTCTTTCACCATTAAGTATTAATATTAGCTGTGTGTTTTTCTTAGATGCTCTTTATTAGGTTGATGAAATTCCTTTATGTTCCTAGGTTATGGAAATAGTAATGTTGTATATCATTTGTGTATCACTCATTTCAATCATAGGTGGTTGAATTTATTTGTATAATTTATAAGTGCTATAAAGTATCTGTCCATAGCCATGAGAAGTAACAATAATGGGCTCCACATAGTGGACCTACCAGATCATAGTGTGATCTTCCTTTTTGGGCAGTACTTGATGAAAACAGTGAATGACAATAGCACAAAGCAATACACATAGATGGTAACATTTGAAGAACTAGGGACTCAACAACTAAGATAATTATACATGGTTAATTTAACTATAAAATATAGCTGTTTTAAATAAAGTATCTTAAGGTAACTTTTTGAAAACATGGGTTTTTTTCCCCCTTCTTCTTGTAAGTAAAAGCATTGCCCCTTCTTCTTGTAAATAAAAACATTGATTCTCATTTGGCTTTTTATAAATAAGAACTGTACTTTATACGTGTTGTGAGTTAGGATTACTAAAGTTTAAGTTGAGCCTTTATTTTTAATTAATACATATTGCTGAGGTATGACTATTTTGTTTATTAATACATGTTTTTTTAATTTACAGGAAAACATCTTTATGTATGGAGGCAGAATTGAAACAAATGATGGCAATGTCACAGATGAATTATGGGTTTTTAACATACATAGTCAGTCATGGAGTACAAAAACCCCTACTGTTCTTGGACATGGTCAGCAGTACGCTGTGGAGGGACATTCAGCTCATATTATGGAGCTGGATAGTAGAGATGTTGTCATGATCGTAATATTTGGATATTCTGCAATATATGGTTATACAAGCAGCATACAGGAATACCATATCTGTGAGTTACTTTGAAAATGCAACTATATACTTTTCTTTATTAGTTGGCAATATTTCTATCTTTAATAAAATCTTCATATGAATTTAGCCAAATAGTGAGTTATTTGAAATCAGAATTATTAGCTAAGATTGAAAACTTTTTAATATAAACCTTTTCATTTTGTGTTAGCTTTGGTTTTTTAATATTTATCTTCTTAGCCGAAAGTGGAGAAATGTTACAGACCAGTCACACATTTTTCGAGAATTGAGAATATTTATAAATATGAGAAGTTCCAACAGATGGTGCTATTTCTTTGGATTTTACTTATGAGTAAGAACTAAAAGTAACCTAGTCTCTTTACTATTCAGTCCATGATTTCAGGATTTTTATTTTTCAGAGTTCTGTTTCTAATCTTACTGCAATATCTCTATCTGTGTATTATTCTTTTAAAGTAAGCTTCCCGAGGATAATCTGTTGGCTTTTATAAGAGATCATTATCTGGTAGGTGAAGGTGACTGAAGTGATCTACATATGACTTTTTGTACTCTCCTTTGTTTTTCTGGTACTTTATTATTTTTTTGAATTCTCTATGACATTTTCAAACACTTATAATTAAAAAAATTGCCTACAAATACTTTTTGATCCCTGTTTGAAGAACATATTCCATTTCTAGCTCTGGTCAGTATTATGAACTCAAGTTTTTGGCTCTTTTGTCTATAGACAACTATATCCAACTATTTAGCGTCCTTGTGTAATGTTAATGAGAAATCTCGCTTGCAGATCAAGAAGAGAGCCCTTAATGTGCTCAGAAGAAGCCTCCCTTTGCAAATACTCTTGTCTCTCCCCTGCAGTCCTTTCTCAGGTGATCTGTTTATATGTCCCCCACTGCAGTTGGGTGGAGAATGACTTACTCCTTGGTGCCATTTTACTCTCTTTAAACTCCTCCTCTTCTAAACCACTCAGCTTCGCATCAGACTGTGCCACCTGTTACTTCTTCTTCACTCTCTGTTCACTCCTCAGATCAGTGTGTTGTATTCCTCAAAAAATACAGCTTGTGGCTCATTATCATTATGTCCTGCATACATTAGCCAAATAATTTTCTTTTTATTTTAAAATTTTTTAATGTTTTTATTTATTTTTGAGAGGAGAGAGAGAGAGAGCACGTGGGAGAGGGGCAGAGGGGAGACACAGAATCTGAAGCAGGCTCCAATGCAGGGCTCGAACTAATGAACTGTGAGATCGTGACCTGAGCCGAAGTGGAATGCTTAACTGACTGAGCCACTCAGGCGCCCCAGCCAAATATTTTTCTGATTTCAGTGTCCACTTACATACTTCTAATACTTAGACTCTCAGTTTTAAAAATAATTTTTTAATTAATTAATTAAAAAAATTTTTTTAGTTTATTTATTTATTTTGAGAGAGAGAGAGACAGAGCACACAAGTAGGGGAGGGGCAGAAAGAGATGGAGAGAGACAGAGAATTCCTAGCAGGTTCCACACTGTCAGCTCAGAGCCCGATGCGGGTCTCGAACTGATGAACTGTGAGATCATGACCTGAGCCAAAGTCAAGAGCCGGATGCTTAATGAGCCAAATAAGCCTCCTGGGTGCCCCTGTCAACTTTTTTTTTTTTTTTTTTAAATCTGTCTTTCAGAAATCTTGTTTTCCATCCTGGTTGAGTTGCACTCTCCCTTTGTACTCTTGACCTATACCTCAGTGAATCCCATAATTTCCATTTTAGATATCTTACTCTAAAATGCCACTGGTCTTTCCAGCTTACTCCTTCTAGTACCCAAAGTCTGACAATTCTCCAGCCTTAATAGAGCCTTTAGTCCATCAAACCTATCAGATTTTCACTATCACCCTCTTACCTGCACTTCTAACCTTACCCAGCTTTAAGTTCATAATCACCAGTCTCTCCTCTAACTCTCCAAGTTGACTATGTCATGCATTTTCCTCTCTTCAAACTTCCAGCCACTCCCTTCTCCATGATTAGCCTCAGCTGATGACTTTACTTCTTATTTTACTGTGAAAATAGGAGAAATCTAAAGAGAATGTCTGCTGATGGGAACATTTTGGAGTGTAATGGTTAATAAGCAATGCTGCATTGAATAAACTGCTGTGTAACACATTATTGCCATAACAGCTCATGGTGGCATTGAAACGGATGTGCTATCATTGCATTTTTTAGAGGAGCCTAAGAGTTGTTTAAGCAAGAGTTACAAATTTTCTATGTAGAAAGCTTGTTTTGGTTTTTGATTTTGTTATTAACTTTTGGTTTCATTATGGTATTCAGGGAATGTTGTTAAGTATTGTTTCTACTTTTTGTAATTTATTGAGATTTTTTTTTTGTGGGCTAGTTTTCAAATTTTATAGGCACTTGAAAAGGAGGTAAATCTTATAATATCAAGGTATGGCATTTGATATATCTATATCTGTATCTAATCTATATCATTTATGTTTGGAACTTAGATTCCTTCCTTCCTTTTTTTTGTACTTTATCTGTCATGCTCTGAGAATTGAATTAAAGTCTAAAAATGTTAGTTTATTTTTGCCTATTTCTCCTTGTATGTTCTGGAATTTATGCTTTATGAAAGTTGCAAGTTGTATCTTGTAATATTATAAATCGCTTGTTTACTGTTTTTGACTTGGTTTCTACCTTGTGTGATATTAATTTCATGGCTCTTGTTTTTTGCGGGAAGGGCTTTAGCCTTTTCCTGGTAAACTTTTGCCCTCCCTTTCGTTCTTGTTAACCTTTCAGAACCACTTTGTTTTAAATGTATCTCTTGTGTACGAGAAAAAGTTGGATTTTGCTTTGTGATTCCATCTGGTTTTTGTACATTTTGTGTCACTCTGTTGTCTTCTTGTTTTTAGGTATGGCCCTTTTTATGTTTAGGGAGAGTCAAGGCAATTTTTGGTGGGAAGGAGCGCGGTAATTTTTGAGGTCTGCCACCAGTAGGCTTCGTCCACACCCTGTGTTTCGCTTCTGCATGCGTGTGACCTCTTCTGTGTGACTCTCTTGGTTTCACTTGCTGTTTGCATATTCACACCTGATTTGTAGTTTTCTTTCTTTCATTCATAGTTTCTCTGGATTTTTAATTTTCTTTTTCTTTCACTTTCATGTTTTCCTTTTTTTTTATACGCCTTCTCTGAGGATAATGGGAAGTTTCAGAATTAAACTATCACTGTACTTCTACTTGATCCAGAGGTTTTGTTTTTTAAAGTTTTAAAAAATGAATCTGAAGTTAACCAGTACTTTTACCCTTTGATCAACCTCCAGTTTACAGGCTGCTGTTTTCCACTGTTTTAATTCATCTTGTTTTGTTTTAAATACATTTGACCTTATTATCGGTATTTTATACTAGGGTCTTAGTCTTTTCTGTAAAGGGCCAGATAGTAAATATTTTAGGCTTGTGGGCCATATGGTCTTTATCACAACTAGGCAATTCTGTTAAAGCATGAAAGCAGCCACAGACAATACATACACAAAGGAACACGGCTTTGTTCCAGATTGGGCTCCCTTGGGTCTTAGATTGCCCACCCCTGCTCTAGAGAGAATGTGTGCTTCTGGGGACCTATTGACCTTGGTCCAAATTAAATTAAAATTTTGGCATGCATTTTTTTGGGGACCTTATGTGTAGGGTGAATTCATGCCCAGAGTGACACGATGTCTAGTTTCGGACCAAAAGTGTCCAAGGGAAGCTGTTTTTATTTTTCACATAGAATCAAGGCTGAAATAGACATTTTCTGGCTGCCTCTGCAGAGCAGATTTAAAAAAAAAAAACACTTTCTTGGGGCGCCTGGGTGGCTCAGTCAGTTAAGTGTCTGACTTCGGCTCAGGTCATGATCTCATGGTTTGCGGGTTCGAGCCCTGTGTTGGGCTCTGTGCTGACAGCTCAGAGCCTGGACCTTGCTTTGGATTCTATGTCTCCCTCTCTCTCCTCCTCCCCCACTCACACTCTGCCTCTCTATCTCAAAAATAAATAAGAACATTTTAAAAAATCCCACTTTTTTAAATTAATTTTTTTAATTAAAAACTTTTTTTTTTAGTTTATTTATTTTGAGAGAGATAGAGACAGAGCACACAAGTAGGGGAGGGACAGAAAGAGAGAGAGAATTCCTACAGGTTCTGCACCGTCAGCTCAGAGCCTGATGCGGGGCTCGAACTCATGAACTGTGAGATCATGACCTGAGCCAAAGTCAAGAGCTGGATGCTTAATGAGCCAAATGAGCCTCCTGGGTGCCCCTGTCAACTTTTTTTTAAATCTCTCTTTCAGAGATCTGAAATATCTCTTTTCATTGAGGATATAACCCTGATTTTATGTAGAAGCTCTGATTCAGTAATTACCTGGGCTTACCTTTAGTATCAGCCATTAAAACCAAATTTCTTGATTACCCAGTTGGTACATGTCTTCTGTACTCTGCCTTCCTACTGAGTATACTTTGCAGTTCATAGAAGACATTATTTTTTTCATACTTCCCTTTATTTAACAATAAATTCATTCAGCTATGAGACATAGTGGTGATTATACTTTCCAGGGAGATAAGTAAGAAGGCACGTCAGATTTATTCTAATCTTCTGTGTGTGGTAAATGTTGATGTAGGTTGTTAATGGATAAATTCATTGGCTGGTAGGTTTTTGTTTTCATTTGGAAGAGTTTGATAAAAAATTTCACTTGTAGTTTTGGTAAAATTTTAACTATTAGGGTTCTTTTGGTTTAGTCTATAACAAAAATACTATTTATAAGTAAATTTTTCCACAGGGTACTTTTGGTTTGATTTTTGTTTTATTAATTGCATTACCTGTCAGGCACACTTATAAATATAGTATAAGATGGATATGGGACGAATACATGATTTATGAGTATTATAAGAATAATAGATGAATTATGAGCAGTTCTGTGAATTAAGTACAAAGTAAAACTCATCAACTTTTCTGTAAAAATTAATAATAACAATAAAATTAATGTATTACTTTACCCTATGCATTTTGAATTCATTGCTTATTGAAAGTATGTGGCACCAAAAAATAATCTAAGTACTTTCACTTTGAAAAGTACTTACAAATAAATGAATATAAAAACAATGGGTAAATTTAGTTTAACGATGTTAGAATAATTGTTCTATATATCATAGAAAAGTGCTACTTTAGGGAGTGATACTGTATTAAAGTATGGCTGCTTTGAACATAAGTAATGGGATAATTCATCATCTTATTTACAAGTGAATACTTATTTCCACAGAGAGAATTTTTATTTTTATTTTTGCTTTTTTCAGATCTTAGTGGGAATTACTACTACTGTGTTGTCAGTTTAGGCTCTGTTTTCCCGACTGATTTTAATGGCATCAGGTACCCAAATGTAGGTTGGATTTTCTCTGACTCTCCTTACAAATTTAAAGCTTCTAGAAAACCAAGGAAAAAAAATATTTTTGTGTTAAAGATGGGACTATCTCTTTAACCAGCATTGTGGTGAGGGTAACTGAAAACAAAGCTGACATTAAGCAGAGTAATTACCAAAAAGAGGGTATTTTGCTAGATAAAAATTTGCTCAGAAATATACTGTCTTTAAATTAAAAAAATTTTTAATGTTTATTTTTGAGAGAGAGAGAGACAGAGACAGAGACAGAATGTGAGTGGGGGAGGGGCAGAGAGCGAGGGAGACACAGAATCCGAAGCAGGCTTCAGGCTCCGAGCTGTCAGCACAGAGCCCGATGTGGGGCTTAAACTCACGAACCACGACATCATGGCCTGAGCTGAAGTTGGACGCTTAACTGACTGAGCCACCTAGGTGCCCCTAAATTTTTTTTTAATTTATTTATTTTTGAGAGGGGCAGAGAGAGAGAGAAAGACACAGAATCTGAAGCAGGCTCCAGGCTCTGAGCTGTCAGCACAGAACCTGATGCAGGGCTCAAACCTACGAACTGTGAGATCATGATCTGAGCTGAAGTTGGATGCTTAACTGACCGAGTTATCCAGGTGCCCCTGAAATATACTTTTAAGCATTTTAATCTCATCTTTATGTAGAAATTTTAAAAACAGAAAAAACTCCCAGTTAACATACTTCAGAATGACCCTTATTCAACTTTTAATAATATTGCAAATGATTGCAACAGATTTCTGGTTTTGTGCTTAGTACTGTGACTCTTCTTTGAGAGTTTTGTAATATAATTTAGAACAAAGAGACCATTTACTTAATTTATCTTTAATTATCTGAATTGGATCGTTATAGATTAGCATTAAAAAATCTAATATACTAGAGAATATTTTTAAATTTTTTTTTTCAACGTTTATTTATTTTTGGGACAGAGAGAGACAGAGCATGAACGGGGGAGGGGCAGAGAGAGAGGGAGACACAGAATCGGAAACAGGCTCCAGGCTCTGAGCCATCAGCCCAGAGCCTGACGCGGGGCTCGAACTCACGGACCGCGAGATCGTGACCTGGCTGAAGTCGGACGCTTAACCGACTGCGCCACCCAGGCGCCCCTAGAGAATATTTTTAAACTGCTGAGACTGTAGGTATTATCACTGCTGTTTTAAGACTTTTTTAGAGTTTTGAGCTAAGGAACACCTCTAGACATTGGGTTGATGTTGTAGTTTATAGGAGCAGATTTTGTTTCTACTTGGTTTCAGACATATGCAATAATGCATATCAACAAGTGATGAATCAGGTATTTTCCCTTACCTCTGCTTGAACTTATTTCGAGCAGGATGATGCAGACAATAAAAAGTAAATACTACAGGCATGGATGCTTATGATGTGTTTGAAGATAGTAAGTTTTATAAAAATAGAGCAGGATCAGGGGATTGAGGATACTGAGGGTGGGAGGTGGTTACAAAATAGGAAGGCCAGGGTAGATCTCACTGAAAACATGAGTTTTAAGCAAAGAATTGAAGGAAGTGAAGGATTTTGCTATATGGATATCTGGGGGAAGAGTGTTCTCTGGAAGCAGGAGCCGCTAGTGTAAAGGCAAGAACATGCAGAGCATGTCTAAGGGACAGTAAAGAGACTGGAGAAGAGAGTATAGAAAGTGAAAATGAACAGAGGAGGTTAGAGAAGTAATTAGGAAGCAAGATCTTTGGGTTTTTGCCTTGCCTTTGTTTTTTTCTTGAGTTAAATGGAGAGACATTGCAAGATTTTGAGCAGAGCAATGACATATTTTTAAATGCATGATTTTGTCTTGCATCATTTTGTCTGTGTTGAAAATAAACTCTAGGGAGGAAAGACAGAAGCAAGGAGGCCAGTGAGGGAGTTGTTATAGTAATGTGAGCAGTGAGGTGGCTTAGATCAGGGTGGTAGTATTGGAGATGATGAGAATTAGTCAATTTGATCTATATGTTTTAAAAGTAGAAATAATAGTATTTGCTGAGGGTTTGGATGTAAAGTCTGAGATCAAAGAGAGGAAAGAGACAAGGATGATTCCAATGTTTTTGGTCTGAGCAGCTGGAAAGATGAATGCCATAATGAATGTAGAAGATGGTGAAGCAGGTTTGAGGTGAAGGTGGTTTGAAGGTCAGGAGTTTAGTTTGGATATGTTATATATAAGTGAGATATCCATTAGACATTAAAGTAGACTACAGAGAGATCTGGGCTGGAGATGTGAAGTTGCGAACTCGTAGAATGTAGATGGTATTTAAAGGCACGAGACTGGATCACGTCACTAAGGAAATGGGTATAGATAGAAAGAAGAAAAGGATTGGGCCCTACGGTGTTCCATAAGAAGGAGAAGAAAATGAGCAAGGAAAAATGGTGTTGTGAACTAGAAGCCAAAAAGATTATTAAAGAAAAGTAATCAACCTTGCCAAATGTTACTCTGCTGATGGCTCAAGGAAAATGATTTCTAAGGATTGGCCATTAACTTTAGTACTGTGCAGGTGATAGGTGATTTTGCCAAGAACACTTTTTATGCAGTGAGGGGAGGGTAGTAAAAGCCTGACTGGATTGGATTTAGGAGGGAGGGAGAGTGGAACTGGAAACAATAGGCGAAGTCAACTCTTTCAAGGAAATTTACTTGTAAAGGGGAGCAAAGAAGTTAGCAGAAATGCAGGAAATACAGGATCTTTTTAAACTTGGGTTTTCCCGGAAGCAGACTGTTAAACAAGGATTCAGGTGAAAGAGTTTTATTTGGGAAAATGCAAGTAACACTGAGGAGTTGAGAAGTAATGCCAGCATGAGAAGGTGTCCATGAAAGTGTCCACTAATAAAGCCAAAAACCACAGGAGTGATGGAGTTTTCAAATTAACACTTTATCTTTGAAATTTCCTTCTTTAACTTTTAAACTTCTTGTTAGTTGATGAGTCCTGTGGTTTGTGTCTCCAAAAACAATCCACCCTTTAGCTGAAGATACGTTTCACTCAGGGTGGTGTCTTTTATATGAAAATTGTGCATAGATGTATAACAATAGAATACTTGACAAAATAGCTTATGTGGGCCACACACAAGTAGATCTGGCAGAAAATTTTCCATGAGGATGCCCTGGTGCACAGCTTCTAAAAGTGATGTTGAGCTGTCAGGAGTGACAGTGACAGTAACCAACAAGCTTTATGCACAGAATTATTGGAAAAGTCAGGAAAATGCGTAATGAAGAGATTGGCTTGCAGTAAATGCTCCCTAGACTTTTAAGTAACAATGTGAAGGTGGCCTTTATATATGTATAATGGTGAAAAGACTCTTATTCCACAGCTATATTCACTGCATTTTTCATTTTTTGGAAGTGGTTTAATTTTCCTCTAAATTCCTCTCTTTGTTTATAAATGAATGTGACATATATACTGCTTTATATTTGTACTTACATGCTTCTGAGAAGTTAATTTTAGAGCAGGAATCCTGCCGTACGCCTCTCTTTATGTGTGCTTTCCAGTAAAGTGCCAGGTATTAAGTGCTTGGTAAGTATTTGGATGAATGAATAGGGTTTTGAACACATATTCTTTAAAAGTTGTATCTATGTATTTCCTTACTGTTATTTAAAGTCTGTTAGCCAAGTTTAAAAAAATTTTTTTTAATGTTTTTATTTATTTTTGAGACAGAGAGAGACAGAGCATGAGCAGGGGAGGGGCAGAGAGAGAGGGCGACACAGAATCCGAAGGAGGCTCCAGGGTTTCAGGTGGCAGCACAGAGCCCAACATGGGGCTCGAACTCACGAACTGTGAGATCGTGACCTGAGCTGAAGTCGGACGCTTAGCCAACCGAGCCACCCAGGTGCCCCAATAAGAGGATATTTATTAAAAAACATAACCATTTCTTATAGTCCTTCAAGTTTTCACATTATAATCATATTCCTTAAAAAATTACTGAATTTTTAAAAAGTTTTCTGCTTCTCCACTATTCCAAAATCTAGAATTTCTTTTTATGGATTTGTTCTTAAAAATAGCTTTTTATACATGTATACTTATATTGCATATTGTTTTGCTTCCTTGGTTTAGAGTTTTATAAAAAGGAAATAATATTTTGGGGTGCCTGGGTGGCTCAGTCCGTTGGGCGTCCGACCTCGGCTCGGGTCATGATCTCACAATCTGTGGGTTTGAGCCCCGCGTCCGGCTCTGTGCTGAAGCTTGGAGCCTGCTAAGGATTCTGTGTCTCCCTCTCTCTCTGTCCCTCCCCAGCTTGTGCTCTGTCTCTGCCTCTCAAAAGTAAATAAATAAATATTAAAAAAAAATGAAAAAAAGAGAGTCCTTATTTCTTTAAAAAAAAAAAGGAAATAATATTTTTACAGTTTTCTGAGGCTTTCTTCTATTTCATTCACCACTGTATTACCAAGATTCATCTATGTTGTTGCGTATTACTGTACTTAATGCCTTTGCATTACTGTATTTCATTATATGACTCTATCATCATTCCTTTATCCATTTTCCTGTTTATGAGCTTTTGGGTTGGGTATCTGGTTAAATTCATCCACAGCAACAATTTTGAGACACCTTGATAAAAATACCATATTTTAAAAGATAAGTCCTCAGGATTTTCAGGCAGAAAGATAAAATATCTTTCTTAGCTTAGTATTAGATTTTTCAAAAGCAACATACAAATCAAGGCAACCAAGGAGCAAATTTTTCAAGAAAGTCAAGGAAATAAGTGTAGGTTAAGGGTTTTATATCTTGCCAAACTGTCCTTCAAGTGTGAAGGTTATAGAAAAAACTGTTTGAACATGGAAAAACTCAGGTGATTCTGTGTATATGTGCCCTTACCTGAGAAATGTAGTAGAGTAGAAATGTGCAGACTTTTTTGTAAAGGTATATAGATTGTAAACAATTTAGGCTTTGTATGCCACACAATCTCTGTTGTCGCTACTCCGTTCTGCTATTGAAGCTGTACGCATGCAGTGGTGTAACATACATAAATGAATGAGTGTGGCTGTATTCCAATAAAACTTGATTTACAGAAACAGTTGTTGGGCTGGATTTAGCCTGTGGACTGTAATTTGTCAACCCCTCTCCTAGAGAATAAGCTTCATCTAACAAAGAGATGAATGGAAACACTTCAGTAAAAGACTGGTGGAGAAAGTTTCATGTATTTAATTTTAGAGCTAAGACTGAAACACCAGTAGGGGTGTCAGGCGACAACTAATATGCAGATATTATGTCTTCCTTCCAACGAGAAAGAATGCAACTAAAAATGGGAGGAGGGTGAGTCAAAGGATGCTGTTTAACTTGGTCTGCATTTAGGTTGATTGGTCCCAATTTTGTTTTTTTGGGCAGACCCAACATTCTGTGAAGACTGTTATTTCGTAAATGCCATTCTTTTTTAGAAGTCTTCGGGAGAACAAAGAGAACATTTACTTACTTAAAAAATATAGAATAAAATATTCTGTGTGCAATTACCAGATGGATATATTGCATGCTTTTACAAATCTAAGATATACTATAGGATCTTAGTGTTTATTTTTATTACGTTTTGAAACACTTTGCTGTTTCATCATCCTAGAAATTAATTGCTCATCAGTTATTACCAACCATGCTAAAAAAAAAAAAAAACTAATAAGAAAACAAGTTGCTTGGAAGGGAGATGCTAGGATGAAATGTATGGTCACTTTCAGCTTTCTTATTGCAGTGCCCAGAGTGTTTTATTACATATAAAGAAGGCATAAAAGAAAACTGGAGGCACCATCGTTGGATCCCGCTCTTAGCTTTTATTGAACACGATAATTGGATTCAATGCGATAGCAGGCTTGTGATCCTAATGTCAGAGGAAGTAGAATTCAGGCCATCAAACTATTATATGAGTCAAGAATACCTTATATTAAAAACCACAATTCAACATGAAGATATAATATGTAATAGAAGAATATCTGTGTGCCCAATAGCCCAGCAGCCAGCTATTTAAAACAGAAACTACAGGCAATGCAAAGAGAAGTAGATAGCACCAATGTCTTTACAAAACAGTTCAAACATTACTTTTTATGACAAGACAGAAAGTAAGACAAGGTAAAAAAAAAAAAAAATCTAAACAACGTAATCAGTAAAGCGGTGTTAAGATTATATGTCAAAAAACACAGCCTGATTATGGACGATGTTATCTTCTCAAGTGCTTTTGGAAAACTCACAAAAAACGAGTTGATCATATATTAGGATGAAAAGAAAATGAGTAGATTCCCAAAAGTGGGAATATTAAATAAAACCTTTCTAATGGTTGAAAGGGGAGATATAAGCTTTAGTTACAAAATTGCTGAAAAATAATGGCAGTAAAATCAATACATATAGGAGTCTATGAGATAAATTTATACAGTTATCAGAGGAATATTTATAGCATTAAACAACTCTATTAATATGAATGAAAATAGGTGAACCACAGTCCCAACTCAAAAAGCAGAAAATAGGGGCGCCTGGGTGGTGCAGTCGGTTAAGCGTCCGACTTCAGCCAGGTCACGATCTCACGGTCCGTGGGTTTGAGCCCCGCGTCGGGCTCTGGGCTGATGGCTCAGAGCCTGGAGCCTGTTTCCGATTCTGTGTCTCCCTCTCTCTCTGCCCCTCGCCCGTTCATGCTCTGTCTCTCTCTGTCCCAAAAATAAATAAACGTTGGAAAAAAAAAATTTAAAAAAAACAAAAAGCAGAAAATAGAACAAACTACACACACACACACACACACACACACACACGTACAAGGAAGCAAACAATAAAAATAAAATCAGAAATTATTGATGTAAGAACAGAAAGACAATAAATCAATTTAATACATTATAATTCTATTTTTAAAAATAATTAAATAAACCACTAGGGAGAAACCGCAAATATACAAAATAAGAAATGACAAGGGGAAAATGATATTGGTAAAGATTTTTTTTTTTGAGTTTATTTATTTATTTTGGGAGAGAGAGCAGGGAGGGGGCAGACAGAGAGTGGATTCCAAGCTGGGTCCGCACTGTCAACACAGAGCCTGACACAGGGCTGGAGCTCAGGAACTGCAAGATAATGACATGAGCCCAAATCAAGAGGTGGGCACTTAACGGACCTCTGAGCCACTTTAGTGCCCCAAGAGGAAATTAAAAAAAAAAAAAAGAGGACTACTTTTTACATCTATGCAAATACATTTGAAAATTTAGAAGAAATGGATAATTTCTTAGAAAATAACAGTTTTCTAAAATTGAACCCAGTAGAGATAGAAAGTTTATATAGATGAATTTCCACAGGAAAAAAATAGAGAACAGGCCTAGATGATGTTATAGGTTAAGTTTAGCAGTGCTCATAAATTGTTTTAGGCACTAGAAAAGGAAGGATTGTTGTAGAAAGGAAATTTAACATCGCCACTTAACCTGATACAGTTATGTTAGAAATAGAAGATTATAGACCTATATGACGCAGAATGAATTAAAATGCTTTCTCTTAGATATCACTACAAAAATCTTAAAATGAATGAACTTCATTGCACACCAAGAAAATAATATACCATAATCGAGTGGAATATATAATTAGGATTCCAAGGATGATTCACTTTCGAGAAATGCATTAATAAAATTCACAATGTAGGTCTAGTGACCATGCTAAACAATCCCATTCCTAATTAAAACCCATGACAAATTGAAGTGGGTGTTTGAACACAATAAATGTTATCTATTTCAATCCCAAAGCCAGCATCTGATATGGAGAAAAAGGCATTTGTGTTAAGGTCCAGACCAAAACAAGGGTGCGCAAAATCTTCACAACTATTGAACATTTTTCTGGAGGTAGTAGAAGAAACAATTAGAGGAATAGGAATTCGATAAGGAGAACTTAAACTATTTGCAGGTGATAATAGAATTCCTGAAAAACCTTACACAGTAATAGGACTAACTGAAATAATGAAACAATGAAAGAATTCAACAAGGTAACAGGTTATAAAATTAATATGCAAAAATCAATATCCTTCATGTATGCTATACACAATAGGCAATTAGAAGACCTACGGAAGAGAAAATACATTTGGAATAGCTAAAATGAAGCTAAATCACTTAGGTATATATTTTTTTTTGACAAGAAATGTTCAACTTTCTTTAGAGAAAACTATAAACCATTCTTGAAGGTCACTAATGTAGGAACAAACCCCCCCACCTATTTATCTAACAAAAATGCATACCAATTCCATTTCAAGGAATTCATGCTTCAGTTATATCTTCAGAAATGCAAAAATACATTTAAAAAAATTGGTATGGACAAAGTTATTCCTTGTGACATTATTTGGAAACTCCTTCAGTGCAAACATAACAGAGTGGCGTATAAAGAAAGCATGGTGCGTCCACATTTGTGGTATACTATGCAGTTGCAGAAAAGAATGAAGAACTCTTTGAAATCATATGGAGTGATTTATTTACAGGATATGTTAAGTGACCAAGTGCAAAAAAGTGTATATCACATGCTACTTTTTGTGGAGAGATGTAGGGGAAATCAGAAAATATCCTTTATCTCTTTATTTTGAGAGAGAGAGCGTGCAAGTGGGGAGAGAGGGGGAGAGAGAGAATCCCAAGCAGTCTCTGTGCTGCCAGCCCAGAGCCAGATGTGGGGCTCTAACTCACGAAACCGTGAGATCATGACCTGAACTGAAAGCAAGATTCGGACACTTAACCGACTGAGCCACCCAGGCGTCTCCAGAAAATATTTTTATGCCTGCCTATATGAGCAGAAATGAACACTGGAAGGATAAACTAGAACACAGTGATGTTGGTTACCTACAGAAGAAGGGGGAGAGTGGTGTGGGAAGGGTAGGGAATGAAAGTATCCTTCTCAGTAGTTTTGATTTTTAGAAGCATATTGATCATCTGCTTAAAAAAATCAACAAGGAAGAAAACTCCAGAACAGTGCAAACTGAAACAAAACTCAACCATGTTTCAGATGAATAACACAATCACACTGAAAGCAGGAGAGCAGAACTAATCCACGTGCCTTTTTAACACAGCATCTGGTTACGCGTCCTCATTATTTGGGAAGAAGTGCAAGCAGATTTTTTAGGTTTGTTCTTTGAAGGTTTGGGTGAAGCAGTTCTACATTATTTTCGGTGTATTGCCAGATTGAAAAAAAATGAGAAAATGTGAGCTAAAGTTCTCAAGGTAGAAAGCAGGAGGTACAAATATGAAATGGAGAAGGCAAGGAATAATCCTGCCTGGTGGATTGGAATTGGAGGTATCAGTGAGAGCTTGTGATTAGTAGGTAGACAGACAGACAAACGGGCAGGCAGGCTCACAGTTCCAGATGTAGGTTCTTCTGAAAGGGCCTTGAAGCCAAGACACCCCCGTGGTAGTGAGCACAATGATCATCCATATTCTCAGATCCAGTTTCTAATAACATTACCAAGAAGAGAAAGCAGGGCTCCTTGGAGAAATGGCTCTTTCTAGGGTTGTGGCAGGAAAAAAAAAAAGATGAACTTGGTATATCTTATTATATCAAATTAAGGAAGTGCTCACGAAAATGATAGGTCCTGTCAAAAGAACATAGGAATCAGCTTGAAGGGGTTTGGTAAAATCTGGGATACTTTGAGCATCAAAATAATTTAGGAAAGTAGTAAATTATAAACTTGAAACAATAGGAATTTGTGAACTTATACAGATAATGGACAGACCAACGGACAGAGGAGGGGGCGAAACCTGTTTCTTACACAGAATGCTGACTGGCATTGCTGGAATTGAAAAATCATAATTTTGCGTAACTGTAGTAAAAATTGGTTTGGGAAAGAATCCTCAATAGATGTTAAGTCTGTGGGGGTAGGGACAGATTTTTGATGAGATATGCATGATATTAAAGTGTCTTTCCCACAGATTGTTTATAGGTTACAGGAAAGAATAGTACTTTGAGTGATCAAAATTCACATCACAAACCATGGGAAATCGCACATTGTGTCCCTCTGGATATGATAGCTGCTGAGAGCAACATCACTTATAGTAAGGCTTGGCAAACTTCATCTGTGCAGGTTCAGACAGTAAATATTTTGGGCTTTGTAGATTATACAGTCTCTGTTTCATCCACTCAGTTCTGCCAGTGAAATTTGAAAGCAAGCCATAGATAATATGTAAATGAATAAATATGCCTGTGTACCAAAAATATTTATTTACAAATATGAGCCGCTAGCTATTATTTGGTCTATGGGTCACAGGTTTCCTACCGAGGACTGCAAACCTGAGTCTAATCATTAAGCAGTATCATACAAACCTCAAAGGAGGAACTTTGTCTTTAAAAAGGGGAAGAGTTTTATTCTTCAAAAATGTCAATGTCACGAGAGACAAAGGCTGAAAAATTGTTCCAGAGTAAAGGAGGCTTAAGAAACATGGCAACTGGGGTGCCTGGGTGTCTCAGTCAGTTGAGTGTTCAATTCTGGTTTCAGCTCAGGTCATGATCCCAGGGTCACAGAATCAAATCCCGCAGCAGGCTCCACGCTGGGTGTGAAGCCTGCTTTGGATTCTCTCTCCTTCTGCCCCTCTCTCCTGCCACTCACATACATGCACTCTCTCTCTCTCTAAAAAAAAAAAAAAAACAGAAACATGACAACTGAATATGGTAGGTGACTTCTGACTGTATCTTTGTGTTGGATGAAAAAATGCTATGAAGGGCATTATTGGCTCAATTTACAAACTGAAATATTTATGTGTATTAAAGCATTCTATAAATGTTGAATTTCTTGATATTAATAGCTGTAATATGGTTATGTAAAAAGAAAGTCTTTGTTATTAAAATATACACCAAAATATATAGGGGTAAGAGGAATGATGTATACAGTTATTGTGCTTGTGTGTGCCCAAATGCATGTGTGTGTGTGTGTGTGTGTGTGTGTGTGTGTAGAGAGGGAGGGAGAAGGAGAATAATAAAATGGAACAAAGCATGAACAATTAATGAATCTGAGAAATGGGTATATGGGAAATCTTCGACTACTCTCGGAACTTGTTTGTACCCTTGAAATTATTTCCAAATAAAATGCTAAAAATAGGCTACAAGGAGTGGATGTGTATTTTTTCATATTTGTTTATATAGGGTATGTATTTGAAGTGATGATTACAAAGAGTTCCTCTGAACTTCCTCTGGCAGTGAAGGAAACGTCAGTTTGTCCTTTCTGCTATGCTTAGAATTATGGCTTTTAGGGAATCTGTAAATCTCAGAGGGGACTTATGTGGATGGTTTTACTAACTTGGACCATAAAGCTATTCTGGGTTAGTCCTGAGGGAAATTTATTTCACTTTAGGTTAGCAATACCTCATAAACTTTCTAAGAATCTCAATGTGAATCTCAAGGTTAGTATAATATTAATGTTTTGCTTTAGTATTTTTCATGCTTTTAGAATTTGGAAGGTGTAGTTGGGAAGCCATTATTAATGCCATTTTATCTTAACTTTTTTCCTTTTGATTTAAAAACCAAGAGATATATTTTTAGTTTTTTTTCTCTGTAAGGATAGTGATATGTTACTTTCTCTTCAGCTCTTAACATCACGTGTTTTTCAAAATTTGGTCGTGTAAATTGGATATTGCTTTTCAGCACACTAGTGTCTGAAAATACAGATCTATAGAACAGATGTATCAGGTGGTGGAAATTAGGGATTTTTAATAGAGGAAATCTCTCCTTTAAAAATAATTCAATCATAGGAATCATAAGATGCGTACTTTTACTGTCTTAAATTAGTTTTGGCATTTGATACGGAATTTCATTTGTGAAGAACTTTTCAGGACTAATTAGATAAAGTGAAATAGTTTCAATGTAATAAGTAAAATATTGCTTTAATAAATTGCTTAGTCTGTATGACAGAGGCTGCTGTTCAGATTATATATATATTTTCATGTTTTCTAAATGTTTCAGAATATATCACAATAAAAAGACTCAGTTTTGGTAAGTGAGATTATTACATCATATGTTTTTAAAACTGTTTAAAAGCTATATGAATATTCTGTATCTTAAAATATGCATTGGTTACATTAAAAAATTTCACTACATGTGTATTCAAGACTCAGAAAATTCAGGTCTTTTTCTGTTTAACGTTCTTTCACTGATGGAGATCTTGGTCCTTTACAAGGCAGCCACCGTATTGTATATTTTTTAAAAATTCCATTTAGAAGACATATGCACATCTTATAAATTTGTACTTGATTTTTCATGACTGTATAGAACTGTACAGGTGCAAATTACTTATGCTTCCACATATTGGCCCTGCAGATGTTTTGAGATCTCTTACTTTCCACTTACCTTCTATTCTTCAGACAAGCGTCTCTACTTCCTTCCGTCTTCCCTGAAGGTGAACAGGGTTTCCATTCGTATCTTTTGTTAATGCCTTAAATGAACACAGATATTAATGATTTAAAGACTATTTTGTAGTAATGAGAATAGCGGCTAACGTTTTCTGAGGCTATACTCTGTGCTAGGTGGTGGTGGTAACTACTTTACACATGTTAACTCAAAGTGAACATGTAAATATAAACTATTCTTTTCAAGTTCTATAAGTAAGGGAACTGAGGCACAGAGGTCTCACACAAGTGGCCAGTGCACACCCAGCTAGTAAAAGGGGAGATTGGATTATATAATTATAAAATACACAGTATCTTAGTTGACCTTTTGTTATCTTTAGCACTCTCTCTGGATAAATTACACTTTGTAATAACCTATTCAGAGTTAATAGAGCTAACGGAGCATGGTGTCTTATCTAATGTGAGACTATTACTTCCCCTAGATATATTTTATTTTATACTGATATTACTGTGATGACTTAACAGTCTAAAGAAAACAAAACTTTTACTTAGTTCATTATTTTTTTTTTGTTTGTTTTTATACAATTACTGTGAAGGGAGGTATACTCCATCCTATACTTGTTTATTTAACGGTGGTAACTCTGTGAAGGGCCTGACATTTATTATTAAAAGAGTTTCAGCCCATCATTACTATTGATTCATGATTCTGGTATCTAAAGACTTAACTTATCTTGTCCTTTGATTGGGTCAGTGGTCATTTAATATTAAAGTACAACTTCTTTGCCTTCATCCTAGAAATTTACAAAAAATGTGGAAGAGTAAACCATTGGCAATTAAAAAAAAAGATGGAGACTGTGCAGATTAAAAGAGATTTAATAGACATATCAGACAACTGCAGTGTATGGATCTCATTTGGATCCTGCTTCCAAACAAACTTAAAAAAAGCTTATAAAATAAGTAGGAATTTGAACACTGACTGGAAACTTCCTCATGTTAGACAATTACTAATTATCTGGTTTTGTTTTTATTTTTTTGAGAATTGCAGTGCAGACCTCTAGGGTTTTAGAGTAAAGCTGTATGTAATCTCTTCTACAGATAACTTTTTGAGAAACCGTTTCTGTTTTGCTGGATTTGCTGCCTGGTGTATAATTTTGTTTCCATTATCTGGAAGACTTTCAGTTGTTACTACTTTTCCCAAAAATGTTTGGTAGAAATTGGTGAAGTCATCTGGGTCTGGAGTTTTCTTTGTGGCAAGGTTTTATTTATTTTTTATTATTTTTTTCTTTTCAATATATGAAGTTTATTGTCAAATTGGTTTCCATACAACACCCAGTGCTCATCCCAAAAGGTGCCCTCCTCAATACCCATCACCCACCCACCCCTCCCTCCCACCCCCCATCAACCCTCAGTTTGTTCTAAGTTTTTAAGAGTCTCTTATGCTTTGGCTCTCTCCCACTCTAACCTCTTTTTTTTTTCCTTCCCCTCCCCCATGGGTTTCTGTTAGGTTTCTCAGGATCCACATAAGAGTGAAACCATATGGTATCTGTCTTTCTCTGTATGGCTTATTTCACTTAGCATCACACTCTCCAGTTCCATCCATGTTGCTACAAAGGGCCATATTTCATTCTTTCTCATTGCCACGTAGTACTCCATTGTGTATATAAACCACAATTTCTTTATCCATTCATCAGTTGATGGACATTTAGGCTCTTTCCATAATTTGGCTATTGTTGAGAGTGCTGCTATAAACATTGGGGTACAAGTGCCTCTATGCATCAGTACTCCTGTATCCCTTGGATAAATTCCTAGCAGTGCTATTGCTGGGTCATAGGTAAGTCTATTTTTAATTTTTTGAGGAACCTCCACACTGTTTTCCAGAGTGGCTGCACCAATTTGCATTCCCACCAACAGTGCAAGAGGGTTCCCGTTTCTCCACATCCTCTCCAGCATCTATAGTCTCCTGATTTGTTCATTTTGGCCACTCTGACTGGCATGAGGTGATATCTGAGTGTGGTTTTGATTTGTATTTCCCTGATGAGGAGTGACGTTGAGCATCTTTTCATGTGCCTGTTGGCCATCTGGGTGTCTTCTTTAGAGAAGTGTCTATTCATGTTTTCTGCCCATTTCTTCACTGGGTTATTTGTTTTTCGGGTGTGGAGTTTGGTGAGCTCTTTATAGATTTTGGATACTAGCCCTTTGTCTGATATATCATTTGCAAATATCTTTTCCCATTCCGTTGGTTGCCTTTTAGTTTTGTTGGTTGTTTCCTTTGCTGTGCAGAAGCTTTTTATCTTCATAAGGTCCCAGTAGTTCATTTTTGCTTTTAATTCCCTTGTGGCCAGGTTTTAAAACAAGATATTCAATTAATCTAATAGTTATAAATCTACTCAGGTTTTTTTCTCTCTTCTTGTCAGAATTAGCATTCGATTATTGTCTCAGAATTTGTCTATTTTATCTAAATCTTCAAGTGTATTGACCTAAAGTTCTTCATAATATGCTGTTAGTGAAGTTTAGAATATTTTATAGCTATGCCTCCTTTAAATTACTAATATTGGCTTATTTCAGCCTTCTTTCTTTTTGTCTTGAGCAGATTCTGCAGAGGATAATGTTAATACTTTTCAAAGTACCAGCTTTTGAGGTTAATGATTTGTTTTGCATATTCATTCAGTTCTTATTTTTTTTATGATTTCCTTTTAATATATTTTGATTTGTTAAGCTTTTTCCCTTTCTTTATATTGATGTGTATTATTCATTGTCTTTCAGGTTTTCCTTTTTTAAAGTTGTTTTTTAAAAAATATATGCATTTCTTCTTTATAGTGTCTTTTAAAAAGCAGAGATTTTAAATTTGGATAAAATATAATTGTCAATTTTTTATGGTTTGTGGTTTTTGTGTTCTAGCTAATAGATCTTTGTCAAGGTCACAAAGGTTTTTCTCTTGCACTTTCTATTAGCTGTTTATAGTTTTGGCTCTTATCCTCAGATCTTTCATCTGTTTGAATTAATTTTCATATATGATATGAAGTAAGGACTGAGTGTTTTTTTTTTAATATCCTAATTCTCCAATAACATTTGTTGAAAAGATTTTCCTTTCTCCATTGAATTACCTTGGTTAATGTCATTTGTATATATGTTTTAATTTTGGACTCTTTTTTGATCCAGTGATGTACATTATATTTACTCCACAAACACACTTTATTGATTATGGTAGATTTATAAATCAGGCAGTATAAATCCTCTGTCCTTTTTTCTATTTTCAAAAAGTTTGGTCTATTCTATGTACTCTACATTACCGTTATAAAATTTAGAATCGGCTTGTCAATTTCTTTTAAAAAAAGATTGTAGGGATTTTAATTGAGGTTGAGTTACATATAGAGGGGAAAATTGAGTCTAACAGTATTGATTCTTCTAAGTCATGGACACAGTGTATTTCAGTATTATTTAGGTCTTTAACATTTTCAGCAATGTATTATGATTTTCAGCGTGTTGCACACAGTTTGCTAAATTTATATGTAAGTATTTAATATTTTTATGTTATTGTAAATGGCATTTTGCAGGTATTTGTGTAGTGTAGTGATTATCATGTTTGCCTGTAAATGGCATTTAAAATTTCAACTTATAATTGTTGATTGCTAGTATATAGAAAAGAAATTGATTTTTCATATTGAACTGGTATTTTGCAACTTTGCTTAACACATTTATTAATCCTGGTAGCTTTTTTTATTATCTGCATAGAGAATCATGTGTTAAAATCATGCTAGTAAATTCTTCCTTTTCAACTTGTATACCTTTTACTTATTTTCTTTGTATTTTTTCAGTGGCAGTACCTCTGGTACAGTGCTGAGTAGGAGTAGTGGAAGCAGATAATCCTGCCTTTTTTCCTATTTTAGGAGGGAAAGTTCCAGTCTTTTAATTATTATGTTAGTGGTATGCTTTCTAGATGCTTCTTATCAGGTCAAGGAAATCTAGTTTGCCGAGTCTATTTCATCGATGATGTTAAATTTTGTCAAATAATTTTTCTGCATCTGTTGGGAAGATCATTTGTCCTTTTATTATATATTTTTTTATTTCTTAATATAGTGAATAACACTGACTTTCAGATGTTAAACAACTATTGCATTTGTGGGCAAACCCTATTGGTCATAATATATTATCCTTTTCATATATTGCTAGAATTGATTTGCTAAAAATATTAAGGATTTTTATGTTTATGCTCATCAGAGATATTGGACTAGTTTTCTGTTTTTATAATGTCTTTGTCTGATTTTGCAGTCTGCGTAATGATAGTGATTTGGGGAGTGTTTCCTTCCATTCTATTTTCTATAATAAGAGTTTGTGTAGAATTGGTATTATTTCTTTCTCAAATGTTTGATGGAACTCACCAGTGAAACTGTCTGGCTCATGAGCCTTCTTTGTCAGAAAGATTTTGACTATAACATTTATTTTCTTTAATAAATGTTAGAGATACTCAAGTTACCCATTTCTTTGTGAATGAGCCTTGGTAGTTTATTTTGGAAGTTTGTCCATATCATTGAGATGGTAAATTTGTTGGCATAAAGTCATTAATTTATATTCTTATTATTCTTTTTAATATTTGTAAACTGTGTAGTGATACCTTTCTTATATCTGATATGAATAATTTGTGTCTTCTCTTGTCAGGTTGACTAAAGATTAATAAGTTAAACAACTTTATTGATCTTTTCAAAGAAGTAGCTTTTCTTTCCTGTTTTCTATTTTTATTGATTACTGCTTTATTTTTATATTTCTTTTCTTATTTGGGTTTTATTCCCTCTGTTTTACTACCTTTTTAAGGTGGAAGATTAGAGCATTGAATTGATAAAGACCTTTTTTCTTCCTTTTAAATATATGTGTTTATTGCTATAAATTTCTTTTTTATCCAACAGTTTCAAACTTTAATATACGTAAGAATCACTTGGATGGTTGTTACAATAGATTGCTCTCTCCTAACCCCTGATTTTCTTATTCATTATGTGGGGATTGGTGCCAGTAAACTTCCATTTTTAAAAGGTTTCTAGGTAATTCCATTTGCTGTTGTCAAGGAACCACCCATGAGAAGGACTGACTGCTTAAGCAGTATCCTGCATATTTTCAAAAGTATTCTTGTTTCCACTTAATTCAAAGTGCTTTCTGATTTTTTTGTGTGATTTTTTTTCTTTGGCTTCTCTTTGGGTTGATTAGTAGTATCTAGTTTAATCCAAATACATGAAGATTTTTCAGGTATATTTCTTGTCATTATTTTTTGTTTAATATAGTTCTTGTCAGAGACTGTATGTTTTGCTGTTAACATTTTTGTGAGTCTTATCTTCTGGCTGAGAATATGGTCCGTCTTGGTGAATGTTAAGTGTCAATTAAAAAGGATGTGTGTGTATTTTGCTGCAGTGGTCGAGGTGTTCTATAAATGCCAGTTTTGTGATGGTGGGTGGAGTTGTTCAAGTCTTAGTAATTTTCCTTAGTTACTGAAAGACTAATGTAGAAATCTCCATTTATGATTGTGGATTTAACTATTTAATTTTTTAGTTCTATCAGTTTTTGCTTCATACATTTAAATGTTTTGTTATTGGTCATCATTTTTACAATTATAATTTTTAGATCCCTGTAATACATTATCTGCCTTCATTCCAAGTTGTCTTCTGTTAACAGCTTCTTTTAACATTTTTTTTTTAGAGCGGGGCTGCTGGATATGGATTATCCTGGTTTTTCTATATCTGAGAATCTCTGTATTTCACAGTCATCCCTGAAAGATAGTTTTGCCTGTCATAGAATTCTGAGTTACAGTTACTTGTCAGCACTTTAGAAAGTGTTGGGCTCTTCTTTCTGGCCTCCGTCATTTTTTAGGGTAAAAATCACAGTTGTTTGAACTTGTTTTTCTTTAACCTCTTCTGAGGTGTTTTGTTTATCTTCAGTTTTCAGCAGCCTAATTGTGATGTGTTTAGGTGTGGGTTTCTTTCAATTTTGTTTGTGATTTGCTCAACTTCTTGAATCTGTAGGACTATCAATTTGTTAACTGTACATTTTTTGTTTTATTTTTGTTGGGATTGATCTATAGTACATGTCTTTAGCTTATCAGATTCTACCTTTAATATTCTCCCACTTCATATTTAGTGTTAGAACCTCAGGATTTCCTGCATTTCTCCTCTTTTCCTTTGTGCTAATATTATATCTCATATATTATGAACAGCATAGTAAATTGTGCTTTTTGTTTTGTAAGTAAGTTATCATTTTAGGGAGACAAGAAATGAGAAATTATGTCTTGTATTTATCTACATATCCAGCTTTCCTACACTCTACGTTCCTCTATGTAAATCCAGATTCTGTCTGGTATTAGCTGTTGTTGTCATCCAGCTTAAAGAATTTCCTTTGTCATATCATGGGCAAGTCTGTGGTGTTACACTTCTGCTTTTTTTTTTTTTTTTTTTGTCTGAGAAAGTTTTGTTTCAGTTTCATTTTTGGAAAATATTTTGTTGGGTAGAGAATTCTACTTTGATAGTTATTTTTGGTTTTGGTAGAGAATTCTAGATTGACAGGCTTTTTTTTCCTTCTTAGTTTAAAAATCTGCAACTTGATTGTCTCCTGACTTAACATTCTTTCTGATAAGAGGTCAGTTGTAATTCTTATTTTTGTTCTTTAGCTTGTTCATCTTTATTACTTCATGCCAGTCCTTGGTGTAGGTTTCTTTCTTTCTTTCTTTCTTTCTTTCTTTCTTTCTTTCTTTCTTTCTTTCTTTCTTTCTGTTTGTATTTCATTAATGTTCTTGGTTTTGTGGATTTATGGGTTTAATTGAATTTGAGAAATTATTTATTTAAATTTTATTTCTGTCCACCCACCACCTACCACGTTTCTGGAACTCTTATTGCACTTAGATTTGATTTCTTTAATATTTTCAGAAGGTCCCTGATAGTCCGTTCATTGTTTTTTAGGGTGTTTTGTTTGTTCATGTTGTTTCATTTTGGATTGCTCTTGTTTCTGTATCCTAAGTTCACTCTTCTTTTCTCCTAAAGCGTCAAATCTTGTGTTAACTCTACTCAATGTATTTTTCATTCAGATATTATCTTTTCCATTTTCAGGAGTTCTCTTTGAGTCTTTTTTTATCTACCATTTCTTTCTTACCATGTTCATGTTTTCTGTAACATTACTGAACATATTTGAATGTATTTACAATGGCTTTTAAAACATTCGTTTCTGCTGATTTTATCTTCTGTGCTATTTCTGGGTCACCTTCTATTGACTGATTTTTCTTCTCGTTGTGGGTCATATTTTCTTTGCCCTGTATGCTTGTTAATTTTAAAATGTATTCTTGGGGCGCCTGGGTGGCTCAGTCGGTTAAGCGTCCGACTTCAGCTCAGGTCACAATATCGAGGTCCGTGGGTTCGAGCCCCGCGTCGGGCTCTGGGCTGATGGCTCAGAGCCTGGAGCCTGCTTCCGATTCTGTGTCTCCCTCTCTCTCTGCCCCTCCCCCGTTCATGCTCTGTCTCTCTCTGTCCCAAAAATAAATAAACGTTGAAAAAAAATAAAAAAAAAAAATGTATTCCAAACATGGTATATTTTTATCACGTTGGCTGCTGGATTTTGTTGTGGCTTTAAAGAATGTTGGATTTTGTACTGACATGCAGTTATCTGGTATAGTATAGGCATTTTGGGGGATTGCTTCTGAGGTTTGTTAGGACCCAGAGCAACTTTGAGTTTATGACTAACTTATTCCAGTATTACAGCCCTTTTTGTACTCTACCTAATGCCTCCTGTTGTGTGAGGTCTTTCTTCTGTCTGCTAACACAACTGTTCCCAGCCCTCTGTGAGAACCTAAGAGTTATTCAGCCTGCTAGTCTTTTGTTGTTGTTGTTCTTTACATGGGCTTTAAGTAGTTTTCTTTTATGCATATGCAGATCAGTACTCAGTTTAGGATTTGAGGGAATCTTTCTGCAGATTTCTTCAGCCTTCTCTACCTGTAGCTACCTCACCTACATATTCATTTTTGCTTCTGGCATTTATAGTATTATTAGGAGTTATTTCATTTATTCACATACCTGTTTTCATCATTATCTTTTCTCTTTAATGAACTACTCTTTATAAATTGGGAATATGGTGGAGCACATTACTATGTTAAAAGCAAAATTCATGCATATACAAATAATAACATACAAATGATAAGAAAATACTTTTTCTGAGATGACCAGTATTTTTACTTGGAATGTTTACTAAGAAAAATTGGTTCCCTGAGTATGTGCACATTTCCAAATGCAAAAATAATACAAATATAATGAAAATGTGAATCATAGTTAATTTTACATTTCGAGTACAAGAAAAAATTATTTCCTTAATTTTTCATTTGAAACTACCATACCACCTGTAGGTTCCTTAATTGAATTGCTAGTGACCAAACCTTGAGAAAAACTGCCGTAATATTTAGAATACAGATTTTGGTGTTAGACCTGTATCATAGTGTTACACTATTAATTTTTTAAAAAATTTATTTTATGTTTATTCATTTTTGAGACAGAAATAGAGCATGAGTGGGAGAGGGGCAGAGAGAGAGGGGGAGATACAGGATCTGAAGTAGGCTCCAGGCTCCGAGCTGTCAGCACAGAGCCTGACATGGGGCTCGAACCCAGTGACTGCAAGATCATGACCTGAGCCAAAGTCAGACGCTTAACCGACTGAACCACCCAGGCGCTCCACACTTTTAATTTTTTAAAAAAGTGTTTAACAAGTAGTTGAGTGAAATACTGTATTTCATGATGAACTTCCCGTTACTCATAAGGGGAATAAAAATTTTTTAATGAAACTTTTTATTTTAAGATCACTGTAGATTCACATACACTTCTAAGAAATAAGAGTGATCCTATGTACCCTTCATTGAGTTTTCCAAAGTGGGAACATTTTAAAAAATGTATTACAATATTGCAAACTGAATATTGACACTGATACAATTCACTGATCTTATTCCAGATTTCCCGTTTCATTTGTATTTATTTGTGTGTGCCTGTGTGGGTATGGGTTTAGTTCTGTGCAGTCTTGTTGCACATTGTTTCACGTATCCACCACTGCAGTCAAGGTGTAGAATAGCTATATCACACAAGACTCCTTCACATTGCGCTTTTAATTTTATTTTTTATTTTATATAGAGAGCGCGTATGAGCAGAGGAGGTTGGGGGAGAGGGAGAGAGAAAGAATCCCAGGCAGGCTCCATATTCAGCTAGGAGGGGCTCAGTGCCAGGACCCTGGGATCATGACCTGAGCCAAAATTGAGAGTGGGTCACTCGGCTGAGTCACCCAAGTGCCTCTCACATTGCCCTTTTAAGCCATACCCACAACTCTTCCACCCCCACTCCCTTCCCGTCTCTAATCCTTGATAATCACTCATCTGTCCTCCATTTCTATAATTAGGTTACTTCTAGGATTTTATGTAAATGGATCATTTACATTTAAGGTAATTTTGATACATTAGTGCCTTGGTCTGTGTTATTGTTTATTTTCTCTCTGCTGTTTCTTATGCCTCTGTTTCTCTTGTTTCTAATGGATTACTTGAAAAATTTTTAGAATTCCATCTTGATTTATAGTATTCTTTTTTTTGAAGTTAATTTATGTATTTTGAGACAGAGCGAGTGAGCAAGCATGAGTGGGGGAGGGGCAGAGAGAGAGAGAGAGGGAGAGAGAGAATCTCAAGCAGGCTCTGTGTTGTTAGCATAGAGCCTGACGCAGGGTTCCATCCCACGAACCATGAGATCATGACCTGAGCCGAGATCAAGAGTCGGAAGCTTAACCAACTGAGCCACCCAGGTGCCCCCTTGATTTACTTATAGTATTCTTGAATGTATTTCTTTGTGTAGTTTTCTTAGGGGTTGATCTGGGTGTTAAACAATGCATATGTAACTTATCAGAGTCTAGTACCAGTATCAACATTTTACTACTTCACTTGAAGTGTGGAAACCTTGTTTGCTTTCACATCCCCTTACCTTCTCCACTTTTAAGCATCATTGCCTTTCATATTAGATGATGTTATATTTTTTTCCTTTATCAAGCACGATTTATAAACCTTGTAGAGGAGAAGCATAGTCTATTGTGTGTAATCATATTTCTGCTCTATTTTTCTTTCCTGATGCTCTGACATTCCTTCTTTTATTATTTCATTCCTGTTTAAAAAATTTTCCTTTAACCATCCTTTAAGGAGAGGGCCACATTTCAACAATTTTTAGTTTTCTTTCTTTTCATAGAGTATTTTTTTTCCATTTAATTCCTGAAGGATAATTTTGCTGGAATAGAATTCATGCCTGACAGTTCTTATTTCTCAGCATTTGAAAAATGTGCTGCTCCCTTCAGGCCTTTATAGTTTCAGATGAAAAATCCAGAGTTATTCTCATTGATGTACCCCTGTAAGTAATGTGTCATTTCTCTCTGGCTGCTTTCAAGATCTTTTTTTCTTCATCTTTAGTTTTTATAAGTTTTCTTATGATGTGCCGTGGTGTGGGTTTCTTGTATTTATTTGGACTTCTCTAAGGTTCTTGAATCTGTACGTTCATGTCTTGTACAAAATTTAGATGTTTTTGGTTATTGTTTCTTTAAATACTCTTTCAGTTATGTTCTCTTTTCCTCTTTTGGGATTCCAGTGATGTGAATGTTGAATCAATTGTTATTGTTCCAAAAATGTTTCTGAGATTTTGTTAACTTTTTTTCAGTCTATTTTCTCTTTTATTCAGATTTGTTTCATTGATTTGTCCTCAAATTTACGGATCCCCTGTCTTCTGTTAGCTCCACTGTAATATTGAGCCTGTACATAGCGTTTCTGTTTGTTACTGCATTTTTCTCTTTTTCCTTTAAGTTTCTTTCTTCTTTCTTTCTTTCTTTCTTTCTTTTTTTTTTTTTTTAAATTTTTTTTTTTTTAATGTTTATTTATTTTTGAGACAGAGAGAGACAGAGCATGAACGGGGGAGGGGCAGAGAGAGAGGGAGACACAGAATCGGAAACAGGCTCCAGGCTCTGAGCCATCAGCCCAGAGCCTGACGCGGGGCTCGAACTCACGGACTGCGAGATCGTGACCTGGCTGAAGTCGGACGCTTAACCGACTGCGCCACCCAGGCGCCCCTCTTTCTTTCTTTCTTACTTTCTTTCTTCTTTCTTTCTTTCTTTCTTTCTTTCTTTCTTTCTTTCTTTTCTTTCTATTCTTTCTTTCTGCTGAGATTTGTTGTTTGTTTCAAAAGAACATGTATTGCTTGTTGGAATGGTTTTATCATGGCTACTTAAAAATTCTTGTCAAGTAATTTCAACATCTCAGTGTTACTGTCACTTGTTTTTTTTTTTCATTAAAGTTGTGATTTTATTGGTCCTCAGTATGACAAGTGATTTTTTTTTATTATTGTATCCTGGATATTTTGCTATTATATTGGGAGTCTTTGGGTCCCATTTAAATCTTCTTTCTGTTTTAGCAGGCAGTCACTCTGTTTAGGTTTATCCTTCAGGTCTTGTGGGATCTCCCTTTCCAGTCTCGATCTGGTGGGGAAAAGGAACTCTTTCTCTGTTTGCTTATTTTATTTTTTTAATTTTTTTTTCAACGTTTATTTATTTTTGGGACAGAGAGAGACAGAGCATGAACGGGGGAGGGTCAGAGAGAGAGGGAGACACAGAATCGGAAACAGGCTCCAGGCTCTGAGCCATCAGCCCAGAGCCTGACGCGGGGCTCGAACTCCCGGACCGCGAGATCGTGACCTGGCTGAAGTCGGACGCTTAACCGACTGCGCCACCCAGGCGCCCCTGTTTGCTTATTTTAAACAGTGTTTGCTGGGTCCCTCTTGCTGTTGCTGCTAGGGTCGTCTAGGATTTTCCTCCTCAAAAACCTCAGTTTTGAGGAGGAATAAGCCTACCTGAGTCCCCTTTTTATTGCTAGGTTGGGGAATTGAGAAATGTGGGGCCTGCATAGCCTTCTTCTGTTGACGGGTGAGGAGACACTTGTCTTCTAGTCCTGGAGTCCCTAACCAGTCTACCTTTACACTTTTCAGATTTCTCCTTTGGTTGTCTTGTGCACTGTTTCCAGAGTCTGCTTGTTGTACTTAGTGGGGTGTGGTACTTAGTTTTCTAACTCTAAAATTCCTCAGCTGTAAAGAAGAGAAAGCAATAATAAACCTTTCAAAGGGTTATTATTACATGAAATAATGAGGTACTTCTTGAGACAGAGTATGTGTTTTATTAGATAACGATGCTCCAGTTGATTGCAGGGTTGTTTATTGCATTATTGTTTCTAGGAACAAATTGAAACCCAAATGAGTCATAGTGTAGAGTTATTTAAATGAGTTATGTATCATTAATAGAGTGGAATTTAACTGTTGAAAAATAATAAATGGGTCATAGAAGAATTGTACCAGTTGCTTTAAGTGAAAAAATAGTTGAAAAAATAGTTGTAAGATAGCATGATTTTTTTGGTACAAGTATTTATAGGTCTGTATACACATATTTGTAATTTAAATGTGTTTTGTATGTGTGTAATAAAATATTTAGAATTACAGTCTGAAAGTGGTCTGAACATAACAAATTGTGAAAAATATCTCTAGATAGGCTGGGAGAGAAGGTCATATTCACTTTTACATTAAAGACCTCTTTCTACATTATTTTTTGGTAAGAAGAATGTTTATCTTTATTAAAAAGAGAATGAATAAAAATATGGAAACCTTCAATTGGACTATAGGAGTAGAGCTTTAATAGTGGTTAAAGAATATTTTTCAAGTTATTTTTGATAAGTTATTATTAATGTCATATTTTTGAAATTACCTCCAAAATGTAATACTCATTAGTTATAAATATACTCTGATTTTTTTACGTGTTTTGTTTTATCAATTAAAATTGGCTTAGTGACTCCTTTTTGATATTTCTATATTTTATGACCATTGAAGTATCACTTTCTTCACCACCTTAGAATTATGTAAAAGTGAATGATTTTTAAGATCATCTTTATTTTATATTACTTGATTTGAGTATTTTCAGTTGAGCTGTCTACAGTGCCAAAGTTACAAAAAAAAATTTTTAAATGTTTATTTACTTTTGAGAGAGAGAGAGAGAGTTAGAATGTGAGTCAGGGAGGGGCAGAGAGAAGGAGTCACAGAATCCAAAGGAGGCTCCAAGCTCTGACTGTCAGCACAGAGCCGGATGTGGGGCTCGAACGCGTGAACTGCGAGATCATGACCTGAGCTGAAGTCGGAAGCTTATCCGACAGAGCCACTCAGGCGTCCCTACAATGCCAAAGTTTAGATGGCCAGTTAGAGGGAAGATAGAAGTGTGGTCTGGGTGAATACCTAAGGACCAATGACAGATTTCTATATAGTTGCTCTTTATAATCTAAAATTATCTAAGGCCAAGGATCTGTGTTTTGTTTATCTGCATATTCTTAAAAGCATGCCTTGCATGTATGATTGATGCTTGCATCAGTGAATTTGCAGTTAGAAATAAGTGCCTTTCAGATATAGCAAACAGAATGGGATTTAATACGGTGAGTTAATTACAAGAGTATTAGAGACACCAAAGGGAGGGGGATCATCCAAAATCTGGAAGCTGCTACATACCTACCACATTTGTCACTAAGCTACTCTAGGCGTCCCCGCTGCCCTTGAGCAGGAACTACCCCTGCTGCTATGCCTATAAAGTCACCACTGCTGTTATCCTCTGTAGTCATCTGCCTGTTCCTGTTGCTACGGATGAAGGCAGAAAGTCTTTGTTATTTTTGCCTTCTAATCTTTCACCAGTACGCCCCTTGGTGGAACCTATCAGTTAATACAGCTATCAAGGATGTCTTGGAAATTTATTGTTTAGGTTTTCATCAGCAATACAGAAGAGTCTGTAGAAGGGAGGGTGGGGCTCATAACCAAGACATGGTGGACCATCACATAGCTAAAAATCGTTTAAGGGTGGGGATCATATCTTTTTAAATTTTTGTTACATCAGTGACTAATTCAGAGCTTGTCACATAGTAGGCTTTCATAAACTGTTAGTCTTTTTCTCAGGGTTATTTACAAATACAGAAATAAATGTGCGAATAGTTTTCCTTTTTCTATTGTACATCCAAAAATTTGGCATTTTCAATATTTCAATTTCTTCTACAGAAAGACCAGCCTTACTCAACTTTGATCTCTAGTGCTTAACATAGTAACTAGCATATGTTTAATAATTGTTTTTGGAGTAAATGAATATTTGGTTATATTTAATTTACTTATAAAAATGTGGTATTAGAATTTACTTGGTAGTTTGGTGATATAGTAGTTATATTTTTAAATGCTCCTTGAAGTTCATGATTTACCTTCATTCTCTTACAGCATCAAACACGTGGCTTGTCCCAGAAACTAAAGGAGCTATTGTTCAAGGTGGATATGGCCATACCAGTGTGTATGATGAAATAACAAAATCCATTTATGTTCACGGAGGCTATAAAGCATTACCAGGCAATAAATATGGATTGGTGGATGATCTTTATAAGTATGAAGTTAACACTAAGACTTGGTGAGTAGATTGGGTAAAAGTATGGTGAGAAACTTTGTCACTGTTACATTTTATATTTGTATAGTAGTAGCGTTTATTAAATATTTTCAGGGAAGCATTCTTGTTCTTTTTCCCTGTTTATTTCAACTAATGAAATTCTCTTGTATAGCAAAGGTATGAAATAACACATTTTCTATGTAGTCATTATCACTTTAAATGATTGACTTTAAAATGTTTCCTGATTACATAGATATGCTAATTCTGTATGCATTACTTACAAGGACTGATATGTTCAATTCAGATGAGCAAGTTTGCTTACCAATGTAACGCTGAGCTTTGATATCTGCCCTGTGATTTTTTTTCTTCTTTGCATTCATATTTTAATGTCATTTGCAAATTTTAAAAGCATTTCTTCAGTTTCATCATCTAATTTCCTATGACATGCAGAGCTTGTGCATTTAGGTAGATTGTTGTTGTTATAAACAGTGTTCCATTGTACATCTTATACTGGTTTTATTATGCAGATATGCAAGAGTTTCTGTAGGGTGTGTGTGTGTGTGTGTGTGTGTGTGTGTATGTGTGTGTGTGTGTGTGTATAGATAGTTAAAAGTGAAATTGTTGAGTCTGAGCATATTTACAGCAACTTTACCAAATGTTGCCTAATTGCACTCCAAGTCACTGTGTTAATGGATACTTTCACCAGCTAGGTGTGAATGTACCTGTTTCTTCATATCACCACCAACATTTGGTAATTGTGAGACGATTTTTCTTTTACACATGCAATGGATGTGAATGCTATCTCATGGATACTTATTGTGCATACCCAGATTACTACAGTGACTAAGCATCTTTTTATGTGTTCATTTGCCACTTGAGTTTCCTGTTTAGTATATTGTCTATTTATAACCATAATGTTCTATTTATGTTGGAAATACTGTTCATTAATTTTTCAGTTATTATTTTTTCTATGTATATGAGTTTTAAAATAGAATTTTTGGGGTGCCAGGGTGGCTCAGTTGGGTTGAGCATCCGACTTTGGCTCCGGTCATGATCTCATGGTTCCTGAGTCTGAGCCCCGCATCTGTGCTGACAGCTGGGAGCCTGCAGCCTACTTTGGGTTCTGTGTCTCCCTCGCTCTCTGCTCCTCCCCCAGGCTCTGTTTCTCTCTCAGTGATAAATAAACATGAAAAAAAAATAGGACTTTTGTTGTTTTCAAATATTTACCTTTGTAAAACCTGGGAGATGACTCTGTTATTTTTAGACACTACACATTCATTTAAACTTTCATCGTGAAATTACATATGTATTTGAATGAAATATAATTTTTCACCAAATTTTGACTTGTTTTCTACCCCCTTCACTTTCAAACATATATTCTAATTTTTTTCTTTTGAAAAAGAAAGGTGGAATTAAAAAAAAAAGGTAAGACTTCCTTTGGATTATTTTATTAATTTTTATTATTTTTTGTCTAATCAATACATTGTTATTCTTTATATTTTTATGAATAATAAAATGAATAAATCACTTTTTTCTTTTATATAAGTTATACATTGCATTTTACTTTCTATTTTAACATTTCCAACTTTTCCTCTTTGTATTTTTGCTCTGATAGCAAGAGGAATTGTGATTTAGTGATTAAGGCATTATCAATCTGCTTAACATATTTTTGCATATGTTCCAGCTACTGTATCATACCAAACAGGAAAAGATAACTGCTTCTGCAGAAAGAGGCATCATAATTTACAGTAATAATAATGGCTATAGCAATGTTCAGCAAAGCATATTAATAGATGTAAATAGAAAAGTGAACCATGGGTATTCTTTGAATGAAGTCAAATGAGTGTTACTTGTTGCTCACCACTCAAATGGAGTTTGCTCAGATTTTTACATGTTTCCCTTCCTGAAAATTTCCATAATGAACTTCTACATGGAAGAATGTAATTATCAATCTTGGCAATATTAGTATATGCACAAATAACATTGAGTACCTTTAAGAGAATTTACTAAAATAATTTGTAAATTATTTTCAACACCTTATTATAAATATATTGTAGATACACACAATACTTTAATGTTTTACTTTTATTCATTGTTTTTAAAAAATATTGGTGAGCTCTAAAATATTTTTCTGTTATTCTTAATGTTTTTAGCATTCTTAAAGTTTTGATACTTGTTAGATTAATTTTAAATTTGCCCTCATATATTGATTAAAGTATATATCAGGTTTATTTGTCAATTATATATCTAAAACATTTTTTATTTTTTAAAAATTTTTTTTTTTTCAACGTTTATTTATTTTTGGGACAGAGAGAGACAGAGCATGAACGGGGGAGGGGCAGAGAGAGAGGGAGACACAGAATCGGAAACAGGCTCCAGGCTCTGAGCCATCAGCCCAGAGCCCGACGCGGGGCTCGAACTCACGGACCGCGAGATCGTGACCTGGCTGAAGTCGGACGCTTAACCGACTGCGCCACCCAGGCGCCCCTAAAACATTTTTTAAATTATATCATTGATGAATAAGCCTGATACATACTTTAGTATATATATGTGAGAGCAAATATGTGCATTGTACAGATTGATTTTAAGTTTTTATCACCCAGAACTGGTGTCATTTTTTAGTGGATATGGTTTAGTAGATAGGCTGCTTTGTTGAAGTGATGGTAAATGTGTGTTTGGAGTTCTTTTTCATTGGTGAAATGGATTATTTTGGAATATTATTTCCACTGAGAAAAATTAGGAATTACATCTTTTTAGGCATCTGAGAATTATCAAGGCAGTGAGAATTTGTGGGTCAACATCTATGTCAAGGGAGGTAAGACTGGGATTTTGTGCATCTATTGTCTCTTTAGAAAGCTGTCTAAGAAATTGAGCAGAGCTTTTGCCAATTAATATGGAGGACCAAAATTGGATTTCCAAATGTGCTAAGGAAGATGGGCTCTACTACATACTTAAAGACTTGGTTTAGTCCCTGAAATTCTAAACCTGCTAGAGTGGATAAGTCCACTTTAAATCATTAGATTATGGTGACCTGTCTAGAGACTAAGTAGCTGACAGAACAAAAGTAAATCCTCTCTTGAGGAAGATAATATTGTATAGAGCCTCGAATTATTTCTTAAAACAACATGCAATATCTGACAAAATAAAAAAAAAATAATAAGGTTTAGAAAAAGACAAGATATGAAACAGCCATTAGTATCATAGCTAGAGGATAATGCTGTTTTCAGACAGAAACTTTAAAATAAAAGGTAGAAAACATTAGGAGACAAGTAGAAACTTTTACTAAAGAATCACATGGGGTTTATAGAAATGAATAATGTATATATTTTTTTGTTTGTTTTTATTTTTTAGAATAATATATTAAATGAATGAAGAATTCCTTAGATGGGTTTGACAACAGCTTAGATAAAGCTGAGGAGGGAATTAATGAAATGGAAGATAGGTTGGAAAGAAATACCCATATTAAGGAAGGAAATTTAAGGGACCTGTAGAAATGATCTAACATGTATGTAATTGGAGTCAAGAGAAAGAAAAAGAGAAAATAATGTATAGCACTATTTAAAATCTTAATGACTGAGAATTTTCAAAAGTGATAAAGAACATCAAGCCACAAATAGAAAACATTCTATGAGTACTAAGGGGAATAGCTACAAAGAAATTTATATTTAGAAATATCACGGTAAAACTGATGAAAATCCAAACATAAAGAGAAAAATTTAAAAGCAGTCAAAGGGGAAAAAAACTCATATTCTCTTTAAAGGAACAATATTAAGACTGACAACTGATTTCTTAACTCAAAAAATGAAATCTAGAAGACACAGTGTCTTCAAATTGCTGAAAGAAGATAATCATCAGCCTAAAATTTTGCACCCAGTAAAATTTCCTTGAAAAATGAAAGCAAAATAAGGATATTTTCAGAAAAACAAGAATCAAAAGAACTTGACAGTATTTTCCTGCAATAAAGGAAATACTAAATAAAGGAAATGATATTGAAGTAGAAGAAAAATGATCCCAGATACTAGAAGGAATAGAGAAATTAAGAGTAAATTGAAGTGGTTATTCATTAAATTAAACTATAATCAAAATAGAGGCTTAAATGGATATAAAAACTTAAATGCATGATAATAACAAAACATAAGTGAGGGAGAAGGGTAAGTGGTGTTCAAAGTATTGAGGTTTTTGTAATAAGTGGGAATGGATAAAAGAACTAATTTATAGTAGACAATAACTAAAGATTTATATTGTAATCAATAGGTAACAAAAATAAAAGTAAAACTTCATATTTAACAAACTAATAGAAGGGAAAATGAGAATACTAGTTACTGGATTTGGAAGAAGATAAAAAAAGAATGGAAAAAAACAAAGTACAGTTGAGACACATACAAAGGAAGTAAGAGGATGATGTATTTAACTCTATATATTATACTAAATGCAAGTCAGTAATTACACTAAGTGTAAGGAAATAAATATTGCAAATTATACTAAATGTGAGAGACTAAATATTTCAACCAGAAGGTAAGGATTTTTGGACTTGGTATAAAACAAAACCTAGCCCACGCTGCATAGAAAAGATACAAAGTATACAAATATTTAGAAAAATTGCAAGTAAAAGAATGGAAAAAAGACACACAAGTGGTAAACAAAAGAAAGTTGGTGTAGCTTTATTAATATCAGACAGATAAGAATTTAAATCAGGCATTTACCTGGAAGATATAACAGTGAATTGTATGTACTTTATAATACTGTGTTAAATAAAGCAAAATTTGACAGAATAAAAGGGACAAGTCATACTGAGATATTTTTAATGCCTTTACCTTGGTAACTCAGCATAAGGAAACAAAAAACAAAAACACAAAAAAACAGTAAAGATGTATATGATTTCAACAGCTGAATGAATAAATTTGTGTTCTTTGATATTTGAGAGCATATTATCTTATGACTGCAGAATGTACAGTGTTTTTCAAGTACATATGGAACATTTTCCAAAATATACCATATGGCGGGTTTTAATGTAAGTCCCGACAAATTTAAAAAAATTCATACCCTACAAAGTAATTGAAATGAACACAAAAGTTACTAAGAAACCCCTAATAAAGTTATTAAAACTAATTGGTTAAAGAAACTGTACTAAAAATTAGAAAATATTTTGTACTGAATGATGACAGATCAAAATGTGTATGGTGTCACCAAGAGGGACATTTATAACTTTAAATGCATTTATTAGAAAATATTTTTTAAAAGCCTGAAAATCAGTGTTGTAAACATAATCTTGAGAAATTGAAAAAGGACAGATTAATCCCAAAAGAAGGATAAAGTAAATAAAGATAGGGAAAAGGAAGAGAATACGAGATAAGAATATAAATTAATGAAATAGAAAAGAAACGTGATGAAGATGATCTGTATAGCTAAAAAAGTTAACAAAGTTGGTTATTTGAAAACAGTAACTTAAAAGCAGTACAATTTATGTTACCATAAGAGCGTTAACACCTACAGAATAAATGCAGTGAAATGTATTCAGGAACTTTACACAAAAATTTTAAAACCTTATTGTGAGAAATAAATAAGACTTAAATAAATAAAGGATATATTATAATTGATTGAAAAATCGAATATTGTAGATATGTCTGTTTTCTCAAATTGATATGTAAATTTAATGTAATCCCAAACAAAATTACAGCCATATATATATATGTATATATATATATATATATATATATTTAGAAATAGACCTGCATATTCTAAAATTTATCTGAAAATGCAAACAACCAACCATAGCTGAAACAAACTAAGAAGGACAGAGCTAGAAGACTTCTCTACCAAATCTCTTGATTTTGAAGCTATAGTATTTAAATGTTGTTGCAAAGATAAAGAAGTAGACCGATGTGGCAAGTAGGAATTCCACAGGCAGACCTACACATTTATGGACATTTAATTTATAAGAAAGTTGAACTACAGAGATGTTTTTATGATAAATTATTGTGGGCCAATAAGATATACAATTGAAAAATGAGTAACAGGCCCTACTTTATAGCAGACACAAAAATCAGTTTGACATCAGTGGTAGATCTAAATATGGAAGGTGAAATGATAAGGATTATAGAAGATGACATGGGCAAATATCTTTATATCATTGACAAAAAAGACTTTTAAGATACAATTAGATACTGTTAGTAAATGAGAAATGATAAACTGAACTATATACATCTAAAAATATCTAAAAATAAGGTGAAAAGGCAGGTTGCATTGGGGGAGGTATTTGCAACACATAAAGCCAAACAAAAAGGACTGGCTCCTTGAAAGAGAAATCAGAGAAGTAGATAAGTACTAAGAATCAATAAAATGTCAGATAATAGGAAATGTGTAAGAGTCTTGAATGGGTACTTCACGAAAATGGATATTCAAATGGCCAAAATACATATTTTGCTCAACCTTATTAGTCACTAGAACAATTCAAGACAACATTGAAGTACCACCACATATCCGCTTAAGTGGCTGAAATTTATAAAACTGCTAATATCAAGTGTGTCGAAACTGGTAGAGGCACTAACTTTTGACAGCTTATGCTAAATTTCAATACACTCACACTCATGTATAGAATGTATGAATCTGTTGAAATAGTTATTCTAGTTATATATCCGACAAATGCATATGTGTTTGCACTATAGTCATATAGGATACTCATGACAGCATTATTTGTAATAATCAATAATCGGAAACGAGTGAACTGTCATCATTTCCAATGGAGAAGATATATTCTTACAATGGAATGCTATGCAATAATGAAAATGAAAGAATCATCTCTGTGCATCCATGCAGTTGTATCTCACCAAAATAATGTTGACCAAAAGAAGTCAGAATCAAAAGAATATGATATGTTTCCATTTAAGTGAAGTTTAGCACCAGGAAATACTAATCTATGGTTTTAGAAGTTATGATAGGGATTGTCTTGTCTAGGCTAAGCAGAATGGAGTAGTGATTGGGATAAGCAACAGGGAAGCTTCTAAAGTGGTTACACGTATGTGTTCACTTTGTGATAAGTCATTGAACTATATCCTTACAATTTGTGTAATATAATATGTATGATATATATATTTTGTGCTTAATAAAAGTTTATTTAAAAAACAGAAATCTGTGATTTGACCTCACAGGTTTACTATTACAATCTAGTGGTTTATGATAATTTGTAATAATGAAAGAAGGGTGAGTTTTAATGTATAGTCACCAAAATACATTATTTTGCCATTGTTAGAAAAGGATTGAGACATAAAAGTTCAGAGACACCCAAGGCCATTGCTGCTACCAACCTACTTCAGGACTAGTTCAATCTTTTTTTTTTTTTTTTTTTTTTTTACATTTAAAGGATAAGAGAACAAGAATCTTGTATTTATAGGAATTCCCATTTCTCAAAAAAGACTCCTTTTATAGTGTTAGGGTGTTTTATTAATTGGTATTATCATTTAAGAGATTTCAACTTTGCTGTCATGATTTTGGGTACTAGAGCCCTTGTGGTCTTGATTTCTTAGCCTTGTTAAATAAGAGATCTCATAACATTCTTTGCACTTACATGTTTGTAGAGCTTACAGTAGGAGGTTTTTTTGTGATAGCGGAAGCCTCAGATTTTCTTGACTTTTATTTAGGTGCTTTCCTCTACTGCTGTGTTCTTTTAACCTGTGAAAAGGCACAATAAGTTTTAACACATAGGAACATATTAAACATTATCATTTACAATTTATAGTTGTAACAATCCACTAAGTAATTTTTTTTCAAGTGAAGGAAATCAGATTTCAGTTATACTTCTAGAAAAATTATAAAGTTAAGTAGTGAGTCTAATGATAATGCTTCTGTGGTACTATGTTAATTCTGTACTTTAAAAAATCTTTGAAATTACATTTACTTAAAATGTGTTTTTATAATGATGCTACATCTGGTTACATAAAATGAGTTCTTTTAGCTTCTTAAATTTGATATAATGGGAGTTATTTTTACATTGAAGTATTCAAAGCTATTTTATTAAATTATTGAGCTTTTGTGATTTGTCTAAAATTTTAGCCATCAGAAGTTTTGGAAAGTGATGCAGGACAATTTTATAAATACGTTGTTAGTTAACACATGTTAGTAACTACCGACAAACATGATATTCATGGTCTTCATCCTGGCTTATTTCTCTGCATGATGAGTGTCTGAAATCTTTGCAACAAAAATTGTTGACTCTGTATCAAGTACTGTGTTGGGAATAATTTTAAGATGGAAGACAGATATTTTAAAATTTTATGGTTCGTGAATATGTGGGAAGTGATGGAAATACACAGATGTGTAAAGAAGTAATAGAGCAGATTTATTGAAATGAACAAAATATGTAGGCAAAAAAGATTATTGTTTTTATAAACATCATATGTTATGGGATCTGGAATTTTGGAAAATATGGTTAAAATCTCATATGGATAATTTGAAGAACACTTATCTCTATAGCTCTACTTTTTAAGGTAATTTTGGGATGTGTAGTACTTATCTTTTTCCTAGTGCTCTTTGAAAAACTGGGAAAGACTGCATATGGACAAAAGACTATTGGAAAGCATTCACAGATAGTTTTAGAACAATGACGAAGTAAACATCTTGTCTACCTGAGCTAAGACGACACTCCCAGAAGACCTCATGTGTGTCACCATGATAGCATTCCTTTCATTATCCCTGAAAGCAATAACCATTATTCATAATATTGTGTTAATTGTTTCCTTGCTTTCCACTGTGTTTTTTTAAAAATATGTGTTGGCAAGCAAACCATTCATTTGATTTGTCTGTTTTTGAATTTTGCATCTATTGTTAAGCATTGTATGCTTTCCTCAGACACCTTTTAAAAAATCAAATATGTTGGATATGTATTTTAATTGGGGGGAGTAGATAATAAAAATGGAAATAAAATGTATTTAAATGGTAATAAGTACTATGGAGGAAACAGAAAGCATGATGAAAGAGGATAAGGAGTTTTAGGTTGCTGAATTTAAATAGGGTAGTAAGAGAAGACATCATGAAGACCGTATGTGAGTACAGACCTGAAAGAGGTTAGGGAGGGAACCATGCCAGAATCTGAGGAACAAGTTGAAAGCTAGTTTAAAAACCCTGAAATGGGTATATGCTTATCATTTGGAATAGCTGGACTGGGTAATTTTAGAATGGGTTGGGTGAAGTGATGATGACCTTCAAGTGGTAATTGGGAACACTGAATAATTTAAGAATAATCTAAGAAATAGGTGATAGCATCTGGGATGAAGGAGGCTAGTTTTGAGGGCTGGTTGGATTCTGAATATATTTTCAAGGTAGAGCCAAGAGAGATTGGATAGACAAAGGGATTGGAAATAGAGTGGAAGAGAGAACAAGTGAAAGATGAATTACGCTTTTGGCCTCAACCTGCAAGCATGGAGTTGTCATTAATGGAGATGATGAATTTTGGAGGAGGAGTAGGTTTGGTGTAGAGGAAGATTAGAAGTGCAGTGCTAGATATGTGTAGATCCTTTTTATATTTTCTGTTCTGTGGATGGCATTTGGAATATACCAAGTTTTGGTATTATGAACAATTATATATGTTCTTATTTAGTCTTCTCTTGTTTCATATATAGGTTTCTGTGAGCTAATTCCTTAGTATTATAAATGCTTGGTCATAGGCAGTATCATATTCGATTTTACCCAACTATACTCCAACATCATTTTACTAATTTATATTCCCACTAGTCGTGAAAGGAAATATCTAGTCCTCTATGGTCTCTCCAAAATTTGGTGTTGTTTGATTTTTTTTTCTAAAATTTATTTTTAACATTTATTTATTTTTGAGAGACAGAGACAGAGCGCACGAGTGGGGGTGGGGCAGAGAGAGAGGGAGACACAGAATCCCAAGCAGGCTCCAGTCTCTGAGGCAGGCTCCAGGCCGTCAGCACAGAGCCCGACGCGGGGCTCGAACCCATGAACCGTGATATCATGACCTGAGCTGAAGTCAGACGCTCAACCGACTGAGCCACCCAGGCGCCCCAGTGTTGTTTGATTTTTAAAATAAACTTGGTCAATATGATGGGTATGGCATGATGTCCCCACTTAGTTTTAATTTGCATTTCCCTAATTACTAATAAGGTGGAACATCTTTTCATGTTTATTGTCCATATACTCTTCTGCCCATTTTTTCATTTTAGTTGTTTTGTGTATCCTTCTTCTTGCTATCAATCCTTTGTTAGCTGTATACTTTGCAAACCTGTTCTCTCCCAGATGGTGGATTTTCATTCTGCTCTTTTTATGATGTTGTTTGATGAATAGAACTTTTAATTTTAATATGGAAATGATTAATCTTTTATGGGTTGTATTTTGTGTCTTGCACAAATGCCTTCCTACTTCAATTTTTCTGTATTTCCTACCAACATTTTGTAGTTTTGCCTCTCATATTTAGTTTTTAATCCAACTGGGTAGCGATCCATTTTTAAAAAATATGGATATTCAGTTGTCCCAGAAATGAAAAGTCCATTCCTTTAATGATCTGTAATAGTAATAACTTTTTTATAGAATTATTGTTAGGTGTTTGATATTTTTTATACTTTTTTTAGATGATATCTCTGTTAGTTTTCTAAGGCTGGCATAACAAATTACCACAAATTTGATGGCTAACAACAACAGAAATTTATCCTCTCACAATTCTATAGGCTAGAAGTCTGAAATCAAGGTGCCAGCTGGGCCACACTTCCTCCAAAGATTCTGAGGAAGAATCCTTTCTTGCCTTTTCCAGAATCTGGTAACTATGGGAGATCTTAAGTGTTCTTTAGTGGTAACTGCTCTCATCAGTCTAATTTCTGCCTCTGTCTTCACATTACCTTCTTCCTGTGTGTGTGTGTGTATGTGTTTTCACATGGCCTTCTTATAAGGACATCAATCATTGGATTTAGGGCCCCCTCTAATCTTGTGAGACCTCATTTTACTTAGATAATTACATCTACAAAGACCCTATTTTCAAATAAGTTCTCATTCTGAGGTTCAATGTGGACATGAATTTTGAGGGGGCGCTATTCAACCAGGACATTATCTCTTCATTTCTTTTTGGGCTGATATATGGAGATGCAGTTTTTTTATATTACTTTTATGTCTAACAACTTGCTGTATTTTAATAACATATATAGATTTTTTTAGTTTTTTATAATGACCAGGTCATATACAAATAATGGTAGTTTTGTTTCTTCCTTTCTGGGTCTTACAGCTTTTTATTTTTCTTACCTTATCATTTCAGCAGCAACCTCTAGTTCAGTGTTGAATAGAAATTAACAAGCATCCAATATTAGTTATGAGCTTTGATGAAATACTTTCGGTGTTTCTCAGTAAGAGTGATGTTCACTGTGGGTTTTGTAGACGTTTTTAAGAAAGATCCCTTTTTTTCTGGTTTGCTAAGGGTTTATTTTGTCATGAATGAATGGATATTTATCAAAGGTATTTTTTGGGATGATTATCTGATTTTTCTGCTAAATAATTTACTGTGGGAAGTTATTTTAATTATGTTATTCTTAACCTAAAATTAACCCCAAATTTGGGTTAAGTCTCATTTAGTCAAAATGTGTTACTTGTTTTTTGGTTTGCTAATATGTTGATAAGTATTTTTTTATTGATGTTAATATGTGAGATTTGCATGTGGTTTTCTTGAATATTCTTGTCAGCTCTTTGTGGTAAGGTTATGTGGGGCTCGTAAAATGATTTGAGTAGTGTTCCTTTTAATACTTTGAAACAGTATTTATAAGGCTGGAACTATTTTTTCCTTAATATTTTATGGTAATAATCTATAAGTCAAGTGTTCAAAAACAATTTTGTGTGTATAATTTTAACTACAAAATTCAGTATATGTAATGATTATAAACCTATTTAGATGGTATTTTTATTCTTGAATAAGTTTTTATTCTTGAATATGTTTCGATGAGGTATATTTTCAGGAATTAATCCAAGAAATCAGTGTCTTCAGTTAATTTGTTATAATGGTGTTCATTATGTTCTCTTAGACTCTCTAATATCAGCAGCATCTGTAATTATGTTTCTGTTAATTATTTTTAACCACTGTCAAAACTATCTACTTATCCATCTATTTATCTATCATTTATTATTTTTTCTTAACTAAGAGTGAGTTGCTGACATGATGCATATTTAAACCTAAATATTTTTATATGTATTTACTGAAAAACAAGGACATTCCTTGAAAAACAAGGAAATAAAATTAATGGAATTTACTAATCTAACTTGTAGATTTTATTTAACATTTCTAATTGACCTATTATCTTTTATTAAAAGATAGCACTTTGTTATTGCTGAATTTGCTTTCTTAATAAATTTTGCATTTATGTTCATATGTGAAATTGTCTGTGGTTTTCCCTTCTTATACTGTCCTTTTTAGATTTTGATGTTCTTTTTTGCCAGGTTTGGGTATCCTTTCCTGACTTAGGATCGTATCCAATATCCAACACAGAGTTTAGTTTGTAATGCCTTTGTAGTCTTTTTAAATCTGGGACAATTTCAGTCTTTATTTTGAAGAATGTACCCAATTTGGGATGATTCCTTAGGATTAGTTTCAGGCACCAAAATGTGCCATTCTAAGGTTTTTTTGAAAAATAATTTTTATTGAGATATAATTTGTATACCATAAAATTTTCCATTTTAATCATTTTAAAAATGTACAATTAAGGGTTTTTGGTGTATTCATGTTTTGCAACCATCATTACTAATACCAGAGTATTTCTGTCACCTCAGAAGAAATCACATACCTCCCTAAACACTCTCTTTTCATCTCTTAGAAACCATTGATCTACTTTCTGTCTCTAGATTTGCCTATTTGTGATATTCATATAAAGGTAATATACAATATGTGGCTTTTTGTGTCTGGTTTATTTTACTTTGCATAATGTTTTCAGAGTTCCTCCATGCTGTGATATGTTTGAATACTGCACTCTTTTGTATAGCTGAATAATATTTCATTGCATGAATATAGCACATATTGTTTATCCACTCATGAGTTGATGTACATTTGGGTTGTTTTCACTTTAGGATATCATGAATGAGGCTGCTATGAACATTCCTGTAGAGGGTAATTTTATATATTGGTTAAAGTGGTTAAAATGGTTCCAGTTTTCTCAACTGTAAAGACACAGTTTTTCCTTTGTAAATTAATAAACACCTGTGGAGAGATACTTTTAGATTATGTAAGTATTCTGTTTTTTATTAAAAACTTTTACCTAATAATTTTAGCATCCACTGAACATTCATGTGTGAAAGTTATTACTGAATGGTGATATCTTGTTTTATTATTCCTTCTAAATTCCCCCTGATTTTTTCTTCACCTAAAGAATTGTATGAATTGACCAATTTTTATTTTATCCAATGTTTTATAATCTATTGCTCTTCTTCTCTATTTTGTTGCTCAAACTGTCCCAGATTTGGGCCGTATGAGCTTCTTTTAGTGTGGCTACTGTCCCCATTTAGACATGTCCCCATTGTTCTTTGTGCACTCATCCACTTTCTGGCACACATGCAAAAAAATTCCATGCAAATCTTGTTAATTCCTTGCTGGAATAAGTAATTTCCTCAAGGAATCCACATTTTTTAGTGAAGAATATTGTTTAGAAACCAACATTAGGGCACTGGCTTGTTTATTGCTTTTTCATGTATTTACAGATCATCTCAGAAGATAGAGCCAGGAAATATGCAAATGTGCATATTTGTATCTATTTATAGAAATATGTGTACATCTGTATCTCTATGCATCTGTCTGTCTAAACTGCATAATGATGCTTTACAACATCACATTATTCTTGCTTTCCTCTCTTTCATATTTGTAGAGCCCTTCTGACAATGAGAAACCTAGATCAAAAGATAACTCTGATTTCTTTCATTGGAATTTTAATTTTTCTCATATAGCTCTTACATATATCTTGTTAGATTTATACCTATTTTATTTTGTTGGTGCTAATATGAATAATGTGTGTCTTTAATATCAAGTATTCATTGTTCATTGCTGGTATATAAGAAAGTAATGGATTTTGATTTGTTAACTTTGTATCCTCAACCTTGCTATACCAGGAATTTTCTTGTTGATTCTTTGGGATTTTCTACATAGATAATTACGTCACCAGTGAGCAGACTGTCTTATTTGTTTCCATTTTGTATATCTTTAATTTCCTTTTCTTATCTTATTGCATTGGCTAGAACTTTTAGTGCAGTGTTGAATAGGGGAGGTTTTGTCTTGTTACTTTTCTTAGAAGGAAAGAATCTAGTTTCTCACTATTAAGAATGATTTTTTTTTGTAGATGTTCGCTATCAAGATGAGGAAGTTCCCCTCTATTCTTAGTTTGCTGAGAGTTTTTATCATGAATCAATGTTGGATTTCGTCAAATTATTTTTCTGTATCTGTTGATATGAACAAAGGATTATTATTCTTTATCCTACTGATGGGATAGATTACATCACTTGACCTTCAAATATTTAATCATCCTTGCATATGTGGATAAATCCTATCTGCTTAATCATTACATTAAAACTATTTTCAGCTTAAGTTTCTCTCTGGTAGCTGAATATTTTTTCCTTGATCCATGTATTTCCTTTATTATTTACTATATAGTATTTATTTTGTAAAAAGCAATGATAGACCACTAGTTTTTAAAAGGAAAATATGCTCTATTTGTTTAAAACATTCAACTTTAAAGTCCTCTATATTTGACAGTGGTATAATTTTAAATCTATAGATGTCTTTTGTAACCAGAAAGGCTTAGGAGAGAATCGGAGTCAAAATTTCTAGGTGAAGCCATCTTTGGTAACTTATTACAAAACCCCAATATTTTCTTTTAATATAGCCTTAGTGAGATGTAATTCATATACCATAAAATCCACCCATTTAAAGTAAACAGTTCAATGGTTTGGGGGCACCTGGGTGGCTCAGTCAGTTGAGTGTCTGACTTATGGTTTCGGCTTAGGTCATGATTTCATGGGATTGAGCCCCATATTGGGCTCTGCACTGGCAGTGCAGAGCCTGCTTGGGATTCTCTCTCTCCTCTCTGGTCCTCACCCTGCTCATGCCCTCTCTCTCTCTCTCCCTCTCTCAAATTAAATAAATAAACATAAAAAAATAAAGTATACAATTCAGTGGCTTTTAGTGTATTCACTGAGTTGAACAATCGTCACAATTTTAGAACCATTTTATACCTGCAAAAGGAAACTCTATACGTATTATCAGTGACTCCTCATTTCCTCTCAAAATCACAGCTTTAGGTAAGCGCTATTCTTCTTTCTGTTTCTATAAATTTGTCTTCTGGGCCTATAAATGAGATGACACAAAATGTGTGTGTGAGTTTTTTTTTTTTTTTTATAATGGACTTCTTTAAGCATAAGAAAAAGCATGATCTCAAGGTTTATTCATAAGGTAACATGAATCAGTATTTAATTCCTTTTCTCTGTCAAAATATTTTCCATTGTATGGATATACCACCTTTTATTTATGTATATATAGCAGCTGTTGGAAATTTGGGTTGTTTCTGCTTTTTAGCTATTGTTAATAATACTTCTGTGAACCTTTGTGTACAAGTTTTTGTGGAGAGGTTTTTCATTTCTCTTGGGTATATATCTAGGAGTGGATTTGTGAGCTCTATAGTTACTCTGTGTTTAAACTTTTGAGGAACTGCCAGACTGTTTTCCAAAGTGGGTGCACTGTTTTACATTCCCATCAGAAGTGTATGAGGATTCCAGTTTCTTCTCATCCTTGTCAACACTTGTTACTGTCAAGCATTTTGATTACTGCTACTCTTGTGGGTAGTAGTATCTCATAGTTTTGATTTGTGTTGCTATGATAGCTATTCATATTGAGCATCTTTTCATGTGCTCATTGGCTATTTACATTTCTCTCTTGGAGAAATGACTATTAGGATCCTTTCCCATTACTTACTTTGTGTTAGGAAGTCTTTATGTTTTCTACATGTAAGTCCTTTATTAAATATGTGAATTGAAAATAATTCTCCCATTATGTGTGTTATTTTTCACTTAGTTTACAGTGTCCTTTGAAACTCAAAAATTTTTCAATTTTCATGACATCCAGTTTATTGTGTATTTTGTCACTTACACTTTTGGTGTCATGTCTAAGAATCTGTTGTCTAACCCAACTCCAGGAATAATTACTTCTGTGTTTTCTTCTAAGAGTTTTATATTTGAGTTCTTACATTTAGGCCTTTTATCCATTCTGAGTTAATTATTGTCTGTATTCTGAGAGAGGAGCTTTTTTTTTCTCCTTGTAGATGTCCACTTGTCCCAGCACTATTTGAAAGAGTATTCTTTCCTTTATTTGAATTTCCTTTTCTTTCAATTGGCTATTATGGTTCCTTGAATTTCCATATGAATTTTAAGATCAGTCTGTCAATTTTAAACAAAACAAAACAGAAACTCCAGCTGGGATTTTTATAGGGAGTGAGATGAATTTGTAGACCAGTTTGGAGAGTATGGCTATCTTAACAATATATTTTTTTCCAATTCATGAAAACAGGCTATCCTTCCATTTATTTAGGCCATCTTTAATTTCCTTCCTCAACATTTTTTAATTTTTATTTATTTATATTTTAATTTTATTTTTTTACTTTTTAAAATTTACATCCAAATTAGTTAGCATATAGTGAAACATTGATTTCAGGGGATTCCTTAATGCCCCTTACCCATTTAGCCCATCCCCCCTCCCACAACTCCTCTAATGACCCTCAGTGTTCTTCATATTTATGAGTCTCTTCTGTTTTGTCCCCCTCCCTGTTTTTATATTATTTTTGCTCCCCTTACCTTATGTTCATCTGTTTTGTCTCTTAAAGTCTTACGTGAGTGAAGTCACATGATTTTTGTCTTTCTCTAATTTCACTTAGCATAATACCCTTCAGTTCTATCCACATAGTTGCAAATGGCAAGGTTTCATTCTTTTTGATTGCCGAGTAATACTCATTGTTGGAGTATATATACTCCATTGTATATATATACCACCTCTTCTTTTTCCATTCATCCATCGATGGACATTTGGGCTCTTCCCATACTTGGGCTATTCTGGATAGTGCTGCTATAAACATGGGGGTGCATGTGTCCCTTCGAAACAGCACACCTGTATCCCGTAGATAAATGCCTAGTAGTGCAATTGGTGGGTTGTCGGGTGGTTCTATTTTTAGTTTTTTGAGGAACCTCCATACTGTTTTCCAGAGTGGCTACACCAGCTTGCATTGCCACCAACAATGCAAAAGAGATCCTCTTTCCCTGCATCCTCGCCAACATCTGCTGTTGCCTGAGTTGTTAATGTTAGCCATTCTGACAGGTGTAAGGTTGTATCTCATTGTGGTTTTGATTTGTATTTCCCTGATGATGAGTCATGTTGAGCATTTTTTCATGTGTTGGTTGGCCATCTGGATGTCTTCCTTGGAGAAGTGTCTATTCATGTCTTTTGCCCATTTCTTCACTGGATTCTTTGTTTTTTGGGTGTTGAGTTTGATAAGTTCTTTATAGATTTTGGATACTGACCCTTTATCTGATATGTTGTTTGCAAATATCTTCTGCCATTCTGTTGGTTGCCTTTTAGTTTTGCTGATTGTTTCCTTTGCTGTGCAGAAGCTTTTTATTTTGATGAGGTCCCAGTAGTTCATTTTTGCTTTTGTTTCTCTTGCCTCTGCAGTCGTGTTGAGTAAGAAGTTGCTGCAGGCAAGATCAAAGAGGTTTTTGGTTTTTAGTTTTTACAGTATAGGTGTTATACTTTGTTAAATTTATTCCTAAATATTTTATTCTTTTGATACCATGGTAAATTGAGTTTTGATTATATTTATTTTACAATTTTTCATTCCTAGTGTGCAGAAATTCAATTGAGTTTTGTATATTTTTCCTTTACCCTAAAAATTTGTTAAACTCATTTATTATTTCTAACAATTTTTTTGTGGATTCATTAAAACTTCTGTATACAAGATCATGTCATCTGCAACTAGCAAGAGCTTTACTTCTTCCTTTCTAGTTTGGATACCTTTTATTTCGCTTTCTTGCCTATTTCCCTTTCTATAATGTGTAGTGGAATGTTGAATAGAATTGGCAAGAACAGACGTCTTTGTCTTGTTCCTGATCTCAGGGGGAAAATTTTAGCCTTTAACCATTAAGTATCATGTCAGCTGCTCTTACTTTTTTTTTTTTTAATAGATATCATTTATATTAGATTTCTATGGTTGCTATAACAAATTAGCACACACAGATACACACATGTGCACGCATACACACACACACACACACACACACACACACACACACACACACACACGTATTCTTTCACGGATCTGGAGGCCAGAAAGTGTGAACAGAAGCATGCGCCCTCAAGAGTTGCTAGGGAAATTCCTTTCCTCTTTCAGTTTTTGGTAGCTGTCAGTATTTCTGGAGTTGTGGAGGAATTGTTCCATTGTCTGTCTCCAAGTTGTATTACCTCCTCCTCTTTTTTGTGTGTGTCTTTTATAAGGACACGTCATTGGATTAAGGTTAGCTGCATAATCTGGAATGATCTCCTCTGCTCAAGATGCTTTATTTAATACATTTGCAAAGACACTTTCTCCAAATAAGGTAACATTCATACGTTCTAAGGATTAAAACATGGATGTATCTTTTGGGGTGGAATACCATTTGGCCTTTATCAGGTTGAGGAATTTCCCTTCTATCCCTGTTTTGTTGACTGCTGTTATCATGCATGGCTGTTAGATTTTGTAAATAACTTCTCCTGTATCTTTTGAGATTATCATTTAGTTTTTTTTCTGTATTCTACTAATATTGTGTGTTACATTGATTTTCAGATGTCAAGCCAATTATGCACTCTTGGGATAATCTCCACTTGGTCATGGTGTATAATTCTTTTTATATGTTACTGGTTTTGATTTGCTAGTATTTTATTTAGGATTTTTGTGTCTCTTTTCTAAAAGAATATTAGTCTGTAGTTTTCTTGTGATATTGTTGGTTTAGGTATAAGATTCTTACTTTCTCATAGAATGAGATGAGTAGTGTACCATCCTATTTTATATTTTTGAAAAATTTATGAACAATTCACATTATTCTTCTTTAAATACTTGCTAGAATTCACCAGTGAAGCCATCAGACCTTCCCCCACCTTTTTTTTTTTCAAATTTCCTTGGTCTCTTTATTTGTTACAGGTCTATTCAGATTTTCTGATTCTTATCTCAGTTTGGGTAGTTTGTATCTTCCTAGGACTTTGTTTATTTCATATTGTTGTTTGTATGTAGTTGTTTAGTATTGGATTATAGGCTGACTTATTTCTGTCAGAATGATATGTGCCTTCTTAATATCTTGATTTTAATAATTTGAGTTTTTCTCTTTTTATTCTTGTTTAGTATACCTAAGAGTTTGTCAATTTTTTGATCTTTTAAAAGAAAAAACTTTTCACTTCATTGATTCTCTCTATTGTGTTTCCAGTCTACATTATATTCTTTCCTGTTCCAATCTTTATTGGTTTTTTTAATTCTTTTTTGCTATGGGCTTTTGGTTTGCCCTTTTATCCAGTCTCTTAGGGTATAAGTTTAACTATTGAATTCTCATTTTTTCTTTAAATACATGTGTCTACAAATATAGATTTCCCTCCAAAGTATTGCTTTTGGTGTCTTCTATGTTTGTCTTGTCTTCATTTTCATTCATCTCAAAGTATTTTCTAATATGCTTATGATTTTTTCTTTGACCCACTTATTATTTTGGAGTGTTTCATTTCCACATATTTATGATTTTTCTCAAATAACTTTCTTTTTGTTTTAATTATTTTAATTCCATTATAGTTAACATACAGTGTAATTTTAGTTTCAGGTGTACAATACAGTGATTCAAAACTTACATACATCACCCGCTGCTCATCACAAGTGCACCCCTTCATCCCCATCACCTATTTCACTCATCCCCCCCATCCATCTCCCCTCTGGTTTGTTTATTCTCTGTATGTTCTCAGTTTGTTCTCTATAGTTAATAGTCTGTTTCTTGGGGCACCTTGGTGGCTCAGTTGGTTAGGTGTCCAACTCTTGGTTTGGGCTTGGGTCATGATCTCCTAGTTTGTGAGGTTGAGCCCACGTTGGGGCTGCAGTTAGCAGCACGGAGCCTGGTTGGGATTGTCTCTCTCCTCTCTCTCTGCCTCTTCCCTGCTTTCACATTCTCTCTTTCAAAATGGACAAATAAACATTAAGAAGAATGAGTCTTTCTTGGTTTGTTTCTCTTTTTTTCCTTTGCTTGTTTTTTTTTTAATGTTTTAAGTGTTTATTTTTGAGAGAAAGAGAGAGAGAGAGAGAGAGAGAGAGAACGAATAAGGGAGGGGCAGAGAGAGAGGGAGACACAGACTCCGAAGCAGGCTTCAGGCTCCGAGCTATCAGCACAGAGTCAGATGCACTCACGAACCGTGAGGTCATGTCAGCTGAAGTTGGACGCTCAACTGACTGAGCCACCCAGGTGCCCTGCTTGTTTTGTTTCTTAAATTCCACATATGAGTGAAATCATATGGTATTTTCCTTTCTCTGACTGACTTATTTCACTTAGCATTATACTTTCAAGCTCCATCCATGTCATTGCAAATGGCAAGATTTCATTCTTTTCTATGGCTGACACACGCGCACATGCACGCACGCATGCACACAACTACACCCCACATCTTCTTTATTCGTTCTTCAGTTAATGGACACTTGTGCTACTTCCATAATTTGGTCATTGTGTCTCAAATAACTTTCTATTACTTATTTTTAATTTCATTCCATTGTAGTCAGAGGGCATACCTTGTATATTAATCTTTTTAAATTTATTGAGGTTTATTTTATGACCTAGTATATAGTCTGTCTTAGAGAATGTTACATGTGTACTTGCAAAAACTGTGTATATTGGTGGTGTTGGCTGTGGTGTTCCTCATATGTCTGTAAGGTTCGTACTAGGCAGATGTATTTCCTTGTTTATCATATAGTTCAATTCATTTTTGAAAGTTAGTATTGAAGGTTGCTACTGTTATTATTGACTTACCTGTTTCTTCTATTATGTCCATTTTGCCCCATTTTGGGGGTGTTCTGTTGTAAAGTCATATGTGTTCATAATTGCTAGAACTTTGTGATGGAATGGTCTTTTTATCACTATGAAATATTGCTATTGAAGTCTAGGAACGTTTTTGTTTTAATGTCTGTTTTGTTTGATGTTATAGCTACTACAGCTTTCTTATGTTTATTGTCTGCATAGAATATTTTTCTATCCTTTTTCTTTCAATATATTTGCACCTTTCAATCTAAAGTATGTCTCTTGGAGAGCATATAGTTGGTACCTGTTTTTTTTTTTTTTAATTCTGTCTCACAATCTCTGACTTTTATTTGTATATTTTAATAGCTTCAATTTAATGTTATTTTTGATATATTTGAATTATCTGCCATTTTACTCTTTCTTAAATATCTCATTTGTTATTGTAGATAATAATGCTTTTTGTTACTCTTTTTTATTGCTCTTCCTATTAAATATTTTCTAGTGTAACATTTTAATTCTTTAATGGTTTTTAAAATAATTATTTTAGTTACTTGTTTAGTGTTCGTTTAGGGCTTATCATATATATCTTAACAGAATATACTTCAGACTTCTACTAACTCAACTGCAGGGAAATATAAAAATGTTTCTCTTTTAGAACTCTATTCTCTTTTTCATCTTTTTTTTGTGGTATGATAACTACATATATGTGTATATGTATATATATATATATATATATAATCTATATATGTTACAAACTCAACAATATATTGTTATTGTACTAATTTTATATACTTTTGTATCTCAAAGAGATAGAGTATAAGGAAGAGCAAGTATATATTTCTTATGTAAACTTGCTATTAAATACTTTTTTGTGTTTCTTTTTCATTTGTTCTTGTTGATTTATATTACTATTTGGCATCATTTTCTTCAACAGAGTTTTGCTTCCCTCTGTCACTTTGCTGTTATTGTCAAATATATTACATTTCTATATGTTTTAGGTCCAGCAATGCACTTGTATATGTGTTGTTTTATAACGATTGTTTTTCCTTTCTAGCACTCTGGATTGATATACCTGATCCAAAACTGAACAACTTCCTTTAGTATATTGTAAGGAGGATTTTCTCCCCAAAAATGTGTTAATTTTTGTTCATCTTGTAATGTCTTCATTCTGTTCATTTTTGAGAGGTAATTTTATAAATATAAGATTCTTGGTTGACATTGTTTTCCAGATTTCTTGAGGTATAATTGGCAGATAAAAATCATGTATTGTGTATATGTGATGTTTAGATATATATACATGTGAAATGATTATCATAGTCAAGCTAATTAACATACCATCATCTTACATAGTTCCTGTTTTTTGTGTGTATGGTAAGAATGCTTACAATGCACTGTCTTAGCAAGTTTCAAGCATACAATATAGTCTTATTAACTATAGTAACCATGCTGTATATTAGATCTTCGGAGCTTATTTATCTTGCATAACTGAAATATTGAATGCTTTGACCTATATCTTGACCCTCCCTGCCCCCCCCTCCCCGGGTCCCCCAGCTCTTGTAAACCACCAGTCTACTCTGCTTTTTTGAGCTTGACTTCTTTTTAGATTCCACATATAGGTGAGATCATGCAGTATTTGTCTTTATTTCACCTGGCATAATACTCTCCAGATTCAGGGGCACCTGGGTGGCTCAGTTGGTTAAGTGTCCCATTTCAGCTCAGGTCATGATCCTGTGGTTTGAGAATTCAAGCCCCACATCAGGATCTCTGCTGTCTGTGCAGAGCCTACTTTGAAGCCACTGTCTCCTTTCCCTCTGCCCTCTCCTGCTCATATTCTCTATCTCTCTCAAAAAATAAATAAACATTAAAAAGTATTCTCCAGATTCATCCATGTTGTTGTAAATGGCAGGATTTCCTGCTTTTAAAAGGCTGAATATATGTATACATTTTCATTGCTGAATAACATTATGTATGTGTGTGTGTGTGTGTGTGTGTGTGTGTATATATATATACACACTACATTTTCTTCATTTACTTACTGGTGGACACTTAGGTTATTTCCATATCTTGGCTACTATGAATAATGCTTCAGTGACCATGAGAATGCAGCTATATCTTTGAGATACTGATTTCATTTCCTTTGGACATACACCCTGAAGTGGGAATTCTGGATTATATGGTAGCTCTTGGTAGTTCTGGTTTTAACTGTTTGAGGAAGCTCTATACAGTTTTCCAGTTGATTATCCCAATTTACTTTCCCACCTTTTACTCCACAGCCTCAGCAACAATTATTTCTTATCTTTGGATTGTAGCCATTCTATTTTTTTTTTTTTTTTAATTTTTTTTCAACGTTTATTTATTTTTGGGACAGAGAGAGACAGAGCACGAACGGGGAAGGGGCAGAGAGAGAGGGAGACACAGAATCGGAAACAGGCTCCAGGCTCCGAGCCATCAGCCCAGAGCCCGACGCGGGGCTCGAACCCACGGACCGCGAGATCGTGACCTGGTTGAAGTCGGACGCCCAACCGACTGCGCCACCCAGGCGCCCCAGGATTGTAGCCATTCTAATAGGTGTGAAGGGATATCTCATTTTGGCCTTATTTGCATTTCCATGATGATTAGGGATGTTGAGCACTTTTTCATTTATGTGATGGCAGTCTGTGTGTCTTCTTTGGAAAAACGTCTATTCAACATCATTTGTCTATTGTTTAATTGGATTGCTCTTTTCTTTTCTGTTGAGTTATATGAGTTTTCATATATTTTGGATATTATGTTTTCTCCATTCTGCAAAACCAAGCCCAGTGTTGAGGGCCTTCCATTTTTCTCCCCTTGGGCAGTGCTTGAAGTGTTCAGGGTTATGCATCTTCTTCCCGTGCAACAGGGTTGAGCCAGCTGTGTGTGCTCATGAGCCATCTTGCAGAAGCTCAAGTGTGCCACGTGGGGGAGGGAATTATGGATCGCTGGGGACATGTCTGTGCTATTTGAGGTATGTTTGCAGGTGATGTATCATAAGAAGTTCATGGATGGGCCTCTTGGTAGAGTTCATGAGGCGATCAGTAGAAACCTTAGCTCTTTGCTGAGTTTTGTGCCCTAGTCACCGTGAGTGCCCTTTTTCTTCCTCTGCCAGTGCTCTCATAGTTCTGGATGGGGTGAGAAAGAAGTGGTCTTGTTGGACATAATCCCACTTGGCTGTGGCAGCTAGACGCATACTATGCTGTCATTGCCCCTGTGGGAGTAATTGTAAATTGAAGAGGTTTCTCTTGGGAGTGTTTTTGCCTTGAGGTGGGGGGGGGGGGGTGATGTGGTAATGTGAAACTGTTCTTACTCTCTTTCGTCCTCCTATTCTTGGAAGTTTTGCTCTAAGTGGTCCTGACACTTCTCTCTGGACTTCTGGGCTCCCACAAAGGTGCTCTTGTCTCTACATGAGCTGATAAAAATCTGTTTTTGTGGGAGGATGAGGTCAGAAAACTCTTATTCCATCATACTACGTAGGTCCTGTTTTTTCACATTTTTTTCATTCAGCACACTGCATATGTTTGCATATGTTATCGTTTCCAATCCCAGGTTGGCTGTATGTCCTGTTGGGTTTCTCTTGTATGCAAAAGCATCATCTTCCTCTTGCTGCTTTTATGATTTTCTCTTTCTTTGTGGTCTTCAGCATTTTTACTGTTTTATGTCTGAGTGTGGTTCTTTCTGTGTTTTTTTTCCTACTTGGATTTCATTGAGTGTTTTGGATGTGTATGTTGGTGTTTTTCATCAAATTTAGGAAGTTGTCAGACATTATTTCTGAAAAAATTTTACCACTCTCCTCTGCATTAGTGTTCTCAGTAAATGCATGCTGTGGCCATTAATGGCACTCCACATTTCTTACAGGCCCTTCATTTTCATCTCTGTTCTTCAGATTGCTGAATCTCTTTTTCTACTTTCTACTTCATTGATTTTTTTTTCTTCTGCTTGCTGAAATTTACTGTTTACCTCTCCCATAAATTTAAAACTTTAATTATTACACTTTTTAACTTTTTGGTGATTTCTATATCTTTGTTGTTTTATATTTGATAAGGCATTGCCATATTTTCCCTTACTTCTTTAAATCTTGATGTCTTTAAGACTGAACATACTTGTAATAGCTGCTTTGAAGACTTTTTGCTTCATCGGACTTCTGGTGCCTCAAAAGCAATTCTGTTGCCTGATTTTTCTGTGTGTATAGGTTACTCTTTCTTATTTCATCGCATGTTATAATTTCTCCTGAAAGCTGAACATTTTACATAATATAGCAACTCTGGGTCCTGATTTTTCTCCTTTTCTGGAACTGTTGTTTGTTTAGTGACTTTGCTGAACTGTTTCAGTGAAGTCTTTTTCTTCCTCCAGTGGATTCTCTGATGCTGCTCCTCCCAGGAGGCAGCCTGGGGTGCCCCAAATCACCCCTGGGTGATGGCAGTTTTAGCAGGGTTCTCTTGGACTTTTCCTTCTGACCTCTCTGGTGAGCTGAGTGTATCACACCCACCTGCTAGTCACCACTAACTGTTGACTGATTGCTGTAGTATTCTCAACAATGCTCTGGGGCATTAATTGCTTCATAGTCTGTTTGAATTCAGTGTCCATCCCTTTTCAGGGGCAGTCTTTATGAGGCCAGTCTTAGGGATTCTGACCCTCTTAGGGCTCTTCTTAGCTGTCTTTTTCCCTGCTTCTCTCTGGTGAACTTCTGTCTGTTCTACGTTTGGCTGTCTCAGTTGCTTACGACCAAAACCTCCGTTGTTTTTTTGAGTGCCCTTTAGGCTCGGAGTTTCCTCCCTTTTGTTATAAATAAACTCAGTTCCCTTGGGAGAGCTGTGGCACTCTTTTTCTTAGTCTGCCTCTCCCTGGTGTGGGGCAGGGTGAGACTCAGTGCCAGTACTTTCGAATTGTAGGTGGGTCAGTGGCTTGTCCTTTCTGGAGTGATAACACTGTGTTATGTGCAGGGCACTGGATGGGGATGGTGGCCTTTGCTCTTCTCAGCTTTCATGTAACTTCTGCCCTGTGACTGATGTGGGGTAAAGAGTTACTGGCCCTCTTAGCCTCCTAGGCCTGATGTATAGCTTGCACTAACGAATGAGGGCTAGGAAGAGGATGAGCATTCAGACCTCTCCTGCTTTCTCCTTGAATGGAGTTTCTACCACCAGAGCTGGGGGCCATGAGCAGTATTGTCTGCCTGCTGTTCCTGGTTAGATATCCATGGCCTGGAGAAGGAGCTCTCTCTGTTATTATCTTTACCCACCTGGGGTTCAACTTATTTATCGTTGAACTGCAGAGGGAGGGTGCAGACACAGGGAAGGATGACAGCAGATAACGGGTCAAATATCATGGACTGCTGCCGTTCTTACTGAAATTTAGTAGATACTGAAATTGAGTAAATATTTATTGGCTGTAGGGTGCCTGGCTCACCCAATGGAAGAGCATGCAGCTCGATCTCAGGGTTGTGAGTTCAAGCTCCATGTTGGGTATACAGATTGCCTAATAAATAAACTAAAAAAAAATTTTGTTTTGCTTTTTGCTAAATTTTTCTGAGAACTTAAATGTCGTTTTTGTAACTTTTGCCAATTATAGTTCTTTTCCGATACAGTTTGTGGAACTTCTCATATTGCCATTCTGGAAGTCAGCTCCATATTCTTTAGCCATTAATTGCTATAGGTTTTTGAGATATATATAGTATTTATACCTTACTTACTATACTATATGTACTAGGTTTACATTCTGATTCTTTTTTAGTACTAGTGCTTTTTATTTTAGAAAACTTACAAAGTATTGACTCATATGTCATGCAGCTTTATTATACGGCGATACATTAAAGTGAAATATAATTGTGAGCATATGTTTATAGTACTTTCTGTTAGTTAATTTTTCCTTGAACATTTATATTAATTTAATGTTTCTAAAAATACATGTGATTTTACACAACAATATGGATATATCTCAAAAACAATTTTGAGCAAAGGAATGTACACACAAATGAGTACTAGGTATATGATTTTACTTTATAAAGTACAAAGAAAAAAATACAAATATAACAGACAATCCTAAAATTTGTGTGGAGCCACAAAAGAATCAGAATAGTGGTAATATTCTTTTAAAAATATATCTCAGTAGTGTTTACTTAGTTGTGTTCATCTTGTGAAAATTCATTGAATTTTAGACTTATGTGCACTTTTATGCATATTATATTTAAGAACTTAGATAATATATTATGAGATCCATATGAATTATTAGTTTTAACTGAATACAATTGAGAGTAAATTTACTATATTCAACATTCTATTTACTTTGGTATTTAAAATTGGTGGTACTTCGGTCCTCTAGTTTTAAGGACACTTGTTTCCTACATTTATAAATGAAATAAAAGTTTATAATATACATTGTTATAAAATCATGAACAATTATGTTTAATATTTTTGTTTCCTCAAAGCATTTTAAGATACTGTGCATCTCAAAATACTTCAAAAATGTTGAAATTTAGAGGCCATTTATGAGTTATTAAAAAATAAAGCATGTTATTTTCACAATTCTAAGGAAAATTCTATATGCAAGTTAGACCCTTTATATAATATATATATAATCAGGGAGGTCTTTTTATCCTGTGTAATACATTTTTAAATTTTATCCTGTAGGACTATTTTGAAAGAAAGTGGGTTTGCCAGATATCTTCATTCAGCTGTTCTTATCAATGGAGCTATGCTTATTTTTGGAGGAAATACCCATAATGACACTTCCTTGAGTAACGGTGCAAAATGTTTTTCTGCCGATTTCCTGGCATATGACATAGGTATGTATCTGTTAGGATTGTACATAGTAGGAAATATCAGCAATTTGTCATGTAGAGGTTCTCAAATAATATTAATCAACAGCATGTGTGTATGTCATTTTAGAGATAAATTCAGAGATCAAGTCCAGGAGAACAGACATTCTAGGTTTGAATGTCCTTTTTGAAGGCTTTTGTGTAATGTATCCCTATGTGAGCAATTTATCAGTCTGTTGAGTTTGATTGTTGCCATATTAGGTTTGATAATAGGTAGATAATGGAGCACTATCAAGTTATATAAATTACAAATAGTAGGAATGCAAGCATTTTAGAGTTAGTGGGTATGAGCAAAGATGCATTTAAATCAAACACACCAGATATAGTTACTTGGTGTAGGAAGACGATAGAAGTATAGACACAATAGAGCTAAAGAAGTAAGATCTGGGGACAAGATGGAAACCCAGAACATACCTAGGAATGAAAGTAAAGTATCTAAATAAGAATCTTTTCCAGAGAACCAGAAATACAGTGCATTTTTACAGTTCACTTGATTTTAATTATGCTATCTGTAGTCCTATCAATTTCTAAATATTAAATGAATGTATTTTTTGAAATACTAAATTTAGCTACCCATAGACTATTATAGAGAAAACATTTCTTTTCTGTGTATCATTTTATAGATAAAGCCTAGTTGATATTTAAAATATGTTTAGCAGTAGTTCAGAGCTCTTTTAATTGGTGGTGTAATGTAATAAACCAATTTTAAGCTATTAAGAAACATTCTGATGAATTAAGAGACCAAAGAATAACACATTTTATAGATTTAAGAGGTTTCTTTTGCTCTTGAAGATCATAAAGACACATAGTCTACTTTGAAAAATTATTTCAAGTGGTGGCATATAAAGATGTTATACCTATTAATATGAGATTTGATTTTATACTATGCATTTGGAAGGATATTCCTACTGATAAAAATAAACATGCTTTTTAACTCTAAACTATGTGTGTATCTTTCTGTGATTAATTATTAAAAAGAATCCACTGCCTTTAGGATTTTTAAATTCTAAATAATTAAATATTTACCTTTTTGGACTAATAATTTGAAGTGATGATTTATGATCAAAATTGGATCGTCTTGGCTTTTAGAAGGCTTGTAAATCAGTGCTGAGATCCTGAAAAATGGATTAAATGACGTAGTGAATCTAGGCTCCTTATTATGATCTGTCATTGCCAGGCTGGGACCGTCCACATACTGTTTCGGCTGTGGTGATGAGACAGCAAGCTTATTTCCTTGGAAGTAGATGGTTTGTTTCCCTTTTACGAATAAAAATCCTAGAAAAGTGTAGAGTTTTGTTGTTATTGTTAAAATCTATGAATTGACATTTTGAAACTTTCAAGAAGATTCTTTAGGGAATTTCCACCTAATGTCTCTACTTTAATGAAGAAATTAATGTTGAGCTATTTTGTACCTGACGTATTGAGAAATTATTTTTATTTCTTCCATATTGTTCAAGATTATTATATTTTAGATTTTATGTATCAAAACAACTTACCTAGGTGAAAAACATTAGAGGTGTTAGTTTCGGAGAGGCGGGAGAGACAAAAGGAGAGGGGGAGAGAGAGAGAGAGATCAGATTATTATTTTTCTAATTATTTGTTAAGTGTTTCTAAGAATTAGATACTATGCTAAGGGCTTTGCACACAACATCTTAACCTCTCTAGTAACTTTGTAACAAGATGTTAATATGTTGGTTTCCAGAATATTAAGCAGATGAGAGAAAAGGGAATTTACCCAAAGCCATGCAGGCAGCAAGTGGTACGTATAGCTTTTGTAACTTGCTGTCGTCTTACCGCTTGACTACCACATGATGCTGTTTTGTTTTGTTTTTTTTTTTTTTTTGGTCCATTGTATGCTCTTAATTTTGGCAACAAATTATCAGACACCTATGTTTAATAATATTTCTTAATGCTGTAGAATGATAGAAGCAGATATCAGTTTCATTTTTCAAGCAAATTGTTCAAATGGAAGGAAGAACAACATTTTAAACAGTATTATATTTTAACATAACAGTAACAATTAACAAAGCATTAACAACATTAACAATAAAAATGTAAAGCAACCATATAATTCAACATAGTACAAAAGTATTTTGTTTTATCTCATTTTATTATTTTTGTGCAGTTCCCAGTAAAGTTCTCCCCACAAATCTGTTATTATTCTCTTGGGTTTGTGGCATCAAAACCTGAAATATTTTCCTGGAAAAAATATTTTTTTATATTTCAGAAAATGTATTCCAGAACAATTGTTTTTCCTTATAGAGTATATTTTTTTGTGGAAATAAAATACAACCATTGTGTAATGAACCAACTGGAAAATAGATGTGTTTTGAAAAAAAGTCATGTTCCTGAATTTTCTCTTTAGCATATTACCCTTGGACTTTTATGTCATATTTACCTGGAATGCCTTGAGGAGCTAATTGATTGCTTTGTATTTTGTTATGTTTAAATAAATAGGGATATTTGTGCCATTTAATATTTCATTGCTCCAAAAAGTACTATTTCAATCTTACTGCCATAGTAATTTTTATAAAGTGAATATTGTTCATCTTTGAGGATATAACCTTGCCTTTACAGTTCTTGTTATATTATAGACGATAGATATGGAAGGCACATGACACTAACTTTTTAAGATGGCTGTACCTTGGCATCCCCTTTGAAGGCTGTAGGGAAAAAAAAACCCTAGATCTCTATAATCAGGCTCTCTTAGATCAGGCACTGGGCATCTATATTTTAAAAATAAGTAACCCAAGTGCAACTGGGAATAGACCCAGGGCTGATGAATGGGACTGAATTAATTATAACATGTAGAATGATAATATTACCTAATGTTCTAGTCTGTAAATGTAGCTTGAAGTCAGATAACTTTGTTTTTTTTTTTTTTTATTATTGTTAGTGGTATTATTATTGCTTTCAGAAAGCCACCGTGACACCTTATTCAAGATAAAAATGATCTTTGTGGTAAAGATAACCTTCTGCTAAAGATGTAATAGAAAAACATGCCTCATGTTGATCTCATGTTACTAGACATTTATACTTTGAAACTCTTTGGCTGTACAAAGTCCACATTATCCTACTAGTTAGTCTTCTAGGGTCAGTAGGAAAAAGGCATCAGGTTGTTGTTAGTTTGTTTTTCACATCTGTAAAGTGTCAGTAGGTGGTTTGACTGGGGATTTCAACACTTGTAAGTGGGAGATTGTCATGAATTGAAACATACCTTGAAATCGAAATGGATTTTGAGATAATATTTCAGAATCATCATATGAATAGCTATTACAAGAATTTTTGGTAGGCCTAACGTATAATTGTGATGCTTTTAATTACAAATGGTAGTTGTTATTCTTCAATAAGAAAATTTACCCAGCGGTTAAGAAAATGTATAGAATTCTGAAACAAGATGAAGGACAACTCAGAGATACACTGATCATATTTTTTTCTCAAAAAGATAGTAGAAACATAAAAACGTGATTTCCCAGGTTAGATTACTTCAGAATAGGAGAGGGAGTAGGATTTCTGTTAGAAATATATCTTGCAGAAAGCAGATATACTGAAACTGAAGCTGAAACTTTAAATCAGATTAAAATAATAAGAGTTTTCAAAATTTTATTTATTTTTTTTTAAGTAAGCTCTACATCCAGTGTGTGGCTTGAACTCACAACCCTGAGATCAGGAGTCATGTGCTCTACTGAGTGAGCCAGCCAGGTGCTCCAATAATAAGAGTTTTAAAAATAATTTTTTTGAGCGTGGCAGTTTCACTTATGATGTTAATTTCTTTGTACATAATTATTTAAAAACAAACTCAGTAAACAAAACTGAAAAGTAATTTCATATTTGCAGAAGTAATATTTTAATTGGTAATGTGTGAAAATGTATATAGTTAACCACATAGTTAAAGCACACTAAAGTTATAATTCACTGTACACTTAAAAATCACTTGATTAGTTTACACAGCATAGCATGCATATTTTTGTACACCCCTGTAGAGTGTGTGTGCGTGTGTATGTGAGTGTACAATGGGTATAATTTTATAAGACCTATAATTTCATTAAAAATCATACTTAAAACATCTATTAAAATTTTTTTTTAAACATTTATTCATCTTTGAGAGACAGAGTGTGAGTGGGGTAGGAGCAGAGAGAGAGGGAGACACAGAATCTGAAGCAGGCTCCAGGCTCTGAGCTGTCAGCACAGAGCCTGACACAGGGCTCGAACTCACCAACCGTGAGATCATGACCTGAGCTGAAGTCGGACGCTTAACCGACTGAGCCACCCAGGCACCCCTCTAATTATTTAATTTTTTGAACACTTCAGCAAAACGATAAAAATTCCAACTTGCTTGCTCTTTATGTTTAAAGCTATTTTCATTTTCTGGAAGTTATTTTATTCATATCTTTGTTAATCAACATCTCTCTATGGCATTTGTTAAGTTCTTAGGGCTCTTCTTGGTGAAAGCAGCATGCTTTGCCTGGCCACCTGAAAGAACTCTCTTTGTCCATCAGAAAACCTCTTAGAATTATTCACACATTTTTTTCACTGAATTTAGCCAACTACTGTATTTAACTTTACTGTATTTTTTGCTCAAGGGGTTCTTTTTCTTTGTATAATTTACTATTACATAGAGGAAATAGTAGCTGCTTCTTTTTAAGAAAGAGTCCAGTAAGTAAAGGAAGAAGTGACTTCATTTTGAGAAAAGGGAGAATATTTGTCAAATGTTTCCTATGGTGCTTGGCACTTAACAAATGCTTTATAATATAATGCTGATAACACCTAGTAACATCTGTGTAGTATCTATTACTGTGTTCATTGATAGAGAAGAAACTAATTTAGCATGTTTAAACCCAAACTCACATAGGTCATAAGATTGTATATTCAGAATTTGAACCCAAGCCTAAGCTCAGATTTCTTTTGAATCTACCCTATAATTTGATACTGACCTTTTCCCTGATTTAACAAGAAAAAAATCTGAATGATCTTTAATTGGGAAAAAGGCATATAATATTTGTTAATGTAGCAAGACACTCAGAATTAGTTTTATTAGGAGATTTAGAGCTAATCAGATTTGTAAAGTCTATTTGAATTTTATTGTGTCTCCCCTCTCCAACAAATTAATCAGAAAGTAGCAACCTCTGGATAGAAAATCAAGGAGAAAGAAAGGAATAATGAACAATAAATCTCCATTTCTCTTACCAGATCTACTAGCATTCTGAGAGATTGTTTTAAATGCAAAAATTGCTGAATAAAGATTCTTGTAATAAATATAAAGCTGAACAGAAGTTTTCAAATGCCTTAACAAAATCCCAGGGGAAGAAAGGCAGGGGAAAGCAGTCATGAATATAGAATCAAAATTTAAAAGAAATTGTTAGCAAATAGAACTCAACAGTGTTTCAAAAGTGTATTAAATTATGACCAAGTAGTAGTTATTCTAGGAATTCATGTATGATTCATTATCAAGGAATCTATAAATATCATTTATTACATCAAGACTATTTATGGAAGCCAACAGGAAATATCAATGTATATTAAAACCATAAAATCATTTCAATTAAGATTGAGAGTCAAATAGTGATACGCACTTTTCCTGACAGAGAATAAGAAACTAAATACATGGTTATTGAGTGAATGTCAGGGGACGAAATCCTGAGTGAAACTGTGGGTATGAATTAGATAACCTAGAAAAAGTGTGCACCTTTTACAACATTAAGAGGAGTTTTGACCTAACGGGGGAAAAACCCAGTGAAGCACCATCGTTTAAGGGGCAGGTGGGAAAACATTTTTGGCAATATTTTCTATTATAATTTTTCTACAATATTTTCTATTATAAAAGTATACAAACCGTTAATAGAAGTTTTACTTCGTATCCATCTAGTTTTGAGTCTTGTATACACAATCTGTGTGTTCTTTTTAGTAATATGAATACTGACTTTTCAACTGGCATTTCAAGTGGATTATTAAAAGAATCTTTAAGATGTGTTCTTAAAGTATTATAGATACATATTTTCATGAAAAGCATGAATATATATAGGAAAATTAGCTAATGAATATTCATTTTCCACCCGTAATATATTATGCATCATTGATAAAATAAACCAGTCTCTGAATTTCAGCCTAAGTTCTTAATGTAAGTATGTAGCCTCTCATAGGTAGATAATTCCAGTAGTACAGTGTTCTGACTGCTGAAATGTGGGTTTGAGAGACTGACAACTCTAATTTCTTGATCTTCTGTGTATTGAGCCTATAGTTTGTAAATAAATGTTTAGTACCTTGCAGTATAAGTTTTTTTATATCTATATTCTAGAGAGTATATTTTACTTTGGTTGTTAGTCCTGTATGGCTTCTCTGTTGGCATGGAATAGTATTTCTGTCAGTTTTCATGATGTCAGTAGTCATGTGGGCTTTGCTTTCATTTGTGTAGACTTGAACTGTTTATAAAGTGATAATGACCTGAGTGCTCTGGAAATACAGTGTGTTGGTAAGACATAAAAGTTATAGATTGTAGTCAGATTAATAATATAACAGACTTTACAGTGTAAGAATGGGAATAGAGTACATGTAAACAAATTATATTAATTAAACATTGAGCTTTAAGGCATTTGAGAACTTCTACATCTTACAAGAAAACCAATATGTGTTTTATTGTGAATCCTGATCAAGAATGTGAAAAATCGGCAACGGAATTCATACAGCTGAACATTCTGTTTTGTAGTTATTGAGGAAGCTGGAAGGGATAAGTAGAGAGTCTGTTTGTAACAACTGCTTCTATCTGTTTCTTTTCTCATTCTCTTGACAAGTCCTTGCGTGTTGGGCAAACATCAGCAAACATGAAAATGTCTATAAGTGCGAAAGTTGCTTACCTCAACAAGCTTTTCATAAGCCTGAAAGTTAAATTCGGTTATTCCTACATGGTTTTATGAATTAAAACGACTTGCCAGCAATTTTAAGAAACGGCAGAGGAAACCTCACATTTATTGTATTGTATCAGTCAGTATAGGTTAGGTTATACTGTGGCAACAAACAGTCCTGTCAGTTTGGGTTCTCTGGAAAGCACATTCAGAGACTGAGTTTAGTGTTCAGGGTGCTTATTAGGTCATTGGGATGAACAGCTATGAAAAGGAGGAGGCTGAAGCAGGATTAGACAGAAGGAAAAGTCAAGCACACTTTAAGGGAAGGCCACATCCAATCCCAGGGGAACTCTGGAGTTGAAATGTCCATCAGAGTTGTCCTTTGTTAGGACTTTTCATCACAGTTCATTCTTTGAGCTACTCAGTTTACTTTCAAATCTATTTGCCAATATATATTTCATTCCTTGAGCTCCTCTACCATTTCAGTGACCCATTCTTAACAGGGAAACTTAGATTATTGCTTTGGCTTCTGCAGCTGGTCTCAGGGCTGCAACTGATAGTCGTCATGTCCCCCTCCACTATTCTTTCTAAATATCCCTTCTCCTCAGTTGGAATCTCTTCTGATCTCTGTGTCTTGACCCGGACCCTTACCCTTGGGTATTTGAGTCCTTGATCATCATATATCTTCTACTGTGGGTATTGAACTTGCCCATTTGCCATCACCCTTGGTGAGAGGATACCACAAAACACCTAAGTGGATCACCTGTGTATGAAACCTATTCCCCTGCCCTCATTTTGTAACCTCGGTCCTACTTCCCTTTGACAATCAAAGCCAATTATCTTTGCCAATATGATGACTCCTTTTTTGCCTGCTTTCTGGTCCCTTGACACAAGGACCCTGAAATACCAAAGTGGCACTATAGCTTGTAGTTCAATGGGATATTGCTGTGGCCCCTGCCAGAGTATTTCTCCTTTGGGGAATAAAATCTCTAATCCTGCAGAGTCCAGATTTCCAGAATAAGAAGCACAAGCTACTCAACTGTATCAGTGAAAGTGAGGCCACTAGGAGTGGCTTTCACTCTTTGGGTTCCTGGACCTGTGTATTCTTCCTACTGAGGACAGAGGACCATTTAAAGTTGCTTAATTCCAAGGTTTATCCTGCATCCTGGTGCTTCAATTGTGCCTATCCAAAAACCCATCACATTGTGTTGTATGACCATGTATCACATGGTTATGACCTCATTCCTGTACTTTGTTTGCTATAGTGTGTCTCCTGATAACATAGGATCCCATGCTGCTTGATCAAATACTTCATAATTTTCAGGTTAAGACCATGTGGTTGGGAAAGCAAACTGATACTCAGAATATTTATCTCTTCTTGTCATAATGAATTGTTGGTTCAACTAGGGTGGAAGGGTCCCAATGTAGTCAACTTGTCGCTAAGTATATATATAGTCGGTGTTCTTGGGGAATGGTTTTATCTAGAGCCCAGAGTTGATATCTTGCTGTCAGGATGGATATTTGCCAGTAACGTCTGCAAGATCAGCTTTGTTTAGAGGAGCCCAGGCAATTGCCTTTCTACATGACCTCCATCTCTCTGCCATGGCTAGTGTATTCATGCTAGTATGCTAGCACTGAGGTGTTCTGTAACGGAGACTAACTGATGTTAGCTGTATTAGTTGTTTGTCTATTGTTTATTGTCTCTTCCATGTTAGATGCTCTCTGATGCCTTTAATTTATGTCACAGAGTTCTTTACATTTTGTGCTCATTCAAATGTATCCATGCTCATGTTCACTCCAGACCCTCCTTCTTTCTGATCTTTCGATATTTTTTTTTCTGGGCTGCTGACCTGTCAGCTAGGCCACTGTTTACTGCTTTTGAGCCATTTCTCTTTGGATACAGTGTGGATGAACACACTGCCTCAAAGGCCTGCCCACTTGGGAGGTTTTTTCCTTTTTCACTGTTTTTCAAGGCCACTCAGAAGTGAGGCTGTCTATGTGATGTCTACTTTTGACTTGTGCTCACATATCAGGCTGAAATATTTGCATTTTTCTCCTCTTGGTATCTGGGCATAGAGGATTCTTCATATGACCACAGTTGTAAGATAACAGGTGTTGGTGTAACACTTGTAGGTAAAATGGGGTCTGAGCTACCGGTTCATGCACATTGTTTGTGCATCGTGATTTTGCTCATGCTTGATCTTGGGTGCCACTTCCATTTTTATGTTCTTACTATTCTTGGTAAAAGAGCCAGCTCATGATATGAAACTCTGAACACATGGTCACTTGATAACCCATGTCACCAACTCCATCTCTACCAGGGCCAAATAATGTGGCAGAAATAAGAGTATAAACTTTTCCACCATGGATGGCATGGCCTTTGACATGTGTATGGGGTCTGCATTGGGATTTGCTCACTGGAAATTTCTGTATTTTCATGTGCTACTTTTTCCAACAGTGCCACCACCAATAGCCATAATTGTATTGGGTCATGCAACCTTAACTTCAGGGCTGTGTACCTGTGTAGGTGAACCTATAGCAGAGCTGTTCCCTACCCTAGCATGTACTCACAGCTGGCAGCCTTTCATGTTGTTCAGTATGTGGGTTGGAGTAGTATTTCCAGGACTGAAATATGCTACCTTCAGAATCCAAAGAGACCTACCAGGTGGTTTGTTTTCTGCCTTTCTTGGGAGTTGCAAGATGTAGTAATTGCTCTTTCAGTTCAGATGAGCTGTCTTAGAATGTTCTTGACCACTGGATCCCTAAATATTTTACTAATGTGAAATCTGAATCTTTATAGATTTTATCTCCCACCCCTTGAAGCATATATGTCTTAACAAGGCCTCCATTGTCTTAGTCATTCCTACTCATCTGGCACAGTTAGAATGATGTCATTAAGGTAGTGGAACAATGTAACGTTCTGCAAGATGTCCAATAGGACCAAATGTATTCTGACCGTGTTATGACAAAAGGAGGGAGACTGATCCTGAGGCAAAATTGTGAATGTATACTATTTTCTATTCCATATAAAGGCAAACTGTTTTTAATCCTTTTTTTGATAGTGTTAGCAAAGAACACATTTGCTAAAAATGGCCATTTTGCAAAGAGACGCATTTTGCATAGTGCCTGCAATTTGGGCTACGACTTACTAGTAGGCTCTTGTCATCTTCCAGGCTTTGTTTAGTTTGTGGAGCCTAGACTAGTGATTTGAATGGAGATTTGATGGGGTCCATTATCCCTGCATTCTTTAGATTCTTCAGGGTAATACTAATTCCTGCCACCCATACTCCCTGGAATGTAACATTAGTTTAAGATATATTATCCAGGGGGTAGTTGTTTCAGAAGTTTCCACTTGATCTTTTCCACTGTGATAATCAAGGACCCAATGTCAGTGTTGTGCCATTTGCCAGAAACATGCAGGGCATGACCACTGCATAGGTCTGCAGATGTAGTGACTCATTTTGAACAGGACCTTGGCCAGGATATCATTAATTATCTCATTGCCATATATCCCTATTATAAAGAGAGGCCCTGATGACACTTTATATCTATGGGTGTCAGTGCTAACTCAGACCTGTGTCCTAAAGTACTTGAAATGTTTGTGTTGCCTTTCCCCCTAGGTTAAGTTTACTCAAAGAAATGACCATGGGTGCCTTTGATGAAGAAATAGGGGAATTATTACCATGAACACTTGCTGTGGTATCATAGGGTTGTTCCTTTTAGGTACCAGGATTTTAAATATATCAAATGTGGACTTCAAAAATAGCTCAACTCCAGAAACTTAGCAATAAGTTGTGACATTTTATTGCAGCATCTACCATGAGCCTCCTGATCATCCATCCTTGATTTCTTCTGTTGATATAAGTTAGGTAGTAGTGTCCTACTGTCCTACTGTCTGGCTGCCTATTTTGCTTCTAGGGATGCTGCATTCTATTAAATATCTTCCTAATTTTCAATAAGTTAGTCTTGACCGACACTCCCAACTTTGCTGCTTACTACAAATATTGCCCTCTACTTGGATTGGATTTTGATGGTTAAGTGTCACCGGTTGGGCTCTATTGTCTCCATCAGTGAGTTCATTTCTGTTGTGGTTTCTCCTACCATCAGCTTTGGCCTGTGGAGGAGAGCCAGCACATTCTTACTGATTCTAGTGTCCCTTTCTCCATTCCATTCTTCATGGCTTTGGCAAATGGCATACCTGCTGTCTCTTTCCATAAATATAATGACTTGGTAGATTTTCTGGCATGACTTAGTATATGGACTAAGAATGCCCACGTTTATGGACTTTTTATCCCTTGCCTTTACTCGTTTCTATGGCAGTTCTAGCATTTTGATTTTACTTAGCAAGGGCTGTACTTTTTCATGTTTCTAGGAATCTTCTTTTTCTTTTTTACCTTTTTTGAGATATAATTGGCAAATAAAATTGTAAGATATACAACGTGTACACTGTAATGATTTGGTATACATATACATTTGAAAGGATTCCTCCTATGTAGTTTTTTTTTTAATTTCACGTTTTGTTTATTTTTTAAAAATGAGTTCTTGTTTTTTTCCCAAACTCTGAATTTATATTTATATTATATTTATATATTTATTTTTATATATAATTTATTGTCAAATTGGTTTCCATACAGCACTCAGTGCTTATCCCAACAGGTGCCCTCCTCAATGCCAACCCTCCTATATAGTTTAATTAGTGCATCCAGAAGCTCACAGATTTTTTCTTTTCTTTTTATTTTTTTAATTTGGCATACTTTATAGAGTAAGTTTTATTCTTTCAGCAAATTTCAGTTATATAATACTGTGCTATCAACTATAGTAACCATGTTATACATCAAATCCTCATACTTGGTTCATTTTATAACTGAAAGTTTATATCCTATTACTAACCTCTCCTCATTTCTCCTATCCCCCAGTCCCTGGCAGACATTTTTTAACTCTGTTTTCATGAGCTTGACTTTTTTTTTTTTTTTTTTTTTTAGATTCCACATGTAAAGAAAAATACCATGTAGTATTTGTCTTTCTCTATCTGGCTTATTTCATTTAGCACAATTTCAGGGCAGAATTTCTTTCTTATGGCAGAATAGTATTCCATTTTGTATAGAATACACATTTTGTATGTGTATACACACATATGCAAATATATATATACATATATATATATATATATATACACACAGACACACACACATATATACACACACATATATAAATGTATAGATATGCCTCATCTTATTTATCCATTCATGAACACTTTTATTGTTTCCATACTTGGCTACTGTGAATAATGCTGCAGTGAACATGGGAGTGCCGATATCTCTTTGAGATCCTGTTTTTTCTTTGGATATACTCATAAGTGGATTCCTGGATCATATGGTAGTTTTATTTTTAATATTTTGAGGAACTTCCTGTTTGAGGAACAGTGACAGTACAAATTAACATCCCCACCAACAATGCACAGGGTCTCCTTTTCTTCATGTTCTTATCAACATGTGGTATCTTTAGTCTTTTTGGTGACAGCCATTCTAACATGTGTGACATGATAGCTTATTGTGGTTCTGATTTGCTTTTCCCTGATAATCAGTGATATTGGGCACCTTTTCATGTACTTGTTGGCCATTTGAATGTCTTCTTAGGAAAAATATCTGTTGAGTTACTCTGTCCATTTTTTAAATCAGGTTTCTTTTTGCTACTGAGTTCTATGAATTCTTTGTATATTTTTGTATGTTAACACCTTATCAGATATATGATAAGATATATGGTCAGATATATAATAATTCTGTAGGTTGCCTTTCAAGGGTTATTTTAATGGTAAGCTCACACCATCTCCTAGGGTCCTTGTTAAGTCATAAATCCTGCATCTTGGGAGAGTGCTTTTAAATCAGTAAACTCTCCCTAATCCAATATAAGGTTCTGGCCTCTTTGATCGATCTCCACTTATTACCTAGTAGTATGTGTATTTCCTCAACTTCGGCCAATATTTGCTGTCTAGGTCTTACAGATACTTTGGGGCATAGTCCCTTTCTTTCCATAGCAGTTGCAGCATGTACTTGGCTGAATTATGCTAAGCCAATATTATTGGCTCAGTGACCAATAGGGAAGGTGTGAACAGATTCTGAGCTGGAGCACATTTCTTGCTGGAGAGAAGCCTGCGTTGTGTTCAAGCAAGGCTGAGTGCTATCTATGAACGTAGGGTAGAGTGGACCACATTTGAAGTCTCAGATGATTCAGGAAATTAAAATTTGGGTAGATTCTCAGGAGTGTCAATTCAGATGTCCCCATCCCATGAGTCAGGGCCTTATTCTTTTCCTAGCAGGGCCTTGACTTTGAAATTAAACCTTCTTTAATTTGCAGACCTTCTATATTTGGCAGCCTGTATAAATGGTATATAGTACTAAGGAGGCCCTCTGGCTTTCCCAGCCTTTTGTGATCTCTTTCTAGAGCTCAGCAGGGCTAAGCAGTAGACATGCAATTTTAGTGTATTAGGAGTTAACTGTTTTCAAACATCTAATACTTCACACTTGCTAGAGTATTCTTTTCTTTGGCATACCTTCCTTATTTACCACTGGTATGGTAAATTATGGTATGGCCATCTTGTGCCCATGGCTTTTTGTGTTACACCTATCACCGGTGATGGGTTTTTCATTGGTAGCCTGGTAGTATGTGATTTAGCTCATAAACTGCATTTTATTTTCTGCTTTTCTTACATCACTCCAGGTACCAACTATCATAGTTTGGGTTCTCTGGGAAGCAGACTCTGAGATAGAGTTTAGTATTAGATAGAGTTTAGTATTCATGATTTAAGATCAATGCCTTTGAAGAGGTAGGGGAAGAGGCAGGATTTGACAAAGGGTAAAGTTGAGTTTTGATGCTAGACAGATAACCTTAGTCAACCACACAAGGATCTTTGGAAGTAAAATTGTTGGTCGTAGTTGTTGTATGTTGGGATGAAGTGACAGGACCTTTTAAAAACCCACGTTGCTCATCAATTGCATGTGGGTCATCCTTGAATTGATGAGGTCTTGAGTGAAGTGGCCCAAAGGTAGCTAAGGCAATTGCTGAAGTAGCTTGCAGCTGATGACTGTTCACTGACAGCAGTCCCAGCAACACAGATAAGAGTTCCTTCCTTGAATGATCTAGGTATCTCATATCCATGCCCGCCATAGATCTGTAACTTTCAGAAGATTAAGACCAATGAAAGTTAATTTTTCACTCATGATACGTGAGTGAACCACGTATCACGTGAGTTCACGTAGTGAACTAGTGTTGGTTGGCAGGAGAGATTAGCTTATTGTCATCACTTAGGGATCCAGGATGAAACTGATTTGTCTTTTATTTGTAATTCAGTGGTTCCATCCAGAAATAAAAGTGTCACTTTAACTTGCATTTTGTTGGCTAAGGCAAGTCATATTATCACATCCAACTTCTAGGAAGTGTGGGACTTTAAGTTTACAATGGGCCTGAAGGAAGAGTAGTGGATTTGTTAAATAACACCAATGTATATAACTTTTGGTATAATTGAAAGTGATGTCTTGCAGATAGTAATAAATAAGGCCTTCACCTTTTACTACCATATATGCTAAAAGGCAACAAACTTCTCCAAGTAGAATTATGTTTCATTATTATTAGTCTGATTTAATTATTCTCATGTATAATTAAAATATTAATACTGTACTGTATTGGTTCTCTTCTGCAGGGACTTGTGTACTTTAAAACTATTGTTTTATTTTACTTTAATGAAAGTAATGTTTATATTAAAAAGGATATTTTGATGATGTAGTGAGGCAGTATAATGCAGTAATTAAGATCTGGTTTTGAATACTGACTTTGCCTTTTAATGACTTTAAGGAAGTTACCAAATCTACAGACTGTTTCTTTATGACATGGTGACAAAAATATTTACTCCTAAGAGTTGTTTTCAGAATTAAATATTACATAGCGTTGATAAGCATTTAGCATATTATTTTTATTAAGTAAAAGGTCCTGACCATTTATTGTGTGAAATTTTACCCATTTAAAAACACTATAAAGGTTTTATGTATTTTTCAGTGAATTTTATATAATGTTATCATAGTCACTTTTAAAAACAGTTAACTATTAGAAGCAACTATGTGCTTTTCTTTTCTTTGGAGGGGGCTCCCTTGGCACTCTTTATATATGTCTGTTAATACTTATCATGTCCTATTGTTATTCTTTGAGGGCAGGAATTCAGTCTTATTCAGTTTTATATCCATATATATATATTTATATATATATTTATTTATATTATGATATATTTATTATTTATATTATAAATAAATATATATTATAAATAAATATAATCTATTTATTATATCTATTTATTATTAATGTATTTATATTATTATATATTTATTTATATATTATTTATATTATTTATATATATTTGTTGTTGTGTTATTGGGTCTTCATTACATCTAAGTTGGATTACTTAAACTAGTGATTATCCTTTTTCCTCAGTCTTATCTAAATCTATTAACCCAAATTTTACGTATTTTTTCTATTCTTAGTTAAGAGCATTTGATGAATTCGTCGTCTTCCTTCCTTTAGATTGAAATACCCAAGTTAATTAATCTTTTACTCTTGGTTCTTTTTTTCAAGATACACTCTTATGAAAAAAATATGGTTTAGAGAACAGTCAGAACAACTCCCCAATCTTTAGCATGGTTAGTATATTGAGATGTTCACTTTTTAAATATGCAAGCAAGTATTACCTTAATAAGAAGAAATTCAGTGGATAAAACTGGAAGCCACATGCTTTTGAGTTTTGAACCTTGCCCATTTATGTGATTTGATCAGTAGATATGTGGTCCGGTCAGTTAAATCGCACTGTTTCATAGTCTTGGACAAGCTCTCAGTACTCTTTCCATTTCTTTGGGATTGGCGTTGGAGTTGTTTATCTCTCATATGCTATGTCTTTTTTTTTTTTTTTTAGTTTTCAGTGTTTTTGAAAATGGGGTATGCTTGTGGGCCTGAAACAGAAAGTTTGATTAAAAACCTATACGGTGTGCCTGGGTGGCTCAACTGGTTGAGCATCTTACTTTGCCTCCTAACGATCTTGAGGTTGGGGGGTTCGATCCCTCCTCGGGCTTGTACTGACAACTCAGAGCCTGGAGCCTGCTTCGGATTCTGTGTCTCTCTCTCTCTCTGCCCCTCCCCTGCTCACTCTCTGTCTCTCAAAAATAAACATAAACAAAGACCCCCAAACCCAAAAAACCTATACAACTGGCTGTTAAATCCCCAGATCCTCTTCCTCAACTTGTGCAGATGGGTATCTGCTCCTCCTCTACTCTGCTGAAAGAGAAGGTATTACTTTCTGTGGATGTTGATCCCAGTACCAGACCATAGCTAAAGGTGTCAGTACTATTTTGCAAACAGCGGGATTAAGTGAAAATATACATGCTTATGAATGAAACCTCTAGTTTCTTTCTTCTACTTAGGCCCAGAACACTGTTAGCCAGGTTTATAGTTTCTGGGCAGGAAATTGGAGGATTTACCTTAAAGAGTCTGTCAAGCCAAGAGAAAGCATGTACAAAAACTGACCTTTGGAGGTATTCAACTGAAATGGTCCCACTTGTGCAAAGTCCTTATATATATATATATATATATATATATAAGGACTTTGCACAAGTGGGACCATTTCAGTTGAATACCTCCAAAGGTCAGTTTTTGTATATATATATACAAAATATATATATATATATATATATATATATATATATATATATATGTCCTTTTTCATATATGAAAGTTGTTAAGAGAGTAAATCTTAAGAGTTCTTAAGGAAAGAAAATACCTTTTTTTTGGTATCTATGTGAGATGATAGATGTTTAATAAACTTCAGTTATATGTCAATAAACAAACAAAAAGTATTCCAGCAGTCAACAATATGTCTTGGCCAAGCACAAAATTTCCAAACAGTTTTGTTTTGCTTCACTCTTAAATTTGGAAGGGCAGTGAGTTATCATTTAGACATTTGCAAAAAGCTGTTAAATCTGATGAAAATATCAAACAAATAGGAAAAAGTAAATCAAAGGAAATTGATACAATACTGGAAGGAGATTATAACTTCAATCTTTATGGACAGAAGATGTTACGTTTATGAAGTAAAAATGTGACTTTTAAAAATAGATCATTCAGAAAACAAAAAATGGACTTTTGAAATTAAAATTAGTCTAACAAATTTACAGATTTTAAGATAAAATGGAGAGTGCTCCAAAAGTATTATGAACAAGGGACAGATGTAAGATAGGATAAAAGATAAAAAATTTAAATGATTATTCCAGAAAACTTGCCGTCTGATTAATTGGGGGTGGCAAAAATAAAAAACAGAAAATTTTAGATGAGAAGGAAATTATCAAATGAATAATTCAAGAAAAATATCCAGGCTCCAAGTCCATGAGTTTTCAGAATGAAAGATTTCATGAAGCCCCAGGACAGACTGACAGCAAAACCCATCATAAAAAGTAGAGATTGAAAGAAGATCCTAAAAGCTTATATACAGAGAAAAGAAATAGTCCTAATAAGTTGTGGGACTCAGTGGTATAGGGTGTTACAAAAGCAAAACCAGAAGCCCGATGATAGGAGAATAATACCTTCAATATCTGAAAATGCTTTCCAAGTTAGAGTTCCAAGCACAATCAAATAATCATATAAGTATTACAGTGGAATAAAATCACTTTCAGAATTATAGCATCTCAAAAATTTATTTCCGATGTACACTTTCTCTGGAAGCTATAGAATGATGTCTCCTATTGATGAATTTGATTAAACAAACATAAAAATTGATAAAAATTCAAATTCAAGAAATAGAGTTAATAGAGAGGAAATGTGCAGAGAATCATTAGGATGATGCAGCAGCCCTGTAGATAAGTTTGAACTGGAGAAGAAATACGGAGTTTTAGTAGGGATGTCTTCAAAAAGTAAATGAAACTGCTAGATAGCTTGCTGTATTAGGAAATATTGCAAAAAGGTATACACATCTAGGAAAGAGTTGAGGATGAATTAGCAGCAGATATGTAGAAACCTAAGCCAAAAAAATAATTTGCAGGGAAAATAAAAGGTTGTTTAAGAATAAAATGTAATTATAATGTGCTGCATGGCTCATCTGTGAATAATATGTAATAAATCCTGAATATTGGTCTAAATAAAATTGTAAGTATGCGAGGAGGATGGAGGGAGTGGGATGTATGTATGTATTTGTCTGCATAAGAGTTAAATCTTCATCTTTCTAAGAAGAAAGTCAGTTTATCTGAATTTAAGAACCAAGTATGCCATTTAGAATAAGATAAATATAAAAACGTATTGTCTAGTTTTTTATTTAGAATTCAAAGTACTTACCTCTGTGATTCAGGAGTAGACATTGGGAAGATATGAGCATGAGAGTTTTTGTGATAAACCTTGTGGGATTATTTGACCTTTATCGTTTGCATATTCATATCTTTGGTTAAAAACAAGCAAAATAAGAACATAACACAGCAGTAGAGAAACTAGGTAAGTCACAAATTAGTGGGTCAGGCGTAAATGTTAAAATAATGGTTCTGGGAAGATTGGTATATGTTAATACATAGAAAGATCTGGGAAATATGATATGTGGGAAAAATTGAACTAGATCCCTGGAATATATTCGAAAATAAATTCCAAATGGATTGAAGATCAAAATGGTAAAAGAGAAACTGTGCATCCAACCTTTAGAAGAAAATCGGAGATTATCTGTAAAATCTTGAGTTAAGAATAAAAAGAATAAATCATGAAGAAATGGTAAATTTGACCTAGTTTATATATAAACTTTTGTAAAATCAGACTCCATAAACTACATGGAAAGGCGAATCACAGCCAGAGGAGAGTATATATTAGTGCATATAATCAACAAAGGATTTATATTTAGAACATTTAATAAAGAATTGTTAAAATTATTTAAAAAACAAAAATCTTGGGGCACCTGAGCTGGCTCAGTTGGAAGAGCATGCATCTCTTGATCTTGGGGTTATAAGCTCGAGCCCCATGCTGGGTATAGAGATTATTTAAAAATAAAATATTTATTAAAAAACCCAGAACAAAACTCAAATAGAAAAATGGGCAAAGGCTTGACCAGTGATTTTATAGAAGAGTGAAAACAAATGACCTATTAATGTGAAAGAAAAGATGCTCCATCTCACCAGTAACTAGAAAAAAAAATGAAACCATCATCTGATTAGTAAAAATTTAAAAGTCTGAGAGAGATACATAACGGAAAAAATGTGATAAGAAGAGCCACCATGCACTGCTGGTGTGAATTTGAGTCAGTGCACCTACTTTGGGGAGTAAATTGGCAAAACCTAGTAAAATTGCACTTGTGTCTTTGTTTAAACTTAGTAATTTTCCTTTTAGAAGTCTACCTGGAGAAACTCTCAAAACGTGCAAAAGAAAACATGTGTAACAGTGAGCCAAAACCAACATGACTTGTGGTAGGAAAAAATCTGAAAAAGAAAAAGTCTATATGACCTTTAAAAGGACAAATGTGTTTTGGTATAATCATAATATGGAATGCCATGGCATGGTTAAAATGAAGAAGAAGAAGGAGGAGGAAGGAGGGAGGGAGGGATGGAGAGGCAGAAAGGGAGGGAGACACAGAATCTGAAGCAGGCTCCAGGCTCTGAGGTGTCAGAGCAGAGCCCCCACAGGGGGCTTGAACTCACAACCACGAGATCATGACCTGAGCCAAAGTCAGATGCTTAACCAACTGAGCCACATAGGCGCCCCGACTTATCCTTTAGATATAGGTAAGCTCAGATTGTTGGGTCACTTTATTTTCTACACTCCAGATGCTTCCAAATGATCTTAAAGATTCTTCTTTGAAGATTTTTGTTACAAACTAGTATCTGGCAGTCTTTCTCTCTGATCTGACTCTTTTTTGTTTCATTTCTTTGAAGCATATTCAGGTTTCTAATTCTGTTGTTGGAATTCTACAAATAATACAATTTGTAAATCACTTGCTGTGTGTGTATGTGTGTCTGTGCGTGTGCGCGCGAGTGTTGGGGTTGGGTGGAATTATTGAAATCTATCTGTCCTAACTTATTAGCTGTCTCTAACATTTCCATCTCTTTCTTTCTCAAAGCCTGTGCATTTTACAGGTCACCCTTTCTTTCCAAATGGGAGCAATCTTTCAGAATTTGCTACAAGTACACTTTTAAATATCAAGTATTTGTAGACATAATTTATAGAAAATCAGAGGTAATCAACTGGGCCTTAAGCAAATTGCTTAACTTTTCCTAGATCTAATTTTTCATTTCCAACTTATAATACTTGCTCAGTCAACTTCACTGGATTCTTATAAAGCTAATTTTAAATTATGTACATGAATGCACTTTGGAAGTTTTATAGTACTATACACATGTAAGCATCCTTCTTAAATGAACATGTAAAATTGGCAGAATATTAATCCTATATATAGGCCTCTTTATTAGTATTTCCCAAAATGTGATATCAGGAGCATTGGCTCTTGGGAATATTAATGTGAAAAGTATTACATGAAAAGTGCTTCTGTGGATATAATATTGGGAAAACACTGTGTTAGGTATAGTTAGACTTCTCTATGTCTACTTTGTCTTTTGAGAGTATATAATAGGCAGATGTATTTTGTGAACTATAGACAGATTATACAAACTAAAGAATACCCTCTTTTGTGGGGAGGATTTATGTTCTTTGGAATAGACTTTGGGACATACAATTCAAGATGTAGGTTATTGCTCTTAGTCTTCTAGTTTCATTTTCTAAACTTTGATTTTGTTTTTTCTAACTTCTTTGATCTTAATTAGTAGTAACATTAAAATAAAACCAAATTATTCTTTTATTCCTAGTGTTATAGACATAATTACATAAATAGGAAAACAATTTATTACAACTTTAACTTTTACAACTAACTGTATTTTATTTTCTTGTTCCAAAAAGGCTTCTACACTACCTAAAAATAAAATTTGTTTTTAAAAGCTTTTTACATGTATGTACTTTTATTAAATATCAATGTATGCCTTTAGATATGTCATGTCTAAGAAGATGAAATCTAAAACACTGTCCCGAGAATGTCACTGAAAACTGAATCACTTAACATCTCAAAAGCTATGTTAGCTTGAGGCTAGGTTATATTGAAATAATACACAGTTTTCTTTAACCATTTTCCCATATTTTTTATAAAGCTCATGAATTATTTAGGTTTTTTTTCTATTCTTTTTTGCAACAGAAGTTACTTTATTTTACATAAAATGAACACTATTATTTTGAAATATCAGATGGTTGAAATGATTTAAATATTTTCTTTTGATGATTCTGTTTTTAGGCATTTCACTGAATATTATATATTTCATTTAATTTTGTAATAAGCATGCATATACAATTTGATTTAGTAATTTAACTTTCTAATAGGTTTATTTAGCATTGACAATTCATGTAATTTACTATATGAACCTCGGTTTGTTTAATGAATATATGTCTTTGGAATTATCCTCCAATGTAAAGTTAACCTCATTCTTTTCTTTCAATTTTGCTGTTCTCATACACTTAAATTTATTTGTGGGAATTTTATGTAGAAGTTATTTTTACTTAAGGAATGATGTTAGTTGAGTTATGATACTAAATTGTAGGTCATGGCAAATTAATGAAAGGCTTCCTAATTGTAATTATTGTGTCTTTAATTTGACCAATGATTATTTTATAGTATTTGTCTTAATTTATTGTTTTATTTCATTTTTTTTTGCCATTCTCTTTTTTTCTAGCTTGTGATGAATGGAAAATATTACCGAAACCAAATCTTCATAGAGATGTCAACAGATTTGGACACTCTGCAGTTGTCATTAATGGGTAAAAGGCATATATTTATCAGTCATACTATCCTCATATTCTGTTACTATTTAAAAGGAAATATTATTTGTACTTAATGGCATTAGGTATCCCTAGTCTACCATGGAATACATTTTGTTTGTTAACCATATCCTTTATTCTTTTGTGTTCAAGTATATTTAAGAGAAAGGGGAGCGAAGAAAGAGTGCTGAGATAAAACTTCAGATACTTTTAAAAAATTCATCCTGCCTTCTTTCCTTTTAGTAGAGATCAGACAATGAATGACTTCTTTTAAAAAGATCAAACTAAAATGATAGAAAGCATAGCCCTATATTTCTAACAAGGAGAGCAAGGAAAGGGTGAAGAATTAGGTTCTCATTTTAGTTCTGTCATTAAATGCATGACTTTTGACAAGGAAAGGGAGAAGAATTAGATTCTCATTTTAGTTCTGTCATTAAATGCATGATTTTTGACAAGTCCCTTTACCTCTCTGGGATTTACTATCTTTATATCCCTTGAGATTTGGGATGGGACGAGCATTAAGTTACTTTCTTCCTTTAGGTTAGTATTATTTTTCTATTTCTATAGCAAAATTTGGTAATGTGGCAGGAAACTATGCCAGCTCATTCATTAGCTTAAAATTTGTAATTCATAATGACATTCTTGTAAGTTCATTTTATCACCACCTTACTCTAATTTTGTAAAACTTCTTCAATATGATACTAAAAGCAGGTAGAAGTTAACCACAATGAAACTCTGTAATTGGTATCAGTTAGCTTTCAGAATAGTAACAAATGAAATTCAGAGTTTACACATAACACCCCACCCGTCTTTGTTGAAATATTGTGTTATATTGACTTTTATTTTACTTTCTAAGTAATAAAAGATACTACTGAAGTATTTTCTGATCTTTTTCCATTTATTATGTTAATAATATTGAAATTAAATTAATTGAAGTTAAAATTATGCTCTTTTGAAGGCATGTCAAACTTCTTTGTCACTGGTAGTTGAATTAATTTAATAATTGTCTGGATTTTCCTTTCCAAATTAAAATTTTGAATATCTTTTTGATTATTTTACTCTTGGTCCTACTATTTTATAAGAGGATGGTAAAATACTGTAAGAAAGACTCTGTACCTAATATCTAAATTCACTGTCAGTATTCAAAAATTATAATTCTAGATAGCAGTTCTAAAGTGTATCTATCCATGTATAGCACTTTCTATTTCTAAAAAAATTGCTTCCTTGATGAAATGCAAAATGTATACTTAAATTTATTTTTGAAACTAATTCATTAGAGTTTTCTTAATATTGTTTCTTTAATATTCTGTTTTTTTAATAGGTCCATGTATATATTTGGAGGTTTTTCTAGTGTACTCCTTAATGATATCCTTGTTTACAAGCCTCCAAACTGCAAGGCTTTCAGAGATGAAGAACTTTGTAAGAATGCTGGTCCAGGAATAAAATGTATTTGGAATAAAAATCACTGTGAATCTTGGGAATCTGGGAATACTAATAATATCCTTAGAGCAAAATGCCCTCCTAAAACAGGTGAAGTTTTTTTTTTTTTTTTCCCTCCCCTCTGGCATAAAGCTTCTTTACTTGGCTAGAAGTTGTAATGCATTTTGCTTATAAGCATTACTTATAACTTAAAATGGAGAGGGGGTTGGAAACATAAGAGACTCTTAAATATAGAGAACAACCAGATGGGCTAAATGGGTAAGGGGCATTAAGGAATCTACTCCTGAAATCATTGTTGCACTATATGCTAACTTGGATGTAAATTTAAAAAAATAAAATAAATTATAAAAACAAACAAAAAAAAGATAATTTCTATTTCCAAAAAAATTACCTATAGCTTTTAGAAATTAAAAATTCATAATCCTTTAATTAAGAATTTTCATGTTTGAATGTAGCAATGCTTAATAATTTAATTTTTTTATTAGCCCTTTTTAGATTTCTCTTTTTAATTCTATATGTATTATTACACATATAAAATTTTATGAGTAACCTGGTCATATATATGTATATACTATTTAACTATATAAGTAAAAAATATTTTAAAGTATACTCTTTCTGGGGCACCTGGCTGGCTTAGTCAGTTAAACGTCCAACTTTGGCTCAGGTCATGATCTCACAGTTCGTGAGCTCAAGCCCGGGGTCGGGCTCTGTGCCGACAGCTCAGAGCCTGGAGCCTGCTTTGGATTCTGTGTCTCCTTCTTTCTCTGCCGCTCCCCTACTCATGCTCTGTCCCTGTCTTTCAAAGATGAATAAATATTAAAAAAAAATGTCAACCTCCTTCATGAATTGTTTCAGTGGGATAAACATTTCCCTTCCCTTTGCCCACCTGGACTTCCTTTACATTGCTGCCTTAACACAGCTCTCAGGCTAGTGTTGGAGTTAGTTACATAGGTGCCCATCTTCCCCACCATGCTTCTTGTCGAGTTCATGTGCCTTAAAATGCTGAAAACTGGGGTGCCTGGGTAGCTCCAACCAGTTAAGCATCTGGCTCTTGACTTTGGCTCAGGTCATGATCTCGCAGTTGTGAGTTCAAGCCCCATGTCTGGCTCTGTGCTGACAGCTCAGAGCTTGGAGCCTACTTCAGATTCTGTGTCTCCATTTCTCTCTGACCCTCCCCTGCTCATGATCTGTCTCTCTCTCTTTCTGTCTCTCTCAAAAATAAATAAACATTAAAAAATAAAGTATACTCTAAGAAATATTGTGTTATTGGGGTGCCTAGGTAGCTTAGTCGGTTAAGCGTCTGACTTCAGCTCAGGTCATGATCTCATAGTTTCTGGGTTCAAGCCCTGTGTCGGGCTCTGTGTTGACAGCTCAGAGCCTGGAGCCTGCTTCAGATTCTGTGTCTCCCTCTCTTTCTGCCCCTCCTCCTCTTACGCTCTCTCTGTCTCAAAAAATGAACAAACATTTAAAAAAAAAATTAAAATACTGTGTTTCTAAGAAATAAAGTGAAATAATTTATTCCGTATTTGGTAGTTTTTTTCTTCTTTAATATTGCCAAGCCAACCACAGATCTCAAAGATTTTCTAGAATTTTGATGACTAATGTTTTAGTTTAATACTTTTTATAAACTATTGAATAAATAAATAAAATGCAAAACATTACTAGTAAATATTTATGAATAAATGATTTGGATAAAAATTGTCCAGTTTTCTTCAGATGGGTGGGGTTTTATGCATTTTTTCATGCTATAATTAGCAATGTATTTTCTAATACATTAGAAAGTTTTGTTAGTCTGTGATAACTCAGATGTCTCTAAATATCTTTATGAAGAATGATAAACAATGTGTATTTATTATAATGTTTCTTTTAAATGTTAGTAATGCTTTTTTCTAGTAAAATACCTGTAAGTCTTTTTCCTCCTCCATGATGGATAAATTTTAAATGGCTGTAGGATCTTGGTGGATTGAATAATTAAAATGAGAGTGGCAGGTATCTCAAAACTTGTAAATACAATTAAACTACAAAGTTACCTTCATGTTGAAGAAGTTATTTTGATGGTGATGGCCATATTTATGTTGTAAAAAGTCTTAGTGATTCTTAAGCATTAAAAATGTGTGAATTGAGAAGTGTGACATTTCCTTTCTCATCCTGATGTCTTTGTCTCCCATTTGCGTCGCAGCTGCTCCTGATGACAGATGTTACAGATACGCGGATTGTGCCAGCTGCACTGCCAATACAAACGGGTGCCAGTGGTGTGACGAGAAGAAGTGTATTTCAGCAAACAGTAACTGCAGTGTGGTTAGTATTTATGGGTAAATGGTGATGTAGCTAACATGGCTGCTTTCTAATCATTTCTTACCATTTCTAATTTCTAATCATTAGCCTACCATTTGGTACCGAAAGCACTTTGCACATCAACACACTTAGGAAGTGTGTAGGGAATCACTGCTGTGCTGTGTTGTAAATTGACTCTAGTTTCTTGCTAAAATTTGTCAGATTCTGTTTTGATTTCATGAACTTTTACTTCCTCCTATGTCTTTTAAAAATAAACTATAGGGGCACCTGTGTGGCTCAGTCGGTGAAGCGTCCGCCTTCAGCTCAGGTCATGATCATGGTTTGTGGGTTTGAGCCCCGTGTTGGGCTCTCTGCTGTCAGCACAGAGCCCGCCTCAGATCCTTTGTTTCCATCTCTCTCTGCCCCCTCTCCCACCGCAAAATAAATAAAAATTAAAAAAAGAATGTAATTATAAATGTAGTCTTCTGTGTTGATCGACGTAGGATTATATAGGTAATAAGTATAAAAATAAGTATATGAGTGTAAAAATTATTTCCATAGGATTCTTGTCAGACATGCACGTGCACAAGAGTGGTGTGGTCTGATGTTTTGTTTACATGCTTTGTGTTTAAGTTTAACCTGAGGTTGACAAGGGTAGTTGCCTTTTATCTGTCTTTAGGTCAGTGGTCCTCAACCAGAGGCAGTTTGTGCCTTAAGCGATATTTGGCAACGTGTGTAGACATTTTTGGTTGTCACAAGTGGCATCTAATAGAGTCAAGGGTTGCTGTTAACATTCTGTAATGCATGAACTCTCCCACCGAAAACAATTATCTGGCTCAAAGTGTCAATAGTGATGAGTTTGAGAAACCGTACTTTGGTAGACAACTGGAAAAAATTATAAAGTTAATGTTTTTGGTAGATGAAAATGGATTAAAAGCAGCAAAAATTAACCTTTTAAGGGGGTAGAATCAAAATGTCCCAAGTTTTGAAGAAGACGTCAACAAATTGAAAGAAAAATTTTAAAAAGTATTAACAAGTATAAGATTAAGGGATTAAAAACTGTGTGTAGTAGGACTAAAGATTCTCTTACTGGGCTACAGCTAAAATAACTATATAATGTGCTTACAAATTTTCAACTAAATATAACATACTTCTTTTTCTGAATTTTTATTAATCACCAAAAGTATTGACCTGTTTTTTAAGATAGCATGCAGACGTAAAAGGTAAAGAAAAGGGAGTTTGAAAACTAAGTGAGAAATTTTTATTGTATCATCAAAAAATTTTCCTCAGTATATAGTCATATTTCAAAATATTTGTTTTATGATTCTATTCTAAAATAACATTCAAAAATTAAAATGGAGGAAACTTTTCAGTTATTGACTTACCTGACTGAAACCTTTTTTTCATACATATTGTGTTGGTATATACTTACCAGGAATATAAGTTGCTTTGATAACAGATATACTTCAATTTTATTTGAGTTTTAATGTTAGTATGGTAAGACTCTGCTTTGAAAATTTGAATTATTTTTTTATATTTGTATTAATATTCATCTAATGGGGGTTATTTTAGTGAGTAATGTGGATATAGGAGTTAAGTAAAATAAAGTATGGGAATAAGGGAATAAAATGGAGAATGTTATTAAATAAAAATTGCAAGCATATTGTGTTTCAAGCTTTGTTGGACAGCCCTGGGTTTAGACATTGTGTTTAGACATTTACGCTAAATGAAAATACACGATCTCAAAAATTGTGTTATGCAAATTGCTATCAAGTAGTCTTTTCATAAAGTGACCTTTTAGTTTATATTTTAGTTTTTAGAATGCTATGTTAATAAGGAAAGCACTGGGTGTGATAGTATAAGTGAGCAGATGGTACTCGCTTGTAATTTAGACTTTGATGTAATGTCTTTTAGACGGTTTTATAAAGACGTCTGGTGATTAAGCTAAACCAAATGCTAATGGTTACAGAAAGGTCTGTGAGATTTTAGTGTAATGATGTCCATTGATACCCTATTTCATTATTTAGTCGTATTTACTTCATCTTGCATACTTTGTGCACTAACAGCTCAAATATCCTGCTTGTTTATCTGGTTTGTTAGGCCAAAAAATACCAGCCATGTTTCGGAATAACAGTCAGCTTTCTTTCATCATTGATTAAATTGGTCCTGTGTGTGATTTCATCTATTATATTGGTTCAGTGTCAGCAAATGAATATACTGTTTGTAATGAAGAGCAGTACAGTTATTTGGAAGGTGACTCTAACGATGCCATTGTTAGTCTGAAGACTGGCATGAAATAGTTACTCTTCCTTTTATTCAGTTGTTCCGTCATTCTGTCATTTTCATAGGTTATTCTATTTACCAGATGATTCAAGTAATTAATTTTCTTTTCAATTAGCTGAAAAATGTTTCGGACTATAATTAGCATATAGAATAGTGCTAAGATTTATATTCCATATGAAAACAAAGCTACGAATTAGAAAAAGTAACAATAAAAAGTATATATGTTCTGAATGAAAATGTGGTGGTTAAATAATTTGAGATTTGAAAAAAAATATGGGCACCTGGGTGGCTCAGTCAGTTGAGTATTGGACTTCACTTTGGGTCATGATCTCCTGGTTCGTGAGTTAGAGCCCCACATTGGCCTTGCTGCCCTGGGTGCCGGATCCTGCTTCAGATCCTCTGTCTCCCTCTCTCTCTGCCCCTCCTCCACTCAGACTCTCTCAAAAATAAATAAAAACATTAAAAACATAAAAAATATCTTCTCTGATTTTCTTAGGACGAATAAAGCTGAACATTAATTACTATTTAGTTATTTTTATCTGTTACTTTATATGTAATTTGCTCTACAGAAATTAACACCTCTGGAATGGAGGTGACTGCAATGTATTTTACATGGGAAATGACCCTAATTTATAAATAAATGTTTGGTGGGTGACATTTAAATTGTCTAAGATGATAAAAGTTGCTTCAACCATTTTTAAAGTTTATTTGAGAGACAGAGACAGAGATAGAGAGAGAGAGACAGAGAGAGACAGAGAGAGAGAGAGAGAGAGAATGAGAATGAGCTGGGGAGAGGCAGAGAGAGAGGGAGAGAGAATCCCAAGCAGGCTCTGTGCTGTCAGTACAGAGCCTAGTACAGGGCTGGATCTCATGAACCTATGAGATCATGACCTGAGCCGAAAGCAAAAGAGGCTGACCTTTAACAGACTACACCACCCAGGCACCCTGCTTTAACCATTTTTATATGTGGGATAGTTATAAGTAAATTTTTTTTTTTAATTTTTTTTTCAACGTTTATTTATTTTTGGGACAGAGAGAGACAAAGCATGAATGGGGGAGGGCCAGAGAGAGGGAGACACAGAATCTGAAACAGGCTCCAGGCTCTGAGCTGTCAGCACAGAGCCCAACGCGGGTCTCGAACTCACGGACCGCGAGATCATGACCTGAGCCGAAGTCGGCCGCTTAACCGACTGAGCCACCCAGGCGCCCCAGTTATAAGTAAATTTTAACTGTTAACTTTATTGACTGAAAAGAAATATTTAGCTCTGTTACATTAGAAAGCTTGAGGTGAGTGTGTGTGTGTGTGTGTGTGTGTGTGTGTGTGTGTGTGTATGAAGATTGAAGTGGAGCACAGATGCAGCATTAAAGTCCTTTGTGGTTTTTCTCAAGAGTCATGGAAAGAATTGAGCCAAAAATTTTTATCATATTAATACTATCATGTGAAATATCTGAACCTTGTTGTGTGTAGGGAACTACCTGCAGAGTTCCTATGTTGCCCATTTTTTTCTTTTTGACCTTTAATCTTTAATCTTTTCATACTGGAATTTAGTTGACATATGATTATGCTGTATAGTAGGATTGATCAAAGTGTAACTTCAGCTTCTTTGCGGTCACCATAAAAGAAACATGACAGATACAGGAGAAATGTCAGTTGACCAAAATTATTATTTAGTGTCTGTGAGAGTAACATTAGTTTGAGTTATTGAGAAAATAATTTATGTTTATCATCTCTTCAATTTTTACTACTTATCATTTCTACTTATTGCATGATAGTTTTATTACAACTAGAATTTTGTTCCATGTGATCATTAAGAAAAATGACTCTGCATTGACCTTATTTATTGAATTGGAAGCTTGTTATCAGATTTAATAGAGTAGGCTTTCATTTGATGGTTTTTGTTTCAGATTGTGGAAATTGTAAATTATTTCCAATAAGCATATATTCTAGTTCCAGCAGTTATAGTTTAAAGAAATGAGTAAGAGAGATTCTGATTCAGTAGAATTGGATTTGGGGTTAGAAATCTGAACTTAAAATTTTTATTTTTTTAATGTTTATTTATTTTTGAGAGAGACAGAGAGACAGAGACAGGGCATGAGCGGGGGAGGGACAGACAGCGAGGGACACAGAATCCAAAGCAGGCTCCAGGCTCTGAGCCGTCAGCACAGAGCCCGACGCGGGGCTCGAACTCACAGACCACGAGATCATGACCTGAGCCGAAGCCAGACGCTCAACCCACTGAGCCACCCAGGCACCCCAGAAATCTGAACTTTAAAATTCACGTGGTGATTTATATATACATTGACATTTAAAAATCATTGCTATACAGAGGTAAAAAATAACATGTTTTATCTCTTAACTTTCTAGTCCGTGAAAAACTATACCAAATGTCATGTGAGAAATGAGCAGATTTGTAACAAACTTACCAGCTGTAAAAGCTGTTCGCTAAACTTGAATTGCCAGTGGGATCAGCGACAGCAAGAATGCCAGGCTTTACCAGGTAAAGATTTCAGTTCGGTAAATGAATTTTATAGCCTACAGATGAGTACCATTATAGTAAAGAGCATTTACTAAGACATTCCAGTTTCAAATAAATGATAATATTGGAGTAATAATAGCATTGTTTCCATAAAAATAATTTGTATGTTTCCTTCCAGTTCTTTAAGATGTTCATGATTTCTCTATTTATTATAATACTATTGACTTGATCAGAATATTTTTTTAAATTTAAAAAATTCTGTCTTAAAAATACAGAAAATAATAAGCACTCAGGCTAATATCCAGATTTTAATAAATGTTAACATTTGATCTATTTGATTTGCTTCTTATCTTTGAAATTCTGGGAACTATTTTTACTACTTTTTATTATAAATTATAACATTTATAATAAGTTTTATATGATTTAATGAGAATCTAAGTTATGTAAACCAAGCAAAGTCCATTAAAAAAAGCAATTTTAATTTATTTTTTACACGTATCATTCTTCCTAGTAAACCCTGAGTACTCTTCCTTTTAAATATAAAAGATAAAATTAGAAAACCAAAAAGTAATATAGATACTTAAACCAGTTCCATCTTCTTGTTATACAGGTAAGTGAGACATACATTGTTTAGGGACTTGTTCAAAGTTGCATGGTTTGTAAATGGCAGATGTAACTATTAACTGGGTGTTTTATTTCAGTTCAGTGTTTTGCTTTTCTGTATTCCATGGTTTTTGATGGTTTTGTTATATTTTTCAGAGAAAAATTTCTAACTTACGTAATTCTAAAATGTCCTTGAAAATTCCATCATAGGATTTATGTCATGCTTGGAAGTTCATGTAATAAAATAAAAAATAGATTGCCTTCAAAAGTACCATTAAGATTCTAGAATGTTTATGTAAATTTTAGGTTTTGTTTATATACTGACATTTAAAGTTTTTAAACAGGATACATGCATGTGTGTGTTCACTTTGAAAAAATTAGAGAATATTAATGAACTGCTAGGTTTTGAGAAGCAATAGTGAGGTGATATGAAACTTGAAAGTAGCATTGATATCTGAGTGTTAAATGCTAAAATCAACATGTAGATCAGTAAAAATACTTACAATGTTTTTTTAAAAATCTTGGACACAAGGGGCAACTGGGTGACTTAGTCAGTTAAGTGTCTGACTCTTGATTTTGGTCAGGTCATAATCACGGTTCGTGAGTTCAAGCCCCATCTTGGTCTCTGTGCTGACAACACAGATAAATGTATATGTTTAAAGGAATATTGCTTTAAGAAGAAGAGAATTTGATTGCCAGTGGAAGTTTGGAAAAATAAGTGGTTATCTATACATTGCCCAGGAAAGAAGTTTGATTTGGTATAAGGGCTCCACTTGGCCAGGCTATTTCTCTAGAGAATAATAAATACCATACAACAAATACAATATAAAATGCATTATAAACTAACTTCCTGTGTTCTACATTCATATTTACTAAGCAACCAACTAGGTATAGTTTGTTTTTCCCTATGCTGGTCTCAAGGAAGTGAATGCTGTAAATAGAGGACGCTGTCTATACTGTTGCACTTAAAAAAAATTTTTTTTAAACATTTATTTATTCTTGAGAGACAGAGACAGGGATGAGTGGGGGAAGGGCAGAGCGAGAGAGTACACAGAATTTGCAGCAGGCTCCAGGCTCTGAGCTGTCAGCACAGAGCCCGACGTGGGGCTTGAACTCGACTGTGAGATCATGACCTGAGCCAAAGTCGGACATTTAACTGACTGAGCCGCCCAGGTGCCCCCTGTTGCACTTTTCTAGGAACATTTGTGAATTGCATTTTTTCATTGATCTCATATAAACTCGGAAATTTGCATTTATCTCACTAAACGCATTTTAAAAATTTACTGCTTCTCATTTAACTCTGAAGCTGAGTTGATGCTCAATACTATAAAAGCCTAAACCATTAAAACATTTGGGTCAGCCCTATACTTTAGTTTAGTCTCAAAGACACATGTATTTGTGTCCATTTGTATGATTTTTCACCTAAGTATTTGTCACAAAAGGAGACATGCAAAAGAAATTTAAATCCTTCCTTGATTCAGTAAGGTAAAAAAAAAAAAAAAAAAAAAACCCTTAACTGAACAAAGCTTTTGCACTGCTTCCTTGAAGTAATTAGGTACTTTGGATTCCAGAAGACAAGGTAGATTGCTATAGGTGTAGCCTGAAAAAGAAAATAAAAGTATTATAAACAATCTTATTAAATGACAGTTATAGTTTATTGAGAGATTACTGTGTTCTAGGTACTGTTCATGGTACCCAATTCAGTAAGACAGCAGTTATTAAAGAACAGGAGGCCCCTGTTTATGGACTCTTTGAGAGGGTCCATGAGGTCAAAACTAGTAATACTAAAATATTATTTGCTTTTTAAATTCTCATTCTGTCATGGGTTTACTCTGGAGTTTTCTAAAGGCATGATTCTAATAGATTGGAGAAGTAGATATGAAAATACAATTGTCTTGTATTAAACCAACATTAAAGAGATTTGCAAAAATATACAGCAGCTACACTATTTTTAATTTTTGTTTGTTTTGGATACTGTAATTCTTGTAAAATAAAATACACTATTTTAAGTTGAAATGATTATCTCCCAATATTTTATTATGAAAATCTTCAAACATATAGAAAACTGGAAAGAATAGTAAGAGGACACCGACCCATTACCCTTACCCTAGATTCTACAATGAACATTTTGCTCTGCTTTATCCCTGCTCTGTCTATCCATCCCTCTATTCATTCATCAGGCCATCTTAATTTTTTTCATGCCGTTGTCCTAAACTGTCGGCTGCTGTCCCTCAGGGAGAGAATTTGCTGATACATGTCCTTTGGGCCTGTATATAGCATAAAGGCAAAAACACCCCAAGAGATGGAAGACTATGTTTGTAATGCATTTTTAAATTCCAGTTTTAGGTGAATAGATAAATATATTTTTAAATGGTCAGTTTTAATTTTTAATATGATTGAAGCCATTAGATAAAAAATCCCTACAGAAAAGATCTGTGAGGTCCTCAATAATTTTTAAGAAAAAAAAAGGGGGGGTTTTGAGACCAAATGTTTGAGAATTGCAGCTTTAGAACAGTTCCATAAAATTTGTACTAATCCATCTAAAGCTGAAAGGGCGGAAGGCACTGATATATGTAATATGGTATGGAAACTAAAATGTAGTCAAATTTTATAGATCAGTGTTTTAATGAAGCACTTCAGTCTTAATTAGTTATGCTAGAGCATAACTTTATAATGTGTTTATAAATATGGTTTAGACAATAGGCACTCTTTTAAGTTCAACTTGTATTATAAGGATCAACCACTATTATTGAATAGTGTGTTTAAATGTTAGAAAGACCTGCATACCTGTTTAAAAGTAAACATAGAAAAGCAAAGATTATGGGACGCCTGGGTGGCTCAGTCAGTTAAGCATCTGACTTCAGCTCAGGTCACAATCTCGCGGTTTGAGTTCGAGCCCTGTGTTGGGATCTGTGCTGACAGCTCAGAGCATGGAGCCTGCTTCGGATTCTGTGTCTCCCTCTTTCTCTGCCCCTTGCTTGCTCACATTCTGTCTCTCTCTCTCAAAAATAAATAAACATTAAAAGATTATAGCTTCTTTATTAAACATAAATGATACTTCTCTCTCCACACTTATAATTAAAGAATCAAAGAACCCAACTTATATTAAAATAGTATACCTGAACTGTGGAAATTAGATTTGGAAAAGAGGAATAACTTTGAATTTGCTTGTTATATGCTGGTTATTTTTCTTTAAAGTGATCTTGTATAATGTAAGCTGGGCCCGGGGATGTAAATACAGTAGTGATTTTACTAGTTAACATACCGTATGCCAGTACACTAAAAAACCCTGCAAACAGTCAACACATTTTAACAGATATTATAGAGCTATAGCTTATATTGTGCTTAAGAATTAAAGAAAAAAATTAGGATCTTCTGTTCTTCTTTTCCACCAAACTATTAGATAAGTTTTGTTTTTTAAATTATATTGATACATTTAAAATTTTTATCATTAAAAGTTGTTTAACAAATATAGAAATTGTGTTTAGAATTCTAAAATAACTGAAAAATATAAATGCTTTTTGATAATCTAAAAATAAGATATAATTTTTTTTGACTAGCTCATCTTTGTGGAGAAGGATGGAATCATATTGGTGATGCTTGTCTTAGAATCAATTCCAGTAGAGAAAGCTATGACAATGCAAAACTTTATTGCTATAATCTTAGTGGAAATCTTGCTTCATTAACAACCTCAAAAGAAGTAGAATTTGTTCTGGATGAAATACAGAAGTATACACAACAGGTAATAACTCTTGTTTATATTATGGAAATATGCAGAAAGTCCTATACTTACTAGCAATGGTTCATTCTTTTTGCTTCTAAATAAATTATTTTTACTAAATCTTGGAAGTAAAAGTGGAACTAACTGCAAAAATCAATTAGCAGTGGACTTAATCTGTATATGTATTTGGGAATAAAGTTTTCTAAATTACACATCTTGGTTTTACACAGTAAACCACTGCATTTCTTACCAAGAAGTCATTTCATATGAATAAATATACTTAAAATACATGTGCATAAAATTTAAGAATTTGAAGTGTAATTACTTCATAATTTGAGACGTCCCTTATAATTAAAACACTAGACCGAACACATTGGTTATATGTATTTTTCTGTGAATGTGTATGTGTGTTGTGAGTTGGGTTTTTGAATTATGCGATTTTCTAGGTGTAGATTTGCTTGAAATAATGTAATAAAGGTTAGCAGGACAAAAACCAGTTTGTAAAGTATGTGGAAGATATTGGAACATACAACACTTAGAAACAGTTTCAATATTTCAGGGAGTTTTATGGAAGATATTTCTGTAAAAAATTGAGTATTTCTTTGAAAATTGTATCAAGATATTATTTTATAAGACATTTCTAATAGGAATTTACAGTATTTATTTTCTACTCTTGGGATATTAAAATATAGTCAACTCTTAAGAGTAGATTATGTAAGGAGATTTGGAAATAATTTACTAAATATAGTTATGAGAAACTTTATTTAGTTCATGTGCTTAATTGAAATATACTAATATAAACTGTCATGGCATCATAGAAGCTTTCTGCATTTTGTTTCAAAAATAAAATTAGAACTCAAAAGAGATCAAGTAAGTGATAAGACTAAAAAATAATATATACCTTAAATCTGAAACTTGTATTAGTTTTGGCCTACTGTTGAAGATAAATATATACATACATATACATACACACCCTATGGTAAATAATGCACAAAGTGGCATAATTTCTATACAAATAATGGATGTATGTCTCTAATACATCTGTTACTCACGAATGTGTGAAACTGTATTACACCAGATTTCAACAACTTTATTTTGACCTTCAATTATGGCTTTTATTTGGACAAATACTCTATTGATACTCCAGAACTCCACTCCATATAGGACAGAGGAGACAATTTTGGCTTGAAACTATTTTAGAGCAAATGTTACCAATTACTTGCCATAGAAATACATAATGTTTTCTTGGTATAGCTGATTTTAAAGAAGCATTGAGGACAGTATTATCAAAGTGATGTAGAGCATGGAATAGGACGTACTGCTTATCTTTAAAACTTAGTAGCAAGTTAATCTCTCCAGCCCTGTAACAGGGGTAATAATCATAGCTACTTTGCATGTCTATTGTGAAAAAAAAGTGAGATAATGCATGTAAAGAGTATAAATTTTATTGAGTGTTTACAGTAATTATCATTATTGTTTGCATTTTAAGGGTTGTTATTTTGGTATCACTATTTGGACTGCTGCTGTTACTACTATTTCTAGAAATCATTATTTAGAATTCATAGGTATCTAAATGAATTTATTTGATGAATAGTTAATACTTATATTAATTGTGGAAAAGGATGTGCCCCAGAGTATTTTAATTTTTCCATGGTGAATGACAAATTCTCCTTGCCACCCTGGCCCCACTGCCCTGGATAGTTGTATTAGGACCTTTAATCTCTTCAGATCATTCCTGATTTATGATGAAGAATGGGTAACTGATTTTATTTTTACTCATAACAGAGGAATATATATCTGGTGTTTAAAGCATGATAGAAGAACAGTTTTCATAAATGTTACAAAAAATTAAGGGGACTTAAGGACACTCACTTTTGAAATTTTTTTTATGGACATCACTTCACTGTTACTGCCTACATTTTTGGTGATATCAGAATGTATACTTCTTATGAGTATCAATACCAGATGATTTAACTTATTAATGTGAGTTTCTAATTGTTGAGCCAAAGCCCTGCTCTACGCTTTAATAAAATGGTTAAATTAATTATATCACTGGTTTTTATAAATATTCAAAATTTTGAAATGGATATCACAGTATATTTGTTAGCTGTCATTTATCATATGCTTGATATTAATAGAATAAAGAAAAAACTTACCAAATTTGTATGCAGATTGATATGTGAAATCATTTTTGTGTGAATTGTAGCTGTTTTTCTGTGAAGAATGGGCCAGTATTCATTCATTTAGTACATGTTTATTGAGCACCTTCAATGTACTTGGCAATCTACAGCTTGCTGAGGATAGAAATTAAAAGACCATCACTTTTCTCAAAGATTTTACTGGTGAGGAAGACAAACACAATTATACTGTATTGTGATAATTATAATGATAGTTGCACATGGGATATATGAAGAAAGAGAGTGTATATCTAATTAGTGATGTGGTCTTAAGGAGTTTCCTAGAGTAATGCCCTAGCTAACTTCTGGAGGATGTTGAGTTGGCCAGCACATGAAGATATTTCTAAGGAGGCAAGAGAAACACCTATGTTTTTTTTTTTTTTTTTCTTTTCTTTGTCTTAAGAGCTACCAGCCTAATGTCCTGAAGGTAAGATGTATGTGGTTTCGTGTAAGTGAGACACCAATTAGTTAAAAAAAATATTTTAGAAAAATGTGAAAAGGTATATGTGTAAATTTTTTTTAATTGTATGGAGCATATAACATAAATTAGTATCTGTTATATTCTTGTGATGCCAGGGGCTTTATTTCTTTAATCACAAAATTGGGGGACAATTACAAATAACATTTGGAAATTAGTTCTGTATTGTGTCGCTTATAAAGAGCTTATTAGTGGTAGATCCACAGTCTTTGAGTTTTAGAAAGTCCCAGTATTCCGCATTAGAGCTCTGTTGCTTTTTTTCCTTGTTTAAAATGTAATATTTTTAGTTTTTACACTACAATCTTGAAATGTGCAAGTTCAGAAGTTGCGCATTTCAAGGTTTCTTGTGTTCCTCAATTTTCTTGCTTGTTGCTATAAATCATAAAGATTGTACTAACGGTTACTTTGGCTGTGTGGTGAACATAGATTTGAGAGTTTGTGGACTAGTGCGCTCTAGAATAGAAGAAGGTTTTGTTTCATTAGAAAGCTGAGCTTTAGCAGCGTTGCAAAGGTAGAAGCTTCTGCAAGTTGACATTCCATTAAGCATACCTTTATGTAAAATGAGTTATATCCTGAGTCATTCCACTTGTATACACTTAGATAACCCTCCCTTGGCAAATAAAGACAGACAAATTCAGGCAATTTAAAGAAATATTCTGGGTCAAATAATCATTTACTTATCGGAAATGGCTAATGAAATGTTGCAGTGATTTATGATGTGCTTTAGTAAATTTTCATAATGTTATAATTTGTCTTCTATTTTCAACTGCCTGTCCAGTTCATTTGCTGGGTAATAGTTACTTTCAATGTTTTATCAACGGCTTCATTTTTCTGTTTCTTTCCTCTTCCTCTCAGATTCTTATCATGATGAGTTAGGGAGTAATATTTTACTTTAAATGACTTGTCTTTCCTACAGATAGTTGGAAATGTAGACAAGAGTCGCTGTAACGTGAAGTACAATCATTAATCTGAAATATCTATGCTGGATTGACTCCTGCTGTTATTATCAAGAACTGTAAAAATGTCGTAGCTTTTTTGTTATCAAAATATCTTTCAGAATAATGTGTGAAATCTATGGTGATCGCAAGACAAAGTAGCATGTGTATTTTTATAATTGGAAACATTTATTAAACACTATCTCTGTCTGAGCAATTGGATGGTGGAAAATAACCATACCTGTTCTGATGAACTTTGGTTAACAAAATTTTTTGGCTACCTACTATGTGTGGAGTACTCTACTAGGTGGTATGAGATCGACTGTCATAATGAATATGCATAGGATATTTTAATTGTATCTGAGAAATAATTTGTTGAGTATTTACTATGTGAAATTTATTATGTTTATACACTTTGAAAGTTTCTAGGTCTGTAGCTATCTTTATAAGTTCTCTAGGACCATTTATACAGCATATTTAGAGTAAACACAAGAGATATCTATATATTTATATCAATCTATATCTATATATCTACATCTTATTTGTATATTGTTAAACACTCAAATGCAGATACATATTTTTATCTACCCTGACAGTCCACAGTGTAAAAAGGATGATGTGGAGTTTTGAAGTCACCTCAAACTGTAATATAATATTATTAACTTAGTAACTTAGAAAATAAATATATTATGTATATTAAGGTATAAGTGTTTAGGAATAATGTCAGCAAGATGACAGAATGGAAATTCCCAGCACTTGTTCCCCCGTAGAACATTGGTTGGAACCATTCATATACAAAAATACCTTTACAAGAACTAGGGAATCTAGGTAAGAGATTCTAGCACCTGGGAGAAGCACAGAAATCAGAAAGGACAGTTTCACATTACCTTCATCATCCCGCCCCCAAGCCTATGCAGGGCAGTGAAGCATGGTGAGAGATAACTTCTGCAAAGGGGAAGGAGAGTGAAGTGAGCACATGACTTTGCTGCTGACCCTAGCTCCAAGTCTGCTGTAGTGAACCCCAGTGCCTGGTTGCTTCCTACTGACCCATAACTTCATCTAAAATTACATGAAAGTCCTGATGTACCAGTAGAATCTAAGTCAGGAGAGAGGCGTTATTCTTCTGAGTTCTTTTGTGAACATGTTATGAAGTTTCCACTCTACATATAGTTTGTTAGTTTTGTTTCCTGTTTTCTCACTGTGCATGTAATGGCAACTTCGCTTTAGATTCTTACCTCCATGACTGATTAAATTGGCAACAGTAGGAGCAGTAATGGCAGCAGTAGCAGTAACAGCAGTAGCTGCAGCAGTATGTTAACTTTGTAGTGATCTTGCCTTATCAGGTAGGTATTTATATCAGACACGTATTTTTTCATTTTGTAGAAGAGGAAACTGAGGTTCACAAGGGCTAAATAATTGACCCCAGTCATGTAGCTTGAGCACAAAATCTATGTTTTAAAAATGGGGTTCTTTCTGTATCATTCTCCAAAATGTGCTGGAATTGTTAATTACCCCTGGTCATTAGAAAAGCAGTTCTATATGTTTTTAGATGTAATTTTTAGTGATGATGAACCATCATTGCTGAGGAAAATGGTGGCATTTTTATATGCAACTTGTTTTTTAATGTTCTTTTTGTTGTTGTTTACAGAAAGTATCACCTTGGGTAGGCTTGCGCAAGATCAATATATCCTACTGGGGATGGGAAGACATGTCTCCTTTTACAAATACAACATTACAGTGGCTTCCTGGTGAACCAAATGATTCTGGGTTCTGTGCCTATCTAGAAAAGGCTGCAGTGGCAGGCCTAAAAGCTAATCCTTGTACATCTATGGCAGATGGCCTTGTTTGTGAAAAGCCTGTTGGTAAGTGGTAAACTAATATTTCTTTAAAAATATTGTGTTTCTAACTCCTCTTCCATGTGTGATAGCCTAGAGGCCTGAAGTAACTTTCACCATCTTTAATTTTTTTTAATGTTTACTTATTTTTGAGAAGGGGAGGGGTAGAGAGAGGGAGACAGAGGATCTGAGCCTAAAGTGGGGCTTGTACTTATGAACTGTGAGATCATGACCTGTGAGCCCAGTTGGACACTTAATCGACTGAGCCACCCAGGTGCCCCTCACCATCTTTTTATGATGTTGATTTCCTGATTTTTCGGTAAATTTTATCTTGATCCACATTCCCCATATAGTCTTAGTGACCTCAGCATTAACTGGTGGAAATAACAAAATTTTATTATTTTATACAATTTTTATTTCTTGGTTGAAATAGGGAGATTATGAATTTATGGTTATAGTTACTTGCAGTCTAGTAAGAATCTATTATAATTTTGTTTATGTCTATTATTATTTTTTTTTTTAAATTTTTTTTTTTCAACGTTTATTTATTTTTGGGACAGAGAGAGACAGAGCATGAACGGGGGAGGGGCAGAGAGAGAGGGAGACACAGAATCAGAAACAGGCTCCAGGCTCTGAGCCATCAGCCCAGAGCCTGACGCGAGCCTGACGCGGGGCTCGAACTCACGGACCGCGAGATCGTGACCTGGCTGAAGTCGGACGCTTAACCGACTGCGCCACCCAGGCGCCCCTGTTTATGTCTATTATAATAATAGTGTTTGGAAGAAAGTTTTGTTTTTAAGAATAACAACTATTTCAAATTATTTTCATCTTACAGATCTATTTCATTTGGCAAGTAAAAAGGAACTTTTCTGTTATATGGGTTTTTTTTTTTGCATTATATGTCATTTTGTGGTGATTGACCTTTAATTTTTTTTATATTGGCTATGGAATTCAAACTCCAAACCTGTACTAATTGTGTTGTAAGTTTTTATTTGGTTTATTAGCCAGTATAAAATGCTAGAAGTGTACATTATTTTTTTCTTATTTTAATTCCAGTTAGTTAACGTGCAGTGTTACATTAGTTTCAAACGTACAATATAGTGATTCAATAGTTCCATACATCACCCTGTGCTCATCACAAGTGCGCTCCTTAATCCCCGTCACCTATTGAACCCATCCCCCACCCCCATTTCCTCTGGTAACCATCCATTTGTTCTCTATAATTAAAGACTGTTTTTTGATTTGCATCTCTCTCTCTCTTTCTCCCTTTGCTTATTTGTTTTGTTTCTTAAATTCTACATCTGAGTGAAATCATATGTTATTTGTCATCGAATGGATTTTTGTTAAGTGAGAAAGGAATATTGTTTTCTCTTTTTAAATATTTTTATTGTGTAAAATATACATAACATAAAATTTACCATTTTTACCATTTTTAAATGTAGAGTTCAGTGTTGGTAAGTGCCTCAGTTAACACCAAGCATCTCCAGAACTTTCTCATCTTCCCAAACTCCATATCTATTAAAAAATACCTCTCTGTACCTCCCTCCCTCAGCCCCTGACAACCACCTTCTGTTTTCTGTTTCTATGAGTTTGACTAATCTAGGTACCTCATATAAGTGGAATCATAAAGTGTATGAACTTTTATGGCTAGCTTACGTTCCCTAGCATAATGTCTTCAAGGTTCATCCATATTGTAGCATATGTTAGAATTTCATTCCATTTTTAGGGCGAATAATTATCCATTATATGTACATACAAATTTTGTTTATTCATTCATCTGTCAGCATAAACTTGAGTTACTTTTACTTTTGCTGTTGTGAGTACTGATGCTGTGGACATGGGTGTTCACATATCTTTTCCAGTTCCAGTTTCACATCTTTTGGGCATATAGCCAGAAGTGGAATTGCTATATCATATGGTAATTCTGTGCTTAATTTTTTGAGGAATTGCCATACCATTTGTCATAAAAGTTGTATCATTTTAACATTCCCACCAGCAATGTACAGGCTTCTAGTTCCTTCACATTCTTGGTAATATTAAAAAAATATTTATTGTAATAGGTATATTGTATTTCATGTAAAGATTTTATAGTATATTGTTTTATTTTAATTGTTTGTTTATATCAGAGACATGTTCACTGACAGGGCATTTGTTTTGATAAGATATGAAATGTTTATGGAAAAAATTGTAACAAGAAAGTAAGTAGTGATAGTGTATGTTGTGTTTAGCCAAAGCTAGAAAACCAGGTCATGTGCTACATTTCTGTTTATAAGGTTTTAAATTATATAATTTTATGTACTTAATAAAGTATTGAAATTTCCCAAAGAACTACAATGTTCAAATTCGATAATAAATTTACTAAGTAGATGAGATGACATCTCATCTTTATTTTCATTCACCTTATCATGTATCTTTGGCTATAATTTTTATCCCACACTTGGCTTACTTGAAACATTCCCTAAACAGCAAAACAAATGAAACCCATCTACTTGTGTTAAAATACAGTTAACAAATAAACTAATTATATTTGCTGATTTATTCCAGTTAGTCCAAATCAAAATGCAAGGCCATGCAAAAAGCCGTGTTCTCTAAGGACGTCCTGCTCCAACTGTACAAGCAATGGCATGGAGTGTATGTGGTGCAGTAGCACGAGACGATGTGTTGACTCCAATGCTTATATCATTTCTTTCCCATACGGACAGTGTCTGGAGTGGCAAACTGCCACCTGCTCTCGTAAGTATTTATCCAGAGTGACTTTTTCATTTAAAGGCATCATAAATTGAACATTTGAAGAAGTTTTCGAAAGATGCGAAAAAAGTGTTACAGTTAACTGTTTTCAAACCTATTGGTGGTCTAAACCCCACACTTAAGTTATACTGTCATTTTGAAATCTGCTAATTATTTTATCCTATATATTTACATTTTGCCTTGTTTGTGGTCTCCCTAACTCTGAGTCTGTGTTGCAGATAGCGTAACACTTTTCGGAAGTTCTTGTTACTTCAAGGATCACATACTGCTTTGTTGTGCTTCTGTAGTGTTCGTTAATCTAGTACAGTTCCCATGGCTTACACGACTGTGATAGTTTTAAAGAATCTATAGCAGTTGTTTTGTAAGTGGCCCAACTTGGATTTGTCTAATTCTTTTCTCGTGATAAGATTTAAGTTAAGCATTTTTTGGCGAGAATATCAAGCATACTACGAGGGGTAGTACATCTACTATAAATGAAGGATGCAGTCTTGGCATCACATGGAGAGTCATGTCAGCAGGGCAGTGCTGGACTTGTTGTAGGTTTACTTCAGGAGAAGATCTTGCCCCTTGCTGGTCTCATGTTTTGTAAGGACTGTAGGGGGAGGATGCACTTGACTGAATGTATGATATGGGTACTGTGTGGTTATGAGCGGCCTTTCTTGCAAAGACAAAATTTCATCAGGATGCTGCTGCCAAGGGGATTGCACAACATTACTGATAGCACTTGGTGTCCTTCTAGGCATCTGAGGTCACATGCAACTTTTGTTTTTTTGTTTGTTTTTTTTTTTTTTTTTTTTTTTGGCTTGGGAAGATGTAGAAGCTACTGGTCTCAGCTCTTTGCTAGCAAAAAATATGGTTTATCTTTCCACAGTCTACCTCTGAAACTGGAGCTCACCAAAAAATGCCTTTCCAACAGGGACATGAATTGATTAGTCTGTTCAGATTTGTAATAAGAAGATAGGAAGGATTATTTTTACTTCCATTGCTTCCACCTGCTTTTCAATGTTGAATCCATTCATTCATGCCCTACTAATTGGGGTCTGTACCTCCTGTGACTGATCCAGACTTTATAATTTTTTTCGAGAATAATATGCTCTGCAGGTGCCCATGAGTCCCCATTCCACAACCACAGTTAGTTGCAGAATCACCTTAAACAAGTTGGAGTTCAAGTGTATATTCATCCGGAAATCCTTTATTTAAAAAAATCAATGAATGTAAGAGCTGGTTCTTTGAAAGAATTAACCAAATTGATAAACCCCTGGCCAGACATCTCAAAAAGAAAAGAGAAGGGACCCAAATAGATAAAATCACAAATGAAAGAGGAGAGATCAAAATCAACACCACAGAAATATAAACAGTTATAAGCAAATATTACGAAAAATTACATGCCAACAAACTGGGCAATTTGGAAGAAATGGATAAATTCCTAGAAACACACAGTACTAAAACTGAAACCGGAAAAATAGAAAACTGGAACAGACCCATAACCAGCAAAGAAATTGCATCAGTAATCAAAAATCTCCCAATAAACAAGGGTCATGGACCAGATGGCTTCAGAGGGAAAGTCTAGCAAACATTTAAAGGGGAGTTAATACCTATTCTTCTCAAACTGTTCCAAAACATAGAAATAGAAGGAAGACTTCCAAACTCATTCTACGAAGCCAACATTACCTTGATTCCAAACCAGACAAAGATCTCACTGCAAAGAATTAAAGGCCAATATCCCTGATGAATATTGATGCAAAATTCTCAACAAGCTATTAGCAAATCATATTCAACAGTACCTTAAAAGAATTATTCACCATGATCAAGTGAAATTCATTCTTAGGCTGCACAGGTAGTTCAATATTCACAAATAAATCAACATGACACATCACATTAATAAAAGAAAGGTTAAGAACCATATGATCCTCTCAATAGATGCAGAAAAAGCCTTTGATAACGTATAGCATCTAATTTTGATAAAAATCCTCAACAAAGTAGGGAGAGGTAGAATATACCTCAACATCATAAAGGCCATATATGAATTATAATATTCTCAGTGGGGAAAAACTGAGAGCCTTTCCCTATGGTCAGGAACAAGACAAGGATGTCCACTCTCACCGTTAGTATTTAACATAGTACTGGAAGTCTTAGCCTTGGAAATTAGACAACAAAAAGAAATAAAGGCATCCACATTGGCCAAGAAGAAGTCCAACTTTCACTATTTGCAGAGGACATGATGCTATATGTAGAAAACCCAAAAGATTGCACCCAAATATGGCTAAAACTAATAAGTGAATCCAGCAGTCGCAGGATATAAAATCAAAATGCAAAAATCTGTTGCATTTGTGTATACTAATAATGAAGCAGCAGAAAAAGAAATCAAGGAATCAGTTCCATTTTTAATTGTACCAAAAACAATAAGATACCTAGGAATAAACCTAACTAAGGAGGTAAAAGATCTATACTCTGAAAAGTATAGAACACTTATGGAAGAAATTGAGAGGGTACTAAGAAATCGAAAAGCATTCCATGCTCACGGACTAGAAGAACAGACATTGTTAAAATGTCTGTACTACCCAAAGCAATCTACACATTTAATCCAATCCCTATCAAAATACCAACGGCATTTTCCACAGAGCTAGAGTAAACAGTCTTAAAATATGTACACTACATAAAAGACTATAAAAGACCCCAAATAGCCAAAGTAGTCCTGAAAAAAAAAAAAAAAAAGAAAACTAGAGGGATCATGAATCTGGATTTCAAGCTGTGTTACAAAGCTGTAGTCATGAAGACAATGTGGTATTGGCACAAAAATAGACACATAGAGGGGCTCCTGGGTGGCTCAGTTGGTTAAGCATCTGACTTCATCTCAGGTCATGATCTTGCATTTTGTGGGTTCAAGCCCTGTGTCGGGTTCTGTGCTGACAACTCAGTGCCTGGAGCCTGTTTCAGATTCTGTCTCTCCCTCTGTCTCTGCCCCTCCCCTGCTCATGCTCTGTCTCTCTCTCTCTCTCTCAAAAACAAAATAAACATTAAAAAAATTAAAAAAAAAAGGCACATAGATCAATGGAACAGAATAGAAAACCCAGAGATGGACCCACAACGTTATGGTTAACTAATCTTCAACAAAGCAGGAAAGAATATCCAATGGAAAAAAGATCTTCTCTTCAACAAATTGTGTTGGAAAAACTGGACCACTCTCTTACACTATTCACAAAGATAAATTCAGTATGGATGAAAGACTTAAATGTGAGACAGGAAGCCATAAAAATCCTAGATGAGAACACAGGCAGAAACCTCTTTGACCATGATTGGAGCAACTTCTTACTTAGACATTTCACTGAAGGCAAGGGAAACAAAAGACATGAACTATTGGGACTTCATCAAGATAAGAAGCTTCTACACAGCAAAGGAAACAATAAAACTAAAAGGCAGCCTAGAGAATGGTAGAAGATATTTGCAAATGACATATCTGATAATTTAGGATTAGTACTCCAAATCTATAAAGAACTTCTTAAACTCAACATCCAAAAAACAAATAACTCAGTTAAGAAATGGGCAGAAGACATGAAGAGACACTTTTCCAAAGAAGACGGCCAACAGACACATGGCCAACATCCAGATGGTCAACAGACACATGAAAAGATGCTCAACATCACTCATCGTTAGAGAAATACAAATCAAAACCACAGATACCACCTCACACCTGGTAGAATGGCTAAAATTAGCAATACAAAAAACAACAGGTGTTGGCAAGGATGCAGAGAAAGGAGAGTTCTCCTGCACTGTAGTTGGGAATGCAAACTGGTATACCTATTCTGGAGAACAGTATGGAGGTTCCTCAAAAAAACTAAGAATAGGACTTCCCTATGGTCCAGCAATTGTACTCTTAGGTATTTACCCAAAGGATACAAAAATACAGATTCAAAGGGGGTACATGCAACCCAATGTTTACAGCAGCATTATCAACAATAGCCAAGTTATGGAGAGTTCCCAAATGTCCACTGACTATGAATGGATAAAGAAGTTTGTGTGTGTGTGTGTGTGTGTGTGTGTGTGTGTGTGTGTGTGTGTGTATTCCTGTGTGTGTGTGTGTGTGTGTGTGTATAATATATATATATACACACACACACACACACAGGAATATTACTCAGTAATCAAGAAGAATGAAATCTTGCCATTTGCAATGATGTAGATGGGGCTAGAATGTATTATGCTAAGCAAAATAAGTCAGTCAGAGAAAGACAAATAGCATATGATTTCATTCATATGTGGAATTTAATAAACAAATGAATATATGGGAAGGGGGTGGAGAGAAGAGAGGGAAACAAACCACGAGGGCCTCTTAATTATAGAGAACAAACTATGGGTTGAAGGAGGGAGGTGAGTGGGAGATGGATTAGATGGGTGAGAGGTACCAAGGAGTGCACTTGTGGTGATGAGCACTGGGTGTTGTACGAAAGTGGTAAATCACTGAATTTTACTCCTGAAACCAATACTGCATCATATGTTAACTAATATTTAAATTAAAAAAAAAGGAAAAAATCTAAGTTGTCTTCTTTGCTCACAAATCTTTCTTGTATTCCATATCTTCTTTCTCATTTATTTTCCTTTTGGAGAACAGTCTTCAGTAATTCTTTCCAAATAAATTTATGGCTAGTAATGTTTTTGAGTTTTTTCATGTCTAAAGTGTATTTTTTATGTTCATGTGAATGATAAAGTGGCTGGATATGTAGTTCTAAGTAATTCTTTCCTTAGACCTTGTAGCATTTGGTGTTGTGAGTGAGAATTCTCATGTGAATTTGATTTTCATTAATTTTTGGAGCCTCTTTTTAAAGAAATTCTTTGAGAAATATAAGATTTTAAGATTTTTTTCTCTTTATCCTTGGCATTCCAAATTTTACGACTCATTTCAATTCAGTTTTCCATTAATTGAGTTGGATTTTAAAAATAGATTCCCATTGGCTCTTTGAATCTGATGAGTACTTTCTTTATGTGCTAAAAATGGTTTTTAATCATTAGATTGTTTTTTTCCTATTTACTCTTTTTAGAAATCTTAAAACAGTTGTTGGAATTTCTAGATAAATCTCAGTATGTCTTAAATTCACTTGTTTTTTCCATCTCTTTGTTTGTTATGATTCAGATTCTTCTTCCTGGTTTTTTTTTTGGGGATTTGTATTTATTTAAAGTAATGCTTTTGAGAACCTTGTAGTTCCACTATAAAAACTGTAACTGCATTTTTTGAGAAGGTAAATAGAACATGATTAACTACTTAAACACAGGTAATGAATTGCACCTTCACCACTGATGAACTTGATTACAATAACTGCTGTTGGTAGGGTTGTCCGCTAGGGGTGTTAGATCAGTTGTCAAGTTCTGCTTTTATATCTTTTGTTTTTGACTCTTTGTTTTCTTGATTTTGATTTGTTGAGAATTTTATTTTCAACTTTTTGTACTTGTTCTTGAGCAGTCTAGCCTGCTGGAATTTTCTTTTCCTTGGGTCTTGTCTTTCACTGTTGGGTCTGTTGTCAGCCTTGCCTTCTCTTTGGCCATCCGAAACCCATTTGCGCAGCTGATGTCCAGTAACAGTTATGTTTGTTCCACAGCCCTGTAAATTATATGCCCTTTATTCATGTGGGAAGAAGGGCATTGTACTTTGCTTCAAGGAGACCCTGTATCTTTTGGATGTTGTAGTAATCTACTCCTTGTGAGAAACAAACTCCTTCTCTATTATGTCTTTCTTTTCCCTGGTTTTAACCAGCAGACATTTAATGAGCAATGAGGAAATGCCAGGAAATAAAATAGAGATTGGGAATACAGATCCTTGCTCAAAATCTGAGTGCTAAAAGTAGCTGAGTGTTACTGTTTTGCAAATATGTCAGCTTATGGGCAATGTTTTTGTCATATTTTTACATTTAACTTTATATCTTTTTAGTATTATATGTAATGGATTTATATTGTTTTTTAGTACATTTGTCTAGTCCTTCACTAAACGTTTAACAGTAGTAAAAGCATTCTTATAGTTATAAATAAAACTATATTAGAAATGGTATAAATTTTATGTTGCTCTCAGAAATTTGTTTCAGTGGTATTTGAGGTTTCCTAGTAAATGGAACTTGAAGGAAACTGTTCTTTGCTAATGAGAAACAAATATGGGTTTTATAATATTCCCTAGTGTTTTTCAGTTATAATATTGTCATATTATTACTTAAAATTCACAATTTGAAGAAAGAAATATGTGTCTTCAGACACATTTTGCCTAATGTTTTCTGAGAAAGCTTTGTTAATAACTGCAATTATTAATAATTTATATGTTTATCTTAAAATATTTGTTATTCTATTTGTGAAAATGAACTTCAAGGAGATTATTTAAAGCAATAATAGAAGATTTAGTTCTTAATATATAAATGTTCAAATAAAATGTAATTAAATTGATACAGTGAAAATGGAATAATAGGAAGCATGAGAATATAGTACACATCTGACAAATCTGTATTTCTTTCAGTATTTGGCAGGTTTATATACATGTTCAATTTAAACATTTTTTTTTTCATGGAAGTTAGGGAAAGTAATCTTTTAAAAATTGATTACAATTTATTTTTTAGATCAGTTTTAGGTTCACAGAAATTTTGACAGGAAGATATAGAGAGTTCCCATATGTCCTCTGCCCCCACATGTGCTTAATTCCCCCCACTGACAACATCCCCCACCAGAGCGGTACATTTGCTACAGGTGATGAGCCTACATTGGCAACATCACTGTTGCTCAAAGTCCAGAGTTTACATTAGGCTCCATTCTTGGTGTGCTACATTCTGTGGGGTTTGACAGTTGTAGAATGGCATGTATCCATCACTATAGTATCATATACAGCAGTTTCACTGCCTAAAAATCTTCTGAGCTCTGCCTAGTCATCCTTCTGTCTACCCTAACACCTGGAAATCACTAATATTTTACTGTCCCCATAGTTTTGCTTTTTCCAGAATGTCATATGGTTGGAATCATACAGTATGTAGCTTCTCAGATTAGTTCCTTTCACTTAGTAATATGCATTTAAATGTCCTTCTTGTCTTTTCATGGCTTGATAGCTTATTGACTAGTATTCATTGTCTGGTTGTACCACAGTTTGTCTACTCACTACTAAAAGAAATCTTGGTTGCTTTTGGAAAGTTTTGACAATTGTGAACAAAGCTGCAATAAACATCCATGTGCAGGTTTTGATGTGGGCATAAATTTTCAGTTCATTTGGGTAAATATCGGAAAAGTGTTATTGCTGAACTGTATGTTAAAATGTTTAGTTTTGTAAGAAACCATCAAACTGACTTTCAAAGGGGTTGTATTTTGCATTCCCACCAGCAATGGATGTTTCTGTTCCTTTGCATTCTACATATTTACCAGCATTTGGTGTTGTCAGTGTTTTGGATTTTGGCCATTCTAATAGGTATGCAGTGGTATCTCGTTGTTTTAGTTTGCATTTCTCTTGACATATGATGTGGAGCATTTTTTCATTCTTGCCTCTGTATCTTTGGTGAGGTGTCTGTTTAGGTCTTTTGTCCATTTTCAACTTGGGTTGTTTATTTTCTTATTATTGAGTTTTAAGAGTTCTTTGTGTATTTTAGATAACAGTCCTTTATTAGATGTGTCTTTTCTAAATATTTTCTTACAGTGTATAGCTTGTACTTTCATTCTCTTGACAATATCTTTGCAAAGCAGAAATTTTAAATTTGAGTTTAAATTTTAATGGAGTCTAGTTTATCAATTTTTTTTTCATGGATTGTGCCTTTGGTGTCATAACTAAAATATCACCAAACTCAAGGTCATCTTGATCTTGTATATTATTTCTGGGAGGTTTATAGTTTTGCTTACAATGCTCATCTGTTCTTGCATAATGGATACTTTATCCATTAGAACCTTTAGCATATTAATCATAGTTGTTTTAAATTCCTGGCCTGATAATTCCAATATTCCTGCCATTTCTGATCTGATGCTTGTTCTGTCTTCTCACATTTTTGTTTTAATGTTTATTTATTTTTGAGAAAGAGAGCATGAGCAGGGTAGGGGCAGAGAGAGAGGGAGACACAGAATCCAAAGCAGACTCCAGGCTCCGAGCTGTCGGCACAGAATCCTATATGGGGCTCGAACCCATAGTTGTGAGATCATGACTTGAGTCGAAGTCGGACGTTTAACTGACTAAGTCATGAAGACACACCTTCACATTGTTTTTTTGTCTTTTGGTATGCTTGTAATTTTTTTCTTGATAGCCAGATATGATTTACGGGTAGAAGAAACTGCTGTAAATGGATAGGTTTTTAGCATTGCAGTTGTAGAGTATGGAAGGAGCAGAAGTGTTCTATATATGATTAGGTCTTAGTTTTCTTGTGAAATTGTGCCTCATATTGTGGACTTCACCAGTGCATCTCAGTTTTTTCCCCTTTCTCAGGTGGCACATGATGGTCAGAGGGAGCTGTATTTGTGTATCTCTTTTCCCACGCGCAAGGCCAGAGCAGGCTAGAGTTGGATATTTCTCTTTAACGGGTCAGTTAGGCTCTGATAAAAACCTCAGTAGTTTAGGCTCTGTTACATAGTTTTTCCTGGCCTTGTTAAGAAGAACAGAAAACGCTGGCATATTTCAAAATATCTTCGCCTGCTGGAAGCAGAAGAAGGTTTTTCTTTGATGTTCACTGGGAGCACTTGGAGGTAAAACTCACAGAAGTGTGTGAATGCCCCATGACTGGGTCCTTCTGGGAATTTTAACTCTCAGAGTTGCCCACAGTGAGCTTCCGTAGTTCCTTCCCCTGGCACTGTTCCCGTAGAAGTTTCAAATTTGGTATATTACAATTCTCTGTATCCTCCTCTCTGTCTCTCCAATTTTCCGCAGTGATTTTCCCTGTGACCCCCTCTGACAGATCTAAGACGAGTTGTTGACTTTTCATTTCGTGCTGCTTTTTACTTTTTGTTTGGATGGAGTGGTAACTTCTGAATCCATGACATGCAGGATCAGAAACCAGAAGTCTCCAGTAATCATCTGATGGCATAATTTCTTACAGATTGATTTTTAAAATTCTTACACATTTCAAAAACCATATTGAATGTTTTACAACTTAATTTTTCAAAAAGCCCAAAATAAATAAAATAAAAATGATTGGGGCGCCTGGGTGGCGCAGTCGGTTAAGCGTCCGACTTCAGCCAGGTCACGATCTTGCGGTCCATGAGTTCGAGCCCCGCGTCAGGCTCTGGGCTGATGGCTCGGAGCCTGGAGCCTGTTTCCGATTCTGTGTCTCCCTCTCTGTCTGCCCCTCCCCCGTTCATGCTCTGTCTCTCTCTGTCCCAAAAATAAATAAAAATGTTGAAAAAAAAAATTAAAAAAAATAAAAAATAAAAATGATTGCTCTAATTACTTGTGGTTTACACACAGTCTCGCTACTATTCATAACTTAGAAAAATAGCATAGCCTACAAAATCTTTCCTGTATTATTGTCTAAAAAACATTAGTTTTTGTCAGTATTTGAATCATTATTAAATACTAGAGATGGATTTTCCTGTTAATGTTTCAGCAATGCCCGTTGCTTTGTTGTACTCTTGAGTAAAAGGAAAACCGACATTACCTTATGCACTAATTTCATATGTAAAATAAAATCTAACAGAATAAAATGTTGCTCTGAGCATGACATTTTGTAACCTGTTATTAAAGCCTAAAATCAAATAAATAAACGGAATTAGAAGATTACTAGTTTGTCAATCAGCCAGTACAAGAAACTGGGCCTTCTTTCATCTAAGATTTCCCCAGCTGTTTGGAAAGCATTAACAGGAATGCTTGAGAATAGTTTAGATTTACTTTGTGTGTAATGCTTCTTCAAGCCATTTTGTTGGTTATATACCCTTAAAAAGAGAGTCCTAAAATAAAATTTACTTTCCATAGACCATAAATATAAAACTAGATTTATTCTGGGTGAAACCTAGTAGAGATCTACTTCAAATCATCACATGATAGTAAATAATTGGAATGTCAAGATAACATACCCAATTTTATATTTTTCATTATTTCCTATTGGTTTTGTAGCAACTTTATATAAGACAATTAGAAACCAGAAGACAATGAGAATAACCCAGTCAACAATACTGTGGGGTAGCTACAATTATATATATAAGAGACATATTTCAACGCATGAAAGCTAAGGGGGTATGGTACTATATGAAATGTTCAGTTATCTAAGGATCTTTAAGTGATGTACCATTTAGCATTGTGTGTTGCCGAAAAAAATGTAAATTTTAAAAGGAAGCATGTTCATGCTAATGGATTGTTTGTTTACAAAAATAACATTATCCAGTTGTAGTCAATGGTTCAGTGTTCTTCCTTTTTAAATTATTATTAAAGAAATAGAGGAGACAGTACTTATTTTCCAATCTGAAATGCTCAGCATGCCAAAAATTCTTAATAACAAATCATATTATAATTGATGAATTCTTTAACCAATATTCTATTATCCCTACGCAGTTCACTGTATTGAGTTCCTGATGTTCACTGAGAAGCTTGTGCCTTTCTTGTTTGCAGCAATCTGAGGAACATTTTTCGTTTCCAGTAATAACAAAACACTGAGTGGAAATTAAGTTATTACCACCTTAAGAATGGAATTTGGTTTACGAGAAATTACCACTTCCCCCCTCTAGTTTTTTTCTAGCATGTGGCTAGAAGAAACATCATTCATGATGTCTTGTACCTCTGTCACCGTCGTCTATAGGTAAATAATTCCCAGGACAAAGAATGCCTTTTCTAGCAAAATGTCAATAAAAGTAATGAAAGAAAGTCTCAGCCCAATATAGGATACTCTGTGAATTAAAATTTTAAAGCATCACATAGTAGCTATGGTATATATAATGGCAAACTATAATATGTTCATCCTTGGAAAAGATATCACAATATTCATAACATTGCTGAATATTATAGATTATTCATAATTTAAACAAAAAGTTTGAGCTTCAGCTCAACCTTTGAATCTTGGAGGGATATTCTGCAGCCCTGAAAATCAGTAAAGCCTTTGCTTGTTGCCTGGCTGAGGTAGGGATCTGGTGGCCATGTTCCCATCCAGTTTGACTCTTTAGGTGAGATTGATTAGGTAAATGCTAGTATCTTGGACCCTTGGGAAGAACATCGTCAGTGAAAGGCAGTACAAATGGGGCTCAGCTATCTCAGGGAATGGGCAGGCAGCCTTTGCACTGGACAGTCACAGGCAGATGCAGAGTTTTTCCTTGAAGGCCTTTACTAGGCACAACAAGAACAGCTAACATGGCTCTACATCACAGACAATGGCAAATGTGGTCTGTAGGCCCCTGGATCCGCTTTGAGGCAAAGTTCTCAGGAATCTTGAAGTGCTGACTTCATTTTTCTCTATGTCATGGTTACCACACACCCTTTTTCACCTATTTGTTCATTTATCTCCTCTTTGTTCATGATGTATGTTTTACTTGCTTTAAGTAACTGCTGACTCTTTGGTATTATTACAAAAAGTGTTTACATTAACTACAGACAACTTTTTATATTCTTTATTTCAGATCATACTTATTTTTCCATTAGCTTAAAATTCTATTTGAATATAAAGTCATATAACATATTTGTTAATGTTCCTGTCATGCAGCTCAAAATTGTTCCGGATTGAGAACCTGTGGGCATTGTTTGGAGCAGCCTGGATGTGGCTGGTGCAATGATCCTAGTAACACAGGAAGAGGACACTGCATTGAAGGATCTTCGCGAGGACCAATGAAGCTTGTTGGAATGCACAGTAGTGAGATGGTTCTTGATTCCAGTCTTTGTCCTAAAGAAAAGAACTATGAGTGGTCCTTTATCCAGTGTCCAGGTAATAAAAATGTGATCAGTATGATTTCAGTTTGGAAACCAAGAATGATTTTGTCTTTCTTATAATAAATACTTAGAAAAACATAATGGGACTCAAATTTCACCGATAAAAAAATATTCTTCCCTATATCCATCGCTGTTGTGTAGATGGCATTCTACACACTATGTTTGGCACAATATATTTGGCTTCATATGAAAACTGGACTCATGCCCGTTTTCTACCTTGTAGTATATAGTCTTTTATTGTTCATAGTTTTACGGTATGTTAGAATTCAGAGGCAACGCAGAAGATCCAGGCAAACTTTGTGCTAAGTGTGAGAATGTTTTAAATAACATTTGTGATGGAATCAGCTGGCCTCATTATGAATACCATAGGATTTTGAAAGTTAATAGTTTTCAGGTTTTTTTCCATAGGAAGTCTCTTATGCTAAATAAAAACAACCTTCTTGAAAGATTACTTATTCAATATATTTTTATTGAGTGCCTACTATGTTCCAAGGGGCATTTTAAGTGCTAGAGACACAATTATTAACAAATTAGACTAAAATTATTCCATTCACAGAGCCTAGTTGAAATTAATAAAATTAATTCTATACACATGCATATATGAGGTTAAGTGCTGTTAAATAAATAAAATGCTATTAACTAAAGTAAGGAAGGGGAATAAGGCTTGCAATTTAAGAAGGTGGTGAGAGAAGAGCTCACTGAGAAATAACAATAAATACTTCATATAGATGAGAGAATGAGTCATAGGGATATCTGGGGAAAGTGTCTTAGAACAGGTGACATCGTAACACAAGGATAAGAGAAATAGTTTATTTGGGAAGTGAACCTAGGAAGCACAGTTTAGGGAAGGGAGAGTTTTAAAGAAGGGAGAAAAACCAATAATACTAATAATGCCAATAATTACTAATCCGGATACTATACTCGGAAATTTGGACTCACACCCACTAGGGACCTACGAGGACCATGTAGAATGCTCCTCAGAGTTAACCTGCTGAGGGACTGGAAGGTGGTGCACTTATCTGTGGCTTCTCATCCTTCATTGGTTGGGTGATGCCTTTGGAGGTACTGTGCTTTGGAGCTGTGCCAACAGTCTGGTTACTAGCTTGCCCTGGCTAGTGAAAAGTAGAGATATTGCAGAACTTGGTTTAGGTGAGTCACCGACGGTGTGCTGTACTGAAACCAGATGGACTGAGGGAATGTGGTGCAGAGTGCAACAATACCTGCTGCATAAACTTTGAAATATATGAAAAGCAAAAAAGAACAAATATTGGTTTGTAAAACAACATGATTAAATCTTAAATGCTTTTTGCTTAGTGAAAGAAACCAGACCCAAAGGCTACAAGTTGTGTAATTTCATTTATAAAATGATCTGGAACAGGCAGAACTGTGGGGATGGAAAACAGATCAGTTATTTGCCAGAAGTAGTAAAGGTAAGGATTAATTTCAAGGGGGCCTCAAAGTGGAGTTTTTGTGTTATAGAACTGTTCTTTCTGACACTGTGTAGGTTGATACATGAATCCATGCATTTGTCAAAACCCATGTTTTACACCACAAAGAGTGAACTTTCCTGAATGCAAATTAAAAAGAAAAGTCACCTAGAATGTCAGGAGACCCTAGGGTGTAAAGTAAAATTGTGACAAGTAAATTTAACTATATTACAAAAGCCATAACATCATCAAAAATAGGAAAAAAAAAGGGCTGACCTAAGTAACTTTGGAAAACAGTGTTTTGACTTAATACCATAAAGCTAAAGAAAAAAAAAAACTGTACATAAAATTGTAATCTGATTAGTAAATTTGCTTATCATGTGGTATGGGTTAACAATTCTAACAATACTTTATGTGTTTACTAGGTTTGGAAAATAAATTGTATTTTAATGTAAGCCAAGTTTTCCACTGTCAGAAAAAGAAATTAAAAATAAGCAAGGAGTGAAGACTACAAAGAACCCTGTGGTATTGGATTAGGGTCTGAGCTAACAGCATGAATTCATGTTTATTTTAATATATACACAAAGAGGTACATATATACACACACACAAAGAGGTAAATATAGATATATGTGTGTATACATAGTTTAGGGTATACATGTATTTTCTAGTTCTGTTTGTCAAGACAGTCTAGAAGCCATGACATCCCAGAAGCAAAAACACATATAGTGCCTATATCTTGGTTTTTAAATACTGTTTTCCAGTAAGAGACTCTTAAAAACTGAGAACAAACTGAGGGTTGATGGGTGGTGGGAGGGTGGGGAGGGTGGGTGGTGGGTATTGAGGAGGGCACCTGTTGGGATGAGCACTGGGTGTTGTATGGAAACCAATTTGACAGTAAATTTCATATTAAAAAAATTAAAAAAACCCTGAATATAAATAAATAAATACTGTTTTCCAATGAGAGGAACCAGGGCTCTATGGAGAAATGGTTAATTCTAGGGCCTGGATTGGGAGAATACATGATGATCCTGGAGCATTGTTTGGTGCCCCAAAGTAAGAAAGAGCTTAAAAAAAAAAAAAAGAAGAGGGGATCATGATCATGCCAAAGAGACACAGTACCAACCTAAAAGAATTCTCAGGGGAATGAAGTTTGAACAAAAAGTAATGATTGTATTGGGTTACAACTCAACAGAATAATATCCATGAATCTAAACTGATGTAAATTGATTTAATAAGTAATAAATGGGTGAAAATGAACACAATTCCTTACAGAAGAATTATAAATAATAAATGTAGAAGGAGTGAGAAAAATTTAAAAAAAATCACTATTAGAAACCCACAGTAATACTAGCTGTAAGATAATCCACTTATGTTGAAATTTGGGAGTAAAACGATACGGAGAAACAGGGTATTTGTGTAGCTTTAAAGCTTTGGTAGTCACTTCTCGTTTTGTTTTTTTTTTTTCATAGTGTTTCACGTTTTTATTTAAATTGTAGTTCGCTAACATACAGGGTAATATTTGTTTCAGGAACAGAATTTAATGATTCATCCCCTACACACAAGAACAGTGTTCATTCTAACAAGTGCCCTCTCTAATGCCCATTCAGCCACCCACCACCCTCCATCAAACCTCAGTTTGTTCTCTATCTTTAAGTGCCTCTTATGGTTTGCCTCCCTCTATGTTTTTATTTTATTTTATTTTTTCTTCCCTTCCCCTTCTATTTTGTTTCTTAAATTCCACATATGAGTGAAATCATGATCTTTGTCTTTCTCTGATTGACTTATTTCACTTAGCATAATACACTCTAGCTCCATCCATGTCATTGCAAATGGCAAGATTTCATTCTTTTTGGTGCCTGAGTGATATTCTATTGTGAGTGTGTGTGTGTGTGTGTGTGTGTGTGTGTGTGTGTGTGTGTGTGTATTACATCTTTATCCATTCATCAGTCAGTGGACATTTGGGCTCTTTCCATAGTTAGGCTATTGTTGATAGTGCTGTTATAAATATCTGGGTACATGTGCCCCTTTGAATCAATATTTTTGTTTCCTTTGGATAAATACTTAGTAGTACAGTTGCTGGGTCACAAGGTAGTTCTATTTTTTAACTTTTTGAGGAACGTCCATACTGTTTTCCAGAGAGGCTGCATCAGTTTGCATTCCCAAAAACAGTGTAAGAGGGTTCCCCTTTCTCCTCATCCTTGCCAACGTCTGTTGTTTCTGGTGTTGTTAATTTTAGCCATTCTGACAGGGATGAGGTGGTATTTCATTGTGATTTTGATTTGTATTTCTCTGATGACGAGTGATTTGAGCATTTTTGCATGTGTCTATTAGCCATCTGTATGTCTTCTTTGGAAAAGTATCTATTCATGTCCTCTGCCCATTTCTTCACTGGATTATTTGTTTCTTGGGTGTTGAGTTTGTAAGTTCTTTATAGATTTTGGATACTAATCCTTTATCTGATATATCATTTGAAAGTTTCTTTTCCCCTTCCATTGGTTGCCTTTTAGTTTTGTTTATTGTTTCCTTCTCTGTAAAGAACCTTTTTTATCTTGAAATCCCAGTAGTTTGCCTTTGCTTTTGTTTTCCTTGTCTCTGGAAACATGTCTAGTAAGAAGTTGCTATGGCTCTCTAGTACTGTGTTAAATAACGCTGAGAGTTGACATCCCCGTCTTGTTCCTGACCTTAGAGGAAAAGCTCTCCGTTTCTCCTCATTCAGCATATTAGCTATGGGACTTTAATATATGGTCTTTAATGATATTGAGGTATGTACCCTCGATCCCTACTTTGTTGAGGATTTTTGTCAAAATTGGAAAGTGTACTTTGTCAAATGCTTTTCCTGCATTTATTGAAAGGATCATATGGTTCTGATCCTTTCTTTTATTATGTGGTGTATCACATTGGCTGATTTATGAATATTGAACCATCCCTGCAGCACAGGCATAAAATCCTATTTGATTGTGGTGAATAATTCTTTTAAGGTTCTGTTGGATATTTTTGCTAGTATGTTGTTGAGAATTTTTGCATCCATGTTTATCAGCTCTATTGGCCTGTAATTCTCCTTTTTAGTGGGGTCTTTGTCTGGTTTTGGAATCAAGATAGTGCTGGCCTCGAGAATGAGTTGGGAAGTTTCCTTCCATTGCTATTATTTGGAACAGTTTGTTAAGAATAGGTATTAACTCTTCTGTAAATGTTTGGTAAAATTCGCCTAGGAAGACATCTGGCCCTGGACTTTTGTTTATTGGGAGATTTTTGATTATTCAGTTTGTTTGCTGATTATTGGTCTGCTCCAGTTTTGGTAGTTTATATGTTGTTTCTAGGAATTTATCAATTTCTTCAAGATTACCCAATTTATTACCATATAATTTTTCATAAATTACCTTATGTGTTTATATTTCTGTGGTTTTGGTTTTGATCTCTCCTCTCATTCGTGATTTTATCTATTTGGGTTCTTTCTCTTTTCTTTTTGATAAGTCTGGCTAGAGGTTTGCCAATTTCATTAATTCTTTCAAAGAACCAACTTGTACTTTCATTGATCTGTTTTTTTTGTTTTGTTTTTATTTTGTTTCTATCTCATTTATTCTATATCTTTATTATTTTCTGTATCTTTATTGTTTCCCTTCTTCTGCTGGCTTTAGGCTTCATTTGCTGTTCTCTTTATAGCTCCTTTAGGTGTAAAGTTAGGTTGTATAGTTGAGATTTTTCTTTTTGAAGTAGTCCTGTATCCTATATACTTCCCTCTTATGGCTGCCTTTGCTGCATCCCAAAGGTTTTGAACCATCGTGTTTTCATTTGTTTCCATTTCTTAAAAGATTTCTTCTATAATTTCCTGGTTAACCCATTCGTTCTTTAGTATGATGTTCTTTAACCTCCATTTATTTGAGGGCTTTCCAATTTTTTTTTTTTTTTTTTTTTGTGGTTGACTTCAAGTTTCATAGCGTTGTGGTGTAAAAATATGCATGGTATGATCTCAGTCTTTTTGTATTTTTTGAGGCCTGATTTGTGACCCAGTATGTGATCTGTTCTGGACAGGGTCCCATGTGCACTCAAAAAATGCATATTCTGCTGCTTTAGGATGAGATGTCCTGAATATATCTGTTAAGTCCATCTGGTCCAGGGTGTCATTGAAAGCCATTGTTTCCTTGTTGATTTTCTGCTTAGATAATGTCCATTGCTGTTTGTGTGGTGTTAAAGCCCCCACCTATTATTGTATTATTATCAATGAATTTCTTAATGTTTTTCATTAATTTATATATTTGGGTGCGATCAAGCTGGGGGCATATATATTTACAATTATTAGGTCTTCTTGTTGGATAGATCCTTTATTATTATATAGTGCCCTTTTTCATCTCTTGTTACAGTCTTTGGTTTGAAATCTAGATAGTCATATAAATATGGCTATAATTTCTTAACTACTTCTGTGGAAATTATTATGTTAAACTGGCATCTGTGAGAATTCTCTATACTGTCTAGATCATTAAAATTCTTTGCATAATATGATAAGTGTGTAGAAACTCATAAATAATTTGTTGTCCTACCAAAGTGAAATTGACTTAGAGCTAAATAACAGGAGTATAAATAGGAATTTCTATATATTTAGAAATTAAGGAATCTGTTCTAATAACCCATGGGTCCTAGATAACATAATAAAAATTAAAAAAATATTTTGGATTGAGTGATAATTAAAATGATGTAATATATTAAAATTCTGTGCCATGCAGCTGAAGCAGTGCTTACCAAGAAATTGGTAGTTTTAAATGCTCACATTACAAAAGATGAAAGGCTGAATACTGTGATGTAAGTATCCATATCAAAGGTTAGGAAAATCATAAAATTAAAGCCAAATAAAATAGATGGAGTGAAATTAAAAAATAAAGGCTGGAATGGAATAAATAATAAAGATAAAAGTTGCCCTTTCCTTAAGGTCATCCCTCTGCAGAGTTTCTCCTTAACTTGCTGTGGGTAGCATTTGGACTTTGTCTAGTGTATGGTGAGTTTTAACTAGGTGTGCTTTGGTCTGCTTGTTAAAAGTGCCCTGATCTTATTTCCACCAGAGCTGAAGCATTGTAGCACTGTATGGTCAGTACACTTGGTGCATGTGGGAGAGTTTTGGTCTTGGCCAGGGCCCTGATGCTCTGAGTCTCAGGCACACTTGCCCTTTAGTAAAGAAGCACCTGCAGAGCATGGTGGGGCGGGCTAAGTGTAAGCGGCTCAGGCCTTCACTGAGGGTGCTGTGCAGCTCACTGACATCTGTTCTTGCTGATGGGCAGGGGAGAAGAAAGGCACCAGCCCTCTGTCTCATACCTGGATAGAGGAGTTTGCGCCTGCTGCTGTCTGGGAAGCCCTCACAGAAGAGGAAAGAATCTCCCCTCCTGTGCCCCAGGCTTTTGTCAGATCCCTGCCTTCACCCTGTCTGCGTCCCACCTGTTTGCTCGCCTGGCCACACAGTGCACCTGTGTTTCATCTAAGGCACGCCAGCTGAGTTTCAAAACTCCACACTTTAGGGATCCAGCACAGTGCCGACTCGGGCTGATCCTGGGGGAGGGTTTGTCCCAGATGGGAGTTGCACGAATGCACAGGAGCTTGGAGTTTAGAGTAAGGTGCAGCAAAGATCAAGCATCCAGTTTAGCTGCCCTCAGCAAGCATCTCTGCCCCTATGGTAAAGAAGAGAATAGTGCAGTGGGAGCCTGCTGACTCTCTTGTTTCCCCAGAGGTAGTGCCACCTCTCCCAGTTGAACTCCAGTAAGAGGAACTGTGTCTCCCAATGTGGCCCAGGGAATCCTCAGATCATGCTTTCTGCTCCTGGGCTTCTCCCCTCCTTCTCCATGGGAATACTGCTGCGCCTGCGGGGCTCCACACCAGCCATGGTGCAGTCTTCTAAAACTTCAGTCTTTGAGCTCTGCTGGTTGTAAAAACTCACAATAATCGTCCCCTCTCATTTTCCCAGTCAGTGCTTTTTGGGAAGTGTTCTTGTGATCCTCTGTGCACTGTGCGTTCTCTCTCTCTCTCTCTCTCTCTCTCTCTTTCCCCTTTCTCTGTGATCTGGACTACTTCCCTTCCACAGCACCCATGACTCTGTTCTCCCCAAAGTCACATGTCTATACCTCCTACCTTCCACAATGTGACCTCCTCTCTCCCTCTCCTGGCTGTCTGGTTTGTTCTCTCAGTCTTTAGATCGATTTCTTGGGTGTTCAGAGTAATTTAATGTTTATCTAGCTGTATTTGAGGGACGAAGCAAGCATAGGGTTCTACAACTACTCTGCCATGGTAATCCCTTCTTAAGTGTGCCATGGTAGTCACTTCTTAAACAGGATACAGGACTCAAAAGATTAACCAAAGAGGGAAATAAGATAAATTGTACTGTATTAAGAAATTCCATTCATAATAAAACCTTTAGAAATTGAGGAATGGAAGCCTCTGAATTGAAGTTATTTATAAGTCTAATTATCTAATAAAACCTCTTATCTCCAATTGAGATTTATTCTAAATCAGTAACAAAAAGAAACAGTACAAACAAAAAATGGGCAAGATAGTTGAACATCACAAAAGAGGATATTTAAAACACCAATAAACAATGGGAAAGGTGTTTAACCTTTTTGGTCTTGAGGGGAATTCAAATGAAAACCACAAAATGATACCACTAATTATCCACCAGAATGTATAAAATAAAAAATATATATAATTTTAATTGTTAACAATGATATAGAACAAATGGAAATCTTATATACTGCTTTTTGAAAGTCTAAATGGCATAACACTTGGAAAACACTTTGGAAATATCTGTCAAAGCTGAATAAATGCATTCCCAATGAATCAAGGATTCTGTGTGCAGGCCAGTGGCTGGTAAACTATAGTTTACCAAATTTACCAAAGTTTACCAAAGTTTACCAAATACTGCCAAATTTAGCCTGTGGCTTGTTTCTACATAGCCTGTGAACAAGAATGATTTCACCTTTATAAAAGGTTGAAAAAGAGAAGGAGACTGAGGAAGAGGAAGTAAGTAAGTAATGAAGGAATGTAGGAAGGGAAGAAACAAAAGAAAGAAGGGATGAATCTCTGCCAGAGTCTATATGTGCCCACACTGTCTAAAATACTATTTGGTCCTTTACAGAAAATGTTTGCTGACCCCTGGTTTAGGCTCAGTAGCCCAATATAAAGTAAATGTTCACTTGCAAGACACTCATAGGAATGTTCACACAGCATAGTTTTAATAGTTCCAACCTGGAACTCATCCAAATGTTCATCAGCAGCTGTATGAATAAAGAAATTGATATTATGCACAATGGAGCATACAGCATGAGAATGATTTACGTGTAATCACATGGGACACTATGGCGGCTCTCACATATATGGTGTGGCGAGAAAGAAGCCAGACACAAAACAAGACACTCTATCTTAGTTTATGTAACATTCAAAAAGAGGCAAAGTTATTTTATGAGAGATCAGGGAAGTGGTTACTTTTGGGGACAGCAGCCAGTGACTTGAAGGAGGCACTAAGGAATTATTTTATTTCTAGAAAATTTTCTTGGACTATAGTTTTAAATATTCTCCATTTTTTAAGGTTATTTATGTATTTTGAGAGAGGAAGAGAGCACACATGAGTGTGTGAATAGGGGAGGGGCAGAGAGAGAAGAAGGGAGAGAATCCCAAACAGCCTCTGTGCTCAGTTCAGATCCCAACTGTGGGCCTTATCCCAAGACTGTGAGATCATGACCTAAGCTAAAATCAAGAGTTCGCTGCCCATCTGACTGAGCCATGCAGGTGTCCAGTTCTTCATTTCTGACCCTCTTAATTTCTCTCTCAATCACCTTTTCACTTTCTTGGTTGTTTTCTGACTTGCTCTAATGCCTCTTTAAATTGTCAAGAGAGTCTGTTTTCCCTTGGGCATCTTATAATTCAGTGCCTACTTCTGAGTTTGTTTGTTTTTATTCTTTTCCTTAGTTGAGTCAACTCTTATTTCATTTCTTCCTTCTTTATGTCCATGTCAATTCTTCATTGAATTTCTGATTTAAGGTAGTTTTTGCTACTCTTCAAATAAATGCTGGTTTGACTATATTTATTCTGTTTGGAGAGCTGTCATTGGTTTCCTGCTTCCTGGTTACATTTTTCAGGAGAATTTTCAGTAGTTAATGTATTGGATCTGGTTTTCTGATTTTTGTTTTGTTTTCTGTGTTTTTAATAATAGCTGCGTAGATTCATTAATATTTTCTTCATTTTTCTGGCATTGGCATAGTTTATAAGATTTCTAGTTTTATGGAGCTCTCTTCTGTTAGAAAAGCAAAGTTTTGGTGGCCAAGGTAAGAACTGTATGTCCTGCATTTGTGGCCTTTTTTGTCTTGAAAGAAGTTAACTTTTCCACTTTATTTATCCCTTAACCACCTGGTTGCCAAAAGACACATCTTTTATTTACGACCCTTTTTCTCCCCGAAGTTATACTCAAGACTCCTACTTCAAATTATCCCTGCTTTTTAAGTACTTTTTTTTTTTTTAAGATTTTTTTCTTTTAAGTAATCTCTACACACAATGTGGGGCTTTAACCTGTATCTCTTAGATCAAGAGTTGCACATTCTATCAACTGAGTGAGCCAAGTGTCCCTGGGTCCTTTTCTATGTATGGTGCTCATTTAGAGGGACACTGTCTTGGTATTTTCATACTTAGGATAGACTTAATCTTTCCAAGGGAGATTTTATATCAACTTTAAACTTGTTTCAAGCTTCCATCTTCTCTCTTCTTTTTTATCTTGGTGAGTACTTTCTCACCACAAAATCTTGCAATGGGATGGGAGCATATGAGATTGCTTCCATGGATTTTTTTTTCTATTGTCAGATTAGGATGAAGGTGTAGTTTTTGGATTTTTTTTTTCTCTGCTTGTACTTTTTTTTTTTTTTTTTTTCTGAAGGATGTATTAGGAGACGTAGACTTAGGCAGCCTTCATTGTTTTCAGTTACCAAAAGTTCTACATTGTTTCTTCATGGTGGATAAAATGGAATTTTATACACAGAATTTTCTAATGATTTTGCAATTTTATAGAAATGCATTTTTTTTGGTGCTATGTTGCCCCTGTACTATGTGACCTTGGTGACTTCTTTTGTTCATTCTGGTACTCTGCATATAGATTCTTTAGGATTTTCTTTGAGTTGCTTTTTTTTTTTTTTTTAATTTTTTTTTTCAACGTTTATTTATTTTTGGGACAGAGAGAGACAGAGCATGAACGGGGGAGGGGCAGAGAGAGAGGGAGACACAGAATCGGAAACAGGCTCCAGGCTCCGAGCCATCAGCCCAGAGCCTGACGCGGGGCTCAAACTCACGGACCGCGAGATCGTGACCTGGCTGAAGTCGGACGCTTAACCGACTGCGCCACCCAGGCGCCCCTTGAGTTGCTTTTTAATAAACACAGTATTCTTTTTTTCCTTTCCAAATCATGCATATTATTTTTGTTCTTTCCTTATTGCACTGTCTAGGCCCTACAGTGCAACATGGGATTGAATTAGTGAGAGTGGACAGTTGTCTAAATTGCAGTGTACTTAGCCTTTAAGTATAATGTTAGCTATTGACATTTTATAAATGTCTTTACCAGATTGAGAAGCTTCCCTTCTATTCCTAGTTATTTGAGGTTTTCTTTCTTTCTTTCTTTCTTTCTTTCTTTCTTTCTTTCTTTCTTCCTTTCTTTCTTCTTTCTTTCTTTCTCTCTCTCTCTCTCCTTCCTTCCTTCCTTCCTTCCTTCCTTCCTTCCTTCCTTCCTTCCTTCCTTCCTTCCTTCCTTCCTTCATCATGAACTGATGTGGGGCGCCTGGGTGGTTCAGTCGGTTGAGCGTCGGACTTCAGTTCAGGTCATGACCTCATGGTCTGTGAGTTTGAGCCCTGCATCGGGCTCTGTGCTGACAGCTCGGAGCCTGGAGCCTGCTTCGTATTCTGTGTGTGTCTCTTTCTCTTCCCCCTTACCTGCTCATGCTCTGTCTCTCTCTCCCTCTCTCTCTCTCTCAAAAATAAGTAAACATTAAAAAAATTAAAAAAAATAAATCATGAAGTGATGTGTAATTCTTCCAAAGGCATGCATCTGTGAGATGATCATATAATTATTTTTTGTTTTAGTTGTTAATATCATTGATCATACTGATTGAGTTTCAAATGCCAAGCCAATCTTGCATTTTTGGGATAAACTCCACTTACGGTGTGTTATCCTTTTACTATATTGCTGGGTTCAATTTGTTTAAATTTTGTTAAGCATTTTTTCATTAATATTGATGACGATATCTGCCTGTAGTTTTCGTAGTGTCTGGTTTGGTATCAGTCTCGAGAGTTGAGAAACACTTTTTCCTCTTCTCTTTTCTGGAAGAGTTTATGTAGAACTGACTGGCATTATTTCTTAAATATTTGGTGGACATCTGGGCCTGGAGTTTTCTTTGGGAGAGGAATTTTAACTACAAATTCATTTTTTTTTAGTAGGTATGAGGCTTTTCAGGTTCAGTAACTTTTCTTGAGTGTGTTTAGTAGTCTGTCTTTCAAGGAATTTATTCATTTCATTTAAGATGTTATTGACAGAAAGATGTTCATAATAATTGTTATTATCCTTTTACTCTAGAGGATCTTTAATGATAGCCTCTTTAATTCTAAATATTGATAATTTGTGTTTTCTCTCTTGATCAGTCTGTCTTGAGGTTTGTCAGTTTTCATTGATCCTACCAATAGCTTTTTGTTATTTTGATTTTCCTCTGTTGTCCATTTAAGAATTCATTAATTTCTGGTCTTCCTTAATTTTTCCTTCTTTTTGCATACTCATAGTTTATGTTGCTTTTCTTCCAGTTATATAAAGTTGAAGCTTAAATAATTGAGTTGATGTTTTTTCCCTAATACAAGCATTTGATGTTATAAAATTTTCTCTAAAAACTAGTTTTGAGTAGTGTTTTTGTGATACTTTATTTTCATATTTTTACTTTATGTATGTATATTTACAGTATGTTTCTTATGGACAACACATTGTTAGGCTCTTTATTTTTAGTACAATTTGATAGTTTCTGCTATGAAATTACTGTGTTTGGACCCTTGAAATTAAATGTTTTTATCTTAAATTTCCATCTGGTTACTTGTTTTTTCTTTCCCATCTGTTCTTAGGTTCTGTTTACCTCTTTTCTGCCTTCCTTTAAATTAATTGAACATATTTTATGCTTTGTTTTATTTATTGGTCTGTTGACTAGATTATCTTCTTTTTATGTTTGCTCTAGGTTTTCTATTAATCTTTAACTTGTCACAGTATTCATTTGAATGATACTCTACTTCTCAGTAGTGTAAGAGCCTTATCACTTTTAAATATGTTATAAGCTACATAGTATACTACTGTGACTTTTTCATTAAGTGTCAAGTTGTTTTTTAAATATGGTTTTAAAATAAAAAAGAAACTTTATCATCAAGCAGAAATGGAGTAACAGTGAGTAGGGTGACCAGCAGTTCTGATATGTATCCAGGACTGAGGGCTTTCCTAAGATATGGGACTTTCAGTACTAATACCAGGACAGTCCTTAGCAAAGTGGGAAGATTAGTTACTCTAAAGATGACTCAATTTAACTGCCCCCACCTGAAACAATTAAGAAATGGGACAAAATGGATGAAGAACACTTATAAAGATACTGGACAAGCAGCAAAAGCCAGTGATCCCTCAGAGAGAAAACACATCAGGTGAGCCCCACTTATCCTTGGTTAGTGCCTGAGGAAAGTTTGCATGAAGCAGTGCAGTCAGGGGACACAGGTAGAGTTTGGTGGTTACTGTGAGTTGGAGAAATGGGGCTGGGAATGTGGGGAGGGAAGGCCATGGTGGCTAGATTTCCTGGGAAGAGAACCAAAGAAGAGAGACCTGCAGAGAGAGAGAGAAAGAGAAAGAGAGAGAGGGAGGGAGAACTGTGGAAAACTGCAGAAGGATACTCCCTGAATATCAAGCTAAAAAATAAGTGCGACACTGTAGAAAACTACACTGTAGAAAATAAGTGAGTCTGCAGAAAGAATTACTTGAATGGAATAGTCACCAAATCACACACAGGGCAGGGAATTGCTTGGGCATTAATCACTGGGCATCAGGTAGAGTACTTAGAAGGATTTTGCTTAACTTAATATGGCAAGATTAGCACAAGACTAAATCTTGCTATGGTCTTGTGTAACATAGCCAGGAGGATCAAACTGTTTTCAATTAACTTAGCCAAATTCCAGAACAAAGCTGAAGAATATTTTAGGAATACAAAAAGTTTCCAGCACCCAAAATGTAATACTTAAAATTCACAATGTCAGGCTTCCAATATGCATGTATGCAGAGAATCAGGAGAACCTTGACTCACAATGAGGAAGAAAAATCACTCAATTGAAACCAACATAGAAGTTAAATATATGCTAAGAGTAGACAAGGATATTGAAACAATGATTATAAAGATATTTCATATATTAAAAATAAAAATTTTTAAAGTTTGTTTATTTGAGAGAGAGAGAGAGAGAGAGAGAGAGAGAGAGAGAGAGGGAGAGAGATTGCACATGAGCAGGGGAGGGGCAGAGAGAGAGGAGAGGGAGAATTCCAAGCAGGCCTTGCACATTCCAATGCAGAGCCTGATGCAGGGCACAAACCCACAAAATGTGAGTTCGTGACCTGTGCCAAAAGCAAAGTCAGATGCATAATCGAATGAGCCACCCAAGCACCTCTAAAAACTGAAATTTTGTGCATGTTAGAGTCACAGAAAACAAAAACAAAAACGTAGAATTTATAGAGATAAAAAATACTGAGGTGAAAAATGAATGCGATTGATACCAGATTAGATGTGTGAAAGTTAAGATTGGTATATGCAAAGACAAGCAAGAGGAAGTACCCAAAATGAAGCACAGAAGGAAGAATAACTGAAATAAAATGAACAGCACATCATTGAGCCCTGGATCAAGAGGCCTAATATTGTTGTCATATTAGGCCCAATAATTGGATCCTCTGAAGGAGGGGAGAGAGAGAGGGCTTAGAAAAATCACAAGAAATAATGGCCATAATTTTTCCAAATTTGATAAAAACTAAATCCAAAGAGGCAAGAATGTCAATAAATGTTAAACACAGAAAATGTGGGTAAATCTATACCAATAACCATAATAATAAAACTGCTTAAAACCAGTGATAAAAAGATTAAAGCAGCCCAGAGAAATATGATTCAGTATTCACAGAGGAAAGGAACAAAGTAAGTCTGATATCATATTTTTCATCAGAAGAACAAACAAACAAAAAACAGTGGAGCAAGAGAAGTGGAACGTCTTTAAAATAGCAAAAGAAAAAACTTAGAATTGTTTACTTAGTGATAATATCTTTCAAAAATGAGGGTAAAATAAAAATTATTTCAAAATTACAAAAATTATAAGAATTTATTACCAGTGAACTTGGTGTTTAAGAAATGTTAAATCAAGTCCTTCAGCCAGAAGGATAACTTCCACATATAAGTCTGATTTACACAAAGGAATCAGGAACAAAGGATGTGGTAATAATATGGGTAAAGACTTTTTTTTCTTAAAATTTCCATATCTAAAAAAGGCAATTAAAATTTTAAGGCAAAAATGACAACAGTGTATTAAGAGTTTAATTTTTATGTAGAAGAAAATTATGACTGTAATAGCTTAAAGGCCAATGGAAGAATAATGGACGTATCCTGTTGTAGAATTTTTATACGATATGTGAAGTGGTGTATTGCTTGAATATAGACTGTGATAATTTGTAGATGTATATTCGAAACCCTCAAACAACTACTAAAATGACACAGAGAATCATAGCCAGTAAGCCGAGAAAGTAGATGAAATAATCCAAAAGAAAGCAAAACAAGGAAAAAGAGCTATGCATAATAGGTAGGACAAATAGTTAACTAATGGCAAAATGATAGATTTAACCTCAGGCATTCCAGTAATCATGCTAAATATAAATGATCCAATTACTTCAATAAAAAGGCTAGGATTTTCATATTAGCTAAAAAAGCAAGACCCAACTATATGCTATGTTGTTTCACTTTGTATTTAAAATACAAAGACACAGTTATTTTAAAAGTTAAAGAATGGAAATAGAAATAGTATGCTAACACAAATCAAGAGAAAGCTGAGTTGGCTACAATATCAGAAAAATAGGTTAAAAACATTTTTTTTTATGTTTTTATTCTGTTTTTGAGAGAGAAAGGCAGAGCGCGAGCTGGGAAGGGGCAGAGAGAGAGAGAGAGAGAGAGAGAGACAGACAGACAGAATCCGAAGCAGGCTCTAGGCTCTGAGCTGTCAGCCCAGAGCCTGACGGGGGACCTGAACTCTTAAATGGTGAGATCATGACCTGAGCCGAAGTTGGAGACTTAACTGACTGAGCCACCCAGGCACCCTGGAGACAAATAGATTTTAAAGCAAAAAATATTACCTAGAATAAGGATCACTTCATCAAGATAAAAAGTTGAATTCATCAAGAGGACATAACATTCCTAAACATTTCCACCTAATAACAGACTTTCAAATAGATGAAAGTTCAGCAATGTACGACAAGGCTCTTCTTTTAATTTTCAGATACTGTAGGTTACCACTCTCTACTTTGACAGAAGCAGCTGCCACAATCTCAGTTTGTTCTTTTTTCTCTCATTGCATTTTTTTGGGAGAGTGTATTAGTTTTGTATTGCAGCATAACAAATTACCACAAACATAGATAGAGGCTTAAACAATATCCTGTTGTAGCTCACACTTCTATATGTCACGTGCTGGACATGGCCTGGCTGGCTTCTCTGCTTGAGGTCTCGAAGGCTGAAATTAAGGTGTGGGTCAGGCTGAGTCTTTTTTTGGAAGCCATAGAGAAGAATTTGCTTCCAACCTCATTCAGGTTCTTCTTGAAATTCAGTTCCTTGCAGTTGTATAACTAACGTGCCAGTTTTTTCAGTGGCTAGTAACCACTTCAGCTTCTAATGAATGCTCACATTCTTTCCCACATGTCCCCCTCCCTTTCTCAAACTAGCAATGTAGAGTCTCACAAGCTCAAATGGTATCTCTCACTTTGAATCTCTTCAAGTAGAGGCCAATTCCTTTTAAGGGATCTTCTGATTGGAATTATCCAGGATGATTTTCCTTCCTTGAAGTCACCTGTGCCACATAACATAACCTAATCAGATTAAATTCATGACTGTTCCATCATATGTACAGGTCTCTACCACACTCAAGAGGGAGCCATTAGTGTGATTAAATACTGGGTTCTGTAACCTAGCTTCGCTGACACCTAAGATTATCCAGCATACCATACAGTTTATCCATTTAAAGTGTATAACTCAGTGGTTTTTTAGTATATTCACAGAGTTACTCAGTCATCACCACAAATCAATTTAAAAGGAATTTTGTCATCTTCAAAAGAAACCTTATTACTTATTAGCAGTCACTGACTGTTAAACCCCATCTACTCTTGTCAATTGTAAGCAACCACTACTCTTTATATCTCTTTGAATTTGCCTATTCTGGACAGTTTAAATAAATTGAGCCATGCAGTTGTAGTCTTTTGTGACTGGTTTCTTTCCCATTCCATAATGTGAAATGTTTTGAAGGTTTATCCATGTTGCAGCTTGTAGCGGTACTTTATTTCTTTGTATTACCACATAATATTTGGTAATTTTTTGTTTAATTATCACTTGAGGGACATTTGTGTGTTTACAATTAGGGGATTTTTGAATAATGCTTCTGTGAATATTAATGTAAAAATTTATGTGTGAACCTATTTTCATTACTTTGGGAATGGAATATCTTTACTAGATTCAACTACTTTGGGTTGAACAGTGACTACAACTAACCTTTTGAGGAACTTCCAGACTGTTTTGAAGCTGCTGCATTATTTTACATTCCCACAACAGTGGATGAGGAATTCCATTTACTCCATATCTTTGCCAACACTGGTTATTTCATGTCATTTTAATTATGATGATCCTGGTGTGTGTGAAGTGGTATCTCATTGCAGTTTTGATATGCAGTTACTTAGTGTGATATGCTCTTGAACATCTTTTCATGTGCCTGTTGGCCACTTCTGTTTCTTCTTCTGAGAAATGTCTATAGTATTCTCTGCTCATTGTTTAATTGGGCTATTTATCTTTTTATTATTGAACTGTAAGAGTTCTTTATATACCGTGAATACAAGTCCCTTATCAAAGATTGATTTGCAGATATATTTTCTACTCTGTGAGTTGTCCTTTCATTTCCTTGAGAGTGTCCTTTGTTGTACAAATATTTTAAATTTTGATGATGTACTCTCTATTTTGTTTCTTTTTTTTTGCCTTTGATGTCATATCTGGGAAACCATGCATTATATAATATCTCAAAGGTTTTCTTCTAAGAATTTAATAGTTTTAGTTATTACATTTAGGTTTTTGACCCACTTTGAGTTAATTTTTGTGTGTGGTATGAGATAGGAGATAGGGATCCAACTTAATTCTTTAGCATGTGTCTATCCAGGGGTCCCAGCACCAATTGTTGAAAGATTTTTTTTCATTGAATTTATTTTTTATTTTGCATATTTTATTTTCCATATTTTAAAATTGTGTTTGTCATTTTTATATTTTCCATTTCTCTCCTTTTTTATGTTCATGTTTTCCTCTATATTCTTGAGCATGTAAAGCATACTTTTAATAGCTGTTCTAAAAAATCATTCTCTGTTCATTCTATGGTGTGCGATGTTTTCTTGTTTGTTTGTTGTATTAATTTTTTTTTCTGACTATGGAACAGATGTCTCAGCTTGGTAATTTTTTGTGGTATTCTAGACACTGAAGTTTTACAGTTTTATTATTTGATTTTGTTTTATTTCTTTTAGTGTGTTATACTTTATTCTGGCATGCAGTTATGTTATTTAAGATCTGTACGATCAGTTCAAAAATTGTCTTTAAGGTATTTGTAAGGTCCTGTATATAGCAACCCTAAGTTCAGTGTTAATTTATTTCCACTACTAAGTGCCTTTCTGTGGTCTCTGTAGAGTGCTCTTTGTATCATAAGGTCTCTCCACTCTAACTGTTTGGAATACAAACTATTCCAGTCCTACATGAACTACTGGCATTATTTGACTTATTGTTTTCTGGTTATTCTTTCTCTAGCTTCATGGAATTTCACACTCTGTGTTCAGTCATTATTCAGGCAAAAATTTAAGAAACCCCTCAGTAGATTGATGTGTGTAGCTCTCTTTTCTCTCATATTTTGTCACCCAAATTCTTACATGGCCTCCCCGAAGTTTGACCTCTGTTTTTTCCACCAAATGAGCTCTCTGGGCTTTGTTTGCATTTGCTTCCCTGGGCTGCATCCTTAAATCTGCCTCCAGGTGTCAAGCCAGGGGAGTCATAGACTCATAGGCTCAGATGCCATTCCTGAGCTGCCTGTTATTTGAAAGTAGTTGTTTCATATATTGTTTCATTTTCTTGTTGTTTACAACTGGAGGTCAATTCCTAGAATGGTTAATGCTTCATGGGCAGAAGTGGAAGTCTTCTATCTGTCTGTTTTTATTTACAATAATGAATCTCTGATAAACAACATATAGGTCTTGCTCTTTTGTTTTTTTTAAAAATGTAGACTGAAGATCTCTGCGTTTTATCAGAGTATTTAGTCCATTTATATTTAATATAATACTGGTATAATTGAGTTTAAGTCTTACCGTCATGGTATTTGTTTTTAAAATTTCCTTTATTTTTTCTTCTGTTGTTCTTCCCTTTGCCTTTTTTTGGATTAATTGAGTGTTTTTAAAGTCCACTTTTATCACTTTTATTGGATTTTTAGCAATACTTCTTTTGTGTTTTTTTTAGTGACTGCTGTAGTGATTGTAATAGTCATCTTTATCTTATCACAGTCTACCTTGAATCAATATTATACTACTTCATGTATAAGGTAAGAATATTACAATAGTGTAATTCCATTTGCTCTTTTCCTCTCCTTTGTGTAATTATTGCCATATATTTTACTTCTATGTATGTTATTAACCACACAATACATTATTTTTGGCTTTAAACAGATGATTTTCTTATAAAGAAATCATGATAAGAAAAAAATTCTTTTACTTACCCATGTAGTGTTCATTTTCTCTCATCTTTTTTTCCTATAGATCTGACTTGACTTCTGCTATAATATTTCTTTAGCTTGATGAACTTTATTTAACATTTATAAATACTATGTTTCTCAATTGTGGCTATAAAATATGTTGGTTTTCATATGCCTGAAAACGTTTTTATTGTGTAATTGCATGTCTTTATATATGAAGGATATTTTTATTGGAAATAACATTCTAAGTTGACAGAATTTTTTTTCAATAATTTGAAAGTGTAATTTCCTTTTCTTCTGGCTTCCACTGTTTCTCTTAAGAATTCCTCTATTAGTCTTATTGTTTCCCTTTTGAAAACAGTATGTTTTTTTCCCCTATCTCTGGCTTTGTAAAATAGATTTTTTTCTTAGTTTTTGAATGTCAGTAATTTTAATATGATGTATCTAAGTATCAATTTTATTTTTCATTGTGATTGCGAATTATATGGGTTATTTATTCCTAGCTTGATTTTTTTCCATCGTTTTTGTAAAGTTTTCAACCATTATCTCTTCAAATATTGCCACCTGTCCCATTGTGTCACTCTGTCTTCTATTTCCAGGAGTTTGCTTTACTTATGTTAGGCTTTTTCACTATGTCCATAATTTTTCTTAATGTGTTCTCTGTATTTTATATTCTTGTGTCTCCTTTGACCTGTGTTTCAATTCACTAATTCTTTGTTTAGATGTTTCCATTTTTCTGTTCAGCTTATGTTTTAATTATTTATTATTATTTAACATAATACCCCAAGCTCACAGTATTAAATAAAATTAAACCATTTTATTCATGGTTTTGCATCTTATTTTCTTGTTTAATTCTGCTAGGCAGTTCTTCTGTCAGTCTCTTCTGGTTGTGTATGTGTGTTTGTGCATGTGTTTGTGTATGTGTGTGTATGTGTGTGTGTTTAATGTGACTACACTTATCTGACCACCTGATTTGTTTTGGATGTTTTCAAAATGTTTCCCTCACATCGCTAGGAGTCTGATCTGGCTGGTTGGTCTAGGGGTCATCAGCTATGAATGACTTTCTCTGCTGTCCTGTCATCTTCCAGTTTTGTAGACTGCTTCTGTACGTGGCATTCTTAGAATTCTAAGAAGGAGAGTGCAGAATTTGTATGTCTCTTGAGGCCTAAGCTTAGAATTTGTATACCATCACTTCTACATTCTGTTGTTTTAAGGAAGTCTTGATGCCAATGCATGATCAAAGGTTGGGAAAAATCCCACTTTTTTGATAAGAGCAAGGATAAAGTAATGTTATGAAGTTTGCACATACAAACATGAGAAGAATTTACGTCAGTTATTTTTCATCTCATCTAATTAGTTCTAACTTTTATGTAGATTTGTTTCTTTAAAAATTTTTTTAAACATTTATTTATTTTTGAGAGACAGAGGGAGACAAAGCATGAGCAGGGGAGGTGGGGGGAGATACTGAGGGAGATACAGAATCTGAAGCAGGCTGCAGGCTCTGAGCTGTTTGTTAGCACAGAGCCTGATGCAGGGCTTGAATTCATGAGCTGTGAGATCATGACCTGAGCTGAAGTCAGATGCTTAGCCAGCTGAACCACTCAGGCGCCCCTGTATGTTTGTTTGTTTGTTTCTTAAAATATAACTCATATGGCATAAAATCCTTCATGTTAAATGGTTTGTAGTATAATCAGTAGGTGTGTATCTATTATCATCATATAGTTCCAGAATAATTTACCCCAAAACAAAACCCCATACCCTTTAATAGTTTCTTCCTATTCTTCCTTCCCCCAGCACCCAAAAGCCACTAATACACTTTATTTCTCTATGAATTTGTCTATTCTGGATACTTAAATGCAGTCATACAATCCTTGGGCGTTTGAGACTGGCTTCTCTGACTTAGCATGTTTTTAAGGTTCATTCATATGGTAGCATATATTGTTAGTCCTTTGCTTCTATTTATGGCTGAATAATACTCAGTTATGCATACCACACGTTTGTACATTCATCAGTTGATGGATCTTTGGCTTATTTCCAATCTTCTGCTGTTATGAATAATGCTGATGTGAATATTTTCATATAGGCATGTTTTAATTTTTTTTGGTATATATGTGGGAGTGGAATGTTTAGTCATATGATAATTCTGTATTTAAACTTGAGGAACTGCCAGGCTATTTTCTGAGATACTGCACCAGATTTTTACATTACCACCAGCAATATTTGTGGGTTCTAATTATTTTATCCTCACCAACACTGGTTTTTGTCCATTATTTTGATTATTACTATCCTAGTGGATATTAAGTGTTAGCTCATTGTGTTTTTTTTAAGTTTATTTATTTTTTGATAGAGATAGAGTGTGAGTGTGGCAAGAGCAGAGAGAGAAGATCCCAAGCAGTCTCGGCACTGTCACTGCAGAGCCCAATGCAGGGCTCGAACTCAGAACCATGAGATCATGACCTGAGCTGAAATCAAGAGTCTGACAACTTGACCAACCAAGCCCCTCATTGTGGGTTTGATTTGCATTTCCCTTATGACTAATGATGCTCTTTTCATTTGCTCATTAGCATTCATTTATCTTCTTTGGAAACTATCTACCCAAATACTTTGCCCATTTTAATTTTTTTTAATATGAAATTTATTGTCAAATTAGTTTCCCTACAACACCCAGTGCTCATTCCAACAGGTGCCCTCCTCAATGCCCATCACCCACTTTCCCCTCCCTTCCACCCCCCATCAACCCTCAGTTTATTATCAGTTTTTAAGAGTCTATTCTGGTTTGCCTCCTTCCCTGTCTGTAACTTTTCCCCCTTCCCCTCTCCCATGGTCTTCTGTTAAGTTTCTTAGGATCCACATAAGAGTGAAAACATATGGTTTTTGTCTTTCTTTGTATGACTTATTTCATTTAGCATAACACTCTCCACTTCCATCCACATTGCTACAAAAGGCCATGTTTCATTCTTTCTCATTGCCAAGTAGTATTCCATTGTGTATATAAACCACAATTTCTTTATCCATTCATCAGTTGATGGACATTTAGGCTCTTTCCATACTTGGGCTATTGTTGAAAGCATTGCTATAAACATTGGGGTACAAGTGCCCCTATGCATCAGCACTCCTGTATCCCTTGGGTAAATTCCTAGCAGTGTTATTGCTGGGTCATAGGGTAGATCTATTTTTAATTTTTTGAGGAACCTCCACACTGTTTTTCAGAGTGGCTGCACCAGTTTGCATTCCCACCAACAGTGCAAGAGGGTTTCTCCATTTCTCCACATTGTCTCCAGGACCTATAGTCTCCTGATTTGTTCATTTTAGCCACTCTGACTGGCATGAGGTGATATCTTAAATAATAGTATTTTTAGAGTTATTTATGTGTTCAAGGTTATTGGAGATATGATTCTTAAATATTTTCTCCTATTCTGTAGAATGTCTCTTCACTTAAAATTAAAAAAATATATATTTATTTATTTTTGAAGGAGGGAGAGACAGAGCATGAATGGGGGAAGCATAGAGAGAGAGGGAGACATAGAATTCGAAGGGGCTCCAGACTCTGAACTGTCAGCACAGAGCCAAATGTGGGGCTCTAACTCATGAACTGTGAGATCATGACCTGAGCTGAAGCCAGACACTTAACGGACTGAGCCACCCAGGCGCCCCGGTCTCTTCACTTTCTTGATGGTGTTTTTTAAGGGAGAAAGGTTTCTTATTTTGATGATATCCAATATATCTGCTTTTTTTCTATTGGTTACTCCTGCTTTTGGTCTCATATGTAAAGAAGTCTTGTCTAATTCAAAATCATGAAGATTGACACATTTTCTTATAACATTTTTATCATTTTAGTTCTTACACTCAGATCGTTGATCCGTTTGGGTTAAATTTAAAAAAATATTTATTTATTTATTTTGAGAGAGAGAGCGAGTGAGCACAAGCGGGAGAGGGGCAGAGAGTGAGGGAGAAAGAAAATCCCAAGCAGGCTCTGTACCATCAGCACAGAGCCTGATGCAGTGTTTGATCTCATGTACCGTGAGATCATGAACTGAGCTGAAATTGACAATCAGACGCTTAACAGACTGAGCCACCCAGGTGCCCCTAGAGTTAATTTTTATATATGTTATGAGGTACAAGTCCAAATTTTATCTTTTGCATGTTGTTATCAAGTTATCCCAACATCATTGGTTGAAAAGACTGTTCTTTCTCCATTTAATGGTCTTGTCACCCTCGTTGAAAATCAGTAAATTATAGATGTATGGGATTGTTTGTGGACCTAACTCTATTTTATTTATTGCTGTGTCTCTCCTTATGCTAATACTACACTGGTTTGATTGCTGTAACTCTGTAGTACGTCTTGAAATTGGGAAGAGTAAGCAGTCCTCTAACTTGGTTCTTTTTTTTCCCCCAAGATCATTTTGGCTAGTTGGTATTTGTTGTAACTCCTACAAATTTTAGGATCTTCATGTCTCTTCCTATAAAAAATGTGTTTGGAATTTGATAGATGCTTCATTTAGTTTGTAAATCAATTGGATGATTTGCTATCTTAATATTAAGCCTAATAATCTGTGAATAGAAGTCTTTCCATTAATTTCTTTCAACAATGTTTTATAGTTTTCAAAGTACAAGTCCTCTATTTTTGTATTTAAGTATACTCTTAAGTACTTTATTCTTCCTAGTGCTATTGTCAGTAGAATTTTTTTCTTAATTTTATTTTTGGTTTGTTCATTATAAATGTATAAAAATACAATGAAGCTGATTTCCCTATAATTGATCTTTTATTCTACAATATTGCTGAATTTGTTTATTAGCTCAAATATTTTTTGTGTGCATCCCTCTTAGTTTGCTATATGTAAGATCATGTCACCTGCAAATTGAGTTAGTTGTAAACATTTTCTTAAAAGCTAAATGCCTTTTGTTTCTTTTTCTGCCTAATTGCCCTTTCCAGAACCTCCAGGACAATGTTGAATAGAAGTGACAAGAGAGGGCATTTTTGTCTTGTTCCTGATCTTAAAAGGAAAGCTTTCAGTCTTTCACCATTAAATATGATGTTAGCTATGTACGTTTCATATATGTTCTTTACAGTTTGACGCAATTCCTTTCTTTTCCTAGTTTGTTGAGTATTTTCCATGTATTGAGATGATCATGTTGGTTTTTTTCTCCTCTTTCTCCATTAGTATGGTGTATACTTGATTGTTTCCTAGTTGTTCAAACAAACAGGTTTATCCCAATCCTGGGATAAGTTCTGTTTTGTCATGATAAATAATACTTTTTATATGCTAGTGGACTCACTTTGATACTGTGTCTTAAGGATTTTATACCTATAAACATAAGTGCTGTTGGACTGTCATCTTTTTTGTGATGACTTTGGTCTTTGTATTGGGTTAGTAGTGGTCTCATAGAAACAGGACGTTTTTTCTTTGCTTCTCTATTGTGGAAATATTCTTGAATAATTAGTATTAATTATTCTTTAACCATTTGGTAGAATTCACGAGTGAAGCCAGCTGATCGTGAGCTATATTTTGCTGGTACTTTGTTGATTGCTGACTTATTTGTTTGTTTGTTTGTTTGTTTGTTTGTTTGTTTTTACTGGAGTGTAGTTGACATAAAATGTTACAGTAGCTTCAGGTGCACAGTATAGTGACTCAACAACTCTGTACGTTATGCTGTGTTTCCCAGGAGTGTAGCTGCCATTGGCTGTCATACAGCACCATTGAATGTATTCTCTATACTGCATCTTTCATCCTTGTGACTTATTCATTCTGTGACTACAAGCCTGTACCTCACTCATTCTCTTCATTGTTAGAGTTTATGCATATTTTCTACTTCTTCTTAAGTCAGTCTTGTTGTTAGTATCATTCCAAAAAGTTGTCCATTTTATCTAGGTTTTCTAATTGATTGGCATACAGTTGTTTATAATGTTCCCTTATAATTCTACTTTCCTACCATTTGTCAGTGGTATATCACCACTTCCTTCCTGATTTTCTTTTTTTTTAAGTTTATTCATTTATTTTAGGAGAGAGACAGGGAGAGAGAGGGAGAGAGAACATGTATTTAACTGTGAGTGAGGGGAGGAGGAGCAGAGAGAGAGGGTGTGAGAATCCCAAGCAGGCTCCATGCTGTCAGTACAATGGCACAGCTCAATACCACGAACCATGATCATGACCTGAGCCAAAAGTCGGATGCTCAACTGACTTAGCCACCCCGCACCCCTTAAAGGTTTTTCTTTTCTTTTTTCTTTTTTGAAAAAGTTTAGCATTCTTTTTTTTAAAGTTTATTATTTTTGTGAGCTGGGGGAGGGCCAGAAAGAGGGAGACACAGAATGCAAAGCAGGCTCCAGGCTCTGAGCTGTCAGCACAGAGCCTGTTGAAAGGCTGGAACCCACGAACTGCAAAATCATGACCCATGGTTCAGTTTCGCTCTCTTCCTTGAGGATGCGAGATTGTATCACCTGGCCATGCTGGGTTTTCAAACCCATGCCTCCTTATTCTTGCTTGTCTATTCTATGTATAGTGAAATTCAGTTGCTACCTCAAAATTCTTTCTTTGGATGTTGTTTGAATCTCAGCTTTATTTCTAGCATCTGATAATCCCTTTTGGTTTAAGATAGGATATGTGTTAAAAAATGTTTCAGTAAATTTTAGCCTTGATTTTCTGTGTATATATCTTTTGAATTTTATTGAGAATGTCAAGCAGATATTTTAAATGTTGTACATCTGTTTTATAGCACATATTTTTCAAAACTATGTACTTTATTTGCATATCAAATGCTGAGTTTTCCATAATGTTTTATTTTCATTTTTTTGTGTGTGTTTGCTTATCAATAGATACAGAACCATCTGGGTTTGTTTTAAAATTTAGACAAAACAGTGTGGATAGCTTCTCTTTAGTTTTATTCATGTTCCACAAGCAGGTTGTTATTAGAACCTTTCAAGTAACAATGTATCCTGGAAGAACTGTTAGATGTAAGCTTATATTACTCACTGTTCCAGCACCCTGATGCTAGTGGGAATAAAACATAATCATAGGCTTATTGTGTATCCTTTTCTTGTCTATGTTTGATACAGCCATTGTGCCTGGATTCTGCTTTCTGTAACATGCTTTCTCTTTTGCCATTGCTACTGTGCTAGTAGTATAAGCTGTAACAATGACCATTTCTTCCCTGTCCCCTCTCTTGGAAATTTTGCCAGCAGTTAGGTCTAAATTGGATCAGCTTTCTATGGGGGTGGGGGTGGGGGTGGGGGGAGTGTATTCATTACCTAAAACATTAGATTTTCCTGTATCACACTTTCTACCAGCTGTATGGCATCATGCCACTAATATGCTTCATGATTGCCCCAGAACTGCCTTCTGAAATGCTCATTTTCAGGAAGGGACAGTGAGTAGCATTACACCAGGGGTCCCCTTTTAATTTCCAGAGGTATTGTAGTTTACTACTTCCTGGTTTTATTTGTGTCATTGTCACAATACCCAAATTCCTGTCATTGCTGTCAAGTTTCCTTATTATATTAGTGGTAATCTGAAGGGAGGATGTTAGATGTGATTGCTGAATTTAAACATCTTATTCAGAAGTTAAAGCATTTGTTTTTCTCATGAAAAAATGCAGCCAGGAGATTCATAAAATACTTATAGTAACCCATTTCTCATTTTAACTTTTTTAGGTAATGCTTTGCATGTAGTAGGCACTCAATAAATTTTGTTTTTACCTGAGTGAATTAATTTGTAGTGTCACATAATAAACTTTCTATGAAACAACTTATCTTTTAAAACAAATGTTAAAAGTTAAAGTTCTTAACATTGTTTCTTATTATAGAAGTAATAGGAATTTATTATAGAAAATTGATGATGCAGAAAAATCTTATTAAGTTAAAATAACCACAATTAATTTTTCCATAGGCATATTTATACATTTTAAAACAAAATTTTGAGCATTCTAAACATAATGTTTTGTGTTTTGATTGCACTTAAATTATCATGAACTTTTTTTTCTAAATTTCCTTGTCATTGTTTCATGATGTAATAGAAAATGTGAAAACTTATCCTTTCCTCAATTTTATAAAGAGGATGATGATTATTTAGCCTTTTCCCATGATGACTTTGTGTTATTTCTATCCTGTGTTATAGTAGAGTTATGCTTCTGAAAATTTCTGTAAGGTATAGGTATTTGGTTTTCACTGTTTTTGCCAGTGCATTTCTTTATCCTTTGAGGTTAACACTTGTTGATAACCTTATGCTAGTCTCTCAGGATTTCCCTCTCACTTTCAAATTTTCTACACACAAGAGGTGGTATTTAATGTCTGGTCTTTTGATTCATACTTCCTGATTGTGTGTTTGTTTCTGGCATTAATTATCTGCGTGACTTTGGGTAGTTGCTTTACCCAGGCTTGCTTATCTTAGAAATGGTCCTCTGATGTAGTACTTTCCACATAGAATCGTTGTGAGGATTAAATGATGTAATTCATGTAAACCACCCGGTATACTATGTGGCAATGGGGTGGTATTTATATATTTTAAAACAGATCTAGTATGTGCACTGACCAACTAGAATAGATGCTAGCCACAAACAATGGGTTGACTGAACATTGGCTTCCCTGGTCAAAGTAAGGGAAACCTCAAATAAATGTTATCTTAGTTGTAATAATGATGAAGATGATTATGAGGGTGGCAGTGATGATGGTGTTTGGGCAAGCAGTTACCAAACCAAGTCATTATGCCCCAAATAAGCACCGAAGGTGTGAGCTTTCATATATGAACTTGATCTCTCATCTGAAATTTTTGGATTCTGTTGTAAAATTAATATCAAAACCTATTAAATTTTATATTATGAAGACATAAAAAGTCAGGCTTTAAATGTGATTCTTTTTAGTTCACAAATAGAATTTTTATTAAGCCTTGAAGCTTTTCTTATCCAAAGAAGAGAAACATTTGTGTATATTAATTTAAAAGTGCTATTTTTTTATAATTCTACACGTATTTTTTTCAAGTAAGGACGTGTATAGTCTCAAAGTTTTCTGTATTTATTGATCCTTTGTTGTTATGTGTAAATATAATAAGATGCATTTTTAATATTCTTTATCAAAGCTATATTATTCAGTCTTGTGCTTATATAACTTAATACACATAATACATGAATCTTTAAGGAATAGTTAAAAAGTATTCTTTTTGGCTATAACTTTTATGTTTTACTCTATTGCTTGCCCCAACATATTATAGAGCATTAGACAAAATTTTAACATGGAATTTACTGTATAAATTGTCCTGCTTTAATATTTGAGCCACATATGTTATACATAATAAAAATAAAACTTGGGAAATGTCCTTTGGACTTTGCTATCACTCAAATTTGTAAAATAAATTCTTTGTCTTGATAGCTATTATACTTGCTATTGTTATGCAGATATTTGTAATATTTTTACTCTTTTCTTTAGCTTGCCAGTGTAATGGACATAGCACTTGCGTCAATAATAACGTGTGTGAACAGTGTAAAAATCTCACCACAGGAAACCAGTGTCAAGACTGCATGCCAGGTTATTACGGAGATCCGACTAATGGAGGACAGTGCACAGGTAAGTAGTTTTTCCCTTACCTGTGTATTTGTACTACAGAAATGAAAGTTGAGAAAGATGAACCTCTTGTGGAACATACTATCTTATTGTGGAAAATACATTTTATTAAGGAAAATTTTTCCCATGAAGCTTAAATATTTTTGGAAAGTAGTATTTATTCATTAGAGACAATGTGAGCTATAACAGTTTTGTGGTATACTTACTTTAAAAAGTCTTTTTCTTATTTCAAAATGAATACATGTTTATTATAGGAAATTTAGCAAATGCAGATACATTAAAAATCACCTATAATCTCACTATTCACAAATAATCACTGCTGATTGTTTTCTATATCTATTTTTATTTTTTAAATATTTATTTATGTTTGGGAGAGAGAAAGAGAGAGAGACAGAGAGTGTGAGCGGGGGAGGGGCAGAGAGAGAGGGAGACACAGAATCCGAAGCAGGCTCCAGGCTCTGAGCTGTCAGCACAGAGCCCAATGTAGGGCTCGAACTCAAGAACCACAAGATTGTGACCGGAGCCGAAGTCGGACGCTTAACCAACTGAGTCACCCAGGCGTCCCTGGTTGTTTTTTAATAATAGTAAATTATTGTATTGACTTTAGAAATAAGAAACAATTAAAGGTTTTGTGTATGCCTTACATCAGGTAAGATTTTTGTGTTTGCAGTCAATCCTGGGCTGAAATCCCTCTCTGCCACTGTTTACGTGTCTGGCCGTGGCCACTTAACCTTAGTGCCTCCTTTTTTTCGTATGCAAAAGGCAGATGATAAAGATCGAATGAGATCACATGTAATAGAGGTCATGTAATAGGAATTGAAGCACATTAAAGGAGCATTTTAAGTGCTATTCTCATCACATTTTTTTTGTTTACTAAACTCTACTTTTCTCTATCTTCCCCTCTATCCTGCTGCTTTTTCCTCTTATTTTGCAGAGAATTAAAAAAAATTTTAATGTTTATTTTTGAGAGTGAGAGAGAGACAGCAAGAAGGGGAGGGGCAGAGAGAGAAGGAGACACAGAATTCCAAACAGGCTCTAGGCTCTGAGCTGTCACATGGAGCCCAATGTGGGGCTCGAACCCATGAGCCATGAGATCATGACCTGAGCCTAAGCTGGACGCTCAACTGTCTGAGCCACCCAGGCACCCCATGCCAGAGAATTTTTAAGTGTTCTTTTAAGTTTCCTTTTAAATTATAATTTTATAGTAATCCTTTTTTTTATTAAAATATGAGTGGAGGGGGGGCAGAGATGGAGAGGGAGACACAGAATCTGAAACAGACTCCAGGCTCTGAGCTGTCACCACAGAGCTCAAACTCGGGAATGGTGAGATCATGACCTGAGCCAAAGTTGGATGCTCAACCGACTGAGCCACCCAGGTGCCCCCATAGTAATCCTTTTTTATATCTGGATTGGTCCTTGTCCCTTACATTTTTAATCCGTTATTTCTAATGGAGACTGCCCATAAAGCACCCACAGAAAAGCCTCCATTATTGGCTGTGGAAAGATGAAGACTCTCTAGAAGTTTTAACACTGCTTGCATATTGCGAATAATGCTGCTGTGAACCTTATTGCCGAGTCTTTGTTGAATACTGGTTTTCAATTCTTTTGTGTATAAACTAGGAGAGGAATTGTGGGGTCACGTGGTAATTCTATGTTTAACTTTTTGTAAAAGTGCCAAATTGTTCAAGTTGTTTTCCATAGTGGCTGCATCATTCTGTATTTTCACCAGAAATGTCAAAGATTCCAATTTATCCACATCCATGCCAACACTTGTTATTTTCCATATTAAAAAAAAATTTGATCCTTCTAGTAGGTATGAAATGATATCCCTTTATAGTTTTGGTTTGCATTTCCTTAATGACTAGTGATGTTAACTATCTTTTCATGTGGTTGATAGTCATTGTAGATTTTCTCTGGAAAATTTCTATTCAGGTCCTTTGCCCATTTAAGAACAATTTATTTTTTAAATTGTGGTAAAATATACATAACATAAAATTTACCATTTTACCATTTTTGTGTTTGTAGCACAGAGGCAATGAGTACATTTATATTGTTTTAAGATAGTCATTACCATCCAACTCCAGAACTTTTTTCATCTTGCAAAATGGAAACTCTATAATTATTAAATAATAATTCTCCATTACCCTCACGCCAGCTTTTGGCACCATTTTGCTTTTTGTCACTATGAATTTGAGTGCCGTAGGTAGTTTGAAATACGTGGCATCCACAGTATTCCATGCTGTAGCATGTGTCACAATATCCTTTCTCCTCAAGGCCTAATGATACTCTGTTGTGTGCATACATGCATTTTGTTTATCCCTTCATCCACTGATGGACCCCTGAGTTGCTTCCACCCTTTGGTATTGTGATGAATGCTGGGATGAACATAGGTGTGCAAATACTTGTTCAAAATCCTGTGTCTTTTCATGTGCTTATAGGCCATTTCTGTAGCTTTGAAGAAATGTCTGTTCAAGTCCTTTGCCCTTTTTTATTTGGGTTGTTTGATGTTGTCATTGAATTATAAAGGTTTTTTGTATATTCTAGATAATGAAGCCCTTATCAGATACATGATTTGCAAATATGTTCTTCCATTCAGCGGGTTGTCTTTGTACTTTCTTTATACTGTCCTCTGGAACACAAAAGTTTTCAATTTTGATGAAGTCCAGTTTATATATTTATTTTTTTGTTGCTTGTGTTTTGGGTGCATTTCTAAGCATTCATTGGCCCATGCAATGTCATGAGGATTAACAAAGTATTAGTTTTTTGCCAACGTAGGCAAAAGGAGCATTTGAATAACTGTATTAGCTACAAAATATTTTAAATTAGAATGGCAAGTTTTATCACTCCAGTAGGCCTAAGTGCTTTTACAAGTATGTTCCCCTTTGGGGATGGTACTTCTGTGCTAGGTTTAAGACTAAGTTCAGTTATTCTGTGTTAATTTTCGTTACTGACATTACACATCTGGCAAGCTGAGGCACAATGCAGTGGAAAATTAAAGGGAATGAAAGATAAATGCCTATCTTATTCACTATTGCACATTCTTTGATAGTTTATGAAGCTGTAAATAATTCCTTATAGTTTCCTTGTTTCTTAAAGTTGGCAAGATAATATTTTGCTGTCTGTGACTTCTCTATGGTGATGTAATATATGAAAGTCATTTTTATTTTTTAGGGCCACATTAGCTATCAAACTAAATCAACAATATGTCACATCTGGTGAATTATTTTTAATGCAGCCATGGCTAAAATCAATTTATAAAAAAATGGGAAGTGTAAATTTATCGCTATTTCTCTATTCACCTTATTGAAAAAGTTCATTTTTCATTAGTAGATGCATTTATTAAAATTCAAAGTTCTGAGGACATTAAGAGAAAGAAGGAAGTAGATTTATGTTTGAATGGTAAGGCTTTAGAAGTACTGCAGATTCAGATATTATTTTTTAAATTCAGTCTACTAAAGTCAATTTAACATTGTTGCCAATATTATATAAATGTACTTGTAGATTTTCCTCAGATTGCTCTTAGCCTATGGCACATTTATAGCTATTCTTTTATTATAATTAACTCTTCAAAGTGGTTTTATTAATACTGGTCAGAATGGCCAACATTAACAACACGAGAAACGACAGGTGTTGGTGAGGATGTGGATGAAGGGGAACCCTCTTGCACTGCTGACGGGAATGCAAACTGGTGCAGCCACTCTGGAGAACAGCATGGAGTTGCCTCAAAAAGTTAAAAATAGAACTACACTACAATCCAGCAATTACACTACTAGGTATTTACCCAGAGGATACAAAAATACTGATTCAAAGGGACACATGCACCCTGATGTTTACAGAAGCATTATCAACAATAGTGAAGGTAAGGAAAGAACCCAAATGTCCATTGACTGATGAGTGGATAAAGAAGACGTGGTGTGTATGCACAATGGAATATTACTCAGTCATCAAAATAATGAAATCTTGGAAGACCTGGATGGCTCAGCTGGTTAAATGTCCGACTTCGGCTCAGGTCATGATCTTGGGATTCGTGAGTTTGAGCCCCGCGTCGGGCTCTGTGCTGACAGCTCAGAGCCTGGAGCCTGCTCTGGATTCTGTGTCTCCCTTTCTCTCTGCCCCTTCCTCCCTCGTTCTCTCTCTCAAAAATAAATAAACATTAAAAAATTTCAAAAAAAGGATGAAATCTTGCCATTTGTCACAACATAGATGGAGCTAGAGAGAGCTATGATAAGTGAGATAAATCAGAGAAAGACAAATACCATATGATTTCACTCATATGTGAAATTTAAGAAATGGAACAGATGTACATAGGGATAAAAAAGGAAATAGAGAGGCAGACCATAATAAAGACTCTTAACTATAGAGAACAAACTGAGGATTACTGGAGTGGAGCTGGGTGGGAGATGGGCTAAATGGGTGGTGGGTATTAGGGAGGGCATTTGTTGGGATGAGCACTCGGTATCATATGTAAGTGATGAATCACTTTATTCTACTTCTGAAAGTACTATTACTTTCTATGTTAACTATGTTAACTAAATGGAAATTAAATAAAAGCTTGAAATAAACCAAAACACTTTAAAAATGGTTTATTAAAATTACTTTGTTTCTCATCGATGTCCAGGAAGATGCAAATTTGCTCTAGGGCTGCCTGCCATTTACTTCCATCCTTCTTTCTTTCCTTTCATCTATGTATGTTTGTATGTGTGTATGTGTGTGTGATCTATCTATCATTTATCTATCATCTATCAGTCTTTGTAACTATGGAAGTGTGTAATATTGTAAAGAGCTTGGGCTTTGGAATCCGACTACTTGGGTCCATATCCAGGCAATGCCACTGTATCTTGGATAATTATTTAACCTTTTATTGTCTCAGTTTCTTCACCTAAAAATAGTGTGACTAATTTAATTTATTGTGAGGATTAAATGAGATACTTTACATAGGAAATAATATGTGTTTCTGGCAAATGTTAACTCTAGAATGCTATTATTGCAATTATTACTATTATTTTTATTATTACAGTTGATAACACCAGCAGGCTTAAGTATGTTGAGAAGAATGTATAATTTAGACTTTTGGAACAGTATTATTTTTGTCATATAATCTCCAATCTGACTCATAAATTTTAGTAAATGAAAATAAGTGAATGCTTCATTGAATAGGATGGCTTAGTATACTACAATGGCTCAACACTTAACATACTGAATTACTTTCCAATGAGGGATTACCCCTGAATTCATATACTATTATTGAGTACTTAACTATATGCAAAACCCTGTGTGAGGACTTAAATTTCTATACATCGTGTGGGTGCTATAATAGTGTTATGAGGAGTTTGAATGATAGAAACATGGAGAAAAAGACTAATTCTGTCAGAAGGATCTGGGTAGGCCCTTTGGAGCTGAGTTCAGTTTATAAATTTCAGTGTTACGTGTTTTATCATTAGTTGCATGCTTTCATTATACCTTGTTCTCAATGTGAGACAACTGAACTATAATGCTGTCAATCCCTAAATGTTTTAAAATATTTATGTGTACTTGTTTTGAGTATTCATAAAAAGACGTATTATAAGAACAAAAAATCCTCTCCAAATCATGAATTGTAAGCATTTTAAAAGTTGCAGTCATGTATGATCAAGAGTTTTCTTCATCTAGGTTTTACTGTTTTTGGTTAATTTTTTGCAGGATGTTTAATGGAATTAGTTGGTATTATCAATAAGATTATTTATCATTGCATTCATAATTGGTTTTGGCAAAGTCTAATATTTATTAAATTATGTCTTTTAGTTCATTTGTTGTTCTTTTCATAGGCTTTTGAATAATAAACACTGCTGATTTATTTTTCTTCCTACATATGTTTTTATTTTTAATGTGATAAAGAAACTCTTATTATTTTCCAGTTTTGGAAAAAAAAGAGTTCTGTCAACATAGTGACAGTTCCGTTTTTACCTTTGTTTCTTATGAATACAACTTCTGTTTTTCTTTGTGGTAGATTGTGGATATCTGCCCATAACTGACTCTTACAGAAGTATCTAATATTTCAAAAAATACACTGGACTATGACACTACTATCCTCTGAGCCTAGAGGGTAGTAAAAAGGAATATGAATGAACTCTTCTTTCTCTTGAGTATGATGGGAGATTTTTTAATTTCAAACCCTTCTCACATATTACAGGTGTTTATAGGAGCTGAAAGTTTATAACCAAATGAACTTGAGCGTTTCTTGAAATAAGTGTAAGAAGTTTAATACTCTCAAACTGGGAACATTGACCTGAATAATCTAAAACTGCAGATAATTGAAAATTGCTTGACATGTAAATCTTATTTCTGTTAATTATTTTGACACAAAAAAGTCAAAACTTTGTATTTTCTTAGTATACATGATTATAAAGGCCAACCTGAGACTTAAATATCCCAAAGACAGGTCATTAAATGAATAATTATATAATTAGATGTAGATATTTAGTATACGGTATAGGTATGAGGTTTTACTTTGATTAAATATTTTCTTCAGTGGGGCACCTGGCTGGCTCAGTCAGTTGGGTATCTGACTTCAGCTCAGGTCATGATCTCACAGTTTGTGAGTTCAAGCCCCGTGTCGGGCTCTGTGCTGACAGCTCGGAGCCTGGAGCCTGCTTCAGATTCTGTGTCTCCCTCTTTCTGCCCCTTACCCCCTCACACTCTTTCTCTGTCTCAAAAATAAATAAACATTAAAAAATTTTTAATATTTTCTTCAGAATAATGTTTTTTAGATAACTTTAAACACATTAAAAAAACAAGAAAGGCTTTTTAAACTATGCAGAGCTACCTGCTTAAATTGAATGATTAAAAAGAACCTTTATTTCATAGCTTCTACAATATTTTAGCTAGTTTGTCTTCTTTCTCTACTAATTATTTTGAAATGTTTTGTTTTTCTGGTCAAAGTTTTCCTCTAACTTCAGATACTCATAACTCTTTTATCTACTTCATCATCTTTTATCTACTTCATCATTCTGAGCTCTTTTTATCTATCCTCATAAAAGGAATCAAAAGGGCAAGAACTGAGTACATGAAAAGTAGTTAGACCCGACATTAAGTCAGGTAATTTCAGAATGACCTTGATTGTGGGTTAGTAGAAGGTGCAGCTTACTACTTCCTTCTGTTAGATGCCTTTTCTTTAAAGTTTATTTACTTGAGAGAGGGAGGGAAGGGGGGGGGGAAGAGAGAGCGAGAGAGAGAGAGAATGAGAATGAAAGAGAACACATGCGTGTGTGTGCTACTGTATGAACAGGTGCAGGGCAGAGGAGGGGCAGAGAGAGAGAGAATCCCAAGCAGGCTCCGTGCTGTCAGCACAGAGCCAGACATGAAGCTGAATCTCATGAGTCATGAGATCATGACCTGAGCCGAAGTCAAGAATCACATATTCAACAGACTGAGCCACCCAGGTGCCCCAGATGCCTTTTCAAATAGATGTCTGTGGGCTGAGCCTCATGAAACTGCTGGAGACATAGTCACTGAACTTTTGAGTGTTGAGGAACTTTTGCTTGGCTTACTTTTGTACCTTTATTAAACTTACCCCCTTTCCTCAAGATCTCCTTTCCTATTTTTTATTTGCACAAACTTCTCCTTTCCACCTATCCTAACTTAAACTTAATCTTCATGTCAGCTTCTGGCATTTGGTAGTGTTATTTAAGGTTCTAGGCCTGATGATATAGAATATTTCCACCTCTAGTTACATGTTTTTAGCAATGAAGTGTGTCACTTGCATGCTTTCTTTTCATTAGCACGAATGTATCACTAATGTATCACTAATGTATCATTAATGTGTCACTAATGTATCTCATGGAATTTTAAAAACTACTGAATGATTTTAAATTTATAAGTACAACACGTATCTATTTGCAACTAGGTAGAAGCCATTATTTTATTTAAAGTGTATAATATTTCTCTTTAATTTCATGCGATGTAATCCTTAGCCCCCTTATCAAGCATGAGGTTTTGTGTTACGAGGATCTGGGACTCTTTGGTTGTTTAAAAAGTGATGTTAGATATTATAATTTAATTTAACAGTAAAAATGGCCCTTATACTATCATACAAATGTTAAGGAATTCTTACTTGCTTCAAATGGCAGGCCTAGGGTGAACACTAAAAGGGAGATTTGAAATGGAGCGTATTCCTCCTATTCTAAAACGCCAACCATTTATTTAGCATACTCTAGAAAATTAGAGGTTACTCTAAGAAACTCTAAGCATGTATTTGGTTTTATTCTGATTTTTATGGATGTGTTAAAAAGCAAAATTACACTAAATGCCAATTTGGATACATACTTTTTCATTGCTCAGATAATGCACAAACACTAGTTAGTGATGGTGGACAAGTTAATTATATATTAGAAATGCCTAGAACAGGTGTAGGAAGGCATCAGCATAAGTATTTTCTGTAAGTATTTCATAACCATATTAAAATCCTTCTAAGGGGCGCCTGGGTGGCGCAGTCGGTTAAGCGTCCGACTTCAGCCAGGTCACGATCTCGCGGTCCGTGAGTTCGAGCCCCGCGTCAGGCTCTGAGCTGATGGCTCAGAGCCTGGAGCCCATTTCCAATTCTGTGTCTCCCTCTCTCTCTGCCCCTCCCCCGTACATGCTCTGTCTCTCTCTGTCCCAAAAATAAATAAACGTTGGAAAAAAAAAAAAATTTTAAAATCCTTCTAATATATTATTAACAAGGCACACCTTTTCTCTCAAGGTCCATTTTTATATACCATAGAATATGGATGCAAATATTTGCTTTTCTCTTAATTGCAAATAATTTTATCTATACCTTTTATCTTGCTTTTTCTCTGCGGGCTCATCTACTGATTTTATAAGAATAATAATCTGTATTTTTAGGATTTAAAGAAGTATATAAACATTTTATTGTGTATTTATTTTAATAAACAATTTTAACGTGTTTTTTGGTTTCCTGTTAAACGTTCTGTACAAGGCCACTACTGTTCATATTAATTCATTCAAAAAACTGAATTCAGTGACTTTGTTATTTAAAACTCTTCTCCCTTCATCCCCATCTTACTTGTTGATAATACCCATTAGGCCCACACAATTCCTCTCTTCTTTTGCTGTTGGATGTTACAGGTTAGCTGAAATGGAATAATTTCTTATTAAATGTTTGCTGAATGAATGAATGAATGAATGAATGAATGAATACCCTCTCTACAATTTCTATACCCTCCATACAATGTCTCCATTTGTAATCTACCTTTATATTTCCTTTATAAGAAGGGAAGCAAAGACATAATTTTCGTCCTAAGAACATTCAGTAATTTTATTACCATTTCATAAATCTTTCATTGCATACAACGTGAGAAATAAATTAAAAACTACTTAGTAAGACTTACAATGCCTTTTATGCTGTGCCCTAAAATAATTTTTCCTGTTTCACATTCTATCGTGTTTCTCATATTCCCTCACATCTTTACTTCTCTTTTTCTGTATTTCCACATTTTAGTTAATGACACCGAAATTTTCTTTGTCAGTTAAACTCCAAGCATTACGTTAAAAGTACATAATAGTTAATACAATAAATGTATTAATAAATTATAATGTATAATAATCTATTAATAAATATATAATAATAGCCCATAATATATATAAATAATAGTTAATAGTTTATTTATGCCAGAAATATTGCTAGGAACTTTGCCTAAATTTTTATGTTTCATCCTAAGCATTTTATAAAGTATATACTATTATATTCATTTTTCAGGTGAGTAGACCAAGAATATAGGCCTAAGTACCATGTTAAAGGTTATGCCTACAGGTGCTAGAACCAGAATTCAAATGTGAACTACCTCATTCTTCTACTCCAAACCTGTATGCTCTCATATCTTTTTGAATCTTAGCTATAATCAGTGGTCAAGTCTTATCCGTTTCAAAGCCACAGCAATATCTAGTTGTTTCTGTATTTTAGCCTAGGCGATTCTAATAGTTTCCCAACAGATCAGCTTCTCTTTCTTTTAATTATTCTTTTCTTATTTATTTATTTATTTATTTATTTATTTATTTATTTGAGAGAGAGAGAGAGAGAGAGAGAGAGAGAGAGCAGGGGAGGGGCAGAGAGAAAGGGGGAGAGAGAATCACGAGCAGGCTTTGTGCTGTCAGGCTAGAGCCCCAAGCAGGGCTCAAACCCAGGAATCCTGAGATCACGACCTGAGCTAAAATCAAGAGTTGGATGTTTAGCTGACTGAGCCACTCAGGTGCCCCTCTTTTGATTATTCTTTTATTTTATGGCCAGGACATTCATAATATTGTACCTTTTTACCTCAGGCCCAGCCACTTGTTCCTTCAAACCCAGCTCTTTACCCATTTGAGCTACGTTTACTTCCTTGGACATTGCTGTACCTCTGAACTCCCTAAGTCATTTTCCAGGTCTCATCTCTGGAAATTTCAGCCTGAAAATGTTTTGTAATATTTCTCCTAGCTTCAGGCAGTGTTGGTACCTCCACGGTGATAGGCATCAGTGTTTTTGTAAGTCATTGTTTACTTGTTTTTCTAAGTAGTATGCAGACTTGAGAAAAGTTTGTCTTATATGTTTTTAATTTTTTATATTGTGTTTGTATCCTCATTCCATAGGTGGTAGTACTGTGCTTGGTTTATAGTTAGCATTTTGTTATATGAGTGTTACTAGGAAAATACAATATTTGTGTTTTCTGTTTTACTCATTTGCACATAATCTAAAAGAAAAATAATTCAAATTTCCTAGCTAAGTAACTTTCTAGTTTCAACCAATATTTTCATTAGAGCAAGAGGTAGAAAAGTAGCTTACTGTTATTTGCAAGCTGATTTTTCTTAAAAAAAAAAAAAAAAAGAAAGAAAGCTATAGAGATGCCTGGGTGGCTCAGTTGGTTAAGCGTCTGACTTCATCTCAGATCATGATCTTGCAGTCCGTGAGTTCGAGCCCTGCGTTGGGCTCTGTGCTGACAGCTCAGAGCTTGGAGCCTGCTTTAGAGTCTGTCTGTCTGTCTGTCTCTCTCTCTCTGTTGCCTCCCCCACTCACACTCTGTCTCTCTCTCAAAAATAAATACACTTAAAAAAAAAAAAAGAAAACTCTTTTGTTTTTCATTAATAGAGGGAACAGTGAAGCAATTTTGGTTCCACATGTATATTTTATTTTGCTGGGAATGAAGATTGGTTTTAATAATTTTAGATGATGTTTTATTCTTTACTCATAAATTATTGAGCAGTAAGTCAATATTTTATATATAAGTTTTTTTGTTAAGTACTGAAAAAAGAAGTTATATAAAGTTTAGATAAGGAAGAAAGTTCAATTTATATAATTTTCTTCTATTTCTAGTTTTTCTAGAAAAGATAAATAGAATCTCTGTGTTTCACTTTTCAAACTTACCGACCACATTTCTCCTCACTGATGTATTAATTTTCGGGTCATTTTAACAGAATGTATTGTCCTGTAAATGTTAGCAGCTAACTTCCAAATATTATCTATTTCACTTTATCATATAATTTGTATTTTAAAAGTATATTTTTCATATTCTTCTATCTGTCAACAGCTAGTTCTTTCAGTAAAAGAAAGCATTTGGGTATATTATCGGTAATAGAAGACATTTGGGGAATTATCCACAGAGGAAGATTTTTTTTTCTTGAAATGGTAAGGTCTAGTGTTTTCTTGAGAAATTAAATTGCTTATTTCACATATTGCTAACAGCATCCCTTCTCAAAATGGAAACAAAACAAAACAAAACCCTTAATAACTTGTAGAGAAACAAGAACACCTCAAAGTTATTAAACATAATGTTGTTATTTACCTACAGGTCAGAAGCATAAGCCTGTATTTTATTTTTGGGAGGTGTATAAATGTTTAATCTTTTCAAAATTGAAAAGGTCTATTTAACTTTTTTTGTTTTGACATAATTCAATACAAAAGTTGCAAGTAAATACACAGTCTCTTCCCTCTTCTTGGTGTCTCAGTTAATCATTGAAGACTTGATAGGCCTTTATCCCTTAAATACTTTAGTGATATTTTCTAAAAACGAGAAATTCTGTAACCTTATAGTTATAGAAATCAGGAAATGAACATTGGTGCATATTGTTATTAAACGTAGACCTTACTTAGATTCCACCATTTGTCCCAGCATTGTTCTTTCTTTTTTTTTTTTTTAATTTTTTTAACGTTTATTTATTTTTGAGACAGAGAGAGACAGAGCATGAACAGGGGAGGGCCAGAGAGAGAGGGAGACACAGAATCTGAAACAGGCTCCAGATTCTGAGCTCTGAGCTGTCAGCACAGAGCCCGACGCGGGGCTCGAACTCACGGACTGCGAGATCATGACCTGAGCTGAAGTCAGACGCTTAACCGACTGAGCCACCCAGGCGCCCCGAGCATTGTTCTTTAGAGAAAAAGAAAATCCAAGATTACTGGTTGTATTCATTTATATGTCTCTTTACACTTCTTGAATCTGGAACATTTTTTGAGCCTTTCTTTTTATCTAGTGATGTTGACATTGTTTAGGAATACAGCCTAGTAGTGTGTGTGTATATATAGAATGTGCTACAGTATGGCTTTGTTTGACATGTCTTTATGATTATATTCTGATTACACACTTTGGGCAGGAATACCACTGAAGTTATGCTAAATTGTTTTCACCATATCATGAGCTACATGCTATCATCGTTCCGTTAATGGTAATGTTCAGTATGAACGTTTGGATAAAGTGTTGTCTGCTAGATTTATGCACTGTAAAGTTACCTTTTTATCCTGTCATGAAAAAACTATCTTTTGGGAGATTCTTTGAGACTGTGAGTATTGTATTAGTTCTTAAACTTTCACCTACTAGTTTTATGATTTTTACCAAATGATTTTCTCATTCATCAGTTTTCTATACTGATTATTTGGCTTGATTTTACAGTGAAAAACTTTCTCTTCTTTAGTTTGTATAGCTTATCTATGTATCTATCTATGATCTATCTCTTTGTATCATTATCTATTTTTCATATATCTATCAGTGAACACTTTATCATTCTTTGAGCATTTTCTTGTGTTTTAGGTACTGTCTTGTAATATTCCTGCCCTGACTGGCAACTGGCATTTCTTAAGCTACCCTGTTTCTGTTAGTGGGCTCTTTGCTACAAAGACATCTTTATTTTTGGATCATCTCAACAGACAGAACTAGAGAATAAATATCTGTGTCTACCCATAGACATATATATATTCTTATACATAGCTACACACACTGGTACACATTTTTACCTCTATTTGTATTTTATATTAAAATCCATGAGTTTACCCTAATACCTAATTTTCTGTCCCTTACTACAGGGTTCATTCTATTCTTCCTACTTTCCAAATTTTTAATCCAACTTTCATTATCCACAGCATATATTTTTTAATTTCTTCAGTCTTAGAATGTACAGAAGGTATTTCCAGAGTTGTGACCCATACCTCTGTGAAAAGGAAGAATATTAATTGAAGGTTAGCATTTATTTATTTATTTTGTCTCCAGTGTGAAGACATATAATCTCTAACTGTGTTTAAAAATTACTTGTGTTTGGGGCACCTGGGTGGCTCAGGCTATTGAGTGTCCGACTTCAACTCAGGTCATAATATCACAGTTTGTGGGTTTGAGCCTTGAAGCGGCTCACTACTGTCAGTGTGGAGCCTTGCTTCAGATTCTCTGTCCCTTCTTTTTCTGCCCCTCCCCTGCAATGTGTGCTCTCTGTCACAAAAACAAGTAAATGTTAAAAAAAAAAAAAAGTACTTGTGTTCATTCTTTTTCCCTCCTTCAGTGTGGTTGTTAATCATCTGAGTAAGGGTCATTCATTTATATCTGTGTTTAGTTAGCTTTAGGGCCACCTGGACCCCATCAGTATCATTGATGTTATTTTCTTTTTTGAGTATGTGAAACATTTACATGGTCCCCAAAGTCAGGAATGTACAAAAAATCATTTTCCTCCCTACCTCCTCCCCCCCACCCCCAATTCGTTCCATGACATTCTTATTCATGCCTTGTAAGCAACCTGTCTCAAACCATTCTCTGGTTTATCCTCCCTATGTTTTTTAAATTAAATATGCAGAAACATGCACATTTTCTTATTTTTTTACACAAAGGGTAACATGTCTATTGTACTTTTTTTGTCATATAATAACATAATTTGGAAATCATTCCATGTTACTTACAGAGATCTTCCTCATTCTTTTTATAGCTACCTAGTACTGCATTTTGAGAATATACCACAGTTTATTCAACTATTCTTCTAACTCTGAATATTTAGGCGAATTCCAATAATTTCAAATGTCAGTAATGGTAGTGGAAACTTCTGTGTGCATAGATATTTCTGTACTATAAGAGGTGTTTCATCAGGATAAATTCCTCAAAGGGAGCATGCTAAGTTAGATAAAAACATACACAGTATTCCTAGCAATGATTGTACCAGTCTGCATTCCCACTAGCAGTGTATAAGAGTACCTATTTCCACATAGATTTGTGAACAGAATATATTTTTATACTTTTCAACTTTTGTCTGATAGGTGAAAATTAGTAAATCAGTGTTTTAATTTTTAGTTCTCTTATGGGTGAAGTTAAACTTGTCTTTATGTATCTAAGGACCATTTTTATATTTTATGTTAATTGTCTGTGTATTTGTTCAATTCTCTTTGGGGATATTTTCATATTTTTTCCTCAATTTGACATGAGTTCTTTACTTATTAGGAATATTATCTATCTGTTGAATAATTTTCTCTAAGTTGGTCTGTCTTTTGACCTTGCTTATGGTGATTATTATTTATTTTGCCATGCTGAAGTCTTTATATTTTAATGTCATCAAAATTATCACTTATTTTATTTTAATGTTTTTTTGAATGTTTATTTTAGAGAGAGAGAGAGAGAGAACCCAAGTGGGGAAGGGGCACAGAGAGAGAGGGAGACACAGCATCTGAAGCAAGCTCCAGGCTCCAAGCTGTCAGCACAGAGCCTGACATGGGGCTCAAGCCCATAAACCTTGAGATCATGACCTGAGCTGAAGTTGGATGCTCAACCGACTGAGCCACCCAGGTGCCCCAAAATTATCACTCTTAGAATTAGAGTTAGAATACCTTTTTTTTACATCCTAGTTATCTAAGTTACTTGTATATTCTTGGCTTACCTGTATAGTTTTACTTTTTTACATTTAGGTCACTGATGCTTTTGGAGTTTAATTTTGTGTATGGTGTGAAGTATGGATCTAAGGTTACCTTTTTTTGGGGGTGCCTGGGGTGGCTCAGTCAGTTAAGCTACCGACTCTTGATTTCAGCTCAGGTCATAATCTCACGGTTTGTCCCGTGAGGCTCCATGTCGACAGTGCGGAGCCTGCTTGGGGTTTTCTCTCCCTGGGTCTCTGCCTTTCCCCTGCTTGTGCTCTCTCTCTCTCAAAATTAATAAATAAATTTTTAAAATTAAAAAATATAATGTAACCTTTTTCTATCCATTGTCCCAGTGACATTTATTTTAAAAAATTCATTTTGATCCATGATTTAATATAGACACTTTTTATATACTAAAGTTTCATATGTATTTGGTTCTATTTATGGATTTTCTATTGTACTCTGCTGAGCTGTTTCTCCATTGATGTGCCATTATCTCAGTGTTTTAATTATAGAGAGCTTATGAATGTTTTAATGTCTAGTAGGCTGTTTTTTTTAAGCTTTTTTAGTGTTTTCCTGGCTATTCTTGCATGTTTATTTTTTATATGATGATTATTATCAATTAATTCCCATCAAAATGTGGTATTTTTATTGAGATGTAAGATTCATGAATTAATTCAAACAGAACTGACATCTTTGTGATGTTGGTTGCTTTTTTTTTTCAAGAGCAACATTTTTTTTTTATTTATTCACAACTACTTTTATGCCTACAATGGATTTTTCATATATTTTTAAAAAATTTATTCCCAAATATTTTATCTTCTTCATTCCAATTATAAACTAATTTTCTATCTGTTACCTGTTTTTTATTATTAGAAGGTTATTGGTTTCAGTATGTTATTTAATTATGTTACTTTACTGGATTGTTTAATGTTTTAGTTTGTGTTACTACTGCTTCTCTGGGATTGATTCCCAGGCATACTACTGTATCATTTCCAGGTGGAGATAGTTTAACTTTTTCTTTCTAGTTCTTAAGTATCAATTAATTTTTCTTGTATAATTACACTGGCTAATATCTCCAGTACAATATTAGTAGTAAAAGAGTTACTGGATAGTCTTGCTTTGTTCCTGTTCTTAGCAGAAAAAAATGCTTCTATTGTTTCCTTATTACGCAAGATATTGATTATTTTTGTATATAATGTCTGTAGATGTATATAGTTATCTAAGAAGTATCATCTCATTCCTGTTTTCTTTAATATTTTATCAGGAATGAACATTTATTTTTGTCAGAATTTTTAGTGTCTAGAGTGACAATATTTTTTTCTCTTTAGATTTTTTAATATGTATATTAATGAATCTGCAAATGATGAGTCAACCTTGTAAAACTAATAGTTTTAGTGTGTTTGATTGTGACGGTTGGTTTGTGTGTGTAAAATATGTGTGGTCAGTTTCAGCTTTAAACACTTTTTATTTCTATTACATTTTATTTTATTTTAAGTACAGTTATCTTACAGTATTAAATCAGTTTCAAGTGTACAATATAGTGATTTAAGCTTTTGAACTTTAAAAAGTACATTGTAAATCATATTTGAAATTAACAACATATGTGGTCAGTAGGCTACATGTTGTCTACATGTACATAAATTCATCACATGCAAACATATATTTTCTGATAAGAGGTTTAAGGAATCCCAGAATATAATTCTTAACTTCGCTACTTACTAGATGTATAAGCATGGCTATGTTTTTGTTTGTTTGCTTGTTTTGTTTTTTCTTTGAAGCCATTCCTATGTCAAATGTGTATAATAACATGAATGGTGAAAGATTAAATAGGTAATATGTGTGAAAGTACCTCAGAAATAGTATAGTCATGTATAGATACAAAATATTGGTATTGTTATTAACCTACTTCACGTTTTATATTTATAACATAATGAATACTTAATGTTTTTTCAGATTATGTGATTCATCAATTAAGTATTCAAAGCATCTTTTAAAGTAACTTCATTGAAAACAATACAGATTCAAAAAGATATATTTTAAAAAAAATTTTGATCACTTTTGAGAGAGAGACAGTGTGAGTAAGAGAGGGGCAGAGAGAGAGAGAGAGAGGGAGAATCCCAAGTAGGCTCCGCACTGTCAGTACAGAGCCTGACGCGGGGCTCGAACCCATGAAACCATGAAATCTTGACCTGAGCCGAAACCAAGAGTCAGACACTTAACTGACTAAGCCGTGCAGGCACCCCCCCCCAAAAGGGATATTTTTTAAAAATTCAGTCAATTTGAACTTAAGAATTTGAACTTGAGGCAAGTAGTGATTTTTGGTGGTAGGACGACGAGGGAACAAAACTGGTATTTCTTTCGATATTGATGTTTGCTTTGTGAATATGTTCTAATGTTTTATTCTTGCCTCATTTGTAGCCCATTTATTCATTTTTTAGTTGAATAAATACTAGATTAAATAAATAAAATGTAAGAAATCAATTACAAAGGGTTTAAATACTTTAAGCAGTCATTAGCAATGGTCAAGAAATATAGCCGGATAGAGTAAGAAAATAAAGTATGACCCATTTTCTTTTATCAAGGAAAATGAAACAAGACTAAGGTTACTCTTTTATAAAACTAAACACAGGGTATTGAGAATGCAATTCCAGAAGAGTTGAGTTAAAATTCATTTTGGTGAGGGGCGCCTGGGTGGCGCAGTCGGTTAAGCGTCCGGCTTCAGCCAGGTCACGATCTCGCGGTCCGTGAGTTCGAGCCCCGCGTCAGGCTCTGGGCTGATGGCTCGGAGCCTGGAGCCTGTTTCCGATTCTGTGTCTCCCTCTCTCTCTGCTCCTCCCCCGTTCATGCTCTCTCTCTGTCCCAAAAATAAATAAACGTTGAAAAAAAAATTAAAAAAAAAATTCATTTTGGTGAAAAATTTTAATTGTTTTAAATAGGAGAGGGTTCTCTTCTATTAGGAAAACAAAACCAAGTGGTTTTAAATGTGGTTTCGGGAAAACTGACAAATTATGTGAGTCCAGACTGTCTAGATTAGGGATTGGCTTTTTTTTTCTCTCTCTAAAGTGTTAAATAGTAAATTTTGTTTTTGTAGACCAGATACAGTTGCTACTGTTGTTGCCTCCTCCTTCCCCTCCTCCTTCCCTCCTTTATCGCCACCTTCACCTCCTTCTCTTCATAATCTTTTAAAAATGTAAAACACAGTCTTAACTTATGGCCCATACAGAATTGGAAATGGGCCTCAGGGATACAGTTAGAATAGATGTTAGCATTTCTCTTTCCATTTTTGAAAATGTTAGCTTTGGAATATAAAATAAAAATCTTACAGCCTGGCACTTTATGACTTTCCAATCTATAACTGAAATCCTTGATACAGTGCCATTTGCCTGAAGGTTCCAGTTACTTAGTTCTAGATTCTTGTTTCCCATCCAATTACAGTTCTAGAGCAATGCCTTACACCCAAGATTATTTAGTACATATTGGATCTAGGACTAAATAACTGAGTTTTACTACTTTTTATTTAGGCAAGTACAGATGTCAAATATCCTAACTAAACAAAGTCATTTCTGTAAGTTAGATGGTCTGTTTTTAATTATGAGATCTATCTAGGGGCACCTGCGTGGCTCAGTCGGTTAAGTGTCCGACTTCGGCTCAGGTCATGATCTCGCAGTCCATGAGTTCAAGCCCTGCGTCGGGCTCTGTGCTGACAGCTCAGAGCCTAGAGCCTGCTTCGGATTCTGTGTCTCTCTCGCTGTCTGCCCCTTCCCTGCTCATGCTCTGTCTCTCTCTCAAAAATAAACAAACATAAAAAAACTTAAAAAATGAGACCTTTCATTATTTCAGTAAAAAAAAAAAAAAAAAATCACACTGATCACACTGTCTCAACAACAGGTACATGGCAAAGTTGTAATTCTTGCATTTTTAGTGAGAAAATCAGGTTGCTAAGGTTATTATTGGTATCAACATTTCATGTTTATATCAAAAAGAAACCACTATATTCTGTTTTCCCTTTTCATACATAAGTTTGTTGCTGTAAATAAAAATGTAAGTTTGAAGAATAGAGCTTTAGGTTAGCTATTTGAACATTTGCCTTTGCCAGAATTCTTACTACTTTAAAATATAATATATAGCATATCTACTAAAAATCAAGTATAATATGCTGGAAGTATACAAAGGATATTAAATGGGCATTATTTCCAAACTTCCATAAATTATTACTATAGGTATTCCACAGATAGTAACGATAGAACCATGAAAGTTACTTAGGCACATGAACTGACTTTGCAACAAGTACTGCCAATGACTGCTTTTTGGTTTCATGTTTCAAAGTATAGGGGCGCCTGGGTGGCTCAGTCGGCTAAGCGTCCGACTTCAGCTCAGGTCATGATCTCGCGGTCCATGAGTTCGAGCCCCGCGTCGGGCTCTGTGCTGACAGCTCAGAGCCTGGTGCCTGTTTCGGATTCTGTGTCTCCCTCTCTCTGACCCTCCCCCATTCATGCTCTGTCTCTCTCTCTATCTCAAAAATAAATAAACGTTAAAAAAAAATTTAAAAAAAAGTATATTCCTCACGTACAACTTGTTGGAATAACCCATATCACATCTTTTTTTTTCTATTCGTATTGTTCAGTTTTGCTTATAAGTTGATATTTCAGCTTTATACTGTAGAGGAAGAGAAATAACATGTGACCACATAATGTCCCTCTAGTGTATGTCTAGGCTATAAAATCATCATCATATAAAATTTGCCAAACAAAAGGCCACCGTATGATGGTTTCATAGGTGCTTATTCAGCATAAAAAGATAACCTCAAACGCTGACAACAGAATAATTTCAACAGTGTCATGAAGTATAAATCCTAAAAAATTGAATTTAGAATACATTTGTGCCATTTTAGCCTGAAGTACAGAACCACAAGGGAATTCTCTCAAAATGAGCTTACATTAAAAGGTACTTTAACACAATTTTTTTTTTTTTTGGTCTCAGGAATTATTAAAGCTACTATACAATGAAAATTCTTTTAAGAAACTCTGCAAACATAACTCTTATCCAGTTCTGCCATAAAGGGTAAATAAAAGGTTTATCTGAGTTTTAAAATATTAATGTGTATCATTATTTTTAGTAAAGTGCTGAATATAAAACAATATGAAACTCTGCAAGTTAATACTAAGATATCATGGTACATTCATTTACTATTTCTGAAGTTAGATGTAATCAATACATCTTAGGGACCCATTATTGCTTGTTGATAGTTTTCTTTATTCCTTGCAATACTACCCATTGTCATTCATTTTTTGTAATTCTCACATGTTGTGTTTCCATAGTTAATTCTACAAACTTAAAGGAAAATTATGCTGATTTATTTAAATATTCTTTAAGTGGAAGCAATCACACTTTTCTGTGGAAATCTCTTCTAGCAAAAAACAAACAAGCAACAAAAACAACCCCAAGTTCTTAAAAATCTACCTAGTACCAAAACTAGGGTAGGGTTGGGTGTATTTACTTTATATTAATCATGAAAGCAGATAATCATAAGCAATTAGAAAGGTGCATAGTGTTCTAGAATATTTTATACTTTGATCAAAACCAGTGACTCATTAACTGATTTATATATGTATATCTGAATCAGGAAAAGACCACATTGTTTCATTTTCATCAAGAGAGTGATGTAACTAGATGGAGGTGTGTAGGAACAGCGTAGTTCTCATTGAAAGTCTTTGAAAGGGCTAGTGACTTGGTTGGCCTTGTCTCTTTAGACTATATTTTAGGATTGGCAATGAGTTGTAGCCCAGGTAGAAAGATCAGATATGGGATTGTATTGGTGTCAGTAAGAGAAGGTGAATGACAATACTGTACTACCAATTAGTGGCTATCACAATGAAAAGGAGGGATTAGATACAAGAGGGATTGTGCATGCAGAAACTAGAACCTACCAATCAATTGGATGTTGGACACAATTAAATATGAAGTTGGTGTTCCAAATGATGGGAATGCTACTCTTTAATAAGGAATGCAGAGTAAGATGAAATGAGTTCACCTGAGCCAAATTGACTGTGTACTATTACACCATGGAATGTTTCAGTTAATATTCTGGAATACTAAAACTGAGAATGATCTGAGAAGCTTATTAAGATGGTTTGGGGGCAATAAACAGGCATGCTTTTTTGACATGGATAGAACTATTTTTATTATATCATTGGCAGTGATAATAGCAGTGGAAGTAATAGCTGCATATATTAGGTGCTTGATTTGTGTTAGATATTTAAAAACACATGTGGATCCTGAGAAACTTAACAGAAGACCATGGGGGGAGGGGAAGGAAAAAAAAAAGTTAGAGAGGGAGGGAGCAAACCATAAGAGACTCTTAAAAACTGAGAATAAACTGAGGGTTGATGGGGGATGGGAAGGAGGGGATGGTGGGTGATGGGTATTAAGGAGGGCACCTGTTGGGATGAGCACTGGGTGTTCTATGGAAATCAATTTGACAATAAATTTCATATTAAAAAAATAAAAATAATAACACATGATCTCATTTAATTTTCACATCCCTACTAAGAGCTAAGTATTTTTATTTATTTAATTATTGTTTCAATTTTTTATTACAAATTCTAGTTAGTTAACATATAGTATACTGTATAATATATAGTAGAATTTAGTGATCCATCACTTACATATAACATCCAATTAAGAACTAAGTATTACTGTCATTTTTTTTGCAGATGAAGCAACTGAAGCATAGAGAAGTTAAATAAATTGCCCAAGGTCACATAGCTGGTGATTATAGATGTACATTTTAATGCCAAGCTGTTTGACTCCAAAACTCTTGTACTCTTTGAAATTCATTTCATCAAGTAGATGTAGCAAATCAGAAGTGGAAAGGAACCCAAAGAAGAATACAATAATATGTGTATCCGTACTAAACTTCAGGATGCCCCAAAGACTTTAAAGAGTTTCACAAAATTTTTAAATAAGTGAATTTACTTGCCTTTAGTTAAAGATAACTTATGTGGTAACCCTAGTTTTTGGGTGGCAGGGAGAAAATACACAGTATAAAAATAAGATAAAAATAATACCCGGAAATGTGATACAAGTTTTTGATGGAGAATATTAAGTGTTATTTTTGTTTTGACTTACAGCTTGTACATGCAGTGGCCATGCCAACATTTGTCATATGCACACAGGAAAATGTTTCTGCACAACTAAAGGAATAAAAGGTGATCAGTGTCAATTGTAAGTAAAAACGAATTTTTAAAACTTTTGTGGATTGAATTTCTGCTGTAAACTAATTGTTTAGGTTTTCTTTTTTAAGTTTAGTGTTACACTAGTTAAGCAGCCAATATTATTGTAAACTAAGTTCTGTTGCATTTTATCAATTCTCATGAAAAATTAAGCTTTTAAATTTTTTTAATGTTTATTTTTTGAGAGACACAGAGTATGAGCAGGGGAGGGGCAGAAAGAGAGGGAGACATGGAATCCGAAGCAGGCTCCAGGCTTTGAGCTGTCTGCACAGAGCCTGATGCGGGGCTGGAACTCACAAGCTATGAGATCATGACCTGGGATGAAGTCAGATGCTCAACTAACTGAACCACCCAGGCACCCCCAAAATTAAGCCTTTTAAGATGGCCTTTTTTCAGAGCCTTTAAAATAGAACCCATAGAATATGTTTGCCTTTGGTATCTTTCTTTTTTTTTTTTTTTTTTTTTTTTAACATTTATTTATTTTTGAGAGACAGAGTGTGAGTGGGGGAGGGGCAGAGAGAGAGGGAGACACAGAATCTGAAGCAGGTTCCAGGCTCTGAGCTGTCAGTACAGAGCCTGACGTTGGGCTCAAACTCATGGACTGTGAGATCATGACCAGAGCTGAAGTTGGACGCTTAACTGATGAGTCACCCAGCTGCCTCTGTCTTTAGTATCTTTCTAAAAAAAAAGAAATACTCTTAAATTTTTGGAAAACACATATATCAAATTTGAATTTTATTTTTATAATTTTCCTCCATATCTTATTGAATAAATAACTCTAATCAAATGTTTTTTGCCTTTCTTTTGAATCTGTCATTGTTAATTAAAATTGTAGTCATTTAAGACTTTCAAGTTGTTCTTATACTTTTCTTCTTTTTCCGTTTTACTAGACATGAACCCACTCTTGTTACTCTGCTTTTAGTAGTTTTATGAATGATTTTTGTCTTTTTATAATTTAGTTGTTATTCTCAAGATTTATTCTCACCTTGCCCAAAATTAACCCTAAAAAGCAGCTGTTTGATGTTATTTAAACATTCTTTTTTTCTTATTTAAATATATCATATAATATTAAAATAATTTTTATGGTTCTGAATTGTATATACTTACTTATATTAGATATAAATGTATTTGACACAAATCATAAACTCTAATAAGTATAGAATTATGAAAAAACTAATAAAAGATTTTCTAAAACTTTTATATCCAAAGACCTGCTAACCATGGAAAATGATCATTTTGTTTGTTTTTATTTAAAACAAATATGCTATTTGCTGTAGAATTATTTTAAACATTTCAAGGTAGATGATCATGTCTTTGACTAGGCATTTGGGTATGATAGGTTTTTAAGTTCAGAGAAGGTGAGCACAACCATATTTTATTCCTTCTCCATAGTCTCTTAAAAAGGATGTGAAAGTATAAGATCTTAGGGAAATTCCTATTAAGGAAGGCTGTTTTGGTCTCAGTACCATTGGAAATTAAGTCAGAGTTCTGTGTTCTAATATAGCAGATACTTCTAATATTTTGCTGAATATTAGTGTTCATAAGCAGGCCACCTTCTTGGTCTGTGCATTTGCACAGGGCTTCATGCTTAGAAGGGCATCATGCTTGGGTTAATGCATTGCTTTCACCATCTTGAAATTCTTAATAAAATTTTAACAAGAGCCTTATATTTTTATTTTGCATTGCTTCTTGTTTCACTCTCCCCCTCCATGAAATATATATCAGGTTCTGGTCCCAAACAATAAATATTTTATTTTTGTTCTGAGATTCCAGTATTCCATCAATTAAAACTGACAATTTAAATTTGTACTGTAGTTTTGTATAAATGGTACAATCATTTATAATAATTATCTCTTATGTGATGTGGTACTGTAGTAAGATACTTTTGTTTCCAGATTAGAGAGAGCAGTGTTTTAATTCATGGAACTCATGGGATTATAAGCTTAGAAATACAGAGTTACAGGGTTTGGCATATGTATGAAATAGTAAAACAATAAATTATATAGTTCTGAATGATGAAAGTACATTTTGCCCTAGTTATTATTTATGATTTTTATTTTTTTCAACGTTTTTTTATTTATTTTTGGGACAGAGAGAGACAGAGCATGAACGGGGGAGGGGCAGAGAGAGAGGGAGACACAGAATCGGAAACAGGCTCCAGGCTCCGGGCCATCAGCCCAGAGCCTGACGCGGGGCTCGAACTCACGGACCGCGAGATCATGACCTGGCTGAAGTCGGACGCTTAACCGACTGCGCCACCCAGGCGCCCCTTTTTAAAATTTTTTTTTCAACGTTTTTTTATTTTATTTATGATTTTTATAGGCGGGGAAAAATTGAAATGTTAATTAGTATAGTATTTTTTAGATGGTCTTTGTAGATAGAATTATATTCATTATTTTTTCTTCATTTTATTTATTTGGCTTTGGAGTGTGGGGCAATGAAAATAGGATCATCATTCTTAAAGCAATTATTTTCTACAGTGTGCCTATATTGAAAATGAGACTCTTGTTAGGAAGCAAAGCTAGCCATTCAAATCACTAAATAATTATTAAATGAGTACTTGTACTATTGAAGATGAATAACACAGTTTTTGCTTAAAGTATGTTTCGGGCTAACAATGGAGACACTAGCCAAAATATAATGTACTAATTTATTGTATTAGTGATTTGAAGTGCTTGTGAACCTCTCCCTCTTCACAGGATAATTTCTTTTTGGCTCTAAGTATGTAGTTGGACTTCACATCTTCTTGTGTATTTTTCATAACCTCCTCAAACTGAAATTGGTTCTTTTGCTATGTGCTAATTTGTTCCTTGCATTATCTGTGTACTTGCCTGTATCCTTTGCTAGAATGACATTCTTTGGGGACCATATCATCAGTACCACAATGTAAGGGTTCAGTAAGCTTATTTAATGGAATGGAATGAAGAAAGTGTTGAAGGAGTACTGAAAAGGGAGGGATTAATTCACCCTGGAGGGATTAGGTAAGTTTGAGAAGAGGATACTTGAGCTGAAACTTGAAGGAGGAGGTAGAATGTTCTGGGTATAGAATACAGTGAACAGAAGGGGAAACTACATCAGTAAAGCAAAGAAAGAAGTGAAAATGGAAGTGATTATAGCACTTCCGATTTTTGTGTAAGGACATAGAGAGCTGGAAATAGTACCCATCAGTCCCACCTTTACAGTGAAAGAAAAAAGAGCTGGGCAAACTGAAAATCCATGAGCTTGCTGGAAATCATTGGAGAACTGAGATCACAGGGTAACCAAATGGCCAAAAAAGTAGAGAGAAACAGGAGCTTTCAGGGAGAGAGGGGACTGGAACACTGGGTTACCTGGAGTGAAACCAACTGGAAACTTAGGAGAGCTGAGCTGAGCTGAGGTAGTTGATAAATGGCTGTTCAGGTTTGCACTGTTGGAGAGCAGAGCTCCTGCGGGCCACAGGAATTGATAGGGGTACAAACCCTTTTTAGAGTATCCCCTCTCCCCCAGTGAAGCCCACCAGTTGCTAAAGGAACAAAATGGAGAAAATTTTAAGAATGCATTTCCTGTGGTATAAGCTGGGGGAAAGGGAGTGGCAGACACGGTTGCCAGGGCTACAGTAATGAGGTCAAAACACTCATTTAAAGGGGCACGACATTATTTATCTTGACAGTTCTCATTCTGGCTCTGACCTAAAAAACAGTTTGGAACTGAGAATGGTAACTTATAACATGAGTATAATGGAGATACGAACTATAAGATAAATATGTAATGAGTGAGGTGGTATGCTCTATGAAAATTGTGTACTTTTGAGGAGCAACATGCAGACTTCAAAGAAAACACAACATTATTTTTGAAAAATTTCTCAGTTTTACATGTGAAGGTAACACGTATTTCATTCTGTGAAATACAACTTGATACTGTGAAATTCTCACTTTTCAATGTAATAGTGTAAAGAAGTCAGTAGTAAACTTGTTTTATTTCTTCAGCCTTCTAAAAATCCCTTGTGAAAGAAATTGGTGTTCTTCAGTGGGAAATAATATTCTTTAATAAAATAAAAATAAGTGAAAGAAGTTTCGATTAAATGTTGTAGCAGATACTTATGATGTATCTTGCCACCTCCCTTGGCTGTCATGGTTTCATCAAAGCTATAGTGGACAGTTTCCTGTACTTTTCCGGCATTCCACTAAAGTATGAGAGTCTTTGTTCCTCTTTTAGTTCCAAAGCTACTCATTTCTGCCCAGTGCAACCAGGAAGGGTAAGGCAGTTTATGCCGATACGTGTCATCCTCAACCAGTGAGGGGAGAGAATTTGTTCTACATTTCCCACTATGTCACCAATGCTTCCTCAGATAACTGGCCAACACCCATATCCAAGCTCTTATCTTCAGCATCTGCTACTGAGGTAATTCCAACTAAGGCAGTTGCTCTGGAAGTGGCTCCTGGCAACAGACCTTCAGCATGGGATGTTGTAGTTGGGTGACTTACCAGATGGCAATAAGCACTGTAATGCTAATAATGGTAAGTGGGATAGTGGTTATCCTATTGTGCTATAATATAATTATTGAGAATATTAACTGTGTTTGATAGGATAAGGTATAGGTTGAAGAAGTGTGAGTTTGTGCAGAAACTTTAACACCAGGAAGTTATGGGGGGATAGCTAACTATGATTGTGGACTTGGCTGGCTCTTGTCAACTGCCATAAAGCCTTAAAGAAGAAGCCTTCCGGGGCGCCTGGGTGGCGCAGTCGGTTGAGCGTCCGACTTCAGCCAGGTCACGATCTCGTGGTCCGTGAGTTCGAGCCCTGCGTCGGGCTCTGGGCTGATGGCTCAGAGCCTGGAGCCTGTTTCCGATTCTGTGTCTCCCTCTCTCTCTGCCCCTCCCCCGTTCATGCTCTGTCTCTCTCTGTCCCAAAAATAAATAAAAAAAAAAAACAAAAAACAAAAACAAAAACCAAAAACGTTGAAGAAGCCTTCCATCAACTCAGGGCATACTGCGAACATCAGAAGGCCTTCATGACGACATTTAAAGACCCTTACCTTCTACAGCTAGAGAACAGAGTATGTTGAAACTTATGCCCAGGATTTAATTATAAGGTTGGCTGGCTCTAAATGAAACTGAAAGGTCAACTGTGACAGTTCATCCATGCCAGTCACTGCCTGATGACAAGGAGTGGGAGTTTCAGGTGTACATCAGGGACACTTATAAGTATGACCTCAGAACCCTGAATCCTAGATTCATTCCCTTGAAGACTCCTGGCTAGAAGTCATCCTCTGTCATTTGTTAGAGTAGGGTAGCTTCCCTCTCCCTGGCAACAATGCAAAGATTTCACCTGACCTGATATTTATGCTTTATAAAAAGTTGTTTGACCTCCTCCAGAGTGCACCCTGCCTACACTTATTGTCTCCAAATCAGGAAGAAGTGTCAAATCTCAAAGTAGCATGACTGGGAAGACACATTCTCTGCTGTAGATAGGTAAGAGATATTACTGAAAAAGTTGCAAAGCCTGAGAAATATGCAGAGGCAGGAATCAGCAGTGCATATATGAATAAGAGTGGACCTGGCGGGTATTGGACCAAGGGGCATGAAATATAAGATGGGAGAGGGAGAATTTACTGATGTGCTCCTATGATTCAGGATTTCATGTCTTCTTGATATACCAGTAGTTGCTGATGGCTCTTTAAAATGTGGGCATGCTGATTGCCTCTAGACCATAGGTTGGGGGATGCTAGAACTATCTTGAAGAAATTTTGAGTATTGGAGTCAGAAAACTCAGTAAGTTGGATGCATTGGAATACATAAATTACATATATCAGATAGCCCATTAATGGATTTTATTTTCTTGGAGGTCGTCCAGAACACTTCCTTCATGAAGGCAATAAAGAGTAAGAGAAGCTCTGGAGTCTGTGAAACTCAGTGGTAGCTGTTCTCTGTAGGCCATAGTAGAAAATAGAAAATGTTTCCAGTCAGCTGGGCTCCCTAGTGTCAGTGGGTATGTCAGGAATCCAGAATAGTAAAGGCCAGGTGGTTGCACCTTTCCTTAAATGTAGATATAATTAACTTAACAGTTAACAAGACCAAGAGGCCAACAGGGCATGTTGGTTGGCAGGAATTTGTGGTATTGCCCAAGTGAGTTCTGACGGATGAGCTAAATTGACAGCCAACTAGATTATTGTTTGACTTACATTAACAGAAGGAAACCAAACAAACCATGAACCAATAAGCAGAAAGTTGATGTCAGCTGTTCAATGGAAAATTGTGATTCTTCACCCTTTTTTTATGATTCAGATCTGAATCTCTGGTTCCCAGCACCCATCAAATAAAGTTGAGAAAGCACCCATACCATCTCATCAATATACACAATAAATATTCCTCCAGTTTCTCCAATGGGACCTCAAGCCATTTAGTAGATTATTGGTCACTGGAAAAGGGAATACAGATACTTCTGAAGGGCTTTTGAATAAGGTATTTGAACTCATAGTGATTGCCAACATATCATTAATTTATTCACTTAAAAATCTTTTCAGTATTGTTACTATGTATCTTACGAAGTCATGTTAATATATCCAAAGACACCATTGACAAATTTCATCTTAACTACATGCGAAGAAAAAAAACAAACAAAAAACACATTTCTGGACTGACCCTAAATTAGACTTCTAATCTACTTCCAATTACCAGGAAATATCTAAATTCTAACAAGTCAATAAATTGTTCTTAAGTCTTGTACACAGTAAATGTGAAGCTCAGAGTATTTTGGCTGGGCAAAGGAAAACATTAATTTATTAGGTCAATGATTCTCAATGGTAATGAAATAATATTCTTCAGAAGGTTATGGATTTTCATAATTAATTATCTTGAAAATTAGGGAGTGCTCCTGGCATTTAGAGATGAAGAGTCACAGGTCCTTTGTTAAAGTGGAAACTTATGGAGACTAGGTTAAAAATGGAATTTTGGTATAAATCTGTTTAATTGATTATATTAGGTCTGCAGACTCTGATCATTTTCCCTGTCCCTAGTGCATAATTGGATGGATATATGTAGCCTCTAGTGGACCCCTCATATTAGCTTTCTGACCTGTGGAAAAAGAGCCATTAAATTAGACACGGCCATGTGGAGGAAGTCCCTGAAACTCCTTTCATCCACTCTGGTCCCAATGAAGATGCTAAATCAGAAATTAGAGATCTCATGCTAAAGCATGAAATGGAAATAATGAGGAAGTATTATATATCAAATAGGAGCTGGATCTTTGAGTGGTTAAAATATCGACAAAATTATGATGAAATGTCATAGGAAATGTATTTTCTGTCTTGAAACACCACCGCATGTTAAGGCATACATTCAGTTTTTGATATTTTAAAAGAGTTTGGAAACCAGATCATTTCATAGATAATAGGAAATACATGATAGGATGGAAATAGATACAGTAATATAAGAGCCAGAATTGGATTGTGGGCATCTGGGAACATTTTAAGCGCTGAAAAATAATTGACAACTCATGGGTAAATAATTTTAATATGTAATTTCTACCACAAAGATTTTGTATTGTAGTTCTACAGATTTTTAAGAATATATATATATATGATATAAATAATATAATTTTAATAACTTTGTTAATGAATTACAGGGCTGTTGATAAGTTGATACTAGTAATATGTAGTTGTTAGTCTATTAAAAGGAGTCTCAGATACTCTGTAGACACATGGTGTGCTCAGAGATGCGTGTTGTGGTTGCCATATACAGCATAGCTATTGGTGATGAAGTTTTCTGAACTCATGAACACATTTTTGTTAAATTCTGATCAGAATCGTATAGCATGGGTTTTCAACTTACGCGGTAGTTGCATTTCTAGAAGATTCAGTGTATGTTGTAAACATGCAAGAGCTACTCTGAGTTTATATGTAAAATGGACTTAAGTTCTAGGCTCAGATAATTATGAACAAAAACTTGTTCATTTGCCATGTTGTTCAAAAGGTATGTGGGATTTGGATCAATTATATTTTGTTGTTTTATGGAGTTGCCTTGTACATTCAGTATGTCTACTATCCTTAGCATCCCTTTTGGCCCTTTTAGTAAGTTCCATTAGAATCCATAATTATGGGGGCGCCTGGGTGGCGCAGTCGGTTGAGCGTCCGACTTCAGCCAGGTCACGATCTCGCGGTCCGTGAGTTCGAGCCCCGCGTCAGGCTCTGGGCTGATGGCTCAGAGCCTGGAGCCTGTTTCCGATTCTGTGTCTCCCTCTCTCTCTGCCCCTCCCCCGTTCATGCTCTGTCTCTCTCTGTCCCAAAAATAAATAAATGTTGAAAAAAAAAATTAAAAAAAAAAAAAAAAAGAATCCATAATTATGGAGATAAATAATTGCTACCCTTACATTTACCTCCATTGAGAACCATTTACCTAATCAATTTGTGTTTTTCTTTAGCCAAAGAACTTTTGTTGTTTCATTTATTGCACATAAGATCTTAGAGCCATTTGCTGACTTCTGGAGAAAATTATATATATTAGTACTGTTATTATATAATTATACATATGATAGTGCCATTAAATATTGTGTTGTTAGAGTAATCAAAATTGATGTGTTGATCCAGAATCATATTTTACTTTTTATCCACAATAAACTGAAGATTAAATTTCTCAAAGACATTTGGAATTATAATTATCTGAGATAATGACACTATTACTAAACAAAATCTTTTAATTTAGTAAATTAATTAATAAATGAATATCTTTTTTCCTTATAGTCTTTTCTCTTTGCTGATTATAGCTTTTTCATAGCAACTTATGTTAGGCTGATGACACTGGTTCTCAAAATTAGTGTGAAAAAGAAATCTTCAGGAATATGGTGATTTAAATTCTAGGCTGAGGACCAAATATTTGCTTTATTGCAAGTATTATAGGTGACTGTGAAATAATAGTCCTTGATGCACTTTGACATATATGGCGTTAGGAGGATAGTCTTCCTGAGTACTTTTTTCCTCCCTAGTGTACCTTTAGGCCAGGAATATCTAAGATTATTAGCCATTTTTCCATTTTGTTTCTGTTTCATTACATCTGGTCTTTTCTTTCTTTTCTTTTCCTTTCTTTTCTTTTCTTTTCTTTTCTTTTCTTTTCTTTTCTTTTCTTTCTTTTTTTTTTTAATGGGAAGGAGGCAGAGGATAATGCCAATGCCTTTTCCATTTTACGAAGATCATAAACTTGTGCCTTCTATTCTAAACTAATTTCTAGCACAAAGCAGGGGCTTTAAAAACAAATATAAATGAATATAACTTAGGACTTTTGTTTCCTCCAATTTCTCTTGTCATTTTTAAAAGTCTTCTATATTGGGAGTGGGGAAATATAATACCTGTTTCATCACTGTGCCCTAATATACATTAAGGAATCATTTGCTGTACAACCTACCTTTTTGTACTGTGTTGCACTGTATCTAATTTACATATGGTTACCAGCTTCATAAACACAAGTGGATAAACATCTGATGAATATAATCTTCAAATACTAACAGTAAATATCATTAAATTTTTCTCACTCATTTTTGCCCACTGTAGTCACAACTACTGATAGGGCTAATGGTTTATTTGTGCTGATGAACCAAGCAGCCTTGATATCTAAGATGTAAAATATTTGAGGAACTCCTATGCTTGCTTTATTTCAAAAACATTTATTCGAGTGAGAGACCGTAAGGGCATAAATCTCAGAATATCAGTTGAGAAAGCAGGTTACCAATTCAGTTTAAGCTTGCCCAATGTGAAGACAGATTTGGTATTATTCACCTCCCAGCTCCCCAGGAAGGTGCTCTCCTGGTAAAAAGTCCAACTTGAGTAAAAACAACTCTATGTCATGAAAATGTTTGAGTTCTTCTGGAGTTTGTCTTCTTGAATTTAAAACTTCTGGTTTTTAGGGACATACTTTCAAATCTATTATCTTTGCCATTAAGTCCTTTCTAAGCCCCCAGAACTGTACTAGATAGAATTTCATTTAGTTGTCAATCTAAACACAACTAGGTTCTGTTTCCTAGTTACTATTGGTTAGGCTGGAGGTCATGTAATTAATTGGGTTCTGACCAATAAACATTTGACCAGTGTCCATTACTCCAAGCCTCGCCCCTAAGAAGCTCTTGTGTCATGCATCCTCTTTTCCCCGTCCAGTAGTTCAGTGGAGAGAGGAAGATGAGGACCCGAACGATGGCAGAGTGCAGGAATAGTGCTGGTCCTGGAAGACTCCCTGCAGCCAGACATCTTCCCCAACTGCACCCCTTCTACACTGGATTGTGCCTTAAGCTACAGTCAAAGTTTTATTGTGTAAAATTACTGATATTTTAAGGTAGTTTTTTATAGGAGTAAGCATACCCTTCCATGAGTAATTACTATTCCCTTGGCATCTTGCTTGGCATCCTTAATTACAGCACTTTGATTTGAATTACCTTAAATGACCTATTCATTAAGTGTGACTTGTGGTATTAGTTTAGTGAATTGTCTGTGAGGTGTTTGGGTTAATTTGCTTATCCCTGTTCATCTCTTAAAGCTTTTGTACACTCTTCCATCCCTTTTATAGGAGTTATTCTCATTGAAGTCTGTCTCTTAGAAGACTTCAGCATAGTCCTTGATCTCGAGTTTGATTATTGCATTGACATAAGGCATAGAAAAGTTAAGTGGTTTTAATTCTAGATGGTCAGAATAGGGCTCAATACATACAGTATTGTTGGGATGTTTTTATAAAAGAAGTGTGCAGTAGGAGCAGAGTATCAGATTAAGGTGTAGGATATACTAATTATAAATTGGAAACAATTACAAAAAGAAACAAACAAATACCAAAGAAAGAAAATATACTATAAACTTTCAATTTATTTTGGTCAGTCTTCTATATTTATTATTAAAAATTATCTCAAAATATCAGAGAATGAAATGAATACCTTCTAGTATGTTTCAACTTAACCTTCTATGAAGAAATTAATTACAGTAAATTTCCACATTTAATGTGGAGAATATATCTGGTGTATATGTAGATGTTTTATCAAAATATGGATGCATTTCAAATGCATGTATGCTTTAAGATGAAGAATTACTGCTAGGAATGCCTTGGTGGCTCAGTTGGTTAAGCATCCAACCCTTGATTTTGGCTCAGGTCATGATTTCTCATGGTTCTTGAGATTGAGCCCTGTGTAGGGCTTTGCACTGACAGTGTGGAGCCTGCTTGGGATTCTCTCTCCCTCTCTCTCTCTTTCTCTGCCCCTCCCCTGCTCTCTCTCTTTCTCTCTTGCTCTCAAAATAAATAAATAAATACATATTTTTAAAAAAATGATGAATTACTGCTCTACACTCCTATGTCCGTTCGATTTATTTCTGGTGGCCCCAGTCTAGCATTCTTACTTCTAGGAGAAAAGATAGATGATTGAAAATATTTCAGTGTAATCTCTATCTCAGATAATTATCTTTCTGTCTTGCTTTGACGTTTGTAGGTGCAAATATAATATTTGTTAATTTATTTAATTTATTTAAATAAATTTATTTAAATGTTTTTTAATTTAATTATTAAATTATTTAATTTAATATTTAAATTTATTTAATTTATTTATTTAAATGTTTTTACTCTTCATTGCTGTCATTGCTGTCATCGTCATTGCAGTTAACATATATTGAACTGTCTCTGGGCTAGGTACTTGTATTTAATTCTTCCAATAATTCTGTAAAGTAGATAGTATTATTATCCCAATTTTACTATTAAGGACACAGGAACTCACAGAAGTTAGTTTGTCCAAAGTCACAATTTAATCCGTGTTAGAATAGAATTTCCATCTAGGTTTTATAACTAAAAAGCCAGTGCTCTTTACCTATTGTATACACATCTTTTTTTTTTTATTAAGGATAATTGGCAAATGAGATTTGAGACACTATTTCTGGATTGAAAAAAAAATTATTTCTTCTATTGAGAATTTGTTGGAAAATGTATAAAAAGTATTTGTGAGCTATACGTTATTCTACTTTTTAAATTCCAATTTTAATATAAAGTATGTAGTAGTTAATTAAACTTGTTCTTCAGATAACAAAAATTATTAATACTGTTTTTCTTTAGGAAAAGAATTACATAATGTAGAGATTGTTTTTATTCTGAAGAAACTTGTACTCTGTACTAAGTTTCAGATTAATCACTCTTCAGTTTATATATTTTTAATGTGAAATAGTTTCTTTAAAAAAATTGTTTTAAATGTGTATGTATTTTTGAGAGAGCGAGAGTGAGAGAGCGAGCATGAGTGGGGTAGGGATAGAGAAAGGGGGAGACAAAGAATCCAAAGCAGGGATATGGGGCTCAAACTCACAGATCTGAAGTGGGACACTTAACTCACTGAGCCACCCAGATGCCCCGACGTGAAATGCTTTCTAATTTATCAGTAATTTTTATTTTATTTTGATCCAGTAATTATTTTTAGTTTTTTTTTCTTAATTTTAAAGACATTGAATTTATATTTTTTAAAAAATCTTTTCATTGACTTGTAAATCTGGATTTTTTTTTTAATTTTTTTTTCAACGTTTATTTATTTTTGGGACAGAGAGAGACAGAGCATGAACGGGGGAGGGGCAGAGAGAGAGAGGGAGACACAGAATCGGAAACAGGCTCCAGGCTCTGAGCCATCAGCCCAGAGCCTGACGCGGGGCTGGAACTCCCGGACCGCGAGATCGTGACCTGGCTGAAGTCGGACGCTTAACCGACTGCACCACCCAGGCGCCCCATAAATCTGGATTTTTTTTTTAATGGACTTTAGTTTTTAGAGCAGTTTTGGTTCCCAAAATATTGAACAGAAAGTGTAAACATTTCCTATATACCCATTACCTCATACATGCATAGCTTTCTCCATTATCAATACTTTTCACCAGAGTGGTACATTTGATATAATTTATGAACCTACATTAACACATTAAAACCCAAAGTCCAGAGTTTACATACATTAGGGTTCACTCTTGGTCTTGCACATTCTGTGGACTTTGGCAAATGTATAAATGACTTGCATCCACTACTATAGTATCAAACAGAGTAGTTTCACTGCCCTAAAAATTCCCTGTGCCTCTCTCTCTTATTCGTCTCTTTCCCCTAACTCCTGGCATTCACTGATATTTTACCGTCTCCATAGTTTTGTCTTTTACAGAATGTTATGCAGATGGAATCATACAGTGTGTAACCTTTCAGATTGGCTTCTTTCACTTGGTGTGATATGCATTTAAGTTTCTTCCATGTCTTTTGATGGCATGGTAACTCTTGTCTTTTCAGCACTGAATAATATTTCTTTAAATGTACCACACTATTTGTCCACTCAATCTACTGAAGGATATCTTAATTGCCTCCAAATTTTGGAAATTATGAGTAAAGTCTCTGTAAACATTCATGTGCACTTTTGTCTGGACATAAATTCTCAGCTTCTTTGGGTCACTACCAAGGAGAACCATGGCTGGATTCTATGTTGTCAGTATGTTAAGTTTGTAAGAAGCTGCCAAAACGTCTCTGAAAGTGGCAGTGCCATTTTACATTTCCATCAGCAATGACTGAGGGTTCCTGTTGCTCCACATCGTCATACCCGTGAGCATCTGTGACTGTCAGTGTTCTGGATTTTGCCCATTCTAACTGGCGTGTAGTGGTATCTCGTGTTAGTTTGAATTTCCCTGATTACATATGATGTGCAGAATGTTTTTGTATGCTTATTTGCTATATCTTATTTGGATATCATTTTTTGGTGAGGTATATTTGGCCCGTTTTTTAATTAGGTTGTTTTCTTATTGAGTTTTAACAGTTCTTCATATATTTTGGATAACAATACTTTATCAGATATATCTTTTGCAAATATTTTCTTCAGTGTCTGCATCCGTGTCTTGTTTTGTGTCATGTCTTTCACTCAACACGTTTTGATAGTCATCCAGGTTGTTGCATCCATGTAGCGGTAATTTGATCCATTTCAATGTGGTAGAGTATTTTGTTGCATTATTATACCACACTTTATTTACTCATTCTCTTATCTCTTCTTTGATAATATGGTTTTTGTTTTGTTTTGTTTTGTTTTTAACCATTAAAACTAATACACTTAGGGGGCACCTGGGTGGCTCGGTCGGTTAAGCAATCAACTCTTGATTTCAGCTCAGGATATGATCTCACCTTTCGTGAGTTTGAGCCCCACATCGGAGCTTCTGTCTGTCTGTCTGTCTGTCTCTCTTTGTCTGCCCCTCCCTTGTTCTCTCTCTCTCTCAAAAAATAAATAAATAAACCTTAAAAAAACCCCAAAACCTCAAATGCACTTAGTATCCTCATATATATCTCCTGGTTCACAACTGCATACAATTTCGTTGTATGCAAATTTAGAGGATTTTAGAGGATTTTTCAATTTTAGAGAATTAACTCTTTTGTAAAATTGTTTCATCAAATTATACTCCTTCTAGGGCTGTATAAGTTTTCTTATTGTCTACACTTTTGACAGTACTTGATATTATAAGACATTTTAGTTTTTAGGATTCTGTTGTGGTAGTCTGAATTTGGATTTTCGTAAGAACTAAAAAGGTTCTTTAGTTCTCAAAGATTTATGTGTTTAATCTTTAAAATATTTTATGTATAATCACCAATTGAATTTTCTTTTATGAAATTGTGGTCTTTCAAATTTCTTGTGATTTTTGTTTTTCTACTGGATTCTTTTTCTTAATAATTTGTAATAATATTTTATACATTCTGGATGCATGTCTTTTGTTGGCGATATGTGTGGCAAATACCACTTTATGGTTTGGATTTTCACACTGTTTTTTTATGTCTTTTATGAAGAGAAGTTCTTAATTTTAATATAATCTGAAACATCAATCTTCTCCATTTTGTCAGTGATTTGGGGGAGTACTATTTAAAACTTCCTTGTCTTCTCCATTATTAGGTAATATCCCTGAGGTGGTCAGTTGGCCCTAGATTTTTCTATGTGGAAAGGTTTTAATTATTTCTTTAAAATATGATATAATCTATTCATTTTTAAAAGAATGTAACCTATTCAGATTTCTGAATTCTTCTTATGTCTAATTTATTCTTTGGTTTCTAAAAAAATTCCCTTTTTATCAGTCTCACTATGATATAATTAATTCTTCATATCTATATCTATATCTATATATTTCATTTATCATTTCAGTAGTTTTAGAAAGTTCAACCAGAACTCTTAAATCTTGCTTCTTCTCTCTTTTCTACCTTCTGTTTTTGGAGTCCAGTAACACCATATCTTTTATGTCTCTTTCATGTTTTTCCTCTGTCTCCTGACTTGTTTTTCAGTTCACTTTTCTCTTTTCTACTGTGTCTAATTTGCTGTTAATCTTATCCATTCAGCTCTTAATTTTGGTTATTGAATTTTCATTTTATAGTTCCCACTTTTTCAGACTAAATTCTTAAAACTATCTATTATAGTTTCTAATTGTCTTTTATAGTTTCCATTTTTTTCTGCAAATTTCTAATCTTTTCTGTTATCTCTTCCATTATAATAACGATAATTATTTTAAGACCTGTGTCTTTTCCCTGATAACATCTCAATTTCCATATCTTTGTGTCATCATCATTTGTTTTTGGTAGCTCCTCTTCTTATTTTCTTAGCTGTTTCAGTGCCTGGTTATTTTATTTTTTTTTTTTTAAATTTTTTTTTCAACGTTTATTATTTTTGGGACAGAGAGAGACAGAGCATGAACGGGGGAAGGGCAGAGAGAGGGAGACACAGAATCGGAAACAGGCTCCAGGCTCTGAGCCATCAGCCCAGAGCCTGACGCGGGGCTCGAACTCACGGACGGCGAGATCGTGACCTGGCTGAAGTCGGACGCTTAACCGACTGCGCCACCCAGGCGCCCCAATGCCTGGTTATTTTAAATTTTGTCCTTGATGCCATATTTGCAGAATCTAATCATAGATCGAGAACTTGGATGAAATCTTTTCCCATGAGAATTTAATTCTGCTATGTGCATGAGGGCAGTAGAACCTTAATTATTTTCAGAGATAAGGTTGATTCAAGGTAGATCTGCAGTCTCTGGAAGGCCTTATATTGCTCAAATTCCTAAGGTTACTCTTTGGGATTAGCTCAGCAGCCTTTGGTGGGCCTCGACTCTGACTCCTTTTCCTATGAAATACTGTCCCCATCCATAATCAGGGACAAAATACTGTCACCAAATGATCCTGGGATTCTATTCTTCTCTGTATCCAGGCCTGGCAAGTTTTCACTCTTTTGCTCTCCAATGTTTTAGACATTAAGAAGTAAAATCTACCTTTTGTAGTTATCTTCAACTTACCTGATTCTGTTTATCATTATTGGCCTCTGAAATACATAAACAGCCTTATAACTTTAGAAACTATAACTTTAGAACCTGTACTATTTAAGGATTTACCCTAACTCTATTTCTGATTTTTTTAAAGATAAATTGTCTTAGAGATATGTTATTAATGTTGATACTATGATACTCCCTTATATCATATCTTTGTTCATATTTATGTCATTTTATCAATTTTTTAGAGGAAAAACAAAACAAAAGCAAGTGTGTTTTATTTTATGTGTACTTTTTATAATTTCTCATGAAAATGCAAATTTATTATCAGATTCCCAGCTGTTTTAAATCATCTGTTGTGATATTTCAGAATTGTGGCAATTAGATGTTCCCCTTCTGTGTTTTTAGTTCCTGAGTAGAAAGAGTATATCTCTTTGGTAAGATGTATATGTATGTGTATTTAAGTATTTAAATCAATAGGGACAAAATGAAATGCTATATTTTAACACTTAGAAATGTGGAATTATTTTATATTTTGTTTTTTAAAAAGGCTATATTTATAATATTGTGTGATAATTCACGAAATGATAGCCAATATTTAGGTGACATGTAGTGACAATATTTGCCCTTTCAAAGTCCTAATAAAGATTTCAGCCTGAAACTGTTTTCTTAAAAGGTCTTGCCGTTTGCTTAGTTTGCTTACTGGGAATAGAGGATGATTATCCCTTTGCTTCAGACACAGAATACTTTGAAGTTATGTTTTTAATTAAACCGTTCAGAATACTTCTGAAGGCTTTCAATATTTGTGTCTGATCTTTATACAGAAAGATTCTGACTTTTAAAAATATTACTAGCCTACATATTAGAAATATTAATATAATTTATATAGTGCAATGTAATATGTTTAAGAATTATTATTTATATCTATACTTTTCCTTTCACATTCATTTTACCTCCTATAATCTGATTTAGAACTTGATCAAATCATTTAATTTCTCTATATATTATGTGAAGTAGATTAGTACATTTTCATATCTCAAATATATTGAAACACTTTGTAGTAATAAATTTTATGTGTAAGATGACTGTCAATGATCTCTGCCTTCTGGTAGTCAAACTATTATTTAATCCCTTTTTCTTGAGTATGGACAGGATCTGTGACTTCTAAACCAGAAAATATGGCAAGGGTAAGGGTATATTACTTCGGTAATTATGGTGGGTCACTTCTATGCATATGCTTTAAGTCTGTGTCCTACCAGAAGTTTTTCTCTAGAGAGTTTCTCCCTTCTTGGCTGGCTTTGAAGCAGTAAGTGCAGTTGAAGGCATCATCTAGGAGCTGTAGGGCCATAGCCACTGCTCTCCACCCAATAATAAGCAAGAAACCAAGGCCTTTAGTTCTATAGCCACAAAGAAATAAATTCTGCCAACCGCCTGAGGAAGCTTAGAAGCAAGCCCAAGCCCACTCAAACTTCTGATGAGAACCCAACCCTAGCAAACAAACCCTAGCAAACCCCAGCTATACAGTGAACCCCAGCTCCCTACAATTTAGTCTCAGAATCAGAGAGCCCAACTATGCTCTATGTTCAGACTCCTGACCCACAGAAACTGTGAAATAATAAATATGTGCTGATTAAAGTTTTGTGATTTGCTACTTAGCAATAGATAACTAGTGCAAATATAAACAATTGTGCTTTTATGTAATGTACTTGAGTTATATATTTGTGTATTAAATATATAATCCACACATTACGCACTTCAGTGTTTTCAAACTATGAAGGGCATCTCAATCTTTGAGATGAGAAAAGACACTTTCTTGAAGGAGTAAGATAGTTTCAACAATGCAAATTAAGACTTTCCTGAAAAAAAGATGGTGTTATGTAACACAATGGTTTGTTACAGAATAAAACATAGTTTAAAACATTTTTCTTAATCTGATTATTTCACATTCATAGATATAAAATTTTAGGAAGAAAGAATTTAGAATTTTCTTAGTAATATTTCCCTCTCTTTTTGTTGAAACCAAGAGCACACTTTACACACTGTATGTTGGCCAATTTGACAGTAAATTATATTAAAAAAATAATTGTGAGGTACTCCATTCTGATTTTTTAATTACATTTATGTATGAGGTCTGCAATGCAGTAGATAGATTATGATAATCTTGATTCTTCATCACATTATTATATGAATTACATGAAAATCTATAATGGCTGTGCCAAACATTTTAATGTATCAGCTGATTATATTTACAAGAGATTCATATCAATGGTTATACCAACTGATTTTGATATGCGGGAAATGAGATGGGAAGATCATCATTTGCATAGCTCAGCATTGGGTATAAGTGATACATTTATACATACATTTATAAATTTATACATGTATACATTTATATATTTATTTGAGATTTTATTCATTTCATCCCTTATAATGAATATATTTTTCCATGAGTGTTGATTGTACTATTAGAATGCAGAATCTTGGATTTTGATTAGAGATATGACAAGTAGACCTGAATTTTTTTCTTTTTCTTTCCTTTGTCTTTTTTTTGAGTGAGTTAGACGTGAGACAGATTCGTCTTATAGGATATGACATACTTTTAAGGAAAAATGGTTTATTCATGTCTGGTCTCTGTCTTTACTATGATGATTACAAACAAATCTCATACTTCCTCTACACTTACCAGTCTGCTTCTACAATTCTATTAGCAAGAGCTCTTCCTTTTCCACCAATTATTTATCTATTTATTATTGGCATGAACTTATGAGTTCCTGTTTTCCCCAGTGGTTTATAATTCATTGTTATACCTAATTATTTAGCATTCATATTGTTCCAGATTTGGCCAGTGGGAGCTACTTCAAGCTCACTTGTGTTTTTGTGACACATACCCATCATCATTTTGTGAATTCTTCCTTACTTTCTGTTATAAGAAGATGTTCCAGGCTCATCTTACACCTGTTCTGCCTTGGATCAGCCATTTAAAAAATATTTTTGTAGAGCTCTCAGTGCTGGATATGCTCTTTGCTACTGAGGTGCCTTAACGTAGTGACCTGTTCAATGAACAGAACTGGGAAATAGTAATTTATTTATATATACAAATAAATACACATAAATACATATATACATATACATGTGTACATGTGCATGCATACACACACACACATGTACGTTCTTTAGAAAGCATTACTTCATACCCAAGCTTCCAATTCCAGTACATCCCTCCAGTGTTCTTTTGGACCTTCTCCAGTTTCATAATCGTATGTCTCCTCCATTAGTGAAAACAGTGGCTTCCAATGACATTAACACATTCCTTATTTGCTCAATTCTATAATTCAAGAAATACTTTCAGAATTGATTTGTCTATATCACTTTAATAAGCAAACCTGAATAGATTTAAAAGTTTGAAGTTTCCACCTTACTCTGCCCAGGATTGAGAATATATAGTCAGATACTGTGTTAACAAGTTGTTTGGAATGGTCTCTTTTCTTTCTTCTTTGTTTTCTGTCCCTCCACACCTCTCTCCTCCTATTTTCCTCCTTCCCCTCCTCCTTTTCCCTTCAGGATGGTTATGTAGTATTCACTTGAAATTTATTAGGTTCACTTCTTTTAGTTTACTTTCTGTTTTAGGTGGTGGTTGTTTTTTTCCGCCTTCCCATTCTTATTGTTTTAATATATATATTTTGGAATATGTTGAACATTGACATTCTTTCAAAAGAGAAAAGTATTTAAAAATAAAGAGATTAGTTCCCATTTCCTCTTTTCTCCTCTGGTAAACAACTTCATTGTTTTCCAGTTTATGCTCCCTATGATACACATATATATATTTCATGTATGTATATCTGTGTATACACACACACACACACACACACACAGAGGCATAGAAATTCATTCTTTTCCTTCTTACACAAAAGGGGACCTACTGTAGATATGTATCTGTATTAGATCATTAAAATCTTCATCATTTTGGGGCGCCTGGGTGGCGCAGTCGGTTAAGCGTCCGACTTCAGCCAGGTCACGATCTCGCGGTCCGTGAGTTCAAGCCCCGCGTCGGGCTCTGGGCTGATGGCTCAGAGCCTGGAGCCTGTTTCCGATTCTGTGTCTCCCTCTCTCTCTGCCCCTCCCCCGTTCATGCTCTGTCTCTCTTTGTCCCAAAAATAAATAAACGTTGAAAAAAAAAAAATTAAAAAAAAAAAAAAAAAAAAAAAAAAAAAAAAAAAAATCTTCATCATTTTTTTGTTTGGTTTTGTTTACAGATGTATAGTGTTCCATTGGGTTTATGTACTGTGGTTTCTTTAACAAATCTTGTGCACAAGGATGTTTAGATAATTTCCAATATTTTGTGATTATAAATGATGTAGTGAATAAACTTTTGCCCATATATTTTCATATTTCTGGATGTTTACTTCCAAAGTTCCTATAAGTGGGATTTCTGGGTTGAAGAATAAATACTCCTGTAGATTTGTTAGGTATTGCTAACTTCTCTTCCATAGGGATTTATTCATTTTGTATTCCCAGCAGGTCATAAGTGTAAGGGAGCACTGTTGGCCCAGTCTCCTAAGCAGAGCATATGGTTATGCTTTTGAAATTTTGACAATCTGATTGAGGAGAAATGGCATCTTGTTCTAGCTTTATCTCATATTTCCCTGATTATAAGTGAAGTTGAACATCTTTTCATACAGTTAAGAACCATTTTTATAGCACTTTTTGTGAGTTGCCTATTTATGTATGTTGCCAGTTTTTCTATGGGATTGTTAGTTCTTCCCTTTTTTAAAGAGTTTTTTTTTTTTTTATAAATTAGGGATTTTAGGCCTTTTATGTCACATATGTTGTCAGTATTTTCTCCCAATTTATTACATCTTTTGATTTACTAATGGCATTTATTTTTACCACACCTTTCAGTATACGTATGTTACCATGCAGTCTTGTCTTCTAATATGTTTAAAGTTTATTTTATATGCTCAGATGTCTGATCCATTTAGAGTTTTTTTTTTTATGGGTAGGGTGTGAGGATTGAATCTGATTTTATATTTTTCCAAATGGCTATCCAGTTATCTGAATACCATTTATTAAAAATAGCTTACCCCAATAATTTAAAATACCACTTTTATCATATACTAGATTTTTAGTATATGACAGTTGAGCCTATTTCTGAATTTCTATTTTGTACCTTTGGTCTTTCTACTGATGCAGTGATACTACACTATTTGAATTGTACAGACCTTGAATATATTTTAGTATCTTTGAAGTCTAGTTTCCCTAAAAGCTCTTCATTTATTTTCTTTTTTTCTTTTTTTATTGTTTTAAAATTTAATTCCAGGATAGTTAACATACAGTGTTATATTCGTTTCAGGTACATGATGCAGCGATTCAACCATTCTATATATTACTCAGTGCTCATTATGATAAATTTGCTCTTTACTCCCCATCACTTATTTCACCCATCCCCCCACTCACTTACCCTCTGGTAACCATCAGTTTGTTCTCTATAGTTGAAGAGTCTATTTCTTGGTTTCTCTCTCTCTCTCTCTCTCTCTCTCTCTTTCTCTCTCTTATTTTCCTTTGCTTGTTTTTTTTTTTTTAAATTCCACTTATGGGTGAATTATATGGTATTTGTCTTTTTCTGACTGATTTATCTCACTTAGCATTATACTCTCTAGGCATCCATGTTGTTGAAAATGGCAAGATTTCATTCTTTATGGCTGAATAATATTCTATTGTATATACCATATTTTTATCCATTCATCTATCAATGATTACTTGGGCTATTATATATTTACTTATGCATGTGAACATTAAGATCAATTTTTCTGGCTCCTTTAAAGCCTATTGGAATTTTATTAGATAAAATTGAACATTATCTTTCAAATTAACTGCCATTCTGATGATGTTGAGATGTCCCTATGAAAATTAAAGAATGCGTTTGCATATATTTGTGCCTGCTTTTGTGTTTTGCAGACTGAGTTTTATGCCAAAAGTTCCATTATGTTTCCTTTGGAACTATTGGTTTCCTTAGTTATTTGTAGCCATTTGTAGTTTTTTTAAATGACAGCTGAAATCAAACTTTCAAAAATTGTTGTTTAAATTCAACTCATAATTACACATTTCAAAAATACTTTTAATACGATCAAAATTCAGTACTTATTAATATAAAGAATGTAAGACAATATGTGATTCTAGTTTGCTTTTTTGAGTTTGAAAACTTAAAAGAGAATATAATTCTTATATTCGATACCTTCAAGAACTCTATAAAGCCTCTCAGCTTAATTTTTAATGAGGTGGTGCTAATTCCTTATTTATGTTAAAACTCTTCATTTGAGAAAATGAAAGCTAGCAAAAATCACTTCCTAAAGAAGAGCATGTAATTTCATTCTCCTGAGAAAATTTATGGTTTGGAGAAAATAAAATTTTAACCATTCCTTTATAAAAATTATATTATGTTGAAGGTTAACTAATTTGAATAATAGTATTATCGAAAAAATAAAAACCATAAACTTCCATATGGGAAGATAGGTTTGTATCTGGAGCTCTTAAAGTCAACATATAGATAAATTAAAAAGTACCTGAAATCCTTACATTTGTTAAAGTTAGTTATTTTAGATTGCTGTGGTACTTTGGAAGCCATCTATTTAAACAAATGAGATGCAGAGGGAATATCATGCCTAGCAATGCAGACACTATTATATTGAATATATTCCTGTTCTGAACGTAGTATTGAGAACATTTGCAGCAAGTCAAATTTATTTTTTTGTGACAGACAAAAGAATTATAACAGTATTGTAAATCAATCCTTTAGTATATGTATATACTGGGTACAAAGTGATGGAATTTATGGAGGTGAGCCTGAAGGAAGGAACAAGAGTATAGAAATAGTAGAGAACCTGAAGTGCTTAACCCAGCAACAATGAGTGTGATCATTTTCTTGCTAGAAAACTACTATATATCACACATTTTGAAATTGCTTTTGGGGAAGTCAAAGGAAACCTAACCCCAAACTTTCTTTGTTTCACAGAGAATAAAGTGAGTGGTATATAGGACTATTATATTTCTACTTTAATTTTGTAGTCAGTGTAAATAAAGATTTACTCTTTTACTCAGTTCTATGTATAAATAAAAAAACTAGTGACACATGGGTGAAAAATGCATTCAGAATGTAACTTGATTATTTAGCTTATTATTCTCAATTGTTGGCCTTTCATTAATTAAAAAGTATGTATTAAAATTATTCCTCTTCTCTGATTAACTATTAAAACTAAAGACATTTTTTGGGGGTGCCTGGGTGGCTCAGTCAGTTAAAAATCCTACTCTTGATTTTGACTCAGGTCATGATCTGGTTCCTGAGATCGAGCCCCTGCATCTGGCTTTGTGCTGACAGTGTGGATGTGGCTCGGGATTCTTTCTCCCTCTCTCTGCCCTTTACTGCACTTGTGTGTGTGCACTCTCTCTCTCAAAAATAAACATTTAAAAAAAGAACTAAAGATATTTTGAAAATATCTTTCTCATCTTTTAAACTTTTATATATACTTTAAATATTAAGTCACTGATTTCAGTTAGCCTGGTGTATATACCATTTTATAATAATTTATTTTGGAGGGTGTTTCAAGAAGAAACATTATGTAAAATCAAGGTGTATCTCTGTTAGGCACTGTCATTTTTACTGAATTCTAGAAACAGGGACATAAAAATGTGAACTTCAGAAATTTTGAAAATACTTATAATCTTCCCCCACTGCTGTAATTAACCATAATTGTGAAGAATTTAAATTAGAATTCATGATTCAGAATGCTCTTATGTTCTTCCATTTTTTGTAATATGTTTACGTAAGTTCAGAGTTTGAGCTTCTTAATTTAGGGTTGGATGATTTAGAAAAAAACCCTTTTCTTTGATACACAATTGAGGAGATCTGTTCTAAAATACAGATTCATTATGTAGAAATTGGGGGAAAATATATTAATTTCCAAGAATACCAAAAGTAAGAAAATGGTGTAGATTTATGAATTTCCACAATTTTCTTCCTTTACCTAAAATTGTCACCATATCTTTATCAAGACTTTCAGTTTCTTCTCATTATTAAGGAAGATTACATATCCCCAAACTCTAGTCTTAACCCATCTGCCTTGTGTGACATTCACTTTTCTCATCTTGCATGGGTATTTATTTGTCTTCACTGTTTCTTCTCTTGACTCATGCTCAAATATTGGCTTTCTACATTATTTACTGTGAAGATTTGTTGTTAAAACTTCGATTAATAGAATAGTTTTTAAAAATGTTTTAATGTGGAGTTTAATTACTTTCTTGCTGGAAGAAAGATGCAGAGCTTTTGAATTTTGTGGATCAGTAGTAAATGAGTTTATTGTTCCTACAGGTGTGATTCTGAAAATCGCTATGTTGGTAATCCACTTAGAGGCACATGTTATTGTAAGTATCTGTATTTTTTTTCATTTTTAAATAATTTATACAATTAGTTTTAGGTGATTTTGCAGATAACAAAATTCACCTTGCGTTCCGATGTTGTCATTAATATGTTACCATTTCTGTTTCTTAAATATAGTACAACTCCTTATATATTGCTAGGAAAGGCAGTCTTTTTGCCTTTGTGTTTGGTGCATTTTTTTCTACATTTGAAGAGTAACATAGCAATAGATCTTATTCTGAAAATGGAAACAAACATAGGACTTGAGTAAACTGAGCTGGATTTAATGTAATCTTTTCAATTTGATTAAATTTTGAACAAATAGAATTTTGTGATAGATTTTTTTAGGGGGCGTTTTTGGTCATCACTAAAAAGTTGTGCTGATTTTTTACTAAATGATACTATCACTGGGTAGTGATTACGTGGTGGATGTATGTTTAACTTTTTAAGTAGAAAGCAAAGAGTTTTTCAAATGATTGTACCTTTTTGTATTTCCACCAGCAGTGTAAGAATTTCATTTCAGTTCTTCAAATCTTTCAATATTTCATATAGTTAGTCTTTTTAGTTTTAGTCGTTCCAACAGGTGTGCAAGAGTATCTAATTCTCATTTTATTTACATTTCTTTAATGAGTGATGATATTAAGCATTTATTCATATGATTATTTGCCATATGTATATTTTATTTGGTGAAGTGTGTTTAAATCTGTTGTCCTCTTTTAAAAATCGGATTGTTATATCATTGAGTTTTCAGAGTACTTTATGTATTCCAGATGCAAATATTTTATTTGATATATGATTTACAAATTATTTTTTTTAGTTTGTGCCTTGTTTTTTCACTCTATTAGAAGTGTTTTTTTTTGAAGAGAAGTTTTTATTTTTTTTTTGAAGATGATTTTTAATTATGATAAACTTCAATTTATCAGTTTGTTCTTTTGAGAAATCTTAGCTTGACCTAAGATCACAAAGATTTTCTCCTTTTTCTTCTAGAGGTTTTGTATTTTTATGTTTTCTACTTAAGATACAGTCTATTTTGAGTTAATATTTGTATATATATCAAGAGATGGATTTTTTTTCTTCATGTGGATATCTAAATTTTCTAGCACTGTTTCTTTAAAGACTTTATTTTAACCAATTAATTGGTTTTGCAATTTTGTTTTTGTTTAAACTTTGTTTAAAATCAGTTGCCCATATATGTGGATAAGACGTTAAAGACTATTTCTGGAATCTCTATTGTGTTCTGTTAATTAATTTGCCTGCTTTTGTGCCAAAATAGTACTGTTACAACTACTGTAGTTTCGTAATAAGTCTTGAAATTATGTATCATTTATTTTCCGACTTCATCCTTCTATTTCAAACCTATTTCAGACTTGACTCCATTTCTTTTGTGGTTACATGTGAATTTTAGAATCTGCTTGGTAAATTTTGCCAAAATACATACTAGAATTTGGATTGAGATTGTGTTTGGCTTATAGATCAGTTTGGGGAGAATCCATTCTTAACTATAGTGAGTCTTCTGACCCATGAACCTAGTATATCTCTTTTTTAAACTTAATTATTTTTTAATTTATTCTCAGCAATATTTGTTATTTTTCACTGAGCAGATCTGTCATGGTTTTTGTCAGATTTATCCCTACATATTTTATACTTGCTGCTGTATAATTTATAATGCTGCTGTAAATAATGTTTTTTTAAAATGTGATTTTTAATTGTGTCTGATGTATACAACTACAATTGATTTTTGTGGTGATTTTTATCCTTCAGCTTTGCTAAACTTCCCTGTTAGTTCTAGAGCCTTTCTGGTAGATTCCATTATATTTTTGATGCAGACTGTAATGTGCTTTGTAATTAATAGAATTTGATTTCTTCTTTTTCTTTCTGGCTACCTTTAATTAATTAATTATTTTTAAATTTTTTTTTTATTTTTTGCATTATTGCATTGACTATTATGTCTGGTACCATGTGACAAGATGTGATGAACATGGGAGTATTCTAGTTGTGTTGTTGATTTCAGAGAGAAAAGATTCAGTCTTTCACTATTAAGTATGATGGAGGTTTTTCCTAGATGCCTTTATCAGCTAGAGGAAGTTCTCTTCTAGTCCTGCTCTGCTGAGGACTATTGTTAGGAATGGGTGTTTTGTTTATGTCATATATTTTTTCTGCATCAATTGAGATGATCACAAGGTATTTGTATTTTACTTAAAAATATATATTTTTTAATATTTTATTATTTACTTTTTGAGAGAAAGAGAGACAGAGCATGAGCAGGGGAGGGGCAGAGAGAGAGAGGGAGACATAGAATCTGAAGCAGGCTCCAGGCTCTGAGCTGTCAGCACAGAGCCTGATGTGGGGCTCGAACCCACAAACTGCGAGAACATGACCTGAGCTGAACCTGGATGCTTAACCGACTGAGCCACTCAGTCGCCCCTTGTATTTTACTTTGTTAATACAGCAGTTTTAGTTTGTAAAAGGAATAAATGCTATAACATGTAGATATACCATTTTTTTTGTTGTTTATCAGTAGATGGGCATTGGGATTGTGTCTAGCCTTTGACTGTTATGAAAAATGTTGATATAATTCACACAGTCTTTGTGTAGATATGTAATTTTATTATCCTTGGGTAGATTCCTATAAGTGAAATTGCTGGGTCATGTGATAAACTCATGTTTGACTTTTTAAGTAACTGCCAAATGATTTTACAGTATGGCTATATAATTTTAACTTCCCGAAATTTATAAATGCTTCAGTGATTCCATATCCTCAACACTTAATACTGTTTTTTTGATTATAGCTATTGTAGAGTATATGTAGTAGTATCTTGTGTCTTTAATTTGTATTTCTCTTACGACTGATAATGTTGAGCTCCATTTCCTGTGTCCTTGTCTTGGACATGTTTTGTTAGATGTGTAAAATACTAAATTTCCTAATAATTTTGTTGCCATTTAAATAGTATCTTTTATTTATTTATTTATTTATTTTTTTTCAACATTTATTTATTTTTGGGACAGAGAGAGACAGAGCATGAACGGGGGAGGGGCAGAGAGAGAGGGAGACACAGAATCCGAAACAGGCTCTAGGCTCTGAGCCATCAGCCCAGAGCCCGATGCGGGGCTCGAACTCACGGACCGTGAGATCGTGACCTGCCTGAAGTCGGACGCTTAACCGACTGCGCCACCCAGGCGCCCCTAAATAGTATCTTTTAAAATTACATTTTCAGGACATCTGGGTGGCTCAGACAGTTAAGTGTCCAACTCTTGATTTCGGCTCAGGTCATGATCTTGCTTTTCGTGAGTTTGAGCCCAGCATTGGGCTCTGCACTGACAGTACAGAGCCTGCTTGGATTCCCTCTCTTCCCCTCCCATTCTCTCTCTCTCTCTCCCTTTATCAATTAAATAAATAAACTTAAATAAAATTACATTGTTTACTTATATTTGATATATAAACATTAAATTCATTTTAATACACTAATCTAATATTCATAAACTTTAATGAACTAGTTATTAGTTCTTATTGTTTACAGATTTGTTTGGTTTTTAATGCAGTTAATTATATTATATGCAAATAAAGACAGTTTTATTCCCTCTATCAAGATTTCTTCAGAGTTTTTTGATTACTGACTCAATTTCTTTGCTAGTAATCACTCTATTCAAATTTTCTATTTCTTCTTGATTCAGTTTTGGAAGGTTATATGTTTCTAGGAATGTATTTCTTCCAGGTTGTCCAATTTATTGGCTATAATTTTTCATAATATTCTGTTATAATCCTTTGTATTTCTGTGGTATTGGTTGTTATTTCTCCTCTTTCTCTTTTCTGATTTTATTCATGTGCCTTGATGAGTCTGCTAAAGGTTTATTAATTCTGTTTACCTTTTCAAAGAACCACCTCCTGATTTTTCATTGATATTTTCTGTTGTTTAGCTTTTTAAAATTTATTTCTGCTCTAATCATTTCATTTCCTTCCTTCTGGTTTAGTTTTGTTTGCTCTTCTCATTCTAGCAAAGTTAGGTTGCTTAGTTGAGTTTTCTTTTTTTTTTCTTGAAGTTAGCCTGTATTACTATAAACTTCCCTCTTAGAACAGCTTTTGCTGTATCCCAAGGTTTTGGATCATTGTATTTTCATTTTTATTTGTCTCTTTGTATTTTTTATTTCCTATTTGACTTCTTGGTTGATCCATTTATTGTTTAGTTGAATGTTGTTTAGCCTCCATGTATTTCTTTTCTATCCAGATTTTTTCTTGTGATTAATTTCTAGTCTCATACCCTTGTGTTTGGAAAGATGCATGATGTGATTTCAATATTTTTTGATTTATTGACACTTGTTTTGTGGTCTAATATGTGATCTATTCTGGATAATATTCCATGTACACTTGAAAACAATGTGTACTCTTTTTGTTTTTGTTTTTGTTTTTGTTTTGAATGGAGTGTTCTGAATATATCTATTAGGTCTTTATGGTTCAATCAATCATTCAAAGCCACTGTTACTGATTTTCTGTCTTGATGACCCATCCATTGGTGTGAGTAGGGTGTTAAAATCCCCTCACTATTATTGTGTTACTATTAATTTCTTCCTTTATTTCTGTTAATATTTGCTTTATGTATTTAAGTGCTCCCATGTTGGGTGTGTAGATATTTACAATTGATATATCCTCTTTTTGGATTGTTCTCTCTATGAGTATGTAGTGTCCTTCTTTCTCTCTTGTTAGTATTTGTTTAAAGTCTCTTTTGTTCAACATAAATAGTCTTACCCCCAAAATTAACCCACAGAGGTCCAAAGTAAAATGCAGAATGATTAAGTGACAAAAAGATTTAAAAACATCAAGAAAGAATAGCTACATACAGGGGAAACCCCATAAGGCTATCAGCTGGTTTTTCAGCAGAAACTTTGCAGGCCAGAGGGAGTAGCATGGTATAGTCTAAATGTTGAAAGGAAAAAAGCTGCAACCAAGAATGCTCTATCTATCACAGCTGTCATTCCGAGTAGAAAGAAATTTTTCTAAACAAAAACAAAAAACAAACAAAACAAACAAAAACAAATAAGAGTTTCTCTAAGAAAAGCTAAAGGAGTTCATCCCCTCTAAACCATCCTTACAAGAAATATTAAAGGATATTATTCAAGTGGAAGGAAAAGGTCATAATCTAGAGTAAGATTATGAAAGAAAATTTTACAGGTAAATATAAACCTATAATAAATGTAGTAGATCAATCACTTATGAAACCAATATGGATATTAAAGCACAGGAACTGAAAAATCAATTATATTTACAAAAACCAGTCAAGGGATTCACGAAAGAAAAAGATGTAAAGTATGATACCGTATACATAAAATGTGGGGAGGGTAGTAAACATTTAGTGTTTTTAGAATAGGTTCAAACTTAAGCAACCATCAACTTAATATAGACTGCTGTATGCATAAGATGTTACATGTGAACTTAATGGTAACCACAAGTCAAAACCTATAATAGATACACAGAAAGTAAAGGGAAAGGAATCCAAGCATAACACTAAAGAAAACTTTAAACCATAGGGAAGAGAGTAAGACAAGAGGTGAACAGAGAAGAAGACAAAAACAATCATAAAACAAGTAACAAATTGGCAATAAGTACATACCTATTAATAATTACTTTAAATGGAAATGGACTAAATGCTCCAGTCAAGACATAGGGTGACTAAATGGATAAAAAAGAAAGGCCCATCTTTATGTTGCTTACAAGAGACTTAACTCAGACCTAAAGACACATAGAAATTGAATGTGAAGGGGTGGAAAAACATTTACTATGAAAATGTAAGCAAAAGAAAGCTCTGCTGACAATACTTATATCTTTAAAGTTTTTTTAACCCCTTACTGGGACACTTGTGATCTCTAAGTGCTGAGTCAAAGTGATGGTAGTAGACAGGACCATCAAGTAGAGAGTTTGAAATAATTTATGGAACATTTCCTTTAGCAAGTTAAAAAAAGTTATCCACATTAGTGTTCTATAAGATTTTATTATGAATGACTTTTTCCTTTACCTTATTATGTGTGAAGTTGTATTAGTAAATTTCCTAATGTTAAATATCTTTGAATTCTGGGATAAACCAAACATAGGCATGGAATGTTGTTTTTTGGAACACTGCTAAATATTAGTTGTTCATATTCTATTTAGGATTATTTTCAGTATAAATGAATACAGACTACCATTGTACTTTTTTCTCTAATGAAATGATGTTTGACTGTAAGGTTTTAGTTTTTATTTTCCATTTTCGTATTGGGTAATTATGGTAATAGCTTTTAAAAATGAATTTGAGTAGATTGATGACCCATTTTAAAACAGAAATGGTTAAATATTAAGTGAACTTTAAAGGCTGGCTAAATTCAAAGAAAATTTTGGGGTCTGGTCATTTAGTAATTTCCTTTTTATATACTTTTTAATTGTTATTGTTTCGTTAAAAAGTTCTTAATGTTTATTTATTTATTTGAGAGAGAGAGAAAGAGAGCCGGGAGGGGGGGCAAAGAGAGAGGGAGACACAGAATCTGAAGCAGGCTCCAGGCTCTGAGCTGTCAGCACAGAGCCTGACACGGGGCCCGATCTCGTGAACTCTGAGATCATGACCTGAGCTGAAGTCAGCCACTCAACTGATTGAGCCACCCAGGTGCCCCTAATTGTTATTGTTTCTTATTAACATTATTTTTCACATAGTTCTTAGCAGACACTGATGTTCAGTGTTTATATTGTAATTGATTAGGTGTTGCAAAAGTGATATTTCAATACCGTCTTTATTTCTTGATTAGAAAACTTCTCTAAAAATAAATTTCCTCTCATCAGTTATTTGGTTACTCATTGATACAGTTCATATAGGAAATGCATGATAAATGTAATATTAGTTGTTTTTACTTACCAGTTTTCAAAGTAAAGAATTATTCAGTATCTCTCAAACATGACGATGTTTCTTTTCATGATAAACTTATGGACTCATACATATTTAATATGTTTAAATCCATTTTCAATTATTAACCTTACTGATGCTCAAATTGGTTTTTATGACTAAGATAGTTTTTCTTCTAGATCAATACTATCCAATATAAATATAATATGAGCCATATATGTAATTTAAAAAAATTTAATGCTTATTTATTTTGAGAGAGAGTGTGTGTGTGCAAGGCAGGGGAGGGGCAGGGAGAGAGGGAGACAGAAGATCCAAAGAGGGCTCTGTGCTGACTAAAGAGGGGCCGATGTGGAGCTCAAACTCACTAACTGGAAGATCATGACCTGAGCTGAGGTCGGTCTCTTAATTGACTGAGCCACCCAGGAGCCCCTTAAATTTTCTAGTAGCTACATTAAAAAAGTTAAAGGAAACAGGTGAAATTAATTTTTTTAAGTTTATTCATTTTGAGAGAGAGGATGCGTGTGTTGGACGAGCAGAGAGAGAGGGGAGAGAGAGAATCCCAAGCAGGCTCTGTGCTGTCAGTTCAGAGCCCCACTCGGGGCTCACTCTCACCAACCATGAGACTATGACCTGAGCCGAAATCAAGAGTAGGATGCTTAACCAACAGAGTCACTGAGGCTCCCCCAGGTAAAATGAATTTTAATAGTCTACTTTATTTAACTCAACATATCTGAGATGTCAGTTTAACATGTACCATTATAAAAATCGTCAATGAGGTTTTTGTCTTTAGTGTTTTTTTCAAACTACGTCTGAAATACAATTTGAATTCTATAATTATAGCAGTCTCCATTCAAATCAGTCACATTTCAATTACTCAATAGCCACGTGTGAATAGTGGTCACCAAGCGTTGGATAGCTCATCTTTAGATTATGTAGGATTCTAACTTTTTTAAAAATGTAAAAGGAATAGTCATAAAGCACTAGATGGCAGCCTTGTCACTTGTTAGAAGACCCTTAAAGCTTAATAACATTTGAAAGAAATGGTGTTTAAAGAAAAGGTCAGTAGTTCTTGTAATAGTGTTAATGGAAACTATACTGATTTTAAAGATCAGAGTGAAATTTAAAATGCAGGCCCACACTGTGGCTTAAAGCAATTGAGTGCAATGTGGTGTTAACTTAATTGAAAGTAATATACCAGCAGTTGTATCCTTTAGACAGTCTTAGTAGGTTTGTTTGTTTGTTTGTTTATTTATTTATTTATTTATTTATTTATTTAAAGTTTATTTATTTTTGACAGAGAGAGAGAGAGAGAGAGGGAGAATATGAACAGGAGTGGGGCAGACAGAGGTGGAGAGAGAGAATCCGAAGCAGGCTCTGTGCTTTCTGCGCAATGCCCATCACTGGGGCTCGATCTCCCCATGGGATCTTGACCTGAGCTGAAATCAAGAGTAGGATGCTCAACTGACTGAGCCACCTGGGTGCCCCTGCTCTTAGTAGTCTTTTTTTTTTTTTTTTAACACTTTATTTTTGAGAGAGAGAGAGAGAGAGCAAGAGAGAGCAGGTGCTCATATATGTAAGTAAGGGAGAGGTAAAGAGAGAAGGACTGAGAGAATCCCAAGCAGGCTCCATGCCCAGGGGGGAGCTCCACACGTGGCTGGATATCCCGACCATGAGATCATGACCTGAGTGGGAAATCTAGAGTTGGACACTTAATCGACTGAGCCACTCAGGTGCTCAACCCCGGTCTCCCATGTGACAGGTGTGGATATTTGCCACTCTACTAAGGAGGAAGACCTTAGTTTTTTGTTTTTTGTTTTTTTGTTTTTTTTTTTAAGTTCAGTTTAAAATGAAAAATATTTTGGCTTATTTCACCTTTTAATTTTTGAAAAATTACTGTTTTATTTTGAATTCTGTTGCTCTTTAGAGTTCAGCATACAATTTTGTGATGATAATAATACATTCTCTCTTTTATTTTTATTTTTTTTTCAACATTTATTTATTTTTGGGACAGAGAGAGACAGAGCACGAACGGGGGAGGGGCAGAGAGAGAGGGAGACACAGAACCGGAAACAGGCTCCAGGCTCTGAGCCATCAGCCCAGAGCCCGACGCGGGGCTCGAACTCACGGACCGCGAGATCGTGACCTGGCTGAAGTCGGACGCTTAACCGACTGCGCCACCCAGGCGCCCCAATACATTCTCTCTTTTAAAAGGAGTAAGGAATTTAATTACTGTCACATTCAGTGCTTGCTTCTGCCACTCATCACATCTTATGTTAGTTTATATTACTAAAAAATTAAATATGTATCCATTTGTACCACTGTAAACTCTGTAGGTTATTATTGATATATTTAGTGTTTATTAGTGTTTATGGTTTGTACTGAAAGATTAGTTATAAGCATATTATTTAAGGATTTGAATTTTTTCTTTTGTTTGATATATGAGAGATATTTCTAATAAATGTTAGTATAGCTTTAAATTATGAGTACCAATCCCAATTTAATTTTCTAAAATGCTATGTCATACAAACAATGAAATTAAATCTTGAATTAACCTTATACTTAACATGATTATTTTGTGTTTTGTTCTAAAATGGGAATAAAGGAATTTTCCCATTTTAAATTAAATATAATGTATTTTGTTAGTGTTTTCTATAACTGTTTAGCCATTGATCAATAGATCAATACATCAAACAGCTATTTCAGTAGGATCTAGCTGGTCCATCTGCAAATAGGGAAGTGACCTAGATAAACACAGAGAATCTAAATTCTTTCATTTCACAGATTGAAGACATGATGGATTGAGGATTATCAGAGAAAACATAAATTAACCACATGGTTGGATTTTAACCTTTATTCTGTGATTCATCAGTGTTTCTGTTAAATTTCTTTAAGCTTATATCCCAGTAATTTTTAGATGTTTATTTCAGAATTATTTAATATTTTAACGTATTTTAAAATGAAGTGCAGTATAGCACAATTAATGAAAAAGTTAAAAATAGCTGATGAGAAAATTTTCTATTCAATTAATCTAGAAGAGAGATGAAAAATGTATTTGGCAAATATTTTGTAATGAAACTGTTAAATTATTCTAGTTATGTAAATAATACAGACTCACTGTAGAAATAATTAAAGTTTAAGGAATCAATAAAAATGCCTGAAAAGCTGCCACCAGCGCTCCCAAGGGGAGTTGTGCAGCCTGTGCCCTCCGCAAAGGTTCCTAGCTACAAGAGAGAGTGGGCGCTGATATCCTGTACTTATCTTTCTTACTAAGCCATATAACCCGGTGTGGGGCTCTGTCTGCCTTAAGCAAGGGTTAATAGCTCCTTATTTATAAAGATGCTGAATGAGCAAATGAAGGCACTGCATGCCTTTCTAAATACATCATGTCATGAGAATGATTGTACATAAAAGCTTATAATGTATATAATATTATGGCAAACAACTTTTTTCTCACTGATATCTACCTCATTATTTAGCATATTTATTAAATAAAACAGTTTTTGTCCAAACTGGAAAACAACCGCCTGACTTTAAAATAATGATATCACCAGTTAACATTTATTAAGCATTTACTGTGCCAGGCTAGTGTAAGCTTTTTATATTTATTAGCTTTTTTAATCTTCAAATGAGAAGGGTATGCCAGTTATCAACATTTTTTGTTTGAGGGAACAGAGGTAGAGAGAGTTTATTTTTATAAAATCACAGAGCCAGGAAATGACAAAGCCAGTTTCCATCCAGCATTCTGGGTCTATAGTCCATACTCTTGATCACGGTAATAAAACTAGAGTGATGAAAATTAGTAATAAAATTATCTCACATGTTTTTATATGAATAAAATAGAACAGTCTATTGAAGGAAATAAAAAGAGGATCTAAACATTTAAAAATCTATACTGTCTTTTTTTTTTTTTTTTTTTTTTAATTTTTTTTTTTTCAACGTTTTTTTTATTTATTTTTGGGACAGAGAGAGACAGAGCATGAACGGGGGAGGGGCAGAGAGAGAGGGAGACACAGAATCGGAAACAGGCTCCAGGCTCCGAGCCATCAGCCCAGAGCCCGACGCGGGGCTCGAACTCACGGACCGCGAGATCGTGACCTGGCTGAAGTCGGACGCTTAACCGACTGCGCCACCCAGGCGCCCCTATACTGTCTTTTTAAATAAGAAGTATTCATTTGAAAATATCATATTTAACCAAATTGATTTTGGTTAATTATGAATTTACAATTAGAATTTTATTCAGTTCAGTTTTTTGAAGGATATGCATTAAAATTAATTACCTTAAATTTTATTTTAAATAATACACTTTTAGAATACACAGTGAAATTATGAAAAAGAAAAATAGTGAGAAATGCCCACTTGATAGTTCCAGACATAATATAACTTTAACAGTACTGGTTCCCATATTGGCATAGGAATCGGTGAACAAAGTAGAGTCCAGGATTAGATTCCTGAACACTGGGCAGTTTTTATGGCAATAATGTTATTTTTATAAAAGTTCTTAATGGCTCAATCTGTTTGTTTTTAATTATCCTAAACTTTAGATCATCCTAAACCTTAGATCATGGCTTTTGCATTTACCATTTTTCTGCCTCAGATACTTTAGCCACTATTCCACTCCTACCTAAGATGGACTCACAATAACCATTTTTCCCCTCATCCTAACACACAGTATGAAATTATCTCACTTGTTTAATTGTTTATGTAAACATAGGTTTTCTTTATTCAATAGAATGTAAGTGTGTGGGCTTAGGACCTTCTCTTGTTGGAACCCATACTTATGAAAGTCTGTATCTTTTAGGCAGGCTTTAACTAAATACATAATGATAGAACACATATAAATTATCAACACATAAGTGAATATGCATATATTGTGGCTATATAGGCAACTATTTTTATTTGACCAAAAATGTTTGGAGATCATGTTATAGGTAATCAAGTAAAAGTGGCTTTACATTTATTTATTGACTTTTTTAGTTTTTAAGTTTATTTATTTACTTTGAGAGAGAGAGATAAAGTGTGTGCACAGCTCGAGTGAGCCAGGAGGGGAAAAGAGAGAGAGAGAGAATCCCAAGCAGGCTCTGTGCTGTCAGCACAGAGCCTGACACAGGGCTCAATCCCACCAGCTGTGAGATCATGATGTGAGCTGAAGTCAAGAGTCAGACGCTTTAACCAACCTAGCCCCCCAGGTGTCCCTAATTTACATTAATTTTTAAATGTATTTACATAAAGTAGTACAAATCTATATTAAACAACTTTAAGCATCAGGCATTCGTTTGGATAAAAATGAGTCTCAAGATTTGTTTTTCCTCATAGTCTATGGAACGTTTGCCTCAAATAAAATCTACGCAGATTCCCATATGTCATTACAGAGTAATGAATAATAGTTCAGCTGCTTAAAGATACTATGAAGCAAAGAAAGTTGGCTTCTGAAGAAGTCGTGCCACATTATATGAAGGCCCCTACATTAGAATCAGTGATGTATAAGCATTGGTAATCATCATCAATCTTCTTTTTTCATTAATGAAAAAAATAAGACCTAATGAGTTTAAGTGTATATTCAGGGCCACAGAATCAGTCATTTTCAGACTGTGAGTAACAACAAAGTATCTGTGCTTTTTCTCTCATATCTAGCAAATGTTCAACTTTCAGATTTTACCTTTGGAATTATTCTAAATGTTCCAAGCTCAATAGAAAATCTTAGTAATTTTAAACATGGATAGTACTGTACAGCAAGCGAAGAAAAACTAGTATTTATTGAATGTTTTTCTTGTAGAGAACAATTTAATATTAATTATTTCATTTAATATTCACAAGAGTGACATTTTTTTTTTTCTCCTTAATTTACTTACTGAAGAGTTACACTGTTACAGCTTGGTGAGAGAATTCATTATTGGAATTGACTCAGTTTTGTTTATTCATTGAACATATATTTTTTGAGTACTTTGGTGGACTCTGGGGATATTATGGTGAACAAAATGGGTTCTGCTCCATTGATGCTTATAAAGCTGTAGGGAAAATAGGTCTTATACCTCTTATACAATTGCCTAGATATGTGATTGTCATAAGAACTCTGAATGAGAATTCTAGAGGCTTCAGGAATATATTATAAGAGAACCTGACCTAATTTGTGGGACAGGGAATAGGACTGGGTCAGGCAAGAGCACGATGGAGCTTTGATGTGAAGATGACCGCATAGAAGGGTGGTGTGGATGTGCGAATGTGGGGTTGGGAGGTGGGGGATGTGGAATCAGTGGGGCAGCAAGCACAAAGGTTGTGGTTGGAAAGAACATGGCCTGTGAGAAACACATCGAACTAGGTGCAAAGAGGCAGGAGATGAAGTATGTGAGATTTGCAAGATCTAAATTATGTGGTGCTATATAGAACATGAGAGGATTTGGACCTTTACTATAAGAAAAATGGGAGCCATTGCAGGGTGTTAGGAGGAGACTAAAATATTAAATTTTAATTTTAAGATAATCAGTCTGCTTGCAATGTGTCAGCTTGATGAGGGCAATAGCACATGAAAGAAGCCATTTTAGTTCGTTTTCTGAGGCCTGTTTCGGGTGCTACATGTAAAGTATGAACCACTGAGACTGTGAATATATTTGAACTTATATTCACACAAATTTTATCATTTACTAAATAGTTGTCAAAGTTGGCAAATACAGGTATTTATACAAATGATATTGTTTAAAATGTATTTGGATGTTCGAGGCACCTGGGTGGCTTAGTCGGTTGAGTCCAACTCTTGATTTCGGTTTAGGTCATGATCTCATGGTCATGAGATCGAGCCCCATGTTGGGCTCTGGGCTGTGTGTGGAGCTTGCTTGGATTCTCTCTCTCTCTCTCTCTCTCTCTCTCTCTCTCTTAACCCCTCCTCCACTCACATACTCTCAAAATAAATAAATAAACATTTAAAAAACTCATATTTGGATCCTTGATATTTTTGTCAAAGTCTAGGTGCATCCCTTTATCAAACCCTCAGGGTGGCTAAATATATGTGTCCAATATTTTCATCATAAGCATCTTTGCTGCAAACATTTTCACCATATAACTAATTGACTGTAAGTCAATTTTGTTATAAAAGGTAAACTCACAAAAAATACAAGAGGGACATTAATTAAAAAGGGCATAATGAAACATGAAAATTGTTAAGAAAATTAAAAATTATTGTGAAACATAAAATATTTGAACACATTTAAAATGTATGTAGATTCATGGCAATACTGTACAAATAACAGATTTTATTTTGCTGGTTGTCCTTAAGTATTTGTTTTCAAAGTCTTTTGTTCATGCTTTTTATACTTTTTTTTTTGCTTGTTGGTTTGTTTCCTCATTTAGTATCACATCTTTTCTTTTTTTGCTAAAAGTTTTTCCTTCATTAAGAGAGATATCAGTTTCTAAATACTGGGATGCACATTGGTAACTGGGCTTTATATTGTGTTGTGAAAGTGTTCTACACTGTTACTTGTTCTTGCCGTCTTGTCACATACCTGTTGATAGTTTTCCCAAGTCCTGTGGAAATCGCAGGCTCAATGTATAGACCATTATGAGGGCTAAGATTTAAAATGGGAGCACTGAATCAATGGAGAAATGAAACGAAACTGTCACCAGGTGAGAAAACAAAACAAAACAAAAAAAGACTGTCAAGCCAAACTGTCACCTGTTATTTTTTTTTATCTTTTATGGCAAATCTGCGTTATGGCCAATTACGCAACAAATATGATTGTGGCAAAGATGCTTACAGTGAAACTACATAGAACCAAATATATAAAATCATGAACTCATATATTTATGAACAAATATGTAGTTATATATAAATATACATATGAGAATCTGTTTGATATTTTGGAAGTTTTTAGAATTCATTCAGAGCCAATATGGTGAATAAGGAAATAGAAATAACATTGATTGAATGCCTTCATTTTATGAGATGGTCTTTTCTAAGCCAAATACACACTAGCATAATTATGTTTAACCCATAGAATAATCCTATAAGATAGGCAGTTTTATATACCCATTGCAGCATCATATTTCACTAAGGTTAGTTAACCTACATAACATAACCCAGTCGGTGAATGGGTGATTGCAGTTCACATCTCCTCAGATACTGTGGAGAATGCTCCATTAAAAGTGAGACACAATATGAATTGATGAAAAAGCAAATAATAACGCTTCAGTTTCTTTCTCAGAATATCCAAATTAAAAACTTCTGAAACAATTCAACATTTATATAATAATTATTCTGAGCTGAAATTTGTATGAACAATATCATCGATATACACAAGTCAAGATCACTTTCATTTGTGAACCTGATGTCTGCCTTCCTGCATCTCAGATTATATAGATATTTCTAATATACATTTTGATGATTTTTCCACTGGTTATTATCTTCTCAGAAAATACAGTAGTTCATGCAGCTTTTGTTGAAAAACTAAAACAAATACTCACTATTTGCTTTTCATCGCCTCACATATGTGATGTCCTCAGAAGCTTTCTTTATAGTTCAAGATCTCTTTCAAAAGATCTTTTGTTGCAGCATTTAAATTTTTAGTCATCGTTTCCAATTAATCATTAATTTGCTGTAATATCTGACCTCTTTAAGTATTTTGTACATATTCAAGGCTTTCCTCTTGATATTCTGTTTGCATAACTCCTTTTTTTGATGCTGTGCTTTATTCATGACCTTAATTTTGTATGTAACATGTTATTAATTCTTCCCAGTAAATAGCAGCCATTTTTTTTTTTTTTTTTTTTTTTTGGTCCATGACTGCTAGTCCAGTACTGACTGAACTATCTAAAAAAAAATTGGCTACTGCATGTTGGAATTCAACCCTTGGTTTGTTCTAGTCATAGAAGATTAGCAAGAGAGATAGATTATTTTACATGTTTTTTTTTGTCCTATACCTATGAAGTGAATTAGAAATGAGATATGCCATTTTTAGACAGATATATAGCCATATAAATCTAATTACCTAATCCTTAAGTGTAAATCATTTGAAAAACATGTTAAAGATCAAAGATCAAAAGAAAAATGTCCTCTGAGCACCACTTTTAAAAATCTCCTTTTTTTTGGCCCAATTATGGTAGTAATGCATGTTCATTCTAGAAAAAAAACAAGACAAATTAAAATTGCTAATAATTCTTTTACCCAGAGAAAGTTATTGCTAACATCGCATTGGATATTTCCCCAGTCATTTATTTATGTACATAGATAAGTAAATAAAGGAAGGCATTATTCAGCCTTCCTTCCCCAAAGATGTACATATCCTAATCCCTAAAATTTATGAATATTTTACTTTAAATGGTAAACATGAATTTGCAGATTTGATTAACTTGATGATCTTGATATGGGGAGAGCATTCTTGTGGACCCAGTGTAATTACAAGTATTCTTACGAGAGGGAGGCAGAGGGAGATTTGACTACAGCACTGGGAGATGGAATCATGGGAAAAAAGAGGTTGGAAAGAGGACAGATCCATGAGCTAAGGAATGAACAATTTTTAGAAGCTGGAAAAGGCAAGGAAGTGAATTTTTTTTGAGTGCTTCCAGAACAAACCACTCCTAACTTTGTTTTACTGTGTAAGTTTCATTTGGACTTCAGACTTCCAGAACTATGAGAATAAATTCACATTGTTTTAAGCCACTGAATTTGTTATTTGTTACAGCAGCAGTAAGAAACTAATACACACATTTTGTGTATTTATTTCTTCTCCAAACATCAGATCACAAAGGAAATATTTCTCAAAATTATTCTTTATTATTCATTAATTTTTAATTTATCCTTATAATATCTTTATGCCATTTTTTTTGCTCTCTTGTAACTATCAGTGTACCATAGTTTTCAGATAATTTTATCCTTTTTTTTTTGTATTGACAGTTTAAAAATTAAATTTTATGTTTTATTTTTAACATGAAGTCTACCCTCTTAAAAATAATTTAAGTGTACAACACAGTACTGGTAATTGTAGGGACAATGCTGCAGAGCAAATCTCTAGAACTTTTTTACCTTGCGTATTTGACACTTTATGTCTTTTATTTAGCCGTTCTCTGCTGTCCCCCTCCTTTGGTTCCTGGCAACCACCGTGCTACTCTCTGATTTATAAGTTTGACTATTTTAGATACATTATACAAATAGAATTATGCAGTATTTATCCTCCTGTGATTGGTTTATTTCATTTAACTCCAGCAGCTTTACTTCTGGGTGTTTATCTAAAAGAATTAAAATCAGGATCTCAAAGAGATAATAGCACTGTAGTGTTCATTGCACCACTATTCAGAATAGCCAACACATAAAAACAGCTTAAATTTCCATTGACAGATGAATGGAAATCCTGAAATGTGTGTCATGGATGAAACTTGAGACATATATGCAGCTTTTTAAAAAGTTCTTTTAAATTTTTAATGTGAAATAATTACAGGTTTACAAATATTTGCAAATATTTCTTTATGATCTTGACCCTTGGAAAGTGTTGGACACATATTTATAGTATTTGATGTTTTTTTCATGATTAAATTCAGGTTATGCATTTTTACTAGGATAGGATAGCACAGAAGTGATGTGTGTCTTTCTCAGTGAATCCTATTAGGAAGCTTATGATACCAGTTCTTCCCATCACTGATGCTGTTATCTTTGATCAGTTGTTAATCAACCGTACCACTTTGTACCACTTTGTTCACTCCAGAGCTACTGGTTTTTGTTTTTGTTTTTTCGTATTTAATGAGTAATTTATGAGGAAATTTTTTGAAATTAGGTAAATATCCTATCTCTCATTATACTATCACCCACTATTTTTACTATACATTGACAATTCTGACCTGAAAGAATTATTATCAATGTGCTTGCCAAATGGTGATTTTCTGTTGTGTTATTTCTTCTGCATTTATTTCTTCTGCAATAAGGAAGAGCTGTTCCTTTTCTCTCAGTTATTTGTTTATTCAGTTATTTGTTTATAGCAGTATTGCCTTATGGATATGTATTTTATGGCTTATAATGAATTACTATTATTTTATAGCTGTTTCCTAGATTTGGCTATTGGGAATACTTCACATTGTCTCCTGCTTCCTTCTGGCACGACTCCATCATTTTCGGAGTGCTTTCTTATTTTCTTGCACTGCAAGATATTTCAGACTCACCTTGTGCTTTTCCTGCCCTTTCCCTGGAATCAACCATTTTTCCAGGAAGCCATGGTTTTTTATATTGGAGAATGGTATTTAGAAACCAAAATATGGGAGCTACATATGCTCATTTGGTTCTGGGGTGTTGTTCTTTCTTTCCTTTTTTAAAAAAGTATTTCTTAAATTAAGTCACCAAGTGTATGTGTGTGTATGTGTGTGTGTGTGTATGTATATATATGTATATATATGTGTGTGTGTGTATATATATGTGTGTGTGTGTGTGTGTGTGTGTGTGTGTATATCTACTATCTTATTTTTAAAGCTTTTATTTAAATTCCAGTTAGTTAACATACACTGTAATACTGGTTTCAGGTGTGCAATATAGTGATTCAGCACTTCTGTACAACACCTGATGCTCATCACAAGTGTACTCCTTAATTCCTGTCACCTATTTAACCCATCCTCCCACCCACCTCCCTTCTGGTAACTATAGTTCTCTGTAGTGAAGAGTCTGTTTCTTGGTTTGCCTCTCTTTTTTTCACTTTGGTCATGTGTTTTGTGTTTTAAATTGCACATACAAATAAAATCATATGGTGTTTGTTTTTCTCTGAGTTCTTTAGCTTAGCATAGTACTCTAGAGAGTATTATGGAACTCCACTGTCTTGCTTTAATTGAAACTTACTGTGCCCTGAAACCTTGCTGTTCTCCAAGGGAAGATCTGAATGTTTTTTCTTTCGTAATGTTGATTAGGCATGGGAATAGTATCTGCCTTGGTCCCTTTGACATTGACAAATAATTGCTTTTCTTTACCTGTTCAAGAATTTCATCTCCTCTGAAGCAGTATTCCACCTCTCCTTGTTGCTGCCTTTCACGGAAATCTTGTGCACTCCATTTAATATTTTATCCACTTACTACATTTTCACCTGCCTCATTGTCTTTCTGTTATTATCCCTCATGACATGATTCTAGAATTCAATTTCCATATGTACTTTAATTATGTATTAGGTTTTTTGTGTTCAATTTTCAAAAAGACTTATAGGATGTAAACACTATACTCCCAGGACAGCTTTGTTATAAGCAAAATTAAGGATTTTTAAAAAGTCTGGAGATCTTAGATATTAAGCTAATTGTGTAATTGTTAATGCAGTGTGTTTTTTGTTTTGTTTTGTTTTGTTTTGTTTTTTTGGTGGAGAGGTAGGCATAATCACCAATCTACTAAAATAGCCCCCAAATAAGAGTTGTAGGTGCTTATATTTTTATATTATATCTGGCCACATGTTAAACTTATAGTTATAATTGTTTTATATTTCCTGGTAAACAATCTGATCTTAGCCATAAAAAGATAATTTTGTTTTCTTCTTTTATTCTAACTTGAAATTGGTCATCTATTCACTGCCAGACCTTTTTGTTATGCTGCTTCCTTATTTGTATTTGTCTCTTAGTTTTAGAATGGGCAGGAGTAATTTTTTTTTCAGGAGAATAATATATAGATCATGTACTTTTAGGACATTTGCTTGCCTGAAATTTATCACTATGTTGCTTTTCTGTGTAGACAGCATGGTTGAATATACATATTCTATAAATAACTGGTCCAGTTTCTTGTCTTTTGACATATATTGTTACTTTAGAAAACTTGGCATCTTAACTTATCATCCTTTGTAAATAACTCATTTGTCTCTGTGAATGTGTGTGTATGTATAACGTGTGCACATGCCCACAGGGATGTGCCCACATGTCAGTAGTATTTTTTAAATAACAGCTTTATTGAGATATAATTCAGATACTCAACTCTTATTCTTTTTAAGGTGTACACTAAAGTGGTTTTTAGTATATTCAGAAAGTTGTGTGACCATCACCATGATCTAATTTTAGAACATTTTCACCACTCCTAAGAGAAACCTAGTACATATTAACAGTCACTTCTCATTCTTCCTTCCCCCAAACCCTAACAAATCTTCTTTCTATCTCTATGGATTTGTTTTCTATCTCTATGGATTGTTATTATATGTATATAATATACATTATATATATCAGAGTAAACCAATATATATATATTATATATATTATATATTATATATTATATATTATATATTATATATTATATATTATATATATGTTATATATATAAATGATATTGTGGAATATGTGGCCTTTTGTGACTGGCATCTTTTATTTTTATCATAATGTTTTAAGATTCATTCACGTTAAACAAGAATCACTACGTCATTCCTTTTTATGGCAAAATAGTATTTCTTTGCATGGACATAATTCATTTTGATTACCATTCACCAACTGAGGGACATTTGGGTTTTTTTTTGTTTTGGGGCTGTTATGAATAATGCTGGATTCTTTTGATCTTTTATGTAAGGTATTTCAATATTTAGGTTTTAGTCTTCAACAGGTCTTTTCTATCGTATATTTAATACATATGTATATAATATGTGTATATTATTTATGCTTTTTCCGATTTGTTACAATGTCTGCTTTAACAACATTAGTCATGCATATATTCAAAATTTCTATGCCTATTTTTTTTTTTTTGAGTGATTTTCATCTGTTCTCTGGGAGGCTTTTTCAGATTTGACCTATATGACACTGATACAGTTTTATGTTATTTTAATTATTTTATCTTCTGATTCTATTATTCTGTTTAATTTTACCGTTATTTTATTACTTTATTGGTTTTTTTTTACAGTTTTAATTTTTAGCTCCTTTTTATTGTAGTCTTCATTGTTATTTCCTCCATCTGTCATTTGTTGCATTTTTTTAGATTTTCCCTTTTTTTGATGCATACTGAATAGATATTTTAAATGACTAGACAGCTACTCATGTTAAATTATTATATATATTTAATCTATAGTGATAAAATGATATTTTTCTCTTCTCACTATGCTAGTCAAACTAACACAATCAAAGATGTCAACTTTTTTCTCTTTGTTTTCACTTCCTTATCTATACAGTTAGGATCATATTCACTTTAAGGCCTATCAAGTTTATACAAAAAGTGAAAGAGATATAAAGAAGAGTGACTGTTTTTGCATCTGTTTTACTCCTGTTTGTAGACTTCATTTTTAGATACAATTGGGAAATTAATTGAGAACTTCTGATTTTCCTGGAATTATCACAGATTGCTGCTTGTTAGCCAAGATATTTAAAAGCTAGCTGTATTCTTTATAGGTGTTCCAAACTTCAGGGTTCAGTCTGTGAAATTAGAGGATTGATTTATACAGTGTGTATGATTTCTTAAAGTTGTGAAATATATCCCTCTTGTTTTTTCAGTCCACAAAGTTTTCAGATAATTGTTTCTAATCAGTAATATATTTGAACATGCAGTATGCAGTTTATATTTTTTTAATTATGAAATTTCAATTACACTTCAAAGATAGTGCACGTACTTTAATGTATATATATTATATATACTTTCACAGTATATATAATATCATTTGAAAGTTGTGAATGCTACTGAGGTTTAGTAAAACTTAACTCTTTGCTATATTTCTTGCAGCAATACAGGCTCCAACTCTGCTCACCTTAGTGCAGGATGAATATGGTTTATAAATATATATTATATTTATATATTTATATATAATATATTATATTATATAATAATATATTATATAATATATTATATAATAATATATTATATAATATATAATTTATATATTATATATTTTATATTTATAAATATATGTTTATATATTTATATATTATTTATATATTTATATTTATATATATTTGTAAAATATATATTATATAATATATAATATTTATATTTATAAAACCATATATATATGTGTGTATATATATATATATATATATATACACACATATATATACGGTTTGTTGATGTTTCCAGATTGCAGATGCTCTAGCACTGAGGTGGGGATATATAGGAAGCAAAAACAGCAAATAAACCATACTCCACAAACCTAGGGAATGCACCACTGGGCCATGAGTTCTGAGCTCATTACCTTTTACCTACCGAAGGACATCATTCTAAACTTTCTCCTCTCTCTCCTGTCTCATCAATTTTTCCCTCTCTTATAAATTTGTATTTATGCCAATCAGTATAAAAACATGCAATTTCTCCTAATTTAAAAAGTTGTTCTCCCTAAAAGACAACCTAGTGAATGGGAGAAGGGAAGTATATAAAGAACTTTTACAACTCAACACTTAAAAAGCAAATAATCTAATTTAAAAAGGGCAGAAGACATGAACAGACATTTCTATAAGGAAGACATACAGATGGCCGATAGACACATGAAATGATGCTTAACATCATTCATGAGCAGAGAAATGCAAATCAAAACCACAGTGAGATATCACCTCACACCCTTCAGAACGGCTAAAATCAACAGCACAATAAACAACAGGTGTTGTCAAGGATGTAGAGAAAGGGGAACCCTCTTAACACTGTTGGTGGGAATGCAAAGTGTTAGCCAATGTGGAAAACAGTATGGAGGTTCATCAAAAAAATAAAAATAGTTGGGGCGCCTGGGTGGCGCAGTCGGTTAAGCGTCCGACTTCAGCCAGGTCACGATCTCGCAGTCCGTGAGTTCGAGCCCCGCGTCAGGCTCTGGGCTGATGGCTCGGAGCCTGGAGCCTGTTTCCGATTCTGTGTCTCCCTCTCTCTCTCTGCCCCTCCCCCGTTCATGCTCTGTCTCTCTCTGTCCCAAAAATAAATAAAAAACGTTGAAAAAAAAATTTAAAAAAAAATAAATAAATAAAAAATAGAACTACCATATGATCCAGTAATTCCACTTCTGGGTATTTAGCCAAAGAATATGAAAACACTAATTAAAAAAGATATATGCACTCCTATGTTTATTGCAGCATTACTTACAATAGCCAAAGTATGGAAGCAGCCCAAGTGTCCATCAATAGATGAATGGATAAAGACAATGTGGTATATGTATACACTGGAATATTAATTCAGCCATAAAAACGAAAGAAATCTTGCCTTTTGCAATAACATGAATGGATCCAGAGAGTATAATGCTAAGTGAAATAAGTCAGCCAGAGGAAGACAAATGCCATATGATTTCACTCATATATGGAATTGGAGAAAACAAAGCAAAACAAATGAACAAAGGAAAAATAAAAAGAGACTAAAAAAAAAAAAAAAAAAGGAGACAAACCAAAAACCAGACTCTTAACTATAGAGAACAAGGGGAGGTGGGTGGGGGGGATGGATGGAATAGGTTAAGGGTGTTAACAGTACACTTACCTTGGGGAGCACTGAGAATGTGTAGAACTTTTGAATCACTGTATTGTACACCTGAAACTAATTTAACACTGTATGCTAACTATACTGGGTTAAAAAAAAAAGTAATTCTCTCACCTCTCTTGTTCACACTTAGCCCTCCTGGTAGTTCGTCATTACTCTGTATCTATGAATAATGCAATAAATTGAGTTGATTCATAATCAAACAGGACTTCCTTTTTTTTCACTTAAAAATATATATTAAAATAAAAATAAACCTGAAGGAAAGAATTACCAGAATGCAGCCCTTTGCATAGTAGTTCAAGAATAAGGGAAGGGCAAGGAAGGGAAAGAAAGGGAAGGGGACTTCTTATTTTGTATACCATAATGAAGTGGTTCATTAAAGCAATATAAAAACTTCTTTTCAGATTATGTACATTTGCATAAACGTGGTACACCTTTTAAATGTCAGTGTTTTATGTCCTGTACTGTATTTAGCTAAGAATTTCAGAGTAAATTTCAGCATTAAGATACGTGTTTTAAGTGCCAGGTAATTACTCATTTGTAACCCCCCACCCCTAAAAATATACCAGCAAAATGACTAAAACTGGTGGGGGTAGAAGTAGGTCATCTCCTAGTTAAGTAGAAAATTGCACACTTGGTTTCTGGAAGACTTTGGTTTAAGCAGCTTTAAAAGGAAACATTTTGGGAGCACCTAGGTGGCTCAGTCGGTTAAGTGTCCGACTCTTGATCTCAGCTCAGGTCTTGATCTCAGGGTCGTGAGTTCAAGTTCTGTCTTGGGCTCTGTGCTGGGCATGAAGCCTACTTAAAATTTTTTTTTTTTAATTTTTTTTTTTCAACGTTTATTTATTTTTGGGACAGAGAGAGACAGAGCATGAACGGGGGAGGGGCAGAGAGAGAGGGAGACACAGAATCGGAAACAGGCTCCAGGCTCTGAGCCATCAGCCCAGAGCCCGACGCGGGGCTCGAACTCACGGACCGCGAGATCGTGACCTGGCTGAAGTCGGACGCTTAACCGACTGCGCCACCCAGGCGCCCCTAAAATTTTTTTAAAAAATTAGTAATTATCATTCACTGATAGGTACTCTTATTAGTCACTTGAATTGAGTGATACTCCTACTAGGTTCGTTCCAGGATTCAGACTTATATTTTTAGCCCAGCTGACATTAGGAATGATCATTACCATATATAATATACATTATACTTGCCTTGTACTTCCAACTCCAATAAATGAGAATAGTAAAATCAAAGTTGAATGCCTGGCAAAGAATTCGATTGGACACGATTGTGGCACAGGCTAGAGTCTATAAAAGCAGAAGAAAGTCTGTGCGCTTGGGGCATTTCAGCCTCTGCTTATAGCTACGTTGGTGTCCCGTGCCCCAATCCTTACTTCCAAGGAGTTATCTACTCTTGACTTCTCAATACTTAGTTTCAAGCCCCCCCCAAAAAAATTACACACACACACACACATACACACACACACACACACACACACATGCATAATTATGCAAATTCTTGAAATTAGTTTTGAAGTGTTTACATTTCCTCAGTCGTATTTTTCCTTCATTTTGAATAGATATTACCTGCCCTCAATATTGCAGTTCTCTCAGCCCCTGCCCACTGCAACTGACAGGGGTGAACACTATTCTCTTTTTTAAACAAAAAGACACTAAGTTCTGGTTTTATTCCTATCTCATAGCTTGCTCTCTCAGCCTCCTTTGTTGGCGCCTCCTGAGGATCTGATTAGTTGCATTGGTGTGCCTCAGGGCTTATTCCTTGCAATTCTGCTCTTTAACTGTTGATTTCCTGGCTTCATTGTATCAAATCTCCTCTAAAGTGTTGATGATTTCCAACTTGTCATCTCTGAAACAAACTGTTGAGCTCAATTCAGCTGATCACTTAGAAATTAAGTATCTCAACCTTCCCATTTTCAAAACTAAGCTCATATTTTTCCTCCGACTCCCCCAAAATAAAACCTAGTCTTACTCGTCTCAGTTAATGCTCTCATTTTGTATGCTCTTGGATCAAAAAACTTTACCTTTCTTTTTTCAAATGCTACATCTGGTTATTCAACTAAACCTGTGTGTTGTACCTACCAAATACATTCCTAGTGACTGACCTCTTCTTGTGACCTCCACTGCTGTCACCCTCGCCACCATCACTTCTTGGCTGCGTCTTGCCACAGCTTCTTCTTTTTTTTTTTCAACGTTTATTTATTTTTGGGACAGAGAGAGACAGAGCATGCACGGGGGAGGGGCAGAGAGAGAGGGAGACACAGAATCGGAAACAGGCTCCAGGCTCTGAGCCATCAGCCCAGAGCCCGACGCGGGGCTCGAACTCACGGACTGCGAGATCGTGACCTGGCTGAAGTCGGACGCTTAACCGACTTCGCCACCCAGGTGCCCCATTGCCACAGCTTCTTTACAAGAATCCTAATTAAGACTTCTGGGGTTTGTTGTTGTTGTTGTTGTTAGGTTTTTGTATTTATTTCCTGTGTCTGGATTGTATTTTCGTCAGTAAACTCCATGGCTTATATTCCTACTATCTTCGATCTTTAAGTGTTCCTTCTCAAAATTGCAACCATACCCCTACCCCAACAGCAATTTCTTTCCTTTATGCTAGTTTCTTTTTCTTGAAAACACTCATTGGCATCTGTTATACTATACACTTAGGTTATTTACTGACTTCTAATGTCCATCCAATAAAATATGTAAGTTTCACGAGGGCAGAAATTTTTATTTATTGTTGTGTTCCCTGTGCCTAGAACTCACTGGCCTATTGAATTTGCTGCTATAGTTTCTGGCAGTCAGGTGAAAATTGGAAATATGACCTTTTGCATAATTCTCATTATCTCATATAAATTCTGAGAAGGACGAAGTGTAGCCTTACAGTAAATTGTACAGGAAATACATGACGTGGACCTTATAAAGTATATAGTAAACAACATGAAGAATGATGCCTTGATAATTTTAACAATAATTTCAGCGATATTATACCTGTCTTTACTTTTTATTTTAATAGTGTGTAATGGCTGAGGGCATAACGTGAAAGATATATATCCAGAACATAGAAGTCATCTGTAAAATAATTTGAAATGTTTTTGTAAAGGTGGCAGTTTAACATTAATGAGTAATTCTTTACTCCTATATAGCCTATGAAGCTATTCATGATATATATTATAACATTCAAATGTTTCACCTTGGTTTCAACATTATATATGAACAAAATTAATAATTGTTTACTCCGATTTCTTTTTGTCAATTGTTAATGAAGCAGTTCTGTAGAATGATGTTTATCATAGGGACATTTTAAAAATGCTAAAGATAAAAATTACCATAATAATAAAGGAACAAATAAATGCATTTTATTATGTGATGAAATATTATTTATCATTTAAAGTTCATGTTTTCAAAAAATTTTGACTTTCTGAAAGTAGGGTACCAAAATGTCTTCCTGTCTGTTTTTCTATCTATAAAATTTTAAATGGAATAAAATGCACCAAAATGTTGCCTATATTTTTCTCTAGTTGTAATGTTATGGTTGACTTTTAGTTTATTTTTTACTTTTGTGTAGTTTCCAGAATGTCTGTTGTGTTTGTAGAACTTTTGTAATGACAACAGAAGTAATACATATAATTTTTAAAGAATTAGGACTTCTTCCATATCTGTATTTTGCTTTTTGTTGCTCGATGACAAATAATTAAATTTTGTCAATCTTGAATGGGCCACTAATAATTAATGAGAATAATTTTTAATACTGATATGCAATATGTTTTCACCTAACTTTTGTTTATCAAGTAGTTTGTAAAAGTGCATATCAGGATTGTATTTTTTTCCCCACAGACAGCCTTTTGATTGACTATCAGTTTACCTTCAGCTTATTACAGGAAGATGATCGCCACCATACTGCCATAAACTTCATAGCGAACCCAGAACAGGTGAGAAAATAATTTAACTTTTATAATTATTATATTACTATCTAGGGCTATAAATTTTTTGTCATTTTTATTGTAATTTTAACTGCTTCTCAGAATTATCTTACTACAGGGCTTTTGAAGAAAGACTTATCCTGTTAATTTTTTCTTTTCATAAAACTTACGTATCCTTGTAATCTAGGGAGTTTAATATTTCAGATTCTGCAAAGTCCTACAATTTAAATTATACATTTTTATTATTTTTTCAGTCTTATAGCAGTGTTTGTGCATGTAATTATGCTCTCAAACTCAGGGTAGCCTTATTTGAAAATAAAGCCCAGACATTAAAAACATGTTATATTAAATATGTTCCTTTTTTTATAAATCTACTGGTTTATCTAAGTTAGATGAATACTGGCTTCATTTTTATCATTTTTATTGAGATGCAATTGACATACTACATTGTATAAGTTTAAAGTGTATAATATGTTGCTTTGATACATTTATATATTGCAATATTACCATAATAGCATTAGCTAACACCTCTATTATGTTACATAATTATCATTTCTTTTTTGTGGTGGGACTAATTCAAATTTAATTTTAGTAACTTTGAAGTATATTATATTGTCCGTAATAACTATGCAGTGCATTTGATCTCCAGGACTTACTCATCTACTGGTTATAAGTTTTTATCCTTAAACAACATCTGCCCAATTTCCCCAAGCCCCAGCCCCAAGGGGTTTTATGAGTTTGGCTTTTCTAGATTACACATGTAAATGGTATCCTTACAAGTATTTGTCTTTCTCTGTTGGACTTATCTCACTTAGCATAATGGAGTACTTGTTTTTTCAATCAATTTACTGCATCAGTGTTATAATTTTAAAACTTGATGAAGTTTAACTTTATGAAAGAATAATTATCAGTAATCATAGGAAAAGGCTCTAAGTTTGTTTGAAAGTAACACATGCATTCCCATCCATCTGAGACCTAATATAGTTAAAAAGTCAAAGGAATGGGAATATCAGCCATTTGGTTTATTTTGGTGGAGTTTTCGTTCTTTTGAAACTGAAAATAACTCTTTCAAATGAAGATGTTAGAAAAGTGAAGATGTTGGTGAAATATTTGAATCATTCTTTTTTATTTCATGTGGTTAGAGCATTAACATGAGATCTACTCTCCTAAAAGTTTTTAAGAGTTCACATACAGTAATGTAAACTATAGATGCTATGTTGTACAGAAGTAGAACTTATTCTTCTTGCATAACTGAAACTTTCATCTGTTGAATAGTAATTCCTTATTCCCCCGCCCACCCTTCCACCCCACCTCAGGCAATCACCAGTCTCTTCTCTGTATCTCTAAGATCAGGGTTTGGTTTTGTTTTGTTTAGATCACACATATAAGTGAGATCTTACGGTATTTGTCTTCCTCTGACTTATTTCATCTAGCATAATACTCTCCAGGTCCATTCATGATGCAAATAGCAAAATATTTTTTATCGCAAAATACTATTCCCTTGTGTATTTATACCACAACTTTTTTGTCCATTCATCCATTGATGGACACTTATATACATTCCATAAATTGGGTATTATAAATCATACTGCAATGAAGATGGGGTACTTTTTTTGTTTTTCTTTTTTTTTTAATTTACTTTAGATAAATTTTTGTTTTCTTTTTAGATAAATACTCAAAAGTGGAATTGATGGATCATATGGTAGTTTTCTTTTTAATTTTTTCAGGAACTTCCATATTCTTTTCCATAGTGTCTGCACTAATTTACATTTCCACCAACAGTGCATAAGAGTCTCCTTTTTGCCACAACCTTGCCAACACTTGTTATTTCTTGTCTTCTTGGTAATAGTCATTTGAACCAGTATGAGATGATATCTCATTATGGTTTTGATTAGCATTTCTGTGATGAATAGTGATGTTGGGCAGCCTTCTGTGGTCATCAGTATGTCTTCATTAGAATAAGTCACAGGAATAAAAGGTACAACAGGGGGAATACAGTCAATGACATTGTAATAATGTTGTATGGTGACAGATGGTAGCCGCACTTGTGGTTAGCATAGAGATGTTGAAACAGTATATGCACTTTTATAGACAGACGCTAATGTAACATTGTTTGTCAGCTATACCCCCAAAATTTTTTAAAAAGTCTCTTCAGTTCCTGTGTCCATTTTCATTTTTATTTAAATTCCAATTAGTTAACATACAGTGTAATGTTAGTTTCAGACTTGAATTTAGCAATTCATCACTTAAATACAACGCCCAGTGCTCATGACAATAAATGCCCTCTTTTATACCCACCACCATTTAAGCCATCCCCCTACCCACCTCCCCTACAGTAACCCTCAGATTGTTCTCCATAATTAAGAGTCTGTTTTCTGGTTTGCCTCTCTCTCTTCTCCCCCCCCATGTTTATCTGTTTTGTTTTCAAATTCCACATGAGTGAAATCATATGGTGTTTGTCTTTCTCTGAGTTATTTATTTTGCATAATACACTATAGCTCCATCCATGTTGTTGCAAATGGCAAGATTTCATTCTTTTTGATGACTGAGTGATATTTCATTGTATAGGTATACCACATCTACCTTATCCCTTTATCAGTCAGTGGACGTCTAGGCTCTTTCCATACTTTGGCTATTATTGATAATGCTGCTATAAACATCAGGGTTCATGTATCCCTTTGAATTGGAATTTTTGTATCCTTTTGGTAAATACCTAGTAGTGCAATTGCTGGATCATAAGGTAGTTCTATTTTTAACTTTTTGAGAAACCTCCATCCTGTTTTCCAGAGTGGCTGTATCAGTTTGAATTCCTACCAAGATTGTAACAGTTCCCCTTTCTCTGGAGCCTCACAAACATCTGTTCTTTCCTGTGTTGTTAATTTTAGCCATTCTGACAGGTGTGAGGAGGTATCTCATCATGGTTTTGACCTGTATTTCCCTGATGGTGAATGATGCTGAGCATTTTTTCGGGTGTCTGTTGGTCATCTATGTCTTCTTTGGAAAAATGTCTATTCATTTCTTCTGCCTGTTTTTTAACTGGATTATTAATTTTGGAGTGTTGACTCTGGTAAGTTCTGGATGCTAATCCTTTATCAGATGTGTCATTTCCAAATATCTTCTCCCATTGCAGTAGGTTGCCTTTTAGTTTTGTTGATTCTTTCCTTTGCTGTGCGGAAGCTTTTTATCTTGATGAAGTCCCAATAGTTTATTTTTGCTTTTGTTTCCCTTTCGTAAGGAGACATATCTAGTAAAAGTTGCTAGTGCTGATGTCAAAGAGAATACTTCCTGTGCTCTCCTCTAGGATTGTGATAGTTCCCTGTCTCAGATTTAGGTCCTTTATCCATTTTGAACTTATTTTTGTATATGGTGTAGAAAAGTGGTCCAATTTCGTTCTTCTGCATGTGACTATCCTATCCAGTTTTCCCTTCACCATTTGCTGAAGAGATTTTTTTCCATTGGATAGTCTTTCCTGCTTTGTCGAAGAATAGTTGACCATATAAATGTGAGTTCATTTCTGAGTTTTCTATTTTGTTTCATTTATCTGTGTTTCTGTTTTTGTGCCAGTACCATACTGTCTTGATGATTACAGCTTTGTAATATAACTTGAAGTGTGGAATTGTGATGCCTCCAGCTTTGCTTTGCTTTTTCAAAATTTTTAGGGGTCTTTGTGGTTCCATACACATTTTAGGATTGTTTGTTCTAGTTCTGTGAAAAACGCTGGTGGCATTTTGATAAGGATTGCATTAAATGTGTATACTGGTTTGGGTAGTATAGACGTTTCAACAACAATTTTTCTTCTAATCCATCAGCATGGAGCGTTTCTCCATTTCTTTGTGTCATCTTTAATTTCTTTCAAAAGTGTTCTATAGTTTTTGGAGTACAAACCTTTTACTTCTTTGCTTAGGTTTATTCCTAGGTATTTTATGGTTTTGGTGCATTTGTAAATGGGATCAATTCCTTGATTTCTCTTTCTGCTTGCTTCCTTATTGATGTATAGAAATACAACAGATTTCTGTATATTGATTTTGTATCCTGCAACTTTACTGAATTTATTTATCAGTTCTAGCAATTTTTTTGGTGGAATCTTACAGGCTTTCTATGTACAGTATCATGTCATCTGCAAGTTGTGAGTTTTACTTCTTCCTTGCTGATTTGGGTAACTTTTATTTCTTTGTTGTCTGATTGCTGTGGCTAGGACTTCGAGTTCTTTGTTAAAAAAGAGTGGTGAGATGTACGTATGCTGACTGTAGAGGAAAAGGCCTCAGTTTTTCTCCATTGAGGAGGATATTAGCTGTGGATTTTTCATATGTAGCCTTTATTATGTTGAGGTATATTCCATTTAAACATACTTTTTGAGGGCTTTTTATAATGAATGGATATTGTACTTTGTCAAATGTTTTTTTCTGCATCTATTGAAATAATCATATGATTTTTATCCTTTGCTTTATTAATGTAATGTATCACATTGATTGATTTGCAAATATTCAACCACCCTTGAAACCCAGGAGTAAATTCCATGTTATTATGGTGAATGATTGTTTGAATGTATTGTTGGATTCAGTTTTCTAGTATTTTATTGAGACTTTTTACATCTCTGTTCATTAGAGATATTGGCCTGTTGTGTTCTCTCTTTTGTCTTTATCTGGTTTTGGTATCAGGGTAATGGTGGCCTCATAAAATGAATTTGGAAGGTTTTCCTCCTTTTCTATTTTTTGGAATATTTTTTTAAGAGTAGGTATTAACTCTTTTAAGTGTTTAGTAGACTTCACCATCTGTTCTTAGACTTTTATTTGATGGGAGGTATTTGATTACTGACTTAGTTTCTTTGCTGATTGTTGGTCTCTTCACATTTTCTATTCCTTTCTGAGTTTTGATAGTTTATATGTTTCTGGATTTTATCAGTTTCTTAGTTTGTTCAATTTGTTTTTCATATTATTATCTTATAATTGTTTGAATTTCTGTGGTGTTGGTTGTTACTTCTTTTCTCTCATTTGTGATTTATTTATTTGGGTTTTTTTTTTTCTCTTTTCTTTTTGATATATCTCACTAGGGATTTACCAATTTTATTAATTCTTTCAAAGAACCAGCTCCTAGTTTCATGGATATGTTCTATTGGTTTTTAGTTTCTATATCATTTATTTCTGCTCTAATCTTTATTATTTCCCTTCTGCTGCTGCTTCACCTTCATTTGTGCCTTTTCTGCCTCCTTTAGGTATAAAATTGGGTTTTTTATTTGAGATTTTACTTTCTCCTGGAGGTAGGCCTGTATTGCTATAAACTTACCTCTTAGGACCACTTTTGCTGCATTCCAAAGGTTTTAGACCGTTCTGTTTTCATTTTCATTTGTTTCCATGTATTTTAAAATTTCTCCTTTGATTTCTTCTTTGACCCATTCATTGTTTGGTAGCATGTTGTTTAATCTCCATGTATTTGTGCTTTTTTCAATTTTTTTCTTAGGGTTGACTTCTAGCTTCATAGCATTATGTTCAGGAAAGATACATGGTATGATTTCAGTCTTTTTATATTTGTTGAGGCCTGTTTTGTGACCTAGTATGTGATCTATTCTGGAGAATGTTCCATGTGCACTTGAAAATAATGTATGTTTTGTTGTTTTATGATGGAATGTTCTGTTTTGTGTGTCATTCGAAGCCATTTTTTCCTTGTTGATTTTCTGTTTAGATGATTTGTCCATTGGTATAAGTGGGGTGTTAAAGTCCCATGATATTATTGTATTATTATATATTATTTCCTTTATATTTGTTATTAATAGTTTTTTTAATATTTGGGTGCTTTCATGTTGGGTGCATAAATATTTAAAGTTGTTATATTTTCTTGTTGGATTCTCCTCTTTATGGTTGTATGGTGTCCTTCATTGTCTCTTGTTACAGTCTTTGTTGTAATGTCTAGTTTGTCCAATATAAGTATTGCTACTCTGGCTTTCCTTTGACATCTTCTTCCGTGATAAATGTTTCTCCAACCCCTCACTTTAAATCTGCAGGTGTCTTTAGGTCTAAAATTAGTCCCGTCTAGGCAGCATATTGATGGATATTAAATTTTTTTATTCATTCTGATGCCCTGTGTTGTATCTTTTGATGGGAGCATTTATCCATTTACATTAAAAATGATTATTGACAGAAATGTATTTATTGCCATTTTGTTACTTTTTTTGTTGTTGTTTCTGGAGATTTTCTCTACCTCTTTCTTATCTTTGTCACTCTTGGTCTTTCCTTTCCATTCATAGAGGCCCCTTTAATATTTCTTGCAGGGCTTGTTTAGTGGTTACTAACTCCTTTAGTTTTCATCTTGGAAACTCCTTATCTTTTCTTCTATTTTAAGTGAAAGCTTTATGACCTAGAGAATTCTTGCCTGTAGATTTCTCCCATTCAGCACTTTGAACATATCATGCCACTCCCTTCTGTCTTGCCAAGTTTCTGTTAAGAAATTTCCAGCCAGCCTTATGGATCTTCCCTTCTAAGTTAAGGACATCTTTTGTCTTGCTGCTGTTAAGATTTTTTTTTTTCAACGTTTATTTATTTTTGGGATAGAGAGAGACAGAGCATGAACGGGGGAGGGGCAGAGAGAGAGGGAGACGCAGAATCGGAAACAGGCTCCAGGCTCCGAGCCATCAGCCCAGAGCCTGACGCGGGGCTCGAACTCACGGACCGCGAGATCGTGACCTGGCTGAAGTCGGACGCTTAACCGACTGCGCCACCCAGGCGCCCCAAGATTTTTATTTATCACTATATTTTGTAAAATTAATTACAGTATGTCTTGTATGTCTTGTACGGTCTGCTTTTGTCCATTTTTATGGAAGTTCTCTGTGCTTCCTGGATCTGGATGTCTGTTTCCTTCCTCAGATTAGGGAAGTTTGAGCAATTATTTCTTCAAGTAACTTTTCTGCCCCCGTTTTCTCTCTCTTCTTGTTTTGGGACTTATGTAACACTAATGTTAATATGTTTGATGCAGTCACTGAGTTCCTTAAGTCTACTTTCATGTTGCATACTTCTTTCTTTTGTTCAGCTTCATTTTCTAATATTTTGTCTTCTAGGTCACTAATCATTCTTCTGTTTCTTCCAATCTGATATTCATTGCATCAAGCCTGTTACCAATCTCTCCATCTCAGATTGATTCTGTTTTAACTCTTTTATCTCTGTGGTAAGGGTCTCACTAATGTCTTCTGTACTTTTCTCAAGCCCAGTGAGCGTCCTTATGATTATTGCTTTAAAGTTTCCATCAAGCATGTTATTTATACCTGTTTCACTTAGATCTCTGCCCATGACCTTATCTTGTTTTTTCATTTGCGATGAATTCCTCCATCTTGGCATTTTGTATAAGTCTCTGCCTTCTTCTCTGTGTTAGAAAAGACAGGTCTCTTCCTCCTTAAAGTAATGGCTTATGAATAACAGGTCATGTAGTGTCCAGAGTGTGAGGCTTCAGGAAGTTTTTCTGATGTGTGCTGAATGTGCTCTGCTGTTGTGTTTTGGCTGTTATATCCTTTAGGCCAGTCGTTTTTGTAGAGGCTCTTGTTGCCTGCTGTGGAAAGTATTTGGTCCCTGGTCTGAATGTGGCAAGTTTTAGCTAGGTGAAATGAGACCTGACACCATCTCTACTAGAACTGAGGCCCTGCAGAACTCTAATCGGGAGACATGGTGTGGGTAGGGGGTTTGTGCTGGTCTTCGAGAAGGGGCCTGCTTCACTGGGACTGAGGCAAGCTTGACTGAGAAGGTCAGTCCTGTCAGAGTGTAGGGGTGTGGGACTTGGTATAAGCAAGTTAGACAGCCAATGTGTGTGCTTCCCACAGGTTGCTCTGTGATTCTACTGAGGGGCAATGAAGGGAAATGGCCAGTTCCTTTGTTCCTGGAGAAGTGTCTCTATAAACACTGCCTGTTAGAGATGAGATCCATGAAGACAGAATAATCCTACTGCTGTATTCCCCAGGTGTTCTTCAGATCACTGTTTCTATGCTGACTTTCCCTGGATTGTTTGCCTGCTTTCTCTCAAGGAGCAGCCCAGTGGCCTTTGGGTCCATCCCCACCAAGCCCAGTGACCTTTAAAACTCTAGACTTTAAGCCCCAGTAGTTGCAAGAACTCATGAAATTCAGCCTCTCTCATTTTCCAAGGCAATAGCTTTGTAGAAATGTTCTCCTTGTGTGTTCTCCTGCATGCTCCTCTCTCTCTCTCTCACTCTTCTCCATGACCACAGCTTCCTCCCCTCTATAGCACCTGCTATCCCTTTCTCCCCTAAACCACATCTCCACACTTCCTACTTTCTTTGATGTGACCTCTTCTCTCCCTTTAGTTGGGACGTTTGTTATGTCAGTCTTCAGGTTGATTTCTGGGGTATTTATGATGATTTCATAGTTATCTAGTTGTGTTCATGGGAAGAAACAAGCCTAGGGTCCTCCTATCTGACATCATGTTCCTACGTAGTCTCTTTAATCTACTTTGAGTTGTTTTCTGTATATGGTGTAAGATAAGTGCTCTAGACTGAATGTTTGTGTCCCCTCCCCCCCTCCAGCCCCCAAATCATATGTTAAATCCTAATGCTCAATGTAATGCTATTTAGAAATGAGACATGTGGGAGGTAACTAGGTCATGAGGGTGGAGCCCTCATAAATGGGATTGGTACCCTCACAAAAGAGGCCCTAAAGAGTTCCCTCACCTGCTTTTGCCATGTGAGGGCACAGTGAGAAGAGGGTTGTCTATGTACTATGAAGTTGGCCTCAACAGACACCAACTTTTCCAGCACCTTTATCTTGGGATTCCCAGCCTCCACTTGCATGAGAAATATAATTCTTCTGTTTGTAGTCACTGACCATGTGTTAGTCTATGGTATTTTTGTTATCACAGTTCTAGTGCACTAAGATAGTTAGGATACAATTTCATTTTCTCTATGGGGATATCCAGTTTTCCCAACACCACTTGTTGAAGAGACTGTCCTTTCCTCATTGTATATTTTTGGCATCCTCGTTGATGATTACTGTACCATGTATGTGTGGGTGTATTTCTGGGCTTTCTATTTATTATGTTGGACCATATGTCTGTTTTTATGCCAGTCCCCTATTTTTAATTACCATAGCGTTCTAATATATTTTGAAATCAGGATACTTAATGCTTACAGCTTTGTTCTTCTTTCTCAGGACTGTTTTAGCTTTGGGGGTCTTTTATGATTCTATATAAATTTATTTTTTTAATTGTTTTTATTTTTATTTTTATTTATTTTTCATTTTTTAATTTACATCCAGGTAGTTAGCATATAGGGAGTAGATTCCAATGATTCATCCCCTATGTATAATATCCAGTGTTCATCCCAACAAGTGTCTTGGTTAATGCCCCTTACCCATTTAAGCCCATCTCCCCCTACCCACAACCCCTCCAGCAACCCTCAGTTCTCTATATTTAAATGAATTTCTTATGTTTTGTCCCCTACCTGTTTTTATATTACTTTTGCTTCCCTTCCCTTATGTTCACCTGTTTTGTATCTTAAATTATACATATGAGTGAAATCATATGATACGTGTCTTTCTCTGATTTCGCTTTGCATACACATAAATTACACATATGAGTGAAATCATATGATATGTGTCTTTCTCTGATTTCGCTTTGTTTACACATATATGTGTGTGTGTGTGTGTTTTGTATCTTAAATATATAAACACACATATATATGTATATATATATATATATATGTGTGTTTATATCAGGTATAAAAACACACATATATATATAACACATATATGTGTGTGTGTGTTTTGTATCTTAAATTACACATATGAGTGAAATCATATGATATGTGTCTTTCTCTGATTTCGCTTTGCATAGAAACCTCTAGTTCTATCCACGTACTTGCAAATGGCAAGGTTTCATTCTTTTTGATTGCCATGTAATACCCCATTATATATATATAATATATGTGTATACACATATATGTGTGTGTGTGTGTGTATACACACACATTTGTATATATGTATACACACACACACACACACACACACACACACTACATTTTGATTTCTTTTTTTGATCCATTAGTTCAGAAATGTTTTATTTAATTTCTACATGTTTTTGAACTTACCAATTTTTCTCCTGCTATTGATTCCTAGTTTAATTCCCTTGTGGTCAGAAAAGATAATTGATACATTTTCAGTCATCTTAGATTTGTTAAGAGTTTTTTTGTGACCTAACGTGATATATTTTGGAGACTATCCCATGTATACATGAACAGAATATGTATTCCGCTGCTCTTTGTGGAATTATATTTCTGTCTCTGTTAAGTACATGTTCTGTAGTGTTGTTCGACTCCATTTTCTCCTTATTGATTTTCTCTTTCTATCCACTGTTGAAAGGAGGTTATTGGAGCCTCTTACTATTATTCTGTTCCATCTGTTGTCCCCTTAAGTTGTATCTATGTTCGTTTCTATATTTAGGTGCTATCATAGTGGGTATATGTGTGTGTGTGTGTGTGTATATACATATATATATACACACACACACACACATATATATATGTAATTTAGTATAGTTATACCTTCCTGATGAATTGACCCATTTATCATTATACAGTGTCCTTGTTTGTCTCTTGTTAAAGTTCTTTACTTAGGGGCGCCTGGGTGGCGCAGTCGGTTAAGCGTCCGACTTCAGCCAGGTCACGATCTCGCGGTCCGTGAGTTCGAGCCCCGCGTCAGGCTCTGGGCTGATGGCTCGGAGCCTGGAGCCTGTTTCTGATTCTGTGTCTCCCTCTCTCTCTGCCCCTCCCCCGTTCATGCTCTGTCTCTCTCTGTCGCAAAAATAAATAAACGTTGAAAAAAAAAATTTTTTAAAGTTCTTTACTTATAGTCTGTTTTGTCTTATATAAGTATAGCTACCTCTTCCCTCTTTTGTTTCTTATTTGCATGGAATATCCTTTCCCATCCCCTCACTTTTAGTCTGTAAGTGTCTATAAATCTGAAATGAGTCTCTTTTAGACAGCATAGTGTTGGGTATTTTTTTTTAATCCACCTGTCTACTTTTTATCTTTTGATTGGGGAGTTTAATAGATTTGTGTTTAAAGTAATTATTGATAGGAGAGGACTTACTATTTCCATTTTGTTAATTGTTGTCTGTCTTATAGTTAGTGTGTGTGTGTGTGTATGTGTGTGTTGTTGTTGTTCCTTTTTTCACTCTTGAAGGCTTTGTTTTTTATTGATTTTTTTTGTAGTGATATGCTTTGTATGCTTTGATTTCTTGCTCCTTTTCTTTTGTGCATCTTATGTATGCATTTTCTTTGTAGTTATCATGAATTTTACATATAGTTTTAACTGTTTTAGGGTGGCTGGGCGGCTCAGTCAGGTAGGCATCCGACTTCAGCTCAGGTCATGATCTCGCTGCTCATAAGTTCAAGCCCCATGTTGGGCTCTGTGCTGACAGCTCAGATCCTGGAGCCTGCTTCAGATTCTGTGTGTCTTTCTCTCTGCTCCTCCCCCACTCATACTCTGTCTCTGTCTCTGTCTCTCTTTCTCTTTCTCCCTCTCTCAAATATGAAAAATAAAACCTAAAAAACAAATAAATAAATAAAAACAGTGTTTTAAGCTGATGAAACTTAACTTCAACCACATGCCAAAACTCTATACTCTTAACCTGTCTATCCCCTCTCTCCACTCTGTTATTGATCTTATAACAATTAACATTTTTTTATAAATCAGATCTAGTTATGATGAGCACCCTCAATTTCTGTTTGTCTAGGAAAGTCTTCATGTCTCAAGTTTTTTTAAGGACAGTGTTACCAGGAATAGTATTCCTCTTTGGTACATTTTTTCTTTCAAAACTTTTAATAGGGATTCTTTGTATATGATAAGTAACTTTACTCCTTCTTGCTTTCAAAATCCTGTCTGACTTTAACAATTTTATTTGATTTCTTTATGTTCATCTTCCTTTTGTTTTCTTCAGCTTCATGAATCTAGATGTTTGTACTTCTTAGATTTGGGACATTTTAGGCCATTATTTCTATAAATAAATAAATTTCTGCCCCTTTCTTTCTCTTCTCTAAGATCTATATTATATATATATATATATATATTATATATATAATATATATAATATATAAAATATATATTATATAATATATAAAATATATATTATATAATATATAATTATTATATATTTATTATATATAATATATATTATCATATATTATTATATATAATTATATTATATATTATATTATATATTATATTATTTATTATATAAATATATTATATATAATTATATATTATTATATATATAATATACATATATATTATATATATAATTTTTTTCCTTGATTGTATTCCATAAGTCCATTAGGCTTTCTTCACTCTTTTTCTTTCTCTTTTCTTTTTTTTCCTTTGGCTAGTTAATTTCAGATGATTTGAGTTCATGGATTCTTTTATATATATTATCTATCTATCTATCTATCTATCTATATATATATATATCATGGATATATATATATATATATATATCATGGATATATATATATATATCATGGATATATATATATATCCATATATATCAATTATATATATATATATATCATGGATCCTTATATATATAATATATAATTATTATATATAATTATTATATATATTTATTATATAATATATATTATTATTATATATTATATTATTATATATAATTATATTATATATTATATTATATATTATATAAATATATTATATATATAATTATATTATATATTATATAAATATATTATATATATAATTATATTATATATTATTATATATAATATATATAATATACATAATATTATATATATATATATATATATATATATAATTTTTTTCCTTGATTGTATTCCATAAGTCCGTTAGGCTTTCTTCACTCTTTTTCTTTCTCTTTTCTTTTTGTTCCTTTGGCTAGTTAACTTCAGATGATTTGAGTTCATGGATTCTTTTATATATATTATCTATCTATCTATATATATATATATATATGTCATGGATATATATATATATCATGGATATATATATATATATCATGGATATATATATATATCATGGATATATATATATATATGTCATGGATATATATATATATATATATATATATATATATATATCATGGATATATATATATCATGGATATATATATATATATATATCATGGATCCTTATATATATAATATATAATATATAATTATTATATATTTATTATATATATTTATTATATAATATATTATTATTATATATTATATTATTATATATATAATTATATTATATATTATATAAATATATTATATATAATTATATTATATATTATTATATATAGTATATATATTATATATATAATATATATAATATATATATATAATTTTTTTCCTTGATTGTATTCCATAAGTCCATTAGGCTTTCTTCACTCTTTCTTTTTCTTTTCTTTTTGTTCCTTTGGCTGGTTAACTTCAGATGATTTGAGTTCATGGATTCTTTCTTCTACTTGGTCAAGTTTGTCATTAAAACTATATATTGAATTTTTCAGTTAATTTATTGTATTCTTCTGCTCCAGAATTTCTGTGGTTCCTTTTTATAGTTCTGTCCCTGTCTGTTGCATTGACATTTTGTTCATATATTGTTTCCTTGGTTTCATTTAATTATCTTTCTTTGGTCTCTTATTCCTTCCTTATTACTTCTTTAATACAATTATTTTGAATCATTTGGCAGACAATTCTAGATCTCCATTTCTTTAGGGTCAGTTACTGGAGATTTATTTTGTTCCTTTTGTTATGTCATATTTCTCCCATACTTAATTTCCCTTGTAGCTTTGCACTGGTGTCTGTGCTTTTGAAGAAACAACTACTTTTCCCAGTCTTTATTGACTGGCTTCAAAGGGAAAGACCACCAGTCAGCCCAGCTAGAAGATACTGGGAGCATCAGAAACCTTTTCTGTGATTAATCATGTTCCACAACTTTTCCTTTTCTTCGAAGGGGAGTAGTCTTAGGGTTACACGCCTTCTCTCAGTTTCACAGGCAATTCTGGCTGTAGTGAGCTGCCTGCCTTTTTCCCCTTGGGCAGTACACAGAAAATTCATGGTGTTGGATGCACATTCCATTCTCTTCCTTCCTGGAGGAGAAGTCTCAAGGTTGTGCACCTTCTCCTAATCTTGCGGAGCCATGCCAGCAGCAGGAAGCCACCCACTTACTTTCTTTATTTTTAGCTACTGTCAGATGTCCAAACTATGCTTGTTCTCTTAGTGCTCTGGGTGAGGTAAATCAGAAACAGATCCTTTAGGCAGTGCAATGAAAGTCCAGGGATGTTGGATATATGCTACATTCTCTCTCTTCCCTGTGGGAGAAGTCAAAGCCAAGGTATTCTCTGTAATGCTGAGTGCTGCCTTGAGGCAGAGGCTGAAATGGGTAAAGTGAAATTGTTCTTCTTACTGATTATAATGTGGCTCTTCTTCATTTTATATTAATCTTTGGTACTGGAACTTTTTAACTAGATTTTGATTCTTTCATAAAGTTATTTTGGCCCATACAACATTGTTAAATCAGTGTTTTTATGGAGGATAAGGGCTGTGACTTCCCATTTCACCATCTTACTAATGTCACTTTCTTTTGCTGTTTTTTAATTATATCTTAATCTATCTTTTAAGTCCATATCATATATTTTAATAGTTTTTTTAAATAGATGAAACCTCAAAATATATCTTGCCATTTGCTAGCTTCTCTAAAGTATTTTATTGGACTTGCCAACAAATAATATAATTTCTTAAATTTTTCTTTTACAGTAAAGTAGGGTCTCTTCTCAAAAAGTAGAACAGTTCACTTAATGTTATGCCTTATTCTTTAGATTTTAAGAAGTGTCTATATTCTTTGGAATACATTTAACGTTTTGACTTTTAAATAAGAATTTTAAAGTATAATGTTTTAAGTATAACCCTCTTTTTACTTATATTGTGTTTTTTTTAACCAAGACATTAGAAATGTCAGAAACCCCATTGTTCACTGTAATAAGAAAGATTTTACAAATGCACCGTAATCACCATTGACTTCTTTTTCATTGTAAAATATACATAAAATAAAATTTATAATTTTAATCATTTTTAGGTATACCATTCGGTGGCATTAAGTACAATTACAGTGTTGTGCAACCCATCACCACTATCTATCACCAATTTTTTTAATCATTCCAAACAGAATTTCTGTATCCATTAAGCAATAATTCCTCATTTCTTCCCTTTGCCACAGCCCCTTTATTCTACTTTCTGTCTCTGAATTTGTATATTCTAAGTACCTCACATGTACAACCATACAATATCTGTCCTTTTGTGTCTGGCTTATTTCACTTAGCCTAATGTTTCCAAGGTTCAGCCATGTTGTAGTGTGCATCAGAATTTCATTTTTTACCATTGGCCTCTTGAATGTTTAATAGTGATTACAAACTTACGTACTTCTTTGAAGACATGAGAAATTTTATTATACTTGGAACATCTGGAATGTGAATACCATTTTTCCATAATATTACCCATAGTATCACATGTGTAGGTCCAGATAAGGCATAATTTTAGTTTGCTTCTCTCTTGACCATCCTCTCCTTTTTCAGTTTCCTGAAAATATCAACTGGTTCCAAATGTCACAGCTTTCTGTTTTATATCTACTGTCTTGTCTAGTTGAAGCCAATAGCTCAAACACATTTTCTTTGAAACTGTAGGATGCTAAACTAAGCATGAGAGTTGCCTCTAAGAATGCTTGTAATATCATTATATGAAATTTTATAAATATAATTCATAGTTAAAGATATACTCAACTTGGAACAGTTAGTGAAATTAATATGTGGTCAGGGCTTCCTACATATCCTAAATAAAAGGTAATAATAAATAGATGCCTTTATTATTGATTCATTTCCTACATTTTGACAACAGATTTAATTTAATCCATTTTTACCTGAGAGTTCAAGTTTATGTAATTTATGTTTTTTTGTTTTTTGTTTTTTTCACTACAAAAGGTGTGTATAAGGGACGCCTGGGTGGCTCAGTTGGTTCAGTGTCCGACTTTGGCTCAGGTCATGATCTCATGGCTCATGAGTTCTAGTCCCATGTCAGGCTCTGTGCTGACAGCTCAGAGCCTGGAGCCTGTTTCAGATTTTGTGTCTCCCTCTCTCTCTGCTCCTACCCCACTCACACTCTGTCTCTCTCTCTCTTTCAAAAAGAAAATAAACAAAAAAATTGTAAAAAACTAACGTGTAGTAATACAATAAATACCTAAGAAAAAGTTTTTCAATAAAACAACAATCTTACATTGGTGTAAAATTACTTTGGACTAATTAAAACCTGTACCATTTACATATTAACTACAGGTAAGCAAGAAAATCCAAATACAAACAATGAATTACAGCTCCCCTGGCTTACAGACAGAAGGCTAGATTATAGTAGTAAAGATAAATGGAAACTGTAAACTACCTTTGAATTTATCACCTATATTTTTTCATTAAAATGGTGTAATTGACATCTACACTTGGTTGAATACTGACAAAATGTATCCAGTCTGTGAACTGTAGCATGGGCATAATTAAAACATAAAATGTTATTTAGTGTAGTTTGATTTTTGTAACCCTAATATTTTCTTTCTTGGTAGTCAAACAAAAATTTGGATATTTCGATTAATGCATCGAACAACTTTAATCTCAACATTACATGGTCAGTTGGTTCAACAGGTAAGAGAATTTTGTTGTCACATCTTTTACATTTGTTTGTATATGGAAGATGTTCTAACATGCTCTTTTTTTTGTTAATTCAAAAAATTGAAATTAAAATCTATATGTCATAATAATTGTGCTGGTTCAGGTACAAGTAATAAGTAGCATTATTAATAAAGTTTCATTATTTTAACTTTTTCCCTTATTCAATTAAATTAGATGGGTACCAAATATTATACACCAGTTAATTTTTTAAAAAGACATTGTTATGAATTGCTATGATTTTAATTAAGATAGAGTACTTCTTTAATGATTGGGACTGTGATTTCAATTATTTGACTCACTATCATAAAGCTATAAATTTAATTATTAACCTTAATATTGATATAAGACAAATTCTGTGCATGTTGATAAATTAATAGGTTTTTATTCCTTTCAAACTTAGAAATATACCAACACCTTTGTCAGCTTTGGTGCTGAGAAAGGGTTAAAAAAAAACCCTCTCCTTAATATGTCTTCTGTAATAAGTTTTAGAACTTGAAAATTTTGACTTTTAAAAAATAGAACCAAGATGAAATACAAACTGTCTGTTAGATTATGAAAAAGTATGCTCACTTTTTTTTTGTATTTACATACTAAGAAATTCTATTGATTTTTATTTTCTGTATCAAAGCTATACTGTTGCACAATGTGTTAGAATCCTCTTTAAAGAAAACATGTGGATTCTGGGGTGCCTGGGTGTCCAGACAGTTGGGCATTCAGCTCTTGGGCTCTTGATCTCAGGCTCATGAGTTCTAGCCCCATACTATGGCTCCACACTGTGCACGGAGCCTACTAAAAACAGAAAGAAAGAAAAGAAAATATATGTATTCTTAGGTCATTATGCTCTTTTAATGTGTAGAATCATGGAGACATAGAATTCAAGAGTAAGATAGTCTTTGCAATTCTAGAACCTATATTACATGTGTTAAAAAAATGAGAAGTTTGGGCAAATATATACACATTTTGCTACAGTGGTGTCCACCTTATAGTAAAATCTTGGGACTGTGAGCTTCATTAATTAAGAATTCATGAAAACTTGTATTACTAATTTGAAAATTACTTTGGCATAATAAACTGACTCCAGAAGTGTTCTAAAATCTGTCAACAAAAATATACAAAACCTCTACAATTAGATTAGAATGATGATTTTATCATGCAAGAAATTACTTGTAACTTTCAGATTCCCAAAACCAAATCTCAGAAATTTTGATTTATCAGATTGGGAGATGGGTTCATGAAACCTTTTTTTTTTTTTTTTTTTTTTTTTTTTTTAAATTTTTTTTTCAACGTTTTATTTATTTTTTGGGGGACAGAGAGAGACAGAGCATGAACGGGGGAGGGGCAGAGAGAGAGGGAGACACAGAATCGGAAACAGGCTCCAGGCTCTGAGCCATCAGCCCAGAGCCTGACGCGGGGCTCGAACTCACGGACCGCGAGATCGTGACCTGGCTGAAGTGGGACGCTTAACTGACTGCGCCACCCAGGCACCCCATGAAACCTGCTTTTTAAAACAGCAACCCAGGTGCTTTTGGAATAGGTGATGAGTTAGAAATTAATTCAGTTGCCCAGTATACTAATTCTAAATATTTTTACCGTTTGTTAAAGTAGAGGGCTTGGTAAGATTGTTGGAAATGCTTTGTTCCATTTGGTTAATTTCAGTAAATATTTATTGAGTATGCAATATGTGTTTAACTAATTGAACATTTATCTCATGTTTTAAATTATAGCCTCGTTTCAATTTATTCAAAGTAGTGATGGTTCAATTTGTGGTTAAGACAAATAAATTGATTTCTTTTCTATGTTTTAATTGGATTGAGACATGTGAAATATGTCCTGATTTGTTTTGAGAGGCTCTGTGGAGTAGTGAATAGAAAGAATTCAGTGTCTGGAGCTAATGGATACCTGAGTTCCAAAGAGAAATTTACCATTCAGTAGCTATAAAATTAAGGCAAGTGTTTTAATCTTTCTGAGGCTCAGGTTTAAATTTGAAAAAAGAGATGGAATACCTTGGGGGTAAAATTGTTATTAGAGAAGAATATAAAGTTTCTTCACCAGTGCCTAGTCCATAGCACTTACTTAATCAGTGGTATCATTTAAAAAATAATTTTATACTGTTTCCATTACATTTATGATTAATCTTATTTCTCCTTTGTCACTCTAAATACTAAAGAAGTTTATTTTGATAATTGTTTTTATAAATGTAGTTATAAAAATTAAGTAAATATCTATTTTTAAGTTAAAATATCCTTTTTTCCTAATATGAAAATTTACAGTTTGATTTTATTATTTACATTTTAGCTGGAACAATATCTGGGGAGGAGACTCCTATAGTGTCCAAGACTAATATAAAGGAATACAGAGATAGTTTTTCCTATGAAAAATTTAACTTCAGAAGCAATCCTAACATTACATTCTATGTGTATGTCAGCAACTTTTCCTGGCCTATTAAAATACAGGTAAGTGTTAATAGTATTTAACATAATGACCATTGAATATTTTTTTTACAAAAACAGTGCTACTTTTGTTCCAAGTAATGATATGGATAAGATTTTTATGTCTCGAAAAACATGAAAAATGTATGTACCCTTGATAAAAAAGGGTACGTTGAATGTTTATAAAAATAATTCATACTTATGATATTGAATCAATCGGTGTACAAATTTTTCAGTGAAATCATATTCTACAAATGCATCAAGGGTCGCCTCGGTGGCTCAGTCGGTTAAGCGTCCGACTTCAGCTTGAGTCATGATCTAACGGGTTCATGGGTTCAAGCCCTGTGTGGCGCTCTGTGCTGACAACTCAGAGCCTGGAGCCTGCTTTGGACTCTGTGTCTCCCTCTGTCTCTGCCCCTCCCCCCTCACGCTCTTTTCTCTCTCTCTCTCATAAATGAATAAACATTTAAAAAAATGCATCAAAACTTGAAATAATTAGATTGGGTTTTTTGATTAATTGGGTATTTCACCTGAGGTTTAGATACTCTCTTCCTACAACTCTACTTAAAATTATTTGCTGTGTTTAGAATCTCATTTTTGCTTTATTATATACTGAACATTATTTAAACTTTCATTAAAAATTTAAGGTAAGCAACTTAACAGTTCTTTGAGATCCACTGCCTCTCACTATTGATTTCTTAATGCTATATATGTACATATTTCTTTCTATCTTTTTATCTTTCACTTTGTATATTTCAGTTTTTATTGTGTTTAGTGATAGGCTGCAAAAGGCTTTAGATTTATTGCTAGGAAAACATTTAGGAAGTTCTTTCTATCTTGAAATGTTCAGGGTTTGTGCTCTTAATTTATGCTTTTATGAAAGAAAAGCCTGTATGTTGTAATGTTGGCATTTGTTCATATACTCATTCTTTTATGACTGGTTATTTGATTAGATGGAATTCAGATTATTTTTTGGAATATCTCATATATATCAAGCTCTGTGCTAGGTTATTATGTTTTAAAATCTTTTAAAATTTACATGGTGTACCTGGGTAACTCGGTTGGTTAAGTGTCCAACTCCTGATTTCAGCTCAGGTCATGATTTCATGGTGGTGAGATCGAGCCCCATGTCAGGCTCTGTGCTGGGCGTGGAACCTGCTTAAGATTCTCTCTCTCTCCCTCTCCCTCTGTCCCTCCCCTGTTCACATACATGCACACATCCACACATATTCTTCTCTCAAAAAAAATTATAGATCATTCTTTCCCCTTTTATATTAATGACAGTTTATGATCTGTGACTGAAAATGTACGGGTTTTAGTTTTAGGTTTCAAGTTTTTATTCAAATTCTAGTTAGTTAATATACAGTATAATATTGGCTTCAGGAGTAGAATTCTAGTGATTCGTCACGAGTGCCCTCCTTAATACCCATCACTCATGTAGCCCACCCACCTCCCTCCATCAACCCTCAGTTCTGTATAGTTAAGAGTCTGTTTTGTGGTCTGCCTCTCTCTTTTCTTCTCCCCCACCCATGTACATCTTTTCATCTATTATATTCCACATGAGTGAAATAATATGGTATTTATCTTTTCTCTGACTGACTGACTTTGCTTAGAATGATACACTCTAGCTCCATCCATGTTGTTGCAAATAGCAAGATTTCTTTCATTTTGATGGTTGAGTAATATTCCTCTGTGTGTGTGTGTGTGTGTGTGTGTGTGTGTGTGTGTGTGTGTGTACATACATGCATATATACTACATCTTATTTATCCATTCATCAGTTGATGGACATTTGGGCTCTTTCCATACTTCGGCTATTATTGAAAATGCTGCTATAAACATCAGAGTACATGTGTCCCTTTGAATCGGTATTTTTGTATCCTTTTGATAAATACCAGTAGTGAATTGACGTATCATAGGGCAGTTCTATTTTTAACTATTTGAGGAGCCTCATATCGTTCTCCAGATTGGCTGCATTAGTTTGCATTCCCACCAACAGTGTAATGGGTTCCCCCTTTCTCTGCATCCTAACCAACATTTGTTGTTTCCTGTGTTGTTAATTTTTGCCATTCTGACAGGTGTGAGGAGGTTATCTCATCATGGTTTTAACTTATATATCCCTGATGATGAGTGATGTTGAACAACTTTTCATGTGTGTGTTGGTCATCTGTATGTCTTCTTTGGAAAAATATCTACTCGTGTCTTCTGCCCATTTCTTAACTGGATTATTATTATTTTTTAATATTATTTTCTATGTGATTTGTGGGAACACAGTATTTTTAAAAGTCATATATTTATGAGAAATTGTCTTTACTTTTAAGGCTAATTTAACATCTAAATTAAGGAAATTACTTAACTATTCAAGAAGTATTATAAATTACTACTCAGTAATGACAATTATTTGATAAACTTATTTCTTCATTGTATGGTGATTTATTTCGACACTGTTATAGTCCAAAAATGCTGGAAATATTTCCATATAGTTTTTAAAAATTTTGACATTGATGATGTTAGATATATCATTTTATTTTCTAAGATTTATACAGAAATATGAATTAGATTTCCCTTGGCCAATTGAAATTATGTTCAAAGGCAACCCAAGGGCTCATCTATTAACCTTATTAAGTAGTAATTAAAACTGATACAATTGTTACATTTTTAATTTTTTTTATGTTCTTCATGTCTTGGTTATCTAATTATTTCATTTTTAAGCAAATTACATAGTTACTATAGAATTTTAATGAATATTTAATGACTAAATATTAACTTTTTAAATTGGATTTTCATTTGAGAACATACTAGTAATATATTCTAGGAGCCAAACCTGAATGTGTAATAAAGTTGAAATATTCCACTCTCCCTAAATAATAAAATTTAGAGTCCAGTTGTGATGGTCAAAATGAGTAGAGCTGAATTCCTACTCTATGATTAAAGTCATTGCATTAGTTCTGAGGAATATGTCATATTAAAGCATATGAGTATGTGTGTTTTTTGGGACTATAATAAAGTATAATTATTAAATATAAAATAGTAAGATTATTTTATTTAGTATATATTTGCTAATAGAATTGAAATCCACTTTTGAATCCAATCCACTTTTGAATGTTTAATCAATCTTGTTATATAGCGATAAGCTCCGCTTGGTCATTTATTTTGTCATGCATCATTGTATTTGCTTTTTTAAAATTTTGTTAAGAATTTTTATACCTATATTTATGAGGGCTATTAGTCTATAGCTTTCTATTCTTGTAATGTTGTTTGACTTTGTATCATTGTACTGCTGGTCTTATAAAATGAATGGGAAATATTACTTCCTCTGTAATTTACTGAAATATCTGTGTGTAATTGTTATTATTATTATTTTTTCTTAAATTTGTGGTAGAATTCAACACAATGTATTTGGACTAATACACCTTTCTTTGTGGGAAGGTTTTAACTAAAAATCCAATTTCTTTAATAGATTTAGAACTTTTCTGGTTATTTCTTTTGGAGTGAGCTCTATCGATTTGTGTCTCCCAGTTGTATTTCTCCCATTTGATTTAATTTGTAGAATTTATTGGCAAAAGATTAATAATATTCACATGTTATTTAGTGAGGTCATCACTCTCATTTCTGATATTCATAATTTGTTTCTCTTCTCTCTATTTTTTTCCCCTTTGTTAGTCTGGCTAGAGAGTGTCACTTTCATTGATTTTTTTTCTTAAGGGAATAGATGGTTTCATTTATTTTCTCTATTTTTTTAATTTCATTAATTTCTACTCTTTATTCCCTTTCTTTTGCTTACTTTGAGTAAATTGTTCCTCTTTTCCTGTTTCTTAAGGTGAAAACTGTCTAATTTCCTTTTTTTAAGTTTATTATTTTGAGAGAGAAAGAAAAAGAGAGAGACAAGCGAGTGGGGTGGGGGGCAGAGAGGGAGAGAGAATATCAAGCAGGCTTTTTTCTGGTTGACTTCAAATTTCAGAGTGTTGGAGTCTGAAAATATGCATGGTATGATCTCAGTCTTTTTGTACTGCTCAAATAAATTTTCTGCCCCCTTTCCCCTTCTCTTTTTCTCTGAGACTCATATGATATGAATGTTATTATGCTTTATGGATTTGTTGAGTTCCCTATGTCTACTTTTGTGATCCAATATTTTTCTTTCCCTCTTCTTTTCAGCTTCATTATTTTCTATAATTTTACCTTCTATGATATTTATAAATTCTTCTGCTTCTTCTGCCCTTGTGTTCATTAGAACCAATTGGTTTTGCCTCTTGGTTACAACATTTTTTATTTTCAGCAAGACTAGCTGTTAGGTCTTTTATCTCTGTGTAAGGGACTGCCTGATGTCTTCTATGCTTTTCTTAAGTCCAACTAGGATCCTTATGATTGTTGTTTTAAATTCCTGATCAGGGGGCACCTGGATTGCTCAGTTGGTTGAGTGTTTGACTTCGGCTTAGGTCATGATCTCATGATTTGTTCATTCAAACCCCAAGTCAGGCTTTGCGCTGACAGTGCAAAGCCTGCTTCAGATTCTCTCTCTACCTCCCTCTGCCCCTCCTCCACTGGTGCTCTTTCTCACTCAAAAATAAACATTTCAAAAAAATAATAAAAAAATAAATTCTTGATCAGGGATATTACTTACATCTATTATTTCAATTAGATTCCTGGCTGTGACCTTTTCTTGTTCTTCCTTTTAGGATGAATTCCTCCATCTTGGCGTTTTGTCTAGGTCTGTCTTCTTTGTGTCAGGAAAGCCTCATATGTTTTTTGTTTCTGAGAGTAATGACTTTATTAGGTCATATGCTTTCCAGGTCTGGTGCTTCAGGAAGTTTTTGGTGTATGCTGTGTGTGCTCTGCTGTTGTGTTTTGGCTGCTCTTTCGGTTAGGCCAGTCCTCTGCAGAGTTTCTCTTTGTCTGGAGTGGGGAATGTTTGGACCTTGACCAGTGTGTTGAATTTTAACTAGGTGTCTATTAGTCTGCTTTTTAAAATAGGCCTGATTGTATTTCCACTAGAGCTGAAGCTTTTCAGCACTCTATGGTCAGTAGACTTGGTCCACGCAGGAGGTTTTTGCGGGTCTTCTGGGGCAGGGACCCACTTCTCTTCTGGCTCTCAGGCACATTTGTCCTAGTATAGACGTACCTGCAGAGCACAGCAGGGTGGAACTTGGGCTAAGCAGCTTAGGCCTCTGCTGTGGGCACTGTTCTGCTCACTAAAGTCAGTTTGTACTAATGGGCAAGGGAGAAAAATGTCGCCAGCCTGTGTGCTCGTCATTGGAAAGGAGAGTTTGCATCTGCCACTGTCCAGGAAGTCCTCGGAACAATGAACAATCTCCCCTCGTGTGTCCCATGCCTCCCTTAGATTCCCGCTTTCACCCTGCGTTCGGCTGTCTGCCTGCCCAGCAGTGCAGTGCACCTGTGTTTACCACAGCCACACTGGCTGAGTTTCCAAACTCCAAATTCTAGGGATCTGGTGTGTTGGTGACCCACACTTTTCCTCGGGGGGAAGGGTCTGACCAGGCTGGTGTCCAGGCTAACAGCCCTCAGCAGGTGTCTCTTCTCCTATTCTAAGGAATGGGGCAGTGCAGTATTGCCCAATGGCTCTTTTGTCTTCTGAGAGTTAGTGTTACCTCTCCCAAATGCACTCCAGGAAGGGAAACCATCTCTCCAGGTGTGACCCAGGGGATCCTCAGACTGCTCTGTCCCCACCAGGGCCTCTGCAACCCTCCACAGGAGCACTGCTGTGCCTGCCAGGCTCCACACCGGCCATGGCATGGGCTTCTAAAACTTCAGTCTTTGAGTTTCACTGGTTTTAAAAATTCATGATAATTAGCTCCTCTTGTTTTCCTGGTCGGTGGTTTTGGGAAAGTATTTTTCTTGTGCAGTCCCCTGTACTCTGCTGTCTCTCGCCCTCTCTCCTCTCTCTGTGATCAGGGCTCCTTCTCCTCCATAGCACACACGATTCTTGTGGGCCCCAGATCACATCTTCACATCTCATACTTCCATTTTTTTTTTTTCTTAGTCCTAAGATCGATTTCTTGGGTGTTCAGAATGATTTGATATTTATCTAGCTGTGTTCAAGGGATGAAGCAAGCATAGCATCGTCCTACTACTCTTCCCTCTTGACTCCCTCTCTAGTAAGCTATAGCATGCTGTATCATTTTTCATCCTTTTATTTTAATCTATTTTTGCTTTTATATTTCAAGTGGGTATCTTTTAGACAGCATGGAGTGTATCCAATCTTAAACCATGTACATGTGACATACTTATATTTATATCTTTTGATTTAAATCTTATTATTTGTTTATTATTTTTCTTTTGGTCTTTATTCCTTGTTCTTTTTCTGCCTTTTTAAATTGAGCATTTTTTTATGATTTCATTTTATTCTGTCTGTTGGCTTATAGCTACAGTTCCATATTGTGTTATTTTATTCATATACTGTAAAACCTTGGTTTGTGAGCATAATTCATTTCACAAACGTGCTTGTAATCCAAAGCACTCATGCATCAAAGCAGATTTCATAACCATTGGCATAGTTATGATCATATGATGTTCGGCATCACGTACTATTCATATTGCAAGACATCACTCATTTATCAAGTTGAAATTTATTAGAAATGTCTGTCTGTCTTGCGGAGCACTTGCAAAACAAGTTACTTGCAATCCAAGGTTTTACTGTACTTCTTAAATTTTTCATTGTTTACTTGCAGGTAGTGTTACATCACTCAGTTTTTTTAATGTATTAAACTTAAGGGGTGCCTGGGTGGCTCAGTTGTGTGAGCATCCAACTTCGGCTCAGGTCACGATCTCTCAGTTCCTGAGCTCAAGCCCTGCTTTGGGATCACTGTGGTCACAGAGCCCATTTTGAATCCTCTGTCCGTCTCTCTTTCTGCCCCTCCCCCTTTTGTGCATGTGTGACCTCTCTCTCAAAAATAAACATTAAAAAAAAATAAAAAAAACAATAAAAAATTCATCTTTCCTCTTTCCTTTTTGTAGAATCTGATTTCTATCTAGTCTCATTTTCCTGCTGTCTAAGGGACTCAAGGACTTACACACTCAGTGTAGATCTGCTGGCAATGGATTATATCATTGTGTATTCTGAAAATGTCTTTATTTCACTTTTGGGGGGAGTTGAAGAATTCTAAATTGTAGCTTTTTTCTTTCTTTCCTTTCAAAATGTTCCTCCAGTGTCTTTTGGCTTGCATTGTTCTTAATGAGAAATCTGCTCTTAACCTTATTCTTTGTATGTGATGGTTTTTTTTTCCTCTCTCTGCATTTTTTTTTCTCTTTTTCACTCTTTTTGGCCAATTTGATAATGGTGTACAGAAGTTTGGTTTCTTCTTGTTTCTTGTGGATGGGTTTTACTGAACTTTATATACAAATAAAATTATACTCATCACCAGATTTGGAAAACCATATTTCTCAATTGTTTTTTTCCGCTACGCCTTTCTTCTCCTTTGGGAATTGCAACTGTATGTATATCAGACTGCTTGAAATTGTTCCTTGGCTCCTAATGCTCTGTTTCTGTTTTTTATTCATTCTTTTTTTTTTCTCTTTGTGTTTCATTTGGGATATTTTCTTTTCCTGTAATTGAAATTTATTAATCTTTTTTATAGTATCCAATTTCATATTAATCACATTCAGTGTATATTTCATCTCAGATATTATATTTTTTAGCTTGAGAATTCTCATAAGGTTTTTTAGAAAATATCTTCCATGCCTCTATTTAACATACTCTGTTCTTTTTCTGCCTTCTTTAATATATGGAATATGGTTATTATAACTCTTCTATAAATTATATACAAATTCTATAATTTGTATCTCTTCTGAGTTTCTTTTCTCTTGTTTTATTTTCCTGCTCCTTATGGGTCATATTTTGATTAGATACGAAACATTCTGAATTTTACCTTTTTGGGTGGTAGGTATGTTTCTATTTTGTTAAATAAATTTTAGCTTTGTTTTGGGATGGAGCTAATTTTCTTGTAAAAAATGATCTTCACAAGGCTTACTTTTGTTTTGTTAGGTAGGAACAAAGCAGCACTTAACCTGGTGTTAATTTTTCATCACTGAGGCTCTGTTCTTTTGGGTACTGTATTTTATGATGTATGAATTATAAGGTTTTCCACTCTGACTCTCAGGACCATGAAATATTCCCAACTCTGTGTGAGTTTTGAGAATTATTTTCTCTGTTCCTTTCAGATGGATTTTTCCCCAATGTTGGATAGTTTCTTTGTCAGTAAGTAATCTTCACCTGACGACTCAAGGGGATCCTCAGAAAATCTCCATAGCACTCTAGGAAGTTCTGTCTTCTCTAGTATACTTTCCTATAAACTCTAGCTACCTTGGCCTCTGCATATTGTCAGTTTTATCTCCTCAACTGCAGAAAATTTCTGGGATACACATGTGTTCACTGTCCTTTTGATGCAGCCTCAAAATCACAATAATCTGTGACATTTAAATGCTCACCTCATTTTTTTTCTCCACTCAGGAATTACTGTCCTACACTGCTTGATAGCCCATTTCTGAAAACAGGTGTTTCATATGTTTTATCTATTTTACTTGTTGTTTTTGCAGAAGGATAAATTTATTCCCTCCATTTTGGAAGGAGGTAGATATTCTACATGTAATTATGAATAAATTATGAATAAATTATGTAAATATGAATAAATATGCTGTCCATAGGTTTGTTCACCAAATGAGTGAACCACATATATAGTAACTATATATGTTACTATAATTCTATATAGTCACTATATATATAACATATATAACTATATATATTACTATGACTATATATAGTTACTGTATATGTGGTTTTATGTTTTTGTTTGTAATGTGTTTTATTTAGTACCTTAGATTTAAGCTTCCAAGTAACTGTAGGTAAATGATAGTCAGGTTGTAGACATATGTCTATGTATTTTAGGTTTCAAAAGTACATACTACTGTGGATTCCAAGCTGCAAGTTATGAGAAAATTTACAATCCGTAGATAAAATTGTTCATAAATATTTACAAACTACACTCAATGGAAGCAGTTATTTTGAAAAGTGGCTGAAATAAAAAAAGTGCAAAAAAACCTAATTTCTATTGAAAAATATCCATATAACCATGAGATACCAAGAAATTTCTAAAAATAAATATCACTGTTTTCTTTTCACAGAATTGTATCAGTAATATTTCTAACAGCAAACATTGTTTTTGAGGTAAATTAACACTCTTATGATCACTTTTACTTAATTTATTTTAATACTTGTATCAATAGGGTTACTGTATAGGGAGAGAACATTGTGAATATAGTTAAAAGAAAGCGCTTCAGGTTACTTTAGTCTTTCTGTCTGTAATTTAATTCTTTGCATTCTTACATGCTAAAACATAAAAGATGTATGAAGAGTTTAATATTTAATTATTTGTTGTTTGCATAACAAAATATCTTTTCATGTAAGCCAAACATTTCACCTAGATTTTGCATGAATTAATATCAATAGTATTTTCATAATATAATTTATGTGGCAGTTTTTTCCATCACAATTCTTTTAAGCACTTTCAGTAGTAATGTTTGCACATATATTTGAATAGATTGAACAGATCAATTTAAAAGGTAATACTTGAATAAGGAGAGGTTTTTAATGATATGCAGGAAAGTAGAAAAATACTTCATTTAGGTTGATCCAACTTGAGTCTAATCTTGTTATTAAAGGATGAAACTTACTTGTATGATAATAGAACTCTATATGTTATGAACTCTATAATGAACAAAATAAAAAGACATAGTAACGGTTGTTGCTTATTAAAGTAGCTTCTGTGTTTTCAGTCAGTGAAAAACTTATAAAAATTTATTTAACTTTATAAGTGAAAAACTTATGAAGTAGTACTTACAGAAATGGCAGCTGTTGAACATTTGTATAAAATTTTGGCTACACTTTCAAGCCATTTCTAAGTTTCAATCATATATAAGACATTTTGCTAGTGAATAGAATAGAATACAATGTAGTCTCTACCCTTATGTAGTTCACAGAATATATTAATAAGCATTCTTTCAGTTGTAGATATCGAAATACAGCTTTAAATTACCTTTAAAGTAAAACAAGGGACATTGTAGGCTTAGAAAACAGGGCATCCAGAGGAAATGCCTTTGGGAACTTCCAGGAACCCAATTTCACCTCTGACTGTATTTCCCAAAACTGCATCTCTTAACATCCATTCATGATAAATACTCTCAACAAAGTAGGTTTAGAGGGAATGTTCCTCAATATAATAACGGCCATACACGAAAAGCCCGTAGCTACCCTTATCCTTAATGGGAAAAAACTGAGAGCTTTCCCCCTAAGGTCAGGAACAAGACAAGGACGTTTACTTTCATCACTGTTACCCAACATAGTATTGGAAGTCCAAGCCACGGCAATCAGACAATAGAAAGAAATAGAAGGCATCTAAATCGGCAAAGAAGAAGTAAAGCTTTCACTATTTGTAGATGACGATACTATATATAAAACTATGTCCCTTGGCATCCTTTATACTGTGTTATATAAATAATTATTGAATTGACTGAGTTTCACAATGTATGTAGACTGCATTGTATTCTATTTTAGTTGCATTTATAGCATCCAAATTTAGCTATCCCAGAGATGAGAGGGAAAAGACTCTCTTAGTATCTTTATATAGAGTCCAGGGGCATATTTTGGTTTTGTTTAGGTCATAAAATGTTCTCTGAGCCATTTGTTGTATCAGCCATTTGTCACTGATATGGATGTGAAAGATATTTATGAGTTGGAGAGTTCTAGATTATATTTCCTTCTCTGTGATTTTTACAGAGGTGATATTAAAGCAGGGAAAGTTCTTAGTAAGAGTTATGTTGAAGCAAGGTTTTGAAGGATAACTAGGAGTTCAGAAAAGGGATATTACATGAGAGGGAATTCTAGATAAGAAGAATGGGATTTCAAAGTTATGATTAAATAATTTTCATCAGGGAGCACATTGATTTTTAATGGTTGAAAAACAGGTTGTATGATAGCAAAGTGATGGTGTTCGGTGATCAGGGTGGTGGTGTTGGGTATACAAGTGTGGTTGTTAGTACAGAGGAAATGTGGCAGAAAAATTTTCTTGGAACAAAATGATAAAGTATTTGCAGAGTTAATTATGAAATGTGCATTTTAGAAAGAAAATTCTGATGATCATCTGGCTGAAGCCTTGGACTGTGAAGAATTTTTCTGAAAATTAAATCTAAGTTGTATTTATTATAATTTTTATTTATTTTTTTAAATCTGACATTTAAAAAAGGAATTGTGTATATTCTGAATTGCCAGCCAAAATAATTAATAAGACTATCATCCTCAAGATCACTATTGACCTATTCCCAAAGAGGATGTTTCAACTTCAGTTTTTTGTTATTTTGCACATAATTTGGTAGCTCTGTTTAAATAATCCAAAGCATTTCAAAATGCCTACCAAAGAGAGGAAATATTTTCCTAGGAGTATTTCTGAATTGAAATGTTTTTCAAAAGAGAAGAAAACCAAGAAACAAAGTCTTAACTATAGAGAACAATCTGATGGTGACCGGAGGGGAGGTCGGTGGGAGGATGAGTTAAAAAGGTGATGGGGATTAAGGAGGGCTCTTGTGATGAGCACAGGGTGTTGTATAAAGTATTGACTCACTAAATTATATACCTGAAAGTAATATGACACTGTATGTTAACTAACTGGAATTTAAATAAAGACTTGAAAAAAGGGAAAGAAATAATAAAATGTCTGTTTTTCTTTCTTTAATTTTATTCAAGTCAATAAATATTAATTGTATGCCTAGTATGTTGAGGCACTATACTACATATTAGGAAGAAATGTATTATTGCAATCCACATTGTCAATTTGTAATTTAAAATTTATTTCTAACTGTACTGTGATCTGATTTCTACTCATATTGCTCCTTTGAAACTACTGAGGCATAGGACATAGAAAACTTATAGACCTAAATTTTCAGCTTCTTGCTTCAGTCTTTTTTTTTTTTTGATGTTTATTTATTTGTGTGTGAGAGAGAGACAGAGTGCAAGTGGGGGAGGGGTAGAGAGAGAGGGAGACACAGAATCCAAAGCAGGCTCCAGGCTCTGAGCGGTCAGCACAGGGCCCAACACAGGGCTCGAACTCATGGACCATGAGATCATGGTCTGAGCCAAAGTCGAATGCTTAACCGACTGAGCCACCCAGGTATCCCTTCTTGCTCCAGTCTTAATTGACCTGTCAGCAGCATTATTTGATCCTGTTTTTAGAACACTGTCTCTTCTTTCTTTCCATGGCACTACATTCTCCTAATTTTCCTTCCCCCTTTCTCACCCAATTTTATTTATTTTTTTAATTATTTCCTTCTATCATCCCTTAGATCCCTGTGTTCCTTAGGGTGACATTTGAGATATTCTGCTCTTAGACAACAAATCTTCTGTTTTGGTTTCATTTACCATATAGTCTCAATGGTCACTTATGTACAGATTATTTATATATCAGTGTTACCAGTTCAGGCATTGCATGTATGTTCCAGTATATCTCGTACATCTTATTATCCATTGCTGCTTGTCTCAGACACCCACCCCCTTTTGCTTGAACCACAGACTTGGGTTTGGATTGTTGGCCTCAATCTATTCTTTAGTGTACAGACATACAACACACACATTCAACTAATTGCATTGACAGTATTCCAATTTTTTCTTTGAAATGTCCAGTGACTCCATTCTCTTGTCTATTTCTCTTGTCCTAAATATTGTTTTCCTTCAATCATTATATTACATTGATTGTATATATCATGCTGTAACCAGTATTATATTTCTAATATGCAAATTGAATCAGTTTATACCTACTTCTAAAACCTTCAAAGGCATCTCATAACCATATGATCACGTTCAAGCTGCTTAAAATGGCTTCTAAGCAGCTGCAAAAGTTAGTCCTGTCCATGTGTTTAGCCATATCTTACCAGACTTTCCTCTGAGTTCCACAATCTAGTAATACTATAATTCCTTCAATTCTTTGAAAGTATTATGCTTTTTCTCTCCTCTAAGCTTTAATCTTTTGTTTTCCTTTTCAACTTGATTTTTTTTAATATGAAATTTATTGCCAGATTGTTTTCCATACAACACCCAGTGCTCATCCCAACAGGTGCCCTCCTCAATGCCCATCACCCACTTTCTCCTCCCTCCCACCCCCCAACAACCCTCAGTTTCTTCTCAGTTTTTATCAACTTGATTTTTACTTCTCTTTCTTTCTCAGCTTGTAATATGCATTTATTTTTATCCTTCTGAGTCTGCAGTTACACTGTAGTACATCTGATTTAGGTTTAGCTCCACTGGATGGCTCTGATTCAAGTTTAAGGCTATGGCTTGGGTTTGTGTCTACTCCGTGCATGTTCATTCTGGTGCCCAGATGAAGAGGGAGTGGGTCCTGACGAAGTGGTCTCCTAAGAGTGGATCACAAAAGACCAGATAAACAGGGCAAAAACTTTTAAATCTCCATCCATATACTACATTGGCCAAAGCAAGTCAGAGAGGCCGCACCCAGTATACATGGTGGGAAAATATATTCCAGTCACGGCCAAAGGGGGAGCCATAGTTTTAGTTGCTGAAAACTAATCCAAGTCACCACACATACTGTGCAGCCTATTTTTATTAAAGGTCTAATGAAGTGTTCTTCTGCTATCCTTCCCTTTAAGCTAGAATGTTGAGGATTATGAAGTCTCTGGTTCACTTTTTCCTTTGTTCTGTTTTAGGAATACCAATATGAAAGTCTCTATCAAATTGAAATTTAGGGAACACCTGTTCTCCTGCATTTCATCTAATAGTATTTGATTATAATGGTGACCAGTGTCAAAAGAGATGTGTTGTAGTGATTTAGAATGCATTGCTTGGTATATAAAATAATTCTTGGAATATTTTTTCCCCACACAGAAGTTTCTCTTGTTAGTAAGCCATGTAACAAGATATTATTTCTTTGCTATTTGTCGATTATTAGTATATCCATTCAGCTCCTGTGTAATTGTCTTTTGCATGATATGTCTTTTTCTGTTTTTGTTTTTACTTTCAACCTTTTATATTTGTTTGATCTACAGTGTATCTCATGTAGGCAGCATGTAGTCAGAGTCACAGTTTGTTTTGTATATTTTTGTTTTTCAAATCCAGTCTCACAATCTCTGCCTTTTTTTTTTAAGTTTATTTATTTTCAGGGAGACACAGGCATTGCAAGTTAGGGAGGAGAAGAGAGAGAGGGAGAGAGAGAGAAACCCAAGTAGGCTCCATGGTGCCAGTGCAGAGCCTGATACAGGGCTTGAACCCATGAAGCTGTGAGATCGTGACCTGAGCCAAAACCAAGGGTCAGATGCTGAACCCACTGAGCCACCAGAGAAAGCCTTGCAATCTCTGCCTTTTTTTTTTTTTTCTTTAAAATTTTTTTAACACTGATTTATTTTTGAGAGACAGAGACAGAGCGTGAGTGGGGAAGGGGCAGAGAGAGAGGGAGACACAGAACCCGAAGCAGGCTCCAGGTTCTGAGCTGTCAGCACAGGCTCGAACTCATGAACCAGGAGATCATGACCTGAGCTGAAGTTGGGCGCTTAACTGAATGAGCCACCCAGGTGCCTGCAATCTCTGCCTTTTGAATGGATATTTAAGGTTGTGATGTGTTGAATTTATGTCTACCATTTCACTTACTGTTTTTTTGTATGTCTCACCATTTTTGTTCCTCTGTTTCTCCTTACTGTTTTCTTTTGCATTAAGTCACTATTTTCTTTCGTAGCATTTTGATTCCTTTAATTGTTTTGTCAGTAAATTTTTTATTTTTGAGTTGTTGTTTTAGAGCTTACCATACATATCTTAACTTGCCAGACCTACCTCAGATTTTAATTAACTTAATTCCGGTGAGGTATAGAAATTCTACTGTTATATGGCTCTATTCCATATTCCCTCCTTTTCTGCTATAATTATTATGCATATGATATCATTCGTGTATGTTACAAACCCAATATGTTGTTATAGTTATTACTTTATATAATTTTGTCTCTTAAAAAAGCTGAGCCATGAAAGGAGAACAAGTGTATGCTTATAGAGTTTCTTATATTAACCTTCTTATTTCTGGTTCTCTTTATTCTTGAGGATTTGAATTACCATCTGATATCGTTTTCTTACTCCAATACAGATTTTCACCCATTTTCTTGTATTGTCAAATAAATTACATTTCCATAAGTTATAGGCATAACATTATAATTATATACATAGTCTTATACAATTGCTTTTTAAATCACTTAAGAGAAGACAGGAGAAATATTTAGCTATACTGTATTTTATATATACTTACGTACATAATTCCCTTTACTGGTGCTTTTTGTTTTTTCATTTGAATTGCTGGCTGGAATCAATTTCTTTTAACCTGAAGAAATAACTTTAGTATTTCTTGTAAAGTTGGTTTGCTAGCAACACCCTCTCTACGTTTTCATGTATCTAAGAATGTCTATTTTGCCTTCATTAAAAAAAAAGTTGACTAGATACAAGATTCTTGGTTGACTGTTTTTTCCTTTAAGTATTCTCAACTTGGCATCCCACTGTCTTACGGCCTCCATTGTTTTGTTATGAAGTCATATGTTAATCTTATTAAGATCCCTTATTCCAACACATATTTCTCTTGCTGCTTTCAAGACTTTTGTCTCTGTCTTTCAGAATGTTTACTGTAATGTTTCCTATTGAGATTCTCTTTGTGTTTATCCCCTTGGAGTTTATTGAACCTCTTGGGGGTGTATGTGTATATATATATACACTTCTTGGATGTGTATGTATATATATATTAACATATTTCATCAAATTTGGGAAGTTTTCAGCCATTATTCTTCAAATATTTTTTTCTGCTGCTTTCTCTCTCCTTTCTGGTAACCCATCATACTTGTGTTGGTATACTTAATAATATTCTACATTTTTCTGAAGTTCCTTCCATTTTCCTTCATTATTTTCTTTCTGTACTTAACATTGCATAATATGTATTGAATTACATGTTGGGAGTTCGTTTTTTATTTTTTATTATTTTTTTGTTGTTCAAATCTACTGTTGAACTTTGTTGGTGAAATTTTCATTTATTTTATTTTTAACTTTAGAATTGCCATTATATTTTTTTTATATAATTTCTCTCTATTGGTAGTCTTTATTTCATGAAAAATTGTCATCACATCTTTTTTTTTTTTACCTCTTTCACCATGGCCTTCTTTAGCTATTTGATTATAATAACATCTCTGATATTTTGGTTAAAACCAATATCTGAGCCCTCTCACAAGCAGTTTTTATTTCCTGTTTTTTATCCTGTGTATGGGTTACACTTTTCTGTTTCTTTACATGTGTTGTACTTTGTTGTTTTTGTTGAATGCTGTACATTTTAGGATATTTATTGTGTCCTCTTTCGTTACTGACTTTCCTTTGTTGTGTGTTTATTTGTTTGACTTTGCTAGACTATTTTAGTGAAGTCTATTCTGCAATGGGAAGCCTGTGGCGATATTCCTCAAAGGGCATAGCCTTTGGCATGGGCACAGTCCCCACGAGGTTTAACATTGTTCTCTTTGATTGTCTCCCTCCCTGATCTCTCTGTTAAGCTCTGTGCTACATTTGGTATCACAACCATCTGCTAATCAGCCCTAATTTGCCCCTGGTTGCTCTGTTGTGTTCAGCGGTACCCCAGGGCGTTAATTGCTCAACAGTTCTGATCCAGTTAAATTTAGGCCTGAGTAGTTTGGTAGTTGGGGGGCTTGTTGTTATTTTTTCTCAAACTCAGGTAGGCTTTTATTATCTCTTTTTCCTGTGTTCTCTCTGATGAACCTGCTGGCCTGTTTTGTAACATGTTGCTCTTAATTAAAAGAATCTGAAAAAAAAGATACAAAGAACTCTCCCAGCAAGTTTGGTATAGAGGGGAATTTCCTCAACTTGATAAAGAAAACACTCTAATAGTATATCTTTATACGTTGTCAATGGATACCTGGAAATTCAAATTAAAAACAGTACTATTTATAGTTGCTTCGAAGAGAAGGAGAAAAAATGAAATTGAGTATACATTTAATAAAACGTGCACAGGATCTGCATGCTGAAAATTATAAAATGATGAAAGATATCAAGGAAGACCTGAATAAATGGAGAGATATTTATGGATTGGAAGATTCATCATAACAACTACACTAATTCTTTCCAAATTGATTATAGTTGCAATGAAATTAAATCAAAATCCTTGGAAGATATTTTGTAGATATAGCAAGCTTATTCTAAAATTTATATGGAAGGGTACAGGCCATAGAATAGCTAATAAAATTTGACAAAGAAAAATAAAGAGGGAAGAATTACTCTTTCTCATATTGTCTTACTACATAAGTATAATAATCATAGAAATTACTCTTTCTTATATTGTCTTATTACATAGTACAGCAATCGAGAGAGTATAGGATTGATGGACCCAGAAATAGATCCACAAAAATATATTTGACTGATTTTTTACAACGGGGCAAAAGTATTTCGATGGAAAAGGGTAGTCTTTTTAGCAAATGGTAGTGGAACAACTGAACATATATATAGGCAAACAATGCAGCAGAACCCAAACCTTACACCTTGTACAAAAGTCAACTCTAAATGAAGCATATACCAAAATGTAAACTCAGAGCTACACAAATTCTAGAAAAAAATAAGAGAACAGTCTTCAGGATGTAGGGCTGAGCAAAGGATTCTTAGACTTGACACCAAAGGCCTGATTTATTAAAGGAAAGCATGATAAATTGGAGTTCATTAATATTATAAACTTGCCCTGCAATGGCCCATATCAAGATTAAAATAGAAACTATACACTGGGAAAATATATTTATAAGTCACATTTCCAAGAAGAGGCTTCTATGTGGAATATATGAGGAAGTCTCAGTATTCAGCCTTAAAGGAAGCAAACAGGCTGATTAGAAAATTGGCAAAGACATGAAGCAATGAGATAAACTTGCCAAATGGACATATTAAGAGTGGTTCAAAATCATTAACTATCAGGGAAATGAAAATTAAAAGCACAATTAAATATCAGTAGGTTTATACTACACTAATTAATGAGAACAGCTAAAATTAAAAAAAAGAAAAAACGTGATTTACCAAATGCATTCAAGGGTATGGAGAAAGTGGATCACTCTTAACCTTGCTTATGGCGATATAAGATGGAGAGTTTTTCGGGAAGATAATGCGTTAGTTTCTTATAAACCTAAATATGGAATTTTAATACTATAGCCATTGTACTCTTGGACGTTTATCCCCAAGAAATGAAAACTTAATGTTTACACACCTGTACACAAATGTTCACAGCACCTTTATTTGTAATAGCCCAAAAATGCAGTCATCTGTCCGCAGAATAGTCAAGCAACCCGTGGTACATATATCCCATGTAATAAATACTTCTCAGCAATAAAAAGGACCAAACTATTGATTCATGTAACACTCTGGGTGAATCAGAAATTTTGCTGAGTGATAAAAAGCCAGTCACAGTAAGTTACATATTGTATGATACTATTTAGTTAATATTTTCAAATGACAATATTTTAGGAATGGAGAACAAACCAATGGAAGCCTAGCAGTAGGACTGTGGTGGGAGATGAAGCATGGGTGGGAGAGAGGGAGACATGAATTTTATTTTATTATTTAAAAAAAAATTTTTTTTTTAACATTTATTTATTTTTGAGACAGAGACAGAGCATGAACGGGGGAGGGTCAGAGAGAGGGAGACACAGAATCTGAAACAGGCTCCAGGCTCTGAGCTGTCAGCACAGAGCCCGACGCGGGGCTCGAACTCACGGATTGCGAGATCATGACCTGAGCTGAAGTCGGCCGCTTAACCGACTGAGCCACCCAGGCGTCCCGAGATAGGAATTTTAAATGGAATCACCAGGAATGCTTGTAATGTTGGAAATATTAAGTATGTTGACTGGCGCTGGATGTATGAAGCTACACATGTGATAAAATTGTATGGAACTTAATACATAAATGAGTACAAGTATAATCAGGGGAAATTGAGTAGGATAAATGTTAATCTCTAGAGTCTTATACCGTAGTTTGCAAAATATTACTTTGAGGGCAAACTGAGCAAAATGTAGAAGGCCTTTCCCTGTATTATTTCTTACAACAGCAAGTGAATCTATAATTATGTCAATAAAAATTTCAGTTAAAGATTATACTGTATAGGGGCACCTGGGTGGCTCAGTCGGTGAAACGTCCGACTTCAGCTCAGGTCATGATCTAACAGTTTGAGTTGGAACGCCACATCAGGCTCTGTGCTGACAGCTCAGAGCCTGGAGCCTCCTTCAGATTTTGTGTCTCCCTCTCTTTCTGCCTCCACCCCTCTCGTGCTCTGTCTCTTTCTCTCTCTCAAAAATAAGTAAACATGAAAAAGATTATACTGAAAAATGTGGTAAATGTCAAGGAGTTGATGTTTCAAAAAGGGCAAACTGAGGCAAATGTAAACATCTATTAGGATTTTGGTTCACTTTTCTATGAATAAGCACTAATGATGTTTTTATACCACAATTTGCTGTATCTTTTTGCTATGTGTATGTATCAGCTGAACACAATTCCATGGCCAGAGAAAGCTGTCCGTTGTAGATACGTTTACCTGGTATAAGAAGATTCTGTCATACACGGGAATGTGAATTCCGCAGGGATGGGGGCAGTGCACAAGTAGCAGGCTCCTATTCCTGGTGCTGGGAGGTGAGAATTGGATTGCAAACCCAATCCTCTTCTTCCTGCTGAGGTGAATGACGAGACACTGGCAGAGGCTCTAAGCTTTGAGTTGTGTCACCTTACGTGCTGAGTCCTATAAGTAAGGTCACAGCAGATAGCCTCAAATTATTTCATTCCCTGATTTGATCAAGGTAATCAGTCCTTCCTTACTTTTCTGAAAAAGAGAAGAACCTTTCTGAAAGTAACTAACATCCACTGCATCTGCCATTTTTGATGTATGGTGTCAAGTGAAGGATTAAAAGTTCCTGGTCATTAGGAGAGATGGAATAAAAGATCAAGTCCAAGAGTAAAAAGAAAAGACTAGAGAAAAAGATCCCAATGGTGAACAAGAGTTCATCAGTTTTAAAATATCTATGATTAATATCTTTGGGGAAAAAATGTTACCAAAAATGAGAATTTCATTAAGGAAATATATCTTTAATAATAAGAATCAAATGGAAAAAAAGGATTAAAAATCAAATCAACAGAATTAGTTTCTTAATATATGGGTTTCACAGATTAGACCAGAGGAAGAGAGAAATTAGAATGTAGTTGTGGTGGATTACATTATTGCCCAAAATTCTTTACCTTTTCTGGCAATCACACCTTTTTTATTTTTTTAATTTTTGTGATTTTACAGTTTCTTGCATTGAGGCTGAGGTAGGGTGTGTGAGTTTTGCGCCTAGAACATAAGAGGACTTGCATGTTTCCACTTTCCCTCCTCCCATCTCTGTGAGTATGTCATGGTCAGTCCAGTCTTCTTGTCCCAGTACTGACAGGTGACTTCTTAAATAGAAACCATTAGCCAGGAGATAATGAATGACATCTTAGTGCACTGAAGGAAAATCTCTGCCAGCTATAGACTAGAAAAATATTTTCCAAGTCAAGGTCAAATAAAGACATTTTCAGGATTTTACTGACAATAGATTGATGCCAAAAGAAGTCCCACATAGAGGACCTTAGGCCAAAGGAAAGAGATCTCAGATATATACGTAGAAATATGATGGTAAATGAAGAATAACAGAATAGGGAAACTTCAGTGAATACTGATAAAAAATAGCTCATAAAGTTTAAAATATGTGTAGAACAAAAAATACATGACAACAATCATTCAAAGAGCAATAGGGTTATGGGACACCTGGGTGGGTCAGTTGGTTAAGTGCCCGATTTTGCTCAGGTAATGATCTCATGGTTTGTGAGTTTGAGCCCTGCGTCAGATTCTTTGCTGACAGCTCAGAGCCTGGAGTCTGCTTTGGATTCTGTCTCCCTCTCTCCATGTCTCTCTCTCTGTCTCTGTCTCTCTCTCTCTCTCTCAAAAATAAACAAATATTAAAATTTTTTGTCAATAAAAAACAGTAGTAGGGCTAACTATAACTAAGTAGTCTAGCAGTATCAGTGAAATGGTAAAAAGTAGTAAATTTTTAAGAATCTTTAATTTTTTTTATTTCTAGTGTAAATCTGAAGAAGAATAAAAGAAAGAATGAACTAACAAGTTGATCAGGGAGTTAAATTGACTAATAAAAACATTTCATGAGCTCACAAAGAAGTATGAAGAGGGGCGCCTGGGTGGCGCAGTCGGTTAAGCGTCCGACTTCAGCCAGGTCACGATCTCGTGGTCTGTGAGTTCGAGCCCCGCATCAGGCTCTGGGCTGATGGCTCAGAGCCTGGAGCCTGTTTCCGATTCTGTGTCTCCCTCTCTCTCTGCCCCTCCCCCGTTCATGCTCTGTCTCTCTCTGTCCCAAAAATAAATAAACGTTGAAAAAAAAATTAAAAAAAAAAAAAAGAAGTATGAAGAGAAAAAGGTACATAAAGGTGGTTCAAACAAAAAGTAAATAGATGAGAAGTATAAAGTCAACTACATTAGTAATCGCATTAAATTTCTGTGGATGATGTTTACCAAGTAAGAGCCTAAAACAGTCACATAGGATTGAAAAAAAAACCTGCTTAAAATAGACTTACTTTAAATACAATGATTCAAATGGTTGAAAGTATGCCAAAAGTGTTCTGTATAAACCTTATGAAAAAAGAGCACTATTAATCAGGCAAAGTCAAGTCTAAAGCAAGATGCATTATTAGAGCTAGAGGGATGCTGTGTGATGATAAAGAAGTAGTGGATCCACTGGAAGATGACACAGTCCTTAATCTATTTATGTACAATATGTAGTTTCAACATGTATAAGCTAATGGAAACATTACTGTTCCACAATCCAATGGAATTATAATTATGTAGGACTACATGAACTGGTGAGAAAATTCAAAGTGTGGCGTTATTTGTATGAGAATATTGTGGTATTTGTAATATTCCATTTTCTAATTGATATATGAAAACCTTTTTCTTTGTGATTTACAGAAATTAATTTTCTTGACTTAGTAACTTAATAACAAAGGACTTTCGATTTGCTGATGAGCCTACAAGATTGTATTTATGTTGATTAACAATTCTTGCTGTGAAAACACCATGAAATCAACCCTTTGGGGACCAAGAATACTTTCTGGAGATTATTTATGACTTGAAAGGAGGTGTTTAGGGAAGATTGTACAAAACTTGGAAATAGGCAAAAATGATTATTGTCTAACTTATCAGTATTATGCGAGGTGTTATATAGAATATTCCCCAAGGGTTTATCTGACTCTCTAGTGTGTGTAACTTTGATTGATTTGCTTTTCTTTGAAATAATGTATAGTTTTTAAATGATTGATATTTATACCTATAAAAGATCCAGTAGAGATGCGAATGAGTTTTGTCTTATGATAGCATTGCAAAAAATTCTTGTCCAACAGTAGTGCAAATGAATTTTCTCCAATAGAAATACAAATGCTTTGGGGCACCTGGGTGGCTCAGTTGGTTAAGCATCGATTTCAGCACAGGTCATGATCTCTCGGTTTGTGAGTTCGAGTCCCATGTTGGGCTCTGTGCTGTCAGCTCGGAGCCTGGAGCCTGCTTCGGATTCTGTGCCTCCCTCTCTCTCTGCCCTTTCCCTGCTCGCACTCTGTCTCCCTCTCTCTCAAAAATATATAAAACATTAAAAAATTAAAAAAAAAGAAATACAAATTATTTCAGCCTAGTAGACAGTATAGCACCCACAGTTTTATTGATGTAAAGGTATTGGAAATTTCATATTTAAATTAGTAATCTATTCAGGTGTTCTTCCTTCTAGCCACTATAAATGCTTCTTTCCATGTAATTTTCTCTTAACACGAATACTTCTCTGTCTGCAGTTCTATCTTCTGCATTGTTTGAATCATCCTTAATCCCATGCTATTCCCCTCTTTAATGACTTAAAGATGTCTATGAAATCTATGGCATTTGTCTGTGTTTGTGCATGTGTGTGTGTGTATAGACAAGTTCATTGCAGAGATTTTACCCAGTTTTAACTCTCACTAGTTAATAGAATATGAGGATTAAACCATCTCAGTATCATTTCACTAAGATAAAGGTTCTACACAACACAACGTATTTGTGTGTGTGTGTTGATATGTACGTGTGAGAGAACATATCATACAACAATGACATAATTGGCACAGTTCCGAAGTACATGAGGAACTTTTAATAAAACCTAGTCATAGGGTAGTTTTAATAAAAACTAATAAAAGGCAGTTTACTGGACCAGTCCTTGGAAGCATTTCTATTTCAGGAAAGATGTACGGTGGTGTAAACGCATGGCAACCTTTTTCTCCCACCGAACGCAACCCAAAATATCTGGCCAGAATGCGTGAGATAGCCATTTGGAGTCTCTGAAAAGTAATCATCAATAGGCAGATGAAAGAAGAGTATTAGAATTTAAAGACAACCGAACTGGTGAGATTACCGTTTTCCCCGCTGGAATTCCCTGACCTGAACTCAAGACAGCCCCAACCCCGGAAGTGAGCACTGTGGTGCAGAGAAAGTGAGTTGCAATAGAAATCTCTACTTCTTGCCTGCAGAGCAGAAAAGGGAACTTTTAAAGTTCAGGAGCAGTAGGAGAAGGCCACTATATTTTTCTTATCAAGGGAGTGACCTTTTCCATCATTTTCATGAGTTCCAGGGAAGGGATATACAGGGCGTGTACACTGGAGACTGGGAATCTTGTGGCATTATACAGTTCTGCCTAATACGCTGTCTTAGGGTAGTTTCACAGATTAAAAAGATAATACATGTCATACAAGATATATAGTAAGTGCTTAGTCAGTATTAGCTATAATTAATATTGTTTGCCTGAAAAGCTTTTGATTGTCAATAAAAGCAGTCAACTGAAACTGAAAAGGCCTTTACATGTGAAGAAGTTATAAAGTAATTTCTTGCCAGGTTATAGGCTATATATTTTATTAATAAGATGTCATCTCAAATTTAAATATTGAAAATGCTGTGTCATTCTGATTCTTATTACTATGTGATATACTCTCTTTTTGAAACTTCATCTCTTCTCTCCCTTAAGAATTTTTTTGTTTTAGGGGTGCCTGGGTGGCTCAGTTGGTTCAACATCCAACTCTTGATTTTGGCTCAGGTCATGATCTCGTGGTTAGTGATATCGATCCCCAAGTCGGATTCTGTGCTGATAGCACAGACCCTAGTTGGGATTCTCTCTCTCTCTCTCTCTCTCTCTCTGCCCCTGCCCTGCTTGCGCTCTGTTGTCTCTCTCAAAATAAATAAACTTAACTTTTTTTTATTTGATCTCCTTTCATTTTACTTTAATATGTCTAGATGTGAGATTTTCAGCCATTCATCTTTTTTTTTAATTCAAGGAAAGGTATCTCTATTGTGCTTTCAAATACTTCTTCCAGTCCATTTTTCTTTGCCATTCTGAGATTCTTAATATTATATATATATATATATATTTTTTAACGTTTATTTATTTTTGAGACAGAGAGAGACAGAGCATGAACGGGGGAGGGGCAGAGAGAGAGGGAGACACAGAATCGGAAGCAGGCTCCAGGCTCTGAGCCATCAGCCCAGAGCCCGACGCGGGGCTCGAACCCACGGACCGCGAGATCGTGACCTGAGCTGAAGTCGGACTCCCAACCGACTGAGCCACCCAGGCGCCCCTCTTAATATTATATATTAATAATATTGATATTAATATCAGATCAACTATTTATTTCCCTCTCCCTATCTCTTAGCTTTTCTTTTAAATTTTCTGTTTTTTTTCTCTACTTCTTCCTCCTCCATCTGGTTTTCCAGTGTGCCAATTTGTTCTATTCATATACCTATATATTCTATATTTTATATCTTTTATTACTAAATGTGATTTATTTACTTATTCATGTATAATTGAAGTATAGTTGACATTCAGTATTGTATTAGTTTTGGGTCACAACATAGTGATTTGTGATTTGACATTTATATACATTATGAAATGCTCAGCCCAAATGGAGTTTTTTTCATTCTCCTTTGACATTGCTCATTTCTATTATAATTTTAAAATAAGCTTTGGAAGATAATTTGAAATTCTTGGCAAATATTCAGGCCTAGGGCTGATGGCTGTTCTGAAAAGCACTGGATATGGGAAATGGTCACCAAATGACTCTGGTGGAGCGATGTTGAAAATTTCTCAGATGGAAATCTTCAGGTCACTAGATAACTATTATTTCTAAATTTATACCTAAACCCAGGCCTTTTTTTTTACAAACACTAGATGTGCATAACAAGCAACTTTCTTATCTGCCCATTTGATATATAATAGGCATTTCAAACAGTAACATACCCAAAAATATAGTTCGTGATCTAGTCACAAAATCCTGCTTGATTTCATTGTACTGTAAGCATATGGAAGACATCCAGTCCTGGTTGCCTCACAGTAATAGGGACATTAATAAACTAGGATACATCCAGAAAAGGTAAACTACAGATGGAAATTATATCATATGAAGAAGAATTGATGAATTGAACTTTTACATGGAATAGAATTTCTATGGAATCCTAGAAAATAGAACTAAAATCAATCAGTAGATGTTATAGAGAAATATAATGCAGTTTAAGGCAAAATTTCTGATTGAATAGAGTTGTCCAAAGAATGGTTTGCCAGGCTTAATGGTGAGTATTCCACTTCTAAAACTGAGTAAAGGCTCTATTATAGTCATAAATATTGTAAAGAAGATATATGTGGCTTTCTGACTATCTCTAATACTTAATGATTCAATAGTCTTACAATAACACTATAAGATTTTACATTGTTAAATTGATGAAGAAATTTTTATACCATTTAATTATTAGAATGAAGTAATTAATGGGGCACCTGGGTGGCTCAATCAGTTGAGCGTCCAACTTCGGCTCAGGTCATGATCTCACAGTCCGTGGGTTTGAGCCCCACGTCGGGCTCTGTGTTGACAGCTAGAGTCTGGAGCCTGTTTTGGATTCTCTTTTGGATTCTGTCTCTCTCTCTCTCAAAAATAAATAAACCATTAAAAAGGTTTTAGAATGTAGTAATTGATGTATGTCTGATTTATGAAAAGTTTCTTTTTTAGGGGGTTGAATTTAAATGATAAAAACACTGAAAATTACCTAATTTTAAAATGTTAAAATGTTCTCATATGAGTAGAAAATGAGATGAGCTAGACTTACATTTCAGCTTGTCACATAGAGCATTCTTTTCTGACCACACCATTCTATGTCCTTTTTTCTGGCTATCATCCGATTCCATTAGTACTTGGGAAAAGTGGTGGACAAAACAACAGACACTATTCTGAAGGTAGCTGTACCTTGTTTGCAAACAAAAACAGAGAAGTGGATTGTTTTGTCTTGTTTTTCAGCTTTATCCCCAGCATTATTAAGATATAATTGACATGTGTAAATTTAAGGTGTACAGTATAATGTGTTAGTACATGTATATATTACAAAATGTTTACGAAAACAAGGTTAGTTAGCACATTCTTTACCCCAGATATTTACCATTTTAGTGTTGTTATGATGAGAACATTAATTTCTTTCATAGCAACTTTCACATCTGAAACATTTCTTCAAAACTGAGAGCCTTAGCTGACGGCCAGGGACCCTGAAAATCAAACTAAAAAGCTTCTGCATAGCAAAAGAAACCATCAACGAGGTGAAGAGGTCACCTACAGAATGGAGAACATATTTGCAAATCACATATCTGATAAGGGATTAATATCCAAAATATACTCCTACAAGGCACTAGTAAAAACAAAAAACAGACAAACCGACAAAAAAACTCCAAACAACCAGTTCAGAACTGAATAGACAGTTTTCCAAAGAAGACTAACAAATAGGCAACTGTTTGGTACTCTCTACCACTTATCAACAGGGAAATGCAAATCAAAGCCATAATGAGATATCAACTCACACCTGTTATCAAAAAGATAAGAGAGAACAAATGCTGGTGAGGATGCTTGTTGGTGGGAATGTAAATTAATATAACTACCATGTACAACAGTATGGAAGTTCCTCCAGACTTTAAAATAGAACGACCAAATGATTCAGCAGTTTCTTTTCTGGGTGTATATCTGAAGAGATAGCTGCATTGTCATGTTCATTGCAGCATCATTTACAGTAGCCAACAAATGGAAACCACCTAGTGTCCCATCTACAGAGGAATGGATGAAGAAACTGTGGTATGCCTGTATATACAATGGAATACTATCCAACCATGACAAAGAAGGAAATTCTGCCATTGGCTACAACATGGAAGGACCTTGAAGGCATTATGCTAAGTGAAATGGATCAGTCAGAGAAATACAAATGTATGATTTTGTTTATACGTAGAGTCAAAAAATATTGAACTCATAGAAACTGAGTAGAGTGGTGGTTGCCAGGGGCTGAGGAGTTGAGGTGTGCTGGAAATGAAGGCATGTTGGTCAAAGGGTATAAACTTTCAGTTGTAGGATGAGTAAATCCCAGGAATCTAATGTACATGGTGGTGACTGTAGTTAACAATACACTGTTATGTACTTGGAAGTTGCTCTGAGAGTAATTAATGTTCTCACCATAATGATGCCAACAAAATGGTAATTATGTGAAAAGTTTCTTATTAGGGACTTTCAAACTATTGTCACTTGCATACTTGTTTTAAATAGGCAGATTTTTTGGAAAGTGAGAATTCATGAAATGAAAAGAGTTTAATGCATTTTGAAGATATAGAAGTAAATGATTTCAAATTCTTTTTGACAATTAATGAACTGGATGTTATCAATGAATATGGAATATTACATATATCTATGTAAAATATTTATTATAAATGTGGATATATCTTTAGACATGGGGTGAAAATAAAAGTAAGTACAGAATTGTTTAAACTGATTTTATTATAGGGGTGCTTTGTGATCTGTTGGTTAGGCGTCCACCTTCGGCTCAGGTCATGATACCATTGTTCCTTACCTCAAGCCCCGTGTTGGGCACTGCACTGACAGTGTAGAGGCTGCTTAGTGTTCTCTCTTTTCCTCAATCTCTCTTTCTCAACATAAATAAATAAACTGAAAAAAAACAAACTTATTTTACTATGTAAAGATCCTGACTGAAATAATAGTATTTGTATTGCATTTTTATTAAAATAGTTGTACTTTTCTCTTTTTAATAATGTATATTTTATTGCAAGTTGTAATATCAAATGTGTTTTTGTTTTTTACCCATCTCTTGTCCTTTTCCTCAATAATACCATTAATTTTTTTAAAATTTTAATAAATTATTTTATTATTTTTTAAAATATTTTAGTGTGAATTGTATGACAAACAAGCAGTCCTTGTGGTATAAAGTCTTTATTTGGGGAAAGAATGTGATAATTGCTAAGTTAAAGGACAAATTATGACCTCTCATTCTGAAAACATTGTTACTGCCAAAATCTACCAGCCCAGTGATTTTCTTTAATGTTTATGAAAGTGTCCTCAACATTTTTCTTGAGGATTTTTATTTTTCTTAAGTTTTGTACCAAACTTTTTTCTTTTACATGGTATTATTGAGTTATATGTATTATAAAAGTTTAATTCTTATATAACATCGTAAATCTTATACTTATGGAATTCTAGAAATCAAGACAATGATTTATTTTTTCTGTCAGATCATAACACATTTACCAGAGTAGGAAATTTTCAGTAGGTGACTATTTGTACACAATTATTCAGATTTTAATTTGGCCATTGAGAGCCTCTGCCATTTTAATGTATTATTTGATTAATTTATATATTTAAGAAGGCTGTTTCAATTTAATGTAAATCATTCTAGTGTTAAAAATTTTTTTCATTGTCTTCCATAGAGTATTTTACACTTTAGATTGCCAACCACTTTAACGGTCAAATATCCTTAAAAATTTTGTGACTGTGACATATAGAGCAGCAATGTTATATGATAAATACATCAATAATCTAATAATTAAGCACAATTTTTTTTTCTTTTGAAATGCTAGGAATCATGCTACTGAGTTGATTTGCATCAGTTCCTAAGTGAGATTTTATTTTGGTAACAGTTCTTCTTTATGACTTGTAATGCCATGCAGTTGAATCTTGATAATAAAAAAAGGGAAAAAATTACTACTATAACTGCAATGCTAATAACTTGAAAAACAAAAAGAGTGCACTGAGCTTAAGTACTTTGTATTCTCTTACAATAGTGCTACTCATCAACACTTATACATCACCACTTAAATTAAATTAAATTAGATTGAATCTAAATTACCTGTTTCTGAGTAAATGGGATTTGGTAATTTACTATTAAGTCAATCTGCAAACTGATGTCATAATTTAGATTTGATTTTTTTTTTTTTATGAGAATGATGTTAGGAATCATTCTTCAATTTGCAATTCTAATTTCCATAGTAGAGTAGGTATATCCCCTTCCTAATAATGGTTAACTTATACAGAACAAAATAGAAAAGAACAGAATACTAATGCTGATGTCTGTAAATTTTTATCACAGTGTATTAGCATTTTTGAACATATAATATTAGTCATTTGAAAACATAAGGTGGAAAGCTATTGGATAAGTAGATATTAAAGAAAAAGAGTAAGTTTTATGCGTATGGTTTGAAAAGTAAGGGTTATAGTACAAATGTGCTGATATAGGCGTGTAATTTTTTCTCAAATTACCCCTAGGACACATTATTTTATATCTCTTCCTCCTGTTATTATTATTGTTGTTGTTGCTATTTGTTGTTGTTTTCCAAATAGTTGTAGGCTTTAGGAATTTATCACACATATTTTCAAACATATGTTTTCCTATTTTTAAAGCTTCAAATCTTTGTTGTTAAGCCTACGTTGGCATAATTTCAAGAAGTGGTATTGGAAATTGTTAACTAATTTTATTCATTACCTAATATATTAATTATACTAATCAGAAATTATAAATTGAGGAATATATAAAATAATACTTAAGAAATATTTTTATAGAGAGAAAGGGAAAGATTTATAACAGCTACAAAATAAAATTGGTTGTGATAAGTACAGATATTCTGGAGTTCGGAGAAGGAAGATATATCAAGTTGACACTATAATTTCAGAGTTGAGTAGTAAAAACAGTGACCGTATTATTCACAAAGCTGAAAGTATTTACTATCTGTCCCTTTGCAGAAAAAGTTAGTTAACTCCTCATTTAAATTATTCCTCTTTGGGGCACCTGGGTGGCTCAGTTGCGTAGTAGTGGGACTTGGTTTTGGCTCAAGTCCTGATCTCATGGCTTCCTGGGTTTGAAGCCCCACATTGTGCAGGGCCCGCTTTGGAGTCTCTCTCTCCCTCGCTCTCTGCCCCTCCCCCACTCGTGCTGTCACTGCCTCTCCCAAAATAAATACAATTAAAAAAAATAAATATTACAACTAATACTATTCTTTATAAGCAGTAACATTGTTTGAATGGGATAAGATGGCTTAAATGTAAAATAATGGTTTTCAAAGAAAATGACTTGTAAAGAATCTTTAATCTTCCATTTGTAAAATAAATCCAAGAAGTTCAACTTTTTTATAAAAGTTATTTTTTTAATGTTTATTTATTTCTGAGAGAGAGAGAGAGAGCGACAGCCAGACAGACAGAGCATGAGTGGGAGAGGGGCAGAGAGAGAAGGAGAAACAGAATCCAAAGCAGGTTCCAGGCTCTGAGCTGTCAGCACAGAGCCCGACGTGGGGGTCAAACCCTTGAACTAACTGTGAGATCATGACCTGAGCCAGTGGGATGCTTAACCAACTGAGCCACCTAGGCACCCCTATAGAAGTTATTTTTAAAAAGTCATTAATTTTTCTTTGAAGTTTAATTAAACTCTTTAAAAAAATTTAATGTTAATTTTTAATATTGTATTTCTTTTAGTAGTTCTTTTAATATCCATATGACCCCATAGATATTTTTAGATATTTGTCATCATAAGAAAAGTTGATTTTATAAACTGCTGTGATTTTTATATATTGTAGAGCAAACAATTTTCTTTCTTTGCAATCTTACTTATTTTTAATACTATAATAATTTTTCATTAGATTATGTACTTTCATTGTATATTGTTGGAAATTTGAAGTTTAAAAAATAATATAGTGATAAATATCTTTTTATGGATTCATTTTATTTTGGTAAATTTGTGCTGACACTTTTTCTATTTCTTCTATGGAGTCTAGTCTGGTTATGCACTGTATATTTAATAGGATACTGAATTTTTTTTTGCTTGGAGGTCTACAGATTAAACTGAATTCTTTTTTTAAAAATCTGTCTTTAATGTTTATCTACCTTTGAGACAGACAGAGACAGAGTGTGAGCGGGGAAGGGGTAGAGAGAGAGGAGATACAGAATCCGAAGCAGGCTCCAGGTTCTGAACTGTCAGCACAGAGCCTGATGTGGGGCTTGAACTCACGAACCGTGAGATCGTGACCTGATCAGAAGTCGGATGCCCTGCCTACTGAGCCACCCAGGCGTCCTAAACTGTATTCTTTTAATATTCTTCTCTTTCAGTGGTTATTTTTTCCTTTTCATTTATTTTACTGTATATTTTTACTTTTTCCGTTTGTTTTGATGAATTTACCTTACAGTGTTCCCCTTTTGTTGTTTTCAAAAGTAGGATTTTGATTTAATTAAGTGTCTTGTTCTATTTTTGCATCATTAATGTTTAGTTTTAGCTTTATGATTTCTTTTTATTTTTCCTTGGCTATCTTTTGGTTTACTCTGTGGTTCCTCTTATACTTTTTACAGCAAGGTTTTCACTTATTTTAACTCTTTAATTTTTCTAATTACAGTATCACTGCTTTAAATACATCATAGATTCCTTTATTTTCATGTTTTTTCATTATTTTTGAGAAATCATATAATTTTGATTTGTTTTGCCTCTTCTACTCAGACTTGACTACCAGAAAGTTTAAAAAATTTTTTTTCCATATGTCAGAGCCTCTTTGTTTTGTGTATTTGTAATTTCAAGTCAATGCATTGTAATCAGAATATTGTTTGCCATATTGTTATTGAATTAAGGTCTCTTTAATTAGTATTTTCTATCTATGTTTCCTCTCTTCTCCTGTGGTGTTTTGTCATAGACTGTTATGTTATTTGATCCATTGCTATGATTATTAGTAATATCATGTCTTCAAATAAGAGTATTACATCCCGCTATGAATTCTGGTTTTAATATTTAAAAGTGCCCTTCTTTTTCAAGTTTAGTGCTTCTTGGCTTGACTTACACTTTGTCTAATATTATCTCTTTCTATGCTTTCTTTATTGTTTTCATATGTTTGATAAACTTTTCTTAATCTCTTCACTTGTAGCCATATTAAATCATTTTATTTTAGGTATTATATATATTTTTATAGCATTTAGTTAGGTCCTGCTTTGTGGAACAATTTGGAAATATTTTTCTCAAATAGACGAGTTAAGGACATTCACATTTATTGATGTAACTAATAATATGATGTAAAATATGACATAATATTTGATATAAGATGGCTTTGTAAAATTTTTATCACTTTTAAAATTTGCATATCATCATTTTGGTGTCCATTTCAGTTGTTTTAGACACATACGGTTATGTAACCATCACCACAAGCAAGTTATGGAATATTTCCATCACTCCTCCAATGTCCCTCGTATAGCATATTTATAGTCAGTCTTTCTTGTCACTACTAACCTTGAAAACCACTGATCTATTTTCTGTCCTTATAATTTTGTGTTATGACTTTATTAAAAAGACCATTTATTAAGTAGAGCCCTGGAGTGTAAGATGATGAGCTTAGTTCAGAAAAAGACCATCAGGGAACTGAAATAGGGAAGTTTAGTACAGGTCCTGGAGTAAATGCATGACATGCCTCGAGGGGCTACGTGCAAAGGTCAAGGCAGGGTGCAGGCAGTAGGAGCAGCAGAACCTGGGGCACAGACCTTTATTAGAGTCCATGAGTGGAGTGCTTTGAGGTTCCCAGGCTAAGGCTGGACTGGTCAACTCTAAACTGTACAGAAGGGTTTTGGAAGGTTTTGTGGGGGGTCTTGTCTAAGGGGAGTACAAGGGAAAGGTCCTGCGAGGCAGAGAGAGACTGTTTATCACAAAGGCCAATGAGGAAGTCATATAGGAACTTACATTTAGTTATGACTCTGTCGGCCCTTATGTACAGCTCACACTTGCAAGAGGGGCTAATGTCAGTTTAAGGCCCCATGAGCTACTTGGCCACAAAATTAATGCTATGGCAACAATACCATGGAGTAGGTTAGCTAAGGTCTTTTACCTTTTATAAAATGTCATAAAATTTGCATCACATGGTATATAGACTTATAGTCCTATTTCAGTAGTATTTCTAAAAATTTTGCCTTTATTAAGTCATAATTTACACACAGTCAAATGTATTCATTTGAAGTGCATGGTTTTATGGATTTGGCAAATATACACAATCATGTAATCTCCACTACAATCAAGATATCAAAGTTTCATCAACCAAAAAGTTTCTTTGCATACCATTTCCGTTAATCATTTCTCAGTGGCCCCAGACCCTAGTAGGAAACTGGTCTACTTTCTGTCATTATAGATTTGCCTTTCTCTAATTTTCATATCATGGAATTAAATAGCATATATTTGTTTTACAGTATATTTGAGATTACTCAAGTTGATGTCTGGGTAAACATTTTATTCCTTTTTATCATTGGATAGTATACCATGGATGGATATATAATAATTTATTTATCCACTCACCAGTTGATGAATTTTGGGGCTCTGTCCAGTTTGGGGCAATTATTAATGAAACAACTATAAATTTTCACATACAGGTTTTTTTTGTGAGTGTATGTTCTCATTTTATCTATATGTAGGACAGCTAGGTCATATTGTAATTGTATGTTTACTTTTGTAGAAACTGCCAAACTATTTACCAAAATTGTTGCACAATTCTGCATTTCCATTAGTAATGGATTAGCATTCTAGTTGCTTCTATCTTCAACAGTACCTGGTGTTGTCAATTTTGTTGTTTTGATTTTAGCTATTCTAAGATATGTGAATGGTAGTTTGTTTTTAATTTGATTTTTCCTGAAGACTGTTTTTACTGTTTTGAGAGTTCTTTATATGTTCTGGATACAAGTCCTTTGTCAGATGTGTTGCAATATTTCTTCCCAGATTATTTCTTGTGTTTTTTTTTGTTTGTTTGTTTTTTGGGTTTTTTTTTTTTGTTCTTTTAACACTCTTTCAAAGAACAGAAATTTTTAATTTTAGTAAAATCCAATTTATAAGTTTCTCTTTTTAAGTGGATCATGTTTTTGGTGTTATATCTAAGAAATCCCTGCCTAAAGCAGTTAAAAAGGATTTTTCTGCTGCAATTTTATAATTTTTATGATTTTATTTTATAATACTATTTTTTACATTAAGGCCTATGATTCATTTTGAATTGCTTTATATGTTTCAATGTATGGGCTGACATTTACTTTTTATACTTGGATGTCTAATAGTTTCAGCACTATTTACTAAACAGTATTCTTTTCTTTGTTGAATAGCCTTAGAACCTTTGTCAAAAATCAGTTGATTCTGTTTGTGTACATTTATTTCTAGATTATCTGTTCCATTCAGATATGTGTCTATCTTTTCATCAGTTCGTATTGCCTTGGTTACAATAGCTTTTTTGTAACTATTGAATCAGATAGTGTGAGTCTTTCAGTTTTGTTCTTGTTTTCAAAATTGTTTTGGCTATTCCGCTTTCTTTGCCTTCCCATATAATACTAGAATCTCCTTTTCTTTTAATTTCTGTAAGAAATTCTTCTGAGATTTTGATTATGATTGCATGGAATTTATATGTCAGAATTGACATCATAATTCTATTGAGTCTTGTAATTCATGACTACAGTATATCTCTATTTATCTAGGTCTAATTTGATTTCTTTTGTTAGTATTATATAATATTCAACATATGTTTTTGCATATATTTTATCAGACTTAAGTAATTTCACAGTTTTTGATACTGTTATAAATTGAGTTTTTTCACTTTTATTTTCAATGGTTTATTTTTAGTATGTAGCAATGCAATAGATTTTGTATTCCATGAAGTTATTAAATTCGTTTATTATTTATATTAGTTTGGGGGATTAAAAACCATGCTGTCTGAAAATAGAATATTATTTCTTCCTTTACAGTTCTTTCCAAAATTTTTTTCTTGTTTTATCTCACTGGTAAGAGGTTCAGTGTGTTATTGAGAAGTTGTGAAAGCAGACATTCTTGCTTTGTTGCCAATGCCAAAGGGAAAGCATTCCATCCTTCACCATTGCATACTATGTTAGCTAAAGGGTTTTCAAAAGTTCTTTAGAGTAGTTTTCTTGTGCACTTATTTTACTGAGTTTTTTTTTTTTTTTAATTAAGACTGATGTTGAATTCTTTCAGATACTTTTTCTGCATCTATTAGAATGATTTTTTGGTAATTCACTTTTAGTCTTTAGGCTTGGTAAACTACATTGATTAATTTTGAATGTTGAACTGGGTTTGCATTTCTGGGATATACCACAGTTGGCATTGATTTATTATCCTTTTTATATATTGCTGGGTTCAGTTTGCTGATATTTATTGAGGATTTTATTCTGCTATTATATTAATGAAAGATATTTCTGTCTAGATTTTTTTCTTACGTTTGGTTTTGTTATCAGGGTAATGCTGGTTTCATAAAACAAATGTTAATAAAAGTGTTATCTCCTTGTCTATGTTCTAAAAGATTTGTAGATATGATGCTACTTCTTACTTAAATATTTAGAATTTTCCAATGAAATCATATGCCTATAGTTGATTATTTGGTGTTTTGGTTTTGTTGTTTAAAGGTTTTAAATGAGAAATCTAATGTGCTTAATAGTTATAATACTATTTAAGTTATTTATTTTTTCTTAAGGGAGCTATGATATTTCGTGTATTGCAATGAAGTTTTCCACTTTGTTAAGGATATTTAATTTATGGGCATTAATTTATTTGAAAAATTATCTTATCCTTTTCTGTAGGGTCTATAATAATGTCCCATCTTTCATTCCTGATGTTGGTAATTTGTGACTTCTCTCTTTTTTCTTGATCTGACTAGAGACTTACTAACTTTATTGATCTTTTAGAAGAACCAGCCTCTCTCTCTGTGTATGTATGTATATGTATATGTGTGTGTATATATGTATGTATATATATGCTATTAATTATATATTAATGTAATATATATAATATAACATATTATAATATATATGGAACATACAGTAAAACCTTGGTTTGTGAGCATAATTCATTCTGGAAACATTCTTGTAATCCAAAGCACTTGTATATCAAAGCGAATTTCCCCATAAGAAATAATGATTCATTCCACAACCTAAAAATATTCATATAAAAATGATTACAATACTATAGTATAATATAAAATAATAAAGAAAATACAAAATATAAAGAAAAATAAACAAATTAACCTGCATTCACCTTTGAAAACCTTTGTGGCTGGTGTGAGGGAGACAAGAGAGAGGAAGTTATTGTGTAGGACGACTTTCACTATCAGCATCACTGCTATCTATTGGCTCAGTGGAATCTTTTTCTTTTCATGAAGAATTTAACAAGGAACCTATCCAAGGACACTTGCCTTTGCCTCCTTTTGAGGATTTCACGGAAATGTGATACTGGATTGTCATGAAATACATTCATTGCTTGCACTGCCACAGCCTTACTGGGGTGTGCTTTTCTACAAAATTTTGCACTGTTTCCCACATTTTACACATCTCCATAATCTCATTGGCAGTGAGGGATTCTTCTGCCTTTTCCTCTTCCCCCTCCACAGACGTAATGCAGACGTAGACTTATAGAATCTTGCAGTTTTGGCCACTCTCATACCTCACTGGTACTTCTTGATGATTTCCTTCTTTACTTCCACCGTAATTATCTCCTTCTTCTTACTGCGCTTATTTTCAACCATTTCGGCTTGGGGGCTATTGTATACTGATTACAGTACAATATTAATAAACTCTTGTCATATACTGTATTTAACATAACTGGCAATAAGGCAGCAGAGGAAAGGGTCTATATCTGCGGGCAGCCTGACCTACAATTAAGCAAAGCATTCCTAAGCTTACTCTTGTATGGAAAAGCAAAGGCCTGTCCGTAGGTGCTTTGAAGTGACAAAAAATACACTAATGCCAGTTGTGGGCATTTTCCAATGTTCTGAAAAATCACTGACTTCTGCCAAACACCATGGCCTGAGACCAAGCATCTGAGCATGGGAGACAATCACCCATAATCTTGCAGTGAATGAGAGAGAGAGAGAGAGAGGGAAGTACCATTGGCTCAATTGTGATCATGTGATGTTTGGCATCACGTATTACTCATACTGCAAGACATGGCTCATTTATCAAGTTAAAATTTATTAGAAATGTTTGCTCATCTTGCGAAACACAGAACAAGTTACTTGCAATCCAAGGTTTTACTGTATATGGAATATATATGGAATATATGGAATATTCCTCTGTCTGATGAAAGCCATCTTAAAAACATGTACAGGGGCGCCTGGGTGGCGCAGTCGGTTAAGCGTCCGACTTCAGCCAGGTCACGATCTCGCGGTCCGGGAGTTCGAGCCCCGCGTCAGGCTCTGGGCTGATGGCTCGGAGCCTGGAGCCTGTTTCTGATTCTGTGTCTCCCTCTCTCTCTGCCCCTCCCCCGTTCATGCTCTGTCTCTCTCTGTCCCAAAAATAAATAAAAAACGTTGAAAAAAAAATTTTAAAAACATGTACAGACATCAGTATGAACTCATGGTTAGCTTCATATGGATACAGATGCTTATATGTATAGAAATATTTATAGATATGTGTGTATATACACAGGTTAGCACACACACACATATTTCCTTGTTCTGTGGGCTCAGCCTAGAGACAATGACAACATAGTAGCAATGAGCAAACCTACTGCCTAGGGTTTGGTTTCTGATACCATCCTCATGTAAAGAAACTCCTTGGAGGAAATAGTTGATTCAAGGACTAGTGTAGCAAATACACAGGTGATCCTGGAGTATCTTGTACTGCTAGAAAGTAAGGAAGCATTAAAACAAAAAACAAAACACACAACTATGGGAATATGTCAAAAGGACACCAGAACCAAATGAAAGAACTCACAATGGCTAAAGCTGGAACAGTTTCAACAACAAAGTAAGGTAATATTGGATCATACTGCAAAGTAGAAAATAGATATACATGAGTCCATAGTGATATAAATAAATCATTAAATAAATAAATGGTCAAACTCCATGTTTCCAAATAGTTTATGTAGATAGCATGTACCAAAGAAGGTAGCCTATAATTTCCCACTTAAATGTACATGAGAACTTCCTTCCAAAGAGTACAATATGGGAAAGTAGTAAAAAAGAGTAATTTTACAGAGAGAAACCAAAACTTGACAAACACTCTTTCAGCCAGGTCACCAAAGTTACCATCAGCAGAAATACGTCACACTGATAGTCTATACCTTTGGTATGAAGTGACAAAAATTGCACTTAATCTCTGTGCTTTTCGTTTCAAAAACCCATAATCTCAGTCTAATCATAAGAAAAACACTTTACAAATGCTGCTTGATGTGCATTCTACCAAATGCCTTACTATTACTCCTCAAAACTGTGAAAATAATAAAAAAGAAAGAAAGTCTGAGAAACTGTCATAGCCAAGAGGAGCCAAAGGAGACATAACGAAATGACTAAATGTTATCTGGTATCCTGGATGTGATCCTGGAGTAGAGAGAGGACATCTGAATACAGTATGGACTGTGGTTAATAATGATATCAGTATTAGTTAGGGGAGTGTGGAACTGTGAAGAGGGGAATTACAGAAACCTTTTTCATTTTTAAAAAGAGCATTTTGTCAGCTAGGTGAGGAGTGACCAGAGGGGTATGATGTAAAGACAGAGAAACCAGGTAAGTTTTTGCATTAATGCCAGGAGGAAGGTACTTCACTAAGATAATTAATTTGCTTTAAAAAGAATTAAACCCATTAAATTTTATAAACAATATTCAAGAATTTATAATCAGATCAATATGTGTAATATTTAGACAGACTTGTCTGTATGTTCATCCCACATATCTTTATCCAGAAATAGGTTTTATTACATTCATTTTACATTTAGCCCTGTATTTTGAAACATTACTTTGTAAGGAATGGTACATATTATATTAATAAGGAGCGTGCTAATTATCGGTAGGAAGTTTATGCTGATCTGGAATAGATTGTCATAGTTGGTTTTATCCAGTAATAGCTAATTTAAACCCTAGTCTGCTTTTATTTACTTGAAAAAATTGATTAAATGAAAACTCAAGATCTTGAATTGCTTGCCTGAAACATAGCTTGTCGTTGACATGACTAGTCAACTTCCATTATGTAAGTGTGCTTTTATGTCAGCATTTTGAAAGACTGTGATCCAAATAATAGTTTGAGGAACTGCTCTTTTAATTTCAGTTTGTTAGATGAACGTGATAATTTCAGCACATCCCTTTATATTTTCATTTTTGTTTATCCCATATTATATCAGGGTTTATTTATGGCAGGCTGACATTTTGCATGAACACACTATTTTGTCCTTCAAGTTAACATTTTCTTCTCTCTTACAAATTCTGACATTTGTGGTAGATATCAAGCTATTAATCTCCTTCTGTATCCAAAGGCATTTAATGCAGCTTTCTTCATCCAATCATAAACTCAAAATGTTGATCATTATTATTAGTTAATGAAAAATATAGCATATCTTAAATTCAAATTTTAGATTTTAGACATGTTTCAATATGAATTTGCAATGTAAGATCAGATGATCAAAATATATTATCATCATTGTTGCCATAGTTTCAGCTAACTCTGTTTCTTAGCATGTCACTAAATTGTTTGGAGCCTTTTTAAAAACATGAGAAAAATTAAGATATTATGAGATTTTCCCATTTTCCCATAATTAATCTCTTAATTTTGAATAAATTTCTTTGAATAATTATTAGATATCTTAAATAACATCCTTATAGAAAAAGGAATTTCGGTGGTGCATTTATGCTGGCTAAAGTTTAAAACTAACTTTAAATGCACCTTGAGTAAACTTGTCATATTTTTCATGGGAATGACCACAGAACCAAAATAGAACATATTGATTATCTTCAAAGGGCCATGTTCTAGCAATGGCATCAACCAATAGAAATCTTTCCAATTAGACCATTATAGAATTTAGGGTCAGAAATATTCTGTATCCTCAGGAGATATACTCTCAGGGACACTACAAATTTAGGGTGTTGTTACTGTTATTGATTTGACTCACTGTTTTTTAAATAAAATTGGCTAAATGATCACTCTTTTAAGGCAGTCTAATTTTTTTTTTTTTTTTGGTTTAAAAAATAATGTTTCACGTAATGCAACCTATATTGGATAAGGAGATTGTAGTCTGATCTAATTCACCTGAGAGAAATTTATAGAAACCAACATAGTTAAGAATAGTTAAAGATGTTTACTGTTGAAATTAAGAAGCTGAGGTAAAAATACATAGCAAGAAATCATTTTTGATATCTCAGTTCCAAAATATTGTAGCTAAAATTGTAAATGGTAGATCTTATAAAATTTTTCTTTGATTAAAAATAAAGAAAAATTTTTATACAAGGATCACATTTTACAAGACTCCTGAACTTTATAATAAATGTCAGTTTTATAAGTAAAAATAGTATTTTATGATCTGTAATTAGTAGGCAATTATAATCTGTATGAATACTGATTTATGAAAGAAATTTAAATGAATAAAAACTTTAAAACTGTTTTTCAGAATAACATCTGTACCAGCTTCCTCTCATGGATCTTAAGACTATATGAAGTTCTAAGAATACTCTTTTGTTAAATTTTGCTATTAAATGTATTCATTTTTTCAGCAAAGTTTTATTAAGTGCTTGCTAGGTACCAAATGCTGTTCTAGGTACTGGAACAGGGTTATGAACAAGATGAACAAGGCTGCTCTTCTCACAGAGCTTACGTTTTAGTGGAGAAAGACATTTTAACTAATGATTTAATTAATGATTATAACTTGTAAAATAAGATAGTTTCAGATTGAAAAATAGAAGAAATAAGTTCACACAAGAGTCTGGAGTAAGGGAGACGGCACCTACTTCAGAGAGTGTTTGAGAGAAGTGTGATATTTGGGGTCTTATCTGGATGATACAGAGTCAGCCACATGAAGATCTGTTGCTCAACTTCACTTAGAATGGTTCTCCCTCTGTTTATCCTTATTCCTTTCCCTGTGGGCCTTCCAGGTTCATTGAAAGGATCCTGGAGCTGCTGGATTCTGTTCTAGATAGAGAAAAACCCAGGACAGCAAGATGCATCTGAACCTAATGCTGTGTTTCATATTTTTCTGCTACCCATCCCTTTCCTCCTGTCGCTTCCCAGCACTTTTGCACACTTTTACACACCAAGGAGTGATTTCTTGTCTTACATACGTTAGTATAAAAAATAGGATACGTTTTAAAACTGAAGTATAGTTGACACGCTATGTTACCAAAATATAGGATACTTTTAATGTTTTTATCCCCATTAGCACTTAACCAAGTTCTAATACACTATGTAGTTTATTATTGTTTTTGTCCTCCCTCACCAACACCATTAAGAATTTTGATGTTATTTTTCACTGATGCATCCAAGGACTTGGTGTGGTATTCAGAATGTAGTAGATACTAAGTGAAATATGCGATGGATGAATAAATTGGCTCCTCGTATGAGGGGATCTGCTTGAATTAGAGTCTGCTTGGCTTTGTTCACCAATGATATCAAATGCTCCTTGGATCTGCCTTCCATTTCTAGAATCGGTCCAATGTCATTATTAAGCCTGTGGCTACGTGTGAACTGTCTGACAGTGTTTTCCATAGGCTGTGTCCTGTAGAATTTCCTGTAGAAAGTCTCAGGGGGAGCAACCTTTTGAAAGATTTGCACAGTGCTTGGTAATGCCGACTTCCCTTTTGAACAGACAATACGGGATACTTTCAACTTGAGGCAGAAGCACGCCGATGATACGCTGAGTACAGAGATTGCTTCTGCCAAGTCTGCATTTCCTCTTGGGCGCATTTATGTTAACAGATATGTTACTTTAGGATCTCTCTTGCTTCTGTTTTTAAGGCAGTTTGTATTTCAGATACACTTTCTGACACAGACCTCCGCCATCAATTTTGTGTCCCATCATTATGCTCCTCATTGTGAAAGGTAGTAGAGTGTTGTCTGTAACAAAAGTTGGTCAGGGTCTTTACTTCAGTCCTTTACTTCATGTTCAAGCATTACACTGTCACCTAATTTGTGAAGAAATGCAGTATTGTTTTGGCATATTGGAAAATGTGTTAATTTGGCAAGTCTAGGTGTCTCATCACCCTGCTAGTGGAATCCCGGATTATCCTCTACAGACAAGCTGGAGTCAAAATATTAGTCATATTTCTTGTGAAAGCTTTTTCTTCTTTTATATTAATAGGTATAGGTAGATAATATAGTTGAAGTTTTGAAATGTTTTAGTGCTTTAGTTCATGATTATAACTTGTAGGTCCTTCCTTTAACTCCTACTTTATTTAGTCAGACATTCTTTGGGAAAATGTAGAATATTGTAGGTATTTTCATGTGTATTAGTGTTTTGTTTACTTGTCTTAAAGATATTTTTGTTCCAAGGTACTTAATAATGCAGGCCCAGAAAGGGCAAGATCTGTTCCCAACTTACTCTTACGGACAGTCACCTGGGAAGAAAATTCATTTGTAATTTTTCCATTAAAAAAATATTTTTTCTTAAATTTTTTAAGACATTTTCACCTATAACCAATCTCCTACAGCAATTATCTTTCCTCAGTCTCTGTATAAGTGCTTTGTAATTCTTCAAATGCTTAGAAGTTTTTTTGGAAATGAATGCCACTATATTTAAAACATCTTGTATACACCACAAATTTAACCATCTTCTCAACTGGCTATAATTCTTTATTTTATATAAGAAATACTGATACTCCTTATTTAGATTGCCATTTAAATTCCTTGGTGTTATTTCTTTGCACTGAAAGCTGGATAATTGTAAGGCTCATCTCTTTTGTATTCCTTTACCTGATGGATTATATCTTCCTCTGCCTTTTGTCCAATGTCTAAAATTTATTTTCAAAAACTTTGCATAGTTTTCTAGTTGTTTAAGGAAGTAGAGATATCCCTTTTACTCCATTTTTACTGGAAGTGAAAATTCACTGCCATGGTTTTGAATGATTTTCATAAAAGATTATTAAAGGAAAAAGAGATTTCAGTACCTTGATGGTTTAGATTCAGCTGTCTTGGAAAATTCATTTATGTTGACCATCTCTTCTATACATGATGTAAAAGTATAATAATATTTATTATACCTGCTACGTAGCAGATATTATGGCAAGAATGTTATTTTTATTAATGCAGTTAATCTTTCCTCTAGCACTATGAAGTAGGTACTTTTATTTTGACCTTTCACATATGGGACAGCTGAGACACAAATAAGTTAGTTTTCCAAAATATTTACACCTAGTAAGTGGAAAGGTAGATTTCAAAATCAGAAATTCTCCATTTAGATACTGCATTATTGACTAATACACTATACAGTACTTCCTGAGTATTGTGTTACAGTATAATCTATGTTAGCAGAAATGCAGAACAACTTTAGTTTATTGACTAGTTTCACCTCTCAGAATTCATTTCTTTCTTTTTTTTTTATGTAGTTGTTTAAGAGAGACAGAGACAGTGCAAGCAGGGGAGGGGCAGAGAGACAGGGAGAATCCCAAGCAGGGTCTGCACTGTCAGCACAGAGCCCGACTCCAGGCTTTAAGTCACGAAACTATGAGATCATGACCTGAGCCAAAATCAAGAGTCGGAAGCTTAACTGACTAAGCCACCCAGGCACCCCTCAAAGTTCATTTCTTAATAACATGAAATTATAAAATGAAGTGACATATATTATTCTCTGAGTAGAATATGAGAAAATAGTTGTATGCACACATATAGCTTGTCTTGACAAAAATATATGGGAGTGACTCAGTGGCTTAAGTATCCGACTTGATTTTGGCTCAGGTCATGATCTCACTGTGAGCTTAAGCCCCATGTCAGGTTCTGTGCTGAGAACATGGAGCCTGCTTAGGATTTTCTTTCTTCCTCTCTCTCTGCTCCTCCCCTACATGCTGTCTCTCAAAATAAATAAACTTAAAATATATATGTGTGTGTCTTTGTATGTATATATACATATAAATATATACATAAAGATAAATTCTCCATATCCTTAACAGAGTTGAAATTTATTTTTTCGGCTTATAAGCAATTATTACCTGTACTGATACAAACTGTGATCATTATTAAATGTAGAAACTCATTTACATGTTTTAGTTACACACATTTAATGTCAGAATTGCACATGAAACTTAGCATACATTCTTGAAGTAATTTCATAATAGTTTTCTAAAATCATTTAATGTAATAGCCTATGTAAAGGCCATCATTGTCGGTTGTTGACTTTATTAGATGTTCTAGATGAAGTTTTGATTTCAGCCTATATGATTTATAGTATAATGATACAAATCTTTTGACGATTTAAAAATACTATATTTACAAATGCCATGAAACTCACCACAGATATTGGAGAACAACATAGATTAAGTTTCAAACTTTCTTTTATTTTGATCTTGCAGATTGCATTCTCACAACACAACACAATCATGGATCTTGTGCAGTTTTTTGTCACCTTCTTCAGGTAATTTGCTTTTACTGACTTCAAATTTATTAAACCTGTATTCTGATAATGTTCTATCAACCTGTTTGGTAATTTATCAAGTCTTTAACCTTAAAACATCAATGCTGTGTCTTGAATAGCTTCATATACTTAAATATATAACAGAGCAGAAGAACCATACTTGAAATGTACTTTTCAAGATTATTTTGCTGTTGGACTATATAATTGCTAATGGAATCAGTGGAAAGAAGATAGCTTTGTGTTCCTGTCACATAAGTAATTAAAGCCTACTTTAATTAATGAAATTAGCAGCATAGTCACCATATTGATTAGGTACATCTCCTACTGTTAATTCAATTATTTGTCAGGTAATTATCATATGTGCTTAGCAATGTGCTAAAAATCTGTAGAGAGTACATTTTCTGTCCTCAATGAGCTTCTAATCTGGAAATACTAAATACAACTTTGAATAGAGCATCATCCCTAAAATATTAGTTATTTGAGATATTAACAGTAAGTTCATAAAAACGTTTCCATGATTAAACAAGTTTGGAAAATACGGCTCTTTTAGTTTGTAACTGACATTACTTCTACTGACATTGCAAGAATTTTTTTTTCCTTAGAGATTTTAATGTGCTAATTTGCTACGTATCTTTCTAAAAAGAAGGTAGAGCTTGTAGCACTTCATAAAATGTGAAAACTCTTTTTGGGGAACATCTATTATTAATTCCATGGGATGTAAATAAAGAAACATTGGATTGGGAGAAAAATTGAGTCATTGATAGGATATCTGTGTTATGGCATCTTAGATCATCTGTAGAGGAAGGGATATTGCTTCTGTTAATATGATTATTATATGTACAGGTTGTGCTGGTGCGCTGGGTGCCTTCATGCAAATTAGGCAATTTTGGCAGACATAGCCCTACATTATGGCATACAACTTTACCGAGTGCAGTATGAATTTTGACTCTACTCACCAAGTTGGCTGGACTGCCTTATGCAGTGAAACCTGTACAACCAGATCCTTGATATGGTTGATATGCTAAGCACTTTCTTAAATGCCAGAGTAACCATCATTGGTTATCTTGTCCAGACGCCCCTCCAATACTTAAATTCCTAAAGCCTTTCCCGTAGGGAAGGGCTGGATAGTAAATATTTCAGGATTTGTGGGCTGTACTGTCTCTGTTGCAAACATTCTGCTACAGTACTAACCTGACACAGCCAATAAGGAAACAAATGGGAGTGGCTCTGTTCCAATAAACCTTTATTACAAAAGCAGCTGGTGGGCTGAATTCTGCCTGCAGACATAATTTGCCCAACCCCTCATCCAGCTTATGCCCAAATGCCTTTAATGACGAAAATGCATCATCTCCTGAGATAACATTTTCTATCTTCAGATAACTGATTGTCCTTTGTAATTGAGATGAAATCTGTCTCCCCATAATACCACTTCTCATTCATCCATGCGGTCCAACACATAGCAAGTCTAATCTCTCTTCTGCATTTATAGCCCTTCAGTTTTCTAAACTCTTTTTTCCAATTTACGTATTCCCTATGTATCCAGTTCGGTTGTCAAAACCTTTGCTACATCGGTCACTTTGCCCTGAAAACAATCATGTTTGTCTGTGTCCCTTTAAAAGTTGTAATTTCCAGAATTTAACAGTATAAACATATTTATCACTAACATGTGTGCCTACTTAAAATTTTCCCCTTAAAAAATGAAATAAGAGAGTGTCTTAAATATATTTAATGTTTTATGACTTTGTATTTCTGAGTATAAGAGGATTTTAGAGCTATTAACTAAGTTACAGTGTGTTTTGGGAAAGTATTAGAAGTTATAATCAAGCATTATTTACTGCATCAAAATAAAACTTTTTCCATGCAGAAGGGCGTGAATAGAAATATACAGAAAAGTTCAGCTCTGTATAAAAATTCACAAAGTTGAATATATATGTAAATTATTTAAGTGTTTAGGGTTTTATTTTAAGCTTTTGAATTTGTATGCATATTTAAGTTCAATAGCCTTTTTATTAAGTAAAATAAGGCTAGTGTTAATGTGTACCATGTCTTAGAGATGATCCTATTTATTATGTTGTCATCATGGGCAAAGTGAAATAAAATATTCTAACTGTTGTGTGAGATAAAATATATTTGATGTGTTTTTTTGTCATTTAAATTTCTTTCAGTAGTGAAATGTAAATTAGTTTTAAAATCTTATTGTTAAGAAAAAACATGGACAGAATATTTTAAAGGTTTTTTTTTTTTTTTTTTTTAAATAAAGCCACTGCTAAATTTTAAGAGAGCTTTCAACAGGTCAGCATTTCTGGACAATCTTCAATCAGGCCGCTGTTATTGCTATTGCTGTTTCTAACTGAGTTACTGAAATAGCAGAGGTGAATGTGCCAGCTTTTCAGTTTAGCCATGATTCTATGAAGGCCAGTTCTCAAACTCTGTCAGTTTTTACCTTTATGTTAGGCATAGTTCTGATGGTAAGTATAATTGGGCAAGTACTAGGAAGATCATTTATAGGCATAGCCTGGCTCTGATCTTAGCTTTCTATACTATCATAAGTAGGTCTTAGTAGGTGGAAATCTCAGTCCTTTCTTATATAGAATTAAAGGATTTTGTTGTTGTGAGAGTCTGTAGTATAACATAATGATGGATTAGAAAACTGAAAGGCATTATTTTAAGAATAAATGTTTTTTTCTGGTATGTGAAAGAGAAAAGTCTTTGTGAATCTTAAAAGTCTGAAAAGTCTAAATTATTTATTGTAAAAGAAGTTAAGCCTGGTAAATTCAATGGAGATATAGTAGGCCCCTGTACCATTTAGATATACTGATATACTGATATACTGCCCCGTACCATTTAGAATTTTAATGGTGGTGCGTATTTTCACTATCCCACTGGGATGATATAATGCTATTGATTTACCATCTTAACCAGATGGAGGGTAGTTTTAAAGGTTGCCACTCAGTCTTTCCCACTCTGATAGACACTACCCCCCAGACCAGGGACACAATGTAGAGGTTACTCTAACCTACGTTCTAATTATATATTTTAAAACTGAGGAAATTATTGCTGGGTGGATCCATAGGCACAGTTGGCCCAATGTGAGCCAGAAGTTAGCCAGAATTTATTACATGACCCCTAAAGACACCCCAAATCTAACAAGGGGCCATCATGACATTTTAGTCCTTGAGTATCTAGAGTATCATCTCTCAACCTATGTCTGATAGTAATCAAAATATCTTTTTATTCCTTGTGAATTATATATGTAACCATGTATATATGCCTGTATGTAATTGTATACCCAAATATACACACATAGAAAGATCATACAAAGGTCCCTTTGAGGATCATTTTATACACTTTTCAAGATGTTTCAAGATGTCCTTTCTTCTATGGACCCAGCCACCTCTTCTCTCCATGGGGTTCTGGATTTGTAAATTAGCTCATCTGGAAACTGAGCAGAGGGTCATGATTTTTCTATTGGGGCAACAATTCTTAGCCTGTTGTTTCTTCATTATTACTTAAAATAAAACTAAATGTTAAATAGCACCAGTGTTGGCTGTCCACCTAGTTTTCCCCTGAGGATACCATACATTCTTAATCATCTTCCCAGCTCTTTGTGGGCTAACCCCCTTGGCTGCTCCAACAGACTTATTGACCATTATGGTAATTGTGGGCCATGGATTCCCTGACACCTGGTACCTTTTACTTTGGGTCCCCATTACTTAATGCCTACCCCAAGACTGCCTCTCCTGATGTCAGCTCTAGTCTGTAGAAGAAAGCCACCACTGAACTTCTTAGTGAAGCAGATGCTCCCTCATCATCATATTCCTTCTGTAATAGCCTTGGTGAGTGATGTGCCCTATGGAACACAGTCTACTAGTAGTTCTTACATAATATATCCATTCTAGAACATTTCCTCTGTCAACTTCTTTGTTCCTTTCTCTTCCATCTGCTTGGGCAACTCCCGTGTTTCCATTACACTTTCAATTGGCCATTGTTTTTTCCAGGTTTCTAAGAGTCACTCCATCCTCAAGAGTCCTCAGTGGGGTATTATATCTCCTGTGGTCCTGAGAATATATCCCTAAATTCATGAATTCTTGCTTGTCCAGTCTTACCTGCCATCTCTCTTGATTAGACACCACCAAAATCCAGTTCCCATCACGCTCCCCTCGTTCCTGAGAGTACATTCTAGGTTATTCTTATAGCTCCTTCAAGTGTATAATACCTTCCCTTTCTTATCGGGCCAAGATGTATTATGCTGTCATTATACTCTAGTTATCTGTCTGGCAAGCAGGAGAGGAGGTGATGGCAGCTTGGTAGGGAAGTGGTTATTGTCTCTGTTACCAGGGAAGGGAGTTGTAGAACAACAGAAGTTTCCTTAGAAGCCCTCATTTAGATATATCATTCTAAATATTCCTATCCCATATTTTAAGGGCTAGGTTTTCCTAACCATGGCCCTTGTCTTTGCATGAGATAACTGTTCTGGCTGAACATTCGATCATCTCTGGGGCTCTGCAACTCTAACAACCAGATCATTATCCTGCTGATCATCCATATTGGCTTTTCCAATGCCAAAGAAAAGGGCCTCATTTAAAGCTATAAAAGAAACTCTCTAGCTTTTATATTTAGTTACTAATATTTGTTAATGGCCTTCAGTCTCTCATTATCACACTGCACGTATTAATACAACATAGCAGCAATCAGCCAACTCACACTCTTTTGAAGATGTTTCCCTACATCCCCACTGGTGAAAGCTTTAGCAATGGAAGCATTCTTTCAACCACCCTACTAACATTGATGATGTTCTTTTAGCCTGCCAAGGAAGGAGGGAGACAGTTCCAAATCCCCTTTTTACCTCCTGATTACCCAGATAAATCTTCAGAGAAGCAGACTCAAGATGGGATTAAATATACAGTAAATGCATTAGGGGAAACTCCTGCAGAGGAAAGAGCAGGGGAGAAGGTGATGGATCTTCTAGACCACAATGCTGAACTGACATTTGTGAAGTGGAACAGGAAGAAAAGGTAGTTGAGTGAAAGAGCCTGAGATTTCAGTGCACTCTGCAAGCCAAATCACTCATCAGAGGAGTTCTGCATCTCCCAGTATCAGCCTTTGACTAAAGATGGTGGGGGCCTTTGATTAATTGTGCTCTTTGTAGTCAGGGATCAGTGAGGCACATTTTAATAGTTGGCACAATAGATTTGTCTGTTACTTGAAGGTTTGGTAGAACTGCCCTGTAAAACCATATGAGTTTTGGTAAGGTTTTTAAATTTGTTTTTGTATGCTTTGAATTTTTGTGGGTAGATTTTGCAGTTTCTCATGAAATTTCATTAGTATTTACATCTCAGGTTTTCTATTTTTTCTTGACGTAGTTGATAATTTTGTTTAAGGAAATTGTCCACTTTATTTTCAGAATTTATTGGCATATATTTTCCTATATTAATATTCCAGAACTTATGTTAGAATTATGTCTCCCTTTTCATTGTGAATTTTGCCTCTTTTTACATTTCATTTTTTTCTTGATAAGCCATTAAGAACTTTGACAGTGTTGGGAGTCCTTTTAAAAACCACATTTCATGGCTTCGTTCCATGTTTTATTGTTTTCTAATTCATTATTTTCATTGTTTTCTGCTTATGTTTCTTCTACTTTTATGGAGTTGCTGTATTATTTTTCCAAATTTTTGATTTAAACATGTAATCAAGCTTATTAATTTCTAGTTATATGGTTCTAATATATGCATTTAGGTGTACCACTTTTTTTTTTTTTTTTAGGTGTACCACTTTTTAAAAATATTCTGTTTCAGCTGCATTCCATGGAGTTTAATATATAGCACTTTTATTAACTGTAATTCAAAGTATTTTCTAATTTCTTTTATGATTTCCACATGAATTATTTAGAAGTCTGTCTTTGAATTTCCAAATGTGTAGGATTTTTTCAGTGTGTCTTTTTTACTGGCTTTTCTTCAGTCAGTGAAAGACCTTTATGATACTTCTGTATTTCTTCAATTTTTTCTGTTGTCAAAGATATGATCAACATTTGTAAATGTTCTACCTGCTTGATAATAATGGAGTTTTTCAGATCATTGGAGTCAGTATATTATAGATGCCCATTAGAATAAAACTTAGTATTTTTTCCCATATGTTCTTTTTCAATGTTCATGTTCCATCTACATATTATTAAGTGAGATTTAGTGCTATTTCACTCTGTTACTTGTACATATTTGTCAACTTTGTATTCATATTTTTTCGTTTTAATATTATGGTTTTAGGGGCAGACAATCTAGAATTATTAATTTTTTCTTATGAATTATTGTTTTTCTCTCAATTTTTTTTATTAGGATAAAATACACATAAAATTTGCCATCTTAACCATTTTTAAGTGAACAGTTTAGTGATAATAAGTACATTCATATTATTATGCAGCTATCACCATTTTCCATCTCCAGAACTCTTTTTATCTTACAAAACTGAAACTCTATGCCATTAAATAATAATTTCCCATCTCCTTTCCTTCAACCCCTGACAGTTACCATTTAGCCTTCTGTCTCTGTGATTTTTGACTACTCCAGTACATTATATAAGTGGTATCATGTAGTATTTATCTTTTTGTTACTGGTTTATTTCTCTTAGCATTATGTTCTCAAGATTCATCCCTATTGTAACAACTATCAGAATTTCCTTCCTTTACAAGGCTGAATAATATTCCATTGTATGTATATACCATTCATCTGTTGATGGACACTTGAGCTGTTTCTGTCTTTTAGCTATTGTGAATAATGCTGCTGTGATCATGAGTGTACAAACATGTACTCAAGACTTTGCTTTCTGTTCCTTTATGTTTTTAATTTTTTGAGGAGCCTTCCTCCCGTTTTCCACAGCAGTTGTACCATTTTAAAATCTTACCAACAGTGCACAGGGGTTCCAATTTTTCTGTATTCTTACCAGCACTTATAATTTTTTATGTTCGTTTTTGATGGTAGCCATCCTAATGTGTGTGAGGTAGTATCTTATTGCAGTTTTGATTTGCATTTCCCTAATGATTAGTAATGTTTAGCATGCTTTTGTGTGCTTGCCATTTGTATATCTTCTTTGTAAAAAAATGTCTATTCAAATCTTTTGCCCATTTTTGAATCAGGTTCTTTGTTTTGTTTATTTTGTTGCTGTTGTTTGTTTGAATGGTGGGAGCTCTTTATACATCCTGGATATTAATCTCTGATAATTAATCAGATACATGATTTTCAATCATTTCCTCCCACTACGTATCTTGCTTTTCACTCTATTGATAGTTTCTGTTGGTGAATAGAAGTTTTTATTATGAAGTCCATTTTGTCTAGTTTTTCTATTGTTGCCTATGTCTTTGGTGTCATATCCAATCATTGCCAAACCAATGTCTTACAGCTTTTGTCCTATATTTTCTTCTAAGAGTTTTATAGTTTTAGCTATTGTGTTCAGGTCATTGATCCATTTTGCATTCATTTTTGTGTGTGTGTGTGTGTGGTATTAGGTAAGGGTCTAACTAGTCTTTTGCATTTGATTTCAGTGCAGTTTTCTCAGCATTATTTGTTGAAAAGATGGTCCTATCTTCATTGAATGGTCTTTGCGCTCTTGTCACAAGAGTATTTTATCTGATATGTGGAGGTTTATTTCCGAGCTTTTTATTGTATTCCATTGGCCTATATGTCTATGTTTATGCCCGTGCCACACTGGTTTGATTATTATAGTTTTGTTGTAAGTTTTGAAGTCAAGAAGTATGACTCCTCCAACTTTGTTCTTTTTTCAAGATTTTTTTTCTTTTTGTCTATTTTTTTCTTTGCTATCTATGGTCCTTGAGGTTCCATATGAATTTTAGCATGAATTTTTCATTTCTGAAAAAAAAAAGTTGTTGGGATTTTGATAAGGATTGTATTGTATGTGTAGATTGCTTTGGATAGTGTCAACATCTTTAAGGTATTGAGTCTTCAAATCCATGAATGTGAAATGTCTTTCCATTTACTTGTCTTTAATATATTTTCAGCAATATTTTGTAGTTTTTATTGTACAAATCTTTCACTTCCTTGATTAATTCCCAAGTATTTTATCCTTTTTGATGCTATTGTAAATGGAGGTGTTTAGTTAATTTCTTCTCAGAAATTAGTATATACAACTGCAGCACATTTTTGTGTTGACTTTGTGTCCTGCTACTTTGCTGCATTTGTTTATTAATTCTAAGTTTTTTGTGTTTGTGGAACTTTTAGGGTTTCCTATGTATAAGGTCCTATTATTTGCAAACATATAATTTTACTTCTTCTTTTCCAATTTGGGTGCCTTTTATTTCTTTTTCTCATCAATTGCTCTATCCACTACCACATTGAATAGAAGTGGCAGAAGCAGGTATCTTCTTCCTGATTTTAGAGGAAAAGCTTTTAATCTTTCACCACTAAGTATGATTTAGACACTGCAGCAAATTATCCAGAAGATCTAGCTAAGATAGTTAACAAAGATGGCTACACTAAACAACAGATTTTCAGTGTAGACGAAACAGCCTTAGGTTGGTAGAAGATGCCATCTAGGACTTTCATAGCTGGAAAGAATAAGTTAATCAATGCCTGGCTTCAAAGATTCAAAGGACAGGCTGACTCTCTTGTTAAGGCTAATATAGCTAGTGACTTTAAGTTGAAGGCTGTAAGTATCCATCTTTTTTTAAATCTCCCACTGATTTCTACTGTAAAACCTGGATAAAATCTAGGGGCAGCTATTTGATAATTCTGAAAAGTAAGTATCAGCAGGAAGATCAGAGAAGACCAGAATTGAAAGTGCCCCTGAACTGTTTGGGAATTTACTGTTACTTTCCCTTGGTATCCCCTGACTTGAAACTAAATGGAGGCTGAAAACTCAGAGTGACTACTGAGATCTAGACAAGAAACATTCTGGAAATACCCCCTAGTTCTGAGTTATGGTGTAGAAAAGGAAACTCTTTTAAGTTTATTTATTTATTTTGAGAGGGGGGTGTGGAGGGCCAGAGAGAGAGGGAGAAAGAGGATCCCAAGCAGGCTCTGTGCTGTCAGCCCCAACGTGGGCTCAAACCCAAGAACTGTGAGATCATGACCTGAAGCAAAGTCAAGAGTCCAATGTTTAACCAACTGAATCACCCAGATGCCCCTGCAAAGGAAACTCTTAAAGCTCAGAGTGAGTAGTGGAGAACCCCCTTCCATTTTTTTCCTCTTTGTCCTTAATTCACTCACCCCCAATCCCAAGCAGCCTTGCAGGAGTAACATTGGCTGCAGCAAAAATGGCTAGGAATGAGAAGCTGGAAGAGCCAAATCTCAGAGGGAGAGGAATCTTCCTTAATATAAGGTAGAGTTGTGGTTACAAGAGGGCCAAGACAAACGCCATTGCTTTTTCCTTTTCTCTGTCCTCCTAGCACAGAATGTGGCACCATCACAGAACTGGGCAGTTTCTGAGCAGAGGATAAAAAGTGGAGCCCAGGGAACCAGAAAGGATCTGGGAAATAACAGAAAGAAAAAAAGCCATCCCCTAAGTTGTTTATGAATTTCTGGGACTTATGAGGCTATGATCCTAATTAGCATACCAAAGAATCTGAGACTGAGCTGGTGGTTAGAACTGGGTTTAGGCCCCAGACTGAACCTGAAGGACAGACTCAAACAGCCCTGAAAATGCTTCTGAGCTTCCAGTGCGTTGTAACCACAGCCTACAGATGGGCTGAAACAAAGTATTGTTATAGGGAGTCTCAACATTCCCAGTAGAATACAAACTCAGCAAGTAGAGAGGGCTGTGACAGAAGTGGACCATTCTTAAGTTTTGTTAGCAAGTCAAGGAATGCCAGTGTTTATTGCTCAACCTAATTTTCATCAGGGAAGACAAATTAAAACCATAGTATAATTCTACTTCCCATATACCTATTACAGTGGCTAAAACAAACAAATAAACAAACAAAAAACAAAGCAAAGCAAAAACAAGAACCAAATGTTGGAGAGGGTGCTGGCACTCTCCACACTTTTGATAGGCTAGGAACTGGGGCAACAACTGAAAACAAGCTGACACTGCACCCTGAAGTGGAATCCATTCCATCAAAAGCCATGCAAAAATAGCTATAGCAGTGTGTTTTAAATAGCCAAAACCTGAGAATATCTCAAATACCCAAAAATAATGGAATGGAGAATATAGCCGTATAAAGGAAAAAATACGGGGTAACAGAAAAAAAAAACCGAACTGATCCTACAAGAACAATATAGATGTCACTCCAAACAATAGTGTTGAACAAAGGAAGCCAGAAACAAAAGAACGAATACTGTAGGATTTCATTTGTATGAAGTTCAGAAATAGGTAGAACCAAACTACGGTATTAAAAATCAGCATGAGAGCTATCTTTGAGGAGGAAGGAATGGGTAAATTACTATTGTTTTATTGGGATGTTGGTTACATGGGTATATTACCTTTGTGATAATTCACTGAGCTGTGTGCTTGTGATATTTCTGTGTATGCTATGTTCTAGAAAACTAGAACTGATGGTCTAGAAAAGTTTTTTTTAAGAAGAGCATTTCCTACTTTTAAAATATTAAGGAAATCTTATACTTAAACATTTACCCTAACCACATGATTTCATTAAGGTGTGCTTTAAATAAAAACTGGGTGTGGAAAAGAGCATTTGTATACATTGACCATTAATCAATTTCTGTTGTAAATTTGGGAGATTAAGGTATTATCCAGGTAGATTATTTGTAACAGGAGGAGTTAACCAGGAGGATCTTCCTTACGAGATGTTGTTTCTCCCTACCTTACGTAAACTATTTCAAGGAAGGATTTATCAAAGACGCTCTGTACATTTGTAAATCTGTTAGCAGTTTGGAGGGAGTTCATTTGGGTATTTTCTTAAGAATTTTACATAAATGATATCTAAAGTATATTATATGAATTATTTCTCAGCCTTCATTTAACTCCTTCCATATGGGTATACAGCAATGAATTTGAGTGGGATTGATCCCTCACTAGCCTCACAGGTGGCCTAAAGCCAGTTAGTGCCTAGCTTCAATAGGCATGTGATAGGTGAAGAGTAGCCATGTGTAATGAATGGTATGTAATGGGAGTCCTGGAATTCCTGCATCCGTTTGTGTTCCTAAGAGGGAAACGGGCCTGAGGCCAGAGCTGATGCACAGTAGAGTGTATAGTTCGGAGAATCAGAGAGCAATGTAGCCAGTGTGCCGATCAGTCCAAACCTGGCAGTTATTTTTTTCCTTCTGACCTTGAGGAGTGGCTTAGTCGGCTTGGCTGCCCTACCGCAGACAGAGTGGCTTTAACACCAGAAATTTATAAATCCTACAGTCCTGCTGGCTGGGAAGTCCAAGATTTGAGTGCGAGTATTGTTGGTTTCTGGTGTGAGAATGCTTGGTTTGCAGACGGCTGCGTTCTTGCCGTGCGTTCACATCACTTTTCCTCAATGCAAGGAGATGGAGAGAAAATGCCAGCTCTCTGGGGTCTCTTTTTATAAGGACACTAATTCTGTTGGTTCAGGATTCCTCCCTTATGACCTCATTTAACCTCAGTTACAACCCAAAGTCCCTGTTTTCAAATATAATCACTTTCAGGTTTAGGGTTTCAACATATGAATTTTGGAGGAATACAATTCATCCATTATATTCTGCCTGTGGCCTCCCACAATCATGTCCTTTTTGCATGCGAAATACATCCACTCCATCCCAACAATCTCAAAAGCCTTAACTCATTCCTACATCAGCTCTAAAGTTTTAAAGTCTGAAGCCTCATGTAAATACCATCTATATCAGATATGGATGAGATTTAGGATACAATTCATCCTGAGGCAATATTTTCTCTGCCTGTGAACCAGTAAAACCAGACAATTTCTATGATTCCAAAATACCATGGTTGGGTCCGCATTCTCAATTCTTAAGGGAGATATCTGAAGAAGAAAGGGGGAACTGGTCCCAAGCAAGTCTAAAACCTAGCAAGGCAAATTCCACCAAATGTTAAAAATTTGAGAATAATCCTCTTTGGTTCAGTGCCCTTCGTCCAGATACACTGGGGTGGCAGTGTCACCACACAGCTCTACGGAGTGGCCCCGCCTTCTTAGCATTGTGAGGTGGCCCTGCCCCTGCAGCACTGTGCTGCAGCTTTATCCCCCTTTATCCCTAGATGGTGGCATCTTGGTCCCCACAGAGGTCCCACCCTTGAAAATTAAGGAACAACCAACCAGTCTTGCCCTGATGATCTCTTACTTAACTTTAGGATCACTCCCTTTTCTTAAAGGGTAAAGCACATTCCCAACTGAATAAATATCTCCATGGTGCCAATCTGTAGAATCCAAGAAGCCTGACACCCTTCTTTCATTCCCTTTTGTTTTCTCTGCCCCCTTTAGTTCACACTCACAGTGTCTCTGCTGGTAAAATCTCATCTCTATTCCTGGTTCTGCTGAGATGGCTGATTAAGTCCCTGAATCATACCCATGATATCTTTTTTATAAATGGTTGCTCAGCTACACCCTTTAATGTTATCTTCAGAACATGATTTTTCAGATTTTGCAATATGGTTTAAGCTGAGAATTTTCCAAACCTCCAAGTTCTTGTTCTTTTTTTTTTCTAGACAGTTCCTTCTCCAAGTCATCTCTCTTCTTGCATTTAGCTATAAGACATGAGGAGATCCAAAGCTCTGTCTTCAATACTCTGCTTAGAAGTATTCTCTGCTAATATCCAATTTTATAGCTTGTAAATTCTACCTTCCACAAAACACTGGAACACAATTCAGCTAAGTTCTTTGCCATTTTATAACAAGGATGGCCTTTCCTCCAGTTCCTATTAACATGTTGCTTATTTCTATCTGAGACTTTACCAGAATGGTCTTTAACATCTGTATGTATGTATATCAACATTCTGTTTGTGATCATTTATGCATTCTCTAAGAAGAGAGACCTTCTCTCCACTTGATCTTAGCCAAAAGGCCGAGAAGCGATTGAGAGGCCTTCTCTCTAGCTGTACTTGATTCTTTCTGAGCTCTCTCCAGAATCGCTTTTAACATCATCCATTTCTTCCAACAGTCTCTTCATAGAAATCAAGGCTTTTTCTCACATGCTCCTCAGATTTCCCCCAGCCTCTACCCATTACTCAGTTCCAGGGCTGCTTCCACATTTATAGACATTTGTTACAAGCAGCACCCACTTCCTGGTACCCAAATCTGCCTCTGCTCATGCTGCCATACAAAATACTACACAGACTAGTGACTTAAACCACAGAAATTTATTATCTCACAGTCCAGGGGGCTGAGGAGTCCAAGATCAGGGTGCTGCTGTGGTTGGTTTCTGATGTAGGCTTCCTCTTGGCTTACCAATGGCCACTTTCTCACTGTGTGCTCACATGGCCTTTCTTCAGTGTGTGCACAATGGAAGAAGAGGGAGAGGAAGGCTGGGAGGGGGGTGAGAAGGAGGAAGAGAGAGAGGGGGAGAGAGAAAGATAAAAGAAAAGGAAAAGAAAAGAGAAGAGAAGAACAAAAAAAAGGAAAGAGCAAGCTCTCTGGGTATCTTCTTATAAGAACATTAATCCTGGGGCACCTGGGTGGCTCAGTTGGTTGACCATTCAACTCAATTTCTGCTCAGGTCATGATCTCACAGTTCGTTGGTTCAAGCCCTGCATGGGGGCTCTGGGCTGACAGCATGGAACATGCTTGGGATTTCTCTCTCCCTTTCTTTCTCTGCCCCTCCCTGGCTTGCTCTCTCTCTTTCTTTAAAAACATAAAATAAATAAATAAATAAATAAATAAGCATCATTTTTTTTTATTTAAAGAAAATTGAAAACAAAATACTGTTGAATCAGGACCCTACCCTAATGACCTCATTTAACCTGATTACCTCCTAAATTACTTATCTCTAAAATATAGTCACATTGGATGTTGGACTTCAGCATAGGAATTTTGGGAGAACACAATTTATTTTCATAGCAGGAAGTATAAAATCCATCTAGTCCTGATATTGTTTATACCATTTTGTGTTAGATTTCTGTCTCTTGCCTTTGAAATCATCTTAGCTGACAATGCATCCTAAGGTATAATTAACTCTTGCTTAACAATCCTCAGAAAATTCGTAACAGTTTATTGCAATGAACACATTGTTTTTCCACCTTTACCCACTAGACCTTGTTGATTTTTCATCTTTGCCAATCTAATAACTAAAACAAATAATTTTTTAAATATGGAGTTTTTATTGCATTCTAAGTTAGCAATTTACTTTGTTAATATTTTAGTTGATAAGAAAAAAAACATCTTTCAAGTGTTAGGAAGGTATTTTTAAAACCCTTGAAAGATATTTTCTGGAATAGCAGTTATTAGGAGGTAAATTACTTTTTAAAATAATATGTTTCTATATTTCAAAACAATTCCCTAGTTTGTAGCATTTTTCAGTGGAATAAAAGATTAATATGCCCAAACCATCTTTTAAAATATGTATTTAAGACTTGAATTTTATGATCAATTAACCTCAAATTGCTATAAAATAGTGACAATATTATCTCTTTTTGCATTTGGCCAACTAGATTACCACCAGAGGATATTTCTTTGTCACTAGAAACCTGCTTTACAATATAACCTTATACCACACTGTGTTACATTTATTGAATTCTTTTTAATTTTCACTAAATGAGAATACCTAATGAGTTCCATGGTTTTTCATATTAAGAATCCTTTCCATAATGACCATTTTATGAAGGTTAAAATCAAATTATTGAAATATTTCTCTCTAAGTTCCTACGCTTCTCTTTTTTATTCCTGTAGCTCATGTACTTGCCTTTTTATATTTCTTTTCATTTCTGTTTTTTTTTTTCTATTTCCATTAGGAGGATTTTACTAAAGGGTGTTGAACCTTTCAGATCTTCTGTTATTATTATACAGCAGACTTTATTAAGAAATGAATGCCCAATTATTCCTGCATGCCCCCCCAACCCATATCTATACTAAGGAGCAATATGAGCTATTGTATAATATGAAAGAAAAAAGAAGATGTGAAAGAAAGCAGTGAAACTAGTTTTTCTCTGACCAAAGTGCCACATAGTAGATTAAGGGATGCTAATACTTGATGTTACCCATTAAGACCTTTGAGTTAAAAGATATATTAGGGAAAAGCTAATTAGACCAGATAAACCCAGAAATCTTAGTCATTGATTTAATAAAAGTCTATTTCTCACTCACGGAGCATCCATTGGGCATAAGGAAACCAATGGAAAGAACAGGGCGGTGTGCAGGGCACTGCTCTATCAAGTAATGAAGATTGATGGAAATTTTGTCATTCTAAAGGTTTCCAGGATTGTCAGTATGGACTAGGGTTTTCTGATAGTCACAAAAGAATGAGTTTTCAACAATGCGGGGTAAATCTGTCAAGAATCTTTGTTTTTATGGTCCCTTAAAAAAGGGACTATAACTTTTATTTGCAGTTTGGTTTATTAGAAATAAAAAAAAATATTTGTAAATATTTCCTTGCTATAGGGATTAAAATGCCAAATAGGACATCTAATATCAGAAACAATTACAGATTTTTCGATCTATTGAAGAATGAATTTCATTCATTTAACAAAAACTTAATGACAACTACTATAGGCCAGGAACTGAGGTATATTTCACTAGGTTTCTAATATTTATTGGAGATTATTAAAATTTTGTTAAAACTTTATTGTTTTGCCTATTTGTTGACATCATCTTGGTTTTATTATTTTTTTCATGTTTATTTTCGAGAGAGAGAGACACACACAGAGTGTGAGTGGGATGGGGGTGGGAGTGGGGGTGTGCAAAGAGAGACAGAGACTCAGAATCCTAAGCAGTTTCCAGGTTCTGACCTGTCAATACAGAGCCTGAGGCGGGGCTCGAACTCAGAGGCTGAGCTGTGAGATTAGGATCTGATCCAAAGTTGGAGGCTTAACTGACTGAGCCACCCAGACGCCCCTTGGCACAGGGATTCTGAAGTTAAATGTGTTTTTACATTTTAGCTGAAAAGAAATGGTGAATCAAAAGAAGTTGGGAGAAAGGGAGAACTTGCAATTTAAGACTTTTGTAACTTAGGCAACTTATTTAGAGTCTCTATGACTTAGCTCTCTTATCTTTAAATAAGTTCATAACAGTATACGTGGTATATCATGTGTGATTGTGGTAATTAAATAATCCATGTAAAACACATAACCGTACTTGGTACATATTACTCAATGGATGTTTGTGTCTTTTATTATTATGAATTTTATTCATGAGTTCAGATTGGGCACAGTATATTGGAGGTGATATATCTCATGTTAAAGGACTCAAATTCAGATAAATGGATTCTTAGTCTTTACTTTTTACTACCACATTTTAACAGTTACAGTGTTAATCTGGGATACAACAATGGCAATAATTGAGACTAGAACAGGGTTTCATGGCACTATTGGAATATTAAGATGGGAAAATCTTTGTTATGGGGGAGGGGGGGCGACTTGTGTTTTGTAAGGCATTTACCAGCATCCCACTAGACGTCCACCAAATGGTGAAACCAAAATGTCTCCAGACACTACCAAATATCTTCTGGAGTACAAAACTTTTCTGACTGAGAACTAGTGAACTAGAAGGAATCCTGTAGGCTTCTTCAAATATATAAAGAAGTTTTAACATATAACCCAGAAGGCAGAAGCAGCATTGATTGATAAAAGTTAGAAAGAGCTTAATAGAAGAACATTTTTCTAGTTTGAGCTAGCTAAAAATAGAATGCTTGTGAGTCAGCAGCTTCTCAGCTTTGATGAGTGATTAGGGGCTGGATTACAGAGTTTGCTGGGAATTTCTTTCCTGGGAGGGCATCTGAAATAAATCTGTTAGTTCACCTTTAGTGACAAGATGCTTTCATTTGGGCAGGTCTAATGATAAAGGTTTGGAAATCATTCCAATTAAGGTTATAGCTGAGACCATGAGGATAACTGAGCTTGCGCTTTCTGAGAGCAAGAGAAGGTAACAACAGCATGATGTAAACTGGCTTTTAGGGAATGTCCATAATTTAAAAGAGAAAACCTGGAATGCAGCCAACTTTCACTGACCCTGTACTGTGTCAGGAAGGATGAAGGGAAACCAATAAGATAATTTCTTCAAAAAAATTAATAAAATTGATAACCCCCTAGCAAGATTTATCAAAAAGAAAAAAGACCCAAATAAATAAACTCACAAATGAGACAGGAGAAATAACAAACAACACCACAGAAATACAAACAATTATGAGAGAATATTGTGAAAAATTATATGCCAAAAAATTGGACAACCCGGAGAAAAAGAATAAATTCCTAGAAACATATAAACTACCAAAATTGAAACAGGAAGAAATAGAAAACTTGAACAGACCAATAACCAGCAAAAAAAAAAAAATTGAATTAAATCTCTTCCAACAAACGAAAGTCAAGGCCAGATGGCTTCACAGGCAAATTTTACCAAACATTTAAAGAAGAGCTCATACCTATTCTTCTCAAACTAGTCCAAAAAACAGAAAAGAAAGGAAAACTTCCAAATTCATTCTATGAAGCCAACATTATCTTGATATAAAACCAGACAAAGATTCCATTAAAAAATAAAATTACAGGCTAATATCCCTGATGAAATGGATGCAGAAATTCTCAATAAAGTGCTACCAAACCGAATCCAACAGTGTATTAAAAGAATCATTCACCACCATCAAGCAGGATTTATTCCTGGGCTGCAAGGGTGGTTCGATATTTGCAAATCAATCAGTGTGATACAACGCATTGATAAAAGAAAGGATAAGAACCCTGTATGATCCTTTCAATATGCAGACAAAGCATTTCACAAAATACAGCATCCATTCTTGATGAAATCCTTCAACAAAGTAGGGCTAAAGGGAACACACCTCAACATAATAAAGGCCACATATAAAAAGCCCACAGCTAATATCATCCTCAAGAAGGAAATATTGAGAGTTCTTCCATGAAGGTCAGGAACAAGACAAAGATATCGACTCTCGCCATTTTTATCCAACATAGTACTGTAAGTCCTAGCCACAGCAGTCAGACAACAAAAAGAAATAAAAAGCATCCTAATCAACAAGGAAGAATTAAAACTTTCACTATTTGCAGATGACATGATACTGTATGTAGAAAAACTGAAGGTCCCCACCAAAAAATTGCTAGAACTGATAAATTCAGTGAAATTGCAGGATACAAAATCAACATGCAGAAATCTGTTGTATTTCTATATACCAGTAATAAAGCAGCAGAAAGAGAAATGAAGGAATCAATCCTATTTACAATTGCATCAAAAACCATAGGATATCTAGGAATAAACCTAATTAAAGAGGTAATAAACCTATTCTCTGAAAACTATAAAACACTGATGAAAGAAATTTAAGATGACACAAAGAAATTGAAAACATTCCATGCTCATGGATTAGAAGAACAAATATTGTTAAAATGGCTATATTACCCAAAGCAATCTATATATTTAATGCAATCCCTATCAAAATACCAACAGCATTTTTCGCAAAGTTAGAACAACAATCCTGAAATTTGTGTGGAAGCACAAAAGACCCCGAATAGCCAAAGCAACCTTGAAAAGGAAAAGCAAAGCTGTAGGCATCACAATTCTGGAATTCAAGTTATATTACAACGCTCTAGTTTGATCAAGATAGTATGGTATTGCGACAAAAACAGACACATAGATCAATGGAAGAGAATAGAAAATCCAAAAATCAACTTGCAACTTTATGGTCAATTAATCTTTGACAAAAGAGGAAAGAATATCTGAGGGAAAAAAAAGAGTCTCTTCAACAAATAGTGTTGGGAAAAGTGGACAGCAACAGGCAGAAAAATGAAACTGAACCACTTTCACACACAAACACAAATATACATTTGAAATGGATGAAAGATCTATGGGGCGCCTGGGTGGCGCAGTCCGACTTCAGCCAGGTCACGATCTCGCGGTCCGTGAGTTCGAGCCCCGCGTCGGGCTCTGGGCTGATGGCTCAGAGCCTGGAGCCTGTTTCCGATTCTGTGTCTCCCTCTCTCTCTGCCCCTCCCCCGTTCATGCTCTGTCTCTCTCTGTCCCAAAAATAAATAAACGTTGAAAAAAAAAAAATTAAAAAAAAAAAAAAAGATCTAAATGTGAGACAGGAAACCATAAAAGTTCTAGAGGATGACACAGCAGTAACCTCTTTGACATTGGCTATAGCAATTTCTTACTAGATATGTCTCCTTAGGAAAGGGAAACAAAGGCAAAAATAAACTGTTGGGACTTTATCAAAATAAGAAGCTTCTGTGCAGTGAAGGAAACAATCAATAAAACTAAAAGGCAACCTATGGAATGGGAAAAGATATTTGCAAATGACATATCTGGAAAAGAGTATCTAAAATATATAAAGATCTGATAGAATTCAATATCCAAAAAACACATCTAATTAAAAATGGGAAGACATGAATAGACATTTTCTAAAGAAGATATACACATGGCCAACAGACACATGAAAAGATGCTTAACATGATCATCATCAGGGAAATACAAATCAAAACTACTACAAAATACCCCCTCATACCAGTCAGGATAGTTAAAATTAACAACATAAGAACTAATAGATGTTGGTGAGGGTGTGGAGAAAGGGGAATCCTCTTATGCTGTTGATGGGAATGCAAACTGGAAGTTGAAAATAGAACTGCCCCGTGATCCAGCAATTGCATTACTAGGTATTTGCCCAAAGAATACAAAAATACTAATTTGAAGACATGTATGCACCCCAATATTTGTAGCAGCATTATTTACAATAGCCAAATTATGGAAAGAGCCCAAATTTCCATCGAGTAGATGAATGGATAAATAAGATGTTGTGTAAGTATATATATGGAGCGAGAGAGTATTATGCTAAGGAAATAACTCAGAGAAAGACAAATACCATATGATTTCTCTCATGTGGAATTTAAGAAACAAAACAAATAATCATAGGGGAAAAAAGAGACAGGCAAACCAAGAAACAGACTTTACTATGGAGAACAAACTGAGCGTTACCAGAGGAGAGGGGGGTGGGGGTGAGTGGGTTAAATAGGTGATGGGTATGAAGGAGGGCACTTGTGATGAGCACCGGCTGTTGTATGTAAGTATTGATTCAATAAATTGTACACCTGAAACTAATATTACACTGTATGTTAAGGAACTGGAATTTAAATAAAAACTTTAAAACAGAAAATAAAGTATTAAGAACAAGTTTTAAAGAAAGGGTGGCTAGTGTTGTCAATTGAGAAGTGAAAGTCAGTTAATAGAGAAAAGACCAGTTTATTTATTTCATTTTTAGAAAACCACCTTGAGGAAAGTATTCTTTAGAATGTTGACTATTTTATAAACATTAATCATTATTAATAGTAACAACTTTATTAGTATATAAGGCAGATGTCAGATTACAAGGAGTTAAATAAGACTAGGTTATGAGGAAATTGACATAGAGGTGGCTACCTTGATCACATAATAAACTAGAGGAAATGATAGGGTCAATAAAATAGGGTAGTTTTTTTTTTTTTTTTTTTTCAGGAGATATGGGACTTGCGCACTTGTGGAAATTAAAATTAAGATGAAACAGAGGGTATAAATATTAGGGACAAGATAATTACTAAGACCAAAAGGCACTTCAGTGGTTAAAAAGATTAGGATCACAGGCTTTTTTCTCTTTTTCTTTTTTTATCCACTTTATTTGATACTGGATAACAGATTAGAGAATGGAAATGGAAATACAACTCTTATGAGATTGTGTACAAGATCAGAGTTCCTTAACAGATGGGGAGGAGAGAGTCTGAGGCGTACATAGGTGGATTTGAATTTTGACTGTACCACTTATTTCCTTTGGGACTATAAGTAATTTATTTTGAACTTTCTGAGCATTGGGGTTTTCTTTTTAAAAATAGGAATCATATATTCCATCCAGAAGTGTTCTTATAAAACTAAATCCAAGCATCAATGTGATGTGTTTAGCACAGTATCAGGAATGTGTTCAGCACTCAAAGGATAGGTGCTAGAATTGCCTTTGTTATCATCCTTGAAGAATATTCTAAGATCTTCTCTTCAAGTGAAACAGGGAGAAAAAAATATATTATGGAATTAACAAAAGTAGAAAATGTTAAGATTTACACAGCTTATGAGTGAATCAGTTGAAGAATACAAAGATTATCAATTAAGGATGAAGATAAGGTTTTTTGTAGTGACCTGTAACCAGTGAATTTGTAGTGGTCCAGGTCTACTCATCTCTGGGTGTTTTCACAGCATAATGTTCGATCACAGAGCAAAGGGAGAGAAAACAGTGCTACATGGTTGGAACCGATTAATCAGACTCACATAATTCTGTTATTTTGAGATTTGCCAGTCTCAAACCACTGTTAACAAAGTATCCCACATTTTCATAGCTTATGGCTGCATTGTACCTAATATGTATAAGCCATACGTCTAAACACTGTGACTGAATTATTTCTTAGTGTAAACATTAGCATGGGCCAGAGTTTCTCAAGTTCAGCACTACTGACAACTTGGACTGGATAACTCCTTGCTGTTGGAGACAGTTCTGTGCATTGCAGGGTGTTTAGCAGTATTCAAATTCAAATCTCTGCTTGTCTGATGCCAAGTTGTACCCCTATCAATGTTGTGATTATCACATGTCTCCGGACATTGCCAGATTGCCCTAGAGGTAAACAGGGAGCAAAATTGTCTTCAATTGAAAACCACTGGAATATGCTCATATCTAAAATAGTTGCTAATACAGATAAAATGAATGAACCTGTTTGAAATGTAAATTTATAAAGTTGCCAGCTTTTATGACTCAATAGCAATTTTAAATTGATTTCTGTTGCTTCATAAGACTAACATTTATAAATTTATACTCCTGTCAGAAAAAATCTTAAAGATGGACTACACTGTATAACAAGGAATATAAATAATTACTGTATGCTTTGATTTTACTGGAGAGCATTTTAAACGTTGCTAATTTATCCACTTTTGCTTTATTTACCAACGTGGAGTGGTTAGTTCTATTTACTTTTAAATTCTCTGTGTATTCTTTTGTATTTCATTACATGTTTCTAATGCTTTAAGCAAAGTTATTTGTATTTTATTTTCCAGTTGTTTTTTATCCTTATTGCTGGTGGCTGCAGTGGTATGGAAGATCAAACAAACATGTTGGGCTTCTCGACGGAGAGAGGTACCAGTAATGTTACCTTATCTTTGGTTTAAAGATTTGAGTAAATGTGAATCACTGTGACTTAATTAGTATATGCTTCTTAAATACAGAGTTTCAAATCAGCTTTACTTATTAAGATTGAACAAATCAATCTACAATTTTTAAGCTTTACAGCAAACTTTACCACTCTCATTTTAAGTCAGTCTCTGTAGAAATATTGGTTAGTTATAAACAGTTATTGTAAATAGTGTTAGAATTCATATTGAATATACATATATATATATATTAATACTATTGATTAAGCAACTTGCAGTTTCTTTAAGTAGTTATAAAAACTGTTTACTTTTAGAAGGATCTCTGGTGCAATTTAAAAGAAAATTCTCAGTGATAAATATTTTTGGTTTTTATCTCCTATATATTTTTTTAAGGAATCAAATCTTTACTATTTCATGATTATCTCATAATTCTAGTATGCTTGAAGTGTACCTCAATTTGATACTTTCTGTGTCAGAATTAATCATATGTGTTCCCTGTAATCCTACAATCAAAAGAAAAAACAGTAATGCTCTTGCAGAACAACTAATGATACAAATATATTAGACAGTTTTTTTTTATCTTTGTGTATATTAGTTGAAAGAAACAAAGAAATATAGTAATCTGAGGAGCATAAATGTGAAATAGGTTTATTGTTTTACACTTATATAATGAAAAAGCAAGTTTCTTTTTTCATTAGTGTTATAGTCTATTAGTATTAATATGGGTATGCTGTTGTTAGTTTTATTAGTGCTGTACTTGTTGCATTTGTCAGTATATTTTTATATGCATAATTTTGTGCAATAATATAATACAGTGGTATAATTGCTTACCATCTTTTCCCCACATACAAAATAATATATGTGAAGATTTGAAGCTAATCCAGAATATTCTAAGTTATATAATTAGTCAATGCCATGAATTCTTCTTAATTATTCCTTAGTTTTCAAACATCTATTAAAATTCAGAACCTAACTATAATATGTTTGCAAACTTGATAACCCTCTTCCCAGAAATAAATTCTACATCTGTTCATTTCTGTCTCTCTGATTTTCTGTAAATGGTCAAGGCAACATCAATGAGAACATACTTGGCATGACCCTATGATAAAAGTAATCCAGTTGAAAAGGATCTTTTTTTTTAATATTATTTTTCTTTATTTTTAATTTTTTTAATGTGAAATTTATTGTCAAATTGGTTTCCATACAACACCCAGTGCTCATCCCAACAGGTGTCCTCCTCAATACCCATCACCCACCCTCCCCTTCTTCCCACCCCCCCATCAACCCTCAGTCAATATCTTTCAGAATATATATTACACATGGAAAGAACAAGGGAGAAATAGGAAGATTAGAGATCACTGGGCCAGTTCTCATCTGTCCTTCTTAATATTATCCTGTCCTCTTGATATTCCCTCAATATAATACCCCTTTTTCTAGAACTCATCTGTGTAGTGAGTCTTATAATAATAATTTAATTGCTGCCTCTACCAAGATACAAGATTCATCTTGTTGAGATGTCATGTGATGTTTACAATATCATATGTTGAAAGTATTGAGGTGTTTTCTCAAATTTAATTCTTATTAGATCCTTTAAATAGAGAATTCTAAATGTCATAGAAACCATTTACATGTTGATGCACAAAGTAAAGATATCATTTTGATGACTAACAGATCTGTTATTAGATAATAATTTTATATTATTAGAAGGTTGTCATTTTGGTCTTAGAGGCCCAAAGACTTTTAACTGCACTAGTTGTAACTACTATTCTAACCCCATTTATAGACTTTATTTGGATGAAGTTAAAAATGTATTTTTATTTGATCCTCTCTTTATTCAGTTTTAACTATTAAGTTAATTCTAATCGTCTCAAAAGGGAAAGACCCCAGTATGTTTCCTGTATGTGGATATGTCACTTTCTGAAACATTAAGATATCAACTGTTGTAAGCCTCAGAGGACTATGATTAATTAGTGCAATGACAATTTATTTGTAACAGTAAATGAAAATTATTTGAAGGAGTCTCTCTTCTGAATATTTCTGTGATATTGTTAGAGGAATTATACACTACTTGCCTTTCAAAATATTAGTAGTGGTTTAAAATGAAAATATCTTGGGGCACCTGGGTGGCTCAGTCAGTTGAGCATCCAACTTCGGCTCAGGTCATGATCTCATGGTTCATGGGTTCAAGCCCCTTGTTGGGCTTTGCACTGACAGTTAAGAGCCTTCTTTGGATTCTCTGTCTCCCTCTCACTATGCCCCTCCCCTGGTCTTGCTGTCTCCCCAAAATAAATGAACATTAAAAAAAAATCAAAAATAAAAATAAAACAAAATATCGTTGGATTATTTTAATATAGTTTAATTCAACCTGACATGTTGCTTTTAAAAAAAAACAATTTGAAGCTTTGGCTTCTCATAAACACATCTATACTGTTTTTGTGGTATAATTTCAATAACAGAAACTTATTATTTTTTTTAAATGTTTTTTTTTTTTTTTTCAACATTTATTTATTTTTTTTGGGACAGAGAGAGACAGAGCATGAACGGGGGAGGGACGGAGAGAGAGGGAGACACAGAATCGGAAACAGGCTCCAGGCTCCGAGCCATCAGCCCAGAGCCCGACGCGGGGCTCGAACTCACGGACCGCGAGATCGTGACCTGGCTGAAGTCGGATGCTTAACCGACTGCGCCACCCAGGCGCCCCAGAAACTTATTATTAATGTAATACTTTTTGAATAACACTCCTGAGAATTCAGGGACTCTAAAAAACACAAAAACACAACTACAAAGGACTTCATTTTAATTTATCTTTTCATTTAACAACCTCACATTCATTTCTATGATAACCTTATTAAAGATATGAACATTTTTGGGGCGCCTGGGTGGCGCAGTCGGTTAAGCGTCCGACTTCAGCCAGGTCACGATCTCGCGGTCCGTGAGTTCGAGCCCCGCGTCGGGCTCTGGGCTGATGGCTCGGAGCCTGGAGCCTGTTTCCGATTCTGTGTCTCCCTCTCTCTCCGTCCCTCCCCCGTTCATGCTCTGTCTCTCTCTGTCCCAAAAAAAATAAATAAATGTTGAAAAAAAAAAAAAAAAAGATATGAACATTTTTATGTGGGTGGGTGCCATGTTAATGAATAGAAACAATAAGTGGATATTGATCCGTGTCAATGTTATAATACAGTAGAAGGATGAGTTTGGTTTTTTATAGCTTATGCTTATTACAGAGGTATTGAAACATTTAGTTTCAATGGTACATTCAGTTTTAGATAAATATTCATTACATTATATAAATATTTATTAGGAACAAGTATATGTTAAATGGAGTCTCTTGAAATATTGCTATGCTTAATAATCTTCATTTTTAAAGTGAAATTTGAGTATTTAATAGGTATCATAAAGCAGAAACCTGTCAAAACATTATAATTACTCCTTGCATTGAAGATATTTAATCTTGGGGTGCCTGGGTGGCTCTGTCAGTTAAGCTTCCGACTTCAGCTCAGGTCATGATCTCCTAGTCTGTGAGTTCAAGCCCCGCATTGGGCTCTGTGCTGACAGCTCAGAGCCTGGAGCCTGTTTCAGATTCTGTGTCTCCCTCTCCCTCTGACGCTCCCCCGTTCATGCTCTGTCTCTCTCCGTCTCAAAAATAAATAAACGTTAAAAAAAATGTTAAAAAAAAGAGAAGATATTTAATCTTATATTTGATTAACATGAGTGAAAATATCTTGCATATCTTAATATTCGCAATAATTTTTTTCAGTTGGAAACATTTTTTCCAATGTATTGTGAGTAGCTTAATTGTAGTTTGCCTCAGTTAAAGTCTAACTGTAAAATCCATAGAATAATAGATCCCATAGGCAAATGTAAAGTTAATTCTAATCAACTTCACATTACAGGTAGGTCTGTGTATTTGAGTGATATTTCCTGTATCAGCAACTTTTCCTTCTTTTTTTAAAAAAAACTTTCCTTCTTTAATTCTCTTAAACTTATAGCTCTTCAAAAGTTTTAAAGATATATTGATATGGAGCTTTACCACATTATTTGCTTATCTTTCATAGTCAAATATGCTCTTCTAATGCTTAAAAATCAATAAAAAACATTGCCTAGGATAAGACATTGTCCACTGAGTGACTGACCTTGTGTTCATGATGTACTACTTTCTTGCACATTTCATCATACTGCATAAAACCTAGATTTGAATTTAGCATTATAAACCTGAAATTTGAGTTAAAAATAAACTAAAACCCAGAAGTGGGATTCTAGTACCTCTGAGTAACAAACTACTTTTCTAGAGGTAAATGCATTGTCTTTCCTTCAATAGCTAATTGTTTTGGGGCACAAAAATAGAAGAAATAATAATATCATTAAGTTATACTTAACTGAGTTTACGTGGAGAGTAATGAGAAAATGTTATTTTGGGTGGGGAAATTAAAATTAATTGATTAGGTTATATATGTTACTTCTTACAGAATTTGTTAGTACTTTAAGAATCTGTATTTTATATAATGTTAGACATTTTAATATCTAGATAAAGATTCCATAAAACATATTCTTTTATCAAAAAAGCAAGGTTTTTTTTTTAAAACATAAATCATGCACTCAAATAAATGTCTTTCTTTTCATTTAATGGCCTTGGCGTTAACTTATTTTTTCTCATCGTTTTCTCTTTTTGAATTTCAAAATATAATGATTCCTGTGTTTTAATTTTTTCTACTTGATCCTACAAGACTAGAAATTACAGATGTTCATCATGCCTATTTATATTGTCGTAGTTTAAAAATTAGCCTAAGTCTGCATAAAAATAACTTGAGTTGAGAAGTCAGATATGTATGGGAGCCTATGACTTGAAAGTTAACTGGTTCATGCCCTGTATACCTGTTGCCAAAAGTCTTATTGTAGATACAGTGCTTTCATTTTGTTCAGTTCAGCAAAGATGTATTAATCTCTTGCAATATTCCAGACAGATTGATAAATACTGCTGATATAAAGAAAAGGTCATAGACCCTATTTTTTAGGGAATTCATAGTTTTCAAATTTTCAGTAAGATACTCACACATATATGTACACAATCTCATAATTTCAGAGGAACACTTCACTTTGTTGTGGTGCCATCCATCGGGGGAGATATGGTTTATTAAACAGTTTTCTAGAAGTGGGATTAGTAATGGAACTAAGTGTAAACTGTTGCAGAACTGTACATAGAGTTAATTTCTAAAAAAAAAGATAAAAATTTTTAGCATTGTACAATACATTTATTAATGCAATACAAAAATTGCCTAAAATTATCATTTTTATTTGTTATATGTTATTATCTCTAATTTAGACTCAGTTATTTATGCAGATTAAGAAATGGCCAAGAATATTGAATTTCTGTCAATAAATTTTAATCTAATTCATCATAAAGTCTTATACATCTAATATACATCTAATATACACACTTGTATCTGTTTATATATGTCTCTAATGTATATGTATAGGTATGTGATTTTATACTAAAAAAAATTCATTGTTCTTCTAAAATTCAAATTTAACTGAACATTCTATGTTTTTATTTGCTCAATCTGGCAGCCCTGTTTCCAATACAAACAAACACTCACCCTGGAGCTGAGGGGTGGGTTTTTTTTTTGAGGGGTGGGTTTAATGTCACAAAATTCACATGGACTGAGAGAGAGAGAGAGAAAGAAATAATTCTCCAAAGTTAAATCTTGATTTGTTTTCAAAACAAGTGGAGGTTTTACTGGGCAAACAAAAATACATAATTTTTATTTTGGGTATTACCTTTCAAAATTAAAGGAAAAACTCTTGACTTGTTAAGTCAAGATCTATTTGTTAGATCTATTTGTTAAATAGATTTATAGAAATATATTCTAAAAATATAAGCCTGCCTACTTTTTCAAATTATATTCATACAAAAATATTTATAGAAGGTTTTTTATATATCAACAATTTCATGTCATTCAAAAAGCTTCTTGAAATAATTCTATTTTCTAATAATGGGATATTATGTAACTGAAAACTAAGAAGGAGGTAGATAGATATGTGTTTAAAATCAAACCTCATTCCTTCATTCAACAAATATTTATTGAATCAACAACTCTTGTTCCAAACACATTTTTAGAGGAATATAGCAGTAAACAAACAAGAACCGTCACAGTTCTTGAAAAGCTACAGATTTTAAGAATATGCTATTCGCTAGGAAATGCTAATATAGTTTTATAATGTTCCTATTTCAAATCACACACACACAAACACACACACATGCATTGAGTTCATAGAGATTTTGAGAGAATTGCTAAGATTGTCTCCAGGTTGTGGGATTGGTATTTGGTAAAAAGAATGATTATGTTATTTCATAATTGTACGCAAACAAATATATAAATTTCAGGAAAGTAGAGGGCACAATCTAACATTTTGGAATTGGGCATTTAACAAAAATAGTATTTAATCCTCCCATTACAAGATATATATTATTTCCCCTTTAGCTGTATAAGGAATTTGAGGGGAGTTGGGTACTATTATCAAAGCTTGTAACTAGTAAATGAAAGAGCTATGATTTTTAATCAAGTCCGTCAGATTCCAAACTCAAGCTCTCAGAGACATGCAAAGAACTTTAAAGATAGCCTGAGTTTGAACAGGTTCGATTTACCGTTGATAGTTATAATTGACCACTTATAATATAGCCTATGAATCTGTTTATTGTAGGAGGAATATGCTATATTTCATCTATTATTATCTAATATGACACAATCAACCTTATTTAATGCACCAGTTAGAAGGAAAAAACAGTGACAATTAAACTACCACACAGTACTCTCTCACTGCATTTATTTTGTACTTATTGAAAGGGCTCTTATAGAATTACTAAGAGATTTTTATTACATATCATTCACATATATACATTGAAAGGAAAGTAGAAGCAAAATAAATTGGTGAGGTATTACTAAAACTTGTTTACAGTCATGGTTCAATTTTGTTATATAAATCACTTTTTGATTCAGGTAAAAATGTTTTGTTTCATATAGTATCATTGACTGAATAATCAAGTTTGTGTCTGTGCAGGCAATGACATATATATCATAACTGCCATCTGGTCAGTAGTGATTATATGATTTCACTGGCTGTAAGACACATGTTTCAGAGATGCTTAGATGGGAAAACAAATGTGTCTTAGAATCAAAATGCGGTAGGGTCTGCTTTATAAGGTTTTTAGTACTAACTGAGTTAATGCATGCTAAGTGCTCAGCGTACTGCCTTTTTCCTTACCCGAACTCAACAAATGTTAGCTGTTACTGATATGTAATATAAATAATGATTAACGTTACATTATGCATTAATATTAGTAACTGCAACTCCTGTATATCTTGGATTCTTCTCCTCCTCCATGTACATACACTCTAACACAGTTGTTCTCAATTCAGTAGGGCCTTTAGAAACACCTGTTGATCTTAAGAAATTACATTTATATATCCTTGAGAGCCACTCCACTGTTTCACCCCCTCCAGACCTATAAATCAGAATTCTATAAAGCTCAGCTTTATGAGTCTGTTTTTAAAGTCTACCATAGATTCTAATATGCACTATTGGCATTGTAACTCTACTTTGGCTTTTACTCTTAGAGAGATGGAAAACCTTTGAAGGGTTTTCAACAGAGAAGTTAAGTGATTTGAGTTTAAAAGATATGACTTGAAACTGATAATTCTGCTGTTGTGTTGAGACTAGACTAAGATAAACAACTGTGGACATAGGGAAACTAGTAAAGAGGTTAGTAGCCTACCTGATGAGAGATGATGATTGCTCAAATCAAGAGGTGGCAATGGAGCAAGAAGTGATCAGATTTTGGGTATGTTTTGAAGATAACATGATTGGCTAGATGGGGAGGTGTGAGGAAGAATTAAACCAATCGTGACTTCAGAAGAATATAAACCAAGCATGACTAGAAGGCTTTCCCTGAACAACTGTAAATGTAAAATTGCCATCAATTGAAATGAAGTTGATTGAAAGTAAAATTGGTTTGGGGAAAGGAATGCAGTTTTTACATGTTAAGTTTGAGACCTTTATTGTTCATCCAATTAGATAAGTCAAGGAATCAGGAGTTGGCTCTGGCATGAGGAAAAGGTGTGAGCAGGAGAGATAAATTTGGGAGTTTCAGTACACCAATGGTACTTAAAGCCATGCGACTGGTGGTAACACCAAAAAAGGAGGATTAAGCCCTCAGGTATTCAAACTTAATGTTATAGATTGAATATGTCCTCTCCCAAATTCATATGTTGAGGCCCTAAACCCCAATGTTATGGTATTTGGAAGAGAGACCTTTTGGAGGCACTTGGACTTATGTGATGTTGATACTCTCAGATAGAAATAGTGCCCATTATGAAGAAGAAAGAGAAAGCGTTCTTTCTCTATGACAATACACAAAGGATGCTCATATGAGCACACAGCAAGATGGCAGTTGTCAGAAAGCCAGGAATATGGCCCTCCAACAACCACATCTGCCATCACCTCGATCTTGGGCTTCCTAGCCTCTATAACTGTAAGAAATAAATGTATCCTATTTGAGTCATTCAGTTTATGGTATTTTGTGGTAGCAGCATGAGCTAAGATACTCGAGAAATCAGAAGACAAAATCAGCAAAGAATACTGTGAAGTTGGAGAAAAACTAAGTGAATGTGAGCTCCAGGAAGCTGAGGAAACACTGCGTAAAAGAGAATAGAGTTTAATTTTATTCAGGCGAAGAAGTTTGAAATAAACTATGGAGAACTTCAACTCTAATGGCTTCCTTGAATAAAATGGAGACAGTGTTGGTAAGCAATGCAGATGAGTCTGATAGCCCCACCATAAATCTGCTAGAAGTTTACCAGAAAAGTCCAGTGATAGCGAAAGTTAAGAAGATCTCTTACCCCTACAATGGACACAAAATTAATTGAATCAGTTTAGAGAGCAATTTAAACCTCAGAGCATTATCAAAAACAATAGAGTAATCAGTTGAGGCTAACAGCTGGGTGTGATAACCAAAGCAGGCAGGTGGCTTCATAGAAAGATCTCGCAAAGAGAGCCCTGATAAAAACCAGTCATCCCACATGACAGTGTATATCCCCAAAGCTGCACCCTCTGAAGAACATCATAGGCTACATTGCAGAGAAAATAGACTTCACTAAAATAGCCCCACCAAGTCACTAAACAAATAGGCATATTAAAACAAAACTTATGTGGGGGAGGGAAGAGAATCACTACACAGAATTGTCACAGTTTATTACCTAAAATGTGTTTTTCAACACAAAATTATGGAACATTCAAAGAAAGGGGACTGTGGTGCATATACAGGACAAATAGCATGCAGCAGAACTTGCGAGAGGACCCAGCTGTCAGAAGTAACAGACCGAGACCTCAGAGCAGCTGTTGTAAACATGCCCAAAGAACTAAAGGAAACCATGAAGAAAGAAGGGCAGGAAGATAGGATAGAAATACCTCATAAAAACAGAAAATATCAATAAAGAGATGGTAATTATAAAAAAAGGAGAAGCTAATGGAAAATCAGAAATTGAGAAGTACAAAACCACAATAAAAAATTTACTCAAGTGGGGCGCCTGGGTGGCGCAGTCGGTTAAGCGTCCGACTTCAGCCAGGTCACGATCTCGCGGTCCGGGAGTTCGAGCCCCGCGTCAGGCTCTGGGCTGATGGCTCAGAGCCTGGAGCCTGCTTCCGATTCTGTGTCTCCCTCTCTCTCTGCCCCTCCCCCGTTCATGCTCTGTCTCTCTCTGTCCTAAAAATAAATAAACGTTGGAAAAAAAAAATTAAAAAAAAAATAAATAAAAAAAAATTTACTCAAGAGGCTCAATAATAGATTTGAACTGGCAGAAGAAAGAATTCACGAGTTTGAAAATAGATCAACAGAGATTATGAAATAAGACCAGAGAAAAAAAAGAATGAAGGAAAATAAATAGCGCCTCAGAGAAATACAGAATACCAATAAGTGCAGCAAAATATGCATAATAAGAGGACCACAAGGCGAGAAGTAAGGAACAAAAAAATATTTGAAGAAATACTGGCTGAAATTTAAAAATACTTAGAGATGAATGAAAATGAAAACACAGTACACCAAAATGTATATGATGTAGCTAAAGAGTGTTCAGTAGTAAATATATAGCTGTACATGACATTATTTGAAAGAAAAAAATTATCTTAAGTCAATAAGTTTTAAGTTAACCTTAAGTTTTAAGGTTTTATTGAAATTCCAGTTAGCTAACATACAGTGTAACATTAGTTTCAGGTGTACAATATGGCTTACTCTATAGTTAAGAAACTGTTCTTGGTTTGCCTTTCTCTCTTTTTCCCCCAGGCTCGTTTGTTTTGTTTCTTAAACTCCACATGTGAGTGAAATCATATGATATTTGTCTTTCTCTGACTGACTTATTCCATTTAGCCTGATACACTCTTTATCCTAACCTTCCACCTTAAGAAACTGAGGAAAGAAGAACAAATTAAATGTACAGGAAGCAGAAAAGGAAGGAAATAGTAAGGTTAGAGGACAAATTAGTGAAAGAGAGAACAGGAAAACAACGGAGAAAATCAATGAAAACAAAAGTTGGTTCTTTGACAAGATCAATAAATTGGCAAAATAGACTGATCAAGAATAAAACAGAGAAGATTCAAATTACTAACATCAAGGGTAAAAGAAGAGATATTATTACTGACCTTTCAGAAATAAAAGGAATTCTAAGGGTACATTACGAACATCTGTATCCCAACAAACTGAAGAATTTAGATGAAATGGAAAATCCCCAGAAGGCGTAAACTGTCACCACTGATTCAAGAAGAAATAGAAAGTCCGAATGGACCTATAGAAAACAAAAATATCGCATAGAAAATTTTAAATTTCCCACTAGGTGTGTCAACAACCTCTCTGCAACATGTATATCTAGTGCCCAGTCGAGCTTTCTCATTTTGTTTGTTTGTTTCAAGTTTTTATTTAAATTCTATTTGGTTAACATATAGTTAGAGGAGTAGGATTTAGTGGTTCGTCATTTACGTCAATCTTGCTTTCTAATACAACTTTCAAATAAAAGGAACCAGGGCTATTTGGAGAACTGGCCGATTGTAGAACTGGAGCAGGAACTACATAAGCTGAGTTTTGTAATGCTAAATGTAACAGAGTCCTCAAACACATACACGTTTGTGCATGCACACACACACACACACACACACACACACACACACACACACGCCACAATGACGGGCGTATGTCAAAGGGACACAGGAGCCACTAGAGACAGCTCCCGGTGACCAAAACTGGAACAATTTGAGCAATAAAATAAACCAAGTAGTATTGTACTATAACCCAAAGGATAAAATAAATGTCAGTGACTCCATACCAATATAAACAAGTAATTGAATAAATAAATAAATGGAAGGAGAATACTACTCAATTCTACTCTAGAGTATTCTACTCTAGAATACTACTCCAGTGTGAGCAGAACATAGTGACTTCTTGAGTCACAGCTGTACTTGAACATAACGTTAAATTGGCATTTGATACATACTATCATTATCTAGAAATTACCTGGCATTCTTGCCACATGGTACCTTGTATTCATTGTTTTAAGTTTTTTTGGTATCAGTATAATTGTAGTTTAATTTGGTTTATTATTCAGTGAAATGATTCATATACTTTAAATGTGATATTTAAAGTGAACTACCATTAGAGTATATTGAATGAACATAAATGAATCTAATACAATTTTAGATCTTTTTTCTGTTCTATTTACTTCCACAGTGCAGTCATACATTTAGAATATTCTTTCAAAGAGATTTTTGTAAGAATTCCAGGATACAACTTTAGCTATGTAATTCTGAGAAATCTTTAAAAATGTTTTTTAAATGTTTACTTATTTTGGGGAGACCAAGAGACAGAGTGCATACAGGGGAGGGGCAGACAGAGAAGGAGACACAGAATCTGAAGCAAGCTCCAGGCTCTGAGCTGTCAGCACAGAGCCTGACGCAGGGCTCGAACCTATGAACCGTGAGATCATGACCTGGACTGAAGTTGGACACTTAACCAACTGTGCCATTCAAGCACCCCACGAAATAATTCTTAAAACTGCACTGCACTGGAGTGCCTCTCAAAAACTCATGGCTCTTGTTGAAACTTACAATAGTCTTAGATGAAAAATTACTGAGTATTTTAGTAAGAATTTTAAGACACAGCAAGATAAATCATAATCTTAGAGAGGTTTCACTCATATAGAATTTAAGAAACAAGTAAATAAATGAATAAAGAGACAAATAAACTAGATTCTTAAGTATAGAGAACAAACTGGTGGTTATCAAAAGGGAGGGGGTTAGGGGATGGGTAAAATAGTTGAGGGGATTATGAATTCACTTATGATAATGAGCACTGAGTAATGTATTGAATTGTTGAACTACTGTATTGTACACCTGAAGCTAATATAACACTGTGAATTATACTGGAATTAAAAAAATAAAAATAAATGCCAAGTTATTGTAAAAGAACATGACTTTCAGTAAAATGTGGGTTAGCAAGATCATACTTTGTCTATTTCTTTTAAAGTGCCTCACTAAAGATATTAACGTATTTCTTCTTAATACATCCTGAAGTTCTGACATTGTGAACTCTAGTGAGGTTTATAACTAGAATAGTGTCTTTGACTTTCAAAAACCATACATGATTGTTTAAACAATTCTACGTAAGGCCCATAGTTTCCTACTCAAAATGAGAGATATACACCATTCTCAGAAGCTGGTTGTATATTATATCATCAAATATAAAATCTTTATCTCAAATAGACAATTTATTTTTACTTCCAGAATTGTTATTTGCCTAACAGATGAACTAACATGAATTAAGCAGTAAATCAGTTTTGCTTCCTTTAGATAATTAGTAGTTTGCATATAACCTTTGGCTATTCTTTTATCTTAGAGTATTGATACAAGTTACATAAAATTGTTTTCTATATAGAAAATGCTTTGAAATGAAAAATCTAATTAAAATGTACCATTATTTTAGGGTAGTTGTGTTCTAAATGATACCATTGAGTCTACTATTTGAGGAGTCTGAATGGAACTTACAAGGAAGCTAAATTATAACCTTTATGGATTACTATAGATTATTTTATCAATCAGTTGAAACAAGCAAAAAATATCAAAGTATTTAGAGCATTGCATTTGTAAATATATATGCTATATTTAGAAATAATGCTATTTTTTTTTACCATAATAGCCTAGTTCATGTCAAGGTATAACATTAAAAAAATAAGGTCATAAAATACACTAAGGTAAGTAGATAAGGCTGATTGTGCAGGGATCCTGCTTAGGGACTCTAACATAGACCCTTGGAGGCTTCCTCAGAAGTGAGGGCCTCAATGCATTATTAACCAGTTAATTCACACTAGTTCCTGACTCCAATTACTGGCAGCTGAAATCCAGTTTTGGAGAAGACATGGTAAATCGTGTACTTGCCTGTCAGCTAGGTTGTGCAAAATGTATTTGCCCAGACCACCTTATTTGCTTAACATATATTGCTTAGCAACTACCCAGAATTGGGTTGTCTTCCATTTACAGCTGAAAAATTTGGGATTCCTGGGTGCCTTAGTTTGTTAAGTGTCCGAGGACAGCTCAGGTCATGATCCCATAGCTCCTGAGTTCTAGCCCCACATCGGGCTCTGTGTTGACAGCTCAGAGACTGGAGCCTGCTTTAGATTCTGTGTCTCCCTCTGTCTTTCTGCCCCTCCCCCACTTGTGCTCTGTCTCTCTTTCAAAAATAAATAAATATTAAAAAGATTTTTGTTTTTAACTGAAAAGTTCAAAGGTTTTTAACATTGAGTGTAGAATCTTGTGGTGGCTAGAAACTTATGTGGGTGGATGATGATTGTTTAGAATATTAATATCTTGGATCATAGCTTTATAATCTTAATATTTCAAAAATTAGAGTTAATGCTTTTTTTTTTTAAGACTGCTACCTTGTTTTTTCTTTAGTATTTATGGTAAAGTAGATTACTGTGTTTTAATACATCTTTTAGATGTATTGGGGTAATATTTTTCCAGATGAAAACATCTCATTTTGTTTTAGATTAATTCATAATTAAGATTTGTCTAATTAAAGTTGTTTTCCATTTAATTTTGATGGATCTATTTTATAAAGAAAAATATATAGTAATTGAAAGTGTATATCAGATGAATCAGACAGTGATGGCTTGTATGCCAATAACCTATTAAAACATCAAAAATTTTTAAGATTCATTTCACTTTGATGTCACTGTTGATAGTTTTCACCTATTTTTAATTTAAAAGTATAATCATATACCGATTCAAATTCTATGTTAAGGTGTAACTTTAGATCAGTGTAAGAACATAGTTTTTCCTTATTTTGTTAAGACTTACTCATTTTTTACATCCCTTAATTAGCAAATTACCTGCTCATTAGTGAATAGCGAGAAGGTATTTTAATAACAGTAACTTTAATTAGGACGGTGAAACCAAATAAATTCTCCAGAAAGTTCTTGCAAGGAGAATAATGCATACATAATAAGTAACAACCACAATGTCTGTGATTCCTTTTGTTTAACCTTTGTAAAACCTTTACAGTCTTGCTACCTGACGAGTGAAATATTTGGTGGCCAGCTTCAGTACTATCATCCTTTATCTAGTTGTTACTCTACTTAACATGCCTCATTATTGTGCCTAGAATTACTTTTTATTTTTCTTAAGATAAATGTTTGATTTCAAATGAAGGTGACTTTGATGCTCAAAGCTGGCAGTTAATGATAACAGTGGAATAACTTTTTATGTGTGTGGTACATAGACTCACGTCTGGCAGAGGTTATTGTCATACATAGTAAGTGGCCGGCATATTTTTTGCAGGCTATTAAATCTTGGTGATATGTGTTATTTCAGCTAGAGGAAAAAGAATATTATGCTAAGTCCTTCTTGATATTGAAGTTTACAAGAAATAGAACAAATTCTAATTAGCTTCACCTTTTTTTTTTCAATGCCGAAGATTTAATAATGAATGTGAACTTAACAATCCGAGTACAGGAGCATTGAGCAAAATAAACCATATCTGTTCAATATATGATATCCAGTTACTAAAGTCATGTTCTAGCTTTTATTGTATTAAAGATTTTAAATTCTAGAAATATCACTTTGGTAATAATATTTTCAGTTAGTATTGACCATAAAGACATTGATCATATCTACAAGGACTGGATATTACCCTAAATTTCCTGGCCAGAATTTACATCTTAAATATAAAGGACTCAGCAAGTTCTGAATATTTGGCCCAAACTCAGATTTTATCTTAGCAAGAATATGATGTGGTAGGAAAAAAGCAAATGTAGACTCTTCTGAACAATATTTTTAAATTGATTTTACTGTGCAAGTTTTTAATTAAATCTAATTTTTAGATAAGTAATACAGTCACATAGTTCAAAAATAGAACAAAATAGACTTCTGGGGAAGATGGCAGAGTAGGAGGACCCTAAACTTACCTCCTCCCATGGGTATAACTAGATAATACATTAGTGCAGATAGCCCAGTAAAATGACTCTAAGACTGGCAGAACAAACTGCACAACTATAGGTAGAGAAGAAGCTGCATCAAAGAGGTTATGGAGGCCAGAGAGTGGGTGGAGAACTAATCCCCATGGTACTGTCCACTGGAGGGTGGGAGCCTCAGGCATGGAGAGTGCTAAGAAACAGACTGTCAGACTGGGGAGCCTGCATGTGAAAGAGAAAACCCCATAGCATTTGGCTTTGAAAATCAGGGGCTGAATTTCCTGAGTTCTAACAACCCAGGGGACTTAAAGTCAGGAACTTTAAAACTCAGCAGGCTCAGCTCTGAGAGAGCCCAGAGTGGAAGTAGACAGGTAGTGAGAGGAAGCTGAGTCTCCACCCTTTAAAGAGGCAGCACAACAAACAGCTTGCAGAAATATAGCTTAGAAGCAGCAGTTTGAAAGGTGCCTGGGGCGCACTGGAGGGAGAATTAGTTACTAATCTTAGAGTTCCCTGAAGGACTTCTTCAGGATCAAAGGCAGCTGGCTGGCACCATTTCTCTCCCCTGCCCCCCAGCATAATCACATGGCCACTTGCTAAAACCAGTGCATTCACTACCTAACTTGCTTATATAGCACTCCACCCCCTGCATTCAGGTCTGTATCCATCTGGGTGCTGCAGATACTGTCCCCCAAAAGACCAGCAATAACTTGCTGTGTCTCCGACCTCTTGCTGAGAACAAATGACTTTGTTAAAACTACATTCCCTGCCCATGCACTTATGCAGCAACCTCAAGTACACGGGTCTCTGTGTTGGGAGTAGCTGCACATCCCTTGTAGAAGAGGACCAGTGCCACCTTGTTAAAAATGTGTGCCCCACCCATTACTTTAAACAGGAAGAGACATAGCTGATTTTCATAACACACAGAAACAGACACATGATAGGCAAAATGAGGAGACAGAGGAATATGTCTCATATGAAAGAACAATATCATAGCAAGAGACCTAAGCAAAATGGAGATAAGTAATATGCCTGAGAGTGAGTTTAAAGTAATGATCATAAAGATACTCACTGGACTTGAGAAAATTGTGGAGGACATTAGTGAGACTCTTAACACAGAAAAGTAGGGAACACAAAATCAGTAAAAATAAATAAATCTGTAAAAATCAGTCAAGGAACTCACAAAATAAGAAGATAAGAAAATATGACACCATGGGTGCCTGGATGGCTCAGTTGGTTAAGTATCCAACTTCAGCCCAGGTTATGATCTCATCATTTGTGAGTTTGAGTCCCACATCAGGCTCTGTGCTGACAGCTTGGAGCCTGGAGGCTGCTTTGGATTCTGTGTCTCCCTCTCTCTCTCTGCCCCTCCCCCACTCATGCTGTGCTCTCAAAAATAAATAAACGTTAGTGTGTGTGTGTGTGTGTGTGTGTATATATATATATATATATATATATATATATATATATATTACACTAAATACCTAAAACATGGAGTGGGGGAGAGGAGTAAAGAATAGATTCAATGGTAAGTGGACATCAACTTTATATAGACTGCTATATGAAGATGTTATATGCTAACCAAATGGTAACCACAAATCAAAAACCAGTAATAGATACGCAAAGAATAAAGAGAAGGGAATCTAATTATAACACTAAAGAAAGCTGGCAAACCATGAAAGACAGTAAGAGAAGAAGGGTCAGAGAAAAAACTACAAAAACAACCACAAAACAAGAAACAAAATGGTAATAAATACATATCTATCAGTAATTACTGTGAATGTAAATGGACTGAATGCTACAATCAAAAGACATAAGGTGACAGACTGAATAAAAACAAACAAACAAACAAAGACCCATCTATATGCTGCCTATAAGAAAGAGACTCATTTCAGATCTAAAGATGCTTGCAGATTGAAAGCAAGGGGATCAAGAAACATTTAACATGCAAATGGATGTCAAAAAAAAGCTGAGGTAGCGATACTTATGTTGGACAAAATAGACTTTAAAACAAAGATTGTTAAAAGAGACGAAGAGGGACACAATATAACAATAAAGGGGACAATCCAACAAGAAGATCTAATAATTGTAAACATTTATGCACCCAACATAAAGCACCCAAGTATATAAAACAATTAATAACAAGCATAAAGGAACTAATTGACAGCAATACAATAATAATAGGGAACTTTAACACCCCACTTACATCAACGGACAAATCATCCAAACAGAAAATCAACAAGGATACAATGGCTTTGAATGACACACTGGCCCAGATAGATTTAACAGATATATTCAGAACATTCCATCTTAAAACAGTAGAATACACATTCTTTTCAACTGGACATGGACAGTCTTCTGATGGATCACATGTTAGGCTACAAAACAAGTCTCAACATATTAAAAAAGATTGAAATCAGGGGCGCCTGGGTGCCTCAGTCAGTTAGGCGTCCAACTTCGGCTCAGGTCATGATCTCACAGTCCAGGAGTTCGAGCCCTGCATCGGGCTCTGTGCTGACAGCTTCAGATTCTGTGTCTCCCTCTCTCTCTGCCCCTCCCCTGCTCATGATCTGTCTCTCTCTGTCTCAAAAATAAATAAAATAAAAACATTAAAAAAATTAAAAAAAAAAGATTGAAGTCATACCACTCATCTTTTCTAACCACAATACCATGAAACTAGACCACAAGAAAAAATCTGGAAAGAGCACAAAATCGTGAAGGTTAAACAACAGGCTACTAAACAATGAATGGACCCATGAATAAATCAAAATTACCATAGTAATACAAACATTTTTAAAAGAATATTATGAAAAATCATAAGCCAACAAATTAGACAACCGAGAAGAAAAGGATAAATTCCTAGAAACATATAACCTCACAAAATGGAATCAGTAAGAAACAGAACATTTGCACGCACTGATTACCAGCAATGAAATAAAATCAGTAATTTAAACATTCCCAAACAAAAGTCCAGTACCAGATGGCTTCACAGGTAATTTCCAGCAAACATTTAAAAAAGAGTTGGGGCGCCTGGGCTCAGTCGGTTAAGCGTCTGACTTCAGCTCAGGTCACGATCTCGCGGTCCGTGAGTTCAAGCCCCGTGTCGGGCTCTGGGCTGATGGCTCAGAGCCTGGAGCCTGCTTCAGATTCTGTGTCTCCCTCTCTCTCTGCCCCTCCCCCATTCATGCTCTGTCTCTCTCTGTCTCAAAAATAAATAAACATTAAAAAAAAATTAAAAAAAAGAGTTAATACCTATTCTTCTCAAACTTTTCCAAAAAATAGAAAGGGAAGGAAAACTTCCAAATTCATTCTAGGTGGCCAGCATTATCCTGATCCAAAACCAGATAAAGACACCAGAAAAAAAGAGAACATCATATTTCTGATGAACATAGATGCAAAAATCCTTAACAAAATACTAGCAAATCAAATCTGACATTACATTAAAAAAATCATTCACCGTGGTCTAAGGGGATTTATTCCTGAGATGCAGGGGGTGGTTCAGTATTATAAACCAATCCACATGAAACATCACATCATTAATAGAAAGGATAAAACCACATGATCATTTCAATAGTTGGAGAAAAAGCATTTGACAAAGTACAATATACATACATGATAAAAAACCCTCAACAAAGTAGGTGTAGAGGAAATATACCTCAACATAATGAAGGCCATATATGAAAAACCCACAGCTATCATCTTCAATGGGGAAATGCAAGAGTTCTTCCACTAAGGTCAGGAACAAGACAAGGATGTTCACTCTCATTACTTTTATTCAACAAAGTACTGGAAGTCCTAACCACAGCAGTCAGACAACAGAAAGAAAGAAAGGCATCCAAATTGGTGAGGAAGAAGTAAAACTTCACTATTTGCAGATGACACAATACTATAATAGAAAACCCGGAAGACTCCACCAAAAAACTAGACTGATAAACAAATTCAGTAAAGTTGCAAGATACAAAATCAGTGTGCAGAAATCTGTTGCAGTCCTATGTACTAATAATGAAGCAGCAGAAAGAGAAAGTAAGAAAACAATCTCGTTTGTAATTGCACCAAAAGAATAAAATACCTGGGAGTAAACTTAACCAAAGAGGTGAAAGCCTGTACTCTGAAAAGTATAAAACATTGATGGAAGAAATTGGAGATGACACAAAGAAACGAAAAGACCTTCCATGCTTGTGGATTGCAAGAACAAATATTGCTAAAACATCTGTATCACCCAAAGCAATCTACACATTTAATGCAATCCAAATCTAAATACCAACAGCATTTTTCACAGAACTAAAACAAGCAGTCCTAAAATTTGTGTGGAACCACCAAAGACCCTGAATAGCCAAAGCAATCTTCAAAGAGAAAACAAACAAAACAAAACAAAAAAAGCTGAAGGTATCACAATTCCAGAATTCAAGTTATATTACAGAGCTGTCATAATCAAAACAGTATGGAACTGCCACAAAAATAGACACATAGATCAATGGAACAGAATAGAAAACCCAGAAATAAACTCACAATTATATGGTCAATTAATCTGTGACAAAGCAGGTAAGAATATCAATGAGAAAAAGTCTATTCAACAACTGGTGTTGGGAAAACTGGACAGCAACATGCAAAACAATGAAACTGGACCACTTTCTTACACTATACACAAAAATGAATTCAAAGTGGATTAAAGACTTAAATGTGAGACCGGAAACCATAAAAATTCTAGAAGAGAACACAGTGATTTCTCTGACATCGGCTATTGCATGGTTTTTCTAGATATGTTTAAATGTAAAAAGAAAAAAACAAACAAAACTATTGAGACTACATCAAAATAAAAACCTTCCGCACAGTGAAGGAAAAAACAAAAATAAAAGGCAACCTAGTGCATGGGAGGAGATTTTGCAAATGAGATATCTGATAAAGACATGCAGCACATATCTCCAAAATTTGTAAAGAACTTCTAAAACTCAACAGCCAAAAATCAAATAATCCATTTTAAAAATGAGCAGAAGATATGAACAGACATTTCTCCAAAGAAGACATACAGATGGCCAACAGACACATGAAAATATGCTCAACATCACTCATCATCAGGGAAATGCAAATCAAAACCACAGTGAGATACCACCTCACACCTGTCAGATGTCTAAAATCAAAAGCACAAGAAATAACAAGTGTTGGCAAGGTTGTGGTGAAAAAGGACCCCTCTTGCACTTGGTAGAAATGCAATCTGGTGCAACCACAGTAGAATAAAGTATGGAAGTTCCTCAAAAAGTTAAAAATAAAACTACTCTATGATCCACTAATTGCACTACTGGGTGTTTACCCCCAAAATATAAAAACACTAATTCAAAGGGATACACGCACCACTATGTTTATTGCAGCATTAGTTATGATAGCCAAAGTGTGGATGCAGCCTAAATGTCCATTGATAGATGAATGGATAAAGAAGATATGATATATATACAAATGGAATATTATTCAACCATAAAACAAAATGAAATTTTGCCATTTGCACTAACTTGGATGGAGCTAGAGAGTATAATGCTAAACAGAATAAGTCAGAGAAAGACAAATACCGTATGGTTTCACTCATATGTGCAATTTAAGAAGCAAAACAGATGAGCAAAGAAAAAAGAGGGAGAGAGAAACCAAAAAACAGACTGTTAACTATAGAGAACAAACTGATGGTTACCAGAGGGGAGGTGGGTGGGGAAATGCTGAAATAGATGAAGGGGATTAAGAGTACACTTATGATGAGCACTGGATAATGTATAGAATTTGTGAATCACTATATTGTACACTTGAAACTAATATAACATTGAATGTTATCTATACTGGATTTAAAAGACTTAAAAAAAAGTGGAAACCTGTCCTCTAGCACACCAATGGGCTCAAACTTAGGAGCTGCACAAAGTTCATTCTTATGTCCTAATAGTAAAGTTAAAGTCAAGGTTTGTATAATATATTCAATACATTGTGGTTAACGCCTGGGGAAGTGGGGAACAATGGGTTCTGCTATAGTCTCATTTGAAAAAAAAAATTAGAGGGGCGCTGGGTGGCTCAGTCGGTTAAGCGTCCGACTTCAGCTCAGGTCATGATCTCACGGTCCGTGAGTTCGAGCCCCGCGTCGGGCTCTGGGCTGATGGCTCAGAGCCTGGAACCTGCTTCCGATTCTGTGTCCCCCTCTCTCTCTGCCCCTCCCCCGTTCATGCTCTGTCTCTCTCTGTCTCAAAAATAAATAAACATTTAAAAAAAAATTAAAAAAAAAGAAAAAAAATTAGAATAAATTGAAAATACATAAATTGAGAAGTTTCACATCTAATCATAACTTTGTCTACTCATTTACCCCTGTTCCCATAGAGCTCTGTTTCTTATGGGTCCTATTTTTTATGCAAATATCAACAAATGCAAATATATCATCCTATTTGTCTCATTTCTTGGACAAAATGTATTTTCATATTGTTTTAAAACCTGAGACATCATGCAATGTAATATACACATTTTTAATGTATCCCCAAGTAAGAAAAAAATTCTCGCAATTAAAATGTAACATGACCTTGATTATGAAGTGCATCACAATGCCAGAAATGTGAGTTGTGAATATATTCCTATCTTAGAGTACAGAAAAATGATATGCATTCTCAGCTACACATCACTCTTGTCATTTAACAATATAACCCGAATGTCTTTGAATTGCAGGCCTTCTTTATCCTTTTTTTTTTTTTTTTTTTTTTTTACAGGTACATAAGATTTCATAGTGTGATGGTAGCCTGGTTTAATTTGGCTCCTATAAATGGATACTTGCTATATGTTCCTGTCTTTGCAACTTTGTGCATAGGTCATTTTTTATGCATTGCAGACAAAACTACAGTATAAATTCCAGAAGAGATTGCTGGCTTAATGATAATCACATTTGTAATTTTTATAGCTTTTACCAGAAAGTATGGTTTTACCACTGTATTTCCCACCAACTGCATGAAGAGTATGTTGTCAAACTTTGGAGTTTTGCCAGTAGAGAAGTGAGAAAGGGTATTTCATAGTCGTTCTAACTTGTACTCCTTCAATAAGGTCAAGAATATTTTCTTATGTTTAAGGGCCATTGGGTTTTCTTTTTCCACAAACCATTCATGTTCTCTATTAGCTTGTTCATTTTTTATTATTTATTTCTAGAAACTCTTTATACTTAGGGAGATTAGCCTTTTCTCTCTGGTACGTGTTGGAATCTTTTTTTTCTCAGCTTGTTATTGATTCTTTACCTTCTTTTTTAAATATGAAGATGTTATTCATTTTTTTAACGTTTATTTATTTTTGAGACAGAGAGAGACAGAGCATGAACAGGGGAGGGTCAGAGACAGGGAGACACAGAATCTGAAACAGGCTCCAGGTTCTGAGCTGTCAGCACAGAGCCTGACGCGGGGTTCGAACTCACGGACCGCGAAATCATGACCTGAGTCGAAGTCGGCCGTTTAACCGACTGAGCCACCCAGGCGCCCCAAAGATGTTATTCATTTTTAACGTCAGGTTGCTCAAATTTCTCTTTTTGGCTTCTAGAATTTGAGTCGTAGAGTATAAAGGAATTTTCCATGTTTTCTTCTAGAAATGTTATGGCTTTTTAAAAAACATTTTGTGTAGACTTGTTCTTTGGTAACCCCCAATGTCCCATGTATCCCGATACTCATACCCTGTTTAATCTCTTTCAATACTGACTCTGGACTGGGACTCTCACTCTGTTGACTAATGAAATATGTTTGAAGTGATGCTTTGTCAGTTTGAGACCTAGTCCTTAATTAAACTGGCAGTTTTTATCTTGGAAGCTTACTATTTAAGCATTCCTGACTACCCAACCACCATGTTATAAGGCAGCCCCAGCTGAGAGGCCCATTTCAAGGAGAACCAGCACCAGCAGACGGTAGCCTCAACTGAGGTTGTCACGTCTCCATGATGTCTCCAGAAGAGAAAGGGGATCCAGGTGTGCTGGACCTTCCATCCCAGGTGGGCTCTCGGTTGAGTCTGCAGTTGACTACAGCCATCTCAGCACACTAACCCACCAACGGACACTGAGCATACCTTCCCACTAAACACAAAGAATTGTGAGAGATAATGCATTGTTGCTTTAAGCCAGTAAATCGTTTCACATCACCTCAAATCTTAGTGGCTTAACATAAGAAAAATCATTTGTTTGCTTATAATTTGGGCAGGGCTCGGGAGAGAGAGGGAGACATAGCAGCAAGATAACACATCAGATGGAGCAGCTCCAACATGGGATGGAGAATCCTCTTAAAAGAAGACTTTAATGACAGACTGGGCCATTGGCTAAGAGCTCAGCAGGAGCTGTTGGCTAAGAGATTCAGTTTTCCTCCATGTGAGCCTTGTCGTGGCTAGTATGGTAGCTGAGCTTTGAGAGGGAGGAAGTGGCAGCTGCAATTCCTCTTAAAGGCTAGGTCTGTTATTTCTGCAACAGCACCTTCACTGTATTATATGGGCAGAAGCAATGATAGGATCAGCCTAGATTCAAAGGTATTAAGAAATAGATTGTCCCACCGTTTTATGGAAGAAATGATAAATGTTTGAACATCTTTAATCTATCACATATTAAAATATTCTATCTAAATTTATCTTTTCTCTGATGGCCATTAGGCTTATTCTGTCACCATCTGCTGATAAGTTCTTTTTTCCCTTCATATTTTGAGATGTTCTTGTTACCACATTCTAAATTCTTATACTTCCTGTCCTTTCTGTTTGCTTTCATAGGTCTGTCCAAACACCACTACCACTTGGTATAAATTTATATGTAATAAATAATACATTTTCACTCTGGTAGGCTAGCTATAATTCTTTGTTTTCATAATTTTATTCTGTATCCTTACAGAATTATTTTTAGAAATAAATTTCATAATCAGTTTGTCATATTCTGGAGGAAAAAAGACTATGGTGTACATACTGACATTGAATTAAAATTATAAATTAATTCAGATAGAACTATTGTCTTTATGATTTTCAGTCTTCCTTTTTTTTTTTTTTAATATGAAATTTATTGCCAAATTGGTTTCCATACAACACCCAGTGCTCATCCCAACAGGTGCCCTCCTCAATGCCCATCACCCACTTTCCCCTCCCTCCTACCCCCCCGTCAACGCTCAGTTTATTCTCAGGTTTTAAGAGTCTCTTATGGTTTGCCTCCCTTGATTTTCAGTCTTCCTAATAAAGAATATAGTATCTTACCATCTACTTTTGTGTCTTTAAGTAATGTTTTCAAGCTTTTTTCAACTAGGTTTTTTATATTCTTCTTCAAGTTTATAAACACAGACACACATATACAGAGACATACACACACATCGCTTCTCAGCCTTTTGGCTAAGATCGAGTGCAGAGACATACACACATACAAAGATCATTGATTTACATTTATTACTTTAACATACTGTATGCTGTACTGTATTCTCTTATTGTTTGGAATAGTATTTTGGTTCGTATTTATGGATTTTTCAGACATATAGTTACATTAAATAAATAGGTTTATTTCTTCTTCTTCTAATAATTATACTTCAGATTTATTTCTTGTGTCTAATTATACTGGCTAGTATTATTAGTAGTAATGGTGATAGTGGACACCATTGTCTTGTTTCTGACTTTGGTGGAAATGTCTTCAGTTATTTCCCATTAAGTAAAATGCTTTTGCCTTGATTGATTAATCTATTTATCCATGGAATCAGTTAAATTATATTTCTTTTTTTAAAATGTGTATTTATTTATTTTAGAGACAGAGAGAGCGAGAGAGAGAGGGGGGGAGGGGCATAGAGACAGGGAGAGAGAGAATCTAAAGCAGGTCCCACACTGTGTGCAGAGCTCAAGGCGGGGCTCAATCCCATGAACCGTGAGATCATGACCTGAGCCCAAATCAAGAGTGGGATGCTTAATGGACTGAGCTACCCAGGCGCCCTGATAGCAAGTTACATTTGCATTCTATTGGATGTTTTTATTAAGAATTTATGTTGAATTTACGTCATGCCTTTTTAATATCTGGGGAAATATGTCATTTTATTCTTAAATCAAGCAATATGTTGTATAGTAATAATATATTTATTATTTAATCATCCCTATAGTGTTTTAATAAATCCCCATGATCTTAATAAATTATTATTTTAATGTGTTGCTGGAATCTGTTTGCCTATTTAAATTAGAGCTTTGCATCAATATCTAAAGTGATATTGATCAATAGTTTTCCTTTTTGTGTATGTAATCTTTTTCAGCCTTTAGTATTAATATGCTTCTCACTTCACAAATAAGATTTGGAAGTATTCCTCCTAGTTTTCTGCACTGTAGTGTAAATACCATTGGAATTTCTGTTGCTTAAAATTTGGTAGACTTCTTTGTGAAAATCACTGGATTTGCTTTTTAGAGGGCTAACTCTGACATTTTGTTAACTACTTCTGTGGAAATTGTTAGTTTAGACTTTCTATCTGCGAGAATTATCTATGTGATCTAGATTATTAAAATTATTTTTATAATATGATATATGCATATAAACTCCTAAAGAATCTGTTATTTTACAAGGTGAAATTAAGCTAGAGCTAAATAACAGGACTTTAAATAGGAATTGCTATATATTTAGAAATTAAGGAATCTGTAAATAACCTATGGGTCCTAGATAACATTATAATAAAAATTAAAGAATATTTTGGATCGAATGGTAAATAAAATACAACATATTAACATTTTGTGCCATGCAGCTAAAGAGTGCTTACCAAGAAATTGGTAGTTTTAAATGCTTACATCAGAAGAGATAAAAGGTTTGGGGCACCTGAGTGGTTAAGTGTCCAACTCTTGATTTCAGCTCAGGTCATGATTTCAACAGTTCATGAGTTCGAGCCCCGGTTTGGGCTTCTCACTGGCAGAATGGAACCTGTTTGGGATTCTCTCTTTCTGTTCTTCTGCCCTTCCCCCACACACTCTCTCACTCAAAATAAATAAATAAACATTTTAAAAAAACGGTAAAAGGCTGAAATCAGTGATATGAAGTGTCCATATCAAAAATTAGGAAAAGAATAAAATTAAAGCCAAGTAAAATGGATGGAATGAAATTTAAAAAGTAATGGAAGGAATGGAATAAATAATAAAAATAAAAGCAGGAATTAATGAAATGGAAAATAAAATACAAGGGACACCTGGGTCACTCAGTTGGTTGAGCTTCTGACTGGTGGGTGATCTTGGCTCAGGTCATGATCTCATGGTTCATGAGATCAAGCCCCCACATCGGGCTTTGCACTGATAGCATGGAGCCTGCTGGGGATTCTTTCTCTCCTTCTCTCTCTGCCCCTCCCCGGCTCATGCTGTCTGTCTCACTCTCTAAAATAAATAAAAGTAAACTTAAAAAAAAAGAAAATACAGTAAGGAGATCCATGAATCTGTAAGTTGATTCTTTAAAATAATTAACCAAACTGATAAATCCCAAGGAAGACTAATCAAGGGGTCTTCAAGGTCTTTACAGATGCTGTTCTCTTCACCAGAAATGTTGACCTTAGTCTGGTTTCTTCTTTTTCTCACCTGTCGATGATTATTCATCTTTCAGATCACAGTTCAAATGTCACTTTCTTAATGAATATTTATCTCACTCTCCCAGATGAATTTAGAGTGTCCTATTGAATGTATTAATTTAGTAAATTTGGGTTTCCTTTTCAGTAAGCTAGGAAGTCTTTAGGTTTTGTGCCTGAATTGTACAATATGATTTAGGCTTTTAAAAGATTGCTTCATACTCCCCAGAGTGATATATAGATTCAACACAATCCATAACAGAATCCTAGCTTACTGAAGAAATTGGCAAGTTGATCTTAAAATGCAAAGGGACCACAATAGTCTTGAAAAGGATAAGTTCGAGGACATAAATTGCCTGATTTGAAAACTTACTACTAAGCTACAGTTATCAAAATAGTGTGGTGCTGTCATAAAATGATATAGGCCTATATACATCAGGGGAATAGAACCGTGAGTTGCGAAATACACTCTTACATTTATAGTCCATTGTGTTTTGACAAAGGTGCCAAGACAATTCATTTGTGGACAAATGTCTTTTCAACAAATTGTGCTGGGACAGCTGCATATCCAGATGTAAGAGGATAAATTTGGATCCTTACAATGCAAAAATTTAACTAAAAATGCATCTTGGACATTAATGTAAGAGCTAAAACTGTAAAACTCTTTGAAGAAAATGTAAGAATAAATCTTAATTACCTTGGGTTAGGTAAGTGATTTTTTAGGTATATCTCCAAAAGCTCAAGTGACAAAAGAAAAAAAGTAATAAATTGGAGTCCATCAAAATGAAGAAATTTTGCACTTTAAAAGACACTATCAAGAAACCAAAAAGGCAACCCACAGAATGAAAGAAAATATTTGTAAATCTCATATTTGATGAGGATATAGTGTCTAAAATATATAAAGAACCTTTATAGCTTAATAATGAGATAAATAACCCATTTTAGAAATGGGCAAAGTATTCGGACATTTCTCCAAAGAACAAATATGAATGACCTCTGAGCACTTTAAAAGATACTCCACATTAACACCATTAGGGAAATGCAGGCCGAAACCACAATGAGACTGGGGGCTGGGCGTGGAACTTGTTGCTAAAATGGTATGGAGCCTCTATTTGGAGTGATAAGAAATATTGGAAAGAGTGATTGTCACACAACATTGTGAATGTAATTACTGCCATTGAAATATATACTTAAAATAGTTAACGATGGCAAATTCTGGTGTGTATATATCTTGTCACAATGAAAAAAATAGTAAACGTGTACACACAGCCACACTATGAGATGACATTTCATAACCACTGGGATGGTACAATAAAAAAGACAGATAAGGGGCACCTGCGTGGCTCAGTCAGTTCAGCGCATGACTCTTGATTTCCACTCACATCATGATCTTCCAGTTGATGGGCTTGAGGCCTGTGTCAGACTCTGCAGTGCTAGCCCAGAGCATGCTTGGGATTCTCTCCCTCTGTCTCTGACTCTGCCCCCTCATTACTTTTTAAAAAATAGTAAGTGTTGGCAAAGATGTGGAGAAATTGGCAGTCTCATGCCTTGTTGATGGGAGTTTAAAGTGGTGGGGCTGTTTTGGAAAATAGTTTGTCATTTTCTCAAAATATTAATCATAGTTACCACATGACCCAGAAATTCCATTCCTAGGTATCTGCCCAAGAGAAGTGAAAAAAATGTCCACACAAAGATGTGTGTGTGTGTGTGTGTGTGTGTGTGTGTGTGAATATTTATAGCAGCACTATTCGTAATTGTCAAAAAAAAAAAGTGGAAATGATCCGATTATCCATCTAATGGATACCTAGTGTTGGATGTAGGAATTAAGATTGACTGCAAACAGGCAGGAGATTGCTTTTGGTGCAATGGAAATGTTCTAATATTAGATGACGTGGTGATGGTTGCACAACTCTCCAAATATACTAAAATCCATTGGACTCTACATTATGGTGAATTTTATGGTATGTATATTGTATTGCAGTTAAATTGTTAAAAGAAAATCAGATAGCTTTGGCTACTGTGTGGGTAGTTGAAGTAGGGAGACCAATTTAGTAGCTAGAGTACTAATCCATGAAGAGATGATAATGATTTGAACTAAGTAGACGGTAGTGGAGATAGAGAGACAGAGATAAATTTAGGATTTGTTTTAGAGGCAGAGTATATAGTACTTGAAAGATTGGATATAATGGGTGATGGAAAGAGATAGACTGGGTTTCACTAAATGACCTACGGTTTTGTCTTCAACAACTGGGTACATGGTGGTACCACAACCTGAAATGATAACAACTAGGACAGAAAAAATTAGGCAGCAATCAAAAACACTAATTAGTCTTGTTAAGTTTCAGATACCTGATAGAGGCATTCAAGGGGAGAGGTCATATAGGAAACTGGACAGAAAGTCAGTTGGGTATACAAGTCTGGGTTTCCAGAGAGAGGTCTGGACTGAATATATACATTTGTAAACTTTGCCATAAAAAAGCTTCTTAAGACCTAAGACTGGATGTTGTTTGCTAGGAATTGTTTTATGAGTAAGGGTCACAGTGTCTTTGGGGACTTCACAGTTCAGTGATGAAATATACTCAAAGAAGTGGGCACATGCAAAGTGTACTAAAATTCACCACCATGTGGAAGATTAGAAATAGGCCTGACCAAAGTGGTAGTATTTGAACTATCCAGAAGCACACATTTATTCAATGGAGAAATTGGTTAGGATGCTTTTCAATGTCAATATGGGTAGAGGAGACGCCCTTGGAAAATACTGCAAGATATGAAAGTACCCATTGTTTTCAAAATACTGAAGAATCCAGTGTGGATGTGTAAGTTGAAAGATGAAGAAAAAAAATACTTTGTGTCTGATTATAGAAGTTATGACAGGCAAGGAAGAAAAATGGAAACAGAATTAGATAAATCATTTAAAGCCATATGTAAGAATATATATTATCTGAATTATTCCTGACCAAAAAATGATGCCATTTCTCCTACTTTTGATAAGAAACTGTAGCCTCCATATACGTGTATAATATCCATGTATACATGCAGTATGTGTATGCCATGCTTTATGTTTTTCAGGAAAAATGCTTATAGTTGCCAGTATTATTTCACTGATGTAGGTTCTTTCAAATTTACATTGTTTTTATGAACTTCTATCAAGAGACTGGTTTACCACCATCAAGAGCATTTTAATAACAGATCTTCTCAATCTTTTATATTTTTTCTGTAACCTTTCAGAACATATAGCTGAAATTCCTTGACAAATGCATTATATCATGTTCTTCTATCTCAATTACATTTAAATTCTATATTATTTTGGGCACGAAATGTTTCTCAATTGATTTTTGTATGAAGATTTCCAGTAGCCCCAGAAACTCCCTGGCCCATGCATACATCAAAGCCAGTTAAAGTCTCTCAACCCTGTTCTTGACAAATAACTTTTCTACTCATAGCGGTGTGCTTGATAAGACAAAAATGTCTATCTCTCTCTTCCTTGCTTATTCATTTTAGACATAATCTATTTTTTGTAGATACTTAGAAGCATTTCTAAATTAAATTCCTAAATAAGCAGATGTAAATCATTTTGAAATGGCCATCACTTGTGGGAACTTATGATAATATTTCAAAACAATATATAGCACTGTAGGTCTGGTGCTTAATTTTAAAGGGAATAATTCAGTATAATTTATAGATGCCATTTAAAAATAGAATTATAATAAACATTGCTGCTTTTTTCTTGAACCTGATAAACTCTTTGTTTTAATGAAAATTGTTTAAATATACTTTATCTCAAGAATTTATAAAATATACTATTTTAAAACATCAGATTTTGAGATTTAGGCAGAGTATATAATATATACTCATCTTTTTCTATTTAATGTTGCATTTTAGAAAATGTATATTGTTAATGGGCCATGTACTTTGAAGTCATTTTGTTTACTAAGCTAGAACTGAGATCTGAGCAATTATGTGTATAGTAAAACCTTTAAAACCAGAATGCATTGCGTTAAAGAATGCTCATGTTCATTTGCAGTGAAGTAGAGAAAAGTCTAAGAATTTTGCCCTACCTAGGATTAAGTTGAGAAGCAAATTCTGTGTACATTGTTGCATTTATTATTATCTGAATGTCTGAATGTTTAATTTTGACATCTGGAGTGTCTTTCCACATGTTTTATAATGTGTTTGACTCTCTTTTCATTGTTGATCACATAGCCATTTCCAATTCTTCTTAGTGTTTTTCAAAGTGTTAGAAACCTGTTTTTTTCTTTTTTTGCGTGTTAATGACATCTCATTGCCCCAACTATATTTTTACAAACATCCTAGATGTAGAATTCAGGTAGGCTTAAACCCACTAAAAGTGATTTCCTTACATTTTTAGTACTTTCCATGTAGAGGATTTTTGCAGATGATTAGACCATTAATATTGAGTGTTGAGGAATTATGACTCTATCATTCCAGCTGATAGTAAATTGAACAGTAATGGTCATGGGAAATGACAAATAATAAAAAAAAGTATCTCTAAGATACTCTAAGAGTTGTGATGTTGGATACTGGGAAAAATGAATAATGTAGGATAAAATTAGCCCATGACTATAACATAAAAATAAAATATATTTAAAAATTATCAACATGCTTATGATCTATATAAAGTATAAGCTAAAATCTTGTAATAATGTCAAAGAATTGTGTGCAGTGGTTATTAGTTGTATGAAGCTGGAGGAATATTTGAATGATCTATTTAAAATCAATTACTCTTTTACAAATAATCTTGGGCAAACAGCCCTAACCATCTTTCAAGGGCTACCTAGACCAGTATAGGGATTATCATATTTATTCACAGTCTTTTATCATTATATCCTTGCTTTGTCATTGGATTTTCATTTGCTTAATGAAGAAAACACTTTGAATTGTCATAGGGACTATATTTCATTATTTAGCCCTTTGACAGTAATTGTGTAAGAGCTCCAGACCTCACACAGCTGGTCTAAATTCTTACTGTATAGAGACCACTTTCAAATACTTTCAGAAAGACAAATGAAGTTTCCTTCTCTTCTTTATTATTTGAATGTTTAGGAGAAGCTGTTTCCTGGGCCCAGTTAATCTATACACACTTGTGGCTATCTTTTTGGCAATATATTTTTGACAGAGATTTAACAGCCGTCATTAATTTTGATTTTAAATTTGAGTGACATTGTTTTGAATTGAATTTGCTTATGTAACACATAATTTTTCCCAAAGCCTTTCAAATCAAAAATGTCAGAGAGCGTATTGATGAGCGATGAGCCTGTTAACCTTCCAGCAGGAAGGTCAGGAGTCCACAGTCAGGAATAGTTTTGGCCGACGCTCCATTTGGCAATAGGCCATCTCCTTTGCTGCTTTTATCATTTTCTGTGTGAAGCTAAATTATAGCTGACACAGCTCAGTGTTGGTTCCCTGTAAAAGTGCCCTAATGGAGCAGCTTACTCTAGCACTGTGAAATTCACAGTATAGAATATACTGTAGCAACATAAATGAATTCATTGTTGTGCTAGTTAAATTGAAAGCATTGACTCTACCAGCCTTAAGAATAAATCTGAATTATAAAGGGTCTGATTGTTAAACGACTGCAATCATTTATTGCCATAGGCCACAAAAATCAAAAAGGTCTAAGTGCTTCTTTTGGACAGAGATGCAGAGAGTGATCTTAAATGTATCCTAACAAGATTAGTAGGCTTTTCCTGGCACATGGACTGTACTTTTGTTCATCACGTCCAACAGGCTTTCTCTTTAGCTTCACCCTATTTGTATCCGGATATTAAGTTCTTTGCTTTAGCACTTTGCTTCCTTTGTGTGTATTCACCTTTGTTTGCCTTATTATTGTTTATTTATTTATCTGTGCTTTCCATTATGTGTGTTATAAATTCATCGCCTATCCAGTCAGTAAGCAGATATAAAAAGAAAAATGGGGAATGGAGTGGGGAAAGGACAAGAGGATATTTGGGAACGATAATCAAATCTTGTACAGTACATTTTCTCACACATACAACCTTCCCTTCTTTTTATATATAAAATTCACTCACTTGCCCGGCTACCTCCTCCAGGAAGAAACTCAAATGTCTCATCTAATTGTTTAATAACGTTGAAGTAAAAATGCCTGTTACCTAGCCCCGTCTCCCTCCACATTCAACCATCAGTGGTGAAGTGGGACAAGGTAACCGTAATAAGCACTTCCACTGGAAAGGACGGAAGTCATAACAGCAGTCCCTGAACACAGCATTTCTAAACTGTTATTGGTTAAGTGTTTTACCATCCCCCTTTCTATGAGTAAGCTATCTTTGCTTATGTTTTCTGGGAGCAATTCTCTAGTTCATTGTTCCCAGCCCTTGGTTCTATCCTCTGGGAAATCTTTGTGTTTTCATTACCTTGCTTGGTCTTATCTGAAGAGGGTATTGCCGAATCTACCTTCTTGAGAGCCTGAGTATTGGGTCTGAAACTGTGAAGGATTTAATGTTACTGTACTTGCACAGATACGCATATACCTATACATACTCACAGACCTATATACATGTACATATATATATATACACATACATATATACACATATGCATGCATATGTATATAGGTATGTGTATACATGTACATGCATATATATTTGTATATATGTGCCCCCACACACATGCACACTGGTTCAGAGACAGACCGTTCACACAGATGCTGTATCATGTCCCCCTATGCCTCATTTTTCCACAAGGCAACACAGAGAAAACCTGATGTATTTTGCATATGCAGTGGGGTTTGTAACACAAGAGAAATTATGAATGTTGGAGCTTCTGTAGAGCAGCTGGCACATGTGACCTTCCCCTCCAGATATGGAGAGAGGTACTTTTGCTCTGGATTATAAATGAAGATCTCTGAGGGGGATATTCCTAAATCTTCTTGGAGGTCTCCTTTTTAACTTCTAAGATTTGTTTAGTGTTCAGTCACCCTTTAACCAAGGTTGCCAGTAATGTTTTTTTTTTTTTTTTTTTTCCAAAAGCCTTGATTGTGCAGATGCATGAAAATATTCAAGGAGCATTGTTTCCTGACATTGAGAAGTTTTCTCAGCCTATCGCCTTCCTGGAAGATGGGCCTCCAAAGATGGTCCTTTTTTTTCTAACTACTTTCTTTTTTTTTTTTTTTAATTTTTTTTCAACGTTTATTTATTTTTGGGACAGAGAGAGACAGAGCATGAACGGGGGAGGAGCAGAGAGAGAGGGAGACACAGAATCGGAAACAGGCTCCAGGCTCTGAGCCATCAGCCCAGAGCCTGATGCGGGGCTCGAACTCACGGACCGCGAGATCGTGACCTGGCTGAAGTCGGACGCTTAACCGACTGCGCCACCCAGGCGCCCCTCTAACTACTTTCTTTAAATACAATTCATACACTATACATTCCACCCAATTAAAGCATAGATTTTAGTGGTTTTTATATATTCACAATGTAGCTGTCACTGTAATTTTAGCACATTTATATCACCTCTCCCCCCAAAAAACCATATTCGTTAGCAGTCACTCCCCAGTTTTCTCACTTCCTTTTTCTACCAAGTTCTAAGCATCACCTGTACTATCTATCTCTATGGATTTTCCCATTCTGGACATTTCATGTAAATGAAATCATACAATATGTGGTCCTTGTGACTGGTGTCTTTCCCTTAGCATAGTATTTTCAGCATTCATCAATGTTGTGGCATATATCACTACTTCATTTCTATTTATTGTTGAATAATTTTAAATACGGTCTTTTCATTTCTCCAGCAGTCATAGTCTCTTTTCATCCAGAATGGTGGTACTCGTGATGGCACAAAGACCTCAAAAACATTTGTTTTCATTGTTACTACTGCCTGTTTATTTGATTACAGTCAGCTTTGTGTGCCTACTCATAGTTCTTTACAGGAAATGCCAGTATCTGATGTCTCTCTGTCTATCTATCTATCTATCTATCTATCTATCTATCTATCTATCTATCATCTATCTATCATCTATCTATCTATCTAAATACAGCTACTTCTTTGAGCTTATGCATTTTCTTTGGTCTGTCTTACCTTAGACATTTTGTCCAAGTGAATGGATTTACTGGGGACAATCTTTTCCAACCAGAGACTATAATAAAGGCATGCCATGTCACTGAATTTCTGACCTCTCAATTTTTTCTTTCATCTTTTCCTGAAAACAAAACAGTTCTTTTCTGAGCTCAATTTTATATTATATTAACTTATAATTTTTATCAATAATAACTAGTTCACATTAGTAGTATTGTACTTTGAAAACTGGTTGTCCACCACCACATGTTGATTTTACATGAAATAGTTTGTTACCATGCAAAAGATACATATTTACCAACTGTTTCCACCTTATAACAAGGATTGCCTGTTTCCAGCCTCCAATAATACTGACTTCTTATCTACCTGTTAGCCTTTTAAGTCAGTGCCACATATTTTAGTTTAATGTAACAGCACCTGCTTCTAGATACCACTTTTTTTATATCATTCTTTTTTTTTTTTTAAATAGTAACAACTCTCAAATCATAGTAGCTAACAAAAACCACTCATGTTATATAATGGTTATGGCTGTTAGCTGGGGTCCTGCTCCAGGCTGCAGATTAAGTGTGGGTCTCTTCCACATTCTTTTCATCCTAAGTCTTTTGTGACAGGAGCACTCACATATCTGAAAGGACATGCTTCTTTTGGCAGATAGTAGCAAGAACAGAGATGTCAAGCCAAACCATGCAATTGCTTTCAAAGTTCCATCAGGACATCGTATATATCATGGTACCGCCCTTTCACTGACCAAAGCAAGCAACATCATCAAGCTCAAAATTAACAGGAGGGGAAGATGACTTCTAGGACACATGAGGGGAGAAGTGGGTGGCAAGATGAGTATTTATGATCAATAATTCTATCTGCTATTGAAAGAAAGAAAACACGGTCCTTTTTCCTTTGTATCAGTGAGCAACTCTCAGTTTTTAAGAAAATAAATAATCAATGTCCATCAACTGATGAATGGATAAAGGAGATGTGGTATATATACATGATGAAATACTACCCGGCCATAAAAAAGAACAAAATCTTGCCATTTGCTATGATATGGATGGAGCTAGAGAGTATCATACTAAGCGAAATAAGTCAGTTAGAGAAAGACAAATACCATATGATTTCACTCATATGTGGAATTTAAGAAACAAAACAAACAAGCAAAGGGGGAAAAAAAGAGAGGTTTAATTATAGAAAACCAACTGGTGGTTACCAGAGGGGACGTGGGTGGAGGGATGGGTTAAATAGGAATGGGGATTTAGGAGCGCATTTGTGATGAGCACAGGGCATTGTATGGAAGTGTTGACTCAGTATATTGTACACCTGAAACTAATATTGCACTATATGTTAACTAACTGGAATTTAAATGAAAACTTTAAAAAGAAGAAAAAAATGATCAGTATCTAAGAAGATTTTTAACTGTTTCAGAATATCTGTGTGGCTTACTGCTACATTTGATAGTTTTATAGGAAAAGTAATCCCTTTTCTATTGTGGAGTTAAACGTTTATTTCATATATGGGCTGATATATTTATGGTAAACATTGAAAGTGACTAAATTACTGGGATCTGAAAAAACAATGTTCTTGAAAATTGTTTAACTTCTAAATCAAACACAGTATGGCTTCATTTTATAGTTTGTCTGAATCCCATTAAGAAACATTAACTCATATGCCACTTTTAAAATTAATTAATTTAGTGTGTAAGTTTGTTTATTTATTTATACAATCCAGTTAACATATAGTGTGACGTTAGTTTCAGATGTACAATGTAGTGATTCAGCACTTCCATACAACACTTGGTGCTCATCACAGCAAGTATACTGATTAATCTCCACTGCCTATTTAACCCATCCATATGCCATTTTAGAATATTACAAATATTTGGATGTGTGCCAGTCCATAACTTTCATTGAGCAGAGCTTGGTTTGGGGACACAAAATTGATCTGAATTTTATTTTTATTCTAGACAGTGTTGCATAAAATCAAATGATTCTAAACTTTTGATTTTAGCAGATTACTAACAGATTTATTTTAGTATTATATCTGTTTACACTAAGATGGTAAACCACGTATCAGTTTTCTAATTTTAAAATTACTTTTTATTAAAAGAGAATATTAAAGTAAAATTTGAAAACACCACAAAACAAATCTTCATAATCCTATCACCTCACCACAAATGTCTATTTACATATATATCTAATGTATTGTTTGGATCATTGTATATGTGGAAATTTATATTATTTTTTAACCAACAACATATAATAAACATTCCCAGTACTTCTATATTTTCATGATAGAGTTTTACCAATTATATCTAAAATTTTCATTGAACCAAAATTGGTGTTAGCACTTTTTTATATTATTCTGAGATTGTTGTTAAATGGGTAATTTTGTCCTCTAAAATAAATATTTTGCTCACACTTATTATTGTTATCTTGTTTAATAGTGAAGATTTAATTTATTGTCTTACCTTTTCTCCAGGTAGTATGTGATTATTTTGCTCAAAAAAATATATATACTTTCCATGTTGTCACAAATGGCGAGATTTCATTCTTCTTTAGGGCTGAGTTATATTGCATAGTGTATGTATGTATATATGTATGTATGTATATACACATATACATATACACATACATACACATATATATACATATATGCAAAAATGTATATGTGTATATATACGTACATACACACACACACACACACACCGCATCTTCTTTATCCATTTATCTATTGATGGATCTTTAGGTTACTTCTATATCTTGGCTACTACAAATAATGCTGCAATAAACATAGGTGTACATATATCTTTTCAAGTTTGTGGTTTTTTTTTTTTTTTCCTTTGGCAAAGTGTCTATTCAGGTCCTCTGCCCATTTGTTAGATTTTTTTTTTTTTTTTTGGTGTTGAGTTGTTAAGTTCTTCATATATTTTGAATATTAACTCCTTATCAAATAAATCATTTGCATACATCTCCCATTCACTAGGTTATCTTACATGGATTGACCTGGAGGTTATGATGCTAAGTGAAATAAATTCAACAGAAAATAAGCAAGTACCATATGATTTCATTTATACGTACAATTTAAAACAAAACAAAACAACATAAACAAAAAACCCAGAGTCTTAAGTACAGTGAACAGACTGGTGGTTGATGGAGGGGAGGGGAATGGAGGAGGGAGTGGGCAAATACATGAAGAAGATTAAGAAGTACAAACTTCCAGTTATAAAATAATTTAGTCATGGAGATGAAAATACAGCATAGGGAATATAGTCAATAATATTGTAATCACATTGAATGGTCATAGGTGGTGACTATATTTACTATGCTTAACATTGAGTAATGTATAGAATTGTTGAATCAATATGTTGTAAACCTGAAACTAATATAACACTGTATGTCAATTATGCTTCAATAATGAACTAAAAAACCGTTAGCAGCCAAACATTAACACAGAAAAAAATGGAGTCAGAATCTTTATTTCATAGTTCTAATAAGAGTATTTATGAATAGTTCAAATCGAGGGGTTAATTGCCTTGCATTTGCATAAAACAAACTACATTTGGCTGCTAAAATGTCTGTATAAATATTAAATTTAATCTATTTTTTTTTTAATTTTTTTTTTTAACGTTTATTTATTTTTTTGGGACAGAGAGAGACAGAGCATGAACGGGGGAGGGGCAGAGAGAGAGGGAGACACAGAATCGGAAACAGGCTCCAGGCTCTGAGCCATCAGCCCAGAGCCCGACGCGGGGCTCGAACTCACGGACCGCGAGATCGTGACCTGGCTGAAGTCGGACGCTTAACCGACTGCGCCACCCAGGCGCCCCAAATTTAATCTATTTAAATGACCCGAGAGATGAGTTTTCATACCTTGCTATGAAATACACTCTAAAACATATAATTTAGTCAATAAGATTCCAGATATCTTTGTTTTTAATCTATTTATATCAGCTGTAATACCATTCATATTTACTTTTGTTGACTTAGAAGGAATAAAACTTGTACTTTCATATAACTATGAATGATTTATAATCTTTCTAGAAGAGGAAGAATCACTTAGCCCATCCTTGATATTTGAAAGCAATAAATGCTTCACGATGCTAAATACTACATGATATCATATATGAATTAAATCTTATAAATAAAATATTACTTAATATTTCTTATTCACCCTTAAATGTTACATATTATTTTATTGATATGTTTTTATATACATTTTAAGCTAAATTTTAGCAGATTTTCAGCCCATTTTATTTTCCCCTCTGGGGAAATTTCACCTTTGGGTTAGATGAAGAGGCTTGTGTAGTGTGAATCAGGATGGGTCTTAATTTGCATTTTGTCACCAGGGACTTTAGGATAAGGAAGTGATTCTTCAGTAACCCTATTTCTATGAAATCCTCCAGGTCCCTGAAGGGGTCACCAGGCGATTTATGGGTCCAAATCAGAGCAGAGTTCTGAGAATTTATCCTTCAGTCATCTCCCCTTTTCAGTTCTCTAGTAACGGGTGCTTAGCAATTCTTCCTTTGATTTTTCTTTTTAAATCTTTCGTTATTAGTTCTTTATTCATCTTTCTGTTGAGGTACAATTTGTATACAGAACAGTAAGCAAATCGGAAGCATATAGCTTGTTCACAGAATGAACACTCCTGTGTAAGCACTTCCATCTACATTTATGAAGGGCAAAGAAGTGCCGTGGAACGTCTCCTCAGACTGAGAAGGTAGAGCTCCCTCTCAGTCACAATCTGCTGCAAAACAGTGACTGTTCTGATTTTTTCACTGAAATCATCTATGGTTACTCTGGGTGTTGAATTTTCTCCCGTTTTTCTTTCTTCCTTCCTTCTTTCTTTCTTTTTTTTCTTTTTTAACTTTAAAAGGGGTCATTATGAGACACTGACATCATCTATAAAATAATCATTTATAACTGGAAAACATCAAGTGTAAATGAAATGTTTTTACTTTGAATTTAGAACTCCATGTGATATGTAGTATTACATTTCTAATCAAAATAGCAAGTAAAAACTGCTATACTGTCTTTCATCCAGTATTTTATTCCTTTTTGAATTTAAGTTGTTATTTGGTTAATATGTTATGAAAATTGTTAAAGCAGTAGTTAAGAGCTCAATTTATGCAAAAAGAAGTAAACAGTTTTTTTTCCCCATGAGCATTTATATATTACACTCCTACTCATTTTATTAAGTAGGTAAAGCTATTTTTCCTTTAAGATTCAGCCATCATGATAACATTTTATTCATTTCATTCTTTTTAGACATGAAAATAGCAATATAGCTGTTCAGATTTTTATGACTCAGCATTTTATGAGTTGATTTATTCTTCAATTGAAATGTTGCAATTTGCCCTCAAGTTGAAAGATTATAATTAATTATAATGGAACACTAATGATTGATAATTAGAATTTGAAATCAAAATGTCAGTATATTTTTTGTGAACCTACTTGAATGGGCTGAGAATTTCACTAATATGTGACAATCACCAATCGTAAATACTCCCAACACAATTCTAAAGATAACACTGTCTTTAAGTCATCCTTCTTTTTTTTTTCTCTGTGATCTTATAACTAGAAAACAGTTATGAGTTGTAATAAGTGCTATAAGTAACAGTGATAATAGTTTATATTGTGTTTGTATTTGGAAATGAGTCACACATGAATTGCCTCATTATTCTTATTGGAGTCAAAAGGCATAGGTTATCATTTAAATATATATCCACATACTCTTTTCAACTCATGCTTACAAACACAGTGACATTCACAGATAAATAAAATGAGTAATTAGTGGAAAGGAAGGTCTTTATGCTTTTTTCTGTCTTAGTAATTTCATGGAACATTTTATAGTAGAGAAAATGAGGTAATATAAAGGAGTAGAAACAGTAATCATGTTCAGTGAGTGGGCAGATTTACTTGACTTACATTGAAGATGTTTTTGCAGAGTGGTTTGGTTGGAATTGGGTAAAGCTAAAGCTAAGACAGTCCTGTAGACCTGTGAATGTCAGATGAATTGACATTTAACATGAGAAACAAGATCGTATGTGAAAAATTACTTTGTCAAGCTTTAAGGTAGTATGAAATTTTTAGTTATTATTAACCCATTTATTTTTAACATCAGTTTAAAATATTATTTCTAAAGTTTAATATTTGAGGGGCGCCTAGGTGGCTCAGTCGGTTAAGCGTCCGACTTCGGCTCAGGTCCTGATCTCACGGTCTGTGGGTTTGAGCCCTGTGTCAGGCTCTGTGCTGGCAGCTCAGAGCCTGGAGCCTGTTTCAGATTCTGTGTCTCCCTCTTTCTCTGACCCTCCCCTGTTCATGCTCTCTCTCTGTCTCAAAAATAAATAAATGTTAAAAAAATTAAAAAAAAGTTAAAAAATAAAGTTTAATATTTGAAATACTATATCTCAGATCAACCATTCTTTGTCTATAGGATCACACTGTTGGTATCTTAAAATCAAGTTAAATTTATTGTACACCATAACTGATATATAATGTTTACATTTATTTATTTGTCTATTTAGTTGACAATAAATATGAACAACAATAGCAAAAATTTATAAAAACAACCATATCCTATTCAACCCTAAACCAGTTTAATTTAGCTTAAATTATCTGTATAAATGATCTCTTTAAGCTAAATTAAACTGTGTAATTAAGTTGATTTAGCATTGAAATATTTGGTTAATATGTTAATATATTTATATAATATGTTTTAGGGCTTCTGTGATTCACTAGCTTAACTGAGAGCCTTAAGTCATTTTGGTAAAATAAGGAAAATAAGAATTTCATCTTTTCTATTGAGGAAGAATTTTCCAGCAAACACAAAGGCAAATGTAATCTTACTTTGAAAATAAGTTAATGGTCTATTTTGGGGGGTAAATATAATCAAAATATTTTACTAAAGGATCATTACATTATGTAAAAAAAATTAATGCTTATTTATTTTTGAGACAGAGACAAAGCGTGAGCAGGGAAGGGGCAGAGAGAGAGGGAGACACAGAATCTGAAACAGGCTCCAGGCTCTGAGCTGTCAGCACAGAGCCCGACGCGGGGCTCGAACCCACGAACTGTGAGATCATGACCTGAGCCGAAGTCGGATGCTTAACCGACTGAGCCACCCAGGCGCCCTGATCATTAAATTATTTTAAAATAATTTTTTAATTATTTTCTGGTTTTCTGGTTTTCTGGTTTTCTGGTTTTCTTCTGTGTTTGCTAGAAAATTAAGCTAATGAATCACAGAAGTCCTAGAACACAAATAATATTCAAACATGGATTTCAAAACTAGTTAAATACTAATATAGCCATAGTTATAAGAATTCTTACTTCTTTGAATGGCTTAAAAATAAGGTGAAGTGAGTGCAATGTAGAGTGATTTTTATCTTTATACCTATCTGTCCTTTTTATAACAAAATTTCAGAAAAGGTATTTTAGTTTTACTAAAAAATATACTCAACTATCATGTGAATTAGAATAGTAATTAAATACAAATGTGGTTTAACCATGTTTAAATTTTGTTATAAAATATTAAAAATATTTTGAAAACATGATCTAAAACATGTTATTTATGCATGTTCTTTTTTTTCAGTTTTATTTTAAATTCCAGTGGTTAACAGACAGTGTAATATTAATTCCAGGTGTACAGCTTAGGGATTCAACACTTAACTTACACACCTGGCGCTCATCACAAGTGCAAGTTCTCCAAACAAAGATATCCTCATCAATATTATGTTCCAATTTCTGTATTAGGATGAAATGTACTCATGTAACTGAACTTGCAGCCTAGACGTGTGTACATTATAATAACCCTGCAAACACTTTTTGTTGGCCTAAATAGTGTTTTAAAAATTAAACTTTACAGAAAAATTCAGATTTCCACCTTGTATTAAAAAATCATAAGAATAGGAACATAGACTTAATCCAAAATGACAAATTAACTAGAGGTGAATTGTGCCCATTTCACTCTTCAGAATATTCTAGTTCATTCCTGGCCCCGGCCCTTCTGGTGTTCAGGGGGAATGGAAAGAGATATTTGGAGCCATTTTTATGCGTCGTATATATGGAGTCCCACTCAGAACTTGGAGCGTTTGCTCTAAGTCAGCTCTCACTTAGGATATCTTTTCTGCTTCATAGATTAGAGAAGCTGGCAGACAGAAAACCCGGCAAATATTGGCGTATTTTTTTGCTTCTCTTTTTTCCAGGAATAATAGTGCTATTGTGCCTATTTTCCAATATGCAGAAGCAATTCTTCCATATATTCTATTCATTTTTCACATTGTTTTTGGCAGGAGCATAAATCTGTTTTCTATTAAAGCCAGATGTGGAAATCTTAATTAATTAATTCATTTAAAAAATTATTGTATTTCCATTTGATTTCTAAATGATTCAAAGATACTTCTCCTAAATTGTGAGCTGTGTGTACAAAGAGTCTATGTAATAAAGAAATGTAAAATTTTGAGCTATTTTAACATATTACATTGTAAAAAATTAACATTTTCCATGTAATATGGGCTCCATGTTAGGGGATGGCTAAGTATTCATGACAACTATTCACCAAATATGTATATTTAGTACCATTTTATGCAACTTTATAGTCATGTATCAATTTAAATGTTTATTTACTACAGTTATTATCTCTTTATACTGTCTTGGCTCACAGAGATTGTCTAGGTCGAATATTGCTATCATGTTTTATTCACCAGGAAGCATAGCCTGATCCCTGGAAATAAACTGGCTTGTTGGTTTCCGTCTCCATTTGATGGTAGTAATTTGCCTTACTTACTTATAAATAATGTGCTAGGTCTTGATGATGGATTAGGCCTATCTCTACAGGGATGTACAAATATAACTACTAATAATAGGAACACCACTGTGTAACTACAGTTAGAGAATAATTTAATGATGCACCTTTATATAGATTAAAAACATTAAGCTTTACATTTCAAAGAACTTTAATGGTAGAGCAGTGAATAATTAAGAGATCTTTTTTTTTTTTTTAATGTCTGGTTTTTTTTTAATTTTTTTTTTTTCAACATTTATTTATTTTTGGGACAGAGAGAGACAGAGCATGAACGGGCGAGGGGCAGAGAGAGAGGGAGACACAGAATCGGAAACAGGCTCCAGGCTCTGAGCCATCAGCCCAGAGCCCGACGCGGGGCTCGAACTCACAGACCGCGAGATCGTGACCTGGCTGAAGTCGGACGCTTAACCGACTGCGCCACCCAGGCGCCCCAATGTCTATTTGTTTTGAGAGAGAAGAGAGAGTGCAGCATGGGAAGGGCAGAGAGAGGGAGAGAGAGAATCCCAAGCAGGCTCCATGCTAACACTGTGGAGCCTGACACGAGGCTCCAACAAACCATGAGGTCATGACCTGAGCCAAAATCAATTTTTTTTTTTTTAAATTTTTTTTTTTTTAAATTTTTTTTTTTTTTTCAACGTTTATTTATTTTTGGGACAGAGAGAGACAGAGCATGAACGGGGGAGGGGCAGAGAGAGAGGGAGACACAGAATCGGAAACAGGCTCCAGGCTCTGAGCCATCAGCCCAGAGCCCGATGCGGGGCTCGAACTCACGGACCGCGAGATCGTGACCTGGCTGAAGTCGGACGCTTAACCGACTGCGCCACCCAGGCGCCCCGACCTGAGCCAAAATCAAGAGTGGGAGGCTTAAGAGCCTGAGCCACCCAGACTTAAAAGATATTTAAGATATCTTTTAACACAGAGGTGCCTGGGTGTGTCAGGCATTTAAGCCCCCGACTCTGGATTTCAGCCCAGGTCATGACCTCACAGTTCATAGGGTCAAGCTCGCCTCAGGGCTCTGTGCTGATAGGGTAGAGCCTGCTTGAACTTCTCTCTCTCCCTCTCTCTATTGCCCTTCCCCTGCTCACACTTTCTCTCTCTCTCTCTCTCTCAAAATAAATATATAATTTTTTTTAAAAAAATGTACCTTTTGGGGTGTCTGGGTGTCTTAGTTGGTTAATCTGACTCTTGATTTAGGCTCAGGTCATGTCGTGAGCTTGAGCCCCATGTTGGGCTCTGTGCTGACAGGGCACAGATCCCGATTAGCATTCTCCCTCTCTCTCTGCCCCATATCTGCTCCCACTCTCTCTCTTTCAAAATAAATAAACTTAAAAACATTTTTAAAGGTATCTTTTAATATATATTATGTATTTTAATATGTATACTCACACAAATGTACAAAATACACAGGCAAAATATCAGTGAATCTCGTTCATCAAAATATTCAGTCCTTTTATATTGTGGTAGCTATTTCTAAGTTATTTTTATCTTAATCCCTACAGAATGAGTTATTATATAACTCAGTTTTCCTAAATAAAAATTTGAGTGTTATGATCTCTACTACACTAGCAAGAAATTTAAATACATAATGGCTTGAACAAAAAAGAGTAAAAGAAGTTAACTGATGATATTTTTATCTGAGTTTATCTTATCCCCATGTGTTGAAGTCCAAGATCCATTCTCTGAACATTGAGTGTTCTGGAATAAATTGAAATGTATTAGAGATGATTTTGATTGTCGTTTTGCAAATGTATGATGTTGTGTTTTTCAGAAATATTTTTTTCACAGACCCTTTAATTGAGAGGCAAAAGTTCAGATAGCAGTTATACAGATTAGGCTTTGCATATTTGATTCTAGGAATGTACATTTTCAGCATGGTACTCATAGAATTAAATGCACAGCTGCCAAACTGTTAATGGGAACTGCATGCTTAATTTAGTGCTACACTGAAAACATATCCCTTCCTGTTCAATATATTCAATCAAAAAAATTCATTAAGAAGTGTTCTTATCTACTTTTCATTTTCAAGGTACAACAAGAGTCTGTTACATTCCATTAAAAATGAATGTTTAAGTAACGAATTTCAGAAATAAAATATTGACTTTTTGAAGTGCTTTTGGGAAAATTTAATTTATGAAAAAGAAAACTCCTGGAATATGGTTGTAGCATTTCAAGCTTTTTTTTTTTTTCCTCTGTGCTTGCAATTATTATGCAAATATTATTGCCATTGCAAAAGGCCTTTGTCATGAATTGCTTTGTAATAGAGCCAGGCTACTGAACACTATTTTTCAAATAGATGTGCCTATGATAGTATTAATACAGAAGACCTGAAGGTAAATTGCTGGTGGTAAAAGACTAAACAAGTGCATCCACCTCCTTTTTCCCTTAAGTGCCAGAATTAAAGATTTTATCCAAATACTTTAAATTAACTTATTTTTATATTTTCTAGCTATGCCTGTGGTAGTAAATATGAAACAATGACAGTATTCAGCTTTCTTCTTTATCTGTCACTAAGATGGTGTCATAATATTTGGAGACAGGCTCTCTAACTGTCAGCATTGTTACAGTTCAGTGGTGCATGACAAAGTGTGAGGGACATTGTCTTCCTGCACTGCTAAATATATTAATGCAGTAATGATATTTCCCGGTGCCTTCTCACTCAAGGTCAAAATAATGAGATTCAACTGTATTTTGTAACAATTTGTTTATTAATCAGTGTATTTTCCATTTTGGCCTATTTCCTGATGTTTATTAGGTACTTTCAAAATTTTGAGGCACATGTATGTTACAACTTAAAGAAGGACTTGTCATTTTTAACCTTTAATTTTATTTTACATAATCAACTATGACTTCTCAATTTATCTTTTAAAATAAGTAAGTAGCATTGTCATTTTTTGTTTTTGTTGCTATCTATGAAGATACAACTGCTGGTAGAATTGGTAAAATTCTAGATTTCTCTGTTGAAATTCTCTCCTGTTTGTGGTTTTAAGAAATATAAAAGTTATCGGGGCGCCTGGGTGGCTCGGTCGGTTAAGCGTCCGACTTCGGCTCAGGTCATGATCTCACGGCCCATGGGTTCGAGCCCCGCGTTGGGCTCTGTGCTGACAGCTCAGAGCCTGGAGCCTGTTTCAGATTCTGTGTCTCCCTCTCTCTGTGACCCTCCCCCGTTCATGCTCTCTTTCTGTCTCAAAAATAAATAAACGTTAAAAAAAATTAAAAAATATATAAAAGTTATGTTATACAATAATTGTTATATGACAGCCACATGTTCATTCTGTTTATTCAGTAATCCTCCCTTATTCATATAATTCTTTAAAGTTTTCATCTTTTCTTCACAGGCAACATTTATTTTCATCCTGATAGCAGTTCTATGTGGTAGATACTTCAGAAAATATTACCCCCATACTACAGATTGAGTTTAGTTAATACTAAATTCATACAGATTAAATTTAAAGTTAAGCTTTTGAATCCAATTTTAGTATCCTTCCCTCCATTCCATTCTTATTTGTTTATATGTATTGACAATCTGAAGACCATATAGCACTGGTATAAATATTACAATGTGCTTTTATAGAATTACAAAGTTACCACCTCTGCAATTAAATATTCACTGCTTCTGGATTAGTCTTTCTTAATCACCACTTTTTCAATGTCATTTCTTTACTCAAAAAACGTCAGTGACTCTTTGCCAACCCTATTCCATCTTCATATATCCATAGAACCATTTTCCAAGGGAAACATTTGCTCAGATAAGAGATGCCATTGTTTGTAGATTTTCATTTACTGTAGTTGGTCTCATTTCACTGAGTAGATTACTTGTTGATTACAAATGTTTGCCTGGAATAGTTTCATTTTATTGGTTTAATGGGAACCAGTATATGCTGTTGGTTTAACATCAGCTGTCTTTCCAATTACAGTCTACCTGTATGTCATAAATGGTCTTTAATTTTTCCCCATCGCATTTTTAGACTTTTTGAGGACTCAGTTTACATTGAAATTTACACTTTCCAATGGTATTTATCAAAACAGGCCCTGTAAATCTTAAATTCTGTATTACTAGCAATGTTAAATGCATCAATCAATTTCCATTACTTGTAACTACCCTTCTGCAATGATGATTTTGAGAGTAAAACATATAATTCGGAATCTGAACTCTGCTGTTCACAAGTCCTCAAGATCAGTAGAAGTAGTTCCCAGAGGCAGTTTGAAAAGCAGATCTGAACTGTGAAGTTCTGTGTCAGAGTTTTCATTTTGAAAGCTCTCTTTAAGTCAAATAACAAGGATCATGAACACTCTGTACTCCTGCAGATACTTTTGGACAAAAGTTTATTATAAACATAGACTGTAGTAGCCCAAATATGTGACAGTGGATTCACAGTTATTGCTAAAAGCATGCATTCAAATTTTCAGCCATTTTAATTATGATGTATGGGCAGTAACTAAATACTTTATTATTAAAGGTCTATAAAGTACAAATACATATTATATCAAAAATATATACTACTGTAACTGTTATTATATCAAAAATATATACTGCTGTCCATTGTGGGAAGTTTGAAGTTATTTTGCTATTGTGGAAACCTAAGTTCTTCAAAGAATTAGGTTCAGCAAGAATGCCTACAGGTTAAATCTATACATGTTAGTTTTTCTCAGCTTTCACTTTCAAAAGAATATGATTTGAACTTTTGATTGGCAGTAATGGCTCCTCAGCAGTTTAAAAGCTCAGTAAGTAAGATTGAAAAATTGCTTCAACTTTTGTTTGATACACTGTGCATAAAATGGTAATTGTTACTAGGTATTATTTTTAAATTTTTAATTGTATAACCTGAGTTTACTGATTATGTATAAGTGCATATAAGTACTTATATTATTAATGTAACATAATTTATGGCTAGTAGATATATGTATCTATATATTTATATATATATATATATATATATATATATATATATATATATATATATATCTATGTATATCTATATATCCATTTGTTTTTTAATTCCAGTATAATTAATTAGTTATATTAGTTTCAGGAGCAAAGTATAGTGATTCAACAATTTTAAACATTATTCAGTTCTCATCACTGTAAGTGTAAATCCCCTTCACCTATTTTGACCTTCCCTAACCTTACCCTTCTGGTAACCAATAGTTTGTTCTTTATATTTAAGAGTCTGTTTTTCTGTTTGTTTCTTTTCTTCTTTGTTTGGTCTCTTAAATTCCACATATGAGTGAAATCATGTAGTATTTATCTTTCTCTGAGTGACTTATTTCGTTTAGCATAATACCCTCTAGGTCCATCCATATTGTTGCTAATGGGAAGGTTTCATGTTTTTTATGAGCGAATAATATTCCATTGTGTGTGTGTGTGTGTGTGTGTGTGTGTGTGTGTGTATCATATCTTTTTTTTATCCATTCATCTATCATTGAACACATGGGCTGCTTCCATATTTTGGCTATTATAAATAATGCTGCAATAAACATGGGGTTGCATATATCTTTTTGAATTTATACTCTTTGGATAAAAACTCAGTATTGGAATTACCAGATCATATGGTAATTCTATTTTTAACTTTTTGAGGAACCTCCATACTGTTTTCAACAGTAGCTGCACCAGTTTGCATTCCCAGCAACAGTGTACAAGGTTTCCTTCCTCTCTACATCCTTGTCAACACTTGTTATTTCTTGTGGTTTTTGATTTTAGCTATTATGACAGGTGTGAGGTGATATCTCATTGTAGTTTTGATTTGCATTTCCTTGATGAGCGATGTTGAACATTTTTCATATGTCTGTTGGCCATCTGTATGTCTTCTTTGGAGAAATATTTGTTCATGTCTTCTGCCCATTTTTTAAATTGTATTATTTGTTTTTGGGTGTTGTAGCAGTTCTTTATATATGTGGGATATTTTATTGGACATGTCATTTGCAAATATCTTTTCCTATGCAGTAGGATGCCTTTAATTTTGTTGATTATTTACTTCACCGTGCAGAAGCTTTTTATTTTGATGTAGTCTCAATAGTTCATGTTAATTTTTGTTTCCCTTGCCTCAGGAGACATAGCTGTTGTCAGAGAAATTACTGCTTTTGTTATCTTCTAGAATTTTTATGGTTTCAGATCTCACATTTAGGTTTTTCATCAATTTTGAATTTATTTTTGTGTATGGTGTAAGAAAGTGGTCCAGTTTCATTCTTTTGCAACACCATTTGCTGAAAAAAACTATCTTTTTTCTCATTGATATTCTTTCCTGTTTGTGAAAGATTAATTGACCATAAAACTGTGGGTTTATTCTGGGCTCTGCATTCTGTTCCATTGATCTGTGTGTCTGTTTTTGTGCTAGTACCATATTGTTTTGATTACTGCAGCTTTGTAAGATACCTTAAAATCTGGGATTATGATACCTCCAGCTTTGTTCTTTTTCAAGATTGTTTTTCTATTTGATATAGAAATCTCAAATTGTGATTAGATATATTCAAATATACAAATTAATGTTATTTTAATGATAATAAAAGGGAATAACAATTTATATGTATTATGTTTGGTGTAAATTCTGAGTTATTTTAAAAAAGGTATATGCTTTTAATAAGGCTGTAAAGGCCTCACTCTATCAAAATTAGGTGGTCTTCTCCACAAGCATCACTGCTTCCTTAATTTCCTTGCACCCTGTTGATATGATGTGGGGCACAGTGTATCTACCAGTAGAATGGCCAGAATGTGTCTTACAGAGAGTGCTGTTTCAGACCACAGTTAAATCCAAAGAAACTCTTCTCTGACCTGTCAGAAGTTGCATCCACAGGTAATCTTACCCCAACTTCTGAGTTGACATAATATAGCTATAATTATAAGTTAAGAATGTAATTGACAGTTAAAAAATAACTGAATCAATCTTTGTATTGTGAATCACTGTTTTATAATCATCATCAAAATTGTGTCAATCCTAAAAAAAAAAATTGTGTCAGTCCTTTAGGAACTCACATTTTAAAAGAGAGATTATTTCCTGTGTTTAGAAGTATACACAGATGTATTTTATTGTACCTACTAAGCACGAGAGTGAATGTTTTCTTTATCCTCATCATTTTTTGGCACAATGCATAAAAAGAGGGAAATGAGCAAAGTGGGGTGGGTTGGAGAAAACCAAGGGATTGAATCTCAAATTTTGGCACCCTCAATATAAGTCACAATGGGGTCAATCTGATAGTCAAACGTTTGTTACACTGAACAGAGGTGGAGGGTATAATAGTCATGTTATTAAACTTCCCTGTGCCTCAGTTTTCTCATCTGTGAATTAAAGAAAATAAAAGTACCTACATCATGGGGTTCTTGTGAACAATAAATTCCTACAGGTAAAGTTCTTAGAACAGTTGTTGTCTTATCTAATAAGTTATTTTATTAGCAAATATTATTAAAGAGAATGGCATGCCAAAATTATGGAATTCAAGGTTAATTCTATTTTTAACAAAGTTCAACTAAACATCATCAATTTTGATTATATACTTAAGTAGTATTCAAAATGAAAGAATGAAAACTTTCTACTACAAAATTTTGAGTTAATGAGATTACCATGAAAAGATAATAACAAATATAATAATTTACCTTTGTTTAAAATTTTCAAATATGTAGATAATATATCAAAAAGTAAATCCTCTCCAACAACCCAGTAGTTTTCAAAGGACTTTTTTTATTAATTACTTCATGATACAATGAAATAATGAAAAAGAGCTTAATAAGGTGGAACTGATTGGATTGGACATTTGTATACCTCTGTGAGTATTGTTTAATTGTCCATGAGATTGAGTTGTTAAATAAGCAGATTAATATGAGTAACATAAAGAAAGAAAATAATAAGAACATTGGAAAAATAATTTTATTTCTAATTATAGGTAGCATTTTTGGGTTTATAATATGTGCATTACATTGGGAGAGAAATTTTTATTTGATATATATATCAAGTTGATTAGATTCTATTCATATATTATTTGTTAGATATGATCAAAATAAAGCATTTACAGCTAAACAGAAGAAGACATATTAGAAAGTATAAATTGATAGATGATTACTTTTAGGACTGTATAGTTCAATAGATTTAGCTTATGTCTTACTAAGTTAAGTCTACTCATGAAGGATTTTAGTCTATTGTCTTTCAAGTGATTCTCTGTATTCTACTGTAAATATTTTTAAAAGTCTTAAAAAAGTTTTTTGATGTTTATTGAGAAAGAGAGGCAGTACAAATGGGAGTGGGGCAAAGAGAGAGAGGGAGACACAGAATCCAAAGCAGGCTCCAGGCTCTGTGCTGTCAGAACAGAGCCCAACGTGGGGTTTGATCTCATGAACCGTGAGATCATGAGACCTGAGCCAAAGCTGGATGCTTAACCAACTGAGCCACCAAGTCATCTCTCTACTGTAAATATTTTTGTAATTAGGCAAAAAGTATCATATTTATAACATCCCTTTTATTGATTTCAAAAAGCACAATTTAAATAGCTAAGTAGTGGGGCACCTGGGTGTCTCCATCTGTTAAACATCTGACTCCTGATTTCAGCTCAGGTCATGATCTCATGGGATCAAGCTCCGTGTGGGGCTCTGTGCTGACAATGCAGAGTCTGCTTGGGATTCTCTCTCTCTCTCACTTTCTCTCTGCCCCTCCCTGCTTGTGCTCTCTCTCCCTCCTCCTCTCTCTCTCTCTCTCTCTCTCTCAAAAATAAACATTTACAAAAATAAATAGATAAATAGTGTGAAGTATTAAAATACCATCAGTTATCATCTAATGCATATAGACATAAAGAGTTTTTATTAATATTAGTTTGATTAATATTATTTGAATCATATTTTATAATTTAGGATATTTTATCTAAAAAATTAGGACCTGTAACATGGGTACTTCTGTTGAAAGGAGAGTTTAATAAGATCAACCTTTTTACTGGATTCTAAAACACTCAAAAAAATTTTTTTTAATTTCCTGAAAGCATCAATGAGTCAAGTTGACAAATAGATAGTAATGAGAAGCCAAAAATCTAGGGAAAGGGAGAATTGAGAAGTAAGAGGAGTACTGCAGAAGTTTTGCCTTGTTGACCTTTGTCCATAAATGTGAACTTGACTTTTAGTTTGTTGACCTCAGAGTATAAGGGAGAACAAAGAAAAGCCCCACTCAGGACTGGGACTCTGATAGAAAATGGTCACCATATTACGGTGGGACTTCAAAGAGAGGCACATTCATGGTAAGTGTGAATTGGAAGTCAGTCTGCAACACTGCCATTTTGTGACCATAAACTATCCCTTGATTACCTGCATGATCCCCAAATATTTTGAACCCTGAGTTTAGTTAAAACTACCTTCTGGCAGGAGAATAAGGAAATCTATGAAGGATCATATCTCATCCAACTTCGAAGGATTTCCCAACATTTTTGTTTAAAGGCAAATAAACAGCACACAACCAAAAATTACCAAACACATAGTAAGTAAAATATCATCAGGAAGAACCACAAGAAATGGTAGATAAGTAGAACAGAACTGAAGATTTAAAATACTGATTGGATATATACTACAAGATAGCCATGCTTACTATATTGAAAGAAATGGAAAGGAGTTTGAAAAAATCTGGAAATAACAGAAAACTATAAAAAGTAACATAGCAGATATGAAATATAAGCAAAAAGAACTTGTAGAACTGATAAATAAATTAATTTAAAATTAAAACTCTTTACCCAGTGAAAATATCTTTCTAAAATGAAAGAGAACTAGACATATTTAAAGTCTGAGAGAGTTTGACACCAACAGATTATTCACCATTTGAAATTCTAAAGGCTGTAAACTTGAGGGAAAATAAAAGATAGAAGGGAGAAGGTCTGATATGCATAAAAATGTAGTATGTGGGTATATCTGAAGAATTACTAACTATACAAAGCATACACTTACCATATTATCTAGTAATCTTCTAGGCATTTACTCTAAAGAACTGAAAACATATTTATACAAAAACCTATGCAAGGCATGTTTATGGGACCTCTATTCACAGTCTACCTGTATGAGAAACAACACAAGTTTCTTTCAACTAATCAATGGATAATGGATCAACAAACTGGTAAATCCCCACAGTGAAATATAATTCAAAGGGAGAAAATGAATGAGCTACTGGTACATATGACAAAAGCATTTATTATGAGTTAAAAAAATTATAGTAATGGAGAACACATCAATATTGAGGGAAGTGTCAGGGAGACTATGAACCCAAAGGGGCAGCACAGGGAGTTTTTTCAGGGAATAGAATGTTCTATATTCTGATTGTGTTAAAACTATCTATACATGTATCTATGTACATGTATGTTCATCTATACATGTATTATACATGTATTAAAATTCATAGAATATGTACCTGTTTTAAAACTCAAATTTAAAATGAAAAATTAAAAAATATTTTAATATATATAAATTTAAATTAATTACTTAAACATCTAAAACTAAAAAAAAAATACTTTTTAAGAAGTATAGCTAAAATACTCGACAACAATAATATATTTGCAAGGAGGGAGGTTGACCCATATTGAAGAATTCTGAGGCCTTACAAAGTTCACAAGGCAAAAAAGAAATCCATTACATTAAATTTAAACGCACATGTCAAAATACCTAGATTAACCAATAAAATAATAAAATTCATTTTTTTCTAAACCAGTAGAGAGAAATGAAATTGTAGGGTGGAGGGAGGGAGAGGAATTTATTAATTCCAATGAGACTAAAAAGGAGAAAGAAACAGAAAATAAAAAATAAATTCAATTATAACAGTAAACAGACGTATTGAGCAAGTAGAGCTGATGCATTAAGTTAAGAATATGCAGGTTGTTACCTGCTGAAATGCGGAGGCATAAGCCGGTTGGGAGGTGGTTCCCCCAGCATCTGAACTTCTACTTTGGGGGCGTGAAAAATCCCACGGTCATTTTTATCTGAAGGCACAGTTTCAGTTACATCCACACAAAGGAAGTAAAGGCACAAGATTTGTTACTATAGATCCCAGAAACAGTGGGGGTGGGGTAAGGGGTGAGTGGGCCATGGTGAGCCAGGGAGGGATAGTCTTCCTTCCCTGCTCACAATCAATGAGGAGTATAGGGTGGCAAGTACCTATTATTTATAGGGTGGTTGGGGTGGAGGTTACTAACTTTCCATGGGCTCAGTTATGAGTGGTTCTTTTAAAAGGTGCCCTGGAAAAAGCAAAGTGGGAACTTGGGGTGGGAATGAATTCTAAGCTTAGATCGTTGTCTGAGTGTCCAGACTCGGGGTGTGAACAGGGATATTAGACTGTAAAATGCCTGGGCAGCAACTGAAAATAGTTGTTTTCCTCATCACAGCATAAATGTAAATGGCAGAAATTTAGTAAGATCATGGGACTCGTAAGATTGGTCTATGTGATATTTTAGTTTTAGTGGACATTGCATTTAATGAGAAAAATATTAATATATTTGAAAAAGTACATTTTTGTTCTTCAAGCCAAATGCCTTCCGTAGCCACATATACTGATGATGGGAATTTAGCTAGAAGTTGTGTAGATGAATTTGAAAATAGGGGAATTGTCAATACAAACTTCTTGAGCTGATAGAAATTTGGAATTGCCTGAATTTTTTGTTTTGGCCATTAAAAATATATATATATAATAAATTACAAAGAAGCAAATAATCTCCCACCACCCAGAATGAGGTGAGATTAATATCTTGACATATTTACTTGTAGTTTGTTCCCTTTTTTTGATTAAGAGAAATCATTATTATTGCTAAAAAAATTATACATATTTATTGAAAATATTTTTTAAAAAGTGTAAGAGTGACAGAAAAAAGAATCCAAATATCTCTGTCAAGAAATCATCATCCACAACATACTGGAAGTAACTTTCCAGGCAATTTTCTATATGTAGAAAAATGAGGGATGAAAGGAAGGAAGGACAACAGGCAAGAAGAAAGATGGTAAATATAGGTGCCACTTTTATGAAAATAATTTTATTTCATTTGACTTTAATTCAGTAGAAGAAATGAAAACTAAAGTTAAACCAAAATAATTCTTGAATATAAAAAAAATTTATTTCCATAAGAGGTATTAATACCTAAAATATTCCTCTAGGATTAAAATAGAAGTCATGAAAGATGCTGAGAATTTAGATGCAAATGGATTTTTAAACTGCATGTTTTTAGCTTTAGAGAATATTTTGATTACATGTTTTGATAAAAGAGATATTAGTGCTTTCATCTGCACTCTATGTCTCCCCTTCCCCACCCCCAATTTTGTTAATTATATATTTCTTACATTGTCCTAATTTGTAAGATTCACTTTCTGTTCTGTGAATTCCTAGGGTTGAATATGAATTCCTAGGGTTGAATTCACTCTCTGTTCTGTGAATTCCTAGGATATGATCCACACTACCAATCTTTTCACCACAGCTGACTCTTGATTTCCCTCTTCATTGACTGGGTTTCATTGTCAAGTAGGTTTTTTGTTTCTTTGTTTTAGGAAACTTTCAGGAGAGCTACATTTTCCAAACATAAAGCTCCATAACTTTTTTGTGTTCTAGTACCTTTACAGTATCAGTCACTTTTTCACAGTTAGGCCCAAAGACGTTACCTAGCAGTTTTATTTTAAATGGTTAGATTCAAACAGTTCAACAAGCATTTGTAACCTAATGGCTTACTAGTTGCTTTAAAAATGCACACAAATTGGGGCGCCTGGGTGGCTCAGTCGGTTAAGCGTCCGACTTTCAGCTCAGGTCAAGATCTCGCGGTCTGTGGGTTCGAGCCCCGTGTCGGGCTCTGGGCTGATGGCTCAGAGCCTGGAGCCTGCTTCCGATTCTGTGTCTCCCTCTGCCTCTGACCCTCCCCTGTTCATGCTCTGTCTCTCTCTCTGTCTCAAAATTAAATAAACGTTAAAAAAAATGCACACAAATTAAAAGAAAAAATCATCTTTTATTTCATTCTTCTATAACTTTTGTCACTTACTACTAAAATGTATGTGGCTGCTGGACACCGCACAGCTTCTCAAATCTTGGAATCAGATAGTGCAACACACATTCACTGCTCTGTATTGATTTTTATGTGATATCATGATTTTCATGTAGTGATTTCATTGATTCCTTGCTTTTTATCGTAGCAGCCGCTGAAAATTCAGTCTTACAAAAATGTAACCTTATCTAAAGGAAGTAGCACATTCTGATGTTGGAATTGGGGTCTACTTGAAGTAATCATGTACGCAATGTGTAACTAAGAAAGTTTCGCTTATTGGGTTAATATTATAACATTCTTCATTTACTTTATAGTTTGTGGTATTTTCCCATTTGTGTACCACAGTTGAACCTGGAGGATAACTGCCGTGTCCCTGAGTCCCCAGGACTCCATTCTTGTTTCTGAGAGCAATTTAATCAAGGACAGTGCTGAGGGAGAGATAGATGACCCTTTACCCGTACATATTTTCTACCTCAATGAACAGTCTCTTCTTTCCCCAGAGGAAACTTCAGTGCCCCTAAATCAAAGCCTCTCAAGCAGCCCAAACTTGCCCCTCTGTTAGTATAAAGATGATGCTTGACTGTGCATCCTTACTCCACTGATCCCCACACCTTCTGTCTTATCTCCTGAATTTTCCCCAGTCTACCCTGCAGAGCAAATAGCTTATTATATACAATTCCTACTAGTTGGTATGTGGCCATGCCATCTGAGACTCACGCTGACTTGAAACAAGATACCCAATGGTAATAAACCCTTCTTAAATAGGTTGGATATATATCATCATTTACACACACACACACACACACACACACACACACACACACGTTTTGTTAAGAATATGTTAATTGTAGGGGCGCCTGGGTGGCGCAGTCGGTTAAGCGTCTGACTTCAGCCAGGTCACGATCTCGCGGTCCGTGAGTTCGAGCCCCGCGTCAGGCTCTGGGCTGATGGCTCAGAGCCTGGAGCCTGTTTCCGATTCTGTGTCTCCCTCTCTCTCTGCCCCTCCCCCGTTCATGCTCTGTCTCTCTCTGTCCCAAAAATAAATAAACGTTGAAAAAAAAAAAAAAAAAAGAATATGTTAATTGTAACTAAGGAAAATTCTTCAACACGATGACATATATAAACTATAAATTATGGGACAAATAGTTTGTTTTCCTGTGTCAGTTGTTTTAGAGTGGGGAAAAACGGTTAAGATTAATTATATTTTATAAATTGCCCATTGGCCAACGCAGCATAGGTTCATTTGAAACATCAGCTGTCCTGGTAATTATCGTACTTAGAGTTAACAGTAATTTGGCTCAAGTAATTTATTTTTGGTCTCTATATTGCTTAAGCATCTGTTCATGAATTAGTTTTTGTAATGTTTCAATATGTTCTGGTTTATGTTTGGCATTTTTGGTTCTGTTACAATAATGAGATAAAACCATAGATTTTCTAAGTAGTCCTTGGATAGTGTTTAATATGTTCCCTTAGACAGGCAGCAAATTAAATTATTTTAACTTGTTCTTCATACATCTTTTTTTCATCTTATTCATATTTGATATTAGTGATAAATTTGCAAATCAGTTTCTCATAGTACACAAACTAAATTAAGTCCAATATGAAACAAAAATAAGCAATTTGTCACAGAGAAAGATACTTTATTACTGATTTATAGATAGATATAACATAAATATATTTTCTCTAAATTAATTTATGGCATTATTTTGGTCTTACATATGAATAAGAGGGAATCTATCATCCAGCACCTGTGAAAGAGTCATTTCCTCATCAGAAATCATCAGTAAATATGGTTTCCTCTTGATTAGCCACTCATGAAAATCTTTGGCATATAAATATTTCCAAATCCTATGTTTAACGTGGTTCCTGCCCCCATGTAAATTCCATATTTCATGGTTTGATGGTAGAAATATAATTAAGCAAATAAGCAAGTCCATTTTGTAAAGCGTTTTTTTGAATGAAGTGAAATCCAGAAAACAAAATTAACCATTTTAAAGTAAACTGTTCATTGTCATTTAGAACGTTCACAGTGATGTGCAGTCATCACCTTTCCCTAGTTCCGAAACTTTTTTCATCACCGCAAAATAAGATGCTGTATCCGTTACATGGTTGCTCCCGTGCTCCTCTCCCCCTTCTGGGTACCTGGCAACAACCAATCTAAGAGGTCTCTATAGATGTACCTGTTATCAATATTTCATATAAATGGGACCATACAGGTGACCTTTTGCATCTGGCACAGTATTTTAAAGGCTATTCATAGTGTAGCATGTGTCAGTACTCCATGGTGCGTGTATGCCAAAAATCGTTTATCCATTAACGGATATTTGGACTCTTTCTACCTTTGGGCTGTTGTGAAGAGTGCTTCTGTGAACACTAGTGTATGTGTATTTATTTGTTTGAGTACCAGTTTTCAATTATTTTGGGTATATTCCTAGGAATAGAATTTCTGGTTAATATAGTTTATTTTATGTTTAATTTTTTGAGGAACCACCAACATGTTTTCTGTAGTCCAAAATGAACCATTTTATATCCTCATCAGCAAAGTATAAAGGTTCCAGTTTTCCCGCATTTTTGCCATTTGTTTTTTTTTCCCACTTTTTTAACTTTGTAATTATCCTTGTGGGTATGAAGTGGGTATTGTGATTTGGGTTTGCATCCCTAATCATGAAACATGCTTTTTATAATAAAGCATTTTGGCGATTTGTCTTTTTGTCGTTGTAATATATTCAGGATACTAGACTCTTAGTATATGTATCATTTGCAAATATTTTCTCCCATATATTGACTTTTCACTTTCTGCAAACCATCTTTGATGCAGAAAAGTGTTAAATTTTGATGAAATCTAATTTGCATATTTTTTTCCTTTTGTTCTTTGTGCTTTGGATGTCATATCTGAAAATTTATTGCCAAATCCAAGGTGATGAAATTTTACCCCTATGTTTTCTTCTAAGAGTTTTATGGTCTTAGCTTTTATATTCAAGTCATTGATCCACTGTGAGTTAATTTTTGTATATAGTGTGAAGTAGGGATTTGACTCCTTTTTTATTTTTTTCCTTTTTAAAACTTTTTATCAAGTTTCTCTAGTACCATTTCTCAAAGACATATTATTTTTTTCCCCTCATTGAATGGTCCTGGTCCCCAAATCAATTGGCCATAGATGTATGGGTTTATCTCTGGACTCTCATTTCTATTCCTTTGGTTACTATGTTTATCTTTACAAATATTTTAAGACTCTGTCATATGGAGCCAGACTGACTGTTTGGGTTTGGATACTAACTTAGTCACATACTAACTGTGTAACAAATTTTTATTTGTCTCATTAATGTATGCATCATGTATTATACAAATATATCACAAAACTATAGTTAAACACATCTTAATTTCTCATAGCATACACATATAATTTATATAATTGAGATTATTTATATTATTTTCGATTAAAGGCTAAGTGCTACAATGGAGACCTCAAATAAACAATATGGTAGACGGGTATATGTCTACCATGGTATCCCAGGGCTGGTGAGTGGCTCAGGGCAGTCGGGCAACTCTGTTCCACAGGCTCATCCAGGAACTGAGGTTCATTTTCATTCTGTGCTGTGATGTAGAGTGTTGTCCTTATTTATATTCCAAAACTGGCTCTCAGGTGCCACAATCTTTCATTCTAGCCCATGTGGACCATGAGAAATGAGAAGTTAGAAGTTTTTCAAATTAATTTTTAAAGAGTATGTATTGGTAGTTGCATTCATTACTCTGTTCAAAATTTAAAGTACTAGCTGCAGAAGATGATGGGAAATGTGGTCTTTAATTATGTGGCCTTGTATCTGTCTAAAATTCACTGTTCCCAGTTAACAGTGTTAAATAAACCCACGGGGTAAGAGACTTTTAGAGAGTAGGTGGAGGTAAGGAGATCATATAGGTAAGTAACCATCCAGTTATCTAAATGTGAAGTAATAAATAATACTACCAGGCTTATGAGGTCAGAAGTGTAGGATTGTGTGAATCCACTGTTACTACAAAAGAAGCACAATATCTTTATAACCAGGATAAGAAAGAAAGAAAAGGATGAATACTTGGTTATTTTTTTATGATCTACAGTGAATAAGCAAGTTGTCTATAAATAAGAACTCCTTATGTATTATATTCGAAGTAAAAATAGAGACCAGAAATATGATGATTTTTTTCCTTACATAAGGGTTTTATAATTTTTAAAGAATCTATTTGGCATAGGACATAAACCATCTCTCTCTTATTTTACTCAACTTTGAGTTGTGCTTTTTGGGTATCAAAACCATTAGAGTTCTCAACCATTCATATAAAGAGAATATGCATCTGGTGATGGGATACACTCCATTATTTGTTATTTATCATACTAGAAAATTCTAGTAGGTAGAGAAGAGTGATATTATCACATATGCACACAATTTTTTGTCATAATGCATGAATAATATAAAACCAAGCTTTAAAATCCTGAGTCAATAATATAAATATAAATCCTAAGCCCTAAAGCTAAAATTTTTGAGAGATAGTCTTCTTGTCCATTATTCATTACAAAAATGCACATATCTCTAATGGGAAAACCACTTCTGTCATGAAATACAGAAGATGTGTGAGTCTTGGTTCTGTCTATACTAATGTAAGTATTTTTTATCACTACAGGTTTGTAGATTTGGTTGCTGGGATTCACCTGTGACAGTTTCTTTCTGTGTGTTTGAATTTGATGTGTAGATTTATACTATAAGGAAACAAGCTTATTCTTTTCTTGTATGAGTTTAGAGTCATTTCAAAGGCATGAGTTGAAATGTTTTAGCCACAGATTTTGATTCAAAAATAAGTCCAGATAGTAATACTAACACATGGCTACTTGCATTTGTTTCTAATTGTTTCCAAGACAAATAGAATTAATAATGATTCATTGTCATTGGTGCCTGAAGCTATCCTATTTGATGTGTGACATATGCATATTAAAAGTTGTAAATATTGCAAGCATGAGTTAATAATTGTTTTACTCATTAGCACTTTTAGCAACAAGTCCTTTATACTTTCTAGAAATAATCAAACATGGATATTATGAAGTAATTTGATACTAGTGATGCCTTAGAAAGTGGGACTTTTTAAATTTCCCATGGTAGGCATGAGGCAAAGTCCATATTTGGCATTACCTGTGAGTAAAGATTTTTTTAACTTATAAATAAATTTATATTTATTATCTTTATTTTTTATTATCCTCAAATCTGTCATCATTATTATAGTAGAGAAAAGAAGGGGAGAAAAGTTAAGTGTTATATGTAATATCTTGCTAATAAAATATTAATAATACCAGGATCTGAAAATTAAAATTAGTAGCTATGAAAAAAAGTCAATTGAATTAATTTTATCCATTAAAACATTTTAAATCACTTCAAATATATATATATATATATATATATATATATATATATATATACACACACACACACACACACACACACACACACCATGATTACTATGCACTTTTATTATCTTTGGCAAATTATCCTTACCATTTTCTAAGTCACTACAATGAAATGTATTTTCCATTTCATGCTACACAGTAGCAATTCATTAGTGTATATAATGGCACTTGAATTCAATCAAATGTATTAACCACTGACCTGTTTCCAGAATGGTTGAAAGAATAGTGATACATATATTTGGATTTTGATAGTCTTAGATTCTTGTAAAAGGTAACATATTTTATGACTGATAAAATTCATACTGGAACAATGAGTTTAATTGACCACCAGACAGGAAGCAAATAAGATGTCAAAACTCCGTGTAATTTAGTAATGCATTAAGCCTAATGTAGCTACATATGTGAAAAGATTTGATAAAATTGTATTTTAGATAATTGTCATCTTTAACTATTTGAATAAAAGTTAGAAGAAATGCTTAATATGAAAGATTTCAAGTTATATGTATATTTTCACTACATGCAAGTAAACATTACGCTCAAGTATTTAAGAAGTAGATGCAATCTCTTAGTTTCAGAGAGCTGCAGAGTGGGAATAAATAGTTTCAATGCATAAATCTGGCAAATAACTCCTACTAATAAAGACCAGTTTTACAAACCAATAAAAGAAGATAGACAAACCAGTAGAAAAAAAGTATAAAGGTTTGAACAGACACTTCATAAAAGAGGACATCCAAATACCCAATAAGCATATGTAAAAATTTCAAATTCATTAGTCATTAGAGAAGTGCAATATAAAGCTGCAATGAGATAACACTACATCACTACTAAATGCTAAAATGAAAAAGAGACAATTTCAAGTGTTGTCAAAGATGTGTAGTGATTGAAATTCTTATTCAAGGGGCGCCTGGGTGGCGCAGTCGGTTAAGCGTCCGACTTCAGCCAGGTCACGATCTCGCGGTCCGTGAGTTCGAGCCCCGCGTCGGGCCCTGGGCTGATGGCTCAGAGCCTGGAGCCTGTTTCTGATTCTGTGTCTCCCTCTCTCTCTGCCCCTCCCCCGTTCATGCTCTGTCTCTCTCTGTCCCAAAAAGATAAATAAACGTTAAAAAAGAAAATTTAAAAAAAATAAAAAAAAATAAAAAGAAATTCTTATTCAATACTATAAAGACTGTAAATTGATAGAACCCCTTTAGATAACCATTTGGCAATATCCCTTAAAACTAAGCATATGCGTATGTTTACCTTATGACTGATCCATTTTATTCCTAGGTACCCAGTAGGAATGCATATATCAGTCACTAAAAACACATGTAAGAATGTTCATGATAGCATTGTTAGTAATAGCCAGAACTTGATATATTCAAATGCTCATCAGCAATTGGAATGTTTTAAAAGTCAATGATGGTATATACCCTAGGTGGCACACACAGGAAAGAAACTCTGTGACCTGCTACAATTGCATGTAACAATGTAGATGAATCTCAGAAGCATAGTGGCTACCAGTGGGGAAATAAAAGACCAGAAATAAAAAAAATAAATACTATCTGATTCAGTTTACTTGAAGTTTAAAAAATACAAAACTAACCAATGTGTCAGGTTAGTAGCTACGCATGTGAGGGGTAGTATTTACTGGGAGTGGCATAAGAGGGCCTCCCAGAATGCTGCCAGTAACAGGATTTCTTATTCTGGATCCTATTTATACAGACATATCTAATTTTTAAAAACCAATTGAACTGTATACTTATGACTTTTAGATTTTGTTGTATTTTCTGCTTCAATAACATTTAAAACATGTATTTGGTGTGGTCAGGCGAATAGCAGAAGGGACTTAGTCATAACAAGGAGACCAGTCCTAGAAGCTTCTTTGTCCTCTAGGGTCTAAGACTCTCCTCCCTCATGCCAAAGACATGGAGGCAGCTTAGAGACACCAATAGTGGGATCTCACCTTGTCCTTATCTAACAGAGGCATCTTAAGGGCAGGCCTGGGAAATCCTTTCCACCTCCTCAGGTAACACTAACAATTACTAGCTACCTGGGAGCCCCAGAAGCACCAAATTTTCCATACAGACCAAAATAAGTTTGCTAAGGCCCAGACAAACTGCTAGTAGAACCACAGCCTACAAAAGTATGGTAAGATCTGAGTACTAAAACTAAACAGAGTTAATGTCTGCTAACATAAGATATTTAATAGAATCCAGAGTCTTTTAACATAATAGAACAAATGTCCAGCACGCAATAATAAAATCACCCTTTTTATCAAGAACCAAGCAAATCACAATGTATATGAAAAAAGATAATCAACTGATGCCAACATAGATGAATGAGATGTTGGAATTTTCAGATAAGGACTTTAAAGCAGCCATCATAAAAATTTTCAACAGTGAAGTACAAATTCTTTTTAAGATTTGAAAAAGTAGGAAAGTTGAGCAAAAAAAAAAAAATGTTACAAAAAATCAGTATACAGAAACCAATTGTATATCTATACACTAGGAATGAATAATCTATAACAAATTAAATGCAATTCCACTTATAAAAGCATAGAATAGAATAAAATACTTAGGAACAAATTTAAAAAATAATTGCAAAACTTATACACTGATAAGATACCTTATGTTTATGAATTTGAAGACTTACTGTTGCTAGATGGCAATACTCCCCAATTGGTCTGTAGATTTCATACATTTCCTATCCAAATCATAGCTGCTTTCCTTATAGATGTTAAAAAGATGACCCTAAAATTCATATGGAAATGCAAGAGACCTACAATTGCAAAACCACTCTTCAAAAGAACAAAGCTGGAGGACTTACACTTACTGATTTCAAAATTTATTGTAAGCTGCAGCAATAAAGACAATGTGATCCTGGCACACACAAAAAATGTAAATATAGATTAGTGGAATAGAATTGAAAGTCCAGAACAAACCTTAATAGTTGTGGCTGATCAGTTTCTGTCAAGGATGCGAAGACAATTCCGTGGAGGAAAGAATAAATAGTCTTTTTAACAAATGGTGCTGGGATAACTTGAAGTACGCATGCAAAATTATGAAGTTGAACACTCTACCCCATACCATATACAAAAATTAACTCAAAACAGAGCATACACTTACATGTAAAAAACCAAAACTATAAAATACTTTTTTTTATTTATTTTTTTTATTTTTGGGACAGAGAGAGACAGAGCATGAACGGGGGAGGGGCAGAGAGAGAGGGAGACACAGAATCAGAAACAGGCTCCAGGCTCTGAGCCATCAGCCCAGAGCCTGACGCGGGGCTCGAACTCCCGGACCGCGAGATCGTGACCTGGCTGAAGTCGGACGCTTAACCGACTGCGCCACCCAGGCGCCCCTAAAATACTTTTTTAAATTAATTTATTTAAATTCTAGTTAGTTAACTACAGTGTTATTGGTTTCAGGAATAGAGCCCAGTGATTGATCACTTACATATAGCTCATCCCAGCAAGTACTGTCCTTAATACCCATCACACATTTAGCCTATCCCCCCCCACCTCCCCTTCAGGAACCCCATTTTTTGTCTGTATTTAAGAGTCTCTTGTGTTATGGTTTGCCTCCCTCTCTTATTTCACCTTATTTTTCCTTCCTTTCCCCTATGTTCATCTGTTTTGTTTCTTAAATTCCACATATGAGTGAAATCATATGATGTTTGTCTTTTTATGACTAACTTACTATAAAATTCTTAGAAGACAACATAGGGGTAGATATTCATGACCGTGGATTTGGCAGTGTTTTCATAGATCACTCAAAAATCACAACAATAAAGGAAAAAAGTACATAAATGGGACCTCACGAATGAAAAACTTCCATGCTTCAAGAAACACCATGAAGAAAGTAAAAAGACAGCCTGCAGAAGGGGAGAAAATATTTGCAAAACAGACATCTGATAAATCAGGGATGTGTACTCAAAATACAGAGAGTTCATTCAACTCAATAATAAAAAAATAAATTTAAGTACAGAAAATAGGCAAATGATTTGAACTGATATGTTCCCAAAGAAGATACATAAATGGCTAATAAGTATCTAAAAAGTTGCTTAACATCTTTAGTGGTTAGAAAACTGCAAATCAAAACCACAATAAGACATTTCATACCCACAAGTTTACCTTTAATCTAAAAGACAGACAAGTTTCGCTGAAGATGTGGAACAATTAAACCTCCAAAAATTGCTTGTGAGAATGTAAAATTGTGAAATATCTTTGGAAAATAGTTTGGTTTTGCCTGAAAAAGTTAAACATAGAATTACTGTGTAACCAAGCAATTTCACTCCTACATATATATCTTCAAGAGAATTTTTAAAATATTCGCACCCAAAACTTGTTCACAAATGTTCATAGCAACATTATTTGCAATAGTCAAAAAATGGAAACAACCCAAATGTCTCTCAATTGTGCAATGGAAAAACGAAATGTGGTACATCCATACAATGGATGGTAATAAAAAATGAAGTATTAATAAATGCTATAACATGGATGAACCTTGAAAACATTATCCTAAGTGAGAGAAGTGAGACACAGGAGGCCACATAGTGTATAATTCCATTTATTTATTGTTATTTTAATGTTTACTTATTTATTCTGAGAGAGAGAAAGTGAACAGGGGAGGGGAAGAGAGAGAAGGTAAGAATCCCAAGCAGGTTCTGCACCATCATTGCGGAGCCCGATGCAGGGCTTGATCCCACAAACTGAGATCATACCTGAGCTGAAATCAAGAGTCAGCTGCTTAACCTACCGAGCTCCCCAGGTGCCCTTGTATGATTCCATTTATGTGAAATATCCAAATAGGCAAATCCATAAGGACAGAAAATATTGGTTTCCAGAGACTGGAGGGCATAGGGAATGGGGGAGGACTGCTAATCAGTATGGGGCATTTTTTGAAGGTGATAAAAACATTCTGGAATCGATAGCAGTGATCATTGTAAAACTCTGTGAATAAACTAAAGGCCACTAATTCTGATACTTTAAGAGAATGAATTTCTTATGTCACTTATATATTAGTAAAACTGTTATTTCAGTAAATATATATATATATTATATACTGTATTATATACATGTATTTTATATATATATATGTATATATATATAATTTATAATATATATATAACCTAAAAATTTAGTAACAGAAATTTTTAAAAACCCTTGCTGGATAGACTCAATAATAGACTGGATAGACTCAATAATAGACTAGGATTGTTGAACTTGAGGACAGAAGAAGAGAATTCTTTCAGAGGAGAAAACGGACTCGAATTGTGAGCAGAACACTGGGAACTTGTGGTATAAGAACTAACGGGCTAACATTCCTGTCATCTGAGATTCAGGAGGCGTGGAGAAAGAGTGGGCTGAAGTAGTATTTGAAGAAATAATAGCTGAGAACTTACCAAACTTGGCAATGGACACAGATCTACAGATCCAGGAAACTGAACCCCAGTGGGATATACCGAAAGATATTCCTACCAAGAAACATAATAATTTAATTAACAAAATGAAGACATAGAAAATTGAAGTTAGAGGTGATGCACTCCATGTACAATACCAGTTTGTGTGTCAGTGAATTTCTCTTCTGAAACCATGAAAGCCTGAAAGAAGTGGCACAATGTTAAGTGATGAAAGAAAAGAGCTTTCAACTGTGGATTCTATATTTGGAGGATCTAACCTTCTGTAATGAAGGGGAAATCAGGCATTCTCAGATGAAAGAAAACTAAAACATCTGTGTCCTACAGACCTCCATTTAAGAGTTGTGTAATGAAAGTTCTTCAGACTGAAAGGAAATGATAAAGGCAAGAAATTTGGGGCATCAGGAAGAAGGATCAATAGAGTCAAAATATAGGCATACATCATAGACTATCTGTTTTTCCATGAGATTTATAAATCTGTGATGATTTAAACTAAAATTATAATGCAGCCTGAATATTTAAGAAGTGGGGATATTTAATGATATTTAGAAGTGAGGAAGGTAAAGGTAAAAATTGGAAGTGAGGTTCCACACTTCACTCCAAGTGGTAAAATGCTGACTCCAGTGGACTATTTTAAGTCACATGTGTATATAATCATACCCAGAGCAACCACTATGAAGACTACACAAAGAGATATACTCAAAACACCATAAATAAATCAAGCCAGATTCCCTAAATATGTTCATGTAACTTAAAGGAAGGCAAGAAAAGAGAAAGAGAGGGGAGAAAACCAATGAAAGCAAACAGAAAATAAGTAGTAGAATTCAGGCTTAAATGCTAACACATTAATAATTAATATAAACAATCAAAGGATGGAGACTGGCAGAGTGGAAAAAACAAAACTCTGTACTGCCTGCCAAAAACCAACTTCATATTCATCTGCATAAGTAGGTTGAAAGTAAAAGCGTAGAAAAATATGTCATGCAAATATTAATCAAAAACAGTAGAATGTTAGTGTCTGATGCAGTAGACTTGAAAGGAAAGAAAATTACTAGAGACAAAGAGGGACATTATACAATGATAAAGGGATCAATCCACCAGGAAGACATAATAATCCTAAGTGTGTGTGTATGAAACAACAGGTCTTCAAATAACATGAGGCAAAACCTGATAGAACTAAAAGGAAAAATAACAAATTCCACTTATACTTGGGGACTTGTACATCCCCCTTACCCCAGCAATTGATGTAACTACTAGTATAAAAATCACCAAGGGGGCGCCTGGGTGGCGCAGTCGGTTGAGCGTCCGACTTCAGCCAGGTCACGATCTCGCGGTCCGTGAGTTCGAGCCCCACGTCAGGCTCTGGGCTGATGGCTCAGAGCCTGGAGCCTGTTTCTGATTCTGTGTCTCCCTCTCTCTCTGCCCCTCCCCCGTTCATGCTCTGTCTCTCTCTGTCCCAAAAATAAATAAATGTTGAAAAAAAAAAAATCACCAAGGATATAGAAGGTTTGAATAACACCATCAATTTACAAGAGGAAATTAACGTGTAAGAATACTCTTTCCAACAACAACAGAATACACCAATTTTTCAAATGTCCATGGGACATTGACTAAGATAGAAATTATCCTAGACCATAAAAGTAACTTAAGTTAAAGAGAAATCACACAGAATACATATTCTGACCATAATGAAATCAAACTAGAAATCAATAACAGAAAGACAAGAAAAAACTAAAGAAAAAAAATTTTTTCAACATGTTGAACTTACACTACACACTTTTAAATAATCTGTGAGCCAAAGAGGAAGCCTCACAGAAAAAAATGCTTAGAACTGAATGAAAATAAAAGCACAACATATCAAAATATTTGGGATGTAGCTAAAGCAGTGTTGAGAGAGAAATTTATAACACTAAATGCTTATGTTAGAAAGAAGGGTCTCAAATCAGTCTAAGTTCCTACGTAATGAAACTAGAAAAAAAAAAGAGTAAGAAAATAAACACAAATCAGGCAGAAAGAAGCAAAGAGTAAAGAGAAAACAAATCAAGGAAACTTAACATAGGAAAACAAATGAAAATCTATTATAGCTGGTTCTTAAAAAATCAATAGAATTAGTAAATCTTTAGAATCTAACTTGAAAGAGAGAATCTAGGAAAAATGGCGAGAAGATACAAGTGATATCAGAAATAAAATAGAGGTTATTACTACAGATTCTGTATGTGTTTAGGGAATATAATGGACAGCTTTATGCCCATAAATTTAACTTAGATGAAATGGATCAATTCCTCTAACTAACAAATTACCAAACTCAACCAAGATGAAATAGATAATCTGAATAGCCCTATAAACAACCATTAAATAAACTGAATTTATAATTTTAAGTGATTCTTGAAAATTAATCTCTATGCCCAATTGGTTTCAATGGAAAATTCTACCAAACATTTAAAGAAGAATTAACAAAACTTTTACATAATCTTTTTTTAAAAATTACAAGAGGAGAGAATACTTCCTAGCTCATTTTAGTTTATTACTCTCATACCAAAACCAAAGATATTACAAAAAAAAGAAAATTACAGACCCATACCTCTCATGAACTTAGAAAATCTGTAACAAAATATTAGAAAACTGGTTTCATCAGTATAAAAATAATTATATACCATGAGGAAATGGGATTTATTGCAGACATACAATGCTGGTTCATCATTTGAAAATCAAACTGTATAATCTACCAGTTGAACTTACTAAAGAAGAAATATCATATATTTATATGAATTGATGAAAAAAGGCATTTCGCAAAATTCAATACCCATTTTGAGTTAAAAAAAAAAAAAACCCAACAACTGTCAGTAATTTGGGAATAGAGGGGAATTACCTCAGCCTAATAAAGAACATCTGCAAAAAAAAAAAACTATGGTTAGCATCACACTTAATGGTGAAGGAGTGAATGCTTTCCCTGTAAGATCAAGAGATCGGTAAGGATTTCCATTTTCAACACTTCAGGTTTGGTTGTTTTCCCATAGACTTTAGAATTGAATTTGAATTTCTTTCTTCACTGACTCCCCTTTGTAGTTTCACACTGACATTATTTAAAGCATACTCATATACAATGAAATGTGATGAAATGCTGAAAAGTGTGCTTTATAAAGATAGGAACAAAATGCAGTTACAGTTGATCTTGATCTTTAAACAATTCAGGGGTTAGGGGTACCAACCCCCTGCACAGTGGAAGATCAGTGTATATATTTGACTCCCCAAAACTTAACTACTAATAGCCTACTACTGGCTGGAAGACTTATTGGTAACACAAAGAGTCAACTCATATTTTGTATGTTGTATGTATTATGTGCTATATTCTTATAGTAAAGTAAACTACAGAAAAGGAATTCTTATTAAGGAAATCATAAAGAAGAGAGAACACATTTATAGTACTGCATTTATAAAAAAAAAATCTCCAAATAAATGGACCTGCACAAGTCCAACCTGCGTTGAGTCAACTGTACTTACAACTGTTGTTATTTTACATTGTTCTAGAAGATGTACCAAAGTAATTACTTGAGAAACATGTGTATTAAAATTTAACAGAATCTACTGAAAAGTCAGTAGAAACGATAATTTTTTCTGTGAATAATTACAGAATGAATATAAAGCTTTGTTAATTTTTGCCCATATGATACATACAGCCTCCTTTTGAAGTTCAACTTGATCATATAACCATTTGATAAACTGTGTGTTTATCTTCTGGGCTGGAATTTCAGAGGCTGGAATTTACTTATTTTGGAGACTTGTCAGCAGAAGAGACAGCCCAGAAATAAAGTCATGCTGTATAGGATCAACTAATCTTTGACAGGGATGCCAAACACACAATGTAGAAAGAATAGTCTCTTTAATGAATGATATTGGAAAAATTGATATCCACATGAAAAGGAATGAAATTGGACCCCTATATTACAACACTCACAAAAATTAGTTCAAAATGGATTTAAGACTTGAATATAAGACATGAACCTATAAAAGTCCTACAAGCAAACATGAGAGAAAAACTCCCTGACATTGGTCTTGGCAATGAATTATTGGATATGCCACCTAAAGCACAAGCAACAAAATGAAAAACAAGTGAGAGTACATCAAACTAAAAAGTTTCTACACAGCAAAGGAAACAATCAACAAAATGAAAAATAACCTACAGAATAGGAAGAAATATTTGCAAAATATCTATATGATATGGGGTAGATATCTAAAGTATATCAGAAACTCTTACAATTCATTACCAAAAATATCTGATTAAAATATGGGCAAAGGTCCTGAATAAACATTTTTCCAACAAAGACATCCAGATGGCCAACAGGTATGTGAAAAGTTGCTCACCATCACTAATCCCCGGGAAAATACAAATCAAAGCCACAGTAAAATAACCACCTCAAATCTGTTAAGATGACTGTTATCAAAAAGACAAGTGATAACAAGTGTTGGCAAGAAGGTAAAGAAATGGGAACCGTTGTATTCTGTTGGTGAGGAAGTAGAATGGTGCAGCCACTTTGGAAAACAATATGGAGGTTTCTTAAAAAATTAAAAATAGAACTACCATATGATACAACATTCCCATTTCTGGTATATAGCTGAAGGAAAAAGCAATATCTGCACCCCCAGGTTCATTATAGCTTTATTCACAATAGCCAGGATATAGAAGTGACCCAGTATCCACTGATGGATGAATGGATAAAGAAAATGTGGTATTACACATAAAAGGAAATATTATTCAGCTTTAAGAAAAACAAAGAAATTCTGCCATTTACAACAACATGAAGGTAACTAAAGGACATTATGCTAAGTGAAATACACCAATTACAAAATGACAAATACTACATAATTCCACTTACATGCAGTATCTTAAATTGTCAAACTCATAGAAGAAGAGAATAGAATGGTGGTTGCTAGGAGCTTGGAAGAGGAAAAAATGTGGAATTGTTTTTCAAACAGTATAAAGTTTCTGTTATGCAAGATAAATAATTTCTACGGATGTACTGTACAACATAGTATCCACATTTTTATGTGATATTGTACACTTTAAAATATGTAGATCTCAAGTGAAGTGTTCTTACCAAAACACACACACACACACACACACACACACACACACACACACACAAATACAAGGAAATTATTAGAGATGATGGATATGTTGAATACCTTGATTGTGGTGATGGTATTATGGATATATGCCTATGTCCAGACATACCACAATGTATACATTAAATATGTGTACTTTTTTGTATATCAATTATAAATCAATAAAACTAAAAACTTATAAAAAACAAAAAAACATTATGTAATATAATACTTAATGGTTTCAATATCAGTGAGTTTTGCAAGGACAGAGGATACAAAACCAATACAAAAAAACATAGGCATTTCTATATACTGTCAATGAACAATGAGAAATTGAAATAAATATGAGTGACACTTACAATATCTCCAAAAAACATGAAATATTTAGGTAATATTTAACAAAATATGTGCTGAAGACCATGAAACCTAATGAAAGAAATCAAAGAAGATCTCAGTAAATGGAGAAATACACTTTTTTCGTGGCTGGGAAGAATCAATATTGTTAAGGTTTCAGTAGTCCTCAAATTGATCTATAACATAATCTTGATCTTTATAACAAAATAACAAAATCATGATCTTTAACATAATCCTGAAAAATTTTGAGTATATTTTCAATATCAATTGAGAGCTGATTTTAAAATTTATATGAAATGCAAAGGAACTGTAATAGCGTAAACAATTTCGAGAAAGAACCAATTTGGAAGATTCACAACACTTGGCTTCAAGGCTTATTCTGAAGAGATTGTTCTTAACGGGGGACTATTTTGCACTCCCGGGAACATTTGGCAATAGTCTAGGGACATTTTTGGCTCTAATAACTAAGAGGCTGCTAGTGGCATTGAAAGGATAGAGGCTAGAGATACTGATAAACATTTACAATGCACCGTATAACCCCAAACAAAAGAATTATCCAGCCCAAAATATCAATAATGATGAGGTTGAAAAATCCTCCTCTAAAATACAGTAATCATTGGTGAGAGGATAGTGTAGATAACTGACAAAAAAGTATATCAACATATGGATATATGTTTTCAACCAAGTCAGTCAGTTTTCAACCAAGATTAAAAAGTATTTCAATACAGAATGAGTAGACCCTTTCTTTATCAAATAGTATTGGAGCAATTTGATATCAATATGCAAAAAATTAAATAAACCTCAATTCATACTTCGCATTAATATGCAAAAATTCACTTAAAATTGATTATAAACTCAAATTTGAAAACTAAAATCATAAAATACGTAAAAGAAAAGAGAAAAATCTTTGTGATCTAAGTTAGGCAAAGATTTTTTAGATATTATGTCAAAATTATGATTTAAGAAACACTGGTAATTTGGACTTACTAAATGAATATGAAAAACAAACCATAGAAAATAATTGCAAAGCACATATATGACCAAGAACTTATATCTAGAACTAAAATCTAAAAGAACTTACATCTTACATCCATGCAAAAAATCCTCAACATACAAGAAAACAAACAGTACAATTTTAAAATATGCAAAAGATTTGCACATACATTTCAGCAAGGACAATGCATAGGTGCCCACACGTACTTGGAAAGATTCTCACTATCATTAGTCTTAGTGCAACTTAAAACAGCAATATGGTACCACTGTTATTACTGTATTACTAGGACTTACTACACACACATACTAAAAATCAAGAAGAAAATCAGAGGAGGATGCAAAACAACTGGAACTTCCAAACACCGCTTTGGAAACATAAAGTCGTAACGTCACTTTGGAAAAACACAGGCAGCTTTTACATAGTTCAACAAATATACACCATACGTCATAACAATCCCAGTCCTTCATATTTATCCAAAAGAAACAAGAACTTATGTGCACACAGAAGTTGTATATGAACATTGACTGTGGCTTTATTCATAAACTTGAAAACCCGGAAATAATTTAAAGGTTTATCCCCTGGTAAATGAACAAAGTGTGATATATCCACATCCAAAACTCATAAAACTGTAATAAAAGGTGAATTTTACAATGTGTAAGTTATACTTCAGAACTTTTAAAAAGTAAAACCTGATCCATGTCTTCTGTTTAATAAAAATAAATAATATGCTTACTCCTATTTCCAACTGCATATCTATGTACATCTCGATTTTCTTCACGTATTTCAACCAAAACGTGTGTCATAACACAATGAAAGCAGAAGCATATATGAGAATTCAATCATCCTCTATTAAGCCAGATATTTTTTTCATGCCTCTGTTAAGCCAGCTATTAAAGAGATTTGCAAACAGATGAAACCATGCAATTCTTCTCCCAAATTTTTAGTTCTGCTAAATATAATTTTTTTTATAAAAATGCACTGTTACTATTCTAAATGAATTTATAATTTTCTCAAATGTTCAGTTTTTATTTCTAATGTACTAGGTTTTGATAGCAATAATCTACAAAAACAAAAGCTCCATGGGATCCACAATATATTTTAAGAAGGGAAAAAGTCCTGACACCAAAATATTTGAGAACCATTGCTTTAGAAAGTGAAAGACCAGTGACTTTCAAGGAAACTGGTATCCTGCTTGACCAGGAGGAGCAGAGCTGCTCTGCCTCTGAATCAATGACATTAGGATTTTTTTATGATACATAGATATACTCCTTTGTTTTTTAATCAGTCTGTTGTGGGGCGCCTGGGTGGCTCCGTCAGTTGAGCCTCTGACTTCAGCTCAGGTCATGATCTCACAGTCCATGAGTTTGAGGCCTGCATCGGGCTCTGTGCTGACAGCTCAGAGCCTGGAGCCTGCTTCAGATTCTGTGTCTCCCTCTCTCCCTGCCCCTCTCCTGCTCATGCTCTGTCTCTCTCTGTCTCAAATATAAATAAATAAATTTTTAAAAATATTAAAAAAAATCAGTCTGTTGTTTGATCCCTTTGTGACAGCAAGCAACCATACCTCAACTAAATATATCCATGGGCCACCCACTACACCAATCACTGCTACATTCTCACATTTAATTCCCACAACAATATGTAGGTAGGCATTTTCAGTTCATTTCTACAGATGAAGAAAATGAGTCCCAGAGAGGAAATAACTTGCTCAAGGTCACACAGCTAATAAGCTTCTTATTCAGGCCTTATTCCAACCTAAATACGTTCATCCTATGGTATACAGAAATGTATACAGACCTGGATTCATATTCTTGTATAACCATTTACTGCTGTTAAGATTTGATAGCTGTTAAGTGGAAATTTGGATAGTATCTATTTCACAATGCTGTGAAAAATTTTTTTAAAAAATGACTAAATGTAAAATTTAATCCAAGATATATACGAAATAAATGTTAACTATTAATACACCTCAGTGTCTCTCTTCATCTGGTACCTTACTAGAGGTTTCATGGCACTTAGAGAACTATGTGTAAGGTGCTTAGAAACAACATATTGGCATGTTATTAGCAAAAAATAAATGGGAATTATATTTATTATTCCTGCATTTGCCATGCATGATTAGTTGAGGAAACTTTGTGCTAGTAGGCTTATGCTTAAAATCATTTCAAATATCTTGAATTTAATCTAAAATTTCTGGTGAAGCACTCACCTCTGAACTCTTCTCCCCTGTACTTCATCCCCCACAGTTCCTACCCCATTCCTAACAGTTTCCACTTTTATTAGTTTCACGCATATCCTTTCAGAGATTTCCCTTTTAAAAACACATACATGCACCACAGGATTTGCTAAGAATTTTGGCATTTAACTTAACTGGGTTCTTGCCACAGACACTGAGATGAAAAGACCTGCGTCCTATCATGTGGATCCATAGTATGCCTGCTGGGAGGCTTGACAACAGCAGACATTAGAAACATACTCTGAATGTTTATCTAGTGGTTTTATTTCCTCTGTTTGTCTCTGGCAGTGATTTAGGGTGGAGTTCGCCTGGAGTTGTTATCGAACTGTTCTTGAGGCCCCACTCATTTCCCGCCACCCCAACCCAACTGTGTTTGAAGTAGAGAGTTCAAGAGTGAAGATGGTGAAGATATACCTGGGCATGTTTTAGTCCTTGGCATCTCAAGGCAAAATTAGTACTTGAAACCAGATCTCTGCCTTCAGATCCCATGGTCTTTTGTCTAGATTATGCTACAGTCCATCCTGTCCGTCTTTCTTTTTTTTTTTCAAACTTTTAAAACTTGCATTATATATGCATTGAAGCCAAGAAAAAAATCAGAAGTTACGGAAAAACTATATAAAATGGATGATCTGTATTGAAAGGGCTTAAAGTTATACTGATTTTAAGAAGTAGGTATAATTCTTTTCTCACGTTCCTTTATTTCTTTCTAGTCTTCCTTTAAAACTGTACTTTGGCATTTTTTAATAATGGCTGCTGTTACATGAAAATTAGTGTCCATCTAGTCAGTGTTGGACCCTTCATTAGTTAGATAACGTAGTAATGCTAATTTTAGTGACCAAAAGAATTTATTTCTCTCTCCTGGACCAGTTGAATGCAGCTATTCCTGCCAGTAAGCTATTTCCCCCCATCGTGTGGATCAAGGAGCTTTTTCCCTTTCATCTGTGACTCCCTCATTCCCTAGGTATTCCAGTGCGCAGAATGGTAAATAGACAAGAGGAGGCACACCTACTTCTTAAAAACCATGGCCTTTAAGTGATACACGTATACATCTGATGCATTTCATTAGGATGAAATTGTAATAAACTACCTTAAAAGAGTAGTGTTATCCATTGATGGACAGCAAATTGTCTCCGTCACGGACTCTTTCAGGATCGTTTATCACTTTAGATATTGTCTCATTGTGTGGCCTTACAATTTTGTACATTAGTGCATTTTGTGAAATTTTGTTTTAATTCAGTGAAGTGGCAAAATAGCAGTCACCACACTTTGTGTTGAGTATTTGCATATAAGTGCTCATAGTCAGTGCAAAGAGTATTTCTGGAAGGAGGATCAGGTCTGGGTTTGCCTCTTGTCTCTACTTTTCTTTAGGTGTGTGACCTTGGGAAGATCATTTAATCTCTCTGAGCCTGTGTTTCCTCACCTGTAAATTGAGGAGATCTTATGATCTCCAAAGGTCCTTTTGATGTTAAAATTTGATGAAAATTGAGTTATGTAAATTTTTAAAGTTCATGGTGTCATTTTTTTTCACTTGTTGATTCATTGCTTGAAATTAAATGAAATATAATGTCATCATCATTTTAAGGCAAGAGTCCTCACTGAAAGAGTAAAAATTTGGTATTTGTATTTATTCACGCCTAGTTAAATTTAACAGTAACATGAAATAAATGATTACCTGTTTGGATATAATTTCATAATAAGGCCTCTGAAGGTCGTTTGAAATACTGCACTAATTAATGTTTTATTTCCAGCCTTCCTTAATTATTCTAGCCAGATGGTCCTTTATTTATGTTATTGCTAGAGGTTTCCAGCTGAGGTTGTTTGATTGTTGAAGAAAAATATGTGATGGCACCATAAGATAACTGTAATTGAATTGTTAGGTATGTTAGAGCATTTGAGCCGTCTGTCCCTGCTCTATCCACATCTGGAAAATAAGTTTGTTAACAAAGCACTTTGACACCTCATCTGATGCTTGAGTGAGATTCTGAACTGTGTGGAAGGAATTCAGATGGGAAAATGACACTGCATTTTATTGCAAAAGGAGACACTTTGCAAATATCTGTGCAAAATTCATTTTGTGAATGATTAAAAAACTTTAAAATAAGTATACTTTTAAGGACATGATCTGTTTTCCAGTGTCCTAATAACTTCAGGAATAAGCTGTTCCATTAAGGTCAAATTTAAAATTTGTACAGATTAGCCACTATTTAGGAAGCAGTTAAATGGAATTTTTATGGCATAGAACTTCAAAAGTCTAAATGAATTATCAGCTGAATAGATAGTCCAATAAAAGAAACAGACTCAAAGTGGAAGATAAAAGTGATAAAGTGACAGTAAATTAGAGAATAGAACTAAAAGCTCCATTGTTATGAAGAACAACAATAGACCTGAATTATCTATGTTTCTTTAGAAAGTATCTCTTCTCCTCCTTTCACTTGTGAGTTTTAGAATTACTAAATAAATTAATAGCATTTGAGCTGGGAGCTTCTATCAGCCAAGTTAGGTACAAAGCCTTATTAACATGGCCGTTGGCAACTTAACACTGGACAATTTTCTTCCAAGCGAACGTGATTTCATTATTATAGTACTTAAGCTGTGCACACGCAGAATAAATCAGTTCAATGACCTTCTTCCCAATATGTTCAAAGACTTTGAAACCTTAGCATATGCAGAGCTAATGCAATTGGACATTATAGTCCAAACAGTTTGGTAGTTCAGTCTATGTGCTCTTTGTTTTAGTCTTGGAGGCTTTGTCTTGTCTTCCCTTATCATGATTTATATGTAAATAAAGTTTTATTGATGACGAGATTATTTTCTTTAAATCACGTTACTGCTTGAATGTAATATACTTAATAGATATTTATTATTAACGATTAAAGAGGTAACAAGTCTGGGAGACAATTTGATACTGATGAAATAGGCAAGCAAAACAAGCAAGTGACTCCAAGTAGAGCTCACATACATGCACACAGACGTATATTTGCTTGAATACAAAAATTAACACATGGATTAAAAAAAAATTTAAAGAAACCAAAGAGGAAGTTATAATATAATAGGATTGCATTGTTATTTTGTTTTCTTTTTAATATTTTCTACAATTTTTTTGTCTTTTACCAATAAATATTCAACAGCATACTTAACTTGGCCATCTTAAAAGCTCTGAATGATGCCTCATAAGAAAAAGAGCTTAATATAGAGTGCTGTTTTATGTGTTTTTCTTTATTAACTTGGCCCCATTTCTGCCATTATTTAGCTATTTCAATCTGAGTAATTTCTCTCTGCAGTAGGCTTTTGGACCAATTGCTAGTAAGTCTCCTATTTTATAACCCTGCATACATTTTAACGTGACCTTGTGGCACTTATGCTAAGAACATCCACATGTGCCTCAGTAAGTGCACTTAGTTCCAGGCAGAATGAGAGTCAGTTCAAGTGTTTTCTTGGTTTGCCATGGAAAAACACTTAACCGCAAGCCCTTACTTCAGCTATGGGCCACCCTCCAGTTTATAAACTAGGGGAAGATCAATATTCCCAAAGTTGGCATGAATGAAAAGAAAAGGTATGTTTGAAATGATGACCAAGGTTTTATGAAATAAAGATTATGAGAAATTAGATGGAAGACCTTTACATTAGCATCTTGCTAGGGTTTTTTAAATGTGCTTCCATTAGGGCTCATAAAATGATTGCTGTATTTGACCAATTTGCTGTATTTGCTTTGGAGGAGTTTTCTGGTTCTCATCATTTACCAATGGTTGGTTCATGCTGAATCATCTCCCTCTTGTAAGGCAACAGTATATAAATACCTCATGTAGAATTTAACATTGATGAACCAAATGATCCAAGAATATATACTAGAATAAACACTGTAGTTATCTCCCATTGTAATTATGAAGAAAACTATGGTTTTCTTGTTTAAAGGATTTTATAAAACAAGCTACAGGAATTTATTTTTTCTGCATACCTAGGGCCATCTTGTTTATCTAAAATTTGATTATAGATTTTAATAAATTTATGCCACATGGTAGAATCCTAAATAACTGTTAGTAAAGAATTACTCTTTGCAGTTTAACCTCCCATATAATTTTGCATATTTTCATAGCTGCAGAGATAGCATTTCTCTATCCAAAAGTACCTACCAGATCATTGTTTTACCTTTAGACTAATACAGTTTAAGGAGAGTGGGAACTTTTTGTTCTGTATTTTTCCCTTTCTATATTTGAAGTGGTAAAATCATTCATCACTTTTAATTGCTAGAAAAGAATTGACTGAATGTGATAAGAGCCAAGAGCCAGACGCCTAGAAAATTCCTACACTACCAATTATAATAGGTACTGATGTACATTTTTTCTGTAGTACCTCAGTAACATATTTTTCCCATTGATATGTGAAATATACCTGGCCAGTGCAAGTGAACATGGACAGAGGGCTTGCAGAATAGAGAGAATTTTTAGGAGAACATGAATAATGGAAACACATATATTGGTAGCCATTCCTGTTAATTGACGATAACACGTCATTAATTTTTCGTAAGGGCAAAACCTTAATGAGTCGGTATACTCAGGGTCTCACGTAGTCTCAAAGCATCTCAATAGAATAAGAGCATACTATTCTGCATACATTTTAAGAGCGTACTATTCTGCATAGTGCACATAAAAGATTAAATGTTTGTTTGTAATGGCTACATTGTGACATAATAACTGACTATGTCATTTTGTGTTATTAACTTAAAAACCACTAGCTAAGAGGGGCACCTGGGTGGCTTGGTAGATTAAGTGTCCAACTTCGGCTCAGGTCATGGTCTCGCGGTTCATGAGTTCAAGCCCCGAATTGGGCTCTGTGCTTGCTGAGAGCTCAGAGCCTGGAGCCTGCTTCACGTTCCATGCCTCCCTCTCTCTGTGCCCCTCCTCGCATGCACTCTGTCTCTGTCTCTCTCTCTGTCTCAAAAATAATGGATAAACTTTATTTTATCTTATTTATTTATATAATTTTTATTTATTTATTTTTTAATGATTGTTTATTTTTGAGACAGAGAGAGACAGAGCATGAGCAGGGGAGGGGCAGAGAGAGAGGGAGACGCAGGATCTGAAGCAGGCTCCAGGCTCCAAGCTGTCAGCACAGAGCCCGACATGGGGCTCAAACTCATGGACCGCGAGATCATGGCCTTTGCCGAAGTCGGATGCTCAGCCGACTCAGCCACCCAGGTACCCCAATATTTATTTATTTTTGTGTGAGAGAGAGACAGAGTGTGACCAGGGGAGGGGCAGAGAGAGGGGGAGACAGAATCTGAAGCAGACTCCGGGCTCACAGGGCCTGACATGGGGCTTGAACTGATAAACCACGAGATCACAACCTGAGCCAAAGTCAGACGCTTAACTGACTGAGCCACCCAGGCACCCCAAAAATAATGGATAAACTTAAAAAAGTATTTTAAAAACTACTAGTTAGGAAATGTTTGCTATTTGTCTAAATTTTATTTTGATAGAGATGGACTTTTTTCTGAGTATGTCTTATTTTCTAAATCATTATTGGTCATTTATGATAGATGAATTATTAGAAGTTTATAGTGCATGTAAATTTCCATTTAGTAAAATGGTAAGTCTATTATTCCCAATTTTAATATTGTAGTTATGGGCTCCTGGGTGGCTCCATCAGTTAAACGTCGGATGCTTGATTTAAGCACAGATCATGATTTCATGGTTGTAAGATCAAGTCCCATGCCGGGTGTGGAGCCTGCTTAAGATTCTGTCTCCCTCCGCCCCTGCCCCGCTCATGCGTGCTTCTCTTTATTTATTTATGAAAGAGAGAGAGAGAGAGAGAGAGAGAGAGAGCGAGCAGTTATATAGTTTCTAGTTAAAAATTAGGCAGAATCTTTTGTATTAGTCAGTCACTCTTTTTTTTTTTTCAATGTTTATTTATTTTTGGGACAGAGAGAGACAGAGCATGAACAGGGGAGGGGCAGAGAGAGAGGGAGACACAGAATCGGAAACAGGCTCCAGGCTCTGAGCCATCAGCCCAGAGCCCGACGCGGGGCTCGAACTCACGGACCGCGAGATCGTGACCTGGCTGAAGTCGGACGCTTAACCGACTACGCCACCCAGGCGCCCCTAGTCAGTCACTCTTTAAGTAATAGTTCATGCTTGTCACTGCATAAAATAATTACAACACCAAAACTATAAACAGTAAATCAACAGGCAATCTAATAAATGCCAGCAATTGAAAAAACACATTTGGCTTATAAATAAAACCCTTCAGATTTATGACATTATGTTTAAAAGCTTTCACATGCTTTTATTTTTGAGCTCTAATATGTGCATTTTCAAATATTTACTGGCTGTTTACCAATATGCTTTTATATATGTGGCTGTGCATGTGTAAGTAGCCTTCTGAAATTATGTTCATTCATTTTATCCAAGAGTCCCTCCACATACTTCAGCATCTAAGAAAAGGCACTAAGTGATGTGATCATAGTTTTCTCCCCCAGGTTTATCTTTCACTATGTCTTTCTGCCCAGATTCTCCCCAAAGTCCCACAAAAAGCCACGCTTGCTTTGCCCTGAATCCAACATGATTTTTCTTTTCCATACCTGTTAATCATCTTTGCCTCTCTGTTAAAGATGTTTGCTAATTCCTTCATTGCTCAGAACTGGCCTCCTTCATTCTCAAACAGTCACAGCAGTATCATCCTTCCGATGGACTTTCAGCTGGCAAGTTATCATTGTCCTCCAGAGGGCCTTCCCAGACATATCAGCCCTCACTCTGAGCTAAGCATTTCACCTTCGTCCTTCTGTAGCAGCCTGTCCTTACCCCCATTGTGGGACTTGTCCTACTGTCACAGAATTGCATGTTTACTCAGCTCTCTCCCCCAAACTGAGCTCCTTGTTTGCAAAGATGATGATTTCTTTAACCTTTATACCCCAAAACAATACAGCATAATGCCTTGGCACATAGCAGGCAGGCACTCAATAAATGTTTATTTATTGTTTATCATTCACGACGTCCACCTGTTAATGCAATCTTATGTGTGCCTGGGATCACATCTTTTTATATGCATCATTTCTGGGTTTAGGTACTGTATCTTGAATCCTAATAAATATGATCATCTCTGGTTTTTTTGTGGGGGCAGACAACGAAATCGTCCTATTTGTCTCTGAAAATGTCTCCTCAGAATCGAATATAATATATGCAGGCTAATAACATTCTATTAACTATTGACATTTTGTCAAAATAGGGAATGTTTTTCAGTTATTTACACATGGGAGAGATTGGTGTTGCTGTTGTAGACAGAATGAGAATTTGTGAATTTCTAACAAGTCTTTTCTCACTGCTGTTAGGCTCCTTTTCTCCTTAGCTGGTTTAAAACGTTACCTGGAAACTAGTTATTTAACTACTTTTACTTGCATTTTCCTTTTTTTTTTTTTTGAGTGAAAATATTAATTCCTTGAAGTAAGAGACTGTTTTACATATCTCTTAGCATAGTTCTTTATGTGTAGTTGGTATTCATTGTTAGCTGAGTATGAGCATTACTGACAGGAAATAGAATAATTTTCATTATTGCTTCAAACAAGGTGTCATAGATTTTAGAAGACTACAAATTCTTTGGTATACTCAAAAGGAAGGTGACATTTTATGCCCTTCCCTTGAATCTGGGTGGACCCTACAATGGTTTTCCCTAGTAGTACATAGTGCATGTGACACTATGCTAGGTTCTAGACCCAGGCCTTAGAAGATTAGCAGCTTTCACTTCTTATCTCTTAGAACACTTACTCTTAGGGTATTTGCTCAGAGTAAGCCAGCAAGTCTGTCTTCTTTGAGATCACCGAGCTGTGAGAAGCTCAGAACATGTAGTTAAAAGGATGGGGGGGAGGGGACAAGGAAAAAAGGAGAGATTGGGAGAAAGGAAGATAGGAGGAAGAAAGGAATGAAGGAAAGGAGGGAGAGAGCTAGAGAGGCACTAAGAAACACTAAGATACCAGATGTATGACTGAAGCCATTTTGAGAAAAACATTTTTTTTTAATGTTTATTTATTTTTGAGAGGGAGAGAGAGACAGAGAGACAGAGGGACAGAGAGAGACAGAGCACAAGCGGGGGAGGGGTAGAGAAAGAGGGAGACAGAATTCAAAGCAGGCTCCAGACTCTGAACCTTCAGCACAGAGCATAACGCAGGGCTCGAACTCAAACCATGAGATCATGACTTGAGCCGAAGTTGGATACTTAACTGACTGAGTCAACTGGCCATCCAGTCATTCAAAAAATTCTGAATCAAGTATTAGTATAATTTGTTAACCTGCAATAGATAATCAGAACATAATGATAGCTTTACACAAGACGTAGTAGCCTAACATACTTTAGTTTCTACTTCATGAATAATCAGTATAAAAATACATTATCAAGGCTATTATTTTATTTTATTGAAAGCTGTTAAGGGGTGTTGAAAATGTCTCTGTTATACAGCTTAAAGAAAAGTGGATTATGAGTTTTACTTTTCTCATTCTGGCAACCACCACGTGTTTCCAAATTTTTTAAATACTTATTAATGAATAAATTATTTAATTTTTGCTTTGTTTCTTTAAGTATTGGCATGAAGAAAGTTTGAGGTGCTCTAACAGAATTTTAGGGATAAAGTGGAATCCAAGATGATTATCTAATTCTATAGGAACTACATTTTCTGAATTTTGTAAATACTTTCTTTGATTTACATGTTATTATTTTGAGGCTTAATTTTACACCGTTTGGGCAAGTCCAACCCACGTAGGTGGCAGCAAGAAAAGGGAGACAAATTAAGGCAGCAAACTGCTGCAAATTGCTAATAATCCAAATCAACTTGAGCGCTTTCCATATATTAATGCTTAAAACTTCAAATGGTGATGCACTGTGAATTAATGAAAACACAGTTTATTTACTGTAATAATGATCATGTCAGGAGAAGGAATAAGAACACTTTGAGTTGTCAGACTTACTACATTTTCTTTTATTTATAACTAAAGTCCTTCACCTTATGATTTTATCCTTTGTCTACTGTAAAAACTCCTCCCAAATTCCTCCTTGGACCATTCACTAAGTGGGAAGATAAGCCTGACCATATGTACTCCTACTGCTAAATATTCCTTCCTTGCATATGGGTTTTCTCATTTTCAAGTTGTATGTATATATGAACACGCACACCTACACATATTCACTTATGTTATAACCCCATTAGGGAAAAATAGGGACTGAGAAGTAGGGACTGAGAACGCCTCAGAGAAAGAAACCAACAAGTTGACAAAGAAACTTTGGCTAAGGAGATTTTGGTGGAGAGGTGGGGGGTGGAAGCCATATTAGAGAAGTAAGATGTGAGAAAGTTAAGGGAATAAGTATAGACAAGTATTTTTTTATTTCCATTTATTTTTGACAGTATTGCCTTATATAAGTTTGCTATCATTTTATTTTTATATTTCTTTTTTCTTTGTTTTTTAAATATTTTTTTAATTTTAACTTGTTTTATTTTATTTTTTTTTCAATTTACATCCAAACTAGTTAGCATATAGTACAACAATGATTTCAGGAGCAGATTCCTTAGTGCCCCTTTACCCATTTAGCCCATCCCCCCTGCCACAACCCCTCCTGTAACCCTCAGTTTGTTCTCCATATTTATGAGTCTCTTCTGTTTTGTCCCCCTCCCTGTTTTTATATTATTTTTGTTTCCCTTCCCTTATGTTCATCTGTTTTGTCTCTTAAAGTCCTCATATGGGTGAAGTCATATGATTTTTGTCTTTCTCTGACTAATTTCACTTAGCATAATACCCTCCAGTTCCATCCACGTAGTTGCAAATGGTAGACAAGTATTTTTTTTAACGTTTATTTATTTATTTTGAGAGAGAGAAGAGAGAGAGAATCCCAAGCAGGCTCTGTGCTATCAGTGAAGAGCCCGACTGATGTAGGGCTTAAATTCACAAACCGTGAGACGGTGACCTGAGAGCCTAAATCAAGAGTCAGGCGCTTAACTGAATGAGCCACTCAGGCGCCCCTAGAGAAGTATTTTTCAAATCCTTTTTTTTTTTCCCTGCAAAGGCAAAGATGCAGCTGTAGTTTGGTGGATATGGTGGTGACTCAGGGACATGGATTATGTGTTTGCAGGTACATATGTAAGGGCACATATAAGTTTGTGTGCATGTATATACATTAATGGATGTAACTTAAAGAGGTTTAAATGTTAATAGAAATACACAGTAGAGAGTAGATTTAGGGAAAGGAGAATAATCAGTAGATTCAGGTTATGGGAAGGTAGGAGAGGAACAATATTGGTAATTTTTATTGTTCTGTCCTACCAGCTGTTCAGAGGCAGAAGCTATGTACATTTCTTTGTATTGTCAGCACATAAATTATTACCTAGAGAAACTAGGATCTTCTATATTTTATTTATTTATTTATTTATTTATTTATTTATTTATTTATTTATTTATTTATTTATAAATGTTTATTTATTTATAGATAATTGAGAGAGAGAGAGAGAGAGAACACATACAAGCAGAGGAGGGTCAGAGAGAGAGGGAGACAGAATCCAAAGCTGGCTTCAGGCTCTGAGCTGTCATCACAGAAGCTGACAAGGAGCTCAAACTCACAAACTGCGAAATCATGACCTGAGCCAAAGTTGGACACTTAATAGACTGAGCCAGCCGGGCATCTGAATCTTCTATATTTTAGTTGAAGGATAGAAGGAACTGTAGCCTGCTGAAAGAGTTAATTTACCTCAGAACTCTTCCAAGATTCTGTGCCAAAATTTTCTTTATATCCCACCTTCAAAAATTGTCAAACTTCTGTTCCTTGTATATTGTATGTATAGAAACATTTTAAGTTATCTATCTCAGATGTTAAGTAATGTTTTTAATAATTTTGAATTAGCATTAAGTATATAATTTTAGCATTCCTCTACCATGCACTAAATTTTAAAAAGTAATAAACGTGAGAAATGAGTTAAATCAATACGGTGAAATTTAATAAAATACAAATTGAAGAACCTACATTATTTCTACAGTAATATCTGTAAGATAGGTGAGCAAGACTTCTTCCTATATTCAGGCTCCAGTAGTAAGAGTAAGATGATTATGTGCAGACAGCCTTTGTTTTCCTGGCCCTGTACCTCACCTGTTCTTTTTTATTGATTGATCCTATTTCAGGAGACTCAAGTCTGTTTACATTAGATTACACTGTATACCAGCCACATGGTTTTCTGTCATACTAAAATTTCAAATTTAAGAAATGGTCAGATGTAATCTAGATTCTGTAATAATAAATCATAATATAGTTCATGGAGCTTGGCTAGATGGCTCAATTAAAATGAACTCTCCCCTAATTATATTGGTGGGAGTGGGATGTTACTTGGTGCAGGTGTCATGTGTATTCTTTGATCAGCTGCATGCAGCTTATTGTGATTCTCTGAAGCGTGTTGAATAATCACATCCTCTTAAAAATACTTTATCTTTTGAGGATTTGGGGGTAAAGCACTTATTTGGGAATACAATCTACTTTATGAATTTAGATGTTATCCCTCCTAATAGAGTTTCAAAACAGCAAAAATTGTTATCTTTTAAATGATACAAGGTAAATTCCAACTGCGTAATCATTCCAAGGGTAGAATTGTCGACTTGATGGAAAATTGATCTTCATATATCATAAAAAAGGATGCTGTACATGAGACAAATCATTTTACTGAAAATCTTATTTTCAAGAAAATTAAAACAGTTGATATATCCATGACATTAAGTGAAGAATATTAGATTAATTTGTGTTAAATTAAATAATGTTAAACATGGGAAATGTTAAGTGAAGAAATATATACTGTCTCTTCTGGAAGTGATTCAAATTTTTATCATAATGTAAACTAAAATTTGGTGTAATTTTTAAAACTGGTTGTCTCCTTGTTGCCTTGTTAGTATATGTCAGGCCTGTGCCAAGTGTTTTACATATATTATCTCCTTTAATTTACACAACAACCCTATAAACTATTATTATTTACATTTTACCAATGAGTAGACTAAGGTTCAGAGAGTTTAGATAACTTAATTTAGTCGTAAGCTAGTAACTACACAGAACATGATTCAGGTCTGGGTTAGTCTGACTTGAAAGCCAGTGTTTTTGACCATCAAGGTGTGCTGTCTTATAAATATTATAATCTTGGCAACTTGTAGCATTTTACTTATACTTTAAGTATAATATTTATAGATGCATAATATAATTGGCTATATTTAATTTTTAAATGAATTAAAATAATATTTATATAGTACCTATTATTATGCCTAGAACAGCACTAGGATTATGGGTTTCAAAATGTATAACAAGCTACCCACTCTTAAGGAATACTAAGTTTAACTAGAAAAGAGTGATATACGTAAATAAAACAATTAGTGATGGCATAGAACAAATTGTATGGTATATATTATTATATAGTGGTATAATATACCAAAATATGTTTTTAGAGAGGGTAAAACTTATATGAATTTAAAAAAAGAGTTCAGTGGCATATGTCCTTAGGAGAGCTTTTTGGAAATTAGAACTAAACATGTAATGGATATAAAATATTTCAATTGATTCGAATACACAAAACGGACTTGCTGAGGTACGTGTACTTTAGGATTAGGTTCCTCTAAAACTGAATACGACCAAGCATTTCCTGGTTCTGAAGGTACTTTTAACACGATGGACCCATATATTTCTCTGATGTCGCCAAGGAAGTTTCTTGAGAGTCCTGGCACATGTCTTGGCTAATTGACAGTCTCTCTGCTTGGCTGGTACCATTTCCCTACAACTCCTGCCTTACTTCACTTTCATGCTGGAGGATCTGCTCTACCATATTCCTATCGAAAGGTAGTCTTCTTGCCGTAGCATCCTTCCCTGGCTTGTATTCTCATTAAGCTCCCCTTTCTTGTCCCTTTACCAGTGTTCTCCACTGAAGGTGTGACTAGGTGCTTACCCCCTTCAGTGTCTAACTGCCCCAGTGTCTAACTTGCTGGCTCCCTATACTAATCTATAGCAAGCCTCACAGTCAGTAACATGCTGGTCTCCCAAGACTGAGAAAAATATCACGCACTTGTCTTTTAGTAGCAGGAACAGCTTCCCCATGACAAAGGCATGGCACAGAAAGACAGTGAATCTTCACATCATTTAAAATCCCAAATGTCATTTTTCTTGCTGTGCTATTAGATATGAGCAATTAGAATTTATGAGGATAGTATGTAGATTTTGGATAATTTCTATTTCTAATTTTCTATGAGAATAAACACACACACGCGTGCACGCACACACACACACGGAAAAATATTTTTGTTCAAGGTAGTGAGTCATTATTTTGCTTATTAACTTTTTATGTCCAGTCATCATGTATAAATAAGCATACAGCTTTGAAACAATTTAATGTTTGCAGTAAAAAAATTCAGACATAAAATAGTTGTGCATTTTTCGAGTTAGACTATTTTTATCTTCAAGGTTTACAATCACTTTCCAATATATGAAAATTACCACATGAAAAATTTGATATAAAATTTTGTTCTTTTCACATTTTGAGGTTTATTATTAGATGTAGAAAAAGATACGCTTTTTTTTCCTCCCTTCCACCTCTACAATTAGAATCCAAACTACTTCCAGGTATTTTATTCCTTACTTTTTTATTTACCTCACTGTAATCGTATGCATGGTGAAGGCTCCAGGATCAAGGTCACCTTGCCCTGTGTCAGGCTACTCCACTTCTTAGCTGTTTCTGCATTTTAAAATATTTATTATTAGATACTAAATTCTGCATTTTTGTTTATTTAATTTTAAAGCCATGGGTAAATTGGTTCAGGTTAGGGACACTATCCCAGAAATGTTATGTGTGCTTAGTCATTTGACTACTGAATCTGAAGAACAGATGAGAAAACATCTCTGGAAATAATAGATCTGTTTTGGTGGCCAACATTAAAGTAAAAGTTACCAAGAAGCTAATGGCTGCTGATGTGGGGTGAGGGACAAAGTTGGGAAGAGCAATTGAGGCATTATTTCTACTAGAAACATATTACAGCATCATGTATTACTAAAATTGTGAGGGTACTTAAAGATCTTCTAGTAAAAACTTATTTTGCTAGAGGGAACAGGCGTGGAGAAAATAGGTGACCTACCCAAGAGTACCCAACCAGTTAATAATTAACCAAGCCAGAACTCCATCTCATTACTCTCAGCCAGTACTTTTTGGCCTTAAAAGTGTACACACACACACACACACACACACACACACACACACAACACACACACCTTTGTATATACTGCAACATTTGGAGGAAAATATACAAGAAACTCTTAACATTGTTACCTTTGGAGAAAAAGATGACTCCATTCTGTACTTTATTTTTTAAAATTTTATACAAAATATATGTTTATAATTTTAAAAGAATAGATTAAACTTTAGTACATATAACTAGGCTTCTTAGATACAGCATTTTGAATTGGGAATACAGAGTCAAATTCTTGTACTGTTTGGCTAGTCTCTGACCATTAGATAATTTTTGAGGAACTCATAAGAAAACAGTGTTTTTCCATAGAGCAGTAATTTACATTCAGGTACATTTTCAATGTGAGATTAGCAATATTTGTTTGAAAAATAATTATTTGTCCTTTGTGTATTATATATATAATTATAATAATATTGTATATTATAATTATTATTTGTATGTTAATACTATAATACATTATTACATATGTATCCTATATAATATCTTGCTTTACAGAAGTGGCTCTCAATGGGGTGGGGGTGTGATTTTGACCCCTAGGGGGTGTAACCTGGTAACCTCAGGTTATAGTTTGGATTGTCATAATCAGTGCTCCTGGCGTTAAGAGGTGGGGCCTTTGGGAAGTACTTAGGCCATGAAGGTAGAGGCCTTATAAAAGAAACCCTAGAGAGCTAGCTTACCTCTTCCTTCTGCCATACGAAGTTACAGGGAGAAACATCCCATCTAGGAACCAGGCTTTCACTAGTCTCTGAATCTGCCAGCCTTGATCTTGCACGTCCCAGCTTCTAGAACTGTGAGAAATAAAAGTTTGTTGTTTATAAGCCACCAAGTTCATGGTATTTTGTTATAGCAGCCTGAACAGATGAAGATGCCCCCCCCACAGAAACTCTTCTGACTGGACTCAGATGGTATCTCTTGGTGTTCACAGAGTCTCCCTTCTCCTTGACCAAGTCTGATATTGATGCTCTCCCTCTTGCATTTTTTTAAATCTTATTCAATGTATTCTTCAGCTCCAAAGCCTCTGTTTGTTCTTTTTTATGATTTCTTTCTCTCTGTTGAACTTCTCTTTTTGCCTGCACATTGTTTTTTTTTTTTTGTTTGTTTGTTTGTTTTGATATCATTAATCTGTGTTCTCTTGTAGCTTGCTGGACTTCCTTAAGATAGTTATTTTTAATTCTTTGTCAGGCAGTTTGTAGATCTCCATTTTATTTTTGCATTTAGTTCCGGAAAATTATTGTGTTCCTTTCATGGTGTCGTGCTCCTTTGATATTTCATGTTCCTTACAGTCTTTTGTTGCTTTCTTTGAGTTTGCAGAAATAGTCCCCTCCTCTAGTCTTTAGTGACTAGTTTCTGGAGAGAAACACCTTTATCAATCAGTCCAACCAGGGATTATGATGCTTTCTCAGGACCTTCTTATGGATGTCCTCCCTCCACATTTCCTATTCCCTCATGGGGGTGGGGCAGAGAAGAATTCTTAAGATAGTGTGCTTCCTCTTGATACTACAAAGTCAGGTCTGGTGCTCAGAGCCTCCTGTGTGCTTTCCTTAGTGCATTGCTGTGAAATGCTTAAAATGGGGACTTTCTTCCAATCCAGCAGTGTTGGGCCAGCTCTGTGTATGCTCCTTATCCATCTGCAAAGGTTTGAACTTGCTACCCATGGATATAGCCATGTGATGTTGTGTAGGGGAGGCACACGAAGTGCTGGTGGTATCTGTGGGCCAGTGGGCCGGGCCCACAGATGAAGCATCCCCAGTGGCTCATGGGCAGATTCCCTGAAGGAGTATGTGAAATCTTTAGTTGTATCTGCATTCTTTTTGTGAATTGTGAACTTGACTGCTGCGTTCCAAGCTTCTCTCAGCCCCTTAGTTCTATAGATCACCTCAGTACTTGGGTAGAGTGAGAAAAAAGAAGGCCTCTTGAGTAGCATCCTGCACAGCTGGGGAAGCTGGACACTGTCTACATATTACATGTCACGAGTAGCTTATAAAATTTGCATTCAATTCACTTTAAACTAAATTTTGACCAGACTGTTTTTACTGTGTTTTTGGATTATTCATGGCTTCCTTAACTCCCATTACTGTGGTTTAGTGAAAGTTGTGTTGGTTGCTTTAGAAAGCTGTATTTCTGTAATTCTGAAATTCTGTCATTCTGCAATTAAAATATAACTCAACTTATTATTTAGAAATACCTTCAATAATAATTGGTGATTTACATAAAGAACCAGCCTTGCTGCTTATAGCTATACCTCATGTTTTCTTCCATTAAAAGATAAAGAGATCTCAGCTATCCAATATGGTAGCCACTAGTCACATAAGGCTACTTAATTTGTGTTTAATTAAAATTGAAGAGAATTAAAAATCTAGTTTCTTAGTCACACTAACCTCATGTCAAGTGCTCAATAGCCACATGTTATTAGTAGCTATTGTATTAAACAGTGCAAATGCAGGATATTTCCATCATCACCGCAAGTTCTATTGAACAGTACTTACCTAGATTGACCATCTACCTTCTTTACAAGTCTTGTCTCTAGAGCTTTTAAATATATGCAATATTCACATACACGTTTAAAGGGTAAAAATATTTATCAACACGAAAGATATTCCAAGAGCTTTGCTGTAGGCTCTACAGGAAAGTTCATTGTGCAAAAGTATTTTGAGCAATATCTTAAATACATGCAGTTGAGGGGCTAGAGATGAATACTTTGAGTATTTGAATATGTATATTTTGGTGGGTGTTCTGGATGTATTCTTTATGCTCCTTCAGGTCCACTCTTCATCCCTTTCTATCCCACTCTCTTCCCTAAAGCTGGCTTATAGGTACTGTGGCAGTGGAATTCCTGGCTCTCTTTTTTTCCAGTAGGTTTCATGCAAAGTCTGAGATCAAGGTATTTATGTCACCAGTCCCTTCCTTGCAGGGTTCTACAGGCTGACTGTATTCTACAACCCAAGCTATATCTGACACCTACTGTTGTATAACAAATAATCCCAAATTCTAATGACTTAAAACAATAATTTTTTTTTTCACGATTCTGTGGATTTTCTGGATTCTCTCTGGGAAGTTCCTCTTTTCCATGTTGTGTTGGCTGAGATGACTTATGTGACTGCATTCACTTGGGAGGTCATCTGGAGCCAGAACATGTCTGGTACCTCAGCTGTAGTGGCTAGAACAGATGGGCGTAATTGGTCCTCTCTTTCAAGTAAGGTAGTCAGGTGTCTTTACATGATGGATCAGGAGCTCAAGAGGTCACACACAGAAGTTTTTACACCTCTTAAGGCAAGGTCTGGAACTAGTACATTAAAACCACTGCATCTTATTGGTCAAATAAAGTTATGAAACTCTGAGGGGTTTCTCTGGATTAGAGAAGCAGAGGGGAAACTCTGGATTAGAGAAGCAGCCTGCATACGCAGAGATGGTAAGAGCTGGCACCCATATCCGCCATACAAGTCCCAGATCTTTTCAAGGGACTTTTTACAAAGGCTCTCTTTGCTTCCCAATAACCACTTATTCCCTTTATCTCTCCAAGCCCAGGGGTGGTGTGGCTCCCCCGTTCTTACTAATCCCAAGGTACTAAATGATACCTTCTGAATTTCTTACACCTGTCCACCTCTTAGTCAACAGTCCTTTTTATTTTCCCCCAACTTCCTTTTGTAAACTTTATTCAGATTAACCAAGTGGAGAGTTCTTTTTCTTTCACAGTCCTGTTTCAGCACATTTATTAAAAATTAGTTGGGGCACCTTGGTGGCTCAGTCAGTTAAGCGTCCGACTTCAGCTTGGGTCATGATGTCACGGCTTGCGGGTTCAAGCCCCACATCGGGCTCTGTGCTGACAGCTCAGAGCCTAGAGTCTGCTTCGGATTCTGTGTCTCCCTCTCTCTCCACCCCTCCGTTGCTCATGCTCTGTCTTTCTCTGTCTCTCAAAAATAAATAAATATTAAAAAATAATTTTTTTTTAAAGAACCCAGGAGTTTCAAAAAAATTTCAATATTTCCCTCAGACATACTGATGTCTTGGTAATAATTGTGTTAGAGGTTTTTGAACTAACTTCCTATTCATAATGGAAGAAGGCTATCCCTTCTGAATTTACCTAAAAATGGATTATCAAATGATTAATTTATAAATATTTGATGTTATATTATATTTCTGTAAAATTTGTTTTTGATTCTGATTAAAGGAAGAAAAAGTCTTAAGCAACCTTAATTAAATTGGACCTCTACCCGAGAGTTAAAGAAGCATTTGTACTAACCTATTTAATGATGTTTATGTCATGTCATTGAAAGTCAGAATTTTTGTTTCTTGTTCATACTGCTGGCAGAATGTAATAGTAGTCTGAAGAAAATATGATGTTTATTGATGGGGATGTAACCGAATTTGAGTCTATCTAGATAAAGGAATACTAGATTTCTTTATTGAGATCATATCACCGAGGTATTTCATTGCAGTTCTAAGAAATTTGTTATGACTTACCATAAGGTAAATGCTAACTTTGCAACATGTATCACTTTTGTAACTGACATTCTGTGTTCAGGTTCATTGTGTTCCTAACATATTCGCATCATTTCTTTTCATGAGAGAATCTCTTCCTTGTGAACTACAGTGACTCTTTTATTGACATAATACAAGTGCAAAAGCTTTCCAGTAAAGCATAACTTTGTAACAATAGGCCAGACACATTCTGCCAAGCAATAGATCATCTATATTTTCCCTGGAGCACAAAAGTATTTCAGTGATATACCAGGTAAAATTGATATTCAAGTAGGGAGATTTTGATTAAATGCTCTTCCTTCTGCAGCATTGGTAAAATTTCAAGTATTCAATTTCCATACATAATTATGTTTCTAAACTTCGTGTATACATTGTTGTGTTTTTCAGCTGAATTCCCAGCTGAATATAAAAACTGAGAACAAGAAGAGGTGTTATTACTTAGAGGTGTTAACAGTCCTCCGATTTCATAACTTGTCAGCTCCTTTTTCTTTGACTTAAAAATATATTATACTCCTGGAAGTTTTCATATTTGGCATATGCAAAAAAAAATAGTTTGAGAAGGATTATGCTAATATAAAAGTTAAAAACTCAGTTTCCGAAGCCAACCATCCTGGGTTTTTAATCTCAGCTCTGACTCTTACTTGCTTTTTAACTTTGTGACTATTACTTCCCCTTTCTATACTTCAGTTTCTTCATCTTTAAAAATTGGAATACTAGGATAACCTCATGGTGTTTTTATGAGGATTAAGTGTTAATATATGTGGAGTGCTTAAAACTGTGGATGTCACATAGTAAACTCTCTGTGTGTGCTACCATTTTGCTATTGAAAAAAATGAAAACAACTTTGCTTCAATCAATGAGCATAATTAGTTTCAATCATTTTTGTTAATTTATTTCAATTTTCCTACAGTGAAAAATAATTCAGTGGATTCCTTTGCCATTATTTGATATTTTAAGTTGTATTTTTTATGTTTGTACATGAAATGTCTCATGCTGTTTCACAATGTGTTAGATATTGGGAATTTAATAGTAATTTGTTTGAATAATGTTTCCACTTGCAGAGACTAACACCATCCTAACCAGAGAAAACAAAGTGTTGTCTTTGCTAATAATTAATAAGCAATCTCTTTAAAATCACCTCATTTTGTGGGCGCCATAGATATATTACTCTTTAAGCATGTTAATAGATGATAGTTTCTGTTTCTTACCTTGATGAGAAATTAAGTCCTTGTAAAGGTACATATCTTTTTTTTTTCTTTTTCTTTTATATAATATATTGTCAAGTTAGTTAACATACAGTGTCCATAATGTGCTCTTGGCTTTGGGAGTAGATTCCCATGATTCTTTTCTTTTTTTTTTTTTTTTTTTAATTTTTTTTTTCAACATTTATTTATTTTTGGGACAGAGAGAGACAGAGCATGAACGGGGGAGGGGCAGAGAGAGGGAGACACAGAATCCGAAACAGGCTCCAGGCTCTGAGCCATCAGCCCAGAGCCCGACGCGGGGCTCGAACTCACGGACCGCGAGATCGTGACCTGGCTGAAGTCGGACGCTTAACCGACTGCGCCACCCAGGCGCCCCGATTCCCATGATTCTTTACTCACATACAACACCTAGCGGTCATCCCAGCAAGTGCCCTTCTTCATGCCCATCACCCATTTTCCCTGCTGCCCGCTCCCCACCCCATCAACCCTGTTTGTTCTCTGTATTTAAGAGTTTCTTATAGTTTGTCTGCCTCTCTCTTTGTAACTTTTTTTTTTCTTTCCCTTCCCCTATGGTCTTCTGTTAAGTTTCTCAACCTCCACATATGAGTGAAAACATATGATATCTGTCTTTCTCTGGCTGACTTATTTCACTTAGCATATTCCATCCACGTTGTGGCAAATGGCAGGATTTCATTCTTTCTCATTGCCAAGTAGTATTTCATCGTGTATATATACCACATCTTCTTTATCCATTCATCAGTTAATGGACATTTGGGCTCTTTCCATACCTCACACCAGTCAGAAAGGCTAAAATCAGCAACTCAGGAAGTAACAGATGTTAGTGAGGGTGTGGAGAAAGGGTAATCTTCTTGCACTGTTGGTGGGAATGAAAACTGGTTCAGCCACTCTGGAAAACAGTGTGGAGGTTCCTCAAAAAAGTTAAGAATAGAATTACCCTATGACCCAGCAATAGCACAACTAGGAATTTATCCAAAGGATACAGGAGTGCTGATTCATAGGGACACATGTACCCCAATGTTTATAGCAGTACTATCAACAGGATATGTTTCTTTAAGAAGGAGAGGAAGAGTGCCCTTCCATTTCTGGAGTGAGGCAAAAAGGTATGATAAAATGACCAATGAAGCAGAAGGCAGAACATGTGAGTTCTGGCCCTGGCTTTGCCATTTACACGTGTATGATCCTGAGTCGATCTCTTACCTTTGTTATTTACAGCTTCTTTAGTAGTTAACTCTGTGATTATTGTAAAAATCAAATATGAGAATTAGTGCAAAAACACTTTGTATACTAAAAATATCATGCAAATAAAAAGCAGTATTAATGTTAATTTTAGTTAGAAGCCACTCTACCTCTACCCTGATGAAGAGGTTAAGGATTAAACTAATTTTTAATATCCATTATGTAGAAGTTAGGTTAGGGAACTGCAGAACATGCTGATGTTCATGCTTAGGGAGAGGGACAGTAATGATTTCTAGCCAATTCTTAGAGTGGGAGAGCAACTCTCAGAACTGTGTGATGGTAAAGCACTGGCTGCATTGGGCAGAGTGATAGTTTCTTAATCCTGCTAGAGGGCAGATTGATGGTGTCCAAAAGACTATTTAGAAACCTTATTTTTGTTCAAAAGCTCTTGAGGAATCTCCTATCCAATGTTTTTCTAAGAATTATTAATACATGACAAAATTAGCAGATTTCAATCATTTCTCCTTTTCATCCTTATTCATCATGGTGGAGTTGTTAGTTGCTCATCATAAAAATAGATAAGCATCTGATAGATAGATGCTCATCATATAAATCAATTAGCAATTAACTGAGTGCTATGTAAGAAAAAGGAGTAATATCCCCATTATTTTGACAAGTATTGTGCTACACTTTTGATAGAGTTACAAAAACGATCCTTGTCCCCAAGATCCTTCTGGTCTACTTGTAGAGCTATGTACCAAGGAAAGTATTCATACTTCTGCTTCCCAAGCTACCTAAAAAGGATCCATTGTTTTCCTCATCAGAATGTTGGGTAAAGACAAAGATGAGAGCATGGGTAGTTGAGTGTGGGGAGGGGAGAGAACAGAAGACCACTGACTCTGTGGGGAGAGAAGGAGTGATTGGGACAGTAGTCCTTTGGAATGAAACGTTTAAAGAAAATTATTTATGAAGTTTGTTTTTAAGTAATACAACTCTTTCTTGTTATCCCAAAGAAACTGTCACTGAACTTTTATACTTTGCTGCAAGTTTTTTGAGTTGGATTTATGGGTACTTGAAGTTATTTTTGGATGTGATATTATGCTGAGGGTAGCCATTGGGGTAAGAGGACAAGATGGTCCAGTAAATTTCACATACAGACTAACTTTTAAAAAACACATAAACAATGCCATAATGCCACTAGATTTTTACATAATGTTAACTTTAAGTACAGTTTTTAAATAATAAGTGTTATTGGTCACAACCTCTACTCTAGAGTCAATGATTGACACAAGTCAAAGATTGACAGGCCAAAAACAGTATAATTAGATGATATGTATTATTCCTTTGATAATAAAAACTACTACCATGTATGAGTGTGACAACCAGGAATTATTCTAGGTGTTTTTATATCATCTGATGTTAACAGTAACTTGAGACATGGTAAATGTTGATATCCTCATTTAAAACAATTTTTTTAACATTTATTTATTATTGAGAGACAGAGAGACACAGAGCATGAGCAGGGAAGGGGTGGAGAGAAGGGGAGACACAGAATCGGAAGCAGGCTCCAGGCTCTGAGCTGTCAGCACAGAGCCCGATGTGGGGCTTGAACTAACAAACTGTGAGATCACGACCTGAGCTGAAGTCGGATGCTTAACCGACTGAGCCGCCCAGGCTCCCCTGATATCCTCATTTTAAAGACGAGCAAAGGGGGTGCAGTGGTTACATGATATCCCCCAGACCACAGCCCAGAAAGTTGCAGAACTCAAATTTCCGATGAGATTGACTCCAAAAGCCTATTCTTTTTCCAACTTACTATGTTCCTTTGGGAAGAACACAGCCTATTTTAGTAATTACTAATAGAAGCATCTCCCATTAATTCTGTATTTGTAATCTCATAAATCAAACCTTAAATTATAGCATTTTGGAATATAGTATGTAAAAAGGGAACATATTGGACTGGAACAAAGAAAATGATTAAAGGATAAAAATAACCCAGAGCAATGATATAATTAAAAAAATTTTTAAGCTGAACATTGAGAAGTTAAGAATTTCAACTTCTTAGATTTCCAAAACAATAACTTTTCTTCAGATTTCATTTTATGTAAGACAGTGATTACTGATAAATAACAACAACAAAAAATAGTCATTTGTTATTATTGTCTCCAACTTACTGAATTAGTTATATTGGCCAATTTTTGTATGTGTTTAATTATTTTTGATCCAGTGTTCCTATCTCCTTTTGCAGCAGGGGGTGGTGGGAAGAAGACAGAAAAAGAGAAAAGAAATCCCTTTCTGAATCTTCATATATGTTGAAGTGTTGAGTTCATAGTAAATGAAGTCGTCTTATTTGTTCAATTTATGATGTTTTGGTATCTTTTTCGGCTACTCATACCACACCCAGTTTCAGCAACTTACTTTATTGCCAAATCCTGCCACTTTTCACTTCACTCCCATTTTCCGTTGATATTTTATTTTTCTGATTTGGGGAAAAAACCCAGCAAATATGATCTCTTTACTGAATGAAAGGTGCCCCAGAAATTTGTGTTAACTGTTTCCTAGTGTTGAGTGAAGCATGTAGACATTGAAGTGTTATGGGACATTCTAATGGCGATGCCTAGCAGCTACTTGGGATGGTACAAGAAAAGTCAGAGTGAATGATGCTTATTTGAAACAGTAGTTTCAAACTTGAGTAATATAATGGCCTACCTTTAAATGTAACTTAAAAAAGAAATCTCACCAACCTTGTGGTTGACTTAGATTCCTATTTTATTCTAACTTCTATATATAAAAACATGAAATTTGATATAAATTGCTGTCCTTATATAGTTATGAAACCAAAACTAAAATGTCTTTCAAATGTTAAACAAAATGAATACCCCAAATTAAAAAATTCTGATGAAGAATTTGAAGACTTTCTATGCTCCTCACAGTACTGTCACAATCTATTTTTCAGGGTTTGAATACAATGCTGCCTCTTCCAAGAAGGCTTTCTTTCTTTTTTAATTGAAGTATAGTTGACAGATAATCGTATATTAGTTTTAGATACAAAAAGTCTCTCTTAATCATCCCAAATATAATAAGTCATCCCACTTCCCCAAACCCCTATAAAAATCACACCTCTATCTCTTGTGGTACTTACCACATAGTATGTTAATTATACTTGAATTAAAAAAAAATTTAGTAAAATATTTTATGTGTATATCATTACCCTACTCAATCATATATTCCTTGAGAATGAATACCATGTCATCTCTCTACACCATAACACCTTTTTCATTTACTTATTCCTGATTATAAGGGTAATACATATTCATTTTTGAAAATTTAGAAAATAAAACTGTTTAAAAATGAAATCTTCATCACCCATAGTTCCAGAGGCAGCCAGTACTAAAATTTTAGAGCATATCTTTTTATTCTAATTGTCACAAAATGAATAACTTAGTTATTAGTAAGGGTAAGTATGTAAGGATTTGTATGTATATATGTATTCTTTTATTCATTTAGCCAGTATTTTCAGTGATCCTAGTAAATATCATGGTTTTTTACCTTACCAAATTTAGGATCATGCTATGAGTGTGATTTAGTATTTTGCTATTTTTATGATTAGATTATCAGCATTTTCCCATATAATTAAATATTTTTATAATACATATTTTATGATTATATACAATTATGGATGAATATTCAGTTTCTATTTTAATAGCTATGTAATTATGGATATATGATAACCTCATTCTATCTTTATATACATTTGTTTTGTGTAGATTAGTATCTTGTCCATAAATATATGCTGAATAAATAACTTGAGTTATAGTGTAAGGCTATGTGTCTGTGTAAGGATATGTACATATGTTTGCATTGTTTTTATCATTTGGCCAATACCTTTGGAGATCTACTTGGGTTAAACATTGAGTCATGTCTGGAAAAGCAGAATTAAATACAATGGCTGCACTAAAGGGGCACTTAGATCTTTTAGAGAAAAAGACAGAGGAGCCAACAATTGAGTACTGTTCACAACGAGCCCAGGTTAGGTCCACTTGCCTTCCTAACTTGCATAAGTCTTCTCAAAATAAGCAGTCAATACCAGGCACTTAAAACTGAGACACTTAAAACTGTGGGATGCAAAGCCCACAATAGGACACATCATATAGCTCACTGCTTTTTTTTTTTTTTTTTTTTTTTTTTCTCTCCTTCCAACTTCGATATCAGCTCTTGGTTCCAGGGATAGAAAACTTTTTGTGATGAAACTACACATATATATGAATGAGCTGTATTTTAACTAATATCAGATGTCTTATTTCCTATTTCCACCTCCACTTTCACCTCCATATCAAATGCGCTTGACTTTAATTTATCTTACAGGGACCTAGAGGTTAATTTGTCTTTCTTTCTCATGTACATTTATCATTATGTGATCACATTTGAGATATTTAATAATTTTAATAAATATTAACACAAGACATAACTGTTCTAAGCAATAAAAAGTATTAAGAGATTGAAACTTTCTCTCAAATACTTAAAACCCACTACAAATATAGAATGTTACATATAATAAGTACAATGATTCACTTATTCTAACACATATTTTTTGCTTCCCATTATATACCAAGCTTTGAACTAGATCCTAGAAATATAGCAATGAGCAATAGACATTTCCTGCTCTCATAGAAGTTATATTCTAGTTGATGATAGAAGTATACACAAGATGCCAAGTTTTAATTATAACTTAGTTTTTAAATTTGTAATGCATCTTTCTTAGATGAAATGTATAAATGGAGTTTGTTTATAAGAACATCTCTTTTGGCATAATTTTCCTTGATGTATAATTAACATACAATGTTATATTAGTCTACAAAATACTAATTCAACAGTTTTGCACAGTACTCAGTGCTCTCCACAATAAGTGTAGTCATCGTCTGTCACCACGCATTATTGCAATATTATTGACTATATTCCCTATGCTGTACTTTTCATTTTAAATAATTTAAAATGAGTAAAAATTGTAGTACTAGTGACTCATTAGAACCTAATATTCCTGGAAAAAATGTATATCAAGAATCAAGTTGAAAAGCATATGACATTTCCTTACCCCAGAATGAGTAGTGGGAGCTGGAACACTCTTGGCCCATGGTTCTTGGGAATCTCAGAAACAGAAGCAATTACAGTAATCATTGGCATGCAAAGGCTGTTGGACTGCAATCTCAGACAGGCATGGAAGTCTCTGTGGCAGCAGCATTTTCTAGGAAACAGTGATAAAGGAAATGGAATGGTAGGAGAGCCATTTATAAGTACCACTGGTTTTTAAGTCAAGTATAGTTACGTTAAGATCAAGAACTATATGCAACTATTCTGGCTAAGGTAAAAGTAAACCAAATGAATATAACCAGCACTGACATTTGTGACAGGCTTTATTTTCCAGTGGTGGCCACCGTATCTCTTAAGTCAATGCTCTTCTGCAGTTGACCTTGCTACTCCCTTATCAACAGGTGGAATCTTATTCTTCTCCCTTGAATGTGGACTGGACTTAGCAACTTACTTATTACCATGAGACTGCAGTAGAAATGATGTGTGTGCCTTGCAAGGCTAGATCACGAAAGGCCTGCAGCTTCTTCCTTGGTGTCCTGTTCTCCTGGAACACTTGCTGTCTGGATGCTTCTTTTCAAATGTTTCCTTTTGGAAACATTTTGGGAGGTGCTATGCTGTTATAAGTCCAGCCCACATGAAGAAGTCACATTCAGGCACTCCAGTTGAAATACATACCAACCTGAGCCCAGTTCCAAGTCATTCCAACCTAGATCCAAGACCTGTGAGTGAAATTCTGTATGTGCAAAGAAGAAAACAAAGTGATATTTGGTGACCAGAATGATGCATTGTGGCAGAGATAGTAATGTTCACTAAATATTCCATGTGTTCTCCCAAATTTCTTAGGCCCCTTACAGTTAACTAGGGCCAAGTTATTAAACGTAAAGCGTAGGCTGTGAGCAGCAATGATAAATGTCATTACCTGGCCATAGCAGAGAAGATCAGGTATGAATAAACAGTGATGTATCAGTTGACATTTAAGTAGCCTGGATCCTTGAATCACTGTGTGGAGTAGACAAACCTATTCTTGAGTAATATACTTTCTTCATTTCTCATTATTCCAGTTTATTTAATCACTCATTCATTACACTTACTGAGCTTTTACCATGTGCCATCTAAGTGCTGGAAATACAGAGATGAGTAAGACGTAGTCCTGATTCTCAAGGAGCCTCGTGTCTTATGGTGAACTTTTTCTAAATACTTAATAGCTTACTTGCCTCCTGCACCCTTTATTCAGAAGAGATCTTTGAAAGCCTCAATCATTTAACCTGGAATGCAAGGCTTTTGCAATATGACCTTAACTTATCACACCTGTATTATTTTCTGTTACATATTCCCACCACACCAGAAATCTCATTTTCCTGAAAAGTGGCCTCTATTTCTAAACTGTTAGGATTTTGCATATGCTATTAATTTTGCCTAAAATAGCCTAAGATTACCTCTGTTCATCAAAATCCAACCCACTCTTTATAGCCTAATTTAAATATTACATCTTCATGACATATTTCCTAACCACCTCACCAAATATGATACATTTTTCTGTTAAGCCTCAGTGATAATTTGTGCCCATTTCTTTGTACTCCCTCCCCACTCTACTGTAAGTTCTTTAAGAACAGGACTACTTATCTATTTCTATATCCTACATATCACTTGGAATGAAATCTTCCACGCAATGAGCATTCAGTAAGTATTTATTGAGTTAAACGGAGTTGAACACAGCACCTTGACTTTACCTGTGTCATGTGTTCATGAATGCATCATGGATTTTAGAAATGTAAGAGAAAATGTGATGTAACCAGAGTATATGAAAAAGGGATTCCAGCTACTGTGCCTCAACATTATTACTTTTATAAAGTGAGGACTAGAGTATGAAAACTCTTATCCAAATGCAGAAGAAAGTCTCGAAATGTCAGCCTGCTTTACTAACATAGTAATCCTATAAAATATCCAGAAATCTAAACTTATTGTATAAATTTAATAATTTTTAATGATTTAATATTAATGCTTTTAAATCAACAAATTTCACCTCTAAGTATAGATTTTTGTAGAGTGATGAGAAAATTCACTTAGCTACATAGATGTTCTACCCTGACTTCAAAATTCAAACAAATTTGGAAATTAAAATATGTTGACATTTGGCATGAACCAAAGACAATGCAATGTTCATTAGTTTCAGACTGAAAGTCTCATTTTGTGTCCTGGGCCATGTTATTTATTTGCTTAAGCCAAACAGACTGTTTAAGAGATTCTATCTTGCCTTATGTTCTTGTTCCTCTGGAAATACACAGTAAGGTACTTTTAACAGATGTTACTCTAGACATATTAACTTCCAAGGTTCACTGTTCATTTTATTCACCACAGATATTTTCATTACAGAAATTAAGAATGGGAAAATGCAGGTCGAAGGACTTCTATTCCCATACCTACTGTGGTTATACACCTGGCTAGATGTCATTAATAATGCTGTACTAGCTCACACTTGTGCTTGCTATGTGCCAGTCAGCCTTGTAAGTGCTTTACATATACTACTCGATTTAATTCTCATAAAAACCTTATGAGATAGGTTAGTGCTATCACCATCTTATAGATGAAGAAACCCTGTCACAGAAGGGTTAAATAACTTGCCCAAGGTTAAAAAGCTAGTAAGCTGATAAACTATGAGTCAGGATCCCAGGCTATCTGTCTCCAGAGCCAGCATCCTTGGCAGTGTTCTAAGCAAGGAAGGAAATTCTAAAACCTAAGTAGTTGTTCCCAAATAACTTGGGGCAAAATTTTTCAAATCAGTCTTTCTGGAAAGAAAATGTAATAGCCATTTCAGTGATTGTTAACCGATAACAACAAGTTAACAGAGCATTTAATTAGTTTCCTAAGGATAGTTCTTAACTTAGATGAAATTTACTCTGGCATGGGAAGCCATCCACAGTAACAATAAAGAAAGGTTGTTGTGATGTACTGTTGTTGCAAAAGCTACAGAAAGCAAGTTTTCCAAGTAATCATGGCTGGAACAGAAAATCATTTCAAAGGCGCTGTACGTTGTGTAGAATACAGGTTAATCTATTAAAGAGATAGTCAACAATATTTCTGTAGAAGTATATATTTATTGAGAAATAGTTTGAGTTAATAGTTTATGCTAATTTCTGTAGAATTATTTATAAGTTAACTAAATAATTCTACTTTTTCTGCAACTTCACTTTGCAGACAAGGAGGGTATGATAGATCAATTATATATGACCTGGAGCGAATAATGGAGATGTCTGTCTCTGTCTCTATCTCTATATATAGCTGTATTTATACCTATTTATAATTCAATAAGCATGAAAATGAGAACACAACCCTGAATGTTCTAGCTTATAATGTGCTAGTTCATATCATGTCAGATATATTTTTTAAAGGAAAGGTGTTATGATGTGTCAGTGTAGGTCCATAAGTTGTAACAAATGTACCACTCTGGTGGGAGATATTGATAATGTAAGAGGATATGTATGATGGAGACAGAGACTATATGAAAACTCTGTACCATTCCCTCAACTTTTCTATGAACCTAAAGCTTCTCTAAAAAACAAAGTCTTTTAAAAAAGACAAATAGGGGCGCCTGGGTGGCTCAGTCGGTTAAGCGGCCGACTTCGGCTCAGGTCATGATCTCGCAGTCCGTGAGTTCGAGCCCCACATCGGGCTCTGTGCTGACAACTCAGAGCCTGGAGCCTGTTTCAGATTCTGTGTCTCCCTCTCTCTCTGACCCTCCCCCATTCATGCTCTGTCTCTCTCTGTCTCAAAAATAAATAAACGTTAAAAAAATAAAAAAATAAAAAAAAAAACCCACACTGTTACAGTCAATTAATCTATGATAAAGGAGGCAAGAATACACGATAAGAAAAGAGTCTCTTCAACAAATGGTATTGGGAAAGCTGGACAGCTACATGCAAAAGAATGAACTAGGCCACTTTCTTACATCATACACAAAAATAAACTAAAAATGGATTAAAGACATTAATATGAGACCTGAAACCATGAAATTCCTAGAAGACGATATAGGCAGTAATCTCTTTAACATCAGCCATAGGAGCATTTTTCTAGATATCTCCTTTGGCAAGGGAAATAAAAGCAAAATTAAACTATTGGTGCTATACCAAAATAAAAAGCATTTGCACTGTGAAGAAAACCATCAACAAAACAGAAAGATAACCTACTGAATAGGAGAAGAATTTGAAATTCACAAATGATGTATCCAATAAAGGATTAGTATCCAGAATACATACAGGACATATACAACTCAACACCAAAAAAATAATAAAAGACAAATAATTGAATTAAAAAATGGGCGGAGACCTGAATAGACATTTTTCCAAAGAAGATATACAGGTAGCCAATAGACACATTCAAAGAGGCTCAACATCCAAGCTGGTGCAGCCACTGTGGAAAACAGTATGGCAGTTTCTCAAAAAATTAAAAATGGAGGGGCACCTGGGTGGCTCAGTAGTTTAAACATCCGACTCTTGACTTCAGCTCAGGTCATGATCTGGTTCCTGAGTTCAAGCCCCACATAAGGCTCTGAGCAGACAGCGCAGAACCTGCTTCTCTGTCTCCTCTTTCTGCCCTTCCCCTACTTATGTGCTCTCAATTCCAAAAATAAATAAACTTAAAAAAGTTAAAAATAGAAATACCTTATGATCTAATAATTCCAACACTACAGAGTAGTTACCAAAGAAAATGCAAACAGTAATTCAAAACGATACATGTACCCGTATGTTTATTGAAGTATTATTTACAATAGCCAAGATATGGAAGCTAAGTGCCCATCCATAGATGAATGGATAAAGAAGAGGTCATGTACACACACATGCGTGTGCGCACACACATGCGCGCACACACACACACCCTGCAGTGTTACTCAGTCATAAAATGAGTAACATCTTGCCATTTGTAGCAACCTGGATGGACCTAGAGGATATAATGCTAAGTGAAATAAATCAATCAGAGAAAAAAAAAAAAAAACCTTATCATTTCACTCATATGTAGAATTTAGGAAATAAATCAACAAAGAAGAAAGGGGGACACACCAAAAAACAGTCTTAACTATAGAGAACAAACTGGTGGTTGCCAGAGGGAAAATGGATGAGGAGATGTGAGTGAAATATGTGCAGAGGATTTAAAGGTACACTTACCGTGATGAGCACTGAGTAATGTTTAGAATGGTTGAATCATCATATTCGACACCTGAAACTCATATAACACTGGATATTAATCAAACTTGAATTAAAATATGGTTGACCTTGAACAACATGGGTTAGAACTGTGTGAGTCCACTTGTATGCAGATTTTTTACAGTACCTTACTGTAAATGTATTTTCTCTTCCTTATGATTTTCTTAATGACAGTTTTCTCTAAATCACTTTATTGTAAGAATACAGTATGTGTATGTAAAACACACAAAATATGTATTAATCAACTATGTTATTGATAAGGCTCCTGTCAGCAGCAGTCTATTAGTAGTTAAATTTGGGGGAGTAAAAAGCTATGTGTAGATTTTTTACTGTGTAGGAGGTTGGTACACTTGACCCCTGTTATCGTTCAGGGGTCAACTGTAGTGCTCCAGGCAGCCACCACTAATTGATTAGAGACAGTACAGGATAGGAAACCTATTTGCCATCCCTGACCCAGAATGTAGTTCTGTTAAAGTCCTTTTCACTCTATGCTGTAACTATGTGGTTGGCTTCTATATTCTATACTCAGTATATGCTATATTGTAATCTCCTAGGAAGGAGGGCCTTTTTTGCCACTTCTGCTTGGCAGAAAAGTTTTGAATAAATATGAATGAATGGATTAAAAAAGAAAAAGCAAACACAAGTCAAGGGGAGAGGAACATATAGAAGAGAAAGAAGGAATTAATAAAAGGGATAACCAGGGGAAATGGGGGGAAAGAAAAAGGGTAGATAAGCAGTGTGGGATGTTAAATAACTTTTAGCAACTGCTGAATGGAGGTACTCATGAAGAACATCCATGTCAGATATGTGCACATACTGAACTCATTTCCAGCTTCCTGCTTTTTTTCTATTATATCTATAACCAACATTTCAGTTAAAGAAAGTAGAAACAAAAGATAAATGAACTGTTTAGTTTCTGTTACATACCTTTTCTGTGGTACTTATTCCATTGCAGTAGTTACTTGTTTTTGTATGTGGCTGCCTTACTGGCATATATAAGCCTCCATGAGAATTGATCATGCTCAATTTATCTTCATTGTCTCAAAACCCAGCGTAGTGTCTTACATATAGCAGGCATTTGGATAATACCTGTTGAATAAATACATTCATGCATGAGTGGATAAAAGAAAATAAGTTGATAAAGGATCATTAATATGCATAATTAGGCTCATGGCATAAATGCTATGAAAGTAAGTCTAGGGAATCCCAGGGATTTAGGGACTGTCAAGGATAAAGATAGGATCACAAGGTGCCAGCAGCACACACAAGCTTTATTTGGGTAATGCTGTGACAAGTTTGCATGCAGGGGACGTCCCTCAAGATAGGAGACTGTCTAAAAACTACCATGTGGGGGCCTCTACCAGAGGGGCAAGATGACAAGGAAACTCACAGAGAATAAGAAATAAATTGTGAAGAAATAAACAACCTAGGGGCTCATATACAGAGAGCATCTTTGGCTCATTTATGTAACAGTAAATAGCCATGATATAAAATATAATAACGGAGGTGAGGCAGGTAGGGGGTGAGTGAAATAGATTAAGGGAATTAACAGGTACTCCATAATCGATAGATAGTAGAAGAGAGACAGGGTAAGCAAAGTAAACACTCCCATCCAAAAATGCAAAGAATAAAAGACCAGCAGCAGGTGCATGTCTGTAAGCTTTCTGAAAACTCACTGTGTAGTGACCGTGAAGGTGAGGGAGCCTGACTGGCCATTGTTCCTCACAGTCTCTAGATGGACCCTCAGGAAGGTACCCCTTCCTATTAGACTCCTTGGCCATCTCTGAAACAGAGGTTATGGAATATACCCTTGGGGCTATGAAGCTTTTTCTTTCTACTTCCTTCTTAAAGAAAGTTAGAAACCAAAGCGTAATTTTAAGTCTTGAGCAGTAATGTTAGTTTTTATTTCAGGTTTGTGGTTCCTCTGGCAGTACAACTCTCTCCGAAATTCATGGGGCTTCTTCTCTATTTGATTACAGTGAGTTCCATGTACCAGTAATCCTGCCCACAGTTTTTCTTAAGAGACATCATTCTCAGATCTGCAACATTGCTTTTTTTTTTTTCTTTCCCCGTATCTCACTCTCTCGACTGAGTGGGCTGCATTGAGAATATCTGATTTTTGTAAAAAGGCAAGGTTTTCCGTCTGATCTTAGCTTTGAGTTATTTTATCTAGCTGAAATATTTTAAGATGCATCACCCAAAGCTGAAATTTATCTTGAGGTATCATAATCAACTCAATAATATGATCAAATATATGATCAATAATAATATGAAAACCAACTCAATTTTAAAATGGGCCCGATGCTTTGCGTTTAATGTGATCTTTGACACAAGATTAAATTTTAATGGGCATCTGTCACTCAGTCTTTCCCAGTTGTATTTCTTACTGTTTAAGTTCTACAGCAGTTAGTTTTCCAATACTTCAAGGCCTCAAATCTTTGGACTCTATTGCATTTTATGTCTCTGCAAATTGATTAATTCTTTCCTGATTAAAGGGCTTTCTTTAATACCTAGCCAAATGCAAGTCAACATATTCTACTAATGCCATATTCTAATTTTTTCCCTTAAAACTTGAACTTACTAGGTACATGATTTATTTCCAAGTTATCAAAGACACATCTAACTAAATGTTTTTTCACTGGATAGCATGGCTTGCTATCTGTTCAACTTCCAGTATCAGTTTTCTTATAACCTGACTACTAGCCAATGCCACATATTTTAGGGTTTTGCTACGGCAGTGCCCTACCCCTGGTACCAATTTCTGAATTAGTCAAGATAGGCTTTATAATCCTACCGTGATAGTAAATTAACCTTGAAATCTCAGGCTTTAAACATCAAAGGCCTATTTCTCAAACCTGTGTTGCATCCAAAGGTGATCAGCAAGGGATTCCTCTTCCACATAGTCACTCAGAGACCTCGGCTAACAGATCAACCTCTAGAGGCTCGCTGGTCAATCAGAACAGGTGGAAAGAGTGCATGGAGAATTTACATCTTTGCTTTTGCCCAGAATAGATGTCAATTCCACTCACAGATCATTAGAATTAGTTACATGGCCCTGCCTAATTGGAAGATGTCTAGGAAATAGAAGGAATATGAGATATTTGGTAAGCATTGCAGTTTCTCCTACAGAGAAAAATTATTAAGGTATATGAAGTTATGAAAAATATAGATAAATTGAAGGATCCATGCATTTGCCAAATTTGTAATTTCAGGGCTACTAGGAATTGGTCTCTGTAACCTTGCAATATATTTTTTCAGATAAAGTCTCTTTCAGTGGGTTAATAATACACTTATTAAACTCTTTAAGGAGTGATATGGGCAAAGATTATAAAGTAGGTTCAAGAAAGAGATGTGTGCAAAATAGTAGCTCTGTATATAAAATGTAAATTATAGAAAACAAGTGGTAATACACTTCAGTATCCTTCAAAAGGCAGTTATTTATATACAATAACCTCCAACAGGCAGATACTTTGGGTGTATATTGGGCTGAATGCTGCCCTAGAGAGACCACTTGTCTGAGCTAGTATTTTTTTGTGTGTTTCAGAAGAAATGATTTACACTTCTAATATATCCATATTTGAAGTCAAGTGTGGTTCTCTGACTCAATTGCAGTCAATGAATGATGAGCCTTTGTGAATTATAAAAATTTACATTATATACTTCTTTCCAGACATGTAATGAGATTCCACAAGTTCTGGCAAAAGGATTATGATGAATCCACCTTTCTCACATACAGAATTGAAGTATTCAGTATATAGCTTTGAATGTGAGATAAGAGGATTATTAAAGAGATTAGATTTGCTTGATCCTTTATGCCATTTGTTAGTTATAGGCTAAGACCTAAAGTTAATAGATTAGTATTAATACAAAATAAATATTAGAAAAACTATAATAATAATGTTATTCATCGAAGTACCATGCTAAGGATTTTTACATCCATTATCTCATTTATTTCTCGTAATAATTCTATGAGGTAGTAAAATGATGGCAATAAGTTTCAGCAACTGATTCAAGGTCACACAAGAGCAGGACTGGTATTCTAACCAAGCAGTCTGAGTCTAGGGGTCACATTCTCAATTACTGCCATATACTGCCTCCCTCTGTGTGATAGAAGGTGTTTATATTGGATCACTGAATTGAACCATCTTGAGAGTTTTTGTTGGTAGATTTCAATTCAACGGTTGCCATGTCACAGCCAACAAAGGGGAATTTTTCAAGTTGCACAGACCTTTTTCCTGCTCTTTCCCCTACCCTCCTGTCACCCGTTCAATATGTTTACCTAGGTGAATGTACCTTTAAAAAACTTTTATGTTATTATCACCTCTCTACCTGCACCCCTTTGAGAACCACTGCTCTAGTTTGTATTAGTAACTCTTTTCCCTTTGTAAGGGTAAAGGTGACATTTAAAAGAAATATAGGTATTTCTGGTCTCAGGGAGCCTTACCATAAATTGGTCCTGAAATGTAATACACTGGTTAAGACTGAAGGATTCATGACCAGACAGAGTGTGAACTTTGTATGCAGCATTTCATTGTTGCAATGATATTTTTTAGAAGGTCTAAGACTCTGTGTCTAACACTTTCTTACTCCAACTGTGAGAATAAAAGACTCTTAGGTTTTTCTTTCTGTTCTCTTTGATAGCTAGATGGATAAATTAAATATAGGACCAGCTCCACGAATTAATCACTGTGTAAATGTAGGCAGGTTACTTCATGATTCTATGTCTTTGTTTCCTAATGTGTTAAATAGAAAAAGAATAATAGTACTTCATTTGTTGTTGTGAGAATCGAGAAGTTACTTGCAAAATGCTTAGAAATGTACCTATTACATAGTAAGCACTTGATATATAACAATAGGTATAGTGGTGAAGATTATTATTATGTAAGACAAGCTAGCTAATTCACTACCTTCATGTTCTCATGCCTACACCAGTGGAAATCTTCCATCGACAGAACAGAACAGTTGGCAGTTTTAGACTTCTAAGTCACACGGTTTCTTGAAAGAATCTATAAAATAGGAACTACATTTTTCTTAAATATCACAACAGAGGCACTATTAGAATAGAGACCAAAAGCACAGACTCTGGAAGGAGATTACTCAGATTTGAAACCTTACTCTGCCTTTTACTAGCTATGTAATCCTTAGCAAGTTATGAATCTTCTCAGGAGACCATTTCCTCCTCTGTAAAAAAATGAATGCGGAAACAATCATAGTTCTTTTCTCATAGGGTTATCATTAGGTACATATTAGCATCACTTAAGTGCCTGTGAAATAAATGAACAAAATTTTAAACATACTTTACCAACACACACATTATTCCATGTTAAAATATTTTCCTATTATTTCATGGAATTCTGACCAACATTGGTGCAGATACTAAATGTTAGATTTGACTCTGTGCTAGAAGACAAAGCAAAAGACAAGGCACTGTCATTTATATAATTATTATTATGAAAAGAAAGAAGCTTTTCCTGGTCTCAAATTTATTGTCCTTTAACCTCTTGGAGGCCTAACTTCATTATCCATAGGCAATTTTTATTTCCAACCTATACCTATAATATTTGCGAACATCCTCTGACAATGAATATGAATGTTCTTTCATATTGAAAATAACCTTACAAAGAAGCAAGATATATGGAAAAAAATAGAGTTAGCAATTTTTGCATGCCTAATACATTAAACACTCTTTGACATATTTGCTTATCTAACCTCACAACAACCCCACTAATTAGGTAATTTACCAATAAAAATACTCGAATAAGATTATGCAATGGATAAGTGGTAATGCTGGAAAATTCAACTCAGATTTACCTCCAGTATCCAGAGACTACAAATAATTGAAATTCAAATGAATCACAGAGAATTGTAAAACCTAGTAACCAAATTTCTAGGTGGAAATTTGTATAAGCAGCAATATTCTGAAAAGACTTACTATAGATTTCAAAAAATTGATAAAACATATAACATAGAAATAGCATATAAATAAGTCTTGCCCAAGAAAATTTTCATTGGCCACTATGTGACTTAAGCCACTTAGATTCTGAGAGAGGTAACTAGATATTTGATTACACACTTTTTGTCTAATAATGTGTTAAAAACTATTCCAAGAATAGTATCAATATACTGTTCATGATAGTTGTGCCCTGTTTATATATTATTGTTAATCTACATTAATTTTTACATTATGGTTAAATTGAATGGAAAGGGTTTTTTGAAACCTGGTAATTGCTGTAAAACATATTTTTATTGACTAAAGGGTTTTAATTTAAACTTCCTACTGCTTGGCAATATATTGTTTCTTTACTGTATTTTATAAAATATTTATGTATTTAATAAGATATTTCTAAGAAAATAATCTATCTTGAGCCCTTGAAAATCAGTGCATTTTAAAGACATGGTACAACTTGAATATGAAGCATAGCAGGGAACGTTTTTCTCTTTTTCTAATGACTCACTGTAAGGATTTTGTGTTGTCTATGCATGTTTATAATGTTACTGCAAGTAAACATTTCAAAAAATTACATAGCTTTTGTTTTCATTTTTCCCCAATTTTATACCTCCAAGGTTATTTTTTTAATCTTTTGGGCCAGCATATCTACATGAAGAAATAATAATATTACTAGCCTTCATTCAAATAGAATTGAGTGTTATTCATAAGAAAGAATAATTTAAATTAAATATGAACTTCTGAATAAAACTTCCCTAAGAAAAACTCTTCTGTGTACTGTATCAGTGACCTTGGGTTAATGATCTGACCTCCCTGAATCTTCATTTTCTCATCTATAAAAATGGGAATGTCAGTATGTTCATTTCAGAGTTGTTGGGTAAATTGGATACTCTTTGTGTCAGAGTCTAGCATATAATGGTACTTAGTTCTCTTCCTCATTTTTTCTCAGTAATTTAATTGATTTGTAGCTGCTATTGTAGAATACAGCATATTCTACGGTATTTTTTTACAATAATTTCAACACATGATAAATGGATAGCTGTCAATCGATAGGACTACTTACTTGGAGTGCAACAGTGGTTTCCAGTCATGAATTCACAGATGGGTACTGTCCTATCACTATATTTTTACTCTATAACTAGAAAAATAAGGATAGTTTTTAAAGTTTTTCATAAGGCTAAATGAATTCCAGTGAAATCTTATGCTCTTTCTAATTATGTTGTGATTAAGATATATTAATTTATAGTAAAGATAGTGATATTTGGGGGTTTTAAAAATATCCTTCATAGCAAAAGAAAGAATTTTGAACACCTACGTCAGTGACCCAAACTTCTTTTAAACTTCATTTCAAATATCAGCTCTGCCATTCACTGCCTATGTGATTTAGGGCAAGTCATTCAACCTCTCTGATGCATCATTTTTCTCATCTGTAGAATGGGAATAACACAGTAATAATCATCTCATGGGTTGTTATTAAAACAAAATTAGATAATACGTCAAGATTCCTAGAACAGTACTGGAATGTAATAAGCATCCCATAACCAGCTAAAATTACTATCATTATCACAGGTCTGAATCCAAACTGCTGGAAACCCTGAATTTAGACGATTTATCATATGTCAAAATCACTTTTAAAGTAAAGAAAGCTTATGTTTGTGGCTGATATAGTACCTGAAAGTCAGATAGTCTTTGTAGAAATATAAAAATTGCTATTGTATGTAAATACAAAATATTCTGATTTTCTGCAATGAATTGAATACTGTCATTGAACATCACCATAATTATTTGGTTATTTTTAAAGATCTGTCTTTATTTTTACATTAGATTAGGCTTTTGAAGCTTTTGTTCAGTCCAAGAAACAACTTATGGCACTGTTATATTTTTCACTTAATTTAATTATCAAGTTTTCCTTCCTTACTTTCTCTACATTTCTTAGAGCAAAGCTTTTCTATATACCAATTGCACAATGACAAAAGTCTACAGTTTTGTTGCAAATAGAAATAAATAATTGTGAAATATGAAGATAATTTTTCTTTTTGTTTCACATTGAGTTACTTTATATTACTTATTTCCAGGAGTTTAGGGTAATTGGCATGGTGTTTATTATTTACTCTTTCTGCTATTCTTGTAAGGCATCACAAGGAGAAAAACAATAATTAAGTAACTTTTTTAAAAGAAGTTTAGCATTTCCTTTGTTTTTTAAATTATTTTTTCAATGTTTATTTTTGAGAGAGAAGGAGCAAGCAGGGGAGGGGCAGAGAAGGAGAGGGGGACAGAGGATCTGAAGTGGATTGCATGCTGACAGCAGAGAGCCTGACACGGGGCTCAACCTCACCAACCATGAGATCATGACCTAAGCCAAAGTCTGATGCTTAACTACTGAGCCAACCAGGTGCCCCTTAGCATTTCCTTTAATTTGAATAGCACTTGTTCTGTTTTCTCAGAAGAAATTATTGTGGTAATTTTGAGTTATTAATGTCATGCCACACCATAGGTAAAAAAAACCTACAACCACATGTTTGAATGGATGAAGACAGAGAATCTCCTACTGAGGAAAAATACAGTAGTACAAATGGTTCCTTTATACAAACACATTGCTCCTTTATTGCCTTTGTTTTAGAGCATTCTGGTCTGAATGTTTCTGGGTATATCTCAGATTAGAAACCTCAGTTACATTTTCCTAAATATGAAAGCTTTGCCCTTTGTCCTGATAAGAGATTGGAAGGGTTTGGGAGGAATGCCGTGAATCCTCATCTGTATTTTTGCAGCAATAACAAAATTTTGTTACTGGGATGAAAACTATGCATGGTAGGGACTCTGTCTTATTTACCTCTCATCCTTAGTATCTACTGTGATGCTTTCTTGACACTTTAGTAGGTGCTTGATGAATGTTTATAAAATGCATATATTTTAAGCCAAGTGACCTAAGCAGCACATGTCAAATATGAGATTAATTGTGAAGTTACTTACAAGTGAGTCATTTAAAACCAGTTTCACATTCATAGGCTTGATATCCAAATTATCTTCTAGTTTTCACTGGATCTGCTACAGAATTGAAAGAAACTCTACATATGGAGCACAACTTAGCCAAGCATCTTACTGAATGATATATATGAAATTCTGAACGTCACTAATGAAGCCTTTTTGATTCATAATTTTCTGAGACTCTTCCCTAGAGTGGAATAAAATAATATGTTTTAAGTTCCTAATTCCTGAACAGTTACAGAAAACACGATTGCCCTCAACTACAGTAAAACAAAGTTTTCTCTAATAACAGCTGAAAACTTGTTAATACAATATGTGAAACTGATAGGTGCCCAGTGGGACCTCATTGCTTTAAGAGTCTCATTGCAACCAGAACTGTTCTTCCAGAAGTTCAGGCGTAATTATCAGTAAGCAAGACCGTGCAAGAACTTGCAGAGTAAATTACCATATGGTGTTGCCAGTGCACAAAGCCATAGTCAAGAGCCATGAACCCTAAGCACATGTCGTACTGGATATGTGAAGGCCATTCTATTACCCTTATGAACCAATGGGCCTCAGGGGGCTTTCTTTGACCTCAGATGTTAGATTGTTAAAACACTTTTAAAAAATAGTTTCATAAGAAATTTGTAGAATGGATTTTTTAGTTCTGTGAGATCCATCATAAATAATATTCAAAGGATGGTTATGAAACAAAATAATAGTTGCAGAAAAGGTTGATATTTTAGAAAACAATATTTTGACTCATTGTTCAGTTTATGCATAATGCTTAAGCCATTATCATTTGACCATAGATATAATCTATGAATAAAGCGAGTCTTTGTTTTTCCATAGCCTCTTTTAAATGCAATGTACCTCTTAAAATATAGACATTATTGCTTCCAAACTACCATATTCTTAAAAAGGCACTTAGCAAAACCATTGAAATTTGATACATTTATGTACTGAGGAGCAATTTCTGTGGAAACTTCTTTCTTAAATTAGTTGGATTATTTTATATGTAGTAGAGTAAAAAGGGAAGATTTTATTCAAATAAGGTATATCACCAACCTTTCTTTTTATGAAATATAGCAATACTTTTGTGACTTATTTAAGTAGCAGAGAGGTAACTACTTATTTCAAAATGTTTTTTACACCTATTTCTTTTTTAATGTCCTATTGCAGACAGAAGTGAAAGTGGAGTTAAAGTCAGGTTATTACCAATACTCTAATAGCTATAAATGAATCACTATTTCATGTGAGTGAACATTGGCTGAGATTTAGCAAAGCTATTGGACCAGAAAAATCTATTTATCCAATGGCTGGTTTACAGCTTTTCAATAGAACATTGGTTTTCACATTCTTTGTTAGCTTCGGTATCCTTTGTCTGAACTCACACAACTAAATGTAAAATAAATACAAGAAAAAAATGCTATTTGGGGGGAAGGGGGGACAGAGAGAAGGGGCCAGAGCCTTGCCAGCTTTAACCCTCCCATTTCCCCCACCCCATATCTCTGCCAATAAAGTGCAGTCCAGGAAACACATGCCCACACTCACACATCCTATGGTGGTCAAAGATCAGGTCAAAAATAAAATTAAAAAAAAAATTTTTTTTTAAGTTTATTCATTTTTTAGAGAGAGAGACAAAGCAGGAGCAAAGGAGGGGCAGAGAGAGAGAGAGAGGGAGACACAGAATCCGAAGCAGACTCCAGGCTCTGAGCTCTGAGCTGTCAGCACAGAGCCTGGCGTGGGGCTTGAACCCACAAACCATGAGATCATGACCTGAGCTGAAGTCAGACCCTTAAACTGACTGAGCCACCCAGGCACCCCCAAAAGAAAAATTTTAAAGTAGTTGAAGAGGATGCTTGCTTCGTCACTACTCTGTCTTCTCTCTACAATCTCTCCCTAATTGAATTTGGCCTTTGTCACTTTTCTGAGCGTGTAACACTCAACTTTCCTAACTATTTTCTCTCCATTGAAGTTAGCTTAGAGTTCATTCTCTCAAACCCTGATAAATGACATACATCTGTTAAACAGATAGCATATTTATTAATAATATACAACGAATGTATTTAGTTTCTTCTTCATCATATTTAACACCCTAATAATTAATATTCAGTTGTAAGATAAAAAAGAATAAGTTTATGGAACTCTAGTAGTAGGACTGGTTAAATATTTTTATGAATATCATACAGTTGGGTGACCACTTACTGGTAATGTCTTAGATTTGTATTGTGCTTATAATCTAAATTATTGAAATATATTAGCTAGGTATTGCTAGTATGGAAACCAGGCCACCACTAATCGGAAATATGATTTTAAGTGGTGGCCAATACAGTTTTAGATGATACATAAACACCTGGCATTAAATAATACTGAATTATATGTTCATTTGTAAGTTTTTTTTTTTTATCTTTGAAATCCCAAGGAGAAGCCTCATTTTGGTGCTAGTATTATTTTGAAATAAATTTACTTAGTAAAAAGCTGAGTAAATTTATTTTAAAAGGCTAGAGAGGGGCACCTGAGTGGCTCAGTCGGTTAAGCTTGTGACTCTTGATTTAGGCTCAGGTCATGATCTCACTGTTTCCTGAAATTGAGCACCACATCAGGCTCCTTGCTCACAGCACAGAGTCTGCTTGGGATTTTCTCTCTCCCTCTTTCTCTGCCCCTCCCCCACCCAGATGCAGGCTCTCTCTTTCTCTTTGTCTCTCTCGAAATAAAGAAAGAAAAATCAAAGGCTAGGTAAATAATAGCACAGGTGGTATTAGGGAATGACAAAAATTACAAAGGCAGTGCTGGAATTATATGAATTTGGGAAACTCCATTAACTCATTTGCTCTTCATAAAAAACTCCTAGGTGGGTAGTATTCTATTCGATCTCCATTTTTCAGCCAAAAAAACCAAAGCTGAAAAGTAGGTTTAGTGATTTGTCATGTCTACACAACAACAAACCTGAACCTTCTCTTATGATTGGTTATATTTGTAAATATGTACACATTTATATTAATAAATTTCTTATAGATATATACAGAGATTAAAATGTCTTAATATATGAGAGTATATTTTGAATAGATAAAATTAATTTCATAGACACTGTGTGTTCTAACATTGTGGAACTAATTTGGATAAAGTTGTTAGGAAGGAAATATTAAACATATCTTGCTTAAAGTAAAAGGTAGTAAGAGGGGCACCTGGGTGGCTCGGTCGGTTAAGCGGCCGACTTTGGCTCAGGTCATGATCTCGCGGTCCGTGAGTTCGAGCCCCGCGTCGGGCTCTGTGCTGACAGCTCAGAGCCTGGAGCCTGTTTCAGATTCTGTGGCTCCATCTCTCTGACCCTCCCCTGTTCATGCTGTCTCTCCCTGACTCAAAAATGAATAAAACGTTAAAAAAATAAATAAATAAAGTGAAAGGCAGTAAGAAAGTAAAACCCATTTTTTATAGTGAGAACACTCAAAATCTATTCTCTTACGAAATTTCAAGTATGCACTACATTATTATTAACAATAGTCACTACGCTGAGACATTAGGCCTTCAGAACTTATTCATCTTATAACTAAAATTTGTCCCTTTACCTTCTCCAGTGTCTGGTAACTACCATTCTACTCTGTGTGACTATGACTTTGACTTTTTCTTTTTAGATTCTGCCTGTGAGAGAGATCATCTAATATTTGTTTTTCTGTGTCTGGTTTTACTTCACTAGCATAATGCCCTACAATTTCATCCATGTTATTGCAAATTAGGTATAGATAGATATGTTAATTAGCTTGATCGTGGTAACCATTTCACAATGTATACATGTATCAAAGCATATTACTGAAATATATACAATTTTTGTCAATAATACTTCAATAAGCTGCAGAAAATAAAAGAAAGTCCAACACTAACACCAACAACAAAAAAAAACTAAATAAAACCACAATGTATAAATGTGATTTGTATTTTAATCTCATTCCGTAGAATACATATATATGGTATTGATAACCCTATATATGTATATAAAACCTATATCATAATTTCTATAATTTTTATAATATAAACAAAGAAAAGATTAATGATATTAAATTAAGTTTAAAAATTTACATATTTGTGTGTTGGTAGTGAGAAAAGTCATAAAAGAAGAAATTACTTGACCTGATATATCCAGCATCTAGTAGTAGCACAATAATAGTCGAAGAATGAATGTCACAATAGAATTTTCCAAAATTTCTTAAAAGGCAGGAATTGTGTCTTTTTTGCCTTTGTAGCTCCAGCACCTAACACAGTAGTAGGTGTATAATAGGTTGTTCAATTACTGTTTGTTAAATCAGTATACCATTTTTAAATATGCAAAGGCTTAACATCTTACAGTCTTTCTGGGATTGTAATTATCCCTTCCCTGGTTTTATTTTCTACCAAGCATAAAGGTACATCTTACTATGTTCCATATTCTCTTTCTTCACCTCCGGGAGTCATTAGTTAACATGATCATGTCCACCTCATGCATCTGCCTTTATTATTCGACTTCAAAGGCAAGAACTTCATGACAAATCCGCACAAGCTGCCTTGGCTCCTTTTTACATTTTCCTCGATTCCAGTTAACTGAAATAAAAATGTTTTAGTATTCCTGTTTGGTGTCATGTGTAGGTTGATACCTCACCAATAGTGTACGTAATAATGTTTCTATTATATGAGAAATAAGTATCTCTGAAGGAATAGAATGGTGAATAAAGAACTGGTTATATTCTGCCATGTTAACAGCGTATCACAATTGGAGTTTGTACTTTATAAGAATGTAAGAATATCATATATTTCTAAAATTAATTAAAAATTTTAGTGTGTTAGTTATAGAATTGCACTACAAATCAGTGTTTGTGAATGTATTAAGAGATGAACCATATTTTATACTATCTTAAATTTTGTTGAGTTAAAGACCTTGAATAACATTTTAATGGTACCAAAGGAAAGCATTTTTTTTATAACTAAGAAGATAAAGCCTCCCTTTGACCATGTCATTGCTACTATCCTGTACTTGGCTGTCCTTTTTGTTGTAAATTAAAATAGATGAAGGCTGTCGAGCCAAGTCAATGATAGAGGCTAATTTAATGTGATATAATTGATGAACTCTAAATTGCCCCACTTTTCCTCTTTGAAACACACTGAGTAGAGCTTAAACTTTCAGACAAAGTGTTTTGATTTATGCTCTTTGTCACATTGATGTTCAACAACTAATTGTAGTGGTAGAGAAACAAGAATTAACTCTTTATGGATACTGCCACAGATACTTTACAACAATCAGAGAAATGGACCCAGCTTAAATATACTACTGGAGTAATCCTTTAAAAAAAAAAGAGAGAGAAGAGAAATGTTACCCAAGAGAGGAGTGAGGAGAGATGTAGAGGTTACCAACTTAATACCCAGGTGATTAATTAAATGCTGTGACATATGAAAAACAATCAAGTTATTCTCTAAGGAATAAATCAAGTAAAAAAGTCCAAGTAAAATACTGGACTTCTATTCCCAGGATCTTCATGAGATCTAGTGAATCTGAATGCCCTTGATGCAGAACACATGACAAAATTTACAAGAGGAGAGATCATATAGGCATCTCAGTATGATGAGCCTTCCTAGCATATGGCATGCTGATAGAGTTCAGTAGAATTGGAAAGGTGCTATAGATGTTTCTGACTATCCAGTAGCAGCATAAGAAGGCAAAACAGAGCAACTATCCAGAAATTACCATTATTAGCACTATTCCATTCAGTGCTTTTTCCAGGGGTGAATGTATGTGAAAATGACCACCAGCAGTGCACATCCACAGATCAGTGCTTTATGCTTACACAATCTGTGTAGGATAGCTACAGAGAGGAACAAGAAGAAGATCGAGATTTTCTCAAACAGTACTCTCATACCTTTTACTATTTGGCAGAAGTGTTAGGGGCTACACTAAGGCTGCTAATCATTAAAGTTGGCAGTTCAAAGGCATTGAATTGAGATAGTGAAGCTCTTTCATAATCATTGATCAAACAGTGGCAATCTCATGATAGACTGAGGTATACTCAGTGACAAGTTAAAAATAAAATTTTAACCAAAAAAAAAGGGGCGTCTGGGTGGCTCAGTCGGTTGAGCGTCTGACTTCGGCTCAGGTCATGATCTTGCAGTTCATGAGTTAGAGCCCCGTGTCGGGCTCTGTGCTGACAGCTCAGAGCCTGGAGCCTGCTTCGGATTCTGTGTCTCCCTCTCTCTGCCCCTTCCCCACTCATGCTCTGCCCCTCTCTGTCTCTCAAAGATGAGTAAATGTTAAAAAAAATAATAAAAAAATAAAATTTTAACGAAAAAAAAATAACAAACAGAAATATCACACAAGCTGCCCAATGTGAAAAGGATTGCAGATCCAAACCACAGTCTCATTTGTGCAGTATTTGCCTTCTTTTTGGTTTTTATTTGCTTGTTTGTATTTTGTTTTTGTTTTTGTTTTGTTTTGTCTTGTTAATGAAGAATTATACTGATCTTAAATCACATGGACTACAAGAAGAGTGCTTTCCAGTAAGGACCATCCAGTGCCATTGGTGGGCTGATCAGTGATCTCTTGAGCAGTAGTCAGCTACAACCTAATGAAATTTTAGCTTCCTGTTTGTGAAAGATCACTATCGAGAGAAGAGAGCCAAATTCTTCCTATTAACTTCTAGGTTATCAGGACAACTGTATAAGAACAGTTTGGGGCCAGGGCACCTGGGTGGCTCAGTTGGTTAAGCACTGAGTCGGCTCAGGTCAGAATCTCACGGTTCCTGAGTTTGAGCCCCACATCTGGCTCTGTGCTGACAGCTCAGAGCCTGGAGCCTGCTTCGGATTCTGTGTATGTGTCTCTCTCTCTGCCCCTCCTTTGTTCGAGGTCTCTGTGTGTCTCTCTAAAAAATAAATAAGCTTAAAAAAAAAGAACAATTTCATGCCAATAAAATTAAAGGGACAATAAAGAGAATTATGGAGTAAAGTGAATTCTTAAGAAATGAAAACCTCTTGCCAAACTCAGTTCAAAAACACTGGTGCCTGAACTCAATCAAGCAAATGCATTAAAAAATAATGTTGCTGATATCAGGGCAGGACAATATCAAGAAGAATAAAAAGCACTGTGATCAAGTCAAACGGGCTGTTAAAGGTCAGAGACAAAAATCAGAAGCAAAATACGTCTGCTACATTTGAACACGTACTGTTTGAGAGCTCTCCCTCCTTTAGTGCTTGTAACTTCATGCAGCCTCCATTCTTTAACCACCTTTGTGATTAATCCTTCCCATTATTTGTCCACTGTCCAGCTTCTGAATATTGGTGTTTATTTTATTTATAGAAGAGAATCATTGGATCATCGCAGTAGAAAATGCAACATCATTCATGATTTAAAAAATGATAGCAAACTAGGAATGCAAAGAAATTTCTTTAACTTATAAAAAGTATCTATAGAAGTCCAGCATACAGCAAACATGGAATGCAGTGGAGAAATGTACAAAGCACACCTTTTAAAATCATAAACAAGGGAAGGATACCCTCTATCCCCACTTCTATTTAAAACTATACTCGTGCCTTTAGCCAGAGCAATTATCTAAAAAAGTAAAAGTTACATGGATCACAAACAAATGAATACATTTTTCATTATTTATAGATTGTATAATGGTCTACTTTGAAAATCTAAATGAGGGGCGCCTGGGTGGCGCAGTCGGTTAAGCGTCCGACTTCAGCCAGGTCACGGTCTCGCGGTCCGTGAGTTCGAGCCCCGCGTCGGGCTCTGGGCTGATGGCTCAGAGCCTGGAGCCTGTTTCCGATTCTGTGTCTCCCTCTCTCTCTGCCCCTCCCCCGTTCATGCTCTGTCTCTCTCTGTCCCAAAAATAATAAATAAACGTTAAAAAAAAAAAAAAAGAAAATCTAAATGAATATATGGAATAATTATTTTAAATTATGTAAATTATTGTAAAAGATAGCAAGTGATCAGAAGTACACTAAATACACAAAATAAAAATTTTATATATATAAAATGCTACAAATAGCAAATGTGATTTTTTAAAAATATCATTTACAGTAGCAATAAAAATAGCCTTTTAAGAACAATTTTAACAGATATATAAATTTTTATGTAGAAAAATATAAAGTTATAAAATAATACAATTTTATGAAGCTGTATTAAGAAACATTAGTGAAGATCCAACTAAATGGAAATATCTTCATGGATAGAAGAATGCCATGTAGTGAAGTTATCAATTCCACTCAAATTGATCCATAGATTTAATGAAATTTTCATTGCAACAGGTTTTTATAAAGCCTAAAAGATAATTTTAAAATTTACACAGAAGAGCCAGTATCTATATTAGTGCAAATCACTGGGAATAAAATAAATAAATTATCGGGGCACCTGGATGGCTCAGTCAGTTAAGAGTCCAACTTTGGCTCAGGTCATAATCTCACGGTTCGTGGGTTCGAGCCCTGCATTGGGCTCTGTGCTGACATGTCAGAGCCTGGAGCCTGCTTTGGATTCTGTGTCTCCCTCTCTCTCTGCTCCTCCCCTACTCACACTCTGTCTCACTCTCAAAAAATAAATAAACATTAAAATAATAAATAAATAATTTATAGCCTCACACAACAACATGGATGAATGCTACAAACATAAGCTTCAGTGAAAAAAGCAAGCTGTAAAGTATTATTCATAGCTAGAGGACATTTTTATAAACATCAAAAGAACCAAACGTGTTTACAATGATGGTTACTTTTAGAGTGGGGAAGCAGAGGAATGAAATAGGAAAGGAACACATAGGAGGATGAAGTTTTAGTAATGGCCTAGTTCTTGAATTGGGTGATGGGTTCATGAGTGTTCATAATATTATACTATTAACCTAATGGGTATATGTAATGTACACATTAACTTATAGATAAACATGCATGTGTATATAACATACTTAAATATTGTATATGTATATGCATCCTACATATATGTATATGTAATATATACAATATATGTATATTATATGTACAGGTATATGCTTGCATACATCCTTTGTATATATGTCAAGACATTTTAAAATAAACTTATTTTCTTTCTTTATTTTTTAATGTTTATTTGAGTGAGAGAGAGAGAGAGAGCACAAGCAGGGGAGGGGCAGAGAGAGACAGAGACACAGAATTGGAAGCAGGCTCCAGGCTTTGAGCTGTCAGCACAGAGCCCGACGTGGTGCCCGAACTCACAAACCGTGAGATTATGACCTGAGCCAAAGTCAGATGCTTAAGTGACTGAGCCACCCAGGCACCCTTCATGATTTAATTTTTAAGAAAAAATATTAGCCAGGATATTATAACTTATGAACAATAAAGTTTTTGTGTCTTGCACTAAAACTTTTAAATGAAAAAACAAAAGTTAATATACCTAGATTCCTCATCTCCTGCATAGCACTTTTTGTGACATGGGCTTCAGAGGCTTGCCTACCTGTCTAACTTCATTTCCACTGAATTCCCTATGTTCTAAGGAAAGCAAAGGATTGACTGTTCCATGGTATTTTATTTTATTTATTTTATTTTATTTATTTTTATTTTATTTTATTCATTTTATATTTTATTTTTATTTTATTCTTTGCCTGTATGTTTCCTATTTTAGCCTTTCTGCTTAATGTGTTCTCATCTTTCTTCTCTCTCTCTCTCTTTATCCTCCTTCCTTCTCCCCTTAACCCTCCTATCTCTGTTTTCTTCTCTGTTTTCAAAATTCATCTGGGAGCCTTCCTAGCCCACCATTCACTTACTTCTAGTATGAGTTAAATGACCCATCTCCTTTGCTACCATAGCTGGTTATGGATTTCTCTTTCATGGCATAAATTACATGTTCTAAAGATAGAGTCTTATCTTTCTTTTCTCACTGTCTAGCATAGTCCCCAGGATCTGTCTGTAGTCAGTAAATACTTATTGAACTAAACTGATGATCTTTAATATATGCATTTGTGTTTCCCTTGTACTTCACTATAACTGTGACCATCAGACTACCTGTTTCCCTCTGAATCCTAAGAACTAAAAACCTAACTCTGTACACTTCTATTTATCGAGCGGAAGTATACATTACTGTCATTCAAATACTAATAGACGTTTTTATTTTTAGCATTACATGTACACATTTTCTTCTTTACTTCCTAGAAAACAGGATTGGTTAAAATCATAAGGTATTGATAAAAATATAAAGGAAAGGAATATACTGCATATTATGTGTCAGAGCAGTGATATCTTTTCATCATGTTGAATTTATTGAATTTTATCTCAAGCTTCATTTTACTCAAAATCTGTCCTTCACAGGGTAGCTCCTTGCTTTGGTTAATATTTAACATTTTAAATATTTTATATTACATTACACCGTTTAGTGAAATGTGCACATATTTTAAGATTTCTGCCACGCTTTAAGGAAGAGCCTAAAAACACCTGTAAAATAAAATGCATTTACTCTTCTGTTCTTCTAATTTACCTAGTCAAGTCACAGGGATAAGGGACAGAAAAGAGTTTCTGTGTGCATTCTATTTGGTTTCTTTCTGAACAATTTTGACAACTTTTTCAGGCTTGAAAAAATTAGTTTGAGTAATAATGTATTGTGTGTTGACAGATATGGTCATATTTAGGACCAGTCAGTGCAGAATGTTAATTTCCCATACCTCTTCTTCAAGGGTTCGTAATGCTCCACCTCAGGCCTTCTTCCACTTGGCTATTGTATTGATTTCCAATGAATTCTACAACAAATTACTACAACTCTGGTGAAAACAACACACTTTTATCCCCATACAATTCTGGAGGTCAAGAGCTGGAAATCAGTTTCACTGTGCCAAAATCAAGGTGTCAGGGCACACCCCTTCCAAAGAGTCTAGGAGAAAAGGGTTTTTTTTGTTTGTTTGTTTTTGCCTTTTCCAACTTTTAAAGCTACATTCCTTGCACTCCTTGGCTCCTGGACCCTTTCTTCCATCTTCAAAGCCTGCAGTGTGTCCTCTTGCTTGAGAAGTTTCCTTGTCTTTGCCTCTTCTGTAGTCAAATGTTTCTCTGCTTTCCTCTTATACAAACACTGTGATTGCACGTAGGGTCCTTCTCGTTAATCCAGGATAACATCTCCATCTTAAAATCCTTGACCTAATCACATCTGCAGACTCCCTTTTGCCATATATAATAGCCCTCAGAGATTCCAGGGGTTAGGACCTGGATGTCATGGGGGGCCATTACTCAGCCTACCACAGCTATTATCTGCCAAATCACGCAGTAATCTTTTCTCTGCCATGACTTCAGTTGTATCCATGAATGTGTTTAGTACCAATATTATCTTCACATTTTAGGCCCACTTCAAAATTCTGACACCGAAACATTAAATGAGGGCATCCGATTTGTATCTCACTGACCACCAGATGGCAAATTATGTCACGGTATTCCTAATCCTAATCTAATCTAATTTTGAAGTCTAAATAGTTAAATATATCAATTTAAAATCAGGCATACTACCATGCAGCTTTGGATCAATTAAACTTTTATTATCCAGATCATTTCTGATGAAAGTAACTACACAGAAATCAGATTTCAAAAATTGTCCTCTGAGCTACTTCAGTGACTTCTGAGACCGGTAACTACTACCCGGTTCTAACATCAGCAGTTGTGTTTTCAGTTAACATAAGATTCTTCTAATGCTCTGTTAGTTTCCAGTAACTCCTTGTAAGTTTCCTAAATTTTATTAAGAGTATATATAGTACCAGTTAAGATAAATAATTGACTGCTGACTGTGATTTATCTTAATTGTAATTATTTACATACAGGATTTCTCCTAAAACTTGTTTCATTAATACTTTTATCTCAGGCAAGTACTAATCCTTGCCACTTTTATCCTGTAGTGTCCTGTAACATGAATCATAAATAATAGGCACAAATACAGCAGCTTTCTAAAATACCAAAAGTTACTACTTTATTACTTTCTTGGTTTTGTTTTTCAAATCATACATACTTATGGCAACAGTTTAAACAATTCAGAGGCATAAAAAGAATGATGGATATTCTCCTTTTTCTTTGTTTTAGAAGCTTCTATAGAGAAGCTGGGAAAACATAAATTTAAATGAATTAAAATTCATGTTCTAAAGATAAAGCTTTCTGTTGTTTTTGTTGTTTAAATGTTTATTCATTTATTTTGAGAGACTGAGAGAGACTGAGAGCGTGGGAGGGGCAGAGAGAGAGGGAAAGAGAGAATCCCAAGCAAGCTCCATGCTTCCAGTGCAGAGCCCAGCACAGTGCTCCATCCCACAAGCCCTGAGATCATGAACTGAGCTGAAATCAAGAGTCAGAAGCTTCTGCCAACCAGTTGCGATCTTTTAATATAATTACTGAAGTTCCTCATTAATCTCGCTAATTAGCTAGAAATATTCCTTGATGTTTTATTGTTTTCAAGTTCTTATGCATTTCTTCCTTCAAATTATTTTGATTATATATATAATAAAATTGGTATAAAAGTCATCATTCATCATGCTGTGCTGTTTTGAGGAAAGACAAACATTTGGTAGGATAACTGCAATCTCTAAAGGTGGCAAGGAGTGCAGGGTAGAACTGAGAAAACTCTATCAATTTGCTGAGGGTTCTCTGTCTCTAGCTTCTAATTTTGCATAGATCAGAGTTGTCACTACTGAAGTGGAAAGACAAGGAGAATAGAAGTAAATCTCTAAACTACAGTTGTTTTGTCCCCTTTTAGCAAGTCCTATATATACTTTGTGACTTACTGTTCCCTGAGAAAATTGGAGCCTGACCTCGCAAAGTTCTCGTGAGGACACAAGTATTTTCAAAGTATAGTATTTCTAAAGGGAATTATTGTTTTAATAAAAAGATATATCAATAGATAATAATAAAAATCCATTTGAAAATTCGTAAACTTTTTTTTTACTTTTTGATACTATTAATTAGAAAGGGCTAAGAGACCTTTTTATAGAAAGAGGGCATCATATCCAATGACATTATACTTGTTCTTCCTCTCCTTTTGTTTGCACTAAAGCAGATCTTGCCAAATCTGATACATTATTCTCTGAAGGTATGTTTGCATCATTTCCAATTAAATGTTTTAAGTCAGCAGTATACAGTAAATTATCCTAAGTGTTATTGTAAGTTCAAGCTGAAATGTTAGCAAGAGAATTGCTAAGGGGCAGCATTTAAACTCTTATGGGCTCTGTATTTTCTCATGTTTGTGGTACATATTACTTAGACTGATGAGCTTACAGTAGCTTCTAACTTGAATTAATATATGGTTTTAGTGTCTCATTTTTGGGGGGGGGTCAATACACGTACATTGGTATAACATTTGCTTAGTAATTGATCTCACTTTTTTTGAAGCAAGTAGACAATGATACAGGAAAATAGGTTATAAATTTTTACTTGGATTCTCGGAAAGGAAACATGCATGTGTTTTGTGAAAACTATGGCATTCAGAGGATTGAGTAATAATTTTTGCTGTGTTTTGTTACTTTTATTACTGATGGAGAAAAGAGTTCTTTGAAAAGTTGCGGAGACCAATTAAATCTTGAGGTCTATTTTAATAGTATTTATAAAAATTCATTTAGTCTCCAATAATCTATGTATTTCTTTGACTCTTGACCAAGTTGCCCTTCAAATTGTTGATGGATAGAAGGTGATTTCTTAATTAACAAGGCCTAAAACGTTCAAATCAATAGTAGAATTCTATTGGTATTTGTTGGCACGTCACACATTTGAATACCATGCTTGTCCAAGTACTAAGTACTGCAATGTATGTTGAGGAAAGTTATGTAACAGAAATGATTGATGCAAATGTAGTTATGTTTTTCAAATCTTGGTATCACAAACTTATTCCTAGGTACTTGAAGGGAAAGAACGTATAACTGAAAAGGAATAGAAAAGGCAGGGTGGAAAAAGATTTATGGAAATCAAAGTTGACATAGTTTGGGAGATTCCAAGAGAAAGAAAGCAGGAAACAGAAACAATGCATAGTGTTTGACAGATGAGCAGGAATAGTATGCAGGGACTTGTAGTGTGAAGAAGAAGGATAAAAGACTCCTTTCACCTCATACAACATAATAGTGAAATGAATTATTCTGACCCAAATTATTGTTTAATTATCATAATATGGTTCATTCAAATTCTATACACACCCTTTAAGTATCCGCTTTGCCTCACAGACTTCTTGATGCCTTAAGTACCAGTCCAGTCCATGGAGATACTGTCTTTTTCTGAGATCATAGTATTTTTTATGCCACCCACTTGACAAGTAATCACAAATTTACATTTTTGATTTGTTTTATCATTAAAATCTTCTATTGTAAGTTAACATTTCACTATTTAAATCTCAATTTCCTAAGGACAATATAAATCTAGAAGACAAGCTCTCTCTCCTCTTTCTTGCTATTCTCTACACCCTTAGCAAAGTGTCTTGCATTGTGCAGAGAGCTCTCCAGTTGTCTTATGCTTGAAAATGATTTGGCACTTTTTCACCAAAGGAAGTCACTCACCTAATATTAAGAGAGAAGATAAAATATCATTGAAAGCATTCAAAGACTTGGGCAAAATTTAGAAGCTTTGAAACATGTAGTTTGTCAGTAAGCTGTTTATTTTGGTTCTGTTATAGATCTGAGATGGAAGGTTGGTGTTTGTGAGCCAAGACAGTATCAATGAAAGGGGGTAGTCAATGGAAAAGGGGCACATGAATAAGATTTTTACATTTTAGAGATAGTGGTTCTAATGAGTACTACACTTGAATTAATTCCAAAATATATCCCTTGAGCTGAAAGTGTGTGCAGTCATAATTGCATGACCTGTGATAAATTGTCTTTGTCCCAAGACAGATTACAAAACTGGCACTGTATCAAGATAGAGTAGTTGTAGGGGAATAGAAACCGTCTGGACATCTGCTAAAAGGCACATGCCTCAGAAAACTGAAGATATGATCAATTCTTGAGTTGCTTTGCTGACAGCTCTTAGAAGGTAGGCAGAACAGTGAAAGAAACTACTAACCATGTTGGGAGTGTGGAAGTCCTGAGAAAAATTTATCATGTCATTTTAGACTATATAACATTCAGGAAAAGGAATACAGGAGGTAGGCATATACATATCTCACATTTTAGCGAGATAGATTTCAAAATGTTTAAAGAAAAGCTATATTTGATCAAATGGCAGGAGAAGCTAAAATAAGATATCCTAATTAATATTTATTCATTCACTTATTACGTAAAAGCAATAGGGTTAGAAAATCTAAAGCTCCAGGAGAGTTAAGGCTTCAAAACTGAACTGTTTTTCTTTTCTGTTAGGATGACTTGGCTGATACAGTAATGATAGTCTTCAGATATGATATATCTTGACTTCAGCAAAGAATTTAACATAGCAGATATTCTTTGGAAATAGATTAAAAAAAATGGACACTGGGTAATAGTGTAATTATTGTTGGTGGTTTCTAGGGTGGGGACCAATTATTAGCATTCTCTTCTCTACCTGGATTCTAAGCAAATATGATATGAACAATTAAATGGCATTAGGTATATAAACCTGGTGAGCTTGCTAATTCTGAACTTCAAATTTAGTCACCTGTCATGGATTATGCTAGACTAGGGCATGGTTTGCCCCATGGGGATCTTCCCAGGTAATAAGTTATAAGATGAAAAATCAGAGTTTAATTCACATCATCTGTAGGCAGATTAGTTTCTAAGGGGAAGAGAGGCAGACTTAAGTTGAACATACTGCAATTCATCAATAGGATAAGCCACTTCAACTATTATGGTCAACCTTGGGAGAGTTTATATACCCTGGGGTAATAGATCAGCAATTTGTCAAGACAGCTCTGTGCCCACCTTCAGGAGAAAGGGTGCCAATTCCAATCACTGATTCTTTGAGTATTATCCTGGGACCCATGGTGGTCAGTTTTGATTTCATATCCAGAAAGCTCTGAAATGGGTTGGAACAGTATATGTATCAAATCAACTTCAGTGGAAGTCCTGGAAACTTGTCTGCAGTCTATTCTCCATCCCAAATTATGTCTAACTGTTTATATGACCACATTAAATAACTCATTAAATGCTAAATACTAAATTAAATACTAAATTGCATTAAATACTAAAATGCATAATGGTACATCAGTAATAAAATTCCAACAATGTAGAAATGCCCTGAATTGAATACTAACCTTACTTTACCAAACTTCTAGGGGAAAATTATTAAAGTTTAAAAGATTATATTTGTTTTCAAGTTAAAACCATAAGTAAAGCCCAAAGTAAAATTATTTTGCCTTTGTGAGTTAAAAATTCTTCAAATAAACTCCAAAAACTATCCTTCAATATTCTTTGTACTCTTAGGCAGAAGAATTCTGCATTCACAGGTAGAGTTGGGATTGTCTGTATCTCAGCAGGATGCATTGTCCTTCAGAGTCAGTACAGTCATATTAGCTCAGTAGCAAGTCTTTCATAGGCCTTACTTTCAAAGAATACAAATTCTTACTAACACACAGAACATTTTCACAGCACTGGCACCACAATTACCAAATTAAGAAAGTAGACAAATCCTCAGACCCTACTGAAATAATCTCAAGTGAAATTACGTTGCCCAAACCTAGATCTTAGTGATGTCAAAAACCATAGCAGAAGGGCACCCGGGTGGCTCAGTCAGTTAAGCGTCCGACTCTTGGTTTCTGCTCAGGTCATGAACTTGTGGTTTTGAGAATTCAAGGCCCACATCAGACTCTGTGCTAGCAGCACAGAGCCTGCTTGGGATTCCCTCTCTCCCTTTCTCTCTCCCCTCTCCTGCTGTCTCTGTCTCTTTCTAAATGAATGAATGAATGAATGAATGAATGAATGAATGAATGAATAAATGAATGAATGAATGAAAAGATAAACAGAACACAGCAGAGACTCACTGGTATCTGAATTTAAAAGTCTATACAAGTTGTTGAAAATCCATGACCTGTGAGGTTAAGTGCAAGAAATCTGTAAGCAAATGTTAATGTGGTATTAATGCATACTCATCCGTGAAAGACACAGTGTTACCTTCTTGTAAAATTTGGAAATTTGTAATGGTATCAGCCCCAAGCACCTTATTCAAGTACCTTTTTTCCCCCAGACTGTATATTCAAAAACCTCTTCGTTTCCATTCACCTCAGTACCAAGCTGAGAATGCCTGTTTTGGCATGCCGAGTGAGCATGATGAACAGGCGGGTCATCGTATTTCATTGTGACTGTTGCCACTGCATATCAGAATGGCCTTGCTTCTGAGGAAAATTTTGTCTCTCTTATGTTATGAGAGACAACCTGAGACCACATGTTGAAGAGAGACCTTCAGCCTGTATTCATACTGCATACCTCTAAGATGCATCCATAGATTCCTCCTTGGTCCTAAGTTAATTCCTTAATTCAGCAAATATTTAGTGAACATCTGCCAGATACCAAATACATTTTGATGCTGAAATTTTAACATAGATAAAACCCTACTGTACTCTCAATGGGGAGACAATCTCTAAGATAATAAGCAGAAGGCATATCATGGCAGACGGTAGAGAATGCTGTGGAGAAAAAGAAAGCAGGGAAGAGGGTTAGTAGCAGTGTGTGTGTGTGTGTGTGTGTGTGTGTGTGTGTGTGTGTGTGTTGGGGGGGTGGGTGTGGGTCTGTGTGAGTCAGTGACTGACATTTTAAATGAAATGGTTAGGAAAGAAGTACAGAATGGAATTTTAGGCAAAGTAACTAGTGTTGGCTCCCTAGGCCTAACATTAGCCATATATTTTATTTTTTTAGTTTTTGTTTTCAACATTTATTTATTTTTGAGAGAGAGAGAGAGCATGAGCAAGCCAGGGGCAGAGAGAGAGATGGAGACACAGAATCCAAAGCAGGCTCCAGGCTCTGAGCGGTCAGCACAGAGCCTGATGTGTGGCTTGAACCCACAAACCGTGAAATCATGACCTGAGCTGAAGTTGGGTGCTTAGCTGACTGAACCACCCAGGCTCCTCAACACTAACCATTTAAAACTCACTTAGGTTCTATAATATGTACATGGGACTTGGCTTCTTTGTAGCTTAATAACAGCAAATATTCTTCTGCCCGTCAATTTCTAAAGGCATTTCTTATCTGTACAATTAAATCATTGTCTCACCTCACCTGCTTAGGGAGAGGCACACCTGAATAGTAAATTGCACCTGAAGGCCATAGCCATAGCTGAAGTCCAGTGATCTGCACCTTTTTCTGTTTGGTTCCCTTAACACTTGTGCTGCCTTTAAGGAAGCAGAGTGACTTATTTAATATGTAAATTTAGGTGAAATAAATATCATCATTAATAAAGATGATATTATGTCCTTTATTTCCACTTTTTATTTTTTAACTTGTTTAGAATCCCAAGTAGATAAGAAAGGGCTACTTATGGGAAACCTTATCAGAGACCCCAGAAGCTGAATAGATTCTTTGTTGAATGCTAGATAAGTATCCTTTTTTTTTTTAAATTTTAACATTTATTTATTTTTGAGACAGAGAGAGACAGAGCATGAACGGGGGAGGGTCAGAGAGAGGGAGACACAGAATCTGAAACAGGCTCCAGGCTCTGAGCTGTCAGCACAGAGCCCAACGCGGGGCTCGAACTCACGGACCGCGAGATCATGATCTCAGCTGAAGTCGGCCGCTTAACCGACTGAGCCACCCAGGCGCCCCGATAAGTATCCCTTTTTAAAGAAAGGACTCCTAATAAGGTAATAAAGTGTTCATTTATGTTCTCTGGTCAATTTAAAATTTTCATCAATCAAGAAATAAATAGCATGATTATAAAACTTAGAGATTTATAAACAAATTGGTAGAAGGAAATATAAAAAGAGAATTTATGTTATTAAGTATATAGAATATATTTGGTGAGAATTAAAATGTCTTTTGTACAGGCAAAATAATTATATGGTTAGCTATATTTTATTAGTAGGAATATGCCATAAGCCATAAATTCAGGAAAAGATGTACCAGTCAATAGGCGAAGCAGATAAGATATATAGGAAGAAGTAATCACGTTCTTGGTAGCATTCTTGGACCATGAGATTGAATGAGCCAAGAAAGCTGATTAGTCATCCTTGGTGAGGGACTGGCTGAGACTGAAGGAGACCAGCACTTCTCTCAGTGCCCCACGTTTGGGACCCACTCCTCATACACAATATGTATACAAAGTACAAAAGTTAGGATCCAACCACATATGATACAAAAAGCTGTACTTCATGGGAAGGTCAAGGGAGGATATGTTTTGGATAAATCTTTACAGTGGGAAGAGGATGATTTCACAAGCTTTGAAAATAAAAGGGAGTGTGTTACAGCTAGGGGGCTTCTTAGGTATCATACATCCATTTTCTCCCAGAGTAGATAGGTGGATATGGGCTATGAAAATAAACCAGATGTTTCTAAATCCATACACCTTATCTGTTCTATCTTTTGACATCCCTATATGGAGGAAACCCTGGGACATAAAAAGTGAAAGCCATTCTCATCAAATCAAATCTCATAAAATCATCAAATCCAATATGATTTACCTTGGATTACTGGCAAGTGAGGCAACTCACTGTTTTGATTGTTCTCTTTGCCAGCAAATCGTGTTGACCTGCTCAGAGAGCTGAGTTGAGACTCAACACAAATGGTAATATGGGGATAGCTGTTAGTTATGTGAGTTGAACATTCAAAAGATCAAAGATGATTCTGCACTCAAGGAAAAATGGGTTAAAAATGATAATAGCAGCACTAAAGCATGAAAGATTAAAGATATACACTATGACGTTCTAAATTTAGATTAAAAAACTCACTTGTAGAAATTGTAAGTCGGAACACTTGTTTTAACCAAAGATCGTGTGAGGGAGCCCTGAAATTGTTGATTGGGTCCAACAACGGAGCAATTCTAAAAAGAAAAAAAAGTAAAAAAAAAACAAAAAAAATGTTTTCAAATGCATTTTAATTTAGAACACATTAAGAAAAGTATTTCCACCACGTTCTCCACTAGTCAGGTCACGTCCAAAATATTGTGTTCATTTTACATTTTAAGAAGATTGAAAAATGAAATGCTGAAAACCGTGTTAAATGAGAAACAGTTTTGTCCTTTTTATGAGACTATGAGTAATCTCCTTGAGGACAGCACTATTTCTCGTATCTCTTAAATGCCAGTGCCTGGCCTTCTTCCCAGAACATCGAAGTTTTCCATAAATGTTTGTTGCATGAATAATGAATGCAAAATTGAAGATACTGGAATTGTTTAATTTGAACATGTAAGAAAATTTCAAATATGTAATATATATTTAAAGGAATTTTAGTGAGATTAAAAGTATTCTATTTAACTTTAATGATCCAAAAAGATCCCAAGAATGTTAAGTTTTTGTTCTGTATAATGAACTTTCTGTGTTAGAAACCTTTGGGGGAAAATACTGCCTTGCTAAAAAGTGATTCTTTTGCTAGATATATTTGAGGATGCTCGTTGATCATTTATCAGAAAAGTTGAAGCACTTTTGGCCCTGCTTTCATGGGGATAGTGGACCAGGTAACCTCTAGGATTCCTTCCAACTCTGAAAATGAGTTATTTCAGTGAGTCTGCTGTGACCACTGACTTTGTTACCTTTCGATTTTTGTGGTTTAACATACCATTCCAAGTACGTAAGAAAGACAATTTATATCAGTCATGAGTAATCTGTGCTGCATCAAACTGCCCTTCACATTGAAAAATTCAATTGATTTACATTAGTTTTTAAAAATATTTATATCATATCCCCTTTCACAAAAGATTAAAAACAAGTATCTGCCTATCAACCTATCATATCATACTGATTAGTCCATGAACAAAATAGGTATCTTTCAATATTTAAAACACTGAGTGTCTGGCTTCAGCTCAGGTCATGATCTCACGGTTCCTGAGCCCCATGATTGACTTTGTGCTAATAGCTTGGAGCCTGCTTCAGATTCTCTGTCTTCCTCTCTCTCTCTCTCTCTCTCTCTCTCTGACCCTCCCTTGCTCACACACGCCCACAGCCCTCTCACTTTCTCAAAATTACACATTAAACAAATTTTTAATAAAACTTTTTTAAGAAAAATAAAACATTATATTGAACAGATGTCTTATTTCACAAAGAAACATTTCGCAGAAAAGTCATTTTTACAGTTTCTCAATATTGAACTTTTGAAAATGGCTCCATTTGCTAATAGCAAAATAATCACATTTTCCTTAAAGGAAAAAAATATTTTTAACATATCGATTAAGGGGGAAATGCCAGTGTTTGAGTCACTTATGTCTCCAGGAAGATTTAAGTGTCTTGTGGAACTTTGAAATTATTGTCACAAAGTACTTAAATGTTCAACATGAATTCCTTATACACTAAATGTAAAAGCTAACTGGATTACGTTGCATTTAGAATTTCTGAACCCAGAAGCTAACATGTTGTGGTTCCAAAATGAGTCTTGAGCTTTGTATTGATTCCCAGAATCAGGGAGGAAAAATTACTTCTTTAGTAAATTAATTCTTAAGAGGGGGGAAACACTCCTGAAGGATTGAGCTGAGCTTTATTGTAACCAGAGCCTCCAGTCATAAATTACCGGCACACAGGCCAGAGTCAATGTGTCGTTTCTTTTGTAATCAGCTGCTTTTATATTTCCACTTGTCAAGGTTGACTTGATCATATTGTGCATGTCTTGGATGTCAGAGGCATTTGTTCTTCCTCTGAAAAGCAGGACAAGCATTTCTCTGACAACTTAGACTTCTAACTTGGGGAAATAATATATTCCACAGTTATGACTGTGAGGATATTTCCATGTGGGGAATATTTTTTTCTAGCGCAAGTTTCGAAATTTGAAATTATCCAGTTTCCCATTTTTGCTCTTTGAGGAGTAATATGTGTTAAATATCCATTCTGGGGATCTAGCTTTTAAATGACCTTTTCAGTACTCATCCTTTTGCTCATTTTGATTTGCTCAGATAAATTACAACCACCTGGCCTTTTGTATTAAAGAAGGTTACATACAAAATTGACCTTTTGGTACTTATTGGGAGAGCTGGGTTCATTGTATTTGAGATTAACTGCTGTTTCTGTTTTTTGGGTTATGTCTTAAATAATTATATTTGAGGATGGTAAAATCTTTTTTTTTTTTTTTGCCTGTTTGCTCTAAGCCACTGCTAACACCATAAGAATGGGCAATACAAAAAGAAACTATGTTTCAAAAAATAATAAATATGATTTCTTTAGATCCTATGGTGTCTGATGATTTATATATGTTCCTTCAATTTCTCTGAACCTTGATAAAGCCAAAATTATCCTTTGGCCATTTTGCTCCTTGCCACCTTGCTTAAATAAGACTCAGCCTTCTTTCTGTTTCTTAACTTAATTAAGACTTGCCTCTGGAACGTTGCAATTGCTGTTCCTTCTGCCTGAAATGATATTTTCTGGATTCCTTTGTCCCATTCACTTAATTCTCCACTGTTCCCCTACCTTCTCTGGCCTCTGTGTAGTGAGGGTGGGCCATGTGACTATTTATGGAAAGTGATGTCTGTCATTTCTGATCTGAGGCACTGAAAAGTGTATACAGGATTCACTAGCCTCTTAGACTCAAGGAATCCTTGGGCTGAGATGCAGAACCTCAAGGTTGGATCAGTCTATATGGCTGAATTACCAGATGGGGAGTTACCTATCCCTGTAGAGGATTTTGTGTGAGCAGGAAATACACTTTTCTATTTTAAACTACTGAGCTCTTGGCGATCCATTCGTATCCTGACTGAATATTCAAGGTTTCAGGTTAACTGGCATTTCTTAGGAGACCTGTCCCCCTACCTAAAGCACTTTCTCCTTCTGCTCTCTCTTTGCCCTTACCATTGTATGTTTTCTGCAATGAATTTTTTTGTAATTTTTATCTGTTTAAGTATCTATTGAACAAACAAGACTTCTACATACTGTAATGATTTTTAAGTGCCTAGAGTAATCTTTTTTTTAAAATTTTTTTCAATATTTATTTAGTTTTGAGAGACAGAGAAACAGAACCTGAGTGGGGGAGGAGCAGAGAGAGAGGGAGACACAGAATCTGAAGCAGGCTCCAGGCTCCGAGCTGTCAGCACAGAGCCCGACGCAGGGCTCAAACCCACGAACCGTGAGATCGTGACCTGAGCCGAAGTCGGATGCTTAACCGACTGAGCCACCCAGACGCCCTTAGAGTAATCTTTAGATTTGGCAATAAGCATGATATCAAGCAATAGCTGAGGTTTTGACTCTTCTAGATAAATACATTCTGCATGACTTCTTTCATTCAGAAGTGAGGTCATCTTTGGCAAAGTCTAAATCAGTGATGCCATCCATGTCACAAAGAAAGGATTAAGAATCCGAATTTTAGAAGTTCCTTTAGTAACCTTCAATATTCTGCAACATCTTGACATATCTTACAGTTTTTGCTCACCAAGAAATACATGAGACTTTGTGGCTTTTAAATCCAGGTTACATAAGTACTTCACCCAACATCAGAATGTTCCCCATTTGTCTGCCACCAGTCTCCTGGTAGATGGTCTAGAAGAGTCCCTAATATTTTTTAATAGCATGTAAAACCTTACTGGAGAGAACCGGAAGAGTTACCTCTTATATATCCATTCCCCCAAAAAGTGTTTGCTACCCAGTAGGAACTCAGTACAATTTTTTTTTCAATGAATGAATGATCATAGCCAAACTTATTCACCAAGTAGATAAAGATATGAAAGAACGCTCTATCAAATGGTTCTAAGAATGGGCTTTTACAAATACAGAGAGAAAGAAAGGAAGGAGGAAGGAAGGAAGGAATGGAGGGAGGGAGGGAGGAAGGGAGGAAGGGAGAGAGAGAGAAAGAAAGAGGAGGGGAGGGAAGTAAAAATTTCTGCCCCAAATTTAGTTTAAATCCTTTAAGATTGATCTTTTGGAATGCCAAGTAAAAAAGAACTTCAGTATCTGCTTTTGTTGCTTAATGAAATTTCTTCACAAGGCAGGAAGACTTTCCCGAGAATTATTTTCTTATTGCTGATGCATGAAGAGATGACATGCAGTCATACTTCTTTTTTCATTGGTGAATTAAATGAAATATGTTGCCAACTCTAAGATAAAAAGAAATACACGCAGGTGTATCATCTGCATTATCAAACTTTTGCATAGACAATTAACTATTATTACTAGATACAAAGGATTTTCTTTTGAGAAAGTGTTCACAAGATGGAATTCGTAATTAACAGTCAACAGGCACACACACGTTCATGAAAACCAGGGATTGGCTATGCTGGGACATGTTAGCATTTCATTTAAGAAGAGAAATGAGGAAGCTACCAATTTTATCCTAACTTACTTCAAAATATTAAAAGAAATGTTAGAAATATTAGCAGTTTCTGAAGTGGATGTGATAATTTGATAGAAATATTGTTTTGCTTTTCTTTGTTTTCTCCATACCACAAACAAGCTTGATCTTTCTAACCAGAATGATTCTACCAAGGTCTTTCCAATGATACAAAGCTTAACTGATTTGATAAACAACCTTGTGAATGTTTAAGACATAGGGGTGCCTGGGTGTCTCAGTTGGTTGAGGCTCAGACTCTAACTTTCAGCTCAGGTCATGATCTCGCAGTTTCTGAGTTTGAGCCCCACACCAGGCTCTGTGCTGACAGAGCGGAGCCTGCTTGCGAGTCTGTCTTTCTGCCCCTCCCATGCTCATGCTCTGTCTCTCTCTTTCCAAATAAATAAATAAACTTAAACAAAGATACAGCTTTTGTAGTAAGAAAAAATAAAATTTTGTAAAGGTCTAACCCTTTTAGATTAAACCTACTTTCCCTACAGATTTACAGTGACGTGTGTGTGTGTGTATGTGTGTGTGGAGAGAGAGAGAGAGAGAGAGAGAGAGAGAGAGAGAGAGAGAGAGAGGCAGTTGTCAGGTGCTCTGTTTTCTTGGCTTCATCTTCAATTGGGAAGAATTGTGCCCTGTAAGAAATACAGCTTTGGCTCCCATGATGTTTAATTAAGAATGCATAACCATGAATACATAAGAATAAGGAAGATCTATTATACTTTCTTTTCTTTGGCATTGCCTAAATTAACCTAAATAAAGACAGTCCATACATAAATGCCGCTACTTGTAAATGTGAGATAGATTTTCTTTAATTCCCGTCAGTAGAGAGCTTTTAAGACCTTATTATATGCAAATGATGGTGATACTATTGGGCCATATGCTTTGTGCCACTCTGCTCTTGATCATATTGACAATTTTTAGAGTTGCACGAGAGTTATTCTACATGGAAGCTGTTTAAATCAGTATGTAAGGCTGATGTAGAGACAAAATCATTCAGTACAGAGTATATAGGTGATGTTGCACGTACAACCTCGTAAACACCAAAGCTTGAGAACCACTACGCTAGATGAAGAAATAAAAGGAAACGTTAGAAATAGTTGTTTGAATGTTTGAACCCATTCTGCTTTTAGGATATATTTCAAGTTCTTATCTAACAAATAAGGATACATAGAGAATCCTAAAGTAGTCTTGCTCTCAGTATTTATTCTGTTTTATTTTTAAGCACCAATAAATGTTGAGAGATTTGTCTGTTGAAAGAATTTAAGAAAATAGTGGAATTACATTCTGGTTCTGGATGAGGGGCCATTAGCTTCTAAAGACAGCAGTAAGTTAAATTATTGAATCAACAAATTACAAAAAAAACCTTTTTTGAAGAAAAATACTATCTATTAGTGCACAGATTTTCTGGTACTCATCTACTCATCCTTTAAAAGTCTATGGTCTACAGGTTGAAGAATCTCCATAAGGTCCTTTTCAGATCTAAGGTCCTTTTCAGAATCTATGAAGACTATGCTTCAGTCATACCAATTATATTCTAAGTGTTATCCAATGACAACAAAGACCTTCATTTACTGGTATTATTTAAGCCTTATCTTGGCCTTTTATATAGAGTTTTAGCTTTAATTTGAATGTGAGTTATAACATATTTACTTTGAATTACCATATGTATAATTTCATGTATATTCACATATACACTTTCACATAGGCATTGACATTCATAAAATATATATTTATAAGCTTCCGTATAACCTATTAGCATTTTAGAGGTAATATTAAACTTTATATTTTGGAAGATTTAGAAACATTTTCCACTTTTGCTTTCTTCTTCCTCTGGTCACAGGCTTCATGATAGGTAGGTTTCATTTTTGGCACATTATTGCCCAAACAACCCTGTGTACCTAAACAACCTACCTGGAAAATCTGCCATGGCCATTTGACAACTGATGATATTTGTCTTAAAATAATGAATAAAATTGAATAAACTTAAGGTGTAGTAGAATCTGCTGAATGACAAAATCCCTTCTGAAGAGTCACTGAAGTTTATTTTGCAAGTTAATACAAATTTGCAAAAATACCAGTTGACAAAGAAGTTTCAAAAATCACTGGAAGTGAATATTTTGAATAAACTAGGTGAATACTTATGAAAAAGCTCTTAGAAAATTTTTACTTATTTTTTTTTTTAGTTTTTTTAACATTTATTTATTATCGAGAGACAGAGCATGGTGGGGAGGGGGGGCGGGCAGAGAGAGAGCGAGACACAGAATCCGAAGCAGGCTCCAGGCTCTGAGCTGTTAGCACAGAGCCCTACGCAGGGCTGGAACTCACAAGCCACAAGATCATGACCTGAGCCGAAATTGGATGCTTAACCAACTGAGCCACCCAGGCGTCCCAGAAAATTTTTATTTTTAAGTAAACAACTATTTCAAGAGTAACATAGTCCCAGTAGGTCAAAGATTGGAGAGGCCTAGAAAAAAGTAATTGAAGTAACCTGAACAAAGATGTTATGCCAGGCCACTCACTCCCAGGAAGTGCTCATACCAACTTTAGACTGGAAGACTTAGAAGCAGAAGATTCCCAATATTCTGAATAAGAGTTTGAGGCTTATGCCTTGTAGATTCAATTGTATAAAATTAAAGGATATCATGCTTTCCTAATTTAAGGATTAAAAAAAGATATTGTGACTTCTCTTTATTGCATTGTACCATCCTAACAGCAAAAGAACAAAATTGATTGTTCGCTTATATTGCTTCATGTTAAATGTGTTTGTATTAATAACAGAAATGCTCTTTTTCATGAAATGTTGCTTAATCTCTAATTCAAATACTTTGTTATTTTAGTGTATAAGCTCAGGAGTAATGATTAAATCATTTTGACTGCTCCTTTTATGCCTTTCCAAAATCTTAGGGATAGAACTGCTATTAAAAATATAAATGCATTATGATGTCTTTATGGCCATTTTTTCATATTTGCAATAAAGTAAAAATATGAAACCTGGTATTTATTTGTTGGATCCACAAAATTGTCCCATTCTAAAAAAATAAATATCTACTTACTTTGGAGGATAAGGCATAAATTCTAGAATATCAGGGGACATATGCTTTTAAAGTCTTAATCATAATTAAAATTAGTTTTATCATAACTTGCCTTCACTCACATTAGGATGATACATGTTTTCATACTCTAAGTTACTCATTCATGTTCATTAATCAAATACTATTGACTTCCAACCAAATGCTGTGGGAAATAGAAAAACAAATAAAAATAGATTTTTTTTCCTGATAGAAGATTTCAGAAAAGCCTAAACATATAATACATACTAAAATAGTAAATAATTCATAGATGGGATGATCAATTCAAACTTGGGGAAGGGTAGAAGGACTTTTGGAAGTGGGGAAAAAAGATAGATAGAACCTAGACATAGGAGGGAGACATGAAGAAAATTGGGACAGTTACTTTTTTGTTTGTGTAGTGTTTAAAGATTATTATCCTCAAATCAACTAGAGAGTTGTATGCCTTTGGAATGGTTGGAAAGGTGGTTAATATAAACTTTGAAAAATGATGCAGTATTTGAAATAGTAGTATTGAATGGAAAAATTAGATCTACATTAGATAGAATCAGGGACTGTTCTTGACTGCCATATTTAAACCAGGATTTTCACATTATTTTTAATTTCATGGTTTGTTTTATAAGACATTTTGAATAATAAAACAGTTATTATAGGCAACAAACATGACACTGAGAGCATCTCTTTCATTTTTAAATTTTCTTCACAACAGTGTTTATGGCAGCATGATTATAATCTAATGTATTATGGTCAATTTGTTATTTTGGCTTTATCTTCCTGCTGAATAATTGGCGATAGCAGATTAGTTATAAAACAGATCATCTGTTTTATGGCTTCTTATTGATGTACAAAATGTTAAACTTCATTTTATATAAAAATCACAATCACAAAATAAATTAATTATTTTTCAAAAGTTCTTAAGAAAGGACTCTACATTTCCTCCTAACTACTGGGTTGAGTTTTTGCCATTCTTTGTCACAATAGCAGAAAGTAGTCCCAAATCTAAGTTCATTTTACATTTTCCAACTGTCTCATAAATTTGCAACATTTGTTAAAAGGGAGAGCGTAGCAGAATGTGTCATGAGCACTGAAGAAAACCGGCCTGTGGTAGTGTGCCTTCTTCAAAGACAAAATCAGCGCTTGACATTTAACATCATAATTGCACCAATGAACACCTACTGAGCGTTCTCAGGGTACCAGCCTCTGTGTCAAGCGGTCCGGGTGCGTTAGCTCCTCGGTGCATTATCCCTTATGATATGATTGTTATTCCCATTTTGTGGAGAGAAATAGTAAGTGTTAGAAATGTCCGAGTAGTTTTATTATGGTCCAAGAGTTTGTGGATGGAGAAGCTGGGATTCAAAACGAGTCCTCTGAGGTATCAGTGTAGATATAGGCACTATTAATAACCCAGCTATACAGATGAGCAAAATTGAGGCTTAGAGAGGTCTAAATAATTTGGTTAAGCTCCAACAGCTAATAAGTGGAAAAGCTGGCATTCAGACACAGGTCCTTCTAACTCCAGAGCCCTGTTATATTTCCTGTCAGCATCTGTGCTAAATCTTGACAAAGTTTATGTTGTGAGCATGCTGTTTACATCTTCTTTGCTCTGACACAGAGGGGACTAAATTCAAGAAGGAATGCATACAGATGTTAGCTGGCAAGAAGGAGGACATTGATAAGGGTATGGCTGAGACCAGAGCTTAGTAGCAAAGAGAATCTCACTTTATTCCACTTCATTATTGTAGAGCCATCACATCCAAGCAAGAATGTTTCATGAGCAATGATTTACCTTTCCTGAGTTTCAATCAGAATATTTACATTCACTTTCTGAAGTCAGAAACTGAGTATGTCAACCAGAGTCCTGGAACTAGTCCTCTACTAAGTGGCCCAGAGAGAATTCATTTGGCTAATTCCCTATGTGTATCCTTTATGCTATTTTGTGCCCTAATTATTTTTAAAAAAATTTTTAACATGTATTTATTTTTGAGAGAGAGAGAGAGAAGCGAGGAGGGGCAGAGAGAGGGGGAGACACAGAATCTGAAGCAGACTCCCCACTCTGAGCTGTCAGCACAGAGCCCTACATGAGCTTGAACTCACAAACTGTGAGATCATGACCTGAGCCAAAGTCGGGGGCTTAACCGACTGAGCTACCCAGGCGCCTCCTAATTTTTTTTTATCATGTCTTCTTTTACAAACTATAGTGTTACGGTCTTGAGCAAGAACAATGTTTTTCTTCTGCTTTGCAAAGCAGAACTTTTAAAAAGTGATGGAAACATTCAACTTTTAAAAAGTGATGGAAATTCAAAGTTCTGAAGACAGATTGGAATCTTTAAAAATACCTTTGTATTCTAATTTTTTTAAGTGAACAAAAGTAATACTCACTGATTTTTTCTTTAGTATGAGCGTTGGGGGGAGTCACAACAATACGTTACAGTCCAGAGAAGTCTATTCTTTGTCAAAGATAGTGAATTTGGGATATTTGTAGATTTAAATTATAATTTGTGGTATTACATATTCATTGACTATATTTTGTAGACCTTTTACTTTTAGAAGTAGGGAAAAGGTAAGCTAAAGTAACAGAAGCTGTTCGTTTTCTTAAAACTCTCTTAATTATATGGCATGTGGTTTGTGTTCTGAGGAGAACTAGTACAAATGAAGAAACTTTGTAATACAAAGTTAGAAAATTGTGTTCAGGAGTCCCTAGGTGGCTCAGTCGGTTAAGCACCTGGCTCTTGATTTCGGTTCAGGTCATGATCTCATGGTTTGTGAGTTCAAGCCCCAGGTTGGGCTCTGAGCCGACAGCACAGAGCCTGCTTGGGATTCTCTCTCTCTCTCTCTCTCTCTCTCTCTCCTTCTCTCGGCCCCCCCAGCTTGTGCATGCTCTCTTTCTCACTCTCAAAAATAAATAAATAAACATTAAAAAAGAGAAAGAAAGAAAGAAAATTGTCTTCAAACCCAAACTAAAATTTACAGTTTTCTCAAGGCTTTTTGTCCATTACCATCAGAAAAGTAGTTTGTGTATTTGCATATGTGCGTGTCCGTATCTCTGTGTGCATCTGTGTGTATATTTTTATTGGCGAGACAAAGAGCATGGCGTCTTCTACACTTAGTGCCCCTTGGCATTTGAAGTAGTATTATGTTTGCATTTTGTATAGATAAAATGTTCAGATCTATTGGCCAATCCTACGAGAGGCACAAACAAGACTCTATTTTCCAGCAGCTGCATATTTAATAATACCTTTTTAGGTTATATTAAATGAATAATTCGGTAGTTTAGATCATTTACTTTTTACTTTGAGTATATGTCTAATTGTCTTCATTAATTTTAAGTATATTCTAAGAGCATAAATTATTACTCAGTAATAATTGTATTTTTCCTGTTCCATCAATATTGGCATGTGGATGTTCTCTTTTTAATAATAACAAAACAAGGCCTTAAATTGTATTTTATTTTATTTATTAAAATTTTTTAATGTTTATTTAATTTTGCGAGAGAGACAGAGACAGAGACAGAGCGTCAGCAGGGGAGGGGCAGAGAGAGAGGGAGACAGAATCCAGAGCAGGCTGTAGGCTCTGAGCTGTCAGCACAGAGCCAGACGCGGGGCTCGAACTCATGAACTGCCAGATCATGACATGAGCCAAAGTTGGATGCTTAACTTACTGAGCCACCAAGGCGTCCCCTATATTTTAGATGCTCATTTCATGAACACTGTCACTGCTAGGTTATAAGTGTTAAAACAAAAATGTTAAATAATAAACTGCCATAAGGTATTGGCTTTTGTTCCTTCATCTTTTAAAGGGAACTTAATGAATGATGCATCACAGTGCGACATACATTTACATTCAAATACCATTTGTTAATGTTTTCAGTTAATGCCAATGAATCTTTAAAAATCTCTGTGAATAATGAAGCTATTCATTGTGTTCAAGGATTTTGCCTTTTTCAGTGATAGGATTTTCTTCTCATTTGAAAGAGTATTTAATTGCATCGCTCATCCACTTTTAATATTTAATAATAATTTTATTAGCTGTGTAGAATGAGAAGGGCAAGATTTGCAATATCTACTGCTGGTCATCAATTTTTTTCTTATCATGACTTAATGAATATTATAATTACAGGGAAAGGCAGAAATATAAATTAGCTCGGTAGTTGGCTGGGACTTACTGGTTTATTGGTTTTAGCTTTTGGGTAAAGCCCAGAGTAGGCACAAGGAAGAAGAAGCAAATATCTGGGCGTGGTTTAGACGCCTTGGCACAAAATTTTTGCAAACTGCCAACCATTCCTCACTTTAAATAATGAACACAGAGGGTTTGAATCAAGTTATAAATACTGTCATTGGCAATTCGTGTTGATTCCATTGCAGTTGACCGGGCGTCTTGATGACTTCTCACACTTAGCCTTTGTAGGAAGATGTTTCTTTAATCTCTGTTAATGCATTTTGAAACTTTTTGTTATCTTTTCTTAAATATTTTTACTGTTATTTACTTTCAGCTAAGACAAAAGCTGCATTACTTGGAGTAGGAAACCTTGGCATAGCTATCATCACAGTAGCACTTCTTACTGAAGTAGAACCCCTCAGCTGGAGTTTTCAAAATGCTTTTGAGTACATTTCATTAGGTCTGTGGGAGAGAGGTCAGGGGGAAAGTTCTCTCTGCAGGTCCCATTCGTTTAAAGCCTCCGCGGATTTATGACCCAGGCCCTGGGGAGAAAACAAATTTTCATTTTTGGGATCTAGCTGTAGGTCTGTGTATCAGACGATTCCTAAATTTTGACTACCATTTGTTCAAAATGGAACCAGATATTGTTGAATTTCATGTATTTTTAAGCCTATTTTAAACAAATCGTTTTTACCCCCCTCCAGCAACTGCTTCGAGAACGACAGCAGATGGCCAGCCGTCCCTTTGCGTCTGTTGATGTAGCACTGGAAGTAGGAGCTGAACAAACGGAGTATCTGCGAGGGCCAGTGGAGGTAGGACCGGTGGTGCAGAGAAGACCACTGTGATTTGCATATTGATATCGCTTCTCTAATCTGCATCTGCTTGTGCAGCCAAATACAGTCTGATTATGTAGAGTTGACAAGATTCAGCTACATATGTTATGCCACTTCCAAGGCACATAGTTTTAATGGTATGACACGAGCTGTAACAGAAGCCACTGGAGAATCTATTAGCTTAGGCAAGAGTGACAGACTGCTCACCTGGCAGCCTTTCTCTGACAGATAGGAGCTGAAGGAATTTAAGATACAGGTATGATGGAAGAAACAAAGCACCTATATTTAGTCCTTGGAGTGCCCAACGCCTTTTCGTTAACAATTCACATTTATCTTTATTAATGAAGTTGACTATAAAAGGTGGGTGGGGTTGAGTTGCATTTTAATTACATAGTTTCCTTTTTGAATGTTGAAAATTGTAGAATATTGTGAATGCTTTTATTTGTAGCAATGGCTGTATTAGTATATTCTTTTATTGCAAATGCAGAAATGGAGTGTGGTGAAGGAGAAATCATTATGTGCAAGTAAATGTAGAACTGGATTCCTGAAATAATGCATGGAACATTTTCTGAAAATAATAGCCCACAGAGAGGAAAAATCCACAGATTATGATTTATGGTTAATGACTAATCAAAGCATTTTGAGGCCTAGTAATGGCGTTGTATGCTGATTATTTTTTATTTATATTTCACGTACGGTAAGGTGTTTACACAGGAACATTAAGAAGCGCCGTAGGGTTGAAAATTGTATTCCCTTTTTTGAAAAGTGCCATTATGTGACTAATTTCATGTTGCTATTTTCAAATCATGCTTTTCTTCAAGGAAAGCAAGGGATATAAAAATAGACTCCTCCGAAAACCCAGGTAGAAATATAATTGATTCTGTCTATAGCATTTTGGTTATTTTGGAAATAAATTAAACAACTGAATCAGACCTTGTATATGTTATACAAAGAGCTGGTTTTTAGAGGGCATTTCTCCGTGAAATTTTTTTTAGCTGTTGTGTACTTGAGTTTTTACTCTTCTAGATCACATGTTGCAATGGAAGCTTAGAACATTAAGAAATTTATATGTGTATCTTCCATTGTTACTTGGGCAGAAATTAGAAGATAGAATGATTAAACACAAGTTACAGTAAGTGCTCTAATTTCATGCTGGCCCTTTGCCTCGCACACCTTAGGACAAAATCTCTTAACAAATAGTAAACCTCAACTATTTGAATCCAACTTCTTTTTCTCCTCATCTGTTAAAAAACATTCTAAAACACAAGTCACAAGAGAAAAATGAATGTAAATAATACATACATAGTCCACAGAGGAAAAGGACCAGTCAAAGAACCAGAAAACACAAACTTACAGAATAAATGTAATTAACATACATATGCGCCACCAGAGTGTGTCAGTTTCTGCTTACTAGCGCTCAACCATGTATCGTTAGGTGTGTGTGTTCATAATCATTCCATTTCTTTGTTTTATTTTTTCCAAATTTAATTTCCTTCTTTATCATTGTCATTTTTAGCATTAAATTTTATTTAAAATTTCTACCTCTCCTTTCTTTTAGTTCCTGTTTGCTAGTCCTTCTAGTTACTAGAGGACTAGTTACTAGTCCTTCTTTTATTCTTTTATTTCCAATCTGTTTCCTTTTGTTTTATTACCTATCCCTTGTAGAAATGACCATTAACTTTTTATTTTGCCACTCATTCTGTGAGTCTGTCTTTTGATTAACTGCCTGAATCTATTTACACTGAAAATAATTACTGTTCTCCCAACGTTTGTTTTAGCTACTCCATTGTGTGTCTGTGTGTACGCATTGTTCTTGTTGTCACTACCCTTCTCTTTTTCCACGTCTCTTTTGGATAAATTGATTTCCTTCCACTAAACAGAGTGTTACATATTCTATTTCTGTGTTTCTGATGGTGACCCGTTACTTACCAAGATTCATAGTGATGGTTATTTTCCCTATCGCCAAAAGTGTATTAATACACATTCCTGCCCTGCCTGTCTCAAACAAAATTAATACATTAGCGTGCTCTCAACTCCCTCTGTTCCTCCTACCTATGTTAATACTGTTTGGAAATTTTAATCCAGATATTCTGGGTGTACTTTTTTTAGTGTGGCATGTTTAAGTAACGATGAACGATCTTCACCCTTCTTTACTCTTTATATCTACTTGCTTACTCATACATTTCTTTATATTTCACTATAGTAAATCCTCCAAGAGATTCTTCATTTATTTAAAATTTTTTTTAATGTTTATTTATTTCTGAGGCAGAGGGAGACAGAACATGAGTGGCGGAGGAGCAGAGAGAGAGGGAGACACAGAATGTGAAGCAGGCTCCAGGCTCTGAGCTGTCAGCACAGAGCCCGATGCAGGGCTTGAACTCACAAACCTTGAGATCATGACCTGAGCCAAAGTCGGTAGCTCAATCAACTGAGCCATCCAGGCGCCCCCTCCAAGAGATTCTTTAAAGAGAAATTTTATGTGGCATAATCTTTGAGACTTCAGATGCCTACCAATATGCTTGTTTTGTCCCCACATGTAAATAACAGTTTAATTGGATGTAAAATTCAAAGTTCTCTTCTTCAAAACTTCAGAGGCATAACTCTTTTGTCCCAAGTCTGATGTCAGTTTGATTCTTTGTCCTTTGTAAATGGTCTCCATTTCCTTTTCTTCAATCTTTCATAATTTTCTCTTGTTTCTTAATGTTTTTAAATCTCTCTCTGATATGTGTCCATATTCTCCTATTTGGCAATCTATGCCCCTTTGAATCTGCAGGCCTATAATTTTATATAATTCTGACTAATCTTTGGTTACTGTTTCTTTAAATATTTCTTACCATAATCTGTCCTGGAATTGCTATTAGATGCTCTTGATACTTCTTCTATCATCTATATTTCTGAACTTTTTCTCATTATTTGTACTCTTTTATTTCTTCTTGATGCCTCTCGGAGCATCCCGCCACCTGCCATTCCAGATCGTCTTTAGATGTATCCTTTCTGCCAATTCGCCCATTCATTGACTTCTTATCACCAATGATGTATTTTATTGTTAATAGCTGCAGTTGTTTTTTTCTTCATAACTACTTGTCGATGTTTTATATTTCGAATACCCTCCCTTATCTTTCTGAAACCATTCGTTATATTTTATTTAAATGTCGTTCCTTCTTTCCTTGTGCTTACACTCTTCAGAGGTCTCTTTTTTTTTTCTATGTACACCTATTTTACTTTAGGTACTAAGATCCACTTAGGAAGAGGGATAAAATTCTTGACTCTCCATTGTGCTCTTTCAAGCAATTTAGTGGTTGGGTATGAGGCAGCTGTCCGTAGGGTATAACCTGGGTTCAGTCACCACTGCTCATTTGCCATGGATGTCCCTTTTACTAAGAGAGAACTTTCAAATACCTCCTTTCCAAGCATTATTCCCCTCAGATGGTAGCCTCTCTCTGATGTAATCGCAGGTACTCAGTTGAGGAGGGAGAAGTGAATGCGTAGGGGTTGTCCTGTCTCCAACATGTATGGCTCTGGGATTCTGCCCCCCGCCCCCAGATGACCTCTAAAGCTACTCTATCATTAGTTTGCAGCCTTGAGCTGACACTGGGCTGGTTTCTGTTGCTTTTCTGCCCCCCCCCAAAAGGTGACATAGGCATCACCTATCCAGACACTGCGGATAGTGGGGCCTCTCCTAGTGCAGGCCACCATTTACTTCCCACAAGAGGCGTAACCACCTATCTTTCCAACTGTTTCTTCAAGAACATTGCTGAGTATGTTCTGACCACTGGCATCATCCCTATTCCTTATATGTGATCACTGTGTTTAAACTCAGGGGAAGAGACAATTGATCATTCTGGTTTATGATTTGTTGGCTGCAGGACGATTTGTGCAAGTGCTTTGTATCCTTTAAAGCATTCTACTAATGTTGGGAGTCTTGTTATTTTTCTCATTTTATTACTTAGTTATATAAATAATTGGCATGCCTCTATTTCTTTTGTACCACTTGTTTTCAATGAAATGTCAGAGAAGAAAAATATTTACCTGCTAATTCTCATTTTGCAAGCCCTTTGTATCTGGGAAGTTTTACTTATTAATATGTAATATTATTTGGTTTGTTTTGGAAACAGCTTTAAGGAAATGTACCATACAATTCATCCCATTACATTGTACAACTTGGTGGGTTTTAGTATATACAGAGTTGTGTAACCATCACTAAATCAATTCTAGAATATTTTCATCATCCCCAAGACAAATCCTGTACGGTTCAGCAGTCACTTCCCCTATCTCTCCCAGCACTCTCCTTCAGCCCCAGGCGCTAATCTACTTTTTGTCTTTATAGATTTTCCTAATCTATATTTTCATTTAATTTAATACAAATGGAAACAGCATGTGTTTTCCTGGACTGGCTTCTTTCCCTTAGCATAAAATTTTTAAGGTTCATTCATGTTGTGACATGTGATCAGGACTTCTTTCCTTTTTATTGTGAAATACTATTCTATCGTATGGATATAGCACATTTTGTTTATACATTTATCAGTTGATAGATAATTGGGTTGTTTCCACTTTTTAGATATGCTGAAAAATGCCATCATGATTGTTTACATGCAAGTTTCATTTCTCTTGGGTATGTAATTAAGAATGGAATTGCTGGGGCGCCTGGGTGGTGCAGTCGGTTAAGTGTCTGACTTCAGCCAGGTCACGATCTCGCGGTCCGTGAGTTCGAGCCCCGCGTCAGGCTCTGGGCTGATGGCTCAGAGCCTGGAGCCTGTTTCCGATTCTGTGTCTCCCTCTCTCTCTCTCTCTGCCCCTCCCCCGTTCATGCTCTGTCTCTCTCTGTCCCAAAAATAAATAAATAAATGTTGAAAAAAAATTAAAAAAAAAAAAAAAAAGAATGGAATTGCTGGAACACATGGTAATTTTTTATTATTTGTTGAAAAGAATTTCTTTCCCCCATTTGTGATCTTGGGACCTTTGTTGAAAATCAGTTGAACATAGATATGGGGATTTGTTTCTGGACACTCAATACTATTCCAATGTTTGATAGATCTATCGCATGATAGTACCACACTATCTTGGTTACTGTAGCTTTGTAGTAAGTTTGGGAATTGGAAAATATGAGTCTCCCAACTTTGTTCTTTTTGACTATTGTTTTGGTTCTTCTGGGTCCCTTGAATTTCCACATTAATTTTAGGATTAGTTTGTCAGTTGCTGCAGTGAAGCCCACTAGTATTTTGATAGGACTTGTGTTGAATCTGTAGATCAATTTGGGGGAATATGTAATATGTAACATTTACTTTATTAAGGTGCTAGTTTTGTAAATTGAGTACCTTCATGCTCCATGCCTCAAATACTAAATTTAAAATCAGATTTCTTCCCTCTTGGTAAATAATTATGATTTCTGATATTCGAAATTACCTATAGCTGTATATGTCTAACCATCTCAAACAAATCAGCAACATAGATCTAAAAAAATTGCAAGCTAAAAAAATTGTTTTTAAGTAGATTCTTTTAGAAATTAAATTGTTTGTTTATTTCTTCCTGTAAAAAATTAAACATCAGAAGTAAATCTGAACGGCCATTAATATCTTCCTCTGACATACTTCAGAAAATAATAACAATAGAATTAGAATGTTTAACATTTTATTTTATTTTCTCCTTTGCTAAGCATTTTGTAATACTTACTATTAACTGGAAGTTATCTATCTTAAATGTATACACATACATACGCATATATATGTGAGATTTGTTTTCCATTTTTATAGTACACTGAAAACTGCTCCAAATCTCTTTTTTTATATATATGTGTGTAACAGTACAGTGTGGCTTATTGATTTGCTTACACAGTGAATTCCAAAGCTTAGGCCCTGAAATTACATTAAGGATTTTATTTAAACCTAAAAATCAAAGTAATTTTAAAATTCCTCTGCTGGGTTTTCTTAAAATTTGGTGTTTAAACTCAACACAAAGCCATAGGTTAGCTGGCTATTACTGTTCTGTAAATATTTTTTGAGTGTTCATAATGTAGTAAGTTAAGAAATGGATTTCTTTTAAATTAAATTTGACTCATGTGCCACTAAGTTCCACATCTGTAGAGTCAGGGGAAAATGTAAGGTACAATATGAAATGAATTACTTTTGATACATCTACAGGTAATTGTGTACTACAGTATACCAAATGGCCTATTCTATGAAGTAGATGTGTTCCTAAAATTTTTTACATGTGTATTGATTATATTTTTAATGAGTGGGGAGTGTTGAATCCTTACAAGACTTTTGTATAAAGCCCTGGGTGTCAAACCTGAAAATATATATATGTAGCATGAATAATCACACTCTAAATTATCTATTAGCAAATATGAATCATTATATTTTGCCATATTATAGTGACAAATTAAAATAGTGTTAAAATTTAACAAATGCACTTAGGATGTTAATTTTTATGGAAACACAATGTGTTAGTTGGTTTTAAACTTATCTTAAAAAGAGGATTATTTTTGCAGTAATAGTGTGACCTACAGTATACATGTGTCATTTTTCCTCCACCCAGCAATAACATGAAAATTTATGGTAATTGGTCAGCAGATTTTCATGGAACACTTTCTATGTGTTGGGCACTGTTCTAAGTGCTTGGGAAACATCAGAGAATACAACAAAGAACTCTGTCCTCATGTTTATATTATAGCAGGGGATAGAAAATTATTTAATATGTTAAGAAGTTGGTAAGTGCAATGGGAAAAGTAAAAATAAAGCAAGATAAGGGTTTTGAGAATGCTTTGGAGATGGAGGAAAGTGTGCTATATTGAAGAAGGTGGCAGTCAAGGTGACTTCATTTCGAAGGTGAGATCTGAGCCAATCTTGAAAGAGGGGAAGGAGTTAAGCAGGCAGCAGTTTCCCAGGGAAAACAGTGTTCCAGGCTTAGGACGAACCCTAAGGTGGTGCATGCCTGTCAGGTTCATGGAACAGTAAGCATGGGGTCTAGGCAGATGATAACAGGGCCTCGCAGATCTTTATAAAGACTTTGACATTGAGTTCTGAGTGAAGAGAAGAGCCATTTGCAATCGCAGGGTTGTGCAAGAAGACTGACATAATTTGATGGTTTTAAAAAGGATCACTCTACCCTTTGGGTTGAGAATAGTTTGAGAGAGATGTCTTCATAAAGTTCCCTGACAAACAGACACCAAGACGAATTTGTTCACCTGGGATTGAAGAATTTGTTGGTAGGGAATAGAACCATGAAAAAGGAAATAGAATGCAGCCAATACCACTATGAACAACCAGAAGTTAATATCCTTGGGAATCACACATCAGACTATGGATACCAGATGCAATGGGGCTGAGTATTTATTCCCCAACTCCTTTTAGTGACTGGTTGAGGACTACTTAGGAGCCCAGAGAAAGCCCTCGGGCAAAAAAAAAAAATGCAGGTTTTCACATTGGCAACCATCAGGAAACTGACACAGTAACTGAGGGGTGATGTAAATCAACCTATAGTTCCTGCTACTGGGGCAGGATATAAGGACAGAGACTTGTTAGTAGGCTACTGTAGGAATCTAATAGCAGTAACACATAATGGTGGCAAGACCAGGGCGGTAGCAGTTGAAGGGATGAGTCCAGAAGTGATCACCTTCTGGACTACATTTTTAAGGTTGCTATTCGTATAATGTTCTCATTTTGAAAGTCTTTCCAGTGACATGATCGTAAAGTCTAAATAGAAAGATAAAAAAATGATTTTTCAGTTCTGGCTCAAGATGGAAACGTGGAAAGATCCTGCACTTACTACCTCCTCCTACAGACACACTGAATCCACATCTATATATGGAACACTTTTCTCAAAAAAAAAAATCCTAAAAATTGGTGGAGCAACCCCTTTAGATCAAGTGAATGGGAGGAAAACCACATTGAAGCAGTTAGGAAAAGGCGAGACACAGTCTCAAAATAAACCCCAGCCCAACACTCACACTCAGGAGAGAACTAAAAACCCAGAGCTTCTCCCTGAGGGGTGAAGGGTTTGTACTTCACATCAGGCATACCAACTTTTAAGACCATTTCCTGGGAGATGAGCCCCCAAAGCATCTGGCTTTGAAGACCAATGGAGCTGTGCCTGAGGGGCAGGCTTCTGGCTTGGTGCACTTACAGCCGCTACAGAGGTTCTCAAGTAATACGGGCTGGTGGACGTCATCTTTGCGTTCTCTCTCTTCCTTGCTCCAGCTTGCTGGTATCTTCTGGAATGGAGTTTATATCCTTGTCTGGTGCCCTGAGTGTTGCAGCTGCCACCAGGGGACACCTCTTCATTGATTGGCTCTGGTGACCAGTGGGGCATATATTCACAAGTCCACAGGATTGTAACCAAAGGAGAAAGACTTCTTAAATAGCTACCATCCCCAGGCCACAGCAAGAGGCAACAAACTCAGGGGCTCAGTCTTTCTGTGAAAGAGGCCTATTAGTTTATCATCATAGCTGCAGCCTGAGGGCCAGGCTTCTAATTAAATAAACATCTAAAGGCTGACTGCAAATCATATCTGATAAGGGGTTAATATTCAATGTTTATATGGAACTCATACCACTTAACAGAAAAAAAACAGATTAAAACATAGGCAGAGGATCTGAATAGATGTTTCTAGAGAAAACACAGAGATGGCCAGCAGGTATATGAACAGATGCTCAGTTATCAAAAAGATAAGAAATAATAAATGTTGGCAAAGATAAGTATTGAGAGGAACTCTTATGGATTGTTGGTGGGAATGTAAATTGGTGTAGCCATTGTGGAGAACTGTATGGAGTTTCCTTTAAAAAATTAAAAATAGAACTACCATACGATCCAGCAGTTCTCCTTCTGGGCATTTATCAAAGGAAAATGAAAACACTAATTCAAAAATATATCTGTACTTCCATATTTATTACCACATTATTTACAACAGCCAAGATATGGAAACAACGTAAGTGTGCATTGATAGATGAATGGATAAATAAGAAGTGAGAATATATATATATATATATATATATATATATATATATATATATATGGAATTATATATATATGGAATTACATATATGGAATTACATATATATGGAATTATATATATATATATATATATATATATATATATATATATATGGAATATATATATTCTGTGCTGACAGCTCAGAGCCTGTAGCCTGCTTTGGATTCTGTGTCTCCCCCACCCCCCGCCCCTCCTCCACTCTCTTTCTCTCTCTCTCTCTCTCTCTCTCTCTCTCTCTCTCAAAAATAAATAACATTAAAAATATTTTTAAAAAACTAAAAAAAGAATGAAATTTTGCCATTTGCAAAAACATGGATGGACTTTGAGGGCATTATGGTAAGTGAAATAAGTCAAAAAGAGAAAGGCAAATACCATATGATCTCATGTATAGGTGGAATCTAAACAAGAAAGAAAAAAAGAAAGGAAGAAAGAAAGAAAGAAAGAAAGAAAGAAAGAAAGAAAGAAAGAAAGAAAGAAAGAAAGAAAGAAAAGAGAGAGGGAAGGAAAGGAAAGGAGGGAAGAAACGAAGGAAGGAAGGAAGGAAGAAAAGGAAAGAGAAGGAAAGGAAAGGAAAGGAAAGGAAAGGAAAGGAAAGGAAAGGAAAGGAAAGGAAAGGAAAAAAAGAAATAAAAGGAAGAAAGAAAAGGCAAGCTCATAAGACACAGAGAACAGACTGGTGATTGCCAGAGCCAAGGGTCAGGGACTGTGCAAAATGGGTGAAGGGAATCAAAGATACAAACTTCTAGTTATAAAATAAATAAGCCATATGAATGCAATGTACAGCATGATGACCATAGTTAGTAATAATATATTGTATATTTGGGGTGTCTGGGTGGCTCAGAGTTGATTAAGCTCTTGCTAGGGCTCATGTCATGGTCTCACGGTTCATGAGATTGACCCCCACATTAGGCTGTGTGCTGATAGAATCCCTGCTTGGGATTCTGTGTCTCTCTGTCTCTCTGTCTCTCTGTCTCTCTGTCTCTCTCTTTCTTTCTCCCTCATACCCCTCTCTCTCTCAAAATAAATAAACATTAAAAAAATAATACTGTATTGTATGTTTGAAGGTTGCTAGGAAACAAGTCTTAAAAGTTCTCATCACAAGAAAAAAATTGTATAACTACGTATGGTGACAGATGTTAACTAGACTTATTATGGTGATCATTTTGCAATATATACAAATATCAAATCATCACGTTGGCTCATTATATTTTACACTTGAAACTAATATAGTGTTATTTGTCAATTATACATCAAAAAATTTCAGAACAAGAAAATTATTTTATCTTTTCAAATGGCACTGTAACCGCTCTAGAACTTCTGAGGCTGCTGTATTTATTCATTGAGATACATAATGGCATTCTGTCTTAGTCTCTCAAGCAACAAAATATGTGCCTTTCTTTATCAACTGATAGAAACCATGGGAAATGGAGGCAAAAGCATCTATCGCCCTTTAAGTGACTTAGACTGGCTGGCTTTGTTAGCTCTGGTGTCGCACTAAGAGCACAGCAAACAATTGGATGACCAGCAAGTGAACATACAACCCTTTGACTGAAGTGATGAGGATGTTAAAAATGTACATTTCTTATTCATGTTTTGTTTTGGGTTTTTTTTGCTGGGAGTATAAACTTGTATGAGTCCTTAAGTATAATTGGCAATTTTTGCTGGGATATTATTCTTTGTTTCTATTTTTATTTCTAATTATTTTTTTTAGCCAATTATTCTCATGCTGCCACTTATAACACTGAAAAACAAAACCACTTCCTGGCCAACAATAAAGGATTTGTTAACTTATTATATGTTACACAGTAGTATACACATTGTGATCTAATTTCGATAAACATGGAAAAGAGTAAATTCTTAATAATAGTTATATCTAGCAGGGTGGGATATATGAGTTGTTCTTCTTGCGTAGCATTCTGTACTGTCCTTTCTCTGATGGCATGCACTGCCCCCCTTTTTTTTAACAAGGAATTAATGAAAGTATCAGTCTAATGGAAGTACAAAATGTGGGCTAGTTTTTCCCAATTTTTAGACTCATACTAACTTCACATATATTCAGGTTTGAAATTTTGCCAGTTATTTAAGATGAATGTTTCTGGTCATCATTTCCATTTTAGGGAATAAAAACACTATTCATATTGTACATATTATGGGCTGCTCTGTTACCTCTTCACCCACTGTAATTAATTTATCTACATTTCAATTTTTGATAATGTAGATGACCAGTGGGGTGTATTCTGTAACATTAGCACTTAGGTATTCATCAAGCATGGACTAGAGAGAGCTTTCCAGACAATAGAAATGAGGATTCATGGTGCCAAAGTAAGGGGCTTCATCTTGATCTTCCTAGGTCATGGGAAAAATTGAAATGTTTACATTGAGTTTAAGATTCTGTTCTTCAACATTTGTTTACATACACTTTCTCAGCCTTATTTGAGCCTTACATTAATCTAAGGAAAAAGGCACAGCAATTTCATTTGTTCTGTTTACCAGAATCAGGTATAACTGAGCAAACTGAAGCTCTGTGAGCTTAAGACCTTTGTTCGAAACCACGTACTTGTTCACCAGTAGAGCAAGAACTGGGATCTGAATCTCAGATTGGCCCAAAAGTTTCTCTCTTATCCCATTCTTTAAACATGCTGATATTAGTTCAAGCTGGGAACACATCTTAGGCCCTAACGTTATCAGTGGGATATTTTCTTGCAAAACATGGAGTTACTTGAGGTTTTTGTAGTATTGATTCCAGGGACTCAGACAGTCATGAAGAATTGAGACAGTTCAGCCTAGTACACGATGTAAGAAACCTCTTGTCCAAGGTGACAGGCACATTGTCCAGGCCAGACAAATGAGCAGCTGTATGCTAAAAGCACTGCTGGCTTCACCACAGAGAAGCCTGAGTTGTTGGGCACAGCCAGTGGCCAGCCCCTCTGGCATTTCATTCCTGCCCGCCATCTTCCTGGACAGTAGTTCCTATGGTTAGCGTCAGTGGTTTATTTTCTTTTCCCTGGGTTTTCGCTTTTGGAAGTGTCATAACCATCTTGTGATATTTGAATTTTAATTATTTTGTTAACATTTACCATGATTCTTTAATTATGTAAGTAGTAAATCCTCACTGTAGAAAAAGCAGTGCAAAAATAATCAAAGTTAAAATTGAAATCTTCCATAATCTCACTATCCATAAATACTCACTGACAGAACTTTTATTTCCTCCCAGTAACATTTTCCTTTTGCACATATGTATTTTTACAAAATTGAAAGTATATTCTATATTTGATTTTACATTCTGTTTTTCTCATTTGGTGAACATTTTTTACTTCTAGGTTTGTGTTTAAAATGTTGTATTAATTATTTTCTGGCATAACATAATTTATTTCCCTATTTTATTTTCAATTAGCTTGATTCCAATTTCACACTCTTATAAATAAGACTGTAATTAATTCTTGTACACAACTCTTGATCCTAATCTGTAGAAGAAAACCTATTAGATCAAAAATTATAACCCTTTGTGGATCTTGGGATACACTGCTTATTTACTTTCCAAAATTGCCCTATTTTTACTACTTTTAGTAAAGTATGAGAATTCTGGTTTTCTAGCACCGGTGTCAAAAATTATTTTATTTTATTTATTTATTTTTTTTTTAATTTTTTTTTTCAACGTTTATTTATTTTTGGGACAGAGAGAGACAGAGCATGAACGGGGGAGGGGCAGAGAGAGAGGGAGACACAGAATCGGAAACAGGCTCCAGGCTCTGAGCCATCAGCCCAGAGCCCGATGCGGGGCTCGAACTCATGGACCGCGAGATCGTGACCTGGCTGAAGTCGGATGCTTAACCGACTGCGCCACCCAGGCGCCCCTAAAAATTATTTTAAAAGCATTTCTAAAAACAGTCTTGTTAATTTTGATACATGAAATGTTGTCTTTTCTTCATCAGACATCTTGTTAGTAGTGAGAGTGAATATTTTTGTATTGTCTTTGACCATTTTATTTCTCCTCATTCATTTCATTGACCAGTATTTCCTTGTCCTCCTTTATTTTTTTAAATTGTTTTATATTTATTTATTTTTGAGAAGTGGGGGGGGGCAGAGGGAGAGGGAGACACGGTATCCGAAGCAGGCTCCAGGCTCTGAGCTGTCAGCACAGAGCCCAACGTGGGGCTTGAACCCACCAACTGTGAGATCAGGACCTGAGTCGAAGTTGGATGCTCAACCGACTGAGCCACCCAGGCACCCCATGTATTCCTTTATTTTAATAGCATTTATTGATGGTACTCTGGTTATGCAAGATTTTCTATATCAATTATAGAAAATTTGAAGACGTTAGAAGAGCTTTCAGTTTTTTCTTCATTTTTGTATTGGAACATTCTTTGTTTCTTATTTATACCAAATATATTAAATGTATATTTTATGTTATAAGTATTTTCCCTTCTGATATTGCTATTAGAACTTTATATTTTCTCTATTTTTTCTATTAATCAGACTGTCTTAGTAATATTTTCAGACATTACCCTTCTTCCTGTTTGTCCTGACTTTTCTATTATGTCCCCTTTTTTGCTGGCCTTCTTTTGAATTGACATTTAAAAAAAAATCAGTATTTCTCAACTTTCTCCTCAAATTTCCTCAGTTTTTTTCTTTAACCAATTTTATGTTATACACTCTTGCTCTTTTTATAGTAATTTCTCTTCAATTTTTAACAGGCATAATTAAAGTCTGAAATTAATGAACATTTCTACTTCCTTGCAAACAACGAAAGAACCTAAAAACAGTTTGAATCTTATGTGACGCAGTTTTTTTGTAGTTCTGAGTTTGTCACTCGTTGAATTAAACATTATTATTGACGTTGTTGCTTTACATGATCAATATGTGTTTAAATTTACTAACATATTTACAATTTCTTTGCTCACTGTTTTTCTTTGCATTCAGAGCTTGCTTCCAAAATGTTTGCTTTGTCCCATGACTTGCCTTTAGAAATTCCTTTACCACATGTCGTTTGATAATAAAATCATTTAGTTTGCTGCTTACTGCTCCCCTTTTCAGTTTTCCCTAATTACTTACACTCTAAGAAATGTTTTAAAAATATACCTTATCAAGCATCTAGTTAATTTGCAATGGGAGGGACATACTTGCACATTTCGTTTATTTGAAAATTGTTCTCGCATTTGGCTTCCAATGTCACAACTGAGAAGTCTTCTAACAGTATTGTTACCATTCCTTTGCAGCTAATCTAGCCCATCTTTCCAACGGCTTTTGTCTCTGGTATTCTGCAGTTTTACCATTATTTTCCTAACATGAATTTACTTGTATTTATGCCACTTGGCATATTTTGTGTTTCTATGTCTGAGGATTCAAATCTTTGTTTACTTCTAAAAATTCACACTTATTATCCCTTTGAATTTTCTTCTCCCTCATTTTCTCTGTTCTCCCAACAAGATTCTGATTATATGCATGTTGGCCTTTCTCATCCTATCTGCAATATCTCTTAACCTCTCAGGTGTGTTTTCCATCACCTTCTCTGTGTTTCTTTTGACTTACTTCCTCAGGGCCTTATTCCAACTCACACATTTTTTTGTTGGGCAATATATAACTTGCTTTCTGCCCTATCCATTGTATTACTTTCAATACCTTCTTTTTTTCATTTTTAAAAGTTCTGTTTTGTTCTTTTTTGAAGATGCGTAGCAGTTTTTGAAAGTCTCTTTTCTTGCTAGTTTTTATTATATCATATGTCATTCCAAACATAATTATTTTTATTTTATATCTGATCATTCCACTCTCTGAAATCTTTGGAAACCTAAATCTATTGCTTATTTCTGTTGGCTCTCACCCATTCTGGCATATTTCCTTGTGTATTTGGCGGTCTTTGTGAGCTCCTCTTTGTTGGATCTTAATCTGGGGTTTTCTATTCGCCTAAATAAAGAATGTTTTCCTCCAAAGAAGATTGCTTCTGCCAGAAACCGAGGGCTTGCCATAATTCTTTACCCACTTCTTCCAGGGTCCCTGGCGTAGTGCAGGAATCTCAAGCTCAGCTTTCTTATCTTTTGGGTTACTTAGATTAGCATTTGTCCTCAGGGCCGCCCTGCTTTATCCTTTGCTTGCTGCCTTCTACTCCCCTTTCCAGTTTTGACTGGTTGCCTTGGACCACTCCCTTACTGCCTGTAATGTCAGGAATGTGTTAAAAAGTATTAAGAATTTGGTTATTTTAGGGTGGGAAGACCTTACTCAACATGGCGGTTTGTCTTCTGTAGCAGCTCTGTTTTACCGGACAGAGGTTCTCTTTGTTTGGATGGCTGTTTCCCTGTCATTCGCTTGTTATTTTAAAAGGTCATCATTTTGAGACTCCAGTTTTGTCAACCTCTGAGGTCTCACTACTTGTTCATGGGCTGCTGGTATAGAAGCAGTCAAGCCACCAATTCCTTATTGACCTCCTTGTACTTCTAAGGCTGAGGAACAGGAAGGACTCCTACCACTGATTATGCTATTTTTTTTAGTCCTTGGAGGGCCGGACAATCCAAGCTTATTCTTTTAGGAAGTATATGGACTTCCCTCTTGGTGTTTTATAGATGTTTACAGACCAAACATCCGTAAAATCCTTATCCTCGTTTCTATGAACTTTCCCAGTCCGAAGAGGGCAACATCTGGCACAAGTTTCCTGAGCCAAAACTTCTACAGGCCACAAGCCCTATTTGCACATAGTCACTCATAGGTCCCAGGAGCCACGTACCTTAAAGAGGGAGATGATTTTCAGTTCGTGATAGAAAGAAACTGAGTTAAGGTCACACCTTCTCATATTCCTCATAACAAATGCTTTAGAAGATAGAGTATTTCTTATTTCAAGAAAAATATTTAAAATAAGTAGGAGATTTTTATAGGCACAGCTTTGGTTCTTAAAGTATGGAAGGATCTGGATTCCCAGTTGTCTTTTCACATTGCCTATATCTTTATTGTAAAATTATGAAAGACCTTTCATCACCAAGACCATTTAGCAGATGATGTTTTCAAAAATTGTTTTAGAAATACAAGATTTGGAATCATAACAGAATGTCCTGAATTTCATGAATGAATGGAGCATGAATTAAGATTTGAAGGTGATTCTTCAGAATTAACATGATATGAATAGAGCCTAACAACATGGTATGAATATACACTTAAATTATTGGAATCTGCATGGTCCTAATTTAATATGATCAGAAGACAGAATTTATTTAATCATGAAAAAGTTATTTGTTTACAATTTTTAGTAAATAGCTTTACAAATGTCCTAGGTAAACTATGTATAAGTAAAATACTGCTAGTGTATTTCATACAGAATTCAGTGAGTTCAATATTTTCAAAATTAAAAATTTGTAAATGAAAGTTTTTGTTGAGACATTAAAACTTTATGGTTGTCTTCTCTTAATCATTTAAAATGATTTTTTATGTTTATTTATTTTTGAGAGGGAGAGAGAGAGAGAGAGAGAGAGAGAGAGAGACACTGTGAGCTGGCAGAGAGAGAGGGAGACATAGAATCCAAAGCAGACTCCAGGCTCCGAGCTGTCAGCCCAGAGCCCGAACGCGGAGCTCGAACTCATAGACTGCGAGATCATGACCTGAGCCAAAGTCAGATGCTTAACTGACTGAGCCACCCAGGTGCCCCATCTTAATCATTTAAAATGAATATAAACTATGATGGAGAAGAATGTAAAGATGAACAAAAACAACAAAAGGATAAATGCATTTTCACCTCTTAGTGGCTGATATGATAAACAGAAACATTGGCCAGTACAAAGTCTTATAACCCTGAGCCCCTGTATTCATATTAGCTATCATTCAGCAGAGCAATACACCACTCAAGGGTATGGTCATATCGCAGTTGAAGCAATACTAGCATAAATTATTTATATATAGCAATTGTTCAAGTTAGAAGTGGCTATGCAAAGTGAGGCTGTAATATAATTTATTAGAAAGTTTTAAGTGCAGTTTAGCAATTCTTGGGGGGTGGTCTTCCAGCTCTGAGTAAAAAAGACTGAATTTCCAACCCCATTCTCATCCTTCACCTACTCTTACGTAAAACATTGGACCCATTAAAAAAAATGTGCTCAATAGATTGGGCAGATTACATACACTGCAAACAAAAATATTCTACAATCTGTGATGCACAGTATGGTATTTTTGAGTACTGTCAAAGACTTTTAATACTCACTATAATATATATGTTAAACTATTAATGTTTAATGAGTAACATAAAACTAATATTAATATCTTAATACTGATTACTCATAACAACAAAAAGCTTATTATAATGCTTTTGTCTCCTTATTCTAACTTTTTAGGTCACCTTCAAGCACTTTTTTGTGTCTGGAAGTATGCAATGGTTATTTTCTTAGTTTTCTTTAAATATTTTATTAGGATGTAGTTCCCCATGACAGTTTTTATTACGTTAAATTTATGTTTCTGTAATACATTTTTTGCTTACATTTCATGTAAAATCAGTTACTAATTTAACCTTTATTTCCTCCTCCTTTCCATTGATAGATAATCTGATGAGGTTTATATCCTCAAGGGAATAACTGACTGTAAGAACTCTATAAAATGCTGTTAAATCAAATGGAAATCTCATAAAGTGATATCTCAGATATTAGAAGTGTAGTGCTAGATATTTTGTATGTAGAATCAGAGAAACTAACAATGTTATACTTTGGCCAAGTACACGTTTTCACACTTTGCTTTCTTAGAAAATAAAATAGCAACTAGGTAAAAATTTAGGATATTAAATCTGAAAACTTACATCAAATCTTAATATACATTTTCCTTTTACACAAGGCCATAATTCTATACTATTCATACAAAACACCTTTGTTTATACTTAAACCTTATAATTTTGTTCATGTTTATTGTAAGCCCCTTTTAATTTTTAGTTTATGAAGAAAGGTTGTGCATTAACCATGTCATATAAAAATGGGCAGACTAAATGTCATATAGGTAAGGTGTATATGCAATTTTTCATGGAGAAGGAATCATTATTTCTTAAGGTCTTTTGTTTTTATCTCCAATACATCTTAAAAGCAAAATTTACATTATTTCATTTTTCCCTATTTCCTGATGGAAAATCTATCTTAGAAAGAAAATCTCTATTCTGTGAAAAACTGGTTCAACAAATGTTGACCAAACTTAACTGCTGCAAAGCAGTAAGGGAGATGGATATGGAAAGCCATTGTCTCTATCTTCCAGAAATTTACAGACCAAAAGGAAATATAAGACATGTAAAAATGTGTCTAATAAAAAATACAGTGTGATTAATGCCAAAAGAAAAACAGACACAAAGAATAGGGAAAAAAAGAATTCAAAACTCAGGACGTTGATAAATGTTTCATGAGCGATTATGGTGGAAGATCTTGGCCTTTGAAAGTAGATACAATGTCAATAAACAGAGACAAGAGTAGGTTTGAAATGCGAAGAGCAAAAAGAACCGCCACACTGCAGGACCAGTAAGAGCAGAAGGCAGACACAGGAAAGAGTGTTGTATGTGTGGGCAGCGGTAGGAAGGCAGGATTAGCTTGCTGGTGAAGGAATTGTGGGAATCAAGATAGAAGGTATTATGAAAGTCAATTTAAATGAGATGGCAAGGATCACACAAGAGTTTTGAGCAGGATTTTCTGATTGATTTTAGAGAAATGATACTGGGAGCATTTTGTAGCATCACTTGTTTTGAAGAATGACTGAGAACGAGAAACACGTGGGCAAGTTAAGCCCCAAACTAGTTGCTGTCAAAAATGTAAAGTAAATATATTGAAAACTGTGAAGAAGCAGAATTTATAGAACTAAACAATGAATTGAATATGGAAATCGAGACTGGGACAAAGGGAAAGGTCAGAATGCTGGGAATTCTTCATACACACTTGAAGTAATGGGAGTGAGAAGGGAAAAGAGAATCAAAGACAGAGTGTAGGAAAATTGCTATAATTAAAATGTTGGAGGCATATTGAAGGAAACAAAGTATCAAATGACAGCTTGAGAAAGACACAAATTGAAAAAAAGAAGGTATGCCAGAAGGGATGAAGTGAGAAAAGATGCCACCCATTTTATAAGCAGTCAAAGAATGTGGGAACTGAGGAGGGGAGGTGAAATCTGGTAATTATGCAGTCATTGGTGACTATTGAGAAAGTCAAATGAATGGCAGAAACCAGACAAAAAAGGCTGGTTGAAGATGAGAAAGTGGATGCAACAAGGCTAGACTACCATTTTGACATTGATAATGTTGAAAGGAAGGAAGGAGTTGAGATGGTAATTTAAGAAACTGGCAGATCCAAGAAAAAGTTCCTCTAGGAGAATTATCGAAGGGGGGGGAAATGTATGTTAGCACAGAGGAGAAGTGAAAGCAGAGAGAGGATCAAAGAAACAATTAAGAGAATTATTTGGGAGAGATAAGAAAATGATGAGTAAAGACTAAAAGGAATTTGAGCAGTTTCATGTGATAGAAGTTTACCTTTGATGATGATCTTTTGTGTGCGTGTGTGGTAATATTGGAAGTAAGGTCACCTGCAGAGAGTACGCTATGGGTATAAGTGTGAGATTTAAGGATAATGGGGTGTCCAGGTGGCTAAGTCAGTTGGGCAGCCAACTCTTGGTTATATCTTGCAGTTTGTGGGTTTGAGCCCCACATAGGGCTCTGCACTGTCAGAGCAGAGCCTGCTTGGGATTCTCAGTCTACCTCTCTTTCTGTCCCTCCCCCACTTGCTTGCTTTCTCTCTCTCAAAAATAAATAAATAAACATTAAAAAAAAAAGAATAATAGAAGAGATTTAGAACACTTATACGAGAGGCTCAATAGCAAGTGAAGACAGAAAACTGGGAGTTATCCAAGATTTCTCCTACCCTATTCTTCATCTATCAGTCATGGAGCCCTGTCAGTTGTACACCCAAAATAGATTTTATTTTATTTTTTTTTTTCTCTTGGGTCAGTAGAAGTTTTTGATTTTATTTTTTTTTATTTATATATGAAATTTATTGTCAAATTGGTTTCCATACAACACCCAGTGCTCATCCCAAAAGGTGCCCTCCTCAATACCCATCACCCACCCTCTCCTCCCTCCCACCCCCCCATCAACCCTTAGTTTGTTCTCAGTTCTCAACAGTCTCTTATGCTTTGGCTCTCTCCCACTCTAACCTCTTTTTTTTTTTTTTCCTTCCCCTCCCCCATGGGTTCCTGTTAAGTTTCTCAGGATCCACATAAGAGTGAAACCATATGGTATCTGTCTTTCTCTGTATGGCTTATTTCACTTAGCATCACACTCTCCAGTTCCATCCACGTTGCTACAAAAGGCCATATTTCATTTTTTCTCATTGCCACGTAGTATTCCATTGTGTATATAAACCACAATTTCTTTATCCATTCATCACTTGATGGACATTTAGGCTCTTTCCATAATTTGGCTATTGTTGAGAGTGCTGCTATGAACATTGGGGTACAAGTGCCCCTATCATCACTTCGCCCTACTACTACCACTGTAATTACAAACCTTCAAAACCTTTTTCCTGAATGTATTGTGTGTCTCTCTTTATTGGTCTCTCTGCCTTTCTCTGCCTCCCTCTTCCAGCCTTTTTTCCACAGTGCTACCAAAGTGATCTTTTTAGGGTACAAATCTGCTTATGTCCCCCTGCTCAAAATTCTCCAAGGAATCATCTCTTATAGTAAAAATTCAAACTCCTTTGCCTAAGGTACCATAACCTACAGCAATCCAGTCTGTTCCTTTCTATCCAATCATTTCTTGTTATCTCACCCAAACAACGTGATCCCCTCCCAACATCCTTGCCTCTGTTTTTGTTTCTGTAATTCCCTTATCCTGTAAGAACTTGCCTATTTGGTAGAATGTGACTAATTCTAATAGTGTAAAGAAGGAGGAGGAGAGGGGGAAAGAAGAGGAGAAGAAATAGATGAAGAAGGAGAAAGAGAGGCAAAGGAGAAAGAAGGAGAAGAAGGAGGAAGAGAAAAAGAAGGAGGAGGGAGAGAAGAGATGTATGAATAAGGAAAGAAATGAATGAAATACAGTATCTTAAGATGAAATAAAGGATTGCTGAGCAGCAAGAAAAACCCAAAGGAGCTTAGCATATGCAATAAGGACAATGACTTTGTCTTATAATGACCTTAAAGCTAGAATCAGAAGTGAGGAAAGAAGGGTGGGGTTTACTCAGGGTCAGATACTGGCAAAGTGAATAGAGAATCAAGTTTGTGAGAGATCCTGGGATTTTAGGATGAGAACCCCTTTTAAATTTGATGTGAGTGGGAGTAAGAAGGTGATGGTGAAGGCAAAATTCTGTGTCTGGCAATATGGATACCTCAAGGAATAGAGAGCTGAGATTAATTTGTTAATTAATTCATTATTTTCTTGCTAATCTAACCTTTACTGTGTTTCTCCTACTGTGTCAAGCTTTGAGAATGCAGAAATGAATATAGGAGCACAGACTCTACTCTCGTGAATAACAGTTTAATTAGGGGTGTGGGAGTAATTCAGTGTTTAAGATCTTAAAGAAATTTGAGTTGTAAAATAGTTGGGACTGCTTGATTTTGCCTTATTTAGTCATTGTTCTCAATTAGGTAGACCTGTGTTCTAAATACTCAGTTTTACAACTTCTTTTACTTTAATACACAGAAACACACAAACAATATACCACCCTTAAAAAAAATCAAACACTTTGTTTATAAAAGATGATGATTTTGAAAAATGGGTAGAGAGGGAGGGAGCCAAAACATAAGAGACTCCTAAAAACTGAGAACAAACTGAGGGTTTATGGGGGGTGGGAAGGAGGGATGGGTGGGTGATGGTATTGAGGAGGACACCTGTTGGGATGAGCACTGGGTTTTGTATGGAAACCAATTTGACAATAAATTTCATATTAAAAAAATAAAATAAGGGGCACCTGGGTGGCGCAGTCGGTTAAGCGTCCGACTTCAGCCAGGTCACGATCTCACGGTCCGTGAGTTCGAGCCCCGCGTCGGGCTCTGGGCTGATGGCTCAGAGCCTGGAGCCTGTTTCCGATTCTGTGTCTCCCTCTCTCTCTCTGCCCCTCCCCCGTTCATGCTCTGTCTCTCTCTGTCCCAAAAATAAATAAACGTTGAAAAAAAATTTTTTAAATAAAAAAATAAAAATAAAATAAAATAAAATAAAAAATAAATTAAAAAAAAGAAAAGATGATTTTGAATGAACGGGCAAAACATCTTTCAGTAACCACAGTGGAAAATGTTGTTTAACCAGTATGTTGTATACATATCCATATTTTATATACACATATTTTTGTCCTGGGGAAAAGGAATTATTGTGTACTCTATGTGAATAAATACTGAGTATTACTAAACCTACATACTTTTAAAAATATATTTTTAGAGCAGTTTTGGGTTCATAGCAAAATTAAGAGGACAGCTCAGAGAATTGCCATATGCCTACCCAGTACCCCTACACAAGCACAACGTAAGTTTTTGTCTTATAGTTTCTTGCTATAATATTCACTTTTTCAAAATTATTGCATTTTTAAGGTATGTAATATATATGCAGCCCTTGAATCTCTTTTTGAAATGATATATTATGACTTCTTTGTGTATGCTTTTGGGAATTTTTAGAAAGTACATTTACAAAATAAAATAATTTTATCTTATATAAACTGAATTTCAAGCAGTTCCATGTAACTGTTAATGAAGTACATTTTAACAAAGTACATTAAATTTTGATGGCCTCATTCATTAAGCAAAATAAATAAATAATTTAAAATTTTGAAAATGTACAGTGCACAATGTAGACATTGCAGACAACACGAAAATGTTTATGCTACAGTCAGTGGTCTAGAATATCCTATCCTATGTATTCTTGAATCGTCAAGGCAGTATAGTTGTCATAACACACATTATTATTTTTTAAATAATGTTAGTTTCTTTCTGATTAGAAAATTCAAAAATTCTAATTATGGAAACTTTGGAAAATACAGAAAGGTATATTATAAAAATAAAAAGCCTCATCCATACTCCATCAGCTCTAACAAGTGTTTACAGCCATGTTGAGACCACGTCTATCTAAATTAGAATGTGTTCACCACCACAGAAAGTTCCCTCATGCCCTCTGTAGTTGGTACCATCCATCTACCCCAAAGCCCTGCCAACCACTGGTCTGATTTGTTACTGTGGTTTGCCTTTTCCAGAAAGTCATATAAATTGAAACATGTACTATGTAGCCTTTGGTATCTGGCTTCTTTCACATGCCTTCAAGATCTAGCCATGTCATTTTAGGTGTCAGTAATCTGTTCTGTTGCCAAGTAGCATTCCATTATATGGATGCGCTACAATTGGTTTATCCAATCACCAAGGGATGGTGATTATATTAAATTATTATATTATATTATATTATGTTATATTGTATTAGAAATAATTTAGATTATTTCCAATATGGGGCTATGGGGCTATTGTGAATAAAGCTATCATTAACACTTGCATAAACCTCTATCTATGGAAATACGTTTTTATTTTTCCTGGGTAAATATCAGCAAAATTGTGGGTCATATGGCAAAAGTATATTTAAATTTAATTATTTTCAAAAGTGGCTGTACCATTTGTGTTCCTGTCAGGAGCATATAAAAGTTCCCAATGCTCTGCATCTTTATCAGCACCAGGTATTGTTGATTTTATTTTGTATTTTTTTTTATTCTAATAGGTGTGTGGTGGCATGTCACTGTTGTATTTGATTTTAAGGAGACCTAAATTTCTTCCCGTATAGATGAGGCCTGCCTACCCATTTGTAGGGGTGCATATCTGTAAATGTTTATTTTTCCATAGACGTATAGATGCATAGACATTAACGAGGGATATTCTGAAATAAAAGACAGGAAGCAGGGTATATCTAATATGTGCCTATAAAACAAGAATTCAGAAAGTGACTTTGAGAAAAATAGCTTTGTAAAATGGTTGTATTTTTCTAGCTGCCTATGAGGCCCTCTTTAGTGAAATAACTCTATTAAATACAAAATAAAATATTAATATCAAAGATTAATTTTTAACACTTATAATAAAAAAATTAAGCATACAGAGAAATAGAAAAATGAATCATATCACTTAGCATTAGCAAGTGGTGACTCATGGCCAATCTTGTTTGAGCTCTATCCTCTCTTCCCCCAAACCCCACCAGTGATTATTTTGAAGCCAAATCCCAGGCACCAAATTAAATTTTAATTTAATCTCCGAGTTCTTGATTTATCATATTAGCATTAAAAATAACTGTTTAAAATGTTTAAATTTTAAAAATTAATTTCTAGTATTTATCTCTAAGGTTTTACTAGTTTTTTTTTTTTTGGTTTGACCTATTTATATGTAAAGTATTTGCTAGTTATATTATTACAGGCATTTATTCAATAAGCAATGGGAAATCATCACACCTGAATAGAAATAAAAACTCATTAAGTGAAATTGTTTTGTTTCATTGGCATATCGTATATATAGTTTCTTTAATAGCGTTGTATAGACCTCAAATTAAAACAACTGCAGATTTTGCTTAATTAAAGGTGCTACTAAAGTTAACAATATAGGCCATTTGATGTATTTTTTTACTTAGTATGTTATATTTTTAAAATTATACATTGAGTATAATCCTAGGATACTTTCTTAATTCCTATTATAGTACTGATCTAATTTTTCTCATTTCTTCATTTCTCAAATGAAGTACATAACCCATTTTAATTAAGAATAAAAAAGAAAAAGGAACTTCACATCATTAGGAATCCTGATTTTTGCCACTCTAACAAAAAAGACCATGAGCAATGTGAGATTAGTCAGATGTGAGGAATGATAAGCAACCATGTTAGGGACCACCTATGACTAACTACAATAATTGGGGAAGTAACCTTGACATATTTCAGTCCAAGTATGAGTCTCTGTAGTTTATTATGTTCCAGACAGTATCCATTACCAAAGATGTAGGGCCAAATTAACTTTAATGTTGCTCTCTTCACAAGGCATTCCATAGCTAGCAATAACATTAAGATAATGCTGTTAAAATAAGAATTTCAATTATAAGGCAGATGAGACTGTGAAAAACATGACAGCCTTAATGAGAAGTAGGAGTTGGTATTCACTTTGATAAGGAACATAGTTATCACAGATAGAAAGGAAAGGAAATACAGCCTATAGCCTTTTCTTACTGTGTCATGTCGTCCTCCATTGATAACAGCCTTGGGTTCAAATTCATTTTTATTCATTTCCCAGACTGGTACTCGGATGATGATCCTGTGGATCTTTCAGCTGCAGTTCGAATACCTTCCATTTCTGTAGTGCTTCATTTTTCCAAATAGTTGAAATTCTTACCTCATCTTTGTTAACATAAGAAAGACAATCAAGATGTTGGTCTTTCAGGTGTGAAAACTGGATCAGTAACTCAGTGGTAACATTGGGAATAGATTCAGATTACTTGAAGATCATCCAGTGGTTACTGGGGGGGGTCTGATTTTAACCAAGACATGTAATAAATATGACTCAAGTGCGGTATCATTGTATGTGTTGTATTACACGTGCCCTTGTTTTTGACTTTACAGTGGTAGAGAAAGAAGGGACTTGTGCATATCTCTGTATGCACAGTATACAGTAAGATCGGAAGAACAGTAAGATCAGAAGAAAAAAGTCTCCATTGATAGCTAATTTTTTTATCTGTTTACTGATAGCTTGCCCCTAAACCTGCAAGCACTCCTATGCTAGCCGTCCTACTAACTTTGTTGGTCAAACCTGTGAGTTGTGAACAGTACAGTGTTATCAAGGTGCTCCTGGTGTGGTTTAACACAGAATCCTATGCCTAGGCAAGCTGCCTGGCAGCACAGTTCCCTATCCTGAAGCTTCAAGGCTGTTTTATACAATTAAGGAAGGATAAGAGGGCATCCTGCTCATCTGATTTATAATCCACTTAGTGTTTAGTGTTAGTCATCGGCTGCATCATTTTTGTCTTCCTGTTGTAAATTGTTAGGGATTATAGTTTCTTCTTGTTCACTTTGAATTTTCACATTTCATGTGCAAATGCAGATTTTTCTTTGCATAAAGAATAAGCCTATATGATAATTTTGGCTATTTTTAGAGGTTTGGAACTCTTTTCTGCTTCTGGAAAAGCCTAGGTTCTTTTGGTTTTAATTCACCCCATATATCACCATTTATTTACCAATTATATAATTAATATAAGCATTTTTTCTCAATTCCCTTATAAATATATTTCTAATAAAGCATTTCCATCCATATTGCTTGCTCTAGAGCATGACCAATTTTCATAGTCCTTACTACAATATGCTGTAAAATACTCATAATGTTTGCGCTGTCTACTCTCATATTTACTTAATCTATCATCACAGGGAGCATGGCCGATGCCTTTAAGTGAACCAATCGATTATACAGCATTATGTTTAGCTTCCACAAGCAGAAATTTCATTTTATCCCTTAGGAACCTTAATTCTGGAAATGAGCATTCCATCTAGATTCAGAATGTTCATTTATTAAATGCAAATATATTTTAGCTTACATAATACATATTTAAATGATAGAATTATAGAGTAACAATAAAATGTATAAGGTAATTTATTAGCATCTACGATGATTTTAAATATAATAAAATATGAAACTGATTTAAATTACAAATATTACAGAAAATCTTTCAGGTGAACCACAGATCTCAAAGGCAAAGTCGATGTTCTTAAATTAATCAGCTAGTTAATACGTCGTGTAACAAACTAAAATATAGTACCATATTAGTGGAGAAACTTTGCTTAACAGATCTTACACTTTTTAAATGTAAGAACATAGTGGATTTCAACCATATTCTTAATATTTCATATCTGTTTTTTTATCATACTTATTTTATTTTCTTTCCTTCTTTATCACTGGAAACAATGAACCAACAATTCCAAAATAAGGAAAGCTGTTTTTCTTCTTGTTCATTTACTTTTTGTCCTGTTAAAAACAATCTTAACATATAGATTCATATATAAGTTTTTAAAACTAATAAAAATTAGTCTTCATACACAATAAAAAGTGAAGTATAGAAATGGTAAAAGACAGATAAACAGTTGCAGTGTTGAATAAAAAACTATGTTTTTTAAACCTAATTATCACCTTCAGACTTGTAATTAGTATTATCCCTCTTAAAATGATGTTTAAGACTGAGATTTTGAAAATGGTATTTCAGCTCTCATGCATTCCTTTTGGTGGAGAATAGCTTGTTCAGCTCAGTATTAATCGGTTTTAGACCTTAGTAACATGTACATCTCTCAGATGAATGTTTTTTTAGAATCGAAAGAGAAATAAAGAGGAATGAAATCAAGACCAATAGTGTAATCATTTTACCTCTAACACTAAGAACATTAAGTTTGAAGTCAGAAAACTTAATTTCAGTTTTAGTTCTACTTTTTACTTATGTGTATGTGACCTCCAGAAAGTAACTTAGACGTTTCTGAGCTTTAAGTTCCTCGTTTATATAATACAGGTCAGAAATACCCTCTCTGCCCATCATTCACAGTTTTTGTTGGGTCAGATAAGGTTTGCTGCCATCTAGATGGCAAACTCAAACATGTTTGCTATCCAAACATACAGTATTCTAACAGACTTACTGTCCAAGATTTTCATTTATACATTTAAAATAATGATTTATTGATTATCGTCATGGTGCAAGAAACACTGACAGACACTAGGGAAATAAAAGTGAGTAATAATACTACCCCACCACCTCAAATTCTAGTGGGGAAACTATATGAATACATAACAAAATACTCTAATTTCAGTCATTGATTTTAATTGACTTGTTGTTGGTGGACTGTTTTCCAAGTACAAGTAATTATTATATTGGGAAGAGATATAATAAAAAGAAAGATAAAAAATAGAATTAAAAATATAGATATAGATCTATGGAAATTTAGCATATAGAAAGTGGCGCATATGAATCAGTGCGGAAAAATGGGCTTCTCAGTAAATGGCATATATTACTAGAAAAAAAACAAAGGTGAATTGCTCTATAGCCTCAGAGTGGCCAAAAATTTCCTATGACTCAAAATATAGAAGCAACAAGGGAAAAGATTAATAAAGTGACTTTATAAGAAATATTAAAAATTTTCCATGGCCCCCAATCTTAAAAGGTAAAATAAAATATGTGAAAATATTTGAGGTTTATCATGGACAGAGGGCTGATATACCTAGAACATAAAGAACTTTTAAAATTAAAGGGAGGGGCTCCTGGTTGGCTCAGTCAGTTAAGCATCCAACTCTTGATTTTGGCTCAGGTCATGATCTTACAGCTCATGAGTCTGAACCCCACGTCAAGCTCTACTCTGAGAGTCTGGATCCTGCATGAGATTCTCTCTCTCCTTCTCTCTCTGCCCCTTCCCTGCTCATGTGTACATGTTCCCTCTCCCTCTCTCTCAGAATACAGAAATGAAAATAAAAAAATGAAAGGGAAATAAAAATCCAAGAACTCTACAAAAAACGGGCAAAAGATATAAACAGCTCACAGGGGAAAAAATTCAAAAGGCATAGAACATGGGAAGATATGTTCAAATTTACTCATAATAAAAAATGTTATTAAAATGAACTGAGATCATCATCGATTGTCAGTAAGATTGTAAAAAATCTGAAAGATTGACAACATACTTGTGGTACGTAGAATATTGACCCCAAAGGTGTCTACATCATAATTCCCAACGTCACATGGCAAAAAGGACTTTGTAGATATGATCAAATTGAGGATTAGGAGATTCGAAGATGACTCTGGATTATCCAAACAGACTTAATGTAATTACAAAGATCTTTACCTTATTAGTGAAAGAAGAGGCAACAGAGTCAGTCAGAGGAATGGGATGAGGGAAAGAAAGGTCAGAGAGGTGATTTCTGGCTTTCAAAACAGAAAGAGACCACAAAGCAAGGAATGTGGAGAGTTCTTGAAATGGAAAAGACAAGGAAACAAATTCTCTGGAGCCTCTGGAAGGAATACAGTCCTGTTGACATCTTGATTTTAGCCCAGTGAGACTTATTTTTTGACTTCTGATTTCCAGAACCATAAGGTAATAAATTTATATTATTTTAATCTACTACATTTGTAGTAACTTGTTGCTGTATCAATAGCCAACTAATACAGTTCTCTAAGAGGAAGGTTGTGAGCAAACAAGCACTTTCATATCTTTTTGGGTATGGAAATTGTATAGTGGCTTTGGAGGATAATTTTGCTATATTTATATGTATATACTTACCCTTCGATCCTGCAAACCCTTCTCTGCCACTGTCAAAAACATGAAAAAATATGCAGGAAGCTATTGCAGCACTATTTGTAATAGCAAAAATGACTGGTAACAGTCCATATATCCATCAATAGTGGAGTGGTTGAATTAAGTGTGATACAACATTGTACTATTCAGTCATTAAAAATAGTGTTCCCATATTTTCCTATGAAATGATCTCAGGCAATATTGTTAAGTGCGAGTAGCAAGGTAGAATAGATGTATATTTAGTATCTTATTATTTAGCTAATAAGGAGGAGAATATAAGTATAAATAAATACACACATATTTTCTTTTAAAAATTAAAGGGCATGTATGTATGTTTGCTGGTTATTGATAGGGATGAAAAGGGAATAGCATGAAGGGAACAAGGATGGATGGTATACTGAAGTGTACTTTGTTTTGTAGATCTGACCCTGGAACCATAAAAATGTCTTAAAATTACAAAGCATAATTAAATAAAAATGAGAAAGAGCCCACCCCCCCCCCATTGACTTAAATAGAGATTGAGTCAGTGGCAAAATCACACAGAGAGAACTATTTCAAGTGATTTTTTTAATGTACAGCCTTATTATATATCCTTAGTGGGGATATACTCTTTTGACAAAAAAAAAAAAAAAAACAAAGAAATAAATTTTTATTAATTGTATTTTCAGATAGAATGTATAATTTATATTTAAATTATACTGTAGCATAAAAGTAATTATCAATGTCATTAGGTGTCAAGATTTTTAATGTTAGAGAAAAAAGATTTAAAAAAACTCAAAGAGGGGCGCCTGGGTGGCGCAGTCGGTTAAGCGTCCGACTTCAGCCAGGTCACGATCTCGCGGTCCGTGAGTTCGAGCCCCGCGTCGGGCTCTGGGCTGATGGCTCAGAGCCTGGAGCCTGTTTCCGATTCTGTGTCTCCCGCTCTCTCTGCCCCTCCCCCGTTCATGCTCTGTCTCTCTCTGTCCCAAAAATAAATAAAACGTTGAAAAAAAAAAAAAAACTCAAAGAATTTAAGTAAAAAAAACTTAATTTCAGTTGGTAATATCACCATGAATTCATGGTATATTTTTTATCTTTAAAAAAATTCTCTGTAGGGAGGGCGCATTGATATTTTACACAGATCCCCCCTTTATTGAAGATGTGTTGCCCTGCTTCTTGGAATGCTGTTGACTACCCTCAGATATCAGCTTTTTCAGGGATTACCATAAAAACAGAGAGCTGCCTTGCCCAAGGTCCTGATGCTTCCCAGGGCAACAAGTATAAAGGAACCGATCCTTGAAGAGGTATAAAAACCTGACCCTTTGGCCCAACTTGATTATTGAAAAACTATTCTTGCTGCAGATCTCCACATGGGTCTGCATCACAGTTTATCCCTTTCCCTCTATCCAATCAGGATTCCTTACTTTCCCTTTCTTTTTTTTTTAAGTTCATAAGAACTCCATCTTCCAGAGAGTCTGCCTCTCTGGGAATAAATTTATGACACTGAGCTGTGTTACCTAAAATTTCCTAGGACAGTGACCAACCCAGTAGCAATATATACCTCTTATATCCAGAATGAGATCTCTAAATACCATTCCCCATCAGGCATCCTTAGAGAAATGTCTGATTGCAGATCTGGGACAAGCAAAACACAAAGAAGCCATCAAAGGCTTTTTTGTCATTGGAAGAACTGAGGAGCCAATTTGAAGACATTCTCATAGTTCAAAGAGAGTAAAATTTGAAAAATTAACTAATATTAACAAAAATTATTACTATGACTAATTGAAACACATCAGAAATGTTAAAAGTTATGCATTTATAAGGATAATAAAAATCATCATGTTTGGAGAATGCTAGCAAGTAATTTTTTGAAATTGGAAAGTAAAGGGAAATAAGTGTTAGACTATTTTACCTGTACAACTTACATAAAAACTCTCAGTAAATTAAGAACAACTTCGTCAACTTGATGAAGAATACTGCAAAAAACCTACAGCTAACATAATGCTTAATGGTGAGAAACTTGAAGCATTCCCACTAAGAATAAGTACAAGGTAGGGAGGTCCCCTTATCACTACTCATTTTCAACATTGTACTGGAAGTTGTAGCAATGCAATATGACAAGAAAAGGAAATAAAGGTACACAGATTGGGAAGAAAGAAATGAAACTATATTCACACACGACATGATTGTCTGTGCAGAATATCCAAAAGAATCAACAAAAATATTCCTAGAATGATAAACAATTATAGCCAGATTTAAAGATGCAAGGTTAATGTACAAAAGTCAAGTGCTTTCCTATATACCAGCAATGAATAAGTGGAATGTGAAATAAAAGATACAATACTATTTACACTACTACTGCTCAAAATGAAATACTTAGGTATAAATCTAACAAAATATGTACAAGATCTGCATGAGGGAAACTATAAAACTCTGAGGAACAAAATAAAAGAAGTAAATGGAAAGATATTCTGTGTCCATGGATAGGAAGAATCAATACGTTAAGATGTCAGTTCTTCCTGACTTGATCTGTAGGTTAAAAGCAATCCCAATCAAAATTCCAGGAGGTTATTTTATAGATATTGACAGACTGATTATTCTGATTCTTTGTGTGGAGAGGCAAAAGACCCAGAATAACCAACAGAATATTGAAGAGCAAAGTTGGAGGCCTGAAACTACCCAACTCCAAGATTTACTACAAAGCTACAGTAACGAAGACATTGTATAATTGGCAAAAGAATACACAATTGTATCAGTGGAATGTAATAGAGAGTCCAGAAATAGACCCACATAAATATAGTCAATTGACCTTTAACAAAGGAGCAAAGGCAATACAATGCAGCAAAGATAGTTTTTTCAAAAAAATTTTTTTAATCTTTAGTTTTGAGAGAGTGAGAGAGATACAGAGCGAGAGCAGGGGAGGAACAGAGAGATAGGAAGACACAGAATCCGAAGTAGGCTCCAGGCTCTGAGCTGTCAGTACAGAGCCCAATGTGGGGCTCGAACCCATGAACCATGAAATCGTGACCTGAGCCAAAGTCAGACACTCAACCGACTGAGCCACCCAGGCGCCCCAAAGATAGTCTTTTCAATAAATGGTGCTGGAACAACTGGACATCCACATGCAGAAAATGTGAATCAGGGCACAGAGGACATTTGTAAGAATGAATGAGTGAGACCAAGTGAAAACCAGTGAGAACCACTGCCCTAAATGTTAGCCTAGCAAAGTTCTAATTAGGTATGTTCTGATTAGTATGTTATGTTTTATATACGAAAAGTAAAGAGAGTGATTTCTAAGGTATTTTATGATGTAGTCAGTAACTTTACGTAAATAGGATTTTCTAATTGTGAACATATGAAATTGTTCTGATAAAACTTTAAAGAAATAAAAATGTGTATTTTAGTCATAATAAATGTGAATATATATGAGATGTTTTCCATTTACCTATCACATATGATTTATTCAGTTAATGCTTTCCACAAACATTGCTCATCACCCTATTCTTTTTATCAAAAAAAAGCCAAATTTGTACTAAATATGTTTGTGTTTTGGTTTTCATTTTTTTTTTATTTTACAAATAGTAAGTAAATTTTTGGAAGAAAAACATTTACTTTTATTTTAGCTCTAGTACATTTAATATCATCTCATAGATTTTTGAAAATAATTACATGACATTTTCTTCCTAAAAAGCAGTATATGAATGAAAAATATTTTTTTATATTTTTCCACTGAATTTTATTTTTTTAATGTTTATTTATTTTGAAAGAGAGAGAGTGCATATGTGCAAGTGGGGGAGGGACAGAGAGGGAGAGAGAGAACCTCAGGCAGGCTCCACGCTGTCAGCACAGAGCCAGTTGGAGGTCTCAACCTCAGAACTGTGAGATCATGACCTGAGCCGAAATCAAGACTCCTGAGGCTTAACCAACCGAGGCACCCTTAATGTTGAATTTTAAATTAATTCCAAACTAATTTCCAACATACCTAAATAACATGTCTAGAAGCTTTTCAAGTACTGAATAAATTAGGAGGCTGGGTGGCTCACTTGGTTAAGAGTCTGACTCTTGATTTTGGCCCAGGTCATGATCTCACGGTCATGAGATCAAGCACTGCATTGGGCCCCACAATGGGTGTGGAGCCTGCTTAAAATTCTCTCTCTCTCCCTCTGTCCCTTCCCTGTTTGCCCACACTTTCTCTCTCTCTCTCTCTCTCTCTCTCTCTCTCTCTCTCTCTCTCTCTCTCCTCATAAAATAAAATAAAATGATTTGTAATTTATGTTTATTACTTTTTAGTGCATATCACTTTCTGTTATCCTATTACACTTGATTAAAAAAGATAAATATAAATGTTGTGTCATCATTAGTATAATGAAACTATTCAATTTTAAACACCTTTCTTTCATAACAAAACATGTATCTATTATACATAACATTACAGTTTCTTGCTATCTATGCATAAAGGAAATGCATGTCTTATATATTGGATGCAAGATAACAAAAACAGAAGATAGTAGCTGGAATTTTTTGTTCCACTTGTCTGAAAGGTTATCAAGTAGTAAGTAATGCCAGCAGAGCATGAAAATGACCAGTAATTCAAGAATAAATTGGACAAGGTATAGTTTGTTGTATTTTTAACTACAGACGGCTGGTCAATAGCTGTACTCAATTTGCTGTTGTTTCCCCCTGGAAAGCTCAGTTTGTTAGCTTTAGGATAGGCTCAGTCAATGGATTCTTTTTTTTACTAAGAGAAATGATCCATGGGCGGTCCCCCAAGGAGTAAAATCATGAGAAAACACAGGCAGCCTTTCATGCCGTACAGCACAACTAGGGAAGTAAGACTCTGACCTATTTGAGATAGAGTTTCAAAGACCGTGCGTTTGGAGCTCTTTTAAAAAAATCAATTCACATTATCAAAAGAAAGCTGAAAATGATAGCAAAAGGCTGTATTTATTAGAAAAACCTTTGTTATAATAATAGATTATTTGAAGTGCTTGAAATTGGCCTCAAGTAATATTAAAATATATATTAAAGAAGACCATAATTATACTTTGTTAGTTTGCCTGTTTTGTGGGTACCTTTTGCCGTGTCCTAACAGAAAAATTTGAAGGGTGGTGAAGACACACAGACTTGGGTGAGATAAGCAGAAACATGCATTCATTGATAGTATGTAACTTGACTTAGGAAAAAGGATGTAGTACCTGGTGATCTCTACCTCTGTGTATGTATGTATATAGATGTGTGTGTTGATAAAACACAAAAACCATAAATAATTTTACCCTGTTAAATACTGCTGACAATTCTTCATTTGGGCTAATGAGAATGAAGAGCAATGTCCTTTTTGACACAATTGTTGTTGTTGTTGTTATTGTTGTTGTTGTTGTTGTTTTGTGTTCGATTTTCAAAAAAGAATTGAAGTGACTTAGAATGAAAGAGATAGACAAAATGAAAGCACAGTTTTTGGTGGTGTTGTTGCTGCTGCTTGCTGCTTGTTGTGTTTTTGTTTTAAGAAAAGAGTGGCATATTAGAATAAGCTTTGGAGTCAGACAGGCTTTGCTATAAATCCCACCTGTTTTCTCTTATGTTTGTGTTGGTAGGTTAATTCAGTTCTTTGTGCTTTGCTTCCTTAAACTAAAACAGACACAGGAATGACTACTTCAGGATTGTCATGATAATTAAATGAGCCAAAATTGGGAAAATACCTAGCACAATACCTAGAAAAAAGAATGAGCTCAATAGTGAACATTTCTTTCCCTCTTGTTTTCCCTTTCCTAAGGGGATGGAGATTTCAAGGAAGCTTGCCCAGAAGGCTGTTTTCTCTCTCTTCCATCAAAGCATTATCTTTTAAGTATGTACGATCACAGTAATGAAAGAGTATCCAAGTTTTGTATGAAGAAATCAGCAGCATTCATTTATTCGCTGAAATTTTTTTGAGCACCTACTTTGTGTAAGACACCTGGCAGTTGAAATGCCCCAACCTCTCAGCAAGAAGGACCCTGGGGCGCCTGGGTGGCGCAGTCGGTTAAGCGTCCGACTTCAGCCAGGTCACGATCTCGCGGTCCGTGAGTTCGAGCCCCGCGTCAGGCTCTGGGCTGATGGCTCAGAGCCTGGAGCCTGTTTCCGATTCTGTGTCTCCCTCTCTCTCTGCCCCTCCCCCGTTCATGCTCTGTCTCTCTCTGTCCCAAAAATAAATAAACGTTGAAAAAAAAAATTAAAAAAAAAAAAAAAAAAGAAGGACCCTTGCGGTTCGGAAAAAGGAATTTAAAAAACAAAACAAACAAAACAAAAAACCCTCAATTTTCTTCTTCCCTCCTATTTTTAAAACTCTCAGTAGATATATCATTAGGTCTGAGAGTTGTACTCAACCTGACTCAGACCACACTGCTGACTTCTTCACAAAGTCTGCTTGGTCTTTGGCAGATTTGCTAAGATTTGTGTGACCTCATCCATGATGTCGTTGAAAATATATAGATGAGACATATTAATTGCAGAAAATCTAGTACTTCATAAGTAATAATGAAAGTTCAAGGTTAAGGATTCATTGATAGGATAGTCACTTAATGTGAAAACAAATGCCACAGTGGTATAGAACTCAGTATCTGAGAAAACAAGTCAGGATTTATAAATTCTTTATTTAGGATCAGCTTGGGGGACTGAAATTTACTATTTACTCAATTTCTCTTGATTAAAACATGAGTTGGGGGGGCGCCTGGGTGGCGCAGTCGGTTAAGCGTCCGACTTCAGCCAGGTCACGATCTCGCGGTCCGTGAGTTCGAGCCCCGCGTCGGGCTCTGGGCTGATGGCTCAGAGCCTGGAGCCTGTTTCCGATTCTGTGTCTCCCTCTCTCTCTGCCCCTCCTCCGTTCATCCTCTGTCTTTCTCTGTCCCAAAAATAAATAAACGTTGAAAAAAAAAATTAAAAAAAAAAAAAAACATGAGTTGGGGAAAAAGGGTGCTTTTACATCCCATCTAAAGACAAGCATCTCAAAAATACTATATAAAAGTATAATTAAAAAATTACTCCATACTGTAGAAAGTAACTATCAATAATTTATATTGACAGGTTCTAACAACAGGGAAACATTTAAATTTAAGCAGTTAATCATTCAAGTCATTCTGTAACCACTTTACTTTCTAATTTCTTTACTGACTTAGAAAATGACAGCTTATAATTTTTATTCTTATTCATTTATTTTTAACACAGCATTATTGAGATATAATTCACATACCATGCATTTCACTAATTTAAACTGTGCAGTTCAGTGGTTTTTAGATATTCACAGATATGTGTGGTCATTACCACAGCCAGTTTTAGACCGTTTAGTCCACTTAAAAAGAAACTTTGTACCCTTTAGCTATCATCTTTGTGGTCCCTCCTTAACTCCCCTGGCCCTAAATAATCACTAATCTACCCTATCCTATAGATTTGCTCTCTCTCTCCATAGGGCTTTCTGTTGTTGATTGCTAAGGGCTGCTATTGTCCATATGTTTAGTGCTTCTCCAAACTAATTTTACAAAGTTTTTATTCCTTGTCATGTATGCTCACTGAAGTCTCTGTACTGTTATCTCAGTAGTCACCACTCAGTTGGTGTGAATGTAAACTGGTGCAGCCGCTCTGGAAAACAGTGTGGAGGTTCCTCAAAAAATTAAAGATAGATCTACCCTATGACCCAGCAATAGCACTGCTAGGAATCTACCCAAGGGATACAGGAGTACTGATGCATAGGGGCACTTGTACCCCAATGTTTATAGCAGCACTGTCAACAATAGCCAAATTATGGAAAGAGCCTAAATGTCCCATCAACTGATAAATGGATAAAGAAATTGTGGTTTATATACACAATGGAATACGACTTGGCAACGAGAAAGAATAAAATATGGCCTTTTGTAGCAATGTGGATGGAACTGGAGAGTGTTATGCTAAATGAAATAAGTCATACAGAGAAAGACAGATACCATGTTTTCACTCTTATATGGATCCTGAGAAACTTAACAGAAGACCATGGGGAGGGGAAGAAAAAAAAAGAGAGGGAGGGAGGCAAACCATAAGAGACTCTTAAAAACTGAGAATAAACTGAGGGTTGACAGGGGATAGGAGGGAGGGGAAAGTGGGTAATGGGCATTGAGGAGGGCACCTGTTGGGATGAGCACTGGGTGTTGTATGGAAACCAATTTGACAATAAATTACATATTAAATAAATAAATAAATAAGCAAACAAACAAATAAATAAATAAATGAGAAAAAACAAAAAACCAACCCCCTTGGTCTTTGCATATTGGCTCTGAGCTAGGATACTTTTTCAGTGCTTAAGCCAAGCTACCTACAACTCTGCCTTAGCCTTCATCTCCTGCCTTTTTAATTTTGTCTCAAAAGACAAAAGTCTTTTCTGAGCATGGGTCCAAACCTAGTCATGCACGTTGCACTCCAGCTTCTCCTGCATATTTCAGAGCTCTTCACAGTTCTCCCAAGAATCTTCCTTCCTCAGCCTCCTCATACTTAGGCTTTTTGGGTCTGTCGGCTCTTTGCCTCATCCTTTATTCCATGCCCCAGGCAACAATGGGTAGCATATATCTTTAAATGTTTCCATCAGATGTCACCCAGAAACCATTCCACATAGAGGGGCAAAATGAAGGTCAGTCTCTGTGTTGACAGTCTCTGTGTGACTCCTTAGGGAGTCAGCTGATCAGTTTTTGAGAACAAGGTCTATATTGCTTTTCCTAGCACCAGGAACATGGGCCATTGTCCACAGGAATAGAGAATGCTAGTCAGGTAACCAAAAACCATACAATGCTTCTTACCAATTTCAATGGCTTCTTTCTTCATTAAGCACTCCTTGATAGGCATAGTTTTCGATTAGATTCCAGAGTTTCAAAAAAGTTGACTCTGTCCATTTTTATCAGCTTAATTCTTGCTAGAGAGACCATGTCTTACAAGGGACCAATACTTGGAACTCCTTATTATGCTAAATCCTTGATGTTACTTCTGCTGCAAGTACTTTGGAGAACAGTTTGGCCCTATGTAGCAAATCTAAAAATACACAAACCAGCAATTCTGCTCCTCATTATTTACCTTGGAATGGTGATTCTTAACTGGGACAATTTTGCCTCTTAAGTAACATTTGGGAACATCTGGAGACATTCTTGGCTTTCACAATGGTGAGCATGCCACTGGCATCTAGTGAGTGAAAGCCATGGATGCTGTTAAACATCCTGCAACACATAAGACAGTCCCCTCCTCACCTACGTCAAAGAATGATCTGGAAAAATTTAACAAATTTTAGGAAACTTTCATTTAGGGAAATGAGTGCTCATATGCACAGGGAGATGTTCATAACTGCCTTGTTTATAATAGTCCTAAACAGGAAGTGATTCAAACAACCCAAATACCTACCAACAGTGGAATGGATATATTCCTGTGTAAACATTTGGTAGAATACTTTATAACAATGAAAATGAATGAACTATAAAAATTATATGAAGAAAAGCAAGAAACTGTTTCCCTAAGTAGATAGTGTTCTCATCAAAAAGGGGAAGAGGGGGGCGCCTGGGTGGCTCAGTCAGTTAAGCGTCCGACTTCAGCTCAGGTCACGATCTCCCGGTCCGTGAGTTCGAGCCCCGCGTCGGGCTCTGGGCTGATGGCTCAGAGCCTGGAGCCTGCTTCGGATTCTGTGTCTCCCTCTCTCTCTGCCCCTCCCCTGTTCATGCTCTGTCTCTCTCTGTCTCAAAAATAAATAAACGTTAAAAAAAATTAAGAAAATAAAAAGGGGAAGAGGTTAAGATGGGAAAGGACACATGAGATCTTCTGGGATCCTGGCAATGTTCTATTTCTTGAATTGGGTGGTATTTACATCAATGTTCAGTTTTTTAAAACTGTACACTAATATTTTACTACTTCCATTTTACTGCTTTGAGATATAATTTATATACAATATTATTACAGGTGTACAGCATAGTGATTTGACATTTGTATACATTGTGAAATGATCACCACAATAAGTCTACTTATCATCTGTCACTACACAAAACTGTTATAATATTATAGACTATATTCCCCATGTTGTATATCTCCGTGACCTACATATTTTATAACTGGAAGTTTGTACTTCTTGATTACTTTCACTCATTTCATCCCCACAAACCCACTCCATCTCGCAACCACCAATCTGTTCTCTTTCTTTATGAGTCTGGGTCTTATTTTGTTTTGTTTATTTCTTTAGTTTTTCAGATTCCACATATAAGTGAAATGAAATCATGCAGAATTAGCCTTTATCTGACTTATTTAATAGCATAAAACCCTCTAGGTTTATATTAGTTAAGTGTTCAGTTATATATGAATACATACATATATATGTTTGTATATATATGAAATCAGGGAGTGGGATACTTCCAAGTTTGTTCTTCTTTCTTGAGAATGTTTTGGCCATTTGGGGTCTTTCATGGTTTTATATAAATTTTAGAATTATTTGTTCTAGTTCTTTGAGAAATTCCATTGGACTTTGGATAAGAATTGCATGTGTGTGTGTGTGTGTGTGTGTGTGTGTGTGTGTGTGTGTGTGAATTATATCTGTATCTATAAGTGTGTATCTATCTATATCTATATTATATCTACCTCTCTATCTATATATCTAGATAGATAAAATATGGCAGTTTCTTTATCCATTTATCCATTGATGGACACTTGGGCTGTTTCCATATCTTGGCTATTGTAACTAATGATGCAGTGAACATTAAGGTACATCCATCTTTTTGATTTAGTGGTTTTGTTTTATTCAGACAGACACCCATTAGTAGAATTGCTGGATCATATACTAGTTCTATTTTTAATTTTTTTTGAGAAACTGTTTTCCATACTGGCTGCTCAAATTTACATTCTCACCACAGTGTACAAGGATTTCCTTTTCTCTGTATTATCGCCAACACTTTTTTTTTTTAACTATAGTCATTCTGACAGGTATAAAATGATACCTCATTGTGGTTTTGATTTTCATTTCCCTGGTGATTAGTGTTGTTGAGCATCTTTACATGTGCCTGTTGGCTATCTGTATGTCTTTGGAAAAAATGTCTTTTTCAGTCCTCTGTCCATTTTTAAGTTGGATTATTTGTTTTTTTTGTTATTGAACTGTAGGAGTTCCTTATACATTTTGGATATATTAACTCCTTGCTGGATACATGCTTTCCAAAAATCCTCTCTCATCAGTAACTTGCCTTTTCATTTTGTTGACGGTTTCTTTCATTCCACAGAAGCTTTTTAGTTTGATGTACTCTCATTTGTTTATTTTTGCTTTTGTTTCCCTTGCCTTTGAAGTCATATCTAAAAAAACACTGCTAACACCATTGTCAAGGAACTTACCTCCTATGTTTTCTTCTAGGAGTTTTATGGTTTTAAGCCTTACATTCAAGGATTTAACCCATTTTGAGTTAATTTTTATATACGGTGTAAGACGGTGTCCAGTTTCATTCATTTGTATGTACCTCTCCAGTTTTCCAAGCACTATTTATTGAAAATAGTACCCTTTCCTCATGTATTCTTGGCTCTTTTGACATATATTGATGATATATGTGTGGGTTTATGTCTGGATTCTTTATTCTGCCCCATTAATCTATATGTCTGTTTTTATGACAATACCATACTGTTTTGATTACTATAACCTTGTAATACAGTTTCAAATCAGGAATTGTGATACGTACAGCTTTGTTCTTCTTTCTCAAGATTTTTTTGGCCATTCAGGGTCTTTGGTGGTTTTATATAAATTTTAGAATTATTTTTTCTAGTTCTGTGAGAAATGCCATTGGAATTTTGACAGGAATTGCATTGAATCTATAGATTGCTTTGGGTAGTTTGGATATTTTAGCAATATTGATTCTTATAATCAATTAGCTTACAATATCTTTCCACTTATTTGTGTCATCTTCAATTTCTTTCATTAGTGTCATAGTTTTCAGTGTCCAGATCTTTTATCTCTTTGGCCTTTTATTCCTAGGTATTTTTCTCTTTCATGTGATTATTTACCAGATTGTTTTCTTGATTTCTCTTTCTGATAGTTCATATTAGTGTATAGAAACACCACAGACTTTTGCATAACAATTTTGTATCCTGGAGCTTTACTGAATTTATTTATTAATTCTAATAATTTTTGATGGAATCTTTATGATTTTGTATTCATAGAATCATGTCATTTGCAAAAAAAAAAGGGACATTTTTCTTCTTCCCTTAAACTTGGATGCCTTTTTTTTTTAACTGATTGCTCTGGTTGGGACTTAAGATACTATGTATCTTAGAGGAAAAGCTTACAGCTTTTCACTGTTGAGTATAATATGAGCTGTGGGTTTGTCATAGATGGTTTTATTATGTTGAGGTACATTACCTCTATACCCACTTTGTTATTGTTTTAAATCATAAATGTATGTTGAATTTTGTCAAATGCTTTCTTTTCAAATGTCTATTGAGATGATCACATAATTTTTATTTTTCATTTTGTCAATGTGGTATATCAGGTTGATAGATTTGAAGATGTTGAATTATCCTTACATCCCTGGAATAAATCTCACTTGATTATGGTGTATATCCTTTTAATGTGTTGATGATTTCAGTTTGCTAATATTTTGTTGAGGAATTTTACATGTATGTTCATCAAGGATATGAGCCTATAGGGTTTTTTTGTTTGTTTTGTTTTGTTTGTTTATTTGTTTGTTGGTGTCCCTGTCTGTATTTGACATCAAGGAATTGCTGGCCTTGTAAAATGAGTTGGGAAGCATTCCCTTCTCTTCAATTATTAGGAAGGGTTTGAAAAGGATAGGTATTAAATCTTTTTGAATGTCTGGTAAGGTTCACCAGTGAAGCCATCTGGTCCTGGACTTCCATTTGTTGGGAGGTTTTTGATTAGTGATTCAATTTTTTTTATTAGTAATCAACCTATTCAGATCTTTTCCTTCTTCATGATTTAGTATTGGAAGATTATGTTTCTAGAAATTTATCCATTTCTTCTAGGTTGTCCAAATTGTTACTGTATAAAATTGTTCATAGTATTCTCTTATAATCTTTTGTATTTTTGTGGTATGAGTTGTATCTTCTACTCTTTAATTTCTGATTTTATTTATTTATTTGAACCCTCTTTTTTTGGTGAGACCAGATGAAAGTTTGTCAATTTTGTTTATCTTTTAAAACAGCCAGCTCTTAGTTTTGTTGATCTTTTCTATCATCTTTTTAGTCTCTATTTCATTTGTTTGTTCTTGATCTTTATTATTTCCTTTCTTCTATTAACTTTGGACTTATTCTTCTTTTTCTAGTTCCTTTAGGCATAAAAGTTAAATTGTTTATTTGATATTTCTCTTGTTTCTTGAGGCAGGCCTGTGTTGCTATCAACTTTCCTCTTAGAACTGTGTTTGGTGCATCCCATAGATTTTGGTATGTTGTGTTTGTGTTTTCTTTTGTCTCTAGGTATTTTAAATTTTTTCCTTTGATTTTTTTTGACCCTAGAGTTGCACAGTAACATGTTATTTGATCTCCACATATTTGTCATTATTTCATGGGTTTTTTCTTGTAATTGTTTTCTAATTTTATACTGTTGTGGTTGGAAAAGATGTTTGGTGAGATTTCGGGCTTCTTAAATTTATTGAGACTTACTTGTTTTGTTGCCTAAATGTGATCTACCCTGGAGAATGTTTCATGTGCACTTGAGAAGAATGTGTATTGTGCTGTTTTGGGGTGGAATGTTCTATATATATCTACTAACTTCGTCTGGTCTAATGTATTGCTTAAGGCTGGTGTTTCCTTATTGATTTTCTGGATGAATGATTTATCCAGATGTAAGTGAGGTGCTAAAGTCCCCTAATATTATTATAGTGCTATTAATTTCTCCCTTTACATCTATTAATATTTGCTTTGTGTAATTTGGTATTCCTATATTGGGTGCATATCTACTTATAGATATTATGTCTTGCTGGATTGACCCCATTATTATTATATAGTGCCCCTCTTTGTCTTTTATTAAAGTGTTTATTTTAAGGTCTATTTTATTGATATGAATATAGCAACACCAGCTTTGTTTATGTTTCCATTTGCATGGAATAGCTTTTTTCATCCCTTCACTCTCAGTTTGTGTGTGTTCTTCTAAAGTGAGTCTCTCGTAAGTAGCATATGGATGTGTATTGTATTTTTTATCCATTTAGCCACTCTATACCTTTTGATTGGAGCATTAATACCCTATACATTTAAGGAGATTATTGATTGGAATATACTTACTGCCATTTTGTTGATTGTTTTCTGGGATTTTTTTTTTAGTTCCTCTCTGTTTCTTTCTTCTTCTTTTTTTCTCTTCCCTGTAGTTTGATGACTCTCTTTATTGTTATGTTTAGATTCCTTTCTCATTTTCTTCTGTATTTACTATAAGTTTTTGCTTTCTGGTACTGTGATGTTTACATATATCATGCTATGTTTACATATATCATGCTACATATATCAGTCTATTTTTAGTTAATAGCAACTTAAAGTTGAGCACATTCCAAATACCCCCTAACATTTTATGTTTTTGATCTCACAGTTTAGATATTTTTATTTTATGTATTCCTTAGCTAATCATTATGGTTTTATTTAATTTTACTACTTTTGTCTTTTAATCATTATAGTACATTTATAGATAATCTATCCACTACCTTTACTGTAAATTTACCTTTTTCAGTGAGATTATTTCTTTTCTATGTTTTCTTATTATTAAGAAGTGTCATTTCTTTACAGCTGAAAGATACATCTTTACTGTTCTTACAAGTAAGAGGTTGGTTTACTAGTGATAAACTTTTGCTTGTTTAGAAAACTCTTTTTCTTCTTTTTAATTACACATGATAACCTTATGGATACAATAGTCTTATTTCAAAGTTTTTTACTTTTCAGTACTTTTGAATTTGTCATGCCACTCTCTTCTGGACTGTAAAGTTTATTCTGAGAAATCTGCTGGTAGTCTTATGGGGTTTCCCTTGTATGTAACAATTTGTTTTCCTTTTGCTGCTTTTAAGATTCTCTTTTTAACTTTTACCATTTTAATTATAATGTGTCTTGGTGTGAATCTCTAGGTTTACCTTATTTGTAACTCTCTCAGCTTCCTGTACCCAGATATTTGTTTCCTTCTCTGGACTGGAGACATTTTCAGCCATTATTTCTTCAAATAAGTTGCCTGCCCCTTTTACTCTTTTTCCCCTTCTGGGACACCTATAACATGAATATTATTCTACTTGTTGTTCCATAGGTGCCATAACTTATCTTCATTTTAAAAAATTATTTTTCTTTTTGCTGCTTTGTCTAAGTAGGTTCCATTGCTTTGTCTTCCAGCTTGCTGATCTGTTCTGCTTCATCCAGTCTACTGGATATATTTTTCAGTTCAGTTATTATATTATTCAGCTTTGTGAGTTCTGTTTGGTACTTACATTTTCTGGCTCTTTGTTGAAGTTTTTACTCTATTCATCCATTCTTCTCTTGAGTTCAGTGAGCATCATTATGACCATTACTTTGAACTCTTTATCAGGTAGGTTATTTATCTCAATATGATTAAAGCCTTCTTCTGAGATTTTGTCTTATTATTTTGTTTGGAAAATACTCCTGTTTCCTCATTTTGCTGGACTCTGTATTTGTTTTTATGTATTAGTTGAAATAGCTACCTCTCAGTCTTTAAGGAGTAGCCTTGTGCAGGTGATAAACCTTGTGGTTCAACCTTGTTTTCGCTCGTGGTTGTCTCTTGAAACTTTGTGATTGTCTAAACTGCCTAATTTATTCTTGATATGTTCTTGTTGTCGAGGGTGTGCTAAGACCTGTCCGTCCTTCCATGGGGAGGAATCTCAATTAGCATCTAGTTTCAGGCTGATGGAAACCAGACACTCAGGCAGCAGCTTTTAAAGTATGCAAATATATATAGTCCTGTGGGCTGCAATTTTAATCCCTGCTGGTCTGCAGACCAGGAGATCTGGAAGTCTCTTCTGGGTGACCGTTGCAAAATTCTGGCCTCCAGAAGAATGTATCAGCTCCTTTTGGGGGAGGTTTTGTCAAGCTGTAATGAGGCCAGTGGGATGTTTAAGGATGGTGTCTCTCTGTTTATGTTCTCACTAAGCACCTCCCTTAGCCTCTAGATGGGTGGAAAACATGAAGCCTGTCCCTTAGGCTGAAGCTCCAGACTAAGTAAATAGGCCTTTTTTCACAAGAAGACTGTGGTTGTGTTTCAGCCTGTTAACCTGTGCAGTGCCGGGGTGGGGAGGGGGTTGCATGCCAAGAACTCTCTTTCAACTGTTACATCCCTGTGGAGCTCAAGAACACCAGCACCTTAGCCACCAGGCCTAGGTGATCAAGAGGCATCCCCTGTATGGATTGTGAGCACCCACTGGTTTTAGCGAGGCAGCTGAAATGTATAAGGGGTGGGGCCCACTCAGCAGCTATAGAAAGGCAGTGGGAAAATGTCTTGACTCTGGTCACACGGGGGCTTCCGTAGTGCAGTGGGAGAGTGTCTTGTCAGTGTGTGGTGCTGGCTTTAGGCTGGGAGTGGGAGAGTACCCTGACTGCTCTTGCTAGCAACCCCAGCCAGGGAGTGGAGAAGTGTCACAAGTGCCCACGGTCACCAGTTTCATCTCGGAAGCAGGAGAGTGCTGCGACCATAGGCACTTGCCAGCCCCAGCCAGGAGTAGGGGAGTGCTTCAGCAAGGCAGCAGAATAGTGCCATGACCTCTCACCCGCACTTGCCTTAGCAAGGCGGGTCAGGTCTGAGCTTGCCCACTCTGCTACCCCCCAGTAGGGTAGGAGAGTTAAAAAAAAATGTTGTCTCTCAGCCCTTCCAACTCCAGGGAGAGATTCAACTGTCCCCTGTCCCTCCTGCATATTATTTTAAATTGGCAGATGAATCTGCATATTTAGTGTAGGTGCTTTTGATTTTAATTGTTTTACTTTTTAAGTTTTCATTTATTTTGTTTGACAGAGAGCACAAGTGGGGTAAGGGGACAGAGAGGGGGGAGAGAGAGAGAGAGAGGATCCCAAGCAGGTTCCATACTGTCAGTGCAGAGCCTGATGGCAGTGCTTGAACTCATGAACCATGATCATGACTTGAGCCCAGATCAACAGTCAGATACTTAACCGACTGAGCCACCCAGGCATCCCTAGTCTAGGTGCTTATTAAATCCCTGGGTCTTGGGAGATTTCAGTTTCCGATCATATTTTGGGCCCCTTGGACGTCAGCCCTGATGGTTTTCTAAGCCAGAAGTTTTGGGGGCTTGTCTCTCCAGTGCAGATCACAGCAGTTGGGGTTCCTGTTGTAGGGCAGCCACCCCTCACTCCTTGGGGAGAAGTGGGGGGGCTGGCGAGATGCAGGGGAGTAGAAAGAAGTGGTGAGGTTGTGTCTCTGCCTCTCCTCCCTTGTTGGTGTGGTCTTTTATCCTTTGTTGTTGGTGAAGCCATTCATCTAGTTTCAGATCTTTTTCAGAGGTAATTGATCTATTTGTAGCAGAGATTTGATGTGTCTGTGGGAGGAGGTGCGTTCAGGATTTTTCTATCTTGCCATCTTGTGGAAATATCCATAAGCATATAATTTTCAAATTGTGTTTAAATACCTTTACCCACTTTTGGGGCACCTGGGTGGGTCAGTCGTTTAAGCGTCCGACGTTGGCTCAGGTCATGATCTTGCAGTTTGTGAGTTCGAGCCCCGCGTCAGGCTCTGTGCTGACAGCTCAGAGCCTGGAGCCTGCTTCGGATTTTGTGTCTCCTTCTCTCTCTGCCCCTCCCATGCGCATGCTCGGTCTCTCTCTGTCTCTTAATAATAAGTAAACATTTAAAAAAATTTTAAGTGTCTTTACCCGCTTTTGTTCAAATTCTCAAAATAGTCCTTCTGAACTTAAATAAAAATTAGGTCTATAGAAACACTAACGCTTAAGTTATATAGGGATTATATTAAAATATGCTCTTTACTTCTTTTTATGGCATTTGTGTAAAATTGGATAAAATTTCAGGTAGATTGTGAGAGTGTAAATAATTTGTACATGTTATCACAAAAATTATAATGTAATAAATACAATGTACTCGAATTCTTATTAAGGTTGTTTTGTTTTGCTTTGTGGATATGTTTTAAACCTATTACTGTATGCAGTTTGCATCAAAGGTTAAGATTTATCCAATAATTAATGTGTTCATTCATTATTAAAGAATCCTTATTGAACAATTATCATAGGCCTGCCGTTATGGTAAGGTTGCCTATGCAAGGATGGATAAAATTTAGGCCTCACCCCTTAGGCACTCATTGTCTGTTGAGGGAGAGATAGACACTTGACTGGGTGACTTAAAAATATAGGGATGTACATATTCTGTGGGAACAGAGAGAAAGGAGAAACTAATTATGATTATAGGAGAAGTGGAGTAATTGTCTCAATGAGAACTAATCTTGTTCTTGTTTCAAAATTGCCTCAATATTTGAGACAAGAGCTTGGGGGAAAGAAAAAAGTAAGAGTTCTCCTACAGGAGAGAGAACATTCCAGAAGGTAGTCAAGTGGGAGCAGGGAATAGTTAACCTAGCTGCAAATGGACTCCAAGAAAGATGGTGAGAGGCAGGGAAGGGAGCAGTGGATGTTACAGAGAGTCTTACTCCTGTGGCAGTGGAGAACTGGAGAAGATTTTAAAGCACAATAAATTTGTATTCTGGATAAATCCCTCTGGTGGTATTATGGGGAATAAATTGAAAGAAAAAGACTGAAAGCAGAGAAAGGTATTAGGAGTCTATCAGTTGATGAAAAAAGAAGTAGGCATAAAGTAAGGCTATTTATTCATTCATTTATTCATTATGTCAGCAAACATTTGATTTCCATCTATGCCAGGCATTGTTCTAGGCGCTAGTTATTCAACACGGAAAAAAACGGACAAGATTCCCGTGCTTGTGAATTTTATATGCTAGGCAGGAAAGGATTCAGGGACTCTTTTCCCACCCTTATCCAGGACAAAGGTGATTTCTAAGTAAACCTTTGATTCATGTTGTATTTTTAATAAATTAAGAAAATGCACTCGTGTGGAGTGAGAGAGAGAGAGAGAGAGAGAGAGAGAGAGAGTGTGTGTGTGTGTGTATGGAAGGATAGATAATATATGCATGAATCTATATCTCTCTCTCTATTTATATATATACATATACATAAGTTTGTATATTTTTTAAATCTTCTATAGCATAAAGATACTTTTGGAAAAAAATTTGAATTATTTTGCTAGGTATTAAATGCCTATTATATAGCATTTGTATTCAAAAATCAAAAGATACAGAAGAGGATACAGTAAAAAGAATTAAACCATTCTCCCACCTTGATCCCCTAGCTACCTACCTATTCATCATCCTATAGGTAACAAGTATTTTCAGGATTTTTGTATTTCTTAAAATTTTTTTTAATGTCTTTATTTTATTTTTGAGAGAGAGGCACAGTGTGAGCGGGGCAGGGGCAGAGAGAGATGGAGATACAGAATCTGAAGCAGGCTCCAGGCTCTGAGCTGTCAGAGGGGGCTCGAACTCACAAATGGTGAGATCATGACCTGAGCCAAAGTTAGGCGCTTAACTGATGGAGCCACCCAGGCGCCCCAGGATTTTTGTATTTCTTTATAGAGATATTTCATACAGGTGCTTATATCAGGGCTCCCTTCTTTATAGATGCAGTGTTCTTCACTTTGCTAGATAATTACATATTAATGCTTATGGAACTACTTTTTTAATGGCTGCATAGTGTTCCATAGCACCATAATTTATTTAACTAGTCCCCTACTAATGTACAATTAGGCTTTTCCTAATATTTAGCTATTTGAAACCATGTTGCAGTAAATATTATTGTGCAGGTCTTATTAACCTTCCTTTGCCTCCCCTAAAGATCTTATCAGCCTCGAAGATACTATGTATTTTCCTTACTTGTTTCATCTTCAATTCCCACACCCACCCTGCATGAGCACGCTAGCTCCAAAAAGCAAAGACTTTTCTTGGGTTTGTTCCCTAATATAATCCTAGTTCCTAGAGGAAGCATTCAATGAATATTTGTTGAATGAATGGATTGGCACAGGTATAAGTATATGTAGGAAAAAAATAATAGAAGTAAAATTTCTAGTCCAAGAGGAATATACATTTATAATTTTGGCAAAGATTGCCAAATTGATCTTTATACAGCAGGGTATCTCAGCCTCAGCACTGTTGACATTTTGAGCCTGATAATTCCTTGTTGTGGAGGGCTGTGCATTGTACACTGTTGAGCAACATCTCCAGCCTCTAACCATCACTTGCCATTAGATGTGACAACCAAAAATGTTTCCAGACATTGCACATGTTCTTTGTTAAAAACACTGCTCTCGTGTGTTATACTATCTGCAACTCCCACCAACAATTATGACAGTGACTCTTTCCTACAGCCTTGCCAATACTCTAAACATTTTGCTCTTTGAAATCTGATGGTGAAAGCTACTACCTCATAGTTTAAGCTCCCATATTAAGTCACATTTTAATAGAACTTTGGTATAATGAATCCCTGGCGTTGTATGCTGCAGTGATGAAGGTAAGTTTGATTTTCCATTATTGAGAGAAAGAGAGTGAATATATGAAATCTAGAATCATTGGGGGAAAAATGTTATGTGCCCTTATTTTTCTTCATTAAAATATCTAAGTTTTACAAATCCTTTCTTATCTTCAGACCATTATGACTTCATGGACTGAATCTTCTCTAGAATTACGTAAATTGGCCTTAATTAATGAACAAAATTTGGAGTCAAAACACTTGGACTTGAGTGCAGGTTTTCCTAATTACTAGTGGTATTACCTTGGGGAAGTCACATAAACTCTGAGCTGCAATTTACTTGTATGAAAATTGTGGGTAATAACATTTCCTCTCTCTACATCACTGAACAATTATTTTTTTTTTTTTTTTTTTTAGATTGTGAAGCTTTTCACAATTGCAAGGGCTTAGGATAATTATTATGAAGGTTTTATGACCCACTGCTTTATCTTATGACTCATAGTGTCTCGAGAGTTTATCACTTCTCAGTGCTTCAGTAAATCCCTTCTAACTGTTCTCACTCATTTATTTATTAAACATAGGCACTTTGTACCTTACCATACCTTTGCTCCAGCTCTGTAGTCTTAAATCATTACAGTACAATTTTCTTCATAACTGAGCAAGTCCCAGACAGACTCATCATTCATTGATTCATTCAGTGAACATGAAATAAGCACCATTATCTTCCCCCCCCTCCCCACTGACTTTCCTTTTCAACAGCTCCATTTTCGTCAATGCTGTTATTAATCTAGTCTTAAGGGTTGGAACTTTGTAGTCATCTACCTTGCTTGTTCCCCGTTTTACTGATCCCACATGTCATGAGCAGACTTATTATGATAGAGCACCCCTTTTCCGTTCCCTCCCACTGATTTTTAAGCTTCTGAGAGCTGCCTATTGGCTACTACATCAAATACAAGTTATTTTTTACTAGCTCTCCTTATTACCCTCACCAATTAGATCTCCTAACTACTTTTCCTTTATTGCACCAGGACCATTCTTGCACCTATGCTTTTGTTCATCATGTTCTCTGCCCTACAGTTTTCTTCATCTGTTCTTTCCCCTACCAACCAGCCCTATCTTTCAAGGCCTGTATCGTTATCATTACTCCTCCATACTTTTTGTACCTTGATATTTCACCCTGCTCTGATCTTCTTATCATTTAATTGTGTTCTCATTGGCCAGTTTCACTTAGTATGTCACAGAGGATCTCAATCCCGGCTGCACATCAGAATCACTTTCTAAGAATTTTGTTATCTTGGTACCTAATCCCAGAACCACCCTTTGAAGTCATTGTAGTTTTGACATTGAGTGGCTTAAACATTCTTGTGGATATTGTAATTATTTTGTTTTTCTCTTCTTAACCAAAAAGCTCTAAGTGCCAGTAAAAATGCTAAAGGTACGTGGTTAATAATTATTTGATCGGTATTTTGAATATCAAAATGTTTCTTATTCCTTTTCTGCAAAGCCTATGATTTTCATCCCACCTCTGCCAATTTCTGACTCCATGACTTAAATAAATTGCCTGTTCTCTTTTAGCCTCATTTGTCTTCATATGTAACATGAGAATAATATCTATGTTTCTAAGTGTTAGGAGAACATGTATATACATATAAATCATAGCTAATAGTTGATAAATAGCAAGCACTTTGACTAGTATTAACATTACACCGTGTTTTTCTGGAGATGCAGGGAACCCCTTCATCTTTCTTGCTTTAGGATTTACTATTTTATGACTTGATAAGATACGCTTATCTACATTACTATTAGAATTAGGAAGACAGGATATCAAGGCCCTATTGCAAGCTACTGTGCAATTTTTATGTCCTTTAATTACATTTTCTCATTCCAAGGAGCAAATGAGTGTCCCATTTTTTTGACCATCCATCCACTGACTGTTCCCTTGGTTACAGTAGAATGTGTACCACTCCAGTTTTTTCCTTGTCAGCAGCAACTCTGAGCCACGAATATTGTAGATATACACACCCTGTTCTCTTCACATTATCAAGTGGCTCTCTCTTCCTCATAAATGCACTTCAAAGGAAGATTTTAGTTTGTTAATTTTGCTAACTTTTATTGTGCAGTTTATAATTACTTCATTTAATTAAAAAATTAGGGAGTAGTAACATTATTCTGTTAAATTTGGACTCATCATAAAAATTGTGCTCTTGTGAGAATTAGCAAGAAAACAGAGTATTTTGTTTTCCACGGAAGGTTGTTACATAAATTACTTTTATCAAGTTCTGTGTCTTAAGTCATTTTTCATCCTTTTCTGTTCTTACTAATGAAAACATTGAAATTGCCTTTTTTAAGTAAAAAATACAGATGTATGAAAAAACAGGTATTATTTAATCACTTGTATCCATTAAATTAGATGCAAATAATAGCAAAGGAATTAACCAAAGTGATACATTGTCAACTGTAATACAGGTGAAAATATTCAGAGCTATTAAATGGGGAAAATAACTACTTCAACCATGGACATTTATGCTGGTTTTCAGTTTCAAACTTGTCAAAGTAATGATGGTGGCCAACCCCTCCTGCACTAGAACTAGAAACTGTGCGGGTTTCTTTGTTTTTTATAGAATTTTTTTTTAATGTTTATTTATTTCTGAGACAGAGACAGAGCCTGAGTGGGGGAGGGGCTGAGAGAGAGAGAGAGACACAGAATCCAAAAACAAGCTCCAGACTCCGAGCTGTCAGCACAGAGCCTGACGCGGGGCTCGAACCCACCAACCGTGAGATCAGGACCTGAGCTGAAGTTGGTCACTCAACCGACTGAGCCACTCAGGCGCCCCACAGGTTTCTTTGTTATCATGCAAGTTTTTCCCATAAGTTTGTCAATTCTGAAGACGCAGCATTGCTAAACAGTGCATATTTTCGGTTTCCAAACTTTTTGTAGTTGAAATTTATTCAGATGCCAACAATACTAAGGGCTTAGGGTTGAGAAGAAAGTGCTTTTGAAAAATTTTGTGATTGTCTTTCTTACAGTAGATTGAAGGGATCAAACAGATGTATGTTTGATTCTCCTCTGTTACATGAATATATTGACACTCACGTTATCAGTTGCTGGAAGGACGAAATGCACTTGGCATGGGGTCTGACACCTAGTTAGTGCTCAGTACATTGTCGTAAAGTATCATGCTGTTTCTAGAAGATGGTCAGAGGGACAACCCTAACTGCATCTTCTCAAGAGGCTGTATTTTTCTACTTGTGATTTATATTGGACTTTAAAGTGGGATTTCTATGGGGAAAAAAGAAAAGAGGAAAGTAGTGGGGAGAGGGGGGAGGGTGGGATCACCTTCAGAGCTGGCCTCGGAGGTATCATGGTGACCGGAAACCCCCTCGCCAAGAGCATGAAAGCAATGAGGAGTCTCAAAAAGTGTCCCATTTAACTGAGTTTGTGAGAAGACACAATTGGTGGGATCAAATGTTTGGCTGCAGTTCTGAACCTATGGTAGAAGAATACTCAGTAGCCACTAAGGTTGTAAACGGTGGACTGACTGGCTTCTGTGAGGGATTTTTGTTCTAGAAAAGTTGGAAAACTTGCAACAACCACAGTAGGTGCCAGCTTTCTTCTTCTTTAGGTTGCCAGTCACAGGGGTTACATGCAGACTGACTGGAAGAGAGTTGAAAAGATGGAAACAAAGCGAAAGACAGATTAAGAAACAAGCAAATAAGACAGCACTTGAAATCAACAATGTAATTGAAGAGGCAACAGAATTTATCAAACAGAGCATAGTGATATCCCGTGGATTTGTGGGAGGCTTTTTGCCAGACCTTGCATCTTTTTTTTTTTTTTTTAATGTTTATTTATTTTTGAGAGAGAGAAAGAGACAGAGTGCGAATGGGGAAGGGGCAGAGAGACGGAGACCGAATCCGAAGCAGGCTCCAGTCTCTGAGCTCTCAGCACAGAGCCCCCTGCACGGCTCGAACCCATAAACTGTGAGATCATGACCTGAGCCGTGGTCAGATGCTTAACCGACTGAGCCACCCAGGCGCCCCTGCCTGGCCTTGCATCTTAAAGACTTGAATGTTCTATCACAGTAGAGTCACCTGTAAGAAGAGAAGTGGCAGCAACAAGGTGTTTCTCAGCATTACTAACTACCAGGTTCCCCAGGGCATCGAGAAACCACGGAGCTAGCTAGATGATGCCAAACTCACAACTTGGTGTTTTGCTACTGAAGTTTGGCAAACTAGTGTCTCCTGTAAAAACGATGTATATGGTATGTATACATTAGTATTCCTGAGCAAAACATAGCTTTCATTATTTTTAAAAAAATTTGCATTGGGCTACCTGGGTGGCTCAGTTGGTTAAGCGTCCGACTTCAGCCAGGTCACGATCTCGCGGTCCGGGAGTTCGAGCCCCGCGTCAGGCTCTGGGCTGATGGCTCAGAGCCTGGAGCCTGTTTCCGATTCTGTGTCTCCCTCTCTCTCTGCCCCTCCCCCGTTCATGCTCTGTCTCTCTCTGTCCCAAAAATAAATAAACGTTGAAAAAAAAAAAAAATTTTAAAAATTTGCATTGGGCTACCTGGGTGGCTCAGTTGGTTAAGTGTCCAACTTCAGGTCAGGTCATGATTTCACGGTTTGTGAGTTCCAGTCTCACATTGGGCTCTGTGCTGCCAGCTTAGAGCCTGCTTCAGATCCTGTGTGCTCCTCTGTCTCTGCCCCACCCCACACTCTCTTTCTCATTCTTAAAAATAAATAAACATTAAAATTTTTTTAATTTGCATTTGGTTTTAAATGAGCCTAGAAAATTGGCTATAGGCATATACAGGAAAAAAATGTGTTGAATATATTCTCCAGGAAATAGTAAATAATAAAATGAGTAAGTAAATAAATAAACAAAATACTGATAAAGCAAAGATAACAATCCTTGTTTTATTTAAATAAGATATTCTTCATTTTGCTTTATACTATAGTGCCAGTAAGTAAACATTTGTATTACAGCTTTAACATTAGGGTTCACTCTTCTTTCAGAGATATGTTTGCAGTAAACCGAAGATGTGTAATGCCCTTTTGTGGAAGGATTTAGAAGTAATAGACTTATGAATGATATTAATCAGATTTCATACAAACAACAAGAAAAGAAAGAAAGGGCTCTCTGGTTCAATTAGTCTTCATTATCTCTGAACTTGGAGATACTCATACCTGGTTTCATATTCCAGATCTATCACCTGATGGTTGGTTGATTTATGCCAAATTACTAAATTTATCTGAGCTCAGTTTCCTCATCAATAAAACAAAAGTAAAAAATAGCAGGGTCACAGGGTGGTTCTGAGGATTTGATGAGATCGTACATATAAAGGACTTTCCTTGCCTAGTTCATTTTATAAGCACTTTTTAGGCAGTAACTGTTATCACTCCTACTTTTACTACTAACCATAGTGTCTGATGTTCTAGGTTTCTTTGTATGTCTTAGAAAAATATGGAAGAGTCGAACAGCTATTGCCCCAGAAGTGGGTTGACTTCAAAGATAATGAAGCCTAAGTGGGAAGGCCCCTCATATGCACAGGACCCTTCTAAAGACTGGCATTTAATACTGTATTCTTCATTTATATTCTTTCTCTTAAAGAGAGTTTCCAAAACTCCAAAAGTTTCAGGTTCCACAAAACCTGGATCTAGGTTGTACTGACCTGAAAGTGTTTTTTTTTAATTTTTTTAAATTTTTTAATGTTTATTTATTTTTGAGAGAGAGAGGGAGAGACAGAGCATGAGCAGGGGAGGAGCACAGAGAGAGGGAGACACAGAATCCGAAGCAGGCTCCAGGCTCTGAGCTGTCAGTACAAAGCCTGACGTGGGGCTTGAACTCACGAACTGCAAGATCATGACCTGAGCCAAAGTCGGCCGCTCAGCCGACTGAGAGCCACCCAGCTGCCCCGTTTTTTTTTTTAATTTTTTAACTAAAATGTTTAAAGGAAAACCTTTATAAGGAAGTCTAAAAAAAATTATGCCATCTAATGAACACATTGATAGCAATATTTATATTAAATTACCATTTTAACCCCAAATCCCATAAGTTCATAAAATCTTCAAAATGATGCTGCAAGTAAAAATGGCATATTAAAAGCAATGAAAATTAGAGGTAACTAGAGCATGGCAGTAAAATGCTGAAGATATGTAATCAATGATATGGAATTGTCTCATTTTTTATACTCAATACTTTCTAAGCTGTTTTTCATAAAGAAAATAGTTTTTTTTTTTTTTTGTTTTTTTTTTTGTTTGGTTTTTTTTTTATAATTTTTTTTTTTTTCAACGTTTATTTCTTTTTGGGACAGAGAGAGACAGAGCATGAACGGGGGAGGGGCAGAGAGAGAGGGAGACACAGAATCGGAAACAGGCTCCAGGCTCTGAGCCGTCAGCCCAGAGCCCGACGCGGGGCTCGAACTCACGGACCGCGAGATCGTGACCTGGCTGAAGTCGGACGCTCAACCGACTGCGCCACCCAGGCGCCCCAAAGAAAATAGTTTTAACAGATCAGTGAGAAAGTTAACTGAGTAAACTTACTGAAAATAAATATCAGTCCTCTTCAAGTTAAAGTATGTCAAAAGCATACTGAGGCATAGATATTCCAACAAATTAGCAATTAAATGTCTATTACTCACACATTGCAATAATTGAAGCTGAGAAAATTACATATTTGAAGTCAATAAAACAAACTCTGGTATTATAAAAACAAGCAAGCTGCAGTCTGCAGAAAATATATTTCTGTTTAAAATGGTGAGCTTCAAAAATTTGAGAAAAAAAAACTTAGAGGTTTTTCTGGTGACATCAATTAGTGAGTTTGAATAAAGCATTAATAAAACCACTGAACATGTCTTGGAGTTTGTATTGTTAATCTTAGTCTTTTAAAGAATTTATTGATGGGTTTTCTTAATATGCCTGTGTGCTTTGGGGCACCTGAGTGGCTCAGTTAGTTAAGCGTCGGACTTCAGCTCAGGTCATGATCTCGCGGTCCGTGAGTTTGAGCCCCGTGTCTGGCTCTGTGCTGACAACTTAGAGCCTGGCGGCTGCTTTGGATTCCATGTCTCCCTCTCTCTCTCTGCCCCTCCCCCGCTCACACTCTGTCTCTGTCTCTCAAAAAATAAACATTAAAAAATTTAAAAATAAAAAAATATGCCTATGTGCTTTGTAGGTATGAAATATAAAAAATATAATGTAAAGCAGTTCAGAAAAAGTTTTTGATTTACAAGTCAAGTGTTTTAAAAATATGTGCCCTACCTTTAAAAAGTGTATATCTACTGCAAGGTAAATAAAGTGTATTAAAAATGTTTCTCCTAAAAAAATAACAAACTTTAAAAAAATTCAACGTTTTGATCTTATGGAACATATGATATTAACTTTTTTAAGAAGCTGGATCTTGTAGAAATTAAATTACATTCAGTAGCAGAAAAGATCCATTATTTGTCAGATATATTACTTCAGCACTGTGGTGAGAAACTACACCCCCAATTTACAAAGAAAGAAATATAAGAATAACCAGGATTAAATAATTTTCCCAAAGATAGACACAACCAACACAAGCATTTAAAGACTTCTTGCTTACTGTCTGTCTCCTAACCTTCTTAGGTCACATCATCTCTCAGCATTTTTAGAAAATGCCCTCTTTTCTTATGTTTTCAGCAGATTGTGAATCTAATATACCAGCTTTTACCCTTTTCCATACTTTCCTTCCTTGAGTATATTTTCAGGAGAGAAATCAGTTCTAGTTTTCTGTCTCTTCCAAATAGTTAAAACCATAAAAGATCATAGATGTAGTAAATCAGTTTAGAAGCCCAATGACTTGATTGGGATGTTCAATTTTACTATAATAGCCTAATCTGAAATGTTATCTGAAATGCTTACTCCTTCACAATTTTTTCTCGGTGCTACAAAAATTGTTCATAACAAGAACAATCTTGGGGGAAAAAATAAGTTGCGATGTTTCAGACAGCTTAATGGGGCTGCCACCGTACTAGATAACCATTGTTTAGAGGAGTCTTGGATTAGCTGAAGGCTAGTATAGACTGAACATATTGAACAATGTCTTAAGTTGCACTTTAAAAGTCAGGATAGACAGTTCTCGTAAGAAATGAAGGCTCCTTTGACCATTATAGGTGTTCTGTGGCTAAAGATGAAGTGCCATACTAACAGAACAGAGCTTGCAATTTATGGTATTGGATTCCAAGGTGAAAAAGAAGGTTAACAATTTTGTTTTTTGTAAATTTTTTCTTTCCTAAGAACAGAAATTCCAAGTTATAGAATGCAGTATTGACAAAGCCATTTTTATACAATGCCTTGGTGATTATAAGTAGGAGTTAGAGAAAATATCATACTGCTCAATATTTTGGCAATTAATTTCAGAGAGTCTTCCTAACGAAATCTAACTGAGTTGCTCCCTTACAAAAATTGAACCTTATTAAATAATCTAACTCATTGATATGGTCCATTTGTAGAAGCAATTTATTAGTCTAATGGTTAACACCTGTTAGTTGAAGCTGAAAAAATGAGAAGATTTTAACTGAAAGCAAATGCAGTAAATTCTGGTTCTTTTTTTCTGGTTTCATAAAAGGTTCACACACATACACATACACACACGTGCACACACACACACACACACACACGCACGCACGCACAATCTCTTCCCCTAGACAATTGTAATACATTTTCCCTATGCGTTAAAAGCCATAAGTATCCCCACAGATATTTTTTTGCAAGTGAAATTGCTTTTCATTTGGCAAAAACTAAACCTATGATTCATAGCAGCTTAGAGCACTCAAGGCCAAAGAGTACATCTTGCTTGCTTTGACTGACATTTTTGCGGGCTAAATCAGACCTGCATGATTCAGCTGCATTGAGATTCATTATGCTGTGAGAGGGGAGATTTGGGGGTGGTGTAAAAGAGCATAAAGGGAAATTGTCTTGGAAATTGTGGCTTGTGACTGAGGTAAAAACCAGCCACAACCAATAGGCAGCTTCAATTGGTGTTATACCGAGGAGGCACCATTTTCCTACAACCACCTTTTTTTTTTTTAAATTTTTTTTTTCAACGTTTATTTATTTTTGGGACAGAGAGAGACAGAGCATGAACGGGGGAGGGGCAGAGAGAGAGGGAGACACAGAATCGGAAACAGGCTCCAGGCTCCGAGCCGTCAGCCCAGAGCCCGACGCGGGGCTCGAACTCCCGGACCGCGAGATCGTGACCTGGCTGAAGTCGGACGCTTAACCGACTGCGCCACCCAGGCGCCCCCCTACCACCACCTTTATACAAAGAGCTAGCAAAGAACATTGAGGATGATCTAGTAAAGAAAATTTTTGTGGGGAAGCAGAAAAGGGGACTTTTCTTCGCTATGAGAAATGGAGTCAAGGTAGAGAGCAAGAGTAGAGTAAATGGCTCTTTTTCTCTGCTCAGGCATGAAAAGTAAATCAAGTGCATATTTTGTGTAAAATGAAAAGCGGAGAAAAATCCATCACCAAAAACATTTACCTAAATGTCCATCATTAGCAATTCATTCCTTTTAGATTTCTTCATTAGGCTTTTTCATCAGGTCCCTTTAAAATTCATATGCCCAGAAGGGTTAAAATCTTCCGATATCAGGTACTTTCCCATCCAAACGTAGTACAAGGAGAACACAAGAAATTTACTTTGGGAAGATGGGATCAGAAGAGAAAAGTGTTTATAAAGGATTACTGTAGCCAACACCCCATTTTGCTAAATGTATTTGGTTTATTTTCTCTTGGTACTGATATATAACCCAGTCATAACTGATTGTATTTAACACCAAGTACGTAATATATGGTGCAAAATGAATATACCGAAACTTTTGGCACAAAATTATGAAGAATTTTAAGATGGAGAGTTTCAAGAATTTCAGCAGAGCATTTAACCAGGCTTGGGGCCCTCCTAAACACAGGGCCCTGTGTAACTGCACAGGCCATATGCCCATGAAGTCAGTCTTCATTTTATTCATTATAAGAGTAGAAATGGTGAACTCTAAGCCAGATTCGTAAAAACATTTCATTAAAGATATTCAAATACTGACTTGTGAATTCTCAACACTAATACAAAATTTTACCCAAGTTCTTTTTAAGCTAATGGGTGGCTTTAGAAATCACTAAGTGTAACTCTTTTTATTCTGTATGACTGACCTATCTTCTCTGCCTACATATCTTTCCTTATTTGCCTGACGTTCTTTGGGAATGTATAGGTTTCATGAGTTCCTACCTTATTATTTGAAGTTTGGACCCTCAGCCCTTACCTGTAAGCCTGAGATTCAAGAGCCTAGTACCCATTTACCATTCCTAACTCATGAACCACCCAAGTACATAAATTCAAGGATTGCTCCCTAGAATATCCCCCAAATAAGCGCTCATGTAGAACATCCAGCCATTTTTCCAGCCCCAGGTTTGAGATTGGAATGTGCATGAAAGATACCTGGCTATGCCAAATCCTAAAGGAGATTAATGAAAGCTAGGGATGGTTTCACCTCTTGGTAGAATATGTTTCACATTCCTATTCAATTTTCAGTAAACTGCTATCTAAGCCAATTTTCCTTTCTAGTATCTATTTTGAATTTAGTCCGGCAGTAGGCTGCTTTTTGATTCCTCTGTTAAGTTTTATCTCTTAATCTTTGGTTGACACTTTACTATAATTAATATTACATTAATCCCACCACTGACAGAATGCCCCAGGACTTTTTTTTCTTATTTTGTTTTTTCAAGATCAGGTGTCACTGATAACTCTTCTGACTTTTTAATCTTTTACTCAGTTGTGATTAGAGTAAATGAGGCCATTCTTTGATGTGAGGCTTTCTTTTATTCCTCCCAGCCCCATCCCACAGGCATCAAAGATGTTACATGAAATAATGACATTTTTATAATGTTGACTAATAGTCATTAGACAGGAGTTGAGAAATGAATGGCATTGAGGTTTTGAATAATCTGCTGTTAATTTTTAATGTTATAATTTAGAAAATAATTGTAAATCCTGTTTGTAATCGGAGTTAATCATTAAAACTCTTTTTAAGTAATATGTATTTAGTCACTACATTATGTCTAAGGCAGTTCTAAATACATACTTCTAAAATACTTGCTCTCTAAATTTTCCCTTCAAAAACATACAACCATAGCTTGTCAAGTTACTAACAAGTGAATGTGAATAGTTTAGTTTAAAAATGTTGAATCGTCTTTGTAATACTTGACTGGTTTTTTTAAAGACTATTATTATATTATCTTTTTAAAATAAAACACTTATATAAAAGTGTACTCTTTTTTTTTTTTCTGTGCATTGTATACAAAGTGTTCCACTACCAATAGGTCACTTTGACTTTAGGAAACAGTATTGATAAAATTATCTCTTCACTCAGAAAATGTTTACACTAAGTATCATATTATAGTGTTGGATTATTTTTCTAAAATGAAGCTTTTAAAGATTTTATAGGCTTCCAGTTATAATCCAATATAACAGAATAAACGTGAGGCCAAGGGTCTGTAACAAAATATGAAAAGCTATGATGTTTGAACCTAAAAAAGACAAATGTAGTATGTAGACTTCAAAATGTATAAGAAATCTGGAAGAATCAGTATAATAATTTGTTTAAGGCAAAGTGCTTAGAAGAGAGGAGACAGTAAAACTACAAAAAAAGTCAAATACTCTTTTATTGAAGGAACTTTAGTATGCTAGAGGTAACATTTAAAAAAATTTTTTTAACATTTATTTATTTTTGAGAGAGAGAGAGAGAGAGAGCATGAACAGGGGAGGGTCAGAGAAAGAGGGAGACACAGAATCTGAAACAGGCTGCAGGCTCTGAGCTGTCAGCACAGAGCCCGACGCAGGGCTTGAACCCACAGACTGCGAGATCATGACCTGAGCTGAAGTTGGATGCTTAACCGACTGAGCCACCCAGGCGCCCCTAGAGGTAACATTTAAAGAGTATTAATAGGCTTTATGCTTCCTTGATGGCATAGGCAATTAGTATGTGATGGAGTCAGTTACCAAGCTTAATCATGAATTCAAGATAATGCATCTTTAAAATAAATGGGATAGTTCAAGAGTAAACAGTATGTTATCTAGGAAGTTCAGTACCAAAATCAGATATCAAGACCTTACTTCAAGGTAGATCCTTGCTGCCAATTATATAAGGCATATGTTAATCTTGACAGAACATTCTAGTAAAACTCAGACTCCTTAGTCTGGTATTTAAATGCCTCTGAAATCAAGTACCATTTACTCTGTTCAACCTCATGTCCTTCTGCGATTCCAGGCCAAACCTCTGTTCTTAACCATATTAAACCCGGATGTGCCTCTGTGCCATGCTCTTGCTCAGCCTTGACTTTTTCTTATTCTCCTAAAAGTCTTCATTCTAAAGACTGAGTTCAAACTTTTATGAACCCATTCTTTCTTATTCAGGGCAACTCCATCTCCCACACTTCTGTGTACCACTGGTAGAACACATAAACTTCTTGATTTTATATTTCTTGATAACCACATCATACCTCTCTCAAAACACTGTAATACTCTGAAAGGCTGTTAAGAAGTCTTACATTTCTTTGCAGTCCTCCGTGGATTCTAGCAGTACTTTGAACAAAATAGTTGAATTTTTCCACTGATTAAATATTCACTTTTTTTGTTTGTTTGTTTTTTAGGGAGAGAGAGAGACAGACAGACAGACATGGAACATGAGCAGGGGAGGGCAGAGAGAGAGGGAGACACAGAATCTGAAGCAGGCTCCAGGCTCTGAGCTGTCAGCGCAGAGCCCCATGTGGAGCTTGAACTCACAAACCATGAGATCATGACCTGAGTCGAAGTCAGATGCTCAACCAACTGAACCACCCAGGCACCCCAAATATTCACTTTTAATGAAGGTACCAGACTGGATGCTGTTTATATTACAGATAATAAAAGGATCACATTACCCCTTTTTCTTTTACCATCAAATAGAAATTACTGTTTGTAGTCCTTTTCATCTCATGATGGCTTTTGCCAGAAACTTCTCTGGTACCTACCAGAAAAAGTAAAAGCAAAACAAAACTAAACTAAATCATTATAACTATGTGACAAAAACAACTCTTTAGGAATGTTTTAACAATTAAGTATGTATGAAAGTGTGGTATGTTTCTCCTATTGAAATAAGAGCACTTTTAGATATAGAAAGAAAATTTACTCCATAGAGGTAAAGTCACTTTCTATAAACTAGAAATTTCAGGAAGAACAGAATTCAAACATTTCCAAACAGCCTCACTATCCTCTGGATTTTGTTCAAATGAGATTTGACCAGCAAATCATTCGATTGTCTATATTTGTATTACATTATAACTAGGGTTTACGTCTAAGATTTTTCTCAGTAGGAGAAGTCTGTTTTAATCAGTGGTTCTCAAATTAGAATTGTATCAGATCCAGAGAAATGCTTGTTAAAATGAAGATTCTCAGGCCCAGTCCCCTCTGACACTTTCATTTAGCTAATCTCAAGAAGACCCTGAATTCTTCCGTTTAATAAGCTGGTCTATAATCAGAGCTGTTGAGTCTCTAACCACTGTTAGAATCTCTAATCACTGAGAACTAATACTCTAAAGGACACTTTCTTTTGTTTTGTGTTCTGTAACTTTTTCTGAAATGGCAAGAGTATAGAAGAGAAAGATTAGGGATGGAGAATGAACAAAACTCAGAACATTCTAATCTGAGCTACTCAGTGAATACTGATGGGACTGTCTTCTGTGGTCCATCTTATTAAAAAAGTAATTAAGGACTTGCCCACTGTAACTTTAAGTGAGCATAACAACTGGGAAATGCCCCATCCCAGCGGGCATTAGTGGCAGAGCAGGAACCCTGGATCAGGTCAGTTATCCAGGAATCCTAATGAAAAACAACAACAACAACAACAACAACAACAAAACAAGAGCATTTTAGAAAAATACCAATCTCTCATAGCTACCTGCACAATTGTCTTCATGATCTGATAGATACTACCAAAAACCCAGGTCCTGATAGGAGTCAGCACTGAGGATGAACTTTTCTGAATATGTGGATCGCTTTTGTTTATCACCATCACAAAACTCCAAGATAACTCTCAGGATTCCTTAAGAGGGTGATATGACTTCATTGGCAAATATCATCAAGCAAATAAGTTATCACAGCAGTGTCATAACTATGGGATAATGTGCATATGTGCATAATTGTCAGAGAGCTAGGAAACCTTTAGAGCATATGAATTGTTTTATTATTTACGATCTTGAATTATAACTGCCACAGGAGACATCATAGACATCACTGACATTTTTTTAAAAATATGTATGTATATCAAAGGAACTAGAGACAACATAAAGCGGCTATCATTTTCAAACTTGACCTACCAGCTTAAAATTGATGTAGGTAGTTGAATGCTTGCCTCATTTAAACAAACATGAGAACCAGCATTTCCACATCACATTTCTATTTTGACCGATATGGTAGAGAAAGTTTGAAGATTTGAATTGCCACCCCAAAAAAAGTTTCTAAGTAGTGTTTGAAAGCCTCTCTGATTAAGTGCCATTTGATTGAACTAAAACTCTCCTCAGAATAAGCATGAACATTGATTAATAATTCATACTGAAAGTTTTAGCAATGAAATCTGTTGATGTCCGTAACTTATTTGAAATGTCTCCGAAGAAATGGACTGATACAGATTGACAAATGGACAGATCGGTGATAAAGTTGTGATAAAGCAAATAGAGCAAAAGGTTAAGATTTGTAGAATTGGAATGACAGGTATACATATAGTGGTTACTACACCATCCTTCCGACCCTTCTGCATGCGTGAATATTTGCATAATGAATTGTTGTCGGGGAAAGCATTTATCAGTGGAGAAGGGGAACGATCCTTTTTTTCTGGTTGGAAAGGCAGTCAACCTACAGACTTGAACACAGGATTTATAGTCAGACGGACCAAGAGTAGAATACCTATTTTGCACATAGTGTCTATGTGACCCTGGCCATGTTAGGTGAAACACTAAGGTCTCATTTTTATCATCTGTAACAAGAGTATAATGTATGTACCACCTATTGTATGTGTAGGAATTAAATATAATATGAAATGTCTGACACCAGTAAACAAAGAGCACAAGTTATTGTCTTTTTAAATTGTTACTAGTTTTTATGTCTACTATTAACTGAATAACAAAATAAAAATAATTTATATATCCTAATTTCCCTTAAAAATATTTCTAAATTCAAAAGATTAATTTTAGCAGGGGAATTATGACTTTAATGTTATATCAAGAAATGTAAAGTTCTTGCTAAGTAAATAATTTAGTTTCTATAATCTCCAAATTCAGAATCCTGTAAGATTAAGGAAAATTAATTGACACAAATTCCATGGTATTTTATGTATTTCAAGATTAGTTTCAACCAACTTAAATTTAACTATAGTTTACTGACAAGAAGGAAGGAGATATTTAGTATAAAGTTCTAGCCAACATGTTTGCAGCAAAACAATTCATTCGGGGGTGGGGGTGGGGGTGGGGGTGGGAATTAGCCGTGTTAGCTGCCGGGGAGGGAAAATGGAGCTTAATACAAGGCCCCCATCCACAAAAGAATTTCATTGTTGTTAGGAAGAAATATCTAGCCCTTGGGAAAAAGAACAATGCATGAGTTAAAAATATAAGGCATGTAACAAAGAAATATATGATTAAGAACTGAATGAATAATATAAATAATATGTGCTGAGAATTCAGAAAAGGGAAGAAATCATAATAGCTTTGAAGTAAAAATTTTGGGGATTCTGGGCCTATTTAAACCCTTTGGAACATGAAGGAAACTTCTTGAGAACATGTGGTTTTGATGGGAGACTAAATGCAGTTGAATAGATAGTATTGTTCAGGCAGGTCTTTCCTAGGGAATTATGAACAGGAGGGACAAACGAGAATAGAGTATTCAACAACAATCACGAGATGAGTAGCTGAGTACTATACACTTCCTTCATTTCAAGAGGTATTTAGAGTCTAGTTCATGTAAAGAATTGGGACAGTTGCTGATGGCTAATATGAGTGAGATTTGGCCCTAACTCCAAGGAGTTTGTAAGTGACCATAAGTAGAACTGTTAAATGCCAAGTGTATTCCAGGCTAGTTGGAGTCTATAAGAAGAGCTAAGAAAAAAAATCCATGATATACAAAGTATAAAATAGCAAACACCATAAATGAAAGACGAAATGCTAGGCAAACTCAGAGAAGAGTTTTCTTGCAGTTGACATAAGGGAGATACTCAAGCAGGAGGTAATAGTGAGTTGCTCTTTGAAGAGGAATGACTAGAATGTGGACAGAGATGCAGTGAAAGAGTAAGGAGAAGAATAGTAGTGAACTAAGTCACAGAAGTAGAGCATATACATGAAATAGAGTATATGGTTCTTTCTGGAAATCATATGGAGAGAAAGGTGGTACAAAGGGAGGGAGGCCACCAAGGCCTTGAATAACGAGCTAAGTTTTGAACTTTATTCTGTTGGCAATAGAGAGCTATTAAAGGATTATGAGCTGAGGAATGAAATGTTCAGAACTTGTTTGTTTTTACCCTGGTGGCTTGTATAGGATGAATTGGAAGAAGAAAACTCTAGGTGCAAAATGACCATAAGACAATGAGAGCCTGAGGCTAGGGACATAGAAAGAGCTGTCTCCGAGGATAAAAGGACATAATCTTGCAACCAGTTCAACTTCAGGAGCACAGGGACAGGAGGAGTGTACCAAAGTGCGGTGTGGTGGGAGATTCACATTGTAATTGTAAATTTCCTAAAAATTTAGTGATAATAAAAACTCTACCTGTTTTTAGTCAGTATTATTGTTGTTCTGAATTCTCTTCTGACAATGCCGCCTTTATTGCCTGCACCCAGGGCACATTTCCCCACCACTTTCCACCTCTGTATACAGCTGCATGAGATGGAAGCAATTAAAGATCTCAGCTTAACACCTGGAGTTCTGAGGATTCTTTCAATAGAAATAGAAATTAGGAAGATAAAAGATTAGATTCGAGAATGAGTGTAATTTTGTGCATGTTAAATATGAGTTACTGGTGGAATGGCCAAATAATAATATCAACCCTGGAGATGTGAGCACGGATGTAGCTCAGCTGAAAAGTTAGGGTAAAGATCTAGGTTGGGAAGTCATCTGCTGAGAGGTGGCAACTGAGGCTAGTGGAATTCCTAAGCTTTGAGGACTATGACATGTATAATTAAGTGTCTACAATTTCACCTACATATTTGGTCTCTAAGGCATGTGGATCTTAAGGCAAATAATATACAGAATACATACAGTCAAGGGTGTCTGCCAGAAATCTCCATCTTGATTTATCTTTCACTAAGCTCCCTCCTGCCAATATTATAGTTAAGATTATTGATGTTTGAGGGGTGCCTGGGTGGCTCAGTCAGTTAAGCATCTGACTTCGGCTCACGTCATGATCTCACTGTTCCTGAGTTCAAGCCTCACGTAGGGCTCCGTAGCTGGGAGCCTGAAGCCTCCTTCAGCTTCTGTGTCTCCCTCTCTCTCTGCCCTTTCACTACTCGTGCTCTGTCTCTGTCTCTCTCTCTCTCTCAAAAATAAATAAATATTTTTTTAAAAAGATTATTGATGTTTGAGAGCTAAGTTTAAGAAGAATTTTAATGATGTATTATAATGATGTCATTTCTCTCCAAGCTGAAAATAGATTCAATATATTCTCAGTAAAAATCCTAGAGATATTTTTTCATGGAAAGTGACAGACTTATTCTAAAGTATTTGTGGAAATCAAAAGGCAAAGAATATCCCAAGAAGAAAACTATATGCTACCAGATATTAAGATCTTTTATAATGCTGTAATAACTAAGACACTTGGAACTGGTGCAAGAATAGACAAAGAGACCAATGGATAGTGTAGTATGATACATGACAAAGGTGACATTGCATTGCAGTAGAACGAGAATGGTCTTTTCAATAAATCATGGTGGATCAATTGGGTATCCATGTAAGAAAAAAATTATTGGGACTCCCATCTCACAAATATCAAAATCAAATGGGCTGTAGATCTACAATGTGAAAATAAAACAGTTTTTTAAAGGGAAACAGAATACCTTCATGACTTGGGAGTATTTAATGATTTCTTAAACATGACATAAATGTAGTAGCCATGATAGAAAATGTGGCATATTAAACTATATTAAGAACGTTTTTTCACCAAACGATACTGTTAAGAGAGTGAAAATGTAATGCATGTGATGGGAGAAGGTATTTACTACAAAAATATCTCTAAAAAAGATTCATTCTTCATAATTTATAAAGAATTCTTTCAAATTAATAAGAAAAGATGCAGTCAACTCAGTAAGCAAAACACCTGAACAGGCACTTCATAAGAGGCTATCCAAACGGCCAGTAAACACATCTAAAGGTGCTCAACTTCATTAGTCATTGGGTAAACGCAAATTAAAACCACAGTGCAACACAATTATGTATCCACATGAATGGCTAAAATTAAACACAGGCATCATCAAATCTTGGCTAGGATATGAAAACAGCCATACCTCTCGTACATTGCTTTGGGAATGTAAATTGGTACAACAGTTATTGAAAAATGGGTCATATATTTTAAACATATAAACATATACATACCCTATGACCAAGAAATTCTCCTCTCAGATACAAATCCAACAAAAAAAGTGTTCATTAAAAAAAAATATATGAGCAAGGGGCTCCTGGTGGCTCAGTTGGTTAAGCGGCTGACTTTTGGTTTTAGTTCAGGTCATGATCTCATTTCATGACCTAGAGCCCCGCACTGTCAACAGGGAGCTGCTTGGGAACCTCTTTCTCTCCCTCTATCTCTGCTTCTCTCTCTCTCTCACTCTCTCTCTCCCTCTCTCTCTCTCAAACCTATATAAACTTTAAAAAAATGTACAAGATTTTTTCATGGCAGTACTATTCATGATAGCCAAATGTCTATCAAGATTAAAATAGATAATCTTGACTTCTTTGTCATATATTGACCATATACACATGGGTTTATTTCTGGGCTCTCTATTCTCTTCCATTGATCTATATGTATGTTTTTATGCCACTGCCATACTGTTTTGATTACTATAGCTTTGAAATATAGTTTGAAGTCAGGAAGTGTGGTGCCTCAAGCTTTGTTCTTTATCAAGATTGCTTTCACTGTTTAAGGTCTTTTGTGGTTCCATATGAATTTAAGCACTTTTTTTCCTCTTTCTGTGAGAAGTACCATTGGAATTTTGATAAGGATTGCATTCCATCTATAGATTGCTTTGGGTAGTATGGACAATTTAACAATATTAATTCTTCTAATCTGTAAACATGGAATATTTTTCCATTTACATGTGTCATCTTCAATATCAATATCTTAGTTTTCAGTGTGCAGATCATTCTCCTCCTTGACTAAATTTATTCCTAGGTATTCTGTCAGATGCAATTATAAATTGATTGTTAAAGAATAGTCTTTTCAACAAATGATACTGGGAAACCTGAACAGCCACATGCAAAAGAATGGAGCAGGACTCCTATCTTACACCGTAACAAAAGTCAATTCAAAGAGCCTATGGAATGGGAGAAAATATTGGTAAATCATATATCTGATAAGTAGGGTTTTATATATAATTAATATCTATACAAAACTTAATATATATAAGGAACTCACACAGCTCCACATCAAAATAACCTCCCTTCCTCCCCCCTCAAAAAACCTATCTGATTAAAAATTGGAAAGAGGAACTGAATAAACATCTTTCCAAAGAAGACTTATAAATGCCTAACACGTACATGATGTTCAACATCACTAGTCATCAGGGAGTGCAAATCAAAACTACGCTGAGGTATCATCTCATGCCTGTTTAATGACAGAATGGCTGTCATCAAAGAGATAAAAGATGTATCGTCAAGGATGTGGAGAAAAGGAAATCCTCATGTACTGTTGGTAGAAATGCAAACTGGGGCATCCACTTTGGAAAACAGTATGGAGATTTCCCAAAAAAACTAAAAATAGAACTACCATATTATCCAATAATCCCAATTCTGGATCCAAAGGAAAAGAAAGCATTAACTTTTGATATATGCACAACATATTACCCCCCTGCCCTCGTTCAGTGCAGCATTCCTTACGATGGCCAAGATGCAGAAATAATCTAAATGTCCTTCAATGAACGAATCTATAAAGATGTGAGATATGTATAAAATGGAGTATTTTTCAGCCACGAGAAAGAAGGAAATCTTGCCGTTTGAGAGAACACGGATGAACCCTGAGGGCATTATGGTAATTCAGAAAGAGAAAGACAAAATACTCCATGGTATCAATTATGTGTGGAATCAAAAAACTAAAAATTAAATTAAATTAAATTTAAAGCAAACTCATAGAAACAGAGAGTAAAAAAGTGGTTGCCACGAGCTGGGGGGTGAGGGAAATAGGGAGAAGTTGGTGGTAGAATACTAATTTTTGTCTATAAGATGAATAAGTTCTGAGGACCTAATATAAAACATGGTGATTATAGTTGGTAACACTGTATTGTATAATTGAAACTTTCTAAGTGTATAATTGAAACTTCCTAAGTGTTTTGTAGAACTCTCTCATACACACAAAATTTTAGAATAGATAAATTTTGGTATATTCACATAAGGGAATACCAGTGTGAACAAGTCACAACTCGATGCAACCATATGGATGAATCTCAGAAACATAATGTTGACTAAAAGAAGCCAGACACTAAATAAGTATCTCCATATATAAATTTCAGTAACAGGCAAAACTAATCTGTGATAGTACAAATCTGCATAATGGTTACCCTTGTGGGGATAGGAGGAAATGGCTAGAAGAGAGAATAAGGCAAGATTCTGAGATGCTGCTAATGTTTTTTTTTTTTTTTTTATTAACATGTATAATCATCACACAAGTCTGTTGACTTAATGAAAATTAGTCATGGTATACATTTAAGAGTTTTTGTATGTTTTCTATCTGTATGTTTTTATATGTTTTTTATCTGTATGTTACATTTCAGTAACAGCCCCTTCCCTTAAAAAAAAAAAGTCTTTTTCCACTGTTCAAATTTAAGTTGGTAGTTATAGTCAGCTGATAGCTGACTCTTTATCCACAACATTTTTTTTTATTCTGTTGCCTTTCTGCCCTAAATGACAATTCCATGGATCCATGGATATATTTAGATAACTTAAGATATGTGTGTCAAATGATGATTCATGACCCCAAGAAAGGGCTAAAAAAAGAGTTAATATCACTTTGGTTCTAAAAATGGAAGGGCTGCAAATGTCTGAGTTTAAGTGCCCTCATACTGATTTATACACAGTGGTGTGTAAGGAAGATATATGCCATAGAACCTGGACATAACATCTAGACTTTATGGTTTATTTAACCATACTTCTTAGAGAATTTCAGTAGGTGCATCAAAGGATGTTTTCAAAGTGCCCATATTAAATTTTGGATCAAAAGAATAAACGGGGAAATTACTACTCCTTTAGGTTCAGTTAACATTATTTTACCCCTAATATATTGTGATTATTTTTCCAGTTCAAAAATAATGGTGAAAAGAAATGTTGATATGTCACAGTTTTCTATTTGTTAATTGTTGAGGTCATCTCACAGCATCTGATTCCACTCACACGGCCAATTATAAAATGACTGTGCCCATCCTATAGAATGACTCTTCAGTGCTTGCAAAAGAGCAAAGGGCTGTGAAGTTGAAATTGGAAGTCTTATTACTGATTCCATGGCCATTCTACAGGCACTTTAAAAATATCATTCTACCTCTCTGATCTTCATATTTTCAGCCTACAAGTTAACAATACCCTTGACAATGAAGTGTTCTTAAATGGTGACTTTTAACATAAGAGTAGCCATAAAAATAGGGCTATAACTACATAGAGAGTTCCCAGGATGTTGCTATTGGGGCACATATTTTTGTGACACGTTAGTTTTATTGTTTTAATGTTTATTTATTTTTGAGAGAGAGAGGGAAATGGAGTGCAAGCAGGGGGAAGTGATGGGGAACTGAGAGAGAGAGACACAGAATCTGCAGCAAGCTACAGGCTTGGAGCTGTCAGCACAGAGCCCGACGTGGGGCTTGAACTCACAAACTGTGAAATCATGACCTGCGCTGAAGTCAGACAGTTAACCAACTGAGCTACCCAAGTGCCCTGTGACACATAGTTTTAAATGGACGGGTAATGATGATGAGTTCAGGAGAGTTCTGGCATGTTAATTGATCAAATATATTTGTTAGAGGTAATTTTATCAATCAGTGTACAGGACCTGTCCTTTAAAAAAAAAAAGATACTACATTTGAGGGTACAAAAATGTTTGGTGATCTGCTTGATATTGTTCAGCATGGATTCATATTTCTCCTAAAAGTAACGGCTTCATGGAGATGGTAATGCATTGTTAGCCCCTGTCAATACTTAATGAATAGGATGGAAAATTAGAGTCTCTGGATTCCCATTGCCACTAGGATACTAAATACGCACACATGCACCCACACAGACACACAGACACAAACACACAGTCACATGGTTAAGTGTGTGTGGATGGCATATAATAAAGAGAAAGATAAATGCACTTAAAGTTCTACATTAGACTGGTAGAGATATGAAGTCCAGTTGTGATCTAATAAAAAGAGTTCAGATTTAGAGACAGAGGTAGAGTTTCAAGTTCCTTAGACTTACTAGCTTAACAACCATGAACATATGATTTAACATCCATTCACCTCAGCAGGCTCATTTTGAAAAATAGGACAATAATTCCTAAATTTGTTCAGATTATTAAATACAATCATAAATGTTAAAATATATATAAACTGTAAGGAACCTACATATGTAAGATATCAAGACAACTTTTGGATTATCTTTGGGTTTTAACATTCAGATACAAATGTATTTCAGCTCATAGAGCAGTTACTCTAAGTCTTGTAAGTGAATTACAGGTGGAAAGCAGGAATTCCTCAGCTCAGGTGATAATGACACAGAAGTATACAGTGATTTAGAGTCAGAACTGTGTTGAAGAGCTAGTTTTGTCATTTATTTGCTTTGTGAGCTCAACCAAGAGATTAACCTCTCTGAACCTTAGTTTCCTTTTCTGTAAAGTCAATGGTTTGGAACTTTAGGCAATGACTGTGGAACTTCTGAGACTATATAAACACATAGCACCTATTAGCTATCAGGATTGTTAAGCATTTTATTTGTGCCAGGTGTAGTTTGAAATGTTGGAGATACAAATAGTGAAAGACTTGAGCCCTTCCCTCTAACCCATAGACCACTGTGGAGGAAATATCATATAAAGAGATAATGTCAACACAGCACGGTGAGTCCTCTGATAAAGGTATGCCCAAGGTGCATGGAACAGTAGACTCAGACAAGACTTCTTACAGGAGACGGTCCTACACTCACGATTGTCGAATGAGTAAGATATATGTCAGTTGCAAGATGGGCTCTGTGTTAGTTTCCTAGGACTACCATGACAAATTACCACAAACTAGGTGACTTCAAACAACAGAAATGTATTCTAACAGCTCTGGAAGCCATAAGAATTTATTCCTTCTGGGGTTTCTGAAAGAGAAAAAATTTAATTCCTTTTTTCTAGCTTCTGGTGGTTGCCAGGAATGTTTGTTATTCTTTGACCTCACTCTGTTTCTGCCTTGGTCTTCACATGGCCTTCTTACAATGATACCAGTCACTGGATTTAATAAGGACCACATCTTAACCCAGTATATCTCCTCTTAACTAATTATATCTGTAAAGACCCTCTTTCCAAGGTAAAGTCACATTCTGAGGTTTTGGGGGGACACTGTTCAACCCAGTGCAGTTACTCTGTGGTTCCCCCCAAATTCATAAAATCCTATGTGAAATATACATTCAACCCATGTCAACATCCCCAAAAGTTTTAACTCATTCCAGCATTAACTTTAAATCCAAGTTCTTATCTAAATATCAACCTGAAAAGGTTCAGAAATCAGTATGTATATCAGATATAGGTGGGTATGATCCATCTTAAGGCAAAATTCCTCTCTACTTGTGGATTTGTGAAATCAGAAAACAAATTATCTAATTGCAGAATACAGTGGGGGGTGGGGGGCAGGCATAGATATGTAGTCGCATTCTGAAAGGAAGAAAATGGAAGAAATAAATGGAGCATTAGTCCGAAAACATCTGAAATCCAGCAAACCAAGTTCTACTAGATTTCAAGGCCTGAGAATAATATTCATTGGCTCACTGCTCTATCTTTGGGACCCATGGTCACCCCTTCTGGCATCTGCATCTTTGGGCTCTGCCCTCAGAGTCATTCTTCATTTCTTCCCATCTCCATACTTTTCAGTCTAAGCTGGCAGTGTTTCTGTTAGTAAAAGTTTCTCAAAGATCTTGTTAGTTTCCTGTGCAATACAGGAAGTTCACCCCATCACATGGGAGGGCCTCCACACATCTTTCCGAGATAGCCCCATCAATCCCGTCTCTGCTGGCTTCTGCCAAGATTGGTTGATTGGATCCATGAATCAGACATCGAATTTCAACAAAATGTGGTCCAGCTACAACATTTGTGCTCTCTACAGAGCATGCTTTCTCAGCTTTTGCTATCCAGATAGACTGAGAATTTTCCAAATCATTGAGTTCTGGTTCCTTTTTGTTTATCACAGTTTGTGCCCTAATTTATCTCTTTCTTCTCCCATTTTACTATATGCAGCAAGAAGGAAACAGGCATACCTTCCACACTTTGCCTTTCTTCCAGTTTCCAACAACATATTCCTTATTTCCATCTGAGACCTCACATTCAGTGTTCAGATTTATAGCAACATTCTGTTAATGGCAATATATGTTATGCTCTAAGATAATAGAAGCCTCCTCTAAAGCTCCCCTCACTTCTTTCTGAGCTCTCATGAGAATCACACTTAGTATCTGTATTTCTACTAACAGTCTTTTCAAGGAAATCTGGTCTCTTTATATCAAGTGCCCCCATTTTTTTCCAGCTTCTACCCATTACGCAATACCAAAGTCATTTGCAGATTTTTAGATGTGTGTTATATAGAAGCACCTCCCTTCCTGGTGCCAAAATCTGTATCAGTTTCCTAGGGCTGCCATACAAATTACCATAGACTGGATGGCTAAAGACAAAAGAAATGTAATCTTTATTTATCATAATTCTGGAGGCCAGAAGTCCAAAATAAAAGTGCCAGCAGAACCAGGCTCCCTCTCAAAGCTCTAGAGAAGACTCCTTTCTTGCTTATCTCCTAGCTTCTGGTGGCTTCCAACAATCTTCTCCATTTCATCACATGAACTTCTTTCTTCCCTGTGTGTCTTCATATGGCTTTTAACAACACCATTCATTGGTTTTGGATCTCACCCTAATCCAACATGAACTCATTTTCACTAACTGCATCTGCAAAGACCCTCTTTCCAAATAAGGTCACATCCTGAGGTTCTTGGTGGACGTGAACTTTGGAGGGACACTATTCAACTCATTACAGGCTCTTAATAGATCCCGATTCTCCTCTCTTTTGGTTGGCCATGCTAATACTAAGTTGCTATGGTGGCAGTTTATTCATCTGACCTACTGTCTGCCTTCTAATCCCCTGTTTCTTTTCACACTGTGTTTCTTAAATGTTAAACCTTTAAACTGACGGATGAACTGTTGGGAATGTCTTCAGAAATCTGAACACTCTGTTTATCTGGAGATGGGAATTTTGCTAAGGCGAGGTCAGAAACAGTGAAACATTCTTTTTAATTCACTGGATTAATATGTCTCCTACTCATTGTGGTTAAATAATAATCTTTGTTTTCGTTCATGGTTAGTTACTTGTTCAAGTTGAAAATATCAAGGGTTCTTTAACTGATTCTATGAGTTGATATTTAATACATGGTCTGCCATGGTTACCCAGCCTGGGATTTGTTACTTTAACATATCAATCAATGGCAAAGTCAATGTGTAAGCTGCTAGTGATTTTGAAAGTGTCTTTGTATTCAATAGTCTTGTACCTTGTTTGTAACTGAAGGTCATTCTTTAAGAAAAGAATGATATCTAAGACTATAAATTCATGGTACTTTCTAAGCTCTTGAGAGTGGAGATTTACAGCATCAATATATAGTGAGCTTTACCCATTCAGGCTACTAAGACTGATGCTCATAGCTTTAATTATTTTCACGTGATGCGGCTAATTCCAAGAATGTTATTCTTCACTTATTTGGCTCTTAGAAAATATGTCTATTGTATCATTTGAAACCTATTTAACAATATCCTTCTTTTTGTTTTAGGGAAGCCCCCACTTTCTCTAATACCCTTGTTAGATTTTACTTGTCTTACCTTCAAAGCAATCCATGTACTACAGGTATTATATTTAGAAATTCTGTCTCATACTAGTTATAAACTAGAGTGTTGTTTCTTGAAGTTCTTGATGAAAATGTGCTCTGGCACATTTAGGTATTGGTTCATTTAGGTATTGCTGTAGGCTAAAACCATTCCCCTACCCACCACTTCCAAATATTTGCATCCTACTCCCAGAAACCTGTGAATCTTATTTGGGAAACGAGCCTTTCACAAGTGATTAGGTTCAGGATCTAGGGATGAGAGAGTATCCTGGGTTATCTTTGTGGACCCTGAATGTGATCACATGTCTGAATGGAAAATGGAGAAGGAGATTTGACACCAGAAGAGGAAAAGGCAACGTGACCACCAAGGCATAAATTGGAGAAAAACAGACACAAGGCAAGGGATGCCAGAAGCTGGAAGAGGGAAGAGGCATATTCTCCCCTAAAGCCCCTAGTTTTGCCAACACCTTGATTTCAGCTCATGAGTTTGGACTTCTGGTCTCCAGAACTCTGAGAGAATAAATTTCTGTTGTTTTAAATCATCAAATTTGGGTTGCTTGTGACAGCTACCTCAGAAAACGAATACAGGCATATAACATTTTCCCTTGGAAGATATGACAAACACCATACCCCATCAAAAGCAGGATTACTTACTAGATTTATATATAGTAATCATGTTTCTCCGTAGATCTATTGAGTAAGCACATCCTTTGAGTTGATACTGAGTGTTGAGTAGCGTGTCTTTCCTTTGACCTTAGGTGTGATACCTGATCTGGCAGTCAAAATGAACTCTGAACTTCCATATAGAATTGTTCCTTAAATTGGGAGACCATTTCAGTGATGTCTTTCTTTTCTTTTTTTTACATTTTTTTAATGTTTATCTATTTTTGAGAGAGAGAGAGAAACAGAGTGCAAGCTGAGAAGGGCCAGAGAGAGAGGGAGACACAGAATCTGAAGCAGGCTCCAGGCTCTGAGCTGTCAGCACAGAGCCTGACGCGAGGCTTGAACTCACGAACCGTGAGATCATGACCTGAGCCGAAGTCGGACGCTTAACCGACTGAGCCACCCAGGCACCCCAAAAAAACATTTTAAAAAGAGGCACATCTTTCCTTATCTGAATAGTATATTTCAGATTTCCTTGTTCTGTAAACCTTCATATTCCTTTAAAAAGCCTCAAGTTCTGTTCAGTTTTTATTTCACATTATAAACTACAAATTAAACCAAAGCTTCCTTCCTTCATGGGTGCAAAATTGAGTACAACTAATCATTCTCTCAAATGGCTAATTATATTTCTAGTTGCCTACTTGAAGGTCTAATTAGCCAATTGCATATGCTTATGTGGGGGCAAGGAGATAATTGGCATTCTCAAGCAGGTAATTAGAAAAGCAATTAGTAGTGCCCACAACTAATTACAAGAATGAAAATTGTACCCACCAAGATGGTACCAGTGTCTACTGGGCAGAAAACCAGTCTCTGGAAAGTGATAGGAGACTTAATGCATCTGGCAGTATCTTAATGAGAGACAGTAAAACAAACAGGAACTGTCTATAAGCCACCTTTTCCAAGGGACTGCCAGAACCTTTGTACCTCTGGCAAAGAGCTGCCTTTGGGGCAGTTTTCCTATTACCGATAGTAACTTGTCAAAAAACAAACAAACAAACAAACAAACAAAAAACGTGCGCCTGAACTTACATGTATCAGGCGTGCTATGACCTTCAAAGGTCTTTCGTTTCTGGAACTAATATATTGTGAACGCAATCTGGAATAGTGAGTTTTGATCATGTGTTATCAGCATCTGCTTTTCACATGTTGTAACATAAAGGGTTCTGTGAGGGACATCATTTTGGTTTTGGTTGTTCTTCAACTGCACCTGACCAGCTCTTCACTTAACAGAGAACTTCGGTCAAATGTTATGGCAAATCCACCTTGAGCAGAAAGCTTCCTGTAGTTAGCAGGTTTTGTTGTTGAAATCCCTGTGGGTTTTATGCCCCATTGAGCTTCTGATTGCACTCTTTGTTCTTTGTTACCCAATTGTAAACAACCGATTCCACGGTAATTTGTGCCCCAGCACCAATTATAGTGGAGAAGCTGGTGATACCACCATCAGGAGCTCCTCCCACAGCACCTGGTACTACTTACTGCTAAAAGGCCTTGGCGCTGGGCGTTGTGCACAGATAGCTGCCTGAAAGAGCCAAGGAGCCTAAAGTCGGCATTTCCAAAAATAAGACAAGTGTGCCCCAAGAATTAATGGTTTAACTTGGAAAAATGCCTTTGTCTTTCTTTTTTTTTTTTTTTTTTTTCCTATTTTTAAATTTCTTTGCTCTATCCTCTATTTTCCCATCATTCCTCTTGCCGGTCCCAGCCTTTTACTTCCCTGCCTTGTGAACCAGGGCAAAATGTCTAGGACGGTGGAAGAAAATTTACCTTGAAGTAAAAGTCAAAACAAATGCAAATCCGCTATTACGGTTGAACAATTTAAACACTGCAACACAATTGAGGATTAAAATCTGGAAAAGAATATCCAAAATAAATACATAACCAAGAGGTTATTTTTTAAAATTAGCAATGACTGAAGGATAATACAGAAGGATTAAAGGCATTAATTACACAACAGATAAAGAATAAGCAGAACTTGTTTAAAATGTGGTGTAAAACAGTCTTGTTAGCTATCTGGTCTTAAACAGTGGCAAAACAATAGCTCAGTTAAAGGTATATTCAACCAGAGGTACGTTATTCAAACTGGGGTAAGGGTGGAAAGAGGGAGCTCGGGAGAACGAGATACTCTGTCTCATTTAGCTGTAAAAACTTGTAACTTGACTTTTTTTTTTTTTAAACTGAATATGTTGGTGTCAGAGAGACCTAATCTGGATGTGTATTTAGAAATTTTGTGCTTAAGGTAATATTTCATTTACTTTTCTAGCTGTATTCTCTTTCCCCTATCTTCTCCTACTTTATTTTAATAAGCTTAAAATAGGGAAAAAATTAAAAGGCACCTATTTTCTTTACGCTCTTTCTCACCCGTATATATTTCATGCTTCATGTAGGAACTTCAGTAGTGTTAAAGGAAGGAGTGTTGGGGGTTTTCAGCTGGACACATTTTCTCTTACTCTGGCCATGCCCCGAGGGAACACGTTTCTGTGTGATTTACATGAAGCTCCCCTAAGGAGTCAAAGACATCAATGAAGTCTAAGAATCTGTCAGTTCATTACTAGCAACCATGGTAATTTTAGGGAAGATATGTTGTGACATGTTCCTGTCTCCGGCCCTTTTAACTTCCCGTCGCCTCTTCCTGGAGATCCTTCGCCATCCACAGAGATCCACATAGTGGACTCCTTCATCGGCTTCAGGCTTTGCACAAATGTCACCTTTTCAGTGAGACCGTGCCAAGTCTGCCTACCTAAAATTGTATTTTCCCCTTCCTTATGCCCACACGCTCCTCGTCACCTCCCCTCCCGGCTTTGTTTTTCTCTGTAACACTCATCATCTCCGTGTGCTTTTTCTCGTTTCCTTTGTGAAGGATGTCATTCGTACGGGAGAGTGTATAAAACACATGGAAGTTTAGAGAAGACACCTGGATAAACAAACCACCACCCAGGTGAGAGATGAGAAGCTCCCTGTGTTCTCCCTGGAGGTAGCCACTATCCCGACTTTTTCGATAACCTTCCCTTACGTTTTTTTTTTCCCACAATAATTTCCACTATTTATTGAGTGCTTATTATGAGTAAGTTAGGGGTTTTACAGTTTTCATCTTCTATTTCACTGCAGAATGGGGCTTTTTTTTAACTTCTTTTATTCATTTATTTATTTATTTATTTTTGGATTTACATCCAAATTAGTTAGCATACAGTGCAACAATGATTTCATTTCTCTATTATTATATCTATGTATGCATTAGTGCTAATAATACATAATTTACTTATTTATTATAGTTAAAACAATAGATTAAGATCCCTGGCATTCTTCGTACAAATGGATTTCTAGACCTATTCTGAAGCACCCTCAGACCCATTCTTAGCCCAACCAACCTGCCTCTTTCTTCACCAGCTTTCTTCGCTTCATCTACCTCACCCCAACCTTCCACCCCCTCCCAGATTTTCTTCCCTAGCTTAGCAGTCATTTCAGCCTCTGATATGTTACCCTTGCTAGCTTTTCAGATTCTTTCCTAACTCCCTTAACAGGACAATATTCCCTTTTGACTTAGGTCAGAATCAACTGACCAAAGTAATGTAATTTTACTGAAAGTAACTCACCCCTCGGATTTCAAATGCCAGATATTGGACACATGACATGTAATTTCTTTCATTTCTTTCATGCCTGAAACAAACTTAAACAGTTATAGAGTTTGATATTTGTTACCCATTCCAAGGCTTATCCTGATAGCCAAGTTCTCTTTGTTCTCTGGCCCAGTCCTCAGAGTGATTTTGCTTTGCTTTGGCTTTTCACATGTACAAGCCATAATTTCCATTTCGATGTATCCCAAAGATTCTAGCAGGCATACTGCTTCACAGATGATCTCATTTTGTTTTGATAATGTGCCCAATCATTTCGTATACAATCAAAATGTGTAATCAGAGGTGATGGGAATGAAACTTTATCACCATTGGGACCTCTGCCTGTTTACAAGCGTCCTTGGTCTTCATCTGCTTAAGTTAGCCATTATTCTCTTCACAGAGTTTTCAGCTGAACAATGTCCACCTTTCTTTTGTATACTGTAGAGTCTAGAGAACAGTGCTCACTTTCTTTTAATGTTGTTAGAATTAGATGGATCACTCATCTGTAATCTGAGTTCTACAATAGCAGCAATCACTGTGTCATTGGCCCCTGAAATGAATTCTTAAATTCAGCAATCACTACACTATCAACATAAATTACATGTAGCATCTAAATCTTCAGTTGAGAATATTGCCATTTTACCTATCCAGAGCAGCATATGGTAAGTGTAACAGTATACATCTGAATTTACTTCCTTGAGGCATTTACAGTGTTCTGCCTTCTCTCTCCATTGGATGCATATTCCTGGAAACAAAAGTTGTGGAGCGATAGATTATCTGTACAAAGTCCAGGAGCTTCTTTGGTAAAGGAGAAATATTGAAAGTTCTATAAGAAAAGAAATGTAATGTTTTGGTTTAGTTTTCTTCTTTATTAGCTTGAGTATTTTTGCATTTCTTTCTTCATTCAAAACACAGATTTTTAAGGGATGGTTGAGATTATTATAACCTCTGCTTAATAAACTGAAGTTTAAACAGGCTGAAACATACACACACACACACACACACAGAACTTTACTTCAAATAATACAATTGAAGTGTCTTTTTTCAGTTTGAGAAATTTCTTTCTAAGGATAGTATCTATTTTCTATAGCAGATTAATCCAGATCTTTGAGAGACATATTACTGCCAACCATTTATAAATAAGTAGTTTTTGTAAGAATGCAATTCTATAAATGATTGTATCCATATAAGTACTAAAATTTTAAGGAGCTACTTTAAAGTGGAGGCTGAAACATTTTTCCACCATTACCACAACATAATGATTTGACCTTTTTCAAGGGTTCTACACTGAATTGTTCATGAAGGGAAGGTGTTGGTGAGTCTTCAATGAAAATAAAACATAGTTTATAAAACAACTAATTGTATGGTTATGAATATCCTGTGTTTCACTACTTTTTTGTCATAAGGTTGTCAGAGGAAATACCTTCTTTTATATGTGTGTCTCTAGTTGTATCGTTTAATAAAGTTATCCTGCATTTGATGAATTTTTTTATAGCATCATCACAGAAATTGATGGTATGTTGTCAATTTGGCAAAGGTTGTAAGTTCAAGATACTGATTTATTTGTGTCTATGTTAAAGTGACCTCAACACTTTTCAAAGCGTATTGATGCCATAGTAGCTCATTATCTGTGTTTCTGTTAGACCGCAATAAAGATAATACTACTACCATGGATTTTGTAAAACAACTTTGGAGAAGCTAAAAGCTCAATTTATTTTAAATGTTATTTTTTTTTAATCTGAGAGAGAGAGAGAGAGAAAGAGAGGGAGACAGAGTGTGAGTGAAGGAGGGACAGAGAGAGAGGAGACACAGAATCAGAAGCAGGTTCCAGGCTCTGAGCTGTCAGCACAGAGCCTGATGTGGGGCTTGAACCCGGAAACCGTGAGATCATGACCTGAGCCGAAGTCAGACGCTCAACCGACTAAGCCACCCAGGTGCCCCGAAAACTTAATTTATATTAGTATAAGATGCTTGAGGACCACTTTTTTAAAAAGTAAATATCGAAAATAGCAAATGGGAAATAACTATAAAGATGCCAATCATTAACAGATGTATTGAATTGCTGGCAATTCATTCATCAAATATTTATTGATTACCTACTATGTACCACTATATGCTGCACAAGTAGAAAGTGAAATAAGTTTTATTTGTGTATCTTTATTTCAAGTTTTTAATTGAAATTCTAGTTAGGTAACATAGCATAATATTTGTCTCACAAGTAGAATTTAGTGATTTATCACTTACATTGCAACACCCAGTGCTCATCACAAGTACCCTTCTAAATTTTAAGAATAAAATAGTAATGGTGGAGATGAGGAATGACTGCTAATGGGCATGGGATTTGGAGAGACACGGTAAAAATGTCCTAAAATTAGACAGTAATGATGGTTGCACAACTTTGAATATACTAAAAACCACTGAACTGTGCACTTGCACTTTGAAAGAGTGGGTTTTATGGCATGTGAATTGTATCTCAGTAAAGGTAATTAGAAAAAAAAAAAAGCCCTATTGATGGAAGACAAGAAAAAAATCATAATGACATTTGTTATAATACTGGCTTAGAGCCAATGTTGACCAACTAGGCAAGTATGTACAAATAGTTTACGATGCTAGTCCTGAAGAAGGCAGGGCACTTGAATTTGGGATTAGTTTGCTCTATTCCGGATGTGCAAGAAAGCTCAGGCCCTGTGGCACATTATGCTTTAAAAAGCAAAAAATAAATAAATAATTCATTTACATGTAGTAAGTAAATAAAATAAATCAATAAATAAAATAAATAAAATTTACATGTCAAAAGAACCTGTTTTCTTGCACCACCTGAGAGTAAATTGCCACCTGAAATCCTTTCAATACTTCAGTGTATGTTTCCTGAAAAAAAAAAGAGCATTTTCCTGCATAACCACAGTGCAGTCATCAATATGGAGAAATTCACATCACTGTATTAGCAGCATCTAAACCTCAGACCCCATTCGGGTTTCACCAATGTCTTCATCGTTTACAGCAAAATTATAGCAAGAGAATCCAGTCTAGGATCATATATTGTGTCTGGTCTTTCTCAGTCTTCCCCTAATTCTTATGAGCTTGACACTTTGAAGAATTATTTTATAGTGGATTGTAGAATGTCCCTCAATTTGGATTTTCTCACGTTTCCTCATTCATGATTACATTCAGGTAATGTAATCTTTAGCAGCAATATTACAGAAGTGATCCCATGTTCTTCTCATTGCATCCTATCAAGATGTGCACAATTGTAATTTGTTCCATTACTGATGATGTTCACTTTAATTATTAAGGTGGTATCTCCAGGGCTTCTCCAATATACAGTTACTCTTTTTCTTTTTAGAACTAATTAAGTATTTTATGGAAGGGACTCTGAAACTACATGCATTTCACATTCTCCATCAGACTTTCCATTTATTATTTACTTATTTCTGTAACACAGCTTCCAATTGTATTCACTGAATAATAACCCATTACTATGATGATTCTGATGCTCAAATTGCCTGGGATCTGAGCATCAAGAGACTGTTTAGGATGGCTTCTGTGTTCTTCTGATGAGCCTCCGTATTCTTGGAGTACTCCCTTGCCTTCTGGCACAAGCTGTTCTGGTCTCATCTTATTCTTTCCGTGTCCTGGTCATTTCTCCACGAAGTCCTCATTCCTTGAGGTGGAAAATGGCAGGTAGAAGTCAAGATCTGGTATCAGAGATGCCCATGATGTTGAGGTGTTGCTGCTCCCAGACCTCTCTGTCTGGGTGGACAGAACTAGAAAAAATATGTGCATGTATATATATATTTACATGTGTATTCATTTCCCTCCGTATTAAAAACCATGAGTTTATACTAAGGGCTGTAATTCTAATTCAGTACCATAGGGTTTAATGCTCTTTCCATAGTTATAACCCCTTTGTCTAACCAGACAATGAACTTGTTTTCCATTATCCTTAATATATTTACTTTTTACAAATAACAATCCCTTTTATATAACCAGTCTCCCATCTTAGTAGCCATTTCCTCCTTAGTGCAGAATCCTTTCTCCCCCAAAACAGTCTCCAGCACCCCATGCTGGGCTGGTCCCTTCCCCACATGGATTCCGTCCTCACTCTGCCTGTGTACCAGGACTCCAAGTCCATGACCTCCCTCCCTACCCACCATGGACACACTTCTCGCCCCACTCAGGACCAGAATCCCCATGCTTGGCCATTCCCTCTGCACCCTTCTGGGGGTACTGACACCACATGCTAGGCTGCATCTTCTGTGGACATGCCTTCATCACTCTGCTTGGGATGGCCCAGGCCACGTTCACTTGGATGTCCGCCTCACCACGCTCAAGTTCCCATCCACATCTGCCCTCCTTCACAGACACCTTCTCTTCGCTGGGGCTCTGACAGCCTGTTCTAGCACACTGTGACTTACTTTGTGCCCCTGCTATGGACACCTTCCTTGCTCTGCCCCCACCTACTGGCTTTAGGATTGAATTGTTCAGAAAGCGGGAGGGGAAAAGCTCACATTATATTTTAACCTGACAGGTCTTTCTCACCTGTTAGACTACAGTCTGTGGGAGAAGGGACCATACTTTTTACATCCTTTAATTCTCTGCTCTTAACAAAGTATCTGACACAGAGAAGTAGGAACTCAATAAATGCTTGTTAAATCACCCTTATCCAAGTTGAACACTGAGAACTTCTACAACTCCAGGCTTTAGCCATTATCGATGATCTCAGTAAAATCTTCTGAGCATTATTATAGAGAGGAAGGTGAATCTTAAGTGGTTTTGCCCATGTCCTCCAAAGGGTGTTTCTGGAAAAGTACAACAAAATGAACTTGTTTTTCTCACAGAGGTTGAAACTTCTATATGCAATTTGTCGATAATTTGAACTATATCTGTTGATTTATTTTGAAATCATACATTTAACAGCAGCAATGTTAGATACACAGCTTTATTCTTATTTAGTAGCATAAGTCATAAGCGATCAGAATTATACCTATTTCCTTCATTTTCATAATACAGATAACTGGATTAGCTTCTGTATATGCTCAGTCTTACAACTAATCCAAGAAACAACACAGTGAAAGAAAATTGAAATAAATGATGTCTGGAATGAAGCATTACATAGGAATAACAAAAACTGATGGTTTATTCTGACTTGTAGTCCTGTTTCAATATTGACTTTTATTTAGTTCTTGCTATTGGCAGGAACAAGCTTTTATTTGTTTGTATCATTCCTGGGGAATTTGTTCATCCATTTGTTCATTCTCACTAAAATGTAACACTTTTCCTTTCTTCTGTCATCTCTCCTTTGACATGTATGATGTTTTGTGTTTTCTATTTAATCATACACTTGGAATACTCATTAGGCACATGCAGATCTTTATAGGCTCCAGGAGGTACATTAGTGGCAGGAGGGGGTGTGGGATGTAGGCACACTTGGCCACCATGTGCTGTACCAGTCGCTGGACTGACACTGGGGACACGAGAGTGAACAAAACAGGCAAAAAATTCCCTGCGGCATGAAACTTCTATCACAGTGGAAGACTCAAGTAAAAATGCATGTGAACGTGTCTGTGTGTGTGTGTAGTATCACTTAGATAGTGATAAGTCTTATGACAGTAAGTAAGTAAAACAAAAAAGGGGTTTGAAGTATTCATTGTAGGGGAGGAAGATGGGTCGCAACTTAAAATGAAGAGGTTAGAAAGTGCCAGTAAGGTGGCACTCAAGCAAAGACCTGGCCATGAAGGAGCCAGCCATGTGGACATCTGGGGCAGGACTGCTGCTGGCAGGAGGAAGAACTAATGCAAATTCTCTTCAGTCAATGCTACAAATACTTCCATTTATCAGGTCAACTTTTCCCCCTCATCCTTTCCCTTCCTCCACACCACTCACCTTGTTTCAGGAATCCATTCCATCTCCTTTCCGAACTTAGCTATCCCAGGTGAGATTCCTGCCATCTGTCACCTGTCCCAAGAGGCATCTAACCCCCCACTGGAAATCTCTCTGCCTACCCCACTTTGCTGCCCATCTTCCTTACACAGCTGACTGTGTCCTCTCAGAAACCCAACCATGTGGTTTTCACTCATCATACCAAAATATGGAAGTTGGAACCATATGTTATCTCTAAAAATACCATAAGAGGATCTGGTTATTTCCTGTATGGAACATCACCTGCACATTGACACCTCCCTGCTTTTACTCATTCTAGAATATATTCTTTCAGCCTCCACTACTGAAAACATACTTATCATTAAAACCTCAGATCCAATGCTACCCTCTACCTGAAATGTTTCCTGACTTATGCAGTTAGAAGGAACTACAGGCATACCTTGTTTTACTGTGCTTCATGTAATTATTCTTCGCTGATGCTGCTAACACAGAGACACAAATGAGCAAATGCTATTGGAAAAATGGTGCCTGTAGACTTGACGTACAACCCTTCACTATAGGCACCATTTTTCCAATAGCATTTGCTCATTTGTGTCTCTGTGTCACATTGTGGTAACTCTTATGGTATTTCAAACTTTTTTATTGTGTTATGATCATCTTTGATCAGTTATCTTGGATGTAACCATTATAATTGTTTCGAGTGCCTTGAACTGCATGCATATAAGATGGCAACCTTGATAAATGTGCGTGTTCTGACAACTCCATCAACTGGCTGTTCCCATTTCTGTCCCTCCCTTTGGACTTCCCTATTCCCTGAGACACAACAATATTGAAATTAGACCAGTTAATAACCCAACTGTGTCCTCTAAGTGTTCAAGTGAAAGGAAGAGTTGCACGTCTCTCACTTGAAATCAAAAGTGAGAGGGGCGCCTGGGTGGCGCAGTCGGTTAAGCGTCCGACCTCAGCCAGGTCACGATCTCGCGGTCCGGGAGTTCGAGCCCCGCGTCGGGCTCTGGGCTGATGGCTCGGAGCCTGGAGCCTGTTTCCGATTCTGTGTCTCCCTCTCTCTCTGCCCCTCCCCCGTTCATGCTCTGTCTCTCTCTGTCCCAAAAATAAATAAACGTTGAAAAAAAAAAAAAGTGAGAAATGATTCAGTCTAGTGAGGAAAGCCTATCAAAAGCAGAGACAGGCCCAAAGCTAGGCTTCTTGTGTCAAACAGCCAAGTTGTGAATGCAAAGGAAGAGTTCTTGAAGGAAATTAAAAGTGCTGCTCCAGTGAACACATAAATGATGAGAAGGAGAAATAGCCTTATTGCTGATATGATAGAAGTTTTAGTGGTCTGGGTAGAAGTTCGAATCCGCTCCAACATTTGGGTAAGCCAAAGCCTAATTCAGAGCAAGGCCTTAACTCTCTCTCATTTTATGAAGGCTCAGAGAGGTGAGGAAGATGTAGAAGAAAAGTTGGAAGCTTGGAGAGGTTGCTTCATGAGGCTTAAGGAAGGAAGCTATCTCTGTAACCTAAAAATGCAAAGTGAAGCAGCAGGCGCTGATGCCGAAAATGCAGTGAGTTCTCCAGAAGATCCAGCTAAGATAATTAATGAAGGTGCCTCCACTAAATGATAGACTTTCTATGTAAATGAAACAGCCTTATATTGGAAGAAGATACCATCTGGGACTCTCATAGCTATAAAGGAGAAGTCAATGCCTGGCCTCAAATCTTCAAAAGGCAGGCTGACTTTCTTGGTAGGGGCTCATATACCTGGTGACTTTAAGTTAAAGCTAATGCTCATTTACCATTTTAAAACCTAGAATCCTTAAGAATTAGGCTAAATATACTCTCCCTGTGCTCTATAAATGGAACAACAAAGCCTGGATCTGTTTACAAGATGGTTTACTGTGTATCTTAAGCCTACTACTGAAACCTACTGCTCAGAAAAAAATAGATTTATTCAAAATATTACTGTTCATTGCCAATGTAAATTGACAATGTACCAAGAGCTCTGATGGAGATGTACAATGAGATTAATGTTGTTTTCATGCCTACTAACACAACATCCAGTGGTATTAGCCCATGGATAAACGAATAATTTTGACTTTCAAGTCTCATTAAGAAATACATTTTATAAGTCTATAGCTGCCATAGACAGTGCTTCTTTTGATGATCTGGGCAATGTGAATTGAAAACCTTCTGGAAGGGATTCACCATTCGAGATACCACTGAGGACATTCATGATTCATGAGAAGAGGTCAAAATATCAACATTAATAGACATTTGTAAACGTTGATTAAAACCCTCATGGATGACTTTAAGGGGTTGAGAACTTCAGTGGAGAAAGTAATTGCAGATGTGGTGGAAACAGCAAGAGAACTAGGTAGGATTAGAAGTAGAGCCTGAAGATGGGACTGCATTGCTGAAATATCATGATAAAACTTTAATGCTTGATGAGTTGCATCTTACGGATGAGCAAAGAAAGTAGTTTCTTGAAATGGAATCTACTTCTGGTGAAGATTCTGTGAAAATTGTTGAAATGAAAACAAAGGATTTAGAATATTACATCCACTTAGTTGATAAAGCAGCTTCAGGGTTTGAGAGGATTGACCCCACTTTTGAAACAAGTTCTACTGTGAGGATAATGCTATCAACCAGCATCACAAAATACAGAGAAACCCTTCCTAAAGAGTCAATCAATGTGGCAAACTGCAGTCTTACCTTAAGAAATTGCCGCAGACACCCCAACCTTCAAATAAAACCACCCTGATCAGTCATGAACTATCAAACATCAAGGCCAGACTCTCCACCAGCAATGAGATTATGACTCTCTGAAGACTCAGATGATGGTTAGCATGTTTTGGCAATAATTAGTATTTTTAATCAATATATGTACCTTGTTTTATAGATATTTTGCTATTGCATACTTAATAGACTCTAATACACTGTAAACATAATGTTTTTTTAAAGTTTTTTAAATTTTCTTATTTTGAGAGAGAGAGAGAATGAGCAGGTAGGGGCAGAGAGAGAGGAGAGAGAGAAAACCCCAAGCAGACTCCGCACTGTCAGCACAGAGCTCGATGAGGGGCTTGAAACCACAAACTGTGAGATCAAGACCTGAGCTGAAACCAAGTCAGACACTTAACTGACTGAGACACCTAGGTGCCCCTAAACATAATTTTTATATATGCTGGAAAACAACAAAAAATATATATTTGATTTACTTTATTATAATATTCACTTTTTTTGCAGTATTCACTTCAGTATGATGGTCTGGAAATAAATCCACAATATCTCCAAAGTATGCCTGTACTTACCTGGCTTCAATTTTATTCAAATATCTATCTGACTACTGGATAGTAAGCTTTCTTTAGGTTAGAGATTCTGTCTTATTCATCTTTATGTAATACCTGTTTGCTTTGCAGGTACCTTGTGTTTAATACATTTTGTTAATTTAATATTAATACAATTACTATCACCTTTAGAGCAGTGATCCTGCAACAATGCACCTAGCAGTAATACAAATAAGAATAACTTGAACTCAAACACCGGATGATTGGTAAGTGGTTCTTGTCCTCTACCTGATCCCTTTACTCAAAGATCCCCAGGAAAGAGTAGGAACATGGAGTCTAAGATGATGCTGGACAGAGAAAACTTAGTGATCCTATCTCACGAAGCAAGGAGGTGGGAATAGGTCCCCAGTATTCTCCCAGTCCAGTCTCTCTGCATCAGGCTAATAAATTATGTATCAACTAACCGGGAGAGTCCTGGAGTCACTGCTGCTATCTGGAAAGTCCCATTGTCCTCATCAATTGTTTAGCTAGAGCTATTACCACTAGGTGGCACCAAACTTCAGCCCAGAGTGGGTGGAATTCTGATCAAGCAGACACGGAACTCCCAGATGACCTGTGGCACTAGCTCACCTCGGTCATTGAGTTGATCTTGTAACAACACAACCTCAAGTTATACACAGCTCGGTTTTTTGAACACTGTCTTGGTTTATTTGGGCAGCTCTAACAGAATACCATAGACTGAATGGCTTATAAACAACAGAAATTTATTTCTTACCATTCTGGTACCTGGGAAGTCCAAAATCAAGGCACAGGCTGATTCCACGTGTGGTGAGGGCCCACATCCTGGTTCATAGACAGTCATCTTCTCGTATGACAGAAGAAGCAAGAGAGATCTCTGGGGTCTCTTTTATAAAGTCATTAATCCTCATGATGAGGACTCTACCCCTCACATCTTAATATCATCACATTGGGAGTTGGGACTCTCAACATATCAATTTGGAGGGAGACACATACATTCAGACTATAGAAGATACCACTGATTGTATTAAGCAAGGTTCTACTTGCTTACCATTTTTTAAAATCAGATACTGTATCAGCCAGGTTACATGCTTTACCTCTAAACCTTCTAGTAACCTGTAAGATAGTAGGTACTGATGTTTTTATTCTGTTGTTAAAGAATATGATGCTAAGAGAAGAAAGAAAAAGCTGGCCCAAGATTGTACAGCTAGGTGAGTGGCAGACCTAAGTGAGAATCGAAGCCTGTCTGACTCTTTTGCCATATTCTTCATAATTTCACTGGTAAAAGAAGGAAAGAGACTGGGGGGGGGGGGGTGGAAGTAGAGAAAGGAAGACAAAGAGAAGAAGGAGAAAGACATTCTTTTTTTTTTCCAACGTTTTTTTTTTTTTGTTTGTTTGTTTTTTTTTATTTATTTTTGGGACAGAGAGAGACAGAGCATGAACGGGGGAGGGGCAGAGAGAGAGGGAGACACAGAATCGGAAACAGGCTCCAGGCTCTGAGCCATCAACCCAGAGCCTGACGCGGGGCTCGAACTCACGGACCGCGAGATCGTGACCTGGCTGAAGTCGGACGCTTAACCGACTGCGCCACCCAGGCGCCCCAGAAAGACATTCTTAAAGAAGAAAAGTAATGATATATGTTGCCACCTCTGTTTCCTTAGCCCCAGAAGTCTGATTCTGTTCAGGAAAGACAAGCTTCAACTTTGTCCTTTATTTCTGTTACTTCTCTGTTCATCTCTTACACCAGAGACTCCTACTATGACTGTCATGGACTGAATGTGTTTCCCCACTGTTGAAACCCTAACCCGTCATGTGATGTTATTAGTAGGTGTGACCTTTGGAAGGTAATTAGGTTTAGATGAGGTCATGAGGGTGAGGTCCTTATGGTGGGATTACTTCCCTTAGAAGAAGAAACCAGAGATCAGAGAGGCCTACCCCTCTGTACCCTTACATGTGAGGACACTGCAAGAAAGCAGTGCAAGCCAACTCCTGCAAGCTGACGAGAAAGTTCTCACCAGAACCCAACCATGCTGGCACCTGATCTCAGACTTCCCAGCCTTCAGAGCTATGAGAAATAAATGTCTATTGTTTAAACCATTTATTTCATTTTGTTATTGCATCTGAACTAAGAAAATGACTTTTTATTTTCTTTAACTATGCAAGTGAAAGGCCTTTTGCTGAACCATACCTGCCTCAGAGGCAAGTTCAACCCGTTTCCAGCTCTTGATCCAGATGGAAGACTTTTTGCTTTTCTGCTCATTATCTGCACCCAAACCAAAGGCTTTCCAACATCTATCTCACCTTAATCTGGTCCTTACTTCTGGTGATGGAAAGCCCTTTCTCTCTTGTTTTAATGCCCATGTTTTCCATTAGTTAACGTCTCAGACCTCTGGTAATGGTAGGCTAGTTAATTCTTGTCTGACTTTAAATGATTGCCTCTTTTGACCTTGAGAAAATACACATCCTTTAGGGACTACAGTCCTTATGGCAACTTATAAGACCTTAAGATTAGGTAGGGTACTTCACCTTGAAGAGAACAAATGAGAGAACAAGAGTAAAGATCAGGAAGAGAAAGAGGGAAATAAAATGTGGGTGCAGAAGGTTCTGAAATTTCAGTTTATTATTGTACTTCCAGTTGTGTTTAATAAATCATTCTGCCCTTTATTTGCAATAAGAGTGTTGGAATATTATTATATTTGAAATGCAAATCGTGGTTAACCACTGTTCACTTTCTAAACTCTTAAATTATTTAATGTGTGGATGGAGGATCTTTTCTTTTTCCTTTTTATTTATTTTTGAGACAGGGAGAGACAGAGCATGAGCAGGGGAGGGTCAGAGAGAAAGGAAGACACAGAATCTGAAGCAGGCTCCGGGCTCCGAGCTGTCAGCATGGAGCCCGACGCGGGGCTTGAACTCACAGACTGTGAGATCATGACCTGAGCTGAAGTCGGAGGCTTAACCGACTGAGCCACCCAGGTGCCCCTGTGGATGGACGATCTTGTTCATGGACTATACTGGTTAAGAACCAAAATATCTATGTCTGCACAGCTTTGTGTTTGCATTAATATGACTACTTTTCAGTTGCTTCATTAATATGACTTTACTGTTCTGTCTTCATCAACATGATTTTACCATCCAAGAAACACTTGCCCAGAAAGATAACATTTGCAAATAACACTCTTGTTCCTTTTAGGAACTTTTTGAATATCCGCTTAAAGGAATATTAAACTCCTCGACTTTCAATAAATAGCATCAGATGACTGGTTAATCTCCAAGATTCACTTTGAACCCTTCACCTGTGTGTCCACCTATCGTCAATTATTATATTAGCCAACCCCAATCAGGTCCTCCCCTGATGAAGGACCTGCCTCAAACCAGAACCTGCACCCTCACTCCACCCAAAGAAAGCCTCTTAAATATCCCAACTTGCCCTCCCCTCTCTGGAAGGTATCTAAAACTATGTTAAGGAAGCGGTCTCTCTTGTGATGGTAAGCAGTGAACTCAGCTTTGTCTTATGAACAGGCTTTTAAAAAGCCAATTTTGTTGAGGGAGTCACCATTCAACATGGAAGTTTGAAGCCATTCCTCTCAGACTTATGAAATGGAACTAAAGGTCTAATTCTGTCCAGGAAGAGAAGCTTCTAATCTTTATCCTATGGAATCTATAAACTCATCATACTTTTCTTGAAAAAAAAATAATAATTGTCAGAAGTTTACAGTAGTAAGCACAGAAATGGGAAAAAAGAATTAATCATATTTGTTAGAGGAAACTTAGTAGAGAAAACACAAAATCATTGTAAATACACTTCATTTGAAGTTACATTTTGAGATTACATTATTTTCTTTCTGGCATTCCGACACCTGAAATTCACTTTAAAATATGTTGGTGCACCAGTCTCATTCTCCAGAAGTACATTAAAAAAAACAGCAGTATTGCATAATAGCATTATAAAATGAAAATAATTGACTATTCTTGCCTTGTGGGACTTGACTTTTAATCTAAATAGAGATGAAACATAATGACATTCATCTATATGAGACATTGGTTGACTTAAGAGAAATTAAGTCACAAGCCTATAAAGCTAGTTCATAAATCAGCAACTCAGAAAATTGGTAAAACTCTTCTAAAATGCTATCCAGGGATTCCTTACTTTTTTGCAATTTGTTGCCAGTTGTATAAGTCTTTTGAGGAAAGGCTCATCTCCCATTGAATGGTTAGCAAAAAGAATGTATAAAATTAGAATTTACAGGAGCTTACAACTATTATGTCATTTTTGATTTAACAATTTTAGAAGACTTTTTCAAAAATTAGTCCTGATTTTAGTTTTCTTTGTAGTTTTCTAAAATGCTGTGCTCTAAAATGCAGCCAGTGGTAGAAATGCTGTCATGTAACCATTAAGACTGCACTAAAAGGCAAAATGTTGCAGCTGAAAGTATTTTTAATGACTTGAAATTGCTTGGAGTGCTTTCTAGAAGTAAAAAGATGCTGATTTATTTACCTGGTATACTTACCTAAATTAATTTGGCAGGATTACTTGGGTCCTAATCCTCTTACAATGAAATTTATATGTTAATATTTTTAAATGGTGCATCATTTTTCCCCCAAAGGATACATATATTGCAATGACATGAATCTACCAAGAGTCATTAAAGAAAGAAGTAAATTAACCCATTGTTGAAATATGAGCAAGGACTACGTTTTTACACAGACTACATTTACGATTTTCTATGACCTTGCTGATAAAATAGCACTATGTATAAACTGTTAATAAGAACAGACAGAATCACCTTCTATTTTTAGTTCCCCCTTGTGTATACTTTCCATTACAAGTATGGAAGGGGGTCTACTCTGGCATGATTTTTTTTTTCTAGTGTTTTTTTTACATTTTAATTAATGGGCTTTTTGTGTATCTTTTTGATTAAGCACAATCTTTACTACAGATTGAATCCCAAGGAGATTTCTGTATAGACCTTTTTCTTCAGTTTTATATCTTGTGTTTCTTTGTAGTTATGGACATCTCCTTGGGACTTAGGGTTGCTGCCTTGCCAATAGGTACAAATATAATAAGATGTGGATGCACTGTGGAATACTTTTTTTCTAATTAATAATCGATATACATTTTAAATGAAAGTGTCAGGTTCATATAGCTGCAATTTAATTTGTTTTAATTATATGCCTGGTACTGTGACAAGGATGTGCTGTGGACTGAATGTTTATGCACATCCCCATCCATTCTTAAGTTGGAGCCCTAATCCCCATTGTGATGATATTTGAAGGTGGGGCCTTTGGGAAGTCATTAGGTCACGAAGGTGAAGTGTTCTTAAAAGAAGAGACAGGAGGAGTGCCTGGGTGGCTCAGTGGGTTAAGCCAGTGACTAGCTCAGGCCATGATCTCATGGTTTGTGAGTTCGAGCCCCACATCGGGCTCTGCACTGACAGTGTAGAGCCTGCTTGGAATTCTCCCTCTCTCTCTCTCTCTCTCTCTGTCTGTCTCTCTCTCTCTCTCTCTGCTCCTCCCCCACTCACACCTTCTCTCTCTTTCTCAAAATAAATAAATAAACGTTAAAAAAAAGGAAGAGACAGGATTGAGATGATCTCTCTGGACTGTGTGAAGACACAGGGAGAAATTCACCAACAACCTGACCATGCTGATTTTAGACTTCTAGCCTCCAGAATTTTGGGAGAAATAAATGTCCATCGTTTAAGCCATTCAGTTTGTTGTAGCAGCCTGAAAAGACTAGAATGGCACGTCACATAATTATCTTTAAAAACTTTTTTATTGCTTATTTATTTTGAGAGAAAGAGAGAGAGTGAGAGAGAGCACAAGCAGGGTAGGGCCAGGGAGAGAGAGAATCCGTAAGCAGCCTCGGCTCTGTCATCACAGCCTAACATGGGGCTCCATCTCATGGACCGCGAGATCATGACCTGGGCCATAATCAAGAGTCAGACCCTTCACAGACTGAGCCACCCAGGCACCCCTATCTTTTAAAATTCTGACAGGAACCATTGTTATCATTATTTTAGAAAGGTAAGACCAAAAACAAACAAACAAACAAAAAAAAAAACTAAGGTTAAAAAGTTAAATGGCTTGTCCAAGACTCACAGCAACTAAAAAGGTGTCTAGGACTCAAATCCAGGTTTTTCTACTATTCCCTAGATAAGGCTCTTCCTTTATGCACTGTCTTTCAAACTTATTTGTCTTGATTGTTCACCTGACTAACATGTTCCTAGGACATAAAAAATACTTGAATCCATGCATGCTACAAACATCAAAGGCACAGGAACCCTAAGATGAAAGCCAGGAGTTTTACAGTGTTGTTATATTATGCAGTGGACGTGGTTTCTTCCCTCCTCCATATCCCGCCAGTAAGAAACATACTAAAATTACGGGAGAGTCAACTTGAGAATATTATATAATATGCAAAGAATTTATTTTCTACAACTCCTTGAGAACATATCTGAATTCATATTAAAGAAGGTTAGTGTAACACTAGGGTAGTTTATAGGCCAGTCTATCCAAGTATAGGTTATATTTAAAGAATAATTTGCAAACCATATGTTTATATGTGGGTCAGGTGGGTGAATATGGAGGTCAGGGCTGTATGCCTTTTAGGAAAAAAATGTGCAAATCTAGGATTTTTCTTCAAGGACATACACATTCCACACTCAGACATTCCCTATCTTCCCACAAATGGTAGAAAAGGATGTTCCTTTGTTATTCAGCCCAACAGTCCATGATGACCTGCCTTATGTACAACCTTGTCAGTCTGTCCTTTGACTATAGGAAGCTCTCTCAATCCCAGAAGAGGGCATCTGAACTTATTTTTGGATGCTTCATTCTCCTGTGAAAGCAACTTGTAGTAGTTTCAAGATAATGCATTTTTTTTTAACAGCGTCATGATTCTTCTCTTTATGTCTTGAGGTTACCTACTTCCACAGGGCAGTTCTTGTTGTTGACCACTTATGATTCTTAAGGTGATTTTCATAAATGCCTAAAACAATGGTTAGATAGTCTGCAGTTACGTACCACTCGTGTTCTAGCCGTTCTAAATCAAACATTTGCTCCTCACTAGTTTTTCCATCTACTTCCCTCCACTGTGGCATCGCCTTCTTACCTGTGCTTTGCTAGAAGTGTGTTGAGGGACTATCAAGGAGTTCATTTCGATCTATTCTGATGGAACCAGCAACCAACTTTAACTGGACAGGATCCTGGTGTCTTCAGCAGCAGGAGGGGGGTGCATGTGCACGCAGGCAACCTGTGGCTTGAAGACATAGCTGGTATGTTTGTCAGTTCAAGGGTTTGAAAGACCTAGATTCTAAAAATCAACCCAATAATAACCTTATATTGTGTAAGAAAACTCAACAATGGAATGGATTTTCACATTCAGAAATTATATGCATTTTCCCAGCATGATATCCACTTACCTAACACTTTATGCCACATAAAACGATAGATTATCCAGTGTAATCTAAAACCATCCGAAACATTTAAAAGTTTTATAGTACAGTATTTTAAAGTTTACTAACCATTATATAAAATTAATAAGATAGTTTATGCAGTTTCTTGCTTTATTGATTGTGGGTAATAACCTGTAGATGGGAATATAGTAGAATGATGTGACTAACTGCCTTTAAAAGAAACTTATTTGAACTTGAATAATTTATTTCGGGTTTCTCGGATTCCTTTCACTTCTGAAGTCTTGGAGGGGAACGGTCAGATTGAGTTGCTTTATTCACTAAAAATTTTGTGGAGAATTTCTTTAAGGGAAGATGTGGATTTTAATGCATAAATTTTTTAGACAGACTATTGAAGTTGAAATTTCATTTCAAGAGGCAGTCAGCTTTGTTTAACTCTATATTTTTAGTATCCAAAATTACTGAACCAGATTTTGCTTTAATTAATAACTATAGGATGTGAGGCCGTTCCAGTGCTGCTTTTTCTATTAACTTGCAATTTCCTGTAGGAAATTAATAAAATGAAAGGGGGGGATGGCCAGCAAGAATAAATACATGCTACACTTACAAGTTGCTAAAATTCATCAGAATAAATTAAGCTGCACAGTTGTTGTTGTTTAATTCTATGAAGTTTCTTAATTCTTAAGGCAAATTTGACAAAGAAACAGGGCCATTCAATAGTGGTCGACTTTCATATAAAAGACATTGTTTAATTGATTAAGATATAAAATTGTACTAAATAATATAGGCTAATATTTAAGAACATAGATCCTAGAAACAGACTACCTGAGTTTGAATTCTGCCTCTGCCGTTTCTAGCATTGATAATGTGGGTGATTTACCTAACTCTCTATACCTCTTTTTTGTTTAGAAAGCAAATTTCACAGGGTTGATGTGAGTCTTGAATGAGTTAATCTTTATGGTACCAGGTACATAGTATGCACTTCATTTGATGGCACTTAGCATTTTTTTTCTTCGATACTGAATATTTTTTTAAAAATCGCCTTTTAATTTAACTGTCTCTTCCTACAACTACTAGAGCCAAATCTTTAGAAGAAAACTTTAAGTTTTTAAAATATTCCCAATGTTTGTTTTGTTTTTCTAAATCTTTCAGGTAATTTTTCCAGCTTTTAAGTGATTTACCTAGGAATCCAAAGGGTGTCCCTAGTTGTTCATACATAATTCTTAAGTCGGATTCATGGGTACCAAATTCAAAGTGTCTAATAATTTTTTCCAGTAAATGAATTCCTCTTGCTGAGATTCCAAAAATTCTTGAAAAAAAATTGGAAGAATATGGCCAATTGACCAGAATACACAAAGAAACACAGCAGCTGGGTCCTTTAATTACCAGTATTTAGAACTGAAACTCAATCACATTGGTAAGGGCGGCAGGCTTTTCTGAGTGTGGTTGCCTTTTCATAGTTACGCTTCTGCTCAGTCTACAATCAATATGTATTGCAGTTTAAATAAAAACATAATAAAATTCAGAATTAAGACTATATTGTTTATCTAGTTAATAGCATTAACAAATTTTAGTTTGAGCTTCATTTGAACTGCATGTAAATGCCTAGTCAATGACATACCTGAAATAGCTTCTTGTTCTTTTTTATTATGTGCTTATGTGCTCATCTGAGCATGTCTTGTTACTAGGATTGCCTTATAAAAGTTGCTTTTAATTTCCCAAGTTAATTAAAGGTTTCTCTTACATTTATAGGCTCCCTAGTTTTGAGGTTTTTTTCTGGGAGGGGAGAGGTTGGAGGAGTATCATCCCATCTTATATGATTTATCTTTGCTCTATGAATTATTAAACTATTACTTTTAAAAAATTTTTAATGTTTATTTACTCTTGAAGGAGAGAGATAGAACGTGAGTGGGAAGGGGCAGAGAGAGAGGGAGACACAGAATCCGAAGCAGGCTCCAGGCTCTGAGCTGTCAACACAGAGCCCGATGCAGGGCTCGAACCCACAATCTGTGAGATCATGACCTGAGTGAAGTTGGCCGCCCAACTGACTGAGCTGCCCAAGCGCCCCTAAACTATGACTTTTTATGAAGTAATAATATTGAGTATCTGAAACAAATGTTAAAATGACTAAAATATATATGCTAACATATTCATCTTTATTTTTTTTCTTCCTAACACTGGTTTAAATGGGCTACATTTGAGAAGGACATTATTTGAAAAATGTTGCTAATTTGTTGTTTTCATGTTGGTAATGACATTTGCAAAAATCTTCAAACTGATGTCTTTCGGTGTAGCACATTTAAACCAGTGCCAGGGAGAAGTATTTCCTTTTTGTTGTAAGTAAATAGAATTCCTCAGTGTGGACATTTCATAATGTATCTGTTTATCAGTTTCTGGACTTTTGTCTTGTTACCAGTTGAAGCTATTATGTATAAATCTGCTGTGGCCATCTGTGTGCAGATCTTTTTTGTAGACACATATTTTCATTTCTCTTGGTTATATACCTAAGAGTGATACTCTACTGGTAGATTATATAATAAATATATATTTAATTTCCTGAGAAACTGCCAGGTGTCTTTTGGAGAGTAGATGTTTTTAATTTTGATGGTGTGCAGTTTCTTTTCTTTTCTTTTGATGGATCATGCTTTTGATATCAAATTAAGAAATCTTCATCTGGGGCCCCTGGGTGGCTCAGTCGGTTCAGTGTCTGACTCTTGATTTTGGCTCAGGTCATGATCTCACAGTTTGTGAAATGGAGCCCATTTTGGCTCTGCACTAACAGTGTGAAGCCAGCTTGGGATTCTCTCTCTTTTCTCTCTGCTTCTGTCTCTGTCTCTCTCTCAAAATAAATACATAAACATTAAAAAAAATAAATCTTTATCTAACTCAAAGTCACAAAGATTTTCTTGTGTTTTCTTTCTAGAAATGTTATGCTTTAGCTCCTATATATAGATCCATTGCACTTTGAGGTTTTGTTTTGTTGGGTTTATTTTGTTTTTGCTTCATATAGTGTGCGGTAAGGGCCTAAGTGTCTGTTGTTATTTTCCATATGGATACCTAATCATTCCAGCACTTTCCTTGCCCCCCCCCCCCACTTTATTACATTGGCTGCTTTGTCACCAAACTATGTATGTGTGGTTCAATTTATATATATATATATATATATATATATATATATATATATATATATATACATATATATACACACACACACACACACACACACACACACACACACACATATATATGACTGTAAAGGTGGTTCAATTTATTGATTCTAGTCTGTACCATCAATGTCTTTATTATTGTGGCTTTATAATAAATCTTAGAATAAAGTAGAGTGAATCCTAAAATCTGTACTTCTTTTTCAAATTTGTTTTGACTAAACTAGGTCTTTTGCACTCCCAAGTAAATTTTACAATTTCTCAAAAACAAAAACAAATGAACAAACAAAAAACACCAAAAACCAGTTGGGCTTATGATTGGAATTGGGTTTAATCTATGGATTAATATGGAAAGAATTGACATCTTAACAGTCTTGTGTCTTCTAATCTGTAAACAGGGTAATAGCTCTTCATTTAAGTTTTCTTTAACTTATGTTAGCAATGTTTCATAGTGAAATATTTTGTTAAATTTGTACCTATTTCATTTTTTGATGCTATGGTAAATGGTACTTTTTCATCTTAGCTCCCAAATGTTTGTGGCCATTGAATACTGAAATACAGTTAATTTTTTTGTATTGACCTTTTATTTTATGATCCTGCTAAACTCAAGTTATCAACCTCAAAAGATTTTTTATAGATTCCTTAGGATTTTCTATGTAGAAAGTCTTGTTATTTGCAAATAATATGAAATCTTCCTCTCCCATCTGTATGCCTATTATGTCTTTTACTTGCCTTATTGATTTGGCTAGGACTTCTCATACACCGTTGAGCTGAAATGTTGCCAGCCAGTATCTTTGCTTTATCTCAAGTATTAGGAAAAAAATACTCAGTCTTTTACCAACCATTAAGTATGGTGTTAAATTTATATTTTCTAAAATGTTCTTTACTAGGCTTAAGAAATCTCCTTTATTTGGTGACAATTTTTGTCTGGATTAGATGCTGACTTTTGACAATGGTTTTCTCAATTTTTAAGATAATCTTATGGTTTTGCTTTTTTAGATTTTTGATATGGTAAGTTAAGTTGATTGATTTTCTAGTGTCAAACTAACATTGCCTTTTGGGGATTGTCTTCACTTAGTCATGACTTACTATCTTTTTTATATATGGCTGAATTCAATTTGCTATTTTTCATAAAGGTTTTTTTTTATGCTTCTATGTTCATTAGGTATGTTGATCTTTAATTTTTATTATCTGTCGAGGCTTTGTGTGATATCAGAGTAATGCTGGGTTTTTAAAAAATGATTAAGGACATATTTCCTCCTCATCTATTTTATGGAAGAGTTTGTATTAATTGGTATTATATCATCCTCAAATGTTTGCTAAAAATGATCAAGTATAGCCATCTGATCCCTGGGATTTTTTTGTGGATGGTTTTAACTAATTCTTTAATAGAATATATTTCTTTAATAGATATAGGGATGTTCTTCTTTAGTGAGTTTTGATAGTTTGTGTTTTTCTAGGAATTTGTCATTTCATCTAAGTTTTCAAATTAATTGGCATTCCTATATTATCTTTTCAATACTCTCTCTCTCTCTCTCTCTCTCTCTCTCTCTTTTTGTATCTGTAGAATCTTTAATAATATCTTCTTTCTCATTCCTGATATATATTTTCACTTCTCCCTGAACAGTCTGGCTACAGATGTATCAAATTTATTGATATTTTCCAAGAAACAGCTTTAGGTTTTATGGATTTTTCCTTTCATTTTTCTGTTTTGTATGTTATTGATACTTGTATCTTTATTATTTCTTACTATCTGATTGGGTTTACTATTTATTTCCTAGTGTCTTGAGAAGGAAGTTTGGCTCATTGATTTGAGAACTTTCTTCTTAGTATAACATCTGAAGATATAAATTTCCCCCTAAACACTCCTTTGGCTACATTGCACAAAATTGTAATATGTTGTATTTTCATTTTAATTCAATTTAAAACACTTTCTAGATTTCCTTGTGAATTACTCTTTGAATTTTGTATTATTTAAAGGAAAGTTGTTTAATTTTCAAGTATTTGGGGATTTTTCAGATATCTTTCTGTGATTTATTTCTAGTTTAATACTGTGGTCAGAGAATATTTTGGTTTGATTTCCATCCTCTTAAATTTGTTGATATATCTTTTATGGCTCAGAATATCATCTAGCTTGGTGAATGATCCATATACACTTAAATAGAATGTATATTTTTCTCTTGTGTGGAGTTCTAGATTGTCAATTAGGTTAACTTCATTGATAATATTACTCAAGTCTTCTACATTCTTAGTTCTATATTCTTACTGGTCTGTCCTTTGTTCTGGTTCTTTCAGAGAGAAGTATGAAAATATCCAACTGCTATTATGATCTTGTCTATTTCTCCTTTAAATTCTATCCGTTTTTGCTTCATGTGTTTTGAAATTGTGTTATTAAGCCTGTACACATTTAGGATTATTAGGTTATCTTGATTAATTTATTTTTTATCATTATATAATGTTATTCTCTTTTCCTGACAATTTTTTTTTGGTCTGAGATTTACTCTTTCTGCCATGAATATAGTCAGTCCAGCTTTCTTTTAATTAGTGGTTGCATACTTTTAACCCTTTTCTTTTGTGTTTATATTTAAAATGAGTTCCTTGTAGACACCTACAATTAGGTATTGCTTTTTTTAATCCAAGATGCTAGTGCCAGCTTTCAATTCATTTATCTAGACCACTTAAGTTTAATGTAATTATCAATGTGGTTGGGTTAAAATCTATTATCTTATTTGTTTACAAGGTCCTTGTTTAGATCTCAACCTTTCTTAACCAAGTCTTGCTCATCCTTCAGACTGTAGCAAAGATTGTATTCCTCTAAGAAGCTTTTCTTTTATTTCAAGCCTGGGGTAAGTGCATTACCCTATTTATCTTTGCTTCACCTACCCTAGATTGTGCTCTGTTAGCATTAGTTGTTTAATTTAAGCTCTGTATAGGAGTATGCTAGAATGAATGAGAATGTCTTCTTCTTCAGAAATAGAACCCCCTAGCCAGATGGCCATTAGACTCTACCATTCTATCATATTCTTGGAATCTCATTTTGGAGTACTTGTACAGAATTCTTTTGCCCATCCTGCCCAATATTATCTCATTTAAACTAATGAGAGGGTCCCCTAACATCTCTGCAAGGATGTGTTTTCCTTACATATAATCTGTTTAACTACAGTGTAGTTAGGCATTTTTATATCATTGTGTGTTTTTTTGTTTTTTGTTTTTGTTTTTGTTTTTTTTAGAGAGTGAGAGCCAAAGGAAGTTTCTCTTTTAGCTAATTTGTTTTTATCAAAATAAAAACACACGTATTATGTCTAGAAAACTGCAGCTGAGTTGCTGAAAATTCATTGCTGTTGTTTTTCACTAATAGTGGTCTGAATTGTATCACTGGCAAAGCACCAAAATCTGATTTTATGCTATTGCAATAGGATAGCTGCTGGTCAGGCTTGGTACCCTTATGAAACAGCATTCTTTTTGTATTAGATTATTATGAAACATTTAAATAACCTTTTCTAAATTGATTTTTCAAATTTCTGCAACAAAATTCATCACCATTAATACATCAAGATAGCAGCAATTGTAAAATGGTACTAAATAATAAATGTCTCAAGAACAATATGTAGTTTTTTTAAAAAACTCCCTACAGGACAAATTGTGGTAATAAGTATTGACAAGAAATGTGGTTTATCTGTTTATAGAAAACCTAATTATAGCAGGCATTTTCAAGTTTATTTTTTTTCTTACTCCCTTAATTACCTTTAATCAAACATTCTTAGAACATCTTGCACCTCCAAAAAAAAAAACATTCTTTGACAACCAAGTGCAATCTGTAAAGGAGAATCTTATAAGAGTTATTTATTTTTTTCATGTGACCCATAATGGTGAATCTCATTTTCATTATATTGGTGGTAGGAAGCTAAAGTTATGTTTTATTTTGTGTAAAAGATAGAAAATTATATCCTATTAAAAAAAAAACCTGAATACAATAGGTGAAAACCCAGCTTACTCCCTGAACAGCACATAAATATAAGATCAATTAACTGAATGATCTAATTCAGCCTTCTAAATATTCATATACCTTAATTTTTGGAGCAAATGTGAATGTACAATTAGTGAATCAGTTAATACCTTTAAAAATTCTACTTGTGTCATCATAATATCAGCCATAGTGGGGAAAATATTATGATGTTGATTTAGTGTGTAAGTAACTTACCTCCCCCCAAATATATATATTTTTTAATTTGCAAAGTTTATTTCCAAAGAGATTTTTCAGAACTTGCCATTGGCTGAAGATCAGAATGTTAGAGTGGTTCCTTTTTTTAATGAAAAAAAAATACATTATCTATACTCATTTTAACCATTTTACTTATCTTAATCTACCGAAAAGATCTTTTGTTTTTTTTAAATGTATTTTAATATTTATTTATTTATGAGAGATAGAGACAGCATGAGTGGCAGAGGGGGAGAGAGAGAGGGAGACACAGAACCCATAACAGGCTCAAGGCTCTGTGCTGTCAGCACAGAGCCTGACGTGGGGCTCAAACCCACGAACTATGAGATCATGACCTGAGCCAAAGTTGGATGCTCAATCGACTGAACCACCCTGGCACCCCCAAAAGATCTTATTAAAATTAAAATACAGAGTTTAATTTTTAAAAATAAGTCCCTATTTTGCAAGAAGCATTCCAAGATGTCCACATATTTGATAGTGAGCTACTAGTCATGTTAAAATTCAAGGGTTAAAAAGAGCAATTGACTATCTAGACTAGATAGACTAGACTATCTAGACTAGGTAGACTGAGTATTTTCTTACTTCAGTGTGATTGTGCACAGTGTTGTTTAAAACGCCCTTGAAGTTGCTACAGAGCCTTAACCCTCAGGACTCAGAAAAGGCTTTGGCCAAGAGCTTAAGGCACAAAGAAGAGAAGGATGCTGCTCTAGCATAGTTTTAGACAAAGTTATTCTCATCTTTACGATGCCCACCTAAAGGTGCAGCTTAGTCAGAAAGCACACAGGAGTTAGTCATGAGACCCAGGTGTGAGTTCTAGCTCTTACACCAGGTAGATATGAAATCACAGGTGAGCTCTCCAGCCTCTGTGTGCCTAAATTTCTTAATCTATTAAAAATTATTGTGCTATTTAGATCCCATAATCGTGTGGGGGAAAAAATTTCCAAATGCAAACCATGGTACACATATTAGTTACAATTCACTTACATGATCAGGTTAGAAAAAAAAATGTGAGGAACACATTTCCAAAATTACCTGCGTACATAATTCTGATATTAATAGGCAGTAGCCATTAAACAAACCCACAAATGCCAAAATATCAGTCCCTTGGTAGTATGAAATCCGTGATCCATTTCTATACTTTCAGGCTTATCTTAATCTCACATCAAATTGAATATAATAAAGACTCATGAGCTGAGACTGGGGGATGAGTAACTCCTCCTAAATTGTGAGAATCCTGAATTGTAGAGAAGTGCAGTTTTATTACTTGAAAGTAATGAAATTACTGTTTGTGTATTTTCATTTTAAGTGTCTAAAAATAAAGTTGCTATTGAATTACCTCACCACAGATGCAGACACTCACTGGTATGTATGTGAGATGTATATATATATGTATATATGATATGTATCTACATCTAATAGAGTACTCTGAATTCATGATTTTTTAATTGTGTTTTCTTTAGTGCTTTTCTTAAATTATAGATTATGTGAACCTTGATAAATATCCAAAAGACTTAGTAATTCAGTTGCAAAACAGCCTACTATCTTTAGGTCAATATGTTTAAGTGAAGGGTGATTTCAGAACAGAGATTTTTTTCTTTAGCCTAATTTTTTTCTCTTTGTCCCCCTATCCGGAAGGATTTAGCAAAGTAAAAATGTGTGTATACATATGTGTGCCAAGAATAAGTGAACATAGTGGGAGAAGCCTATAGACTCACGTTTATTTCAAAAAGGCTGGAAAATGAGAAAATGAGGTAGCATTCTGAATAGATGTACATTTTATCTCTCAGTGATTTCCTCCTGCCTTATAATTCTTTCAAAAAATCATATTTCAATCTCAGATGCTGGGTAAGAGCAGAATAAATAGGAAGCCCAGCTGATTCCATGAACCTTTAGCACTGTCCCATATGCAGCATGGGACTAATTCTGTTCTCTGGGAACAGTCTCTAGAAGTAGGTTCAGTGAATTACAATCTTGGGGTTAACTAAGACAACTGTAAGCAAAAAGAAACCCCTCTTCAATGTGACAGTGGTTCCGAAACGAGAAACATTCTTGTTATCCCTGTAATTCATTGAGCACAAAATTTAATCACTTCACATCTAGCTCTACCTGCCAAATTGCTCAGATTCTTTGTACCTGTGGTCACACAACCTGATCTGCCAATTGCAGTTTCTCACAATGTGCCACTTTGTTCTACCAGGGAACCCTGACTACATGGTACCACTAGGTTCTTTTGGCTGTTGCCCCACGTGAATGATGATAAACAGTGGGAAATCCATTAAAACAATGGCGTAAGAATCAGACATATTCTATCATTCATTCCTTCATCCAGTCATTCGTCAAATACTTAGTGAGCATCTTCTGTATGCCAGATGCTGGGACACACATGGTAAGAATTTTTTATTTGGAATAAAAAGTCAAGTGCATGGAAGCAGATTGTAGAATGATGGTTATCAGGGGTGGGGAGGAGGTGGTAAAAAATGGGAAGATTATGGTTAAAGTGTAAAAAGCTATAGTTATGCAGATGAATAAGTTAAGCGGTCTAATGTACAGCACGATGGCTGTAGGTAATAATACTGTATCGAATATGAAATTTCGTAAGAGAGTCTATTTCAGGTGCTCTCATCACACATACTGAAAAAAAAAGTTCACTACGTGTATAAATTATCTTAATTACCTTGATGGTAGTAATCATTCCACCCTGTATATCAAATCATCATATTGCACACCTTAAATAAAAAAATAATAAATGAATAAGTGTTTCACACCCAGATATTTCTAGCTGTAATGTATGCTCTCTTTCATCTACATCATACACACTCATGTGAAGAGTAGAGGGAGGGAAATGAGCAACTTCCATCTATAGTATATCTCTCAACTCTTTTGTTGGCAAGTATAATAGAATCGTGTAGAGTTACATGCGGGCTATGGCAGGTATTCCCCAAATTTTATTTCCCTGTTACGTCAAATAGAAACTCTTTTCCTTTAACTAACTTTTCCTTTACCTACTACATTGTTGGATAATTCGCAAGGAAATTGATTCTCTAAACACAAATCCCAGGTCAGATTGGAAAAGAGGAGCTCATAGTTCACTTTTAGATGCTGTGTATCATACTACTACCCCTGTAGAATACCCAGGTCTTCATTTCAATGTCTACTTGTTTAAGTTCCACCTCCTCATCTAACTTAAAAAAACAAAAATATAAGGTTTTTCTTTGACTCCAAATTGAGGAGTAAATATAATTACCCTGGACTATTACTATGTTATAAATTTTCAGAAAAAAATATAAAATTATATATATAATTTATAAATATAATATATATTTATCATAAATATATATATATTATTTATGAGGCAATAATAAACATGATTTAGTCTCCTAGTGTGGATTCCATGAGACTAAATTATCTGCAGGCACCTGAAAGATAATCATCTGTTTATCTAACCAGTATTTATTAAGCACTAAGTATAAAATATAGTGCTAGGGCTCAGGCAAAAGTGAGTGATACACAGCCCTTGACCTCAAAGTTATTTACAGTCTAATAAAGACAGACACGTACACCTAGGCTAGAAGGATATGAAAAAAGAGTTAGCCGCATGTGTGTACCTACTGATAAATATCAAAGAGTGATCGTGTTGAGGTAGACCTTATTAATCTTAGGTTTTCTTCCTCTACCTTTTCTGTTTAAATAGAAAAATAAAACCACCTCTTAAACAAGAAGGAAAAGAGAAAAACTGTCAAGATGTTTCATGAGCTGAAATAGCACTTAGCGTTAAGTGTCTAAGCTAAATGGCTCATAAAAAGTGTTGTGGGGTTTTTTTGTTGTTATTGTTGTTGCTATTGTTTTATTTTGGTTTTGATTGGGAGATATTTAGCCCTGTGACATAGGCTACTTGCTCAAATACAAAATTTTAGTATATGACTTCTATTTTATGTCACATTGTTTCCTGTTTTAGCATTCAGTTATACAAACTTGAAGTTATCGTGGCTCCAACAGAAGAGTCTAGATGTCATTAGCTAAGGTTTTATCATCAGGGAGAGACTATTTTACAACAAAATTTCAAAACAAAACTTTTCCTCCATTACACAGTACTCATTCTCCACTCCCTCCTCCTTTAGCTGCTCCATTAGTCTGTGCAAATTGCCTTTCGTTTTATTGCTTTCCAGGGCTTTTAAGTGCTTGTTTAGAAACAAATCTTCGTAAGACCACGCTAAAGTCCAGGATTTATTTGATTCTTTTTTCTTTCTTTTCTTTTTTTTTGGGGGGGTGGGGGTGGTGGTAATCAGCCAATCCTCATTAGTTTCAGTTTCTGTGGGTAGGAACCAGAGACATGGAGCTGCTGAAGCTTTCTGGAATAAATGTCCATTGGGTCCATGAAGCCACATTATAAGCAACTCTTGGTGGTTATGTTTCTAAACTAGTTTCAGATTAAGCAACAATTGGAGCTTCTTTGCTTTATTGTGTTATTTAGGACGTAAATATGATTTACCATTCATTATATTGATGAACACCCTGTGTTTTTTAATACTTTTATTGTAATTATTTTATTTTATATTCTATTTTCCTATCAGTCCAGCAATCAGCCAATTAATGCAATTCCATTTTAGTTAAACTGTGGTTTGAAAAAGAAAAAAGTATTAGTGCCTGGAAATTATGTTTGCTATACCCTCCCTAACGGTTGTTTTTTACCTTTCTAACATTTTATTTTATTTTTTAATTTTTTAATGTTTATTTATTTTTGAGAGACAGAGAGAGGCAGAGCATGAGCAGGGGAGGGGCAGAGAGAGAGGGAGACACAGAATCCGAAGCAGGCTCCAGGCTCTGAGCTGTCACCCCGGAACCTGATTCCAGGCTCAAACCCATGAACCGTGAGATCATGACCTCAGCCAAAGTTGGATGCTTAACCAACTAAGCCACCCAGGCACTCCAATTTTTCTAACAATTTAAAAGCTGGTGTTATTTATTATGTTTCTTTCTTCCCGGCTCCTTAAACTGTTCTTTCCTCACATTGCCAAGAACCTCCTAACCGGCAAACGCAGTAGATACTTCCTAGTCCTTGGCTTACTTGACATGGCTGAAGCATGTTGCGTTGCCGCTTACTCATCTATTAATAGATATTAATTCAAAAATAGATCTTAAGGACCATCCTCGGGCCCGATGCTGTGCTAGTCATTGGGAAGAGTTTATCATCCAGTGAAGAATCCAAAGAGAGCAACAATTACAGAAAACAAAACTCTCTTCTCTTTAATTTCATAACTTCATTCAGTCTCGAGTTTTATTGATCTTTTCATACCTCTCCATCACATCTTTTGCTGGATGCGCTTCCTTTATGTTAAACAGTGTTTTTACTCAGGTTTCCTTCCTAGTCCGCCTTTTCTCTATCTGTTTTCTGTAGGTAAACTTACCTGCTTATTAGACATCGACCACCTTCTACTTCCTGTGATGTCAGTTCCCTTGATCTGCAAGCCCAACAACTTGCTTGACCTCTCCACCTGCAGGCCTTTGTGTCACTTCAAACTCAACACGTTGAAAATTGACCTCATCAGCTTTAATATCTTTTCTTAAGACCTTTTCCCCCCCTCTCCAATTATACTCTTTTTCTTAGTTAATAGCATCACTGCCTACCTAGAATATTTTCACTATGAGGACAGAAAACTTTTCCGCCCAGGTCTGTATCTCTAGTTCTTAATAAATACAGACATTCAAAATGTGTGCTCAGTAAATTAAGAGGTTTTCTTGACTCTTCGGTCTCCCTCACCACTAAAACAATTTATTCAAGTAATTCTTTAGGTCTGGACATTATACCACCTGCACCTCTCTAGAACTCATCCCTGGTCACCGTTTTTACATTTTACCTAGTTCAAGCCCTTTCTTTTGTACTTCTGAGACTTTGTTTTTGTCCGTCTGTCTCCATCTTTGTCTCTCTCAATAGCAGCCACACCCACGTCCTTTATATGCCAAATCAAATTTTATTTTATAAAATACCAAGCCCAGATGCAGTGGCTTGAGGTGTGCGGACTCTGTCACGTTCTCCCACTCGAGTCGCTAGTCCTCGCCACCACACACCTCATCTCAGAAACAGCTTTCTCCTCTTCTTTCATCTGTAAGGCAGAATTCTCTTTCCAGGAAATACATTTCTCAAAATCCTAGCCTCTGGTTAAAGTGGAGGGATAGGACTTGGCGGGGCGGGGGACAGGGGGGGTGAAGTTGTTTACAAGGAGATGGAACCAGAAGATGCCCTAACTCTACTCTGATTCTATGGCCCCAATCCACATGTATGGATGGCCTCCAGGACAAGGCCCAGTAGAGACCACTCTGGTTTTCGTTGATGTAAATCCCTTTTTGGGCATGGGTAAGATACAGTCTCTCTCTGATCCTCACTCTGAAAATCACTATGGATTTAACAATGATGGAAATTCCATGAATCAAGTAAATGTCATCTTCATGCCCATCAGATTCACTCTAGCACCGGTTAGTAAGTTTTGGTTACCGTAGAATATATTGATTGATTCCTCCAGCTGTGTGCGTCTCCATCTTTCCACAGCGTTCCTTACAGGGAGCCCCATTACCCGAGCGCCCCAGACCTATAATGCTTCCTTCGTCAGGATCCAGAAAGCAGATAGAGCCATCTTTTGGAAAAAAAACCACCAAGTGGTTTCTGCAATACATGTCAAGGCTTTGGATTTTCCTGAGTTAACAACTGACTTCTAAAAGTTTTGTTTTGTTTTGTTTTCCTAATGATTGCAGATAAGCCTGAACTATATCACATCTGCTTACTGCAGTCTGTCAGAGGCAAAGAGCTCTGGTTTCAGTGCTTTCTCTCTGCAGATTATTCTTAGTCTCTAGAGCTCATCTTCCAGAGCCTCCTCTGAGAGGCAGTGCAGGGTTGTGCTAAGGAGTGTGCATTCTGCAGTTACACCGTTCTGGCTCTACCATGTAATAGTTTTGTCACCCCTGTCTCACTTCTCTGGGCCCCAGTTTCCTCATTTTCTAAGGGGAAAAGCATCTACCTCATTGGTGGTCATAGAGATTAAATATGTTATACATGGAATGTGTTCAGAAATGTATCTAGCATATAGTAAACTTTCTATATTATATATTTGTCATTCTTTTTTTTTTTAACATTTATTCATTTTTGAGAGACAGAGAGAGACGGCGCACAAGCAGGGGAGGGGCAGAGAGAGAGGGAGACACAGAATCCGAAATAGGCTCCAGGCTCTGAGCTGTCAGCACAGAGCCCGACGTAGGGCTCGAACTCAAACCGCAAGATCATGACCTGAGCCGAAGTCAGACGCCCAACCGACTGAGCCACCCGGGCGCCCCTATATGTTTGACATTCTTAACCTGGTATACCCGTGCCCCAAATCTTCCTTACCTTTCACCCCCAGCCCTGCCCAACCATGGTTTCAAGGACCTAAAACCTATTTAAAGTTTTAAATCCTTGGCCTACAACTGGCATAGAAGTCTTTTTGATATCTGTCCACACTCTGCCTTTCCAACCTTCTCTCTCACCTTTTTCTTATTTATGACTCCTGTGTTTCAATCCTGTCAGGCTTCATACCTAGCTCTCTCAGGCATCACACACACTGATATAAATTAAGACCCAGCCCTCGAGCCAAATGTTACTTTCTCAGGGAAGGTCCCTGGCCCTAGCAGTTAGTCCTTGAACGGTTAGCCATGCTGTGCACGGCCACTTCCTTAGGCATCATTTGCTCTGTCAAAGACTTTCCACCTGGCAAGCTCAGTGCTCAGTGTCTAGCCACAAACACTGTTTGGTAAGTTTGCTTGGGGCACCTGTTGGTTAAGCCCAGTCAGTTAAGCATCTCACTCTTGATTTCAGCTCAGGTCATGATCTCACAGTTGGTGAGATTGAGCCTTGCATTGGGCTTTGCACTGACAGCATGGAGCCTGCTTGGGAATCTCTCTCTCTCGTTCTCCCTTTCTCTCTCAGAATAAATAAATAAACATTAAAAAGTAAGTTTTCTGAATAAGCAAGGGCTATATACAGAAATTAGTATTGTGAACATGAGGTTTTAACTTTTATTGATTTAGCTTTCGGTTTATTTTTAAACATCTTGAAGCCTTTTTTGAGGTTGAACTAACATGAAATATACACATCTAATAAAAACTAGCTTCTTGGATTGCTGTTTCCTGGGGAGACCATAGACGATCATGCTAGCCATGATTGTAGCCCCACTGCATCGTGAGAAACAGATCAACCAATATACTATCCCGTTTTTTGCAGATCTGTTTGTTTCCGAATTTCTCTCGAGTTGCTGGACACTGGCTTCCTCTATTCAGGTGTCATACATCATGGAGCTATACTTTATCAAACTGAACATACCCATAGACAGATTCGTTGGTGAAACTGGGTAGAGAAGTAGGCATCGTGTCTGTCCCACTCTTGTGCTGTGTGATAGGATGTTAACATGCCCAAAGTCAGAGCTCCAGAAGACAATATCCCTGCCTTAGACGGACGCCCAAAGTCTAAAATCTGGTAGCATGACTCCAAGGCATTGATTTATTGAAGGTGTAAACAACTAAACCCATGAGGGAGAAAATCGAGTGTTGTAGCTCAGGCTGCCGATCGTAGAGGCTACCCTCCCGTGAACTGTTTCGGAATAGAAAACTCGTAACATTGGCCCGTGCTCTGGGATTTCACAATTTAAAATATGCTTGATCAGTGCCTACAATTAATGTGTTATTTGAGCATACACATACCAGTTCGGTGAAGAATGCTGGCAGGCCTCAAGCGGTCTCAGAGACTGTAGTTCCTATGTTTTGTTGCATCAGTCCGGAGCCTGCTGAGGTCAGAGGCAGGGTATTGGTTGATGTTATTGTTGACGATTATCCAAAGGAATGACCACATCATGAACGTATTGCACAATGTGGTGTGGGTTTCACTTTTCTTATGGACAAAAGAATTCTCACAACATCCTAACAGCTGTACCAAACTGCTGCCTAGGATAGACATTAAATCAGAGAAGGGACGAGAGCTCCCTTGTCAACAGAATGGCTTCCATGTGCCACATGTTGGCATAGGTAAGAGATGACATAAGAGCAAAGACAGTTGTCAAACCCTGACACGAGGGAACTACCCTGGATTCAGTGAGCATGCAGGTGGTCAAACATGAGACCCAGCCTAGCCTCAAGCAGTGGTCACAATGAGATCATGGCTAAAGAATGTTCCCATGGGGCTGCCTCCGAAGGCAGTACCCCCAGAGCCGATTCTCCCTCGGCACCCGGGAGAAGCGGACCGCAGAGATCCACAGCAGCCCCAGTGGAGTGGAGGGCAGAGATGGTAACAAAGGCCCTAACGCGTGCGGAATGGAATGAATGCTTCAAGAAACACTAAGCCTGGCCCGCGGCTCAGGACAGCAGACTGTGTGCAGCTGTTAAGGCTGTGTGGAAAGGCGCTGTGGAAAATGGAAATCAAGGAAATAAAGCGGAGATTCTTCATGGCTTGTCAATTATTTTACTCCAAAGGACATTTCAATTGCAGTGAAAGGTTCGAATAGCTGGGTAGCTGCAGTTCCGGTGTTTGCCCCTACCCTGATGCAGAGCACGGCGGCAGCTGTCTACCTACTTTCGCCGGAGGCTGCTTTCGAACTTCTCAGGGTTTTATTCATGTGTTGCATCTCTGCATTCTTTGGACAAGCTCAGATGGTAGTCATCATATTTCTCTCCCTAAATTGTATTACTGTTTCGCCAGTCCGTTTGTGGGGGGAGTTATCTGCAAATCTGAACTTGACATTAGGCCATTAAGTGGCGGCTAGGCTCCACCCCAATGCAGTCTGTGCAAGTAGTGAAATTCGTGTGCGCTTATCAGTCTCTCTTGGAGACGTCGGAGAGATTTCAAATGAATTTAAAAGGGCATTCCTAAATTTTTGTTTGAAAAAATGTGATGTCACATTACTGGCCCTGTCCAAATTCCTAATGTAATTAGAAACCACAAGATCGATACATGTTGACCGCATGTTTCGGGGAGAAGACCTTGGATTAAAACTAGAGTCCTGACTTCTGCACATGGCATTATTTTACAATCATCCTTTCTTCAGGCTTCCTATCTGTAGAATTTTCGTCCGTAAATACCATGTGAGGACCAGAAGCAAAAGGTGACAATTTATAAAGTATTTTGAGCATGAGAGTGATGTGCCACACGGCATTTGAGGGGAAAAAAATGCAAGGAATGACCAGACCTACAGCAAGATGGTACTTTATCCCTACATGTTTTCCCTCCTCTAGGGGAAAGAAAGGAAAAATTTTGGTAGACCTGAGTTGAGGGCATCAGAGGGGTCAGGAGGAGATCAGTCCCCCCCCCCCCCCGCCCCCGCCACCACCCCGGGTGGGGATTTAATAGGAACCAGCAGAAAGAGACACACACACGTGGATAGAGAAGAGTTTTAGGAAGGTTTATATATGTCATATGATCAAGTTTATGTTGATTTCCACATTAGCAGTCTCTTCTTCAGGAGATTTCAGTGAGTTTCCTTTTTAAAAATTAAAAAAAAAAATCAATTTAGAAAGTACAGCTGCTTGCAATGAGAACAGAGCAGCACCGTGCTCCCTGGTGTATATTATGCCCACCTTCCTGAGCTAGCATATTCTTTCAAGCTAAAATAGGATACCTGTCCCAAGACCCCATATCTTATGGCACCAAGACATTCCCCTTCAGGCATGCAGAACCAGGGGATATTTTCTTTTCCTTCCTGGTTTTGGGGACTAAGAGCTAAAGCAGAAAAACAGTCAACACTAGATGGCCCTAGAAGACATACTCTTAATAGTTCAGCCTCTTGTCAGATTACCCTGGGAATAGTTCCCCAGGCATTTCCCCACATACAGTGATGCCACCCCAGCTCCACTTTTTCTGAACTTTCCATGATGAATGCTCCATAATTTTAGTTACATGATAGGAATTCATCTTGGCCTGCATTGGGTAAAACGTAATATAAGGGCTGACCCTATTCTATAGCAAGTGCAGTGTTAGCTACTATAACTTCATGAGTAGGCCTGCAACAAGATAATCCGTTGTTACTGAGGAATTCTGCCCTGATTCTGACAGAGGCCTGCGGCTCTAGCTGGGCATGTGTCGTGCCCAGTGGATTGTCCCCTCTCAATACATATCTGAAACGTGGGTATACAGATGAACAAGCAAAAGGTTTTTTAGCAAAAACAAATCCATCTGGCCGAACGGCCTAAGAATGTGTAGAGCTAAGAGCTACAACCAGAATAAATTCTTGTTTGCTCCTTATGTTGTTGGAAGTGGTTGATGTAAGATCTCAGGCATCTCTTCATTAGGAATTCAGCAAGACCAACCTTCTCATTATATGGCACAGCACACTGAGTAATAAGAAATCTGGCGTGGCTACAGTATCTTGCACATAGGCTATGCTCAATAAACATTTATTGAATGAGTGTCTTGTTACCAAGACTTTGCAGCAATAAGCGTTAGAAATTTTAGTCTGACCATCTGCTTGAGTGGAATGAGTTGTGATGATGAGAGTTCAAATCAGGTTTGTCCTCACAAATTCCTAAACTCCAAGTAAGATAGGTGCAGACCCAGGAAATATTGCAGTATCTGGCAATCTATTGCTTTTCAAATAAAAGTTACCGAGGTGGGACTGTTTTACAGTGACGGTTTCAGATGGAACCAGAAGCTCTTGGAAACACACTGGAGAAGCTTCCAGAATTGAACTTTTCCTCCACCAGAGCTTCCTGGGCATTTTCATGGAAAACAATTTCTAAAATGGCTTCTTGACAGCTCTTAAGATGTCAGGTAATTTCTGTCCATCAGTCCTCACCGCCTGAGTGACTTTTCTCTAATTCTTATGAAAATATGCAGATGGGAAACTGTAAAACACAGTTCAGTACTTGCCTTCTTATTCCATGGCTGTGAGTTCATACTTGGCCACATACTCTATCTGTCTGCTGCTCCCTCCCTTCCCTTATCCCCGCACAGATTTTCCACATGCATATTTTGTGAAAAATATCAAGAAAAGCCATTTTCTTAAAATAAATACCCTCACCTTTCCCTTTTTTCACTAAGAAACATACCCGGATTGGCTTCTTTGTTGATGTTTGCTTGTTTGTTTCCCTTTTCTTACTGTGGTTGGATAGCCCCTAGGAGGCTTCCGTAAGTGCCATTGCTAACTGCTTGCAACTGGCGAACAAGTAGGACGACAAAGGATGCCAGTTTGTGGTCCTCTCCCTTCCTAAGGCTCCCTGCCCTCCTTCCTTTATGTGTGTCTCCCTTCGACCTCTCAAAATTACATCTTTCATATTTACAATAGGGTACAGAATTGTTAGAGGAGAGAGAACGTGAGATCTACAGTTTTTTCAACAGATTTTATTTGTCACCATTGTTTAATAAATAGGAACAGGTATCTCATAGATGAGTACAAATGGATGGGCCGACGCCTCACAGAGATCACGTGATACCGTAAGAAAATTCCTCCAATAGAAAGGATGTTGGGCTGGGGTGGAGCAAGGTGTGGAAAGCAGATCAGTTTGGAAGGTGTGAATCTGTACTAGGAAGAGTCCAGGAGACGTTACTTACACGTCCACTGCTTGCACCCTCCCACATAATGTGTCTTACCTCTCAAAGCCCCTTTGGATAGTAAATTCTCCTCTAGCCACCCCACAGAGTAGCTATAAGAGTCAAGTGAGATTTTAAAGAGTTTTGTCAACTATTAGATGCTTAAAAAGGGGTGAGTAGAGATTGTTATGGAAAGAGACACTTTGAAATCACTCTAACCACCTGCTATTAACCAAAAGCATTAAGCAACTTCACAAGGAACACCAAGAAAATAATATGATTAAATTCTCTGACAAACAGTAATTTCATCTTATTCAAATAGTCTTTTTCTGAGGTGATCTCAGAAAATATAGAGCTATTTACAGAGATTAATAGGTCCTAACTTCCCTTTTATGAGTCAAATAAAGGGAGAAAAGGCTAACGTCATGGAAAATTTGAGGGCTGTGTTTGCTAGAATTGGAGAAATTAGTTTATATTTCTGTTTTTAAAAGTGTTTACGTTCTGTGGAAAGGGGGCATGGTCCTTTTGAAAATAAAACTGTACTCAGAGAGCTGTCTGTGAGCCATTGTAAAATAGAGAAGCATATAGGATTTTCTCACAATTAGTTGGTGCTGATGGCTTCTGCCGGATGAGCCTCATCGTGGTGAGGGGCTGCCAGTGGCTTCTTGCCTCCACCAACACAGTTGGGAAGATTGGCTCCTGTCACCAGGAACAGGAACACCAGAGGACAGTGCCGACGGAGGGATAGAAGTTGGGAGGTTCTTTCTACATTCTTCATAACTTGACATTCTTTTTATTCTTGTCCCATTTCTTCAAATGTCATAGAAGCTCTGGGATCTCAGCCTTGGACTTTAAACTTCTAGATGAGATGGAGAAGGGGGAAAGAGCCAGGCAATAGAATCATGACAGACCTGGTTTCAAGTCCCAACACTTCCACTTCCACTGCACGGGCAAGAGAAGCTGTGAGCACTCAAAAATGGCTGCCATCATCATGTATATCACTTCTAAACCCCTAGCCAACTATGTATCCTCTATCTCTTTACTTATGCTGTCCTTGCTTGCTTCAAATGCATGCCATCTGAAGCTTGTCTCTGACTGACCCCTGGCTGCCCCTGCCCCAGCTCTGACAGCAACATGAATTATAGTCTCAACAGACAAAGATCTATGGTTGAGAAAGAAATTACCATTCTAAATCGAAAATGACCATCACAGGTATTTTCATGATGCAGTATTTTATTTTAGTGCGTTAAAAAAAATTCAGGGCATGTAGGAAAGGAGAAAAAAAAAGGGAATAGAAATAGCAAACTAGGTATTTATGGTATTTGAATATAGTAAGCAGGAAAGTTAAAGGTACCTCTAATTAAGAAGAAAAAAAAGGGCTCAATAATAATATAGCTTCCATTTATTGAATGCTTACGTTAATGCCACACAATATACCAAGTACTTAAAGATAAGCTATCTCGTTTACTCAGTGCAAAAACCCTGTGAGTTATTGGCACTATTATTACTCCCTTTTTACAGCTGAAGACACTTGGGCCTAAAGTCACATGGTCTGTAAGAATTCAAACTCAGTTTGGCTTTTCATAGTACAGCGTACCTGCAGGAAGGTCCTCAAAGTCTGTGTCACAACAGAGCCACTTATAACACTGGAACGTTCCATCATAAATTAGAAGATTTCGGAGCACTTGGGTAGCTCAGTTGGTTGGGCATCCAACTGTTAGTTTTGGCTCAGGTCATGATCACACAGTTCATGAGTTTGAGCCCTATGTTGGGCTCCATTGTAATAGTACAAAGCCTGCTTAGGATTCTCTCTCTTTCCCTCTCTCTCTGCCCCTTCCCTGCTCGCTCTCTCTCTCTCTCTCTCAAAAATAAATACATGAACTTTAAAAAAATAAAATAAAATAAATTGGATAATTTAGGCTGAATTATAAGAATTAGTTATTTTTATAGTAAAAATGTATGGTTAAGTTAAACAGACCACTGAAAAGTAACAAAACAGAAAAACGATACTAGCATTTACTGAACACTTGCCCTGTGGCAGGTAGTGTCCTAAATGCTTTAAAAGTATCAGCTTTTTGGGGCACCTGGGTGGCTCAGTCAATTAAGCATAAGACTCTTGATTTCAACTCAGGTCGTGATCTCACAGTTCATGAGATTGAGCCCCATTTCAGGCTCTGTCCCCTGCTTGGGGCCTGCTTGGGATTCTCTCTCTCCCTCTCTCTGCTCCTCCCCTGTTTTCAAGATAAATAAATAAAACCGTTAAAAAAAGTATCAGCTTATGTTAACCTGATGAAGTAGGTTAAATAGGCAATAAGTATTGCCATTTTACAGATGAGGAAACTAAGCAGAGAGTTAAGAAATGCACCCAAGTTTACACACTAAGGGGTAGAGTTAAGAATTGAATCTAGGTAGCATTGAATCAGAGGCTGTGCCTACTAACATTTACTCCTCTGTTCCAATTGCTCTGAATTCTTGTCTATAATGTGTTGTCATTTAAAGCTATAGTGGGAAAACTCTGTCTCATTAGCAGCAGTGACCTACCCTTTACCACTTCTATTTATTATCTGGATGATTCTTGGTGAAGAAATGCAAGGAAGCAAATATTTCCTAGAAAATGATCTTGGGGCTCCTGGGTGGCTCCGTTGGTTGCATGTCCGACTCTGGATATCAGCCCAGGTCATGATTCCAGTATTGTGGGACTGAACCCCACATCTGGCTTTGTGCTGAGTGTGGAGCCCGTTAAGATTCTCTCTCTCTCCTGTCCCTTGCCCCTGCTCTCTCTCTCTCTCTCTCTCTCTAAACAAACAAACAAACAAATAAAGACGATCCTTCGTGTCTGTGCCCTCCCCAACTGTGGGAGCACTTCCCTTACACACCATAATGGATATGCCTGTAAGTGACCTTTTTTTCTATCTGGAGTTAAATCAGTGGATGTCAGGAGACCGCTGTCTATCCCGTCCTTCCATGCCTTACTCTAAGAACTTTCTCCCCCATTGGCCTGTTGAGTCTTATGCTGGACGACATTGGATAACATTGGATGCCATGTTGAGTCTGACACTGGCTTATTGCCATCCATTAGAAACTACACAAAATTTCTTCTTTATCCTTTTTTTATTATTTCAGATTACATATCTTAAACCATCCTGTCCCCTGAGCCATATTATTTTAGAATCTTCAGTGCTGGGAGTACACTGGTATTTTTCCTGAACTTTTAGAAACTCACTTTCCTGAGTATACGTGTCTGAGTCTGTAACACTCAGTGCCTCTCATTTTATGACCTAATTGTGCACTTCTCCCTTGCCCCTCAAAGTCCTCCACTTTGTGTACAGGAGCTCACAGAGTCATTAGGTAAGCCCCAATAGTTTCAGCCTTTTCAACCAATTGGAATATTTCAACCAATTGGAATAATTCCATTCTTGTTCTAATGGAAACCATTCTTGTTCTAAAGGTTTCCTGAGGAACCTACTTCCCCTGCAGCTCTCTCAGCTGGTGTTTTCATGGCCCTGATGCCACCTGACCTGAGAGCAGGGCATGTGCTTCTCTACAAACACTTGATTTCCTATGTCCTGTTCTCTGACCCCTACCCTCCGTAGTTCCAGCTCTCTTACTCTACTATAACCTCTGTTTTGAAGAGTCTTTGATCTCCACTGGGACCTCCAGTCCATAAACCTTACTTCGTTTTTAGTTGTGAACCCTCCCTCATCACTGTAATTTTCTCTTTACCCTACCTTATATTTCCTTGTATCCACTGAGCAGCCTTGCCTCCTCTCCCTTGCTCCTATCTCCTCTCACCCTCTCATCCTTCCTCTAGCCTTGGTTAAGGACAGTTTGCCCAGTTCTCTGTCTACTCTGGTCCTGCACCCGAGCAGCAAAAAGAGGGTGGAGGAAACCCACCACAAAAATCTCTGTGTTTTAACATTATGACCACAATCCTTTGACAAATCCTTCATTGGCCATGTCTGTTTGCTGGTCTTCTTGCTGGTGCCTGAATGCACCATTCCCCCTCTGCCCTGGGACCTTTGCCTTTAATGCTACTTCTCCTTGGCTTTTAGCTCTTCACATAGCTTCACCCCTAACTTCATTCAGATCACACTTACATTTCACCTCCTCTAAGAGGCCTTCCTTAGACAGAGAGAGAGACAGAGAGAGGGAGAGAGAGGGAGAGCAGGGGAGAGGGAGAGACAGAGAATCTTAAGCAGGCTCTATGATCTACAGACACCCCTATTTATTTGTTTTTTAATCATCCATTTACTCCATGAAGGGAAGAATCCTATCTGTCTTCTTCACTGCTGTATGCCTAGTGCCTTAAACAGTCCTATTCAAAGTATGTGCTTAAAAAGTATCTGTAAGATGGGGACTTCTGGGTGGCTCAGTTGGTTAAGCATCTGACGCTTGGTTTCGGCACAAGTCATGATGTCACAGTTCATGAGATCAAGCCCTGTGTCAGGCTCTGCGCTGACAATGTGGAGCCTGCTTGGGATTCTCTCTCTCCCCCTCTCTCTTCCCCTCCCCTGCTCCAGAACTCACTTACTCTCACTCTGTCTCTGTCTCTCTCTGTCTCTCTCTATCAAAACAAATAAATGAACTTTAAGAGAAAGGATCTTAGGATGAATGAATTATTTTGTCTAGTATTTTAAATTCTAACAGAGCATGGTTATGCTCTTGAAATTTCTTGTTGCATTACTATTCAGTTCTATACTCGTCAGAACCAGAGCAGAGTATCTGCTTCTTTATTTTTTTACCCTAAGAAATGAAGCTGTCAACTACTTATGTAATATCATCAATTTCTACTAGCTCTGAACAGAATGAGACTGCCAGCAGTCCTGTAGCTGGTGTTAGGTTTGGAATATGTATTAGGAAGCGTCATCTTAATTTTCTCTCTAATTGGATATCTGTACTGTAGTACTACAGTTTTGTTACCTCATAGCTCACCCTAGTTCCTTCTATCAGGTATCCATCCTCAAGCTTAGGAATTCTACCCTGGTATGTATCTTCTTGACTTACTGTGATAGAGGCAACCTTTATATAGAAGTATTGATGGAAATATTCCTCCCAAAGGGTTTAGTTTATTGTAGCAATAGATTTTACAACCAAATATGACTTAATCATTTTCTGGGTTCAAAAAAATCTGTAACGTTGCTAATATTTGGAGCATATATTTAGCACAATCTCCAGTAACTGCTTTTTAGTTCACCTACTCCCTCTCCCCAAGAGAGTCTCAATAAATAATTAGGGCTCAAGGAATAATAGTTGTCATTCTCCTCCTCCTCCTCCTCCTCCTCCTCCTCCTCATTATTATTATATTATTATTATTATTATTATTATTATTATTAGAGAAAAGCCATATAAATTTGCAGTTTACTGAAAGAGCATGTGACTTAGCAGGCCAACAGAAGAAATTGGTATTTTCTCTGCCATTCGTTTTGACACCTTATAAAACCTCAGTAATATTAATTAATTTCTCATCTTCCACTGTGCCTGCATGCAAAATAAGGATGACCTCTTTCTCTGGAAGCTTCATGACTTAACAAAAAATAAGATACATTGAGTCATTTGAAAACTAAGTGTGAAGGGTGAGCAATGCTTACTCAGTTCTTTAGATTATTGACCTAGCCATGGAGTTAGCACTGAGATAATAATTTTTGCCCTTTTCTGAAGGGAAAAATAACCATCAGAGTTGCTAGGCAAGATAGGAAAAATTAGAGAGGAAAGCCATGGGCCTGAAGAGCAAGAATTCTTATGGAAAGATTAGTGATGACAGTAATACAGCAGCTTGCAAAACCCCATGAAAAACAAAAGTGTACGCATCTAATAACCTTACCTATACCACAACATATTATATGCGGATGTGGCCAAAGTCACTTTCTTGGGTAACAAGGACATTTTTTATTAGAACAATGAATACTATATCAAGGCTGAGATGTACTGTCCCGACCCTCCCTTCAGGACATAGCCCATACTCTCTCAGCTCACAGCTGAGGGTCCCTCTCCAGAAGTGGCCCTCTGCAGAAAGGAGCTGCCTCACCCTGCATTATGCCGCATTCCTGGGGACAGCCTGTATCCATAGTGGTGTTTGAGGACTTGGCCTCTTGCCTCAATCTGATACAACTCTAAAGGACCACCCCACTCATCACAGATTAACATCTCCCTCTGCACATCTCTACTTCCATCACCCCACACGGATGTTCCTGAAGGTTCTTCCAAATACACTTCCTACACACAAATCTCAGAGTCTCAGAATATGTTTCCTAGGAAACCTGACACACAACATATACTATGTCTACAGTCTAAGGAGCAGTTATATTATGAGTATTTCCAGTTTTATGAATGTCATCAATTTTATGATGATCACAAACTACCATAACTAAGTGAATTTTCCCAATGACACTTGCCATGCCATGTGATATGTGGCTTATTTGTCAAACAAAAGTAGCTTGAATGACCTCAGAATAGGAAAAGTGCCCTGAGGGATTGGTATTAGTCACAATTTCAGTATTGTACTTCATGATCATTTCTAAAACAGCAGAAAAAAGATGGCATACTGTCTGTTAGAGGTCAGATTGTGACCAGGGAGACTGTTTGTTCCCTACTGCCGCCATAACAAAGTACCACAAACCTGGTGGCTTAAAGTGACAGAAATTTATCCTCTCACGGTCTGGAGGCCAGAAGTCTGAAGTGAAGGTTTGGGCAGGGGTTGGTTGCTTCAAGAGGCCGTGAAGGAGAAGCTGTTCCAAGACTCTTTCTTGCTTCCGGTGGCTACCGACCAACCTTGGCATCTCCTGGCTTGTAGCTGTATCACTCCAATCTCTGCTTCTGGTCTCCACGCTGAGTTTTCACCTCTGTATAGTCTCTTCTCTTTCTGTAAGGACGTTGTGCCCACCCTAATCCCGTATGACTTCTCTTTAACTAATTACATCTGCAAAGGCCCTATTCTCAGATATGGTCACATGCTGAGGTCCTAGGTGGGCGTCAACATTTGAGGAATACCATTCCACCTGCTACAGAGGGCATGTGAAGAAATAAACTGGGTTTCCTTCCCTCTTGGCACTTTTATTTGTCCTATGAATCTTTTAATTAACCTGCTGTCCTTTATAAAGAAAACGTAGTGAGCCAGATGTGTGCAGTGGGCTACGCCCAGTGACAGAAGGCTCCTCAAAAGTTTAATCAATCAGATAATTAGTAGGACCAAGAGGGAGCAGCATGAGTAAAACCAGAGGAAGGATCATTACACAGACTCTGACCATTAATTTTTAGTCCTACGGAAAAAGGAGCTTTGGGGAAAAAAAAGATTGGAGAGATATTTGCTTCACTTCTACACACTTCGTTTTCTAAAGCAAGCTCTGATGAAGTAGTGGAGTTCACACAAGCAAATCATTTACAGGACAGGCCCAAAGGAATGTGATACAAATATATCTAGTTTGGTCATATAAGGAGTCTACATATCTCAGGTCACAGGCGGGACAGCCAGCCTGTCCCATGGTTTCCAGAGACCCTGAGAATGACCAGGATGACTGAGTATTCCATGGTTCTGCCAACAGCATCCTCTGAGTACTTTCCACTTTCATTTTTCCCCCTCTGAGCCCTTTCGATTATAAAATTAAGGGAATTTTAATCTAGCAAATAATAGTGAGAGAGCTGGGGGACAAAGAAGCTTCCCAGGCCACAGAAAGACAATAAAAGCGCATGTAGGAACTTATCTGTCTGTAAGGTAGTTTTTTCTTTGCTGTATAAGCCAAAAGGTTTCACTGTAATATTTATCTTTTTAATAGCTTCCCCCCCCCCCCGAATTTTCTACTACTTGGGCTGATCAATTATCATCTTCCCTGCAAACTTGGAGCTTCATTCCAACTTTAATGTACAGACACTGGTTCCATACTTTGGAACTAAGTCTGAGCGAATGAAAGTGCCCAGCAGGGAAAGATAAGAAAAGATCTGGACACATTAACTTCCCTTACTACACTGCCATGAATCATTAAAACCGAGGGGAAGGGAGGTATTAAGGTGGAACAGATAACATCGCTGATATTATGTTGGATTTGACTTAAAAAGAAATTGTGTTTGCAAATGATTTGACCTAAGATAAAAATTTAAACACCTGTTTTTTTCTAGGTACTATGCTAAATGCCTTATTCATATATTGTCCTTTATAATCCTCAGAGTAACCTTGCAGAATTAGTGTTATAAACTCTATTCTCCGTATAAAGAACCTGAGGCATAGGAAAGGTAAATCATTTGCCTAAGATCCCATAAGATTTGAACCCAAGTGTACTTTACATGAGGTTAAGTCATCTGGGCCTAATGAATAGGTCTAGACTTTATACTAAGATTACTCCCGAACATTATTGTCAAAATTATTGAAATTAGAAAGGCTACTCTGACCACAAACTTAAAAGGGACAGAGGAGGATTGTTACAAACTGTCAAGAAGGTGTCCATGGGATTGGTGATGTAGAAATTCGTCAGTGCTTTGAGTAATGCCCGATTGGTCATGGCACACGGATAGCAATGGGGTAAAAGATATTGGTGAGGATGAGAAAACTCATGGAGAAGAAGTTCACTTCAATGTTTGCCTCATGCATGAGTTTTACAGAAAAGTGGTTGTGTTACTTGCTGGCAGATGGGTAGATCCAGCATAATAAATGACTTTCTACTATGATTATTAAACCAGTCACAGCCTATTATAAGTAACAAAATCATGGACAAAATTCTGAATGAAAGAGCTTATTGACTTGTTATAAAAGCATGTATGTAATTACAATACCATAAAACCTACCTGGATTTCTTAGACAATGAGTCATTTTCTTCTGTAGAGGCAAATAAGCAAAAAGGAAGCTGGTGTTGGTAAGTTTTTAGGAAAAAAGAGAAGAAAGAAGAGGAAAAGAAATCCCTAGTGCTGTAGCTATGATGTACATATTCATCCATACATTTGCAACTCCATATATCTTCAGCATGTTGTGAAAACTGCTTTCCAAATGTGATCATGGAACATCAAGACCACGTTAAATTGTGTTTAGTCTATTCTCGTCTGGTTGAAAAGCAGAGAAATGGATATTTATTTTAAGCAATTTCACACTTACAAAAAAATACCCTAAAATAGTAAACTCTTGGTCCTTATAGGGTTAATGTTCAGCTTTCTGGGAAAACTCTGTCAGCTCGAATGACTCATTGTCTAAGAAATCCAGGTAGGTTTTACTGTATTGTAATTACATACATGTTTTTGTAACTAGTCAAATAAGCTCTTTCATTCAGAATTTTGTCCATGCTTTTGTACTTTAATAGGCTGTGATTGGTTTAATAATCATAGTAGAAAGTCATTTATTATGCTGGATCTATTAACATTTGATTCCTCATTAAGAATATTGCTATGTCTGCACTTTTATTCTTTCTGCTGACAGTTAGCTTTCACAGTGCTTCTTGATTTAGTTTTATGATTGAAGTTTCAGGAATAAATGTTTTAATTTAATGTTCACTCAGTAAAACAGACTTGACCAATAGTTTAATAAAATAGCACTGTGAGTTCCTGATGGAGAAACGTTCGCTAGTATCCATTTGGGTTGATTTGCACCATATGTTAATGAAGGTTGCACGGAGACCCACTACATGCTGCACATGTCAGGTTCCATCTGAGCATCCAAGCATGCCCTTCGTGGCAAGTAGTGATGATCTCAGTCCTCCCCGCCAGGAAGTGTGCTAAGGGGTTGATGAGGGACCTGTTTCATGGAGGGCCCCAGTGTTCCTATCTCGTGTCTTCTCATCTCCGCGTACCTAATATTTCCTAGGTATTCAGTATTTACACCTAGTATTTCCTAGTATTCAGAATAAACTAGCAATTTCTCAAAGGAGCTATGTGCCTTTACACCTCTGCATTCGTGTTTTTCCTTCTGCCAGAAAGTTCCATCCTTCCCCATTCTCCTAATGCACTCCTTAGTCATCCTCCACCAGATGAAATCCTTCTCCAGGAGAACTACTGGTAGCTTCTCCCCTCCCTCCTCTCGCACCCCCAGGGGTTTGTGGATACCTCTGTGAGCAGGTTTAGCTCTTAGTCATAGTTGCAGACAGCTTGATGGCTCTGAAGGAAGCCCCATCAGGGCATGTACTGGGGCTTTGTAGCACTCTACCCCCACTTGCCAGTAGGGGGCCTAACACGTCTACATTGTATATTGAATTGATCCTCAGTTGCGTGGCTAAGGTCACATTTTCCATTAATGATGTGATGTGTTTGGGAATGGGCCAGCCTGTAGGGTAATACTAAGATCTTGATTATCCAACTTTCCTGCTGGTTTATATCTATCTGCTATAGATTGACCTTCTGTTTGTAACCTTTGCCACTAAATTTAGAGATTTACCTTGTACACAATTTGAAAAGAAAAAACAAAGACCCACTTATCCATGAAATATTTATTTAATTTTTTTTTGGTTTATTTTTGAGAGAGAGAGAGAGAGAGAGAGAGAGCGTGAGTGGGGGAGGGACAAAGAGAGAGGGAGACGCAGAATCCAAAGCAGGCTCCAGGCTCTGAGCTATCAGCATAGAGCCCAATGTAGGCCTTCAACTCCTGAACTGCGAGATCATGACCTGAGCCAAAGTCGGACACCCAACCAACTGAGCCACCCAGGTGCCCCATCCATGAAATATTTATTGAACAGCACAGTCTTAGGTGCCAGGGTAGGTCTACTCTGTGAAGCACAGAATGCTCAGGGATCAGACACCTTGAAAAAAAAAAAAAAAAACAGGGAACACAAATGGGAAAAATAGGCAGATTTTCAGTAGCAGTGTTGATGTGACATGTGTGGGACGTTTGTCATTGAGATCAGATCTCTCCCCACCCCCAATAAGCCATCAATAAAATTCTCTTCTAGAGACTGAATTTCTTAATAAATCTATTTCAAACCATTAATAGAGGTGGAAAACATATTATCTCTGCTCTATTGTCTTTTTTAATCTTTCTAACAACACTACGAAGGTATAGTTAACTCCATTTTCCAGATGAGAAACTTGAGGCACA